>NC_059079.1:61396100-63896100 GCF_020497125.1 Mauremys mutica
AAATAGCACAAGTATTAGAATGACTGCCTAAAGACATGATATACACTCCAAAAACATACACCAAATCTAAAAAATTTACCCCAATTTTTTTTTAAATGAACTGCCTATAAGAAAAAATATTCACATATACTATATAATAAATATTTGGATGTTGATACATCATACATCTGAACACTTATGAAGTGACACAATAATCTAGTAAAACCTGTCAAGTGATCCATACAGATTAAAAGATCTTTATGAGGCAACTGACTATCTTTTGGGGCAGTGGCCACACACAGACAGTAATGTAATGATGCAACATGATTTTTTATTACAGTACCAGAAGAAAACAGGCATTTCCTTACTGAATTGCTAGTCGCTTCTAGACAACAGAAGTTAGAGGACACTCTCTTTGGTAGCTAGTTTTACTCTTGTATATATTAGCACCTTCCCCTTCCCCTTTCTCTCTCTCTCTCTCTCTCTCTCTCTCTCTACCAGCAGTTTTGAATTTAAATTCTGCCACTTCTAAATCGTAGCAATTTAAAAATGTCAGAAACGTTAATGTGTTTGGTTTCATGGATCAAGGTCAAAGTTATGATGTGGCAGGCAGACAGACAGGTTTATATATTCTAAACTAAATCTAAATATCACAAATTCAAGTTTGGCAGGTTATAACCCACAATACAAACACAGTGCTGCTCTAGAAACTCTCTTCCCTGGAACATATATGGCTGCAGTAACGATGGGGAAGCAGCTTCCTAGAAGAGAGGCACTCCTAGAGCCCAGGAAGTATTGGTTTCCACTTTTGGGTAGTGGAAGATGATGGATGTCAGCAACTGGACTCAAAAATCTAAGAGAAGAATTCACTATTATTTTATGCTTTCCCCAACCTCCATTTTGTAGGTCCACTATCCATATGAATAACCCAAATTACACCTATGAATGAGGACAATTCTTGTTGATTAACATCCTCCTTACTAAATTCTGAATAAGAGCACTTACGTGGACCACAGTCTTGTTAAATTCACTGTTGTTGCTATCAAAGTTACTGACAGCAGCAGAGGCACTGGAGCAGTCTGACTGCAGACTCAGAAACACAACAGTATACCGCTTTACATTTGGAAAGTTCTCTCCACATCTGTACAGATTAGAGCTTTATATTTACTGTAAAAATTTAAATTCTACATAAGATAATGGCTCGGGCAGCCACACTCACTCCCATAGGCAGGGCCGGCTCCAGGGTTTTTGCTGCCCCAAGCAGGGAAAAAAAAAAGCCGTGATCACGATCTGCAGCTCTACCGCCGCCACTTCAGTCTTCGGCGACAATTTGGCAGCAGGTCCTTCGCTCTGAGAGGAAGTGAGGGACCCACCGCCGAATTGCCGCCGAAGAGCCGGACATGCCGCCCCTTCCCCATGGCCGTCCCAAGCACCTGCTTGCTGGGCTGGTGTCTGGAGCCGGCCCTGCCCATAGGCAAATTTATTTTATCAAGCCTTGATCAGAGATACAGTACACATGCTGGTGTAGAAACTCCTAGAAAAAAACAGTGCATTTTTTGTTTAAACTATTTAACATTACAAACTAGTAATATACTTCCCGGGAATGCAGACAACATTGCCCAAATGGATTTTTTGCCAAACAGGTCACATTTTCAACTCCAAAACTGAGTCCTATTTTTAAATTTGAAGAGGATTACATATTTTGGACTTCTCAAAAATTAAATATGTCCCATTTTATCTAGTTTTAAAAGAGAAAGACCACATGCAACAATCTACATTAGGAAAGTCTTAAGAATTGTGTTGACACTGTAGAAGATAGGATGGTTAAGGCAATGGGCAAGACTGAGGAGATCTCAATTAAATTGCTGCCTGTCTCCTCCACAGATTTCCTGTGTGATTTGGGGCCAGTCACTTAATCTCTCAAGGCCTCAGTTTCCAATTCTTGCTCATATGCAGCTTCCAATTCTCCAATCCTTTTTCTGTGTTGTGCACTTAGAGCATAAGCTCTTTGAGAAAGGGACTGTCTCTTACTATGCATTTGTACAGTGCCTAGCACAATGGGGCCCTGATGTAGACTGTATTACAATAGTGCCTTATGGCTCCAAACAGCTTTTCATGTTAGTGCTATGAACTAAAAAGAAAACCACAGCAGAATGAGAAGAAATTAACCTCATTGCTTCTTTCTTGAAATAGAAATGATTCAATATAAAACATTAACAGTTTCTAACAGGAAGTAAGTTTCCTGTGCTCTCAGAGCAACCAAAAGCAAGCTCCTAATGTGCATGTTTCTCATCAAAGCTAACAAGGGCAGGACAGGCGAACTCTTGCTTAGTAAAGCTGACCTATTTTGTATTCAAGTAGACCATGTAAACTCAATAGTTTTACTAACTGAACACAAAATGGAAGTGTAATAAAAAGAAAACGAAAAAGAAGAGTTTCTTACCAGTAACTGTGATTCTTGAAGAGTGGCCTTGTACTTATATGTATTCTTGGGAAAGGTACCCCCTGGCATCTGAATTCCAAGAACTTTCTGAAAAGCTATGTCTGTTGGGGCTACATGAGCTCCATCTTATGCTGCTGAACAATTGGCACCTGAGATCATAAGGGAGGTGCAGTCCTTAACTGCTTCAGTTTCCTCACCTAAACCTCAGAGTGCAATGTATTTAGGAATTGACAGGCAAAGGGGAGGGTGGGTGGAGAGTGTGAATACAGCAGCAACTCCCAAGGAACCACAGTTACCAGTAACCTCTTACTTGTTCAAGGGCCTCTGTGCACTTCCACTCAAAAAGGAGATTAATGAGCGGAACTGGCCAGATGAGAAGGTGGTCTGAGGAGTTCTTAGTTAAACCAGAAACGAACATTGCTCTCCTCAATCCAGCATCAGAGCAGGATATTAAGTCCAGAGGCTAATGTACAGTAAATGCACTTACTGACCACCACACAGCTATTCTGCATATTTCTATAATAGGGATATGTTTAACTCAAGCCATGAAAGCAACTGTAGCTCTAGTTAAGTGAGCTCTAAGACCTGCAGATATGAGAATTTTAGGTATGTCATAAAAGTTTCAATACAGGACCTTATCCACTTAATCCCTCTTGCACTTTTCCCCAGGAACTACAATAAATCTAGTGAGAGAAGATGGAGAACACTAATGCAGAATCAGATGACAGGCCCTTCTCACAATCTCATACCAAAAAAAATCTCTTCCATTCTGAGTAACAATTCTAAGTTGAAAACTTCTTAGATTGTAGTAGAGGACTGCTTGAACTTGAACATGCATCTGTGAAAGTCAGTATCCTATGACTCAGGTTGCCTGGTATAGAGACTCTGGATTGTGGGGGAAAACCAGACTGTCCCTTTGGGATAGAAGATGCTAATGAAACAGCTCTAGAATACCAGTAGATCATTACTACTTTGGCCAATGAGAGCAAGCCTCTGTCTTGAGTCACCTTTTGAATTACCAATTCCCCTCATTTCTATGGAGTTAAGGTTTTGTTTTTGTTTAATATATTGTTTTTGCAGCTAATTTATAGTTGAACCACCCACCTTTCGTGAAATCACTTCATGTCCTCTGTAAATAATTTCCCCATACAACAAGGTATTGTTTTCACCTACATTATACTACGGGATAATACTTGACCAGGAGTTTCAATTTCTTTAAAGATCCCTCTCCTGGAGGAGAGACGATTGGTCAATTACAATTATAACAGATCTATAAAGCACACAATCTCTAAAAAAAAGTTTTAAACTTTCTAAAAAATAGCGCCGTCCATTAATCGCAGTTAACTCACATGACTAACTCCAAAATATTTTCATGATTAAAAAAATTAAAGTGTATATTATTTTTATTACAAATATTTGCACTGTAAAAATGATAAAAGAAATAGAAACTGCACTCAAAAAACAAAACAATATAAAACTTCAAGGCCTACAACCACCATTCCAAAGGACATGCTTTCATGCTGATGAGCCTCATTAAAAAAAAGTGCTAATTAAATATGTGACTGAACTCCTTGGGGGAGACTTGTATGTCCCCTGCTCTGTTTTACCCACATTCTGCAACAAATTCATTTTATAGCAGTCTCGGATGATAAGCCAGCACATGTTGTTCATTTTAAGAACAATTTCACTGCATATTTCCCAAAACACAAAGAAGGTACCAATGTGAGATTTCTAAAGATAACTACAGCACTCTACCCAAGGTTTAAGTATCTGAAGAGCCATCTAAAATCCAAGAGGGACAAGGTGAGGAGCATACTTTCAGAAGTCTTAAAAGAGCAACATTCCGACGCAGAAACTACAGAACCTGAACCACCAAAAAAGAAAATCAGCCTTCTGCTGGTGGCATCTGACTGAGATAATAATGAAAAATGCGTCAGTCTGCACTGCTTTGGATTGTTATCGAGCAGAACCAGTCATCCGCATATCCCCTGGAATGGTGGTTGAAGCATGAAGGAACATATGAATCTTTAATACATCTGGGAGGTAAATATCTTGCGATGCCGGCTACAATAGTGCCATGTAAATGCCTGTTCTCACTTTCAGGTGACATTATAAACAAGAAGTGGGCAGCATTATCTCCTGCAAATGTAAACAAACTTGTTTGTCTGAGTGATTGGCTTCACAAGTAGTAGGACTGAGTGGACTTGCAGGCTGTAAAATTTTACATTGTTTTATTTTTCAATGCAGTTATTTTTTGTACATGATTCTATGTTTGTAAGTCCAACCGTCATGATAAAGAGATTGCACTAAAGTACTTGTATTAGGTGAACTGAAAAAATACTATTTCTTTTGGGTTTTTTACGGTGCAAATACTTGCAGTCAAAATAAATATAAAGTAAGCACTGTACGCTTTGTATTCTGTGTTCTAATTGAAATCAATGTATTTGAAAATGTAGAAAACAACCAAAAATATTTAAATAAATAGTTTTCTATTGCTTAACAGTGCAATTAATCGTTTGACAGCCCTACTAAAAATATGTATTTTCTAACAGAGGGAAAGGAGAGAAATGATTATTAAATGGTAGTAGCAGATACCTGTTTCCATTGTTACCTGACTTTGCTAAATACAGTATCATCTTTTTTCTCTTCATCCTTCCCCTGATTTAGTTCAGATCTCTGGATATCCTAAATGCTGTCATATCCTGCTCTTCCTTTCCCCTCTAGCAGCTTGTTATAGCTAAAGCTCAGCTTTCAAGAACTACATTAAAAAGAGAAAATATTGTCCATGGCAGTGGTTCACAACCAGGGGGCAATGAACAGGTTTCAGGGGGGGCCACCAAGCATCAGACTCACTGGGGCTTGGGGCTGGAGCCTCTCTGCCCTGCTGCTAGGGCTGAGGCCAAAGCCAAAGTCTGAGCAACTAAGCTTTGTGGGGCCCTCTATGGCATAGGGACTAACACTGGAGCTGGTTTTTATAGGAAGAAAAAAGGAGTTATGGCACAGGTGAGCCATTGAGTTTTTATAGCATGTTGGGGGAGGAAGGAGGGGTATGCCTTGGAAACAAAAAGGCTGAGAACCCCTGGTCTATGGGATGTACATTTAAGGCTATGTAGCAGGGTGGTTACCCTGTTCCTGACCTGAAGGGCTTAAAACAGCCCTGGGGGATGGTTGTGGCTGGGGGCTGCTAGGCTGGGCTGATTGGGAAGTGGCAGCATCTGGGCCACGCCCCAATCAGGCCACAGCTGGCCTATATAAAAAGGCTGTGAGCCAGGAGCCCAAACAGTCTCCCCCTGCATACAGAGAGAGAAGGACCTGGCTGCAGGGATCTAGAGACAGAGTACCTGAGTGGAACAGGGAAAGGCAGAGGAGCTGGGGAGCTCCAGCCTGGAAAGCCCCAGGCTGTGGCCTAGCATAAGGCCAACAGGTACTGGGGGTTGCAGAGGGCAGCCCAGGGGTAGGCCAAGGCAGCAGGTCCAAACCCAACCTTGCCAGTGATTAGTAGGCTGATACTGCAGTTTGCCCCAGGGCATGGGGCTAGACGATGACTGGCAGTAGCCTTATACTGAGGTGAGGTGGGACTAGTGGGTAGGGGTTCCCCAGGGATAGGAGACCCTAAGACTGAGAGGAGCAGCACCCCAGGTACAAGGGCACTGGGAGGGACACGGGGGCCAGAGGACAAGCGGCTCACTAGCCTGCAGAGGGTGCTCCGGAGCTGGAACGAGCTAATTCCCGGAAGTCACCAGCAGGAGGCGCTGGAGAGGTGAGTCCACTTTTCTACAGGCTACATTAATAAAAGACATATGTGTGTGGATATATAGATATCTTAATATGTTTTAAAACAAAAAAAAGTGCCACTATGTAAATCTTTTACTGTGTCCTGATTTAGCCCTTTTAAATGGGACCTGCAAAGGAGGAAAGGAAGAGTCCCCTCTTCATGATCTATAACAGAAGCCTAAAAGATCATTTTCATGTCCCTAAACTGTTTTTCTGTTTCTTGATTTTTTTATGGTTGAAATTTAAGTTGTTTGCACAGAGATATCAAAGAAACACTCCCATTCATTTAATCGTTTATTTTTACTGACTCAGTTTGAAATTCTGTTTTTGTTAACACCTATTTAAAGCAAACACCTGAAACCTACCAACTAAGTTGACAATTACCCTAAAAGTCCTCCAACAAAACCAGAAGCTGAAGTCAAACACTCCTAGTATTTCTAAAAAAGGTTAAAACACAAAAAGCTGAGAGAAAATAAAGTTCACACAAAACACACACACATCATGTTCCACACAACACGCACAGTAAAGTACCAAAATAGGGTATAACACTTAAAATCCTTTGTAGGATGTTTAATAATAACTCAGGAGTTTCTAGAGAAGCACTGTATGGCTCTGTAGAATTTTTAAGAGTGACTGGTCCTCTCTTCTTACCCCTGAAACAAGTAATATTTTCCTAGTCATCTTTTAAAGCTATAAATAGACACACATGCTGTTGCATCTGAAGCTTGTAATTATGTAGTACAAAACATCACTCAAAAAAGAATACAATATTTTTCCACACTATTTTTTCCACTATCTCCCCCCTCCCGACATACCCATATTCAACCTACATAACAGCACAACAGATACCATTTATGAAAAAAAGATACTATTTTATGGAAGAATTAAATTGACCAACAAAAAGGCTCAGCCAGCCAATTTGACTCTAGCTTTTGGCAACCTATATCTAAAACCATACCAATTTTCTGTTTAAAACAAAGAAAAGTAATGTGCTGGATAATGAAACAGAAAAGGTGACACAAAAAAACAAAACAGACTTTTCGTAATGACTAAGCTGACCCTTTTTAATGTGGTTTGATTTTTTGAGTCACCCTGCTGGTATTTATACGTGCAGTATTATTCAAATTTCTAGTTTGCTAAAGTGATGTGCGCCACATACTAATTTGCTGCTGTGAAGCTACATATTGTCAGCTTACTGTTCGGTGTACTGAGGCCATGTCTACACTATGGTGTATTTATGCAACTATAATGCCCATTGCAACTATTCCAGTGTATCACTGTAAAGATAATAATATAAAAATCAATTAGAGGCAAAAAGGCATCCTTTAAATATTGGAAGTTAAGAAGAAAATAAAAGGGAACAAACTCCGGCAAGTCAAATTAGGCAGGCCAAAAAAGAATTTGAAGAGCAATTAGCCAAAAAACACAAGAACAAAAAAAAAAAAAATTTAAGTACATCAGAAGCAGGAAGTCTGCCAAACAATCAGTGGGGCCACTGCACAATCAAGGTGCTAAAGGAGCACTCAAGGAAGATACGGCTGTTGTGGAGAAACTAGACTAATTCTTTGCATCAGTCTTCATTGCAGAAGATGTGAGGGAGATTCCCACACCTGAACCATTCTTTTTAGGTGACAAATCTGAGGAACTGTCAGATTGAGGTGTCAATAGAAGTTCTGGAAGAAAGTGATCAACTAAACAAACAGTAATAAGTCACCAGGACAAGATGGTATTCACCCAAGAGTTCTGAAGGAACTTAAATTTGAAAATGCAGAACTACTAATTGTGGTATGTAACCTATTATTTAAATCAGCTTCTATACCAGATAACTAGATGATAGTTAATATAACACCATTGTTTTAGAAAGGCTCCAAAGACCATCCTGGCAATTACACGCCAGTAAGCCTAACTTCAGTACCAAGCAAATTAGAAGAAACTATAGTAAAGAACAGAATTATCAGACACATAGATGAACATGATATGTTGGGGAACGATCCACAAGGCCTTTGTAAAGAGAAATCATGCCTCACCAATCTATTAGTATTCTCTGAGGGTGTCAACACACATGTGGACAAGGGTGATCCAGTGGATAGAGTGCATGGATTATCAGAAAGCATTTGACAAGCTCCCTCACCAAAGGCTCTTAAGCAAAGCAGGCATGGGTTAAGAGAGAGTCCTCTCCAGTGCTGGATTAAGGCATAAAATAACTAAGCTACAGCTCAGGGCGTCGCAATAGGAGGAGTCTCTAAAAAAAGAAAAAAATGACTCCATTTCAAACTTTATCAAAATCGGTTGATAAATAAAGGAGATATGGGGAAGATTCTCTACATATATACATTTTCATTAAAATGTGACAAATATACACACATGGCTACACAAATACCTTTACACCCTACCCTTATCCTTCACTAATTGTTCATTATTGACAGGTGGGAGACCAGGGTTGAGGGGTGGGGGAAATAGATAATTGCACTTGTAAAATTAGAATTTCTATTAGTAAGTCTGTTATCAGTCGCCTAAGGCAGTGTTTTGTTGGACAGCTGCTACTGGTAAAATTCTGACCGTGCCTTCATAATTTATTTAAATAAATCTCACTTCTGATAAAAATTGGGAAAAATGTAAGGCAGTGTCATGAAGCAATCCTGCCAAGCTCATACTCGTATGGGACTCATCCTAGGAGTAACATCATGGATAGCGTCCCCCTCAGCTGATAATAGCCGGAAGGCCGCCATCTCTTGTTTATGGTCCAGCATGCTCAGTTGTATAGTGTCTTTGTTCCTGTTTTTGGTTTTCTGAAGTGTTAATGTGTTCTTCTTTTGATCTGTACATATGTACAATTGTATATTTTAGTGCACATGCCGCTTTCTGCTTCATGCGCTGCCCATACTTCACATGACTGAGTTTGCAGGTGAATGTCTTATGGACTTGGATTGAGTGGATCTTGAGGACGACAAATTTGTGTTGGCTTCCCTCAGTCAGTTTCGGGAACCTTCACAGTAAATATCAGAGTTCTGACGAAAGGATAAACAGAGGGTTTTGAGAGAAGTGAAGGTAGATATATATCTCAAAATATTCTGAGTACTTTGAGTTATTTCAAACTATGTGCATATATGATTTATAAGCTATTAAAGCCTATAATATTCATTATTTGCTTGAATACAGGCAAGTTTTTCTCACTTTCTCAATGCTTGTCTAGAAATTACCAGTCTCTCTTTCTGGTAAATTTTCTCTCTCTCTCATATGCATATAGCTTGTCTCACTCTGTGTCCCCAAGGTGTTTACTCAAGATTAATTAGTGGTCCTGGGGAAGACAGGGTAGTGAAGTGAATGTGAAGAGAGATGTCTGCCTAGAAAAAAGACTGGGATTTTCTGCGAGGCAGGTTTGGAGCACACAAGATAATAATTTATTATAGGTAGTATGCTATGTAAAAATTCTTATATAGATTTATAAATCACGTATCATATGCATAATACATACTATTTTTATAGTATGGCAAAAGAAAAACCCCAACCATTCACTGTTTTGTATTGAAAATTAAATCTGAATAAACATTTGTACATTTTTATGTATAGTCTGGATAAACTTCGTATTTTCCTATCAAACTTTTTTCATTTATTCATATGAAAAGAAGGATAATTTTCCTTATTCTTGGTATAAAAAAAGTATATCCTCTCCTTGTCCTGTGAGAACATAGACAAAATAACACTAACTTTTAACAGAAATATCCTGGTATAACACTATATACGATTTTTTTTTTTTACTGGTTTCAATAAAAACTTACTATCTTTAGTACCAATATTTGGGAATTCAGCATAACCGTCTGTAAAAACAAATCAATTTATTGGAAAAATACAACCTGCATACAGTTTTCTGACAGTTTGCTTATTACCTGGATGTAATTCATACCAGTATAATTAATAGTTGAGCTTTAAGGTTGTGGATTATCTGCATCCTATATCCTCTATTGCCTCTTTTATCCTCTAAGAGTTTCACTGCATATTCAGACAAGGAATTCCACAATTTAGATGCCCCAACAGAGAAGAAAAATTTCCTGAGAACTCTTCTAGTAAAAGGGTATTATTTTTTTATATTGTATTGTTTACAATGTCCTTTCTGTGAAATTAATAAATTCTTTTACACTTGACATAGCTTGGGGCCTCTGAATGTCATAATCCATCCCTAGTCCTCTCATATAGTGTCCCCCAGGGGTCTGTCCTGGGACAAGTGCTGTTCAACATATTTACCTCCTTTCCAGATCATTTGTGAACAGTGAGGTGGCAAAATTTACAGACAATACAAAAGTCATTCAAGATAGTTAAGTCCAAAGTAGACTACGGAGATACACAAAGGGATCTCATAAAACTGGGTGACTGGGTAAGAAAATGGCAGAGGAAATTCAGTCTTGATAAATGCAATGTAATATACGTTAGAAAACATAATCCCAACTATACATACAAAATAATGGGGTCTAAACTAGCTGTTACCACTTAGAGGAGATCTTGGAGTTATTGTGGATAGTTCTCTGAAAATATCCGCTCAGTGTGCAGCACAGTCAAAAAAGCTAACAGAACGTTAAGAACAATTATAAAAAGTATAGATAAGATGACAGAAAATATGATGTCTCTATATGAATCCATGGTACGCCCACACCTTGACTACTGCATGCAGTTTGTTCCTGTCCCGCCCCAGTCTCAAAAAAGATCTAGTAGAATTGAAAAAGGTACAGAAAAGGGCAACAAAAATTATTAGGGGTATGGAACAGCTCCCGTACGAGGCACGATTAAAAATACTGGGACTTTTCATCTTGGAAAAGAGATGACTAAGAGGGGATGACAGAGGTCTATAAAATCTTGACTGGTATGGAGAAAGTCAATAAGGAAGTGTTATTTTTTCCTTCACATAACACAAACCAGGAGTCACCTGCTGAAATTAATAGGCAACAGGTTTAAAACAAACAAAAGGAAATACTTCTTCACACAATGCATAGTCAACCTGTGGAACTCATTGCCAGAGGATGTTGTGAAGGCCAAGACTATAACAGGGTTCAAAAAAGAACCAGATAAGTTCTTGGAGGGTAGATCCACCAATGGCTATTAGCCAAGATGGTCAGGGATGCAACACCATTCTCTGTGTCCCTAGCCTCAGTCTGCCAGAAGCTGGGAGTAGACAACAGAGGATGGATCACTCGATGACTGCCTGTTCTGTTCATTCCCTCTGAAGCACTGGGCACTGGCCACCATCAGAAGACAGGATATAGGGCTAGATGGACCATTGGTGTGACCCAATATGGCTGTTCTTATGTAGACACAGCCTTCAGCAATGGAAGGGGTTTTTCTGTCACTGTGGGTACACCATTCTCCCTGAGCAACGGTAGCTAGATCAATGGAAGCATTCTTCCATTATCCTACCTGCATCTACACTGTGAATTAGATCTGTAGAGGTACTGTGCTAAGAGGTGTGGATTTTTCACACCTTGAGTGCCATAGCAATGCCAACCTAAATTTTGCACACAGACCAGACCTATTCCTTAAAAGTGCGAATGTTTTCAGGCCCAACATTTGAACCCAGTTTTTTTGTTCATGAACACATCAAACAGCTTAAAATTTATAAGAGATATGTGTATGATGTACAGTCACCACTAAACACACCTTATGTCTTTAGTACATATCTGCATCTTAATTTTTAAATGCCTCTGGCAGGTTCACATGTGTTTAAGTAACATAGCTGATAGTACACTAATAGGGCTAAATCCTGGACCTTCTGAAGTCAATGAGATTGTTTCCACTGATTTCAACAGAGCCAGGATGTCATCCCTTGCCTTCATCTTCTCATTTCTGTGGAAACTTTCACTATAAAGATACAGAACAAAAATTACATCTGCTCAGTATCAGTTGATTAAGCCCCCCCACCCAGTGCCTTAAATCCAGCAATACTAGAAAATGTTAAATATCTCTGCGAAACCAGTAAACTTTTAGTATTTTCTTGATTTGCTAGTACTGTTGGGATAGAATAAAAACTTTTCATGAACAGAGAGGAGACAGATGTATATTATCAATATACTTCTACAATCATGAAATCTTGGCTCTTCATAGCTTCCAAGAAAGCAGTGTTGAGGATGAAGTCCTTATTTTTTATTTATTTAAAAGAATCACCTACCACACAAAGAAGTTACTTGACTTATTTTGGAAAAATGGACATTTCTGTGATAGTAAAACTACCCTCCATGGAAAGAGCACAGTTATGGGTCTGTTTGTGGAGAGCAAAGAACGATTGTTTTTGGTGAAGTTGTTGTATTGGGTGCCTAAATAAAAAAGTGATGGCCACATTACAAATGCCATAGACCAGCAGTTCTCAACCAAGGCCCAAGCCCCCCTGGGGGGCCACAAGCTGATTTCAGGGAGTCCGCCAAGCAAGGCCAGCATTAGACTCTCTGGGGTCCAACGAAGAAAGCCGAAGCCCAACATCTGGGGCTGAAGCTTGAGCAACTTACCTTCACTAGGTCCTGTGTGGCGTGGGGCCTCAGGCAACTGCCCTGCTTGCTACCTCCTAATGCTGGCCCTGGCTATTATATGCAGAAAAAACAGTTGTAGCACAGGTGGGCAGGGGAATTTTTACAACATGGGGGGGGGGCGCCTCAGAAAGAAAAAGCTTGAGAACCCCTGCCATAGATTAACTTTAAAAAGTCTCTGCAACTTGTAACCCAGGATCAACCACTTAAGGAAAATGGCATCACTACAAAGTCACATAAGCCAAGATTTATTCTCCTTCTGCAAGATTTTGCAACCAGTGCTTTGCACTAGATCATATTATGAATACCAATGTATTTATAAGAAAGTAGAGGAAAAAATGTTTTGCTTCCTCGGGCTTCGTGTATGTGCTGAGTCCCTGAACCACTTAGATAACACAAGAATTCATAGTCTAGAGCAGGGGTCTCAAACATGCTCTCTCCTGGAGCCTCGGCGCATAGAGCGCCGAGTCTCCGTCCGAGCGCCTGAGCCCCGCCCCGATCCGAGCCGCGTGGGGAGGGGGCGGGGCTGGGAGCTCTGGGCTGAGCGCTGCGCTCGGCGTGGAGCTCACAGCCCCGCCCCCTCACCACACGGCTCTGAGCGGGACGGAGCTCAGGCCTCGCCGGAGACGCGCTCGGGTAAGCGGGGGGGAAAGCGGGACCCGCCGGGGCCGGGCCCAGGGCGGGGGGTGGGGGAGGGAAGCGGGACCCGCCGGGGCCGGGCCGGGGGGAGGGAAGCAGGACCCGCCGGGGCCGGGCGGGGGTGGGGGGGAAGGGAAGCGAGACCTGCCGGGGCCGGGCCCGGACCCAGGCCCGGGCCGTGGGGGGGGGGGGAAGGGAAGCGAGACCCGCCGGGCCGGGGGGTGGGGGAGGGAAACGGGACCCGCCGGGGCCGGGCCGGGGGGGGGGGAAGGGAAGCGAGACCCGCCGGGGCTGGGCCGGGCCGGGGGGCATGGGCGGCAGGTTATATACTTGTGTGGGGCCCGGGCCCCAGCAATATTCAGGGCTGGGCGCCCTGCTCCAGCAATAGTTGGAGCTAGGTCTCGTCCCGCCCGCCCCCCCCCCCGGTCCTGCCTGGATCGGCCCTGGCCACCGCAGGTCTCCCCCCGCCGCCGCGACCCTGCCTGGAGCAGGTCCCAGCCCCCGCCTGCCACCCCCCCTCCGCGTGACAGATTTGCTGTCTGCTGCCGCAGGGTCCTAGTGCCTGCCCTCCGCCAGTACTGGCAAGGCAGGCTGCCCTTACCCTGTGCCTCTCCAACCCCAAACCCTCAGCCCCAGCCAGAGCCCTCATTCCCCCCGCACCCTAATCCTCAGCCCCAGCCCTGAGCACCCCCACATCATGAACCCCTCATCCCCCTGCACCCTAATCCTCAGCCCCAGCCAGAGCCCTCATCCCCCCACACCCTAATCCTCTGCCCCAGCCCTGAGCGCCCCCACATCATGAACCCCTCATCCACAGCCCTCACCCCACACTCCAAACCTCTTCCCTAGCCCTGAGCCCCCTCGCATCATGAACCCCTCATCCACAGCCCTCACCCCACAGCCCAACCCTCTTCCCTAGCCCTGAGCCCCCTCCTGCATCATGTACCCCTCACCCTCAGCCCCACAGCCCTCACCCCTGCACTCCCTCCTATCCCCAAACTCCGTCCCAAAGCCTGCACCCCCACCCCCTGCCGCAGCCTGGAGCCTGCATCGAGCACAGAGCCTGCATCCAGACCCCCTCCCCCACCCAAACTCCCTCCCAGAGCCTTAGGCAGTAAATCTAAGTGCGTGTTTTGTCCTTTGAGTGAGGTGCATTACTGAGTGTATATATTTATTAAAACTGCGCGCGCTTAGGGGAGGAGGTGGAGAAGAGACAGGGCAGGGGCGGGGCCTCATGGAAGGGGTGGATTGGGGGTGGGGCCAGGGGCAGCAAGGGGGCGTGTCAGTGATGCGGCCCTCGGGCCAATGCACTACTCCTCATGCGGCCCTCGGGGTCATTTGAGTTTGAGACCCCTGGTCTAGAGCAGGGGTCGGCAACCTTTCAGAAGTGGTGGGCCGAGTCTTCATTTATTCACTCTAAGGTTTTGCGTGCCAGTAATACATGAACCCAGAAGGTCTCTTTCTATAAGTCTATAATATATAACTAAACTATAGTTGTATGTAAAAGTAAATAAGGTTTTTAAAATGTTTAAGAAGCTTCATTTAAAATTACAGTAAAATGCAGAGCCCCCTGGACTGGTAGCCAGGACCCGGGCAGTGTGAGTGCCACTGAAAATCAGCTCACGTGCCACCGGCACACGTGCCATAGGTTGCCTACTCCGGTCTAGAGTCATTCAGGGAAAAATACTGTCCTGACTAGCCTTAACCAACTAAGCTGGGGAAAGAAGGGTCCCATAACAGCACCAGCCATGTTGCTGGCACAGAGTCAATCTGCCAGCTCAGTGCAGCATAGCTCAAAATGACAAGGAGCACACACACATGCACAACCACACAACGGAGCAACACATCCCCAGCCTCCTTTCTGCACACAGTCCATTGCAGAAGGGGAGAAAGAAGTAGTTAAGAAGTCCTAAACATACAGCCAGTGTGCCAATCAGGACCACTAACTGAAACACTAGTCTAGGTTTTTCAAATGAAATCAGTCCATAAGTAGCTCCCCACCCACCCACCCCCTTTTTTTTAAAAAAAAAACATTCAGAAAGTCAAGCTGCGTCCTTTCCTTTTCACACATCCTCAATAATAAATATTATGCAGGCCAAACTATGCCCTCTGCATTAGTTGCAAAAGTGTTGTGACAGATTTGTAACTGGAATTTAATAGACAATTCTACTGATACTGCACAAGTTATAGAATCCCAGCTCACACTCAGCTGTGTGTACAGTGCTAGGCATTAAAAACAGAGTAAAAAAATAAATGTTTACTTTTAATAGATAGAGGCCTGCATCTATTTAGAAACTGATTTAGTGTTTGTCTGTAGGGTGACACTCAAGAGAATTAATCCTAAATATAAAAGTCTGCATTTAAAGTGGATTAGTTAAAACCATATTAAATCCATATATGGATGCTCTCATTCAGAATTAAAATGACCTTCACCTGGTTTAGTTTCATTCACTTTAAAAAGGAATTAAGCTAAACACATTGAAAGCCACTTGAATTCCAAATACACCTCTACCCCGATATAACGCTGTCCTCGGGAGCCAAAAAAATCTTACGGCGTTATAGGTGAAACCGCATTATATCAAAATTTGCTTTGATCTGCCGGAGTGCGCAGCCCAGCCTTCCCCCGGAGCCCTGCTTTACAGCGTTATATCCAAATTCATGTTATATCGGGCCGCGTAATATTGGGGTAGAGGTGTACAAGAATCCTCACAGGGATTTTACTATCCCACTTTATATTTACACCTTTAGTTAATTCATATTAATTTTCCTGAGATTTCCATGTGTAAATAAGCCATTAGTTACACTGGTGCAGACCTGTGTGTGGACACACATCAGATTACAACTGGTTACAATACTTAAATTTATGCCTATACATTTATCAGTGCAAGCTAAACTGATGTAAGTTAGGTTTAAGTTGACTGAAGGATGTCCACCCATAGTTTTCCCACCAGTTTACATCTTTTTTTTTTTCATTACATATTGTGACGCTGTACCCCATAATGCTTTATGGGAATATGACTATTCATCCTATTTGTACACATATATCATTTTTGTACTTGAAGTTAATAATATTGACTGTATACTTGCTTGATTTCTAGTACGTCTATACTACCCACCGCATTGGCGGGTAGTGTTCGATGTATCGGGGATCGATTAATCGCGTCTTATCTGGATGCAATAAATCGATCCACGAATCGACGCCCGTACTCCAACTCAGCAGGAGGAGTAAGCGGAGTCGACGGGGGAGCCACGGCAGTCGACTCACCACTGTGAGGACGGCCAGGTAAGCGAACTAAGATACTTCGACTCCAGCTACGCGAGTAGCATAGCTGAAGTTACGTATCTTAGGGCTTGGCTACACTTGAGAGTTGCAGTGCTGGTGGAGGCTTTCCAGCGCTGCAATTAGTAACTGTCCACACCTGCAAGGCACATCCAGTGCTGCATCTCCCTGGCTGCAGCGCTGGCTGTACACCTGGTCTGCTTGGGGTGTAACGAGTGCAGCGCTGGTGATGCAGCACTGCTCGTCAGGTGTGGCCACACACCAGCGCTGTTATTGGCCTCCAGGGTATTAGGAGATATCCCAGAATGCTTTTAACTAAATTACTCTCTTTGTTTTGTTATGCAGCCTCTCTTTGTTTTGTTGTGAACTCGGGGCTCCGGGAGCTATCTAAAAAACAAACACAGCTCCTGTTTGCTGTGATCAATCTGTAACGGACTGTGAACAATCAAATGAGATAACCCCTGTGAATGAGGCAGGCAGGGGGATGAGTGTTTGCTTGACGAGAGAAACAGCTGCTTATCTGGTCTGCAGGCTGTTTGCAGATAAGAGTAAGGGGTCGGGAAAATTTTCTGATTTTGCAAGGCAGGGAGCTGATACACAGTGTCGGCTCCAAAAATCCACTCTCTCTCTCTCCCCCACTCCCTGTCACACTACACCCCACCCCCCTCTTTTGAAAAGCACGTTGCTGCCACTTGAACGCTGGGATAGCTGCCCATAATGCATCACTCCCAACAGCGCTGCAAATGTGGCCACACTGCAGCGCTGGTAGCTGTGAGTGTGGCCACACACCAGCGCTTTCCCTACACAGCTGTACGACCAGTGCTGTAACTCCCAGCGCTGCAACTCTCAAGTGTAGCCAAGCCCTTTGTTCGAACCTCCCTGCTAGTGTAGACCAGGCCTAAGGAAGCTTTGTAAGGCATTTGGTCAGCTTCTTTAGAAAGGAATTTGCAAAGTTAAGTGCCCAATCAAGAAGCACTTGAGGAACAATGGACCTTGGAATGCTCCAATCTACATAAGGAGTCTACTTGAGGACGCTCAAGGTAGCATATGAACCATGTCTGCTACCTGTAGTTCTGAGTCATGCATGGACATCTGACTTGCCCATGTGATTCCAAATCTCCATCTTGGAGCTGGATTTTGTATAGGAGAGAGGAGGGGGTCTCCACCCACAAGAGAAAGTCTATTTAAATGCCAGGAGACCCTTTCCATTTTATCTTCAGCTGGCTAAAGAGAGAGCCTCTTCACCCGCAAAGATACCTGAAAGTAACTGGAACAAAGGACAGTAACTACAGGGGGGTGAGTGATTGCTGGACCCAGATTAGCAGGAGACTAGTCTGTAAAAGGAAGCTTACTGGACTGGTGAGGTATTATTTGTATTAAGTTTCTTAGACATAGGACTTGCGTGTTCTATTTTATTTTACTTGGTAATTCCCTTTGTTCTGTCTGTTACTACTTGAAACCACTTAAATCCTACTTTCTGTATTTAATAAAATCACTTGTTACTTATTAATTAACCCAGAGTATGTGTTAATACCTGGGGGGGGGCAAACAGCTGTGCATATCTCTCTATCAGTGTTATAGAGGGCAAACAATTTATGAGTTTACCCTGTATAAGCTTTCTACAGGGCAAAACAGATTTATTTGGGTTTAGACACCATTGGGAGTTGGGCATCTGAGTGTTAAAGACAAGAACACTTCTGTCAGCTGCTTTCAGGTAAACCTGCAGTTTTGGGGCAAGTAATTCACACCCTGGATCTGTGATGGAGCAGACAGGCATGTCAGGTTCAGCAAGACAGGGTGCTGGGGTCCCGAGCTGGCAGAGAAAGCAGGGGCAGAAGTAGTCTTGGCACATCAGTTGGCATCTCCCAAGGGGGTTTCTATAATCCAACCCGTCACACATATTTTGCTAAACCAGTGTATGATAAGGACTAGCAGCAGAACTGTCCTCATCTCCAGGCAGTTATGACTAAATATGCAGATCTTAGTGCTAATAAAAGCACAAGGAAGAAAATGAATATTATATTTGCACGTTAAGTATTAGAAAAGTAATACTGAAAGTATTTACTATGTATGTATGCTATTCAGTCTCCTGAGATACAGTTTTTGTTGAGTAAGCAATTCTGAGTCAAGGGTACCGCAGTGCAAGTGCTACAAATTAAAGTACTTCTGCAATATTCTTTCAAGCTGCTTCCTTGTCACTAACTAAGCAAACTTATTAAAAAGTTAAATAATTTAGGGAAAAATGTGGCTATCCAACAGTTCATTTTTGACTTTGGAAAGTATGAGATAGTGCTGAAGACAGAACAGATGATTCTACTTGTGTCAAGTTCTGCTAGGCAAACAAAAAAACCCACCACATTACTGTTCCCTAGTATCTGCTGTTTTCAAGTTCTTGGTCAAGCTCAATCCTGGTGTGACTAGCAGTTTACTAAATGTTATGGCTACACAGTTTAGAGCAGGGGTCAGCAACCTTTCAGAAGTGGTGTGCTGAGTCTTCATTTATTCACTTTAATTTAAGGTTTTGCGTGCCGGTAATACATTTTAATGTTTTTAGAAGGTCTCTCTAAGTCTATATAATATAAAACTAAACTAGTGTTTGTATTGTAAAATAAACAAGGTTTTCAAAATGTTTTAGAAGCTTCATTTAAAATTAAATTAAAATGTTGATCTTACGTTGCCGGCCCGCTCAGCCACTGCTCGTCTGGGGTTCTGTTCACCTAGGCCGGCAGCGGGCTGAGTGGGGCCTGCGGCCAGGACCCCAGACCAGCACTGGGCAGAGTGGCTCAGCCCACTGCTGCTCAGCGGTTCCATCCACCGGCTCCTGCCGGCCAGAATCCCGGCTGACGGACCCGCTCAGCCCACTGCCGGTTTGGGGTCTCGGCCCTGCCCACATATAGTGGGTACCTACCTTCTCCCTGGTTCTGGCCCATTCTCTTCCTCTCTCTCTCTGCACTGAGCTGAAAGTGGGAGTGCACTGAGCACAGGGCTGGGGGTGAAGGGTCTGGCCAGGAGCTAGAATGAGGGAAGGGGCTCGGGGTTGGGGCAGGAGGTTTGGGTGTGAGGCACTTACCTGGGCAGCTCCCATTTGGTGCAAGGGGTGCAGGTGGGAATGTGGAGGGGGGTGTAGGAGCTCCCGTTTGGTGCTCAGGGTGGGGGTGGGGATCTGGAGGGTGCAAGACTCAGGATGTGGGGAGTGCAAGAGTCAGAGCAGAGGGCTGGGGGCATGTGAGGGGGATGCCGGTGTCAGGGCGGAGGGGGGCTGGGTATGTGTGGGGGTGCCAGTCAGGGCTGGGGTTGTGGGGGGGAGGGGTGAATGAGTCAAGCAGAGGACTGAGTGTGTATGAGGGTGGTACAGGGCTCAGGGCAGGGGTGTGTGCGGGGCACAAGGCACGGGGCTGGGGTGTGTGTGCAGGGCTCAGGGCTGGGGGGCGGGGTCAGGGCAGAGGGCTGGAGGGGGATGTGAGGGTGGGTTGGGTCAGGGCAAGGGGATAGAGGGGATATGCCCCTATTCCACCACCCCCCTTCCCCAAGGCCCTGCCCTCGCTTCTTCTCTGCCTCCTCCGGGAGCAGCGAGCACGCTGACTCTGCTCCTTCCCGACCCCCTCCCTCGCAAGGGCCATCAGCTGATCAGCCGGCAGGGAAGGAGGGATGGAGAGGCGGAGGAGGGGCAAGAACCCAGCACACTACAGGAAGAGGTAGGGGAGCCGACAGGACCAAGCTTCTGCCCCTTGCCCCCGCAGAGGGGGAGAGCGGAGGGCAGAGAAGAGTGGGCCAGGCTGGGCTGGGCAGGATTTTTAATGGACTCCGGCAGGCAGCAGCGTGCCATTAAAAATCAGCTTGCGTGCCCTCTTTGGCACACATGCCATAGGTTGCCGACCCCTGGTTTAGAGTGATGGATTGTATTCCAGAGTGGAAAGCAACTACTACTACTACTACTCCAGAAAATAGTACAAACAGTGGTGATGTGTTAATTTAACCACTGAAACAAGCTCACAGTTAAGTATATTGAATGTTCCCACCAGCTACCATCTCTGCAGGCTATTTCTAACAACATGAGACCATGTGAGAAACTTGTCTGAGAATAGAATAGTAATATTTTACAATAGCACAGCTCTGTTCTTCTTATATGAACAGGAGTCACTGCAACCACCACTGAAATGCATCCACCTCTGAAGAGAGAGAACAGTTGCTGGGCAAATAATAATCACACTACATAGTCAGCAGAGGTGATAATTTGGGCAAGGAATTAGAGAAGGATCTACTCTCACAAAAACTCCATAGGATCTTCGCTCTCCACACTAAGCAAATCTAACCTCAGTTTAAGGTCTCCTTTGAAAGACTACAGGAGTGGTGCCCAAACTTGTCGCCGCCGCCCCCCGTTACCAGTAATAGAATCTGTTCATCCTCCCCTTTTATTACTGCACAGCCAAGGCTTCCTCAGCAGAGTTTAGGCTGAAGGCAGAGCTGGGAACAGAACTGGGGATGGGGTAGAGAAGGAAAGAGGGCAAAGCTAGGCTGGGGGCAGAGCGGAGCTGTGGCTGGAATCAGAGCAGGGAGCAGAGTGAAGCTGTCTTTTCCCCTGTCTCTGTACTGGAAGGGTCAGGCACTGGACAAAATGCATCCTCTGTTTGCTGGGTACCGGGATTGGTACCAAGCTCGATATTGGATAAAGTACAGTGCCTTGATGGAGATTTATTGGTATGCCGTCAAGGCAATGAGGACCGTGTAGGATAAATATGAAATTAAAGAATTAGAGTTATCTTAAATTTGGTTAAGAAAAATGTGTTGTAAAGAAAGGCCCTAATTAGGAAGCAGAAGGAAGGCCTTGAAAATAATGAGTTATAAGGCCAGAAGGAATGAAGTAGGGAGGATGCATTGTTCAAAGAATAACTAATGAGATTAAAGGAAGTTTCTAAAAAGAAGGCCTCTGGCCCAATGAGGAAGATGCAGATGGTTTTAAATAAAACAAAGAGAATCTGTTTTCAAATAAGCCAACATGGTCCTTCCCACCCCACATACCAGTGTTAAAGCCTATGTGAACCCAGGTGCAACAGAAAAACTGTCGGGGGGGGGGGGAGGAAAGGCCATGGGAAGAAAGTAGGTTGTACATTTTATCTGGATTAAGACAAAATAAGATGGAACTGTCTCAGATTGTTTTTTAGCTAAAGTCAGTAATTGGCAATGACATCACTAGTTTATTAAAGGGTAAAAAAAACTGGCAGCTCTTAAAGGGTTCATTGCTAATACCTGCCTGACCACATTGGAACCAACCAATATGGGTCTAAGCACCTCTGGGTTAGCCCGCTTATAAGAATCTTGATCATATGCTTATAAATATTTTTTGTAATGTTTGGATGTAGTAAATTGCATATGATTGAGGCTTTTTAGGCATTTTTAGAGCAATATATAAATTTGGCCTTTGGATTTAATAAAGAAATTCATCGTTAAATTAGTATTTGGTAGTTTCCCATATCACTATTATTAATTTTAATTATTGATAATAATTCTAACAGACCTTAAGTCTGGAGGGACCTCCCCCTCCCAAGGCCACACTCTTCCCCTAATCACCTGTTGATCAGTTGCCTTGGGAGAGGTCTAAGGAGCAAAGGCAGTGGGTAGTAAGACTAGAGGGGGCTCAACCTCCCTAAATCTGCGCCACCATGCTGTGATCCTGGGAGCTCTTGATGCCAAATGGCAGACAACGAGGGGTGCACAACAGGGAACCCCTGGGTCAGGTATCTGTATCAGAGTTCACCAAAAGCTGCCATCTGAGATCTCAACCAAAAGTCAGTAGCCCATTTTTCATAATAACTGCAAAAGATATGTATGGATAACATTTAAGGAGTTCTGTATCCATACTCAAAATTATGCTCAGAAGATGACATTCCTTCGAGGTGTTCCCTTCAGGCAGGAGGTAACTGACACCTATCTCCCACTAATGAAGCTCTCAATTCCCTGATTTTACAAAATGGTATCCTCTGCACAGCATGACCTCACACATGAGGCCACGCCACATGGAGGATGCTATATTTCTCTAAACAACAGTGCCCTCCATGCAGCGTGACCTCGCAAACACCATGTATGTGCAAGGGCACACTGTATGGAGGATACCATTTTAGAAAGCAAAATGGCATCCTCCATGCAGCATGACCTTGCAGGTACAGTCACACTGCAGAGAGGGTGCCATTTATGCTATCTGGGGTTGTGGGAAACTATACATCTGAAAATGGGGTCATACAAGGAAAAATGTTTAGGTACTGCTAGTCTACCCTCTTTCTAGCAAGACATCAAGTAACCTCATATATTTTGAATTTTAACTAAGTAATAGTATATGCATGTTCTCCTTTGTAAGTCCAAGCAAATCAGCCTGAGAGAACCTCAAACAATACCTTTAAGCAATTGCTTGATACTTTCAATTACTCCCTCCCTCCCCCCCCCCCATACTGAACTGAAATAGAAGGACAATATTCCTAAAAGTGCTTTAAGACAAGGGCATCCTTATTTCTTGGAGAACTACTGGAAACATGAAAATGAATTAGGGGTACTAACAGTCTGGTAACTGATATGTAAGTATAATAAGAGATCTTAGGTAGTTTGCTGGGCCCCCAACACTGGTCTATACTAATTGCTTACAAAACTGAATTTGATATTGTATTCCATGTGTGCCTAGAACATTTGTTGTATCTACACTTGATCTATGGATTGTGATTGGTTGCTTATGTGGTTCTGATGAATTAACTGTTGATTAGTTAAGAATAACCAAGTATTCTGATCTGAGGAATAGTGTCCCAGGCAGGTAAAAGTAGACTTGGAAAGAATCTAGTTCTAATGTTAATAAGCTAAGACTCCTTGGACTCAATAAGGAGTAAACCCAATTAAATGCCATTCCAATATTGACTAACATTTATAAAGATGGCAAATGTTGTTTGCTAGATTTTAAAACTGAAATCTGTCACCTCAGCAAATCCAGAAAGTTGACCCCCATTCACACTCAAATCAAAAAGTCATACACTAGTGTACACAGGGCACAGGCATTTTCACTATTGCATCAATTAACCCTCTGCTTAGAGCAGGTCTAGATGACACAATAGTCAAGACACCTGCCTCTGACACTAGCACATCCACCACTGTTGCCCCCAACAAAGCTGTACTGGTTGTAGCAAATGGTGGGAAATTTCCTACAAAAAACTAGTTTGAATAAGCCTAAAGGAGTCTATATTGTCTAATACAGTGGATCTGTAATGAATTCAAATTGTTCTTTATGATTTGAGTTAAATCAGAGAGAATGGAATCACTGGAAAATAGATCCCCTGATGGATTGTAGCCCTGGAGGGGTCAAATGCCTATCCATATAAAATTGAAAGCTCTATTCACTTTTGGTCTTAATGGCCTGGAATGCAAATAGACCCCGCCAGGTGAAAATATGACAGGGTCAATTAGGTAAATAGGTCCTAATTGGAAGGCGACCCAAATATGCAGGAATGTGGCTGAACAAAGGTGAAAACCAATTACCTCGTGGAAGTGTGCAATCATCACGGGCAAGAGGGAAAGGTTAGAACTTATTTCTGACTCAGGTATGATAAGTAAAGCAGTTTCAGTTCCTGCTTGGAGTACAACCACCTGGGTGAAGGTTAACTTTTGTATAACTTATCTATTTTGTTTTTCATCTCCCCAAAACAAAAACTCTAAAACTGGACTTTCTCCTGGAAGGTTTGGTTGGCTGGCTCATATAAAGCTAGATTTCTGCCAGAGGGCCTAACTTTCCCAAAAGAGCAACCTGTTAATGTTGTTTTCAGATTTGGTAAAAGTTAACTTGTTTTACCTTAAGTATAGTTGCCCACATACAAGTGTAGCGCTCCTCTTCAGATTTTACTATCCAAGAAAGTTCACTGTATATACTATTTTCAAACAGCAGCACTCACTGGTAACAAAGAACAGCAGCTGAAAAATTTACTTTGACAATGTGTTTTGTTGGGTACTGCATACATCCAATTAAGAATACAAACCAGTTCATTTATCTACTCCAGGCCTGCACAACTCGTAAAGCGGCGAGGGCCACATTACTCCAAAGAAAACAGTCGAGGGCCGAAACCTCCCGGCCCCGCAGAAACACCCCGCCCCAGGACCGTCCAGCCCTGCAGAAACAAACCCTCCTTCCCCAGCGCCACCCCACCAAAACAGCTGGGGGCCAAAAAGGAAGGTTGGGGGTGGGGAGGTGATACTTTATTTTAAATCAACCAGGGGCTCCCAGCTGAAGAGGTGGCTGGGAGCCCTCAGGGTCAAATTAAAGGGCTCGGGGCTCCGGCGGCTGGGGGAACCCGGCAGGGCCGGCTCTAGGTTTTTTGCTGCCCCAAGCAAAAAAAAATTTGGCTGCCCCCCGTCCCAGCCCTGGGCTCCCCCATATACCCCCCTGCTGCCCCAATCCTGGGCTCTCCCCCCACTGACCCACACCCCCTGCCACCCCAGCGCTGGGCTTCCCCCTTTCCTCCCCACCAGTGCCCTCCCCCCACCCTGCTGCTGCCCCAGCCCTGAGCTTCCCCCCCCCCCCCGCCACCAGTGCCTCCCCCACACACACACCTCCTGCCTCCCCAGCCCTGGGTCACTGGTAACACTCCCAGGGCAGGTCATTCAGCAGGAATTTTGGATGTGCACAAAACACAGACAGGATTGGTTCCCATATGGTTACAGAGCTGCAGTAAAGTGGAACAATTTTCAGCTTGTGTGATTGGAAGATATCTGGATGCATATTATAAGACTGTCCTCCATAAATGAGGAAAAGTTGAGGTGCCTTTATTATTCTTTTGTTCCACTCTCTTTCTTTCTATGGGGAATTTGCCAATGTAATATCACTGTCTTCCTTTTAAACAAACAAAAAGGCAATGGCTGTTGAAAATAGCAATTCCAGTGCTAATAAGCATTTCTTGCTCGATTTTTATCCTGCTTTTTCTACAGCAAGTTACAGTGGATCAGTATATTTGATTTGGGAGAAATGAAGTAACAGCTGCCCAAACTGAGCTTGAGCACTCCTGAATTTTGAGGTGTTCAAATCTGGAAGGCGGGTGCTGGGGGGGGGGGGGCTGTGGGCTCCGCAGGGGAGCATGGCAGCAACTGTCTGGAGCTGCATGGAGCCAGACATGCTGGTCTGAGTGGCACGGTAAGGGGGCTGGGGGTTGGAGAAGGGGTAGGGGGTTCCAGGGGGCAGTCAAGGGACAGGGAGCAGGGGTGGTTGGATGGGGCAGAGGTTCAGGGGGGCAGTCAGGGGACAGGCAGCAGTAGGATAGGCATGGGAGTCCCAGGGGTTTATCAGGGGACAGGTAGGGGGTGGGGTCCCGGGGGAAAGTTGGGGGGATCTCAGGAGGGGGCAGTTGGGGACAAGGAAAAGGGAGGCTTAGATAGGGGCTGAGGTCCCAAGGGGCAGTTGGGGCAGGGGTCTTGGGAGGGGGCAATTGGGGGACAAGGAGCTGCGGCGTTTAGATAGGGGGTGGGGATCCTGGGGGGCAGTTGGGGCAGGGGTCCGGGGAGGGGGCAAACAGCGGCCGCATGCCGGGATTCAAACGGCTCTGGGCTGCCCGCAGCCGCGGGGAGCCCTGAGCCCTTTAAATCCCAGCCGCGGCTGGGAATCTCTGCTGGCAGCCCAGAGCCCTCTGACTCCCCACGGCTGGGATTTAAAGGGCTCTGGGCTCCCCTCCGCTGCGGGCAGCCCAGAGCCTTCTGACTCCTGGCCCCGGCTGAGATTTAAAGGGCTCTTCGCTCCCCGCGACTGCGGGCAACCCAGAGCCCTCTGACTCCCAGCCGCGATTTAAAGAGCTCAGGGCTCCCCGCAGCTGCGGGCAACCCAGAGCCTTTTGATTCCCGGCTGCGGCTGAGATTTAAAGGGCTCTGCGCTCCCCGCGGCTGCGGGCAGCCCAGAGCCCTCTGACTCCCAGCCGCAGCTGAGATTTAAAGGGCTCTGGGCTCCCCGCGGTTGCCGGCAGCCCAGAGCTCTTTGCTTCCCGGACGCGGCCGGGATTCAAAGGGCTCTGGGGTGCCCGCAGAGCGCCGTGTGCGGGGGATTTAGAATCCCCTCGCGGGCCGCACAGTGAGGCTCCGCGGGCCGCATGCAGCCCGCGGGCCGTATGTTGTGCAGGCCTGATCTACTCTATATACATGTAACTTCCATTATACTTACAGAGACAATATGTATTTATCCTAGAGAAAACAGGTTTCCTGGAATTTTACCTGGACTATCCATTTAAGATGATAAATATGAGTTTCCCCACAAATGTGAAATCTGTGTTAACATGACTCAAAAGTGGGGCTGTCAAGTGACTAAAAAAATTAAATGTGTGATTAATCATACTGTTAAACAATAGAATAGCATTTATTTACATATTTTGGATGTTTTCTACATTTTCAAATATATTGATTTAAATTACAACACAGAATACAAAGTGTATTTATATTTATTTTTGATCACAAGTATTTGCACTGTAAAAAGACAAGAAATAGTATTTTTCAATTCACCTAATACAAGTACTGTAATGTAATCTCTATCATGAAAGTTGAACTTACAAATATACAGTTATGTACAAAAATACTGCACTCAAAAACAAAACAATGTAAAATTTTAGAGCTTGCAAGTCCACTAAGTCCTAATTCTTGTTCAGCCAATTGCTCAAACAAGTTTGTTTACATTTGTAGGAAATAATGTTGTCCGCTTCTTGTTTACAATGTCACCTGAAAGTGAGAACAGGCATTTTCATGGCACTGTTGTTGCTGGCGTCACAAAATATTTACGTGCCAGATGCGCATGCTTCATCCACCATTCCAGGGGACATGTGTCCATGCTCGATAACAATCCAAAGTAGTGTGGGACAACCCATGTTCATTTTCATTATCTGAGTCAAATGCTATCATCAGAAGGTTGATTTTCTTTTTTGGTGGTTCGGGTTCTGTAGTTTCCGCATCGGAGCATTTCTCTTTTAACACTTCAGAAAACACGCCCTCTACCTCGTTCCTCTCAGATTTGGGAAGGCACTTCAGATTCTTAAATCTTGGGTCCAGTGCTGTAGTGATCTTTACAAATCTCACATTGGTACCTTCTTTGCATTGTGTCAAATCTGAGTGAAAGTATTCTTAAAACAAACAACGTGCTGAGTCATCATCCGAGACTTCCGTAACATGAAATATATGGCAAAATCCGGGTAAAACAAAGCAGGGGACATACAAATTTAATTAACGCTTTTTTTTTTTTTAAAACGAGCATTAACAGCATGGAAGCATGTCCTTTGGAATGGTGGCTGAAGTATGAAGGGGCATACGAATGTTTAGCATATCTGGCACATAAATACCTTGCAATGCTGGCTACGAAAGTGCCATGCAAATGCCTGTTCTCACTTTCTGGTGACATTGTAAGTAAGAAGCAGGCAGCATTACCTCCTGTAAATGTAAACAAACTTGTTTGTCTAAGCGATTGGCTGAACAAGAAGTAGGACAGTGGACTTGTAGCCACTGAAGTTTTACACTGTTTTGTTTTTGAGTACAGTTATGTAACAAAACAAAACAAAAATCTACATGTGTAAGTTCCACTTTCAGGACAAAGATTGCACTACGGTACTTGTATGAAGTGAACTGAAAAATACTATGTCTTCTGTTTATCATTTTACAGTGCAAATATTTGTAATCAAAATATACACTTTGAATTCAGATACAACACAGAATACAAGATATATACTAAAACGTAGAAAAACATCCAAAATATTTAATAAATTTCAATTGGTAGTCTCTTAACAGTGGAATTAAAACTGAGATTAATCGACAGCCCTACTCAAAATACTAAATTCATCCAAGGAGCTTGTACATGTGCATATTAAAAAGTTTAACACACAGATACTAAAAAACAAGCCAAATGGAGTATTTCAGAAACATCTATTACTGTATTTTGGTAGAACTAGGTCACATCCTAAATTACAGGCCCATTTATTCCTTGAGATTTTTGGTTGTGTCGCACCTTCATATGCAAGGTATCTCAAAATCCATTTTGCAATACAAGACACAATTACTATTAAAGAAGTGGCATGAAAGTTTACCAGCCCCAGGACCAAATTTATTTGCCCACTCTGCGGTAAAGAAATATTTTACTCCATATCAGAAAAGTTACTTACCCTGAAAGAGGAGAATTTTTCAAAGCTATGGGCATGGCTACACTTGCAGATGTAGAGCGCTTTGAGTTAAACCAGCCTTCGTAGAGCACAGTAGGGAAACCGCTGTAGTCTGTCCACAATGACAGCTGACAGAGCACTGGCATGGCCACATTAGCAGCTCTTGCAACGACCAAAGAGCAGTGCATTGTGCTAGCTATCCCAGCATGCAAGTGGCTGCAACGTGCTTTTCAAATGGGGGAGGGAGGGTGGAATGTGACAGGGAGTGTGTTGTGTGTATGTGGGGGAAGAGAGATTGGGTTTTTGGGGGACAGAGCATGTGAGCATGCTGTATTTTAAGTCCAGACAGCAGCAGCCCTCCCTCTCCCACACCCCACCCCCAGCCTCTCTCTCTCTCTCACACACACACACACACATACACACACAGCATTCCTCAGTAATGGTTGCTTTGTCTCTGAGCAGATAAGCATGCCGGCTGTCAAATGGAACTTTCAAAAGGTATATCCAAAACAATGACAAGAGTGGCTACTTGACTTAAGGGGATTATGGGTCGTTTCCGGAGGCTGATCAGAGCACAGTAATGCAACACCTTGTTACACTGATGCTGGGCCGCTCCAGCGAGGGTGAATCAAACATTATTCTACTCACCGAGGTGGAGTACCAGGAGCGTTCTACCCGTGGAGTCAGAGCGCTCTACGTGCCTTGCAAGTGTGGACAGGTAGTGAAATAGTGTGCCCGGGGCTCCTTTAATGCACTGTAACTCCCAAGAGTAGCCAAGCCCTATATGTTGTCAGGATGGATATTTTTGATAAAATGCTTTAATTACGATACATTATAGCTCAAAGATATCATCCCTATTCCATGATGAGATAAATTCTAATTATATAGTATAAACAATACATGGATATATTGTCTTAAGTTTTTAAATGAGTTCTAACACTTCATGGATTAGGGACCCAATCTTATGGAGTTCCAGGAGCTTCTGTATAGATTATTTAGGTTAATCTTTCTATCTACCCAATAGGACTCAGTGCTCAGTCTAGAACATACCATCAGAGATGCTTAGTTTTGCAGTTCTCAAACTGTGGACGTGTGTCTACAGAAATAACATGCTTGTCAACAGCAAAAATGTTTTAACTCAATAAATAAATATAGAAGAGGTGAGAAATAACTGCCATCAAGCCTATTGTCCCTCTGCAAATTTGTGTACACAGAGTCAATCCCTTACCTCTCTCTAAAAGTGCAAAGTTTCAAAAAGTTCAATGAATAGAAGATTGTTGGGGGCAGAATAGATCTGGACAAGGAGAAGAAAAGTCTGGAGATAAATGTGAGAAGGGAGGGATAGGCAGCAGAAATAAAAGCTCAACTGTTTGAGAAGCATATTCCAGAAGTCTTCAGGTCTTTCTGAGTCTAGCCTTCATTGATTTGAGATCTACCATACCATTCTCTCACTAGAAGGGAAAACTATAATGGCAGCAGGCCATAAAAGAGACCCAATTTGGGAATATTTTAACGAAGTTCCTCTACCTGTGGGTAAGACAGGCATGTGTGCATAATGCAAACAGTGCAGAAAAGAAATGCAAGGCCTGGTTGCCTCAATGAAACAACATCATGAGAAGTGTTCCTTCTCAGGAGGAAGCTGCTTTGAAGATTATGACAGGAACATCTCTGAACATGCAGGATCTTCAGGTTGGTAAACTTTTTATTTCATACTTCTTTAAGGACTGTCTTCCTTAGATGCAGTTGTGATAAAAAATAAATAGCTGAAATAGGCAGATCTTCCTTTTGCTGGATAAAGTGTATGAAAGAGAAATTGAGCAGTGTGCAAAGGGTCTAGAGGGTAAAATTGTTAACCTGAGTTTTGATGGGTGGAGCTATATCCACAATGATCCTGTTGTATGTGCTTGTGTGACAACAGAAGAAGGTTTCAGAGTGGTAGCCGTTTTAGAACGTCTTCCTTACAGAAACAATTGATACATCACCTTGGCTACACTTGCAAATTTGCAACGCTGCAGCAGGGTGTGAAAACACACCCTCTCCAGCGCTGCAAATTGCGGCGCTGCAAAGCGCCAGTGTGGTCAAAGCCCCAGCGCTGGGAGCGCGGCTCCCAGCGCTGTACGTTATTCCCCACAGGGAGGTGGAGTACAGATAGCGCTGGGAGAGCTCTCTCCCAGCGCTGGCGCTTTGACTACACTTAGCGCTTCAAAGCGCTGCCACGGCAGCGCTTTGAAGTGCAAGTGTAGCCAAAGCCTAAGAACATAAGAACGGCCGTATCAGGTCAGACCAAAGGTCCATCTAGCCCAGTATCTGTCTACCGCCAGTGGCCAATGCCAGGTGCCCCAGAGGGAGTGAACCTAACAGGCAATGATCAAGTGATCACTCTCCTGCCATCCATCTCCATCCTCTGACAAACAGAGGCTAGGGACTCCATTCCTTACCCATCCTGGCTAATAGCCATTCATGGACTTAACCACCATGAATTTATCCAGTTCTTTTTAAACGCTGTTATAGTCCTAGCCTTCACAACCTCCTCAGGTAAGAAGTTCCACAAGTTGACTGTGCGCTGCGTGAAGAACTTCCTTTTGTTTTAAACCTGCTGCCTATTAATTTCATTTGATGACCCCTAGTTCTTGTATTATGGGAATAAGTAAATAACTTTTCCTTATCCACTTTCTCAACATCACTCATGATTTTATATACCTCTATCATATCCCCCCTTAGTCTCCTCTTTTCCAAGCTGAAGAGTCCTAGCCTCTTTAATCTTTCCTCATATGGGACCCTCTCCAAACCCCTAATCATTTTAGTTGCCCTTTTCTGAACCTTTTCTAGTGCCAGTATATCTTTTTTGAGGTGAGGAGACCACATCTGTATACAGTATGAGAGATGTGGCATACCATGGATTTATATAAGGACAATAATATATTCTCAGTCTTATTCTCTATCCCCTTTTTAATGATTCCTAACATCCTGTTTGCTTTTTTGACCGCCTCTGCACACTGCGTGGACATCTTCAGAGAACTGTCCACGATGACTCCAAGATCTTTTTCCTGACTCGTTGTAGCTAAATTAGCCCCCATCATATTGTATGTATAGTTGGGGTTATTTTTTCCAATGTGCATTACTTTACATTTATCCACATTAAATTTCATTTGCCATTTTGTTGCCCAATCACTTAGTTTTGTGAGATCTTTTTGAAGTTCTTCACAGTCTGCTTTGGTCTTAACTATCCTGAGCAGTTTAGTATCATCTGCAAACTTTGCCACCTCACTGTTTACCCCTTTCTCCAGATCATTTATGAATAAATTGAATAGGATTGGTCCTAGGACTGACCCTTGGGGAACACCACTAGTTACCCCTCTCCATTCTGAGAATTTACCATTAATTCCTACCCTTTGTTCCCTATCTTTTAACCAGTTCTCAATCCATGAAAGGACCTTCCCTTTTATCCCATGACAGCTTAATTTACATAAGAGCCTTTGGTGAGGGACCTTGTCAAAGGCTTTCTGGAAATCTAAGTACACTATGTCCACTGGATCCCCCTTGTCCACATGTTTGTTGACCCCTTCAAAGACACTATTTCCCTTTACAGAAACCATGTTGACTATTGCTCAACAGTTTATGTTTTTCTATGTGTCTGACAATTTTATTCTTAACTATTGTTTCGACTAATTTGCCCGGTACCGACGTTAGACTTACCGGTCTGTAATTGCCGGCATCACCTCTAGAGCCCTTTTTAAATATTGGCATTACATTAGCTAACTTCCAGTCATTGGGTACCGAAGCCGATTTAAAGGACAGGTTACAAACCTTAGTTAATAGTTCCGTAACTTCACATTTGAGTTCTTTCAGAACTCTTGGGTCAATGCCATCTGGTCCCGGTGACTTGTTAATGTTGAGTTTATCAATTAATTCCAAAACCTCCTCTAGTGACACTTCAATCTGTGACAGTTCCTCAGATTTGTCACCTACAGAAGCCAGCTCAGGTTTGGGAATCAACTAACATCCTCAGCCGAGAAGACTGAAGCAAAGAATCCATTTAGTTTCTCCGCAATGACTTTATCGTCTTTAAGTGCTCCTTTTGTATTTCGATCGTCAAGGGGCCCCTGGTTGTTTAGCAAGTTTCCTGCTTCTGATGTACTTAAAAAACATTTTGTTATTACCTTTGGAGTTTTGGGCTAGCCGTTCTTCAAACTCCTCTTTGGCTTTTCTTATTACACTCTTGCACTTAAGTTGGCAGTGTTTGTGCTCCTTTCTATTTGCCTCACTAGGATTTGACTTCCACTTTTTAAAGGAAGTCTTTTTATCTCTCACTGCTTCTTTTACATGGTTGTTAAGCCACGGTGACTCTCTTTTAGTTCTTTTACTGTGTTTCATAATTTGGGGTATACATTGAAGTTGGGCCTCTATTATGGTGTCTTTAAAAAGCGCCCATGCAGCTTGCAGGGATTTCACTTTAGTCACTGTACCTTTTAACTTTTGTTTAACTAACCCCCTCATTTTGTATAGTTCCCCCTTTTGAAATTAAATGCCACAGTGCTGGGCTGCTGAGGTGTTCTTCCCACCACAGGGATGTTAAATATTATTATATTATGGTCACTATTTGCAAGCGGTCCTGCTATAGTTACCTCTTGGACCAGCTCCTGCGCTCCACTCAGGATTAAATCTAGAGTTCGCTCTCCCCTTGTGGGTTCCCGTACCAGCTGCTCCATGAAGCAGTCATTTAAAGTATCAAGAAATTTTATCTCTGCATTTCGTCCTGAAGTGAAATGTTCCCAGTCAATATGGGGATAACTGAAATCCCCCACTATTATTGGGTTCTTAATGTTGATGGCCTCTCTAATTTCCCTTAGAATTTCATCATCACTATTACTGTCCTGGTCAGGTGGTTGATAATAGATCCCTAATGTTATATTTTTATTAGAGCATGACATTTCTATCCATAGAGATTCTATGGAACATGTGGATTCACTTAAGATTTTTACTTCATTTGAATCTACATTTTCTTTCACATATAGTGCCACCCCTCCCCCTGCACGACCTATTCTGTCCTTCCGATATATTTTGTACCCCGGAATGACTGTGTACCATTGATTGCTCTCAGTCCACCAGGTTTCTGTGATGCCTATTATATCAATATCCTCCTTTATCACAAGGCACTCTAGTTCACCCATCTTATTATTTAGACTTCTAGCATTTGTGTACAAGCACTTTAAAAAACTTGTCCCTGTTTATTTGTCTGCCCTTTTCTGATGTGCAAGATTCTTTTTTATGTGACTGTTTATCATCTGATCTGGCCCTTACATTATCCTCTTCCGTCCTCTGCTCCTGACTATAACCTGGAGATTCTCTATTATCAGACTCTCTCCTAAGAGAAGTCTGTGTCCGATCCACATGCTCCTCTGCAGCAGTCGGCTTTCCCCCATCTCCTAGTTTAAAAACTGCTCTACAACCTTTTTAATGTTTAGTGCCAGCAGTCTGGTTCCACTTTGGTTTAGGTGGAGCCCATCTCTCCTGTATAGGCTCCCCCCATCCCAAAGGTTTCCCCAGTTCCTAATGAATGTAAACCCCTCCTCTCTACACCATCGTCTCATCCACGCATTGAGACTCTGAAGCTCTGCCTGCCTACCTGGCCCTGCGCGTGGAACTGGGATGGTTTACCTAGTGAAGTGGTGGAATCTCTTTCATTAGAGGTTTTTAAGGTCAGGCTTGATGAAGCCCTGGCTAGGATGATTTAGTTGGGGAATGGTCCTGCTTTGTGCAAGGGCTTAGACTAGATGACCTCCTGAGGTCCCTTCCAACCCTGATATTCTATTATTCTATATATTTCAAGAATAAAGACCTAAACAGGCAAAAAAGGGAATAAAAAAAGTGAAATACAGAGATTCACAAGTGATGTGTTACTAAACAAATGCCAGTGAAGCACAGGTTGAATTATACCACTACCAGAAAGGAAAGGAAACTAATGCTGTTTGGGTAGTCAATGGAATTAACATGTTCCAAATGTCAATTACATAAGACTGTTATGTTTAAGTTGTCTAACAAACATCAAACCACCAGATCAAGGGCTGATCTGTTCCACTTTGTGTATTTATGTGGCCCACACAGAATATTCAAATTCTGCAAAATCTGAGTTTTCAGTAAAAACAAAGGTTCTTGCCCTACCCGTTGCAAAGATAACCTTTCAATCATGAACTATGAGTAGCTGATGTACTCTTCTCTTCCTGAATCTGCAGACAGGCTGAAACAATGACTGAGAATTCCCCTGCCCTATTAATCTCATTAGCATCTTAACAATATAAAGCCTAGTGATAACACTTTATACGTCAACATTCACTAATTTAGGAGATGCAATGGTGGGAAGGGTGAAAGTGAAGCACAAAGAGAGGAAATGGGAATTGCTGCAGGGAACGAAATGCAGAGGGAAGAAAGACAGATGCATAACGACAGGAAAGTTGGAGCAATAGTATAGGGAAGGAGAGGAACAAGGGGCAGAACTACAGGTGACCGTAAATGCAAGTACATTTTCCCACTCAGTGATGCTGAAAGCAAAAATAAGGAACTAATAGTGATGGTAAGTAGAAGTTTGGTAGCAAAATAAAAAGCACACTATATCTTTGATCTTTATGCAAGCCTCTCATTGACGTCATTGGAAGTTTCAGTGCAGACATGGTAGTATGTGGCCCTAAATGTACACCTTAGCACATGAACCAAAATTTAAAGTTAAATTCAGCCCTCTAAACAAAATGAGGCCAGCGCATTGACATGCGAAACTTGGGAGTTTGCTTAAGACAAGTGAACACTTCAGTGGGGTAACATGGGTTTGCGGAGAACAGAATTTGTAGCTTTCAATCCTAACAGGTAGGTAGTTTGTGAAGGAGGTAGGGTAGGCTGCCCTTTACCAAAGTCGGATTTGGCATCGTGTCATCAATATCATCATGAGGCTGGCTAAAGCTTGATAATGAAAACATGAGAAATGTTTCTAGAGAGGCTTCTTTTAAACAGAAGGGTTTTTTCTGGTTATTGCTTTTATTTTTTTTAAGCAGCTGGTACTTTGTATCTTTTCTATAGCTCAAAACAGAAACACATTCAGAATCCCTTGCTAAGAAAAGTGATATATGAGATGTAATTAACATACAAGAAAATCAAATACAAAAAGACCATCCTTGAACCCTTGACAGTAAGATTAAAGTAACTGGCACACTTTAAAAACATACAGTAGAGCAGACCTGCCAAGTCTCACTCCTTCAGAGAAGGTCTCCCTCATTTGGGATTAAGTTTTAAGGAGTTTTTAAAGTATCTCCATGTGGGAATGAAGGGTTTTGCTGTGTGTCAATTAAGTGTTTGTGCTCCTCAGACACACAGACAGATGCAGGCTTGGGAAGTGACTTCATTTTTCCTACAAGAGGAGGAGAGGAACCCTTCCACCTAACTTCCCCCTTCCCAACTCAAGAGTCGAGTAACTTTAACATTACACCCCAGCTTCACAACACCTCCCTCCTCCCAACGCTGCACTAACCCAAGGACCACTGGAGTACAGGGAAGCACACGCACGCACGCACCGGACACAAAATACCTGGACACGGAGCAGGACGACACAGCAACACCCGTACCAAAACAAACACACCTCACGTCTCCTCCTCTTCCCTTCAGGGCGGGGGAGGCGCAGCCGGCGGCTCCCAGAGCACCGGCGGCTGGGGGGGGGTTAAACACCGAGGCAGCAGTAATGTCGGCAGGTCACAGCTGGTGCCGCCCCCTGCCAGGATAAACCACCCGAGGTCACGGGGACCTGTCACAGGCTCCAGACGCCCACCCAGGGCAGGGCGAGGCTCAAGGCCTGCGGACCCGAAAGAAAGCAGCTCCCTCCCCTTTCCTCCACCCCTTTACTGGCACCGGCGGACCCAAAAGGGAAGAGCTTCCCCCCCCACCCCAACAGCGGCGAGCTACCGCCCCCTCCCGTCCGCACACAGGGGGCAGCCCAGGCACAGCCCGGGACGCGAGACGTTCTCCTTCCCCTCGCTCACCAGTCGCAGAACTCTGCGTGCCTCAGCCCGGCTGCCCGGGCCCGTCCCGGCTTCGCTCCACCACCGGCGCTCCGAGAGGTGGGAGGGGGAAGGAGTGAGCGAGCGGGGGGAGGGGGGGAGTCGCGCAGGCGCGCTGAGGTTCGAGAGGACGGCCAACATTCCGACAGCGGAGCGGGCGCGCGCGAGGGACCGAGAGCCGGAGGCCAAGGGGCGGTCGAGAGCGCGCCCCTGGCGACTATTATTGCCTCCTCCTTGTGGGCACGCGCGCGGCGATCTATGGCCTTCAGACTGAGGGGCCCGCCGCGCGCGCCCAATCAGTCAGTCAGTGGCGGTTCAGGGCAGCCGCGCGCCCTGCTCCGCGGGCTGCTCGTTAGGGAGAGTCACGGCAGGCCCGGACTTTCCAGGGTGGCGGTCAGGCATCCAAAATAACTGGCCTGGGCTGAGGTTTGCAAGGGGGGTAGTCTCCTGAGGAGCGGCTCAGCCCCTTGCCCACAGGCGCCGGGGGCGGGCTGGCTGGCTGCCTGAGTGTGGCTAATTATGTTGGTGCCTGGCTTCAGGCAATTGAAAACGTTGGCGTTCGTGGCTACCCGATGACAGGCGTTGCTGCGGCCTGTCTCTGTAGCATGGCCGGAGTAATGCCAACCCCATACGTAAGGAAATCCTGAGTCAGCTCCCCTTCTCCTCCAAAAAAAAAAACCCCACCCCATTAGGTGAGATGGGCATGCAAGTCATGAGGTTCTTTGAAACAAGGCTGGTGTAGTTTTCTGTCATCACCCAGAGCTTAATATGTACTAGGGCTGAGCTCTGGCACCTATAGACTTGGCAGTTTATAGCCCTAGCATCTCTGGGCTTGCTGCATCAGTTATGAAGGCAGGGGGAGTTGAGCTCTGGCACAATTACAAATTAAGCATTGCTATCAGCTGGTTTGCAGAGTCAATCACAGTACTTCCAGCTCTTGCAAATTAAAGTGCTTCTTGCTGCAGCTGTTGTGGAAATAATGAGAACACGTGCTGTCATGCAGTTGTGGTGCAGTTGGTTGCAAGTCTCATAACCTCGCTTTCTTCCTCTCCGGCCCTGGCAGCCACTTGTTCCCATAGCTGCCAAAGCTTGTGTAGCTCCACCTGTAATGTTTCTGACAAGTGAGAAAGTCATTAACATATGTATCCTATATGGTTTCCTGTTATTGCTTGCTGTGGGGGACTGGGATCCATGTGAGGGACATTAGATAATGTCACACATGGACTGGCACAAAACAAATCTTCAGTTCTTTCCAAAAAAGTCAATTGCTACTGACTATACCATTCTCCCCACTCCCAAGTAAATTAGTACCTTTCTACTTTTGTGCTTGACCTTCTGTGACATTGCACTCTATATGTTTATGGAAATATGCTTATAAGTGTAAATATAACATAACTGGAATATGCTTTATGCTATATAACATATCTTTGAAAAGGTTATGATCTACCATTTGTAGGCATGTATCATTTTTATATCTGAAGTTATGAATGTTGGCTCTATGCTTGTATTTAAAGTGTTTGCTGGAGGAAACGCATAAGGGAGGTTTGGCCAACATATTGTGAAGGGACTATTCAAGTAATGGGGAGTACTTAACTAACTGTGGACTTTGGGAGATGCCAATCCACATCTGAGCTTTCCTGGGAACATTCAAACTAATATGTAAACAATGGCGTTGGCCTGCAAAAAGCTGAATCATTCATGGACATGTGACTTACCCAGGTGGTTACAAACTCCATCTTGTTGCTGTGATTTTGCACAGAAGAACAAAGGGATTTCTGCCCACAAGAGAGAGAATATAAAAGGCCCTGGAAGCAGGGCTGTCAAGGTTTCCTCCCCCACTCTGAACTTTAGAGTACAGATGTGGGGACCTGCATGGACCCTTCTAAGCTTAATTCCTAGCTTAGATCTGGTAACTCTGCCACCAGCCAGAAATCAGTGTCTGGCACACTTTCTGTCCCCCCCAAAACCTTCCCTGGGGAACACAGATCCAAACCCCTTGGATCTTAAAACAAGGAGAAATTAACCATTCCCCCCTCCTTTCCCCCACCAACTCCTGGTGAGTTCAGACCCAATTCCCTGGATCTTAAAACAAAGAAAACTCAATCAGGTTTTTAAAAAAAACAAAAAACTTTTAATTAAAAAAAAAAAAGGTAAAAATCAGGATGGAAAATGCTTACAGGGTACTTAGATTCATATAGCCCAGAGGAAACCCCCTCTAGCCTCAGGTTCAAAGTTACAGCAAACAGAGGTAAAAATCCTTCCAGCAAAAAGAAACATTTACAGATTGAGAAAACAAAAATAAGACTAACACGCCTTGCCTGTGCTACTTACAAGTTTGAACATGAGAGACTGATTCAGAAAGATTTGGAGAGCCTGGATTGACGTCTGGTCCCTCTCAGTCCCGAGAACGAACAACCCCCAAAACAAAGAACACAAACAAAGAACTCCCTCCACCAAGATTTGAAAGTATCTTGTCCCCCTATTGCTCCTCTGGTCAGGTGTCAGCCAGGTTTACTGAGCTTCTTAACCCTTTACAGGTAAAAGAGACATTAACCCTTAACTATCTGTTTATGACAAGGGCCGGTGCAACCATTTAGGCGACCTAGGTGGTAGCCTAGGGCCCTGGCATTTGGGGGGCGCAATTTTCTTCGGCAGCGACCGCGGTGGCCGGACCTTCGGCCACCCCGGTCACCGCCGGCATTTAGGCGGAGGGAGCTGGGGCAGGGGAGTGCGGGGAGGGCCGCCTGCAGCAAGTAAGGTCGGGGGGGGCGGCATGCAGGGGAACTCCCTGCCCCAGCTCACCCCTGCCCTACCTTCTCCCTGAGCACGCTGTGGCTGCTTCACTTCTCCCGTCTCCCAGGCTTGCGGCGCCAATCAGCTTAGGCGCCGCAAGCCTGCGAGGCGGGAGAAGTGAAGCAGCCACGGCATGCTCATGCACGGAGCAGGGGTGAGCTGGGGCGGAGGGTGGGGAGCTGCCATAAGGGCGGCACCTCAAGGCGGAGAGGGGGAGCTGCCACAAGGGGGGTGGTGCCTCAGGGCGTGGATGCGGGGGTGGGGGAGGGCACAAGGTGGAAGTTTCGCCTAGGGCGCGAAACATCCTTGCACTGGCCCTGCCTGGAAGACTCCATTTTTGTCTTCAGCTGGCTCAAAAGATGGCTTCTCCACCTCAAAGACATGCCTGAAAGAAACTGGAACAAAGGACGGTAACTACGGGGGTGTGAGTGATTGCTGATCCCAGATGAGGAAGGGGACTAGTCTGTGAAAGAAGCTTATTGGGACATCTCTGAGGGTGAGATTTACCTGCATTTAGTTTCCTACTGTATTAGGCTTAGACATGCGTGTTTTTGTTTTATTTTGCTTGGTAATTTACTTTATTCTGTCTGTTATTACTTAAATCCTACCTTTTATACTTAGTAAAATCACTTTTTACTTATGAATTAACCCAGAGCAAGTAATTAATACCTGGGGGAGCAAACAGCTGTGCATATCTCTCTATCGGTGTTATACAGGGTGGACAATTTATGAGTTTACCCTTTATAAGTTTTATACAGAGTAAAATGGATTTATTTGGGGTTTGGATCTCATTGGGAGCTGGGTGTCTGGGTGCTGGAGACAGGAGTACCTGCTGAGTGGTTTTCAGTTAAAGCTTGCAACTTTGGGGACATGGTTCAGACCCTGGGTCTGTGTTGCCTCAGGCTTGCTTGTATGGCTCAACAAGACAGGGTTCTGGAGTCCCAAGCTGATAGGGAAAACGGGCTCAGAGGTAGTTTCAGCATGCCAGATGACAGTCCCAAGGAGGTCTCTGTGACCAAACCTGTCATACCTTCTGGTCCTGCTGGATCAACATGGGGGAGGGGATTATATTGGCATATAATTCCAGCAGATGATACCAGTTTGCTTCCGATTATTGGCCTGTCAAGAATTACGTATCGATTTATGTAACTGGAGATTGTCCTGTTGGTTTCCTTTCTGTGTTTCTTTCACTCCTATTCTCCTTTTACGGTGAAACAAACCATAAAAAATAAATTGTAATTAAAATTAAATATATATATTATAGAGCTTGTCAGTGCTGCTTCTGCCTCAAAGATAGATCAAGGGTGGTCGCCTAGAACAGCAATGTGTTAAGGAGCATCACTCCAGAATGTTTAATAATGACTGTTTATTGTGTGAAAGACTATGGGCTGGGTAGGGCAGATATTTTCCAATTAACATAAGACAGCAAATTCATAGAGATGGCACATGATTTATATCATTAGGTAGGATTCAGGAAAGGTTGTGCAGGGATATCTTATTCATTCAATGTTCTAAACTAGTTTCTCTCCACAGAAGCTAGTTCTACACTGATTTCCCATGCAAGGAACCTGGATATACTGGTGGGGATCTTGGACAGGGAATCAGCAACTATGTGGATCCTATGGCCAAAATTTTATGCTTTTGGATAGGTGAATCATAGAATATCAGGGTTGGAAGGGACCTCAGGAGGTCATCTAGTCCAACCCCTGCTCAAAGCAGGACCAATTCCCAACTAAATCATCCCAGCCAGGGCTTTCTCAAGCCTGACCTTAAAAACCTCTAAGGAGATTCCATCACCTCCCTAGGTAACCCATTCCAGTACTTCACCACTCTCTGAGTGAAAAAGTTTTTTCTAATATCCAACCTAAACCTCCCCCGCTGCAACTTGAGACCATTACTCCTTGTTCTGTCATCAGGTACCACTGAGAACAATCTAGATCCATCCTCTTTGGAACCCCCTTTCAGGTGGTTGAAAACAGCTATCAAATCCCCCTTCATTCTTCTCTTTTGCAGACTAAACAATCCCAGTTCCCTCAGCCTCTCCTCATAAGTCATGTGCTCCAGCCCCCTAATCATTTTTGTTGCCCTCCGCTGGACTCTTTCCAATTTTTCCACATCCTTCTTGTAGTGTGGGGCCCAAAACTGGACACAGTACTCCAGATGAGCATGTCTAGACAACACTGTAGTAAAAATACAAGTGGCTACCAGCATCATCTCTATGTTACCACTTCTATTATTGCTACCAGATGCTCTGGGGGGGAATTTTAAGGGGAAAAGCTAGTGCAGACAAGACCTTAGGAATTACTGTAACAACAATAGATACAGCATTTACACATGGAAATGTGATTTTCAAGATCCTGGTGTTCTTTGAACGTATCCAATTCCAAAATCCAGTTAAGTCAATGGAAAGTCTCTCATTTACTTCAGTGGGTACTGGGTCAAGGATCTGGAGGTTGATATTCTAGCCTTCACTGTTCAGCCTTCTTCATTAGCCTCTGTTTAGTTCCTGTGCACTTCCATATCCCCGATTTAAACTGTGTACTCTAATAGAGCAGCACTAGATCTGTTTTGAATATAAGACCTGGATTTGGAGCAGCTGATGTTTCATTAGATAGTGTATAATTAAGGGCTGGTCCAGTGTCTAAGTCAATAGGAGTCTTTAAATTGATATCACTGAGCATTGGACTAGGCCAGAGGTGGCCAATCTGAGCCTGAGAAAGAGCCTTAACTTGCCAATGAACATTGCCAAAGAGCCATAGTAATATGTCAGCAGCCCCCCCTCTGCTACCCCCCCAGCACCTCCTGCCCACTGGCAGCCCCGCCAATCAGCGCTTCCTCCTTTGTCCCCATGCCTCCCACCTGCCACAATCAGCTGTTTTGCAGTGCGCAGGAGGCTCTGGTGGTGAGGCACGAGGGCATGGCATGCTCGGGGAAAGGGGCAAGGGCCTTGGGGGAAGGGGAGGAGTGGTGGCAGGACCTGGGGCAGAGCAGAGGGTTGAGCAGTGAGCACCTCACAGCACATTGGAAAGTTAGCATCTGTAGCTCCAGCCTCAGAGTCAGCGCCTATGCAAGGAGCCGCATATTAACTTCTGAAGAGCCGCATGTGGCTCCGGAGCCACAGGTTGGCAACCCCTGGACTAGGCCTTTTTTGGGAGACATCAGGGACTGTCTGATACAGTCAAGGCCTTGCAGGATCAGGCTTTTAATCTAGTAATGAGGTACAGTTTCTCAAAAAAATTTCAGCCAAAAAAGATGCTTGGGAATTTCCTGATCCACAGCACCTCCAGTAAAAGAAAAAGGATTTAATTAACTTTGTTATTTGGGGCTACTAATACATTTTTTCCCCTAAACAAAAGCCTTTACTGCCTTTCCTGTGTTTCCTTTTGTTGGAATGGAGCCAAATTGGTTTGCAGTTTTCTCTGAAAGCATTATGCATGCTCTTCTGAAAATGAGGTAACAGGAGTCAGCCTACATCTTTCATGTTTGTAAGAGATCAACAGCATCATTTGTACATGGTCTCCACCACCATTGAGAATAGATTTCCTGTGGTTACTTGCTTCTAAATTGCTTGACACAGCAGAGCACAGTAGCCCCCAATAGCCCAAGTGTTTCATAGATTTGTATGAAAAAAAAATTCTACTTTTGGCATTCATCACATTTGGATACCACTGTGATCTTTATCTCATGTGAGGGCACAGAATTTTATATAACATAATAAGGAGAGACTGTATGTTTCAATATCAACACTGAATATATCCCAAACTATTAGGCATTGACACTATCACCATATGGCAGTGGAAAATTAATTTTTCCTAGCTATGGAAAGTCTCAAACTTAGACTATTATTTTCATGTAAGAGTAAGATGGCTCCTCTTAATATATCCAGATCCTCAGGCAGATAACTTAATTGATAGTTCAAATAAACTTATTGTGAGATAAAAAATCCAGTAACATAAGTGAGATGTGTTTCTAAAAGCATATACATTTTTTTAAATATAGACAAAGACAACATTCCTAATTAAATTTCTTCTTTTATTCACTGGAATTATTTGTATTCTTTGTTTTACAAGTGAGCACTACAAATATCAGGTGACTAAAAGCTAGACTATTCCACACTAAGGTAATTTTTCCAAAGTTTAATCAAATTAGATCCTTTTTTGTTTAAAATGTATCTACCAAAGCTACACTGCCAATATCTTCCTATCATATCCATTAGGGGGAGCCACAGGGTAACGTTGCCAGATAGATTGTGTGAAGGAGTCAGGCTGCTTAGTTAATTTAGAGGAGGTGTATGGTGCAGTGGCCTATTCATTCCCCCACCCTGACCTCATGTGATGGTGCTCAGAAGTAGAACTTTCTCTCTGTAACAGAGCAATTGCTTTCTGTTTGAAGGACTGTGATGGGAAGTACAGGTCTTTCTGCACCTGCAGGAAGGACTCCATAGTCCAAATACATGGCAGCCCTGAGAGCAGGCCACACTGAGTCAAAAAGCAATGCATTTTTTCTGGGTTCATTGCTAGAAAGGTTTCTGAATTCAAAGAGTCACTTCTACCTAGGAGTTATTTATGTGAGCTGGTTAGGCTCAGTACTTTAAAGAAGGGCTGGGTTAAAGAGGATGGAATTATAGACCAATATCTGGGGCAGATCTGGGAAAACATGATTCTTGGGAATTTGTTTTGGCCTATAATAACTGTGAATTTGTTTATAAGGAATGCATCCAGAAACTTCTAGCAAGTTTGCATAATTTTGGTTAACCCAGAGCTCTTGTAATAAATCTGAAAACCTAGCAAGTTTAAACCTGGTGTTTAAATCTTATTCTGATGTGAACTTTTTCTCTAGCTAGTTAGAGACTGGCTTTATCCCAGGGACCTTGCCTCCAGGTGTATGAACACACCAGTCTAATTTATTGATTTTTAGTGTGACTGGAGTTAGCTTTAAAAACAAGCAAAGCAAGTAGTGTCTTTGTCCCACAACCCATGCAAAACATACAACTTGAAGGTGAGGAGTCTGATTTCCTGTTGGCCTGCACTTTGTGGTAGTTATGTATACCTGCGAAAGTGGGTGTAACCTGCTTCCATATTGTTTTAGTAGCATGTTACAACCACTTTATACTAGAATGAGCGGTCACACAAGGTGCAGGGCAATCAAGAATTGGGCTTGATATCTTTCTAGAAACACAAAGCATAGGGCCAGACCTCTTTTAACAAGACAAAGTGGTGTGGGGACAACTCATGGTATGATATTATCTTTCCAGAAACTCGGAACCTGGCAAATCTTAAGGCTGGTGCTGAACATGGGGATATATGAAGTACTGTATTCAGTTAGCAAATTCCCCTCGACCAACTGTGAAAAGACGGTTACTCACCTTTGTAACTGTTGTTCTTCGAGATGTGTTGCTCATATCCATTCCAGTTAGGTGTGCGCACCGCACGTGCACATTCGTCGGAAGATTTTTACCCTAGCAATTCCCGGTGGGTCAGCTGGGTCGCCCCCTAGAGTGGCACCACCATGGCACTGGATATATACCCCTGCCGACCTGACCGCTCCTCAGTTCCTTCTTGCCGGATACTCCAACAGTGGGGAAGGAGGGCGGGTTTGGAATGGATATGAGCAACACATCTCGAAGAACAACAGTTACAAAGGTGAGTAACCATCTTTTCTTCTTCGAGTGCTTGCTCATATCCATTCAAGTTAGGTGATTCCCAAGCCTTACCTAGGTGGTGGGGTCGGAGTGAGATGTCGCAGAGTGTAAAACTGCGGAGCCAAAGGCTGCGTCATCCCTGGACTGCTGAACTAGGGCATAGTGGGAGGCGAAGGTATGGACCGAGGACCAGGTAGCTGCGCGACAAATCTCGTGGACAGGCACGTGAGCCAAGAAAGCGGCAGATGAGGCTTGAGCCCTGGTAGAGTGCGCAGTGATGTGGCTCAATGGAACATGAGCTAAATCATAACATGTACGGATGCACGACGTCACCCAGGAGGAAATCCTCTGCAAGGAAACGGGTAAGCCCTTCATCCGCTCAGCCACCGCAACGAAGAGTTGTGGGGTTCTGCGGAAGGGTTTTGTGCGCTCGATGTAAAAAGCGAGTGCTCTACGGACGTCGAGTGAGTGCAGTTGTTGCTCCCTGCGGGATGAATGCGGCTTCGGAAAGAAGACAGGAAGGAAGATTTCCTGGTTAACGTGGAAGGCCAATACCACTTTGGGGAGAAAAGCCGGATGTGGTTGCAACTGCACCTTGTCCTTATGGAACACAGTATATGGAGGGTCTACCATAAGAGCCCGAAGCTCGGAAACTCGTCTCGCTGATGTGATGGCCACGAGGAAAGAGGTTTTCCATGAGAGGTAGAGAAGGGAGCAAGTTGCTAATGGCTCGAATGGGGACGACATAAGTCTGGTGAGAACCAGGTTAAGGTCCCAGGTCGGGGCGGGGCGGCGGACCTGTGGGTATAGACGCTCCAGGCCCTTGAGGAATCGAGATACCATAGGATGGGAAAATACCGAGCGGCCAGTTTCTCCTGGGTGGAAGGTAGAGATGGCCACCAACTGCACCCTTAAAGATGATAGTGCTAGGCCCTGTTGTTGAAGAGACCAAAGGTAGTCCAAGATGGTGGGAATGGAAACCTCGGTTGGGAGAACATGCCGCACTTCGCACCAGCACGTGAAACGCTTCCACTTGGCCAAATATGTTGCTCTAGTGGAAGGCTTCCTGCTACCCAGGAGCACTTTTTGCACTGGGGCAGAACAACGCAACTCAGACTGGGTCAACCACTCAGGAGCCATGCCGCGAGGTGGAGGGATGGTAGGTCTGGGTGATGTAGTTTGCCGTGGTCCTGAGTTATCAGGTCCAGGTGAAGAGGTAGGGGGGATAGAGTCCGCTATGGACATGTCCAGCAACATGGTGTACCAGTGCTGCCGGGGCCACGCTGGAGCGATCATGATCATGTGGGCTCTGTCCCTACGTACTTTGAGCAGGACCCTGTGGACAAGCAGAAATGGTGGAAAGGCATATAGCAGGTGCGTCATCCACGGTATAAGGAAGGCGTCCGCTATGGAACCCGGTGAGAGGCCTTGGAAGGAGCAGAACATCTGGCATTTCCTGTTCTCGCGGGACGCGAATAGGTCTACCCGGGGTAATCCCCACTTTCGGAAGATCGAAAGAATAACGTCCGGGCGAAGCGACCACTCGTGAGAGAGGAAGGATCTGCTGAGGCGATCCGCCAGTGTGTTCCGAACCCCCGGGAGAAAGGACGCTACGAGGTCTATGGAGTGGGCTATACAGAAGTCCCAGAGTCGTAAGGCCTCTTGACAAAGGGCCGAGGACCTTGTCCAGCCCTGTTTGTTTATATAGTACATGGCTGTTGTGTTGTCGGTGAATATTGACACACAACGGCCTTGCAAGGGCTGTTGGAACGCCTGGCAAGCAAGGCGGACTGCTCTCAGCTCCCGGACATTGATATGCAAGGCCAGTTCTTGAGATGACCAAAGACCTTGAGTGTGTAGATGCCCGAGGTGAGCACCCCAACCGAGAGATGATGCGTCCGTCGTCAGGGATGCAGAGGGCTGGGGTGGATGGAACGGCAGCCCTGCACAGACCAGGGAGGGGGTCAGCCACCATTTGAAGGAGCCTAGGACGCTCGGGGGAATGGTGACGATCATGTCCATGGCATCCCTGCCTGGTCGGTACACTGAGTTGAGCCACGATTGGAGGGGACGGAGGCGCAGTCTGGCGTATTTCGTCACAAACGTGCAGGCCGCCATGTGACCCAGGAGACGCAGGCAAGTGCGAACCGAAGTCAACGGAGCAGCTTGCAGACTCTGGATGATGGTCACCATTGCGTGGAACCAGGGCAGCGGTAAGCAGGCTCTGGCGAGGTTTAAGTCCAGGGTGGCGCCAATGAAGTCTATCCTCTGAGTGGGAATCAGAGTGGATTTTTCCACATTGATCATTAGGCCTAGATGTAGGAAAAGGTCCTTGACAATGCCGATGTGATGGATCACCTGCACCTCGGAGGTCCCCCGGATGAGCCAGTCATCTAGATACGGAAAAACGTGTATCTGGCGGCGGCAGAGGGCGGCGACTACAGCCATGCATTTCGTGAATACTCTTGGAGCTGTAGAGAGGCCGAATGGGAAGACTGCGAACGGAAAATGTTGGCGGTTGGCTACGAACCGGAGGAACCTCCTGTGAGATGGGTAGATGGCTATGTGGAAATAGGCATCTTTCATGTCGAGGGCGGCATACCGGTCTCCGGGATCCAGGGATGGGATGATGGTCCCTAAGGATACCATGCGGAACTTCAACTTTATCATGAATGTGTTGAGTTTCCGCAAGTCCAGGATGGGTCTGAGACCTCCCTTTGCCTTGGGGATCAGGAAGTAGCGGGAGTAAAACCCCTTGCCCCACTCGTGTTCTGGTACCTCCTCTATGTCTCCTTTGGCAAGGAGCAACTGAACCTCCTGAAGGAGGAGTTGCTCGTGAGAGGGGTCCCTGAAGAGGGATGAGGAGGGTGGGTGGAAGAGGGGGCGTGAAATAAATTGAAGGTGGTACCCAAATTCCAGCATGCGGAAGACCCAGCAATCTGACGTTAGCTGGGACCACGCAGGGAGGAAAAAGGAGAGACGGTTGGAGAAAGGCGGGAACGGATCCTCTAAAGAAACTGGTACAACGCCCTCGGGCGCACCTTCAAAAGAAAGGTTTCGGCCCTGCGGGAGGCTTGGAGGAACCTTGGTTTTGGCCCCCTTGGTTGCCCGACTGCTGTCGGCGACTGGTCCTGCCCTGCCATCTGGCAAGGTCTTGCCTCTGCCTGGGCTGAGGGTACGGGCGGTGTGGTTGAGGGCGGAAGGGCCTGCGCTGAGTCACTGGCGTGTGCATGCCTAACGAGTGCATAATGACCCTGCTGTCTTTTAGGCTTTGCGACCTAGGGTCAGTTTTGTTGGAGAAGAGGCCTTGTCCTTCAAAGGGGAGGTCCTGAATCGTATGTTGGCGCTCCGGGAGGAGGCCTGAGACCTGCAGCTATGAGAGACGTCTCATAGTAACCCCTGAGGCTAGCGTCCTGGCTGCTGAGTCTGCAGCGTCTAGGGAAGCCTGGAGGGAAGTTCTCGCCACTTTTTTCCCCTCATCTAGGATAGCCGCAAACTCCTGACGGGAGTCCTGCGGGAGCAACTCCTTAAATTTGTCCACCGCCGCCCAGGTATTATAATTATAGCGGCTAAGGAGGGCTTGTTGGTTAGCCACGCGGAGTTGGAGCGCCCCTGCGGAATAGACTTTGCGCCCCAGCAAGTCCATGCGCCTAGCGTCTTTAGATTTAGGGGCTGGAGCCTGCTGGCCATGGCGCTCCCTCTCGTTAACCGACTGGACAACGAGGGAGCAAGGCGGAGGGTGGACATACAGATAGTCATAGCCCTTGGAGGGCACCATATATTTACGTTCCATGCCTCGTGCAGCAGGTGGGACGGAGGCCGGAGACTGCCAGATCGTGTTGGCATTGGCCTGGATCGTCCAAATGAAGGGAAGAGCCACTCTCGTGGGGGCATCTGATGACAAAATGTCCACCACTGGGTCCTCCACCTCCGGGACCTCCTCGACCTGCAAGTTCATATTTTGTGCCACACGTCTGAGGAGGTCCTGGTGGGCACGTAGGTCGATTGGTGGAGGGCCGACAGACGAGGTTCCGGCTACAGCCTCGTCAGGGGAGGAAGATGAGGAGAGACCCGGGACAAGCGGGTCAGTCGAGGGCTCGTCATGGTGGGTGGGTTGTGTCTCTCTGGGGAGTTGGGAGTCCTGAGGTTGGGCCGACACTTCCTCTGAAGCAGAGGGAGGAGGGCGGCTTATCGTTGCTTCCGGCACCCGGTGTTCTGAGGTGGCAGAGCATGACGGACCTGGGGGTGCACCTTGGGCCTGATGATATGCCCACGGTGTCCAGAAACCCCACTGTTGGGGTCCCTGATCCTGAGCCAGGGGCTCATGGAATAACGCAGCAGGCACATCAGCATCGTGGGCATATGCGCTATCCGCCTGTGAAGACACGGATGGGTGTCTCGACGGCCGGGGGGGGGCTGAGAGAACCTGGTATGAGTCCCTCTCTCTCGCTGTTGGTGATCTCCTCGGTGCCGGGGATCAGTACCTGGAGCCATACCGGTGCCGAGAGCAAGACCGGGACCTGTGACCGGCCCTGTGCCGGGAGGTCGACCTGGATCTCGACGGTCTCCGGCGGGAACGACTGCGAGAGTCTCGGTGCCGGGATCAGTGCTGAGAGTTGGAGCGGTACCGAGAGTACCCGGCAGGATGAGATACTGATCTATGCCGCAAGTACGACCGGTACCGAAGTGGCGAGCGGTGCCGGGATTGTGAGCAGCCATGAGAACGCGAACGGCGCCGGGACCTGGATCGAGATCAGTGCCGGCCTGCCGAGCCAACTGAGGGAGGCGTCATGATCGCTGGTTTGCCTCTTGAATGTAGTACCCGCACCGGCGGTGCCAGGGGTTGAGGCAGGACAGACTCAGTCATGGCGATAAGGTCCTTTGCAGTCAAGAACGTCTCAGGAGTAGACGGGACCGTAAGCTCAACCACAGGCCGGGGCAGGGAGCTCTCCAGAACCGGACTCGACGGCCCTCTCAGGACCGGAGTCAACGGTACCACAGCCGTCGGTGCTGCAGCAGGTGTAGGTGCCAGGCGGTCCGAACGGGGCTGAGTCTGAGTCACTGAAGGCATCGAAGTAGTGGAGGACCTCGACCTCTTCTGTTTTGGTGAGAGGGATCGGTGTCGATCAGGGCCCTGCGCCGAAGAAGGCCGGTGCCGCGGTGTCTTTGCGGTGCTGGCGCGGTCCAGTGCCGGAGGAGCGCTGCTGGCAGTGCGCTCGGCGCTCGGTGCCGAGGACAGAGGGTTCAAAGCTGCCTCCATTAGGAGAGTCTTTAAGCGAAAGTCTCTCTCCTTCTTTGTCCTCGGCTTAAATGCCTTGCAAATACGGCACTTATCTGAGACGTGCGATTCCCCGAGGCACTTTAGACATGAGTCGTGGGGATCGCTTGTGAGCATCGGCTTTTTACAGGCCGAGCACGGTTTGAACCCCGGTGAACCAGGCATGGGCCCCGGCTCCGGGTGCGGGGAAGGGGCTAATGCCCAAACCCCGCTAACTATTTCTAAACTAACTAAGAACTATTTATACTAATTACACTATATATCTGAAACAACTATATACAAGAAGATATCAATAAACAAGGAGAAGCTAGGGAAGTGGAGGACAGCTAAGCCGCGTTCCACTGTTCCAACGACTGACACGGGCGGTAAGAAGGAACTGAGGAGCGGTCGGGTCGGCAGGGGTATATATCCGGCGCCATGGTGGCGCCACTCTAGGGGCCACCCAGCCGACCCACTGGGAGTTGCTAGGGTAAAAATCTTCCAACGAACGTGCACGCACGGCGCGCACACCTAACTGGAATGGATATGAGCAAGCACTCGAAGAAGAACTAGTCTTTGTTTCCCTGGGTGGGTATATCACATCTCAAATCTTTAAGTTTTCTAAAGCATAAGAACAACTCTGTTAGGCACTTCAGATTAACATAGTAATGCCCCAGAACATTTAAAACCTACTTTCAATCATATTATCAAATGGTTCTACAGCTCTGAATTTACAAGGCTGTAGCACAGTTAAAACACCATGTAATTCTGTGTACATGGTCAAGAACAAACTATATTTTATCCATTTTTAAATGTTGTAACTGGGTGCCCAAATTGGTAATTTTATAGCACAACAGGACCATAGAAGTTAATTCTAATAGAAAAAATCAATACTCATTTGTTTTCACCATGTCAGTATTATGCAAAACTGAATTAGTAGCTTACTTTAATTGGTAATTAAAATTAGACAGAAAACATACATTGACTATTGTTGTTGATAGCATAATTTCATCTACATTATGGACCTAGTGTATGTGTTGTCTATTGGTTATAACAGCAGATTGAGGATCAGGACACACAAGAACAAAACCCAGCTCTGTTAGTGATTCAGTGGGTGAGTTTGGGCAACTAAATATTTCTATGCCTCAATTTTACCAGTCTGTAAAATGAGGCTAATACTCTGAAGTCTAATTAACTGCTGTGAAATACTTTCAGACGTTGGGTTGGAGATGCTGAAAAAGTGCAAAGCAACATAATATAATTTAATTTTCATTTGAAATGCAGGACTTTCTCTCCGATTCTAAAAGTGTAGCAAAGGATAGAAATTTCCTTCTCTGTAGATCAAATAATTATTTGCCATTGTAATGTATTAATGTTAAAATTTTATGGGATTTTGGGGGGTGTTTCATATTGCAGTTTTATCCATTTCAGGGCTTCATTCCTTTCTCTTTAACTTGGAGTGTTACTTGTGTGTAATTCCATTAGGAATTTGATAACTTTTTTGATTTATTAGTTAGAGCTTTGAAGTTCAGCTCTCATATTAGTTTTGAAATAAAGATAAATATAATGAATTGGACTATATATCAAAATTGCCACCATTCTGCTTCTCTAGTCATAATGAGAAGGAAAAGGAGGGAAGGAGACCCTGATGAAAAGTAGTTTGATTGTTAAGTGTGTTGTTCCAACTTTGTGAATTACATACACCTCACTGTTTGAAAACTCCATTCCAAAGAACTCTTGTGGGTTTAGCTCTTTCAACAGTGTTTGGCTAGTCAGGTACAAACTTTCCTGAGATGTGATTTGCAGGTTGCAAGTGGCAGTTAAAGACAGACATGTGATACCATGAACATACCTAGATACTTGTGCTAGCAGCCAACATGATTTGTGTCTGTCCAGTGGGAAAGAGAAACTCTGGTCCAGAGCCCTGCAGCAGGACTGGGATCTCGCAGGACCTGCTGCCATAACAGCGGGAGTGGATAAAATGTACTTTGTTGCAGGTGGGATTGGTAGTGCAAAAAAAACCAGATTGCGGTTGTGATGAGTTTCCCCCTGCCCCGGGGTGCCACTTGGAACTGAGGTACTACTGAGCTTGCCTGACCCACCAGCCTGGGTTCCTTTTACACTGTACTGTTATGCAGCCTGTCAAGCCCTTCCCCAGGCTTCCGACTGCACTTTACCAGCACACATTCAGCTAGGGACACATTCAGCTGAAGCTGGACACACAGATGCTGAGATCAGCTCTGCATGGGAAGGCTCAGCTAAGGAACTGTCCAGTTACTGAAATGCACTCCCCCACACCGAAGTGTAAACCCAAAATTTCACCATCTTACACTGTACAGTTCTCTCTGTACAGCATAAGATCATGAAATTTGCCCCCTCCCCCAATGTGGAGAGGAATATATACAGCTTTCTGCCCCAAGTTATGATTTACACACACACTGGTTTTAGACCAAACAAAAGCAAGTTTCTTAACTTTTAAGTGATTATAAGGGATTGTAAACAGATCAAAGCAGATTACCTAGCAAATAAAGCAAACATGCAATCTAAGATTAATATACTAAAGAAATGGGTTATAAATAGCAAAATCTCACCCTAAATGTTGTTTTAGGTAGATTGCAGACATTCTTGAATGCAAACTGCACTTGCTTGCAGATTAAAACTCTAGATATTCCTTTCACAGGGCAGACAACCCTCTAGCCTGGGCTCATCCCTTCTCCCCTAATCCAATCTTTTTGTTCTCAGGTATTTCCAGCAGTCCTCTTTCTTGGGTGGGGAATCAATGAAGAATGAACCCTGATGATGTCACTCCCCTGCCTTAAATAGTCTTTCCATATGGCGGGAATTGTTTGTCTCCCAGTTTGATTCCCACCCCCAAGTCAGTGGAAAATCACTAGTATTATCATAGAGTCCAGTACCAGGTGACTTGGTCACATGTCCCTGCAGCCATAACTCAGAGACTGTTTGCGGCTAAGGCTTCCTGGTGGGAGATTACCATCTTCAAAGACCTATTATTCTCCCTAATGGCCCTTCCCAATTGGCCATCTAGACTGATTCCATTCTGTCTAGTGGGCATTCCTCAGGTGTAAACACATTTGTAAAAGATGCATAGACAATGTTCCTGACTTCAGATACAAAAATGATACATGCATACAAATAGGATAATCATATTCAGTAAATTATAACCTTTCCAATGATAATTCACATGCCTTGTCTTGCATAAAATACATCATAGTTATGCCATAATCATATCATATATAACAATCTCTATGAAGAATATGGGGGCATAGTGCCACAGCAGTAATTTGCAGGAAAACACCTTAAAACTTGTAATACTTAAATTCAGGGTGGATTTGATTTAAATCATGAATTTCTACATAAAAATGCATTCTTCTTGGTTGTTATAACCTTACTACATATTCTTCACAACTAAGGGCTTGGCTACACTTACAAGTTGCAGTGCTGGGAGTTACAGCGCTGGTCATGCAGCTGTGTAGGGCCAGCGCTGGAGTGTGGCCACACTGACAGCTACCAGCGCTGCAGTGTGGCCACACTTGCAGCATTTCCAGCGCTGTATTGAGAGGTGCATTGTGGGCAGCTATCCCACAGAGCACCTCGTCCCATTTTGGCGCTGAGTATTGTGGGAAGGGGAAGGAAGTGTGTGGCTCATTCCGCTTCCTGTGCCAACGCCCCGTGGTGCATCGCTTCACATCCCAGCATTCACAGTCTTTCCGGCCATGTTTGGCGCCATTGTGAGTCTCTTTCTGTTTTTTACTCTCTGTCTGTGAATCGCGATTTCTGTGGGAAATGGAGCCCGAGCTGCTGAGGACTGTGATGATGAGTGTCGTCAGCACAACACGTTTGGCAGTTGAGCTCTTCCTTCAGCTCCAAAGTGACAGTGAGGAGTCCGACGATGATATCGATGATATCGAGTTGCCTGCCGCATGTGACACTACAGTGCTTGTGGCATTCACGGAAATGCTCAGCACCGTTGAATGCCGCTTTTGGGCTCGGAAAACAAGCACTGAGTGGTGGGATCACATTGTCATGGAAGTCTGGGATGACGAGCAGTGGCTGCAGAACTTTCGTACGAGAAAAGCCACTTTCATGGGACTGTGTGCTGAGCTCGCCCCCACCCTGCGGCGCAAGGACACAAGATTGAGAGCTGCCCTGACGGTGGAAAAGCGGGTGGCTATTGCAATCTGGAAGCTGGCAACTCCAGACAGCTACCGGTCGGTCGGGAACCAGTTTGGAGTGGGAAAGTCGACCATTGGAATCGTGTTGATGCAAGTTTGCAGGGCAATTAATCGCATCCTGCTAAGAAGGACCGTGACTCTGGGGAACGTGCAGGACATTGTGGATGGCTTTGCACAAATGGGTTTCCCTAACTGTGGAGGGGCGATAGATGGGACGCATATTCCTATTCTGGCACCCCCCCTCCCACCTAGTATCAGAGTACGTTAATCGGAAGGGGTATTTCTCTATGGTTCTACAGGCGCTTGTGGATCACCGTGGGCGTTTCATTGACATTTACACAGGCTGGCCTGGAAAGGTGCATGATGCACACATCTTTCGGAACAGTGGCCTGTTCAGGAAGATGCAGGCAGGGACTTATTTCCCAGATAGGAAGATCACAGTAGGGGACGTCGAAGTGGAGTGGAGCCCATTGTGATCCTTGGAGACCCCGCTTACCCGTTACTGCCTTGGCTCATGAAACCTTATACAGGGAAGCTTGACAGGAGCAAGGACCGGTTCAACTACAGGCTGAGCCGGTGCCGAATGACTGTGGAGTGTGCTTTTGGGCGTTTAAAAGCCCGCTGGCGGTCCTTGTATGGGAAGCTAGACTTGGGGGAAAGCAGCATCCCCGCGGTTATATCCGCTTGCTGTACCCTCCATAATATTTGTGAAGGGAAGGGTGAAACATTCAGTCAGGCATGGACCACTGAGGTTCAGGTCCTGGAGGCTGAATTTGCACAGCCAAAGAGCAGGGCTATTAGAGAAGCCCAGCACAGGGCTACAAGGATTAGGGATGCCTTGAGGGAAGAATTTGAGGCTGAAAGCCAACAGTAATATTTGCTGCCTTGCATGGGAGTGAAGTGCAGTGGTTACACTGTTAGGATTCTATTATCCCTAACATGATTTCCAGTGACTGTTTCTTTACTGGGATAAGGTATCTTTCACTATGCAATAATAAAGACTGTTTTCAAAGCCAAGATTTATTTTATTGAATAGAAAAATACTTTGTTGACAGACACACAATATTTCAGGAACCTAGGGCAGGGGGGTGGGTGGGTGAACTGTACAGTCACAAGTTTGCATATGTCCTGTCTGCAGTGCTGTGCAATGGCTGCTGCACTTCAGGGTGCATATACTGCATGGTGATGGGGGTTGAGTGCAGAGGGTAAGGGTCGTAGTTCTCAGGGCTGGTTGGTGAACGTACAGGTGTTGAGGCAGCTGGTGGTGGTAAGAACCTGGATGCTGGGGAAGGGGGTTTGGAGCTAACATTTGGGCAGAAGAGAATAAAATTTGGGACGGGGGGGCTGTGGGGCAACACGGGACTGCTCTGCCTGCATAGCTACGAGTGCCTGGAGAGAGTCCGCTTGGCGCGCCAGGATGCCTAGCAGCTGGTCTGTGCTTTTCCTTTTTGCCACAGCGTTTCTCCGCCAATGTCTCTGGCGGATCCTGCTGTCCCTCTGGCGGATCCTGCTTTCCCTTTCTCTCCACTCCTGCAGCTGTTTACTCTCTCGAGCAGAGTGATCAATAACTGTTTTCAGCATGTCTTCCCTGGTTTTTCGAGGCTTTTTCCTCAGATTCTGTAGTCTCTGTGCTGTGGTAGATCTGGGCAGTCCAGCAGTCAAGGTCACTTCTTGAAGGCAAAAATGGCAACATTTAACAGGGTAGCATTGTTAATTATCTCATCCAAACAGTAATTCCCACACACTGAAGGAGTTTTCAGTGTTCACTTTAGCATTCTTTTCCCATACCAAATAAGACCACACATAACACAACAGGAGACAGGAAATGGTGAGTAAGGGGTACTGAGATTGCTTCAGGGCTGTGCAGGGGTTTCTGTGCATTGGGGACAGCAAACAGCTGCATGGGGGATCTGCACTAAACAGTCTCCCAACATTTTCCACAAGAGTTACTCCTGGAAGATATCTCCCTGCTGCGGGTCACTAGGGAAGAGCGGGAAGGTCTTCTACAGCAATGCGGATTCCGCCCTGGCCCCTATGCAGCTTGCCTGTGTGCAGCAATGGTCCCCCCACCCCTCGCAGCACAGTGGCGCGGATGCGTTAGCCTGACTGGGACAAGGACCACAGTGGTTCTCCCTATAAACCTGCGCAGGCACATTGCCCACGCTCTGGCTGAAACTTTTGAGGAGATTACTGCAGCCGATTACCGCGACGTGATAGACCACATCAATGGGCTATTCCACATCTAGGCATGCATGTATGCAGCCCTAACCCCCCCTCCTCTCCTGAAACATTTCCACCCTGAAAATAAAAGACGCTTACCGGTAACTCGCTCCTCTGTTTGTCCTTCAGCAACTGCTGGCTGCTGCGATTGGCTTCCTTCCTCCTGGCTTGAGAAGAGCTCCTGGCTGCATGCCTCCTGGGACTCTGGGGTGTCTTCCCCCATCCCAGTAGCTTCACTCGCGGTTTCCACCCCCCCGCCACCTCCTCCTCCTCCTGCTGCTCCTGTCCCCCACCCTGCTCAGAAGTGTCCATCGTGGTCCTCGGATTGGCAGTGGGGTCACCCCCAAGTATCGCATCCATCTCCCTGTAAAAACGGCAGGTCGTGGGGGCAGCGCCGGATCGGCGGTTCCCCTCGCGGGCTTTGTAATAGGCACTCCGCAGCTCCTTTACTTTAACCCTGCATTGCAGCACGTCCCGATCATGGCCCCTATCCAGCATGGAACTTGATACCTGCTCAAAGATATCATAATTCCTACGGCTGGAGCACAGCTGGGACTGCACAGCTTCCTCCCCCCAAACACTAATGAGGTCCAGCAACTCACCATTGCTCCATGCTGGGGCTCGTTTGCCGTGTGGAGGCATGGTCACCTGGAAAGATTCACTGATTGCACTCCACACCTGGCTGCAGCAAACAGGAAGGGGATTTTTAAAATTCCCGGGGCACTTAAGGGGCGGGTCACCTGAGGCCAGAGCAGTAGAGTGCATACTGATGAGCAGAGTGGCTGAACAGGAATTCTGGGATATCTCCTTATTCCCTGGAGGCCAATTAAAGCAGTGGTGTGTGTCCACACCTGATGAGCAGCGCTGGATCACCAGCACTGCATTCCTTATACCCCAACCCGAACGGGTGCACAGCCAGCACTGCAGCCAGGGAGTTGCAGCACTGGATGTGCCTTGCAAGTGTGGACGGAGAATAATTGCAGCGCTGGAAAGCCTCCACCAGCGCTGCAACTTGCAAGTGTAGCCAAGCCCTCAGAGATAGATATAGGTTTCATTTTTAGACAGTACACACTATAATTTTTAATGTGATTTATTTTGAAAACTTTTCAGATTAGTTTTACAGCTATATCGGAAAATAAATGGTTGTTCGGTTACTTCATTTACCAAAGCTAATTGAAACAGATATTTATGCAGTCATTGGGAGGTAAACTATCTCCAATTCAACAGGCTAATCATTAATATTTGGAGGATTTTCTTGCCATGCTGTATTAGGAGGAGAACATCACCAGACAGACATTTAAATTGTTTTATTTAACTAAAGCAACACTATGTATTCTGGATTTTTTTTTCTTCAACAGAAAACATATAATAGTTTAACACAACAAGCATATGAATTTTTGAGTTTAGTTAAACATTCAAGTTTTTTTAAAATCAGATTTGTTTTTGTTAATTGTTTTTAAGTAAAATAGTTAAATGAAATATTTTTAAAAAAGCAAATTAAATCGACTATGTCAGCCAGGTCAACATGAGAAACTTAAAATATTGGTTTTTGTAGCTAACCTTAGTCATCTTCCTAGAATATCAGTGTTAGAAGGGACCTTAGGAGGTTTTCTAGTTCAACCTCCTGCTCAAAGCAGGCCCAATCCCCAGACAGACTTTTGCCATAGGTCCCTAAATGACCCCTTCAAGGATTGATCTCACAATCCTGGGTTTAGTAGGCTAATACTCAAACCATTGCACTATTCCTCCTTTCACCTTCATTATCCTATTTGTTCATAAACTAGAAAAGAAAAACAAGCTTTCCTGCTTTTTTCAGGTCCCAAACCATTTCTCAATTTGGAATGAATTAGTCCAAAGGAAGAAAATATTATTTTCTACACCAGCAGAAGAAGCCACTGTTGTTAAAAGTAAGATTCACATCAACAGTCTCTGAATCCAAGTGCTTAAGTGACTTCCACCAGTTCACTGGTGTGACTTTCTTTAAAACATCATCAGCAAACATATATTTCTTGAATGGTTAACCCTTATCTCTGAAGTTTATTATAATTGGCATTATGGAGGGATGATTGCTGGATGTCCATGTCATAGCCAACTCCTCTTCTTCAGCAGTTAAGGTTCAACCCTGGTACCAAGTATTGAGAATATTTGCAAGGAAATGAGCTGGAGATAGTGCTTGTCTCATTTGTTTTTTTAATGCTTGTAATTTAACTCTGTCGTTGCATATTTCTCTTTTTGAGATCTCACTCAGTTCCTTCCAAATTTCAACACCGTCAGCAATAAAAGAGCTATTTCCCTGCATTTTGTTCAAGGCTACAGATATAGGTTTTAGGGTACTCAGCATGTGTTCAACATTTCTCTTAAGCCCAATGTTGAGAACTTTGGCTGTGACACTGCCATCTATTTTTTCACGATATTGTTCACAAACGGTCATCATATTAGGCAGTTCTTCATATAGTATTCAAAACAGTCCACTACTGAGTTCCATCACACGTCTTGTGGGAGAGGTAGCTTGATTCCTCCCACTTTTTTTCAGAGCAGCTGCTGCAAAGTGGTTGTTAGGGAAGTATTTTGCAATTTCAACAACATTAGCCTTTATTTCTGGAACACTGAAGTCTTTGGCTAGGAGGTGCATCAAAGGAGCACCACAGCCGTAGGTTATTAGTTTGGGACTCTCTTCTAAATAATTTCTTCTCATCTTGGATATGTTTGTAGCATTGTCTGTGACCAAGCTGCATACTAGACATTTGAATTTTTTTCCCCAGTTATAGCTTTTACTGCTACTTGTAAGTAATCTGCTGTGTGTGCATTTCCTTATGTATCAGTTGTTTCTGTAAGGAAGACATTCCGTTCTCCTGTTGTCACACAAGCACATACAACAGAATCATTGTGGACATTGCTCCACCCATAAAGACTCAGGTTAGCAATTTTACTCTCTAGATTTTTTGCACACTACTCAATTTCTCTTTCATACACTTTATTTAGCAATTTGCTTGTGACTTCTGCTCTGATGGATGGACTGTATCCTGGTCTTAATGACTGAATCATGTTAATGAAGTGTGGGCTCTCAATCATACGGAAAGGAGAGTTTGTTGCATAAACAAACCGGGGAATTTTTTCATCAATTACCTCTTTTTGTAATCTGCTCATTCTTATCACAAATTTATCTATGGTTGTTTCTGGATGATGGAGATTTTTTTTTCTTTTTGCTACAGGTGATATGCTGTGGCTATGTGACATACATGATGTGACTGAAACATTATCCTTGGCAGATAACTCTGAAACTATAGAAAATGATGGTGATCTTGAAGGTGGATAGTCTTCAGAATCCTGTATGTTGAGGATGGATACTCCTAAACAAAATAAGTCAATGCAATTATTTAATTATTATTACCATTGCATTCACTGACACTCAGTACTACTTTAAAGGTGAAATTATAAAAGAAAGATCTGCCTATTTCAGCTATTTATTTTTTATCACAACTGCATCTAAAATGATAGTACGATAGAATAACAACTATATTCTTGCTCAACATGAGAATTCAAGAATAGTCCAGAAGGAAGACAGGCAGTCGTTAAGAAAGAAGTATGAAATAAAAGGTTAACCAACTTGAAGATCCTGCATGTTCAGACATGTTCCTTTCATCATCTTCAACGTGGCTTCCTCCTGAGAAGGAACACTTCTCATGATGTTGTTTCATTTGGACGACCAGGACTTGCATTTCTTTGCTGCACTTTTTGCATTTTGCATGCATGCCTGTCTTACCCACAGGTAGAAGAACTTCATTAAAATATTCCCAAACTGGGTCTCTTTTACGGCCTGCTGCCATTATAGGCTTTCCCTTCTAGTGAGAGAATGGTATGGTAGATCTCAAATCAATGAAGGCTAGACTCAGAAAGACCTCAAGACTTCTGGAATATGCTGCTCAAACAGTTTTGTTTTTGTTTCTACTGCCTGTCCCTCCCTTCTCACATTTATCTCCAGACTTCTTCTTGTCTAGATCTGTTCCGCCCCCAACAATCTTCTATTCACTGAACTTTTTGAAACTTTGCACTTTTAGAGAGAGGTAAGGGATTGACTCTGTGTACACAAATCTGCAGAGGGACAATAGGCTTGATGTCTGTTATTTCTCATGTCTCTATATTTATTTATTTAAAAACATTTTTTGCTGTTAACAAGCATGTTATCTCTGGAGACACAAATCCACAGTTTGAGAACTGCAAAGCTAAGTATCTCTGATGGTATGTTCTAGACTGAGCACTGAGTCCCCATTGGGTAGGTAGAAAGATTAACCTAAATAATCTATACAGAAGCCCCTGGAACTCCATAAAATTGAGTACCTAATCCATGAACTATTGGAATTCATTTACAAAACTTTTCTTAAACATTACATGAGTATATTGTCTCATACTACAATCCCTATTCCATGATGATATATCTTTGAGCTATAATGTATCTTAATTAAAACTATCTTTGGGTAAGTTTTTTCCTCAAAAAGCATTTTATCATAAAAATCCGATTTAAATTTAAAAAATTGATTTTTTTTATTTTGTTCAAAAAATCATTGATTTTTATCCACCCTGCTTAAATTTAAGTGAGAGATAGAACGAGATTTGATGTCTATTGTAACAGGAGTTAAAGTATGTTTTACATGATTTAAATAAGATTTGTTCTATTCTTTTCATGGTAAAAATTGTGCCTGAATTCTGTTATAAACCAACCTTTGTTGTTGTTTTTTGTTTTGGGGTTGCTTTTTTTGGAGGGGGGGCATGGGAAAATATGTCTCTCTGGTGGGATCTAAGTTTTTTGTGGGTGGGAGTGGGATAAAAATGCAAGAAACAATGTGGGAGTGAGTGAGAGTGAATATTGCAGGGCTGGACAGGAGCAAGATTAAAAACATAGTCACATGCAGGGCTCTGCTCTGGTCTTCCTCTTTGGTTAAATAGGGCACTTCTCTTAGCCGTTAGTTTCTCTATCTGAGAAGAATTCCCTTCTATTTTTAAGCCTCTCATCACGAAATGAAATCTGCATTAAAGCACCAGTTCATGATACCCCTCTGTCAACACTTTGACTATAGTTGATTAAATTGCCCTTCAATATAGGGATAGCTCAGTGGTTTGCACATTAGCCTGCTAAACACAGGGTTGTAAGTTCAATCCTTGAGGGAGCTATTTAGGGAACTGGGTTTTTAAAAAAACCATCTGGGAATTTGCCCTGCTTTGAGCAGAGGGTTGGATTAGCTGATGTCCCTTCCAACTCTGATATTCTATGATTATATACCACTATCTGTGTGTAGATAATACAAAATTATCCTATCATGTATATGTTATAAAGATGTTATCAGCATGACTTTTGAATGGTTGCTTTCATCACAAGATAATTGTTAGTTATACAGATAATCCCAGTGTGAGTCAGTAGACTTTAATACCACACCATCATGTAGTCTGTATATTCTATGTATATTACAGAACTACTTTAGGGATGTTTCTGAGTTAAGAACATAAGAACATAAGAAGTTCTAAAACTTCCTATTAGGACTATTTCTTGTTTGTTTTGGGCTGTAAATCCCAGGTGTGTTAATTTCTGCAAGTCTAAATGTGTAGGGCTTGGGAGAAATAAAAACCTTTAAATATAAAACACCTCCAAAATGACTTAAAATATTGTGTTTCTAGTCCTAAATATGTCACTGACTTAGCTGGGTATCTTGGTCCCTTCCCTGTCAAGCAGCAGTTGCCAGGCTTCAAAGGCTCTCTACAAAGGCACAGAGGGTAGTTGCTATTGCATGAAGCTCAACACAGGAAAGAGAGCCCTCTGTGTTATAGCCATTTGGGCCCTACTCAACAGCTGGATCAGCTGAGTATCTGCTTCTAGGCTAACGAGCCACTGAACTTCAAAGTACCCTCACAGAGGCTTTTCCCCTGCAAAATGGAGAGCAAGCAAGAGGGGGAGAGTAACAAACAATTCTGAAGAAAGTTGCCTTCAGAGTGAGCTGCTGAGAGAACCCTGTTCTAACCCAGAGTCAGAAGACTGGGCAGCAATATGGGTGCTGCTATTCATGAGGGGCAAAGGATGCTGAAAGGCAGACTGACATGTGAGTTGAAAAGGAAACCTTTTGCCAGCCTCTGAGACTTGAAAAAGGAAGAACACCACAGCAGATCCAGATGACAGAGCAGCAGATTCTTGCAACAGAAGACTTGTGAAAATGCTGGAGAGACAATGTTCTGAAATAGATATTAGAAAAAGAGAGTCCTGTTAGGTCATCTGGCCCAGCCCTAAGGGCTGGTGCAGGATGGTTCCCTTTAATAAAATTTTGTATTCACTGATGCATGATTGACCTTTAGTATAGATCATAACTCAGTGATGATGTAGTATGGACTGAGGTGCTTGCAGTTCCTAGACTTACAGTTTCTATAACCATGGGTTTGAACCCTCGCAAAGTCAACTCAATTCTTGAAACAGATAAAAATTCCATGTTGAGTACTGAGACAAGGATGTTTGGCTGAAACCTCATAAACTGAGGTTCTGGGTAAACATTGAAGATTCTATGTTATTTTTAGTAAGGGTTTGGTCAGGTTTCTTAAACAGCCATGTCCATTCCCCCCCATCATTGTCTCACTATTTATTTGCTACTATGGCCACAAACAAAGTTTGAGTGCCTTGAACATCTTTGATGTGGTATAGTTAGTAATTGCACAATTTTAATTTGTGGTGTTTACCTAGTTCTTCTGTTGCTGGTCTCACTGAGCTGAAACAGTTGGAAGTATCATTTGATACAGCCTACGTTGTCTTAAGTGGAAGAATATAGTAGTTTCCTTAAATGTGCAAAGGAGAAAAATTATCTTGTGTTCTATTTCATCTTCTTGGTGCTTAAAGAATCTATTATTTTAATTCTGTTCGCTTTGTCTTTTTGTTTAAAAAAAAAAAGAAGAAAAATTCAAGTCTTGTCTACTTGGAAAAAGTGTGCGGCTAGCTAGAGAATTAATAGAAGTATGACATCACAAAGGCCAAGGAAGTGAGACCTGATTGGCTATGGGAAAGTGATTTTTTTAAAATTCAGATTGTTTAAAACTTTATTTGATTATTCCCTATTTAACTAAAGTATTTGGGTGCAAAAGGCCCTTCAGATTCTCCATCCATTCAATAAAGGTGTAAGAAAGCTAGTCCCATACACATTTCTGAGTCATTCAGGAAATCTTCTGCTCAAAAAGAGAAGTAAGACTTGCCATTCCTGATATTTATAAGGAAATAAGAAGGTAGGGGGTAAACAAAAATGTTGAGGCTGCTTTTTGCATTACAAAGAGAGAAAGGAAAACTTATAGTTTTAAGGTCTTTATTCAATACCCAAGTACTGCAATTGTCTTGTCTAGAGGGAGCTTCAGACAGCTTGCTCTTCAGGTACCCATCTTGGCTAGCCACTAGGAAAGCACAGACACTGTACTCTCATTCAAGTCTGATGAGAGTAAGATCTGGAGCTGTCTTCTGTGCAGTGATGGCACTTGCAGCTCAGAACTTGAATTAGCATTTGCTTAATTTGGCATGTGTGATGGGTTGGGTCACAGAGTCCACCCCCTTTGGGACTGCCACCTGATGTGCTGAGGCTACCTCTGAGCCTGTTTTCCCTGGCAGCTTGGGACTTCAGTACCCTGTCTTGTTGAGCCAGACATGCTAGGCTGCTACAAACACAGACCCAGGTCTGAACCACGCCCCCCAAAAGCTGAAGACTTAACTGAAAACAGCTTAAGAAGTGCTCCTGTCTCCAGCACCCAGATACCCAGTTCCCAATGGGGTCCAAACCCCAAATAAATCCATTTTACTCTGTATAAAGCTTATACAGGGTAAACTCATAATTGTTTGCCCTCTATAGGTAATAAGTGGAGACATACCAATCTCCTAGAACAGACCTTGAAAGGTCATCAAGGCCAGCCCCCTGCCTTCACTAGCAGAACCAATTTTTGCCCTAGATCCTTAAGTGGCCTCCTCAAGGATTGAACTCATAATGCTGGGTTTAGTAGGCCAACGCTCAAACCACTGAGCTATCCCTCCCCCTCTTGCTATAATACTGATAGAGAGATATGCACAGCTGTTTGCTCCCCCAGGTATTAATTACTTGCTCTGGGTTAATTCATAAGTAAAAAGTGGTTTTATTAAATATAAAAAGTAGGATTTAAGTAATAACAGACAGAATAAAGTAAATTACCAAGCAAAATAAATAAAAAACATGCATGTCTAAGCCTAATACAGTAGGAAACTAAATGCAGGTAACTCTCACCCTCAGAGATGTTCCAATAAGCTTCTTTCACAGACTAGACTCCTTCCTCATCTGGGTCCAGCAATCACTCACACCCCCGTAGTTACTGTCCTTTGTTCCAGTTTCTTTCAGGCATGTCTTTGGGGTGGAGAGGCCATCTTTTGAGCCAGATGAAGACAAAAATGGAATTTTTCAGGGCCTTTTATATTCTCTCTCTTGTGGGCAGAAATCCCTTTGTTCTTCTGTGCAAAATCACAGCAACAAGATGGAGTTTGTAGCCACCTGGGCAAGTCACATGTCCATGAATGATTCAGCTTTTTGCAGGCCGACACCATTGTTTACATGTTAGTTTGAATGTTCCCAGGAAAGCTCACATATGGATTGGTGTCTCCTAAAGTCCATTGCTAGTTAAGTACGCCCAATTACTATGATGACCAAATCTGCCTTATGTGTTTCCTACAGCAAACACTTTCAATACAAGCATAGAGCCAACACTCATAACTTCAGATCTAAAAATGATACATGCCTACAAATAGGATTAATATATTCAGTGGATCACAACCTTTGCAAAGATATGTTACATGGCATATCTAGCTGTCATAAACAGATAGTTAAGGGTTAAGGTCTCTTTTACCTGTAAGGGTTAACAAGCTCAGTGAACCTGGCAAACACCTGACCAGAGGACCAATCAGGGGACAAGATACTTTCAAACCTTGGTGGAGGGAAGCCTTTGTTTGGGTTCTTTGTTTTGGGGGTTGTTCTCTCTTGGGATTAAGAGAGGCCAGACGTACATCCAGGTTCTCCAAGCTTCCTGAAATATTCTCTTCTATTCAATATAGCGAGTATTAGAAAAGGCGGATTATTCTTTTGATTGATTTCTGTATTTGCAAATGTGTGTTTCCTGGAACAATATTTTACCTCTTTGCTGTACTTGTACTTATGCTAGAGTCCCTCTAGTTTTTATAAGCTGTATACCCTGTAAGCATTTCCATCCTGATTTTACAGAGATAGTCTTTACTTTTTCTTTCTTTAATTAAAAGCTTTTCTTTTTAAGAACCTGTTTGATTTTTCCCTTGTTTGAGACCCCAGGGGATTAGTCTGACTCACCAGGGATAGGTGGGGGGAAGAGAGGAGGGGGAGAAGGTGAATCCCTCTTTGTTTTAGATTCAAGGAGTTTGAATCAGTGTGGAGCCTCTGAAGGCAACCCAGGGAGGGGAAAGTCAGGGAGGGGAAAGGAGGGGGGAATGGTTAATTTCTCTTTGTGTTAAGATCCAAGGAGTTTGGATCTGTGTTCCCCAGGGAAAGTTTTTGGGGAACAGAAAGTGTATCAAAACACTATATTTTTGGTTGGTGGCAGCAGTACCAGATCTAAACTAAGATTTAAGTTTAGAAGGATCCATGCAGGTCTCCATCTTTTGGACGCTAAAGTTCAAAGTGGGGAATAAACCTATGACACTAGCATAAAACATATACCAGTTATGTTATATTTACATTCCTAAGCATATTTCTATAAAAGCATTATGGGGTGCAATGTCACAGCATGTATTTTCTGTTTTTGCTTGGTTTTGTTGTGTAACATCTAGCTTCCAACAATGGTGGAGACCCCAGGGGATTAGTCTGACTCACCAGGGATAGGTGGGGGGAAGAGAGGATGGGGGGAAGGTGAATCCCTCTTTGTTTTAGATTCAAGGAGTTTGAATCAGTGTGGAGCCTCTGAAGGCAACCCAGAGAGGGGAAAGTCAGGGAGGGGAAGTCATCTTCCCGATGTGTAGGAAGAAAAGTAAATATGGCAGGCGACCAGCTTGGCTTAACAGTGAAATCCTTGCTCGTCTTAAACACAAAAAAACAGCTTACAAGAAGTGGAAGATTGGACAAATAACCAGGGAGGAGTATAAAAGTATTGCTCAGGCATGCAGGTGTGAAATTAGGAAGGCCAAATCACACTTGGAGTTGCAGCTAGCCGGAGATATTAGGAGTAACAAGAAGGGTTTCTTTAGGTATGTTAGCAACAGGAAGAAAGTCAAGGAAAGTGTGGGCCCCTTGCTGAATGAGGGAGGGAACCTAGTGACAGAGGATGTGGAGAAAGCTAGTGTACTCAATGCTCTTTTTGCCTCTGTCTTCACAGACAAGGTCAGCTCCCAGACAGCTGCACTCTGCAGCACGGTATGGGGAGGAGGTGACCAGCTCTCTGTGGAGAAAGAAGTAGTTCGGGACTATTTAGGAAAGCTGGAGGAGCACAAGTCCATGGGGCCGGATGCGCTGCATCCGAGGGTGCTAAAGGAGTTGGCCGATGAGATTGCAGAGCCATTGGCCATTATCTTTGAAAAATCATGGCGATCAAGGGAGGTCCCGGACGACTGGAAAAAAGCTAATGTAGTGCCCATCTTTAAAAAAGGGAAGAAGGAAGATCCAGGGAACTACAGGCCAGTCAGTCTCACCTCAGTCCCTGGAAAAATCATGGACCAGGTCCTCAAGGAATCAATCCTGAACCACTTAAAGGAGGGGAAAGTGATCAGGAACAGTCAGCATGGATTCACCAAGAGCAAGTCATGCCTGACTAACCTAATTGCCTTCTATGATGAGATAACCGGCTCTGTGGATGAGGGGAAAGCAGTGGATGTGCTATTTCTGGACTTTAGCAAAGCTTTTGATACAGTCTCCCACAGTATTCTTGCCAGCAAGTTAAAGAAGTCTGGGCTGGATGAATGGATGGTAAGGTGGATAGAAAACTGGCTAGATGGTCGGGCTCAACGGGTAGTGATCAATGGTTCCATGTCTAGTTGGCAGCCGGTATCAAGTGGAGTGCCCCAAGGGTCGGTGCTGGGGCCGGTTTTATTCAATATCTTCATTAACGATCTGGAGGATGGTGTGGACTGCACCCTTAGCAAGTTTGCAGATGACACTAAACTAGGAGGAGTGGTTGATACGCTGGAGGGTAGGGCTAGGATACAGAGGGACCTAGACAAATTAGAGGATTGGGCCAAAAGAAATATGATGAGGTTCAACAAGGACAAGTGCAGAGTCCTGCACTTAGGACGGAAGAATCCCATGCACTGTTACAGACTAGGGACCGAATGGCTGGGCAGCAGTTCTGCAGAAAAGGACCTAGGGGTTACGGTGGACAAAAAGCTGAATATGAGTCAACAGTGTGCCCTTGTTGCCAAGAAGGCTAATGGCATTTTGGGTTGTATAAGTAGGGGCATTTCCAGCAGATCGAGGGATGTGATCATTCCCCTCTACTCAGCACTGGTGAGGCCTCATTTGGAGTACTGTGTCCAGTTTTGGGCCCCACACTACAAGAAGGATGTGGAAAAATTGAAAAGAATCCAGCGGAGGGCAACAAAAATGATTAGGGGGCTGGAGCACATGACTTATGAGGAGAGGCTGAGGGAATTGGGATTGTTTAGTCTGCAGAAGAGAAGAATGAGGGGGGATTTGATAGCTGCTTTCAACTATCTGAAAGGGGGTTCCAAAGAGGATGGATCTAGACTGTTCTCAGTGGTAGAAGATGACAGAACAAGGAATAATGGTCTCAAGTTGCAGAGGGGAAAGTTTAGGTTGGACATTAGGAAAAACTTTTTCACTAGTAGGGTGGTGAAGCACTGGAATGGGTTACCTAGGGAGGTAGTGGAATCTCCTTCCTTAGAGGTTTTTAAGGTCAGGCTTGACAAAGCCCTGGCTGGGATGATTTAGTTGGGTTTGGTCCTGCTTTGAGCAGGGGGTTGGACTAGATGACCTCCTGAGGTCCCTTCCAACCCTGAGATTCTATGATTCTATGGTGACAGTGATTATGCTACCCATTAGGGGTAGATTGTGTTTTTTTGTGTTTTAGGGTTATGCTAACCCTTTAGGGGTAGATTTTTGCATTCACAGAACTTTCATTGAGCCTGGTCACTTTAGTGAGTTTTGGGAGCACAAGAAATGCAGGATCAAGGATTAATAATCTTAATCTCTGCATTGTTACACTTAAATGGTATGGTTGTAATCCTGAAAAATGAGCGAATGAATACATTTGAAGTACACCTCTACCCTGATATAACGCCACCCGATGTAACACAAATTCGGATATAATGCAGTAAATCAGAGCTCAGGGGATGGGGGGTTGCGTGCTCCAGCAGATCAAATCAAGTTTGATATAACGTGGTTTCACCTATAACGTGGTAAGATTTTTTGGCTCCCGAGGACAGTGTTATATCGAGGTAGAGGTGTATCTCTTGTAATGTTTGGAAAGTTCATACATTTGGTTTGTTTAGTTTCTTGGTGGCTTTTGTTTTGATTTATGGGTACTTAAACATTTCATTTTGTTTAAGCACTTAATACAAAAGGAGAATTGGGGAAGAGGCCTTTGATGTGTGGGAATTAAACTGTTCGTTGTTTGTTGTCTTTTGCAGAAGCTGTGCGCAGCAATGAAAACATTGACAAGAGGAGCAGCTGTCTTGGAGAAGCAGTGATAAGCAACCGTATAAATAGCTTACTGATGTGACATTTTAAAATTCTGCTTCTAAAATTGATGCTGTCTTGTTAATGAGCTGAAAGACCAATGGAGAAACTAGTGAGGAAGGGGTAAGTCACACATCCAGCCCCTGATTTCTTGCGTCTGATAGATATGCTGACACATGCTACCTGCAAGTCACCAGAATAACAAAACCATTGGGGCCAAATAGTCTAGAGACTTTAAGGACTTGTATATGCAGGAAGGCTTTTTTGGTGTAATCTAAGGGCATGGCTACACTCGCAAGTTAGAGCACATTAAAGCGCCCCGGGCACCCTAACTCACGACCCTTCCACACTGGCAAGACACTTAGAGTGCCTGGACTCTGCAGCTGGAGCGCTCCTGGTAATCCACCTCCACGAGAAGCATAACGCTTGGTGCACCTCGGCTGAAACACCCCAGCGTCAGTGTGAACGAGGTGTTGCATTACTGCACTTTGATCGGCCTCTGGAAACATCCCATAATCCCCTTAAGTCAAGTGGCCGCTTTTGTCATTGTTTGGAATCGGCTGCAGGAATGTGGATATGCCCTTTCAAAGCTCCATTTCTGACAGCCAGCATGCTTATTTGCTCCGGGACAAAGCAACCATTATTGTGGAATGTTGTTTGAGGAGTGTGGCCACGCCAGGGCGCTTGAATCTGACAGTGTGGACACACTGCAGCACTTTCCCTACTGCGCTCTCCGAGGGCTGGTTTAACTCACTGTGCTCTACATCTGCAAGTGTAATCATGCCCTAAGGTGTGGATTTAAACTGATATAACCCTGTCAAGGCTGATTTCCCACTCTGGCACTTCGAGTGCAGAAGGTGGGGGCCCGCAAGGATTTTAAAAAGTAATACTGGCCACTCCAGGCTTGTATTAAACTCCCAAGGTTACAGCTTTTCTCTGACCTTGGATTGGTAGATGCTGCCACCACCCAAGCACAGAATCCATTTGAGAGTCCAGGAAGGTGCACTTAGGAATTCCTTCCTGTGGAATACCCTCAAGCCCTTTCACCCCTGACTCTGGGGAAGAGCTGAGAAAGAAAAAAGGGGAAATTAGCTTTTGCCACCAGCTAATTAAACATGTGCACAAACCTCTTAGGACACACAAATCCAATTCTGTTCTTAAAAAAGAGAGAGAAAATACACCTGGGAACTCAGGCTAAACAACTACAAGGATTAAGCACCAAGAATAGTTTTCTTGAGGTCCATCTTAAAGGTTACAAGCAAAACAAAAGCACCTGGGTTTAGCACAGAGGAATTCACAAGCCATAAAGAAATAAATGAAATAAACCTAATCATGTCTTCCTAGACATTTCCTGATCTACTTACATATCTTGGGTTTTAAATGAGTAGTCTTTAGGTATGATACTGATGATTTTTCTTACCTGGCCCAAACTTCTTACAGCATAGCTCTGCCCTGTCCCCTCTCTCTGGAAGTACAACTACAGACAGACAAAAGGGAAATCGTTTTTCAATTTTAGAAAGTTCTAGCTTTCCCATTGGCTTTTTTGGCCAGGTGTCCACTCACTTCCTTTTACCTATGCTTTAACCCTGTACAGGTAGAGCAATTAGAGAACAGCTATTAAGAGGGCTTTTATAGCTACTGGCTGGCTAGGTGTCCATAAAAGGGAGCTACCCCACCCCCTTCATTTATCACAAACCCTGTTATAAATCTTCCATGTACACAAGCCTTTGGGCAGAACTGGAGTGTATATGAGAACAGAATGGCTGCCCTTGTTTCATGTGCTTATCAGTGGCCAAAATTCTGGCTGAAAATGGTGACAATGCATTTGTGTGTAATAGGAAGATGATGGAATAGGGAGTGTGATGAGAGTTTCATTGGAAGAAGAGGAGAGAACCACATACCAGGAAGGAAAGCAATAGAAGAGGGTAGCATTCACACCGCGACACATTCTTCATCTAAAAAAATGTAAGTCCAGTACTGCACTTCAGGCAAGCTTACGCTAGGAGAATAATGACTGTATCGAGTTGTTGTTTACAGTGCTAGTCCTTCAAATGGTTCATTACATCCATGTAGCAACACTGGCTTTGTGAAGAAACCAAAATGGTCTTGCCCACACAGCTGGTCTTATGTGTGTGATAATACTAGTGTATTTTGGGACACCTGAAGCACCTGTACCCTACTGTGTAGTACTATAGCTCTGGGCTAGTGTCTTTTTAGATAATTGCCAAAATGGCTACTGACCTACTGCAGTATTCTGAGAGCAGAGGATAATTTGGAAATTTTGTACAACTATCCTAGAATATTCCAGGCCTGGTCAGCATCTCCACATTCTGGGGTGCAATCTAGACTACTGAGGGGTTGTGTCAGCACTGTCTCCTGTGTTAAGCAGTTATGACTCTGCATTTCTGATTCCAGTAGCCTGCTTGTTACACCCTAGCCATTCTCTGGTTTCACCTGGCAAGTGACCCCACCATCTCCCAGTCCCGAATTTTCCCAAAAACATGTGCTCTGCAATGCCCAGCCCTCTACTGGCCCATTCAAAGTGATATTAACATTTGTTTATTCCTTTAAAGATACAATACCCAGCAGCTTGCCACACTCACTTTAAATCAAAGACAGCACTGGGTTTAGATTAAAAGTAAGTTTATTAACAAAAGTAGATAGCATTTGAAGTGAGTTCAAGTATAAAGGATAGAGCTAAAACTGGTTACACAGAAATAAAAATTAAATACACTTTCTAGATGCTAAGACTTAAAAAAAAAAAACCTACAAGGTAGTTTCCTTCCAGAAAGATGGCTGACCATATCTCTAGTTAGCATCTTCCACAAAAGTACAAATAACTCAGTTCCTTTTTCTCCCTAAGTAAAATCTCACTTGGGGTTCTCTGCCCTTCTTGCTATAGTCCAGTGAACCTTAGGAATTGATTCTTTTGAAGGTTACCCCCAAAGTAATGTTAATTCAAACTGTGAGGAGTCTCCTGGTGAAGGAATTTTCATGCTGTTCCTGCCCCCCCCCGCTGGTGTTTGCAAAACTGCAAGTTGATCAGTTTCCTGCAACCTCCTCCCGCTGCTGTCTTGATGGTCCTTGTAGTGAGGCGGCCTGGCTCCCAGCCACCCCAGAGAGGGACGAGCCCCTCCGGATGCCAAAGTGGGCGGAGCCACTGGAGCCTGCACCCGCCCCCCAGAGGTCAAGGCGCAGGACAGGAAGTATAAAAGCCCAACCCCAGGGCCTAGAAGCAGCTTGGCTGCTGGAGAGGCTAGACGCTGGTGCCCTAGCTCCCACTGGGGAGACTCCTGCTGCCTGTGACTGCCCCGAGGACTGGCCATACCCGTTGAGGCCAGATGCCGACCAGATGCCGGAGAAGCCAGTAAGCCTACTGGTGAGAAGGGACCCAGAGAAGCTGCCCAGCTTATCGCTCGCGGAGTACCCCAAGGAGCCCATGGTGCTTGATGCCATGGAGGACGCCGACCAGACACAGATACTGCTAGAGGGGGAGGTCGGAAGTAGCCCGGGGGCAGCTGACTCTAGTCTGGCTGTGGCACACCCAGAGCTGATGTGTGTGATGTGGCCAGGATCCCCACTGACACAGCAGCAGGTCGCCTGCTGCTGTCAGGGTCCCGGGCTGGGATGCAGTGGAGTGGGCGGGCCTGCATCCCCCCTGCCACCCAACTCACGGGTGGCAGTCTCCCCCTCACCCCAATGCTCAGGACCAGGAGCCTGGGCTTTGCTCTTGAACTGTTTGTTTGCTGCCCTGCCCTGACCCAGGCCCTGGGCTTAGTACTGAACTCTCTGCTCAGCCCCTGCCAGAGGGCCTGAGCCCTTGACTGTTTCCTGCCCCATCAGGCTAATTCGCCGACTCACCAGACTTGTGTAGTGAGGCGGCCTGGCTCCCAGCCGCCCGAGAGAGGGGCGACCCCAACAGCACACGCCTACAGTCCTGTTCACTGTCTATGTAATTTGCATTCACATTGTCTCTTAATGTACCTTGGAAAGTACTTCCAAGGAACCACATTCCTTTGTCTAAGATGAGGTAACTTTAGGCTTGCCTGAGAGACGCAGATTGATAACATAATTCCCAATATGTTTATAATTTTGAATTTGTCCTCTGTACAAACACCTTGCAGTAATATTAATGATCAGTATGAAATTAGTTTTCCATTGATATCTTACATGACACCTTCTAGATACAGGTTATGACATTAGTGAGTTGAGGTACTGGTCAGACCAGCTGGAACTCACTACCAGATACCAATGAGCCTCTTACCCTCTTGCAGTGGGATGCTGTTCGGGTCACAGCAGTCTCACATTAATGTCTTCCTTACTGCTTCATTAGCATTAGCCTCACCAAAGTGGAGTGCTATTTTTGGATCAAGCTCCTGTGCTAGGCCAAAATAATTTCCAATGTCAACGGCTCTCTTTTCAGATGTTCCCTTTTTTTCTAACTTAATCCCTCAAGCAGACCACCAGCCTGGGCCCTCAGCCCCACTAATGAAATATATCCGTAAACGAGGAAGACACATGATCTCTGTGCAGAGCTTGACCTGACATTACAGCAAGAGTCCACCCAGGTGTATATGTATTTCTATTAGATAAAAAATGCAGATACAATTAGTGTCCATTTTAGCACTGAGCTAGAATTTTGTAATTGGTATATTATATTAATTTATTATGCACCAGTGAGTATGGAAAAAAATCCCAAATTTAATCTGAGGGGTTGGAATTAAGCCATTCAAGTGCCTTTAACTATTTATACTGTGGACCACATCTCCAGTCTCATTTGCAGTGATGCAGCCTACCTTCCTATCCATTCGGAACAGTGTGCAACATCCCTTAATTGCAATCTTCCCAATCCCTTCTGCTCTGTTCCTTTCTCTCTTCCTATGTACATGTTTCTCTGCTCCCTGGCCATTTCTTCCCTGTACCTGCTGGAAGCAAAGAGGAGCAGCAGCCATCATCATATGATGTGGATGCTCTTCTTAAAATACTATCAAATGAGTCACAGCCTACCATACTCACTCTTTGCTTATGGAAAAATACAATGTTCTATAATTAGTATAATCAGTTAAATTTTACTGAAAATCATTATTTCAATTATCTTAAAAAACAAAGATTATATCCGACGAAATGGGTATTCACCAACGAAAGCTCATGCTCCAATACGTCTGTTAGTCTATAAGGTGCCACAGGACTCTGATGCTTTTACAGATCCAGACTAACACGGCTACCCCTCTGATACAAAGATTATAGATTGATTAAGATTAGACAGACAGGTTGTATTTGGTTATAACAGGCTGTTTTTTATTTTATTAATTAATAGAGCCATTCTTTTATAACATAAATCTTATAAAACATGCTTTACAACTTAAAGACAAACATACCATAGGCCAGTTCAGAATTGTATATTTGTGTAAGTCCCTAAAGCTGTGTTCACAAGGCCTACGACCAGTCATTTTCTTCAATTTTGTGGTCTTGATCACATATTGTGGTTCATGATAGTCTACTCTTCATCTTATGTCTTGTCTGTTGGTAGTGTTGGTTAAAGTCTTTCATTGTCTCATGTTTAGGCCCAAACTTCTGTTTTTGGTACACGTAGGTGCACAACCTGCTTTTTTGTTGTCCTGTAAGAACACTACACAATATTAATATCTCAAATTTAGTAGGGCTTTTGATACTGTCTCACATGACATTCTCAAACAAACTAGGGAAATACAGTCTAGATGAATCTACTATAAGGTGGGTGCACAACTTGTTGGAAAACTGTACTCAGAGTAATTATCAATGGCTCACAGTCAATCTGGAAGGGCATATTGAATGGGCTCCTACAAGGATCTGTCCTGGGTGTGGTTCTATTCAGTATCTTCATAAATAATTTGGATAATGGCATACAGCAGTGGTTTTCAACCTTTTTTCATTTGAGGACCCATAAAATTTTTTGAATGGAGGTGTGGACCCCTTTGGAAATCTTAGACATAGTCTGCAGACCCCATGTTGAAAACCACTGGCATAGAGAGTACACTTATAAAGTTTGCAGATTATACTAAGCTGGGTGGCCTTGCAAGAGCTTTGGAGGGCAGGCTTAGAATTCAAAATGATCTTGATAAATAGTCTGAAATGAATAGGATGAAATTCAGTAAGGACAAATGCACAGTTCTACACTTAACAAGGAATACTCAATTGCAGAAATACAAAATGTGAAATGACTGGGTAGGAAAGAATACTGCAGAAAAGGATCTCGGGGTTATAGTGGATCAAAAACTAAATATGAGTCAACAATATAATATTGTTGCAAAAAATAATCATTCTGGTATGCATTAGCAGGAGTGTTGTAGGCAACACACGAGAAGTAGTTCATCCACTCTACTCAGCAGTGATAAGGCCTCAACAGGAATACTGTGTCCAGTTCTGGGCTCTGCACTTCAGGAAAGATGTGGACAAATTGGAGAAAGTTGAGGAGAGCAACAAAAATGACTGAACGTCTAGAAAACATTACCAGTGATGAACGATTGAAAAAATTGGGTTATTTTAGTCTGGAGAAGAGAAGATTGAGGAGGAAAACAGTCTTCAAGAATATAAAAGGTTGTTATAAAGAGGAGTGTGATAAATTGTTTTCCTTAACCATGGAGGACAGGACAAGAAGTAATGAGCATAAATTGCAGCAAGGGAGATTTAGGTTAGATATTAGGTAAAACATCCTACCAGTAAAAGTAGTTAAACACTGAAACAAATTACCAAGGGAGATTGTGGAATCTCCAACAATTTGAGGTTTTTAAGAACAGGTTAGACAAATACCTGTTAGGGATGGTCTAGATAATGCTTAGTCCTACCTCAGTGCAGGGGATTGGAGAAGGTGACCTACTGGAGAAGGTGACCTATCAAGGTCCCTTCCAGTCCTACAATTCTATGATTAAGCTTTTCTCCTTTTTCTTCCCATTTTCCTTATTTTAATATTTTAATTTTGACTGACTATTGTTGAAGGGGTTTTCCCCTACCCTAGTATTCAGAAAAAGTTCTCAAACTATAGGCTTGATGGCAGGAGATCATCCTCTTCCACCAAACTCCAAAAAGTTCCATCAGATTTCGAAGGCCTAGTGCACATTTAAAGGTTAGGTCAACATAGTTGCACTGTTTAGAGGTGTGGAAAAAAAAAAACAAACACAAAAATGAAAACACACCACTGACCAACATCGTTATGCCAACCTAGCCCCCAGCGTAGGTATAGCCGTATGGATGGAAAAATGTGTCCATTGATGAGCTACAGTCAGTGGGAGAGGTGGTGTTCCTACACCTGAAAAATCCCTTCAGCATAGGCTGCCTCTACACTACAGGGCCATGCCGGCATAGCTATGGAGATGTAGCTATTCCAATATAGTCTCCATAGTGTAGGCGTAGCCTCAGTAGTTATCTTTTTTTCCTTCTCCACTGTAGAACTTGACTTGAATTAATTTTTCAAATACCAGAATTTCCCAAATATTTTGATACCAGTCTATAGTTTTAGGGTAGTCAGTCCTCTTCTACCACCTTGGTATAATAATTCTAACCCCAACTAGGAAATGAGTAATCATTTTTATGGTTTTTATAAGATGCCTAGTTTCCAGGACAATTTAATAAAAATACTAAGGAGTTATCTGCTTATCTAATGCCCTGTTATTTCCCTTATGGAGTCTCCAGTAGCTTTCCAACGTGTCTTTAATTTTTAGGCATATCCACTAATTATGGAGAAATTCTCCCATTTAAATCCATTCTCTCCACCCTTTGCCCATCCCTCTACCATATATTTACTTTAAAGGGATTAGGTGCCTGTGACAGGTTGGATCACAGGACCCCCCTTGGGAGCTGCCACCTGATCTGCCATGAGTACTTCTACCCCTGCCTTCCCTGCCAGCTCGGGGTCCCAGCACCCTGTCTTGCTGAGCCAGACACTCTGTCTGCTCCAACAAAGACCCAGGTCTGAATTACTTGCCCCAAAGCTGCAAGTTTACCTGAAAGCAGCTTACAGAAGTGTTCTTGTCTTTAATATTCAGATGCCCAACTCCCAATGGGGTCTAAACCCAAATAAATCAGTTTTACTCTGTATAAAGCTTAAGCAGGGTAAACTCAAATTGTTTGCCCTCTATAACACTGAGAGATATGCACGGCTGTTTGCTCCCCCAGATATTAATACATACTCTGGGTCAATTAATAAGTAAAAAGTGATTTTATTAAATACAGAAAGTAGGATTTAAGTGGTTCCAAGTAGTAACAGACAGAATAAAGTAAGTCACCAAGCAAAATAAAATAAAATGCACAAATCTATGTCTAATCAAACTGAATACAGATAATCTCACCCTCAGAGATGCTTCAGTAAGTTTTTTCCTCAGGCTGGACACCTTCCAGGCCTGGCCACAATTCTTTCCCCTGGTACAGCTCTTGTTCCAGCTCAGGTGGTAGCTAGGGGATTCTTCATGATGGCTCCCTCCCACTTTGTTCTGTTCTACCCATTTATATAATCTTTTGCATAAGGCGGGAATCCTTTGTCCCTCTCTAGGTTCTCACCCCCTCCTTCTCAACGGAAAGACACCGGGTTAAAGATGGATTCCAGTTTAGGTGAAATGGATTGAGAACTGGTTAAAAGACAGGGAACAAAGGGTAGGAATTAATGGTAAATTCTCAGAATGGAGAGGGGTAACTAGTGGTGTTCCCCAAGGGTCAGTCCTAGGACCAATCCTATTCAATTTATTCATAAATGATCTGGAGAAAGGGGTAAAAAGTGAGATGGCGAAGTTTGCAGATGATACTAAACTGCTCAAGATAGTTAAGACCAAAGCAGACTGTGAAGAACTTCAAAAAGATCTCACAAAACTAAGTGATTGGGCAACAAAATGGCAAATGAAATTTAATGTGGATAAATGTAAAGTAATGCACATTGGAAAAAATAACCCCAACTATACATACAATATGATGGGGGCTAATTTAGCTACAATGAATCAGGAAAAAGATCTTGGAGTCATCGTGGATAGTTCTCTGAAGATGTCCACGCAGTGTGCAGAGGTGGTCAAAAAAGCAAACTGGATTTTAGGAATCATTAAAAAGGGGATAGAAATAAGACTGAGAATATATTATTGCCCTTATATAAATCCATGGTACGCCCACATCTCAAATACTGTATACAGATGTGGTCTCCTCACCTCAAAAAAGATATACTGGCACTAGAAAAGGTTCAGAAAAGGGCAACTAAAATGATTAGGGGTTTGGAGAGGGTCCCATATGAGGAAAGATAAAAGAGGCTATGACTCTTCAGCTTGGAAAAGAGGAGACTAAGGCCATGGCTACACTTGCAGGTGTGCAGCGCTGGGAGTTACAGCTGTCTTCGTACAGCTGTGTAGGGAAAGCGCTGCAGTGTGGCCACACTGACAGCTACCAGCGCTGCAGTGTGGCCACATTTGCAGCATTTGCAGCGCTGCTGGGAGTGGTGCATTATGGGCAGCTATCCCAGCGTTCAAGTGGCTTCAACGTGCTTGTCAAAAGAGGGAGGTGGGGTGGAGTGTGGGGGAGACAGAGAGTGGATTTTTGGAGCCGACACTGTGTGTCAGCTCCCTGCCTTGCAAGTTCTAAGGACTGGAAGATACACAGCACCAACCTTCAATCATTTTAAAACTTTTGACCCCTTCCCCCACCCCTCTCTTATTCACTAAATGCAAATAGCCTTCAGACCACATAAGCAGCTGTTTCAAAACGGACCCCCTCTCCCCCCGCTTCTCTCCTCAAGCAAATTATCTCTCTCCTCAAGCAAACACTAGCAAACACTAGCTGTGCACATTCCAAAGGAATTCCCCTGCCTGTCTCTGCTCCAGCAAACAGGAGCTGTGTTTGTTTTTTAGACAAGCAGCTCTGGGAGCCCGGAGTTCACAACAAAACAAAGAGAGGCATCACAACAAAACAAAGAATGTTTTCTGGTAGTTAAAGCATTTGGGGAAGGTTCCGGAGGTCAGTTACAGCGTAGTAAGATTAATCACTGTTTACACTTGCTCCCCAGTGCTGCACTCGTTATACCCAGGGCTGGCTCCAGACCCCAGCGCGCCAAGCGCGTGCTTGGGGCGGCGTGCCGCGGGAGTGCGGCAGGCGGCTCCGGTGGACCTCCTGCAGGCGTGCCTGCGGAGGGTCTGCTGGTCCCGCAGCTTCGGTGGAGCATCCGCAGGCGTGCCTGCGGGAGGTCCACTGGAGCCGCGGGACCAGCGGACCCTCCGCAGGCACGTCTGCAGGAGGTCCACCGGAGCCGCGGGACCGGCGACTGCCAGAGCGCCCCCCAGCGGCGTGCCACCCTGCTTGGGGCGGCGCAATTCCTAGAGCCACCCCTGATTTAAAATAAAGATAAATGAAGGGATTAAAAAGGACCTGGAGAATTATAGATCAGTCAGCCACATTTGGACTCTACACAGTAGAATTCAGGAATCGGTGGCCCAAAGTTTACTCTGGCAAGACTCAAATGCTCTTGCACTGGGACGTGCTGAAGCCTGGATTCTTCTGGTCATGTAGGAGTAGTAGCATCTGTTGTCTATTTTGATTGTACTATTTGAGAAGATAGGGGGCCAAAAGGTGGTAGGATCCAGAGGGATCTGTGTTTTTATGGTGTTTCCAACAGGGATGCATTGATGTCCTTTTTGAGTACAGTCTTTCAACCAGTTGTGCACCCACCCAATAGTAATATCTAGACCTAGACCACATTTCCCTAGTTTGCTTATGAGAATGTCATGTGGGGCTTCATCAAAAGCCTTGCTAAAATCAAGATATATCACCTCTACTCTTTCACCTCTATCCACTAAGCTAGTAACCCTGTAAAGAAAGAAATTAAGTTGGTTCGGCATGATTTGTTCTTAACAAATCTATGCTTGCTGTTCCTTAAAACTGTTATCCTCTCTTGAAGCTTACCAGTTGTTTAATAATTTGTTCCATTATCTTTCCAGCTATTGAAGTTAGGCTGACTGATCTATAATTCTCCAGGTCTTCTTTATTCCCTTCATTTATCTTTATTTTAAAGATAGGTACTATGTTTGCCCATCTCCAGTCAGCTGGGCTCTCACCCATACTCCATGAGTTCTCAAAGACAATTACTAATGGTTCTTGGATTGCTTCAGGTAGTTCCTTGAGTATGCTAGGGTGAATTCCTTTAGGCACTGCTGACTTGAGTACATCTAACTCATCTAAATATCTTTTAACCTGTTCTTTCCCTAATTTGGCTTCCAGTCCTCCCCCCTGTTCATATTCATTGTGTTTTGAGTATCAGGTCAAATGTATCTTTTTAGTGAAGGCTGAAGCAAAATAGACATTTAACATCTTAACCTTCTTGATGGCATCTGTTTTTAGCTTTCCTTCCTTGCTAAGCAGAGGACCTACACTTTCCTTTGTCTTTCTCTTGCTCCTAATATATTTATAGACCCTCTTTTTATTGTCTTTTATGTTCCTAGCTGTGTGGAACTCATTTTGTGTCTTAGCCTTTCTGATTTTTATCCCTACATGTCTGTGCTATTCTTTTGGACTCATTCTTAGTAATTTGCCCATGTTTCCACTCTTAGTAGGATTCCTTTTGGATTTTCAGTTAACTGAAGAGCTCCTGATGGAGCCCTATTGGCCACTTACTATTCTTTCTATCTTTGCGACTCATCAGGATAGTTTGCTATTGTGCCTTTAGTATTGTCTCTTTGAGAAACTGCCAGCTCTCCTGAACTCCTGTTTCCCTTAGATTTTCTTCCCATGGAACCTTATTTACCAGTTCTCTGAGTTTCTTAAAGTCTGTTTTTTTAAAAGTCCATTCTCATTAATCACTACTTCCTTTCCTTGGCCAAATAAAATGTATAATTTCATGATCACTTTCACCTAAATTGGCTTCAACCTTCAGATTCACAACCAATTCCTGCTAGTTAGAATCAAGTCTAAAATAGTTGTCCCCATGGTTACCTCCTCTAATTTCTGAAACAAAAAAGTTGTCCCCGATGTATTCCAAGAACTTATTGGAAATTGGGTTTTGCCATATTATTTTTCCAACAGATGTCTGGGTAGTTAGTCCCCTGTTAATACCATCTCTTGTGTTTTTGATATTTCTGTTATTGTTTCTGTGCTTCATGCACCAATTCCTTCTGATCAGGTAAAAGCTGCACAATGTGATCATTCACATCTACTAAACCACTTCCACTACAAAATTTCAGTGTTATGATATGAAATTTAGCTGTATTTAAAAAATTAAGACACAGATCTGGATTACTGTGGATTCCCTGAAACAGTGTATTGGTTGCAGTTTTATCTGATGTAAAAGGATCACTACATCAGGATCCACATTTTAGGTACACTAGGTGCTGCAGTACTTGTTCTGTGTTCATGCCATGGAATTTGGAGGTGGAGGCTAAACACTGTGTGGTTCCAACAGGATCCATGTAGCATTGACAACTCACAATTTTATTGTGTATCACAATATTTTAGTGTGTCTTCTTGAAGTCCCAACTCCTGGAATTATGAGATTGAAGTAATTTTTTTTAAAAAAAGAATGTTTCTAGCCCTCATAAATAAAGAGATTTTTGAAAATGTGAACTCTAAAGTCTCAAAATTCAAAATGTTTAAAAAGAACCCAACTTTTTTTTCAAATCTCATGTTTTTTAAGACAATATTATGGCGGGGGTTTTTGTTTGTTTTTTGAATGCTTGGCTTTGACAATACTGAATGTGTTGAATCCAGGGTTTTGTTGCACTCATGCATGAGGGTCCAGAATTTTTTGGTGCAGTAGGAATGGCTAGACTTGGTCTGTACTTTGGCATTAAGAAGATAGGGACTTGATCTTTCCAGAAAGATTCAGGTGCAGGATCCATGTGTTTGCAGTGCTCATGTTCTGGGGTGCATTGGGTCTTTGATGCAGTGGGAGCAGCTGGCGTTCTCTAATTAGGTGCTGGAATTTGCAGGGTTGGAATTAAATTTGGCAGGATCCAATAGTTTTTGACAAGATCCAGATTTTGTTCCCATTGCCTTCAGCACTTCATGTCCTCCTTCATTATCCCCAAGACCACCTCATGGTCTTATTCTTCTGAGCCCCTTCAGCACTCTCTCACTTCATTCCCCCAAGTCACTTCAAACAAGTCCCTCCCCTATATGTCCCTCCTGATTCTCCACATACACTCCCTGCTTCCAGTGATGACACCCAGACCCAGCGTCTCTCCTTGCCTAAATATTTCTTCAACTCCTCTCCAACATTCACTCTCACCCCACAAATCTCCCCCATAACTCCTGCCTCCGACTCTCATATCTCCCATCAACTGCATCTCTCCCTCTAAGTCCTCTTTAAGTCTCCTATTTTTTGACTTTGCATCACCGATCCTGCTCTGTATTTTAAGTTTCCCCTAATCCTGTCTTCCCTGCCTCTGAGCTTCTCCTATCACCAGCTGTACTCCTTAACCTTTCCTACACTCTTCTGCACTCAGTATCTCTCCTGTTCCTCCATCTCTCTAACTTTCTCACTCTTTCCCTTCCTTCTCTCTCTACTCTGGCTTTCCTTCTGTCCCCAAGACCCCTTCTGTAATCCCAAAGTTTGAGTCCTCCACGCTTTGACTCTTCCACAAACTGATATTATCTCCATCTGTGTCTTATTTTCCAAACATCCTCTGCTTACAAACAGTGATCATCTGTAAAACTCCTCCTTAATGCTCTCCTGAACTTCCAGTGGCATAAACATCCTGGTATACTCTCTGACACATACTTATGTCTACGCTATGAAATTAGGTCGAATTTATAGATGTCGATTTTTAGGAAGTGATTTTATGCAGTCGATTATGTGTGTCCCCACTAAGTGTATTAAGTCGGGGGAGTGCATCCACAGTACTGTGGCTAGCGTTGACTTTCGGAGCGTTGCACTGTGAGTAGCTATCCCACAGTTCCCGCAGTCTCTGCTGCCCATTGGAATTCTGGGTTGAGCTCCCAATGCCTGATAGGGCAAAAACATTGTCGCAGGTGGTTTTGGGTACAATCGTTTCGCGCCTTTTTTCCATGCAGACGCCATACCATGGCAAGTGTGCAGCCCGCTCAGCTTAGCTCACCAACACCGCTGCTGTTGTGTCCTGGGTGCTGCCGTCAGCAGACGGTGCAGTAGGACAGCTAATCTTCATCATACACCGCTTCCGCTGCAACTCTGCTCTGCTGCTCGTCTCAATAGTGAATTTCTCCATCTTGTCTGTCATGGGCTCCGGGTATGGTGTGTTCTTCCTCGGGAAATGTGCGCGGTGCTGTCATCCTCCACCGCTTCCACTGCAACTCTGCTCTCCTGGTGCCATGAATCCACCTCTCAGGTCCTCTCGTTGTTCTGTATAAATATTTATTTTCGTGCCATCCGTCGTCATCCACCACTTCCGCAGCAACTCTGCTCTCCTGCAGATGCCATACCATGGCAAGCATGGAGCCCGCTCAGCTCACCACTGCTGTCATGAGCATTGTAAACACCTCACGCATTATCCTGCAGTATGTGCAGAACCTGCAAAAGCAGGCAAGGAGGCGACGATAGTGCAATCACAATAGTGATGAGGACATAGGCACAGACTTCTCTCAAAGAAGGACTCTGGCAATTTGGACATCACAGTGGTAATGGGGCAGGTTCCTGCCATGTAACGCTGATTCTGGGCCTGGGAAACAAGCACAGACTGGTGGGACTGCATAATGTTGCAGGTCTGGGATGATTCCCAGTGGCTGCAAAACTTTCGCATGCTTAAGGGCACTTTAATGGAGCTTTGTGACTTGCTTTCCCCTGCCTGGATGTGCAAGAATACCAAGATGAGAGCAGCCCTCACAGTTGAGAAGCGAGTGACGATAGCCCTGTGGAAGCTTGCAACGCCAGACAGCTACCGGTCAGTCGGGAATCAATTTGGAGTGGGTAAATCTATTGTGAGGGCTGCTGTGATCCAAGTAGCCAGGTAGTGACTCTGGGAAATGTGCAGGTCATAGTGGATGGCTTTGTTGCAATGGGGTTCCTTAACTGTGGTGGGGAGATAGATGGAACGCATATCCCTGTCTTGGGATTGGACCATTTTGGCAGCCAGTACGTAAACTGCAAGTGGTACTCCAATGGTGCTGCAAGCACTGGTGGATCACAAGGGACATTTCACCGATATCAACATGGGATGGCCGGGAAAGGTGCATGACGCTCACATCTTCAGGAACTCTGGTCTGTTTGAACAGCTGCAGGAAGGAACTTACTTCCCAGACCAGAAAATTACCATTGGGGATGTTGAAATGCCTATAGTTATCCTTGGGGACCCAGACTATCCCTTAATGCCTTGGCTCATGAAGCCATACACAGGTACCCTGGACAGAAGTAAGGAGCAGTTCAGCTATAGGCTAAGCAAGTGCAGAATGGTGGTAGAATGTGTATTTGGACATTTAAAAGCTCACAGCGCAGTTTACTGACTAGGTTAGACCTCAGCTAAACCAATATTCCCATTGTTATTGCTGTGTGCTCCACAATATCTGTGAGAGTAAGGGGGAGACATTTATGGCAGGGTGGGAGATTGAGACAAATCATCTGGCGGCCAATTACACACAGCCAGAAACCAGGGCGATTAGAAGAGCACAGCTGGACGCCCTGTGCATCAGAGAAACTTTGAAAACCAGTTTCATGACTGGCCAGGCTATGGTGTGACAGTTCTCTTTGTTTCTCCTTGCTGAAAACTCGCCCCCATGTACTTCACTGCCTCTACTCGCCGCCTCTACTTCACTGTAAGCCAGCCGACCTCCCCCTTCTATCACTGCTTTCAGAGGCAATAAAGTCATTATGGTTTCCAAATCATGCATTCTCTATTAATTCCTCACACAAATAGGGGGAAAACTCGCAAGGTAGCCTGGTAGAAGTGGGAGAGGAGGGAAGCACCGGGTGGGGTGGTGGAGGAGGGAAGGACAAGGCCACACTACAGTTCAAAACTTATTGAATGGCAGCCTTCTGTTGCTTGGGCAATCTTCTGGGGTGGAGTGGCTGGGTGCCCATATCCTCCCCCACGTTCTTGGGCATCTGGGTGAGGAGGATATGGAGGAGGGCAGGTGGTTATATAGAGGCTGCTGCCTTTCCTGTAGCTCCAGCAGATGCCTGAGCATGTCAGTTTGCTCCCCCATTAGTCTCAGCATTGCATCCTGCCTCCTTTCAGTGTGCTCCTCCCTCCTCTCATCTCATTCATTTAACGCTTTCCTAGACTCTGCCATTATTTGCCTCCACTCATTCTGCTGAGCTCTTTCATTGTGGAAGGATTGCATGAGCTCTGAGAACATGCCATCGCAAGTGTGTTTTTTTCGCTTTCTAATCTGCGCTAGCCTCTGGGACGGAGATGATAGGGGGAGTGTAGAAACATTTGCAGCTGCAGGAGGAAAAAAAGGGAGAGTAGTATTTAAAAAGATACCTTTTAAGAACAAAGGAAAGACTATTTCACACTAAATCATGTGATTCACATTACATACCACATGTCCTTTTGGTACAAGGTTGCATTTTGCCTCTTATTTTGAGTGCCTGCCGGTTTGGTGTGAGAAATCACACACCCTCGGATGGGCAACAGAATTCGGCTTTCAGGCAGCCCTGGTAAGGCAAAGGGTTTCAGCTTCTTCAACCTTGAGAACGGTTTCAAACAGCAGCGCCCTCCCTTCCCATACCAAGCAAAGCCTGTTGGATTGGCCATTTAAAAGGAGGGGTTGTGGTTTTAGGGTGAATGTGCAGCACAATCCAGGCGTCCCCCACCCCCCAATTCTCTAGGATGATCACTTCCCCCCCACCCCCCACCGGGTGGCTAGTATCCCTGTCAGCCAAATGCGAACAGCTCAATATGAACAGGCCTCCCCGCACCGCGTGGCTAACAGTGGGGATGATTTCTTTTCAGCCAAAGGCAAACAGCCCAGCAGGAACGGGCACCTCTGAATGTCCCCTTAAACAAATTTCCCGTATTTCAGCCATGTGACCACGAATGATATCACGGTCCTGAGGCTAACGCAGAGATAAAGAACGGATGTTGCTTGAATGCCACCAAAGCCTGGGCTCATTCGCTGCAATGTTTTGTTCTGCAATGATTCCAGACTACTTGCTACTGGCTTGGCGTAGTAAAGTGTCCTACCATGGAGAACGGAATAGGGCTGCCCGCTCCAGAAACCTTCTGCAAAGGCTTTTAGAGAACCTCCAGGAGAGCATCATGGAGATGTCCCTGGAGGATTTCCGCTCCATCCCCAGACACATTAACAGACTTTTCCAGTAGCTATACTGGCTGCAAATGCATCCCAAGTCTTCAGGGCAAATTAATCATTAAACACGCTTGCTTCTAAACCTTGTATTATATTTACAAAGGTACACTCACCAGAGGTGCCTTCTCTGGCTTCATGGTCCGGGAGCCTGCCTTGGGAGGGTTGGGAGGGTATTGGTTCCAGGGTGATGAACAGTTCCTGGCTGTTGGGGAGAAAGGATTCTCCGCTTGTCTGCTGTGCGCTATCCTCAACCACCTCCTCCTCATCTTCTTCCTTATCCACAAAATCCTCATCCCTGTTGCGTGAGACTCCCCCCTTGAAGGTGTCCACGGACAGTTGTGGGGTAGTGGTAGGCCCCCACCCCCAGAATTGTATGCAGCTCATCATAGAAGCAGCATTTATGAGGCTCTGACTAGGAGCAACCGTTTGCATCCTTTGTTTTTTGGTAGGCTTGCCTCGGCTCCTGAACTTTCACATGTCACTGCTGTGTGTCCCTGTTGTAGCCTCTGTCCATCATGCCCTTGGAAATTTTGGCAAATATATTGGCATTTTGTCTTTTGGAATGGAGTTCTGCCTGCATGGATTCTTCTCCCCATACAGCAATCAGATCCAGTACCTCCTGTTTGGTCCATGCTGGAGCTCTTTTGCGATTCTGGGACTCCATGGTCACCTGTGCTGATGAGCTCTGCTTGGTCACCTGTGCTGATCAGCTTGCCACGCTGGCCAAACAGGAAATGAAATTCAAAAGTTCCCGGGGCTTTTCTTGTCTACCTGGCCAGTACATCTGAGTTGAGAGTGCTGTCCAGAGCAGTCACAATGGAACACTCTGGGATAGCTCCCAGAAGCCAATACCGTCGAATTGTGTCCACACTACCCCAAATTCAACCCAGCGAGGTCAATTTTAGTGGTAAACCCCTCGCTGGGGAGGAGTATAGAAATCAATTTTAAGAGCCCTTTAGGTCAACAAAACAGGCTTGGTCGTGTGGATGGGTGCAGGGTTAAATCGACCTAATGCTGCTAAATTTGACCTAAACTTGTAGTGTAGACCAGGGCTATGACTCTTGTATTCTTCCTTCTATTTGTCCCTCATTCACTTCCTTGACAATATAGGAGGAGTGAGAGCTCTGGAGCAGCAAAGCTCCTCTAAATCAGAGAGATGGGGGAGAATTCTTCCTCTGCTCTCATCAGAGGAGGAGGACGAGCTGTGCCCAAGTTCCCCTCTATTTTAGCCTCTGTTCCAGAAGATGTCATCTCAAATGCTGTTTTTCTATCACACAGACTGCTGCTCATCCCTCTCTTACTCCAATAGATTGCTTTGAGATTACACTATTTGATTTTTATCACATCCTAAGAACCAATTTCAAATTCTCTCATTCCTAACCTATAATTTGATTTTCTTCTCCTTTTTCTTATTCCATTAGACATCAGTTTGTCATACTCTTATTATTCGGCTTTGTCACCCTGTGAAAACACTGCTTCAAGATTCTGACTGGCACAATCACTGGTTCCATCTCCCCCTGCCAGCATCTCTCTCTCTCTCTCATACTCATTCCCTCCATTAGAGCACCATTTACTTATTCTCTCTCTCTCTCTCTCTCTCTCTCTCTCTCTCTCTCTCTCTCTCTCTCTAGCTATTATTGACTTCCTCACAATCTACTCTTGACTCATTCTTTTATTGTGTAGGTAGCCAAATCAACTACTCTCTGAACTCTATATTCTAAAGCAGGTAGCAGTGCCTGACTTGTCCGTTTGCCTTTTTCTCTCCAGTAGTTTGAGTGCTAGTAAGCAAGCTAAAATCTTTTCCTTTCCCTGGTCCCCACATGACAGCACAAAACTGATTACTGTCACTCATTGCCTTTTCATTCAGAGCTGTATGTCATCCACAGCATATTTTCCCCATAGCTTCCAGATATGAATAGGCAACAGCAAAAACATTGTTATGCCAGGATAGCTGGCTCCATCTGCATTTAACACATCAGTCTAGGACACAGTCATCATTAGGGATAATGGAAATTCATGGACATAGAAAGTATGCATATTCTGTGGATTTAGAATATCCAGTGGATTGCTTCCAGATTTTTCTGGTTTATACAATATCTAAGCTTTCATTTAAAAAAAAAAATTCTAGCCCTTCTGGTTGGAAAGATAGGCTTGATAGAGTAAGCTGCTGCAATGTTATCAGATCGAGCTGGCAAAGAAAGACTGAAACAACAGCATCAAAAGAGGTGTAAATGACCCTTTCCCGGTAGCTGCCATATCAGAAAATGTGGCAATGATTCTTGAAAGGCAGAGGGAGTAGGGCTTACATCAAGAGTTTGACTTGATACCAAAGCCTTGCCCACTCTGGGCAAAGAACTATCTTTGAAAGCTGTGCTTCAGCATGACTCCAGTTCAGTTAGACATGTCTTGTCAGGCCTATCTAGATGGGGACTAGTCCATGTTGGTCCCAATACTGGGCTGTGTTTTCAAAATGAGGTCCTTTTTGCTTGTCTTCTGAGCAGCTCTGTTACAGACCCATTTTACTAAATGAGACTACTGCAGGGTGTAATGTTCAGCACATGGTAAGTATTTGCAAGCTCGGGACCTAAAAAAGGAAGAGCTTAGACAAGTTCTTAGACAAGAGCTTAGCATTGTATTTAATAGTACCGTAAAGAGTCAAGGTTGTGCATAATGTTTCCAGAAGCAGACCTTTCTTTGTAAAATCTTTGGGTAAGGGACTATATACATAACATGCAGTGTCTAGCACAGTGAAACACCAATCCTGATCAGGGCCTTTGGCCACTACCATGATTTAAATAATAATGAATCTGTGTACACTTTTGCAGATGCAATTTTTTGCCTACATTTTGATTGTGCTATTACCATAAATGTGCATGCAAATTACTAACTTGATGCTTATCTAGCAAATTCCACACAACTGCAATAATTCAACTTCCAAATGAAATTGCAAAAAAATGCACCAAAGGGGCTATACAGATTTAAAATATAAAAGTCTGTTTAAAAAATGGACCTGAAGAAGAGCTCCATGTAGCTTGAAAGCTTGTCTCTTTCACCAACAGAAGTTGGTCCAATAAAATATATTACCTTACCCACTTAATTTTAATTAACTATTTTAATTAAATGGACAAAGTTCATCCAGGTCCATATGATAGCTTACTTGTTCAGTATTCATTAAATGTTTGATTACTGCTGCAGATATTGTAGTTTAGTGTTTGCATATGTAGTTGATTATCAGGCACAATTTATTACTTCAGATGTTTGCAGAATTTATTAATCAGGTTGTGTAATTTCCCTTTATTTAGTTGCATGCTACAGTTGTTGAACTCTGACATGCTATAGACAGATATGCATATTTTACCAATCTTTTAAGTGTATGTTACTAGTGAAGTTACACCAGGGCCTGCTCCAGCTTTTTTGCTGTCCCAAGCGACAAAAAAAAGAAAAGAAAAGGAAAAACCCGATTGAGCTGCCACTGAAGAGGAAGAGAGGGACTGAAGGACCCATTGCCAAATTTCCGCCGAAGACCCAGACATGCCCACCGCCAAATTGCCACCAAAGACCTGGATGTGCCGCCCCAATAATGGACAGACTGCCACCCCTTTCTATGGGCCACCCCAGGCACCTGCTTCCTTCGCTCGTGCCTGGAGCTGGCCCTGAGTTACACTCTGCTGGTTAACTCTTGTCCTACACAATTAACCTTAGTTTTAGTTTTGATATGTTTAGTATACTCCAGATGTAGATAGACAGACACATACACACACTGTATAATTGTGCTTATCCCATTTCATACAGTTATTGGAGTCTGATTCAAAATTCAGTTGAAATCACTGGAAGCCTTTCCTTTGACATCATTTGGTTGTGGATTTTGCCCATAGTGAATACTTCGTATATTCATGAATAGGAATTAAACTGTGCCATCAAATTCATATTACTAACGGAAGCAAGTGTTACGTAAGGCAATCCCCGTGGGAATAGACCAGTTAACCATCTAGTCTAGTATCTGGTCACTGATAGTGGCATCTTCAGGAGAAAGTGATCTGGAACAGGTGGGTAGAGTCAAAGGAGACAGATCCATATGATTTATCACATATATCTGCAATGCATCATATGGTTCCACAATTTAATACATACAGATCACTACTTTGTCCATGGTGTGTTGTCGTACATGTAGTTCTCTCTTACGCTCATCTGTGCCTATATTGACAGATATTTCAACTTCTCCTAAAATAAGATCTTCCAAGTCTCTAAGTGAATGTATAAAATTTTAATATTAAACATACAAAATTAGGCCCAATAAAAAAAATCCTCCCACACTAGTACTCTACCCTCAGCCTATCCACATTCCCCAGAAGAGGCCTGGGGGAAAAGACGAACTTTGCAGCTAGACCTTACATTTGGACTCCAGCAGACCAACCAAGCCATTTCCAGGGTTGAGGACTCTTCACTGGAAATGCTCTGCCTCACCTGCCTTCATGACTAAACAGGGGTCTGTTACATTGAGTCCCTCAGCAGATCTCAGCTGCTGTAGTATTGCATAGGGACAGAAACTTTTTAGATGGAAAGCTTTTTTGGGCAGAGACTCTCTTTTTATTCTGTATTTCTACAAGACCTGGGACAACACGGTTCTGATACATGTTTCTACAGTAATACAAATAACAATAGTATTTCTGAAGTAAACAGGAATTAAACCATTTATTAGGATCTTATAGGTCAAAAGCAACACATTAAATTGCACCTAGAATTGAACTGGAAGACAGTGTGGATCGGGGAGTGCTGGTGTAATGTGCTGCCATGCAAAAGAGCTACATTAGCTGCACATGCTGCAGTAGCTGAAATGTCTAAGGGGTCATAAGGTGCCACCCCATGTAAAGCATATGGCAATATCCAGACGGGAAGTGACAAAGGCGTGAATTTGTGGTGAGTTCTGCATCTTAAAGAAAAGATTGCAATCTCCTGGCAAAGCATATGTGATTGAAAAGCATTTTTGGCTACCGCTGTCCTCTGAGCCACCAAGCTTACAACAAATATTTGCTTGCCCTATAAGCAGAGCCAGTTTAAGCATTAGAAAAGGCAAAATTACTAGGCAAAATACATGTATGGGCCCCTACTTTCTTATGAATAATGACAAAGAGCTGTACAGTACACTCATCATGGCCATGCTATGGATCCTTCTGAACCAGCTCCTCAGGGCACTGCTCATAATCCTAAAACCTACAATTGCCAGCAGTAACAAGTTACCACAAAATCTTTCTAAGTAAGTACATTTATGCTTAAGATGAAAGCATTACAGAGAAAACATATGAAAAACAATGAAGAACATGCATGCATGATAATAAGCTTACCAAAAATTGCCCCCCAGCTCAGGCTCTGGTAGGAATTATTCCTTCAACTGGGGTTTTTCTGTGGTTATAAGTTCACAATGAGCACAACCATGAATAGTTCAGCCTTTTCTTTGTATAGTTTGTATAGTTTAGGCCTTTGATCTTGAGACTTTAAGAACAAGTAGTCAATGGAAAAAGGTCCTTTCCACAGGGTGTAGCTTCAAAAGGCTGAGGTTTTACATAACCAGAGGTGAGGAATGTAGAGATTCCCAGGAAAACCACTCAACATGGTTTGTTCCAAAAGTCCATTCATGTCTAGCCCATTGTTTAAAATAGTCCTTTGACATTCACAACACTTCTCAGGGTTCACAGTACTACATACATTTTGCATTCAATACAATGGCCTCCAAAGATAGTTAAACTTAATTCAATAAGGTTTTTCAAGGAAATTACATGAACTTGCTGTATTTCACACCTAGTTTGTCTAGGCCTTAATCCAGTCCTGTTTATGAGCAGTGAGAAGACATCACACAGGTGCTCTACATGCTCCGTTTGCCTTCTGTCTGATTCTAGGGATGTACCTGAGCTAGGTTTGATCTAGCTAGCTCAGATGATGATAGCATTGAAGCTGTGGCAGCGCAGGATCTGCAAGCCTGCCCAGGACCCTGGTTATGTACTCTAGCAGCTAGCTTGTGTTTACTGATGCTGCCAGAGCTTCACTGACATTCTTATTCAAGCTAGCTAGATAAAATCTAGCTCAGGTATGTCCATATGTGTTACAGTCACATATCTGATTGCAATGTAAATGTACCCTAGATCTAGTTCAAGGTGTGGGTCCTTATCAGTAAGGGGGTTCTGGTCTGTCTATATTAGGAAAGTTTTACCTGTAGTCTCTAATCACTTTTGAAAATGAGATTTAGGCACTTGGAATCCTAAATCTCATTGAAAAACATTGGGACTTTGGCTCTTGAGTTACTTAGCAGCACTTGCAAGTTTTATCCTTAGTCTCCATCTGTGATCCTCCAAAATAGCTGCCTTTATCAGGGATGGTAATTTTGACTGTTCTCTAGGGTGAAATGTCTAGATGCTGGAGGCAAATTTTTCTCTGTAGAAGGACTTCAATTATGAAGCTCATTAGAAGAAAAGATCAGATGGAATCCATCCACTAACACAGGGGTGGATAAACTCTTTGGCCTGAGGGCCGCATTGGGTTTCGGAAATTGTATGGAGGGCCAGTTAGGGGAGGCTGTGCCTCCCCAAACAGCTGGGCGTGGTCCATTCCCCGTCCCTTATCCCCCCACTGCTTCTTGCCCCCTGATGCCCCCCCTGGGACTCCTGCCTCATCCACCCCCCTACTTCCTGTCCCCTGACTGCCCCCAGAACCCCCCCCACCCCTTCTCTCATTCCTGAATGCCCCCCCGGGACCCCTGCCCCATCCAACCACCCCTTCTCCCTGACCACTCCTGGAACCTCTGCCCCTGACTGCCCTCCGCTGCCCCATCCAACCCCCCTTCTTCCTGACTGCCCGCCCAGAACACCTGCACCCATTCAACCCTCCTGTTCCCTGCCCTCTGACTGCCCCGATCCCTAACCACACACCCCCTCTCTGACCACCCCCCTGAACTCCCCTGTCCTTTATCCAACCCCCCATCCCCCTTGCCGTGCTGCCTGGAGCATCGGTGGCTGGCGGCACTGCTGTGGCTGGAGCCAGCCACACCACTGCACAGCACAGAGCACCAGGTCAGGCAACGGCTGTGCAGCTGCGCTGCCCAGCTGCCCAGAGGATTGCGCCGGTGGTGCAGTGCACTGAGGCTGCGAGGGAGGGGGAACAGCAGGGGAGGGGCTGGGGGCTAGGCTCCCGGGCCAGGACCTCAGGGGCCGGGCAGGAGGGTCCCACAGGTCGGATGTAGCCTGTGGGCCATAGTTTTCCCACCTAACAAGTTCAGAGCATGCATCAAAATATGTCAATTTGTGAACATTGACTGAGTTGAACAACTACCCAGCCCTCCTCATTTCTAGAACTAAGTAGAATGAAGAGAAGAGAAGGAGGAGGGAAAGAAGTAGATGAGGAAATGTAGGAACAGTGGCTATTTGAAGCGCAGAGAGGAGAGTCCAATTTGGACCATTTCTTTGCAGTCCGAAAAACGTATTCTGTGCCTTCTTAAGATGGTGATTGAGGCATTATAAATACCTAGATAGACAGAACATACTATTAAAGTTGAAAGGAAATTGCTTTAATTTTTTATAGTATTACAAGCCCATATTTAATGTTATGTGTTTATTTTCCAGGTACATTATGTGTTCATGAGTTGAGATGACTAAGGGGTTGCTAATGAAATCTGTTTGTATAATAGAATATACTGAAAGTCAACTCCTGATGTGTGAAAAGATCAGGGGCAGGAGTTACTCACATTTTTAATTCTTTTCTTGAGTGTACAATGCCTTTCAATGGAAACTACATGCTCTTTGATCTAATTTTGGACTTATCTTGCTAAACTCTCAAGGAAACAATGAAAAGCCAGCAACATGTATGAAAGTCAAAAGGGTTTAATTGCATGTGGAAACAATTACCTTTCTTGTTCTGAGTTCATCAACTCAGTAGCCGTAGGAAGGTCTTCACAAACTGGCAAGCTTTGATACATGCTTTTGGTGCTTTCTGCAGGTAAATTACAAATGAAAACCTGTGGAAATGGGGGCACAGCTGTGTGTGTGTGTGTGTGTGTGTGTGTAAAAGAGGTCCATGGATGATGGTATATACACAGGGTCGGTGCAAGGAAGTTTCGCGCCCTAGGCGAAACATCCACCTTGCGCCCCACCCCAGCCCTGCAGCAGCTCCCCCCGCCCTAAGGTGCCCCCCACCCCGACAGCAGTTCCCCCTCGGGGAGCTGTGCAGCACCTCCCCACCCCAGCTCACCTCTGCTCCACGTCCTCCCCGAGCACGCCACCCTCGCTCTAATTCTCCTCCCAGGCTTGCGGCGCCAAATAGCTGATTGGCGCCGCAAGCCTGGGAGGCGGAAGAATTAGAGCGGGGGTAGCATGCTCGGGGAGGACGCAGAGCAGAGGTGAGGAGCCCTGTGGCAGCTCCCCTCCCGTGCCCTGAGGCACCCCCGCGGCAGCTCCCCACCCCCTGGCCCGGGAAGCTGTGCGGTACCTCCCCACCCCAGCTCACTTCTGCTCTGCATCCTCCCTGAGCACGCTGTCCCTGCTCTAATTCTCCTCCCAGGCTTGCGGTGCCAAACAGCTGATTGGCACCGCAAGCCTGGGAGGCGGGAGAAGCGAAGCAGCGACTGCGCGGTGGAACCCAGGGGAACCCCTGGGCTGCCGGCGGCAGCTCAGACTCCCTCTCCCTCTCAGTGCAGCAGCTGCTGAAATGCTTTAAAAAAAAATTGGGGGCGCCGCTTTTTGGCACCCCCGAATCTTGGCGCCCTAGTCAACCGCCTAGTTGGCCTAAATGATAGCACTGGCCCTGTATATACAAAAACCTATGGAGTTTGAGAGTTGTTTCAAAATGGCTATGAAATCAGTGTCTAACACCATAGTATTTAATGGAATTGTCCTGAAATAATAAAAGCCAGTTTTTAATTGAAATATGTTTCCACCTAACAGGTACAGCCAAGCCAGGAGCCATGCAATCTTCTCTACACTGCTACCCTAATGTAGCTGAACTCTGTATCTTTTTATTGAACTTTATATCTGCTCAGGATGCCAGTAAGGTTGTCAGTTGTGAAAATTCCTTTTTGTGATGTCCATTGGAGATGGACTGAGTCCAGGAGGGAAGAAACTGAGGACAATTCATTTAATAAATCACCCAGTAGTCATCAGACAGTAAGCACTTGTGGTGCCTACCAACCCAGGCTTGGATTCAACCTACCGTCCCCCTCTTGCAACTGTTTCATATGTGGAAGTCCCAGTGATTTCAATGGGATTCCACAGCATGGAGCTCTTACAAGACTGGTCTCTAAAGATGGAAGACCATGAGACAATATCACAGTGCAAAGGTTCAGATAAATGTTTCCTAAAACTAAACTGAGCAAGGAGTTGGAAATATATTCTCCTCTCACACTTGAAGAAGGTCTTCCTTGTACATAATTCACCTGGAAAAATTCTGGGCCTGATAGACTTACTCCATGGTAGGCTCTGGCCCACAGGCCTTCTCAACAAAACAAGATGCTTTGCTTTTGAGCAACTCCATTTGGTAAAAGCCACAATGAGCTGAATTCAGTGCTTGCTTACACTCTGTTCTACTCCATTAGTTTCAGAGGAACTCATTGGGATTTTGATTCTGGAATTGGCCAAATGCTTTTCTTTTTAATACATTTTAAAGTGTTATTGTTAGATATTATGATTATTTATTTAAGCAAGGCTCCAATCCTGTAAACCCTTATTCCTGTAAGAAATCCTTAGTTCACAGGACTACTCATGCATGTAAGGGTATGTCTACACTACAAGACTATTTCGAATCAACTTAATTCAAATTTGTGGAATCGACCTTATGAAGTCAAAGTTGTGTATCCACACTAAATACACTAGTTGGACTGTGTGAGTCCACAGTAACGGGGCCAGTGTCGACTTTGGAAGCGGTGCACTGTGGGAAGCTATCCCACAGTTCCCGCACTCCCCGCTGCCCATTGGAATTCTGGGATTTCCCCCCAATGCATGCTGGGGGGGAAAATGTGTCGAGGGTGGTTTTGGGTAACTGTCATCATTGAACTGTCAATCATGCCCTCCCTCCCTCCCTCCCTGAAAGCGCCTGCGGGCAATCTGTTCGTGCACTTTTCTGCTCAGTGACAGCGCGGGCGCCACAGCACTTTGAGCACAGATCCCGCTGCAGTTATGGCCGTTGTCAACTCCTCGCACCTTATCGTCCACCTCTTCCACAGTCAGCTGCTGAGAAATAGGGCTACTTTTCAATGGTGCTGCGAGCACTGGTGGACCATGGGGGACGTTTTACCAACATCAACGTCGGGTGGCCAGGCAAAGTTCATGACGTGCGTGTTTTCAGGAACTCTGGTCTGTTTAGACGCCTGCAGGAAGACGCCTTTCTTCCCGGACCACAAAATAAGTCTTGGGGATGTGCAGATGCCTATAGTGATCGTCGGGGACCCAGCCTACCCGCTAATGCCCTGGCTCGTGAAGCTCTGTGCAGGCGCCTTGCACAGCGACAAGGAACTCTTCAAGTACCAGCGAGCAGTGAGCAGCGTGACCTGTGACTGTTCAGTTTCTTTACAGAGAAGCTGAACCTGCCCCTGTTTCTTTACCAAGTTACTGTTGACTAGCATCTGCAGTTACATACCCCGCCCACCCCGCTTCCCCAACTTCCAACACACGTTTAAAAATAAAATACATGTTCCACTGTAACTTTACAAAGGTTTCTTTATTGATGACTTTGCGTTACAGGGTTGAAACTGGGACAGGGACTGTGCTGGGTAGGGTGTGCAGTGATGTAAAGACCGCCTGTAAACTCGAGGAATGACAGGCTCCTGCTCCCAGAGCGGTCTGCAGTGCCGGACTGGATGTTTCAACGGAGCCTGCCATCCCTCCTTTTTGGGACTCTGTGTGCGGGGGCTATGTGGCCTTTTGGCGGGGGAGGATGGATACAGATTCCTCTGCTGCGTGGCTCTGTGATCCAGGACAGGGACCGTTGCATGAGATTTGTAACCCCCCTCCCCCGCTACAAAGTCACGTACCCCCCCACCCACACAGAACCTGCAAACCACCTCCCATACCGACCAGGGTGCGTACTGACTGCAGTGTGTGTGTGACCTGCTGCTGATCCTGCCCCCATGTCTGTACCCTGGTAAAGGTGATTGTCCTGTCCAATTACCAACCCCCTTCCCCCCCTTCAAACACAGTCTCCTCTAAAAGAACATGACGGAAACAGTAATTAACAGAAAAGTATTTTTTATTATCAGCTAGACAGTTAGGGGATGAAACTGGGATGGGGGCTTGGGTGAGGCGGGAAGGAAAGGACTTCTCAAAATTTAGGGTATGAGAGCTTTTGGGTACTTGAGCACTCTGCTGGGGTGCAGTGACAGTTTTCACGGCCTCTGGCGCCCCTCCTTCTGGTTATTTTGGGTGAGGGGGGTATGGGACTTTGTGGTGGGGGAGGGCGGTTGCAGATACACTGCAGGGGGGCTCTGTCCTCCTGCCTGAGGTCCTGCAGAACATGCACAAGGCGCCGGAGCATGTCCATTTGCTCCCTCATTAGTCCAAGCAGCGTTTGAGTCGCCTGCTTGTCTTCCTCACGCCACCTCTCCTCCCGTTCGCTGTGTGAGCGCTGGTACAGAGAGAGGGTCTCCCTCCACTGGCTCTGCTGGTCCGCCTCGTCTCGGGAGCACCCCATAAGTTCAGCGAACATCTCATCCCGTGTCTTTTTCTTTCGCCGCCTAATCTTTGCCAGCCTCTGTGAGGGGGATGCTGTGGCAGGTCTGGAGACAGTCGAAGCTGTGTGATGGGAAAAAGGGAGTGAATTCCTTGCAAAGATACATTTTTGCGAACAATGAACACAGTCTAGTCTGTCTCTGTGAATTCTGGGTTGAGATCCCAGTGCCTGATGGGGCAAAAACCATTTTCGCGGGTGGTTCTGGGTAAATGTTGTCAGTCATCCCTTCCTCCGGGAAAGCTACAGCAGACAATCATTTCAAGCCCGTTTTCCCTGGATTGCCCTGGCAGATGCCACAGCGTGGAAACCATGGAGCCTGTTTTGCCTTTTGTGCCTGTCACCGTATGTGTACTAGATGCCGCTGACAGAGGCGGTCCAGCAGCGCTACACAGCAGCATGCTTTTGCTTTTGCATGACAGCAGAGATGGTTACCAGCCATACTGTACCATCTACCATACCATAAATTGGTAATAAGATGGTCATGGTTACCAGTCCTTTTGCACTGCACCATTTGCTGCTGTCATAAGTGCCCCTGGCTGCTCTTAGCCAGGGGCGCAAAAGCCAAAATTGGGAATGACTCCCTGAGTCAATCCCTCCTTTTTGGTATCTAAAAATAGAATCAGTCCTGCCTAGAATATGGGCAAGTGTACTAGAGAACCACTGTATCAGAGAACCAGAGAGCACAGCTGCTCTGTGTCAGATCCTGCATAGATTATGAGCTGTACGCTATTCACAGGGGGTGCTCCTGCAACAACCCCACCTGTTCATTCCATTCTTCCCCCAGCCTTCCTGGGCTACCATAGCATTGTCCCCCCACTTGTGTGATGAAGTAATAAAGAATGCAGGAATAAGACACAGTGACTTGTTAGTGAGAAATGAGTGGAAGGCAGCCTCCAGTTGCTGTGATAGTCCAGATAGGACATTAAGGAGTGTGGAGGAGAGGAGCCCAGCATCCTGCTGCTAGTCCAGGGGCAATTGAATCTTTTCTTTACACATGAAGGGTGGGGGCTGATGAAGCTCAGCCCCCTGTTGCTATGATGAAGACGGTTATCAACCATACTGCACCATCTACCATGAAAAATTAGGTGCACCTGACATTGGGGGACCTGACAGATGCTAGTCAGCATGGTTACCAGTCCTTTTGCACTGCCCCATGTGCCAATAGGCTGATGATGACGATGGATATCAGTCATATTGTACCGTGAGCCACCCATGGCGGGGGGGAGCAAGGATATTGGTGTTGAGTGCTGCAGCATCGCATCTATCTGCAGCATTCAGTAAAGATACGGTGACATGTAAAAGAGTCAACAGAGGATTGTTTTCCCTTTCACTTCTGGGGGTGGGGGGGGGCGTAAATTGCCGAGCTATGCCCTGACCCACCGCGGACACTGTGTTTGACCCTAGAAGCATTTGGAGCTCAGCCAAGAATGCAAATGCTTTTCGGAGACAGCAGGAACTGTGGGATACCTTGCGTCCTCAGTCCCCCCTCCCTCCATGAGCGTCCATTTGATTCTTTGGCTTTCCGTTATGCTCATCACGCAGCAGCGTGCTGAGTCTCTGCTATGCCGTCTGTCCGGAGATTTTTTAAAAATACTTTGGACCAGGCGTAACATTACAGTAATTCCCCTAATTAGATACAGGAGTCTCCGAGCGAGATCACCCTGAGGACGGTCACTGAAGGAGATAGAGAGCGCATGCTGCGTGAAAGCCAGCACAAACCAGGGCCCTATGCAGCCATGCTCAGGGAGGCAATGCTCCCTGAGTACCTCATGAAAGCCTCGCGCGGAAAAGTGTGCTACCACGGAGCACCCAATAAGGCAGCTCTCCCCAGGAACCTCCTGCGGAGGCTTTTCGATTACCTCCAGGAGAGCTTCGTGGAGATCTCCCAGGAGGATTTCTGTTCTATCCCCATATATAGAGAGACCTCCTTTTCACATACTTCAGATTCCTGTTATATTAAGAATAAAAGTTTACATGGTTAAAGCACTTACCGACTGCTCCTTCCCCTGATTCAGGATCCGGGTTAATGGCCGGGGAGGGTTGGTAGGGGATCTCCGTGACGGTGAAGAAGAGATCCTGGCTGTCGGGGAAACCAGCGTTGTAAGCGCTGTCGCCTGCCTCGTCCTCCACAAACCCTTCCTCATCTTCCCCGTCCGCGAACATCGCCGAGGAACTGGCCGTCGACACTGTCCCATCGTCAGAGTCCATGGTCATTGGTGGGGCAGTGGTGGCAGGCTCCGTAGCGTCCGTTTGCCGCTTTGATTTTTTGGTAGCCTTGTCTGGGGTCCTTGATTTTCACGCGGCGCTGCGTTGCATCCCGGCTGTATCCTCTGTCTCTCATGGCTTTGGAGACCTTCTCGTAGGTCTTTGCATTCCGTTTTTTGGAGCGCAGCTCCGAAAGCACAGACTCCTCGCCCCACACACCGATCAGATCCAAGACTTCCCGGTCAGTCTATGCTGGGTCCCTCTTTCTATTCAGAGATTACATGAACTCCTCTGCTGGAGAGCTCTGCATTGCTGCCGGTGCTGCTGAGCTTGCCCCGATGTCCAACCACGAAATGAGATTCTAACTGTCCAGACAGGAAAAGGAATTCAAATTTTCCCGGGACTTTTCCTGTGTGGCTGGTCAGAGCATCCAAGCTCGGACTGCTGTCCAGAGCGTCAACAGAGTGGTGCAGTGTGGGATAGCTCCCGGAGCTACTAAATTCGATTTGCATCCACACCTAGCCTAATTCGACATAGCCATGTCGAATTTAGCGCTACTCCCCTCGTCGGGGTGGAGTACCGAATTCGAACTAAAGAGCCCTCTAGGTCGAATTAAATGGCTTCCTGGTGTGGACGGGTGCGCGGTTAATTCGAATTAACGCTGCTAAATTCGAATTAAAGTCCTAGTGTAGACCAGGCCTAAGAGTTTGAAGGATTAAGGCCATTGATATTAATATTATTACTAATTTTTCACCACCTATCTCTCTGTTGCATCATAACTGAATATACTGAAACATTCCAGTGAACAATGTGGCTACATTTATCACTAGAGAAAATCATTTTAAAAATCCAGTTTGCCATTTTTAGAACCACGCCACTCAGAACTACATACCGCATGGAGTCTAGAAAGGTGATTGTTATTGACAAAGTGCCTGATATGCTGCTATCATTGTGAGGAAGCCCTGTGAAGTGAGTTTTCACTTACACTAGTGTGAGAGGAGAATCAGTTCCAAAAATGCTCATAATGGGCTTCAGTGGATCTAGTAACCAATAGTGCTGTTATTCTATTGTAAGACTGTAATATCATCCACAATCTTAAATCAGATAGCTAGATAAATCACTGATATTTCTATTTCTGTACAAGTTAGATTTTGTTTAAGCAACTGTATTAGTTTTGTAGTTGCTGTGAATTTATTGTGTTCTTGCCCAATCAACATCATAAAAGATATTCAGTCTAAACACTTAATGAAAGTTTATAATCTGTAAAGCAAACTTAAAAACAGAGTTATGGTTTTAATAACATGACACATTTGTGAAGGTGTCAAGGGGACAAAGACAAAACAAGAGCAGAGCTGTAAGGCTCTTTTACTGATGTGAAAACAGCTTATGCATAGCATTGGAGGACCATGCAATTGTAGATTTCAGATTGTATCAATATTGGGGTTGGGAGGTTGTTTGTGTATATAGAATTTAGCGTTCACAAGATTGAGGCACTGATAACACTAGCTAATTTTCCCCATAAAATGGGACTGCTTTATAACTGTGCACTTTTTTTCAGAAATACCAAGGTAGGCGCTTCTCTTTAAAAAATACTCTGCTCTTTTATATCCCTCTTGAAATTCTAAAGCTTGGCTACTATTTTGATATGGGACTGCTAGTTGTGTCAAATGGTGATGTAGATTAATAAGAACTAAAGCTGTTGTTAGTAAACTCATTTCAAGTGGGATCTAAGGTCTGAATTGAACTGAGGTCTCCACAGGTGAAAGGCAAGTGTCCTAATCCACTGTCATCTATTCTACCTTTTTACCATTCTCCTCTTAGAATTTTCACATTGAACCGTAGCCATTCTGCGCCAAAAAAAAAAGAAGTTTTTGGAGCCTGTCTTTATATTGAGAATAGACAAAATATATCAGCAAATAAGTTCAATGTTAGCTTTTTCATGTGACTAAGAATAGTGTAAAACATGCAGTTATAAAACAAATTAATTCTTCCAAGAAACATTACAAGAGTGATAGGACATAATTAACCTACTCTCTAAAACATCACAGGAAAAGAAAGTCACTGTTCTTAACAGTAAGATCACTAAGTATAACAGTGCCAGTTTCAAAAGAATCTTATGATTATTGACACATTATTGTAATTTATAAGCTACAGCACTTGTTACTACTTTTATTTTCTTCATAGTGTGATGATCTAGTGCAGTAGTTCCCAAACTTGTTTCCTGCTTGTGCAGGGAAAGCCCCGGTGGGCTGGGCCGGTTTGTTTACCTGTCATGTCCACAGGTTTGGCTGATCGTGGCTCCCAGTGGCTGCGGTTCACTGCTTCAGGCCAATGGGGGCTGCTGGAAGTGGCGACCAGTACATCCCTTGGCCCGTGCCGCTTCCAGCAGCCTTCATTGGCCTGAAGCAGTGAACCGTGGCCACTGGGAGCTGCGATCGACCGAACCTGTGGACACAGCAGGTAAAGAAACTGGCCCGGCCCACCAGGAGCTTTCCCTGCACAAGCGACGGAACAAGTTTGGGAACCACTGATCTAGTGATTTAACTACATTGTTACACAACCATGCTATATGGTTTTTTCAAACCTGTACGACAACTGAAGGTATTTATAGTGCATTATATGCTTGGTAAGTATGAGTGGATGATTCATGCAGAAGTTCAATCCCACTTCAGCTGAGTCTGCTGAACAGAACCTAGCCTTGCAAGTTTCAATTTGGTGGGGGTCTGTACTCTTGGGGCTCATCCCCAGAGGCAGTGCTGGTGATTTGCCCATAGATGATCAAGAGAAATGTGAACTCCAGAATCTCATTCCTAAAGCAAAATGACAGGAAGGAGGATGGAATGGCTGAACTCTAGGGCACCATTCCTGGAACACAGACAAAAATAGGAGGCCAGGGCTGGACATTTCAAGTTTGTATTGGCACTTGGTATGTCACCAGAATCTATTGGGCTCAGATATGTTAAAAATGCAATTTGTCAAACAATTACAACTAATGAATGATGAAATGATGAGAGCCAAAAAGTATTCTTAATCAGCTGCACCATAATAAATGGCAGGGCAAGATCAGAAATAAGGACGGGGGCAGCTCCAGACACCAGCATGCCAAGCACGTGCCTGGGGCGGCAAGCCACGGGGGGTGCTCTGCCGGTCGCCGCAAGGGCGGCAGGCAGGCTGCCTTCGGTGGCATGCCTGCAGAGGGTCCGCTGGTCCCATGGCTTCGGTGGACCTCCCGCAGGCATGCCGCCAAATCTGCGGGACTGGGGACCTCCCGCAGGCAAGCCGCCGAAGGCAGCCTGCCTGCCATGCTTGGGGCGGCAAAATACCTAGAGCTGCCCCTGGTTATACCTGAGGCAGATCAGGTGTACGGCCAGCGCTGCAGCCAGGGAGATGCAGCGCTGGATGTGCCTTGCAGGTGTGGACAGTTACTAAGTTGCAGCGCTGCAACTCTCCAGTGTAGCCAAGCCCTAAGGGGGGATATGATAGAGGTATATAAAATCATGAGCGATGTGGAGAAAGTGGATAAGGAAAAGTTATTTACTTATTCCCATAATACAAGAACAAGTGGTCACCAAATAAAATTCATAGGCAGCAGTGTTATATCCTTGGGGGCAGCCGGTTTAGGAAGAAATCACTTGAGGCCAGACAGCAGACAGCTAACAAAACCACCATTTTATTTACAGACTCAGAGAACTCACTCAGCCGGCTGAAGCTGGCTGAGCTAACCCATAATAATCTAACTCAGTTGCCATAGCAACAAAAACCATGACAACCAAATACACAACATATTCCTCCCCCCCTAATAAGAACATCCCCTAAATAAAACACACACTAGACTAGAGAAGGAGGGTAGACTGCCTCCATTCCCGGCTAAACCCTGGGGATTATTTTGCCCCATAACCGTGGGTTCGCCCTAGCTAAAGATCCAGCCGATGAGGAGGCCTTCTGTCTCTAGGTGGATTACGGCGAACTTCTGGTGTTATTGCACCCGAAAGCACTAGGGGCTCAGGGTCCGCAGCACGAACGGGTGAGGAGGTGGTATCAGCTCGTGCTGGGCAAAGGGGTATCTCAGCCGCCGGCAGTAATGGAGGAGAACAGTCAGGAACAGGTGACTCGTGATTCGGTGCCTCACCAGAAGAGGTGAAGTCAGACCCCTCAACTGCAGATGGGTCCTGAGGACTGGCATGACCTGGCAACAGCTGATCTCCATGTTGCCGCCAGGTAAGATTCTCTGCAGTCCGGACTGTGTAGGAAACAGGTCCTGTTTGAGTGATGACTGTGGCCGGGACCCATTTAGCTCTGGAAGTATAATTCCGAGCCAAAACTGCCCGTCTGATGACTTGATATTGCTGCTGATGTTGCACAGTTTGTCGGGGTTCAGAAGGTTTCAGCAGATCAAAGCAAGTGCGCAGCTGTCGTCCCAACATTAGAAAGGCTGGGGATTAGAAAGTCAACAGCTCTTGGGACTTTTCATCGACGTGCATCTGTAAATATGCTTGACTCAGATCAATCTTACTGAACTTTTGTCCCCCAGCCAGGCCTGCGAAGAGGTCATCGATGCGGGGAAGCGGGTATTGCTCTGCACACAACACTGGGTTGACAGTGACTTTAAAATCACCGCAAATCCGGAGAGAGCCATCTTTCTTCACTATTGGAACGATAGGAGTGGCCCATGAGCTATGGGTAACTGGTATTAGGACTCCATTGGTGACCAGGCGCTCCAGGTCTGCTTCAACTTTTGGCCTGATGGCATATGGCACAGTTCGGGCTTTCAGATATTTTGGTGGACTGTCAGGTTTAATGTTCAATGTCACAGTGATTCCCTTCATACTTCCCAAATCATCTCCAAAAACAGCAGCATGTTTCCTTAGTATAGGGGTTAGACTGGTTTCTTCTTTAGTCATCCGGTGCACTTCTGCCCAGTTCAGTTGAATCTTCCCAAGCCAAGACCTACCCATTAAGGCTGGGTGGTTACCTCTCACCACAAACAGTGGCAATTTAGCCACCTGTCCATTGAGCTCCACCTTAACATCAATAGTGCCCAGCATAGGCACAGCTTCTCCCGTATACGTCTTCAGAACAGTTTTTGTTGCCTTAAGCGGAAGATGCTGTAGCTTTTCTTTATACACAGTCTCGGAGATCAGTGAGACGGCTGCACTGGTGTCCAGTTCCATGCGTATACGTTTGCCATCCAATAACGGGGTTACCCAGTATTCATGTGAGCCCACTGCCAAAGACAAAACATGCAGTGGCACTTTCTCTTGCGCTGAGGTGTCACCTTGATCATCCTGGGTCTGCTCTAGGGTATGCAAGGTTCCTCTTTTTGTCGGCCAGACCACAGGCCTCCTTTTCTTTTGTTTACAGGCACACTCAATGTGTCCCTTTTTGCCACAGTGTCGACACACCAGGTCCTTACACCAGCATTCCGATGCCTGGTGACCCGGCTTACCACAGCGGTAACATTCTTGACTCTGCACCGTTTTGTGGATCAGTTCTTGTGACACTTTTTTCACCCTAGGGGATGCACCGATGTATTGCGCCTCCCTTGTAGCCAGTTCCATGGAGACAGCAATATCAACAGCCTTCTAGGTAAGCTGAGCCTCTGTCAGTAGGCGCTTCCATATAGCTTCACTGTAGAGGCCACACACTAACCTGTCATGCAGGGCATCATTTAACATTTCTTTAAATTCACAGTGTTCTGCTAGCTTTTTTAAAATGGCTACAAATTGTACAACTGTTTCATCTTCCTTTTGTTCTCTTTTGTGGAACCTACATCTTTCAGCAATTACCAGTGGTTTTGGGGGAAAATGGGACCCCAGGATTTCCACAATGTCACTGTAAGATTTAGTCTCAGGCTTAACAGGGTGTAGTAAGCTGCGTAGCAGGGAGTAGGTTTTAGCCCCTACAACACTTAAGAATATTGGCACCTTCTTCGCTTCTGTAATGTCATTTGCAATAAAAAAAAGCTCAAAACGCTCAGTATACACATGCCATTGCTCTATATTCTCATCAAAAGGTTCCAGTGGCCTGGTCAGAGTAGCCATGATTTTAGTTTCACTTTCACAGTCAGTGCAAACAAGCAGCTTTTTTGTTTGTTTGTTCTTTACCTTGACTTCTACTTCCTTCTGTTCTTCTTCGAGTGATTGCTCATATCCATTCCATGTAGGTGTGCGCGCACCGCATGCACGTTCGTCGGAAGACTTTTACCCTAGCAACTCAGTGGGTCGGCTGGGCGCCCCCTGGAGTGGCGCCACCATGGCGCCGGATATATACACCAGCCGACCCACCCACTCCTCAGTTCCTTCTTACCGCCCGTGTCGGTCGTTGGAACAGTGGAGCGCGGCTTAGCTGACCTCCACTTCCCTAGCTACTCGTAGTTTCTCTCGTTAAGTATCGTATATAGTTCAGATTTTATAGTTGTAGTTAACTTTATTTGTTTTTAGTATTTATTTCACAGGGGCTCGGGGTTTATCCCCTTCCCCTCACCCGGTGCCGGGTCCGATGCCCGGTCCACAGGGTTTTATAATGCTCGGCCGGCCACAAGCCGATGCCGACAAGAGATCCTCTCCTAAGTGCCTCGAGGAATCTCACCTCACAGATAAGTGCCGTATTTGTGAGGCCTTTAATCCGAGAACAAAGGGGAGCGGGACTTTCGTCTCAAGCAGCTCCTGGCGGAGGCAGCTCTTGCTCCTCCGCTCTCGGCACCGAGCGCTGATCAGTCTTCAAGAAGCGCTCCCTCAGCACCGGATCACCGGTACCGCAAAGGCCTCCCGGCACCGCCCGTTGCTGGCACCGACGTCCGCTCAGCACGCATCTCTCTCCTGGAGGTTGAAGAGGCTCAGGACTCCTGCTGCGTCCGAGCCGCCTGCTCCGCAGCCCGAGCGCTATGTTAAGTCAGATCGCCCGGCACCGATGTCTGCCGCGGCACCGACAATATCCGCACCGTTAACTCCGGCCATGCAAGAGCCGTCGAGTCCGGTGCTGGAAAGCTCCCCGGTACGAACCGTGGTCGAGCCTGTTATTAAGCTGCGTCAGAGCCACCTGCTCCGCAGCCGAGCGCTCTACTAAGTCGCACTGCCCGGCACCTATACCTGCTGCGGCACCGACAGTATCGGCACCGTCCACTCCGGCCATGCAAGAGCCGTCGAGTCCGGTACCGACACACTCCCCGGTACGAGCCATGGTTGAGTTCGCTCTTCAGCTGCGTCAGAGCCGCCTGCTCCGCAGCCGAGCGCTATACTAAGTCGGTCTGCCCGGTTCTGATACCTGCCACGGCACCGACAATATCGGCACCGTCGACTCCGGCCACGCAAGAGCTGTTGAGTCCAACGCCTGAACGCTCCCCGGTACGAGCCGCGGTTGAGCTCACTATTCCCTCCACGCCGGAAACATTTCCACAGCGACGGAGTGGATGGCGATGACACAGCCTGCGCTGCTTCAACCCCGGGCACCGCCGGTGTGGGTTATATTGTCTATCGACGAGCCTGTCTTGCTCAGGCCACCCTGCGTCGGCACCACAGAGTGGCACCGTTCACGATTGCGGTCCCGCAGATCTTCTCGGTCCTGTTGCCAAGCCAGGTGCCAGCACCGCTCATGGTCCTGGCACCGTTCCCCATATCGGTACCGGTCGTACCCGTGGCACCAATCAGCGTCCCGTTCCCGACCTGGTACACTCGGTGCCGATCCAGCTCCCGGCACCGCTCCGGGCGCTGGACTCCCGTAGCCGCTCCCGGCATCGAGCCTCGAGATCTCGGTCAGCCTCCTGGCACTGCTCCGGTCGCAGGTCCCATTCTCGCTCCCGGTACCAGTAGGCCTCACGGTACCGATCCCCGGTGCCGCGTCGAGCGCCATGAGCTGGAGACGGAGACTCTGCCCAGGGCTTTAACTTCTCCATAGCCATCCATTCGGATGCGCACCAGAGTCTTCCGGGTCCCCCGGGCCAGGACCCTGACCCCCATCAGTGGCTGCCCTGTACATCTTGGGCGTGCCATCAGGCCAAAGGCCTACCTGTGATCCCATCGCGCTCTGTTCCGTCAGAGCACTGGGTACCAGGGGCGACAGTTAGCCGTCCCCCTCCGACCGGTACGGAGGACGTCCTGTTCTGCCACCGGATTCCCACATCCCACCGGATCAGGAGGTTGTCCAGGAGCGTGAGCCCACACAGGACCCACTTGTTCCCGGCCTTTCTTCTCCCTCCTCCCCAGATGAGCCAGTGGCAGAAGCGTACTCCTTGGGCCCTCCCCTAATCGGCCTGGGGGCCCATCAGGACCTCCCGAGATGGGTGGCATTCACTATGAATATACAAGTGGCCACTATCCCGACCGCGGGCGTGGGAGTCGAATGCATGTGCATGGTATCCTCCAGGGGCGACGGGCACCTATATGTACGTCTTTCCCCATGCTCCCTTGTCATCTAGTCCGTCAATGAGACGCAACGCCATGGCCTACAGGTACCAGCCCCTATGTCCAAGGGGGCTAGGCGAATGGACCTCCTGGGCCATAAGATGTACTCGGCAGGCGCCTTGCAACTTCGCGTAGCAAACCAACAAGCCCTGCTTAGCTGTTACTATGGGCGGCGGTGGGAGAATTTGTGGAGTCGGTTTCTCAAATCTCCCGTCAAGAGTTTGATGCCTTCCTAGAAAAAAGGGCCGAAGTGGCGAAAGCTTCCCTCCACACCTTGTTGGATGTAGCGGACTCCACAGCCACGACTCTGGCCTCGGGTGTTGCCACGAGGTGCATTTCATGGCTCCAGTTATCGAGCCTTCCCTAACAGCTGCTGCACACTATACAGGACTTGTCCTTCAATGACAAAGGCCTGTTCTCAAAACTGACCCTAGGCTGCAAGGCCCAAAGGACAGCGAGGTCACTATGCACTCCCTCTCGGCATGTACATGCCAATGACTCACTGCCGACTTTTCCGCCAGCCTCACCGCCCTTACCCTGCGCCTAGACAACGACAGGGCTTTGCCAGCAGGCGACGCTGAGGCAGTCATAGGCGTTGGTCAGGACCCCTAAGGGGCCAAAAATCAGGGTCCTCCCAACCACCAATCGAGTTGCAAGAGGCGCGGGCGCTCCTCACCATCGGAGCTATAGAGGAGGTTCCACAGACAATAGGGACAAAAGGTTCTAGCCCCACTAGTTCCTGATCCCCAAGGTGAAGGGAGGTCTCAGACCTATCCTAGACCTGCAGAAGCTCAACAAGTATGATATACCTGGAGTTCCGCATGGTATCCATGGGGACCGTCATCCCATCCTTGGATCCCGGAGACTGGTATGCCGCCCTCGATATGAAGGGCGCGTATATTCACGTCGCCATTTATCCTCGGCACAGAAGGTACCTCCGGTTTGTGGCCAACCGTCATTTCCAGTTTACGGTCCTCCCGGTCGGCCTCTATACAGCCCCCTGTGTATTCACGGTGTCTGGCTGTAGTCGCCGCCCTCTCCGCCACCGTCGGATACACGTTCTCCGTATCTGGACGATTGGCTCATTCCAGGGGCCACCGGGGCCCAAGTTACCACTCGTGTGGGCGTCGACGAGGTCCTATTCCTGCGTTTAGGTCTGAGGATCCATATAGCGAAATCCACCCTGATTCCCACTCAGGGAATAGACTTAACTGCGGCCACCCTGGACTTCAGTATCGCACAGCCTGCTTACCTACGCCTTGCTTTCACGCAATGGTAACCATTGTACAAGGTCTACGGACCTTCCCGGTAACTTTGGCTTGAACATGCCTAGGTTTTCTGGGCCACATGGCTTCCTGTACGTGCGTAACCGAGCATGCCAGGCTTCGCCTCCATACACTTTAATCGTGACTCACCTCAGTGTACCATCCGGCCAGAGACAGCATGGTCATGGTCGCCTCGATCCTCCCGAGCGTCCTAGGCTCCCTCGACTGGGGGTCGATGCCCTCCCTGATGTGTGCAGGAGTGCTGTTCCATCCACCTCACCCTCGGTGTTCCTCATGATGGACGCCCCCAACTCTTCGCTGGGGTGCTCACTTGGGTCAGTTTCCCACTCCAGACCTTTGGTTGGCTCAACAGCTGCCCTTGCACATCAATGTCCGGGAGTGGAGAGCAGTCTGCCTTGTGTACCAGGCGCTTCAGCAGCACCTACAAGGCTTTTGTGTCTCGGTGTTCACAGACAACACAACGGACACCCGTTGCATAAACAAGCACGGAGGAGCATGGTCATCCTCTCTTTGCAGGGAGCTATCCAGCTCCGAGACTCCTGCACAGCTCAATTGACGGACCTGGTAGCGTCCTTTCTCCTAGGGGTCCGGAACACTTGGACGGATCGCCTCAGCAGATCCTTCCTGTCTCTCAAGTGGTTGATTCCTCCGGATGTTATCCATTACATTTCCGGAACTTCACTCTCGCGGAAACGGAACGAGAGAGAAGTTCTGCTCATGCCAAGGCCTCTCCCCGGGCTCAATCTTGGCTGCTTTTCTGATGCCGTGGACGAGCCGTCTGCCGTCCACTTTCCCACCGCTCCCGCTGGTTCGCAAGGTCCTGCTAACACTCTGCAGGGACAGAGCGCATCTGATCATGATCGCTCCAGCGTGGTCCAGGCAGCACTGGTACACCATGTTGCTAGACCTGTCGGTAGCCAACCGATTCCCCTGCCTCTTTGCCCAGACCTCATAACGCTGGATCACGGCAAACTTTACCACCTAGACCTGCAATCCCTGCACATCTCCGCATGCCTGCTGTGGGCCTAAACCGAGCCGAGTTACATTGTTCTGCCTCGGTTCTACAGGATTCTCCTGGGTGGTAGGAAGCCTTCCACTTGGTTAACGTATCTGCCCAACTGGCAGTCTTTCTCTCGCTGCTACGAAACACAATGTTTCCCCCACAGAGGTTCCGATCTATTTCCTCTGGGATTGCCTATGATCTTCAAACAGCAGCGCCTGGCGCAGTTCATCATTAAGGGTGCACTTGGCAGCCGTCTCTACCTTCCTCCCAAGGGAGAGTGGCCGCTTCATATTCTCACACGCTGTGGTTTCTAGGTTCCTCAAGGGCTTGGGGCATTTATGCCCCCAGGTTCGCCGCCCCACCAACTCCTGGGTCTTCAACCTGGTTATAAGCAGACTTATGCCTGCTCCATTCGAGCCACTGACAACATGCTCGCTGAGATACCTGTCCTGAGGGACAGCTTTTTACTTGTAGCCTTTGCATCGGCTGGACAAGTCTCCGAGCTTCGGGCTCTCACAGTGGACCCACGGTGCACTATGTTGCGTAAGGACAAGGGGCTGTTGTGACCGCGTCCGGCTTTCCTCCCTGAGGTGCTGTTGACCTTTCGTATCATCCGGGATATCTTCCTTCCGGTCTTCTTTCCGAAGCCCCATTCATCGCGACGGGAGCACATTTGCCCTCCCTAGACGTCCGTAGGGCGCTCACTTTTTATGTCGAGCGGACAAGCCTTTTTGTACGCCCCCAACTCTTCGTTGTATTGGCAGCCCGGATAAGGGGCCTACCTGTCTCCTCCCAGAGTTTTCCATCTTGGGTGACGTCATGCATTTGCACCTCCTGTGACTTGGCCCATGTTCCGTCGAGCCCCCTTACTGCTCGTTTCACCAGGGCTCAGGCTTCTTCTGCTGCCTTTCCAACTCACATACCCTTCCAGGGGCTATGTCATGCTACTACCTGGTCCTCTATCCGGACCTTTGCCTCTTTGGTCTAACTGTCCAGAGACGATGCAGCCTTTGGCTCAGCAGTTTGCATTCTGCAGCATCTCACTCCGACCCCACCGCCTACGTAAGGCTTGGGAATCACCTACATGGAATGGATATGAGCAATCGCTCAAAGAAGAAAAAATGGTTACTTACCTTTGTAACTGTTGTTCTTCGAGATGTGTTGCTCATATCCATTCCAAACCCACCCTCCTTCCCCACTGTTGGAGTAGCCTGCAAGAAGGAACTGAGGAGTGGGTGGGTCGGCTGGTGTATATATCCGGCGCCATGGTGGCGCCACTCCAGGGGGTGCCCAGCCGACCCACTGAGTTGGTAGGGTAAAAGTCTTCCGACGAACGTGCACACGGCACGCGCACACCTACATGGAATGGATATGAGCAACACATCTCGAAGAACAACAGTTACAAAGGTAAGTAACCGTTTTTTATTGGAGCAGCACCAGGATCCCATCCCTCATCGCCACTTGTTATATCCTTGGGGGCAGCCGGTTTAGGAAGAAATCACTTGAGGCCAGACAGCAGACAGCTAACAAAACCACCATTTTATTTACAGACTCAGAGAACTCACTCAGACGGCTGAAGCTGGCTGAGCTAACCCATAATAATCTAACTCAGTTGCCATAGCAACAAAAACCATGACAACCAAATACACAACAAGCAGGTTTAAAACAAATAAAAGGAAGTTCTTCACGCAGCGCACAGTCAACTTGTGGAACTCCTTACCTGAGGAGGTTGTGAAGGCTAGGACTATAACAGCGTTTAAAAGAGAACTGGATAAATTCATGGTGGTTAAGTCCATAAATGGCTATTAGCCAGGATGGTTAAGGAATGGTGTCCCTAGCCTCTGTTTGTCAGAGGATGGAGATGGATGGCAGGAGAGAGATCACTTGATCATTGCTTGTTAGGTTCACTCCCTCTGGGGCACCTGGCATTGGCCACTGTCAGTAGACAGATACTGGGCTAGATGGACCTTTGGTCTGACCTGGTACGGCCGTTCTTATGTTCTATAGTGGTGTCGATGATTAAGCTAGAAAAAGAATTAGAAATAGTTAGCATTATTTAGAAATAGTTGTTTCAGTTAGTAGTTAGACAGTTTACCCTTTTTTCTCCCACCCACCCACCCTTGCGTTTTTTCATTAAAAGTTACCTTAGCAAGGGACTGTAACATGTCTGGTTTGCCAGGCTTTAAGAGATGCAACTCATGTAGAGACACTATACCTATTTGAGATGGGCATTCACTCTGTGTCCACTGCCTAGGTGAGTCGCACATACCACAAAAATGCACTCACTGCCACAATCTAAAAGCCAGAGCCAGGTGAGATAGACATCTCCGCCTGAAACTTATCCTCACAGAAAAGTCTCTCCGGCCAGCCACTGACCCCGAACAACAGAACTGCTCGACCAGGGGCTCTCCAGGCACCTCCTCATCGATAGGGCCCTACCAAATTCATGGTCCATTTTGGTCAATTTTACAGTCATAGGCTATTTTTAAAATCATAAATTGAATGATTTCAGCTATTTAAATCTGAAATTTCACCATGTTGTAACTGTAGGGGTCCTGATCCAAAAAGGAGTCATGGGGGGGTTGCAAGGTTATTGTAGAAAGGGTTGCAGTATTGCTACCCTTACTTCTGTGCTGCCATAGGTGCTGACTCAGTGGGTGCTCTGGGGCTGGAGCACCCACGGGAAAAATTAGCTGGTGCTCCACACTCACCGGCAGCCAAGCTGCCCCCCTTCTCCTTCTCTCCCTCCCCCAGTTCGCTGCTCTTCCCCCTCCCTCCCAGTGCTTCCTGCTGCCTAACAGCTGTTTGACGGTGCTTAGGACTTTCTGGGAGGGAGGGGCAGGAGCGGAGATGTGGTGCACTCAGAGGAGGAGGCAGAGAAGAGGCAGGGCAGCCAGGGACTTGTGGGAAGGGTGTGGAATGGGGGCAGGAAGGAGGCAGAGCTAGGGAGGGAAAAGGTGGGGTGGGGACTTTGGGGAAAGGGGTGGAATGTGGGTTGGCGAGGGCGATGCAAGGGCAGGAAGAGGCAGTGCATGGGCGGGACTAGGGGCAGGGTCAAGCACCCACCGGGCAGAGAGGAAGTTGGCGCCTATGTGTGCTGCTGCTGGCGATGGTGCTGCCTTCAGAGCTGGGCAGCTAGAGAGCAGTGGGTGCTGGCCAGGAATCTAGCTCTGAAGGCAGTGCCCCACCAGCAGCAACGCAGAAGTAAGGATGGCATGGTAGGGTACCGCCACCCTTACTTCTGTGCTGCTTCCTGCAGAGCTGGGCCCTCAGTCAGCAGCTGCCACTCTCCAGCCATCCAGCTCTGAAAGCAGCAGCACAGAAGTAAGGGTGGCATGGTATGGTATTGCCACTCTTACTTCTGCACTGCTGCTGGTGGGGCGCTGCCTTTAAACCTGAGCGCCTGGCCAATAGCCACTGTTCTCCAGATACTCAGCTCTGAAGGCAGCACAGAAGTGAAGGTTGCAATACCACAACCTCCCTAAAATAACCTTGTGACCTCCTCCTCCCCCCTCCAACTCACTTTTGGGCCAGGACCCCCAATTTGATAAATGATGGTCTCCCTCATTAAATCTTTATAGTATAAGATAAAAAGCACACAAAAGACCACATTTCATGAAGGGAGACCAGATTTCACAGTCCGTGACACGTTTTTCATGGCTGTGAATTTGGTAGGGCCCTACTCACAGGACATAGCAAAAACCCATTCCTCCAAGAAAATGAGGAAATGAGCCATTGTAAGGATAAGGCCTTTATCTGCAGCCATATTGTAAGGCCTGAAGGCCTTAGGCCGTCATCTGCAGCCTGATTAAAAGAGCAGCCGCCATTAGCTGAGAAGCAGGAAGTCACAGCCACACATTCCATCTAAATTACATTAAAACAATGTAATATCAGGCTGTTAAGAAGGAGACCCCATCCTAATGGCAACCACTATCACCAGATAAAGAAACAGATCTTAAGATGATTAAAGAAAACCTAGTTTGATAGCATTGTGTCTGTCAAGAAATCACTTATCAATAGTTGTGGTTGTGAAATCCTGATTTCCTTATTGTTTTGTCATTATGGTCCCCACTTCCCTATTGTTTATCTGTATGATCTTTGATTCTTTAATTGTTTCCGTCTGTTACATAATTAATTTTGCTAGGTGTTGATTAATTAAGATGGTGGGGTAGGATTGGTTAAAGAGTTTTGTTACACTATGTTAGGATTGGTTAGTAAAATGTTAGTATAGTGATTGGTTAAGGTATAGCTGAAAAGGACTCAAATTTCACTATATAAACTGGAGTCCAAAAGGAATTTCTTTGGGAACCAACTCCAGGACACAGCCCCAAAGATTGGAGCTGCCAGACCTCAACACTCTGCCAATGTCACCATGCAGAAACTGGAGTCCCCCAGATGGACCTGATCCTGACTGGCCATCAAGGAAAGTTCATCTGTCTTATTGGGAGTGGTGAGCACTGTATGTGTAATGTGTGCATTCTGTTTTTGATGATTTATCTAATAAATAGAGGTTATGTAGTATATTACTGTGTAAGGCTCTTTCACTGGTAAAATGTCCTGCACATCTGCAGAAGTAGTATACACCCGGAGCCCTACGTATTGGGAAAGGTGGGTACTTAAATTGCCTAGGTTAGTTACACCCTGAACCCTACAAACTGGGTATGGGTGGCCCTGAGCCCTACGAATTGGGTACAGGTGGGTGCTTTTTGCCTGGGGCCCTACGAATTGGGAAAAGGTGGGGGTACCTAAATTAACTGGGTTATGCCTGGATCCCTATGAACTGGGAAAAGGTGGGGTGCCCTAATTTTGTGCAGGTAACACCATGTCCACCCCACAGAGAGAATTGTTTGAAAAGAAAATGGTCTCCTGCAAGGTCACTGTCCTTGGTGCCAACCACGTTGAGAGTGAGCACCTTTGAGATGCTGGGAACCTCCAGTACCGCCCACCCCAGGACCTCTGCCGGCTAGGTTAAGGAGTTGAGAGGCAAACAAAAGCCAGCCTTCTCTTCCCTGGCACTGACAACAGCGGTGAAAGTCAGGGGTGGCTCCAGGCACCAGCTCAGCAAGTGCGTGCCTGGGGAGGCAAGCCACGGGGGGCGGCCTGCTGGTCGCTGTGAGGGTGGCAGGCAGCTTTCGTCGGCATGCCTGCAGGAGGTCCGCTGGTTTGGTGTTATCCACTACATTAAGTTTCTGGCTTGGTAATAGAACTTAACGTTTGGTAAAGAGAATACTCCCTTTTTACATGGCCTTTGTTAAGTAGATGCATAACTGGGGGTTTCTTATTTCCCCAGCTGAATTTGTTTATCAGGGATTGCTATTGATTTAAGACTTCCCAAGACTAAAATCAGGAAGTTAATTAAGAGTAAGATTAATTTTAAATGCCACAATTTTGCCTCACCATGAAATTTCAAACTTCAACCAGTTTTCTAGATCTGTTTTGATTTTCTTAATCAGAAGAGTATAATTATTATGTAAGTCTTGCCATCTTTTAGAAATGTGTATTCCCAGCTATCTTACTGAAGTAGTTACCCATTTGTATTTATCTTTTATATTTTTCTGTACATCAGAACCCACGTCTACATCCCGTAAATCTGACTTATCATAGTTTACTTTAACTCTGACCCTTTGCCACATTATAAGATTTTTTTTCTTGCAATTCTAGTAGTATGTGAGCTGGATTTGTAACAAATGCCATGACATGTTCCACATGAAAGCTAATTTGTGTTGTTTCCTATTTATATTAGATTGCTTCTGATTAATTGGGCAAATGACTCCATTACCATGGCAAAAAGAAGGTGATAATGGACATTCTTGGCATGTGCCTGTAAAAGGGGGAATTTTTCTGATAGATCTCCATATACTTTTATGGTAGCATATGGATTGGAATATAAGTTGGAAATGCAATTTTGAAACTTAGGGCCTAAACCAAATGCATCTACAGTATCTTTTAAGAACTGCCAATTCAGTCAGTCAAAAGCTTTATCTTCATCTAGTGGTAAAAAATGATGGATCTCATTAGTAGAGACTGAAGAAGATCAGGAATAAAATTCTGAATGTTGTCAGCTCTCTGTTTAATACAAACCCTGTCTGATCTTCTAATACATCTAGGTAACAATTTTCAGACTATTTGCTAGGACTGAAGCATACATTTTTACATCTTGATTTAATAGGAATATGAGCCTGTAAGACACATCGTTGGATAACTCCTTAGCACGTTTTGCGATAACTACAATTTATGCACCGTTCCCAGTATACAGGATATTTATTTCCTTTTGATATTTAATTGAAAACATCTATTAATTGTCATATTAATTGTGCCCTAAAAAAAATAGAGAATTCTGGAGGAAATACATCAGGGCCAATGGCTTGACTATTTTTAAGGGACTTAATAACACATAGGACTTCCTCTGGTTTGATATCTTTCTCCATGGCATCTAGGTCTAGGTGTTCTAGTTTTGGGACATTAGCTTTAACTAATTATTTCTTTATCAGCTTATGGTCAGCTGACTCTAAGGAGTAAAGCCTCCTATAGAAGTCTGCAAAAGCCTCACCCATTTTGGGCCAGTTGCCATTTCATTTGGAGCCTTCCAGACTGGAGATATGATTTTACTTTCTTTTAATGTTGTTAGCATATTAGCTAATTATTTATCACTTTCATTACCCTTTTCCATAGCATAATTTTGTGTATCTGATTACCTGGTCATTTTTTTCTGTTTCAAATAAATCTAACTTACTTCTAGTTTCTTCATGTTTAATATATTTTCTGTGATTGATTTGTCTGGTGTAACTTTAAATTGTTCAACCTTCTTGACCAATGTTTGCACTTCTTTTTTGAGATAGGATTATTTATTAAGCTTCCCCTAATCACTACTTGGAAGGCATCCTATAGAGGACTTCTTAAAATCTGGGCTGCAGTTTTCTTTAAATGATTGCTTAGTTTCCTGTCTGATATCTTAAATTCTTTTCTGGTCATACAGAAGTGGGATATTTTATCCCCATCTTTTCACTGTAGGTTTGTCTTCCCAGTTTCTAATAAGAAGCCAAACTGGAATGTGATCTAACCAGGAGATGCAGCCTTGCTGTGCTGATGTTCCTGTATTAAGTAAAGATCTAAAGCAGTGTTTCTCAAACTGGGGTCGCCGCTTGTGTAGGGAAAGCCCCTGGTGTGCCTGGCCGGTTTGTTTACCTGCCCTGTCTGCAGGTCTGGTCGATCAGGGCTCCCACTGGCCACGGTTCACCGCTGCAGGCCAACGGGAGCTGCTGGAAGATCTTTAGATTTTGGAGATCTAAACTCAGAAATTAGCTTAAAAAAATCTTCCTTAGTGATAGCGATCGCTGTTAGGGTGGCCAGTACTTCCAGGAATGGCGTGGCTCCATCCCCACTGGAATGACCTCGCCTGCAAGGTCACAGGGCGGAGCAGCATGCTCTTCAAAATGGCATACACCATCCGATACTGTTGGTTTTACCAGATGGGGACAAACCACCCAAAAAAGAGGACTGTCTGGTTTAAAATTGGATGAATGGCCTGCCTATCCCTCTCTTCTGCTTTTTCTTCGGAGGGATTTGGTCCTAGCAACTGCAATCTTGGATTTTTCCATCTCAGCTGTTCTGCAGTCTCACTGCCTTGTGAGTGTCAAGGTAGAGCTGTGGAAAAGGATTTCAGGGGCTGATCTCATATGCATGGACACACCCACCCTGCCTAGCATGATGGGACTGCTTGCCCAGATGGTCACTTTGGCTGCTGTGGGATCCCTAGTCTCTTTGTTATTGGGGCAGGAGTAAAAAAGTATTGTTACCCTGGTTATGTGAATCAAGGACAGTAGAACTGTACTTGGCATTTTATGACTGTGGGACTCGCCCTCAGCTAAGTAGAACTCACTAGGCAAGGGACATGGGTTCCAAAACCCAGGGAATTGAAGGAGGATGGGGGAAAATATCTGTAGGTATTAATATGTTCTTGTTTCTGAGAACTATAAGTACCATTGTGGCCTATTTTCTCTACTGTGTAATAACAGTGAATTTTGATTTTATTAGGAATTTTGTTATATGCTATAAGGCTGAAATCACTGATACTTAGGTCCAATGCTTAGACCTACTCTGGACTAGTGGTTGTGAGTGTGCCAGCACTGAGGCTCTCCTATTAACAGCTGAAATCACTGAGGCCTGGTCTACACTATGCATTTATACCGAATTTAGCAGCATTAAACCAATTTAACCCTGCACCCGTCCACACAACGAAGCCCTTTATATCGATATAAAGGGCTCTTAAAACCGATTTCTGTACTCCTCCCCGACGAGGGGAGTAGCGCTGAAATCAGTATTGCCATGTCGGATTAGGGTTAGTGTGGCCACAATTCGACGGTATTGGCCTCTGGGCGGTATCCCACAGTGCACCATTGTGACCGCTCTGGAAAGCAATCTGAACTCGGATGCACTGGCCAGGTAGACGGGAAAATCCCCACGAACTTTTGAATTTCATTTCCTGCTTGCCCAGCGTGGAGCGCTGATCAGCACGGGTGGCCATGCAGTCCCAAATCTAAAAAGAGCTCCAGCATGGACTGTACGGGAGATACTGGATCTGATCGCTGTATGGGGAGACAAATCTGTTCTATCAGAGCTCCGTTCCAGAAGACGAAATGCCAAAGCAGTTGAAAAAATCTCCAGGCTATGATAGACAGAGGCCACAGCAGGGACTCAACACAGTGCTGTGTGACAAGCGTAACAGAAAGCCAAAGAATCAAATGGACGCTCATGGAGGGAGGGAGGGGAGACTGAGGACTCGAGCTATCCCACAGTTCCTGCAGTCTCCGAAAAGCATTTGCATTCTTGGCTGAGCTCCCAGTGCCTGAAGGGTCAAAAACATTGTCGCCAGTGGTTCAGGGAATATGTCGTCAATTTACCGCCCCCCCCTTCAAAGAAAAGGGAAAAAAATCGTTTCTCGCCTCTTTTCAATGTCACCGTATGTCTACTGGATGCTGCTGGTAGATGCGGTGCTGCAGCGCTAAACAGCAGCATCCTCTCCCCTCCCCTCCCCGCTGGCAGACGGTACGGTACAAAATGACTGATAGCCGTCCTCGTCATCATCCTGTGAGTGCTCCTTGCTGGCCTGGGCAAAAATGGGAATGACTCCCGATCATTCCCTTCTTTAAGCTTTGTGTCCTGGAGATTCAGTCGTGGCAGATGATGCAATAGGGCTGGTAACTGTCCTCATAGCAGCGGGAGGCTGTGCTCCTCTCCCCCACCACCCTTTAATGAGTAATGGAGATGTCCTGCCTGGAATATCATAGCAGCTGGAGGCTGCCTCCCCCTCATTTTATCTCACTAAAAAGTCAGTGTTTCTTATTCCTGCATTCTTTATTACTTCATCACACAAATGGGGGGATAACTGCCACGGTAGCCCAGGAGGGGTGTGGGAGGAGGGAAGCAACGGGTGGGGTTGTTGCAGGGGCACCCCCAAGAATGGCATGCAGCTCATCATTTCTGCGGGATATCTGGGACTCTGACCCGGAGCGGCTGTGCTCTCTGGTTCTCTAGTAGACTTGCCCCATATTCTAGGCAGGACTGACTCTATTTTTAGACAAAACATAAAGAAGAGAATGACCTGGGAAGTCATTCCCATTTTTGTCCATGCGCCCCCGGCCGACCTCAGCGAGGCCAGCCAAGAGCACCCATGACAGCAGCAGACGGTACAATATGACTGGTAACCGTCATCGCCAATTTCCAAAGCAGCAGACGGTGCAATAGGGCTGGTAACTGTCTCTGCTACCTTGCAAAGACAAATAAATGCTGCTGTGTAGCACTGCAGTACCGCGTCTGTCAGCAGCATCCAGTACACATACGGTGACAGTGAAAAAAGGCTAAACAGGCTCCATGGTTACCATGCTATGGCATCTGCCAGGGCAATCCAGAGAAAAAGGGCGCGAAATGATTGTCTGCCGTTGCTTTCACGGAGGAAGGATTGAGTGACGACATTTACCCAGAATCACCCGCGACACTGTTTTTGCTCCATCATGCATTGTGATCTCAACCCAGAATTCCAATGGGCAGGGGAGACTGCGGGAACTATGGGATAGCTATGGGATAGCTACCCACAATGCAACGCTCTGGAAATCAACGCTAGCCTCGGTACATGGACGCACACCGCTGAATTAATGTGCTTAGTGTGGCCGCGTGCACTCGACTTTATACAATCTGTTTTTAAAAACCGGTTTATGTAAAATTGGAATAATCCCATAGTGTAAACATACCCTCTGAGAGCTGTGTGGAGGATGGGGGCTGAAGACATAGTTGTGAATGGCTAGCAGGATGGCTGGTAGAGAGGAGTGGCTTGTGGTGAAGACTGCAGCAGAACTCAATGGAGAGGTGTGGCAATGAGTCATGACCCATTTTATCCAGGCTGGGAGGTAAACTCTGCAGATCAACTCCTGAACTCTGTGGGGGGCTACACTGACCAAGGACAAAAACTGTGGGTGGGGTGACTTTTTGGTTACTGGACTCAAGAACCAAAGGGAAAGGACACTGCCCAATCTGCTTGGGGGTGAGTTTTCTGGTTCATGGTTTGTGTTTATAAACCCTAGTTGTGGGGTTTTCCCAATTTAATGCTGAGTTGTTTACCTCATGTTATTAAAGATTTTTGCTACACGGAGACTCTGTGCTTGACTCTTTGAGGCGCCCAGGGATGTGTTTGTAGTTTTCCCAGGTCACTGGGTGGGGGCTCGAGCCGATTTTGCATTGTATTGTTGAAAGGGAACCCCTATGTACTGAACCTGGCCCTTGTTGCTGTCAACCCTGCCTTGCAGAAGGGTTACACTTCTTCAGATTGTTCTCTTTACATGGAGTACCCATCTAAGAATTAGGAGAGGCTTCCTGGGAAGTCATGGGGGCTGAGGAGCAGCAATGTCCACTAATTGTGCCATCTTCAACATGGAGCTAAAGGCCGAAGCAGCCATTTAGCTCCAGTGATGTCACTTCCCTGTTCTCTTCAATTTAAAACAGAAAAGTAAATAATATTACATGTAAAAGTCAGAGCTTGCCAAAGATAAGTGAATGTATACTGCAGGAATGGGGGATAGTCAATTATAAATCAGAAATTTCTGCATTCAGAACTGAAATTAAACGTTTGTGATGTAAAGTGGGGGGAATAGCTCAGTGGTTTGAGCATTGGCCTGCTAAACCCAGCGTTGTGAACTCAGTCCTTGAGGGGGCCACTTAGGGATCTGGGGCAAAATCAGTAGTTGGTCCTGCTCTAGCGAAGGCAGGGGTCTGGACTCAATGACCCTTCAGGGTCCCTTCCAGCTCTAAGAGATAGGTATATCTCCATATATTATAATTAATTAAACATGGCAACTTTTTAACTGGACAATAACTAAAGACAGTAAGTGAATAATATTGTCAGTTATAACAGAAGGGGGAAATCTTAGGCAAGCAGAAAGCTTTTATCCATGTTGGAATCTGGCCAGGACATTGAGACTGGTAAGCAGAATCTGATAAAATAAGTAAGGAATTCACCATACAGTTGTAACCTCCACAAGTCATCTAAAAACCATATAAAGAAATTTTTGACAAAACATACTTCAGCCAAAGAGGATCTTCTTGTAAATAGCTTACCAAACACAAACTGCAGCTATACATTTATTTTGTTTCTTTTCTGGTTATAGTCTCAAAACTCTTCAAAAAATGAGACTAAGGTTGTTTTAAAACCAGGATAGGCAACCTCTGGCATGCGTGCCAAAGGCGGCACGTGAGCTGATTTTCAGTGGCACTCACACTGCCTGGGTCCTGGCCACCAGTCTGGGGGGGCTCTGCATTTTAATTTAATTTTAAATGAAGCTTCTGAAACACTTTAAAAACCTTATTTACTTTTACATACAACAATAGTTTAGTTATATATTATAGACTTCTAAAAAGAGACCTTCTAAAAACGTTAATGTATTACTGGCACGCAAAACCTTAAATTAGAGTGAATACATGAAGACTTGGCACAGCACTTCTTGAAAGGTTGCCGACCCCAGTCTAACTCTGCTGAAAACAGTAGAATTATACCAGGGATTAATTTGACCCTTTATTTTCTTAAGGGAACTGAAGACTGTTTCCTAGAAGATGTTTTTGTGGGGTTTCCTGTCTGATGCCATCACAAACTAAGCTACAGCTGCATGGAACTAAAAATTCACTGGGGATAGCATCAACTAAGAAAAACATGAGATAAGCAACTTGTCATAGCAACATTTTTACTACTGGTGTAAAAATATTTGACTTCATACAGTTAAGACAGAGAGCTACTTTTATTTGTTATCAGTAGGGCTCCATGTTTGTTATGGAGGTCACATAAGTCAAAGTTTCTGTGACTTCCTGCGACCTCCATGACTTCTGCAGGGGCCAATGTGGCTGACCCCAGGGCTGCCCAAGCAGATGGCCTTGGGGCCAGCTGCTCAGGTGACCCTGGGGACAGCCACACCGGCTGCTGCTGGAGTGGCTCTGCAGCCAGCCGCTCGGGCAGCCCCACAGGCAGCCGCACCTGCTGCTGCTTTGGCGGCCCTGGGCAGCTGGGCCCACAGACCACCTGAGCAGTGGTCATGGGGGTGGCAGGAGCAACTGCAGCTCCCAGCAGCGGTCCTAGGCAGCTGGAGCAGCAGCTGGCCCCAGGGCTCCCTCCCCTCCTGGCGGCAGCCGGACCATCTGCTGGCCCCCTGGGGCTCTCTCTCCCACCGGCAGCAGGCCCCCCATGGCTCCCCGTCCCGGCTGATGCCGCAGGCTCCTCCCCCATTAAGATTCAATCATGGGTATTTTTAATAAAAGTATAGATGGGTCACGGGCCGTAATTTTTTGTTTCTTGCCCATGACCTGTCCATGACTTTTACTAAAAATACCTGTGATTAAATCATAGCCTTAGTTATCAGCATACTCTGCACTAGCATAGAAGGTGAAGACAAATTCCATTGGGAACATTATTTAGGGAGCATTTATATTGGTGTTATAATTGCTTTCAAGTACATGTTTCGACAATGCAGCGTGTCTAGTGGTTAGAACAGGAGACTGAATTTGGAGATCTAGCTTTCATTCCTCATTTTCCCAGTACTTGCTATATGAACTTGAGCAATTCACTTATCCTCACATTATAGTTAGAATACTGAGACACAGAGAGGTTAACACCTACCTCACGTGGGGAAAGGGTGTGTGATAATTACATAATGTTATGGGACTCTGAACTCAACGCTTGACAGAAAATTTCAAATAAATAAAAGATAATTTTTTTTTAAATCTGCATTTCTAATAGTTTGGTTAAATTGTAAGTATCTAGATCTCAAATTGCCTCTTACATGGAGGTTATTTCTCCCTAAGAGAGTCCTACGATATGCTGATTAGAGAGAGTTAGTAGGTTTAAATTGGAGATTATATTTTATAATTTGTATTACAGTGGCACCTATAGACCCTAACTTTGGCTAGGCACTGTGCAAACAAAGTAAAGATAGCCCATGCCTCAGAGAGCTTGCAATCTAAATAGATAAGACAAACAAATGGTGGGAGAGAAAATAGGCAGAGTGGGGAAGTGATTTGCCCAAGGTCACACAACAGGTAAGTGTGAAAGCTTGGAATAGAACCTGTACTCTTTCTCCTAGACCAGTGGTTCTCAAACTTTTTTTTATTGTTGACCAGTTGAAAATTGCTGAGGGTCTCAGTGGACCACTTAATGATCTTTCTAAATGTTGTTTATACCGTTAGATAACTATTGTAAAGCACTTTTATCCAAAGTGCTATATTAAAAAAATCTTATTATTAACTTTTTTTGTTCTACAAATAAAAGCACACAACTCATATTTTAATATCAGTAGTCATACCTTTCTAATGCAATGGATGTGCCCCCTCTCCCCTGCTGTGGCAGTCCCCAAGTTGGGGCTGGGAAGGAGGGGGTTCTCTCCCTGACCACAGAGCTGAGTCTGTGAAGGAGGGACATCTCTCCCCACAGCCACAGCCCTTGCATGTTCCAAATTCCCCCCACCCCTTCTTCTCACCCCACTGCCCACTGCCCCCTCCCACGTACCCCCTATTCCCCCCAAGGCCACCACCTCACCGTATATGTGTGTCTTCTCCAGGGTCCAGGCACCTAATTTGTGGAGCCACACCTGCGCGGCTCCACTAATTAGGTGGGTGGCCCTTCATTCTCTCGTGTGCGGCCACCCAGGCACACTATCTGCAGACCACCTGAATGGAGTGCACCTTAGAGAGACCACAGTTTGAGAACCTCTATCCTAGACTTTACTGTCTCATGCATACAATGAGGAATCTGCTATAGAGGACTCTCTCTGAAAAATGTAACTTTTGTTAATAAAATAATAATGGATTGTTAAATTATATTTAGGCTTGGTATCATGTGTATGTGCAGAGCAGCTGCAATTAATCCTTAAAAGTTAAGACTGTCATAATCCTTTATAGTCATCATCCAATGATCCTCGTCTTGAGCTAAAGGAAATGGTGTTAATGCAAAGCATGAAGAGATAATTTTACAAGAGAGGAAGACAGAACAGACTATAACATAAGCACTACTGGATGAAGGGAAAGAAAAATAAAGGGTGCATACTTCATGCTATTAGGATATGGAGAAAAGGAAATGTTTCATAATAAACCAGAGAACCAAAGTGCAAGTACTAGCAGTTTGCAACATGAAGAGGCAGCAGCATGTAGCACTTGGCATAGGCATTCAGATTCATTGGCTAATATGTTGTAGTTACTTCAGCAGAGGGCACCAGGAGAATAATTGAGTGTGTTAAGTCAACTACGACTTACTGCTATGACCACCTAATATTAAACAAAACTTTGACATTCTGAGTGTTGCAGCCCTTCATTCTTTTATGCTATGACTTCTTGGGTGGGGTTTTTTTGTTTGTTTTGTGGTGGTTTTTTTTTTGGTCTGTCATGACTGCTGGGGAATTTTCACTGCGGAGTGACACAGGATATACCTTCATGGACCAAGAGTGCTGGAGAACAAGTTGGATCAAGAATTAAAACAGTGCACATCACTGATGTCTAGGCAACCAGACAGGCAGGACCAGCTTTAGATTTTGTGGGACTTAAGAAGAAGACATGTGGGATCCCTGAAAGATGACAATGCATAACAACTGAAGTGATAGGGTGTGGCAGTTAGATGGGTTGGGTTGCTTCTAGTTAGGAGGTGTAGGAGGATTTAGCAAATGAGGATATGGTGTATGACTGTACACTTGGTACAGCCCTAGGGCCAGCCTGGAACGGGTGGTCTAAATGAGTATTTAATAACTATAGTAATACTTCATACATCTAACACCTTCCAGCTCAGAATTACAAAATACATCATACATTTGTAATCAATCATAATACACCTGTGAAGTTGGTATTATCTTGATTTTACAGATCATGAAACTGAGGCACAGAAAGTAAATAAGAGATATATACTCTAGGCCTGACAGTAATTTACACGCCCCTGTACACTGCCTGAATGGTGAAAAGGGGCTTTAGTGTAAATGAGAAACAAACCCTATATCTAGAGATAGATTGATGAGCTAGGAAGAAGAAAAACTAGATTGGAATATTGTAAAAGGGGGACTCATCACTGAAGTACCTCCTTGTGGCTGGGTGTGGCACAGTGACTTGCTTCACATCTGGGATCCCCTGCTGATGGCCGCTCTGGTGTTCTGTAGTCCACCTCTTCCAATAACTTGGTCCTCCATGCGTGTCACGATTTAAGTCCACCCCTTCTGGGGTAACAAAGGCCAACAAACCAATGTCCAATACCTTGTATCAAGTTTTAGCACCAAACCTGCTCTCTGTGGTTCTCATTCCCTTTTGTCAAAGGTCTCTGTCACTCTTCTTTCCTCCTCCAGCCTCATGCCAACATATCAGTGGCTTGTAGGGGGAACCTAGGCCTTCTTACACCAGGGTTCCAGCCCATGGACCCTATAACCAGAAGCCAAGTTGTTCAAGAGTTGTTTCATCCAACTTTGCTGTTGCATCCCTGGACTTCTTCCTATGCAGTCTCTCTCAAGCCTTCTTCCCCACAACCTGTCTAGGTTCACCCTTCTCTCAGGGCCTTCCCCTGAAATCCCCTAACACAGTGGTTTTCAACCTGTGGTCCGCGGATCCCTGGGATAATCTCTCTCCTAATCTCCTACCAGACGTCTCTAGTCAGGATAGGATCCCTGGCTTATTCTCTCTGTTGGGCTTCCTCATTGGTATCTCTATCTCATTCCATTCACTATGGACACTCTCCCAGCAGCCCCCTTTCTTTATCTTTGTTTACTTTTGGCACAACAGTGTCATCGTAGGAGGTTACAACCACCTTGAGTGCCTGTTTAAAAAAAAAATCCTTGTACTCATTCTAGTATCCTTAAGGAAGCGCAGCAAGGCTTTTTTAGCACTATTCCATTTTCCTGACATTCTCACTAGTCCCTTAGGGGGAAAATCTTTGACTCTAAGCCAACAAATATTTTTATAAAGGAACTTTCTTACCATAGGACAATACCATAGAAGATGATCAACAGTTTCTTAGGGTTTGTACACATTACTCAGGCCATCCTTATGTATTTTTAATAAGTTTAACTTTTCATTTAACGTACAATGACCAGCTAATACTCTAAAAATTACTACTTCACTTTTTCTATCATGACTGTGGAGTATATTATTATCTGTGATTTTTGAGCATATATCATAAAACCTTCATCTTTTTGTTTCCTTAGTCTATAGTTCTCGCTATTCCTTTGCAAGTTCCTTCATGACCACACTTTTAAATTCTTGTCTATTAAGGATATACCCCTTTCTGCTTTGACCTTTCTCTGTTTATAGTCCTCTGCCAGCCCCTCATGAGCTGGGCTTCGCCTTTAGTTAAGCCTGGCTTTCATGCAGGTGCGGCCTGGTATGTTAATTGGCCTCTTAGGCACAATAACTCTTTTGATGCCTGTGTGGGATACACACCCCAACACATATACAAAGATATATACAAATCAACAGTCACCCCAAAGTGCAGGGCATTATTGCTGTCATCCTTTCCTTTTTTAAAATTGCTACAAAATATAAAGTATGCCAGTCATTTTAGAAATGATTTCTTCTTTCTTAAATGATATCATGGTTGTATGGTATTAACATACTTTCAGATGGATATTGACTTCTCTCATGTGGAGTAATGGGTACTCCATTGTGTGTAAACATGCTTCACTCTTCTGCTTTTGTCAGCTTTATTTTGTGAAAAGTACAGTTACTTAGGCCCTGATTCTGAAAACATTTACAAACATGCTTAAAGTAAAACACATGCATAACTCTTAGCAGGACTGGGGTCTTATTTTGTTATCTTTGATAACATGATATGGTTTAGAATCTTGGCTGTGCCAAATATTTGGGATTTTTGAACACTCACTCAGCCAGCTGGAACAGAGGACAGTTGATCCTTGCTTTTCATTCTGATGTAATTCTAGAACATCTTTCAGTTCTAAACCTGTCATCAGCATTGCAGGTCATTTGGATCATTTAGATGCCTGGCTACAATTTATTTTGCAGCTGAAATCTCTCTTAAGCTTTAAAAATCTGTATGCTTGTTTTTATTGAAGACCATTTATTACCAAAACGGAAGCATTTTGTTTTATGGTCAAAAAGTTATACAGTTAAAATGCTCTAGTTCAGCTCCTGCACTAACATTCTAAAAAACGTCAATATATTCTCCATATGTCAAACATGTTTGTGTAGGATCAGTTTCAAAAAGCAGAGCCTGAAGAACACTGCTAGTTGGCCCAAATAAATGAAACACTGGAAGTGTAACTGCATCAGATCTTCTGTTTACAAAGAAATAAAGAAAATAAGGGAATGGAAAAGTGAGATATCATGTTGTAGGACCAAATATCAAAATTTCCTGTGGGTCCTTGAGGACCCTGTACCTCATGGCAGAATCATAAGAGATTTGGGGTAATAAATGATCACAAATTAAAAATTAGCTTGCAATGAGATATGGCAATGGCAATAGCCAAAAGCAAATGCTATTTTGAGTTGTAAACACATCATGCCACAGAGGAGGGGGTGGATGCTTCATTTTATAATGCTCTGGAACTGGAACTCATTGCATTGAGTTTTGGATGCCTCAGTTTCAGAAAGATATTGACAAATTGGATAAAATAGAAAAAAGGCAGTAAAAATGATAGGAGTGTGACAGGATGGATCACAGAAACCCCCTTTGGGACTGCCACCTGATGTGCTGAGGCTATCTCTGAGCCCGTTTTTCCTTGCAGCTTTGGACTTCAGAACCCTGCCTGGTTGTGCCAGACTCGCTAGCCTGCTACAGACCCAGACCTAGGTCTGAATCACGTCCTTCACAAGCTGCAGGCTTAACTGAAAACGGCTTAAGAAGTACTCCTGTCTCCAGCACTCAGATGCCCAACTCCCAATGGGGTCCAAACCCCAAATAAATCCATTTTACCCCATATAAAGCCTATACAGAGTAAACTCATAAATTGTTCACCCTCTATAACATTGATAGATCTGCACAGCTGTTTGCCCCCCAAAGTATTAATTACTTGCTCTGGGTTAATTAATAAGTAAAAAGTGATTTTACTGAATACAAAAAGTAGGATTTAAGTGGCTCCAAGTAATAACAGGCAGAACAAAGTGAATTACCAAGCAAAATAAAATAAAACACGCAAGTCTAAGACTAATACATTAAGAAAGTGATTACAGATGAAATCTCACCCTCAGAGATGTTCCAGTAAGCTTCTTTTACAGACTAGCCTCTTCCTAATCTGGGTCCACTCACACCCCTGTGGTTACTGTCCTTTGTTCCAGTTTCTTTCAGGTATCCTTTGGGGGTGATAAGGCTATCTCTTGAGCCAGATGAAGATCAAATGGAGGGGTCTCCCAGAACTTTATATAGTTTCCCTCTTGTGAGTGAACACCCCTCCCTCCCCCTGTGTTGCAAGCCCGCTACAAGATGGAGTTTTGGAGTTATATGGGCAAGTCACAAATCCATGCATGACTCAGAACTTTACAGGTGGCAGCCATTACTCACATGCTACCTTGAACATCCCCAGGTAAGCTTCTTATGTGGAGGGAGGGATAGCTCAGTGGTTTGAGCATTGGCCTGCTAAACCCAGGGTTGTGAGTTCAATCCTTGAGGAGGCCACTTAAGGATCATCTGGGGCAAAAATTGGTCCTGCTAGTGAAGGCAGGGGGCTGGACTAGATGACCTTTCAAGGTCCCTTCCAGTTCTAGGAGATTGATTAGTATATCTCCAATTATTACCATTGTCCATTAAGTGTTTCTTGATTCAGCACTTGACTTGCAAATTCCTTTCTTAAGAAGTTGACCAAATGCCTTACTCTAAGGCTACTTAAAATCAAACAAGTACACAGCCAATATTCATAACTTCAAACACAAAAATGATACATGCATACAAATAGGATGAATATATTCAGTAGATCATAACCTTTGCAAAGATATGTAACATGGCATATGTAGCATAAAACATATTCCAGTTATGTCATATATACATTAATAAGCATATTTCCATAAAGCATTATGGGGTGCAACATCACAAGGAGGTTAACGGATTGATTTGTGATGAAAGAGGAGATAAGATATCCTACAAATATCTGAACATTTAAAATCCAGATGGAAGAGGAATTATTTAGAGCGTGGGTTCACAATTGATGGTGTCCTGAACAAGGGTAAATGGATCATAACTAATCTGCCTTTCCTATATTGGTGAATATGAGGTAGGGCTTCAGCTACAGCTCACCTCAATGGGAAGAGGGTCCTGGGTGGTCCTTGTATAGAAAAGAGGGTTGTTGTATGGAAAAGTTTGAGAACCACTGATTACAGGAGAAATTAAAAAAGAAAATGTAGGCTGCATAACAGGAAAATTTAACAGTACCGTCTGCTGCTTTGGAAGATGGCAATGACAGTTACCAGTCATATTGTACCATCTGCTGCTGTCATGGGTGCTCCTGGCCGGCCTCGGTGAGGTCGGTCGGGGGTGCCTGGACAAAAATGGGAATGACTCCCCAGGTCATTCTCTTCTTTAAGTTTTGTCTAATGGAGAGTCAGTCCTGCCTAGAATATCAGGCAAGCCTACCAAAGAACCAGATAGGCAAACGGCCGCTCTGGGTCACAGCCCCAGACATCCCGCAGAAATGATGAGCTGCATGCCATTCTAGGGGGTGCCCCTGCAACAACCCCATCCGTTGCTTCCCTTCTCCCCCACCCCTCCTGGGCTACCGTGGCAGTTATCCCCCCTATTTATGTGATGAAGTAATAAAGAATGCATGAATAAGAAACAACACTGACTTTATTGCAAGCAGAGATCAAAGTGGGGAGGGGAGGGCGGTTGGCTTACAGCGAAGTAGAGTGAACCACCCATTCTGCACTTGCTCAGCCTATAGCTGAAAATGGGAATCTATGACAAGCACTAGGATAGAAGCACAGGCAGGACTGAATCTCCATTTGTGTGTGGGCCTTTGGTTGACACCGGTAAAATACAAAATGTCCCAGGATATGTATGTTGAGGGACAGTTCTAAACGGCAGCTTAATTTTTTTATTTGCAGCAAAATGTAGAGGTCTAAGTATCTGATTGTGAGCCCTGGTAGCAAGAAGTAGGCTGGGGTAGGTGCCTCCAGCTGCCATGATATTCCAGGCAGGACTGAATCTTCATTAGACAAAACTTAAAGAAGAGAATGACCTGGAGTCATTCCCTTTTTTGCCCAGGTGCCCCCGGCCGACCTCACCGAGGCCAGCCAGGAGCACCCACAGGATGACGATGACGGATATCAGTGTTACTGTACTGTCTGCCATCCGCAAGGTAAGGCAAGGGGATGCTGCTGTGTAGCGCTGCAGCACCGCGTCTGCCAGCAGTATCCAGTAGACATACGGTGACATTGAAAAAAGGCGAGAAACGATTTTTTCCCTTTGCTTTCATGGGGGGGAGGGGTAACAACATATACCCTGAACCACCTGCGACAATGTTTTTGACCCTTCAGGCTTTGGGAACTCAGCCTAGAATTCAAATGGTTTTCAGAGAGTGTGGGAACTGTGGGATAGCTACAGTCGTCAGTCGCCCCTCCCTCCGTGAGCGTCCATTTGATTCTTTGGCTTTCTGGTACGCTTGTCTCAGCTCCTTAAGTTTCACGCAGTACTGTGTTGAGTCCCTGTTGTGGCCTCTGTCCATCACGGCCTTGGAGATTTTTTCAAATGTTTTGGCATTTCATCTTTTGGAACGGAGTTCCGATAGAACAAATTCATCTCCCCATACAGAGATCAGATTCAGTATCTCCCGTATGGATCCATGCTGGAGCTCTTTTTTGATTTTGGGACTGCATGGTCACCTGTGCTGATCAGCTCTCCACGCTGGGCAAACAGGAAATGAAATTCAAAAGTTCGTGGGGATTTTCCTGTCTACCTGGCCAGTGCATCCGAGTTCAGATTGCTGTCCAGAGCTGTCACAATGGTGCACTGTGGGATAGCTCCCAGAGGCCAATACTGTCGAATTGCGGCCATACTAACCCTCATTCGAAATGGCAATACCGATTTCAGCGTTACTCCTCTTGTCAGGGAGGAGTACAGATATCGATATTAAGAGCCCTTTATATCGAAGTAAAGGGCTTCGTTGTGTGGACGTAGGGATATTAAAGAAGGTACTAACAGTGATTCCCCCAAGTGACAGTGACCCCCCAGTTTCACCAAGTACAAAAATATTTTAGTTCTTCCATTAAAACTTGTAAGCTCCTGTCTGTAGAAACCATTGATCGTATCTGCCCTGTGAAAGATACTCTATTACTATGTAAAACTTACAAACAAGTTAATTGACTTTGTTCTTGAAGTGAATGCTGTGAGCCTTAAGCTGTAATTAATACAATGTAAACAAACGCTATAAGCCCCTAAGTGACTTTCACTTCATTGTAACAGCAACGGCTCCTAGAAACAGACCCCCACCCTCTGTGATTAAAGGACCGGGAGTCTCAAATGAATTAGCACACACTCCGAAAGTGGTGGAGACAGTAAATTAAAATATGGTTAAGATATGGAATGTATGTTGATGAATATGAATGGTTAGGGAGGTGCCAGCCTAGAAAGGGAGTATCCATTGGCCGAAGAACGTGTCAAGTGGACCACCAGACAACCCCTGGAGGGTAAACTGGGATCCACCCCAACACCTGGAAGGATGAGAAACACAAACTTTGGACAGTGTGGAGCCACCAGGAATGTGCCATCTGCTGATTGAGTCAGCAACAGCAGGATGAAACAGCTCCCATAGACTAACATAGGAATTAATTCCTATAAGAATGAACTCCAAAGACTGAGGACTTTGAGTCTCTGGTTCTGCTGCCAACCTCCAGGAGCATCAGATGCATCTGACACAGACTCGGCTCCATCCTCATGACCAAGATACCTGGCCAGTAACTTGGCATGAGCAACTTCTAGGCTGGTAACTATAACACCTATACAGAACTTGAATGAATGATTGTGTGAATGAATATATATATATATATATATATATATATATATATATGTGTGTGTGTGTGTGTAAGGAATAAGTAGTAATAGGAATAAGTAGTCAAACAACATTGTTTACTTTTATCTTTTGCTTTATTATTATATTTACAATAAATGTGGCATCTTTGCCTTATCCCTCTTAATAAGATCCTGCTGTTTTTTATTATATTGGTATAACATGGATGGGTGCAGGGTTAATTCGGTTTAACGCTGCTAAATTCAAGATAAAATCATAGTATAGACCAGGCCTCAGTGTAGTTAATCCATCTTTCCAAGAGGTGGTAGTTGGTTGGCAACCACATCTACAACAGGGTCTAGGTTTACCTAACTACAGTGTCCATGGCGCAACATTTTTCACAGCCCTGAGTGACGTTGCTAGGTTGAATTAATTTTTAAGTGTCTAGCAGACCTGTGAGTTCCAGTGTAACCCTTTCCCAATATCCTTTTGCCTGCAGACCACACCTGTGTATGCTCCTGCTACAGATACTACTAGCCCTGTGCCTACAATCATCTGACTTGACCCAACGCTCAGGCTACCAGCTATCTAGTCTTCTCTCTTTGACCAGCTCTCAGGTTGCTGTCTCCAGCCTTCTCCTGTTTACATGAAGCATTGTACTTCCACATGAGCCAGGTCACCACTTCTGACCTCAAGTAGCCCTTCTCTTTCCTGTACAGTACTCAGGAGGTTATGGAGTCCTGTGCTGGCTAGATATTGAACTGGGGATGAATACAGTCCCCCATAATGATTGAATAGGTTAATTATGCTATCATAGTTAATTAAGCTGTACACAACTACAACTTTTTCAGGCCCCATATCAACGTAGACTACCACAGGGGTAACATTTAGAACAGGGGTGGGCAAACTTTTTGGCCCGAGGGCCACATCGGGGTTGTGCAACTGTATGGAGGACCAGGTAGGGAAGGCTGTGCCTTCCCAAACAGCCTGGCCCCTGCCCCCTCCCGCTTCCCACCACCTGACTACTCCCCTCAGAACTCCCAACCCATCCAACCCCCCCGCTCCTTGTCCCCTGACCGCCCTCTATCCAACCCCCCTGCTCCCTGTCCCCTGACTGCCCCAACCCCTATCCATACCCCCGCCAACTGACATTCCCCCCGAGACTCCCACCCCCTATCCAACCACCCTCTGCTCCTCGTCCCCTGACCACTCCTCCCAGGACCCCCTGCCCCTAACTGCCCCCCCTGCTCACTGTCCCGACTGCCCTCCCGACCCCTATCCACATCCTCGCCCCCTGACAGGCCCTCCGGGACTCCCACTCCCAACCCTCCCTGTTCCACATCCCCTGACTACCCCCCCGAGAACCTCCACCCCCTCCAACTGCCCCCTCCTCCCTGACTGCCGCACAGAATCCCCTCACTCCCTTACCCAACCTCCCTGCCCCCTTACCAGCAGCAGGAGCTCGCAGCCTTGACACCCAGCCAGAGCCAGCTGAGCTCCCCACACTACCCAGGGGGAGCGGCAGGCCAGAGCACAGCCCACATGGGGGTGTGACTGCAGGGGAGGGGGACAGCGTGGGGGAGGGGCCAGGGACTAGGCTCCCTGGCTGGGAGCTCAGGGGCCGGGCAGGACAGTCCTGTGGGCCGGATGTGGCCCGCGGGCCGTAGTTTGCCCACATCTCCTTTAGAACCATTCAGCTCAGGGAAGCTGAATGTCCCATAAGGACTGCCCCTTTAAGAGGGAGCAGGGTCCAGTGCCCCTGGACAGATTACCTGCTACCCAATTGGACTTAAGGAAAGGCACCTAGGCCTTATAAAGAAGAAATTAGCTGTATGTGGGTGTCAGCGTATGCATGCAGGGAAATAAGAAAGCACCTACAGGGCCCTGAGTCAGCAGGGGGAAAACACCACTGGGGGAAAGGCCTAAGGAGAAGACCAAATACTCTCTTCCCTCCCTGTATCTTTCCTTACTAACTCAGGCCCCTGCAGGGGCATTCTTACTCCCTAAAGGCAACTGTCAACACTCACCTATAGCTGTCTTATAAGGTCCATTCTCCTAAGTTAGGCGGCAGGTGATCAGTCCAGGTGCATGGGACTTTTCTCTCTCTCAGAGGCCAGTCATGCTTGATACTGACCAAAAAAGTTGTACTGTTAGTAGGTTTGGCAAAATTCATTTTTTTTATAACTAAGGAATAATATTAGCTTATTTGAAAGCATTTTTTATTTTTATTTAAATTTTCAGTTGCAGAAAATTGTGGGTTTTTGTTTAGATTTATATCAATTTAAATTGTCATAATTATGGGAAATTAATAATAGGTGGATCATATAATTATTTAATGATAGTTGACAATGAAGTTACAGCTTTATAACCATTGAAAAGGCAAATTGTCAACATTACATGTCAAAATATACAAAGTAATTATCCTTAAGTGAAACTCTAAGTTCTCAAGCAACATTTTCTTACTTTACCTATCTGTAAATTCTGAATGTTACCGATGGAAATATTTGTCAGTGTGTGTGAAAATTCTATTTATTAATTAAAGAATCTAATCCTGCCAAACCTAATTCTTAGCACCTGTTGAACTGTGTCCATCTGTTGTCTCTTGTCTTATACTGAAATTGTAAGATGTTTGGCTTTTTGTTCTGTTTATAGAGTGCCTAGCACAATACCATGAGTGGTATGATATAAATAATAATATAGTTCTGAAGCACCTATGTAAGAAAGCAATTTGTAGAAGGAGAAAGATGTGTTTTAAACCCACTTTTAAAATACAGTGTGATTCAATTAGCTTTCTGAAAGGATAGAGTGAAATGAAATGATCCTGAAAATGAGTCTGAAGACCCTATTGAAGTCAATGGAACTCCATGTGGGCACTAGGGTCTGATCATACAGAGCCAATTGCAGAACTGAACTCCAGATTTGTTTAGTATTTGTAACACATGACTGGGCAGTAAGGACTGTTAGTTTCTATTGCCAGTATGTCCTTGAACAAATCACAACCTATATGTCTCAGTTTATGCATCTGTAAAACAGAGGTGTGGTTAACAATAATATTTATCTCTCACAAAGCAGTTTAAATCTTCTCAACTCTGGACATTTATTAACTAATTAATGCAGCGAGGCTTCATTAATGCTTGGAAAGTACTTTAAAATCCCCAAATAAACAGGTTTGCAGTGCCAGGTATTATGTGACAAATGAATTCTTTAGGGGGACCCTGAAATATCTTATCTTTGTTCTAAATTATTTTAACAGCTGTATAAAAAGGTGTCACAGCATTGCCCTTCTGCTAAGGGAACCAAGGACTCATCTCTCCCAAGATGGGACACTTGGCATGCACAGGCCTAACAACACTAACAGCTGAAGCCTCCACTTATGGAAGGTTCCCTTAGAGTATAAGGGGTGGGGAGCCATTAATCTTTCTCCATCCCCTGCCCAGAAGCGTGGGTGACGTTTGGGAGAGGAGGGAGAAAGAAAGCGTTGGGGGAAGGGCACCTATTAATCTCCCTCCCCCTTCGGAAATACGTGTGTGGGGGTGTTGTTGCTAGAGAAGGAGGGGGAGTAGCCGGGCGGTTTCACCTGCGTGTCTGCTTCCCAGAAAGGGCTAGGGCCTGGTTGTCGTTGGGGGAACAGGCAGGGTGGGTGTGAAAGGCTAGAGCCAAGCTTGCTCCAGAAGGGGCGGCAGAGTGAGGGGGGAAGCCACGCAGCCGGGGTGGGGGTGGTTAGCAACATTTGTCCTTAGCCGGGGAGCAGTGCAGCCCCCGCCGGGGATCGGCCTTTCCCCTCCCGCTTGGCGGTGCCCGGCCTCCCGCGGCAGGAAGGGGAGGCGGAAGAAAGGGGAAGAAGCTCCAGGCAGGCCGGGGGAGGGAGGAGCAGTCTCGGGGGGAGGCGGCAGACGCACAAGATGGCCCCTGCTGCAGAGGCAGCAGTAGCAGCCGGTCGTGGGGAGGAGGGGGCGGCGGCCAGGCGGCCTCTGCTGCCGGTGCTGGAGGCGGTGGGTGCTGCGGCCAGCCCCGTGGCCCGAAGCTGAGAAAAGCTGCGCTGGGAGCCCAGCCGTGCGGTGAGTGCGGGTGCTGGGCTTCGGTGCGGGGAACAATGGGCGGAGGTGGTGTCTCTCCGGCCTGGCCCAGTGGAGGTCGGGGGCTGGCCCCGCCTTACGCAGGGCTTTCAGGTGGCAGGGGGTCCCTGCAGCGGGCTCTAGCCTGTGTCCCTGCCTCCATCTCTAGGCCTCAGGCTTCGGCCGGTCTCCATTTCCGAGTTGTTCTGTCTTGGAGGCCAAGGAGGTTGGTTCTATAAAGCTGGGGGCCGGGAGAAAGAGATGATTTCCTTTGCCCTTGAAGGAGGAGTGGGGGTGGTAGTTCCAGGGGCTTTTGGTTTAGGGGCGCTGGGGCTGGCCTCATGTCATTCTGGGGTAGGGACAGAAGACACTATTTGGGTTGCAGGGAGAGTCTGAAGTATGAAAGAGAATATAGTCCCTAGCCCCAGTTATAAAGGTCTTTTACAGCACAGATGGGAAGTCGATTCCTGCACTCAAAGGGGTTCAGCCCCCACTCTGGATTTGTAGAGCTGATGTGACACACTGAATGCTTTGTTTAAAATATATCTACAAATGTCTGTGTCATGTGTCCCCCGTCCCCCCTGTCAGCCTGCTGCTGTTTTGGGTGCTTATTAAAGTTGTAGGGAACATTCAGGGTAAGTTGGCCAGTGATTTCTCTGTGTGTCTGGAAACTGAGAGCCTGGCATTTGGGAAATGTAAATCTAAAAAGATCCAACTAACTTGACATTGTTTTGGTCTTTGGTATTACTTTAGACACAGAGTTAAAAGATGGGGCAAGGATTTCCTGCCAGGAAACAGAGCACTGAGTAGCTACCCTTATGTGTTTGGGGGGGAGGGAGAAAAGAAGAATAACCAGAAATGATGTATTGTCTTCAGAGGCCATATTGAGTGAGATCTGTGCCATTTTAAGAGCCCACAAGTAGGGAAACTGACATTTCTTGTATAAACTGGTATTTCATTAAATTCTTTCCACATACACTTCTTTCTTCTAAACAGTTGTTTTAAAACTTGTTTTGTTTCAATCACTTATGGGGGAAAAAAAGTATTGGTGACATTTTATCAATTGGTAAGGAGCTTCCATTATTTTAATGTAATTTTGATAAATTTAAAATGGCCAAACTATTAAATTGCAAAAATGAGTTCATCTTAAAACAGCTAGTTCACCCCATCAGTAGGAATGGTACTTTTAGTGACATGTTACCCTTTGATCGCTCTGTAAGATGACAATTGGACTATTTTTACGTTTATACTATAGTGATGTCTAGTATCTGTGACACATGGAAGAAGTGTGCTACTTTTTCCACTAAACTATTTTTTCCCCATCTTCAGGGATATATAAATCTTGTTTTAAACCTTCCTGCCAATTCCTGAGCATATGGATAACTAATTGTGTATGGTCTTATTGACTTCATTGAGACTATTAACGCATGAATAAAGTTATGCACATGCTTGAGTTTTGGCAGGACTGGGGTCCACATCTTTATCAGTCAGTGAAATTATCGTAGAAATTATCAATCCAGAAATGCAGTGTTTAATTTCTCCTATTGATGTGAACATATAGTTTCCTTTGAAGTTAATAAGAGCTGGGTGCCTCAAAGGGGGATGATCTCTCTCTTTTCTCCCCCTCCCCCCTTCTGAAATTGTTTCAGCCTATTATTTCTGGCGTAGAAAAGGCTCTTCCAGAGCAGATGCTTTAGCAGGTTATTTTGAGGGACCTTTGCACTGATGCTACATGTATTCTGTTGGTTTGATGGACTCTGATTTCCGTTGCTGTCAGTAAACACCTTTGGTCAGCAATAACATTCATGGGGATGAAGAGGAAATTGCTTGTTCTTTGTACCAAAACCAACTTAACTTAAAACAAAATGTACTAGATGGTTGGTTTGAAGTTGGTCTGGGCTGGTAGTGACTGCAAGGTCTGATCTAATGTCTGAGTTGCATGAAACTAAGGGCAGATCTGCAGGTAAAATGTTGCATTGGTGCAGCTGCACTGGTGTAGTGTAAATCCACCTCCCAGAGAGATGGTAGTTATGTCAATGAGAGAAGCTCTCTCATCGACATAGTACTGTCTATAGAGGAGGCTAGGTCTGTATAACTCTGTTGGATTTTTCACGCTCCTGAGCGATGTACTTACAGGTCTGTAGTGTAGAGTGGGCCTTAATGATGGCTTCAGCCCACTTCCCAAAGCGTAAGTGTCTGCATGACACAGACCAGTACCAGTTTTGCTAACTGAAAGATTTAACAGAGTTAAGTGCTGAAGACCTAAATTATTTAAAGATGGCCCTCCAAACCAGGTTTGAACTAACGTTGATGGGACAGTTTGTAGGGACTTGAACTCCTGTTGCCTATGACCTACCAGCTATCTGGATTGAGACCTTCTGTCGCAAATGCTGTCAATCTGGTACTCTTCAGTAGTGGTGAATTAAGAGAATGTATACACCCAAGATTTTGAACTAATTGCTTTATTTTCATATATGTCTGAATATTTGGAAAGAATCTGAAAATGGTGGCAAGGATTGAAAATTTCACCGATCTGGGACTTGCTATATACACAGGCTTGGCAGAATTTGATTTTTTTTTTTAATCTGAATGTTTAATATTTATTTTTAAGTATTTTCTATTTTTAATCATTTAATTTTCACAGTTGCAGGACATTAAGGGGGGTTAGTGCTAGGGTAGCGCTGGCAGTGGGGCTTCAGGAGTCTCCCCCAATAGGCCTGACACCTGGTCACAATGTTCAGGGGAGGCTGTGGTCCAGACTCCATGAGGAGGAGGGTGAGCTCCCAGCCCTATGCGAGGCCGCCCTATTGATGAATGACTTCTGCCTGGGGATGGCCTCTGTACTCCTGGCTGTGAATGAGCAAGCAGGGAGGTGACAGTGGGGCTGTAGAGTGCTCCCTGCATGCCCACCAGGCTGGTGACACCAGGTCCCTGTAGGTGTTAGCTGTGGGAGAAGCTGCACTTGCCGACTGTTATACATATTTTTTGTTGATTTCTATGTCAGGTGAAATTGATGTTTAATGATGACTAATGATTTAAATCAAATCCTGCCAATCGGACGTATATGATGCTGGACAAGTGCCCAAGAGAAGCACTGCTAGATTAACAAACTGATAGTGTTAAGGTTCATTATCTCATGACTCATCATGGCAAAAAAAGGTGTGCTGTATGCCATTAGAAAACAGGAATTAGTTTTTTGTTTGTTAGCTATGCATGTTGTGATTACCATATTTCTTTTTCCATGTGAATTCCAACATGATTTTACTGTCTAATATCTAGAAAACAAATGACTGCAAAATAATGCTTTAAATGCCTTAAGTGTAAAATAGGGATAATGATACTTGCTACTTTTGTAAAGCTGTTTATAGGACTTTCCATCAGTAGTTAGCATAAGAACTAGGTATTTATTTATTTACACTCTCTGAAAAGCTTGCAAATCCCAGTTTTCAAATGATATGAAGAATAAGACTGAAATTTTAAAAAGAGTGCCTAAAGTTAGGCTCCCAAATATGTGGCCTGACTTTCCAAAAGTGATAAGCACCCAGAAGCTCCCATACGTGGTTTAACCAAACTTTATTTCAAATCTTGACCTTTCTCTCTCACCATCACTGAAATCAGTTGCAACATGATTTTAAGTAGCTGCAAAGTAGAAGAGGGACAAATAAAAACATAATCAGTGTGGGGTTTTTTTCCCCCTAGCCCCCCAAGGCCTGGAATACTGCATCCTGCTTGAGTTTGATTGACTAGTATTTAGAACCAGAAAATTTCTCCCCCATATTGCCATTGGACCATTGATCACACAAACATGTATGCATCTCCACTCCAGACTTGAACATCTGGAAAAAAATAGTTAAATTTTTCATGTTTACAAAAAATCTATTGTGACAGTTAGGTATGTTTAAAATAACTACCCCATATACCGAAACTCAGCAAGTGATCCAACGTCAATGAACAATAACCCTTCTATAAAAATTCTTTTGGTCTTCCACCCTTTCAAACCACTTTCAAGAAAAGCCTGAGAAAATAGATAGGCCTTGCAACCTTCCCCTCTCAATGGAGACAGATGAGGAAGGAAGCAAATTCCGTTTGTGGATGAACTCCACAGAAAATTGTCTCTATATGTACAAAGCAAGTGGTTGTTGGTCTTTTAACAGCTGAGATCAACTGGGATACTTGAGCCATCTCTTTTTTTGTGCTTTAACCTAAGATACACAGGATCCGAACCATAAAGAAACTTGTATATCAAAGCCAGTACTTTGTGGTGCACCTGACAATGAACTGGAAACTAGTATAGTCAAGGGAGCATAAACATGTGTTTCATGTGTGAAATGGCAGTCAGTAAGCAAGTGCGTTCTGCACTGTTTGAAGTTTCAGTGTGACCTTTAAGGTTAGCTATATGGAGGGCACATTGTCTGGAGATTCTTGGGTAACGGTTGTGACATCCACAAATAGCGACTGATCATGCATAATTTCTGTACAGTAAAAAAATTTAACACTTGAGTTATAAGATCTGTTCTCCTTTTGAGTTGATCCAGGTGTAGCTTCTATTAGTGTCAATGTGGTCATGAGTATGTCTTGAGAACTATGGTAGGGCAGACTATCTTTTGCACACAATCCCATTGTTTTAATTGGTGGCCTGTGTAGTAAAACTTAAGTGACCTCATACTATTGTAGTTTCAAAGGAATTAATGACTTATGTCTCCTATACTTGTGGAATGACATAACTGAGGAGAAGTCTCAATGTCTGTAAAACTGTATGGGCACTAGCCTGTTTCAGTGTGGTATTACAAATGCATAGGTTCATTGCAGTTTCATGCTGTTATTAGGGTGGCACTGCTTGTGTCCTCCTATAGTTTGAAGTTACAGAACAGCATCCATAAACCTCTCTGCTTGGTAGTTTATCCTTCAAGCTGAAATATTTCTTGCTTCATATTTGACCAAAAATTATTTTTTAAATGTTCAGCTCTTTTTGAGTGAGAGAAAATGAAGTAGATGGAAAATACCAATTATTAGAGAAGATAAATATTTTTTTATAAGTTTTGTCTGCCCTCTGCTACGTTGAAATGGAAAGCAATGTGCTGGAAAGAGAACATTCCTCTCTTCTAGCTTTACTTCCTTCCACAGAGCATATGGTAGGTGTGTGTGGGAATATAACTTGTTGAGAGAGAGCTTTTTTTTTATTATTATTTTTTATTTTTTTTATTTATTTATTTTAGAGATGGGTATTAATACTACTTTCAGCCTTCAGTGGCAGGGGTGGCTCATTGATTGAAACATGTTTGAAATGCTTATTGTACTGGAGCAGGGGTGGGCAAACTTTTTGGCCTGAGAGGCACATCTGGCTGGGGAAATTGCATGCAGGGCCATGAATGTAGGGCTGGGGCAGGGGGTTGGGGTGTGGAGGGGTTGCGTAGTGTGGGAGGGGGCTCGGCAGGGGGTTGGGGTGCAGGGAGGGGAACGAAGTGCGGGAGGGGGCTCAGGATGGGGTTGGGGTGCAGGATGGGGGTGCAGAGTGTGGGAAGGGGCTCAGGGCAAGAGGGTGGGGGCCCAGGGCAGGGGGTTGAGGTGTAGGAGAGGGTGCAGGAGAGAGCTCAGGGCAGGGGGTTGGAGTGCAGGAAGGGGTGCAGCATGCAGGAGGGGGCTCGGGGCAGGGGATAGGGGTGTGGGAGGGGTTTAGGGTGTGGGGTTTGGCCTGGCGCTGCTTACCTTGAGTGGCTCCGGGGTGGCAGCGGCACACAGCGGGGCTAAGACAGGCCCCCTGGCACCACGCCGCTCCCGGAAGCACCCGGAACCACATCCCTGGGGAAGTAGGGAGGCAGAGGGCTCCGCACACTGCCCTCACCTGCGGGTACCGTCCAAGCTATTGACTGTGGTTCCCTGTTCCTGGCCAATGGGAGCTGCGGGGGGAGGTACCCACAGGCAAGGGCAGGGCACGGAGCCCTCTGCCTCCCCCAACCCCCAGGGGCCGCAGGGACTTCCGGGAATGGCATGGGGCCCACGGTGCCACAGGGGTGGCAATCTTGCGGGCTGGATCCAAAGCCCTGATGGGCCGGATTCGGCCCACAAGCTGTAGTTTGCCCACCCCTGTCTTGGAGCCATCCATTCAAATTTAGGCAACATTGACTTCCCTGCTACTTACTGTTTGGGATTTTCAGAACCAGTGCAGTTTCGTAGCGTAGACGAGATGTATTGTGGTTGGATGTTTCTTTTAAAGTGATCATCAGTGAAATAGTTTAATGTGACTTATAGTAATTTGAAGTCAGATAACATTATGCTTGTTACTGCCATGTTGTTTGTGGTGAAGCTGAACCAGTGTTAACAGCACTGAAGCTTATTCTGGTTTAGACAAGGCCTGAGAACCCTAGAGCTGCTTCTGGACTTGCAGATCCCATGTTAGAGTTCAGAACTACTGCCAGCCTACCATGATGGCTAGTATCTCATCTTTAAATTATCTTATTTGAACTTTGCTGTATATAAAGCGGGATCAGGATTCCAATCTAGATCCTGCCTTAAATGAACTTAAAAAAACCCTGACCATCTTAATAAGTGGACTTTTAGACAAAGTGAAAATGAGGTGCTATCTGAGATTGAAGGGTTAAAAGAGGTTCAGCAAGGTCCAGATGGTGCATATCCATGACTTCCTAAGTATGAAGTGGCTGAACTTCTAGCAAAAACATGCAGTCTCATTTAAAAACCGCTACTATATAGGTGCCTTGGAAGGTAACAAATGTTGTACTCAGGGGTGATCCAGGGAATTAAAAATGGTAAAACTTACTTCTGTACCTGGTAAATTGGTTGAAATGATCATTAAAAACAGAACAGTAAAACCTCCTGAAAGATCATCATATGATATACTATCTAACCTGCATGGTTTCTGCAAAGGAAAGTTGTCTCGCGAAACTCTTAAAAAGCTTTGAAAGTGTCGTCAAAGTAGTGGATACAGCAAAACTGGTTGTCATAGTTTATTTACATTTTCAAAAGTGCTTTTGGGGGGTTGTGGAAGCTAAGAGTTTAGTTAGCATTCAGAGGGAGATTAGATGCTTATATAGACAAAAATATTCCCACTCATGCATTCAGAGTTTTGGAAGGGATAAAAAAACCCTCATGCTTCTAGTTTTCAAACTAGTGTTTAACTATTAGGGATTAGGATGAGAGCTTCATTTGGATAAATTATATCGCATCTGCCTACTGTGATTCTTGCACCTTCCTGTTAAGTACCTGTAACTGCCACTGTTAGACAGGAAACAGGATTAAGTGGACTACAGAGTCTGGTGCAGTATGATACTTCCTATATTTTCTATATAGAATACAAATTGTGATAGGATAAAATGAAAGCCAGAAAAGGAAAAGCACACTTCTCTTGTCCCAAAATATTCTGAATTTCTCCTCGGTAGTAATGAATTATGCAAACTTTGGAATAGTATCAGAGAGGTAGTCATATTAGTCTGTATCCATAAAAACAACGAGGACTCCAGTGGCACCCTGAAGACTAACATATATTTGGGCATAAGCTTTCATGGGTAAAAAACCACTTCTTCAGATGCAACTGAATTGTGTTTTTACACACGAAAGCTTATGCCCAAATAAATCTGTTAGTCTTTTAACTTTGGAATAGTTCCTTTGAAGAAAGTGGAGGGTGGAGGAAAAGAGGGAAGACAGAAAGTCATTAAAGGTTAATAGGAAAATATAATTGTCTGTTATGAATGCAACACTTGCGTGTGAATGAATGTTAGCTCTTGTACTCATCTTGTATTGTACCAGCTCTTAGGTGTTCACATGATGTTTATCTTTACATTTAATAGCATGATGTGAGCAGACAACTTTTCCAACCTGTTTTAAAACACAGCCCACATAATGTGCAATCAAAACTATCCTTTTCCTGGGGTTTGGTTTTGTCATCGTACTGTTAATGAAGGTCACCCCAGGCCTTCCCTCCATGTTTAGCTTCTCCTAGAGATGGTCACAGGACTGCTACATCTGTGCACTAAATCCTCTCTTCTTCAGATCCAACCTAGAGAGCCACTCCCATCTAACTTATCAGTGGTGGAATTTAATGAACTTCATTCGTACTAGTGAATCTGCTGTAGTCTTGATTCCAGCAGAATCAACAATAACTGCAGCTGGGGTGGGTTCACAAACTGTCAGCTAGAAAAAGATTGACAGTTACATGTTCCTATTGCATGAACAAGCTGTACTCCTTCAAGGGGTCCAGTAGGAATTTTTTTTCATCCCTGGCATGTGCAACATTGCACGGTTGTTGGATGGTCTTGTACTTTCCACTCAACCATCAGTGACTAGCTACTGCCAGAATGTGATGGACTACTGGTCTCATATAGTGTGGCAGATCCTGCAATATGTGCTTTTAAGATGTGTTGAACAGTAGTTTAGTTTGTGAAGTGGTTATCTTGATGCGTAGAGATTCATTGTCCAGGCTTCCATTTCCAAGAGTGTTGGGGGCATAATTTAGGATGCAGAAAGGGTATTTGGAGCTTAGAAGCATCAACAGAGGTACTATATGTACTCACATGAGCTAGTTCTACAAGACCAGCCAATTCCTGCACATTTGGAGACCACCTCTTGTTGGGATTTTGCATGCAGAGTATATTGTCCGGGAAAATTCATTGCAATGTTTCAAAATTGTGGATGACAATGAGTCATCTGAACCATTTCCAGTCATTAATGGGGTCAAGCAGGACTGTGTGTTGGCTCTAGCTCTCTTCAGTATGATGTTCTCTGCCATGCTTACAGACGCCTTATGTGATTGTCGCACCAAAATTTGTTGTCAGATATTGGACTGATGGCAAGCTCCTCAATTTGAGGAGACTACAGGTGATGACAAAAGTACAGGAAGTGACTTTCATGATCTTTGGTTTGCTGATGACTGTTTCCCGAATGTCAAATCTCAGTCTGACATGCATCAGAATGAGCTATTTTTCTTCAGCTGGTGACAACTTTGGTCTCTCAACATCAAGACGACAGAAATGATGTACCAGTCTGCACCAGGAAAGTCTGACGTAGAACCTAGTATCCCAGTGAATGGCCAAATCCTTCCGGCAGGTTCACCTACCTTGGAAATACTGTCTCATTCACATAAATGATTAAACCAATGCCAGAATTGCAAAAGTGAGTGTGGCCTTTAGGCTCCCACACATTTGCACATAACCTGCCAGAGGCATTAATCAACAAACAAAACTGAAGGACTACAAAGCCATCATGTTGCCACCTCTGATGTATGCATGTGAAACCTGGATGGTGTACAGATGCCATGCTATGAAACTGAATCACTTCTCCATGGGCTGTCTGAGGAAACTGATCAGGATAAGATGGCAAGACAAGTTTCCAGATACTTAAGTTGTCTTATGACCAGGCATTCCAAGCTTCCATATTCTGATATCACATATGAGATGATCAGGCCATGTCAACAGAATGTGAGAGGATCGACTGCCAAAGAAGATATTTTACAGTGATCTGAAGGAAAGCACTCTCAAAGAGGCAGAAAGAAATGTTTCAAGGGCTCCCTCAAGTTATCCCTGGGGTGTTTCAACATTGACTCAGACTGCTGGGAAGATCTCACACGTCATTGTTCTACTTGGTGAATGCTTGTGTGTGCAGCTCTCCTGCTGACGTAGCTACTGCCACTTGTTTAGATGGGTTTTTCTTTTTTATGTTGACGAGAGAGCTCTCACCTCTCAGCATAGAGCGGCTACATGAGCGATCTTTCAGTTTGCTAGTGTAGACATGGCCTGAATCTCACAACAGCAGCATGGTCACTGTTAATCAAATAACACATAGTGGCATCTCTTGTTCAGTGTGCCACAGACTGTTCAAAGCTCCAATTGGCCTGATCAGCCACTCAAGTGTTCACAGAAACTAAAGCAACCACTGATGTCATGGTCATCTTTGAACTTGAAGGACAAACAACACATGTTATATGAAAACTTCCACTGTCCTTTATGGTCACAAAAATCAATACAAGTTCTCTATTCCGGGAGAGGTAGTACCTGGGAGTGCAGCAGAAGAAGCATTGCTGTTCTTGAAGGTGAAATTTGCTTATAGTGGATAGAGTCAAGGTTGCATGGGGCTTTACCTTAAGGCTGTATTTCTTGGTTTTCACAAGTTGGAGTTTTGCTGAAATCAGTGTTCTGGAAAGGCATGAGCTGGGCTACCTTAAATCTGTATATATAAATTAGAGGATGTAATGGAGGGAGAAACAAAGTAGATGTGCAGCACTAGAAGTCAAGAATCAGTAAATTAAAGGGTCTTAGGGCAGCTGAAGCTTTCACTTCAGCCCAGTGTTTTCCAATACTTCAAAAATATAGAGAAGAAAATGTTCCTTGGTCATTTTAGATTCATTTTACTTTTTCAGTGATATTGACTGAATAATTTGAACAAGGGTAGCATAATGCCTTTCCCCTTCCCCAACAATAACAAGTAATACAGGGTATATGTAAAGGAAGAAAAGAGTTCAAGAATTTTCTAACTTAGTAAAGGCTAAATTCTGGATACCCTTATAAAACTTAAGTAGAAGTGCTTGCTTAGGAGAAAATGTGAATGTTGAGGAATAGGAAATTGCATCCTCTTTCCCAGGGGTGGCCAACATGAGCCTGAGAGAGCCAGAATTTACCAATGTACATTGTCAAAGAGCCACAGTAATATGTCAGCAGCCCCCCATAAGCTCCTCCCTGGCTCCCAGTGCCTCCTGCCCACCAGCAGCCCCGCTGATCAGTGCTTCCCCGCACCTCGGGATCAGTTGTTTCTTGGCATGCAGGAGGCTCGAAGGGGGAGTGGGAGGAGCGAGGGCATGGCAGGCTAGTGGAGGGGGTGGGAAGAGGCGGAGTAGGTTCAAAGCCTGTGGCAGAGCCAGGGGTTGAGCAGTGAGGACCCCCGGCACATTTGTAGCTCCAGCCCTGGAGCTGGTGCCTATACAAGGAGCCACATATTAACTTCTGAAGAACCGCATGTGGCTCCAGAGCCACAGGTTGGCCACCCCTGCTCTTTCCATTTCCTTACCTGGGGTAAAGTGTAGAGCAGGGGTCCCCAACCTTTTTAGGTCCAGGGACCAGTTTCGTTTGCCGGACCCTCCGCAGGCGTGCCTGCGGGAGGTCCAGCTGAGCCGCGGGACGAGCGCTCCCTCCGCAGTCGTGCCTGCGGGAGGTCCGCTGCTCCCGGGGCTCAGCTGGAGCTTCCGCAGGCACGCCTGCGGGAGGTCCACCGGCTCCAGTGGACCTCCCGCAGGCGTGCCTGCGGAAGCTCCAGCTGAGCCCCAGGAGCAGCGGACCTCCCGCAGGCACGACTGCGGAGGGAGCGCTCGTCCCGCGGCTCAGCTGGACCTCCCGCAGGCATGCCTGCGGAAGCTCCACTGGGTCGGTTCGCGGCCCGGTTTCTAAGAGGCCGCGGACCGGTACCGGGCCGCGGACCGGGGGTTGGGGACCCCTGGTGTAGAGTACTTAGTTTTTGTAGTGACCCATCCACTCCTAGTCTTTATTCAGGCCTAATTTGATGTTGCAAATTAATTCCAGTTCTGCAGTTTCTCATTGGAGTCTGTTTTTGAAGTTGTTTTTAATTGAATTGCCACTTTTAAGTCTGTTATTGATTGTCCAGGGTGATTGAAGTGTTCTCCTACTGGGTTTTGAATGTTATAATTCTTGATGTCAGATTTGTGTCCATTTATTCTTTTGCATAGAGACTGTCTGGTTTGGCCAATGCAAATGGCAGAGGGACATTGCTGGCACATGATGCATATATCACATTGGTAGATGTGCAGGTGAACGAGCCTCTGGTGTGGCTGATATGGTTAGGTCCTATGATGGTGTCCCTTGAATAGATATGTGGACAGAGTTAGCAATGGGGTTTGTTGCAGGGATTGGTTCCTGCGTTAGTGTTTTTGTTGCTGGTGAGTATTTGCTTCAGCTTGGGGGGCTGTTTGTAAGTGATTACTGGTCTGTCTCCCAAGGTCTGTGAGAGTGAGGGATCGTCCTTCAGTATAGGTTGTAAATCCTTGATGTGCTGAAGAGGAAACTGTAGGTGACAGCTAGTGGCGTTCTGTTATTTTCCTTGTTGGGCCTGCCCTGTAGTAGGTGACTTCTGGGTACCCTTCTGGCTCTGTCAGTCTGTTTCTTCAATACTCACTTGGTGAAGTGTAGTTTTAAGAATGCTTGATAGAGATCCTGTAGGTGTTTGCCTCTGTCTGAGGGATTGGAGCAATGCGGTTGTATCTTAGAGCTTGGCTGTAGACAATGGATCGTGTGATGTGTCCTGGATGAAAGCTGGAGGCATGTAGCTAAGTATAGCGGTCAGTAGGTTTCCGGTATAGGGTGGTGGTTGTGTCACCATTGCTTATTTGCACTGTAGTGTCTAGGAAGTAGATCACTGTCTCTTCTGCCTTTTTCCAATCCCTGAATTGACACTTCTGTAGATGGTGCTTTTTTTGTTTCACAACAGGCACTATTTCTAATGGGTTAACTTTTCTGACTCCATTGATCTCTACCTCTTGCAGTAGGCATGGACTGGGTAAGGGGGCAGCACGACTGAAAAAGTTTGGGGACCACTACTCCATTGCTCTGTTCCTGCTCCTCTTTCTTATCTCTCCTTTTTCCTGCTGTTTGCCAGCCTACCTGATGCTCCCTCTGCTATTTTCTGCTAGGTTTAGCCAGTAATAGATTCTAATATCTATTGCAGGCAACAGAGATGGCATGTTGCCTATTAATTGCATCACATTGGCAGTTTAAAATTACCGTATATACTTGATCATAAGCTGGTTCGTTTATAAGCTGACAAACACCCTCCACCATCATGGATGGATAAGTAAAAATGGAAAATTTTTGACCTGTTCATAAACTGATCCTCTAATTCAGGGGTCAGCAGACTTGGGCTCCCAGGCCATGAGGATAAACAGCTGGCGGGCTAAGATGGTTTGTTTACCTCAAGTGTCCGCAGGCACGGAGGTAAACCTAAGTAAACAAAGTGTCCCAGCGTGCCAGCTGCTTACCCTGACAGGCTTGGACAGCAACTGGTGGGGAAAAAAATTTGTGACCACCTCCCACATGACTCCACCCCTAGCCTGGGACCCCCACACTCTCCCCATCCCATCCCACCTTATCTGGAGAGGATGTCTCTGGCCGGGCGGTGCGGCTGCGGCCTGCTCCGGCGGGCCGGGCCAGGCGGTGCGACCGCGGCCTGCTCCCCCTTTCTCTGGTGCTTCCCTTTTTTACCAAAAAAAAAAAAAAAAAAAATTGGCTTATGAACTAGTATATACAGTACTTCAGATAGCTCTATTATTGGGGGAAAAAAGCAGAAATACATTGTGGAAGACGAATGTGGTCTTCTGAGCAACTGTGGGACACTGGCCTCTGGCTCTTGTGGCATCTTGTGTCATCTCACCCTCTCCAGAGAGGAAGCTAAGTTAGTGAGTATTGTTCATGGCATACTCCCTGGTTGCTGCTTTGGCCACAGCTGTTAATCTGAAACATGAAAGACCAATTTAGACTAGGTTTAACTGGTTTAACAGAATGGATTGGAGGGTTAAACTAGAGGCCACTACTCTGGCCGCCCTTCCTGTGTATGACTCATTCTCCTATTTGCTTACTGTAGAACTAATTAAAAAGAAAGGAACTAGTGCAGCAAAAAGTTCAGGGTACGTCTACACTGGCAAAGTTACAGCACCAGCAGTTGCAGCGCTGCTCAGAGAGTGCTGAAAGGAAACTGCTCTTGTGTGTTCACACAATCAGCTGCTTGCGCAATAGTGTGTTCACACTTGTGGCACTTGCAGCAGTATTCGGAGCGGTGCACTCTGGGTAGCTATCCCACAGAGCATCTCTTTCTCTTCTACCGCTAAGACTTGTGGGAAGGCTGAGGCATCCTGGTTCCTGTCCCAATGACACGTGATGCATTGCTTCGCATCCCAGAAATCCCTGTGCTTCTGTCTGCATTTGGTGCCATCTTTCAACGATTTGTGTACTGCGCAGCCTGCCTCTTTGGGTTGCAGGAGTGGATCCTGGACTGTTAACCTGTGTGCTGCTCACTCTGACTAACATGTCATGAGTGGCATTGGAGTTATTTCTTAAACTACAAAGGCAAGAGGAGTGTGACATCTCGCCACGTGTAGTAGCTACGACATGAGATTGCTTGTGGCATTCATGGAGGTGCTGACCACAGTGGAATGCTGCTTTTGGGCTCGGGAAACAAGCACTCGGTGGTGAGATCACATCGTCGTGCACGTCTGGGATGACGAGCAGTGGCTGCAGAACTTTTGGAGGAGGAAAGCCACATTCACGGGACTGTGTGATGAGCTTGCCCCAGCCCTGCAGCGCAAGGACATGAGAATGAGGGCTGCCCTGTCATTGAAGCTTTGTGCACTGTTGCAACTGGCTACTCCAGATTGTTACCGATCGGTTGCTAACCAGTTTGGAGTGGGAAAGTCGACGGTTAGACTTGCGTTGATGGAACTGTGCAGGGCCGTTAATCACATCATGCTTCGAAAGACCGTGACTCTGGGCAACGTGTGTGACATTGTGGATGGCTTTGCACAAATGGGCTTCCATAACTGCGGAGGGGTGATAAATGGCACGCATATTCCAATTCTGGCACCAGACCGCCTAGCCATCGAGTACATTAATCGCAAGGTGTATTTCTCAGTGATTTTCCAGGTGCTTATGGATCACTGTGGGTGTTTCACAGATATTAACACAAGCTGGTCTGGAAAGGTGCATGACACACCCATCTTTCAGAACACTGGCCTGTTCAGGAAACTGCAAGCAGGGACTTTCTTCCCAGACTAGAAGATCACCATAGGGGAAGTCAAAATGCCCATTGTGATCCTGGGAGACCCCACCTACCCCTTAATGCTGTGGCTTATGAAGCCATACAGGTGGCAACTTGACAGCAGCAAGGAGTGGTTCAACAACAGGCTGAGTAAGTGCAGAGTGACTGTGGAGTGTGCTTTTGGCTGTTTAAAAGCCTGCTGGTGTGGTTTCTGTGGGAAGCTGGACCTGGACGATGACAATACTTATGCTTATAATCGTTTGCTGTACATTCCATAATATTTGTGAAGGGAAGGGTGAAAGCTCTGAGGGCTGGACCACAGAGGCTCAGCACCTGGAGGCTGAGTTTGAACAGTCAGAGATGAGGGCTATTAGAGGGGCACAGTGCAGGGCCATAAGGATCAGGGATGCCTTGAGGCAGCAATTTGAAGCTGAAAGCCATTAATGTTTGTTACTATGCTTGGGATTGCAGTGCTTGTAATGCTAGGAGGTGGTTGGTGCACATGATGCAATAAGGGGGTTTAACATAATTGTATGTTGCTTTGGAGTGCTCTTTTTGCTTTCACTTAATAGAATAAAGATTGCTTTCAAACCAACACAATTGTATTAAAAGAAAACAACCAGAGGAGAAAGTCAAACAAAAAACAGCAGGGAGGGGAATGGGGGGAAGGGAGGTAGGAGGTGGTGGAGGGGTCCTGGGATGGCTAAAGATTTGTGTATGTCCAGGGATCCTATCCAACCTTCTCCTTTGGAATACAGTGCAGTGGGTACTGTACTTCAGCAGGGCCAAACCCCAGAGGGATGGGCAGCGGGTTATATTTTGTGGTGCCCGAGCTCCAGCAATATTCAGAGCCAGGGGCCCAGCTCCAGCAGTATTTGGAGCTGAGTCTCTCCCCCAGCCCTTCCTGGAGCGGGCCCGGGCCCCTGTGGGTCTCCCCCCTGCCCTGCCATGTCCCTGCTTGGAGCAGGTCCCGGCCTCCACCTGTCTCTCCCCCCCCCCCCCCCCAAATGTCCCTGCCCAAAAGAAAGCAGTGCGCCTCTCCCGTGCCTTCTTGTGCTGCCAGAGTAGCACATTCCTAGGTGGAGCCCTGCTCTCTGCAGCAACTGCTGTCTGCTGCCCCAGGGTCCTAGTGCCCCCAGCTGCTAATGGCAAGGCAGGCTGCCCTTCCGCCCTAGCCCTGAGCCTCTCCAATGCCCCAAACCCCTCATCCCCAGCCAGAGCTGTCATCCCCCCACACCCAATCCTCTGCCCCAGCCCTGAGCCCCCTCCTGCATCATGAACCTCTCAGCTCCAGCCCTCAGCCCCCCTGCAGCTTAAGCCTCTGCTCCAGCTCTGAGCCCCCTCCTGCATCATGAACCCCTCATCCTCAGCCCCACAGCCTGCACCCCTCCCCCTTCCCCCACACTCCCTCCTACCCCCAAACTCCATCCCGGAGTCTGCACCCCTAATCCCCAGCCCAGGACCTGCACCCCCAACCTCCTCCCCCCAGGCAGGTGGGGGGGGGGCAGAGTTGGGGGGGCAGGTTCTGGGCACCACCAAAATTTCTACAAACCTGCCACCCATGAGTGGGTAGTGGGAGTCCACAGTGCTTGACTGTAAAGGGGGAGGAGTGGAATGCTGTGGGTATAGACTGGAGACAGGAGGTTGATAAGAGTGTTGGTGGTGTCTGGGGGGAGCATGGGAAAGAGTTTTGCGACAGCAGCAGCAGGGAGGGCGGGTGTGGAGCTGCTCGGTTTGAAGAGCTAGTATTGCCTGGAGTGTGTCTGCCTGGCACTCCATAACATTTAAGAGCCACTCCATGGCTTCATTCTGGCATGCTGCATTCTCCTTTCAGTCCCTCTTCTCGCTGTCCCGCCACTCATTCAGTTCCTGTTTCTGGGTGGCGGAGTGCATCATAACATCACTCAGAAAGTCGTCCGTAATTTTTCTTGGCCACTTTCTAAGGGCTTGGCTACGCTGGAGAGTTGCAGCGCTGGTGGAGGCTTTACAGCGCTGCAACTTAGTCACCGTCCACACTTGCAAGGCACATACAGCGCTGCATCTCCCTGTCTGCAGCGCTGGCTGTACTCCTGCTCTGCCTCGGGTATAAGGATTGCAGCGCTGGTGATGCAGCGCTGCTCCACAAGTGTGGTCACCAAAAGCACTGTAATTGGCCTCCAGGGTATTCGGAGGTATCCCAGAATGCCTGTTCAGCCACTCTGCACTCCACACCTGGCTGAGCAAACAGGAAGGGGATTTTTAAAATTCCCGGGGCATCTAAAGGGCGGGTCACCTGAGGCCAGGGCAGTAGAATCTGAACTGATGAGCAATCAGTGAATCTTTCCAGGTGACCATGCCTCCACGTGCCAAACGAGCCCCAGCATGGAGCAATGGCGAGTTGCTGGACCTCATCAGTGTTTGGGGTGAGGAAGCTGTGCAGTCACAGCTGCGCTCCAGCCATAGGAATTACGATACCTATGGGCAGATATCAAGGGCCATGCTGGAAAGGGGCCATGACCGGGATGCGCTGCAGTGCAGGGTTAAAGTGAAGGAGCTGCGGAGTGCCTATTGCAAAGCCCACGAGGGAAACGCCGCTCCGGCGCTGCCCCCATGACCTGCCATTTTTACAAAGAGCTGGACACGATACTTGGGGGTGACCCCACCGCCAATCCGAGGACCACGATGGACACTTCTGAGCGGGGGGGAGGAAACCGAGAGTGAGGGTACTGGGGTGTGGGGGGACACCCTGGAGTCCCTGGAGGCATACAGCCAGGAGCTCTTCTCAATCCAGGAGGAAGGTAGCCAGTCGCAGCAGCCGGTACTTGGTGAAGGACAAGCAGAGGAGCGGGTTACCGGTAAGCGGCTTCTATTTTCAGGATGGAAATGTTTCGGGGCGGGGGGGGTGTTAAGGCTGCATGCATGCATGCCTAGATGTGGAATAGCCCATTGATGTGGTCTGTCATGTCGCGGTAATTGGCCTCAGTAATCTCTTCAAAAGTTTCAGCCAGAGCGTGGGCAATGCGCCTGCGCAAGTTTATAGGGAGAGCCACTGTGGTCCTTGTCCCAGTCAGGCTAATGCATCCGTGCCACTGTGCCGCGAGGGGTTGGGGGACCATTGCTGCACACAGGCAAGCTGCATAGGGGCCAGGGCGGAATCCGCATTGCTGTAGAAGAGCCTCCTGCTCTTCCCTGGTGACCCGCAGCAGCAAGATATCTTCCAGGATTAACTCCTGTGAAAAATGTTGGGAGACTGTTCAGTGCAGATGCCCCCTGTAGCAGTTTGCTATCCCCAACGCACAGAAACCTGTTGGGTTCTGTGTGCTCTGTTTGGTATGGGAAAAGTATGCTAAAGTGAAGACTGTAAACTCCTTCACTGTGTGGGAATTACTGTCTGGATGAGATTATGAACAATGCTACCCCTGTTAACTGTTGCTATTTTTGCCTTTCGAAAAGTGTCCTTGACTGCTGGACTGCCCGTCTCCTCGACTGCTCAGAGGCTACAAAACCTCAGGAAGAAGCCGTGAAAAACCAAGGAAGATATGCTGAAAGCAGTTATGGATCAGTCTGCCAGAGAGAGTAAAAACCTGCAGGACTGGAGGGAAAGGGAAAGCAGGAGCCGCCAGAGAAACGCAGTGGCCAGGAGGAAAAGCACAAAGCAGCTGATAAGCATCCTGGCGCGCCAAGCGGACTCTATCCAGTCACTCGTAGCCATGCAGGCAGAGCACTACTGTGCCGACCCCCCCCCCCCCCACCGTCCCAAAGCTCTTTCCCTTGTGCCCCAATGTCAGCTCCAAACCGCCTTCCCCAGCATCCAGGTTCTTACCTCCACCAGCTGCCTCCAACCCCTGTATGTTCACCAACCAGCCCTGAGAACTACGACCCTTACCCTCTGCACTCAACCCCCATCACCATGCAGTATAGGCACCCTGAAGTGCAGCAGTCACTGCACAGCACTCCAGACAGGACATATTCAAACCTGTGACTGTACAGTTCACCAACCCACCCCCCTGCCCTTTTAGGTTCCCAAAATGTTGTGTGTCTGTCAAGGAAGTTATTTTCTTTTTATTAAAAGAATTCTTGGTTTTGAAAACAGTTTTTATTATTGCAGAAAGTGAAAGATACCGTGGCCCAGTAAAGAAACAGGCACTGCAAATCATTTTAGGAAAAACAGATTCCTACTAACATTGTAACCACTGCACTTCACTCCCGTGCAAGGCAACAAACATTACTGTTGGCTTTCAGCCTCAAATTCCTCCCTCAAGGCATCCCTAATCCTTGTAGCCCTGTGCTGGGCCTCTCTCTAGTAGCCCTGCTCTCTGGCTGTGCAAATTCAGCCTCCAGGACTTGAACCTCGGTGGTCCATGCCTGACTGAATGTTTCACCCTTCCCTTCACAAATATTATGGAGGGTACAGCACGCGGATATAACCGCGGGGATGCTGCTTTCCCCCAAGTCTAGCTTCCCATACAGAGATCTCCAGCGCCCTTTTAAACGGCCAAAAGCACACTCCACAGTCATTCGGCACCAGCTCAGCCTGTAGTTGAACCGGTCCTTGCTCCTGTCAAGCTTCCCTCTATAGGGTTTCATGAGCCAAGGCAGTAACGGGTAAGCGGGGTCTCCAAGGATCACAATGGGCATTTCGACGTCCCCTACTGTGATCTTCCTGTCTGGGGAAAAAAGTCCTGGCCTGCATCTTCCTGAACAGGCCACTGTTCCGAAAGATGCGTGCGTCATGCACCTTTCCAGGCCAGCCTGTGTAAATGTCAATGAAATGCCCACGGTGATCCACAAGCGCCTGGAGAACCATAGAGAAATACCCCTTCCGATTAACATACTCAGATGCTAGGTGGGGTGGTGCCAGAATAGGAATATGCGTCCCATCTATCGCCCCTCCACAGTTAGGGAAACCCATTTGTGCAAAGCCATCCACAATGTTCTGCACGTTCCCCAGAGTCACGGTGGTTCTTAGCAGGATGCGATTAATGGCCCTGCAAACTTGCATCAAAACGATTCCAACCATTGACTTTCCCACTCCAAACTGGTTCCCGACCTTTCGGTAGCTGTCTGGAGTTGCCAACTTCCAGATTGCAATAGCCACCCGCTTCTCCGCCGTCAGAGCAGCTCTCAATCTCGTGTCCTTGTGCCACAGGGTGGATGCGAGCTCAGCACACAGTCCCATGAAAGTGGCTTTTCTCATCCGAAAGTTCTGCAGCCACTGCTGGTCATCCCAGACTTCCATGACGATGTGATCCCACCACTCAGTGCTTGTGTCCCAAGCCCAAAAGCGGTGTTCCACGGTGCTGAGCATTTCCGTGAATGCCACAAGCAATTTAGTGTCATACATGACATCATCATCATTGGACTCCTCACTGTCACTTTGGAGCTGAAGGAATAGCTCAACTGCCAAACGTGATGTGCTGGCGAGACTCAGCAGCATATTCCTCAGCAGCTCGGGCTCCATTTCCCACAGAAATCGCGCTGCACAGAAACGGTTGGGAGAGTCACAATGGCACAAAACGTGGACGGAAAAACAGTGACTGCTGGGATGTGAAGCGATGCATCACGGGGCGTTGGGACAGGAAGCGGAATGACCCGCACCCTTCCGTCCCCTTCCCACAACCCACGGCGCCAAAATGGGATGAGGTGCTCTGTGGGATAGCTGCCCATAATGCACCACTCCCAACAGCGTTGCAAATGCGGCCACACTGCAGCGCTGGTAGCGGTCAGTGTGGCCACAAACCAGCGCTTTCCCTACACAGCTGTACGAACACAGCTGTAACTCCCAGTGCTGCACATCTGCAAGTGTAGCCAAGTCCTAATTCTGCACAGCCGTTCAGCTGCCAGTAACAAAGAGGGAGGCTGGGTTCCCAAGGTCCTCTCTGTGAAGTTTAAATGCAACATTTTACAGAAGCAGTATTGTTTGCAACACAGACAACACTGATTCAGTGCTTTAAAACACAGTCAGTACTCACACACCTGTCACTAACTGGCTGACCCCAGGCAAGCACACAGGAGCCACAAGACCCCCAAAATGGTGAGTAGCTGCAGGGGTAGGGGAAATCACTCTTCCTAGACCCTGCTGTACACTGGGTACGTGGCTCTTGGGGAGAGCCAGCACTGTAGTGGGGGCCTGATAATCATTCCTGTCACCACACTTTCCAGAGGATGTGATCATTATGGAAGATCTCACTGCTGAGGGTGAGCAGGGAATCAGCGGAGGGTCTTCAAGACTGCAGCTTCCACCCTGGCCCCTGTGCAGCTTGCCTGTGTGCAGCAATGGTGGTGTCCCCCCCCCGCCCCCATGATGGCATAATGATGCAGGTAAGTTACTGTTAATGGGGCAAGAAACAAAGCAGCTCTGCTGAAGAACCTGCAGCCGCAGATTGCCCAGGATGTCCTTGAGAGTTTCCTGGAGATCTGAGGGAGATTCCTTTGAAGTGAGGGAGTCAATCAACAGCCTGTTCTGCTGCTCAGACTTGGCATAGGGTGGAAGACAAGCCTGCTTTCTGCAACCTTCCTGCCCCCAACAACTCGCTTCAGTGATTCGCAAAATTAGATTCACTTACCAGGGTCTCTTCTCCTGTTTGCGCTTCTCCAGTCTCTGACAGCTGTGGCTGGCTAGCCTCCTCCAGGGTTTAAAAAAAAAAAAGCTGACTGCATGCCTCCAAATCATCCTCTGCCTCTGAGTCCACATCCTCATCCAAGATTTCCTCCTCCTGGCTCTGTCCACTCTCGACTAGCATGTGAGCCACCAAAGTATCCACAGTAGTCTTCGCAGTGGGGGTGGGGTCGCCACCGAGTGTCTTGTCTAGCTCTTTGTAGAACTGGCAGATCATGGGCGTCGCACTGGAGCCGTGGTTTGCCTCTTGCGCCTTATGATAGGTATTCCATAGCTCCTTCACTTTGATCCTGAACTGTAATGTGTTCTGGTCATGGCCCCTTTCTGTCATGCATCGTGAAAACTGTTTGTAGGTATCATAATTCCTATGGCTGGAGCGCAGCTGGGACTGGACAGCCGCCTCTCCCCAAATGCTGATGAGATCCAGGAGCTCGGCATTGCTCTAAGTGGGGGATCGCCTGGCGTATGGAACAGGCATGGCCACCTGGAAAGATGCGCTGAGACCATTGCACGCATCACTGAGCAAACAGGAAGGGGACTTCCAAATTTCCAAAGGAATTTTACGGGTTGGGGATGACTGTTGGTCACTCTGAAGGCAGGGCAGTAGTGTTCAAACTGATGACCAGAGAGGTTAGAACAGGCATTGTGGAACATCTCCTGGAGGCCAATCGCAGCACTGTAATTGCCATGGTGTCTGCATTGGCACTGCATGCAGCGCTGTAGCCCCAGGACAGAAAGCTGTATGCCTCTTATTGGGGTGGTTTTGTTTTTTTTTAAAGCGCTACAACTGCACAGTTTCTGCGCACTAAGTGGCTTGGCAGTGTGTACACCTCAGGAGTTACAGCACAGAAAGCTGCTTTACTGCGCAGAAACTTGCCACTGTAGACAAGGCCTCAGACAGGAGGCTTTCTTGTCAGTGGGAAACTTTAATGTTGACTTAGCTTGCTAAACACTCCAGCTTTAGGATTGGCATGTGGGCACTATATCTTCAGAACAGGTTATAGACTGTAGAATAAAGTGTGTGGTTTTTTTTTAAAGCTGCATCCAGTGAAGTGCATTATTTGAACCAGCCAATTAAAGCTTAGAAAGTGATTGTGATCAATCTACTGTGCTTTAATTTCTAACCCACCACACCTTGTTGACAATCCTCTGTAGTTCTCACCATCTCCACTGTACAATAGGGTTCATTAGGAAAGTGGCTGCCAAACTTGGCTAGATGCAAAAAGATTAACATGAAAAACTTGGTTAGAGCAGCTGTCATCTGTAGTATGATTTGTTTTACGTCTTCAACATTCTGTGTAATGAAACTCCTATCTTGTCCATAAGACTGATGTATCTTTTGCACTCATATAGCATTCTTATCTGAGGGGGTACTGAGGCATTATCCTGATGGGTTTTTTTTTTTTTTTGGTAATTCTATTATTGTATAAGAGGCAATATTGACAACTGCTATCCACAGATATGGCATCACTTCTGGCTTTCACCCATCATTCAACCAATGCCTCAAATTTTATTTGAGAACCTGGTGTAGATATGACAAGAAAGTTTATTTTTCTTTTCCCTCTGAGTTGTTGCCTTCTTTTCTGAAACTGCCATTATAGGCGTCAATTTTGACAGCATATTTCTACTGGAAACTGAAGGGAGGTGAGCTATTTGGTCCACATAGGTCTTTGAACAGCCTTCTGCTCACTAATGGCATAGTCTGAATTTGAACCACTGAGCAAGAGCTGAAACGGTTCATAGTCCACCAGGAATCTTTCAGAACCACCCGGACTTTGGAATTCTTCTTTTTAATAGCATGATGTAGTGGTAATAGCATCCGAGGAGCTGGACGTCAGGACTCCTAAGTGATTTTTTTTTCCTTTCTCTGATGTATCGTGTGACTGTGGGCAAGGAACATAGCCTCTTTCACCTCCATTTCCCCTTTAGTAAAATGGTGATACTTGCCCATGTTTTGTAAATAGGTATGAGAGCAGGGATGAAAGGAGCTGTTCAGATACCAAGTATTAATATTGTTATAAAAGTTAAAAAATAAATAAAAAATTGAGAGATCCTATCCCCTAGAACTGGAAGGGACCTTGAAAGGTCATTGAGTCCAGCCCCCTGCCTTCACTAGCAGGACCAACTAGTGAGTGTGCCCCAGATCCCTAGGTGGCCCCCTCAAGGATTGAACTCTCAACCCTGGGTTTAGCAGGCCAATGCTCAAACCACTGAGCTATTCCCCTCCCCCCAAGATTGTGGGTTAAGGGGTATTGAAAGCCGCACTGCTGCTACGAGAGCAATTCAGAGCCTGAAGGCACAGTAGTTCCAATTGGTATGGCATCCTGCTGGATTAGTGTTTACATGAAACAGTGGTTACTCTTGGGTACTGTATTCAACTTTTAGTTTATGCAAAGCAAGCATATTAGCTTGTAGAGAGTAATCCACTTCTTATCTCCTGTATGAGTTTAGCGAACAGGATTTCTCTTCCAGCCTCTTCTTTAAGGTCTGAGAATGGTGAAGTATTAACTCCTGGTGTTTAAGCATTCCCCAGCTGGGTTGGATGATGACCCAGCAACCTTGTGACTGTGAATCAAAGTAAATTCTATAATTACTCTTAATTTATAAAAACCTAAATCTTGTATTAATGAAAAGTGGACAAACACACGGTCCTCCTTTCTCACTGTAAGGTAGCTTTTTGCAAAGTAAGAGATCACAGGAAATTTCATACGTCATTTACGTGATGCTCTTTCTCCTCACTGTAACTGTTGTAAAAGAAAATAACTAAAAGTAGGATTGTTTGAATTACACAAACATTGTGCACAAATCAACCTTTGAAAGCCATTTTTAGTGAACTTTAGATTTTATTTTTGATACACCTGATACAAACCACTGATCAATCTGGTTCACATTAAGGATTGCAAATCTTTGCTATGTGTTTACAGTAGGAGTTTATTTGCTTCTTCCTTGACTTTTCAAGCCTTAACAAGTTTTTACACAATTAAGGCAAGTACTGATTTGCAACCCAGTTCTTCTGGTCACTCCTCTTGCACTGGAATATTTCAGGGCTGGTTTACACTGGGAATTTACATTGGCATAAGTGCATTTTGGGGTGTGAAAAATCCACATCCTTCAGAGATGTAGCTATACCGACCTAATCCCTGGTGTAGACAGTGCTAGGTCGACGGAAGAATTTTTCTGTTGACCTAGCTACTGTTTCTCAAGGAGCGGATTACCTACACCGATGGGAGAACCCCTCCCATTGACATAGGTAGTATCTACTACACTGAAGTGCTACAGCAGTGTCCTTGCAGCAGTTTAAGTGTAGACATGCCTTCAGTATAATATTTGTAACCAAACTAAATATAGTGGAATGGGAATGTGACTGTGTTTCTGAAGAGGATTGATAGGATTGCAGCCAGTTTTGTATGTAGGTTGGTAAATAGTGTCACTGGACTAGTTTAGACTAGCGTAGTTTAATTTGTATGTTCAGATGGAATTCAGGTGTGGTAAAATGTTTCCGGACACGGGCAGAAAAGATTTCCTAGGAATGGAAGCTGTTGGTGAGATGTAAACAAATACCTGAGGAGGTAATAGTGTTGCCGATTCATGAGCAAGGGAGTGTGATAGCTATCTTACTCTCAAGCATTAGAAAGATCATATCCTGGGTTTCTCAGGAACTTCTCTCATGAAGAATCTGAAGAGTTTTGATTCCATTGTTTCTTTATGTGAGCAGTGGGTGAAGTCACGCACAAAGTAAAAATGGTGTTGCTCTCTGGGAGGGCAAAAATGTTGGATGGTTTATCTAGCCACTTAGGTAGCGATCATAGAATCCTAGAAATGTAGCACTGGAAGGGTCCTTGATAGGTCAACTAGTACAGTCCTCTTCATGAGGCAGGACTAACTATTATCTAGAGTAGACCATCCCTACCGTAATAGTAGAGGGAGCCTCTGATTCATCACCAGCAGACCTCTTGAGCGCATCTGACAGATTTTGAAACTACATTGCATGAATCACTGTAATATTTAAAAGTGGGAGTATAGTCATAGTCATGCTGGTGTGACATGCTGGCATGTGAACACTCAATTTTTGATGAAAGTTGGCAGTTAGCCTGTTATGGGACAGCGTCTGCAACATTCCACAAAGTGTCCTTCAAGAAGTTTGCTACTAACCTGTGTCCTACATAATAGACAAATTTCATCCCAGTTGAACTTTACAGGCTTCAGTGGAGTTACACTAGGAATGAAATTCATTCACATTTTGAAAAGGTCCCTCTTTAGGTGGATTGCTTTGTTTAGTTTCCCTTTCTGTCACTGTTTTTGCTGTGACAGCAGTGAATAGCTGAATATAGGAGTGTGTGGAGGGACACTGATATTGGCTGGTGTGGGCAGAATGGTGGCTTTAGTACCTAGATTTCCCCCCTTATTCCGTTTTGTCTGTTTAAACTGCTGTTTAAAATGGGGATTTGAGCAATGCAAGACAAATGGGGAATTTAACTGCTGTATTCATGCAAATAACTAAGACTGAAAGAGTTATTTATAACCTGCTCAATCTGCAGTGATGGAAATGCATTTGCAGTTAAGCACGCGCACATACACCTTCCACGTCATTTTCAAAATTTCCATCTTTTAAGATTTGAGAGCTCAGTTAATATTCTGTGTAGTTCAGTTATGGAGCAACAGTACAATCTTATACTGTTCAGTTCTGGAAATGGATGCCATAATCTCATGCATTTCTTCATTTCGATGCCTGTAACACACAAGCCCACATCAAAAAGCTTTGTGGAGATTTTTAAAGGCATAAATTGAATATGCCCTGGTGTAAATTACTTTTGGGACACAAGTTTGTGGTTTGAGGATTTCCTAATGCCACCAACATCAGAGGAGAAACAATCCAAAATTCAAGCAGGAAAGCATGTGCATTGATTCCCTCAAGATAGTGCTCTTTTATCACAGATAGGGATGGTTTTGCCTGAGGCCATGTCTACACTTAGGGTATGTCTACACTTGCAGAGTTTTTGCGCTGTAAGTTTCACTGGTGATAGGGAACCTGTGAAAGAAAAGCACTGGTTTGTGCACTCGGTTCCTCAGGTGTCAGTGTTTGTTTAGAGCGGAAGCAGCACTTCTATCCTCGATGAGAGCAGCTCCCTAGGGCTGCTATCCCACAGTGCAGCTCTCTCCATTTTGATGATGGGGCTTGTGGGAAGGGCGCTGTGTGTGTGTGAGTGATTGTGAGGCATCCTGGGTCCCTGTACAGCTTCCTCTCCCCAAACACTGATCAGCTGTAGTAGCTCAGCATTGCTCCAAGCAGGGGATCATTTGCTCCATCGAGCAGGTATTGTCACCTGACCAGATAGGTGAGCACTTGCCAAGAAAACAGGAAGGGGAGTTTGAGTTCCCAGGACTTTACAGGGGTGGCAGCAGAGCTGCTGGCCAGAGTGGTCATCTGGGCACTGTGGGATATCCTCAGGCGGCTAAAAGCTGTGTAAACAGGAAGAACGTGTCTTCATTTGCACATCACCGCAAAAGCATCACCAGTAAGAGCTGTATGCCTCTACGCCTGGTGACGGTGGTTTTCTTTTTGCGGTGAAACTTCTGAGTTTCACCGCAAAAAGTTATTGACAAGTGTAGATGCTCCCACGGTTTTTGTGCAAAAAAGGGACTCTTTCTGCTTTAAGTGGCAAGTGTAGACATGCCCTTACAAGCTTACAGCGGCACACCCCTGAGTGACAGAAGGTTTGCTGACATAAGTACTAGTGTAGAATGGCCATAACCTGAGCAACTTCTCCCACAAAGCACCTAGAGATTTTCCTCACAATGGTAGAGACTTGAATTGGCAACTAAGGGATCTGCTGAGCAATATTTTTCAGATCTAGTAGTGAAGACACAACTGCTTGGTTTTTTTCCCCCTAATAGCTATGGCATAAACCTTTTAAAAAAAAAAAAAAAAAAAAAAAGTAAATAAAAGGGAGAAAACCACACCCTTGATGCAGTCTGACTCCTTAATTCCTAATGAATCATTAGGCCAAATTTTTATTATAAATCAAAATCCCCTTGTTTAAAAGGGTTGCTTTAATTCTGCATGCTCTGTAGATCAGCCACAAACACAATTCTGCCATACAACAAATGCATTCTCCTCTGTTTCTTTTCTTAGGCCTTGTCTACACTGCCACTTACAGCGCTGAAATTTTCTTCGCTCAGGGGTGTGAAAAAACACACCCCAGAGCAGTACAAGTTTCAGCGCTGTAAAGTGGCAGTGTAGCTAGTGCTACGCCGCTGGGAGCCATTCCGTTCACAGAGGTGGTTTTATTACAGCACTGGGAAAGCTCTCTCCCAGTGCTGGACCTGCGACTACATAGCCAAGTTAAAGCGCTGCCACGGCAGTGCTTTAACATAGACTGTGTAGACATATCCTTAATGTTTTCCAGTCTTCACTTTCAGAAGTAAGGTCTAGGCAGTTGTGAATAAGGTTATATTGACTTAACATTTTTTAAGCAGATGGTAAGGTATATTTGAGCTCACTGCAGCATGGCTTGCAGAATCCTGCATTTTTAATAATAGATCTTTGTTAGTGCTCACAGTGTGAAATCCACATAACTCTTCTGAGTTCATCACTTCCCCCCACTTTATGGCTGTGAATTCTCAGTACCAACTTTCTTTTGGCAAAACTTGTTTTGGCTTACAACAATGACTTTTGGTGTAAGCAGTAAGGGGAATATTGAGCTAAGAACCAGAAAATAGGAGCCTTGTAAAGCTAATCCGCTTCCAACAGTTTTGTGTTGAGAGAACAGTATAAACCTGTTGAGAACACTTTTTTTTCCCAAACCACAAAATCTGTCATTAATGAAACTATTTTTATACAATTTAAGAACAAGCAAAATATTTCAATGTAATATGTCGCCAATATATTTTTAATAGATTATGATCACCCGTTTGCCTCGGTTGTTTTCAGGGTCTGTAATTTGAAGCCTAATAGGACTATGTATACCTTAAAACTTTTGCTGACTGTCCTTCACGCCCTCTCTTCATTCTTTTAAATCTAATTAAAAGGCCTGCATTCGGAAACCAGTAACTTCTGTCTTACTCCAAAGTACAAGTTTCAGTCTGTTTGAATCTGGTGAATCTTCTTGTACCTGTGCTAACTGATGCTTTTCCTTTAGAACAGATGATAATCTCATTTTGTTTTGCATTTAAAAAAATCTGAGGCAGCATTCTTTCTTTTGTGGTTAGATTCTAAAATGCCTGTTAAATATCAATAGGTGGGTGAGTGGAAACCCTGAAACGAAAGCCTTTTGTTTCCATTTATGAAAACTGTATGAACAGTTGTTTGCCATGTTAATAAACCCCTATGGGAGAGAGAGGATATATATATAAAATAAATCTGAAGGGTAAATGGGACTAATGCGAAAGTGGCACTCCTTTTTAAGAAGACTATATATAGTTAAATGAAAAATCTCACTCTGAATTAGTGCCCTGCCCCAAGGTTAGTTCTGGTCTCTGGAACTCTGCTCTCTAGCATTGCTACAAATTAAATCACCAGGTGCCAGTAGTATTTAAAGCTAATGATGCTCTATTACACATAGTCAGAAGTGCCTGAATTAAACTGCTTTCCAGCAAGTGTTTTGTGACCTCACTCCCACTGGGTGACTGAAGAGTTAAGCCCTGCCTGTGTGGGAATTTAACACTGCTTAAGAGCAACTAGCAAGTTTTATCTACACTATTCACTGTTTAAATTTTACTGCAAATCCATGTTAAAGGGCATGGGGACATCCTTGAGCACGGTGCTGGCTAACTTATGTTCCCTTTATGCTACAATTACACCATAGTCAGGAGAGCTGGGTACTGCATTGTTCTAGTCCAGGGGTGGCCAACCTGAGCATGAGAAGGAGCCAGAATTTACCAATGTACATTGCCAAAGAGTCACAGTAATACGTCAGCAGCTCCCCATAAGCTTCCCCACCTTGCTTCCAGTGCCTTCCGCCCACTAGCAGTGCTGCCGATCAGCACCTCCCTTCTCTCCCTCCCTCCCTCCCTGCACCTCCAAATCAGCTGTTTCTTGGCATGCAGGAGGCTCAAAGGGAGAGTGGGAGGAGCGAGGGCTTAATATGGGGGAGATCCAGGTGTGGGGTGAGAGATTTCTATGTGGGGCAATCTGGGCGTGGGCAGCTCAGTGGGAGATCTGGATGCACAGGGGCTCATTGGGGGATTCCAGGTGCAGGGGCAATGGGTCTGTGCAGGGGATCCAGGTGAAGGTGGTTGGGGCTCAGTGGCGGGGGGGGGGAGGGAGTGGGGCTTGATGAGGAGGGGGTCTGGGTGTGGGGGGGCTACTTGAGGGTCCAGGTTTAGGGGGGTAGGGCTCAGTGGGTTGTGCATTGGCCTGCTAAACCCAGGGTTGTGAGTTCCATTCTTGAGGGGGCCATTTAGGGAACTGGGATAAAAAACCTGGCTGGGGATTTGTCCCCCCTTTGAGCAGGGGGTTGGACTAGATGATCTGCTGAGGTCCCTTCCAACCCTGAGATTCTATGATTTCTTATCAGGGTGTGGGTTTGATGGGCCTGCTTACCTGGGGAGTCCTAGCTGCTGTCAAGGGGATGCTGCATGCTGGGCTCCTGCTTATCCTTGAGGAGGCCACTTAGGGATCTGGGTCAAAAATTGGTCCTGCTAGTGAAGGCAGGGGGCTGGACTTGATGACCTTTCAAGGTCCCTTCCAGTTCTAGGAGATTGGTATATCTCCAATTATTACCTTTATTACCTATTACCTTCCTCCGCCTCCCCCTACCTCTGTGCGATTCCTCTATTCCCTTTTCTTCCCTACCTTTTCCCCCCTACCTTTCCCTTCCACATTACCCCCTCACCCCCTTTCCTTCCCCACTCCCTCTTCCACCCCCTCTTTCCTTCATTCCCTCTTTTCCCCTCCCCATCCATTCCCAGCATGGGCACTCACTGTTGCACAGAAAACAGGAAGGTTCCCAGCACACAGTAGGGGAGCACAACTGGCACTAGGACCCAGGAGGCAGCATTCAGCTGCAGAGTCAGCAGAGCTGAGACACAGCTTCCTTCAGATGGGCAGCTCTGTGCTTGCAGAAATGGGGAGATGGGGGACAGTGACACGTAACCCTATGTGCCCCCATGCCTCACCTCAGTTTGAGGGGGAGACCATTCCCCCCCCCCCCCAAAAAACAAAAACAAAAAACTGCACCCATGGTCGTCCTTACTGCTCCTATGTGGCTTCCCTGCTATTTTCTGCAGGGAAGCACAGAAATTTGGGGGGAGAGTGTTTTCCGCTGGCGTGCAGTCCCTCAGAATTCTCCCAGGAGTAGATAGTCTTCTAAACAAGTCACCTAACAAGGTTGTATTTGTATGGGAGACAACAGCATTGGTTCAGAATATGCTGCAAAAAATAATTACGATAAACATCTGTGAAAATTCTATTTTTTTCCCCTCTAACAGTCTCACTGTTGTCACTGGTGTAGCTACAGTGTAAGTAGCCTTGGTAGAAGTTATAGCTTAGACTGGCCCCTGGCATTTTAACTATTGTGTAATCACAGTCAGAGCTAGTCTAGACAACAGTGATTCAAATTCTGTAAGCTGCCTGTGTCTCCTCTGTGCTAGCACTCCCACCATTGCTACTGCTTTTGGAGTGGCATTAGGGATGGTAAATGGGAAATTTTAAAGGCAAGGCCATGATGAATTGTTAGACCGTAATTTTCTTTGTTGCCACCATAGACAGAAGACTGTGCTGTAATCATGTTAGGCTAAAATACTGTTTCCAAATACAGTTATAGAATTGTCTGCTGTTCATTCTGGCAAGAAGGAGGCATGCCTCATGGTTGGTTTACTTTACAAAAATTAAGTAGGTTTAATTAACACATGTAGGGAAAAGAGAATCTCTTCTGCACTAATGCTCCCACCTGAGCTACTATTAGTTTAGTGGGATTTTTTTGTAAAATTCTCTAGTGTAGACATAGCCTTTGTCTGCATTCATAGTGGAGTTTGCCTTTACTATCATTTAAAGGTGGTGTTAGGCGGTATAGATTTTAAGGCCTTCACTGGGGCAAAAAAGTTTATTTTAACTCATTAAACGAACTGTTACAATCCTAGTGAAGACAAGGCAGTTTTAATTTCAACTAATTTTAGCTGGGGAGATAACTAACACATTAGCTATCTTGCTGTAAAATTCTAGTGGTCAGAAGTCTTTCAGTGCTCTAGTTAGGAGAGGTCAACCATAGATGTTGACATTGTCTACTTACATCAGAGTAAAAATTACCTGTGCCTCGTCTTAACTAAGATTTTACAACAAGATAGCTAATGCATGTTATCTCACCGGCTAAAATGGGTTAAAACTAAAACTGCCTCATCTTCACTAGAATTGTAACAGATAAGATTAATTAACATGGGTTAAAAATACTCTTTTACCTAATGCAGACATAGCCTAAACCCAGGTGACGAGGGTTGAGTGGAAGCCCTTGTCTGTATGAGAGTTTTAGCATGTTAGCTATCATTATGTAACAATACTCTTTTTAAAAAGCCTAGACAAACTCAGCAAGGACTCAGAGGGATAAACCTTGAGCTGCCTTTGACTCTGGAGATCCAAACTCTGCTAGCCGGACAGCTTTAAAATGGCTTTTGAAGCATAGTTCTTTTGCACTAAGTAGAATGGTGCTTTACAACAATATTGGAAAACAGTTGTCACTGGGACAGTTTGGTGTTCCAGTGTAGACAGGATTTCCAGTAGGTAATGAATTGTATAGCTCTATTACATGGTTAGCGAGGGACGAAGGCGTGGGGTGGGTAGCCTAGAGATAATAAACTAAATTTAAAAGTGTTTTTTAGTTAACACAGTTCACAAGCATGAGGGGTTTTTTACCCAGTATTGTGCATAGGATTATATCGCGTATATAGAATTGTGGTCTGTCTCAAAAAAGCATAATTTGTTGTGGCATAAGTTGAAGCTTTTGTTTGTGGTATAACCCTTGCTATGGTGAAATAAATAAATAAATATATATCAAGCAATGATGTCCCAGTGCAACTTCAAGTAGCATAATGGGAACCTGGAGGTTATTCCCTGTAAACCCCCCCCCAAAAAATTAGAGCCCAGAGATAGCCAGCTATGAACACAACACTTAAAGGTTCCTATCTGTGGTGTGTTTTTTTTTTTAATTAGTTAAAAATTATTTCGGTAGTTAGGAAATTAATCGAGTGTCTTTATTGTTTATGATGACGAACTCCTGTGCTATGTCCCAGACAAAGAATTCTAAATTCAGTGCTCAAAAGCACTCTCTTCCAAAATAATCTCCATTGCTCATCAATTAATTTTGTTAAAGTAACTTCTTTTTATAGCAGTTGTCTCTGATGGGCATATATTTGGTTTTGAGTTTTTTTACTAGTGTATATTCATCTTGGTGTTTTCTAAAAGCATGGCTTGGTTTTCAAGCCAAAGTTTTCACACTGCAGAACATTTAAAACATATTGGAAATGTTTGCTTCTATGCGTTTATGGTTTGCCTTGTTCCTCCTATTCCTTCTGTCTGAACTGCACACCAACAAAGGGTTATTGAGCTCTTGGAGTATGTCTATGCTTCAATTAAAAACTCAGAGCTCGCCCTTGGCAGCTGACTTAGGCTCGTAGGCTAAGGGGCTGTTTAACTGCAGTTGTAGAGCGTAAGGCTAAGGGGCTGTTTAACTGCAGTTGTAGAGCATTCCCTCTAAGCTGTGTGCCTGTGCAGATGCACAGCACTCTAAGTGCAAGAACACTTGATTATTACAGCCACACAAGCGTGCACAGCCTCAGTGACCGTGGAAGGGCAGCACCATGGGGCAGGGCTGGAAAACAGCAGCTCGGGGGGAATCTAGGTCCCAGCAGCTGGAGCGGAACTGGGCGGCAGGGAGCCCCAGCCACCCCGGCTCCTGGGGAAGGAGCATCAGTGGGGTACCTCTCCCCACAGCAGGTAGGCTCAGCACCAGGTGGGACCCCATCCCTGCCCCAGGACTCACAGGGCTGCTACACAGCACCCTCCCCTCTGATTTTTGCAAAACACCCTCCCCATCCTCCACCCCAGGCCGTGCTGTGTTGCCAGGATGGGGATGATCTTCTCTCCTGGGCCCCCCACCCCTTGGGAGCAGAGGCTTGTGAATGGCTGCAAAGTGGCCAAGAGTTCAGGGCAGAAACAAAGGAACCGTGAGACAAGCAGCTGAGCTGCCTGGGCTGTGCTTAGTGCAGCTGCTACCCCAAGTGAGTAGAGCCAGCAACTTCTGGCTGTGCTTCAAAGCACCAGACAGGCGTGTGATTGGTGCACACAAGGGAACCCAGATTAGGGAAACCTGGGCTCAGAGGTACTGGGGCTGGGGAGAGAGTGGGCACTTCTCTGGGCACAAAGGCATGGGTCTGATTCTGGGCTACTGATGCTATTTGTGCTCTGCAGAAGTGGAGGGAGGGTACTGAAGGAGGTAGGGCTGATTTTTATTTTATTTTTTTTTAAAGCAAAATTTTAATTGCACTTCCCTCTACCCCAGAGGTGGCCGAACTTTTTGGCCCGTGAGCCACATCTGGGTATGGAAATTGTATGGTGGGCCATGAATGCTCACAAAATTAGGGTTGGAGTGCAGGAGGGGGTTAAGGCTCTGGCTGAGGATGCAGGGTCTGGGCTGGGGATGAGGGGTTTGGGGTGCAGAAGGGTGCTCTGGGCTAGGACCTAGGGGTTCGGAGGGCTGGGGGGGGTCAGGGCTGGAGCCGGGGGTTGGGGTGTGGGGAGGGTCTTGAGTGCAAGCTTTGGGCAGCGCGTACCTCAGGCAGCTCCAGGGAAGCGGAGGCACGTCCAGGCAGCTCTGTGTGCTGCCCCACCCCAAGCACCACCCCGTCAGCTCCCATTGGCTGCATTCCTGGCCAATGGGAGCTGCGGGGGCAGTGCTTGGGGCATGGGCAGTGCATGGAGCCCTCTGGCTGCCTCTAAACATAGGAGCTGGAGCAAGGACATGCCGCTGCTTCCGGGAGCCGCGTAGAGCGGCCCCCAATCCTGCTTCCCGGCTAGAGCGTGGGAGCAGGGCAAGCTCCAGACTGCACTCCCCAGTGGGAGCTCGAGGGCTGGATTAAAGTGGCTGTTGGGCTGGATGTGGCCGGCGGGGTGTAGTTTGCTCACCCCTGCTCGACTTTCTTTGTTTTTTTTTTCTTTTTCATGCAATTCCTTTAGAGAGTCATCCTAGTTAACAAGTACTTTGATTTATAACAACATATTTTTAAATCAGTCCACTCTATCAGGAGTTCGGCTGCAACATAGTTTTAAAAAGAAATGATTGATCAACTTACTGTTGCTTCTCCAAAAAGCAGCAGCAATTTTTTGTGTAGATTTTAGTGGCACAAGTCTGTGCTCTTTTTTAAAATCATGTAATTGTTACTTTTTTCTTTTTAATTCATTTAAAAAAAATAATGGAAAAGTGGAAAGTTTACAAGAAGTCCCAGGTAATGTATAATATCAGGTGACAAGACCACCTGACTGTAGTATCAGTGTCCGTGAGTCAGTGGCAGTATGGAGGGGCCGCAGGAAGGCCAACCCTTTTCACAATCCATTGTCCTTGCTGATGGGCCATCCACCCTGTCTGGCTTTTCCATTGTTGTACCTGAAGAGTTAGCAGTGGGCGTCACCCAAAGTAGCATAGGTGAAATACAGATACATAGTCAATATTCCTAACTCAGATACAGAAATGATACAGGCATACAATTTGGATAATCACATTCAGTAAATTATAACCTTTCCAATGATATCTTACAAGGCCCATCTTGAATAAAGTACATCTCAGTTATGTCATATTCATATCATAAGCATATTTTCATAAAGAATATGGAGTGAAATGTCACATACTATATAATATGTGATGGTGATTTATATCTAGGTATTTTGTTTCTACTAGTGGCACATATCTGCACATTACCTTGATATTGGTGCGCATAACAAAATTCATCTTGCACCTGGATGGAACAAATTAGAGGGGAAGTTAAACAGCCCCCTAGCCTGAGCCCCATGAGCCTGAGTCAGCTGTTACGGATCAGCTGCAAGTTTTTACTTGCAGTGTAGATGTATCCTTAGAGTCCAAGTTTTAGTATCAGACTGGGAATTGGAAGATTTGGATTCCTGACTGATAGTAAATTGTGTGTATAATGTTGGGTAAATCACATAGTCCCTCTGTCTGTTTCCACATGTATAAGAAGAAAAAGATTACCCTTTGTGAAATTCTTTTGGGATCCTTGTTTGAAAGTTGGCAGTGTAGCGCTTAAAATTTTTTTCACATTGTAAATGCTGCTTAATTGTTTTGAGGACTAACTACATACAAGTAAAAGCATTAACTGTGGAATTACCTGATTAGATTTAAAACAATTTTCCTAGTATATGCAGTTTTGAAGGGGTTTGCTACCTTAGAAGTTTCAGTATCACTACAGGTGCATATGAAGACCCAGGCAGAGTAAAAAGGAAAACATTTTGAACGGGGCGGGGGGGGGGGCGGGGTTGGAGAAGCAGAGTTTAAAGGCCAATTAAGATATTTCTAAAACATTACTTCTTAATATGCAGGAAGATGTATCTACTTGGTGGTTTACAACTGGATGGAAAGCTAATCTTTTGTATGGTGTACAGCAGGGGTGGGCAAACTTTTTGGCCCGAGGGCCACATCTGGGTGGGGAAATTGCATGCAGGGCCATGAATGTAGGGCTGGGGCAGGGGGTTGGGGTGCAGGAGAGAGTGCAGTATGTGGGAGGGGGTGTGGTGTGCAGGAATGGGCTCAGGGCAACGGGTTGGGGCAGAGGAGGGGTGTGGGGTGTACGAGGGGGCTCAGGTCAGGGGGTTGAGGTGCACAAGGGTGCGGGGTGTGGCAGGGGGCTCAGGGCAGGAGGTTGGGGTGCAGGAGGGGTTCGGGCTCTGGCCTGACATCGCTTACCTGGAGCGGCTCCAGGGTGGCAGTGGCACACACCAGGGCTTGGCCTCACCCCTGCACCGCTCTGGGATACGGCCGGCACCACGACCTGCGGGCTGTAGTTTGCCCACCCCTGGTGTACAGGAAAAGTCACGTTCATAGTTTGTAATACTTCTGCAATACATTTCAGCACTTTATCCAAAAGCTCATTTGCTACAGCATTATCTAAAATATATGAATAAAGATTGTGGTTTTTCCGTTAGAACTATGGTTGCCTTAGGATTAACGAGATGAGGTAGGTAAAGTGACCATCTGTGAAATGCATGGCTTACTGTAGAAAACAAGCATCTCGCCCACATTTCTTCATTTTTCATGAGAAAAACAAAGCTGTGACTCAAAATCCCACTCATAGCAAATCCTGTTTGTGGGTCCATTGTTCCGAATTTACTTAATTACTTATGCTGGTGGAATGTGCACATAAGTCTTTTAATAAGGAACACTTTTTTTCCACAGGGTAGCATTCATTCAGATTATTTTTATTTCTATTACCATAGTGCCTACGAGCCTTAGTCAAGGACCAGAACCCATCGTGCTGGGTGCTGTAGAAACATAGAACAAAAAGATGGTGCCTTATCCAGAGAGCTTATAGTCTAAGCATAAGACAAATAATAGATGGCTCTAGTCAGACAGATTGGGGAGTACAAGGAAACAATGAGAGAGATTGGTTTGTTCAATAGGCAGTGTTCTCAGCACACCAGTGGCTTGACAATAATCACCCTTTTTTATAGGGACCCATGGCAAAGGAGAGTTTTAAGGAGAGCATCACTGATCTACAGGATCAGTGCTGCGCCCTGGTTTTTAAACAGTCCCTTGGAGATGCCAGGGGAAGGATTCAAAGAGAGGAGTGATATGGTCAAAGTAATGGGCTAGTAAAATGATCTTAGCAGCAGCACTTTGAATGAATGAAATGGTACAAGATTGCATTTGTCAAGCTTAGAGAAAAGGATATTCCAGCAATTGAGATGCGAGGTGATAAGTGTATAGAAGAGTTTTAGCTGCCTGAACAGATAGGGAAGGCTGTATCTTAGGGCTTGTCTGCATTTACAGTGCTGCAGTGCTTTGTGAAGACACTACCTATGCCAATAGGAGAGCTTTTCCTGTCAGTGTAGGTACTCTACCTCCTCAGGAGGCGGTAGTTATGTTGACGGGAGAAGCCCTCCCATTGACATAATGTGTACACCAGGAGTTAGGTAGTTATAACTGTGGGCTTGTCTACACTGGCAACTTTCTCACTCTGGGATGTGAAAAAACACCCCCCTGAGCGCAGCAAGTTTCAGCGCTGTAAAGTGCTAGTGTAAACAGTGGGGGAGGAATAGCTCAGTGGTTTGAGCATTGGCCTGCTAAACCCAGGGTTGTGAGTTCAATCCTTGAGGGGGCCACTTAGGGATCTGGGGCAAAATCAGTACTTGGTCCTGCTAGTGAAGGTAGGGGGCTGGACTTGATGATCTTTCAGGGTCCCTTCCAGTTCTATGAGATGACCCTGGACTTCAGAAAAGCAGACTTGGACTCCCTCAGGGAACTGATGGGCAAGGTCCCCTGGGAGAATAACATGACGGGGAAAGGAGTCCAGGAGAGCTGGCTGTATTTTAAAGAAACCTTATTGAGGTTGCAGGAACAAACCATCCCGATGTGTAGGAAGAAAAGTAAATATGGCAGGCGACCAGCTTGGCTTAACAGTGAAATTCTTGCTCATCTTAAACACAAAAAAAACAGCTTACAAGAAGTGGAAGATTGGACAAATAACCAGGGAGGAGTATAAAAGTATTGCTCAGGCATGCAGGAGTGAAATTAGGAAGGCCAAATCACACTTGGAGTTGCAGCTAGCGGAGATGTTAGGAGTAACAAGAAGGGTTTCTTCAGGTATGTTAGCAACAAGAAGAAAGTCAAGGAAAGTGTGGGCCCCTTGCTGAATGAGGGAGGGAACCTAGTGACAGAGGATGTGGAGAAAGCTAGTGTACTCAATGCTTTTTTTGCCTCTGTCTTCACAGACAAGGTCAGCTCCCAGACAGCTGCACTCTGCAGCACGGTATGGGAAGGAGGTGACCAGCTCTCTGTGGAGAAAGAAGTAGTTCGGGACTATTTAGAAAAGCTGGATGAGCACAAGTCCATGGGGCCGGATGCGCTGCATCCGAGGGTGCTAAAGGAGTTGGCCGATGAGATTGCAGAGCCATTGGCCATTATCTTTGAAAAATCATGGCGATCGGGGGAGGTCCCGGACGACTGGAAAAAAGCTAATGTAGTGCCCATCTTTAAAAAAGGGAAGAAGGAAGATCCAGGGAAGTACAGGCCAGTCAGTCTCACCTCAGTCCCTGGAAAAATCATGGACCAGGTCCTCAAGGAATCAATCCTGAACCACTTAAAGGAGGGGAAAGTGATCAGGAACAGTCAGCATGGATTCACCAAGGGCAAGTCATGCCTGACTAACCTAATTGCCTTCTATGATGAGATAACCGGCTCTGTGGATGAGGGGAAAGCAGTGGATGTGCTATTTCTGGACTTTAGCAAAGCTTTTGATACAGTCTCCCACAGTATTCTTGCCAGCAAGTTAAAGTCTGGGGTGGATGAATGGACAGTAAGGTGGATAGAAAACTGGCTAGATGGTCGGGCTCAACGGGTAGTGATCAATGGTTCCATGTCTAGTTGGCAGCCTGTATCAAGTGGAGTGCCCCAAGGGTCGGTGCTGGGGCCGGTTTTGTTCAATATCTTCATTAACGATCTGGAGGATGGTGTGGACTGCACCCTTAGCAAGTTTGCAGATGACACTAAACTGGGAGGAGTGGTTGATACGCTGGAGGGTAGGGCTAGGATACAGAGGGACCTAGACAAATTAGAGGACTGGGCCAAAAGAAATATGAGGAGGTTCAACAAGGACAAGTGCAGAGTCCTGCACTTAGGACGGAAGAATCCCATGCACTGCTACAGACTAGGGACCGAATGGCTGGGCAGCAGTTCTGCAGAAAAGGACCTAAGGGTTTCGGTGGACGAAAAGCTGAATATGAGTCAACAGTGTGCCCTTGTTGCCAAGAAGGCTAATGGCATTTTGGGTTGTATAAGTAGGGGCATTTCCAGCAGATCGAGGGATGTGATCATTCCCCTCTATTCAGCACTGGTGAGGCCTCATTTGGAGTACTGTGTCCAGTTTTGGGCCCCACATTATAAGAAGGATGTGGATAAATTGGAGAGAGTCCAGCGGAGGGCAACAAAAATGATTAGGGGGCTGGAGCACATGACTTATGAGGAGAGGCTGAGGGAATTGGGATTGTTTAGTCTGCAGAAGAGAAGAATGAGGGGGGATTTGATAGCTGCTTTCAACTACCTGAAAGGGGGTTCCAAAGCGGATGGATCTAGACTGTTCTCAGTGGTAGAAGATGACAGAACAAGGAGTAATGGTCTCAAGTTGCAGAGGGGGAGGTTTAGGTTGGACACTAGGAAAAACTTTTTCACTAGTAGGGTGGTGAAGAACTGGAAAGGGTAGGGAAGTGCTGCAGTGTGTCCACACTGTCAGCTGCAAGCGCACTGGCGTGGTCACATTTGCAGCACTTCCAGCAGCATTGGGAACGGTGCTTTGTGGGCAGCTATCCGACAGAGCACCTCTTACTATTCTGGCATTGTGGCTTGTGGGAAGAGGGCAGGGGTGAGGGGCATTCTGGGTCCTGTCCCAACGCCCCGAAATGCATCGCTTCGCATCCCAGCAATCCCTGTGCTTCCGTCCACAGGTTTTTGTACTGTGCACTCTGTCTTCCCTTTTGTTCTGCGGGAATGGATCCTGAAGTGCTGAGGAATATGCTGATGGGTCTTGCCAACACACATTTCACATTGAGTTATTCCTTAAGGTACAAACTGACAGTGAGGGACAGACAATGATATCGGCTTGTGTAACGCATAGGACACGAGATTGCTTGTGGCATTCACAGACATGCTCACCACTGTGCAATGCCGCTTTTGGGCTTGGGAAACAAGCACTGAGTGGTGGGATCACATTGACATGCACATCTGGGATGACGAGCAGTGGCTGTAGAACTTTCGGATGAGAAAAGCCATTTTCATGCGACTGTGTGATGAGCTCGCCCCCATCCTGCGGTGCAAGGACACAAGATTGAGAGCTGCCCTGCCAGTAGAGAAGCAGGTGGCTATTGCAATCTGGAAGCTGGCAACTCCAGACAGCTTCCGATTTGTCGCTAACCAGTTTGGAGTGGGAAAGTCAATGGTTGGAATTGTGTTGATGCAAGTTTGCAGGGCCATTAATCACATCCTGGTCAGAAGAACCGTGACTCTGGGTAACATGCATGACATTGTGGCTGGCTTTGCACAAATGGGTTTCCCTAACTGCAGAGAGGCAATAGATGGGACTCCTATTCCAATTCTGGCACCAGCCCACCTAGCCTCCGAGTACATTAATCGGAAGGGGTATTTCTCTATGGTTCTCCAAGCGCTTGTGGATCACGGTGGTTGTTTCATTGACATTAACGCAGGCTGGCCCGGAACGGTGCATGACGCACTCATCTTTTGGAAAACTGGCCTGTTTAGGAAGCTGCAAGCAGGGACTTTCTTCCCAGACCAAAAGATCACTGTAGGGGAAGTCGAAATGCCCTCTGTGATCCTTGGAGATCTTGCTTACCCCTTAATGCCGTGTCTCATGAAACCCTACACAGGGAGTCTTGACAGCAGCAAGGAGCGGTTCAACAACAGGCGGAGTTGGTGCAGAATGAGGGTGGAGTGTGCTTTTGGCCGTTTAAAGGGCTGCAGGACCTGGCTCGGTCCCTTCGGTTATATACGGGTACTGTACCCTCCATAACATTTGTGAAGGGAAGGGTGAAAGATTCACTCAGGCATGGGCCTCAGAGGTTCAACATATGGAGGCTGAATTTGAACAGCCAGAGAGCAGGGCTATTAGAGGGGCCCAGCGTGGGGCTGCAAGGAGTGGGATGCCTTGAGGGAGCAATTTGATGCTGAAAGCCACCAGTAATGTTTGGTTCCCTGCACGGGAGTGAAATGCAGCGGTTCCAATGTTAGTAGGAATCTGTGCTTTGCTACGCTGCCTTGCAGTGCCTGTTGCTTTCCTGGGCTAAGGTATCTTTTACTTAGTGGAGTAATAAAGAATGTTTTCAAAGCCAAAAAAGCAATTTATTTAAAAGAAAATTCATTTATTGAAAAGAGACACAACTGCTTGGGAAACAGAAAGGGCAAGGGGGTGGGGTGGGGAACGGTTCAATCACATATTTGTGTATGTCCTGTTCTCATACTCAGCCTTCCTGTCTGGAGTGCTGTGCAGTAAGTGCTGCACTTCAGGCTGGCTAAAATGCATGGTGATGGGGGTTGAGTGCAGTGGGTAAGGTTGAGTGCAGGGCTGGGTGGTGAAACTACAGGTGTGGGAAGCAGCTGGTGGCAATAGGAACCCGGATGTTGGGGAAAGTGGGTTGGCGGTGACATGGGGCACAAGGGAAAGAGTTTTGGGACAAGGGCTGCAGGGGAGGGCGAGCATGGTGGTTTTCCGCCTGCATGGCTACAAGCGCCTGGATCAAGTCTGCTTGGCGCTCCATAATGCTTATCAGCCGCTTCGTGCTTTGGTGCTGGCGCTCCACGCTTTGGTGCCGGTGCTTTGCATTCTGCTGGTGGAACCTCCTTTCACTCTCCCTCCACTCCTCCACTTTTTGATTTTCATGAAGGGACTGCTGCATTACTTCATGCAGCATGTCTTCTTTGCGTCTACGTGGCCTCTTCCTAATTCTTTGGAGTCTTTCGGCTGGTGATAAACATGGACAGCTCAGATCTCAAGGTTGCATCTGTAAAGGCAAAGTGCAATGCTTAACAGAAGCAGCATTAACACCAGACAGAACAATGATTCGCCCATACTTAAAGACAAGCACAGTCTACACCATAGCAGAATTTGCCCGTCCCAAAGTGAGCATGCACAACCCACAGGAGCCCCAAAATGGTGAGTAAGCACAGAATCGATGGGGACTGATTGTTTCACTTCTGTACTGTCCTCTGGGGTTCTGTGCCTTGGGGAGAGCCAACATCTGAAGGGGGCCCCTATGCTGAACACTGTCCCCACATTTTCCACAGGAGTTCGTCCTGGAAGATACCTCACTGCTGAGGGTGACCTGGGAAGAAAGGGAGGGTATTCTTCTACAATGCGGCTTCCGCCCTGGCCCATATGCAGCTTGCCTGTGTGCAGCATTGGTCCCTCTGCCCCTCACGGCACAGTGGTGCAGACATGTTAGCCTTACTGGGACAAAGACTACAGTGGCTCTCCCACGAAACCTGCGCAAGCGCATTGCCCAAGTTCTGGATGAGACCTTTGAAGAGATCACTGAGGCCGACTGACGTGCTCTGACATTGTGGTAATGCCCTATTCTGCACCTAGGCATGCATGCAGCTCTAAGCCTCTTTGCCCCAAGAGTCCGCATGGAATAACTTCCTTCCCAAAATAAAATCCGCTTACCAGGCACGTCCTCTGGTGTTTGTCCTTCCCCAAGCACCAGCCACTGCGACTGGCTACCTTCCTCCTGGCTTGAGAACAGCTCCTGGCTGCATGCATCTAGGGATGCCGGGGTGTCTTCTGCCTCCTTAGCACCCTCAGTCCCGCTCTCCTCCTCCTCCTCCTCCTCCTGCCTTGTTGAACTGGGCTCTGAAGTGTCCATGGTGGTCCTTGGAGTGGAGGTGGGGTTACCACCCAGTATTGCGTCCAGCTCTTTGTAGAAATGGCAGGTCGCGGGGGCAGCACCGGAGCGGTGGTTTGCCTTGCGGGCTTTGCGGTAGGCATTCCTCAGCTCCTTCGCTTTAACCCTGCATTGTACTGCGTCCCAGTCATGGCCCCTTTCCATCATGTCCCTTGATATCTGCCCGAAGGTATCATCATTCCTATGGCTGGAGCGCAGCTGGAACTGGACAGCATCCTCCCCCCAAACACTGAGGTCCAGTACCTCGCAGTTGCTCCATACTGGGGATTGCCTGGCACGTGGAGGCACGGTCACCTGGAAAGATGCGCTGAGAGCACTCCACACCTTGTTGAGCGATCAGGAAGGGGATTTTCAAAATTCCCAGAGAATTTTAAAGGGCGGGTCTGACGGTCACCTGAGGGCAGGTCAAAGTGATGACCAGAGTAGCTAGAACAGGCATTGTGGAACACTTCTGGAGGCCGATCAGAGCACATTAACAGACCAGGGCATCAACACTGGTGCCGTGGTGCTCCAGCCAAGGCGCACCAAGCATCATGACTCTTGTGGAGGTGGATTACCAGGAGCGCTCCAGCCATGGAGTCAGAGAGCTCTACGTGCCTTGCCAATGTGGACGTGTCATGAGAGTGCACGCAGCTGTTTTAATGTGCTCTAACTTGCAAGTGTAGCCATGCCCTTAGCTATGTTGACTTTGAGCTGAGAGCTAGACATCCACAAGGAGATGTCAGTGAGAGGCACAAATTTTAATTTGGAGAGAAGGGAGACAGATCTGGTGTAGAATTGTACATCTGAGAGTCATCAGCATAAAGATGGTAGTTTAATGTGTTTTGTAAATGAGATTATGAAAAGTTAAGGTGTAGAGGGAAAAGAGAGGGAGCTCTGTGGAACTCCTAGAGAAAGTTCGAGGGATTATGAGGCAGATCCTCTAAGGGAACAATTGGAGATTGTAGCATGGCCTGATTTTGTTTGCCAATGTAGCTGGGGTTTTTTTTGTCCATTTTTTTTATATTTTCAATCTCACTCCTGAAATGGGTATAAATAATGAGAATTGTGGGCAGGGGAAGACAGTACTTCACACTCATATATAGGCCTCTTGAATTTGATGTCATTGTGTAAGAAACAGATGTCAAGGTTATTTTATTGTTGACTGGTTCTGGCAGTTTGTTAGCAAAATATTTATTAGAGAAACATTTTACCATAGATTTCAAGTCCTCTAGATTATAAAAAATTGAATGTCTGTTTCTGGGATGTCGGTTCTGTTTTCTGGAGCAAGTCTGAAAAGGTGGAGTTGGTGAAAAGCAAAATGCTCCATGATCTAGCTCAGGCATTGCTTTGCAAAAAGCCACTGGAGGCTGGTAACTTAGGTTACAGGCCCAAGCGTAACAACATGTAAATCTTGTGCTCCTTGAGTACAAAGAAGTGTGATTAATTCTAGGCTTCTCTGCATTTCCACAAATAGGTAACTGATCTCTTTTAAAAGAATAGGATTAAATATACAGTGCTTCACAAATTTGTTTTATGTTTGTATGGGGGCTATGCTAATCTTTTCTTTATGTCCCATCTGAAGAATATATGCTGCCAAAGAAAGCATTACGAGGTATTGGTTGGGGTTTTTGCCAGTTTTCACAGACCTCTCCATTCAGCTACTGTCTCATTCTCTATCCTGTTGTGGTCTTGTAATGATATTCTGATAGTGTTGTGATATCTGTGGTATCTCTGTGATGTCACAAACAGGTTTATGACTTCATAGCAGGATGAAACGGATGCGGGAACTCACTGAAAAATATAAAGTTTAAAAATAAATGGGAATTCAAAAAGTTACTGACCTTAAATTGTCTTTTGTAGATAGGACTTTTTTGCATTTGTTGCGGTCTGAAATATGAAGAAGAAATTACTGTGGAAACAGGATTTTTTTTAGGATTTCTTAAATTCAAATCTTTATTGGCTGCTGTGCCAGTGTTTGTCAGAAATGGATGATTAGATTATAGTACCAAACTGGTGATGGTAATTTTTTAAGTTCTGCAGGAAAAGGGGCTCTTAATATCTATCTTTTTGTTGTTTTCATTCTCCTTTAATATTAAATAGTATTATTTCTAGAGAGTAAAGTGCAGGCTCTAGAAGTTTGGTCTCTGGGAATAATTACAATATTTATTAGTAGTCGTTTACACATAATGCTTTTTATCCATAGGTCCACAGCAGTTTTGAAAGGGTAAGAATCTCATTATCCCTATTTTACAGCTGCTTTTTTAACTTACTTTTTAAATTGTGAACCTGCTGAAGGAAGTTAGAAGTTGAAGATATGCAAACGGGACGAGCTTGTCTGTCTCTCCATAATTGCCATCATTTCCAGAGTGATCAAATAGCAAATTATGCTGGCTGAACTGTAAAAATATTCCCTATCGTGGATTAGCTGCATGTGGTCCAGGGCAGACCTTACCAATGCTATAAGTCTGCACATACACACAAACCACTTTAATTGAGCAAATTCCTCCTACCCTACTGGGATGGAGGAGAGAGGTGTCCTCCCCTTCTCCCCCCCCCCCTTTTTTTTTTAGTACCTGGGAGCCACCAGGATGTTCTGATTATGAAAACCATATAAGTATCTAGCTGAATAGGTGTATATATAAAATCAGTTTTAAATTGTTGAGGTGTCAGCATTAGTTTTCAGACCTGCATTTTCCCCCATTGGAATTCAAATTTGGTTATATGTATTTTTAGACAACAGCTCTTCAAACTCCAACATCTACTTTTGGGGAGGCCAGATGTTTTGTTTTATTGTTACTTCTGCTTTGGAAGGTTAATGGATGGAGTTTTTTTTTGTCTATTGACCCATGGATCTAATATCTTTTCTCTGAAAAGGTGACTTTTTTTTTCTTTTTTCTCTTCAGCTACTTGGCTCCTCCCCACCCTTTTCCCCAACTTCAGCCCTAGTGCATAACTGCTAGTTAGAGGCCCATATACCTAAATTGCAGTTGCTTGGTAGGAAAATGTGTGCTCAACAAGATCTGCTGTTTTAGAGGTACGTGAAGACCCTCTAGTTGCAATGAAGGGATGTAGTTCTGGACATCCCCCTCTTTTCCCTAACCTCTTCTAAACCATGTGCACTTAAGCTGGTGACATGTAGAATTTTTTTCAGGCTAAAGACCTGAGAGTCTACTGATTTTATTTATTTATTTATTTTCCTCCTCAAGGATTGCTCCTTTCTTTTAAATAGTAGAGATGCAGAGTCTCTACCATAAAATGTGAAGCTGTTATGGCCTGCTAAATTAACTCTTGTATACTTCATTGAGAATTCATTGACTGGCTTTTAAAAATGTACAGTTCTTGTTTTATATCCTATAAAGAGAACTGTAGCTATTCTATATTAAAATGTACACAACTTTCATATATACACCACAACAGATGTATAAAGGATGTAAATGTTCTTCAGTTTTAACCGTGGTGGCAAGGAATAGTCTTGTGGCTGAAGCACGGGTCTTGCAGGTTGGGAGGGGGAATGGAGTCCTAGTCCCAGCTCTTACCCAAGGTCTCTCAGTTGAGGTCATTTAACCCTTCTAAGCCTCAGGCTTCCCCACTTGTAAAAATAAATTGATTCTTGCTTCTCAGGATGTTGTGAAGCTTAATTCATTAATGTCTGTAAGGTGCTCTGATAGGAGGTGCTATGGTGGTATAAGGGATTTTTTATGTTCTTAGAAACTAGGACGTTTCAAGTGAAGGCAAATGTCTTGTCCTTAACAGGTCCTTGTTTTTGCTAAAATATTTTATTGGCTACCAAACAAGTGACTTTTTTACATAATGAGGAGGTATGTGTCAGGAAGGGGATTTCTGACTTTCCCATTCCTGCTAATGGGAGTTGGCCTATAGAGGGGACAAAGCCCTTCCTTGTATATTGCAACCTTGATATGTAATTGAAGGTAAAGAAACTTCAGCCTTAACTTTGTTTGGATTGTGTGAGTTGGAATTAGCATTCGTGTGTTGTACATGGTTTTATGATTTCTTTTTTAGCTTAAAAATGAAACACAAGTGTGCACAAACAACTCTGCATTGAATGAGAGTTTATCTACTCTGCAAATTGTATTTCATGTGATTTACTGTGCAGTATCCTTTTAAGGGTGGGAGAGAGGATTTTTTAGGCATAAACCACCTGGGTTTTGCTGCTTTTTCAGGACTTGCTTTTGTCACAGAACTCTGCTGCCTTTTAGGTGGATGGCTGTGTGTGTGTGTGTGTGTGTGTGTGTGTGTGTGTGTGTGTGTGTGTAAAGAATGAGGAAGTGAAGCACTTAGAACGTGCAGTCATTTGACGAACACTGTGTATGACTAGTCCAGCGAACTCCCCCCTTCATTGTTCTTAAAATACAGTACCCATGCAGTAATATCCCAAGCATATTTGTGATGGTTATGAAATTCCACAAATGACGGTAAGAATCTCTTCTCTTGGCATCTCCTCTTCGTACTCTTCTCCCACCTCCCCCACATACAAAAATTGTTTGTGATCAGAAGTAAGCTTTCATTTTCAGATGCTATTCTGCAGAGCTGGGTGTGGAAACATTGTGTAACATAATTTTCCCTTTTCATGAATGCTGCAGTTGGCTGCTCTGTGTGTTCTTAAAAAAGAAAATGCTGCACAGTTTTGAACTGTATCTAAATAACCATTTTCTTCTGGCTGGTGAAGGAGTCAGGTAAAATATTTTTAATTTCTCTTTACCTTTTAAAAGAAATGTAAGGTTTTTATAAGACTTTAAAAAAAAAAAAAAAAAAAAGAAATGATCTTGAGGGGAAATGAAAGAAAATATTGTAGTGCATTCATAATAATTTTTGATAGGCGAAACTCAGAACAGTTCTGTTAACAGATAACTTATTTTAATGTAAAGTGCTGGTGAAAAGTGAGTCATTGACAGGCTTGTAGAATGAAGTCCTCTCACCTTGGGTCCTACATGACAGTGGCAGTGCGAGCTCCCCTATATTGTTCTCCTACTAGGTTGCAGCCTTGTCCTGGAGGGTCCAGAGAAGATGGTTTATTCTGTAAGCTCCTTAAACCCTTCTGTGTGTGCTTGCTGGTTTTTCAGATGTGGGGTCTGGTCTCTCCCTCTCCCTCCTTCTCTGATAACTCTTGCCCGTTGGGAACTGGCCTTGGACAAGCAATTCATTTTGCCTGAGCCACCAACTTGTATTTATTTTTAATAATCCTGAGTGTAGGAGGAATATAATAATTGAGTAATCCAAAGGATGTGCTCCACCAACTAAGGGGAAGGTGCAGCAAAATTCATGTATTTTCCATCGGGTAGATTTATCAGAAGTTCCCACAACAAAGGATGAATAAAGGCAACAGGAAACATACCTGGAAAATTATTCTTCTAGTGGATAGAAAATATAGTTTGACAACCTTACCTTCCCTTACTTATGGTGCTGTTGAGGAATAGCAATTTTCAAAGTTAATGCCATGTTATTAACTACTTGCAAAATATTAAATTAGAGTAGCCAGGAGCTATGTCCATGTAAACAGATGAAATGGTAATTAAGATTTTTGTGGGGTACAGAGTTGGAGTTTGAACTGACAGTGACTAGTAGTGAATAAGAGTATTTCTCTCAGGCTGATTTGCAGGATCCTAGCTGAGTTTGGGGTTTGAGCCTTATAGATAGAACCCCTGTATTTTGCAAATGTGAAATAAACCTTAAAAAAAATATATATATAAAAAATAAAATGAAACACTGCTCCGGTTTGGCTCAGCCACCGCTCCATCATGAGGGGAGTGACTGGTTAAATTTTGAGGGAGTGGCATTGTGACTTGGCACAGGGTCTCAGTGCCCTTTGGGTTTGGCTGGCCACTTCTTCTTCATGATGGGGGGGCAGCAGGGCCAGACTTGAGTGTTGCTGCAACTTGTGCACCAGGTTGCAGTGCCCAGGGCGAGGAACCAGGCTGAGTCTCTCCAGTCTCTTCCCCGTGGGCCTCCACTTCTCACCAGGCTGGGGCAGGACCTATCTCCCCCCACCAAACTCCACACAACTATTTAAAAAAAAAAATGAATTCCATGAGTTCTAGTTGTAGGTCTCCAGTCTCACCTCATTCCTGTTGTTGGAGTGGGGAATCAAGCCATGGATTGTTGAGGCATTCCGTGGCCTCTAGCATCTGCTTGTGTTTAAGGCAGGCCCTGAGCTATGATGAATAAATAGATTGCAACATTTGTTGGTGACATGATTATTTTTGTTAGTAAAGACTAGGAAGAACTATATAAACTCTTTAGTAAAAAGTGGTAATTGGACAACTATAAAGCTGGTGAACTTCATGATAGAATTTTATGATAGGCACTGTATACCAGAAGGAATAATTTGAAACAATTCATATCTAGTTCGCTTATGAATCTGTCGTAACCTCTTGGCAAGGCGGGAAAAGATCCAAAAGTCATCTTGGATGTTATCCTTTAGCACGTCTGCTCAGTGGCCAACACTAAATAATTGAGATATTAGCTTGTACTAAGGGTTAGACAAAAATATTACATTGTTTATAGCTGCATTATGTACACTGGACAGATGGTCTCACACTCTGAATACTTCATTAGGTTTTATTTGCTTCATTTTAAGAGACTTAGCATAAGAACATAAGAAAGGCCGTACCGGGTCAGACCAGAGGTCCATCTAGCCCAGTATCTGTCTACCGACAGTGGCCAATGCCAGGTGCCCCTGAGGGAGTGAACTTAACAGGCAATGATCAAGTGATCTCTCTCCTGCCATCCATCTCCATCCTCTGAACAGAGGCTAGGGACACCATTCTTACCCATCCTGGCTAATAGCCATTTATGGACTTAGCCACCATGAATTTATCCAGTCCCCTTTTAAACATTGTTATAGTCCTAGCCTTCACAACCTCCTCAGGTAAGGAGTTCCACAAGTTGACTGTGCGCTGTGTGAAGAAGAACTTCCTTTTATTTGTTTTAAACCTGCTGCCTATTAATTTCATTTGGTGACCCCTAGTTCTTGTATTATGGGAATAAGTAAATAACTTTTCCTTATCCACTTTCTCAACATCACTCATGATTTTATATACCTCTATCATGTCCCCCCTTAGTCTTCTCTTTTCCAAACTGAAGAGTCCTAGCCTCTTTAATCTTTCCTCATATGGGACCCTCTCTAAACCCCTACTCATTTTAGTTGCTCTTTTCTGAACCTTTTCTAGTGCTAGAATATCTTTTTTGAGGTGAGGAGACCACATCTGTACACAGTATTCGAGATGTGGGCGTACCATGGATTTATAGAAGGGCAATAATATATTCTCAGTCTTATTCTCTATCCCCTTTTTAATGATTCCTAACATCCTGTTTGCTTTTTTGACCGCCTCTGCACACTGCGTGGACATCTTCAGAGAACTATCCACGATAACTCCAAGATCTTTCTCCTGACTCGTTGTAGCTAAATTAGCCCCCATCATGTTGTATGTATAGTTGGGGTTATTTTTTCCAATGTGCATTACTTTACATTTATCCACATTAAATTTCATTTGCCATTTTGTTGCCCAATCACTTAGTTTTGTGAGATCTTTTTGAAGTTTTTCACAATCTGCTTTGGTCTTAACTATTTTGAGCAGTTTAGTATCATCTGCAAACTTTGCCACCTCACTGTTTACCCCTTTCTCCAGATCATTTATGAATAAATTGAATAGGATTGGTCCTAGGACTGACCCTTGGGGAACACCACTAGTTACCCCTCTCCATTCTGAGAATTTACCATTAATTCCTACCCTTTGTTCCCTGTCCTTTAACCAGTTCTCGATCCATGAAAGGACCTTTCCTTTTATCCCATGACAGCTTAATTTACGTAAGAGCCTTTGGTGAGGGACCTTGTCAAAGGCTTTCTGGAAATCCAAGTACACTATGTCCACCGGATCCCCCTTGTCCACATGTTTGTTGACCCCTTCAAAGAACTCTAATAGATTAGTAAGACACGATTTCCCTTTACAGAAACCATGTTGACTATTGCTCAAGAGTTTGTTTTTCTATGTGTCTGACAATTTTATTCTTTACTATTGTTTCAACTAATTTGCCTGGTACCGACGTTAGACTTACCGGTCTGTAATTGCCGGGATCACCCCTAGAGCCCTTTTTAAATATTGGCGTTACATTAGCAAAAATGGAAAAGATTCAGGAGAGAGCAACAAAAATTATTGTAGAGACCATGGAGAATTCTCTATTAAAAGATCAAGATGATTATTATTATTATTATTAAGACTGAGGAAGATTATTTAGCTTGGAAAGGAAAAGATTATCAAGATGTTGGACACTATATATAAAGATTAAGCTCTTTGTAGCTGTAGATCATGAAAAAGTGAGTAGTAAGATCTGGAGGCACAGACAGGGAGCCCAGGAAGCTTGCTATAAACTCCATTTAACTTTCACTAAAGTTCTGAGTTAGTGATCAGAGTATAGAATAATATTGTTTGAGTGGAGGTACTGAATGGAAGTACTGAAATAGTCTATGATCTCTTTGTTCTGGGCTGCTGTCTTTCTTTTGTTTGAATCCAGTATCCCTAAGTAAATGTAGTTGTGGGGGTCAAAGGAATCTCCTGTCCTTACATGCACCCACTTCCTCCTCTTATGAGGATTGTATCTGTTCTACTCTTCAGTGCAATTTTACTTTTCAAACTCTGGTGTAGAAGCATGAAACTGATCAGAATTTCCTTCTATTCTGAGTTGGTTCTGCTTTTTCTGGTGCTGTACAGCAAAAGCTTTGGGCAAGAACATTAGCACAAGTATGATTCTAGTCAGGAGCCAGAGATGCAAAAAAGAAAGATGGCATAAATGAGTCCATGAAGGAGGGACAGACACACAAAGGTGGGGACCATGCTCATCAATCAAGTGACATTGCATCTGAGTTCATGAGCAAGTTTGGGGGCTGGCAGGGAAGAGGACAGTAAAACTCACTAATGTAACTTGCTAGGAATCGCCTTGCCCCAAATGAAAGACCAGCCACTAGCAGATTGCCAAGTGAACTACCTCTAGCTCTTCTCAGCTACTAAGAAGGTCACTGATGTGTGGCCTTTCAGGGAGAGTAAAGTGAGTAGTCCTGGAAACCGCATGATGATAAGAATAACTCGATGCAGCCCACACTAGCGCTCTCCAACTCTTGTATTTGGTAGAACATGATTTTCAGTCTGAAATCCATTTTGTAGTTTCTGATATGCAATGCTTAAAGTCCTTATCTCCTGCTATCACTATTCTGATCACTTGTGGTAAAGAAAGGAGAGACCAAAATAGAGCCTGAAGAGAAACTGGCAGATATAAGATGTTGAGGATGTGGGTGGTGGGTGAAGAGTATGTATGGATTTTATGTAGTGGGAAGACTGAGAAAGAAGGGACTATACTGGTTTTTAGCAGGAAATTTGTACAGTAATTCCTCGCTTAACGTCGTAGTTATGTTCCTGAAAAATGCGACTTTAAGCGAAATGATGTTAAGCAAATCCAATTTCCCATAAGAATTAATGTAAATGAGGGGGTTAGGATCCAGGGAATCTTTTTTTCGCCAGGCAAGACATACATAACATACATACATACACAGTATAAGCTTTTAAACGAACAGTTTTAGGGGGGTAGGGCTCAGTGGTTTGAGCACTGGCCTGCTAAACCCAGGGTTGTGAGTTCAATCCTTGAGGGGGCCGTTTAGGGATCTGGGGCAAAAATCTGTCTGGGGGTTGGTCCTGCTTTGAGCAGGGGGTTGGACTAGATGACCTCCTGAGGTCCCTTCCAACCCTGATATTCTATGATTCTGTGATTCTAATACTGTACACACCAATGATGATTGTGAAGCTTGGTTGAGGTGGTGAAGTCAGAGGGTGGGATATTTCCCAGGAAATGCCTTACTACTAAATGCACCTCATGAACTAGCACTTGGCTGAGCCCTCAAGGGTTAAGTACGCTGACCCCACTCTGAAGTACACTGCCTCTTTAAGTAGATCAGCAAGTTGAGACAGCAGCTGCTACCAGCAAGCTCCCTCGGTTCTGAGCTCCGTCGTGTCCCCCATCTTCTCCCCCCGCCCGCTCTGTGAAAATAAGGTAAAGTACAGGAGTGGGGGGAGGGGGACACCTGACATTAGCCTCCCTCTTATTCCCCCTGCACAGCAAGCAGGAGGCTCCCAGGAGCAGCTCCAAAGCAGAGGGCAGGAGCAGCACATGGCAGTGGGGGGCGGGGACAAAGCTGAGCTGCCTGGCAATTAATAGCCTGCTGGGCAGCTGCTGCACAGGGAACTTAAGGGTGTGGGGAGCTGATAGCAGGGCTGCTGGTCCACCCTGATTCCAAGCCCCCACCAGCTAGCTCAAATGGGCTGCTCTTTCTGCAAGCAGTGGACAAAGCAGGCGGCTGCCAAATGACGTTATAAGGGAGCATTGTGCAATTTTAAACAAGCATGTTCCCTAATTGATCAGCAACGTAACAACGTTAACTGGGATGACTTTAAGGAGTTACTGTATATGAATATTTGTCAAGGGCTTCTGTGCATTCCAGGTACAAGATTTGTTGCCTCTGGCACTGAGCCATACAATTGTGTAGAAAAGCAATATCCTTGGTGGGTGAAAGTGCTGTGCTGACATAGTTGGCTCTGTAGAAGGGAGTGTACCCCCAACCACCTTAATTCCTTTGCCACAGAGAACTTACAGAACTACCTGGTATTTGAGCTAGTTATAGTGTTGTTTAATTATACTGTATTGTAAAGAGGCCTTTCACCTTAGATTAACTCTGAGGCTGTGGTAAGTCCCAAACTCCACGTGGGGTTAAAAAGATGGGCATCTTGCTGAGCTATATATTCCAAGATTAGCTGTCTTGTGTGTCTGAGAGAAACCAACATCATATCCCAGTGCATGATCTGCTGTGCCTTCACTCCCTGACAAGGAAGAATAGACATGCCCGTGGCTTTCTTCAGCCTGCTGTTTCCATCACTCCTTTGGGAGTAAGAAGGCCAGTCTCCGTGCTGAGGTCTTCTGGAAAGAGACCTGAGACATGCCCTGTTGCTTCAGTCTTGGTGCTGCCATTGATGTTATTGGGCCCAGTAAGTCTCTCTCCAAGACAACAGTTGGCCGGGGTCAAGCTTCCCATCTGTCACCATCCAATGTTGCAAGCTCCATCCCCCCAAAAGTCTCCCATATTGCACCATTGGCACAAAAGGTTGTTCATGTCATTAGCGTTGACACTGCTCTGTGCCACGAGTGAGATCCAAGACTCTGGAGTTGCTGTTGAGCCAATTAAGCAGGGTGGATTGTTTTTGTTTTTTTTTTTAAATCAAAGCTATTTAAATCACCAATTTTTAATAATGGTTTAAATCAGCAAGCAGAAAAACTTGATCTAAAGAATCAATTTTAATCTTATTTTGCATTTGTACTTTAGTTATTTTCCGAGAAGCTGATTCTCATTGATTGTTAACCATTAAAACATGTTGATTTGCAACTAAACATAGCCTTTACCCTAAACTTGGTACTTTTTGCTATCCGGGAGGGTATGCTATATATGTACACATTTAAGCAATTATATAGCTTAACTTATTGATTCAGATTCTTAATTTTTTTTACAATATTTTGGAAATTGGTGAAGGATGTACATGATCTCTTTACTAGATACAATTTTTATTTATGATTTGTCAAGCTCTTTAGAAATTCAAATTCAACTAAATGCACAAAAATATTATTTTTAAAATAGTTTTAGTTAAACAATTTTTTACATGTGCTGGATAGATAAGAAAAAAGTTTTTTATCAAAATAATTTTTATCTGGAAAAGCATTAAACAAAGTATTCTGTGTAGTTAGTAAATGGAACTGCTTGTTTCTAGATTACCATGTCCTTCAAGATTTTAGAATTAGATCTCATCCTTACCTTGGTTTTTATTCATAGCGTGGAAGAGGACAAGCTTTTCTGCTTTTTTCACCTCCCAGTTGATTTCTTAACTTTGAATGAACTAGTCACTGAACTGAAGTAGTTGAATAAACTGAAATGAAAATAGCTTTTCTCCACCTGCAGAAAAGGCTACTGCTGTCAAAAGCTGATTTATCACTTCAAACTCTGGTTCTAGGTGCTTTGCCAGTGACTTCAGTCAATTCAGTGGTTTCACTTTCTTTAAAACTTGCCAGCATACATATACTGCTTTTTTAAAAAAAATTAATGTAAATGATTTTAATAGATTATAATTTTAGGGCTTTTCGTATAGGTTGCCATCATTTCAAATCGGTTATTTTTAAAAAATCATATTTTAAACAGAAAAAAATCTTATTTAAGTTAATTTTTAAAAAATCAGATTTAAAGAGTTTTATCCACCCTGCTACTTGGGGTAAGAGGAAAGAAAGAGAACATTCAGATCCTTAGAAGGATTCTAAGGAGAGAGAGAAAAAGGCATTGTTTTCCTTTATTACCACTGATGCACGTTATTGCCTTTGGTGCTTCCTTTCTAGTCACGGCATATCATTTGGTTGGTACCCCTCCTCAGCTCGAGGCCTTGGTGCTAATTAATTTAGATGCTTTATCAGTGCATATACCACCAGCCTCGTTGCTATCACCTTTCTTGACCAGGGGACCAGCTCTGACTGAGCCTTTTGGCTACTTATCTGCTGCTTGACTCTGCATAGCAACGTTTGTCACAGGTCTTAATCTGAAATACCCTCAAGTAAGAGGGGAATTTCAGCTGAATTTTGTAAGTGGCATTGTACCAGCCTTCCAAAACTGTGCCTCTGCTGGTACGTTTCCATACTAAAGTCTGCTTGCCCACCCTTTACCATGATGATTTACCGTCCTGTTGTTCTAGACGAGTGGAAGTTGGGAGGATTGCAGCTTTGCTTCCATGGCTATAGTTAGACAACTTTATCTTTATTTTATATTTCCTCTTTTGCCTATTGGCATATGTCAAGTCAGCACTTTCCTAGTGGGCAGTCTACCAATTCAGTGTCTTTTTGCTTAGGCTGATTAGGAGCCACCCAAATGTTTTCCTGTACAAGCATGTGTGTATTTTCTTTCTTTCAAAACTCTGCAGTCTGGCCATGGAGATGGATGATTCCATGGCTATATTCTTAGTGTGGAAAAATGAAAGTCTTGTATAAGAACCTTGTCAGGACAACTGATAAATGTTACCCATTACTCCAGTTGTCTTGGGATAGCCAAGATCTTAAAAAAAAAAAAAAAAAAAATGTACAGGAGTCTGTAAATATGAAAAAAGTAGAATACAGGATAGGAATATGAATGCAAAATGTCCTATTGTTTCAAGTGTGAATTTTAATACTGTTTGGGTTACATTATGGAATGGACTCATGGTTAAATCCCTTGGTAGAGAAACCATTGTTATAGTATTACCCATTCCATTATAAGTCTTTTAAAAAAACTTTCTCACTGTCTAAGGAACAACTCTTTTGAGCCTGAAATTTCTCATGTTTAGTTTAAGGCCATAGATTTGATTTGATTTTTTTTTTTAAAAGCTATAAAATAACTTGCCCAAACTGTTCTTGAATTATAATACATTCTTTTGGAAAATGAATTCTTCTGGCTTTTTAAATTTCACTTTTTTGATGGAAAGGAACTTCAAACAGCTGGCACTTACATGTTCAAACTTCTTCATACTACTTTATGGGAAATAGTGCATATATTAGATTTCACTTTTTGTCTTGCTTCCTGCTTCTGTTGGAATCTTAAGAAAGCATAGTGATACCCTGCAAAAGCTGGTTTGATTAACTAAGAATGACTCTACTTCAGGTGTCCGAGATAGACATACAAACGATAGGAAGCAAATTCCCTGTGATGTTTATAGTTGGTTCATATGGTTCATGTGAATCAATGATTATTTTTCATAGGTTTGTTTAATGACATCATAGTCTTGTAAGAAGTAGAACAATTTGCTTTGCATGTCTGTGTTACTAGCAGGCTTGTTTTTCAAGGACTGATGGATGAAATAGAAATGTGTTTATTCTGGGGTATGGAGGTTACTTTAAAAACAAGTTTCCAAATTCTCGTTCCATAGGCTGGTAAGGTTTTGGAGTTTGGCATAGGCAAAGCCTCCAGCTAGTGCCTTGTGGTGTTCAATAACAGCCTCATTAACAGACTGAGTTGTATTGATTCCTATCCACTCCTCCTTGGCTGATTAGATAGTGGCCACACGTTAAGGCTTCAAGTGTGGTGAAAAATGTGACACTTCTGGGATGTACCTTTTTTTTTGTCTGAGTGCTTGCTATGGTATGATACTATTGACTGAACCAGTGTTCTTCATATGTGATACTGGTAGTCTTGGCCATGGTTTAACTGGTAACTTTTTTTGATCAGGTAGGATAGTTGTGAACAACAGTTATACTAAACTCTGGGACACAAACTTAACTAGGTTTTCTAGACAAAATATTTTGATTAGTTGTGAATGTTTTCAGAGTACCTCTGACTAAAAAAGGTTCTAATTTGGAGGCCATTAGTTGTCTCCCATTTAAAACTGTGTACTTTTTAAGTAAAAATGCCCTACTTACTAACATTTGACAAATGGCTACTACTCAGTGTGCATAGTAACTTTGTTTGAATATATTATGGCAAACAAGTATGCTCCTTCCTGATTGAAGGGAAAACCAATGCAGAGAGGAAATGATTTTCAGGAAGGGGGAAAATACTCTTATAAAAATACTAGAGTTGTGTATAATAGAAATAAAAACTTCTTGTTGAAAATCCTGTTTAGAATGGAACTAAATCCATGCAGCCACACTGGCTTTTGATAACTTTTGGTAGAGGATAAATTTCAGACTGAAGACATTTGTAGTATCTCATTTACAGTGCTTTTTCCGTGATAAAGATTACTCTAATCATTTGTTCTTATTCATATTTAGTCTGTTACCTTGTTTCTCATAGCATACATGATGCAGTTTTGTTTATTTTCTTCTGTTTAATTTTCTTTTTCACAGCAAGGGGATGTTTTATCTTGTACTTCCTTACACTTATCAGCATTCATTTCCTCTTTTGGCATTCAGATCGTGATCTGATATAACAGAACCTAGTAAGAAAGATTTCCCAGGTTATATTCCCTTGAAATATTTCAGTGGAATCTGTCAGCTCAGAAGGAACTAGTCACTGTCACTCATTATGGTCCAGAGTTGGCTTCCTGAAGAATCCTCTTTTCACTGCCTCTCAGGGTTTGTTGATTTAGTTCCCAAGGCCAGGGACACACAGTGGGGATTCCCAGCACACTGTCTCCATCAGTCTGGATAACAGTTGTCACCAACCGATCCATTGGGAGCCTCTGCCAGTCGATCGCCGTTTCTGGGCCGCTAAAAGTCCAGTAGGGCTCAGGCAGGCTGCCTGCTGTGGCCCCACACCGCTCCTGGAAGCGGCTGGCTTCTGGCACGTCTCTGGCTCCTGGGGGGAGGGAGGGTGGCTCTGCATGCTGCCCCCACCCCCAGCACTGTCCCCACATCTCTCATTGAACGGTTCCTGTCCAATGGGAGCTGCGGAAGCGGTGCTTGTGGGCCTGGGCAGCGCACGGGGACGTGCTGCCTTTCCTCCCCCGCCCTGCCGCAGAGACATGCTAGCTGCTTCCGGGAGCGTCGTGGGGACATGGCAGGCAGGCAGGCAGCCTGCCTGAGCCCTGCTGCACCGCCAGCTGGGAGCTGCCTGTGGTAAGTGCCTCCCGGCTGGAGTTTGCACCTCACATCCCCTCCCATTCTCCAGCCCGGAACCCCCTCCTGCACCCAAACTCCATCCCAGAGCTTGGACCCCTCACTTTCTCCTGCACCTCAACCCCCGCCCCAAACTCAGCCTGGAGCCCCCTCCCACACTCGGAACCCCTCGGCCCCAGTCCACAGCCTGTACCCCATGCCCCAGCCCATTAAAAGTGAGTGAGGGTCGGGGAGAGCGAGCGACAGAGGGATGGGGGAATGGAGTCAGCGGGGCAGGGCCTCAGGGAAGGGGAGGGGTAGATCCTGGGTTGATTTTAAATTCAAAAAGTGATCTTGTGCATAAAAAGATTGGAGACTACTGCTGTAGAATGATGATGATGAAGTATCTTCTGGACCAGGGGTGGACTTTTGGATCCAGCCCGTGGGATTACCCCCTCTGGCCTCGCAGGCCCTACGCCGCTCTCAGAAACGGCCCTCTGGAATGGACCAGAGGGCTCCATGTGCATTGCCCTTGCCTCCAGTCACTGCCCCCGACAGCTCCCATTGGCCAGGAATGGGGAACCGTGGCCAATGGAAGCTTTGGGGGAGGTACCTGGAGGCGTGGCAAGGGCAGCGCATGTAGAGCCCTCTGCGCCCTCCCCCCCCCCCACACACGGGCCACGGCGCTTCCTGGGGTGGCGCGGGGCCAGGGCAGGTATGCAGGGAGCCTGCCCTGGCCCCGGTGCACACCGCTGCCATCCTAGTGCTGCTTTAGGTAAGCGGCGCCCGGCCAGAGCTCGAACCCCTCCTGCACTCTGCCCCCCAACTCCCTGCCTTAAGCCTCCTGCCTGCACCCAACTCCCTGCCCTGAGCCTCCTCGTACACCACACACCCCTGCTGCACCCCAACCCCCTGCCGCACCCCTGCCCTGAGCCCCCTCATACACCCCGCACCCTTCCTCTGCCCCAATCCCTTGTCCTGAGCCCCTTCCTGCACACCGCACCCACTCCCATACCCCGTATTCCCTCCTGTCACTAAACTCTACACTCTAGGACGGGGTGGCCAGCTGAGAAGGAGCCAGAATTTACCAGTGAACATTGCCAAAGAGCCACAGTAATATGTCAGCAGCCCCCCAATCTACTACCCCTCACCAGCATGTCCTGCCCATGGCAGCCCTGCCAATCAGCACCTCCCCCTCCCGCCTGCCGCAATCAGCTGTTTTGCAGTGTGCAGGAGGCTCTGGTGGTGGGGGCGGAGTGAGAACAGGACATGGCATGCTCGGGGGAAGGGACAGGGGCCTTGGGGGAAGGAGTGGCAGGACCTGGGGCAGAGCAGGGGGTTGGGCAGTGAGCACCTCACAGCACATTGGAAAGTTAGCATCTGTAGCTCCAGCCTCGGAGTCAGCGCCTATGCAAGGAGCCGCATGTGGCTCTGGAGCTACAGGTTGACCACCCCTGTTCTAGGATATCTTCAGTGAATCAGGAAGTATCAAGATGACTTGATGGTGGGAAGGGGGGAATCTTTTTTTTTTTTTTTTTAAATGTCTGAGTTGAATGCTGCTTGGAAACCTGAGATTTATCTTGGTTTTCTGCTTTTGCTCTGTAGTTCACCTTCTAGAGGAAAATTCTTTCTGAAAACATGCATAGATTGTTATGAATCTTATCTGATATTTGGGTCATGTCATTAGTGCAGGCTATGTTCTCATTTCTTAGATTGTTGAATTAGTTTGATGTTGCTAGTCCTGTTTTCCAGGTGCGCATGTTACAGTGCTATTTTTTTTTTTTTTTTTTTTGCACTTTCATTTTGTGGCTGATCCCAAGCCAGTTGAACTCAATGAGAACGTTTCCACTGATTTCACAGGGATTTGGATCAAGTCTTGTCTAAACAACTTTGTGTCAGTTTAACTGAAGGTGTTTTTTTAAATCCATAAACCAGTGGAAAACCTTATGTTGACATTTATTTGATTAAAACCTGGTTTACAGATGCTCCCGAACTTACGCAAGCGTTCCGTTCGGGACGTATACCTGACAATTATGCTGACTGCCCCCCCTCCCCCCCCCAAAAACCCCCCCAAAAAACAAAAAAATAACCACTTATGGAATTTTTCCCCTGAGTGCGGGTTTGCGTAACCTGGGGAGCATCTGTATATTGATTTGCTCAATTTGTTTTTCATGACCTTTATCTTTCTTTGCAAATATCAGTTTATCCAGCTTTATTCATAAGGTAGATAATTATTCCCATTTTTACAACTATGTAAAAACTGAGGGGTTTATGTGACTTGGCCAAGCTGTCAGTATAACAGAGGTCATGGTTCAGTTCCCTGTTCTAAATACTGAATTGCACTCCCACTTCAACTAGGCCAGTCCATCTTCAAGAATTAGATTAATAACATAAAGGATTTAAAATACCTCTTGCAGTACAGAGGGCTAACTTCATTTTTCTCTTTCCTTCCAGGTTATGTTTCACACTCTGTGCTGGCTGGCTGTACTTACAGAAGATATTTAAAAACAAACATTTTTGTCAAAGATTTTGATTCCAGTGGAATCTGTGCTTTAGATTTTGTCTTGTGAATTAACTTCTGAAACAATGCCTGTACAAGCTCCACAATGGACGGATTTTCTCTCCTGCCCAATTTGCACACAAACTTTTGACGAAACGATCCGGAAGCCCATCAGCTTGGGCTGCGGCCACACTGTCTGCAAGATGTGCCTCAACAAGCTCCACCGTAAGGCATGCCCCTTCGACCAGACCACTATCAATACAGATATTGATCTCCTCCCTGTGAACTCAGCTTTGTTGCAGCTAGTGGGTGCTCAGGTAACAACGCACGTCTTTCTTTTTTTGTTCTTACTTAGTTTTTCCTTGCTTTTTTTTTTTTTTTAAGGCAAGAACAAGTGAATGAAAATTGTGGGACTAATAATGGGTGTAGAGCAGAGAAATACCTGTGTGACTTTACCAGTTGCAGGTTTCGGGCCTGCAGTGTGCTGAGGCAGTATTGCTTATTATAGTAGTTCTTCTACCTGGGGCTTAAATCATTCATGATTTCTTTCTGTGGCCAACACAAGCCCATGGTACTTTGTGGTCATAAAGGATTGTGGGATTGGGGTCATTCCAAAAACTGTCTGGCTTCTGAATGGTGAGCCAGGATGGGGGAAGGAAGGGCCTGGATGGGTGTTGCAGGGAGAGAATACTGAGGATGGGCAGGGGATTCTTCCTTTTCACCTCTCCTATCCACCCATTTCTGTTTAGGAAGCAGCAGAAAGTTGCTCCTGACATGCCCTTTCCCACTAAGGGAAGATGAGAGGAGCTGCAGTTGTGATAGTGATTTGTGTGTGTGTATGCTGATGAGCTGCATTGTGGGTGCATAGAAGTTGGAGGCGGTGCAGCTACAGGAGGAGGGTGAAGGGAGCAGGTTGCTCCTTTTCACTGTCTCCTGCCATGTACTAGGTCTATGGGATTTTGCTACATTTTTTCTTTTTGGTTTCTCAGCTGGTGTACCTTCTTATGGGTTTCCTGTTAGTATCTGTTAATTACATCAGAAGACTAAAAATCAGGTTATCTGAATCACTGGCAAAGTCAGGAAATCTGGGATGCTGGACAGGTTGCTTACTCTGTTGCTGGCTCTGTTTCCCTTTCTGTAACATGTATGCTGCTACTTCAGAAAATCTGTCATTAGGCTTCATTAATGTTTGCAAAGCACATTAAAATCCTTTAATCTTTTTTTAGTTGTATAGGAACTAGAGCTGTCAAGCAATTAAAAAAATTAATTGTGTTTAATCGCATGATTAAACAATAATAGAATACCATTTATTTAAATATTTTTGGATGTTTTCTACTTTTTCAAATTGATTTCGATTACAAAACAGTACAAAGTGTGTACAATGCTCACTTTATATTTTTGGTTACAAGTAATTGCACTGTAAAAGAACAAAAGAAATAGTATTACAGCATTATCTCCTGTAAATGTAAACAAACTTGTTTGATTTAGCGACTGGCTGAACAAGAAGTAGGACTGAGTGGACTTTTAGGCTCCAAAGTTTTACATTGTTTTGTTTTTGAGTGCAGTTATGTAACAAAAAAATCTACATCAGGATAAAGAGATTGCACTACATTACTTGTATGAGGTGAATTGAAAAAGTACTATTTTTCTTTTATCATTTTATAATGAAAACATTTGTAATAAAAATAATCTACACTTTGATTTCAATAACACAGAATACCATATATATGAAAATGTAGAAGAACATCCAAATATTTAATACATTTCAATTGATATTCTATTGTTTAACAGTGCCATTAAAACTGCAATTAATCACGATTAATTTTTTTGAGTTAATCGTGTGAGTTAACTGTGATAAATGAATGTTCCTATTAGGGCTGTCAATTAAAGTATTGTGTATTTTCCAGGCCTGGGCATTTCCTGAAAAGGATGTATCAGTTGTGACCAAATATCTGGATTTATGATGGTGATTCTTGCAGGGAGTGCTGTTGTACCCATGGCCTTGATTTGCACAAGAGTGGAAAATATAGTGAATGCTACTTTCAAGTTTTCATCTTTCCATTGGTCTAGAAAACTAACACTTGATGATGATGATAATAGACCTTCCAAGGTAGACTTTTAACATGACTGCTGTTGCTGGGTGTTGCCGAGTGTGTTGGGAGGCTTTCAGGTGAATTGTTCGGACAGTAAAGGGACAGGTAGTGATGTGTGTGTTTTAAGAGGAAACTTTAATGACTTTTGTTTGTGCTTTATTTTATTTTAAACTCTTCACCAAAAACAAAATCCTTTTTGATGAGATGGAAAATTGCAGTGTCCTGACCACTTAAGTATTAAAAAATCCATGGCAATCTTTGCTAGGTTTAAGGATGTTAAGGAAATTATAATAATATATGGAGATACACCTATCTCATAGAACTGGAAGGGACCCCAAAAGGTCATCAAGTCCAGCCCCCTGCCTTCACTAGCAGGATCAAGTACTGATTTTGCCCCAGATCCCTAAGTGGCCCCCTCAAGGATTGAACTCACAACCCTGGTTTAGCAGGCCAATGCTCAAACCACTGAGCTAATTCTAGCTACATTCTAATTGATTATTGCACTATAGTTTCAGTTGGATGAGGTATTTTAGAAAGGAAGGATGGTCTTATGATTAAGGCACTGGATTAGGTTTCAGGAAATTGGGGTTCAATTTCTGGCTCTGTGTCAGACTTCCTGTGTGAATTTGGGCAGTTGGCTTAATTTCTCTGAGCCCCTTGGAGAGAGAGAAAACATCCTCTTTTACATCTTTTTTTTAAGATTGAGCTCTTCAGGGCAAGGACTGTCTGTCTCCATGCATATTTACAGTGCCTGGCACTATGAGGTTGTGATCTTGGTTGGGGCTTCTAACCATTGCTGTAATATAATTACTGTTCTTAACTTTTGTCTTGAACATTAAGAAGGCTACCACTTTGCCCTAGTCTTTCTCAAATGCAGGGCACATTGACTATTTAGAAAAAAGGGCATTTGAGAGAGGCTACAAACACTTTGAGCTCTTTCATACTGAAAGGGTGTGTTCTCTTTGGCACATCTCCACAAAACTGAGCTGGGATCAACAAAACATAATTATGAAGTATATGTCACTCAGGAGTATTCTTGCCAGCCTTCATAGTCTAATACTGCGCTGTTCTGGCTTCCACTTCCCTCCCCTCACTTCTTGTAAATCTTCTGCATTTCATTCCCTGTACATCTAATGGCTCTAATGTCTTAAAAAGAGAAGCATGAAATCCAGAAAGCTGAAGTTTAATTGTAGAAGGAAATGATGCAGGAGACACTTAAAACTTGTATCTGGGGAAAAGGAGCCCCTTCTTTCAGTTTAGTACTTTTGTAAGGGATTACCAATTTATAACTGTTTATTTTCTTGGGTTCGTTCCTGCATATTTTAAAAAAAAATAATTTTAAGAAGCAAAACTATTTTAAGGAGAGTAAAAGTAATGACAGGATTCACTTAAAACAAATGGGTCACATTGGCCTGTTTGTGTACCAGCATCATTGGTGAAGTAAGTAGAACAGTATGTGTCTCTGGGAATAGTGTGCTAACTGATACACATACAGCCCAGGCATTAAAAGAACACACTATTTTTTTTTGTTATACTTTATGCTTTTGTGGTGGTAGAGAGTATACGTTTTTGATTTTTTTTGTTTTTTTGTTTTTTTTGTTTTAAAAACTTAAAATAGAGAAGAAATTCTTAAGGTGGTCAGAGTGGTTTATTTAAGTATCCCTTCAGTGCTTACTCTGATAGCCATTTTAAATATCTACCAGACGGGTCTTTTGAGGTTACCGGTATATAGTCCCTGCTTTGACATACAGTCTCTCTGCCCTCTTGCCTTTTTCTGTGACACATGAAACTGCAATGTGCACATTCCAAACAGGTGACATCAAATGGCCAAAGTAAACTAGAATCCACATGTCAAATGTTAGTTTCTTATTCAGTCCAGTTCCTGACGGGCTAAGTATAGTTCCATGCACTAGATGTAGCAGGAATGAATGTGACAACATAGCAGGCGGGGTACTCATAATGGATAGCTTTCTCTTCCAGATTAATGCCCTCTTTCTCCAGAGGTAGATTTTTCTTAAGTGTCATCAGTTAAATTGGTTGTACAGCAGGCCATGTTGGAAAAATGAAATGCTGTGTGTGAATGTAAAACTTTGTTTTCACAAGGCCTGTGGAAGACAATAACTGGGTAGAGTTCTACCCTCTTTGTTCAGAATGAAGCATTATAGAAGCTTTACTGCGTGCAGTTCTTTCAGTGTTTTGTGTTTAAAAGAACGTGCAAAATTGAAGTACAGAAATGTTTAAAGAGGGAAAGATGTACAACTGGAGAGCTCATACCATCATATTTGGAGGTGTTGTATTGAAATTCATCATTAAGTTGAGCTCCTTTAAGAGGAACACTGCTGAGGAATTCTGTGCTGAGGAACACTGCCTGGCACATTTCAGGAACTTAAAGCTTTGAGTAGAGTTTCTTGCCGTGAACCAAAATGTGCATCTGTTTGAAAGGGGGGAGGAGTTAGGAGGAGAGACAGGGAGGCTGACAGCTGGAATTGGAGAAAACTGACTATTCCTTTGCTTAGTATATCTTTATTCTGTGCAATTAAACGCTTTTTTTAATATGAGTTACTGTAAAGCAGAGGTCCCCAAACTGTGGGGCATGCCCCCCTAGGGGGGTACAGAGAAACGTTCAGGGGGCTCAATGCGGCCCAGGCCATCCCCCCCACAGAAGATGGGGAGGGAGTGCTGCCCAGCTACCGGCCCCTGGGCTGCAGCTCTGTTCCTGGTCCCCACTCCAGGCCCCAGACCCACCCCTAGCCTCAGCCACCTTACCCCTTGTCCAAATCCAGTGGCACTGCAACATTTTTAATAGTGGGAATGCTGAAAGCCAGCCCCTTTCCCCCTGTTTGTGCCTCCCTCCCTCAGCTGGGGCTGGGAGTAGAGCCATGTCTCTGGGAGGGGGAGACCCGAATAGGGGTAAGCGGGGTCAAGGCTGGAGCTAGCAGCTGGGGCAGCTGCAGCACCCCCCACACCCTTAGTACCCATGCCTATGTCCACATCTCACCTCGGAAGCTGCAACCCCAGCTCCTGGTGGGCAGGGAGCATGGATGGGGTAAGTTGGGGCTTGACCCTGAAAAGTTTGGGGGCCACTGCTGTAAAGGATGAGGCTGATACCCCTCCCCCAAAACAATTTTTTTAAATTACCAATTCAGAATCTTGTAGCTGCTCTCAGGATACATTTCATAGCAGGCTTAGCATTCTTTTTCAGTCCCCACCCCATATATTTCATCATAACCAACTTCTGCCTGCAACTGCAGTTGCTTATGCCTGTGGATTACATTCCAGTGTCATTCTCAGTATTCTTCATTGTAGGGGAAGATGCATGGAAAATAAGGGCACATTTAAAGCACCAACATATTCTTGATATTTTGCCTGCCTTTCCTTAAACTAACTAGCTCTCTTGTAGGACTAGAGTATTACACAAGACTAGTTTGCACTCTGAGCCCTGGTGGGTTTGGGGAGGGGATGGGGAAATGAGGTGATAGAATGTTTTGATGAAGATGAAAATAAAGTAATGCTTCAGTGCTATATATTTTGAGGATCTAAAGTGCTTTGCAAGCACTAAGGAATATAGGGTGTCACTCACTTTGTGAATGAAGTGGGGAATTGCTAACTTTGCAGATAGGGAACTCAAGGCGCTCTGAACATAAGTGACTTAGGGCTTGTCTGCACTGGCAATTAACAGCGCTGCAACTTCCGCAACACACACTGAGGGCTTGGCTACACTTACAAGTTGCAGCGCTGGGAGTTACAGCGCTGGTCATGCAGCTGTGTAGGGCCAGCGCTGGAGTGTGGCCACACTGACAGCTACCAGCGCTGCAGTGTGGCCACACTTGCAGCACTTTCCAGCGCTGTATTGAGAGGTGCATTGTGGGCAGCTATCCCACAGAGCACCTCGTCCCATTTTGGCGCTGAGTATTGTGGGAAGGGGAAGGAAGTGTGCGGGTCATTCCGCTTCCTGTTTGCCAGCGCCCCGTGGTGCATCGCTTCACATCCCAGCATTCACTCTTTCCGGCAGCGTTTGGCGCCATTGTGAGTGTCTTTCTGTTTTACTCTCTGTGTGAATCGCGATTTCTGTGGCAAATGGAGCCCGAGCTGCTGAGGACTGTGCTGATGAGTGTTGCCAGCACAACACGTTTGGCAGTCGAGCTATTCCTTCAGCTCCAAAGTGACAGTGAGGAGTCTGACGATGATATCGATATCGATTCTCCTGCCGCGTGTGACACCAAAGTGCTTGTGGCATTCACAGAAATGCTCAGCACCGTTGAACGCCGCTTTTGGGCTCGGGAAACAAGCACTGAGTGGTGGGATCACATCGTCATGGAAGTCTGGGATGACGAGCAGTGGCTGCAGAACTTTCGTATGAGAAAAGCCACTTTCATGGGACTGTGTGCTGAGCTCGCCCCCACTCTGCGGCGCAAGGACACAAGATTGAGAGCTGCCCTGACGGTGGAAAAGCGGGTGGCTATTGCAATCTGGAAGCTGGCAACTCCAGACAGCTACCGGTCGTTCGGGAACCAGTTTGGTGTGGGAAAGTCGACCGTGGGAATCGTTTTGATGCAAGTTTGCAAGGCAATTAATCGCATCCTGCTAAGAAAGACCGTGACTCTGGGGAGCGTGCAGGACATTGTGGATGGCTTTGCACAAATGGGTTTCCCTAACTGTGGAGGGGCGATAGATGGGACGCATATTCCTATTCTGGCCCCCCCCCCACCTGGCATCAGAGTACGTTAATCGTAAGGGGTATTTCTCTATGGTTCTCCAGGCGCTTGTGGATCACCGCGGGCGTTTCATTGACATTTACACAGGCTGGCCTGGAAAGGTGCATGATGCACGCATCTTTCGGAACAGTGGCCTGTTCAGGAAGATGCAGGCAGGGACTTTTTTCCCAGACAGGAAGATCACAGTAGGGGATGTTGAAATGCCCACTGTGATCCTTGGAGACCCCGCGTACCCGTTACTGCCTTGGCTCATGAAACCCTATACAGGGAAGCTTGACAGGAGCAAGGACCGGTTCAACTACAGGCTGAGCCGGTGCAGAATGACTGTGGAGTGTGCTTTTGGGCGTTTAAAAGCCCGCTGGAGATGTCTGTATGGGAAGCTAGACTTGGGGGAAAGCAGCATCCCCGCGGTTATATGCGCTTGCTGTACCCTCCATAATACTTGTGAAGGGAAGGGTGAAACATTCAGTCAGGCATGGACCACCGAGGTTCAAGTCCTGGAGGCTGAATATGCACAGCCAGAGAGCAGGGCTAATAGAGAGGCCCAGCACAGGGCTACAAGGATTAGGGATGCCTTGAGGGAAGAATTTGAGGCTGAAAGCCAACAGTAATGTTTGCTGCCTTGCATGGGAGTGAATTGCACTGCTTACACTGTTATTCTATTATCCCTAATAATAATATGATTTGCAGTGCCTCTTTCTTTACTGGGCTAAGTTATCTTTAACTATCTGCTATAATAAAGACTGTTTTCAAAGCCAAGAATTGTTTTATTGAAAAGAAAAAAACTTCCTTGACAGACAGACAGACACACAACATTTCATGAACACAAGAGGGCAGGGGTGTGGGTTGGTGAACTGTACAGTCACAAGTTTGCATATGTCCTGTCTGGAGTGCTGTTTAATGAATCCTGCACTTCAGGGTGCATATACTGCATGGTGATGGGGGTTGAGTGCAGAGGGTAAGGGTGGTGGTAGGTATCAGGGCTGGTTGGTGAACGTACAGGTGTTGGAGGCAGCTGGTGGTGGTAAGAACCTGAAGGCTGGGGAAAGGCGGTTTGAGCTGACATTGGGGCACAAGGCAAAAAGCTTTGGGACGGGGGGGGGGGGGAGAAGCACGGTAGTGCTCTGCTTGCATGGCAACGAGTGACTCTATAGAGTCCGCTTGGCGCGACAGGATGCTTAGCAGCCGCTCCGTGCTTTTCCTCTTGGCCACTGCATTTCTCTTGCGGATCCTGCTCTCCTTCTCTCTCCACTCCTTCAATTCTTTACTCTCTCGAGCAGAGTGATGAAGAACAGTTTTCAGCATGTCCTCTTTGCTCTTTCGGGGATTTTTTTCTCAAATTTTGAAGCCTCTGTGATGTTGAACATCTGGGCAGTCCAGTAGTCAAGGTCACTGTAGAAACACAGAAATGACAACATTTAACACGGGCAGCATTGTATTCACTATCTCCAGACATGAATTGTTACACTGAGGGAGTTCTCACTTTAGCATTCTTTTCCCAAACGCATAACACAACAGAAGCCACGAAATGGTGAGTGAGGGGTGCTTATAGAGGGAGAAGTGAGGCTTGAGTGATAGAGGGGAGCTGGTTGCTTCGGGTAATCTGGAGTGCTAGAGGGGTTGAGTGAAGATGCAGCTGCAGGGGTGATCTTATCTCCCTATCTCTTCACTAAAGAGTCTCCCAACATTTTTCACAGGAGTTAATCCTGGAAGATGTCTCCTTGCTGCGAGTCACTAGGGAACAGCGGGAGGCTCTTTTAGAGCAATGTGGATTCCGCCCGGGACCCTACGCGGCTTGCCTGTGTTCAGAAATGGTCCCCCCACCACTGGCAGCACAGTGGCGCAGACGCGTCACCGTCACTGGGACAAGGGACACAGTGGCTCTGCCTATAAACCTGCGCAGGCATATTGCCCACGCTCTGGATGAAACTTTTGCTGAGATAACTGAAGCAGATTACCGCGACGTGATAGACCACATCAACGGGCTATTCCACATCTAGAGGCTGGCATGCATGCAGCCATAACCCCCCTTCCTCTCCAGAAACATTTCCACCCAGAAAATAAAAGCCGCTTACCGTTAACCCGCTCCTCTGCTTGTCCTTCTGCAACTGCTGGCTGCTGCGATTGGGTACTTTCCTCCTGGCTTGAGAAGAGCTCCTGGCTGCATGCCCACTCTGGGATGTCTTCCCCCATCCCAGTAGCTTCACTCGCGGTTTCCTCCCCGCCGCCTCCGCCTCCTCCTCCTGTCCCCCAGCCTGCTCAGAAGTGTCCATCGTTATCCTGGGATTGGCAGTGGGGTCACCCCCAAGTATCTCGTCCATCTCCCTGTAAAAACGGCAGGTCGTGGGGGCAGCTCCGGATCGGCGATTCCCCTCGCGGGCTTTGTAATAGGCACTCCGCAGCTCTTTAACTTTCACCCTGCATTGTAGTGCGTCCCGATCATGGCCCCTATCCAGCATGGCCCTTGATATCTGCTCAAAGATATCGTAATTCCTACGGCCGGAGCGCAGCTGTGCCTGCACAGATTCCTCCCCCCAAACACTGATGAGGTCCATCAGCTCGCCATTGCTCCATGCTGGGGCTCGTTTGCCATGTGGAGGCATGGTCACCTGGAAAGATTCACTGATTGCACTCCACACACACCTGGCTGCAGCAAACAGGAAGGAGATTTTTAAAATTCCCGGGGCATTTAAAGGGCGGGTCACCTGAGGCAAGAGCAGTAGAGTGCAAACTGATGAGCAGAGTGGCTGAACAGGAATTCTGGGATAACTCCTTATTCCCTGGAGGACACTTAAAGCGCTGGTGAGTGTCCACACCTGCTGAGCAGCGCTGGATCACCAGCGCTGCACTCCTTATACCCCTGCCGGGATGGGTTTTCAGCCAGCGCTGCAGCCAGGGAGTTGCAGCGCTGGTTGTGCCCTGCAAGTGTGGACGGGGTGTAATTGCAGCGCTGGAAAGCCTCCACCAGCGCTGCAACTTGTAAGTGTAGCCAAGCCCTGAGTGCAGCAAGTTGCAGCACTGTAAAGCGCCAGTGTAGACAGTGCACCAGCCCTGGTAGCTATTCCCCTCGCGCTGGGAGAGCTATGCTGCAACTACACAAGCCATGTTAAAGAGCTGCTGCGGCAGCGCTTTAACGTTGCCAGTGAAGACATGCCCTTAGACAGACAGTGCTAGGTGGACAGAAGAAGTCTTCCATTGATCTAGCTACTACCTCTCAACACTGTAGTTAAATGACCTCACTGGGAGAAACCCGCCCGTTGCTGTAGGGAATGTCAACACTGAAGCATTACCGCTGTGCTGCTGTAGCGTTTTAAGTGTAGACTTGCTCTAACTCAAGTTTCCCTTAGTATGGGGCCTTACACTGTCTGTCAGACTGCCAGGTTCTCTCTCTCACATTTAACAGTTACTTTGCAAAAAGTAAAATTAAAAGAAACTCTACATTTCAAGCTGAGCTTTCCAGTGGGAAGGGGAGAAACAGAGATTGAATGTCTAGATATCATGTTCATTGTGTAGCTTTACTTGCCTTTGGGTAGCTTTTCTTATGTTAGTTTTTTGTTTGTTTGTCTTTGTACTATTTGGGGCTGGGGAAAGCTTTCTGGTTGGTTGCCTAGGCAGTCCTGGTCTCTCACTAGACCAGTTCTGCTGTGTATAGCATTCCTAACCAACGCTGTGAATGCATGCTAAATCTACCCTGATTCAGGATATAAATCCATTGCTGACCACTGTGTTCCTGTCTCACGCCTATTCCAAACCATCTTTCTGCTAAATGTAATAATGTTGCATTTCATGTTGTGCCATAGTCCGTAGATTGAGTGAAGCAGAGTTAAAATGGAAACATGCACACAGTAATCTTACTGTAAGGATGCTGTAGAGTGGCTAGCCTCAGCACAAATGTAGATAGATGCACATGGTTAGACGAGTTCTTTTTGGGTACTTTCCCAGACAGAAGCAGATTGTTATAATGACAGAGGCTTTGTAAGGGAAACATAATAGTATTAGAATGATGGTTAATATTGAAGGTGTTGGTTAAACTGGTGTTTAGAGATTTGGGAGACAGGCAGTCTGGGGTCACTCTTATTGTAGCATTTTATGGTAGTGACCACTGACTAAAGTGGTAAAAACATTTCATCCTAAAGCACTCTTTCACTCAGATATGAAGGAAATTGTATGAGAAAGTTATAGGTAAGATTCTTGCTGGGAGGGGAGGAGGTAGACTGCAGTTCCAGTATAGTAGTAATAGTCTGAGGAAGCCTGGAGGCCAGGATTGAACTTGTCTTAAGTGTGTGCGCACGCGCATTACACTATTCTGCGTAAACTAGGTTCGGATGATAGAAGTTCAGCTCTAAAACAGCTTAAATTTTTTTTATTTTAACCAACAACAAAAAATTAATGCATTGTGAATGTTGTGTAACTACATACTTTTTTGAATGCAAATGCAAACTTAAGTTGAGAAAACACATGTTGTCAAAAATATTTGGACATCAGTATGATTATACACTAAAATCTCATTCAGGTTTAAAGATCCTCCCCAATAAAGAAACTGTATCAAAGCCAGAAAAAATTTCAGTGTCCCTTGGGTGGTTTTGATGTCTGATATATTAGCTGAAAAAAGAAATGAATGCCTCCTCCTAATGCTTTTAAAAAAACAAAACACAACAGCTAACGTATTGTGGTATTCAACTGATAACTTATGCTGAGTGTGTGTGTGTGTGTGTGTGTGCGTACGTACGTACGTACACCTAGCACAAAGTCACTAGTTGTTTACTGGGTTTATAGTCTGGCCCTTTTTCCAAGTGTGGCCTGATACATGTGCCATTATCATTATTTCCCTAAACTAAAAATGACAGTAGCCCTAAGTCAGTGGTTCTCAGCCAGGGGTACACAGAGTTCTTCCAGGGGCTACATCAACTCATCTAGATATTTGCCTAGTTTTACAAAAGGATACATAAAAAGCAATAGAGAAGTCAGTACAAACTAAAATTTCATACAGATAATGACTTGTTTATACTGCTCTATGTGAGGGGGGAGAGATAGCTCAGTGGTTTGAGCACTGACCGGCTAAACCCAGGGTTGTGAGTTCAGTTCTTAAGGGGGCCATTTAGGGATCTGGGGCAAAAATCTGTTTGTTTGGGGATTGGTCCTGCTTTGAGCAGGGGGTTGGACTAGATGACCTCCTGAGGTCCCTTCTAACCCTGGTATTCTATGATCTATACTATACACTGAAATGTAAGTACAATATTTATGTTCTAATTGATTTATTTTATAATTGTATGGTAAAATGAGAAAGTAAGCAATTTTTCAGCAAGTGTGCTGTTACACTTGTATTTTTATATCTGATTTTGTAAGCAAGTAGTTTTTAAGTGAGGTGAAACTTGGGGTACGTAAGAGAAATCAGATTCCTGTAAGGAATACAATACTTTGGAAAGATTGAGAGCCACTGCCTTAAGTGATCCAAGTTAGGGGAGGAAATAAAGCAATTACATGCATTAGTTTGTGTGTTTCATCTTAGGCACAAGTCTAACGTGCAGTGCAGCAGTTTGACCATTTGACTTTCTATAGAAAATTTTAGAGCAGCCAAGTCCTCAGTGTGGATCTGCACATACCTGCAAACCAAACCAGCTGGTAGGTCTAATTTTAGGCTTACTAGCTTTGAGTGTTCCTTTCTAAATACACCTCTACCCCGATATAACGCTGTCCTCAGGAACCAAAAGATCTTATCACATTATAGGTGAAACCGCGTTATAGCGAACTTGGTTTGATTCTCCAGAGTGCGCAGTCCCACCCCCCCGGAGCGCTGCTTTACCGCGTTATATCCAAATTCATGTTATATCGGGTCGCGTTATATCAGGGTAGAGGTGTATCTTGCTTTATCATCAAAGACTGATCATGAAACTACTGGTGTGTTGCTTTAATATCCGATATACTAGATGATGTTCCAGTAGATTATAAGTCTTCTGCTTTTATCATTTCAACCACTAAATCAAAATGTTTGTGTTGCCACACATTCCAGGTAAACTTGAAATCATTGCCAGCTTCGGCATTTCTTTTAAACTTCGTTCTAAGGCATACATTGATTTGTGCCCCAAGCTCATTGACGTGCCCTTGTGCTGCCATATAATACAACTAGCTATGTAAAGAGAAACTGTTGTATTGTATCAGAGGGGTAGCCGTGTTAGTGTGGTTCTGTAGAAGCAGCAAAGAATCCTGTGGCACCTTATAGACTAACAGACGTTTTGCAGCATGAGCTTTCGTGGGTGTTTTATTGTGTGATGATGCTAAAAAGTCTGTTTAATATCAAGCAATTTTTAAAAGCTTCAGGCTGAAAAAGCTTTTCAAGTGTTAAGAACACCATGAATGAAGTGAAATGTCAAGGGTTCTAAAACTGGAGCACGTTCCCACATTAATGTTGTGGAAAGGTTGGGTATGGGTGTGAGAATATTTGACACTGAAGAGCTTGGTATGGTGTCTTTGTGTGTCTGTGCATACTGTAGTGCAGGGGTAGGCAACCTATGACACTTGCGCCGAAGGTGGCACACGAGCTGATTTTCAGTGGCACTCACACTGCCCGGGTCCTGGCCACTGGTCCGAGGGCTCTGCATTTTAATTTAATTTTAAATGACGTTTCTTAAACATTTTAAAAACCTTATTTACTTTACGTACAACAATAGTTTAGTTATATATTATAGACTTATAGAAAGAGACCTTCTAAAAATGTTAAAATGTATTACTGGCACGCGAAACCTTAAATCACAGTGAATAAATGAAGACTCGGCACACCACTTCTGAAAGGTTGCCGACCCCTGCTGTAGTGTGTAAGTTTACCTTAATCTGTTTCCAGGTTCCTGAGCAGCAGCCAATCACTTTGTGCAGTGGAGCAGAAGACACCAAACATTATGAGGAGGCCAAGAAATGTGTGGAAGAACTAGCATTGTACCTCAAACCACTCAGCAGTGCGAGAGGTAAGTCTTGCACTGCCCTACTTCCTTGGAAGGGAGAACTGGCAACAGGTAATAGTTCATCCCTTCTTTTAAAAAGACCTTACACCATCAAAATAATTCTGGTGAAACCTGCTTGAAAAAAGGTCAAGTCCTATTAAAGAAATGGGTTTTGTAAGCACTAAAGCTATTTCTTCAGTACAAAAAGAGTAGAGGTTTTAGAGAGAGGGAGAGAGCATGATATCTTGCTGTAAAATCTTAGTGATACAAGTCTCTGGTAGGTTTTACCTTGATGTAGCGAGTCAAGGTCATCCTTATACTTTTGACCTCCACTAGCTACATTGAGGTAAGTCACCTGTGTCTTGTCTTAACTATCTCACCGTAAAAACTCCATTTGGTAGCGAAAATATAGCCTGAAATAGGTAAAGTAAAATTTTGTTTGATGTCCCATGGGTCAATCCAGGAAAGTTGGACTTGTATTGTCCAACTAGCAGATGAGAACAGGAAGTCGAACAACTTCAGTGTCATAGTATAACAGAGTGGCTTGACTCTTGAGGGCTGGAGCTAGCCAACACTGATTGCACATCTCCTTATATAGGAACTGGATCCATCTAAGTAATCCTGTTTGAACAATTGTAATAACAATAAAACTTTATTATTTAAATATCTGTATGCTGGTCTCGGTGATTGTAAATGTCTATATGTTAGACACCTGCTAGCCAGAAACAGCTATGAAGGATAAGAAAGAGAGATGAGGCCCCATCAGTGAGTCTGTGGTACAGTAGGTACTAGTAATACTTGGGTTTTTCTTTAGAGCAAACTTTTTTGCCTTTTACTGAAGATTTCGATCAGGCTACATTCTCTAGACCTGCTCAAGGGTTTAATCTTTCATATCTGCCTCTGGTTAAAAGGTTTTTGACAAATTTATCTTCACCCCCATTCTGAGTCTCCTGGCAAAGCTATGAGCAACTGAATCAGTAAAGCTGTTTAGTGAGTAGGGTTTTTTTTGTTTTGTTTTTCTTCAAGCACTGCCTGAAATGAACCTTTCAAAGTTCACAGTGCATTTTTGACAGGTTTGGATGTAGTGTTCAATGTACTAAAATGAAGTGCAGCTGGAGCTGGTTAGATGTTTAAAGTGCAAAACAAAGAAGTTGAAAGTTGGCTTGGCTAGAGGAATGTGATACCTATAGTGCACTTAGATAATCCTGCAGAAGGAGAAATGTAGCTCACTGTCTTTGTATGCGGTTTTTCCCTGAAGGTGTGGGTCTGAACAGTACCACTCAGAGTGTGCTAAGTCGCCCCATGCAGAGGAAGCTTGTAACTCTAGTTCACTGCCAGCTAGTAGAGGAAGAAGGACGGATCAGGGCCATGCGTGCAGCACGGTCACTGGGTGAAAGAACAGTCACAGAGCTCATTCTTCAACATCAAAATCCCCAGCAACTCTCTTCCAACCTCTGGGCTGCAGTGAGGGCCAGGGGCTGCCAGTTCCTGGGGCCAGGTATGTACCAGTGAGATGACGAGTTCTTATGCAGTAGCAAGTTTCAGGGATTGGAGGGGTGGGGGAAAAGATGGCTGGAAACTGCCTTGGCAGTGTTGTTGGGCGGTGGCTTCTCTTCAGATATTTTGCAGTAGGTCTTCTGATTTAATGATAACTTTGAACAATTTTTATTGCCCTTCAAATATTTTTGGGACTTATTCTGTCTTTTTGTTTTTGTAAAGCTCAAAAAAAATCTGTCTTTAGTTGTTGACATGAACAGAGAAGACTGAGTAGTTTACCTCACTGTGGAGAGGTTTAAATGAGTGATTTTAAAAATCGTTAACTTTAACCATGGTTTAAATCAGTGAGCAGGAAACCTTCATTTAAGTGATTAATTTGCATTTGTACTTTAGTAAAGAGAAGTTGATAACCATTAAAACATATTGATTTGCAACTAAATAAAGCTTCTACACTAAATTTGGTGGTACTTTTTGCTAGCCAGGAGAGTACACAATACCTATACATGGCTATATAAGCAATTATGACTAAGTTTAAGATTTTTGTCATGGTTATTTTTAGTAAAAGTCTGGGACAGGCTGTGGGCAATAAAAAAAAAAAAAAAAATTCACAGAAGCCCATGACCTGTCTGATTTTTACAAAAAATAATGGGCCAGGGGAGGGGTCTGACAGGATGACTGAAGCCTGGGATGGGGGAGAGGGGCAGCACATTGCTGCTCCTGCTGGTCCCCCACCATCCAGGGACTGAGGTGGAAAATGTCACAAAGGTCTCTGGAAGTCATGGAGTCCATGACCTCTGTGACATAACCTTATCCTTAATTGTACCTTAATGTACATATTCTTAATTTTTGTTGTGTTAGAAAATGGTGAACGGTGCATTTTTTATGTACTAAATTTAATTCTTACTTGTGATTTGTGTACACCTGCATTTGGATGGAAATTATAATAAAGTGCATAACTTTAAAAAAAAATTTTTTTTAGTTAAATATAACTACCTTAATGTGTTTGTATAGATCAGAGAAAAGGATTATCAAAACATTTTTTGCATTTAAAACTGATTTATTAAACAAAGGAAGTATCTGTAGCTAGTGACTTGAACAGATTGTTTGTAGTCATCACATCCTTCAAGATTTTAGGACTGGTAGATTTCCGTTCTCTGGAACCTCATTTTTTTCATAGATTGGAAAAGGAAAACCAGGTTTCCTGCTTTTACGTCTCCCAGTTTATTTCTCAACTTTGGGTGAGCTAGACAATGAATTGAACTAGCTGAAATAAACTGAATTAAAATACTCTGTACCTGCAGACAAGGTTCTTGCTGTCGAAAGCTTGCACTTCAACAAACTTTTGCAAGTTCAGTGATTTGACATTCTTTAAAACTTTGTCAGCAAGCATGTAGTGGTTGAATTATTTTAATTTAGCTTAAATAATTGTAATATAGGCTCTCATAATTAAAAATTTATTTTAAATAAGTTTCTTTTTAAAAGGAAACATGTATTTAAGTTTAAAAATCTATTTTTGTCCACCTTGGTTTGCCTCTTCTTTGTTCTTGTTTTGCAAGAACATAGCCCTAGTGAGGAGAACATTAGGGATGAGTAGATATGAATTCTTCTCTTACCTCAGCCCTCCTCTGGAAATGGAGGATTCCTTTTTCCTCCTAAGCTCATAAAAAGAGAGGGCCGGACACACTCCATCTGCTGCTCCGTAACATGGGACCAACAAGCTGGAGAGCTCTGACTGCAGCAGTATGGGAGGTAGTTGAGAAGTTTGGTGCTCAGGCAGCTGGCTTGCTAGTTCCTATTCCTACACCCTCCTTCCATTATTAATGCAAGAGTGTTTTGTAAGTGTCTTCCACATGCCCCACTATGTTCTGGGAGCTTTGGAGTGACTTTGCCTGCCCCTTTTGGTTACCTACTGCACTCATTTGTAGGGAAAGCATGTTATTAATGCAAGATCATTCTTGATGTGTTTCATTTTCTTTTCTTCTTTTGTTGCCTTGTATTTTTCCAGCAATGCAAGAGGAAGCACTGAAGTTGGTTCTGCTGGCTCTGGAAGATGGATCTGCTTTGTCACGAAAGGTCTTGGTTCTCTTTGTGGTGCAGAGATTGGAGCCACGATTTCCTCAAGCTTCTAAAACCAGCATTGGGCATGTTGTCCAGCTTCTTTACAGAGCCTCCTGCTTCAAGGTATGAAGTAAACCCTGCTTGGAGGTTCCACAACACAAGGAAGATTTACTTGTTATACCCCCAGAAAATGCTAAGACCTCATTGAATTTGGAACCACACACCAATCTGTCGTGCAAATAAAGAAGGCTTTTATTTGTTTGCATCTTTGAATTTGTAGTTATGCTATACATTTAGTTATCAGTGGTTATTCATTATCAATTGTTGAGTCAAGCTGGATGGACATATCGAGTGGGGTCCCGTAGGGATCATTCCTGGATCCAGTTCTGCTCAATATATTCATAAATACTGTAGATAGTGGCAGAGCGAGTACACTAATAAAGTGTGCAGACAATACCAAGCTGGGAGGGGGTTGCAAGTGCTTTGGATTAAAATTCAAAATGATCTGGACAAACTGGAGAAATGGTCTGAAGTAAATAGGATGAAATTCAATAAGGACAAATGCAGAGTACTCCACTGAGGAAGGAACAATCAATTTCCCACATACAAAATGGGAAATGACTGCCTGGGAAGGAGTACTGTGGAAAGGGATCTAGGGGTTATAGTGGATAACAAGCTAAATATGAGTCAATAGTATTGTGAATGCGCGCACACCAAAAAATAAAAAGCAAACATCATTCTGGGATGTCTTAGCAGGAGTGTTGTAAGCAAGACACAGGAAGTAATTCTTCCATTCTACTCTGCATTGGTAAGGCCTCAGTTGGAGTATTGTGTCCAGTTCTGGGTGCCACATTTTAGGAAAGATGTGGACAAATTGGAGAAAATCCAGACGAGCAGCAAAACCCATTAAAGATCTAGAAAATATGACCTATCAGGGAAGATTGGAAAAAGTTTGTTTGTTTTTTAGTCTGGAGAAGAAAAGAGTGAGGTGGGACGTAAGTTTTCAAGTACATTAAAAAGTTGTTACAAGGAGGGGGGTGAAAAATTGTTCTCTTTTTACCTCTGAGGATAAGACAAGAAGCAGTGGGCTTAAATTGCAGCAAGGGCGGTTTAGATTGGACATTAGGGAAAAGCTTCCTAACTGTCCGGATGGTTAACCATGGGAACAGATTGCCTAGGTAAATTGGGGAATCTCTCCTAGGAGATTTTTAAGAACAGGTTAGACAAAATCTTGTTAGGAATGATCTAGTTATGACATAGTCCTGCCTTGAGTGCAGAGGACTGGACTAGATTACCTATTGAGGTCTATTTCAGTTCTACGCTTCTATGATTCTATGATTAAATGTATATGACACTTGTATTTTTAGAATGGGTCTCATTTGTGAAGTCCCAAATGTTCAGACTTTTCACAGAACTGGACTTCGGCTGTAATTTGGTTTTAAGTTGCAAGTGAAATGCAAGTTTGGGCTCAGAGTAGGTCATAGTGGATAAACAGTACCAAATCTACCAAACAAATTAGCTTTATTTTCTGTCTGCTTAGGAGAGACTTGCTGGTAGAATACCCCAGGATATGTTGACTGAGTTGTACGTATGGTGGTTAGGTTGAAATAGCGTGGGGTGCTGCACATCAAGGATGAGATTCATTGGCACAGCTGCATGAGGGAATCCTATGCTTCCCTCATGCAGGGAAGTTGCTGACTCCATGTTTTTATAGTATGTCCATTCTTCTTTGCACAAAAATTCACCAAAATGAATTTACAGTGAAAAGAGACTAACCTAAAATTATATTATGTTGTTGCTGCTTGTGAGATTCCCAAGATGAAGTGAAGGAACTCCGGCACCATCATGATGGGTACCAGTGTAAAAAATCTAGAATGCAACGTTTCTCTCTCGCGCTCTCGATCTCTCTCTCTAACATCTGGAATCAGGCTTCAAGTCAATGATGTTCTATACATCTGCGTTAATGTATTCCATAGCATTTCAATATATGAATATAGGAACACTTCTCCCTTATTACAGTCAGGAGGAACCATTCTCATTTGTTGGTGTTTACTACGTAGTATTGTGATAGTAATTAATACCGTCTGGGGAGGAGGGAACTTAGTACTATGCTAAGAATTTATTTGCTCTGAGCTTGGCACTGCCATGTGATTTATCCCTGGCTCATTGTGATGGGCAACTTTCTCCCCATCAGGTGACTAAACGTGATGAGGACTCCTCCCTGATGCAGTTGAAGGAGGAGTTCCGTACCTATGAAGCTCTGCGAAGGGAACATGATTCCCAGATTGTGCAGATTGCCATGGAAGCAGGTTTACGCATTGCACCGGATCAGTGGTCCTCGCTGCTATATGGTGATCAGTCCCACAAATCCCACATGCAGTCCATCATTGACAAGGTAAAGCCACCTCAAATCAGCCCAACCATTTGTTCTCTTTCCCAGCCCTTTTGTAACCTAATACTAGTCGTGAGTCAATAAAGGGCTAGTCCACATTTGAAATGTTAGAGTGGTGCAGCTGGAGAGCTTCAGTGTAACTACTCACTTCAGTGATGGGAGGCATTCTCCGATCATCATCGTTAATCCACTTCCCACAGAGAGGGTAGCTAGGAAGAATTCTTATTACTGTTACCTTGTCGTCCACCCCCCACCTTCCTTTCTTTTCCTTATTACACTTGTGTTAAATTAAGTTGAAAACTTCTTGGTCCAGAGGCCAAAGAGAGCTTTATGCCTTTTAGTAGAGGTCTAGCACAATGGAGCTCCAATTCTTATTGGTATCACTGGATACTAGTGGAATATAAATGACTTAGACCATCCAGGGAAAACCCACGGCTCTGGTATATCTTTGCTTGAGGTGTAGTCTTGCATATTGAAGAAAGGGGAGTTCCCTTTTGGAACTAAGAAAAAGTGAACACTTGGTGAAGAAATCATCTTGGGTGAAAATGAACTGAAACAATTGGAAAGATGACTTTGACCTACTGGAGCAGCCTGCAGGAGCAGTGATGGTTGCCTTGCCTGTAGAAAGTTAATTGTTACCATTTTTTAAGTTGCAGACCCCAGCCTCATTTGCACAGAGTGTTCAAGAACTAACCATTGCTCTCCAGAGGACTGGAGACCCAGCCAACTTGAACCGACTTCGACCTCACCTAGAGCTCTTGGCAAATATTGACCCTAGTCCAGGTAAACCTGTGAGCATCCTGTAAGGTCATAGTAGTGTCTGCTTTAACAGAATGGCCTTACTGTATTAGCTGTTTAATCAAAAACTGTATGTCTTGAATATTCTCTACAGTGGTAGGTTCTCAGAATTTTGGACTTCACACTTCTTTTTTTAATCAGAAAGCATTTTCCATGAAAGAATTACTGAGGAATCTTAATCCTGATACTCTGGAACTACATAGAGTAGGAAAAGGTCAGGCTAGATAGACAAGCAGTTTGTTTATTGTGGGAAGTGTCATGCAATTTTGCTGGCTACTCAGAAATTTTGAATGACCGTTGAAGTCCGCCAAGATCAGAGTGGGAGAGGAACCATGCAGGGGGAAGGAAGTGGGGAGAAAGAAAGTAGGGACTAGGAAGGGGAATCCAAGTTGTGGGGAAGGAAGAAGAAAAGGGAGATTTGGAGAGGGAACTTGAGGGGAAGGCGGCAGGGGGGAGTAAGTATTGGAGAGGAGAAAATAGATGGTAAACGGTAGGTGGGTACCTGAGAGGGGAACCTAAGCTCATATGGCTGAAGACTGCTCTTTACCCATCTGTAAAATAAAATGTATATCCTTAAATCTACTCACCAGTGGTGAGTGGGGAGCTTTCCCTAGTGAGTGGGAAGGCCTAAGCTATCTATTACTGCAGGAAGTGATAAGGGTTTTTGGTTTGTAAAGTTGACTCTTACGGTTGCAAAACGAACTTTCCAAATATGGACCAATCAGTGCTTAGCAACCAAAAATGCAGTGCTTTCTTCCTGAATCTGCCAAAGAGCTCTGCTGCTGCTGTTTACTCCTGTGGGAAAGAAGAGTAGAGTGAATTTGACAGCATTGCTGCTATTCAATCCCTGGCAACGCTGGAACTATCAAGTACCATGGCAGTGTTCTGGGCAGTGGCAGTTGCTGCTACTTCAGAAAACTAGGACACAGAAGAGAATTGAGGAGAGAATACAAAATAACACAAGGTGACTGCAGGAGTATTGGGTCATGGAAATCCTCCCCTTTAAAGCACCCAGGTGGAGTGGGAGGGAGAATATCAGATCTTCCCCCTGCCTATTTCCTACTCTGGGGCCAGGAGAAAGGAAGAAATCTCTTTCACTTTCTGGAATTACAGGAGGGCAGAACTTCAAATGTATCAGATACCAACTAGACAGAGACTGATTATAGAAGATGGAGTCATCTGTGCCCCTCCCTTTCCCCAGCAGATGAGATGTCCAGATCCATTGAAGACTCATCTTAATGATGTGCCTGTACCCAGCTTAAATTTTTCATAAATATACTAGCTAGAAGGTGTCTGGTAAACGTCATTACACCCATTAAATCTTTAATTTAACTATGTTACAAGATTTTGAGACTCAGTGTATGTAGAGCATTTTGAGATCCACTGATTCAAGGTGGGGTGCGCGCGCGTGTGTGGGTACGCGTGCGTGCACGCCCAGTGGTATTATCTTCTGTTGGATTAGGTTTAATAACTGGAAGAGAAATCAACCAGATAAAAGAATAAATTTCTGTTCTGGCTGATGGCCCTATAGTTACTGATTCTGTCATGTATTAAATAGTGGTTGAGTTGTGGAGTTGTGTTTCACATTGTGGGGAGGGGAGGGGGGAGAGTAACTTGTGTTTTACAATGAGTGCCCCTCTAGATGGTCTAGGACAGGGTTCCCAAACTTCAGTAAGTGTATCCCAGGGGGTTCGTGAGATGTCTCGAGGGGCAGGGGGAGGAAGAAGAATAATGCAGGAAAAACTATGTAATGGTGGATTTTTTTAATTTATTAACTTATTGCATTTTCCTAATAGGCTACTCAGACGAAGCTTTAAAATTGTGGGAATTTTATATAAAATACAATATAATAGAACCTCACTTATGAACACTAGAAATGGAGGTTGGTTGTATCTGAAATGTTCATAACTCTGATAGAAAAGTTGTTCTTTCAAAAGTTTACAACAGAACATTGACTTAATACAGCTTTGAAACTTTACTATGCGGAAGAAAAATGCTGCTTTTAACCATCTTAATTTAAGTGACACAAGCAGAGTTTCCTTACCTTGTCAAATCTTCTTTAACTTTCCCTTTATTTTTTAGTAGTTTACGTTTAACACAGTACTGTACTGCATTTGCTTTTTTTCCGTCTCTGCTTCTGCCTGATTGCATACTTCCAATTCCAAATGAGGTGTGTGTTGACTGGTCAGTTCATAATTCTGGTGTTCATAACTCTGAGGTTCTGCTGTAGTTAATTTACTTCAAGATGTACCAATGAGGACACTGATACACAGATGCTGACGTACAGAGCCCTTACCTCCATTCACCGTACAGCGCGGGTTCAGTTGCCCAGCAACTGTCCAGTCTAACTGAAATCAGAACTTAATCAGGGTATTGTGTTTTGGTGTTTTCTCTGGTTGTATACATTGCACTATAACTATATTTGTATGTAACAGTGAAATATGAACAAATGGCTAAAGAGCAGTAGTGTTAAGAATACAAAATATCCATGATGAGAAGGGTAGGAGTATGCAGGTGGATCTAGAAGGGTGTACTCAATAAGAAAAGGTTGGGAACCTCTGATCTAATGTTGATGGCCTTTGTAGAGAATATTGCCTAAAATAATGTCTGTGTGATATAGGGCCTTGCAGAGGTATGATGCAGCTGGAGGACAGGGCCTGTCCTGCAGATAAGACCTTGCTTCCAAAAACAATCCACAAAACACTAATGTACGTCAGAGCTGTTCTGTCAGACTTAGATTAACCAATATGTTTTTGGTGCAGCATTGTACAAAAGAGTGATGTGAAAACAAAGAATTTGATAGTGTTTTCTGTGCAAAAGACTTGTGCTCTTCTCAAGTTTCTATAATACTGTCAAAATCAAAGTATGTGCAATGATTTTGCTTGTCAGTCTCTCAAAGCTGTGAACTAGGAACTAAAACACCAGTGTTGCCTGAATTTTTTTTCAAACATGCCAGATACTGGCTTGCTGATTTATGTAGCTTCTTGTGCAGCTCAATTCTCTGATGTTGTAAATTTTGTTCTTTAAATGATCAATACTGAGACTGTGAGGGTTTTTTTTGTTTGGTGTTTTTTTTTTTTTTTGTTGATTCCTGGTAAGGCACTCCTTGAGGCTTGCTACTTAGATTTTTGTGTGTTTGGCGTTTTTTAAATTGAAATATTCTTGATAACTAGTTGTGGAAACATCTTAATTTTAATTGTAAGAAATTTTCTGTTTCTTGTGAATGCTGCAGATGCCCCACCCCCAACATGGGAACAACTAGAAAATGGATTAGTTGCTGTGAGGACAGTGGTACATGGACTAGTTGATTACATCCAGAATCACAGCAAGAAAGGAACAGATCAGCAGCAGGTAAAGACTGGAGTATTAGGAATCTGGGAAACTATTAGCCTCTAAACTTTGTTTGGAGCAAGTGGCATGGATTTATTTGTATGTCACTTCTGGAGACCTGGCTTCAAATATACTTCAATAAAACTAGTTTGGGAGTCTCACTGTAGTGCCTAGTGAGTATTCTCCTTAGCAGGCAATCATCTCTCACATCTTGTACAGTAGATCAGGAAGAAAAGAAAATCTAATCCTTCTGAAGCTACAGGGAAATCAATAGGCAAACCCCCTTCCAAAAAAAATCTTTGTGCCAATGTTGCTTTTTTTAAAACTGGCATATTTCACACATGAGATGGCACCTTCTCAGGGACGCAATACCTGTACTTATTGCTTGTAATGGTTCTGTAAAGCTTAAACATTTGGGACTCGAGTGAAGTGCTATTATAAATCCCCAAACTGAAAATCTTTGTTTCAAGAACTAATTGAGGTAGCTAAAGAACGTTGTTACCTATCACATAACCAAACCTAGTAGTCTTTAAAGCAAGGAGCTGCAAGGAGGATCAAAATTAGCATTAGAAAGGGATTGTAACTGCAGCCTTAATGTGTGGAAGCCATCACCTATCCATAGTTTTTGTGCACAGCTGGGACAAGAAACCAAATCCTCCTACATCCCAAAAAACAGGCCTGTGCCACTTAGCTAGCAGAGCTCTGGTTGCTCATTTCTGATAGAAATTTCCTTCCTTTTTTTCTTATGTGCAACTGGCCAGTAGAGGGCAACATGCTCACATACACAATGCACTGTTCAGTTCCCATTGTTGTAAATAGTGGTGATGGGGAAATGCAAAATCCCACTGACCTGCGTGGGACCAAGATTGGCTCCCAAAATGTTCTCTCACACAAATTTAATTTTATTTATTAACTACTATGTTGTTCAGATACAGCCAGCACAGAAATTTTCAGTGAGACGTAACCAATATGTAAAGTTCAAAGGGGGTAGTAATAGGCCATTTTGAGATGGAGGGAGACTAAAGTGTTTAACTGGTAAAATTTCAAGTATGGGATAACTTGTTAATCTGTAACTCAAAAACAGCTTGATGAATTTTCTGCAGGCTTTGAAGAACCCTTTTCCTTACCCTAAAATGGCCATTTTTACTTAGCAGGCAAACTCAGATTAATGTAGATTAATGTAGATTAACATGAAAATCAGTTAGGTATTTGGGTATAGGTGTTAATTTAGCATGTTTTCTGCCCTCAGTGTGAAATTCTGGCTCGCTTCAGTGATGGTAGCTTCCACAGTATCTTATGGTGTTTTAGCCCCAACATTCAATTTGTGATTACTAAGTGTTTTTTATAATGTAGAGAGAGACACCAAGCTGCTTTCAGAACTACCAGTAATGTTTTGTCCCCACTTATTTCTTATCTGAACCCACAGGCTGTTCCAATCCAGCCTCAATAAATAGTTTTGCTTATGTAATCACTGGTATGGATGAGCCATTTAAATCTGGCACTGGATCTGCTGACATAGTACCTAATTCTGAGTACAGTGTACAGTTGTATCAAATTAACATATACACACAGCTCCTTCAATTGCTCATCTAGCCTGCGGTTGTCTCTGAATAAAGTTTGTCAATAATTATTCACTTTGAACATCCTATTTTATTGAGAGCATGGTAGTCAAAAGTACCCTCTTGGTTAATGATGTGCATTAATTTATACTCAAGTGCCTTATTTTGTTGTCTTTACTCTTCATAGCCTCCTCAACACAGCAAGTATAAGACATACATGTGCCGAGACATGAAGCAGAGAGGAGGGTGTCCCCGTGGAGCCAGCTGCACCTTCGCACACTCGCAGGAGGAATTAGAAAAGTAAGAGCGCCTTGTATAGTGAAAACCTTTCTTTGCCTTTTTCCCCCTGCCATTAGCAATGGAAGCCATTTATCACAATTCTAAGAATGAGGAAGGGGGTGCGTGGGTGTGTTCTACCAGTTAAGAAGTTTTTCCGATGCTTTCTTAAACTCTCAATCAGCAGGCTTTCTTTTAAGATTTTGAGCTTGACATATACATAGTTCTGAATGTCGAATTCAGGCTTTGCCTTGTTTGGCAGTAATAAAGCTGTGAACAGTTGAAAATCATGTAGCAAGCATACATAGTGCATTGTTTTTGTTCCTGATTTTAAACATACTTCCAAAGTGTACTGCTTTGACTGTTCCCAAGTGTTTTTCTTGTTACCTCAATTTTATAGTCAGGTGAGAGAGGTAGGTTGGAGCTGGTAATTCTTCAAATCTTCAGCACTTTCTTGGTCTTGTACCTCAAGCCACCTTGAAGAGCTTGAAACTCGGGGTTAACCCTGCTCAGAGCTCTCTTCTTGCAACAGTAACTCTTTTGAACTTGTCATTTACACAATGGCTTGTAAACCATGAAAGCCAATATTACAACATAATGAAATGCCATCTGTGCAAGTGAATCCTGGGATAAATAAAGGATAGAAGCTGTAGTTTTAGAGAGAGCTGAATGTTTGAAAGAGCAGAATTGTGTCTATCTGGCTTGTGTGTTGTGGATTTTTTTTTTAAACTTTTTAAAAGCTAAGCAGCAGTGATGCTTTTAAAGAAGAATAGAATTTCATTCTGTAGTTCAAAATGTATATTTTATATGGTTTATAATTTCTCAATTTTTGCGTTTTGGGCTGAAATTACTCATGAGTGTTCTCAGTGAACGGTTACCTTTTTTAACTTGGAAGAATACCAGTTCAGATATTCAGAAATGTTACTTCATGGTAAATGTGTTAATCTTCTCTTTTTTTTTTAAATTAAAAAAGAAAAAAACTAGTGCCACATTTTGATTGTATAAAATTAATGAACCACAATTGTGCCCTCTTTTATACGTTAGAATAAGATCTCTTTGGGAGGGGATGCTTTACAGCTTGATAGAATACCGTACTCATAGTTTGGAACATAATTATCTTTTGTCTTCAACTGTGTTCTTCTCTACTCCTAACCATGGCTCTACCTGTCATCCTCACAGGTGGTCATGGTATATAGATGAACTTTGATAGATGAAACAGGGAAGAGGCTGAAGTACCCGGATGTAGATATCTCATGTTGATTGATCAGCTATGACACACAATTAGTAAAAGTCTTATGCCATCATTGTGATGGAAACCGTTTTCTTTTCCTTCACTGTGGTGTCCATAAAGTACTGATTGGAAAAGCTGTTCTAGACAGATGGTGTTCTGGTGAATACAGGTTACCTCGGCTCTGAAAGAGTTGAGTATATGTGCTGTTTTTTCCAACTGTTTTGAAGATGAGGTCTATTGTATCCAGACTCATTTGGCAGCTTCAGTGGCAGTAGTTCTGTTTTGGGAGGGGGAAAACGTCATCTCGAGTTTCAAATTGTGTGCTCACTGAAGTTCTAAAGGTTGCTGGATAACTTTGAACTGTGTTTCTGATCTGTGCCTTTCCCTTCTGCTGAACTCCAGTGAAGAGCTGTTTGATTCATTATTGGTATTAGAGGGTCAGTGCTTTCCTAAAAGAGAGAAGCAAGGTGTCAGCATATCTTAAATGAACTCTTGCTAGAGACCTGCTCAAAGAAACTGGCTCCTGTGTAGCCTTCCTTTTTAGAGGAAAGTTGTAGTGAAGCAGCTCCGGTAATGCCTGGAGTTCTCCGGCTTCTGTGGGCCCATTCCAAATTTGGTTTCACAACTGCTTATGAGATAGTCAGCACCCTGGTTTCATTGGTGGATTATCCTCTCTGGCAATATGCAAAGACCAAGTGTCCATGTTTCACATATATTAGCTGCCTTTGAGGCTTGATATATTTGCAGACTACAACAGGGATTCATGGAACTGCCTGAACGGCTTTTTCCTCTGAGCGAAAAAAATACCACCAGAGAGTGATATTGTGCAACTGCTATTCTTCTTGAAGGCTTTCTCATATGAAGTGCCACAAGGATCCATTCTGTCACATTTTTGTTGAATATGAGTGAGACTGTTGGGAACATGTGGTGTTTCAGCCTGCAGTGCTTTGTGTGCTAATGAGACTGTTCTACAGCTCCTTTTCATCATATCCAAATGATGTGCACTCTACATTCCCTGTCTAGATGAAATTGGGGCTGTCTGGCTGAAGTTTAACCCAGATGAGACCTTCGTGATGCTGGCTGGCAGAGGGTTGAGTTACAGCCAGAGGAGATGGAAAAGTTGATGTATGTTCCCTTGATTAGAAGGGTTTGGGCCTGCTTCTGTTAGTTTGCTGTGCATTCTTTCAGTCCTGATGGATCCTCACCTGCTTTTGAATGGATTAGTAGTAACAACAAACAGTGCTTTTTTTTTTTTTTTTAATCTAAGCATGGCAAAACAATTGTTCCTCTCAATGCAAACTTCACATGCACTACCTGTGCCTTTATCACATCTAGATTGGATTACTGTTGTGCTGTGCTTGTACCTACATCTGAAGACCTCTCAGAAAACTCACTAGTGCAGAATGCAGCTGTCCACTTTTTTTTAGTGGCCTTTCTTGCAATCTTGGCTGCAGTGTTCAGTCTGCATTAGCTTCTGATTTTGCTTTTGGGTGCAATTCAAGGTGCTGGTTTTGATTTATAAAATCCTTTAAGTTTTGGAGTCTGCCTTTGTAGGAAATTCTTATTGTTCAGTCCCAATAGTAGAGACCAGTTGTTGTGTTTAAGCTAACACACCTCCAGATTTTAATAACTGAGCAGATGCCAGGACATCTTGAGTAAAGGGCATTCACCTGAAATTCGCTCTCCGGCCTGGTCCAACAGAGCTCTAGTCTGCTGTTTTTCGCAGGGCACGTTATAAAGCTCATATTTGCTCAGGCTTTTGCCAGAGGAGGTGGAGTTAGATTTATTTGAGGATGGGGAGGATTGAATTTTTATCTTTGAATCTTAAGAAAACACTCAGTTTATTTTGCAGTGCAAATTTATGTGTTGAATATTGTGCATGCGCTTAGGTCTCTCAGCATATATTGCAAATGTTCTAAAACAAAATGTGATCACGCAACACTGAGTGAAGTGACCTATTAAGCAAATAGTAGGATAGAAGAGAATGTTTTCGTCCCCTGTATTTTTTTCATTCAGTAATGCTGTGTAAATATACTAGATTGTATACTGTCTATTGTGACCCTTTTCCTAAAACCCTAACTGCACAGATATAGTATTTTGAACACCTGAATGTATGTTGTTCCCATGTAAATGAAGACCCTATTCTTGTAATGTGTATATATGCAAGGAGAGAACCAAGTTAAGTTTACTGTGGGCATCTTAACTCTGAAATTCCTGGAACACTTTGTCATTTAAAAAAAAACAAAAACCATCCTTAATATTGCATTACAACTTATTTTGCATCTTAATATAGGCACATAATCTTTTCTGAATATGTAGTATACATACTCATTCTTCTGAAAGAAAACATTTTGCTAACATTTTGTTCAAATAGCACCAAGAAACTCCAGTCCGCCAGATATTAGCAATAAATTTCTGGCAAAGCTTCAAGAAGCTTGAATTAAAAATTGAAGCTCTTTCTGTAGCACCTATATGAAAAATCTTGAAACCCAACTCCTTCTAGTTTCTTGTTTCATTTTTTGGTGTGTGATTTCTTTTTCTGAAGATTTCGTAAAATGAACAAACGCCTGGTTCCCAGAAGACCCCTGAGTGCCTCCTTGGGCCAGCTAAATGAGGTGGGCCTGCCTTCAGCAGCTATCCTCTCGGATGAAGGGGCAGTGGACTTGCCCAGTAGAAAATCCTCTGCCTTGTCGAATGGGATTGTGTCTACGGTCAGCACAGGGACGCAGCTTATCTCCCGAGGGACCGACTCCGGCTATGATTCTGCTCTGAAGCCAGGGAAGATCGACCACCTTAGCAGCAGTGCCCCTGGATCCCCTCCTGACTTGTACGGATCTTCCTAACTATTGTTCGAAGTGTCATTTGTGTAAATGTGTGATGGAGGAAATATAAGGGACAGTAAATCCATTCTAGAAATGAAACAACAATTTTCTTGCCTTGCACCTTTAGTGATTAAAAATGGCCTAGGGAAAAAAAAAGATGCTTTACTTCCTGCTTTTTATAAGGAAAAGTGGTGAGAGCCATCAAAAGATACACCTTTGAAATCATACAATGTTTAGACATGTTCAGTATTGAAAGCACATCAAGCTGTATGATGTGGCCTAATCATTATTGATGTCTTCCTTCTACTTTAGGCTGGAGTCTGTCCCCAAGAGCTCTATTTCTGCCTTACCAGTGAACCCCCACCCTGTGCCCCCGAGAGGACCTACAGACCTGCTCACAACGTCCAAGCAACTCCAAATTGTACCACGAGGGTCACAGTTGTATCCTGCTCAACAAGGAAATATGTTTTATCAGGAACCTAGAGGATCTGCCCCACCATTTGAGCCATCACCTTATCCACAAGGTAAGAGTGTTGGGGTCAGTTGTCGTCCGTCCCCCCCCCGCCCCCCCCCCAATTGATTCTGTGCCTGTGCTCCCGCACTCACCAGTGATTTATTTAACCTCCTCAATTTTGGGTTTTCCTGTGGGAGCATGAAGGATAAATGCTTGATGTGCTAACAGCATAGTAAAATGGAAGTCCAGCATGGAGAAAAGGTGTACTTTAGTGGTAGAATTTTCTTTCAGTCTAAGTAATAAATTTCTTATGTGATAGCATTCAGCCAGTCACATCCAGAGGGGATTTTGTGCCATTAAATGAGAACTCGCTCTTCTGGCTTTTTGTTAAGTTTGCACTCATCCAGCATCATAAGTCTCTTTTGTCACATTAAAAAAGTGGATGAGATGAAGTGAAGATCACAAGGTATCGTGGAAAATGGGAACAGCAGTAACTTCCCAGTCAGGATATTTATAAGACTTCATTGATGTTAAAATATTTTGAGGTACTCAGATGAAAGGTTCATGGCTGCTGCAGAAATGTTTGCACCAGAGAACGATGAATTTGGACAAGGAGTGGAAGACATAGGAATAGTTTAGAAAAGAGAACAAAAGGGCAGTTCTGGAGGAGGAAGAGAATAATGGGGATGGTAAGGATAAGAGAAGGAAGTATTCCTTTGAAGAGAGGATTCTCATGATTGAACATGAGTCAGGCCGAGGAGAAATAGAAATAAGGAAGGAGAAATTAGTGTGAGGGGAAAGAGAAGGAAGAATAAAAGCAATATACCCAGAGCAACAAATTAAAATGTATAATATTTTACTTCATGTACAAATGGGAAATCTGAGTAATCCATTTGACAATGATCCCTTTGTTTACATATGGGACACTGCTCTGTAAAGTCCAGGGTTTTTTTTTCCCCTTACCAGTTCCAGTCCTAAAAGGCTCCACCCTCCATTTTAGCCGTAGATATTCCAGCCCTTCCAGCATTGTCAATTAACACACACAATTATCCCATGATTGTGGAAAGGCTCTTTCCTGCTGGGGTGCTTTTGTCGAGTTATGGACCCTCAACTGAGTTCAAAGACACATACAGCAGAATAATCCGCACAAAAGGGCAGTCTGCCTTGGGCCCTTCCTTCAGGGTGAGGCTAGTGAGCAGCAGCCATCTGAGGAGCTCCTGCTTTCAGTCAGCCTTTCCTCCAGCGGCTGGGGACTGGAGATCTGTTCTCCTCCCTGGTCAGCCACCAACTGTGCTGCATTTCCTCCTCTTTAAGCGCCTCTCTCCAAAGCTTCTTGAAAAATATTACTCAGGCTACTTGTGTCCAGAAAAGTGCTAGTCATTGACTGGCAGGATCATTCATGTGAACTTGGAGGGACACCTAATGAGTTCCTTCTGCAAAGTTGGGGGAATTATAGTCTTTGGGCCCAGTTGTGGTCTAGGCTGAAGAGAGCAGGCTGCACCTTCTCACCTGTGCTGGACTCAATCTCCAGCTGCTGTGGCTTGTCTCCAGCCATACTGGCTGGTTTGGTTAATTTAAACTTCACTCCCTGGGCTCTAGATCAACCTGTGCATTCTCAAATGTCTTGTGGCTGATTTATGACGACTTTTTCCTATATGAAAATCTATTATTTATAGCACTAAGATGACAGGTGTGTGTGTGTGTGTGGTCAAGAAATGACCTACTGATGCCACTTTTCAAGACAGTTGTAGACTGAAATTTCTAAGAATAAATTGTGGTGAATTGATATGTCCAATCATGTACTGACTTTTTGTATCCTTGTTACATAAATTCAGGTGTGTACTATCCTACTCCGTCCTCACAGTGCGTGTCTCGTTTTGTCCGACCTCCACCATCTGCTCCTGAACCTGGTGGTCCTTACTTAGACCATTACCCACCCTACCTTCAGGATCGTCTGGTGAATTCGCAGTACAGCACACAGCCACAGCAGTATCCTCCCATGGGACAACCTATGTACCCACATTATGAGAGCCGGCGTGTGTACCCTTCTGCCCAACCATACCAGCGGGAAGAGATTGTCCGAGGAAGCCCTGTGCCCATTGACATTCCACGTGGAGCTGCACCTCCCTACGTACCTGAATCCAGAGACAGATACCAGCAAGTGGAGGGTTATTATCCTGTGGGTCCACATCTCAATCCGATCAGACCATACCACAGAGTACGGTTTTCTATATACTTATGTAGTTTTCTCAGAGAGAGAATGTTAAGGGAATTTTAATTTGGGGGAACTGGGCACTTTCTGAAGGACGGGAGATGAAGCACTTTTTAGGAGAATTAAATGCCGAACTCAGACTCCTGAGACACTAAAGCTTATTTTCCCCCCACACATGCACAGCTTGTGCCAAATTTTAAAATTCCTGATGGTGACTGATGAAAACTGAGCATTGGTGGTGGTTACTCCTGAAAGAACATAGTTCCATATAAATCATTTCAAGTAAAGAAATGTCATATGTTCACATGAAATGCTCAACCCTGACTTTTGTGGCAAAATAAAATTTGAAGATAGTGTCTTAAATCTTCTTTGATTTCAAGTGTAGTGACATGATTGTGACATGGACGGAAACTGACATCTTCTCTTTATACACAATGCAGATATAGCATGGGCACATGGTAATATGAGAAATTCCATGCACTGCCCGCTCTTGACCTGGAGAGACTGCCTCCAGAATGGGCCAGGAATTCTGCTTTCATGACCATTCTATATTTAGGCCCTTGACTGGGATTGCCAACTGGAGTATCCATATGTTATGGTTTTGTGTGGACATCAGTCCAGTGGAAACTAGAAAGACCAAATTTGCTGCCCATAAACACTTGATGAAAACAGTCACTTGCTACATAGCTAGATTCAAATGAGTGATGTGGGGATTAAGGGCTCTGTATCCCATTATCTGGTCCATGAATGAATTTTAAACTTTTCAATTTACCCAGAGTGTAGCTTCATCAAGTCTGAGATCTGATAAATCTGTTCAAGTGGTATAATTCTGTTATAAGATATACAATATCCCCAGATATCCTAATTAACTAGGTACGGTTATATCCTGCAGAGTTGTACAGCTACTGTACCCCAGGATGAATGACAGCTTTGGCATTATCCACCTTGGAGTGCACAGCCACTTGAAAGCTAACTACTCCATACCACCCACAAAGGAGTGTGGTTTGCAAGACAAATGTTTGGCCCTTTCGTGGGTTGAGGGTCAAAAAAGCTAGAACACACTGCACTAATGGGGGTCTAATCAGTGTTGGCAGCTTGTGTATGTTCTGTATTTCTAGGGAAGCTTGCATTATCACCCATGTGAACTCTCTGTGAATAAGAGGCTGCAGTCTCCAGGACAACTTTAATGAGCACTAAATTCAGGCAAATGTTTAGAGAAGTATCTTGCAAATAGAATTGTTTTGATTTTCCCCCCCCTTTCTTACAATATGAACTGTGTTCTGGTGTTAGATATTTTATTTTTTTTCACTACATTTTTCCTCTTGTAGGGTGGTGATGCTCTGCTTTGTGTGTTACGTAAGTTTACTCAACAAGTTGTTTCTATTAAAACTTTAGGAGACTTACAACCCACTTCCGCCTCCATCTCAAACCCATCCCAGCCTGGATGAGCTTCATCGCCGAAGGAAGGAAATCATGGCCCAGTTAGAAGAAAGGAAGGTGATCTCCCCACCTCCCTTTGCACCGTCACCAACTTTGACTCACCCCTTCCACCCAGAGGAGGTAAGCTTATTTTTAACCAAGCTTTTGGGTTGCCGATATGGTCATAAATTAGTTTAGGGGTGTGACAGGTTCCCCCCAGGGGTGCCTCCTGGAACTGGGATACCACTGAGCCCACCTAGGCTTTCTTTACACTGTACTGCTTTGACAGGCCCTCAAGGCCCCTCCAATGCACATACAGGTAGGGACACGCAGCTGCAGCTACACACATGCTGAGATCAGCTCTGCATAGGAAGACTCAACTAAGGCTCCTCCCAGTTCCTAAGGCATGCACCCACTCCAACTGCACAGTGTAAGCTCATGAAATTTGCACCCTCCCTCAGTGTTGAAGATATGCAATAACTTTCTGCCCCCAGTTATGATTTCCACGTACTGGTTTTAGACAAAACAAAAACAAGTTTATTAACTACAAAAGATAGATCTTAAGTGGTTTGGTAAGGGATAGCAAACAGATCAAAGCAGACTGTGTTTTTGTTTATTTGCTAGGTAATCTAAGCTTAATATATTAAAGAGATTGGATATGAGCAGCAAATTGTCACCCTAATTGTTGTTTTAGGTAGTTTGCAGAGATTCTTGAGAGCAAGCTGCACTTGCTTGCATCTTAAAACCCCAGATATTCCTTTGACAGGCTAGAAATCACTCTAGGGAGAAGGGTTCAGCCCTTCTCCCCTCGTCCAGTCTTTGTTTCTCAGGTGTTTCCAGAAATCTTCTTGGGCAGGGAGTCAGAGAAGAACCATGATGATGCCTTAAATGTCTTCTGCATATGGCGGGAACCCTTTGTCTCCCATTTTGGTTCCCATGCCCAGTCAGTGGAAAAACACTGGTATTCCAAGATGGAGTCCAGTACCAAGTGACTTGATCTCATACCTCTGTAGGGACACAGCAGCCATGACTCTAAGGATGTTTGTAGCATCCTCAGGAAGGCTCCGGGTGGGAGATTAGCCTCTTCTAAGACCTATTGTTCTCCCTAATGGTCCTTTCCAGCCATCCATCTAGAGTAAGTGTATTCTGCCTAGTGGGCATTCTCCAGTGTAAACGCATTTGTAATAGATGTATAGACAATATTCCTAACTTCAGATACCAATATGATATATGCATACAAGTAGGATAATCATATTCAGTAAATCATAACCTTTTCAATGATATCTCCTATGACCCATCTTGCATAAAATGCATCAGATATGCCATAACCATATCTCAATAATATTACTATGAATAATATGGGGCGTAATGCCACAAGGAATATGCAAGGTTAAGAAGTGAGTTTCTTTCACTGATCATGACCTTCTGAAAGGCTAAGATGAGCCTATAGGATAAGAAAGGGTAGATTAACAGGTTAGCACAGGACTGAACAATAATAAATCTCCTAGGATCTTATATTAAACGTTTTAGGGAGACCTTTGTGCTCCAGTTATGGAGGTCCATATGGTGACATCGGAGGAAGAATGTTCTTGGTTCTCCATCAGAACTCTCATCTATCAGTGCTTCTTCGTTATCTATTTATACAGCCATGAGAGCGATCTTGCTGCTTTAATGTGTGGCGGCGCTATTAGATTGTTTTGAATGTCTCTGTTAATGACCGGAATACCATTGCTAGGCTTGGCTTTATTTACACCTGATATGGATAGAATTAAGTAATAAGGCAAGTCTTCAACTAGATCAAGGTCAAAATGTCACCTCTTCTTGCTGTGCAAGAGGGGAGGGGTAGCTCAGTGGTTTGAGCATTGGCCTGCTAAACCCAGGGTTGTGAGATTAATCCTTGAGGGGGCCACTTAGGGATCTGGGGCAAAAGCAGTACTTGGTCCTGCTAGTGAAGGCAGGGGGCTGGACTCGATGACCTTTCAAGGTCCTTTCCAGTTCTATGAGATAGGTATATCTCAATTTTTTATTTATTTATTTATTTTTTTAAATACTGGGAGTCCAGCCAGGTGATTTGAATTTCACAAATAATATGAAATATAAGTTTGCAGCTTCCTGTAGTACATCTGGTTGAAGACCTGCCAGCATCTTGCTTGAAGTGAACTGTGTCACAGGAGTCAACAATGCCTGCAATACACCTCCTGCCTTTTACTTACAGAACCAGGTTTTTGTTTTTGTACAGTACTCGGATGAAGACCTGAAGTTAGCTGGGAAATACAAAGGAAATGATTATAGCCAGTACTCTCCTTGGTCGTGTGACACCATTGGCTCCTACATTGGAACCAAAGATGCAAAACCCAAAGATGTTGTGGCAGCAGGGAGTGTAGAGATGGCGGTAAGTTGGGATGCAAGAATGCAAAAAAAGTTAAATTGTGAGGGACCTCCTTTATTTATTAGCTAGACTGCAGCATGTGCCTCTTTCTCAGACCAAATGTATTTGACAGTTGGGGATAGTTTTACAGTTGCATCAAAATGCTCTGTTTTCAAAATGAGAAATTGTTCCAAAGCCACAATATCATTTCTATTTATCTGTTTGTCCTCTCGGTTCTGGGTATAAGTATAAACTAATAGCTCCTACCCGACTTGAAGCCACTTAGTGAGAGAGATACTATGATGTTATGTCATCAATTTCTCAACACTAATTTGGAGTCCAGAAATTATTTGTAGTAAGTTCTAATTAGTTGGAGCTGCTCACCTTTTGTTTCCTTCACTGAGATGGAAGAAGACCTGAGGTTTTAAAAACATTTTGGGTGCTTTTATGGTCATGGTTCAAGTTAACACTGTTTAGTTGGTTTTTTGCTTTGGGGGCTAGCTCAGTTGACAGTCTTTTTTTGGGGTCCAGGACCAAGAGAACACCTCAAATATTTCTCCGAAGTGCTGCAAATGTAACATGATACTGCAGTCTGCTACTGTCCTGAGTGCCTTTTCAGCATTTTTCTGATTCCTCTCTCTCTCTCACAATCCAGAGCTGCTATTGACTGGAATTGCTCTGCTTTAAAGGATATGAGAATTCTTAAAAATTTAATTTAAAAACACAGTACTGGTGCAGGGGAACAGGAATTAACTGGCCCAAACAGGCAAGCCTCAGTGGTGCTATATTTCTGCAGGACTGATTTCGCCAGGAAGATGCCTGCTGGGGTATCACATTTATTGGGAGCCAGTGATTGCAAGGGAAGAAGAATAGGGCATGGATCTTGCAATAACACCACATTTCCACATGACCCCTAGTTAGAAAAACATTCAGAAGGTGCTGAAATTTGCATTTAGTAAACTTGAAGCGGTCACACACAACCTTAATATTTTTGCCTTTTTGAAAAATGTGTATTTGTAACTCATCTTCATTGCGACTGTCTGTAAATGAAACAGAAGCCAGCTCTCTTTTTTTGAGAGGGGGTCGGGGAGGTGGAGGAATGTTCTTTGTGAAGAATTCCCGTTTCTCCCCTTTATTGTATATCCCACCTCATTCCTTCACTGTCCTATGTCATGGTGACCTGTCTTAGGACAAAGACAACTGGATGAGACTACTTTTCAGAACTCATCATTCTGTGATATGCTGCTACCAGTATGAACGAGTTCTCATCTGTCATCTGGCTACCACCTGTCTGACTGACAGGATTTTCTGACCAGCTCCTCCTCCTCCTCCTCTGCATGCAGGCAAGTTTCCCCAGTTGTTCTCCTGCCTTACTGAAAGCAGCTGCACCTGGTGCTTCACTGCTGAGTTGCTCTCCATCTTTCTGACCTTAATGGAGCTATGTGGATTAGGGAAAGGCAAAATTGGTTTAGTCCCAGAAAAAGAAGGGTAAGAAGCATCATAAATGCCTTTCCCCTTTGGGCAGCTGGTCCATTTTGTTTGTCCTGCACATTCTCACCATGCAGAATTGCCACTGCTAGGTCTGGGAAGTGGCAGGAGCAATTGCTTTCTACTTCAACAGCCCTCTATGGAACTTGGGAGCTGTTCTGCAGGTCTCCTAAGTTTCTCCCCTGTTTCCCTCCACCACCCAGAAAGACCAAGTCACAGATGGGGGCTGACAAGATATCCTCCACCTTCAGTGTGTCATCCAGTCTCATGGATGGGAAGGGGGGCGGGATTACTTTTCATCACCACAAAGGAAATTCCTCCATCTGAGCCATATACTGAATAAATAAATAGGGCCTTTGCTGCCTCACTACTTTCACCCTTCCACTGAAAAAGCTTGGCAAGAATCTCACCATTGGGTTCAGGTGACCTCCTGAGCCCCTTTTTCTGTTGTCCATTCAAGAGATTTCTTTCCTAGGGGCAGGAAAAGCCTCATCCTTCTCTTCTCTCATAGTCTCTCAAAGAGAGTGAACTAGAATCAGATCTGAACCATCTTCCTGTACTAAGATCCTTTTTCCTTCCTGGAAAACCATAGTAGAGTCATGCTAGAGGAGTGGGGTTACTTGGTCACTCACGTAATGAAATCTTTATCTCTTTCGAACAGAAATCCTACAGGGATGAGCAGGGGCTCATATTCTCTTTCCCCCCACCAAGGGCAGCCTTACTTCCAGGACTTGTATCTACGCCACCCAAAGGTGAACTTACAATTTCCCATTCTGAGTCCAGAGACCTGCCTGAGGACACACTGTGTGGTGTTTTGACACCTGGATAGGAAGGTTAAAAGTGCTGTTAAAACAGTTCTTTAGAGTGGGTGCTACTCAAATTACTACTGTAGTTTGTGCCTCATAAACCTCAAGGGCAGCCATCCAGCGCCTCCCAAAGATACCAGGGGACAAAGCAGTTGGCTCCAAACATCCCTCCTCAGTAGGTAGGACATCTCTAAGTGACTTCTTTTTAATTCTCTGAATGGCATGATTCAAGGTTCTGCGCATTTAGGCGCGAGCATCCTGGCTATTCCCTCCCTGGATCAGTTCCTGTAGCAGCTTACCTTTGTTTCCTTGCCACCACTTCAATGGAATTCGGAGAGGCCATTAATTGATGGAGGCTTCAGCTGCCAAGTTCCAGAAGGGTTGCTTTTGAGATTTGGAAGGAGGGCCACTCACTCCAGTAGACTGTGCCTCCTCTCCTCCTCACTCTTATCCCCCACGATTCTCCTTTTTTGTCATAGTAGCCATCCTCCATCTTAGTTTCTTTGTAGATCTTCCTTATCTAGGTGTGGTCATTGCTTGTTCTGAGTTTTTAACTGGAAAAACAGGAAGCCTGTCTGGATGCTGAGAGGAAGGAACCAGGTGCAAAAAGCCCATAATGGATAAGCTACCACCTGACAGACACCCTGAGCAAGACTTGTCCATACTGGTGTTGGCACATTCTGGAAGACAAGCAGCAAGGAAAGAGACACTTCAAATATTTTGTTACTGCTGTGGTCAATTTTATTTTTCTTTACCTCTTGTCCAGAACATAGATAGTAAAGGCATGCGTGACCAGCGGTTGGACTTACAGAGAAGGGCAGCAGAAGCTGGGGACGATGACCTCATCCCATTTGGAGACCGGCCAACTGTGTCAAGGTTTGGGGCCATCTCGCGTACTTCCAAAACGATGTACCAGAGTTCTGGCCCCATGCAGGCCATGGCGGTACAGGGAGCTTCCACCAAATCTATCAACATTTCAGGTATAATGGGTACACATGGTTATTTTTCTTTTAGCATAGTTTTGTTTTATTAGCGTGGTAGTATAGTGCAGGTAAAAGATGTCTTAGGAAATGTTTTATCAGACTCTTCAATGGTACCTGATGCTACCAGGTTCTGATTAATAAATTATGGATGGAAAGGCCAGTTGGCCTTGTGTTTCAGTGAGAGAGCCTACTCCACCTGTTTTTCCTACAAGGATTACTGTACTTGCAGGGAGCTGGGGAATGATGATGATTTTTTTACCATCTGAATGTATGCTGTATATGAGAGAGTTCAGGCATAGCATTCCTATGGAAAAAGCATTTTGGTGGTTAAACTAATCTTTCTTCCCAGCTATTACAGATATTCTTTGCAACCTATTGGATTATATATGAGAGAGTTCTGTAACTCAAAGCATTGTAACATGGCATGTGTTCTCTGGGTAACTCCTTCTGGTCTTTTTGCAGATTACAGTCCATATGGAACTCATGGCAGCTGGGGAGCTTCTGCATATTCACCCCAGCAAAACATACCTTCTCAGGGACGCTTCAGTGACAGGTGGGAATGTCTGTCTCACGCACATGCTCACCCTTTTTGTCTGTACTTATTCTGTTTATAGTAGTTTCTTCTTTACCAAACTTAGTAAAGTTATTTTCTTTCCAATCCCTTTCCTGCCCCTCAAAGGGAGAGATTGTCCATGTCAGATGTGGCCAGTCACGGGAAACCCTTGCCGTCAGCTGAGAGGGAGCAGCAGCTCAGGCTGGAACTGCAGCAACTAAATCATCAGATCAGCCAGCAGACACAATTACGAGGACTGGAGGTTGGTACCTGTGCCCTGGAAGGGGTATGAGAGAGCAAGAGAGAGATGGAGTTAGCAGATTTGCTTACTGGAAGCCAGAGACTCTTCTCTCATATTGAACATAGTACAAAAATTTAAATCCATGATACCTGACATCAGGACTTCCCAGCACTTCAGCACATAGGAAAAACCCTTGACTATTTAGCAGCAGGAACTGAGGACTTGCTCGCTCTTACTTTTTTTTTTTTTTTTAATTTAATTTGTAGTCTAAAGAGAGCATACCGTGTGTGTGTTCATGTCTGCTTGCTTTTTCTCTCTCGTGGTCTTTTCTGGGGCCCAATAATCTGTAAACAAATAAAGCTCTTGGCTTTTCAGATTTTGAGTGAATCAGACTCTACCTGTAGGAAGTTAAACCCTTTTGTGTGGTGTTTGGCTTTGTGCTGTAGCCCTGTTCTTCCTAAACAGCACAAGCCACAAAACTGAACAAAATAGATGTTAAAGTATTTTAACTTTAGACTTCAAAGTTGAGCTTTTATTTTTACTTAAAATGAGTGTAATTTCTGCACAGAGGGATGGTATGGGAAGTTTATATTTGTAAAAGGAACAATGAGCAGTAAGTATTATGTGATAAACTCAGGACAGACAGCTGCAAGGGAAGGGTAGAATTCAGTCCCAGAGGGTCAAAAGGCCCTCCTCCCTATCAACTGGGGGGTAACTACGGGTCAATGAGGTTCAGCTGAGAAAGGGTTACCAAGGAAGCAATTGGAATCAGCTGAGGGGGAGCCACCTGAGGTTAATTAGGATCAGCTGATTCTAACTTAGGGCTGCCTGAGACCTTTTTAAACCCTTCCCTGGGAGGAAGGGGGGAGGGGAGAACAGAGAGAGAAGGAGCCCTGCTGCCAGGAGTGTTGGAGCAGCAAGACAGCGAGCCTCACCAGGAGCAGAGGCAGTACTCTCTCCCACAAGGGAGAAAAAGACTCTTAAAAAGAACTGGGGAAGATACTGGGAGCAGACTTTCCCTGTGTCCCAAGGGGGACCAAATTACCCGAGCCTGTCTCACCAGGGCTAAAAGCAGCGGAGGCTGGAGAGACCGGGAAGGTGCCTTGCCACAATAGCTTTACTTCATTTTATGGGACCTTGTGGTAGGAGGGAGTTGTGAAAGAAAATTAAGGAATTCTTGCTGTAGGAAAGCTTAGTTACTGTACTGTTGACCTTTTCTGGAAGGGAAAGCCTTCTCTTCCTACAGAAAGCAATGGAGAACTACTCTAAGGCACCTCCCCTCTAGTCAGATTGAGGTTTCTCTCAGCAAGGATCATTGTTCATTAAGAAGTCTTTGCTCTAGTAAGAGCTTGGTTCCTAAAGCAGGAGTTCATTGTGCATTCATTAGGTGTTCATGGCACTCACAATGTCTGAGTGGCAATGACCGTTTCAAGAAGCACACGTTTCCCAGTTACTTGAAAAGTGACTTGTTTGTGTTCTTATTCAGGAACAAGAGGGAAATTGTACTTTAATTGTGCATGCTTGCCTTTGCTGGTACCTTAATGGAGGAGTATTGGAAAGTTTCAAAACCTGTACTTGGCTTCCCTCCCCACATACCACTATAATTGATCTTGATTGTCTTACATCCTAAATGGTTAGATGTTGAACATTAACTATAAAACCTTGAGAGCAAAGCTGCTGTTCAGGTCACAGGAGCTTTAGCTGTCATGTTTGTTTCTAGATGCAACTAGTTATTTATAATCCAGGAGGCATCTCCCATTTAAGTACTAGATGGGTAGGTCAAAGCTTTGGGTATAAACCAGCCCTGGCCACATACGTTTTAGTGTAATGGATAAGTGTCTTCGCTAACTGTAGATCAGTAATCTGTGATTACTGTAAGGAAGGATGGCCTTGCAATTAAAGTACAGAACTGGGACTCAGTCTTGTGCTCTGCTTTTTGGGTTTCCCATTTAATCACTGTGTGACCTTGAGCAAGTCACTTGATCTCTGTGCTTCCACACTTCCTCACGTGGGTTGGGAAGAACTATTCATTGTCTGTACTTACATAGAACCTCCCATCTTAGGATCTTCAAACAATTTTATAAAAGTAGTAATATTGTAACTACCTTTTAGTTGTATTGTAGGGATTTAGTGCTCTCTACTGTAGCAAAGCCCTTTGCTTCTTATTCCAAGGACATGGGTTTGCGTATACTTCAGGAATTTTTGTTGAGCAAACAGTTCACAAACGAACATTTACACATGGGAATGTATTATGGCTTCATTTGCAAATGAAAAATAAAAATCAGGGCACAACTCCTCTTACTAGGGTTAATAATTTGTCACAATATTAAAATAACTGCATGTTAAATACTGACATCTTTTTTTTTTTAAAACAATGCAAAAAAAGACCTTTAACTGGATGTAAGAGAGACCCCTTGAAATATTGTTGGAAGTGCTTTCAAAGTCATGACATAATAACCCATGTAAGGGGAGGGAAGGCTTGGGTTTGCAACTAGGCAATGCTCCTGAATTACAGCCTGGTCCAACTCTGTGCATGGTTTGTTGTGTGCTCAGTTGTGTATGTGCTTGGCTTTATGCATTTAGGCTGTTAATAACAGGCTGCTGTTGCAGAGGGAGGCGACCACCCTGGCGGGCCAGCCACAGCCACCACCTCATAAATGGCCTGCAATGATCTCAAGTGAACAGCTGAGTATGGAACTGCACCAGGTGGAAAGGGAAATCGGGAAGAGAACCCGTGAGCTGAGCATGGTGAGTGCTGTGGGTGTGGGATGTGGAAAGGTGGAATGTATAGCTGCTTGGTTGGCTACAGCACATTAACCCTTGCCAGTAAGGCTTTCTGCTGGATTACTGCTACCAGTGTTAGTCATTTCCTTTTCACCATTTTATTAGTCAAAACCTCTAGGTTCGTAGTATTTTGTGTACAGGATTTGAATTCTAATGTGCCTAAAATATTCAACTTCATTGTTGTAGCCTTTTGAAAACAAAAGTAGGATTAATTTTATAATTGGGCAGGTAACTACAAACTTAGTATCAAATTGCTGTCCAAGTCTTCCTTTGGTTATAAATGTACCCTTTCAGCTGATTACAACACATACTGTAGTGTAACATGCATAAGAATTTTGCCGTTCCATTCAGGAGAGGGCCAGTGTTCAGTACTTAGCCTGTGGTGTAAAAGTTCTTGGTCTTTGCTTCGCAGTGTACGAATCATTCCTATCTTTTGGGAAATTCGGTATCCTCCGTGGATGGACAGATCCTTCTGAATCTGTATTTTCTTGTCTCTTGGCTTTTGTGCAATGCTTTGTGCAAGATTTACAGGCATTCTCTTCTGTTCCCATTGAATGAAGCCACAGAATTTGTACAATGTGAAACAATATTTTCTGTCCTCTTCTTTCAAAGGAGACCCAGTCTTCACTGGACATGAAAAGCAACCTGGGCACCAATAAACAGACAGAAAATGGACAACTAGAACCACAAAGCAAGGTTCCAGCTGAGAAGTTCAGGTAACAGGAGTTTCCATTGGTCCTTAGAGTATAAATTAGTCAGGGCTGTCTCTTTGGAATACAAAGAGCATCAGATACCTGTTGCTTTTGTGTCATTTTTATATTGAGTATACATTAGTGAAGAATGGAATTATTCAATTTATAGTATTACCGTGAATTTGGGATGATTTCAGCCAAGTGGAGGAATGAAATGAAGGGGGAGGGGGCGTGTGGGTGTGAATTGTTAACTAGTCCCACATAAAACAAATTATTCTGGTTTTAATAGCAGGAATATTTTGGGGACATTAGATGTGAAATGGAGATGTTTATGAAGATACTGGAAAGCTGTGCAAAATTCAGCTGTTGCACCTGCACAGAGCTTCCAGTTGTGATTGATCTCTGTATGTGTCTTGAACTAGGACTGCATCTACACTATAAACAAAAAAGCGTTTACAATATGCTGTTGGCTGGAATGTTATAGGTCTGCACATCTCAGGAGTTCTACAAGCATTGGTTACAACAGTAGTAAGGTCATTACTTCAGATGTAGTTGAACTAGAAAAGACTACAGTGCTTCTCTGCACTGTGAACAGAAGGGCACAAGCTTTGCAGTTGTCAGTAAAACTAGTCTGTATAATTTCAGTTAGATAATTTAAGTATTGATATTAGCTCAGTGGTTGAAAATCAGTGAAGATTTTTAGTTAGCTTGGTGGTCAAGTTAAACACCAGCCATTACAGATTCTTGAATTTTTTTGCATATCGGGTAAGCAGAGGGACAGCGCTGAATCTGATGTAATGGTGCTGTATTTACACTTAATTTTCTTTACAGTGTAATTTAAAAGTTATTCTAATCTCTACAACTAACTGAAAAAAATAATAAATCACTAAAATATTAAAAAATTTTGCATCCCAACAGACACTCAAATGTCAAAACAGTAGGGTCCTAAATTGCTGATAATAGCACCACTTTGTTGGAGTCTAATGGAGAGAACATAGAGATAATGTAGCTGTCCAGAGAAATTAGAGACCTTCAGAGTGGTTGAGGTACCATAAATTAAATTCAATGATTAATTTAAAAGTAGCCAAACTTCTTGTAGTTTAGCCAGTTAAAATATAAAATGAAGATTTCTTCACAATTTTTTTTAGTAGAGTCCTCACTTTCCCTTTTCTCAGCCCTGCACAATCTGCCCTAGTCTATGTCATGAAATGGAAGCCACTAGAGGGAAGTATTAGTACAATGGTAGTTTATCTGCGCTGTGGAAATAATGAAACAGCGAGGGTGACTAGATGTCCCGGTTTTATAGGGACAGTCGTGATTTTTGGGTCTTTTTCTTATATGGGCACCTATTACCCCCCACCCTGTCCCGATTTTTCACATTTACCGTCTGGTCACCCTATCTGGAAATGATTTTGGGCAGAGGAGGCATATTAAATACTAAGTTTATGCAATGTATAATTTGAATGGTAGTTAATTCTATATGTATTTCATAAAATGGATACTATCGAGTGCTGTTATAGAAACTGTACAGTTTTTCCTTTATTGTGGTGTTTGTTTTCCACTATCCTTAATGTCTATTTTTTCTGATCTGGTGAGGTATTCGTGAAAAGTAAATCGGCACAAGCTTGCCTTGTACCATGAATCTATCCCGTGAAATTGTCACAGATGGTCATTGTGACACTGCAGCAACAATAGTCAGGGCCTTGTACAGTTTTTTTAAACCTGTTTATCCTCCTTTTCTCCTTCCGCATCCCCAGTGATGTTCCAAATGGATCAGTCTTGACGCAAGAGAACATCAGCCTCCTGTCAAACAAGACCACATCTCTGAACCTGTCAGAGGACCCAGAGGGGGGAGGAGACCACCAGGACTCCCAGAGAACAGGAGTTGCACCCACCTCTTCTCCCTGAAGTGAGGAAAGCATCCCCCCAGAGTTTCTATTGGGGAGGAGGAGTTGGTAGCTTCCATCACGCTTCCCTCTAAAGGTGGTCAGAGAAACGCAGAAGCAGCAGCAGCAGGAGGTCCGGAGGCAATGTGCACAAACACCACTACTAGAAACAAACCCTGCACATAGTTCACATTAATGCGTTTTTTAATTAAAAAAAAAATTAGCAGTATCTGCAAGCAATTCAGATTAAATTTGTTTTTGTTCTGTGAATGAACTTTATTTTAATAACTTCGGACGCCTTGGATACAGGGCTTTAAAAAAAAGATATTATATATATATACTCTGTTTGATTAATTGTATGATCTTAATGAAGTAGGTTTTTTCTTTTACTTTGGTATTATTACATACCCAGTGTATAATTCCTTACCACCTCCACTCCCTTTCACCTGAGAACAACGTTGGCTGCCTCCTTGTATGAATTTAAAGGTGAATGAGGGACATAGGATGGAGGGAGGCTATGAATTGCAGTGTCAGAAAACATGCAGCAAACATCAGTAGGTTTTTAAAATGAATTTCTTGTAAGTAGGAGTTCTCCAACACCTACACTACCTTTCTACTTATACCCATTGGCTTTTAGCCACAGTTGATGCAATCGTTTCAGCTCAGTGAAAGCATTCCATAATATCCATCCCACTGCAGCATGTATCCCCAAGGCTATTATTTAAGCAGTAGCAAAAAGAGTCTGGTGTATGCACATTACATTTATTTAACTAGGAACTGATATGACATTGTATTTTGTGGTTGGGATTAGAGTTCAGCAAAGGACAGAGGGCCTCAACTAGTTGAGACCTGTATGTTTCAGACTTCCAGAAGAGATTGAAGAAATTAGTTGTCCGGCCCCTGAGCTGCTTGGCCAGCCAGCAATTGTCACTGAGCAACATGACAGAGGCACCAAAAAGTTTCCATCCCTTGCAATAGGAAGGTAAAAAGAGAGCAAGAACACAGATTTTAAGGAAGGAAAATAACTGAAAACTAGCTTGCAAAGACCCTTTTTCATCAGCCTCTATTTAGAAAGATGGAAGTTTCCTTTGTTAGGGCATAGGAAGATAGTCTTTTATAAAAGACTATTTGTTTGTAGCCCAGCCTCTTCCAATCATGATAGCATCTAGGGTTGCTTCAGAAAGGGCACGGACTACCTGTTATGGACCCGATCCAAAGCCCACTGAAGTCAGTCAGTGAAGAAACTTCTGTTGACTTCTATGAGCTTTGGAACAGGCCTTCCATTTGCCCTTTTTAAAAAAACTATTTCAATTATAGCTAATTACTGAGTTTGCTTGTGTCTTCTGCTTTTATAATCTGCCACCTCTGGCCTGCAATTTATTTGTTTGTGGTGTCAGTGAAGGCTTCTCATGGGAAGAGGAAGAGAACTTTTGTTTACATGCACAAAACTTGGCAATTAGCAAAAGTAGAGGCGGGCAAGTGTAGAAGTAATAGTAATGCTTGGTAAGATCCAGGCATACCAGAATTGGACAGCAAAGACTGGAAATTCAGCTGCTGCTCTTTAGCCTTGTCTGTCATTGCTGCATGGAATCCTTTCAGAAGCCAGCATTTCTTCTCTGTAGGAGAAAAGTTGCATCCAGAAATGCCACTTCAGGTCCAACAGTGATCCTGCCAGAAGCATTTGGAATACTTGAAATCCAGGATTTTGTTGTGACCTATGTCATTTGCTCAGTCTCCCAATGGAGGTGAGTAGGTGGAGATGATACCTGAATGGAAGCGGTTTTAAGAAGTCACAAGCCTTTCAGTTCTGTGTGGTATCATTCCACTGAGAAGTTCCTCTTAACAGGCACAAAAATCAGTGAGGATTTGCTCTTGCTGCATGTATTTTGACCCTTTCTGCCTGCACTGAACTGAACCCCTCTGAATAGAAAACTCAGTGGAGAAGAGTCTGTTCAATGTTGCTCCCTCCATGCCCGTGTGGCCTGCTTTTTGTTTTTCTTTCTGGATTAGACTACTAAATCAGAAAGCACTGGTTATGTAATAAATTTATTGCATTGCTTTGGTTGGGTAAAAGCAAGAGTTAATACTTTTCTTGTTTAGTTGTTTCTTAACCCTTAACTCCTGCTGAGGTCATAGGAACCTTGGACTAAGCTTTGCATCCATTATACTGTTAATTTAAACAAAATGGGGGAGGAGGTAGATACAGTCCCACTATTGCCTACCAGTAGAGTGTCCAAACAGAAGACTCTTTTGAGTAGCGATTATTTAATTTGCCCAGTCAAGGCACCGCATTTATATACTATTTCACATTGAATTTGATTATGCCCTACAGACCTGGCTGGTCAAGGATTTGATATACATATTGGCTTGGGATTCGAGCTTTCTTTTTTATTTAAATAAAAATTTATATATATAAAAGTATATATATATACATATATACATAGTTATATCTGTATATATATTGGGTATGTTTTAAGAATTTTTTCACATGAGCGCAGCTGTTCTGATCAAATGTCTGATTGGGAGGTAGAAGCACGGAATAAAGATAAAGCATTTTCAGCTCACAGCCACACTCTTCGTGCATTCGTGCACGTTTATTTCACTCTTAGCTTAACTTTGGCCTCAGAATTGCCAAAGAGAGCAGTTTTGAGGCTTGCTTTTATTTTTTTCCTTGATTGTGGGGAAGACTCTTCTCTGCCCTGGATTCTCACCAGCTGCACTATTTCTCCCACTCACACATGTTTACACCCTGCACCCTTCCTTGCTCATGGCCTCCATCCTTTCAGCTCAAGAGGACTGGGCTGACTTTGAGAGATTATTTCTGTTCCATCCTTCTCCCTGTTAGGGTGGGCTCAGTGCGTTGTCTTGACAGCATGCTGGTGAGTGAGCTGATTCAGGTACCCATGCTGTGGTCTCTACTCCTGAAGTGAAGATCACCACCACCAGGTCAGCTTTGACTTCATTATTTTTAAGAAACCTTTTTTTCTGCTGTGTTTATATTAACACAAGCTCATTTTAGTCAAGATAATTTAGTGCAGTATTCTAATCTAGGAGGGCAAGTGCAGAATGCCAGATTTTTTTTCTTTTGACTAGAAAAATCTTTACATAAAATAATTAAAATTACCAACAAAATTTGCATGCTATGGCACATTTTCCTCCACCGTAGGAAGAAAATCTGGAGGGAGCAAAAAAATTATGGCCCATTATCTGCTGTGCCAACTAATTGCATTTCCAGTTCAGAACTGACCCTCTTTTCTCTAAGCCTAGGGAAAGAAAAATTCTACAGTAAGAACTGTTCAGATCACTACATGTAGGTCAGCAAGGGTAAATGCTCCTAAACCTATGGATTAGAAAGAGTACCGTTCATGTTGTTTTTCCCCCGTTTGTGCTGTACTTTTTGTGCATAGTGTCCTTGTTGTGATCAGTCTCTCCAGGTGAATGCCCTGTTTGCTCAACATTGTAGTTTGGCTTGTTAACTAGTCTGTTTAATATGTGCAAACCTTATTGATTTTGGCTTTGTTTCCTTTTTCTCCTGCTCTTGCACTTTCCCTATGTTTCTCTGGAGAAGTTTAGGTGATAAAACTAGTGAAATAGGGAACCAGAAAAAGGCTTTAAGTTTTCACGAAGACAGTATCTGAAATCCTGCCAGCAGAGCTGAGAACCCATCACTCTTCAGGTGCAAGGACTGATTGTTAAAACAGATAGCTGGTCCATGGGAATGTAGGTTATGTTTACTGCTTCACTCATTTGTGTCCTATCCCTGTCCCTATTACATCAGGACATTGACCATTTCGGTTAAATGAAACTGCTACAGCCTAGCTTGGTCCCATCTACTCCAGCAAGAACAGTGTTGGAATACTGTTGGGGCATTATCATGTTGTATGGCAAGTAGGGTAGATTTGCTGGTGTAGATCAAACCTTTGAGTGCTTGTTGCTAGCAGAGTTTCAACCATAATGTACACAGAGCCCTAAAAATGAGACACTTCAAACAGCAGGCTACTCTTCACAATGTCAGACACAAATAATTGACCCACTAGGAGTATAAACAATTTCATTTTTTCCTGTAGTATCATGGGTTTTTTCCTTTTTACATGTGCCCCAGTTCCCCTATCTTAATGGTAGAATTATATATGCTTATCTTCTAGCCATTTGTAGGCTGCCCTGCCCCATTTCAAAATAGAAATCCTGTGGAACTGAGCACCTTTCATACATGTAGTGCTGTTACCACTTTAACCTCAAATTCTTCAGCTGTCTCGGTTCTACTGACCCTTATTATCTTCCTCTGGTCCACCTCTCTGGCTTGCCCATCATCCTCCCTGATCATGCAACAGTGACAGCTTGCTGCCTCAAAACAGAGCATTCAAATGAATTCGCTTAGCCAATAACTTCTGTGAAGTTGCCTTTTCTAATGGTGTTATTACTCAGTGATGCACAAATGTGATATTGCCCCTACTGGTAGGCAAACAGGGGGTCTGTATAAACATGGTAAACTGCTGTTTTTCTTTAAAGGAGAGCCAAAGACTTGTGCTTTTACTTTTTTTTCCACCTTTTTCCCCCAGGATAGCCGTTTTGATAGTCAAATCTTTGTAGAATTTTATGAGTTGACTGTATTCTCCTGGTAGCAGTTTGCACAGTTAATGATTCTCAAGCCTTAAACATATGTTAAATGGTGGCATCAGTTCATCTAGTTACACAATTTGAAAAGGGTGTGTTTAAGCACCTAATATATTTCGGAGTCTTCTAACTTTCATACTTCTTTCATCCACTCCCATGCACTCTCTCAGCTAATTTTACAGGTAGCAGAGAAGGCACTTAGAAGTTTACATAGTTAAAAAAGCCATGTTTATAAACATTATTGCTGATTAACCTGTTGGATTTTGCTGATTTAAAATTAAAATTTCTAAAAACTAGTTTGCTGCAAATGTGAATCTTTGCTGACTTCTAAGGAAGTCCAGTGAGACTGACAAGACTCCTGTCCAGCTATACTGTTGCTTTAAATCAAATACAATACAAATACTTCATGCAAGGACATCATTGCCTACTGATAACAAGTATTTAATATCTGTGACAAACTCACTGAAGTGCAAAGAAGAAGAATTGGGCTTTTGAGTTTAACATACAGTAAAGCCTTTTTTAAAACTACTTTCCATGGGGTCACTTAAATCTCTTGCAGATTATGCTTTTGAAATTCAGAGGGGAACACCTAAACAGTAAAAGTAATCAGAAAATCCTCCGCTTCTTGCTGTTCCCATTCACAAAAGTGTGGAGCTTTTAAAAATATTCTGACAGCCACAGGTCAGTGATAAGTACCAACCCTCAGGGCAGCTTTTTGAAGAGGGAGCACTTTGTCAAGAAGCTATCTTCAGTCAAAGATTGACTTAACTTCAATAAAAAAGCCCAAGAAATTCAGTGCTAAAAATGAGAGCATTGAATAGCAGTGCTGCCAGCTAGCCTCCTCTGTTTAACAAATGGAAAACCAATCCATGCAAAAGCTGTTTGAGTGTGGAAACTACCTAGAGTAGTTTACATGAGCAGGCAGAATAACTGGCATGACTTCCCTTACGTAACCATCCATTATGTTGACATCCTTCTCCTCCCCTTGTCTCTAAACATGTACACTTTCTGCCCCTCCTCCTAATATTGACAGTGATTGATGCTACTGTCCACAAGTTTACACATCTCTTTAACATACTAAAACGCTTCCCCTGTCTTGTTCAGCATAGTGATTCAGACATTGACCTGGTGAAAGGCCTATTGTGCTAAATGAAATCTCAGTTTAGATTAAAAATTAATCAGCACTTCTGAGCTACCTTCTAAACACAGTCTTGGTGCTGAGAAGTGACATTTGTGTCCTATGCGGTATGTGAGTACATGGCCAAGATTGTTCATATGACATTGAAACGGATTTGCTCTCACCATAACTTTAATAAGAAATATAAAAATTAAATACTGATACCATATTGTTAAATAGTGATACCATCAACTATTTGTTTTCTCACAAAATGGCAGATCCTGGGAAGAGGCTTAAGTGCCAGTTCAGTTACATGTCAAAAGTCAACTGGTCTGGGGGACCTTATTCCAACAGAGTCTCCTGACACAGGTTCTACACTGTAGTGAAAAACAGATGTTAACTGTGTCTCTCATCATGCCTCATCCTTGGAAGCAGTTGATTGTTGTGATGTAGATGGGACCTTAATTGGAGGAGAAAGGAGCATTAATATTTAAATGTATAAGTGGTGAGAGCTGTTTCATGCCATGGTAACTCTGAACACTATAAGCGGAGAGAGTAGAGCTTTCTTTGAAATCTTCTAATGAAGGAGTGCATGAAGAACTTGGCTCTTTCTCTGTGTACACTGGACTTCCTCCTCAACAGCTTCCCAGTGCAGGTGGAACTTTATAACACTGTGGCCAAAATATCCAAACTTGGATGTTGACAGTTTAGCCACCTGAATAAGTGGTCTGACCTTCAGTGCTACTGAGCCCCTGCAGCTTCCACAGAGTTAACCTCTAAGTCCAGTAGGAGCTACAGATGCTCAGCACCTCTGAAAATCAGACATGTTCCATTCAGGCTGAGCTCCAGCCACCAGATTTTGGACACTTTTGTCCGATCGATCTGGAGTTGTGTAAGTTTCACCAGTTCCTCCTGGTTCTGGAAGTTTTGGCCGAAGGGAGAACACAGCAGTATCCATTTAAAAATAGAAAAACAGTTTTGTCTTGTGGAAAGTACAACCAAAGGGAGACGCAGTCCATGAAAAGAAAAAGTATTAGATATACTGAAATATGTATATGTATCTGTAACTAAATAACAAAATCCTGTGGTGTATTTGATGTTTATGGTATAAACTAAAAATCATTTGCTTCTCTGTAATATTAAAGTTGTTACTAATTTGTGGCAGATAATACTCACAAGTCTTTGGCATCCAAACCAGATTGTGTACTGGATAGATCCCACAACTGGACCTATGCAGTGAGCTCCTTTCTAGCTTTTATTAGAGGTGACAGAAGCTTTCTCTGCATGCAGAAAACAGCTTGAGTCAGGAGAGGAGTAATAACCCCCCTAGCAACATAGCTTCTCCATTGTTTGTAATTTTTATGCCATTCCTTTGCAGCCTCTCCTAAGTGGGCAGCTGCAATGTGGACAAAATAGCCAATAACGTGAGACTCTTAGCTTTTCTAGTGTCAGGAATTTCTGCGTTCCCTGTGGCTTCTGCTTGCCAGGTAAGCAGCCTCTGTGCTAAGAGGAGCTTTCCTTGAAGGTCAGCTTATCAGCTACACTGTAGCTTGATTTTTATTTTTATTTTTATTTTTCTGCTTTTGATAACCGGTGATAGTAATGTGAAGAGCTCTGTCCCCATTTTGTTCCACTCTATGGGGCAGTGGGTGTTAGGTGTGTGTGTGGGAGGACTGTGACAGCTAAGAGACAGAACATACACAACCACATGCATTCCCACTTTAGAAGCCACCTGTTTCCAGTTGTGGGATTTCTCTACAGAAATACTTTTATTTGTAAGCCTAGTTTTCTGTGGTTTCTTAGGCTCATACCGGTCTCCCCGAGACATTCTGCAGTCATTATCACCTTTTTGGGTGGAATTTATTTTATTTTTTCGGTTTGGTTTTTTAAAAATAACTTTTTAACATTGGTGCATATATGCTTGGGATAGAGCTTGTGTAATTTACCAATCGTATTGATTGTATGTGATTGTGCCCTGCAGAGGTATATTTAACAAAAAAAGTTAAAATAAAATTTTAAAAAAATAGGATAATAAAGGAGAACATGAGACTTGAGTTGAGTCATGAATTACTTCTTGAACTTATTTAGTGTTTTGGATAAGTAAGGATCCCTGTGTGCTGTTCCTATTGGTCTGTGCTGAACACAATGCCTTTCCTTCCTAAGAACATGAGAACGGCTGTACCGGGTCAGACCAAAGGTCCATCTAGCCCAGTGTCCTGTCTACCGACAGTGGCCAATGCCAAGTGCCCCAGAGGGAGTGAACCTAACAGGCAATGATCAAGTCATCTCTCTCCTGCCATCTCTGTCCTCTGACAAACAGAGGCTAGGGATACCATTCCTTACCCATCCTGGCTAATAACCATTTATGGACTTAACCACCATGAATTTATCCAGTTCCCTTTTAAACACTGTTATAGTCCTAGCCTTCACAACCTCCTCAGGTAAGGAGTTCCACAAGTTGACTGTGCGCTGCGTGAAGAAGAACTTCCTTTTATTTGTTTTAAACCTGCTGCCTATTAATTTCATTTGGTGACCCCTAGTCCTTTTTTATGGGAATAAGTAAATAACTTTTCCTTATCCACTTTCTCCACATCACTCATGATTTTATATACCTCTATCATATCCCCCCCCCAGTCTCCTCTTTTCCAAGCTGAAGAGTCCTAGCCTCTTTAATCTTTCCTCATATGGGACCCTCTCCAAACCCCTAATCATTTTAGTTGCCCTTTTCTGAACCTTTTCTAGTGCCAGTATATCTTTTTTGAGATGAGGAGACCACATCTGTACGCAGTATTCGAGATGTGGGCGTACCATGGATTTATAGAAGGGCAATAATATATTCTCAGTCTTATTCTCTATCCTTTTTTGAATGATTCCTAACGTCTTGTTTGCTTTTTTGACCGCCTCTGCACACTGCGTGGACATCTTCAGAGAATTGTCCACGATGACTCCAAGATCTTTTTCCTGACTCGTTGTAGCTAAATTAGCCCCCATCATATTGTATGTATAGTTGGGGTTATTTTTTCCAATGTGCATTACTTTACATTTATCCACATTAAATTTCATTTGCCATTTTGTTGCCCAATCACTTAGTTTTGTGAGATCTTTTTGAAATTCTTCACAGTCTGCTTTGGTCTTAACTATCTTGAGCAGTTTAGTATCATCTGCAAACTTTACCCCTTTCTCCAGATCATTTATGAATAAGTTGAATAGGATTGGTCTGAGGACTGACCTTCCTTCGTTCCAGGGGCTCCTAATGGCTCCACTGCTTCATGTGCAACACCCTCCTCGATGTCAGTGGGGACAACATGGTGTTCTGTGCATTGCACAAAAGTGTGGCCATATCCAAAGGTTTGTAATATTTCAAAAGGCAGTCTGCCAAGGTGAGTGACACACACTGGAGGCCTGTCTGCTCTTCCTATCTATACTAGGCGAGACCTTCTACAAAGCCTCTTATTTTCTCTATTGCGAATGGTGACTTTTCTCCCCTAGAGTTGAAGGTGGGAGACCTTAGCAGCACTATGGCTGATGCTTCTGAGCCTTAGCCATCAGGTGAGTGTGGGTGTGTCACCAGTTCCATCTCTCACTTGAGAAACCTGAGATGCTGATACCTGCCCAGTGCGACAGAGCATGGTATCAGGAGAAAAACTGCCTGCTCCACAGAACCAGACAAAAAGCAAACAATATTTGATTTAATGCATTTTCCATGTCAGACACAAGAATAGTGCCCATGCAGTCTTGACATATGTCTTCTGTCTTAGGGGCCTCCCCCTGTTGCAGTGACTATGATCCAACAAAGCACTGTAAGAGCCTAGAGCGATAAGGTGACTGAAGAGCTCTGTGTAGCTCGAAAGCTTCTATCACCAACAGAAGCTGGTCCACTAAAAAAGAGCTCCTGACCCATTTTGTGTCTCTAATATCCTGGGACTGACATGGCTACAACAACCCTGCATGCTGTAAAAACCTGTCCATTTTAAAAATCAAATCACTTTTTGGAGCAGAGAGAGGTTTTTCTCTTGGCTAAATGGCCCCAAATCTGCACTACAGTCTACCTTCTACCACTGCAAGCTCCCTGTGTACATGGATATTTATTTATATCACAATTCTGCTGCAACCATAACTTTCTAATTGGTGCCCTTCCAACACCCACTACGGTCACTGGGAATCTGTGAATTTTAGGGTGCATTGGGCCAGGCTCTTATCAACCTGTCCTGCAGCAAAGGGCTAATTCCTCAGTAATACAAATGTGCTTTTCTTACCCTGGTGGAAAATACGCATTCCCAATGACAAATGCCTTCCTTTGCTTATGGTGAAAGTTTTATTTTCAGTTACAAGGCCTACAAATGATTTTCTCTCCTCCCCTGGGCCTGTCCCCATCCAGTGGTGCTGAGAACCCCCAAACTCCCATTTAAGTTTATAGGATTTGGCCTGAGCTAAGTTTCTAAATCTACAATCATTTGAATTCTGGAAAACTTCTGTGTGTTTTATCAGCCAGAATTGGGAAGCCCTGAAGTCTGTGTGGAGAAGGTGACCAAACTTTCCCTCATCAGACTGAACTTTAAAACCTTTTTCAGATCAAACATTGCTTTGTTCAACTCTTTGCTTAACCTTCCACGATTGGTCATCAACCTTTGACCTCAACATCCCACTTCTTCCCTCCCTTTCTCCCCTGACTTGACTGAGCTTTGGTGGAGTGCAGAAATTCAGTGCAGAAGCAACTATTGACTAGCTTTGTCTCTGATCTTTCCCTGCTCTAAAGCCAGCGTGCCTGTCACTGTACGTTGCAAATCACGTCCTATAGGCGAGGAATCTGAGACACCACAAGGTAAGAGGAATTGGTTCCACAGTCCTGCTTGCTTCCAATGAGATTTTCATGTTCATTAACATGGTTTTTCATGGACTCATCCCATTTTGTAGAAATCTACACACTCCAGCCATCGCTGGACTGCTTGTCTGTGGGGGATCCCTGACTGTAGTGCTGAGGGGCTGTAATTGTAGAGTTCTGTCTAGGTTGCCTAGAGATCCTGGTTACGCCATGTGCTGCTCACTATAATGCCTGCAAACCCTTCACTTCTTAAACTGTAAAGTGGGGAGCAGTTGTTTCAAGGAGGTTTGGAAAGTCCTGGCTTTATCTCACTCGTCTCTCTAAAATGCTGTACGCCTCAGGTTGGGGACCTCAGTGGGGCACCTACTTTTCCTGGGAATTTCACACACACAAAAAAAGCTCTGGTGGGAGCAATTCCACAAAGGCTTAAGCTCCTTAATATTTGTTAAGCTTTCAAACACTCGAAGCAAATAATAGTGACTGATTTCTTAGCGCTACTTCTAGCATGGTGTGGAGGGAGCACACCTCTGGCATGTTTGTTAGAGAATTATCCATAAGTTTGTAACACTTGTGAACGCTGCCCTTTGTCAGAAGACAACGTTGTTGAGCAAAGGTACTGGAATGGAAAATTACTGGGATATGTGGACCCTGACTCTGGTGTGGGGGGAGGAGGAGGAGGTTTCTAAAGTGTGTTCTGGGTGTTGACTCTTGAACTTCCCATGATCAATGCAAGAGACTGCTTGGAGCCTTGCAATTTTGAGCTGATTAAGCAATTCTCTACCTGACCCTGCCACTCCAGCATTAGGCTAGAAGGGCGCGCAAAAATACCAACAACTTACCTATGGGAGTTTTGCCATTGACTGCAGTCAGACTAGAATTCCACCATCTGTATTTAAAACATGACCACTGGAGTAAGGCAGGACCAGCCAATCTTCTCTGCTCTATTTAGGTTTGCATCCATGCCCTTTGCAGTGGTATCTGAGCACCTTTCAGTAAGGTTTGTATTGCCAGGGCCCCACGTATGTGGAATTCACTGGCCTTATGTTCTTATGATACTGGGTCAGACCAAAGGTCCATCTAGCCCAGTATCCTGTCTTCCAACAGTGGCCAATGCCAGGTGCCCAGAGGGAATTAACAGAACAGGTAATCATCAAGTGATGCATTCCCAGCTTCTGGCAAACAGGCTAGGGACACCATCCCTGCCCATCCTGGCTAATAGCCGTTGATGGACCTATCCTCCATGAACTTATCCAGTTCTTATTTGAACTGTTAAAGTTTTGGCCTTCACACCATCCTCTGGCAAAGATTCCACAGGGTTTTTTTGTTTTAAATCTCCTGCCTATTAATTTCATTTGGTGACCCCTAGTTCTTGTGTTATGAAAAGGAGTAAATAACACTTCCTTATTTACTTTTTCCACACCTGTCAAGATTTTATAGACTTATATTCCCCCTTAGTCGTCTCTTTTTTCCAAGCTGAAAAGTCCCAGTCTTCTTAATCTCTCCTCATACGGAAGCCGTTCCATACCCCTAATCATTTTTGTTGCCCTTTTCTGAACCTTTTCCAATTCCAATACATCTTTTTTTAGATGGCTTGACCACATCTGTATGCAGTATTCAGGATGTGGGTGTACCATGGATTTATATAGAGGCAACATATTTTCTATCTTATCTATCCCTTTCTTAATGATTCCCAACATTCTATTAGCTTTTTTTGACTTCCGAAGAATGCATCTGAGCTTTAGCCTGGTTATAGAAAAAGCAATGCCTAGACACTATGATGATAGGCACTAAGGCACGTGTCTTTACAAGGACTTTTAGCTTTGAAAATTTGGACATTGGGCTATCACAGACAGCATGTCTGTGCCTGTAAATAACCCTGTCCTTGCACTTGACTGAGAGCTGAGTTGGGGCTTGCAGCTTGCTGCTGCTCTTCCCAACATCCTGAAATGGGAGATATGATGCAAAATCAGTCACTTATACAACATTGGTGGAGCAGTTCTAATACTCAGAAAAACCTTCTCCAGTGAAAATGGTAAACTAAAAGTAAGGAAAGCAATAGCAGTTCTGGCTGTCCATGTACACAGCAGAGATCCTTGGGTGCAGATCTCAATCTTGCCTTGACCCCTTGCTCATTGCTCCCAATGGGAATGAAATGTTCAGAAGCTAACGCTGGGGGTAGCTTTCCTGGCTATTCGCCTGCAGCTCTTCACTCTGTTGCTAGCTATCTCTGTAGCACTTGTCACCACTGCATTGTTAATTATGATGTAAATAATAAAAGTGGCTACCACCCTCAAGCAAGATCATTGTGCTAGCCATTCTGCAGACACCTAACAAGGCCATTTCGGCCCTGGAGAGCTTGCAATCTAAAGAGAAAAGATAGCAAAGAATGAGAGGAAGGATTATCATCTCCATTCTAGATGAGGCCTATCTTAAGTGATTTTTACACAAGGTCATGCACAGTGTTTGTGATAGAGCCAGGAATGGAACTCAGATCTGTGTCATAGACCACTGTGTTAATCACAAAGCCACCCTTCCTTCCCAATACCATTCAATTCAAATGCCTTTGAGTCAAAATTGTACTGCCAGAGGCCACACTTTCCTGCTAGTGAAACCGTATCTCTGGAATTACTCTAGATAAATGCACCTCATTTTGCACCTAGCCATAAAGTATGCCATGCTGGGTTACTGTGGTGATGGGCACTATGGGAAAACCTAAGATAGACCCATCTTTTTGCAAAGGCTCTCCATGGAGTACTGAGTCCTGGGCGAGTAGCCAAGTTTCCATTCCTTCTCTTTCAAGCTAGACAGAAGCATGGTCTGTATGCTGCAGTGCATAGGATATCTGATCAAACCCAGTGTTAAGCCATGTAACAATGCATGTAGAAACCATAGTGATGGAAGCCTTACAATCAGGTGTACTAAACACTGTGCATTCCACTGTGTCTACATGAGGCTGGGGTGCTATGCTACTGCTGATCAGAGCAACATAAGAGGTGGTGGGATTTATAATCCCTGCACAAGCAGAGGTGTGACCATCAGTCAGTGATCGTTGTTTGGCTAACCTGTGCCTTGAGAGTGACATTCTGATAGCCCCTTTTCTGCTTGGCCTGATTTCCCGATCAGTAATACTGACATAACTTGCAGGGGCACAGTGACTGTTAATGAATGTAAAAGTGCATTGAGATCTTCATACAGCAGTTGGCACTGGACAGGCACCTCGTAGGACTGTCATTTTAAAAGACCATTTTACTGTCCTCTCACTCTTCTGACTTAGTATATCCCCAATTTTTTTTTTTTTTTTAAACATGGGAAATACCATCTCCTAGAACTGGAAGGGACCTCAAAAGGTCATCGAGTCCAGCCCCCTGCCTTCACTAGCAGGACCAAGTACTGATTTTTGCCCCAGATCCCTAAGTGGCCCCCTCCAAGGATTGAACTCTCAACTCTGGGTTTAGCAGGCCAATGCTCAAACTACTGAGCTATCCCTTTCAATAACATAATGTAGAGCTGGGACTGAGCATGGAGCTCATCTCCTGCTAAGGACTAGGAAAATGTTTAGAATAGAGCTGTCAAGGGATTAAAAAAATTAATCATGATTAATTGCACTGTTAATAATAGAATACCATTTATTTAAATATTTTTGGATGTTTTCTTTTTTCAAATATTTTGATTTCAATTACAACATAGAATACAAGTTTACAGTGCTCACTTTATATTTTTATTACAAATATTTGCACTGTAAAAAACAAAAGAAATATTATTTTTCAGTTCACCTAATACAAGTACTGTAGTTTAGTCTCTTTATCATGAGTTGAACTTAAGAATGTAGAATTCTGTACAAAAAATAACTTCAAAATAAAACAATCTAAAATTTTAGAGCCTATAAAGTCCCCTCAGTCCTACTTCTTGTACAGGCAATCGCTCAGACAAACAGTTTTGTTTACATTTGCAGGAGATAATGCTGCCCACTACTCGTTTACAATGTCACCTGAAAGTGAGAACAGGCATTCGCATGACACTGTTATAGCTAGTGTCGCAAGATATTTATGTGCCAAATATGCTAAAGATTCATGTGTCCCTTCATGCTTCAACCACCCTTCCAGATAGCGGTGACGGGTTCTGCTTGTTAGTGATCCAAAGCAGTGAGGACCGATGCATGTTCACTTTAATCAGAGTTAGATGCCACCAGCAGAAGGTTGATTTTCCTTTTTGGTGGTTTGGATTCTGTAGTTGCCACATCAGTGTATTGTGCTTTTAAGACTTCTGAAAGCATGCTCCACACCTCGTCCCTCTCAGATTTTGGAAGGCACTTCAGATTCTTAAACCTTGGGTCGAATGCTGTAGCTATCTTTAAAATTTTCACATTGGTACCGTCTTTGCATTTTGTCAAATCTGCAGTGAAATTGTTCTTAAAATGAACATCATCTGCTGGGTCACTTGAGACTGCTACAACATGAAATGTATTGCAGAATGTGTGTAAAACAGCAGGAAACATACAATTCTCCCCCAAGGAGTTAAGTCATAAATTTAATAATGCATTATTTTTTTAATGAGCGTCATCAGCGTAGAAGCATGTCCTCTAGAATGGTGGCCGAAGCATGAAGAGGCATATAAATGTTTAGCATATCTGGCATGTAAATACCTTGCAATGCCAGCTACAAAAGTGCCACGTGAATGCCTGTTCTCACTTTCAGGTGACATTGTAAATAAAAAGGGGACAGTGATTATCTCCCATAAATGTAAACAAACTTGTTTGTCTTAGCAATTGGCTGAACAAGAAGTAGGACTGAGTGGACTTGTAGGCTCTAAAGTTTCACGTTCTTTTGTTTTTGAATGCAGTTATGTAACAAAAAAAAAATCTACATTTGTAAGTTGCACTTTCATGATAGAGATTGCACTACAGTAACTGAATGAGGTGAATTGAACAATACTGTCTTGTTCAGGGCTGGCTCTAGGTTTTTTGCCGCCCCAAGCAAAAAAAAATTTGGCTGCCCCTGACCCCAACCCTGGGCTCCTCGCCACACCCCACTGCCACCCCAGCTCTGGGCTCTCCCCCCCCCCGCACCTCCTGCCGCCCCAGCCCTGGGCTCTCCTGCTTCCCACCTGCACCCTCCTTCTGCCCCAGCCCTGGGTCACTGGTAACTTGCTCCCAGGACGGGTCATTCAGCAGGAATTTTGAATGTGCACAGAACAGACAGGATTGGTTCCCATATGGTTACAGAACTGCAGTAAAGTGGAACAATTTTCAGCTTGTGTGATTGGAGGATATCTGGATGCATATTATAAGACTGTCCTACATAAATGAGGAAAAGTTGAGGTGCCTTTACTATTCTTTTGTTCCACTCTGTTTCTATGGGGAATTTGGCAATGCAATATCACTGTCTTCCTTTTAAACAACTAAAACTTAAAAAAAAAAAAAAAAAAAAAAAAGGGAATGGCTGTTGAAAATAGCAATTCCAGTCCTAATAACCACTGGGAAGCATTTCTTGATCAACTTTATCCTACTTTTTCTACAGCAAGTTACAGTGGATCAGTGTATTTGATTTGGGAGAAATGAAGTAACAGCTGCCCAAGTTGAGCTCCTGAATTTTGCGGTGTTCAAATCTGGAAGGCAGGTGCTAGATTCCCTTTCTGAATATTAGCTAAATCTGGAAAGGAAAAGTCAATTTCTGCTTCCACGGCTCAGAAGTGGAAATCCTCCTACATGCCTGGTACCGTATCTAAAGCTGCCCAGGTCCAGAGCCTCCCCTCCCTTACTTATCATTTTAACTTCTGGTGGGATCCACGTACCTCCCTTGCTAGGCTTCAGATAGAGAGGTGCACTGTCCATTTAGTCCACCCAATTCCTTCTTTGGGGGCTGCAATGTGAGGTCACACCAGTATCCCTAATCTAGTCTGGGGAAGCCTTCTGAAGGGGATATCTGGGCCAAAGCCTACTCCTTAGGCATACTACTAGGGTTATCGTACGTCCATATTTTCACGGACTTGTCTGCGTTTTTAGGTTTTAAATAGCCGTCCGGGAATTTGTAAAACTCTCAAAAGGTCCGGGATTTCTCACAATACAAAGTGCGGTGCGGCTGACAGGGCGGCTCAGCCAGATTGAGCAGCTCACATGGGGCCTCCAGCAGCCAGAGCCCCTCCCCTGCTCCCCCCCACCCCTGCAGCCTCAGCGCGCCACGCCGGCAGCGTTCGGGGGGGGGGCTGTGTGCTCCACAGGGGAACACAGCAGCATGTATGCAGCAGCGTGTCTAGCGCCACGCAGAGCCAGACACGCTGGTCTGAGTGGCACGGTAAGGGGGCTGGGGGGTTGGAGAAGGGGTAGAGGGTTCGGGGAGGGCAGTCAAAGGACAGGGAGCGGGGGGGGGTTTGGATGGGGCGGAGGTTCGGAGGATTAGTCAAGGGAAGGGAGAAGGGGGGGTTAGATGGGTCAGGGGTTCTGGGGGGGCAGTCAGGGGACAGGCAGCGGTTGGATAGGCATGGGAGTCCCGGGGGTTTGTCAGGGGACAGGTAGGGGGTGGGGTCCTAGGAGGGAAGTTGGAGTAGTCTCAGGAGGGGGCAGTCGGGGACAAGGAGAAGGGAGGTTTAGATGGGGGTGAGGTTCCAACGGGCAGTTAGGGGCAGGGATCCCGGGATGGGGTGATCAGGGGACAGGGAGCAGGGGTGGTTGAATGGGTTGGCGTTTCTGTGGGGGGCAGTCAGGGGGTTGGAATTGGAAGGCAGTGGATGGCGGCAGAGCAGGGCTAACCTCCCTCCCCGTGGAGTGTCCTATTTTTTGAATGTTAAAATATGGTATCCCTACCCTTCACAGTGCAGCTCTCCATTCACAGCAGGCTGCAGCATGAGGTCTCAGCTCCCTCCCTCCCTTTCCTGTTGATAGTGGCCAAGGGAATGCTGGGAAATGTAGTTCTTTCCCTGCTCCAGGGCTGGCTCTCTAGGCAGGGAGCTAACCAAGGAACTACAGCTCCCAGGGCCCCCTGTTGGTTCTCAGCTCCCATGCTGGATCCCTGCTGCCCCTGCAAATGGGCTGCCCCAAGCACCTGCTTGCTTTGCTGGTGCCTAGAGCTGCCCCTGGTCTTGTTTATTTTTTATTACAAATATTTGCACTGTAAAAATGATAAAGTGAGCACTGTACACTTTGATTTCAATTACAACACAAAATACAATATATTTGAAAATGTAGAAAAACATCCAAAAATATTTAATACATTTCAATTGGTATTCTATTGTTTAACAGTGCTGTTAAAACTCCAATTTATTGCAATTAATTTTTTAATCACGATTGTTTTGAGTTAATCATGTGAATTTAACTGCAATTAATCGACAGCCCTGAGGCATAGAATGATTTCCATATGAAGTTTACAATCAGGGGCGGCTCTATGTATTTTGCTGCCCCAAGCATGGCAGGCAGGCGGCTTTCAGCGGCATGCCTGCGGGAGGTCCGCTGGTCACGCGGATTCGGTGGCATGCCTGCAAGAGGTCCGCCGGTTCCACGCCTTCGGCATACTCACCGCCAAAGCTGCAGGACCGGCGGACCTCCTGCAGGCATGCCACCGAAGGCAGCCTGACTGCTGCCCTCACGGCGACTGGCAGGCCGCCCCAAGGACGCACTTGGTGTGCTGGTGCCTGGAGCCGCCCTTGTTTACAATGGGACTAGTGAGTTTGGAGAGGAGACGGATACAGTGGCTGTTATGTCCATGAGTCCATTTGGAGGGATGGCTCATGCAAAGCTTGCAGCTGGATTGTAACTTCTCTTTCTGGTTTCAGGAGGATGCATCTATTCATGTGGTTGATCATCAGCCTCTGGGGTGCAGTAGCTCCTCAGTACCACCCTGTGGAAGATATCTGCACTGCAAAGCCAAGGGATATCCCAGTGAATCCCATGTGCATTTACCGTAACCCTGAGAAGAAGGAGAGTGAGGGGCTAGGGTTGGAGCAAGTGAAGGAGAAGATTCCAGAATCTACTAATCCCCGTGTCTGGGAGTTATCAAAGGCCAACACTCGCTTCGCCACAGAATTCTACAAATACCTGGCAGACTCCAAAAATGACAATGAAAACATCTTCATGTCACCCCTCAGCATTTCCACAGCCTTTGCGATGACCAAACTCGGTGCTTGCGGTAACACCCTCCAGCAGCTCATGGAGGTGAGTGGCACCATCTCAGCTTCTTCAAGTTGCTGTCCTAACAACTGAGGTTAGAGCTGCCAGCTGTTTGTCGGTGATAAATCTCTCTTGGGCTCCTCCACTCAGGACATTTCCTTGCTTAGAGAGAGAGAGACCTCTCGGCTAAACAAGCCCCTTGTCAGGACACCTTTCCTGTTGGAGAGCACTGCAGGAAGCTCCAGGCTGGTTTTCCCCTGGTCTGTTCGGAATCCCAACTCCTAGATCCAGTGGTTGGAGTAAATTCTTCTGATGCATGCTGGGTTCGGGCCTATTGACTCCATATGGAGGAGCGGGAAACTTTTCAAGGGGCACAGAGGAGAAGTCAAATACTTGGCTTCTAGTGGACCTGACAATATGTAGCTAGGCAATGTTAGACATGCAGGGATAGATCATTCTAACCTGGGCATGGGGTTAGTGTTAGCTCCTCCCTGTTCCTACAGCAGCCCAAACTCAGGATGCCCCTACCCCAGGAAAATAATTCTCCTGTCGCTCCATGGAAATGCTGCCGGACAAAGGCTACCTCCTGGAATGAATAAGGGATGAGGTGGAGACCATGGGCGCCAACTTATATGGGCTCCTGGGGCTTTAGCCCCAGGAATATTCACAGACAGGGGCTCTGCTCCAGCAATATTTGGAGCTAGGTTTCTCCCCTGCTCTGCGCTGCCGGCAGCCCAGAGCCCTCTGATTCCCGGCCGCGGCTGGGATTTAAAAGGCTCTGGGCTCCCCCCCGGTTGCAGGCAGCCCAGAGCCCTTTGAATCCCAGCCCCTGGCCGCTGATTGCCCCCTCCCCAGACCCCTGCCCCAACTGCCCCCCAGGACCTCCACCCCCTATCTAAGCACCACTGGTCCTTGTTCCCCGATTACCCCCTCCCGAGACCCCTGCCCCTAACTGCCCCTTGGGACCTCAGCCCCTATCTAAGCCTCCCTTCTCCTTGTCCCCAACTGCCCCCTCCTGAGACCCCACCCAACTTCCCCCCAGGACCCCACCCCCTACCTGTCCCCTGATAAACCTCCTGGACTCCCATGCCTATCCAATTGCTGCCTGTCCTGTGACTGCCCCTTCGAACCTCTGCCCCATCCAACACCCCCTGCTCCTTGTCCCTTGACTGCCCCCCGGAACTCCCTACCTCATCTCCAACCCCCCAAACCGCTTACTGTGCCACTCAGACCAGCGTGTCTGGCTCCCTGCAGCTCCAGACAGTTGCTGCCATGCTCCCCCATGGAGCCCACAGCCCTCTCCCACCCCCAGCACCTGCCTTCCAGATTTGAACACCTCAAAATTCAGGAGTGCTCAAGCTCGGTTTGGGCAGCTTTTACTTCATTTCTCCCAAATCAGTTTCCCCTGCAAGGTGCCAACTGAAGGTGTTGGAGAACAGAGAGATCGGGTGGCCTCCTAATGCCTGGAAAAGAGACAAAGGCCGGAGGAGGGAGTGTCAGTGCCTGTGCGGACTTCTGGGAAGTGCATGGTGTGGAAGGGGATGCTGTGATGCTTTGGAACAACTCCATACAAAGCCAGTCAGGACTCTGGGGGAGCCTCCTCTCTCGGAGCATACTGTCTCCAGGGCAAGAAGCTTACACCTTCCTGGGTCTGACCTCGGAGCATTCAGCATGCCCTTCCACGTCATGCACTTTCCACAGCGAGTCTGCCCAGGCTGGTCCTGGGGCAACCAGAGGTCCCTGCACCCCAACTCCGCAGTCAGATGTGACTCTCAGCCAGACAGTAAAACAGAAGGTTTATTAGATGACGGGAACACAGTTTAAACAGAGCTTGTTGGTACAGAAAACAGAACCCCTCTGTCAGGTCCATCTTGGGGGGTGGGGAGCCCAGAACCAAGTTCTGGGTCTCTCCCCATTTCCCCAGCCAGCTCCAAACTGACACTCCCTCCTCTGGCCTCTGTGTCTCTTCTGGACAAGGAGGCCACCTGATCTTTGTCCCCAACACCTTCAGTTGGCATCTTGCAGGGGAAACTGAGGCACCCACACAGATTTCAGAGAAAATATTAAGAACATTCCCACTTCATCACAACAGGTGCAACAAAATATAATACTGTATATTGAAGTAGGCAAGTGCTGCTTCTGACTTTCCACTTTTAACTGACCCTTGTAATCTTGTGGCACTGACGCGTTGTAGCTTCATTTTATATCGGCTTACAGGGCGGGAGCCGGGGGGCACCACCATTTTGGGCCCCACCAAAAATTATACAAACCTGCCGCCTATGGTGGAGACCACACACTGACTTCTGTGTTCATATAAAACAAATTCACAGCATCACCCAATATCCAGGAAACTGAGTGCCTTACTGATCTCAAGGCACTTAACTGCACTGAGGGTCTTCTATCACAGTCTGTGCCTGCCCTAGGGAAATCTATGGTGCTAACCACTGAGTGGTCCCACCAGAGTGCTTCTAATGAACCTCAGGCTGATCCCGCTCCCATTGAAGTCAATGGCATAAGTCCCATTGATGCTAATGCGGCTGGATGCAGCCCCTTGTGAGCTCACATGTGCAACTGCTTCCAACGGTGCACGGCTAAGCTAGCACCATTCGCAATAGATTTGGAAGACAGGCTCAGTGTCTTCACTTTGCTAGGGATCCCATTAGCAAAAATATGAATCAATGAAAAGGTGCCTGAGGCATCTCCCTGGAGCCAGCTCAAGGGCATTCTCCAGATCCACATCCAGTTGTTCCTGGGTGGTGACTCTCGGGTGGCCTGAGTGAAACGAGCTTCCACTGGCATGAGCGTCTCTTTGGAAAAACTGAAAATAAAGCTGACACAGAGCAGTTGAAGAGAGGAGCAGGGGTTTCTGGTTCTCACAATAGCCAGCAAAGGGCACTTCAGGCATGTGTCACTAGCTGTAACTCTTGTGACTTTCAGGGTCTCTAGTTCCTACTGGGGCCATGGCAGTGTTAGTTTTCAGAGGGCTCCTCCATAGCGTGTATGAAAACTCCATGGGACAGAAGCCAATAGAGGGGAGTACAGCTGAGAATATAAATGGCTTGTGCCCATTTGTATTTGGCATTAGATCTCAAAGCAGAAGTTACTGCAGCAAGGTAAGTGCTCCTGCCTCATGAGTAAATGATTGCATGGGCCGTAGCAAAGCGGCAGTTCCAGAAACAAGATCCACCCATTACCCGAATGGCAGATTGTTTGAGCCCGCAATTATATTAGGATTCTAACTCTGTTCATTTGGCTTGTACTGCTCCGCTTTGACTAACCCAGTGAGAGGTGTGCTCTGGGAGGCACAGGACTGTGAGCCAGATGTGCTAGTTCTTTGGCTGACACCAGTTTCCTCTGTAGCGGAGTCATTTGTCTAAGGTACCTAGATGCACCCCCATTACTGTCCTATCTGAGCACCTCACCATCTTTAATGTATTTATCCTCCCAATGCCCCTGTGAGGTATGGAAGTTTCAGAAGGGGCACTGAGGCCCAGGGAGGCTAGGGCTTTGTCTGCCTGGGAAAGTTATACTAGTGTAAATAAGGAATTTAAACCACTGTCATTACACTGGTGTAACACCCCAGGTGGACTCTTATTCCTGAATAAGCATGTCCACATGGATAGTTACTGGTATGATTGCAGTGGTGTGACTATACTGGTGGTATAACTAGAAACATTTCCTGGGTAGACAAACCCTTAGTGGCCTGCCCAAAGTCGTGCAGAAATCCTGCAGCAGAGATGTTTCCCAGGCTAGTGCCCAGGATTTAAAAGAATCCAGGTCTCCTGATTCCACGTGCAGCAGCCATAAGGGCTCCACTCGCTTCCTGAAAGGAGAGAGGGAGGACTGTTGGTGAATGAGAATTGTGAGGCTGTTCTTGGTGTAAGGTAGAGGCTTAAAAGAAGCGATCAGACAAAAGGGGCAATTGGGGAGGGGCATGGGCAGGGTGTAGTCTGAGCATGGGAGAGGAGACATCTGTGCTTTGAAGGGGATGAGAAGAAAGAGGAGCAGCCGTATGATTTTTATATAGACTTTCTTTGTTAAATGGTGTTTGTATTCTGGACAGTTCAAAGCCTTGTTTCTGCACAGCTGCACCCAGCTTTCATGCAGTGAGATGGGCTCAGCTGAAAAGTTTGTGGATGTGTCTAAACTCCACAAATCTCCAGACCCTATCCAGGGGGTTGGATCAGGCCTATCTCTGCTTCCATGTGAATAAAACCAAACAAACCAAGAGCTCTCACCAAGTCCAGAGTGAGTGGTCCAGTGTGCCTGTGTCTGTGGAGTTATTGAGTAGTTATCAGCCTGTCCCCTCTGCCTGTGGCTACAGGAAATGGGGAGCCATGTCTGTGATTCCGTCTCTCTCCTTTGGTTCCCTAGGTTTTCCGGTTTGACACCATTTCAGAGAAGACATCTGATCAGATCCACTTCTTCTTTGCCAAGCTGAATTGCCGGCTTTATAAGAAGGCCAACAAATCCTCAGAGCTGGTGTCGGCCAATCGTCTCTTTGGGGAGAAATCTCTGACCTTCAACGAGACCTACCAGAACATCAGTGAGGTGGTTTATGGAGCCAAACTCTGGCCCTTGAACTTCAAAGTGAGTCTGAAGGACTTTGGTTTCTATCCCTTTCCAAATCCTTGTGCTGTTGCTGATAAATTCTCTCCCTTACCTCACTTGAGCGACCTAGTGGGTGCTGTGAACCAGGGGCTGCGTATGACTTGAGTGTGCTTGAATGCAGCACAGTTTTGCTACTGACCGAACCTGCTTTAAGCTCAGAATCTGGTTCATCCATTTACAAGCTTCTCACTTCTGAGTATTGTAGCATGGTGCTCAGAACACACTGTCTGCATGGGGAACATGCCCCCCCACTTCTTGGTGGCTGCCTCCTACAGAGAGAGACAATGGGGTGTTGAAAATCCCCATGTAACTTATTGTTTTGGGTCTATTCCTCCAGGAAAAGCCGGAGCAGTCCAGGACTCTAATTAATGAGTGGATCGCTAATAAAACTGAGAAGCGCATTACTGACGTGATCCCTGAGGGAGCCATTGATGACCTCACTGTCCTGGTGCTGGTCAACACCATTTACTTTAAGGTACGGGAAACAACCCTAGGGAAATCTGCTCCCCTGGGGAGAGGGGAAGTCTATAGCCAGGCTTTGGGTGGGGTGATGAGAAGTCAGTAGATGACACTCTTAGCCCAGACACACTGAAGCTTTAAGAAACGAAGATGCTGGCTCAGACCTGTCAGCTGTGATGACTCAGGGGACAGCAGTGAAAACCCAGACACACCAACATTGGGACAGAGAACTTAAAAGTGAAGCTCACTATAAGGGAGAGAGGGGTGCAAACCAAACCAAAAACCTGGACCTTCTCATCCCTGATCTTTGTGTTGTGGGGAGAGGTCTGGAATCCAGACCAGAATTCCTTGCCTGGCCCCTATTTGGGTTGTGCCAAAATCTCAGATCCAAACACCCCTAAGATATGGCAAGGGTCTGAAATTTGAATCTAGCTCCAAATTCTACAGCCCTGAAAGTACATCTGACCACTCTGATTTCATTTCCCAAGCTGTGGTGAGATGCACAGTCAACAATCAGCACAACTGGGGACAAGCCAGTGAGTTCTGTACATCAATTCCATTTCAGGGAGGTGGGGGGGGGGGGGCTGAAGAGCATCCTTCCGGGATAGGGGAGTTGTCTGTTCCGTAACCAGCTCTGCCACTGAGCTATGTGGTGTCAGCTAAGTCACTTAGCCTCTCTGTGTCCATTTCCCTATCCGTAGCCGCCTCCTCACTGTGGGTGTGGGGGGAGGTTGTGAGGCTAACCTCATTTGTTCACTACAGAAATGCAAAGCACTATTCACCACAACAGTGGTGAGCCAGCTCCTTCTCTTACAAAACTTTGGGGGATTCAGGTTCAATGGGATCTTGATCTCAGTTTGCTTCTGAAAAACGGAATCCTTGTTGAAGTTTTGCAACAGCCAAAACTGCCCCTAGTCCTTCCTATCACTAGCATGGACAATGGGAGGTGCTGCTAGTAACAAATGGGAAGCCAATGATGATCTGGAGAACGTCCCTTTTTGAAGAGGTGAGAGCAATGCACTGATTCCCCCATGGCTCAGCGTGCACTGGGCCATGGGGCTGGGATTCTTGGATCTGTGGCTGATAACTGTCTGTCTTTATGGTCCCCCAGGGGCACTGGAAATCTAAGTTCCCTGCTCAGAACACAAAAAGGGATAAGTTCTATAGAAGCGACGGCCAGATCTGTGCCACCCCCATGATGTACCAGGAGAACAAGTTCCGTCACGTCTCTGTCCCCAGCGACCACGTGCAGGTGGTGGAGCTACCGTACAAAGGGGATGACATCACCATGGTTCTCATCCTGCCAACCATGGGCACATCTCTTGGAGAAGTGGAGCGGGACCTGACACCAGAACGGCTGCAGGGCTGGCTGGGCTCTATGGAGGAGATCTTACTCTCTGTCTACCTCCCCCACTTCCGCATCGAAGACAACTTCAGCTTGAAGGAGAAGCTGCAGCACATGGGGCTGGTGGATCTTTTCAGCCCTGAAAGTGCCAAGCTGCCAGGTCAGTCCTGGCAGGTTCCCACACTGAGAGCAGAGGGAGGGAAATGAAATGAAGCAGCACTGTGTGGAGGGGGGCCAGATACTTGAAAGCAGTGCTAGAACTGTAGTGGCTTTTCCACTGAGCTGTGCACAAGTGTCCTGATCACAAAATCCAGAGACACCACTGGGGAAAAGTCCCCTCTGATCCTAGGGTTGGCCTGTGTGGGTCAGGGTTGAATCTACAGAGAAAGGATTGCCAGATTGGCATCTTCCACCAGCACTAAACTTGCCTGCAAATTGTTCAGTGCTAAGGGCCCAAATCTACCCTTAGATACGAACACTTGGGCCCACAGTGACGTCAGGGGAAATCCTAATACAGTGGCAGCAGGGCGGAATTTGGATCTTTAGCTTGACCCTTGTCCTCATTTCATTTGCCCTTTCCCCATAAGTGTCATCGTCTGCCTCAAACTCCTTCTGTGTGAGAGCAAAATGCTTTGGTGCTCAGAGTGTTGTCTTCTCAAAAAGCTGTTCTTGAATTTCCCTGTCTGTTTATGGCTTGTTGGGTTTTTTTAGGTATAGTTGCAGAGGGCCGTACAGACCTGTATGTGTCTGATGCTTTCCACAAAGCCTTCCTTGAGGTAAGCCTTGCTTTCCGGTGCTCTCCTGTAGTTTGTTTCTTTTAATGTAACTTTTTGTTTAGTCTTTTTAACAGCAAAAACCTTTCCCTTCCTTCCTCTCGCCTCCGATAAACTTAAAATTGTGCCACTCATCTCCGATCGAAGCCTGTGACTCTTCTGGGTTCCAGTCTGTGGCAGGGGAAGATATGGCAATGAAACCACCAACAATTGAATTCCAAAGCCAACAGCACAAAGTAGAACATGTGGTTTGGAGTTTGTAAAGAACCTAGGGGCTGAACCAAACCTTGTTGAAGTCAAGTCTTCCCATTGACTTCAGAGGGCTTTGGATCAGACCCCTACAGCATTGTTGGGCCTATACAAGAAATACCCTGTAAGGCTGGCTGCCAAAGAATGGGGGTGCGGGTGCGGTGAATCCAGGGTTTCGGCAGGGCAACAAATGCAATGTCGTCATTTTAGTTAGACAGTTCTGATCCGGTGCTTTAATATTAAAGTTGTTTGTCCTGGGAAGTTATGAGACAATAAATATCCTTTTACTTAACAATAAAACTTGCTTTAAAACATTTCAATAGCCAGTGATTGTAATTATAGAATATCAGGGGTTGGAAGGGACCACAGGAGGTCATCTAGTCCAACCCCTTGCTCAAAGTAGGACCAGTCCGCAACTAAATCATCTCAGCCAGGGCTTCGTCAAGCCTGACATTAAAAACCTCTAAGGAAGGAGATTCCACCGCCTCCCTAGGTAACCCAGTCCAGTGCTTCACCACCCTCCTAGTGAAAAAGTTTTTCCTAATATCTAACCTAAACCTCCCCCACTGTAACTTGAGACCCTTACTCCTTGTTCTGTTACCTCAGTGGTCTCCAACCTTTTCATCTGGCGGGCGCCAGATGAAGGACCGTGGCGGCGGTGGAGCATCCGCCGAAATGCCGCCTCTCGATGATGTCGCTTGTCAGCGGCAAGCAGCGTCATTGAGAGGTGTTGCTGCCGAAATGCCGCAGAAATTCACAGCATTTCGGCAGATGCTTGACCGCCAGCCAGGACGCGGGTGCATTTAGATGCCCCTGCGGGCACGATGGCACCCACAGGCACCGCATTGGGGACCCCTGTGTCATCTGGTACCACTGAGAACAGTCTAGATCCATCCTCTTTGGAACCCCCTTTCAGGTAGTTGAAAGCAGCTATCAAATCCCCCCTCACTCTTCTCTTCTGCAGACTAAACAATCCTAGTTCCCTCAGCTTCTCCTCATAAATCATGTGCTCTAGCCCCCTAATCATTTTTGTTGCCCTCCGCTGGATTCTTTTCAATTTTTCCACATCCTTCTTGTAGTGTGGGGCCCAAAACTGGACACAGTACTCCAAATGAGGCCTCACCAATGTCAAATAGAGTCGAATAATCACTCCCCTCGATCTGCTGGCAACACTCCTCCTAATGCAGCCCAAAATGCCGTAACCTTCTTGGCAACAAGGGCACACTGTTGACTCATATCTAGCTTCTCATCCACTGTAACCCGTAGGTCCTTTTCTGCAGAACTGCTGCCTAGCCCCTCGGTCCCTAGTCTGTAGCAGTGCATGGGATTCTTCCATCCTAAGTGCAGGACTCTGCACTTGTCCTTGTTGAACCTCATCAGATTTCTCTTGGCCCAATCTTCTAATTTATCTAGGTCCCTCTGTATCCTATCCCTACCCTCCAGTGTATCTGCCACTCCTCCCAGTTTAGCGTCATCTGCAAACTTGCTGATCATGCAGTCCTAGGCATCCTTCAGATCATTAATTAAGATATTGAACAAAACTGGCCCCAGGACCGACCCTTGGGGCACTCCACTTGATACCGGCTGCTAACTAGACATGGAGTCATTGATCACTACCCGTTGAGCCCGATGATCTAGCCAGCTTTCTGTCCATCTTATAGTCCATTCATCCAGCTCATACTTTAACTTGCTGGCAAGAATACTGTGGGAGGCCGTATCAAAAGCTTTGCTAAAGTCAAGGAATAACACGTCCACTGCTTTCCCCTCATCCACAGAGCCAGTTATCTCATCATAGAAGGCAATCCGGTTGGTCAGGCATGACTTGCCCTTGGTGAATCCATGCTGACTGTTCCTGATCACTTTCCTCTCCTCTAAATGCTTGAGGACCTGCTCCATGATTTTTCCAGGGACTGAGGTGAAGCTGACTGGCCTGTAGTTCCCTGGATCCTCCTCCTTCCCTTTTTTAAAGATGAGCACTACATTAGCCTTTTTCTAGTCATCCAGGACCTCCCTCGATTACTATGAGTTTTCAAAGATAATGGCCAATGGCTCTGCAATCACATCCGCTAACTCCTTTAGCACCCTCAGATGCAGCGCATCCGGCCCCGTGGACTTGTGCTTGTCCAGCTTTTCTAAATAGTCCTGAACCACTACTTTCTCCACAGAGGGCTGGTCACTTCCTCCCCATGCTGTGCTGCCCAGTGCAGTAGTCTGGGAGCTGACCTAGTTTGTGAAGACAGAGGCAAAAAAAGCATTGAGTACATTAGCTTTTTCCACCTCCTCTGTCACTAGGTTGCCTCAGTCATTCAGTAAGGGGCCCACACTTCCCTTGACTTGATTCTTCTTGCTAACATACCTGAAGAAACCCTTCTTGTTACTCTTAACATCTCTTGCTAGCTGCAATTCCAAGTGTGATTTGGCCTTCCTGATTTCACTCCTGCATGCCTGAGCAATATTTTTATACTCCTCCCTGGTCATTTGTCCAATTTTCCACTTCTTGTAAGCTTCTTTTTTGTGTTTAAGATCAGCAAGGATTTCACTGTTAAGCCAAGCTGGTCGCCTGCCATATTTACTATTCTTTCTACACATCAAGACAGTTTGTTCCTGCAACCTCAATAAGGATTCTTTAAAATGATGCTGGTCTTGCTTCCGCAGCTAATGTTGCAGATTTAGAATTTTAGATTAATCTTTCTCCATCTCTAGATTCTCCTAAATCAGCTAGGCCCAGGTCTTCAAAAGTACCTAGGCGCTGAACTCCCACTGAAACCAGTAGGAGTCGGGCGCCCAAGAACCTTTGAGAGTCAGGGCACTAGTCCCTTCTCCCCCTGTTGATGCAAGATTGTCAGTGTATTGATCAGAATAGCACAGGTGGTTTGTGGGCCTGTTTTTCACAGGACCATACTCTGATTTGCACAGGACCATACTTACACATGTGCTGGAAATCATGGGGTTACACATTGTGACAAAGTTCCTCCTCTACCTTGGTTGGTCCTGTGCTTATTGGCTGATTTGCTCGCCTCACAGATTCACCCTGTGGGTTGGGAAACAGCCCAGAGACCTTCCCCTCTGGTAGAAGCCACAGTCCAGGTCAACTCCTCCTGTGTCTGATCAGGAGTTGGGAGGTTTGGGGGGAACCTGGGCCCGCCCTCTACTCCAGGTTCCAGCCCAGGGCCCTGTGGACTGCAGCTGTCTAGAGTGCCTCCTGGTACACTTGCGTGACAGCTACAACTCCCTGGGCTACTTCCCCATGTCCTCCTCCCAACACCTTCTTTGTCCTCACCACCAGACCTTCCTCCTGATGTCTGATAACGCTTGTACTTCTCAGTCATCCAGCAGTATGCCTACTCACTCTCAGCTTCTTGCACACCTCTTGCTCCCAGTTCCTCACACGCACTTCCTCTCCTCTGGCCTGACTGGAGTGAGCCCTTTTATAGCATCAGAGGTACTTAATTAGAGTCAGGTACTTAACAGCCTCACCTGACTCTTAGCAGGTTAATTGGAGTCAGGTGTTCTCATTAGCCTGGAGCAGCCCCTGCTCTGGTCACTCAGGGAACAGAAAACTGCTTATCCAGTGGCCAATATATCTCCCTTCTTCTACTCTGCTGTTCCCAACTGGCCTGGGTCTATCACAACATACACATCAGAGTTTGGAAGCAGATGAGTTTGAAAATCTGGCCTCTTAGGTCCAGATGCATCGAATGTTAACCAGGTGTAAAGGACTGTTTCGTGACTTTATCACATAAGATGATGCTTGTGTATTCTCCTGTGTGCTTCAGATCCATAAAACAATGGGGAAAACCTTTTAAAACCGCTCCTTGAAAATCCTCTGTTAGCTGTAGCAGAGGAGGGTGCTCTGTGGTACCATGTGGAGAAGCCTGGTGTACCACCTGCAGCCAGCAGGGCCTGGGAGCTCTGCACAGAGGAAGTGAGCATTTCACAGCCAGGTGACCGTGACTTTTCTCTCATGCACTCCCAGCCAACCTGGAAGTAAAGGGGGGTGGGGGCTGCAGCATGCACATCTGTCCTATGTACATGGGGATTGTATGTTAATCTCATCTTCCATCTGATTGGCAGGTGAATGAGGAAGGCAGTGAGGCAGCAGCTTCTACCGTAGTCATGATCTCGGGGCGTTCGTTTCCCATGAACAAAATGATCTTCAATGCTAACAGGCCCTTCCTGCTACTCATCCGGGAAGTTGCCATCAACACCATCATCTTCATGGGCCGAATATCCAATCCCTGCCATTAAGGAGCCGTGGCCAGGTCCCAGCTTCTCCATCCACATGGGTATCCAGTCAATAAAATATCATCTCCCCATGTCTGTCTCCTATGCAGCATTTTCTGCAGTATTGTTGGTCAGCAGTTTTGAAGGCCTCCTGGGAAGGCCCAGCTTTCTCTCAGGGTGTCTGTCCTGTTATTTGACACAACCCTTACTTAGGGACTGTAACCTACTAAACTGTTTACCCCCTTGCTGTCACAGTCAGGCGAGGGAGTGTGATGCATCTCAGGTGATGTGCTTTCATCACCAGAGGAAGTCCCATCCTGCATTCTCTCTATTAAAAGGATGCTGGATTCTCCCAGTATTTTGCACCAAGATGTATGTTGTGTATTGTTGTCCTCATTCAGGCCTCAACTGTAACTCTGATCACATCTTCCATTAAAAAAAAATATCCAGCAAGCTAAAACATGAATGGCCAGTGTCCTCTTTGTTATAAACCTTTCAGTACATGAGAGAGGAGCAGGTTGGGCCTGTAGAGCTCTCAATCTTTAATAAATAAGTGTTTCTCCCCAGCCCACTCTTATCCTAGTGGACAGGCACGTCAAACTTCCTGCGGGAGTGTGGTGAATCTTCCCACTCACTCATGGAGTCAGAATGCCACTTCTTGAAATTTGGTCTGCCTTGCCCCTCTGTTATGAGACGGGAGGCTGGGCCATATTTGAGTGAGTGGTGTTGCAATGCCCACTAACGCTGAGGCTCAAATTGAGAAATACTGCCCTGAAAGGTTTGGCTACTAAGGTATGTGCTTTTAAAAAGTTTCCTAGGCTATGCAAAATTAGACAGCAGGATCAAAAGACTGATTTACTTAAAGTAGAATCCGTTTATTCGAATCAATGTATTGATGGTCCCAGTTCCATCCAGATTACATTGGACAGTCCCATTTTGTAAGGGAGAGGGCTCAAAATTAAATAAATTCTTGCATTAGAACAATGCTAAATTAAGGCCTAACCCTGCTCCATGGAAGTCAATGGCAAAACTGTCAGGGTATATCTACACTGCAATGTAAACCCAGGGTTCAAACTCTGGCTGAAGCCTAACTCCCCTTCTTATCTACATACACATCATGCTAACCCAAGGCTTGGAGTGAGGATCCTAGGACCCCACAAGGGTGGAGGGTTCAAACCGGGACTCAAATTCTACTAACCCTGGGCTTACAGTGCAGAGTAGATGTACCCTCAGAGAGCAGTTGCCCATTACACCTTTCTGTTGGCCTTCAGAAACGTCTAGTGTCTAGGCAGGACCCCAATACACATGAATTAATTGCAGTAATTTAACTGGGAAATTTTGGCCCAGTAGCTGTGGCAGAAACACCTCTGGGGGGTGGTACATGAAGCACCTGACAGCCAAAAGAGTTGCATGACCCCACTATATTGCCTTGAAATGGTATTGACTTGTCAGACATGCCTGACTGAAATCTGTTTATTCACCAGTAAAAGGACCTGCCCGTCAAAGTTGTAAATACCTGTCAGTTACTGAAAGGGTTTTCCCCATAAGCAAATGGGTTTTTTTCATCAGCTCTGCAAATGAGTCCTGAAAGCTCCATGTTAGTTACACTTCCATTCAGAACTACAGAAATCCACAATTAAGGTAAACACACCAGCCACCACTCTGCCTCTAGCTCCTGCTAATCAGCCACCCATATTAAGGACTTAAAGAATTCCTTTATCTACTTCATTTGCACAGTTAGTTTGTGGTGCTGAGGAACTATAGTTTCTTCTTCGAGTGATTGCTCCTATGCATTCCAGTTAGGTGTGCGCGCGCCGCGTGCACGCTCGTCGGAAGATTTTTACCCTAGCAACACTCGGTGGGTCGGCTGGGCGCCCCCTGGAGTGGCGCCGCTCTAGCGCTAGATATATACCCCAGCCGACCCGTCCGCTCCTCAGTTCCTTCTTACCGCCTGTGACGGTCGTTGGAACAGTGGAGTGCTTAGTTGACCTCCACAGCCCTAGCTTCTCACTGCTTTTCTTCTCATACTTGTTGTATATAGTTAGTTAGATTAGTTTTAATAGTTTGTTGTACTTAGTGTTAGTTAGGGGAAATTGGGGGGCCTAGCCCTTCTTTTTCCCAACCCGGTGCGGGCTCATGCCCAAGGCACCGGGATTTAAGCCGTGCTCGGCCTGCCAGCGGCCCATGCCGATTGGAGACCCTCACGACTCCTGCCTGCGGTGCTTAGGAGAGTCTCATCTTACAGATAAGTGCCGCATTTGCAAGTCCTTTAAGCCAAGGACAAAGAAGGAGCGGGACTTTCACTTGAAGCAGCTCCTGATGGAATCGGCACTTAGCCCTGCGGTGCAGACACCAGCCGCTTCACAGACCTCTTCGGTGCGGAGCGCTCCAGCGGTCTCTGGCCGTTCCGGTACCGAGGCCATGAAGAAGCAGCAGCCGGCACCGGCACCCCGACACCGTTCCCTCTCTCCCTTGAGGAAACGTAAGCCAGCACAGACGTCCTCCAAGGTCTCTGCACCAGGACCTCTCGCCCAACCACCGGCGCCGACAGCGCATAAACCGTGCGCTGTGCCATTGACTCCGGCACCGCAAGGGCCGTCGAGTCCGGTACCTCCTTGCTCCCCGGTGCATACCGCGGTCGAGCTCGCTCTCCCGTCGACACCTGAAACCTTTTCGAAGGCGAGAGAACTCAATGCGTTGACGGAGCCAACGCATACTCAACCCCCGGCACCGCCAGTGCGGGTTGTTAAGTCAGCGGGCAAGCCGGCTATCATGTGGCCTCCTTCCCCTGACAGACAGGAGAGACGGTACTCCAGGTCCCGGTCCCGATCCCAGAGACGTTCACATTCACGCCGCTCCAGATCTCGGCACCGCTCGCAGTCCCGGTACTGCTTTCCATCGCAGTACCGGTCGTACTCGCGGAGACGATCCGGTCCTGCTCTCCTGACCGGCACTATCGGCACCGATCTGGCTCTCGGTACCGTTCCCGGTCCTCCTGCAGCCGCTCCCACCGTCGGGACTCGAGATCCCGGTCGACCTCCCGGCACCGGCACGGTAGATGGTCCAGGTCTCATTCCCGGCACCACGAAGACCGGCACCGTTCCCCGGCACTGTCCAGGGACAGACCGGCGGCATCGACGGCGCAGTCGCACAGTCTCTCCGCCCCGCCGTGGCCTTCGAGACAGCCGTCCGTCTCCTCTCAGGCAGACAGTGCAGTTGATCAGCGCACCGAGCCTCAAGGGCAAGACCAGGGTCCTCCTCAATGGGACTTCTGGACTCCATGGGCCTACCATGAGACTCAAGGAGTGCCCTTTTCCACCCAGCGCTCCAGGACATCCGACCACAGGGCGCCTGAGGCTACGGTCAGCAGACCTCCTCCCACAGCCGTGGTAGAGGAGCCGCTGGCATCCACGGATGCGGAGCATCCCCCTGTCGCTGAGGCCCCGCAGCAGCTCGATGAACCCCCGCCGGACACGCTGCTCCCGGGCCTGTCATCCTCTTCCTCACCGGATGAGGCCGTGGCTGGGGCGTCCTCCTCGGGCCCTCCTCCGATCTACCTTCGGGCCCGTTACGACGGGTGGCCCAAAACATAAACCTGCCAGTTGAAGAGGTGGCAGAGGACAATGACCCCGTCGTCAGCATAATTGGAGCAGATGCGCCTCTTCGTGTGGCCCTGCCCTTCATCCGCACAATCCAGCGGAATGCGGACACTGTCTGGCAGTCACCAGCTTCCTTCCATCCCTCCCACCGCTCGGGGGGTGGAAAGAAAATACTCGGTCCCATCTAAGGGATACGAGTATCTCTACACGCACCCAGCTCCATGCTCATTGGTGGTCCAGTCGGTTAATGACCGTGAGCCACATGGCCAGCCAGCGCCAGCACCCAAATCCAAAGAAGCGAGGCATATGGACCTTTTGGGCCGTAAGGTCTATTCGGCCGGTGGCCTCCAGTTGAGAGTCGCCAACTAGCTGGCTCTCCTCAGCAGGTACACCTCTAACACCTTGGTGTCCCTCTCGAAGTTCTCTGAGCTTGTGCCATCCGACTCCCGCCCTGAGTTCACGGCCCTTGTTGAGGAGGGTAAGAAGGCGTCCCGGTCGGCCCTCCAAGCCTCTCTGGACTCTGCAGATTCGGGAGCCAGGACTTTGGCCTCTGGAGTGACCATGAGGAGAATTTTGTGGCTTCAGGCCTCCACGCTGCCGCCGGAGGTCCAGCACACCATCCAGGACTTGCCGTTTGATGGCCAGGGTCTCTTTTCTGAAAAGACAGACTCATGGCTGCAGACCCTCAAGGATGGTTGAATCACAATACGCTCCCTGGGCATGCACACGCCTGCTACCCAGCGGAGATCCTTCCGGCCACAGCCGTACCGCCCGTTCAACCAGCCCAGACCGCGCCCCGATAATAGGCGCAGGGGCAGAGTGAACCGGCGCAGGCAGTCGGGCAATCAGGGAAACCAGTCCCAGCTGCCCTCGAAGCCTTCCTCAGGACCCAAGCAAAACTTTTGATATGACGCCCGAGGATGGCCCACCAGTTTCTTTACCGGATCCTTCCCCATTGTTTTTCAACCGTCTTTCCCACTTCCTACCGGCGTGGTCCCAGATAACAGACAACTGGGTACTTCGCACGGTGGAGTCTGGTTACCGCCTCCAGTTTGTTTTGCCCCCTCCCTCCCACCCACCCTCCCTACCCGTCCCTCTTCAGGGACCCCTCTCACGAGCAATTCCTCTTGCAAGAGGTCGAGACTCTCTGTTGAGTTTGGGTGCCATAGAGGAGGTGCCGGAAGGCATGCGGGGCAGGGGATATTATTCCCGATATTTCCTAATCCCCAAGGCGAAGGGAGGTCTGCGACCAATCCTCGACCTCCGAGAGCTCAACAGATTTCTGGTCAAGCTCAAGTTTCACATGGTAACCCTGGGGACCATTATTCCCTCCCTGGATCCGGGAGACTGGTTTGCCACCCTCGACATGAAGGATGCGTATTTCCATATTACGATTTACCCTCCTCATCGACACTACCTGCGCTTTGTCGTCAACCACCAGCACTACCAGTTTACGGTGCTCCCCTTCGGCCTCTCCACGGCACCGAGGGTCTTCACCAAGTGCATGGCGGTGGTCGCCGCGGCCCTTCGCCGTCGCCGGATACATGTTTACCCGTATCTCGACGACTGGCTGGTCCGCGGAACGTCCCAGCAGCTCGTAGCACAGCAAATGGCCGAGATCCTAGGCCTGTTTCAACACCTAGGCCTGATGATCAACGCCGAGAAGTCTACCTTGACTCCAACGCAGAGGATAGAATTCATCGGCGCGGTCCTGGACTCCAGTCTACCCAGAGCCTGCCTCCCTCTGCCTCGACACCAGGCCATGGCTTCCATCACCCGAAGCCTGCAGTCCTTCCTGACGACAACAGTGTGCACCTGCCTCAGCCTCCTAGGCCACATGGCAGCATGCACTTTCGTGACCCCATACGCGAAGCTCCACCTTCGCACCTTTCAAACGTGGTTGGCGTCTGTTTACCGCCCGCACAGGGACTCCATAGACACGGTGGTCACGATCCCGCCGTCAGTCCTCGTCTCGCTCAACTGGTGGTTGGACCCAGGGGCGGTGTGTGCCAGGGTTCCGTTCTGCCCCCCTCACCCCTCCATCACTTTAACTACGGACGCCTCGGCCATGGGGTGGGGTGAGCACCTTGGCAGCCTACATACCCAGGGCCTTTGGTCACCCCGCGAGCTGACCCTCCATATCAACGTCAGGGAACTGCGTGCGGTTCGCTTGGCATGCCAGACTTTTCGCTCTCAACTCCAAGGTCGCTGCGTGTCTGTCCTCACCGACAACACGACAGCGATGTTCTACATCAACAAGCAGGGCGGAGCACATTCCTCCCGGCTTTGCACGGAAGCGATGCAACTGTGGGACTTTTGCATAGCCCACTCCATACACATAGTGGCGTCATTTCTCCCGGGAGTGCAGAACACAATGGCAGACCGCCTCAGCAGGTCTTTCCTCTCCCATGAGTGGTCGCTTCGTCCCGATGTGGTGCACACAATTTTCCAGAGGTGGGGTTTTCCCCGGATAGACCTTTTTGCCTCCAGAAAGAACAGGAAATGCCATCTGTTCTGCTCTTACCAGGGCGGCTCCCAGGGCTCCCTCTCGGATGCATTCCTCCTCCCCGGAAGGATCGCCTACTGTATGCCTTCCCTCCGTTCCCCCTCGTACACCGGGTGCTGCTCAAGCTCCGGAGGGACAGGGCCCGCCTCATTCTCATTGCTCCGGCGTGGCCGAGACAGCACTGGTACACCCTGCTGTTCGACCTCTCAGTAGCGGATCCTATTCCCCTCCCGCTATGGCCGGACCTCATAACGCAGGACTTCGGCAGGCTTCGCCACCCGGACCTGCAGTCCCTCCACCTGACGGCTTGGCTCCTGCATGGCTAACCCAAGCAGAGCGGGACTGTTCCGCTGCAGTGCAGCAGGTGCTGCTAGAGAGCAGAAAGCCTTCCACTCGGTCGACCTACCTTGCTAAGTGGAAGCGTTTCGCGTCTGGTGCAATCAGAAAGGTCTCAACCCTCTCCTGATACCTATTCCCAGGATCCTGGACTATCTTTGGTCCCTCAAGGAGCAAGGCCTCACAATCTCCTCCTTGAAAGTGCACCTGGCGGCAATATCCGCCTTTAGGCCCAGCATAGGGGAACGTTCCATCTTCTCCAATCACATGGTTTCCCGTTTTCTAAAGGGGCTAGAACGATTATATCCTCCGGTACGACGCCCAACTCCTACCTGGGATTTGAACTTGGTCTTAGCCAAGCTTATGGGAGCCCCCTTTGAGCCCTTGGCCACGTGTTCCCTTCTCTACTTGTCCTGGAAAATGGCCTTCCTTGTCACAATTACTTCAGCGCGACGGGTCTCTGAGCTTCGTGCCCTAACGGCTGACCCCCCGTATACTATCTTCCATAAGGACAAGGTGCAGCTTCGGCCACACCCCGCCTTCCTAAGGTGGTGTCGGCTTTCCATGTGAACCAGGACATCTTCCTCCCGGTCTTCTTCCCGAAGCCGCACGCATCTCGTAGGGAGCAGCAGCTTCATAGCCTCGACGTGCGTAGGGCCCTCGCTTTTTACATAGAGCGAACGAAGCCTTTCCGCCGTTCGCCTCAGCTCTTTGTGGCGGTAGCAGATTGCATGAAGGGCATGCCAGTCTCTTCCCAGCGGATTTCGGCCTGGGTGACGTCATGTATCAAGACATGCTACGAGCTCGCTCAGGTTCCAGCTGGTCATCTTTCCGCTCACGCTACAAGAGCGCAAGCCTCTGCTGCTGCCTTCCTGGCCCATGTCCCCATTCAGGACATCTGTTGAGCGGCGACCTGGTCGTCAATTCACACCTTTGCTTCCCACTACGCACTGGTGCAACAGTCTAGAGACGATGCAGCCTTTGGCTCAGTAGTCTTACACTCTGCCACGTCTCACTCCGACCCCACCACCTAGGTAAGGCTTGGGAATCACCTAACTGGAATGCATAGGAGCAATCACTCCAAGAAGAAAAGACGGTTACTCACCGTTGTAACTGTTGTTCTTTGAGATGTGTTGCTCCTATCCATTCCAGACCCGCCCTCCTTCTCCACTGTCGGAGTAGCCGGCAAGAAGGAACTGAGGAGCGGACGGGTCGGCTGGGGTATATATCTAGCGCTATAGCGGCGCCACTCCAGGGGGTGCCCAGCCAACCCACCGAGTGTTGCTAGGGTAAAAATCTTCCGACGAGCGTGCACGCGGCGCGCGCACACCTAACTGGAATGGATAGGAGCAACACATCTCGAAGAACAACAGTTACAACGGTGAGTAACCGTCTTTTGTGTGGCTTTGGTTTTGTGCATCTGTCTCCTGTACAAGTGTAGTCTCCAATCCTCAACTTTTGCTCCACCAATGAATAGGTTTGTAGCTATACGTCTGTGCTATACTTCACAGTGCTCTTATCCTGTCCGTTTCTGAATCCTGAATAGTTGTCTTGAACGTGGCCCCGTTGAGGCTTTTATAGCTCTTCCTCTTATCAGTGACAAGGGCGTGGCCTTGAGGCAGAGGTATTATAAGGTATTAATGTAGAGGCAGGGAGGTGCACTTCAGTCTAAAGCAGGGGTCTCAAACACATGGCCTGTGGAGTTATTTCCTGCGGCCCACCATAGCTGCCGACTCCACCTGCCCCCTATCCTCCCACCTCCCCCCAAAGCGCGCTGCGTCCCCACTCCTCTGCCTACCTCCCAGCACTTCCTGCTGCCGAACAGCTGTTTGGTGGCATTTAGGACTTTCCAGAAGGGAAGGGGGAGGAGCAGGGACACAGCGCGCTCAGGCGAAGAGGAAGGGCTGGGGCCGGGATTTGGAAAAGGAGTTGGAATAGGGCAGTGGCTCTCAAACATTTTTTTACTGGTGACCCCTTTCTCACAGCAAGCCTCTGAGTGCGACCTCTCTTATACATTAAAAACACTTTTTAAAATCTATTTAACACCATTATAAATGCTGGAGGCAAAGCTGGGTTTGGGGTGAAGGCTGACAGCTTGCGACCCTCCATGTAATAACTTTGCGACCCCCCCTGAGGGGTCCCGACCCCCAGTTTTAGAACCCTTGGAATAGGGGCAGGGAGGGGGCAGAGTTGGGGCAGCGAAGGGGGGGCAGGAGCAGGGCCTCATGGACTAGATGAGCAGTCTGAGGTATGAAGTTCAGCATGTATGATTCTTTGCTGTGAGTAGCTGGGAAGAATGTTTGTTAAAAGTGGCAACATATTTTGTATGAATAGTTACTTTAAAAAGTTCCTGCCATTACAGCTGTGTTGATAGACTGTTAGTGTAGATCATCATCAGTGTTACTGACCACATAAGGAATAGTTACAGGTTTTAATATTTTATTAAAATCCCTCTTCGCATTACAGTTTTAAAAAAGTTAATACATTGACTTTTAATAGCATACTATATTACGCTTCATTTTTTACTATACTTTTGTATTGTTGTTTGAGTGATGCAGCCCTTGGGCCAATGTACCAGTCCTCATGTGGCCCTTGTGGTGATTTGAGTTTGAGATCCCTGGTCTAAATGCTACAATAACATGTTAGCATATATACATACACAATAACTCTGTGTATGTATATATGTAAATAGTTTATAGATAAGGTGCCAGTGGATGGCACTCAAGGTTATGTAGCATAATTCCTGGGTTTTGTTGGACCGATAAAACATGCACTGTAAATGGCTTCCTCTATGCAAGTCATTAAGTCAGCTCTTGACACTATAGGCCTATCAATGACTGACTGTAAGGTACTTAAGTTAGATGATCTGCCAGTTTCTGGAATCACCAATGCAGAGAGGTGTGTTGGTTGCATGTGAGATTGCATCCTAGTTATCAGTGGGTCTGGGGCAGAATTAAGGGTGTTCTATATGGAGTCTCTAAACCAGGATCTGAAAGGCCTGTGCCTTTCCATACTGTCTAATATTCAGTATCTTTCCCTGAAGTGGAGTTTCCACAGGGAAAGACCACGTGGCTGACGATGGTTTTGCTTTTGTATTATGAACATGTTGTAATTTTGAGTCTCCTCGCCACCCCCCAACCCCGCAAAATGTGATGAGATCTTAACTCTATAACCCCATGTTCAGGCAGCTTCATGTTACTGAAACTCTTAGGCTACTGAATGATTTTATTTCTCTGGGGTGCTGGGCTCTTGTCTTTATGGTGTAAAACTTGCATAGAGTGTAGGTGAGAAAAGGCTAGCAGACCCCTTGGTTCATCCCTGGCTGCTACTCTTCCATGGGAGTTGGGGTCTGAAAGAGCACCCCTCTCTGAGAGGAGATGGCCTGGCTGCAGCACTGTCTGTAGGTGGAAAGGCTGGGATCCAGTGTCCTCAAGCAGGCTCCACAGGTGGCCCAGTAGTCCAGGGAGAAAAAGCTGCCAAACTACTATTTCCCTTCCCTGCTGCTGCTTTTCCAGGGCAGCCTCTTCCTCTTGCTCACTGGACCTCAGCTCCAATCCCTACCCCCTAAAATCCATCTCCTTCTGCAGCCTCTGGCTTCCTTCATCTCATCTCCTTGACCTTGAGGTGAGGGGAGGGATAGCTCAGTGGTTTGAGCATTGGCCAGCTAAACCCAGGGTTGTGAGTTCAATCCTTGAGGGGGCCACTTAGGGATCTGGGGCAAAAATCAGTACTTGGTCCTGCTAGTGAAGGCAGGGGGCTGGACTCTATGACCTTTCGAGGTCCCTTCCAGTTCTAGGAGATTGGTATATCTCCAATTATTAGGTGCTGATGCTGCTAGTGGCCAAGAGGAAGGCTGAGAGAGGTGAGGAGCAAGCAGGAGCCAGCTCTCCTGCCTGCTGCTTGCGCTCTGCCCCTGAAGCACAGAGGTAAGTCTGGAAAGAGCTGCTCAGAGGAAGAACAAAGGCACAGACGAGCTGCCTGGAAACAGGTGAGAGTTGTTCTAGGAGCATATTGGACCTAGGCTTTGGCTACACTTGCATTTCAAAGCGCTGCCACGGCAGCGCTTTGAAGCGCTAAGTGTAATCAAAGCACCAGCGTTGGGAGAAAACTCTCCCAGCGCTGTCCGTACTCCACTTCCCTGTGGGCAATAACGGACAGCGCTGGGAGCGCGGCTCCCAGCGCTGGGGCTTTGACTACACTGGCGCTTTGTAGCGCCGCAATTTGCAGCGCTGCAGAGGGTGTGTTTTCACACCCTGCTGCAGCGCTGCAAATTTGTAAGTGTAGCCAAGCCCCTAGAGAAAACAAAATCTGCAGCCAGAAGCTGGGAGAACCCTGCTCCCAGGAGGGTCTTGTGGCTTGCGCAGAGGAGCTATGCGCACTCTGCAGCTAGGAAAATCCTGCTGGTGTGGATTTGAGGAAAGGTAGCAAAGAGATCAGGTGTCTTAGTGCTTGGCCGAGACTCACATGCCCAACAGAATACACTGCATCCTTGGTCCAGTCAGTGGCCGAGTTCACCTCTCACACTTGGAATGTTAAGTGCTTTAGCCTGGTAGAAAAAAAACAGGAGTACTTGTGGCACCTTAAAGACTAACAAATTTATTTTAGCATGAGCTTTCGTGAGCTAAAGCTCACTTCTTCGGATGCATAGAATGGAACACACAGACAGGAGATATTTATACATACAGAGAACATGAAAAGGTGGAAGTATGCATACCAACAGGCAGAGTCTAATCAATTGAGATGAGCTATTGTTAGCAGGAGGAAAAAAAACTTTTTGAAGTGATAATTAAGATGGCCCATAGAAGGTGTGAGGAGAACTTAACATAGGGAAATAGATTCAATTGCTGTAATGACCCAACCATTCCCAGTCTTTGTTTAGACCACAGTTAATAGTATCTAGTTTGCATATTAATTCAAGTTCAGCAGTCTCTCTTTGGAGTCTGTTTTTGAAGTTTTTTTGTTGCAAAATTGCCACCTTCAAGTCTGTCACTGAGTGGTTAGAAAGGTTGAAGTGTTCTCCCACTGGTTTTTGAATGTTATGATTCCTGATGTCAGATTTGTGTCCATTTATTCTTTTGCGTAGAGACTGTCCGGTTTGGCCAATGTACATGGCAGAGGGGCATTGCTGGCACATGATGGCATATATCACGTTGGTAGATGTGCAGGTGTACGAGCCCCTGATGGTGTGTCTGATGTGATTAGGACCAGTCCCCCAGCTGAAGGAGCAGATTCCAAAGGCATTGCTGGAATTCCCTGGGGTAATGAGACTTATGTTGTAGTGCAGCTGCAGCAGTGTTGTCCCAATGTGCCTTGTATTACTGGCAGACTGTGCTATACATGGATATAAACACACACTGGAGTGAAAACAACTGAACTTTGTCAAAAGCTGATCACCTGAGAACTCTATAGAAGGGGAACAGAAGCTTGCAAAGATGGATACAGAGTGTCGCAAGCTGTTGTACCACCACAGCCAGAAGCCATTTACTTGCACAAGTATCTTTTGGCTCAGTCTATTCACAGACTTTCCAATAGGTAGAGTCCAGAATCACTGCAATTTGCCACCTAGGCCCACAGGGAGTTACAGGAGTAAGTCGGGGGATACTGTTTGCCAGAATCATGGAAAAGACAATAGGTGGAGGATGGAGGGTTACGTAATAGAGGCTCTGGATTATATAATGGGTATATATGTGTTTGCATAGTAGCTCTCCATCTCTTTAATCATCCATTCTCCACTGTCTGTCTCTTCCATGACTGTGACAAACCAACTTCTGATCCTTCACTTCCATAACCTGGTCCCTGGCTTGACTTGCCCTCTAAGGGCAGGTTACAAGTGGTGAACTCCACCAAATGGGGTTAGCAAAACAGCATTATAAGTCACTATGGTGAGGATATTAAAGCACTTAAGTCTCAGCTTCCTATGAGACACGTGTACCCATTTTACAGCAGGGAAGGCTCAAGACTACATTCAACATTTTCACACTGGCCACTGATTTTTGGGTGCCCAGCCTGAGAACTTTGTAGGCCTGATTTTTAGAAGTGCTGGGCACTCAAACTCCAGGGTGAGGTGAGGATGTGCAGCTCCTTTGAAAATCAGCCCCAATCTCAAGCTGAGCACCCAAAATCAGCGGCCATTGTTCAAAGTGTTGACTGTAACTTATCTAACAGCAGTGGCTGAGCTAGGATTAGAAGCCAGATCTCCTGAGTCCCATTCCTAGGCCTTATTCTTTCATTGGTTAAGGAGGGTATAAGAACAAGCAAGTACTGGGCCTGGTTTTCAGGGTGGAGCCTCCCTATCACTTGCATGTGCAAACAGTGGTGCTTCAGGGACAGCAGCTAGGTTCCTGGAGTTCAAATAGATGCAGGTGGAGGCCCTAGTTTTGTAGGGGTGGCCTTTGGGTGAGGAAGAGTTGACTTCCATTTCACTTGTGGGCTGCAGAGAAGAATGGAGCCTAGGAGTGTGGGCACCAGATGAGGAGACTGTATATTAGGAAAAATTCCTCAAGTGCAGGCCAAAGGCTATTTTCCCTCTGAATCAGTGTTTTCTGGGAGGCTCTCTGCAACTGAGCACTTTCCCGCTTGCTGTGGGAGACTGGGCTTGATAGAACCACAGGCTATGTGGCCCTATCACTTCAGCAAGCCATTTGCTGCTGCTGCTCCTCCCAGCTGTGGGAGTAAAGTGCTGCCTCAGCAAGACTGCTGCTGTGTTCTCTGCAGAGGCCGTCAGGCTGCACAAGGAACAGAGGAATCCTGCTTCAGAACGGCCTTTTCAGGTTTGATGCCTATAAGAAGGGGCTCAAAATGGCCATCAAAAGGTCACCTCTCCTGCCTCTGAATCCCTAGAAGGGAGAAATCAAACGGGAATTTGGGGAGACCAAAGATGTTACCATCTGAGTAGTTATCAGTTCTGCTCTGTGACTGAGGGTGGCAGGGAGAAACCAAGTGGGTCCTGAGCTTAGATGGGAGGAGGCGCGGGGGGAGGACCGATAAATGAAAGACTAGGGACAAGATGGCCCAGGGCCAGCTCCAGCCACAGGAGAGCTTGTGTTTGAATGGCATGTTACTAGTGTGTATAAAGCAGGGCCACCCAGAGGATTCCGGGGGCCCGGGGTCTTCGGCGGTGGGGGGCCCCGCTTCGGCGGTAAGTCGGCAGCGGGGGGTCCTTCCGTTCCGGGACTCGCCGCCAAAGTGCCCCAAAGACCCACAGCGGGGACCCCCCCGCCGCCGAAGTGCAGCCCCCACTGCGGGTCTTCGGGGCACTTCGGCAGCGGGTCCCGGAACGGAAGGACCCCCTGCTGCCGAAGACCTGGCTGCACTCCGGCGGCGGGTCCTGCTTCGGCGGTAATTCGGCAGCGGAGGGTCCTTCTATCCCGGAGAGGAAGGACCTCCTGCCAGCGAAGACCGGGAGCGAAGAAGCTCCGGGGGCCTGGGCCCTGCGAGAGTTTTCTGGAGCCCCCGGAGCGAGTGAAGGACCCCGCTCCAGGGCCCCCGAAAAACTCTCGTGGGGGCCCCTGCTGGGCCCGGGGTAAATTGCCCCACTTTGCCCCCCCCCGGCCGGCCCTGGTATAAAGAACAGATGGAATTACTATAACAGACTAGTTGGCTCCAAAAAAAAAGACAACAGTGAGTATTAAACCATTTAATTTTCAAACCACTCACATGCATAATGTTCTTTTACAGTGTTAAAAGAAAGAAGAAAATGCAATTTGTTTTTAATACAAACAGAATTTCAAGTATACATTTATAGAATTTTCAAAGGTTCCTAACCAAGTTGCTACGTTTTCATTCACATTGTTCTTAAAGCTGTTTGCTGAGAGCTTTTTCTAAACTGATTTAAATGTTTTGTACAATTGTTTCTTCCTCCTTGTCTTAAACCCTGGTCCTCTTGCTTCCTTTCCCTGTCAGCACCATCAACAATCAGTGTAGGCTACCAGCCAGCCACCAGCTAGCCCTCACTAAGTGCTGGTGTGTGCCTGAGTCACAGAGAGGAAAGGAAGGTTAGAGGACCAGCTTGGGAGAAGCTTGTAAAATCATTTAAGACCAGTTCTGATCTTCACAAATTATATATAGCAGGGCCCCACTTCAACCTACTGCAGATTCAGTGTGAACATCGCCTTTTTAAAATAAGGACTCTAACAGTGCCCCATGCCAAAAAAAAAAAAAAAAAGTAGAGAAGTTAGTACAGCATGAAACTTCTTACCTGTGAAAATAGTCTCAAGTGTTAGGATAGGTGTTATCCACCAGCTTCAGATTCATAGGTCAGCATTTTAAAGAGATGTCCCAATTATTATATTTTTGGTTACTTGAAACACCAGGCAAAAGCAGGGTCCATGTGAGACAAGAATAACATTTGGACTTTAAAACCATAGAACTGAGTAGGGCCCTATTTACACTAAAAAAAAAACCAAAACAACCAGTAACAGCTCTGTTGTGGCTCAGTCCTGTTATAACAGAGTTAAGCCTGGGGTGTGTTGATGGTCTATCTGCTGTACTTAGGGTGACCAGATGTCCCGATTTTGGGTTTTTTTTCCTTATATAGGCTCCTATTACCCCCTCCACCCACCCTGATTTTTCACGTTTTCTGTCTGGTCACCCTAGCTGTACTATAACTGGTGTATCTTCTGACCTATTATAAATGGATGTTAAACAAACTCTACAGCTGAGGGCACTTTTTTTAGGCCCACTTATAAAAGCATTCACACAGATCAATTTGTGCCTGTTCAGAGAACACTATCGCCATGCTGAGCTACAGCCACGGTTGCCGTGGCGGGTAATCCCCTGGCTTTTTTTTTTTTAGTGTAGCCTGGGCCACAGTCTTGCACAAGGAGGGGATGCTGAGGTAGGAGGTAGAGCTGCATTTGCTTATGAGGCTGCAGCAGGCAATGGCAGCAGCCAAAGGTTTAGCAACATCACTTCCTCCAAAACTCTCTTGCTAAAACAATCCAGCTGCATGTACAAGCAGCTACAAAGCCAGCAACAGCTACACCCATCTTAAGATTTAAAGTGCATTTCTTCAGGCATGGGGTTTTTCTTCCTTAACGTAACCTAGGTAAAGTGCTGTTCTTATTTGAAAAGGGACTTTTTAAAAATGGCACCTTTTTACTTAGAGGGTCTGTTTCTCCCCGGTGTATTCAGAGTCAAATCTGCTGCCTAGTGACTAAAATAAGGTATTTATTGCTTTTCACACCTGTCAGTGCTGCAGTCAAGGGAAGGAGCTAGATTCTTCCCCTAGGGTAATAGGATTAACTCAGTTCCAACTGCAGGAAGTTAAGCCCATAGTGTTACAGGTTTAACACTGGCCTTTGGCAGAGCATGACCAAGCCAGAAAGCACCCAGCTCTACTTTCAGAACTGAAAGGCAGTTTGTAGGGCCGGCTGTTTGATTTAAAAGCAAGATCTTTTTTCTAAGCTGGAGTTGGTGAGCATGAACACACAACCCTAGATGCCATTTTCACAGAGTCACTTAACAGAGCAGACCTGCATTTTAAAAACACAGCTGGGGCAAAATTGAATGTGTTTTACATCAGTGGTTCTCAACGTGTGGACCCCTAGGGGAGGAGAGGGTACAGACTATGTCTAAGCGGGCTACAAGAGACTTTGAATAGCATTAAACAACATGTATTGATAACAGATTCCCAAAGGCGGTCCATGTCTCCAGTTGGAATTTTTTAGGGGTCTACAAATGAAAAAAGGTTGAGAACCACTGTTCTACATAAGTCTTCTAAATAGCAACACGTGTAGGCAGGGCAACCTCAGCACTCCGCCAGAGGGAGGTAGTTACTGTCCTGTACATCTTCTGCAGCGTGATGCAACATGGTAGATGGAGTGATTGCTCTAGAAAACAACCACCACAGAAACCTTTTCCTCTGTTGTTTTTCTAAGGACAAAGTTACCCCAGTTCTTTTCTATTGAAAACATATTCAACCCTCTCCCTCTAAGGGGTTTCTGTATTTTAGAAATTGATTGTCAGTTTAGTATATTATGAATCAAATTTGATTAGCAAATAGCAATAAAAAGCCACTTATAGTAAGTTTAAATTACTTTAGTAACTAAATGCTCCATTCTCCTTGGGACCACACCCATTCATCACTATGCATGGGTGGAGATTTCTCAGTCAGAGCTGTTCTTCCTCAGTGTTACCATGCGACTGCATAAGACAACATTTGATGCAAGAGGCAATTTTCCTGGACACTTTTACAAAGGAAAAAAAGAGCCTGTAGCCCCCCCCAGCCCAAGGCTAAGGCTCATATTCACAGCCTTGTGTAGAAAAGATGGAGGCGAGGTTGGGAAATGGGAGGTTTGGTCAGGAAGAGGGGGGCGAGAGAGCCCTCCATGGGGACAATTCTAGATCAAATATAGGCTGAGATGCCAAAGCGAGGAGGAGGAACCTGGGCCTTGCTTTCACCCTTCCCCCACAAAGCGCTGTTGAGAATAGCTTGCTTTCCATTTCAAGAACAAAAATCGCTACTACCTTGTTTCCTTCTCTTGTCACTCATCTACCCTGGGGGCAAGTCCATAGGTCTCCATGTTTTCCTCCACGAGAGAGGTTGATTCTCACACTGCCTTGCCAGGCTAAAAATCAATCAGCAACTTTACACACAGAAGCATAAAAGAAACAAATTATAATTGAGGAGAAAAAACTTCCCCATTCAATTTAAAAACACTTCCCTGATTCAGTTGTTCTGCTGAAGCTGTAGCCCCAGAATCCTTTGCAAGTCATGTGGTGTCAAGGGAGGTTACTCAGTAAAGCCGAAGGGAATGCTTCTTTGGTAAGTGGCATTATATGATTAATGCAAAACTCCACTCTCTATGCCATACAGCTGATCTCAGCTCAGACATGCTGCTTTCCTTATAGGCAGAGAACCCACCTGTGGATGTTCCTAATGCTTAGGAAGAACAGAAGCATATCACACCAAAAATCTAAATCCCCTGTGGCAGATATGAGACAAATTGTGCCCTAAGCCTGTATTTTGAGTGTAACCAGGCAGCACACTAAATTAACTGAATTCTACCACTGCATTTTAACAGAGTAAGCCTCTGATGTAAGTCACCATTAACTTGAGGGTGTTTCAAATTTATATTGCAACAAACTTGAAAGGATTCTGGGAGGGGGGAGGAGAAAATTCCTCAGCAGAAAGAGAGTAGTGGAATGTTTCAAACCTTTCTATAAAATCAGAGCTCAATGAGCATTTCATTGTCAACACTTCGTTAATGTGAAGCTTACATAATATCTGGCTTCAAACACAAACTGGACCTGGCTCTTGCTGACCACTCCCAACCCCGCGTAAGTCAGTGTGGCAGGTGTGCTCACATACTGATTTGCATGATATAAAGCTATTAAATAAATGCTTCACAGTAACCCAGAGAGCTTCCATATATGTGAAAACCCTAAGGGATATAGCATCATGGGAGGCAAAAATTCCCATTTGTACTGAATGCCCTAGACATCGGGATAAAACCTGGCTCCCCCTCTGCTGGCTTTATGCACCTCACAATGTACAAAGCAGAACAAAAACTTTGAAACTGCTGAAGTGACATGATCAGGTTAAAAAAATCACTATCAAAAATGGTCTTTGTCCAAGGTAGGTTTTTTTAAGCTTTTTCAGATTTAATAATTTAAAATTTACTTTCCCCCACTTAGACCAGTCTAGTTTCAGGCAATCACAGTGAAATACAGAAAATAATGGTATGTTTCAAACTCCCCCCACCCCAATCCATTTCACAGTTTCTCATGCCCTATCCAGTGGTGGTGTATTTGAAATCCAAACCCAGCAGGGACGGTTTAAATAAATACATTTCCCTGCAATACAAAAATAATGAAAATACTTATTCATGGGGGGGGGGGGGGTCTGAGTTATACAAACCAAGCTAAATATGGGGCTTGATAAACATACAGTGCCCATGGAAAAATAATGTAGAGGTGTTTTTTTTATTACTGCCTTAGATTAATCAGAATATGTAAAATTGAACAAGGAAGTTGCACAGCAGTGTTTAAAGATACCTGAATATGTTTCAAAAGTGTCACTGCTATGAACGGGACATCCTCTTGGGAGAGCTCAGTTAAATGATCATGGTAAACACAGGCTGGTTTATTTGTAAACTAAGGGAAATCAGAGCTGCAGTCTGACACAGGAAACAGCAGGTTTCTATGGCATGTTTTAGGTCAGAAATGTAATTTTATGGATGTACACATCCATCACTGATTATTCAAAAGCGAGAGAGCTAAGGCAAGATTTTCAAAGGCCCATATGCCACTTGCCCCTAGGGAATTAGTCACATTTTAAAGTGGTGCATGTGCCTGGAAACACGTTGCTAGTCCACTACACTTCACTTTGTCTTCACTTCAGTGCTGACACAATCCTCTCGGTCATTCTCCCATTTAAACTCAGATTATCAACTGCTTATAAATAGAGCCTGTAGCATTTAAATTTCAGAGAAAGGGATTTTTAGTCACTTAGGGGAATCTGGATGCTTAACTGCCATTAATTCTAATGCCTCAGGCAGCACTGACAATTTCAGCCAGTGATTGAAACATCTCTGAGGACAAACCCTGCTGCAGCTGATGCAGCCACACAGCACACATTTTAAAAAGCTAGCCATCACTTCCTGACCTTGGCTAGAAAAATTAAGTGGAGTATTACAGCAACTCCCTGCAGCTGCATTGGTGGCAGCAATGATATCAGCACTAGTATAGCCAGCGTTCAGGCATCTTGCCCATCATGCATGACACAGTGGCCAAGAGGCCAGAAGTGCCTGTGCCAGTGGCTTAACATTGCTGCAGCTGCACATTGCTGGTTGTTGCTGAAAATCAGTACATGTATTATTAGGCTAGAGGCCCCACTGGGTGCTCCTAAATGAACCTAGGTTTTTAATTTGCTCCCTCCCTATGCACAACATCTGAAACATGCTAGAGACAAACAATTCTTGCTCATCAAGCTTTGCAGGTGCATTTAATTTCCATTCTCCCCAATGCTTCTTGCTGGCTACCACCAGAAACAGGCAAAGCAACACTTACACTGAAACAACTGTGGAACTACATGATCTAACTCCTTGTCTTGGCCCAGCTGGCTTCTCCCCCCACATTTTGTCATTATCATGCTAATGCCACCAAACCAACCTTACTTTCCACTTTATTTCTGCTTACACTTCGCAGACATCCTCTCACTGCTTACCCAATGGCCCAGGGTGGGAAGAATTCCGGCACGAGAGCTAGGTGGACCCGTCAGTCAGACAGTTCCATTACTTTCGCAGCAAAGTGCTAATGTCTCCAATCAGCTCGTGTAAATGCTCAGTGTTTAAATACTATACACGTTGGTCTGCAACACTCTCCTCCCCAGGCGCCAAAACAGGCTCTGCATGCTAAGCAGAACATGAGCCTATTTTTCCCTTTGAAGGCCATAAGAGTACACATCCCAGTCACCTACCCACCAACTACACAGAACACAAAGCTTTAAAACTGGGACTCAAATACGCTCTGCTCACGTTAATAACAGCATGACTGTGTTTGGGATCCGGCACCAGTGAAAGGCCACTTCCCATTTGCACAAGGCAACAGGCCTTTGCCAGGTGGGAATTTGTGCCTGCCTGTAGGATTTGTGGACTGCTTAGCAACAGAGACATACTGCAAGAAAAAAAGCGGGCTCATGCGCACCAGCAGCAAACAGAGCCATGCACTGCATACGCTAAATGAGTCAGTTTATTATCAGATGACTTTTTTTGCTACTGCTGCTCTAGCAACACACTTTTCCCTCCCTAGCGAGGACTGGACTAGCTTGGCAAAGCCTGACATTCCAGTAGGGGGTGCTGGTCTGAGTCCAATAACTTCTCTTCCCTCTCATCTCTGTCCCCACCCCGGCCTGACTTGCTATTTCACCACCACTTAACACACAGTCAAGCGGCCTGCACCCTGTTTAGTGTATTATTGCTTTATCAAAGCAGGAGTAGGTGCCCATCCCAAATGCTGGGCTCCCTGGCCTAATTTAATTTCATAAAGTTTAAAAGCTCCTTTTCCCAATGTGAAATAATTACCTACCAGTGGATAAAACACAACAAACCACAAAACAGCTCCAGCCTGAACTCCCCTGCAGCTGGAGTTGGGGGATGGAGTGGAGGGGGGAAAGGCAGACCTTGTACTGTGCCCTGAAGGTTAACAGATCTGGACTCTGGCAGGCTGGGGGAGCGTGAATTTCAAATTTGGCCTCCTCCCAGAGAGCACCATACTAGCAAGTCCCTGCCCAGCTAGAGCAGTGGTTCTCAAACTTCTGTACTGGTGACCCCTCTCACATAGCAAACCTCTGAGTGTGAGCTCCCTAATAAATTAAAAACACTTTTTTATATATTTAACACCATTAAAAATGCTGGAGGCAAAGTGAGGTTTGAGGTGGAGGCTGACAGCTCGCGACCCCCCCCATGTAATAACCTCACGACCCCCTGAGGAGGTCACGACCCCCAGTTTGAGAACCCCTGATCCAGAGGAAGGGGGTTTGGCTCACTGTGCTCTCAGCTGTGGCCCTATAGCATGAAAAGAGGTGGTCTCTCAGACAGGACTTCACTGTGCCATCTTCACAATTTAGGCTGGGACAATCAGCCTTAGTGAATGGCTGGCCAGCTGTGCCCTGAGCTTTTTACAATGAGAGTCACCAACACCAGCAGCTCTGCCTTAATGACTTTTCTTGTCTGGGGGTGGGTGAGTTCAATATTTATTCCTGCTTCAGCTGCCTTGAAAGGGGACATATATGAGCTGTGATACGTGGATTCAAGGATGCTACCTAGATTCTTGGTTACTGTAGTGGCTGCCATAAGTGCTTGTAGTGCGTTGTCCCCTGAAATGCTACTGTATCATATCCTACATATCTGATTTGCTGTGAATATCACCACAAATATCCATAGGCATCTGATAGCAAGAGGACCTAGGGAGAAATTATTGTTCATCTCTCCTTAGTGGCAGAAACATACAAATTGCTGAGCTACGACAGGGCTTTAGCCCTCTCTACAGAGAGACCAATAAGCCCTGCACTGAAAGTGCATACATAGGGCTGTATTTTCACACACACACACGGCTCTAAAGTTACACCAACAATGTATGTGGATGTGCAAATAGGTAAAGGCTGAGGCAAACATACAAGGGAACATATGGTTAACTGTGCAGTTACTTGTGTGTGCAAAAGCATATTTTACTGGCATACCATAAGGGCTTTTTAGAAACATTTAGACTTAAAAATTGATTTGGACACTTGAAATGGAAGCCCTGGAACAATGAGACCACCGGGCCCATTAATGATTTGTAAATGGAACTCTCCAGCCATTTTCTCCTTCACAGATGTCTAAAGAGCAGCCCATTTCACCATGTGGAAACAACCATTTGACTTTTCTACTCTGAAGCTTTCAAATAACTGGGCTGGGTCCAGTTCTCTTTGAAAAATAGCAGTTTTCTGATCAGTCTGGGACTCTGTGGTAGAGAAACCAACACAGACGGCTTCACCAAGCTCCATGAAATCCATGCTGGTGGCTAGACAATTCATCCAACACGCTTGGCTGCAGAACCAACCATCAAGACATGTTCGCTCCTGATGTCTAAGGTAGCAGAATCTGTAGTCAGCCATCTACACTGGAGAGAGACGCTAAAGCCAAAGCACTCATGCAACAGTGGCCAGTCACAATGAAAACTTTAGAGGAAAAGCTAATTGCCATGTTAAATGTTAGGCCATAGTCAGCAAGCTTCAGTACTTGATGTCTCCACTCTGTCTCTGGTCTATGCTGGCTCTCCTCACACACAGCTGCAGTCCCTTAACCTCTCTCTCCCCCATTTTATAACATTCCCCTTATTTGTAACACTGATATCAGCCTGCTCTAGAGACCCACTTAGAGAAGGGCACTAAACAATATTAACCAGGGCCGCCCAGAGGATTCCGGGGGCCTGGGGTCTTCGGCGGCGGGGGGCCCCCACTTCGGCGGTAATTCGGCGGCGGGGGGGCCTCTTCCATTCCGGGACCCGCTGCCGAAGTGCCCCAAAGACCCGCGGCGGGGGCCCCCTGCCGCTGAAGCGGGACCCACCGCCGAAGTGCAGCCGGGTCTTCAGCGGTAATTCAGCGGCGGGGGGTCCCCGCCGCAGGTCTTCGGGGCACTTCGGCGGCGGGTCCCGGAACGGAAGGGCTCCCCCCGCCGCCGAATTACCGCTGAAGACCCAGCTGCATTTCGGCGGTGGGTCCCACTTCGGTGGTAATTCGCCGGCGGGGGGTCCTTCCGCCCCGGAGCGGAAGGACCCCCCCGCCGGCGAAGACCGGGAGCGGAAGAAGCTCCGGGGGCCCGGGCCCCGCAAGAATTTTCTGGGCCCCCCAGAGCGAGTGAAGGACCCCGCTCCAGAGTCCCGAAAAACTCTCGTGAGGGCCCCAGCGGGACCCAGGGCCTGGGGCAAATTGCCCCTCTTGCCCCCCCCTCTAGGCGGCCCTGATATTAACTATAAACAGAAAGTGCAAAAAAGTCATTGTACTGGAAAAAAGTATGTAGTTTTTGCAGCCAAATTTCCAGGACAAGCATTAAAGCTGTAAAACAATGTGGCACATTCACACTAAATGATTTTATAAAATCAAGATGGTCACAGCTGACTTGAACGCAGTGCCATAAACATGCATTTACAAACATTAAATCGCCAGACCACCACCAAAACCTTTGCCTGGAGTATCTTTACTAAGCCCCTGTGCAGTCAGAGTGGGGGTTTATAGCTGATTTAGATTCGTGTAATTTTAAATTTATTCTGCCCATTTCCAAGAAAAAAGGGCTATTTTCTTGTTAATAAAAGTGACATGATTTAAAACTATTTTAGCACAAACACAAATAGAAGTACCATGTACACCCTAAATATTTGTCCATTTGTTCAACGATTCTTTTCTGCCCCACTGGGATATCTGTTCTTCGGTGTGTGTCCTCCCAGGATTCTATATTATTTCTCTTTAACTGGTTTATTACAGTGGCTCCTGCTATAGACAACTGCACTTAGGGGTTTCACTACTGCAGTGGTTCTTAACCTGTGGTCCGTGAACTAGGTCCAAGGGCTCTGCTAAAGACTTGGCCTGAAATCTGACTGAACAGAATTCAACATACATTCAGACAATACATTTCCAAGGGGCTTTGCACCTCCATTTGAAATTTTGTAGGGGTCTGCAAATGAAAAAAGGTTGAGAACCACTGCACTAGTATGTCCATTATAACCTTAGAAGAGACGCAGGCTGACTGCAAGCTGAGGTTTACTAGGGGAAGCCTTGGCCTAATGGAATTTTTTCTTCACAAAACTGACGTATGACAAAGCTCCTTCGGGCAGGGACTATGTCTTCCTATGTGTTTGTACAGTGTCTAGCACAATGGAACAACCGGTCCTCACAGAATAGTACCCAGTGGTCACAGTCAGAAACTGGTTAACTTAAATATTTTTGTATTTGCCAGATATGAACATGAGAGCCTTCCCCTACTCTTCACTGTCTATTAGGAGTCTCTGGAATCAGTAAATGCAAACTGGCCTGTACCTAGCTGGCAGAGATTGCCTGAAACACCCCATCCTGCTAACAGGCATTGATTATACTGGGGAATGCACAGTGAGTTCTGCTAACTCACAGAGGCAGGTGGCTCATTATCCCACTGGATACAAGGGAAGAGGGAGTAGCTTTCTAGAAGGAGGCGATCTAGGATATGGGTTGAGTAATGCAGCGGGAGGAACACTATGAGCAGCCAAGCCTGGAGAGAAGTTTTGAGCTATGTATGTTATAGTTAATTTCTGTGGTAATAAAACAGAACCCTGTGAGGGGAGTGAGTATGGACTCTATACCGTGTGTGCGGACTGTTTTTGTGAGCAGACTGGGAAAGATACCTGCTCACGTAGACCAAACACCATTCCATATTCATTCCCCCTGCCCCCCATTTCCATTGAAGTGGTACAAGTATAGTGAGATCAGAGGGCTCTCTCTCCAGTGAGTGACACAATAACTATCAGTTGGGAGCCTTAATTCCCAGTCCTACCAAGTAAAAACATGTCTAAATTACAGTGATGAATGACCTACTATTGCAAAAAGAGTACACATTTCAGAATATGCTCCATAACCATCTGAATACAACAAAAACTTAGTGCTAACAGAAAAGCCATCCAGCACCATGCAGTTTCTTGGATCAATGTATTCTTAACAATTAACCCTCTGATTCACCAACTAGAGACTTAGGGCTTTGTCTACACACTGCCACAATGTGCACTAGAGGGGTGTGAATTCTAAAGCACACCAAAGGTGTTGTACGCTAAGTGGCCTGCATGGGCCCTGCTGGCATGCACTCAAAGTACCCTACTCCATCTTAACATAGTACTGCTTGTAATTATAAATAATTATTCCTTTCCATGGTGCTGCACTTTAGAATTCACTCTCCTCTACTGTGCATGGCCGCACCATGTAAACCAGCACTTAGCTTTAGCAAGGAACTTCTCATAGGACCCATCTGCATTACAGATTAAATAGTCAGAGGAATAGTCACATTATACTGCACACAATGCTTTACCTCTGTTCCATACCAGGCTAAAGCCCTGACTCAGCTGTACTGGTGGCATAGGTGGTCTCTAAAGGACTGTTACAGGCTGAGAATGCACACGTATGCGACTGCTGTTTTATACTCAAGTTAGGTTAATAACCACTTCTCTGACATCTAATAGTCATTTCATTATTGGCCAATCACAGTGGCAGTAACTAATGTTCTACTGTGGCTACAAGAGAGTCAAAATGATTCGACAGATGCAATTTGCTTTGCTAATGTCATTGCTTGTCAGCTCTCCCTTTCCCATCACCCAAAGCAGGGATTTGTCAATAGCCAGTAGACCTAATGGGTGCTGCTGTCAGATGCAAAAGAAAAGCAGCTCATTCCAATGCACAAAAGAACTAGCAAATAGGCGAAGCCATAATACCGAGAGCCATCAGTCCCAATGCCACCGCTCTGATCTCATCTTGAGAACTCTCAGGTCAGCCACCACAATAAGATACATGCCTCTTCTGAAGCAGCTGTGAAACCCTCTTTAGGGACTGTTAGCTGCCAGGGGTGTGGATTGTAATGGGGTAATCTGTCCCATCTACTTAGATACTAATCGTACAAGCCACACTTTGAAAAACTCTGAGACACTAGGGCAGATACCAGAGAAACCAGTAAGAGATTCAAAAGGAGAAAGCTTGTTTCTCCAAAAATATAAATATTTAAACTATTTTGGAAGAGAAAAATACAATTTAGAAATTTCTTTTTTTAATCCAAAATCCATTCTCTTCCCCACCCAGTCTCAAAGGTTTCAAGGTTAAAATTCCTAAGAGATTCACCAATGCTGGGTCTCAAGTCAGAAATATGGATGTAAATAAGACATCTAAGAACTGCTCAGAATCATCCCCTACAAGTGTCCTTCTGCTGCCAAGATGTGTCATCTAGCAATCTGTAGTTCGTGACCAGATTAAAATTAAAATTCGATTAGAGTCCAGTGGTCCCCAACCTTTTTCAACGAGCCACAGAGGACCGTGGCAGCGGATGAGCATCCGCCGAAATGCCACCGACAAGTGGCGTCATCCAGAGGCATCACCGCTGAATTTTGGCGGCATTTTGGTGGATGCTGGTCCGCTGGCCAGTACGTGGGTGCACTTAGACACCCCAGCGGGTGCCGCATTGGGGACCCCTGGATTAGACTACTGCAGTCCAACTTAATATTGAAAGGTTTATACATCCCTAATGATAGCTGGAGAAAGAAAAATTCTGCTTTCTTCACCCAAGGCTTCTTTTCTCCCTACCATAACATATATTATCCACTGCAACCATTCCCAGGGCATACAAGATACCAAAGCGCTGGATGATGACATTGATGATACAGCCGAATCACAGACTGACTGACTTTTATGAACAAGAACAAAATAAATTAAAGAAAACAGTAGTAACTTCTTCACAGTTTGGAGGAGGAGAACACAGCAAGAAACCTGAAATCTTAGACTCCCCAGGAATAGGAAGTAAAATAAAGCAATGAAGATTCTGGCTAGGAATATTTTGAGTTTACATCAGAAGTTAAGACTGAAGATTCGCACCAGAAGCAGAGAACTTACCTGCCATGGAGAAAAGTACAAAGCACATCAGACTCTTTGCTGTCAACGGGCCAAATTCTGGTCCCATCAAAGTCAATGGCAAGATTTCCAGTGACTTCAATGGGACCAGATTCAGCACAATGACACTAAAATAATAGGTCCCAGCCATTCTCCCTCAGTAATATTCAGGGATAAGAAGATTCTTGTGAAGCTAATTCAACCCTTGGTATGGAAGACATACATTCTCAGTCTGACTCCCACTCAACCATGCAAATTTCACTGCCTAGTTCTCTAGATCAGAGATTGCCAAATATTTTGCAGAGTCCCCCTTAATAGATTCATGTCCCATGCTCACCCCTCCATAACTGTGAGGAGGGAAAGAATCAGGGAAGAGGGGGGGCTCAGTAGTCACAGGGGAACTGGGGCGGCTGGCTCCCATTGGGGGGGCCGGAGGAGGCCCTGCTGGGTGGAGCAGCATATCATTATTGCCAGGGTGCAGCCTTTTGCTCCCTGCTCGCAGAATCCCTGCCGGCCTCCACAGCAGAGGAGGGTAAATGCTGGCTGCTGCAGTGGAGGAGTGAGATGGGCAGGGAGCCTGGTCTTGGCTGCACAAAGCCCCAAATGCTTCCCCTGCTGAACAGACCCCCCCCACCCTTGACCCTGGCCTTTGAGCATGGCCCTATCGTGTCCTCGCACCCCCATTAATCGTATGGTGCCCCTCCCCTGGGGACATGCCTCACAGTTTGGGAACCTTTGCTCTAGACCAGTGGTCCCCAACCTTTTTCGTCTGGAGCCACGGAGGACCATGGTGGCAGATGAGCATCTGCCGAAATGCCACCGACAAGTGGCGTCATCCAGAGGCGTCGCCGCCGAATTTCGGCAGATGCTTGTCTGCCGGCCAGTACGCGGGCACACTTAGATGCCCCAGCGGGCGCCATGGCGCCCGTGGGCACTGCGTTGGGGACCTCTTCTCTAGACCTTCTGTCCTTTTCTAGCTAGCATCTGTAATGCTTCAGATCCACCTTCCCAAACTCCAGGCTCTGTATCTCCCATTATGCTTGTAAAAAAGCTACATTTTCAAAGACAGCCTTTTTAGTATGCACTTCGTTGCTCATTCATGTGCAACAATGCACTAAGGTAACTAGAGATGGGAGGACTCTTCTGGCCAAAATCTATCACCCACTTGAAATGGGTTGTTCCCCCCCGCAGATTTACAACAATTTGAGGTTCCAGTTCCCCTGGCTGTAGCACAACAGGAGCTCTGGACTGCTGCCTTTTTAAAACCAACTTATTCTATTCCCCAAACAGCCCTAAAAGGCCTGACACGGATTGTGTTCAAACAACAGCCTGTAGTGTTTGCATAGTACTAGCTTCCATTTGGTTACAAATATATATTTTTTTATATAAAAATTTCCCTTGAATGACAATGGCTTAAATCAAACATTTTTTGCCAGCTCTAGAGTCTTCCCTTGAGGATCTTAAAGCGCTTTACAACCATCAGTAAGTTATGCCTCACAGCATGTATTCCACCCCAATGAGTATCATCTCCATTTCAATGAAGGGAAACTCAGGCATAGAGACCTGCCCAATGACACATAGCCCATCAGTAGCAGAGCTGTTCAAAGAGCCCAGATTTTCTGACTTCAGATCCCAAGCATTAGCCACTACAGATCATCCTCTCATGAAAGAGAGAATTAAGGGAATTATTTTTCTCTGACAAACTTGAATTACACAAAACCCCAAACTAAAAGCACAAATAATTTGAGATTCCACAAAGCAGCATTCCTTTGGCTTCTCCTATCCCCAAAATATTTCCACAAGAGCAAGCAAAGCAGTTAGCAGCCCTGAAAATGGAAATAATCTGCGTGCTCTAATCGTACCTCTAAATTAGTCCGGCACCATTGTGTGCAAAACAGCAGATTTTTATAAAGTTTAACTAATAGGTTTTCTGGGTGCTAATTTTTGCTGTTAATTAAAATGCACGTCTCAAAGTATCCATCTTATGAGCTAATTTGCACTAAGTAAACTGCATCTTCCAGATCATTTTTCATTTGTTCATCAGCTTCTGCAGTAGCACATAAAAGTTAAGGCCCAAATCCTCCAAATGGATTTGTATGGACAAATCTCCATTAAAGTCGAAGGGGTTCCACACAAGTGCAAGGGTCTGTGCTCTTAGTTCATTTGGAGGATTGGGGCCACATTTTTAAATTAATTTATTACTGGTGAAAGTTGTGGCACTGACAGCACTGGAAAGTGAGGTCATGTGGGTGTCACAGGATAGATACAGAACAGGCAGTAGGAGAGAGAGCTTTTCCCAGTCAGTTTGTTTCAACCTTGGTCTGGAAGGACCATATGTGGGGTTACACATGTCCTGGCTCTATGCTCATTCAATCCACAGTCTCTCTGCTAAGACTTTCGGAAAGACTGCCAATTAGTTCCAAAAGGAATTTCCTGCACTGAATAACTGTCAGATGGTAACAAAGGTTAGTCACTACCTGTCTCAGTGGGATTTAAACCAGTGATCTAGAAGTGAAATTATCCATATTCCATTTCTATTTCATCATCCAGGCCTTTGAAAACTGAATTCTACAGAAGGTGGCTTGAAAAATTTACCAACGACCCAACTAGCCAGAGGACTAAACATACTGACCAGAGTATGGAAAATGATCAGTGGGTGCCCACCAGGGAACTCCATGGGCAATAACCTGATGAGAAGCCCAGAGACTGATACGAAAGATAAGTAGGGGCTGCCCCTCTAGCTCAACTGCTTGGATTCTTATCAGGTTGCTATCCCTGGGTCCTGGTAGGAGGCTCTATCTTTTGTATCAGCCTCTGGCTAGAGATACAAATAAATGTTGTACAGCCATCCACCCTTCTCTAGCAGTCTGTGGGAAAAAGGAAGCAGCTCTCTTTTCCCTTCCTGCAACCCCAGAGCCTCATGGCTACTGCAAGAGTGTGGGGAAGAGTTTGCCCTTCCCCCAGCCTTCTGGCAAGGAAGACCAAAAGGAGGAGCTTTAGCTTTCCTGAAGAGCAGCAGAACAATATTGACATGATTCTTGTTTTTTCCACAGCTATTCACAGAAAACCCAGCGCGCAAAACTGCCAAGAGTGGCATTAATTTCATGCTGCTAGTACTTGGCAAAGCTATGGCCAGCAGTGAAGGGACCAGAGCTTTCTGCAGACTCAGGAAAACGCCTGCATCGGTTCACATTTGGAAGGTTATCTGTGCAACCATCAAGAACTAGAAACTTATTTTTTTTCCATTACAGAAAAACAATATTCTGCAGAAATTGATGATTCATGTTCCTCTCTTGCCAGGGGCATGTCGGCAAGTGGGCTTTTAAGCCCTAGTTCTGAAGCTCTAACAGAAATGTTAATTACAGAAGAGTTAATACACTGTACGACAGAGCTCTTCTCTACACATCCCCCTTTAAATCACGATTGAAATCACAGTTTGGCAAAAGTGAAAAGTTGCAGTTACACACTGAAATGCAAAGCCAGGCCCTCAGCCAATCCAGGATATGTCTATACTAGAAAAATATTTCCCTTTTCCACATCAGTGGAGGTGCAACAAAGGTATGATTGCCAATGTACACCAGCCTAAAGTTTTTATCACTGTGTCGTGAAAAGTTGCTCAAAGCAGCTGCACCCTTGCTAAAAAATGAGTAGTTTTTCTATTGTAGGCAAGACACCAGTCATTTCTATTCTCCCATCTTGGCCTCATTTTCACTAGAAAACTGAACCATTAGTGATGATAATTTCAAAAACGGCCCCTTCTGACCTGGTTCTCAAATTGCTAGCATAGATAGCTTTCAGCATTGTTAGAGAAAGCACTAGAGACACCAGGATCTCCACACACACAAATATACACACATTCACATTCAGTAAATGTACAGAAAGAGTATTAATGATCCCCACTCCCATACTTTACACTTATCCTAGCTACAAGCTATAAACTTCACCTCAACGAGGCCTGGGCAAGAATATTGGCTCTTTCACATGCAATCAGAAATGGTTGCTTGTACAACGGCAAGTGCTGCACACATACAAAAAATTCTTTCACAAGCTTTATTATTGTTTATTTTTTAGACTAGCCTAGGCTAATAGACAATTTCATGGCTCTTCCCAGGCCTATTAAGAGGAGTGAATCAGCAAGCAAGGAGGTGCTGATATGATCCTAGATTACTGGGATCTCCTCTGTTCACAGTATCAATACAGTAAAAACCTGTTCAAGAAACTCACAGCCATGCCATACGAACAAGGCATTCACTATTTCATTTCAGCCCTTCATCGCTTAATCTCGATGGATTTGTTGCCATCGGCTTCGGAGAAATTTTGCTTGTATAGCAGTTACTGCACCTTCACCCTTCTCTTCACAGCAAGCTCAGCAGGGAAACTTTCCCACTATATATATATTATATATATATATATATATATGTATATAAATAATTTTATGTTTTACAGTTGGTAGTATTTTAAAAGTTCTATTTAAACACTTAAAATTTTGTAGGTAACTAAAAGTATTTTCTGATGCTCTCTAGTGTGAACAGGATAGTTTGGGTTTTTTTTGGTAAGTTCAAAAGCTATGACTAAAGCAGCATATTCTGTGCATCCCATATCCCCTCTTGCCTTGATTCTGGAGAAATCCGCACTAACAACCACCTCTCTCCTTTCTTCTTTGGCAACTTTCAAACACTCTTAAATTTTCCAGTCCTATTTTGTTTGACCTTCACTAGATCACTGACTTTTGATGGTCTGGGGGTGACTGCTTAGAACAGCTTTCACTGTCTTATTCTGCCACTTGACAGGTGGTATGGCACCAATGTCTACGTTTTAAATACAGTAGAACCTCAGAGTTACGAACACCTTGGGAATAGAGGCTCTTCGTAACTCTGAAATGTTCGTAACTCTGAACAAAACATTATGGCTGTTCTTTCAAAAGTTTACAACTGAATATTGACTTAATAGAGCTTTGAAACTTTACTAGGCAAAAAGAAAATGCTGCTTTCTCTTTATTATTTTAGTAGTTTACATTTACCACGGTACTGTATTTGCTTTTTCTTTTCTCTTTGCTGCTGCTTGATTGCGTACTTGTGGTTTTAACTCTGGTGTTCATAACTCTGAGGTTCTACTGTAATCAACAGAACTGTACTTTGCAACTAATCCTACCTCAGAACATCCCCAAAGCTTCCTTCTGAGAGAGCATCCTAATTGCATTCTGTCATGGCACCACCAGATTCAAACTGCCTATTCCAATTCGCTTCTCCTACATTGCACACACAGAGCCACACTACCACAGCCTTTGCTAGCTGGGAAAGAGGTGGAGGAGGGAGTGTGACCCTTGTATTACACAGAAGGAGATTGGATAATAATACTTTGCCCGTCTAGAGATTCTTCCATCCAAGCATACTGTGAGGTAGGGAAGTATTATCATCCCCATTTTACAGATAGGGAAACTGGCACAGGACGGTTTGGTTTGCCCAAAGTTACACTGTAAGGTACATCTACCCAGCAAACCACAAAATTCTGTCGCAAGAAGTCTCACAGCCTGGGTCAACTGACTCAGGCTTGCATTGTGGGGCTAAAAACAGCAGTGTAGATGTTCGGGTTCGGGCTGAAGCCTGGGATCCAAGACTCTCCCTCCCTGCCAGGTTTCAGAGCCCAGGCTCCAGCCTGAGCCCAAATGTCTACACTGCTATTTTTTAGCTCTGCAGCATGAGCCCTGCTAGCCTGAGTCAACTGACCAGGCTCTGAGACTCACTGCCACAGGTCTTTTTTTGGAATGTAGATGTACCCCAAGTCACTAGGAGGGAAAGGAATAAAACTGAGGTCTCCTGTCTGTCAATTCTGTGCTAATGTTTATACTGTTTTTCAGACGCCTCCTTGCTCCTCCCACTAGCCTGATGTTCATCCTCCCCCAGCACACACTATGGGTACATCCACACTACCCGCTAGATCGGTGGGTAGCAATCGATCGGGGATCGATTTATCGTGTCTTGTCTAGACGCAATAAATCAATCCACGAACATGCTCCCGTTGATTCCAGAACTCCACCAGGGGGAGAAGAGGAAGCGGAGTCGACGGGGGAGCCGCGGCTGTCGATCCCGAGCTGTGAGGATGGGAGGTAAGTCGAAATAAGATATGTTGACTTCAGCTACGCTATTCCCGTAGCTGAAGTTGTGTATCTTACATCGACCCCCATACTCTCCCAGTGTAGACCAGGCCTATATTCCCTCAGAAGACAGGCTTCCTTCAGACACGCAGCCTCCCCAATTCCAAGCTCCAAAAGCAGTAGGACCAGAAGTTCATTCCTATTTGCACTTACATACAACCCAAAGCCAAAGCCAACTCTTAAACTATTGCATATTTTTAAAGACTTTTTAAAAGGGCATCAAGACATTTGCTCTTTTGAATTTGCACCTATGTACCTGCACTGTTTTTTATTTATAAACACATACACACGTGCAAACATGTCTGAGACGTGATGCAGGCATGTCTCTGGGTTTGGTACACTTACCCTTAACTTCAGAGCTACTTGGAATATAATATGTGCAAGGGACAGAGTTACAAATACTGTAGGAGCAGCAACTTTGAATTTCCTGAACCATTATGAGGAGTTTATGTCGTTTTTTTTGCATTTGATTTATATAAACTTATCAAACTAGTACACGGAGACATAGTTAAAAACAACAACCCATGATAATTTCACTGGGATTGGACTGTTTCGATATATAGTATTGCTGTTATGTAAGACCAAGTGCAGGGGATGCCAAAGATGACTTAGGTAGCCAGCCTCTTGCTTGTCAATTCATCCAGACAAGAAATCTCTTCCTAACTCTTGGCAACATGTGAAGCACTGCAGTGTGCAGAAACCGGTCAGGAAGTTGGAATGCTCTGTGCTATTAATACTAGCACCAATAAGTGCACCCTGTCCCAAATCCCCTCCTCAAAAAATGTAGACGAGTCTAATGCAAACCTCACAGCTGCTAATTTTACTTTCAGTAGCCTAAGCGCTTCAGATTTTGCTGACCTCTAGAATACTGCTCAAAGGTTGCTGCCTGCTTTTAACAAGTGGGCAGAATGCCATATGCCTGGAAAGGGCAAGCAGAAAGCCCTAAAATAATGGTTTAATTAAAAATTTAAAAGAGACACACCAAAATAAGACAGGATAAATACACTCAGGCAGGGCAAGATCCACCAGGAGAGTGAGATTTTTTTAACATGACAACTACCTGGGAAAAGGGGAGGGTAAGAGTTCCTTGCCCCTGCTACCTCATGTGATGGACCAGCAGCTGTTGCGAAGACAGACACCTGTGCACTGCACTCACTGAATTAGGGCCACTACAGCCAACACCACCACAGAGAACGAGGTGCTGAGCCAAAATGCTGTCAAGAAATAAAACGACTGCTTCTCCTGGATCGCTACTGAATATATTAAAAACATTAAAAAAATCCCGTCGATCCCTGAATCAGAAGTCGATTGACCCAGTTTTGTTTTTTCCCAAGGAGATGAGGAAAAGGGGAAAAGCTTTTAGCACTTTGTTTTTGTTAATCTTCTGTTTTGGCAACATCCCGTCTGGTGGTGGCATTGCACTGATTCCAGTACCAGCCCGCCGTCTCGGTGCTGACTGCTTACAGCCAAACGGGAAGAGGGTCCTCCCCCACACCCCATTTCAATCTGGCCCGGTGGTGGACACAGATCCCTGTGCCGTCTCCCCTGCCACAACAGCTTCCTCCTGCGGGGGAGACTCTTCCTCAGCCTGCCCCCTGGAGGTGACGGTGGTCTCGGGGGAAATGCTGTGCGGCCCCTCCAGAGGCACACAGCCAGGGTGGTTTTTGCGAAAGTGTTGGTTGAGGATGGCCTGGAAGGGGAAGCTCTTGCCGCAAACGTGGCAATGAAAGGGCTTGTTGCCTGTGTGCTTGCGGATGTGGTACTCCAGCTGATCCTTGCGGGTGTACTTTTTACCGCACATGCGGCAGACGAAGGGTGTGATGCCCATGTGGAGACGCATGTGCCGGTCTAGACTGCCTTTCTGGTTGAAGGATTTGGCACAGTAAATGCAAGTGAGCCGCGGGTTGTACCGGAACCACCGCTCAGACACTTCCTGTTCACGGAGATACTCAACATAACCGCTCACTCCAATCATGGCGGACTCCTCCACCTGGGCCAGACACATTGAAGACAGAAAAAGGAAGACAGTCAGCTAGAAAGAAACAGGATATTTTTAATTCTCTCCTGAGCACCGATCCAGTCAGACACTTAAGTGCCAAACCCTGAAGTCAATAGGACTACTCACATCTCAGCCTTAAGTACACACTTAAGTGCTTAGCTCAATGGGACTTTTGGTCTGAGGACTAATAGATCACCAGATAAAAGGCACTGCTATAGGTCCTAACTTGTTCCCTGGGATCTGGGAAGATAAATATGGCTATCATCAGTATGGCACTTAGCTGAATCGAGTTTTGGATCAAATGTACCAGAGCTGTGTTCACTACACGAGAACCTGGACCAGTACCCTTTTATTAAAATATTGGTGGTTCCCTTTTCAATATTACTTGTAAAAAGAAAAGTAAGTGAATGGACAGAGATTTTGTATGATGAAGGCAAAGTAAGTGTATGAAAATTACATCTGAAGAGCTCTAGGTACTTCACAGGCAATGAATTATATCTCACGACTGGGACGTGAAGTCATTATTACCCCACTTTACAGATGGGAACCTCAGGCAGAGAGGGTTTAAATGACTCGCTCAAGGTTATAAAGCAGGGAACAGCATGCAGATCTCCTAATTCCCCCCATTATCTTATTAAACTAGAAAGAAGGGTAGCCAAGGGTGGCTCTTTAACCATAAGCTTGGAAGCTAGGACAACCATTCACATTGCTTTCCTCGCCAGCTACCATACTCATACTGAACTGATGCAAATACATGGCCTCCTGGATACCTCCACTCTTGCCTGCAGGTTGGGAGGACACAGCACTTGCATCTGAAGTGTTACGCCAGTTTCATAAAATGCCAAACCCCCAGACAGGTAGCCCATGTAACCCCAGAAGGGCCGTCCCTTCAGCAGGTAAGCATGGAGCATGTGACAGCAGGAGATTCCAGTGCCAGGTGCCTCGCCATTCAATCATGCTTAGAATAGAAAGCTACTTGGGATTAAATGAAAGGAACAAAACCACAGCACGTTACATGGAAGTGCTGCCCACAGGTACTCTATTTATAGGCAAGCTTTATGGCACCCGCCATACCAAGCCTAGTGGAGCAGGGTGATGTGACACTTGACCATTGGTGTGACTAGAAGGGCACAATTCCAACCAGTCTTTTCAACTGGAGTTTAAGGCTATTTCTGTATGGAGAAGTAGTAACCTTTTCATACTTAGGGTAGTAACCACTTTCCATGATAGAGTCCTGTCTGTCTTGCCCTATATGTTTAGCTTGATCTGAACATTCCTGGATTTCTTCCGAAGCCACAGTAGGATGTTTTTGCAAAGTATGATGAAAACTCAAGGTATTTTTATCTTATGGCACATTACAAACCTACCAATTTGAATTTTTGACTTTTGTCTAACTTTCCTTGGTCTCCACTCCAGCTTACAATGGCCTGGTACTAACCTTCAAATTTCCCATAAAGTTAAGTCTCCTTGAAAACTCAGGCACCTGCTCTATGTGAAAAAAACAGTTTGTTATAAAGCTATTAACAATGGACAGTCTGGGGCCCAATCCTACTCCCATTGACAGTTATGGACCCAATCCAGCACCATTAATGTCAAAGGGTATTTTCTATCATTGACCTCAATGGGATCAGGAGCAGTCACTTTGGGTCTGGATTTCAGAGATGCGGAGTGCCCACAGCTGGACTTCAGCTGGAGTCCTGGGTCCTATGCCTGAGAGAGAGAAAGAGAGAAGTGGAGGCCAACTCTATTGGCCAACTACAACTTAGTAGGAACACAAGAGTCCTTCTACAGATGATATCTTACAGAGCTCTTCCTTTGGCTCAAAGATGCAAAGTTTTTTAAAGCTGTAGTCCTGGCTCTGTAGCTGTGCATGGTTTAATCTGGAGAGGTGGTAGCCTCCCACTGTTAAGGTTGATTTTAGTTCCCTATTATAACAACAACAAAATCCTCATGCTTTTCAGGTTTATGGACCAGTGACAGGCAAAGTTTGTGCTAAACATTTACTACATTGAGTACGTACATTCAGAAAGTAAAAGCCTTTAATATGGTTGCTTTTTGACATCTTTGCAAAATGTCTTTTTCCTTGCATTCCTCTATCCCTCAAAGACATGTTTTAAAATGATCATAAGTGCACTTTTACCACCCCATCAAGGGCATCAGTGAAGACAGAACCCAGAACAATCAGCACAAGCTCCTAACACCTGAACTAGTCAAGTTAGCTGGAAGCCAATAGACAGCTTTTATCTTCTATGACTCTAGCTATCTGAGGGCATTTTTAGGGGGAAAAAAATCCCTCCAGAACTACTATCAACACAGCTGCACCCATGGCAGCATCAGCAGGAGTTTGTGTAAACATGGTTTGGCGATCTTCTTGTTCTTTTAACCAAAGTGTGAGTTACCTCTTACGTCATTTATAAAACCCAAGCACTTAAAAAGCAAGGGAATAAATAGCAAAAGTCATCCTAAGTCTTACGTTGCCACAGACACATAAAGCATTTCTATCAAGTATAACATGCATATGCGGCCACAATACAGTAACTGTAACTTTCCAACACCATCAGTCACTGGTTATCCAAACCCCTAAGCTAGGTTGTGTACCTGGGAATTGGGCTGCTTAGGCTCATCCATCCGCCCGGGAGACTCACTTTTCGATCTGTACCGCTCAGTTACAGTAACCATGCTGCCCGAAGGGCTAAATCTGTGGGGGGAAGAGTGTAAATAGAATTTTTAATGGCTATCGGTGCAGTATGGTCAGTATATGTACTGGGGAGGGAAGGGGAGCATCTGCAGAGAGTCTCTCCTTCCTCATCAGGAGACAGAATGTGGAGCAGTGCAAATGTCAAAAACACCAGGACAGACTGGTCTGTGCTTCCAGTGTTAATATCTGAAATATGAAACTGGGTCAATCAACTTGATTCAGGAATAGGCAGATTTTTGGTTGCTACTAAAATAAAAAGGGAAATGAGATAGCCCACTGACTCAGGCAGCACTGCAAAAGAAGAAACCTCTGCTCAAAAGGCACCTCCAGTCTTCCAACTCCCTGGGCAAGTACAGCTGAGGGATGTCCCACGGATGATGCAGATGGCTCCAGGGAAGGAGCGGTGGAAGTTGTGTGTGGTGAAAAACGATGGATACCCAAGTGTCTAAGGCCAGCTGATCTAAGGAGAGGAATGAACAGAATCACAGAAATTAAAAATGAGACCTGTCCAGAGCTAGTTTGTTCCCCTGAAGGCCAGCCTAGGATCGTTACCTCCAGTATCGTTTACAGAGCTTGTATAGTTTCAAATGATGGGGTATCCACCATTTCAAGGAAGCTGCTCTCCCAGAGGACTGGAGGGTTTGGGATGGGAGAGAAGAGAAGGAATGGTGAGGAAAAGCACCACAAATACAGCCAGAACCTTTTGCTTTAATCAGAACAAATGAGGTAGAGGGATAGGGAGCCAACAACACAAATATAATCACCTCTTATAAATGAAGGCCTTCTGCTCTTACCAGAGAAACTGTCACATCAGGAAAGAACAGTGGTTCATCCAATCCCATGTTCTCTTTCTCAAAGTGGCCAAATGATGGCTGCTTCAGAGGAAGATTTAACACCCTCCCCCAACACACTGAATTCTGCAATCCAGTACCATGGGGAGGCAGATTTCCTCCTGACTTACTGCTAGTGACCAGCTTGTTTCTGAAGGAGAATGGTTGATACCCTTATGATTTTACCCTATCTAGCCTGTAACTGGAGACACTGTTCTTATTCACCACACAGCAAATACTTGAGGACTAGTAACAGATATACTTTTAAAGAAAATCTTTCAGCACATATGCCTAAGAATAGTGTGTGAAATAAACAGTGATAGATGATCAGGGAAGACACATGGTCAAGCCAGATACAAATATTGTGGACTCTGCTCTTCCAACCACACTCAGTAAATGGGTTAAAGGAACCTCACCTGTCAATCTCACTGCTGGTTGGCCTAACCACTTTGGCTCCTGATGACCCTAATGTGTAAGTCTCCTGGCCCATCGATCCGTGGCCTGTTGTGTCAATTACCATGGTTGTGACCTCCTCAGCGCTGCTCCCATCTTCTCCCGATGGCTGATTCTCCGTTCCCAGCCACTCCTCCAGGTTCTCCGTTTTAATGCGCACTCCTCCAAGCACCCTAACATCATCGTCATTCCGTCCCCCACGGTCTGCCACTCCTGTCTCAACGTACCACTGTCCTGCTCTGTTAATCCGCAATATGGGCTCCCTGCTCTCCACATCTGAACTCTGCTCAATTATCTGAGGGCTGGTGGACTCCTCAGGGGGGCTCAGCTCCCGAATGTCCAGCACAGTGCTGACCTGGCCTAGACGACTCCCTTTTGGAGTGTTGTGGCGTGGGCTCAGAGAGCGGTTTAGATTTGGGGTAACCCGGTGAGACTCTGGGGGTCTCTCCTGATGCTTTGTTCTAGTCTGGCTCGGTTCAGCTTCAACCTCTGCCACGTTAATTTTGAAGTGAATTCCCTCGAGGATCTGCGTGCATTTGTCTATAATGTGCTGCATCTGCAGGAAGCTGGCTGCCGTTAGGTAACTGATGATGTCAGCCAACTGCAGGCATATCCGCCCGGTATAACAAAAGGAAAGGAGCTGCTCAAAAACAGTGGGGTTCTTGATGACTGAAATGGAGACCGTGCTCATCTCGTTCAATGACATATGGTCACGGAAGTAGGGCGAGCTAGCAGCCAGCACCACTTTGTGAGCACGGAAAGCCTGTCCTTGTACGTTGACCACTATGTCACACAGGCGGCCCTGCATGCGCAGCTGGTTGAGGTGGCTCAGGACAGAGTTGCTGAAGTCAGGGATCTCCAGCTGAATGTTTCCACTTTTCTCCATGGCTGCCCCAGTTGTAGGTGTACAACCCAGCTGGAAAGAAAAACAGGATTAATTGGACTAGTGATAATTCACATTTGGAGCACCTTTCACCCATAGATCTTGGGGGTGACTTGATTACAATGTATAAATACCTACACGGGGAACAAATATTTAATAATGGGCTCTTCAACCTACCAGAGAAATGTATAACATGATCCAAGGGCTGGAAGTTAAAGACAGACAAATTCAGATTGAAAATAAGGTGTACATTTTTAACAGTGAGGGTAATTAACCATTTACCAAGGATCATGATGGATTCTCTATCACTGCCCATTTTTAAATCAAGATTGGATGCTTTTGTAAAAGCTCTGCTCTAGGAATTACGTTGTGTAAATTCTCTGGCTGGGGTTATGCAGGAGGTCAGACTAGATAATCAGCAGTTCTGAAACTGTGGGTCGGGACCCCAAAGTGGGTCGGGATCCCTTTTTAATGGGGTCACTAAGGCTGGCATTAGACTTGCTGGGGCCTGGGGCCAAAGCCTGAGCCCTGCCACCCAGGGCCAGAACTGAAGCCTGAGAGCAGGGGTGGCCAACCTGTGGCTTCGGAGCCACATGTGGCTCCTTGTATAAGCACCAACTCTGGGGCTAGAGCTACAGGTTCCAACTTTCCAATGTGCTGGGGGGTGCTCACCGCTCAACCCCTGGCTCTGCCACAGGCCCTGCCCCCACTCCACCCCTTCCCGTCTCCTCCTGAGCCTGCAGTGCCCTCGCTCCTCCCCTCCCGCCCCCCAGCCTCCTGCATGCCAGGAAACAGCTGATCGGAAGGTGTGGGGAGGGAGGGAGAAGGGCTGATCAGCAGAGCTACCCATGGGCAGAAGGCACTGGGAGCTGGGGGTGGGGGAAGCTGATGTGGGGCTGCTGACATATTACTGTGGCTCTTTGACAATGTACATTGGTAAATTCTGGCTCCTTCTCAGGCTCAGGTTGGCCACCCCTGCCTGAGAGCTTCAGCTCTGGGTGGCGGGGCTCAGGTTACTGGCTCCCTGCCTGGGGCGGAAGCCCTTGGGCCTTGGGCCCCCTCCAGAGCAGCAGGGCTAGGGCGGGCTCAGGCTTCGGTCCCCTCTCCTGGGGTCATGTAGTAATTTTTGTTGTCAGAAGGGGGTCATGGTGCAATGAAGTTTGAAAATCCCTGGACTAGATGATCACAACGGTCCCTTCTGGCCTTGTAATCTATGAATCTTGAAGCACTTTGATTTTCCCAGAGGTGTTGTGAAGCTTGATTTACTAATGCTTGCACTGGGTCTCAACTTTTGCATTCTGTGGATCACTTTATAAGAGAATTAATCCTCTTATGGACCCACCTCCACAACTCCCGCTGCTTAGCTCTCAAAAGTTCACTCTGTGGGCCTCCAAATTGAGTTCAGTAGAAGTGATTTTCCCTGACTTGGAAAACATTACAAATGGTTGAGACACTAACATATGTAATTGATTGCCTAATGGATGATGATAATACTTAGCACTTATACATCATTTTAATCTATAGATATCAAAGGACTTTACAAAGAAGAGCAAGTATTATTATACCCATGTTTTATAGAAGGGGAAATAAAGATGGAAAGTTGAGGCCTAAATTTCCATATGTCCACTAACTTTGGTTGCCCAGCTTCCAAGAACTTTTCAGAGGGGCTGAACCATGTAACTTCATTTGAACTAAATGAAAACATGGCCCAAGGTATCTCCAGTAGGGCACTCAAAATGGAGGCTCTCAATATTAGTAGACACTTCTGAAACTTGCCAAAAAAAAATAAAAAAATCACACAGTAAGTCAGTGACAGGCTAGAAGAGAATCCAGTTCTCAACTGCAAGTCTTGTGCTCTATAAACTGGCCAAGCTGCCGCTGTGAAAATGAAAAATACAGTAGCTATCATTTTTGTTTCTTTGGGCAAGGAGATGAATACAGCAAAATATTAATTGTAGATCATGATGGTTAATGACAAGAAGTTAATTAGTTTTCCTTCCTTCATTTTTCTATGATCCTCGTGTATCTTGTTGGCAAAGTTAGAAAATGAGCCTTGGCCATATATGGTAAAAATTTCAAATGGGCCAAATGTAGATGTAATTACAAATAAGAATGATTAAAAACCTGAGACTATAGATGCAGACCAAGTAAATAGCACTCAATAAAAACCACTTGTGACATAAACAGGCTCCAACTTGGAAGGCATTTGAAATGCTGATTAGACAGACTGCAGCAGGCATCAAAACAATTTTGAGGAATCCAGGAATATCCTGCCTTAGATTGTATCTACTCTGAGAAATCACGAAGTCAATGGGACTAGTCATATGCATAAAGTTAAGCATGTGTGTCTTTCCAGGATCGGGGACTAAAGCTTAAATGGCACTCTGCAGAGGGTTTGTCCATGCACAGCAAAATACGATACCAAGCTTGAAGCTACATAACCGTCTGTCGTACCACAAAGCTGTGCAAAACATTGCAAAACTGTACAATGCCGCAGGTAGAAATTTTGTGTATCTACAGGGTGGTTAAGATTAAAACCCATAAGTTGCGCAAAGCAATTGTGCAACTTCAAAGTGCGTATCTAAAGGTTCTTCCTTTTTTTCCTGTCTTTTAAAAAACAAACAAGAAAATGGAGTGCAAAGGTCTAAGTTAATGCAGTGCTAAGGTTAGAATTTTAAACATGAGGAAATATAAAAGCCAGGGTCTTGACTGTACTGTTAACAGTGATGTACAAAGGAAAGGAAACTGGATGGGTATCCTTTTGTTTTTTCTGATGTAGTAAGAAGCCAAAAGGTGGGTTGGTTTGTTTTATTTTTTTAAAAGAAGCATTTTATTCTGTTTTTTTGTTTTCCTTAGCAGTATCTGGAATGTCAAGTCTTGTCTTCCTTGGTTTGTTGGAGGTCTCAGAAGTGTCAGATGTGCATTATGAGCTCTCTCACTCCTTAACTGAAGGGACAATAATGCTGAATATTTAAAAAACAGATCCAACTGTTTGTAGGGTGTTTGAGTAAATTGGTGGTAACAAAAAAGAGTTTCACTTCCCCTCTTAATTAATCTGGTGTCACTTGTCTGATATCTATAGCCCTCATCCTGCAAACATTTAAACACATGCATAACTTCACTCATGTGAGTGGTCCCATTGACATCAAGTTATGCACATGCTTAAATGTTTTCAGGATCAGAGGCCTGAGATCACATAATCCTACTAAGTTTTCCACTTGCACATTTCTAATGTAAAAATAAATGGTATTTTTTCTCTTGTTAAATCATTCAGGTCTTCTTTCTGATCATAAACACAGAAAGGCATTGCATCAGGGTATATTACACATAGGGTTCCAGGCAGGACTATGATGGGAGGCAAGGATTAATGGATAAGGTTCAGAAGCAGCTGGAGCCTATTAGCCTCCCAGGAAACCAGCCTGAGATATATAAGAGAAGGAAGACCTCAATAAGGTGTTGGCTACTGGCAGTCCTATTCTACAGGCATGGTAAGAGGAGCCAGCTGTTTTTGGTAGAGACTCTTAAAAACAATCTGTGAGTTTGTTTGCCTTAACCCTGAAGGCAGAGGAAAATCAGAACCTGTATTTGTTTCCCCCCTAAGCAGGGTGGATTTGATTTGATTTGATTTAAATCACTAGTCAGGAAGACTCGATTTAATCATGGATTTCTACATAAACGTGCATTCTTGTTGGTTGTTATAACCTTAATACATATTCTTCACAACTCAGAGATAGATGCAGGTTTCATTTTTAGAAGGTGCACACTATATATTTTTGTGATTTATTTTGAAAACTTTTCAGATTAGTTTTACAGCTATATCAGAAAATGATTGTTTGGTTATTTCATTTACCAAAGGTAACTGAAGTAGATATTTATGAAGTCATTGGGAGGTGAACTATCTCCAATTCAACAGGTTAATCATTAATATTTGGAGGATTTTCTTGCCAGGCTGTATTACGAGGAGAACATCACCAGACAGACATTTAAATTGTTTTATTTAACTATTTCTTACCTCTATATAATTCTTTAAAAATTTTTTTGCTGTTAATAAGCATGTTACCTCTGGTGACACAAATCCACAGTCTGAGAACTGCAAAACTACGCATCTCTGATGGTATCTTCTAGACTGAGCACTGAGTCCCATTGGGTAGATAGAAAGATTAACCTTAATAATCTGTACAGAAGCCCCTGGAGCCCCATAAAATTGGGTCCCTAATCCATGAACTATTGGAACTAATTTATAAAACTTATCTTAAACATTACATGAATATATTGTGTCATACTATAGACTTATAACCCTTATTCCATGATGAGATATCTTTGAGCTATAATGTTTCTTAATTAAAACTATCTTTAGATAGGTGTTTTTTCCTCAAAGCATTTTATAAAAAAAGATTTAAATAATTTTTTTTAATTAAAAAAATTGACCTTTATCCATCCTGCCCCAAAGGCAAGGGGATTTGAAGACCTTTGTTTACATTGACTGTGAAGAGATGACACTTTAGGACTTGGGTAAGCCTAACTGAGAACTTTTGGTTGTAGCTTGTCCACAGACAAGTTCCCGACTTTAAAGGTTTAAAGGTTAAATCACCTTTAACTTGCCCCCACTGTTAAGAAGGTAAATTCCAAGCAATAAAACATACACTGTATGAGTCCAAGCTGCTGTGAGACCTTGATTTTTGCATTTTCCAGTATATTAGTTCCTAACCTTAGTGTTGCAAAAAACCTGTGTAATGCAACTTAGAATCACAGAATTGTAGGACTGGAAAGGACCTCGAAAGGTCTTCTAGATCAGTCCCCTGCATTCAAGGCAGGACTAAGTTCTAGACCATCCTTGACAGGTGTTTGTCTAACTGGCTCTTAAAAATCTCCAGTGACAGAGATTCCACAACCCCCTTAGGCAATTTATTCCAGTGCTTAACCACCCTGACAGTTGGGAAGTTTTTCCTAATGTCCAATCTAAACTGTCCTTGCTACAATTTTAGGCCTGGGCTACACTAGTGGGGGGTGGTTTGAACTAAGAAGTATCTTAATTTGACTTACCTGGCCGTCCTCATGGCGGCAAGCTGACCGCTGCGGCTCCCCCATCAACTCTGCTTACTCCTCCTGCTGAGGTGGAGTATAGGCATCGATTCGGGGATCGATTTATAGTGTCTAGATGAGACACGCTAGATCGATCCCCAATACATCAAACACTACCGGCAGGTAGTATAGACGTACCTTAAGCCCGTTGCTTCTTGTCCTATCTTCACAGATTAAGGAGAACATTTTTTCTCCTTCCTTCTTATAACAACCTTTTATGTAATGGAAAACTCGTATGTCCCCCCTCATTCTTCTCTTTTCCAGACTAAACAAACCCAATTTTTTCAGTCTTCCCTCATAGGTCATGTTTTCTAGACCTTTAATCATTTATGTTGCTCTTCTCTGGACTTTTTCAAATTTGCCCACATCTTTCCTGAAATGTGGTAACCAGAACTGGACACAATACTCCAGCTGAGGCCTAATCAACACAGAGGAGAGCAGAAGAATTACTACTTGTGTCTTGCTTACAACACTCCTGCTAATACATCCCAGAATGATGTTTGCTTTTTTGCAACAGTGTTTTTAAGGCTCAAACAAGGCAAATAAAAACCCCAAGTTTATTCAGTTAAAATATCATGGGGGGTGGGGGGGAAGCCTAGCCATGACTTCTGAATACTCGGAGTTAGCAATAGTAGGGCTCTTGTCTTAGAAGGTTTTATCAATACATCATGCAGAGTCTGATGTTATCTGGAGACTAAAGAACACTTCACTCCTGATTCTTTTCAGAAACTCCTGCACAGGAGTAGGTGACAAACGGAAAGTCCCTAGTAGTGACTGCTGATAGGCTAGCATGTGTGTAGAATGTGTTGGGGCAGTAGGGTGTCTCCAAACCACTGCCGCCAATAGCCGGAGCACACAAACCCAACATAACCAGCAGGAGTCACGTGAAACAGCATTTCATACCCTATACAGCTCCAGAACAACTGTTTGAGCCAAACTTCTGGAAACAGCCTCTTAACGGTTTCAGCTCTGCTGGATTCACACTGATGCCAGCAGCCTGAGTCACTGTTCTCTGCTTTCTTGATGCTACTTTTTTTTTTTTCCCCCCACCTTGGTCCCAGGCAAGCCACACACTTGTGCTCCAGGACCAGCCCTCTAAGGGAGGGAGATTTGCACAAGAGATACTTCTCATAACTGGGCTACAAAAGCTGCTCCTCTACTGTAGCATCACTCTGCTTCTGCCAGCTCTTCTAAAACTGGAGCCCCAAGGAACCACCTTCAGGGCCTTTCACTACAAACTAATTTCACCACTGCTTCCACCTTATCTCTGGAAGCCTGAAACCAGTCACCAACTAGTTAACTTTGGTGTCATAACTTGCTTGTTCTCATGTGTACTACCTGCATCTACCTCTTTGACCCCTGCCACTCTTTATCCTTCCCTAGTGCACATCTTTCCCCACAACCACTTTCCTACCCTGTGTCTTTCTAACAACCTGTGGTGCTTGCACACTATCCAGCCTCCTTTACTCCAATCACTCCAGTTCCATCAGAATAACACAACCCAAAGTAAAAGCTTTCACTCTTAAAGAAAAAAGTTAAAATGCAGAACCATCGTGTCCTGCGTCTACAACAAATGGAAGCAACCACATGATCTTATCACTGTAATCTTTTTCTTGGCTTCTACCGCCCAATAAATATTTTTGCCCTTGCACTTTAATAGTAAATTCCTCAAGGAGGGGACTTCATCTTATGTTTGCAAGGCAACTGCACCCTTGTTGTGCTGTGTAAATAACATACTTGGGGGGGGGCAAGGTGAAGTAGGAAGAGTCTTGCCCTTCATATGGAAGGGGAGTAGGGTAGAGGGTGAGAGGATGTGTGGGACAGGGTAGGGATGAGAGAGTCTGCCCCTCACAGCTTGCATTGACATTGCAGCACCACCCATGCAGGCAATTGTAGTGTGGGGGGTTAGTCAGGGATTGCCATCTAATCCTACTCAGAGCAGGTCTAGAGGACACAGTGACTAAAAACATGGGTGGCAATCCATGCCTCGTATACACAAGCAGTCACAAGATCACTGGCCCCGACTGGTGGCTGTGCACTTAAGGAAGAATTCCCCCAAAAGTCTAGTGTACGCAAGACCACAGGGTGGAGGTTATTGCTAAGGAGGATTTCAAGGCTGGTAGGTAGCTAATGAGGTTGCTCGATGGGGATGCCCTGCCTTTTGCTAGGAAAAGAGCAGACGTGCTACTCCTGGCGGGATAGAGGGACAGCACATCACTGGGATGTGGTTCAGGGACAGCTCTGGGTTGGGGTATGGGAGGGAGGTACGATGGGTAGGACAGTGCTGGGGACGGGGGAATGAGGGGAGCTTGCTCTTCATGGGCTGGAGCAGCCACTCACAGAGGGGTTGAGGAGTAGTTGTCCTTGGTGGGAGGGTGCTGGGGGTGAAGCGGCCCTAGCGATAGGGGGGAGGTGACCCTCATGGGACGGGGCTGTGGGTGGTGGAGCAGCCCCTGGCAGGGGGATGTGGCAGGGAGCTGCCGCCGGTGGGACAGGGCTAGGGGTACTGGGGCAGCCCTAAGGTGGTATTGGGATAAGGGAGAGGCAGCCCCTGGGGGAGGCGGTGCCCCGCGCGGGGAGGGTGTCCCTGGGAGCGCTGCGCTGCCCCCTGGCAGGGGTCTCTGGGCCGGGGAGGGGCCCCCTGCTCCGACCCCGCGGGGGTGAGAGTGACAGCGCCTCGGGAGCTGGGCGGTTCCAGGCCTCGCCTCGCCCCACCCCGGGGGGCTGCCGGACCCCGAATACAGCAGGTACCTACCTCCCGGGGGTGGGAACGGGCCGGAACACCGTCCCGGAAGCGAAACCCCCCGAGCGGGCCGCACCCCGGAAGAAAATTCCTCCCCCCTCTTCCAGTTCGTATCCCCCCGCCCCCGGTGCCCCGGTAAGGAGCGGCCACACGTCATGTGACCACGCCCATTGGAATGCGGCCGCCATGACTCTTTGGGGGCGGAGCCTGGCTTCCGTCATCGTCATTGTTCTGTGGGTAGGTCCTATGACAATAGTTTTGCTGGGACCATGATTGCCGCTGCACCGTCACGTGACAGCGTTGCGAGGCGGACATATATACCGGTGGCACCGCCTCCCTCGTCCCTTTTGCTGAGCCGGTGAGTGCAGCGCGGTGGCCTGGGGCCGGGTGAGTATCGCGTCGCGCGCCTTGAGGCCGCTCTGGCGGCTCCATGCTGGTCAGTGCCGACCCCATCGCGGTCCCGAGGCGGTGTGCGCCCTCTCCCGGCGGGGCTTTGCCGCCGATGGGTGCGGGCTGAGGAGGATGGAGATGGATTTTCCTCCCCCCCCCCCCGCACCACCCGTCGCCGTGTGTGGGCTCCTGCTCCTCGGTGGCTTCGTTGAGCCTTGAATATTGGGGGCTGTAGTACCCTTGAGCTTTTCCTAGTTGGCGTAGGGGTGGCTTTGGTGGGCGCCGACTTCGTGGGCATCAGAGGCTATGGGGTTGCACGTGGTGCAGTGCCAGGTAAGTTGGGCTCTGCCCTTAGCCTCCCCGGTCTGGGAGAGGCTTCAGCAGAGCATTAAGTGACTCTAGTGTAGTGGTTTTCAACGTATGTTTCGCAGGTGATGCCTAAGATTTCCCGAGGGGTCTGCACCTCCATTAAAAAATTGTATGTGGCTGCACATGAAAAGCGCCTGCTTTAGAGAGACGCCTGCTAGTAGACTGGCCAAAGCAAGTCTGTGGTGTGTGTGTGACAGTCCCTGACTCTTAAAAGGCAGCCCATTGCTTGTCCTAAAGCTGTTCTGACAGAATGTTTAGGCCTCAGCTCTACCAACCAGCAACTTGTAGGAATAGATCAAAAATAGTGTTGTGGCTCTGTTCCTCTATTTTATAATGATGTGTAGGGTTCTATGTAAGCTCATAATAGATCTATAGAGCTTGCCGTAGCTTGGGTGCCCATTGGTAGCTTCTCAATAGGAAGTAGCTTGAGGAGGGATTGGTCTTTCTTCCAGCCCGTATGGTGAAGGTGGAGATAGAACTGGAAAGATGTAGCATCGGTGTAGGTGGAAATGCCCTTAGAGTGAGTTGGAAAGAATATCTGACCATTGTATGAGAACACGTGGTGAAAAGTGTTGAATCTCTCCTCGTGTAATGCTATGTGCAGTAGTAGGAGAGCAAGCAGGTCTTTGTACAAGCATGGCTTTTCCTTAGTAATAGTTACCGGGCCCCAGATTTCCTTTTTTTAATGGGATAGTGTCATATCTCAGTGCTACTTGCCCTCCATGTACGTGCAGATGATGAAAACCATGTTGGTAGGGACATCTGAGAGTATGATGAATACCAACATCTCTGAGCTGGACATGGGGTATATTTATCACTGGGCAATGGCATAAGTAGTTTGGAGGTAGTATGTTCTAGTCCCGTTTAGGCAGGCAAAATCAAATTGTAATAGTGATTGCCTGAGTGTAACTAGGTGCCTCTAAAGTTGTTATTGTAGAAGGAATGGTGGGTAATAATTAATGTCCGGGGGGGAGGGGGGCTGGCTATATTTTTTTATTGCAAAAAAATTCTCATTGGCATTAACTGGCCCTTTTAATAGTCTGAGACCTAACAATAATGCTTCCAGAACAGGTTGAAGTGAATTTGTAGTACAGTGTGTGCTGTAGCTGTTCTGGAATAATTGCTTTGGAGTCCTATTAGTCTTGCACCTTTTGTCAACCTGACCTCAAATTTTCAGACTATCTAGGTAGGCTATTTTCTGAAACTGAGGAAATTATGTAACATATACATCTTCTGTTTTTAGCCATGATACATCAAGCAAGTTCTTCCCTCACTGGTAACTACAAAACTGGTAGGTACTGCTTTTTAACTGTAGGGTTTAATTGTGGGGGACAAGTACTCTCTGGCCTAGTACAGATCCACTTATGTCTGGCTTGACTGTTTTAAAGAAATCTGGAGTGCCTGCTGATTTCTCAGGAGGTACAGGGCCAGTGTTGCTACTGGAAGATTCATGGAGCTGTTTATATAGCAAGTTGCTCTTAATTGGCCCTCTTTGATAGCTGTATGGGCAATCCTCACCCTGCCGTAGGTGAAGAACATCATTCTTTCCCTATATCATGGGGTAGCCGTCTTAGTGTGTATCCACAAAAACAACAAGGAGTCCGGTGGCATCTTAAAGACTAACAGATTTATTTGGGCATAAGCTTTTGTGGGTAAAAAACCTCACTTCATATAATATCTCCCTTCAATCAGTCTAAAGGGATATTCTATTCTGTTGTAGTTCTCCTTCCCTCCACTAATAACACTCTTGCATCCTTGGAGGTCATCTGAAGGGGCTAAACAATGGCTTGATTTTTTGGGACAGGCTCACATTCTGATTTCTAGGACAATCACTTCAGATAGGCCTATAACAAAAGGTTTTGCAGTGAAAGACTGCTATTAAACTGAACAGCCAATGATGCTTTAAAGATAAGAGTAGTGGACAGAAGTGATTTCTGAGAACTCTATTCTGAGGCTTTATTCGGTGCCTGTTATCTTTGATCTCAGACTTTGTTTTACCAATGCCTGATTTGGTTTCTTTGTTTCTTTTGTTAGCAGACCGAGACCTGATGCTACTTGCTAAGGTAAAATCATGTTTAATTTTTTGCATCATAAATGAGGGACAAAGTTACTTAAAGAGAAATAAATGTAAATTATTGTCTAGAGGCCTTGTTTTTAATCCGATCAGTACGCTAGCTAAATATTTCCAGCAGCTAAATACCAGACTTTCCCCTCGTGCCACAATGATGACACTTATTTGCTACTCTTGACAAGAGAATGATGAGAGCTCTCAACCACCTGTATTTCAAACTGAGGCACAACACTGTTGAGAACAGTTTCATCTATTGATGTCTGAACCTGTTTCATAACTCTCCTCTCTTTTCTCAGGATTTAATGGAGGAAGTTGGAAGCCCCATAGAAAGAAGATTATCTGGTAAGAAACAGAATAACTCCTCTTGGAAAAACATCTCCATGGCCCGTTAATGGGTTTCCCCTTCCTTTATGGAGCTGAGGCAGTGCAATGACAAGGATGGTTATGGAACATGTTTAGAGTTCTGTGTCTGCTTAATACAGCAGAACAATTCTAACTCTCACTATTACTCAGTCTCTTGGATTGTCTTCTGTGGTTGAGTAGCTGTTTCTAGAGCATCTTTTCATTCAGCGCCACTCCCGCCTTTTTTGTAGATCACACTAACTAAACCAAACTCCATGTTAGAAAAATAGCTTAGAACCAGTCTCACCAAAGCCGATACAGTGATGACAACATAGTTCAGCAGAATGCACAGTGACGAACACAAGCTTTGTCTTTCGCTCCTATCTGATGTATCTGGCTATCATGTGATCCTCCCTGGTACATGTTCAAAATGCTAAAATGGTAATGGTTCCTAATTTTTTCCTTTTTCTCTTCATATAGGCCTGGAAGGTGAATCCTGATGATGAAAGGTAAGACATTAATTCTGACCTGAGCAGGTTGATCCTCTGGCGAAAACTGCTGATATTTGGCTAGTAAATAGTGTCTAGGGAAGAAATCTACTCTAAAGAAGTGGCTTTTTTTCTTTTTGGGCTGCCCAAGTCTTTCATGCACCTCAGACAAATTTAGAAGTAAATTAGGAAATAACTTGACTTGCTTTGTATTTTCAACTACCGTTCTCTTATATACAGCCTCCACTGGAGATAACATAATTCAGCAGATGGTCTGTGAAGAACATTCTGTACTGTCTCTTGCTCCTATCTGATGCATCCTCCAGTTGCTTGTGATTTACTCTGGCAGCTAGTTCACAAAGAAAGCTCAGGTCATAAATGTGCTCTTCCTTTGTCTGCCAAAAGTGCTTTGAAGACTGGCTGGCTTTCAAGCAAAATTTCTTTTTTTTGCTAGTCTTCTCTAGTAACTGAATTAGAGAGAAATGCTCAAAAGAGCATCTGTGCTGGGAGTTTGGTCTACTTAATGTCACAGCCCTGAGTCATGTAGTTATGTTGACCTCTGTTTTAGGTGTAGACCCAGCCTAAATGTCTAACATGCTGGTACCCTGATGACCATATTGTTTTTGAGGTCTTCCCCCCTCACACCCCAGGTCTGTCTTACATCTGTTTTTTTATTCTTACATTGTTGGCTCTTTGGAGCAGAGACAGTCTTTGTTCTGTCTGTACAGTGCCTTGCAGAAATTGGTCTTTGTCCATGATTGCTCCTAAATGCTCCAGTAATACAAATAATAAATAACTAGTGGCATGGGTACCATAACTGTCTCTTCTTTACAGGCTGTGTTAAATAGATTGGCTTCGGATGACCACCTGCACGATGTATGGAGATAAAAATTCCAACTTGAACACAGTTCCATATTGTTTGCAGGGAGAGTAGAGCACAGAACACTTCATACAAAGGTAACTTTGGAGGACACACTTTCTAGTGTAAATACTACATATTTCACACTGTCCTGCAGCCATCTATTTAATCTGCTTTGAATGTTGGCAGTAGGAAACCTTAGGGCTTTCAAAGTGGAGTGAAGCCAGGAAGGGAAAAGTATATGCAACAAACAAGAAATGTAGTATGTGAGGTTGATCTAATAGCATCTGATCCTGTTAGACAATTTTCACTAGGATTCTTCAAATGTGTACAATTAATATTCTTATAGTATTAAACCTGCTCTACGGGGAGCAGAAATCCTAAGGCAACTCTCCTTTAAATTGCAGCAGGTGTAGCTTTAGGGCAAGTGGCCACACCAGTATTTTAATCTGACAACTAAGTTTAGTTAGTTTGCCAAAGCAGAGTACTTTTTTTTTTTCTCAAGCCCTAACTATTTTATCCTGCTGTAATAGCATTAGAAGTTTAACATGCTATTGACCAATTGTGGGAACTGTCTGGTTTTTTAAATCTTTGTCCATAAGACTAAGAGGTGGCTCTAGCAGAGGAAGACACTAGCAGATGCAAGAAGCTGCTAAGTTAGTCAGGGTTTGCTCCAGAGGGAGCCCTGTCCATCTTTATTTGGGTGGTGAGCAAATGGGATCTAGGCCTCCAGACTTGTCGTCTTCACTGCAGAGTTAACTTAGGGGCCACACTTGAGTTAAGACCCTAACTGTTCACATACAACCCTGTGGCCTGAGTGGTGGTACTTTACACTCAAGCTAGTGTATGCCCTGGGACAGGCCAGCTAATGCCTGAGTGCTGCTTATCGCTTTGCTTTGCAATCAAGACTCAGCTAAATCAGCTGAGTGCTGATAACCATCCAGTGCCTTCCCATAACTTCTACCCTGTGTGCTCAGGACAGACAAGTTCTCCGATAGCTCACTGTGAGCAAATCATAGAGCCATGGGATATGCACCCAAAAGTCCTAGCAACACACAAGTGGATACAGCACCAGTAACTCAGATATGGCTTTGCAGTCTGGCTGCTTGCACCCAGGCTAAGCCAACCTGAGTGCTCAGACCCAACTGCTGATCACCTGAGTTACCTCATCAGTGAAGAGACGTACCCAGGAAGGGGACAGTAAAATAAAGAGCTCCTGGAGGGTCTAATAGGATTGGTGCAGGATTCTTAGGCAAGTACCCATCTAGGTTAGAGAGGAGGATGTCATCGTATGTAATGGAAAACAGGCTGTCTGTGTACTGTAGGTGATGATGAATCAGGTCTCTGATCCTAATGAGGATAAAATTGACTAAACACTGATACAGTTCTATAATAATTAAATACTACAGAAGCTTCTTATGAGCTCCAGCTAATACCAGCTTTCTGTTTCAGGCTTCCAGAGGGTGCTTGGATATCCTGTAAGTACTGTATTTTTAACTTCATGGGAATACTAGAGTAACTAGAGGTGGGAAAGGGATGGGTCTAGAGTATGCCTCTAAAATAATGAGGTTCTAGCTATAATCAGAGACTCTGTTAAAGCATATAGAAATATCTGTGTTGGTTGCTTATTGCACATTACATCCTAAAATAGTAGAGGAATAGGGGGAGAATTGGCAGAGGGCCCAACACTAACAACTTATCCAGTGTAGCAAACATGTACAGCTCCCATTGACAGAAGACTGTTTCTCATCTGATACTCCACCACAGCCTATCCTCACCACACAGATTTTAGTTAAAAACAGATTGTTGCCCAGTCCATACAAGCAGCCTGTATGATGAGATGCAAACAGACTGACTCAATCATGGAGGTCTGTAATTAGCTCTATCTGATTTCAGGCATCTGGCTTGGATTTTCCTGTTTCATGGTTGGTTGTTTGAGTTGTCCTTACACTCTGCTTCATTCCAGGACTGGGGTGACTTGGATGTACAGAGTGCTGCTATTAGCAGTGGTAAGTCATCAGTATGCTAGTTTTGCTTTGGTTTTAACTTGGCATAATGTAATAAATAGTTCGGTGCCCTGCTACAGTCTGGTGTCCAGGTGCTGACATCTAATGTCTCATGCATTGTGGTGGAAATCATACTAAAGTTCTTAATGTAGAATTCCTGTGAGGTTTCCTGGCTTGTCCTTTTCCCTTTTCTGCCACAAGATTTCAGGTACTGCTAGCCTGCAGGGCTCACTTAAGGATAATCCAAGGTAGTGCTTCACCAGAGACTTAATGCTTTGTTTTGAGACCTGTGGATAAACAGCTACAGTGGATTTTGAAGACTTGTATTCTAGGGAATCGTGGAATGTTGTAGGCTAATTCACATAGCAGCTGTCTCCTACAGGGTTTATAATGATGTTGACAAATGTCTGACCTGAAATCAGTATGTGGACTGCTTCATTACTGAAAGACCCTGTAAATGAAGTAATACAGACATGAAGACACTATTTTACTTTATGCAGAATTGCTTCCTTTTTACTCATGGAGAGCTGTCAAAAAGAAACTAACGCTCTCACTTCTGCTTGTTAGGTCCTGGCCCTGCCTTGAATAAACTTGGGTGAGTATGTATTTTTGTTTAGACCAATCAGCTGTTAACAATGCTCCTACTAGCTACACGTTGTAACCAGTGATGAAACTAGATTCTGCCAAATGAATGTCCATGATATTACTCCTTTCCGTTCCATTTACTCTGAGGTTACATTCTTGCTCTGTCAAAGTTAGAAATGGGAAAGGCAATGTGTCCTCTAAACATAGACAGGCCCAGAAGCTTGGAGTGGAAGGGATTTTAAAAATGTACTGAATACATGGAGCGTATTGTGGCATCTCAACTGTTAGAATACTTTAACTTGTCCCTTTTGCTCTAGAGGTTACCAATTGAAATGACACTTATGTCTGGATGAACACCTCAGATGATGGGGTCTGAAACCTCTACTGCTTAGGATGGGCCAAGGAATGATCTGTTCACTCCCTTAAATGATTAAATTAACCAAGCTTTTAAAAAAAACTAGTTCATACTTCACTTGGATCACTTCTGCTAGTCTTCCACACTGTAGATCAAGGAAATCCAGTTGAGCGGGTTATAGTCTAGCTAGTTTGGGTTACTAATTCATGTTATAATACACTTTAAACAACTTTCTTTTCCCCTCCATAAGCATTAATATTAGAAGATGATGGATGATCAGGACAGCATTTCAAGTGAGGTTTGTATCTTACTCTGTTCCTTTGTGGGTTATATGTGGCAAAACCAGCTGGGTTTTAATCCTGTAGAAGAAACTGCATTGTGTGATGGAACCAACCTTTCATTGTTGTGCTTGTATGAAGCTTAGTGGCTTCACTTGTTTTTAAACTCTGGGCCTAGATACAGACGTGTATTACTGTCAAACACTAACACTTTTTCAAGAATGCGGAGATGTGATAGGTGCGCCTCTAAACAATTAAGGAGCAAGCCCTTGTTCCAATTATAAAATACTGGGGCTTTCAAAAAAACAACAGTTTTAGCCCAGCACTGTTCCCACTATAGTCGGGGTGGGGGACGACTCCCATTAACTTAAATGAGAGGGGCCAACACAGAGCACTCACAAAAAAGTTAATAGGCTTGTAAGGTGGAACTTGCCCATCTTGAGATGCTCCTAAATTTTCTTCTGATTTGAATATGCCTCCTGCACCCACTTTAACACTATGATACCACAGAAGCAATATGGGAGTAACGTTCAAAAAGCTTAAATTCCTACTATAGCACTTTGGGTCACTCTGCAAAATGGTGATGGCAATTCTTGCAGCAGAGTTTCATGGGATGAAATGACTAAAACTGCATAGTACACATCTGTGCAGAACCTTGGTCTCCTGGGCCCTAGCCACTGGACCACAGTGATAACTCCTTGTCTACAAAAATCATAATATATAGGTGCAAATTCACCAACATTGATATTGGTGTCAGATTAAGTACGAGGCTATTCCTCCAGTACCTGGAAAATGTAAATGTTCAGAGAAGATTCTAGCTGTGAAACCAGACTGAGTCGATTCACAGCATTTGGAATCCAGATTAAAATCTACTAACTGCATATCTAGGATGCCTCCCCTGGAGCTGTATGATAGAGGTCCCCTTCTCCCTTGCTTTCCTTTACAACTGAACAAACAGTGACACTTGGCTTGGGGCTAGAATTGAAGCCTGTGATGACTTAGATTATAAGAGTAGTGGACAGAACCAGGTTTCTGAAAACTTCACTCTGAGGCTTTGAAACTAGTAGTATGCCTGCAGGCGGAGCAAACAATGACATGTAACATTTGAATTTATTTTTTTCCCCTCTAGGGCTGGAGCGCACTCCTGGAAAAAGGATCACTTTGCTGAGGTAATTCTTTACTTGAACTTGGAGCAGAGTCTTTGCTCTGGTTCTCTGGCTGCCAGTGGAAGCACATCCTATGCTAGATATGTGCATTGAATGAAGTGTTTGCAGCCATTATGAGCTGCTCTGCTTTTTAGAGTTAGCTCTGGACAGTTGCCAGAAGCTGGGAATGGGTGACCGCAGATGGATCACTTGATTATCTGTTCTGTTCATTCCCTCTGAAGCACCTGCCATTGGCCACTGTTGGAAAACGGGATATTGGGCTAGATCAGTAGTTGTCTAACTTTTTTGAATTGGTGACCCCTTTCACACACAAGCCTGAGTGCAACCTCTGTTCTCCCGCCCATAAGTTAAAAATGCATGTTAAAATATTTTAACATTATTATAAATACTGGAGGCAAAGCAGGGTTTGAGGGTGGAGGCTGACAACTCATAACCTCATGACCCCACCACCAGTTTGAGAACCCTAGGGCTAGATGGACCTTTGGTCTGACCCAGTATGGCTGTTATGTACATTCTAAAGCCACACAGCTCTCTGCACAGACCCAAAGCCATAGTGGACTGAAGATGTTTCTAAGAATGTAGTGCTGAGGCTTTGCTGCTTATAGATGTCTGTAATGTAAATGGTCATCTTTAGTCATGAGAATAGAATTACCAGACAACTTGATATGGTAAGTTGGCTGTTGCATTTATCTGATATGTAATTATGAAAATAATATTGTAAGATTCCTCTTCCACATCAGTTTTATGAAACATCCACTCTTACAATTGATCAACCTCACTGCTAGTTCACCAATTCTAAAAAGCAGAGAGATTCCCAGAAAGTCACACCCAACCCAAGAGCATTCTCCATCTTCTATATGGTTTGACCTAATTTTGTTTTTATATGCTAGCTGTCTCAGTGGCAGGTTGGAATTAGGGTTGTGTACTGCAGTGTGACTTTCATTCTCTCCACTGAGAGTGAGAGATTATTCAATCCTGCTGGAGCTAAACAAAACTATTCCACTGCTGACTAAAGTATATTGGTGAAATGCTGACTTCCTCTCTCTCTTTCTGTGTGTGTACTGTTGATGATGATTTTGTTGTAAACAATGGGAATCTCTCTGAAAGAGAATGAGGAGGACTCTTATGCTGAAACAGTACAGAACTTCAAGTTGTCTCTAGTAAGAATCTGATTCCACCAGCCAGAACCTGTTTGTAAAAACTGAATTATTATGTTGCAGAGTAAAGTTGGTCAAACATGCAGTGAAGCAATCAGCCCTCTGCCTGCCTGAGAGGTAAGGATAAAGCAGAGTAGCTTAGATTTTTGGAAGCTCTTGAGGGTCCATTGAGCTGTCAGTGCAGTTTAGTGAGGAGTGACTGAACCTAGTGCTGTGACTGTTTTGCATATATTTGGCCATATCTGCTAGCTCCCATGACACTTTTCCTTGTGTTAGTCCTGCAGTTCCTGTTCAGCAATGGGGATGTCAGGAGAATTCTTCTGACTCTCATACCAGCAGAAATGTTCAATTAATTCTTTATGCAGAATCATTCTTAGAAAACAGCTTGACTTCCATGGCTGACCATTAGAAGGACAGTGTCTGTCTTGCTTCCATTAAAGCTAATGAGAGCAGGATTTGGGCCCCTTTTACTGGTGACTGTAATACAGTCTGATCACTGCAGTCAAAGAAAGCTAGAAGCCCATTTTAGTCACATTCTACCTTAGGGTAACTCTGAACCAAAGAGCTGCTTCAAAGCCAGCACATCTTAGTCTGTCACTAACTTTTCATGCTCCCACTTTGTAGGAGAAGTAACAGTAGAGGGATGACAGCCTGAAACTAAACGCCCTAGTGAATGAAAGTGCTATTAAGCCGATACAATGATGATAACATAGTTCAGCAGAATACACAGTGACGAACACAACTTTGTCTTTCGCTCCTATCTGATGTATCTGGCTATAGCTGAATCCTGACATTAAAGAGCTCTTGTGGTCTTAAGTGACTACATGAAAATAGCACCTTCTTACTCCACATTACCTGCTCCTTGGGGGTAATTAGTATGTCCACTTGAAGCCTAACTTGCCCATGGGTTGTTAAGGGAAGAATTATACAACCAGGGGCAATGGCTTGGCCCATAGAACCTCTATGGGGTGTGTGTAAGGAGAACCTTCTTATAAAGGACATACCCTGGTGTTGAGCCTTGTAGGTCCAGTGCTTTGGTGGAAGGTTCCTTTGCAAAACTAAGATCCAGTTGTACAGATCTGCTAGCAGTTAAATGCATGAGACTGGTGCACTTGCATTTTTACAGTGCAGGTTCCAAAATGCAGGTGGGAACTTCTAACTACTGATGAAATTAGATTCTGCCAAATGAGTTCCAGTGCTGTAAACCATTTCCACTCTTGCTGAGGTGCTACTGATGGGAGAACTCTTAATTAATGTCCATTTTCCTTCTCTTTAGAGAGCAAGATTGGTTTGAATGGGACAGTTGAGGAATCAGAAAGGTGGGTATCACTTTACTTGCATTGCTTCAGCACTTAACAGTGAAATGCTGCTTTGATCCCTTTGCTGGAATGGAGAGATGATGATTACAACCTTAGCTTGAACTCTCTCTCTGATGAGTGATGGAAAATCTAAGGTCTGATCTATTCCTGTCAATAAACAGCTTGTGCTTTAGAGATCAATGCTTCATCCTATAACAGTTTTTGCCTCTCTCCTTGCAGTGTGAAGGCATCGGATTGTGTTTCCAGCAACTCCTAAGTTTTGCCCACAGAAGACAGTGCCCCTGCTTCTGAGGTGCTTGGGTATAGCCATGGAGGGTTCAGAGTCAATCCTGCAGCAGTGGGTGTGTCAAGCTGGAGGGAAGCAGTCTCTCTGCCACCCCATTTAGACTATCAGTTTGGCCTGGAGTCCTTCCTCCGCAGTCCTGCCTGCACTCAGAGCTCACCAGGACCATTTAAGGGGCTTGCAAGGGTGTTGAAAGGACAGATGAGGCAGCAGTACTTGCTGTGTTCTACGCTTGCCACAATAGGTGACATGACTTCTGGATGAAGAGTAGTCTACAAATTTGTGCAGAAAAGATTACATTCAGAATGTCTTGTTGCCCCACTTGTCACATGCTTCTACATTGATACACACTTTAGTCTGTTGCTATATATCCAATTAAGAAACTAGACTTGCTCTGAACTTTTGCTATGTGTCTTTTAACCAGCACTAAGTAGACTTTAGAAGTAAAATAACAGCTGTTTAAGAAATTTGAAATGTGCTAAAATAAACTCATCACAAATGATTAGTCTGGTGTAGTTGTGTATTATGTATGAGTTTGAAGTCTCAGGGTATGTCTACACTATGAAATTAGGTCAAATTTATATAAGTCAATTTTTAAAATTGTCCACATTATGTGCATTAAGTTGGCAGAGTATCCTCACTACTGTGGCTAGCATTGACCTATGGAGCAGTGCACTGTGGGTAGCTATCCCACAGTTCCTGCAGTCTCTGCTGCCCATTGGAATTCTGGATTAAGCTCCCAATGCCTAATGGGGCAAAAACATAGTGGTTTGGGGTACATGTTATCTGTCACCACTCACTCTGTAAAAGCACTAGTGGACAAACATTTTGTGCCAGACACCAGGGAGGTATGTTTCTCCTTGATGCAAATCCACCCTCTTGGTTGATTTTAATTCCCTGTAAGCCAACCACCCTCCCCCTTCAAAATAACTTTTGAAACCATGCATTCAAACAGACAAGGTAACCTGGGGAGGAGGGAAGGACAAGGCCACATGGCTTATTATAGCCACACTAGAAATCTGTTCGAATGACAGCTCCAACAGATGCTAATAGGGAAGCAAAGCCTCAGAATTGTCCCACCTCCACTCTTCTGTGCTCACTTAATTCTTTCCTGGCCTCTGCCACTTATGCCTCCATGCATTAAGCTGTGCCCTATCAGTGCGGGAAGATTGCATGAGCTTGGAAAACATGTCCTAGTGCAGGGGTAGGCAACCTATGGCATGCATGCCAAAGGCAGCACGCACAGTACCTGGGTCCTGGCCACCTTTATGGGGGGCTCTGCATTTTAATTCAATTTTAAATGAAGCTGCTTAAACATCTTAAACCTTATTTACATACAACAATAGTTTAGTTATATATTACAGACTTCTAGAAAAAGACCTTCTAAAAATGTTACAATGTATTACTGGCATGTGAAACCTTTAAATCAGTGAATAAATGAAGACTTGGCACAGTACTTCTGAAAAGTTGCTGACCCCTGTCCTAGTGAGGGGTGGGGTGTGTGTGCTTGTGCCTTCTAAGCTGATAACCTTAGGGACAGATGATTGGGGGAGTGTAGAAATATTCTACACTCTGATTCTGGGGGGACTGCATGGTCACCTGTGCTGCTGAGTTTGCCATGGTGACCAAACAGGAAATGAAATTAAAAAGTTCCTGGGGCTTTTCCTGTGTACCTGGCTAGTGCATTGGCGTTCAAAGTGCTGCCCAGAGTAGTCACAAAGGAACAATATGGGATAGCGCCTGGAGGCCAATACCATTCAACCCAGCAAAGTTGATTTTAGTGCTACTCCCCTTGCTAGGGAGGCGTACAGAAGTCAAGAGTCCTTTAGGTCAACAGAACAGGGTTTGGTGTGTAGATGGGTGAATTTAAAAATGAAGGCAACAGCTAAATTTGACACACTAATGTGGAACAGGTCTCAGTGTGGGTTTTCCTTAAAATAGAATGTACCCTGAACTTAAAACTCTCCTGGGTCTAATGCTGTAGACTATCAGTCTGGAACTGACAGGTTATTTACATTCCCATACAATTTAGTACACACTTGGAGTACAGAAGGAAAAAAACTGAAAAGGAAATAGGCTTAAGCTTTATGCTGCTTTAAACACTTCGCTCCTGCTCTAAAGTTTCTCAGACTCAAGGAATAGTCCTAGCACCACTGAGTAGAAATACCCTTCTCATCTAACTTGACTCTGAATAGCTGAACAGGAGTTTACTGCCTGCCCTAGTTCAGTTATCTGCCACAGAGGGTCTTATGCTCTCAAAGCAGTGAGCTGCTGGCTTTGTGCTGAACTCCTGTGCTGTTTCATTTGAGTGTAGCCTAGCTGTGGCTAAAGAACTTCAGGTGCATGCTTTTGGTGGGGGGGTAAAGTACAGATATGTTTGACTCACTTCAGTAGCAGTATATGTACTATTTAGGTACTTTTTTAAAAGTTACATTCCACATCAAGCTTCCACCCTTGTGCTGCAATTGGCAAATGTATATGCTGCTGGTGTCCTCACTAGCACTGCTATTACAGGGATAGAGGGGCATAGCAGTGAACCTGAGGTGATTAGCAGAGGAGTTAGTATCTCTATTCACATCCCACCCTTAGTGGGGAAAAAGCAGTGGTCTGTAGCCTAAAGCAAAATTGAACTGATTATACTTAATGTGGACAAATTGACTTGGTTGAAGCACTCCTTGGCATAGACCTCTGTACAATACCTAGCACAATAGAGCCCTGATCTGGGGACTCAGCTGCTACTATAATATTGATCAAGTCTCTAGCCAAGGCCCCCTGGCTGCTGCAAATTGACAGTTCTCAAGGGTGAAGTGCTACAACAAGCCCTGGCAGAGATGCAGCATATCTTCAACAGATCTTTGCCAAGCATTGGTGCTTTCACAGCCCCTGACTTGAAGTGGTTTCCATTCCATAGGGGGTTTACTGTTTGGTTCACTGTCTCACCACCCCCACTATAAAAATTATTCCAGCACCCCTGTCCTCTGGTGGTTTCTGACAGCACCTGTTCACATATGAAACAGCCCAGGATCAGAAGGCATTTAATTATTTTTTGCTTCTAAATATCACTGCACAGGTTAAGTTGCTCTACAAAAGCCATCCTTACTATTAAGGTACAGCAGTTTATAACATTTTATAAAGAGAAAAGGTCATTAAGAGGCTAGTGTGTAAATGAAAGATTTGACACCTGTAAAATCTCAGTAGTTCCTCATCTAGAGTGATTCATTTACACTGAAAGTATGGTATTAAACACCTGTTTTATAATAAGTGCAAATATGGTTAATCATCTTCAAGCTGAAAGGTAACAAGTGGCACAAACTGGTACATTTAATGCTAGCACCAGTAGCTTCTAACCACCAGTTACTTCCTCCAATGTGCATCCACCTGCCTGGGTCACTGCTCTGAAAATAACAGGGTTTAACAACTGCTGTCAGACAGCTCCAAAAATAGGTGTCCCACTGTTGAGGACAGGATAAAACAAGCCTTGGTAGAAACAGGCATCCATAACAGTGACTACACTTGGATGAAAGTGGCATCACACCTTGTTGACAAGGCACTAGCCTTTGTCCACCACCATAGCCTTGCCTTCCCACAACATATAGCAGTTAGAGCAGCAGCTTTTAGAGGATTTTTTTACCTTTTTCAGAAGCTCCTAAATCACTTAGTCACAAATTGTACACTTTCACATCATGGCTGTTCTCTATGTTCAATGGATTTGGAGACACACCTGCTACTCCTGAGAGAGCAGTGGGTCTGAATAGACTCTAAAATTGATCAAAACAGAGGCAGCCTTCTGCATTTTGTACTTGAAGATATGTTAAGAAGCACAGAAATTTGGGACACGGGTTTTTGAAGCCAGTGTCTGATCTATAGTTCTAGGTGAAATGGAATGGGGAGGCCTCTGCACATTGGCTAGCACATACACAAGTCTATATGAGTAAAGTTTCTCTTCAGTACATACAAAATCATGGAAGCCAAAGGCACAAGCAAGGTCTGTCTTCATCCAACACTCCCGTATTACTTCTTGAAATACCACACTTCATTGTGCCTATTGAAGAGCTTGAAGGGACTATCATAGCCAGCAGTATAATAGAAGTCTTCATGGAATGACTGACCCACATTCTTTAGGATTCTGGCCAGTGCCTGGGCTTCCTCAGCATACTTCTCTGGAGAGGCAAATCCACCAAAGGACCTGAGGGAGGACAATGGAGCCAAGGGCTCTGGTTTGTAACACTGGCTTTGTTGGAGTTTTAACAACACAAACCTTGCAGTTAGAGATGAGCCCAAACCAACCCCTCCCTCCCCCCAATCCCAATACCCCAAGCTTTAGAGGGGGAGGATCTGAATTCTGAAATGTTCAGCTGGCTCCTAGTAGCCCAAACCAGAACTCCAGCGCCACACGGAGGGCAGATCTGAAACCAGACCTGAAGCTGAATTTCATGGAGGGGCTTCATCTTTAAAATAGGCTGAACCAGCAGCCTGGGTCCAGACACTCTCAAACTATGAGGTGTCTGAGATCTGGCTTCATGTCCTGTAGCTAAGGCCCATGTGTAACTACTGTCAGGGATTCATCCAGCATGTGATGGTGTGACCAGGCACATCTGTGTGTATATATAATGGCCCCAGCTGGCGCTTTGCAGAGAGTTGCCTGGACACACAGTGCTAGGTGTTTATTGGACCAATTTCTGTTAGTGAAAGAGACAAGCTTTTAAGCTTTACAGATTAAGGGAGTTAGGAACGCGGTGCTCTCTGGTGGGTTTCTCTTTCCCAGACATGGTATTGAACAGCAAAGGGTGAAACTGCAGGCAGCAGCCCCCTCTGCATGCTTTAATCCATCTCCTCTCTCAAAGAAGAGACAGGAGGGTGCTACCTGACAAAGATGGCCTCTCCCTTCCGCTCCTCAATGAAGACATCTGGATCTGTGGGCTGTGGCGGGGAGTCTTGATGTTCAAATGGCACAAAAAATGAGATCTTGAAGTCTGTGCAACCAGATTTCACCAGGCACGTAACTGGCACAGTCATCTCAATCTTCACCTCTGGAAGAATGAGAATAAGAAAGGTCCTGGTCAAACCAGCCACAAGCAGAGGTGGAGAGTGAATGCTACGGTGGGACCTGCAGCCACCGGGGGCAATGTCGAAGAGGGGCTTCAATACTTGGGGCAGAGGCAGCAGTGTTCCTGCAGCACCACCTATTTCTGCCACAAGCCCTTCCACCAGGTTTGACTCAGGGATTCATACTGCTGCCCATCCCCATGGTATGTGAGTACCCATCATGATGCTCTCACCCATCAGTGCTGCTTCTTACTGCCTGTGAATGCTTCCCTGGTAAGCATCTCCATTTCCTCCATGCAGCCGCTGATCCTCCCCACCTCCCATCCCACACACCCCTGGAGGGACAGAGACTCCTTGTCTCTTCCTTCGCTTCTCCCCCATTCTGAAGTTCCCATTCCTCCCCCACCAGGTGTAGGGCGGCTCACCCTGGATGAGGGGCAACAGCCCCAAAGGACACCCCTTTGCAGACAAGAAAAATACTGATGCATTAACTCACCCAGACCAGGAAAGAATCTCTGACATTTCTAGTGTACTTCCCATCCCCTAGAGCTGCCCAAACCTTTGCTGTTCCCAGCTCAGTCTCCTTTGTGCCCTGCCCACAATTAGAGGGCTGGATCCAGGGGTTTCCCAATGACTGTTTCAAATCTGGGTGACTTCATACCTTTCTCATTCTTCCCCTGAATGTAGTAGAAGAGTTTCCAGAAGCCCTGGCGCAGTGCCTCCTTTTGCGTCTCTCCTTTAATTACTGTGCTAGCCCATTTGGCCGTCTCGTAGTGACGCAGCTCATAATCTTGCACCTGAAACAGATATAAGGTTACAAGGCTTAGTGAATGTGTGGCTTTTATTTCCAGGTCAGTGAAATGTCCCTATCAGCTCCCACCTTCCTGCCAAATCACCTCCCTGGGAGTGTGCCCCTCACAGGCCCATCTCAGCAGCCACACACCCCCACACCCTTTTCTCCAAAAAGTCACATGCCCCTAACAAGGCACCCCCCAGTTACCAAATCATCACAGCCCTCCCATCCTCCATGGCATTTGCTCCAGCCCAATCCCCCCTCCCCACCCAAGCACTCTCTTGCCTATGTGAGCTGCGTTTACACTGGAGGATTTGCCAGGACAGCTGCACCCATGAACCCTTCCTAGTATAGGCAAGGCCAAAGACATTTGGCCACTGTCCTATAGCTCCAGATGTTCAGGGCAGCTTCCTTCTTGTATGGCTTCTTTGCTGACAGCACTAATTAGTTCATTTCTGCAAGGATCTACCCATCATGAACAATACCCCTCAGCTTCTGATATAGAGATCTCCCCAGCAACTAGCATTTACCGCGATCTCTGCTGAATTCCACCTGGGTGACTGCAGCTCCAGCGACAAAAATGTCTGTTTGAAGGACTTGATCATCTCTCTTGAGCTGAAAGGCAGAAAACAGTTCATTGGCACTTTAGTATCCCACAGTGCAAGGGATCAAGATTTCTTGCCTAAACTCAGACTTCTAGAGTTGGTTTTCTCAGGCCTGCACAAAATCTCTAGCCTTTTAGTAATGCCACTAGAGTGAGCACTTCCACCAAGAGTGGAGGAGGAACAGACAGATCATAGAAGATTGGAGTTGGAAGAGACCTCAGGAGGTCATCTAGTCCAATCCCCTGCTCAAAGCAGGACCAACCCCAACTAAATCATCCCAGCCAGGGCTTTGTCAAGCCGGGCCTTAAAAACCTTTAAGGATGGAGATTCCAGCACCTACTTCGGTAACCCATTGCAGTGCTTCACCACCCTCCTAGTGAAGTAGTTTTTCCTAATATCCAATCTAGACCTCCCCCACTGCAACTTGAGACCATTGTTCCTTCTTCTAGCATCTGCCATCACTAAGAACAGCCTTGCTCCATCCTCTTTGGAACCCCCCTTTAGGTAGTTGAGGAACTTGTGCAATGCTCGCTTGTAAAGTCAGCCAAACAATGTTATAAGGGAGCATTCCACAACTTTAAACGAGTATGTCCCCTAATGGAGCAGCAACGTAACTTCGAAACAACGTGAAGCAGGAGGACAGTAAATGAGGAGTTACTGTACAGTGCAACTCCTCCACCTTTTCTCCCTCACCTGATGTGTGCTGTCCATTTAGGCCACAAAAAGGATGACTTTCCCTGAAACCTGGGAATGTCCCAGGTTTTTACAGCTAGCCTGTTGGGTTACCCCACTGTGTTTTGTCCGTGTCTTTGAAATCCTTTCAGCCCAGAAGGAATTATTGGGCAGCTGAACCTGCGACTCTGACATCAGGCTGGGTAGCTGCATTGGTGCCTTAGGGACTACCCCATGCACATTGCTTTCCTCTTTGGTGAAACTAAGGTGGCTGCCCTCAGAAAAGCCACATATTGAATGAGACCCACATGGAGCCAGAAAGTCTGGCAAGTGGCAAATCTCCAAGCAACTCAGTTACTCATCATTCTTCTTCGAGTGATTGCTCCTATGCATTCCAGTTAGGTGTGCGCGCCGCGCGTGCACGGCTCTTCGGAAGACTTTTACCCTAGCAACACTCGGTGGGTTGGCTGGGCGCCACCTGGAGTGGCGCCGCTATAGCGCAGGATATATACCCCTGCCGACCCATCCGCTCCTCAGTTCCTTCTTTCCGCCCGTGACGGCCGTTAGAACAGTGGAGCGCAGCTTAGCTGACCTCCACCTCCCTAGCTACTTGTAGTTTCTCTCGTTTAGTGTATAGTTTCTAGTTGTAGTTAACTTTATTTGTTTGTGGTATAGGATTTATGTTCAGGGGTTCGGGGTTTATCCCATTCCCCTCACCCGGTGCCGGGTCCGATGCCCGGTCCACAGGGTTTTACACTGCTCGGCCGGCCACAAGCCATTGCCGACAAGAGATCCTCTCCTAAGTGCCTCGAGGATTCTCAACTGACAGATAAGTGCCGCATTCGCGGGGCCTTTGATCCTAGAACAAAGGGGAGCGGGACTTTCGTCTCAAACAGCTCCTGAGGGAGGCAGCTCTTGCTCCTCCGCTCTCGGTGCCGAGCGCTGGTTAGTCTTCAAGGAGCCCTCCCTCGGCACCGGTTCCCCGGTGCCGCCAAGGCCTCCAGGCACTGGCCCTCGCTGACTCCGACGTCCACTCGGCATGGTTCCCTCTCCTGGAGGATGAAGAGGCACAATATACTTGCGTCCGAGCCGCCTGCTCCGCAGCCGAGCGCTATGCTCAGTCGGATCGCCCGGCACCGATGTCTGCCGCGGCACCGACAATATCCGCACCATTAACTCCGGCCAGGCAAGAGCCGTCGAGTCCGGTGCCGGAAAGCTCCCCGGTACGGACCGTGGTTGAGCTCACTCTGAAGCTGCGTCCGAGCCGCCTGCTCCGCAGCCGAGCGCTATGCTCCGTCGGATCGCCCGGCACCGATGTCTGCCGCGGCACCGACAATGCCTGCACCATTAACTCCGGCCAGGCAAGAGCTGTTGAGTCCGGTGCTGGAAAGCTCCCCGGTACGAACCATGGTCGAGCTCGCCTTTCAGCGGCCCACTCCGCAGCCCGAGTGCTCTACTACGTCGGGCTGCCCGGCACCGGTGACTGCTACGGCACCGACAGTATCAGCACCGTAGACTACGGCCTCGCAAGAGCCGTCGAGTCCAACACCTGAATGCTCCCCGGCGCGAGCTGTGTTCGAGCTCATTATTCCCTCCACGCTGGGAACATTTCCTCAGTGAGGGAGTTGATGGCAAGGGCAGAGCCTGCGCTGCTTAACCCCCGACATCGCCAGTGCGGGTTATATGGTCTTTTGGCGAGCCTGTCTTGCTCACGCCACCCTGTGTCGGCACCGCAGAGCGGCACCGTCCCCGATCGCGGTCCCGCAGACGTTCTCGGTCCCATTACCGATCGAGGTCCCGACGCCGCTCGTGGTCTCGGCACCGTTCTCCATTGCGGTACCTTTAGTACTCGCGGCACCGGCCAGCGTCACGTTCGCTGGCCCGGTACATTCGGCACCGATCCCGCTCCCGGCACCGCCCCAGGCACCGAGACTCCCGTACCCACTCCTGAACGTCGAGCCTCGCGCTCTCGGCCGACCGCCCAGCACAGCTCCGGTGGCAGGTCTCGTTCTCGGTACCGGTATGTCTCCCGGTACCGATCCCCGGTGCCGAGTCGAGCGACGTCAGTTAGAGAAGGAGCCTCTACCAAAGGCTCTTCAGCTCCTTCAGGGCCACCCAGTCACGCATCAGTGTTGCCACGTGCGGACACTTCATATGCGCAGTACTCTCTTTTCCGATGTGCCCTCCAGAGTCTTCCAGGAGACCTATCAGAGGTCCTTCTAGTCACCATGGGCGTACTGCCACGCCAGAGACATACCGGTGCTCCCATCTCGCTCCGTTCCGTCGGAGCTCTGGGTGCCAGAGGCGGCAATTAGCCGTCCCCCTGCGACCAGTATGGAGCACGCCCCGGTTCAGCCACCGGGCTCCCAGATCCCACCGGATCAGGAGGTCGTCCAGGAGTGCGAGCCCACACAGGACCCGCTTGTCCCTGGCCTTTCTTCTTCCTCCTCCCCAGCTGAGGCGGAGGCAGGAACATACTCCTTGGGCCCTCCTCTGATCGGAATGCAAGTGCATAGCACAATCCAGGGGGTACGAGTACCTAGGTACATCTAACCCCCCCCCGCTCCCTTGTCGTCCAGTCCCTCAATGGGATGGAACGCCATGGCCAGCAGGCACCAGCTCCTAAATCCTAGGGGGCTAGGCGACTGGTCTTACAGGGCCGTACGATGTACTCGGCGGGGGCCCTGCCACTTTGTGTAGCAAACTAGCAAGCCCTGCTTAGCCGCTACTACGGGTGGCGGTGGGCGACTTTACAGAGTCGGTTATTCAGAACTCACGTCAAGAGTTCGATGCCCTCCTGGATCGAAGGAAGAAGCTGGATAGAGCTTCCCTCCAGGCCTAGTTGGATGCAGCTGACTTCGCAGCCACGACCCTGGCCTCGGGTGTGGCCACGAGGCGCATTTCCTGGCTCCGGTTATCGAGCCTTCCCTCGCAGCTGCTGTCCACTATACAGGACTTGCCCTGCACTGGCAAAGGCCTGTTCTCTGAGAAAGCTGGCCCTAGGCTGCAAAGCCTGAAGGGCAGCAGGATCACTTTCCGCTCTCTATTAGCATGCACACGCCGGTGCTTACCGCCGACCTTTCCGTCCCCAGCCTCACCGCTCTTACCCTGCGCCTAGGCAAAGACAAGACTTTGCCAGCAGGCGTCACTTATGCGGTCGTGGGCGTCAATCAGGCCCTCAAGGTTAAGGTCCTTCTAACCATCCTCGTCCCTCTTAGGGACCCCTCTCATGAGCGATTCCTCTTGCAACAGGTGTGGACGCTCCTCTTCATCGGAGCTATACAGGAGGTGCCTAGGGACAAAACCTAATCCCCTAGGCGAAGGGAGGTCTCAGACATATCCTAGACCTGCGGGTCCTCAACAAGTTCACGCTGCGGATAGGTTCCGCATGGTTCCCAGGGGGACCGTCATCCCACCCTTGGATCCCGGAGACTGTATGCCGCCCTCGATATGACGGGCGCGTATTTTCATGTCCCCATTTCTCTTCCACATTGGCTCGTTCGAGGGACCTCCGAGCCCAAGTACCAGTCCTGTGGGCATCGACACGGACCTATTCCGGTGTCTAGGCCTGATCATCAATGGTAAAATCCACTCTGGTTCCCACACAGGGAATAGAATTCATTGGAGCCACCCTGGACTCCAATCTCACCAGAGCTTGCTTACCTCAGCCTCGGTTTCATGCGGTGGTAACAATTGTACAAGGTCTACGGACCTTCCCCACAACTTTGGCTCGCCCAGGCCTAGGTTTCCTGAGTCACATGGCTGTCTGCGCGTTTGTTTCCAAACATGCCAGGCTTCGCCTCTGTCCACTCCAATCGTGGCTCACCTTGGTGTACCACCCGGGCAGAGATACCATCCTGGTCGTCTCGTTCCCCCTGAGCATCCTAGGCTCCCTCGACCGAGAGTCAGTGCCCTCCCTGGTGTATCCAGGGATGCTGTTCCATTCACCCCTCGGGGTCCCTCATGACGGACACCCCATCTCTCGGCTGTGTGCTCACCTGGGTCAGCTTCGCACTCACGGCCTTTGGTCGGCCCAAGAGCTGGCCTTACGCATCAGTGTCCAAGAGCGGGGAGCAGTCTGCCTTGTATGCCAGGCTTTTCAGCTGGCGGATCGCCTCAGCAGATCCTTCCGGTCTCACAAGTGGTCGTTCCCTCTGGACGGTATCCATTCCGTTTTTCGGAAGTGGGTCTTTCCCCGCATAGCCCTCTTCGCTCCCGTGAGAGCAAAAACAGAGAGAAGTCCTCCTCATTCCAAGACCTCTCCCCGGGCTCAGTCTTGGAGAGGTTGCTGATGCCGTGGATGAGCCATCGGCTGTCCAATTTCCACCGTTCCCGCTGGCTGGCAGGGCCCTGCTAAAACTCCGCAGGGGCAGAGCGCACCTGATCATGATCGCTCCAGCGTATCCCAGGCAGCACTGGTACACCAGGTCGCTACCCCTGTCGGTAGCCAACCCTATTTCCCTACCTCTTGGCCCAGACCCCATTTCGTGGGATCGCAGCAAGCTTCACCACCCAGACTGGTAATCCCTGCACCTCACAGCAGGGCTGCTGTGTGGCTAAACCGATCCGAATTACATTGTTCTGCCTCGGCTCTACAGGATTCTCCTGGGTGATAGGAGAGCCTCCACTCGGTTAACGTATCTGGCAGAGTGGAAGCGTTTCTCCTGCTGCTATGAAACGCACAATGTTTCTCCCGCCGAGGTCCCGATCCAGTCCGTCTTGGACTACCTCTGGTCTCAAACAGCAGCACATGGTGCGGCCCTCATTAAGGGCACTCTTGGCAGCCATCTCTCCCTTCCACCCACTGGGGAGTGGCCGCTCCGTATTCTTACGCCTTGTGGTTTCTAGATTCCTCAAGGACTTGGAGCGTTATACCCCCCCCAGTTGGCCCCCCCCACAACCTGGGTCTTCAACCTGGTTCTCGCCAGTTTTATGATTGCCCATTCGGGACACTGTCGACATGCTCGCTGGCATACCTGTCCTGGAAGACAGTCTTCTTTGTAGCCTTTCCATCGGCCAGACGAGTCTCCGAACTTCAGGTGCTCGCGATGGACCCACGGTATACTGTGTCTCTCAAGGGCAAGTGCAGTTGTGACCGTGTCCGGCCTTCCTCCCTAAAGGTGGTGTCAGCCTCTCATATCATCCAGGATAGCTTCCTTCCGGTCTTCTTTCCGAAGCCACACTCATCGCAAGGAGAGCACCAATTGCCCTCCCTAGACGTCCGTAGGGCGTCCGCAATCTGTATCGAGCGGACAAAGCCCTTGCGTAATGCCCCCGAATCTTCATCCTACTGGCATACCGGACGAGGGACATACCTGTCTCCTCCTAGAGGATTTCATCTTCAATGACTGGTGCATCTGCGCCTCCTGTGTTTAGCCCATGTTCCATGGAGCCACCTTACTGCACATTCCACCAGGGCTCAGGCTTCCCTGCTGCCTTCTTGGCCCACATACCCTTTCAGGGGATGTGTCGTGCAGCTAGTACACACCTTTGCCTCATTGGCCCAACTGTCCAGAGATGATGCAGCCTTTGGCACGGAAGTTTGCATTCTGCAGCATCTAACTCCGACCCCACCGCCTACATAAGGCTTGGGAATCACCTAACTGGAATGCATAGGAGCAATCACTCGAAGAAGAAAAGACGGTTACTCACCGTAGTAACTGTTGTTCTTCGAGATGTGTTGCTCCTATCCATTCCAGACCCGCCCTCCTTCCCCACTGTCGGAGTAGCCGGCAAGAAGGAACTGAGGAGCGGATGGGTCGGCAGGGGTATATATCCTGCGCTATAGCAGCGCCACTCCAGGGGGCGCCCAGCCGACCCACCGAGTGTTGCTAGGGTAAAAGTCTTCCGAAGAGCCGTGCACGCGCGACGCGCACACCTAACTGGAATGGATAGGAGCAACACATCTCGAAGAACAACAGTTACTACGGTGAGTAACCGTCTTTCATCATGGCAAATCCCCAGGGGATGTGGCCCCCTTGCAAACTGAGCACCACCCGAATTGATCTCTGGCAAGGTACTTAAGGCAGTCTAGCTGTATAGTTAGTGTATGTGCATCACTGGCAACCTTATTGTGCCACCAAAGTTTTGGGCACCTGTGATCACCTGCTGTGTTGCATCATTCCTCAGTAAACATGCTTTGGAATGAATTGATCTACCATTCTAATAATACCTCTGTACCAAGAAAGATCCAAAACCAAATCCATGGTGGTGGAGGCAGTTGCTGCATTCAGCTTAGAATATCCTAATTTCTGATCTTGTCCTGCCACTTGATATGAAGCAGTTGATGGGACCATCAAAAATCAAAACCATCATTCTGGAGTTCTTCAGCCTTCCTCAGTGCCCATGTTTCACTTCTGTACAGTAGAGTTGGTGTAAGCGTGGTTCTATAAAATGGCACCTTCATAGGAAGTGTGATGTCAAGACATCCCTAGGGAGGCTGCTGAAGAGCATGAAACATGGCAGCAGCTGCCACATCTTTCAATCATTCCCAACACTGTTGATAATGTTACCCAAATATTTGACAGTTGCCACCTGCTTGATGTGTGGTCTGGATAGGTTAAAGGTTGTACTCTGGAGCTGGAGGCTGCTCGATGGTAATGGCCAGGGATTTAGTTTTATCTGGATTAATAACCACACCAATGCACACTGCTTCTGGCCTGACCAGATCGGCCATCAGCTGCTGCGGCCCACCAAACTTAGCCTGCAAGACAAGGCCATCAGTGTACCATATCAGTTCAGCTACTGCTTGCTGGCAAATGCTCTCTCGGCTTGGGAAATATAAGGAAGGAACATGCAGCCTTCTAGACCTCTCTCCACATTCCTGCCAGCTATCAAAACCTGCCCATGTGTGAGCCACACCCATTAAAATTCTCTTTTCCTATTCGCCCCTCCCAAACCAGCCCTTCTTTGGGCAAGTGTTCCAGATGTCCATTCACTCTGAAAGCCCAAAGGGGAGAGCTCCCACATTCCATCATCATACTGGTTCATTAAAAGTAAGATATTTTCCTCTCATCTAATTTGTAATATTAAAAAGATGATGCCTGTCAAGAAGAAACCTCTGCCTTTTCAACCTCCCATTGCAGGCAAGGTCTGGAGACAAAACATTAGACCACCTCCTCCTGGGAGTGAGGTTTATGTTCTAGATCACAAGAAATCAAGAGGTGTTAAGTCCACACTATAGTGTTGCAAACTCTTGTGTTTTTCTTAAAGCTCCGGCTCCTGGAGTCATGTGAGAATCTCAACAATATTTTAAAGGGAGTTTCTAGCCCTCATGGAGGCAGAGAAAAGCTTGAAAACATTAACTCAGTGTCAAAAAACAGAAAAAGTCAGAGTTGAAGGCCAGAAGGGACCGTCAGATCATGTAGTCTGACCTCCTGTACATCACAGGCCACCACCATCTCTCAGCACACACACACCAAACCCAACAACTGAAATTATACCAAAGTATTACAGCCTACAAGAGACTAGAATGTTGTGCCACGGGTGGAGAACAGGAGGGACCCAGATGCACCAGTGTCCAAGGCCCTGGCAATGGCAGAGAAATGATTAAGTGAGCTACACCCAGATAATCCTGGAAAGTGACCCACACCCACACTCTGCAGTGTAAGAAAAAACTCTCCACCCTCCCTGCCTGGATCACTGCCAATCTTACCTGAGGGAAAATTTCTTCCCCACCCCACATATGCCTAGACCCTGAGCATGTGAGCAAGAACTAGCCAGCCAAGCACTGGAGAGAGAATGCTCAGTGCCACCTCAGAGCCCTGGCCTCCCCATCCAGTGTCCCGTCATCAGGCAGGGCAATCTCTGATGCTTCAGAGGAAGCCCAAAACAAAAACCCAGAATACTTTGGGGTGGAGGTAGTGGAACCCCATCCTGACCCCTGCTGGTGGCCATCTGAAGCCCTGAAACATGAGCTTTTGGGAACAAAGCAAAACAACTCTTTTAAAAAAATATCTCATGATTTTTAAGGGGCTTGCTCATAATTTGAATGCTTTGCACTGGCAATACCACACTACACCATATTCTACAGAGCTCTGCCCTCTGATAGAGTAAATTCCCCAAAGAAGAACACATTGGTGGAGACTAAGACAAATAATGTGCCAATTAGGCAATCAACTTGATTCTCAGAGGCTCAAACCAATACAGTAGAACCTGAGAGTCACAAAGACCAGAGTTACGAACCGAATGGTCAACCACACAACTCATTTGGAACCAGAAGTGTATTCAATCAGGCAGCAGCACAAAAAAAAAAAAAAGGGCAAAATATGGTACATTACTGTGTTAAACATAAGCTACTAAACAAACTAAAGGGAAAATTAAAAAAAAGAAGATTTTACAAGGTAAGGAAACTTTCTGTGCTTGTTTCATTTAAATTAAGATGGTTAAAGCTTTGTTCAGGGTTACAAACAACCGCCATTCCCGAGGTGTTTGTAACTCTGAGGTTCTACTGTACATTGTGCTGCTGACTGATGGTCGTATATTTCAGATGAGACAAAGTACTGAGGACCTGGATCATTCCTAGTCAGTACAGAACCCATAAGTGGTTATTTATTAGAAATCTTTTATATCCTGCCTTATAGTATTTTACATAGTATATTACAATCTTTTACATGGCACTTTGTAAATATAAATAAGACCAGTTTATTGTCTCAAAGATCATGGGCACTTTTGCAAGAATTGAAACTATAACCCCTTTGACCTAGTCAATTTCTCTCTTCATTAATTTTCCATCCCTAAATTTTTCCTCTAGCTTTAAACAGAGATGGCATTTATTTATACTTCCTGTCCTAAACTGTTCTGTAGCATTGCTGTGTGCTGATAATCAGCTGCTATGTCCCACCTCAGAGGTGGCTGAGCCCACATAATTTGTATATTAGTTTGTAAAGCCCTCTGGGATCCTTCAGGGTGAAAGATGCTGTAGAAAAGTAAATTATTCATATTGATTTCACATATTACCCTTCCAATAAGCAGTGTATACTTACTTATTGGAAGGGTAATATACACTCAAGCATTTAAAAGCTTCTACTAAATTAAAAGCAGCTGCTTTAAGCAGTCATCAGAGAGCCACACCGCAAGACACTGATGACAGTAAACCTCAAGATGCATCTGTAAACTCCTGTGACTTAGCTGCAGGGAACGCCAGGCATGATATCTATGCTCTGGCAACAAACAGATGCAGTGGGATCATCTCACTTCTGCAGGCAGGCTGCTTATTAAAGGGGCCATTCAAGAAGATCCAACTGTAATACACACACACTCCTATGGCACAATAAATGATACACAGGTTACCAAGGCATAAGAAAAGAGTGACAGATTCCAAAGATATGTGTCAGAAGCAGATATTATCAGCTCAGGGTCAGACTTGACAGTGTATTTGGGAGTTTAACCCTTGTCTATTCCTGATTTGATGGCAGTGACGCTGTATCTCTGCCATCTCTTCCCTTTCTCTAGGTTTCAGCACTGCTTTTCTCTTTGCATGAAAAGCAGATAGTCATTTCTGATTACTTAAGGAAATTATCTCGCACGCTGACACTTCTCTTGGACACTGGAGTAGAAAGTGTCTCTCTCCCTAGCACTGACTTCACCATCCCTCCCGCCCCCAAAACTCATCACATGGTCTAACATTCTGGCCAATGCTGTTAATTCCTGAATATAAGTGGAACCTTTGTGTGCTAGTTACAGTAAACATTGCTTATGAAATGCAAAGAACAGAGCATGACTAAGCATAATGATATTCTTTTGTCCTGTAGCCCAGTGTATGTTCCCACATGCAACAATAGCCCTGGCATTTACAGACAGTTCTCCAAACGGGAACAATCGCACCAGCATTTATAGTTAGTTGCAGCTTTACAGTTAGATCTACAGTAAACTTTATTGGGGTTTCCCTCTGTAACTGATTTATATGACTTTCGCTTTGCCCATTAGACCGGAGATTAGAAACTTTTTTCTTCTCTTGAGGATTCCACTTCTTCTCCAGCTTTAAGGCAAGTCTGCCCCATTTGCATACTCCATCCCGCTGGTGCTATCTCACATGGGCTGGCTGTTCTCTCACAGCACTCACTGTGGGGTCAGGGAGAGAAGAAAAACACTGGGGACTGTCTCAGAGGGTTTCTTACAGCAACAGTGGGGAGGGAGAGCAGCCTGGCCATGCCATTCAACAGGCACCTGCTGTTAGAAAGTGGATGAAAAATTGGACAAGACACTTACATTTTGAAGTCTACGCCCTATTGTCCTTCTCCCCCTCTAGCTGTTACGTTCCCGTTCCTTTCTCCAAGCTGTGTGCACTCTCCCAATGCTGTGTTTCAGCATTTATTTCTGTGCTTTATTGGCAAACTCCACCCCAATCCTACTGGTGGGAACCGCTATTATGAAAAACATAACATTCTAGTCATGCTCTCCCCAATTGCTCTCATTGGTTGTCTCCAACACCCACCCCAAATAACCTGCAGCATGCCTGGTATGGGACCTGGCTCATTAGTTTCAAGGCCATAGGTCAAATCCAGCCCTTCTGTAACTTCCATTGACTTGGCTGTGCCCACTTATGTGAATTTGGCTCTATGTTCTCTCTGACAAAGACAAAGACACAAATAATTTCTCTCTGTAACGGATTTGACTAAAGCATGATAGTAAGATAGACTCCTGTGTATACCGCAGTGCATTTTCAAACAGTTCTTGTCCATATTTCATGGATGTGTCAGCTGAATTTAGAGACACAAATGGGAGAAGTAAGATCTTTTATTGGATCAACTTCTGTTGGTGACAGAGACGAGGTTTTGAGCTTACACAGAGTTCTTCTTCAGGTCTGGGATATGTAATGTCACAGCTAAAGAGGAAGTGGAAGAATTATTTAGCAAAAGTAGTTAACAAATATTTCAAAGGACCATTCAAGGTGAAGTGGCTTATTAATAAACCTCCATAATCAGGGGGGAAATTGGGGGTGGAGAGGGACGGTTTAAGAGGGTTATAGATCGTTGTAATAAACCATAATTCCAGTGTTTCAGTCTATGATTTTCAGTATTTAGCAAAGTTATGAATTGCAGTTGAAATTTGTAAGTAATTTCCCCCCCCCATGATGTATATTTTTAAACTAATCGACTCTCTTAGCCCTCAGCTGGCTTGTGTAAGGGGTTACCATAAAGCTGTTATGGGATCCCATTGAAGCTGTTCTACACATACATCTAAACCAGAGCCTTATGTAACAAAATCTGTCTCAAGATACACCCAGAGCCAAATACTCCAGGGATGATTCATATCCCAGGTTTGATCTGAATTTTGCAAATAACTCCTATCTTTGTAGTGGTCTAAACAAAACCCCTAAAGCTGAACATGCCTGAGTTTTGTGGTGTTGAAATCTAAACCTGGATCTGATTTTTGCAGCTTGGGCCCATCTCTACTGTTTTCCAGCCACCTTTGGAAGCTCTGGCAAAAGTGTCTGTTGCCTGTTGAGAATTTTACTGTGAAATTCAGGGACAAATTCCCACATTGGAAGGAGTGAAACATCAGATTGAGATGGCACAGTTCTTCCTACTATGACAACCCTGGGACAGGGTTTCTTTTTTATAAACTCCTGATTATGGAAGTTTATTAATAAGCCTATTAAAACGTGCTAAGGACTGAAACTTGGGGCCAAATTCTCTCTAGGTATAATGCCATTATTTCAATGACATCACATCAGCAAAGAATTTAGACCTCGGTGTGTGATGCGGATAGGGACTGAGATGGAGAGCAGGAAAAGGAAAAATAATTAGGGATAAACGTGGCTTTGAAAAAAAACAAAAATGGATGGCCAACAGCCAGGTTCCTAAAGGGCAAGCATTCGGAGCCTAAACTCCCACCCAACCACACATTCCTCATCACAAGTGTTCTCTCTGGCTGGCAGCATCAGTACAGAAGCTAATGACTGACTGGTCCTGGAGAATGAACTCCCTTCTCAGCTTTAGGGACGGACCTCCAGATCTAGTCTGAAGCACATTGGCAGGGCATTTGGGGAATGCTCTAGCTGCTACACTTTGCCTGTTCTGTGGTTAAATGGAGCACTTGGAAATAGAGAACAGAGGGCTGTCGGCCTTTCGAGGGGAATAAAAGCAGCATCAGTACTGAAAGCTGTTCCACAAATAATACTAAGCCCTGGTAACTAGCTTCTGGGTTGCATAAGGATGGTGGAGGCAGATGCATCATGCACTCTGCACCACTTGTCTCAGCACCTGCCTCTCCTGAGTTACTACTGCGACATCCTTCACTGAAGCCAGCTTGCCGCTTCTTCACCAGTGCTGGATCAGGGGCCTCTCTTTGCTGAACCAGGAGCCAGAGCAGAGCATTCATTTTGGACACATTTTGAGAGGACTAGGAAATGGTGCCGGCACCCTTAGATTTATGGAACTCTTCCCTAGGGAATAATGGGAGTTTGACCTCTCTCTAAGGCAGAGGTGGGCAAACTACAGCTCACAGGTCACATCTGGCCCGTCGTGCCTAGCCCTGGGGCTTCTGGCCAGGGAGGCTAGCCCCCCCCCGCAGCCTCAGCTCGCCATGCGGCCAGCGCTCTGGGGCTGCAAGCTCCTGCCGGGCGCAAGAGCTGCCAGGTGTAGTGTATTAAATTGTTCCCCATAGGAATGTGCTAGATACGGAGCACCAGGACTAGCAGCCGTAAGTAGTGCACCCTAAGTAGCACATTCCTACAGGAAGCAATTCAGTACATTAACCCTAACCCTGCCCTGTCCCCTGACTGCTCTGACCCTTATCCACACCCCCACCCCTTAACAGGCTCCCCGGGACTCCCACGCCTATCCAACCCCCCGTTCCCCATCCCCCGACACCCCCCCAGAACCTCCACCCCTTCCAACTGCCCCCTTCTCCCTGTGCCCTGACTGCCCCCCTGGACTCCCTGCCCCTTATCCAACCCCCCCGCACCCCGCCTCCTTACCATGCCGCTCAGAGCACCAGGACTGGCAGCTGTAAGTAGTACATTAACTCCTCACTTTAAGTGGTCCCGGTTAACGTTGTTCCGTTGCTGATCAATTAGGGAACATGCTCATTTAAAGTTGTGCAATGATGCACTCTTACGTTGTTTGGCTGCCTGCTTTCTCCACAGCTAACAGCCTCCCTATGCCCCTCCTGCCCTCCCCACAGAGCCTCCTGCCCACCGGCAGACCCCGTGGATCAGCACTTTCCCCTTCCTCCCCCACCTCCTGCCCGCAAGAATCATCTGGCTTGTGGCATTTTGGGGGCAGAAGGGAGGGGGGAGGAGCGAGTACTCAGTGCGCAGCCTCCCCAGCCACCCTAATGCCGCAAGCCAGCTGAATACCCTGGGCAGGAGGGAGGGGGGAGGAGCGAGGACTTGGCGCGCCTTCCCCCTGCCTCCTGCCCGGGCAATCAGTTGGCTTGCAGTGTTTAGAAGGGAGGGGAGGGAGAGGGGAGGAATGTGGGAAGTAAAGGGGGAGGAGGGGAGAAGAGGCAGGTCAAGGATGGGGGTTGGGGGAAGGGGGGGAGTGGGTGGGCTGAGGGTTGAGCCCCCCACCCCTGGTGCTTGCAGAGAGGGGAAGCTGCTGCTGAACAATGTGCTTCTCCTAGCCTACAGCACCGTCAGCCTCCTTGCCTGCCTCATCTCCAGTGCCAGTGGGCTGTGCCTGTGTAGGGTAAGGCAGGTGTAGGGATATTAAAGAAGGTTTAAATTAGAAATGAAAGTGATTCCCCACAATTGCTCCCCCATAATTTAAATCCATAATTTAAATCTCATAGCATTACCAAGTAAAATATCTCTTGGATTTATTGTTAATTTACAAGCTACTGTCTGTGTAAAACTTGTAAGCCATTGATTGCATCTGTTCTCAGAAAGAGACTTTATTGCTATGTAAAACTTGCAAACAGTCAATTGACTCTGTTCTCTAAGCATACTCTGTAATCAAAGGGCAGGGAGTCTCAAATAAATTAGTAACACCCCAAAAGTGGTGGAGACAGTAAAATAAATATGATTAAAAGAAGGAATGTATGTAAATGAATGCTTGGTTTACATGAATGATCAGGGAGGTGCCAGCCTAGGAATGCAATATCCATCGGCTGAAGAAGGCGTCAAGTGGAAACAACCAGATGACCCCCGGAGGGCAAACTGGAATCCACCCCACCATCTCAAAGGATGAGAAAAAACAACATCTGACAGCACAGAGCCATCAGGAATGTGCCACCTGCTGATTGATTCAGCAACAGCAGGATGAAGCAATTCCCATAGACTGACATAGGAATAAATGGACTCTAAAGACTAAGGCTTTGGCTACACTTGCACTTCAAAGCGCTGCCGCGGCAGCGCTTTGAAGCGCTAAGTGTAGTCAAAGCGCCAGTGCTGGGAGAGAGCTCTCCCAGCGCTGTCCGTACTCCACCTCCCTGTGGGGAATAACGTACAGCGCTGGGAGCCGCGCTCCCAGCGCTGGAGCTTTGACCACACTGGCGCTTTGCAGCGCCGCAATTTGCAGCGCTGGAGAGGGTGTGTTTTCACATCCTGCTGCAGCGCTGCAAATTTGCAAGTGTAGCCAAGGCCTAAGAACTTGGAATCTCTGGTTCTGCTACCTCCCTCCAGGAGCATCAGGTGCGCATCTGACACAGACTCGGCTCCACTCTCGTGGACAGGATACCTGGACACTATTCTGTCACGAGCAACTTCCAGGCTGGTAACTATAACTGATTAATGCAGAACCTGTGTGAGTATTTGTGTGAATGAATAAATGTAACAACTGTCTGTTGTATTTGCAATAAATGTGGCGTTTTGCCTTGTCCCTCTTATAAGATCCTGTTGGTATTATTTTATTAGTGTAACACAGGGGCACCTCCCAACTATAGTACAGTACCTGTATTAAATTACTTGTTTAAAATGTATATAATGCCTTTTGTCTGGCAAAAATTTTTCCCTGGAACCGAATCCCCCCATTTACATTAATTCTTATGGGGAAATTGGATTCGCTTAACATCGTTTCAACTGAAGTCGCATTTTTCAGGAACATAACTACAACGTTAAGTGAGGAGTTACTGTACACTGTAAACAGCACATTCCTACAGGGAGCAATTTAATACACTACACAGGCCCGCCATACAATTTCAGAACCCCGATGTGGCCTGAGGGCCAAAAAGTTTGCCGACCCCTGCTCTGAGGTAACCAGATTATCAAAGTTTGGGGGAGGGGGGGAAGGGGAGCCCATATGTCACACCTACTCCATGGGGAACCTGTTCCCTGCATTCACCCCATTTCACTCCTGGGCCCCACGCTCACTGGAAGCGCTGTTGCCCTCAGGGACTGTGGAGAATGGTTTCCCAGAGCGCTCCTAGGGAGGAGGAGCCGCCAAATATACAATAGGGGGCAGTTTTAAGGCTCCAAATTTGCAAGACAGACAGCTGAAAAACAAGATTACCCTGCAAAAAGAACAGGACATCTGGTCACTTCACCCCTCTCCCACAATTCCCTGAAGGCCAGTCTGAATTCCTCCACAAGCCACTGCTTCGGGGAGCTGTGCCAAGAACTGTAGGACAGTTATCCAGAGGGCAGTGCACCTGCGATGATGATACAATGCTAGTGTGGATGTGGGGCAAAGCTACAAGTGACCTTCACCCAAACCAGCATGGCTAATACATGCCCACAGTACTTACACCAGTGCTATTCCACTAGATTGGCTACTGTTCTATTCTACAGAGGTTCTTAGGTCACTTCATCACTGTAGTATCTGTATGCAGGATGTTCTCTAGTGTAGATAAAGCCCATGAAAGAACTACAGCAACCTTCCACTGGTCCACCTCAATATTGGCCAGTGGTAGCAGTTGATATAAATCTAGTGTCACAACCAGCACAGACAGGTGTTGCCTTTAAAAGGGAGTGGGAAATTCTAGGAGAAACACAAACCAGTTGTGAATTCCCATCCTTTCTAAAGCAAAGAAACACAAAACAAATCCCCATCCACAACATGCTCAGCTGACATTCCTATTCCCAACAAAGAGCAACTGTGCTTAACTTAGGGGCCACAGCAAGGACAATAACCACCACTGTTCTCCAGAGATGTTGTTTTCTCATTGTTTTGTTTTTCACATGCATGAAAAGGACACAGCCGCAGCTGGGCGGGAGTGAGAAGAGGCGAAGTGCGTGTCTGTAAAATCTTTAAAATCAACGAGGAGTCCGGTGGCACCTTAAAGACTAACAGATTTATTTGTGCATAAGCATTTGTGGGTAAAAAACCCACTTCTTCAGATGCATGGAAGGTGCCACCGGCCTCCTTGTTGCTTTTGTGGATACAGACTAACACGGCTACCCCACTCATACTTTGTAAAATCTTTAGACACTCAGATTATTGTTTTATAAATCTATTTAATAGTATATAAATTATATACACATACACACAACACCTTTTGGTTTCCAATTTAAATTGGCATGTGCAGACTAAATGGTATTTTCAAAAAGCAAGAGATGCTGACAAAAAACCGGTTACTAACCTTCCGTAACTTGTTCTTTGAGATGTGTTGCTCCCGTCCATTCCAATGTAGGTGTGTGTGCTCACCCTGAGCACTGCCGCCGGCAAGTTTTTCCTCAATTGTATCCATTGGGTTGTCTCTGGTGCCCCCTGGAGTCGCGCCCTCATAGAGTTGGTATAAAGGGCCCTGCTGACCCACCATCCTCTCAGTTCCTTCTTGCTGGCTAACTCTGACAGAGGGGCAGGCGGGGTGGGTTTTGGAATGCATATGAGCAACACATCTCAAAGAACAACAGTTATGGAAGGTTACTAACTGCTTTTAATTCTTGCTCACGTCCATTCAAATGTAGGTGACTCCCAAGCAGTTGTGCAGATGGAGGGTTCGGAGTTCATTGGCATACTGATTGTAACACTGCTCGGCCGAAACCCGAATAGTCTCTAACTTGGCTGGGTGATGGCGGTGAGACATGAAAGCATGGACTGACAACCACGCTGCCGCTCTATAAATGTCATGAATTGGAACTTGAGTCAGGGTTGCCGCCGCCGATGCTTGAGCCCCTGTAGAATGGGCTGTCAGTGGAGAAGCTGAGACCTTCACTAGGTCACAGGATGTGTGATACAGGAAGTGATCCACGATAAAATTCTCTGGGTTGAGACTAGAAGTCCTTTCATTCTGTCTACAATGGCTACAAAAAGCTGAGTGCATTTCTGAAAGGATTTAGACCTTTCTAGGTAAAAGGCTAGTGCATGCTTAGCATCCAGCAAGTGGAGTCTTTGGTTCCTCACTGTTAGCATGTGGTTTTGGATAGAAGACTGACAGAAAGACATACTAGTTACTATGGAACTGTGAAACCACCTTTGGTAGGAAGGCTGGGTGCAGTTGCACCTGAACCTGGTCCTTGAAGAAGACAGTGTATAATGGTTCTGAAGTAAGAGCTTGGATCTTGGAGACCCTCATAGCAGAAATAATGGCTACCAGGAAGGCCACCTTCCAGCATAGACGACTGGTGCCTCCCCATACTAGGGGGAGCACAATCTAAAGGGGAGGACACATGACCACCCCATGTCTTCTATGCCCAGTGACCACCCCCTGCCTTGTGGCCAGCTTGGGGCCACCATGCTTTCTCCACCTAGGGTGACCAGATGTCCCGATTTTATAGGGACAGTCCGATTTTTGGGTCTTTTTCTCCCCCCACCTCTCCTATTACCCCCCACCTCCATCCCAACTTTTCACACTTGCTGTCTGGTCGCCCTATCTCCATCCCACGTTACTTGCGGGGAGGGCTCTGTCCTCTCCCTGTGCCTCCTCCCACACCACATTTGGCCGCTCTCCCTGGCAGCTGGGTGGAGAGCAGGACAGAGCTGCTTCTGCCTGAGACACCCTGGTCAGAAGAGCTATGTGTAAGCTCAAAAGCTTGTTTCGCTCTCCAGTTGGTCCAATAAAAGATATTACCTTACCCACATTGTGTCTCTAATATCCTGGTACCAACACGGTTATAGTAACACTGAATAAATAATGGAAGATATCTTACTGACATGGCAATATAGCAACTGCTAATCAGCTGGGTTTTTGCTAAAAGGGCACACAAGCAAATTAGGAGGAAGACAGCTAGGAATGACTGCAGATGGTCAGGATCTCAGCTACATCTCACCTGAAAGAAGGCATCTCCAAGCTGAAGGCATTTGTTCAGATGAAAGAACACTACCCACTGAATCTCCAGTTTAGCTTGGGAATTCCCAGCTTCATTCTGAACTCAGACTTTAAGACCAGAAGGGTCTATCGTGATCTTCTAGTCTGACCTCCTGCTCGTCGCAGGCTACAGAACTTCACCCACTTACTCCTGTAATAGATCCATAACCTCTGGCTGAGTTACTGAAGTCCTCAAACCATGATTTAAAGACTTCAAACGACAGAGAATCCACCATTTACTCTAGTTCAAACCAGCAAGTGACCCATGCCCCATACTGCAGAGGGAGACAAAACACCTCCAAGGTCTCTGCCAATCTGAGTCAGAGGAAAATTCCTTCCTGACCCCAAATATGGCGATTAGTTAGACCTTGAGCATGTCAGAGAGACCCACCAGTCAGACACCTGGGAAAGCCTCCCTCCACTCATGTGGAAGGCCCACCTGTCATGTCCTACAGCACCAAATCATGGCACAGTTGCTCCATTCTGTTTTGTTGGTCCACTTTTCTAGCCTTTTCAGGCAATCCTTATCTTTTTGCTGTTCCCTTTCCATTCACTTGAGCCTACATGCTCCAGAGAGAGGATGTCTACGGGGGGTTCCTTTGGCAGGGCCTGCTGTGCTCTTTCAGCTGAGAAGCATGGAAGCAGAGCAGAGAGGTTTGGGTGGGCAGGCTGCTGCCTGAGTTTGCACTCCTGTACAATACACAGGAACTTCTACTGTGATTGGCTGCATTAGTGGCAGTGGGAGTGACAATAGATGTCAGACAGCATTTAAGGAGCCACATGCAGCTTTATCACAACTAGAGCAGAATCTTTTAGAGGGAGGTTGAATGAATCTGGAGTTGTCAAATTTTCTCCATGATCACAGCTTTTCTTGCCTGCCCCTCCAGTCCCCTGGACTCATCTGTAAGTAAATTCCACTGTAGGTGTTCTTTTCAATCTGTTTCTTGATGTTACAGAGAAAAGCCCTATTCAAAGCAATGTTCCATTAAAGACTAAAACCTTGTTTCCTGGACTGAGCTTTATTTACAAACATAAAAGGTTAGAAAGATAAATCTCCTAAAAGCACCAGGACCACAGGCCCCAACACAGATGTACTTTCCATTTGGTGGTATTACAAGGACAACCAAAACTGCAAGACCCAAGAGCGTTTGTAACTTGCCAAGATCCCCAGGGCCGCACATACTCACGTATACATGATTTTTAAAAAGATCAATGCACAATCTATGTGTGTGCTTATACTGCTCCTCAGTAAGTGAACAGGTACTGGTCATCGTTGAGTTCACCAGCAGTAAGCTGTAGTTGATCTGTTTTATCCTCATCCTGCAGATACAGGAAGAGGACAGCCCAGGCCATGTTTAGGGCTCTCCATAGGCTGTATGTGGTTCTCAGCCCAGAACAGCTCTGTTCTAACAGGAAAGTCTAGTCCTCAGCTAACCATGATTTCGTGATTCTCATGACACAGGTGACCTGAAAAAGAAGCTAAGACGTGATCTTTTCCATACTCCACTAGGTACATATCAAAACGAAAGGAAATGCCAAACCCACCACCACACCCCATGCCAGTGGTCCCAACCTTCCCCTCTGCACTATGTTAGAGAGAGAAAAGCAACCTGGGTTTTTTCCTTTGCTCTTCAATTCATCCTTCCCTCCCTCCCAAAGGGAAGTAGTCACTATTATCTTCTGTAAGTACAATGGTATGACCCATAGTATATGCCCTACGTCAGCTGATGTTTTCTGCCCTTGGAAGGCAGAGTGGGAACAATGCCGATAGTAGGATCAGCTACAATCACTTGCTTTGAGTCAGTTCTTGTTTGCCTCTGCTTCTGCAGCAGGCCATGCAACCTGGATGTGGTATGGCTCTAGCTCCTCAGGGGTGATGTAATCTGGAGCGTTGCTCATAAGGTCCCGTCCCTTGAAGGATTTGGGGAACGCAATGACATCTCGAATACTTGGAGCTCCAGCCACGAGACAGATCAGTCTGTCAAGTCCTAGAAGCAGACACCAAATTAGATAAAATATTTGTGTTACAGCCCAACATTACTTCCCTCTGAATCTATAAAACTTTATGCAAGGTAGGAAACAACATTACTGGAAACCGGGAGAAGGTAGCCCATCTGGGGAAAAATAATCAGAAACTGAGACTGAATGGACAGGAGATCATGATAAAATGGCCTAGGGCCGACAGTGAATAGCAAATTAAATAAGAGTGTGCAGTGCAGTGTTGCAGAGAAAAGCCCAATGCAATTGTGCTGCAAAGGTAGAAAAATCACACCATAAACCAGGAAGGTGGCAGTTGCTTACCGGGCTTTGCTGAGACTACACTTAGAACACAGCATCTTAACAGATGTAGATAAACAAGGGTTTAGGTGTCAGGGAAGAACAAGAGCAAGCAGATGATTGGAGGGGATTGAGTCGTATGGGAAGACTAAAGGTGAAATGCAAACCTTAGTTTACAAACTATAGCCCAAACGGGCAAAACTCTAAGAGGAAAACACTACATGGCCATTGCTGTAAAGCTGTGTAAATAGCACTGGAGTCTGACCACTTCTGAGATGGATTACCACATCCTTATGGCCCTGAGCAATCTCAGATGCAGGCATCCAGTTTTTTCCTGCCAGAATGAGTGACATCACAAGCACCCCCAGAGAAAGCAGGAAGCAAGCAGCTCAGATTTCCAAGTAGCTTTCTTACATCATAGCACTTGTATTAACACATCAACTACACACTCCTTACCTTGTTTGGAGATTTAAAACCTGCTTTTAAGTTTTACAAAGCTTCTAGCAATGCACTTGAAGAGCGAAACATGCACTAGCAGGGTTCAGCGACAACCAAGTAGGAGCTATGACTGGGGAAAGGCATCCTAATCTACAGATATTTGGACCAATGGGATGAAATTAAGAAAAGGGCTGATGGGTTAAAGTTCTGTAGTGGTGAGATCTTTCAGGCTGTAGAATAGTTTCCTTTGGGAAGGGGTAGGTGACCTGTTGCTTGGGACATTTAGGACTAGGTTGGATATAAACACTAGGATATGCACTGAAGGGAAACAATCCTGCAGTGGCCAAGTGACAAGATGGACTATATGACTTAATTTCTATGAGGGGAGCCATCTCTAGGGCTCAGACAAGGACTGTTCTCAGGACCCAGATGCCTGCAACCAAGTCTGAACATAAGAACTGAAAACACAACACTATGGGAACCTGTCTCCTCCCTCACACTCGCTGCAGTCCTATGAGCACTGTGTGTGCCCCTTTGATGTTGTCAGGTTAAGTGCTGCCTGGGATCCATGTTCCTCTCTGCATGCTCCAGGCAGAATGAAGAGAGACAGTAATGCAGGATCTGAAGTGGGGAGACAAGGTGAGCACGAACAGTGATGCCACCACTGCAGTCCTGATCAGAAGGGGAAAGGGTTTTTGCTAACAGGCACAAGTCTCCTTTCTTGATATTTAGTTTGTTGCTATGATTAGAGTCCTGATATGCCAGTAAAAAGTCACAGGGAGAGCTACAGTGCACCTACCTAAAGCGATTCCTCCATGAGGGGGCGCTCCACACTTCAAAGCTTCAAGCAGGTGGGAAAGCAGCTTAGGATCCTCCTGGAACATTACACACAAAACGCAACAAATGTTTGTATTGGATTTGGAGGGGAGGCTGAGTCATCCACTCCTTGGGGCTGGGAGTCACATTTCATTACCTGTATTACCACAGTGGTGGTCACTTGGCATCCTTCCCTGCTCCCCACCAACATCACTGTCATGATGGCTAACAAAGAAGCTCTACCACCTAAAGTAACTTGTCCTAAGCAAACCAGCTATTATCCAGTAATATATGGGAAACTATTTCAGAAGGCAATGCTACTTAGAAGTTATATTTTATATCCAAAGCCAGTAATTATTTGCTTGAAGTTTTAGATACAATAAATGGTTCTTTGGAAAAGCTCTCAACTTCCTTAGTGAGACACCAGGAATTAGATAAAGCAGGGTTCAGCAACCCAGTAGCACAGGGTTTTTAGGTACTATAGACACACATGATTCTTCACCTCTTGTATGAGTTATGGTCCTTTCCTGACTCTTCACGGAAGACAGAACTGGTATTCCACCTCCAGTCCTATCTAGATTTGGGAGACAGTGTTGCCTAGTGGATAGAGCACTGGACTGAGACTTGGGAAACCTAGCTTCTATTACCAGCTTTGCCAATGACCTGCTGGGTGACCTTGGACAAGTCACTTCATAGCTCTGTGCCTCAGTTTCTCCATCTGTAAAATGATACCGCTCTCATTTGTAAAGTACTTTAAGATCTAAAGATGAAAAACAGTATATAAGAGATAGATATTGTGAGCATCACCTTTCTCAGGGAGCTAGGAGGGAAGAAATTTACATGCATGACTCCCAAAAGCATGAGAGGAGTGAGAGATATCAATCTCAACAGAGGAATAAGCCAGTGTATCATATCAATGGGAACACTCACGTAAGTAAACAGGTGCATAAAAGTTTGCAGGATTGGGTGCTATAATTTTTTACTTTACAGTGTCCCTTTAGTGTCCTCCCAAGTAGGTCATCTGTGTGTCAATGAGATGCTCCTACTGGCACAGCATTGTTGTTAGTAAACCTAATTCCTCTGGATTTCTATAACTAGTAATTGCACCATTTGCAAACTAGTTTGAGGTTTTAAATGCGTCTATTTAAATTTAAAAATTCCAAGAGGACATGGGAAACTTTTGCAGGCTGTTACCTTCAGCACTGTCTCAAGAACAAAACGTTGCTGCTCTGCATTATGGATTCGGATGGAGCCACCTCCAATCTCACTGCCATTCAGCACAAGATCATAGTGCTGGCTACGGACCTGGAGTATGGGAGACAGACAAGTGTATTAGCATGCCCAGGGTGCAGTTCACTGTACTCATATCATTGTTCTTTCAGATTGCCAAAGGTCTGATGAAAAAAAGACACATTACAATTTTACTTTATCAACGGACTCTCTGATATTTGGAGGGGTCTAACAGGATGGTTAAATCACTACCAAGAGGAATCTTTCCAACCAAATTTCATGCTTTGCCAAGTGAGGGATGCTTGCCCGGGACCTGAGCCAAAGCCCACTGAAGCTAACAGAAAGATGCATTTCTGTGGGCTTTGGATCAGCACTGCAGAATCCCAGGCAGCGTGCAAGTAGTTGCTGAGCAAGCCTCCCCTCTCCCGCCCTCGTAGCTCTCCCAGTGCCTCATTTGTGATACTGCTCTGCCTCTTGCTGTTTCAGTCCTGGGAACCACACACTGCCATGGCAATGCACCACCAATCCTGATCTGCGACACACTCAGCAAGCCAAATGCAGGGCTTCTCTCTCAGAAAGTCCTTCATAGATTGAACAAACTCCCACTAAGACTTGGTTCTGACCACTGTTCTCGTTGCAACTGGATTCTTAGGAAAGTTGTAAAACAAAACAAACCCCCCCAAACCCTTTCTGTAGACGTTGCTGTTATTCCCCCAGATCTCCTGGGACTGGCAGTACTGACAATTAATCAAATCCCTCTCTTACTGCCCCCGGGCACTGAAGCCCTGAGGTTGCTCCTGTTAAATGACCCCTTACATCTGAGCTCAAGATCAAGACTGTACTATTGACGCGGAAACACATCAGATAGTAACGTCCTAATCCTTACAGCTCTACAGATGAATGTAACACCCGTCTTCAGAGACTTCTAAGGAAGAGTTCTGACTCAGCTTTGTCTTCCAGAGAAACTCCTCACTCTAAATCAATTGTTTCCCATAAGTCTTCAGGAAATAAGCCAGTTAGTTATCTGGTGAGACACACTTAAGTATTTGCTAGTTCTGGGTAACCTGGGATCCACCTTTCCTCAACAGATACGCAGAATGCATATTTTTCCGCAATAGTTAATGTCCTTTAATATAGCAGCTAAAGTTGCACCTCGCCCATTTTTTCAAGAAAAGTCAATATGAAAAACTAAGCAAGAGTGAAAGGCATGGTCGTAGTCACCTTTGCAGGCTCAGAGTAGAGGAGGCTGGTGTCTGAGGGGTGAGGGGCCGTGAAGGGGTGATGAGCAGATTCCAGTTCTGCAGGGTTTTCTTCTTTGTGAAGGAATAGCGGGAAATCCACCACCCACAGGAAGTGAAAAGCAGTGGGATCACGGAGCACCAGGCCTCTCGACTCCAGAAGGTTTGCACTCTCCAAGCGCATATTTCCTAACACCAAGCACTGAAAAAAGGGGGGAGAAGGGAGGGAGGGAAATAGAGAGAAAGATGAAGTCGAGTTTAATGTCATGAACAGAGAGCTCTAGGGAGGGTCTCATCATACCCTCTGGTAGGTGTATGTGTGATCCTGTCTCTGTAGAAAATTATCTCTCACACACACAAAGCCATCATGTCAGTTTCACTGCATTTTTTGCACTATCTGCAGCATCTTTAGAAGGCATCAGTCTTTTGCTAAGACAGCATCACAATAGGGGAGGCATTTGTGTAGCTAATGCCAGTCCTCAGCATTCTAGATTCTACAAAGTAAGACTGAACAGGAGCTGGAAAGTTCATCTTTCCCAAATGCTCCAGTCTCATTGGGGCAACGCCTGGCCAACCACAGTGATTCACAGCAAAAATAAAGACATTCTGCCCCTCTATTGCATCTTTCGTGCATGGATCTCAAAGCACTTCACAAACATTATTTACTTCTCACAACACTTTCATAAGTTAAGTCAGCCATATTATCCCCATTTTACATATTAGCAAATGGAGGCACAGAGAGGCAGGCAGGGACAGCTCCAGCTTTTTTGCCGCCCCAAGCGGCAAAGAAAAAAAAAAAGAAAAACCCGACTGAGCAGCTGCTTAACTGCTGCCGAAGGCTGAAGTGGGGCGATTGAGCTTCCGCCAAAGTGCAGCCAAAGAGGAAGCAAGGCACTGAAGGACCCGCCGCCGACTTGCCGCTGCAGACCTGGACGTGCCGCCCCAACAACGGACAGACTGCCGCCCCTTTCTATTGGACGTCCCAGGCTCCTGCTTCCTTCACTGGTGCCTGGAGCCGGCCCTGGAGGCAGGGCAAGCTCACACAAGGTCCAGAATACATTAATGGCAAAGCCAGAAATAGAATCCAAAACTAACTCACAGCTTCCTGGTTCTAACAACTAGATACAACACTGCCTCCCTAAACAGCAAGAATTGCAAGCACAGTTTTCAGAGATAATACTTAATGGGAGTATCCTGACATTCACATCAGCGTCAGATCCTCTGCTGATGTAAGCCAGTCTATCTTCATTATATTGATTTGCATGAGCTGAGAATCTGGTTCTAGGACCAGAACTGATTTTTAAACATGAATTAGTGTGGTTTTCATCACCTTGACTGGTATGTTTTCTATTGTAAAACCTTTCTTACAGCTAACACAAGCATTAAGATCCTAGTTGCAAGGTGTACTTACTTTGTATTCCCATGTTGGGATCAGAGGAAATTCAGACTGTTTAACTATAATCCCTACATCAGAGCTGTAGCTCAGATCATTAGTCTCTGTTGAGAGTCGGACACTCATTTAAAATCATATTTCCATAAGAGATACTGTCCTTGCTTTGAGGAAAGGACTTCCTAAGGATGAGGTGCGGGGAGGGCTCTCTTTAGCCACAGTACCCTGAATTCACAAAGTGAGCTAGAGAGAAAAATGGTTGCTCTTTTTGGGCTTGTGCCTCACAACTCTGGATAGTGGAAGCACTTTGCATAACCACACACCTTGTCACCTGCCTCTGCTGCTTGGAAGAGAACACATTTACATTTATCCAGGTTTTCTTCCCAGCTCTGCTTTGGATGTGTGATTTGGGGCAAGTCACTTCATCTCTCAGTGCCTTCCTCTCCCCATCTGTGAAAATGAGTTCATAGCACCTCTCTCACGGGGGGTTGTGGGACTTCCTTCATTAATCTTTGCAGCGTGCTCTGAGATCCTCAGGTGGAAGGAATTACAGATATACTAGGAATTAATATTAACAGACAGCGATGTTCAGTCGTCACAGACAGCCTGGGCTTTCCCTACCACTTTTTCATGCTCTCCAGCTGCCAGGAGCACCATGTCATCTGCCTGGACCTTCAGTGCTTGGATGAGTTTCGACTGCTGCTCCTCACTGAGAAACTTGCTGAGTGGAGACTTCAAGCTCTCATCAGGCTTCAGGATCAAGTGTAAAACTTCCTATTGCAAAAGACAGGCACAGATATGAAGCACATTCAGTTCCTGCAGTACATCCACACAACTGATCAGGTTGTTCCTTGTCTTTGTGTTGCTGAGAGACTGTCTCTTTCTCTCTAAGCAGAGGATGCACTATTAAAAACCCCCTATATCCTGAAGTTCTTATATCCTATAAAATACCTAACATAATTTACCATCTCATTTACTAGAATACTCGAGGGCACTGTAGGAAGACACAGAACCATTATGCAGTGCACAGTGGAATACAGACAGCTGCCTGGCTATTTACCTTCAACAGACAAGAAACTGCCACCACCTATATTAATAGTTCTCAAAACAAGGTGATTATATGTACATAACTCCTCACTTAACATTCTAGTTATGTTCCTGAAAAATGCAACTTTAACATCGTTTCACTTAAACTAATCCAATTTTCCTGTAAGATTTAATGTAAATGTGGGGGTTAGGTTCCAAGGAAAATTTTGGGGAGGCAGACAAAAGGCATTATATACAGTACAGTACTGTACTGTGGTTCGGAGGAGCCCCTGGCTTATCCCTGGGGCTCAGGGTTGAGGGTGCAGAGTGTGGGAGGGAGTTAGGGTGCAGGAGGAGGCTCAGGGCTGGTGCAGGCAGGAAGTGCAGAGCACTTACCAGGGGCTGCTCCTGTTTGGTGCAGGGGGTGTGCAGATGGTTCTGCGCAGCGTGGCACCGCCCCCATGGCCGCGATTCTCGGAGCGCCTCCTCCCCTCTCCCCCGCGGCAGGGCCACCCAGAACGCAGGGGCTTTAGAGGCTGCAGGGCTCTGGGCTAAGGGGGACCCAGGGCCGTGGCCTGCAGCTCTAAAGCCCCTTTCGGAATGCGGCCCTGCAAGCACGGGCCAGAGGACTCAGGAGGAGCAGGGGCAGCCGCACAGCCAGCGGGAAGCGGTGCTTTCCCCTTCAAAGGCAGCCGGAGAGAAGCGGCGCTTTGAAGGGGAAAGTGCTGCTTTTCTCCGGCTGCTGGCTGCACAGCTGCCCCTGCTCTTCCTGAGTCCTCCGGCCTGTGCTCGCAGGGCTGCATTCCAAAAGGGGCTTTACAGCTGCATTCCAGGGCCCCATGACCCCCTTAGGCCAGGGACCTAAGGCCCCTAAGTTCCGGGTTGCCCTGCCTGCCGGGAATGGGGGTGGGGAGGGGAAGACAGCTTCCCTGCTTGCTCCCTCCCTTCCCGAAAGTCCTAAGCGCCACCCAACAGCTGTTGGGTGGCGGAAGAAGCGCTGGGAGGGAGGGAGTAGGTAGAGAAGAGGAACTTGTGAAATGCTCCCTTGTAAAGTCAGACAAATGACGTTATAAGGGAGCATTGCACAACTTTAAATGAGTATGTTCCCTAATGGAGCAGCGATGTAACTTCGAATCAACATTAAGCGGGAGGACGATAAGTGAGGAGTTACTGTACACAAGGTAGAAAACTTAACTTACTTTTGTATCTAGTATCTGCTTGCAAATTCCACGCAACACTTTATGCATTTTACCTGCCCCTTTCAGATAAACTCTTTATAGTGTAGAAGTGTTTGTGCCTCACCTGATTAAACTGGGATTTTGCAGATTCCTTTAAAGACTCAAAATCTTTATTTTGAAGATGTCTCTGGAAAAAAGGGGAAAAAATAGAGACATTAAACAGTTATAACTGCTGTAAATCAAGTCAGAAACTGAATCCAGTGGCTGAGCTCACTTTCATGCCTGAAGCCCTTGATTTCAGAATTACTTTTTGGGGAGACATGATCACCATTACATTTTTGTTTTTTTAAATACACACCACAGCACCACCTAATGGGATGCCACAGACTTGCACCTTTCACTGCCAAACTAACAATAACTAGTGAGAAACTGTGGCTGGAGAGCTCCGGAAAGCCTGTGGAGCAAGAGTGCAAAGAGATAAATCAGAATCTACCACCCTCTGTACCCAACATACATTTTATCACATGATAAACTTATTTGATAGTGCTTTGAGATCTATGGATGAAAAGTGCTATATAGAAGCTTGATATTGTTGTATTTTTGTAAAAGGGGTATCCCTACTACTAATTTGCAAACCCCTTGCACCCTTTCACTTTTCTTGCACAACTGTTGTTCAAGCCCATGTGTTACAAAACAGAGTCAGGTATAATTTGGAGATTCACAGTGCATCAACTGTTAGATACTAATTCCTCCTAAATTATTAGGAGTTGAAAGTCATGCCCATATATAACTCCTGGGGGAATTCTGCACCAAAAAATTAAAAATTCTGTGCACAGTATTTTAAAATTCTGCAAAATTCTGTGTATTTGTCAAAATAACACAATATAATCACACCAATTTCAATTATTTTTGGTCATTTATTTCAAAATACCTGTCAGCAAGTATGTCTGTAACAACACAGACAACAAAAAAGATTCAGGAAATGTTTTTTGACAAATGATTCCTTACTAGGCATATTAATACAGAACTCTGAGTAATAATTCATTTAAAATACAATACAGAACTGTATATCCCACACCCCTCAGAAGCACTGCAAAGGCTTGGGAGAGTCAGGGGTAATGGAGGAGCTCAGGGAGAGGGAAATATATTGCTGGGTAGGAGCCTGGGTGTAAATTTGGAGGGTTGTTGGGTATGGGGTTTTTTGCGGGGGGCGGAGAGGGATTGTTATGGAGCTTCCCCCATGCAGACGCAGACTGACCCCAAGCCTTTCGCATTCAGTCAGGCAAATCTGGCCCTGTCCCCATGTGTTCCTGCATCCCTGTGTGTTCTTGCACCCCCTGTCCACGTGTCCCTCCACCCCCACTCAGACACCCACTCCCCCATCCCCATGTGTCCCTGCACCCCCCCATCCCCATGTGTCTCTGTGCCCCCACTCAGCCACCCTCTGTCCCTATGTAGCTCTGCACCCCCTCCCCCATCACCATGTGGCCCTGCACCTCCCTCCCCCATGTGGCCCTGTGCTTCCACTCCCATTCAGCCCCTGCCCCTATCTGTCCTTCCCCATTAGCCCTTATGAGCCTGTCTGACCTCCCCAGCACCCCACACTGTCTGTCTCTCTATAGCCCCTTTCTCCTGACTGGCCTGACAGGTGCTGTGAAGAAGGCAGGCTCTTTCTCCTCCCTAGCTGGCCAGGAGCTGTTGCTGTGTTGTATTGATACAACGCCCTCTGGTGGACAAAAGGCAGAACTGCAACAATATTTTGGCAGCTTTTTTCTGAGCAAAAAATTAAAAATATGCGCAGCTCAATTATGCACATGAAGAGTATTCTCCCAGGACTAATATATTACTGACGTACACTGGACTGTACCTTGACCTTTAAGGAACACCTTACCAAGATATCACCCAAAACGAAGACAAGGAACAACCTGATCAGCAAACTAGTTGAGACTACCTGCAGAACCAATGAGCAGACACTGAGGGTACGTCTACACTACGGGACTATTCCGAATTTGCATAAACCGGTTTTGTAAAACAGATTTTATAAAATCGAGTGAGCGCGGCCACACTAAACACATTAAATCGGTGGTGTGCGTCCATGGTCCGAGGCTAGCGTCGATTTCTGGAGCGTTGCACTGTGGGTAGCTATCCCGTAGCTATCCCATAGTTCCCGCAGCCTCCCCCGCCCCTTGGCATTTCCGGGTTGAGATCCCAGTGCCTGATGGGGCAAAAATCATTGTCGCGGGTGGTTCTGGGTACAGCCTCACCCCTCCCTCCCTGAGCAGCAGACAACCGTTTCGCGCCTTTTTTGCTTGGTGAACTGTGCAGACGCCATAGCACAGCAAGCATGGACCCTGCTCAGCTCAATACCGCAATCGTGAATGTTTTAAACACCTCGCGCACTCTCGTGCAGTCTATGGTGAACCAGGACCTTCAATCCGAGGCGAGGAGGAGGCGAATACGGCAGCGCGGCGATGACAGTGATGAGGACGTAGACACAGAATTCTCTCAAACCGCGGGCCCCTGCGCTTTGGAGATCCTGATGGTAATGGGGCAGATTCTATCCATTGAACGCCGATTTTGGGCCCGGGAAACAAGCATTGACTGGTGGGACCGCATTGTGTTGCAGGTGTGGGACGATTCCCAGTGGCTGCGAAACTTTCGCATGCGTAAGGGCACTTTCATGGAACTTTGTGACTTGCTTGCCCCTGCCCTGAAACGCCATAATACCAAGATGAGAGCAGCCCTCACAGTAGAGAAGCGAGTGGCGATAGCCCTGTGGAAGCTTGCAACGCCAGACAGCTACCGGTCAGTCGGGAATCAATTTGGAGTTGGAAAATCTACTGTGGGGGCTGCTGTGATGCAAGTAGCCAAAGCAATCACTAAGCTGCTGCTACGAAAGGTTGTGACTCTGGGAAACGTGCAGGCCATAGTGGATGGCTTTGCTGCACTGGGATTCCCTAACTGTGGGGGGGCGATAGATGGAACCCATATCCCTATCTTGGCACCGCAGCGCCAGGGCACCCAGTACGTAAACCGGAAGGGGTACTTTTCAATGGTGCTGCAAGCACTGGTAGATCACAAGGGATGTTTCACAAACATCCACGTGGGATGGCCAGGGAGGGTTCATGACGCTCGCGTCTTCAGAAGCACTACTCTCTTTAAACGGCTGCAGCAAGGGAATTACTTCCCAGACCAGAAAATAACAGTTGGGGATGTTGAAATGCCTGTCGTTATCCTGGGGGACCCAGCCTACCCCTTGATGCCATGGCTCATGAAGCCATACACAGGCAGCCTGGACAGTGGTCAGGATCTGTTCAATTACAGGCTGAGCAAGTGCAGAATGGTGGTGGAATGTGCATTTGGCCGTTTAAAGGCACGCTGGCGGACATTACTGACTCGCTCAGACCTCAGCCAAACCAATGTCCCCTATGTTATTACTGCTTGCTGTGTTCTCCACAATCTCTTTGAGAGTAAGGGGGAGACCTTTATGGCGGGGTGGGAGGCTGAGGCAAATCACCTGGCCGCTGATTACGCGCAGCCAGACACCAGGGAGATTAGAAGAGCACACCAGGAAGCGGTGCGCATCAGAGAAGCTTTGAAAACGAGCTTCATCAATGGCCAGGGTACAGTGTGACTGCTGTGTTTGTTGATGAACACCCAACCCCCTTGATTGACTCAGTCCCTGTAAGCAACTCCACCTCCCCCTTCAAGTACAGCTTACTTATGCAAATAAAGTCACTCTCATTTAAAAAGCATGAATTCTTTATTGATTCATTATAAAAAGAGGGAGAGAAGTAAGGGTGTGGTTTGGGAGGAGGATAGGAGGGATGGAGAAGGCCATTAAAAAAAATTCACAGTAACGACATCCTTCTGGTTGGGCTGTCCATGGGGGTGGAGTGGGCGGGTGCACGGAGCCTCCCCCCATGCGTTCTTACACGTCTGGGTGAGGAGGATGTGGAACATGGTGAGGGTTGAGGGTGGTTATACAGGGGCTGCAGCGGCACTCTGTGATCCTGCTGCCGTTCCTGAAGCTCCACAAGTCGCCGGAGCATGTCAGTTTGATCACGCAGCAGCCCCAGAGTTGCATCCCGCCACCGCTGATCTTCCTGCCGCCACCGCTGATTTTCCTGCCGGTCTTCCTGCCGCCACCTCTCATCTCGGTTGTCCCTCCTGTCCTCACGTTCATCCCTCCTGTCCTCACGTTCACTGGCCTCTTTCCTGTAATTTGATACCACGTCCTTCCACTCATTCAGATGAGCTCTTTCATTGCGTGTAACTTCCATAATATCCGAGAACATCTCATCTCGCGTCTTCTTTTTCCTCCGCCTTATCTGTGCTAGCCTTTGGGATGGAGGAGGGATGGTTGAAAAATTTGCAGCTGCATGAGGGAGATAAATATTTAGAAAGATACATTTTACAGAACAATGGTTATACTCTTTCACAGTGAACAGCACTATTCACCTAGCACATGTGATTTCCCTACAAGGTCGCATTTTTCATCTTAATAGTGAGTGCTTGCAGCTCTGGAGTTACAGATCTCACAGACACAGGTCCAGGCATCAGAATTCAGCTTGCATGCGGCCATGGTAAGCCACTGTCTTTCGGCTTCTGTAGTGATTTACCCCCTCCCCCCCAACGCATGGCTAATATCACGCTAGCTCCCTGCTAATCAACAACCTTCCCACCCCCCACCCACTGCGTGGCTGGTAGCTTGGGGAAGATCGCCGGTGACCAAACACAGAAAAGATCATCGGCATTTCACTCCTCCCCTCCCCCCGCTTCGCTACGTGCAGGAAAGTTTTGTTTTAATGCTGATTCAGTCAACGAACCCAGTAGAAAAATTGCCAGCCCCCTTCCTTAACGTCCTGATTTTTAACCAGGTTATCCTGAACGATATCACTTTGCTGAGGATAACAGAACAAGATAAAGAGCGGATGCTTCTTGAATGCCAGCAGTCACCGGGACCATACGCTGCTATGCTTTGCCACGCAATGATACCTGATTACTTGCTACATGCATGGCGTGGTAAAGTGTCCTACCATGGTGGGCGGAACAAGGCTGCCTTGCCCAGAAACCTTCTGCAAAGGCTTCTGGAGTACCTACAGGAGCGCTTCATCGAGATGTCCCTGGAGGATTTCCTCTCAATCCCCGGACATGTTAACAAACTTTTCTAAGTAACTATACGGTCTGCGAATGCATCCCAAGTCCTCAGGGCAAATCAATCATTAAAAAAGGCTTGCTTAAAAAACAATGTTTGCTATTTGCAAAGGTACACTCACCAGAGCTCCCTTCCATGGCGTCATTGTCTGGGATAGTGGCTTGTGAGGGCTGGGAGGACGGTAATTCCGTCAGGGTGATAAAAAGCTCCTGGCTGCTGGGGCTCACGGAGTGCTGTGTGCTCTCTGCTAGGTCTTCCTCCTCTTCTTCATCTTCATCTTCCCCGTCTGCATAATCCTCAGCCATGGCAGAGATTACAACCCCCACCTCGGAATCCACGATCAGGGGTGGGGTACTTGTGGCGCAGCCCCCTAAAATTGCATGCAGCTCAGCATAGAAGCGGCATGTTTTTCGACCTGCCCCGGACCTTCCGTTTGCTTCTTTGGTTTTCTGGTAGGCTTGTCTGAGCTCCTTAACTTTCACTCTGCACTGCACTGAGTCTCTGCTGTGGCCTTTATCCGTCATAGCCTTAGAAATTCTTTCAAATACTTTTTCATTTCGTCTTTTGGAACACAGTTCTGTTAGCACTGAATCCTCTCCCCAGATAGCGATCAGATCCAGTACCTCCCATGCAGTCCATGCTGGGGCTCTTTTACGATTCTCAGGAGACTGCATTGTTAACTGTGCTGATGAGCTGTGCGTGGTCACCTGTGCTCTCCACGCTGGGGAAGCAGGAAATGAATTTCAAAACTTCGCGGGGCTTTTCCTGTCTACCTGGCCAGTGCATCCGAGTTCAGAATGCTGTCCAGAGCGGTCACTGGTGCACTGTGGGATACCGCCCGGAGGCCAATACCGTCGATCAGCGGCCACACTAACCCTAATCCGATATGGTAATACCGATACTAGCGTTACTCCTCTCGTTAGGGAGGAGTACAGAAACCGGTTTAAAGAGCCATTAAAATCGATATAAGGTGCCTCCTAGTGTGGACGGTTGTGGCGTTAAATCGGTTTTACGCTCCTAAAACTGATTTAAACGCCTAGTGTAGACCAGGCTAAAGACACTCTTGGCTTGCTTTTTGCTATTCTACAGCAGGGTGTTGCTCAGCTCTTCTAACACAGGACTAGTAGACACTCAGCTGAATGAAACCATGCATATAACAATAGGTACCATAAGACTGACCAAGCTGGCTTGGCTTCCAGTCCTTTCCAGCATTGCCTCTTCTGACATCAGACAACAAGTCACCTTGCAGAATCTGCTCCTTAAAGTGCAAGACATGCCACATCCACCCCTGTTTAAAGAGATGTTGAATCCACTGGGCCACCATCTCCGCTCAAGCCATCCTGTTTGGACAATTCCCTTAAGGAACTTTGCTATCACCGCCAGGTGGCAAGAACAAGCTTCAAACATAGCCAATGCCTATCTCATGACAGATCCAACAGTCCAGCCCCTGTTTTTGACTTTCGATGCCATCTTTGAGTAAAACTCAATTGCTTTAGATGTGCTGCTAATGACTATATGTGGGGCCTTTGTGACTTTGCCTCTGTGGCCCATTAGAAAATGTAGATAATATACCTGCAGGCTGCAACCATTGGCAAGGGCTGCCTTGTTCCCTTAGGGATTTGTACAACGCCCTTTCCATAGCTACTGAATTGTTAAGACACTCCAATTAACTAACTCACTTGACTGTTTACGTAGATGCAATCACAATATATACAAGGCGTGTCAAGCAATTAAAAACATTAATCGCACTGTTAAATGATAATAGAATACCATTTATTTAAATATTTTTGGATATTTTCTACGTTTTCAAATATATTGATTTCAGTTACAACACAGAATACAAAGTGTACAGTGCTCACTTTATATTTATTTTTATTACAAATATTTGCACTGTAAAAAACAATAGAAATAGCATTTTTCAATTCACCTCATACAAGTACTGTAGTGCAATCTCTTTATCATGAAAGTTGAACTTACAAACATAGAATTATGTATATAAAAAAACTGCGTTCAAAAACAAAACAATGTAAAACTTTAGAGCCTACAAGTCCACCCAGTCCTACTTTTTGTTCAGCCACTCGCTGAGACAAACTAGTTTGTTTACATATGCAAGAAATTTGCTGCCCTCTTCTTGTTTACAATGTCACCTGAAAGTGAGAACAGGCATAGCACTGTTGTAGCCAGTGTCACAAGATATTTACATGTCACATGCACTAAAGATTCATATGTCCCTTCATTCTTCAACCACCATTCCAGAGGACGTGCATCCATGCTGATGATGGATTCTGCTTGATAACGATCCAAAGCAGTGTGGACAGACGCATGTTCACTTACATCATCTGAGTCAGATGCCACCTGCAGAGGATTGATTTTCTTTTTTGGTGGTTCGGGTTCTGTAGTTTCTGCATTGGAGTGTTGCTCTTTTAAGACTTTTGAAAGCATGATTTTGGAAGGCACTTCAGATTCTTAAACCTTGGTTCAAGTACTATAGCTATCATTACAAATCTCACATTGGTACCTTCTTTGCATTTTGTCAAATCTACAGTGAAAGTGTTCTTAAAACAAACAACATGTGGTGAGGTCATCATCCGAAACTGCTTAATATGAAATATATGGCAGAATGTGGGTAAAACAGATCAGGAAACATACAATTCTACCCCAAGGAGTTCAGTCACTAAGTAATTAACGCATTATTTTTTTAACGAGCATCATCAGCATGGAAGCATGTCCTCTGGAATGGTGGCATGGAAGCATGAAGAGGCATACAAATGTTTAGCATATCTGGCACATAAATACCTTGCAATGCCGGCTACAAAAGTGTCATTTGAATGTCTGTTCTCACTTTCAGGTGACTTTGTAAATAAGAAGCAGGCAGCAGTATCTCCTGTAAATGTAAACTAACTTGTTTGTCTTCGCAATTGACTGAACAAGGAGAAGGACTGAGTGGACTTCTAGGCTCTAAAGTTTTACATTGTTTTGTTTTTGAGTTCAGTTATGTAACAAACAAAAAATCTGTATTTGTAAGTTGCACCTTCATGATAAAAAGATCGCACTACAGTATTTGTATGAGGTGAATTGAAAAATACTATTTCTTTTGTTTATCATTTTTTAACAGTGCAAATATTTGTAATAAAAAATAATATAAAGTGAGCACTGTACACTTTGTAATCTGTGTTGCAATTGAAATCAATATATTAAAGAATGTAGAAAAACATCCAAAAATATTTAATAAATTTCAATTGGTATTCTATTGTTTAACAGTGCGATTAAAACTGTGATTAATTGTGATTAATTTTTTTATATAGAAATATATAAATAAAATAGAAAGTAACAATTACTTCTAGATTTACAGTCAAGCTTGGATTTGATCTTTGACCGTATTGTTATGAGGATCCATATTAATGATCTCCACCCAGGTAACAAACGCCCACATGGGAGGGAGCCATTATCTGTGTGTCTGTCTCACCAGTCCAGGAAGGAGTGATGGCTTGCCCAAGTCTATTTCAGACCCTTGCCTCTGGGCAGAATTTATTATTCAAGCCCAAAACAAAAACTGCTCCTCTAACCAAAGCAGGCTACAGTCCCCAGAGGCTTTTCCCCTTGGCCTCTCTCAGCTCCAGATGCTCTTCACACTATTACCTGATGACCTAACACCACAACCTCAGCTGAGAGGCAACTAATCAGTCAAAGGTGGGACTAGGCCAATGTCCCCAGAAAGGGGCCAGTCACACTGTGACAGAGGGATTGTTATTAAGGATAAACTTAAATCAACAGAGCTTATTAATTTCAAAAATTTACTTTCTTTACACTGTGCTTTGCCACTAACAATACAGAACTACACCACTCACCGCTCCCTGAGGAATACAAATGGCTTTGACAGTGCCTTGGGGCTTGTTGACAGCATTCTGCACAAATCCGATTTCCACACTCCTAAACACGTCACTGATATCAATGATCTGAGAGACAGAAAGAGCACATAAAAGAGAAGAGATGTCAGGAACATGCAGTGGGGAACTGTTCCTGTGTCCTCCATTTGCAGCAAGATCTCCTGGGACAGCAAACCACGCTTCAAGAAACCACAGGGCACTTATAAATAAACCAATGGAGCAGTGGTTTAGAAGTCACAGACTTCAGGAAGAGAAAGTCTAAATACGAGACTCAGTGAGAGTCTGGATGGTTTAGGGGATTGCTAATGGAATCCAAAGACTTTCACCTCTAGGTGACCAGTCTGAACGTACCTCTAGTCAGCAGTGGCCAAAGGGTGTCAGCAGATAGTATCAATGAGAGCTCCTATGAGACATGAGTTTGGTGATCTCAGCCCAAGTTCCCCAGAACACATACCCACAGTGGGATAACATCAGCTCAGATCAGCCATGATGCAGCCCTTTCAAATCTTCACATAGCAGCAAGTATAAAATGTTGTGCAACATTTTTCAGTACTGCTTCCCCCATTACATTTATGAACAGTTATTTTCTGCACAATAACAATTATTGAAGAAAGAACCAAAATCACAGCTGGTAAGAGCCTCAGAGAGACCAAGGAATGAACTGGACTGGGGAGACTGAACTAGCCTATCTCTTGAGTTGGTCCTGCCAGGTCAGGAGCAAGACACATTGTCTGGATTTCTCACCAATCTTGTGGTCTCTATGGATGATTTGAGGACTTCAGTTCCCAGCACTGTCAATCCTTCCTACCCTACAAGGCATGTCCTTGGTGTTAATGTATCCTAGTTAGGATATAAATGAGAAAGATAGGACACCCAAAAGAACAAATTGGTTGGAAGATCCCAAATCCATCTTGCATCACTGCCTTAATATCCCATTAGTACAGCTTCCAGTGACATAAGGAGCCGACTACAATTGCAGGGCTTTCAGAACCAGTAGATGTTATGGCACCAAGACTCTCTCACTTCCATCCACATGGAGAAGTGGAGTGTAAACAGAGATGATCAGGAAACACTGAAAAGGAGAAGGAGAAAGGATAGATGTTTCCAATGGGAGACAGCGCACCTTCATACCAAAGCGAGTGTCTGGCTTATCAGTCCCATACTCCGCCAATGCCTCAGCATAGCTCATGGAAGGGAAAGGGGTGGTAATAGGGCCTCTCTCATTAGGCCAGGAATACTGGAGCAGGCCCTCAATGAGTCTCTGGATCCCAGCTTGGTCTACAAACGACATCTCAATATCGATCTTAAAGAAATAACAAAAGGATCATTACGCATTAGCTACAGGCACCAGGAAAACTGCATTCTAGTCCCCCCTTATAGCTCTTTTTGGGACCCAAAGGCTTTGTATATAAAGTGATCATAAAGAGGATTAGACGCAATATACTGCATATACCACAAATGCCTTACACAAAGGGCATGTGGTTAACCTCACATAGTTAGATACATCATCACAGAGAATCCTGCCCATGGTATCAGCAATAATCCCCTGTTCAGAAGCCGAATGACCATTAGTGAATTCAGGGCACAAGTTGAAGACTTGGAATGAGCTGGGCCAACCAGTCTTGTTCAGGAGCCAAGCACACTGCACTGGGAGCTTCTGTGGAAGAGGAGCAGACCAGCCCCGGAGAGCAGCACACATTTCACCACCAAGGTGCCAAAATAACCAAACTAGCTGACACTGGTACCTGTAGTGGTTGAAACCATCCTTCATCCCAGAACTCAGTGAATACCTGCTAGGGCACGTGGAATACATGTCCCCAAACACTAGGCCAAATAATGTTTCCAAGGTGAACAGTGATGAGCAAGTTTCATACCAAATGGATGGACTATACCAGTGGTTCTCAACCAGGGGTTCATGTACCCCTGGGGATACCCAGAGGTCTTCCGGGGGTACCCAACTAATGTAGATCAATGTTTCTCGACCTGGGGCTTGCGGCCCCATGGGCAGTCATGGGTCGGGTTTAGGGAAGTTGCAAATGCTGGGCTAGCATTAGGAGGTGGCAAGCAGGGCAACTGCCCAGGGCCCCATGCCACAGGGGCCTCCAGCAAAACTAAGTTACACACTTCAGCACCAGGCTGCAGGGCTTTGGTTCCAGCCCTGGGTGGCAGGGCTTGGGCTTCAGACAAGGCTCATAAGTGAAAAACAGGCTCAATATCACACTGAAATGTAAGTACAATACTTATATTCCAATCAATTTATTTTATAATTATATGGTAAAAATGAGAAAGTAAGCAATTTTTCAGTAATAGTGTGCTGTGACACTTTTGTATTTTTATGTCTGATTTTGTAAGCAAGTAGTTTTTAAGTGAGGTAAAACTGGGGGTACTCAAGACAAATCAGATTCCTGAAAGGAGTACTGTCCTCTGGAAAGGTTGAGAACCACTGGACTATACCAATAATACTTGCTACTAACAATGCTGTATGAGATCTCCTAAGTGGCCTGAGACCTTGCCAGAGTGAAGCAGCTAAAGAGTCTGTTTGGGAATACGTTACCTGAGTGAATTCCGGCTGCCTATCTGGCTTTGAACCTTCATCTCGATAGCAACGGGCGACCTGAAAGTACCTGCAATTGAAATTAAAGGCACCCTAAATTAAATTGTGGCTACAGAATTGCACCCTCAGCAAGTTCACAGATGAAACTAAGATGGGGGAGAGGTGGATACACTGGAGGGTAGGGATAGGGTCCAGAGTGACCTAGACAAACTGCATGATTGGGCTAAAAGAAATCTGATGAGGTTCAACAAGGACAAGTGCAGAGTTCTGCACTTAGGATGGAAGAACCCCATTCACTGCTACAGGCAGGGGACCAACTGGCTAAGCGAAGTTTTGCAGAAAAAGACCTGGGGATTACAGTGGACGAGAAGCTGGATATGAGTCAGCAGTGGGCCCCTGTTGCCAAGAAGGAAAACGGCATATTGGGCTGCATTACCAGGAGAATTGGCAGCAGACCGAGGGAAGTGATAATTCCCCTCTATTCGGCACTGGCGAGGCCACATCTGGAGTATTGAGTCCAGCTTTGGTCCCCCCACTACAGAAGGGATGTGGACAAATTGGAGAGAGTCCAGTGGAGGGCAACAAAAATTATTAGGGGGCTGGGGCACATTACATGAGGAGAGGCTGAGGGAACTGGGCTTATTTAGTTTGCAGAAAAGAAGAGTGAGGGGGGATTTGATAGCAGCCTTCAACTACCTGAAGGATGGTACCAAGGAGGATGGAGCTAGGCTGTTCTCAGTGGTGGCAGATGACAGAACAAGGAGCATTGGTCTCAAGTTGCAGTGCGGGAGGTCTAGGTTGGATATTAGGAAACACTATTTCACTAGGAGGGTGGTGAAGCACTGGAATGGGTTACCTATGGAGATGGTAGAATCTCCATCCTTAGAGGTTTTTAAGGTCTGACTTGACAAACTCTGGCTGGGATGATTTAGTTGGGGTTGGAGCTGCTTTGAGCAGGGGGTTGAACTAGATGACCTCCTGAGGTCTATTCCAACCCTAATTTTCTATGATTCTAAGCTTCATTATGTAGTCCTGCCATGAGTGCACAGGACTGGATTGGATCACCTCTCAAGGTCCCTTCCAGTCCTATGATTTCTCCTGATGATTCATGCTGTAGATACCAACCAGGATGAGCCACCTTCCAGCAGTGACCTCTTGGAGGAGGCCAACATCTCAGTGGCACTCCACCAGTGCCATCTAGGACTCTAGGCAAAAAAACCCAGCCAAACCTCCTCTTCTTCTATGTTATACTGGGCTATGCAAGCACACCAATTGCATGTGAGGAATTCTTATGGGATGGTCCTCCCAACTGTCTGATGCTGCTGGGAAGAGAAGTTCCTCTAGAATGTTTCCCTACCACTCTCTGGCATTTCCTGCTTTTATTTCATGAAGCAGGCATGTTAAAAGGCATTGCACTCATGTGCTGGGCCTGTGTCTTTTCCAAGTCTCAGGCCTGGTCTACACTACGCGTTTAAACCAAATTTAGCAGCGTTAAACCGATTTAACCCTGCACCCGTCCACACAATAAGGCCCTTTATATCGATATAAAGGGCTCTTTAAACCGGTTTCTGTACTCCTCCCCGACGAGAGGAGTAGCGCTGAAATCGGTATTGCCATGTCGGATTAGGATTAGTGTGGCCGCAAATCGACGGTATTGGCCTCCGGGCGGTATCCCATAGTGCACCATTGTGACCGCTCTGGAAAGCAATCTGAACTCGGATGCACTGGCCAGGTAGACAGGAAAACCCCCACGAACTTTTGAATTTCATTTCCTGTTTGCCCAGCGTGGAGCTCTGATCAGCACGGGTGGCGATGCAGTCCCAAATCCAAAAAGAGCTCCAGCATGGACCGTACGGGAGCTTCTTGATCTGATCGCTGTATGGGGAGACAAATCTGCTGTATCAGAGCTCCGTTACAGAAGATGAAATGACAAAGCATTTGAAAAAATCTCCAGGCTATGACAGACAGAGGCCACAGCAGGGACTCAGCACAGTGCTGCGTGAGAAGCTTAACGGAAAGCCAAAGAATCAAATGGACGCTCATGGAGGGAGGGAGGGGGTACTGAGGACTCCAGCTATCCCTCAGTCCCCGCAGTCTCCGAAAAGCATTTGCATTCTTGGCTGGGCTCCAAATGTCTGAAGGGTCAAAAACATTTTCCCGGGTGTTTCAGGGTGTATGTCGTCAATTTACACCCTTCCCATCCTGAAAGAAAAGGGAAAAAAATCGTTTCTCGCCTTTTTTCAATGTCACCCTATGTCTACTGCATGCTGCTGGTAGACGGGGTGCTGCAGCGCTAAACAGCGGCATCCTCTCCCCTCCCCTCCCCTCCCCGGTGGCAGACGGTACGGTACAAAAGGATTGATAGCCGTCCTCGTCATCATCCTGTGAGTGCTCCTGGCTGGCCTCGGTGAGGTCTGACGAGGGCGCCTGGGTAAAAATAGGTCATTCCCAGCAGATGGTGCAGAACGGCTGGTAACCGTCCTCATCATAGCAACTGGGGGCTGAGCTCCATCAGCCCCACCCAGTCATGTCTAAAGAAAAGATTCTGTACTGCCTGGACTATCATAGCAGCGGAAGGCTGGTCTCCTCTCCCCCCCTACCCTTTAATGTCCTGCCTGGACTATCATAGCAGCTGGAGGCTTCCTCCCCCTCATTTTATCTCACTAAAAAGTCTGTGTTTCTTATTCCTTCATTCTTTATTACTTCATCACACAGATGGGGGGACACTGCCACGGTAGCCCAGGAGGGTTGGGGGAGGAGGGAAGCAACGGGTGGGGTTGTTGCAGGGGCACCCCCTAGAATGGCATGCAGCTCATTATTTCTGCAGGATCTCTGGGGCTCTGACACGGAGTGGCTGTGCTCTCTGGTTCTCTAGTACACTTGCCCCATATTCTAGGCTGGACTGACTCTATTTTTAGACAAAAGATAGGAAGGGAATGACCCAAGGGGTCATTCCCATTTTTGCCTATGCGCCCCCAGCCGACCTCAGCGAGGCCATCCAGGAGCACCCATGATAGCAGCAGACGGTACAGAACGACTGATAACCATCATCTCATCGTCAATTTACAATGGCAGACGGTGCAATATGACTGGTAATCGTCTCTGCTATCTTGCAAAGGCAAATGAATGCTGCTGTGTAGCAGTGCAGTACCGCGTCTGTCAGCAGCATCCAGTACACATACGGTGACAGTGACAAAAGGCAAAACGGGCTCCATGATTGCCATGCTATGGCGTCTGCCAGGGCAATCCAGGGAAAAAGAGCGCAAAATGATTGTCTGCCGTTGCTTTCCCGGAGGAAGGATTGAGTGACGACATTTACCCAGAATCACCCGCGACACTGTTTTTGCATTGGGATCTCAACCCAGAATTCCAATGGGCAGGGGAGACTGCGGGAACTATGGGATAGCTGCGGGATAGCTACCCACAGTGCAACGCTCTGGAAATCGACGCTAGCCTCGGTACATGGACGCACACCACCGAATTAATGTGCTTAGTGTGGCCGCGTGCACTCGACTTTATACAATCTGTTTTACAAAACCGGTTTATGTAAAATCGGAATAATCCCGTAGTGTAGACATACCCTCAATCACACACAACAGTCTAGTTTTATCTCAATGGGAGTTGGTTATCTTGGTCAATCCCAGGTGAGGGCTGCACCATGCTTTCATTTTCTGCTTTCAAGCATTCCATTCCTTGAAAAGCCTCCTCCCAAGTTTTAGTTCAGAATTAGACTAAAGTGGAAAATTTCACACTTGCAAGTATGTGATTTAGCCACACACCTCCCATTCATTTCAATGGGAGTCATGTGGCTAAATCCACTACTTGGCTTTGAGAGTCACAATTTATGCTTTACAATTTCTAAGCTTCTCCCACTTTAGGTCACTTACCTCATCCATTTAAGGCCATTCTACCCACACAAAAAAAGAGCTCTAAGGGCGAGATCCTCAAAGGTTAATTTAGTTGCCTAACTCCAACTGAAATCAGTTTGTGGGGGAATTTTTAACTTCTCCCATGTCAAAGAGAATGGACCCCATAACATTAATGTTTCAGAGAAAAGGCGGCAAAGGAATGCTCACCTGTCCAGACCTCCAATCATCAGGAGCTGCTTAAATTGCTGAGGACTCTGCGGCAGACAGTAAAACTTTCCAGGCTCCCTGGAAGGTACCACAAATTCCTTTGCACCCTGGTACGGAAGAGGGGAGAGAGACTTTTTAATGGGTGTACAACTGCCAACTTGAACCCTGCCATAGGATCTTATTGATGCAAATAGCGTAGTAAGTTTCAAAAGAGAAGTAAACAATTATGAACCTGACCAAAAGCCAGCTGAAGTCAATGGAAGATTTTCCATGGACTCCAAAGAGCTTTTTGTTAGGCTCCCTATGAATAAGAACAGCACCAGTGGTTTTACGCTAATTAGGATCAAATTACAAAAGTTTGTGATAATGGGGCATAAGATCCTCACCAGCTGGATGGAGTTAGGATGAAATCTCCTCCCAGGGTACAGAACTGAAGAATTAGGGGCACTATGCAACAGCAGGGTGTGTGTGGGGGGGATAGGACAGGATGGTCTACCTCTCTGTTTTTTTCCCCTTAGCTATTTTTTCCTGTACCGGGTTCTCTTGTTTTGTGTGTTATCAGTGGATTTAATATGAATGAGGAGTGAAAGGGGTTATGTTCTTTGTTTTCTTTCTTCTTTTTGTTAATAGCTGCAGCATTTTTTCTTTCTTTATCCTCCCCCAGAAAACTAGAAAAGGAGAAATAGGCAAATGCAGCTGCCCATGTAAAAGCTACTCTTGGTGGCTGCCAACGACCAAAAAGCCAGATTAGCCAAATCTTGCTGGAAAGATGGGAACCTGAGGCACACGAAATGGGTTAAAAGTTATAAGCCTCAGGAGATGGTGGCCAGCCAGGGAAGCTCCGATTTAGAGTTTGTGGGTGAACTTCATGTTAGGTTTCTAACCATCAGAGGAGTGAGGTTCTGGAACAGCCTTTCAATAAGAATAGTGGGGGCAAACAATCTAACTATTTTTAAAATGAAGCTTGATAAATTTATGAATGGGATTGATTGTATGACAGCATTGTCTGTGATAGTAAGGGACTGGACTTGATGGTCCAGGAGGTCCTTTCCAGTCCTATATTCCCATGTTACTGTGGGCTAAGATCCTTATGCTGTATTTCACAGTGACCTTTGTTGTATTAGGGGGGTTTTGGTCCCCATTTTCCAAGGCGCAGGGAAGGATTAATACATTCTATTTCTTTTACTCTATCTGCACCTGTTTTCTTTATAAATCCATCCCATCTGCTTGGCCTCTCTGTTAGAGGCTGACCCTTCCACTGAGACATCTGGCAGTAGTAACTATTGGGGAGAGGATACTGGAGCAGAGGGAACATTGATCTCATGTTCTCTCTCCATATCACACACCCACCCCTATTGTTTCAAAATAGCCTGCACCCTGGTTACTAGCTAGAAATCTCTTCCATTAGAACTGCCTAAAGCTTCAGGTCTCTGAACTTTCCTAACAGGTGAATATATTTTGAGGTGACGATGGACTAATCTCAGAGGTGATGTACATGACGGTGTAGGTTTCATTTTAATTTGGTGTAAGTTAGGCAATGGAGGGGGAGGTTGTGGCAGAAACAACAACCAACAGGAAGAGATGAGATAACACAACTGCCCACCCCACGTACCTTACAGCTCCTTATATCCTCCTGTTGCTTGTTCTTCTGCGGCAACCTTGGCTTTCTGTCCTCTCAGCATGTCAGTTACAATGATTTACCCACAGGAAATTCATACACCACCATGCAAATCCCCTCTGACTCTGGCCCAGCATCCAGGCTCTGGGAGGGGAATGTTGGGTGCATCACTATCTTGTCCTCATTTCTACATCATCAGGGAGAATACCCTTCTCTGCATACTGGGGGAGCTGACAAGCCGGGTTTTTTTTTGGCTCTTGAAAAGCTGCCTGTCTCTCAAGACAGAGCTAAGTGAAAAGTCCAGCCACTGTTTTCTTAGGTGACCTAACCTCAGATGCAGGAACAGGCTACAAACAGTAGCTGTAAATGGGTGAGCTGAGGTCTTTTGCAAAATTAAGAAAAAATTTATTCTAATCATCACTACTGAAATCTGGGGCCAGCCCTGGTGGCTGGGCACTTAGGACTTTGAACTGTCATGTGTACAATGTGGGTGTGAATCCCAGTTCTGATGTCACATTCCAAGGGTCACCAGGAACTGGCAGCCACAGTTTGGTTAGCCTCAAAGGGAGGAAATGCCTGGTGTTTTCTACACTGACCCTTCTTATCACTTAAGGAGTCGCATCAGGGGGCTCTGAAAAGATTCCTGTCCTCTGGCAGAAGGCTAGTGACTGGGGTTCAGCTTTGATTGGCAGGTTAACAATGGATTAAAATGGGAGCAGCTGATAACTGGGCTCTGAAAATATAAAGAAACCCCTCAAAGAAAAGAGAAAAATGTTTACAAACCCATTATATTCATTTTCTAATTCAACAGTTATTCCCTCCTATTTCTTTCATGTGATTCACTTACGTGGCTTGCCTAGGCAAGAAGTTAATAGCTGAAATAGTCAATGCAGCATTGGCCCTACTATGGCTACTCAAGAGATGTTAGCATGTTGGTTAAGGATGAGATGTACAAAGGAAAATGAGCATAACAGAACTTCAGGCTGTATTCAGAATTCTCTAGTCACTGTGGTAAATCATTCCCCTGTAAGGGCCTAATCCAAAGCTCACTCATGTCAACAAGAGTCTTTCTAATGCCTTCAATGGGCTTTGGACAGACTATCTTTCCTCCTGCTACAGTCACACTTCTATGTCAGCACGTAAAAAGCAGCTCTGTGTTGAGCCCAATGTGACCAGAGCTAGATCCAGGACCAACAACCTGGCTTCTGCCTTGCAGAAAACAATGATGCAAACTCTGACAATCTTACTCCTGAAGGACTCACGCAGTCTGGCCTAGGTTTATATGGTTAGAAACTGGGTGGACTTTTGTTAGTGCCTGTGGTATGCGTTTCCATAAATGGCTAAAATCTGTTGTGTGAGGCTGGACTGAACATTTGCAAATGTGTACATTAATTAGAACTTAAAAACCAGCATCTCCTAGAAGTTTGGGATGAAAATGTCCTGTGTATAGCTTGTTGAATCTCCTCAGCCAGGACTGGATGGTTCCCTTTCATAGATTTGATAAAACTTTCTCCTATTTAATCTTAAACATCCCAAAGGACTGTCTTCATCACTTCTACAATAACATGCTATCCAACTATATGGATTTAAGAAGGCCATCTAACTATAAGATATGTCAGTTAGAGGACAGAGCATAGATCCTTACACCATTCATTACTAGGCTAGCGGTCTCTAACACCACATTATTACTTAACAAAATAAAAGTCCAGAATATAAAATTGGAAATTAAATAGCCTTAAATGGGAATACTACTATAGTGACTTACACAAGAGATACATGCCAATAGAATGCAGTTTTCTGGAATATGATCCTTGAAAAACAGGATTCAGAGTCATATGCACTGCACTGCAAGATAGCAGCTTTGTTCTTTCATGATACTAGAAGATTCTGAGTCAAAACATGGGTTATCACTCTGTCCTATCCACCCCCTCATGCCTCAAAAGGACCCATTTGACATATTAGTAACTGGCAGCAGGAGCAACATTTGCTGAGGGGCAAGGGAGGCAGTTCCCCCTCAACACATTGGTTTGCCACCCCCGACTTCACATGATACAATATAATCACATATAATGTTCTATATGCTGATATGACTTTGCCTGCCTCCCACACCTGGAATTTTCTGAAACAATGCTCCTGACTGGGAGATAAACAGTTAAGTAGTAACACATGACAGAAATAAAGGCAGAGAGGCAGACAAGGACACATGAGCAAGTAAGTAGTCTATATGATTGCAGGAGGCCAAGATGGATGACTAAGAGCATACATACCCCTGGAGTTCTCTTAAATAGTGTTGGGGTTTCTACATCCACAAACCCTAAAAAACAAACATAAGCTTCAGATATTGAATATGCTGAGAATGTTGGTTTGAGACAAGTTGACTGGAGACTGTGGTTAGTCAGCTTGAGGTAGTCTGGCAGAGCATGCAGGTCCTCAGTCATATACAGACTCTTGATTCTTTTTCAGGACGACTAAAGATTACTTATGCAGGCACAGCCTGATACTGAGGGGTGCTGAGCACCCAACAACTCCTATCATGACTTGAGTTCTCAGCCTCTCATGTAACAAGCTGCATAGTTGCTTATGTTTGCACTGGCTACTCTCAACAATTAGGCTAAAATTTTGCAAAAGTGACCAGTAATTTTAAGATGAGCACCTGCACTCTGATAATTAGGCCCTTATAAAGGCATATAAAGAAAGACACCCAAAAACTGAGATGCCCAAAAATCACTAGTCACTTTTTAAAATCTTGGCCTTAACATTTATTGTATACATACTGTTCATTCAGAAACGATCATCTGTGGCATGATAAGGGACTTATAGCCGCTGTGCTCTTTAGACATCCCAATATCCCACCCCATGGTATGTTCCTGGGATATAGAGCCATGTCAGGGCAGCACTTTGCCCAGCACCTCTCCCCTAGTATGTCAGGCAGTAGTAGAGCAGATAGCAAGAACAAGGAGAAAAGAAAAAGATGATAAAGTGCTAAGAACTAGATACTCACTAGATATATTTCTCTTACCATGGAGATTACAGAGGTACTCCCGCATTTTCATAACCATCTGTGATCTCAGCCGCAGGTTATGTTGCATCTGGAAGCTGCGCAAGTCCAAGTAGCGATACTGCATGCGCAAGGCCTCAGATTTCTAAAGAGAAAAGGATTGTGATTAAAGAGCAAAAGCCAAACCAGATGCCCATAAAAGCTTCTTCAAAGACCACAATAGAAAGGTGGAAGAAAACATAGAACCCTGCATTACTGCCAGTCACTCATGACCTATGTGGAAAAGCATTAGTTGCTTAGGTCACACTCTGACTCTAACTGTGATAGGAGCTGCATGCTCTAAGCTCTATATTCTGGAATGCTCACTTTTCACTTGGCAGCAACAGATCATAATAATCCTACTTGGGACTTGTAGGGTGTTTTCAATCATAGATCTCAAAGCATTTTGCAAAGGTGAACAAGCATTATTAAACTAATTTTACAGATGGAGAAAACTGAGATACAAGACATTGTGTGAGCTGCCCAGTCACATAGTGAACCAGTGGCACAGAGGATATAGAGCCCTGTTTTCTTGAATGCTGGTCCCAACCCCTATCCACTGGTCCACATTTCATAGGGAAGAGAAAGGACACAATAATCAGTGATGCAAGACATACCTAACCATCAGTCTGAGTGATCTTAGTGTCCTAGAGGGATATACTCTCTTGCTAGCTGGCCGCATGCCTGGGTGAGGCTATATACCTTAACTTTTAAACACATTAGTCCTCCTGAGACCTTTTGCTTCACAATCACAAAAGATGGACATGAGCCCAAATTTTCCTTGTTCCCATCATACCACCAATTCTTACTGTCATTATATTTATAAACCCAAAGCACGGAGCCAATTTAGGCCTTACATTCTACTTTGCTATTACAATTTCACTCTCAGCGCTTACTCTAGGCATGTTCCATTGTAAACAACTCTTGCCCCAGAGCACAGAAGGTGGGAGTAAGACGAGAATGCCCTACAACAGTGCAACGACACTGCTCTGCCATTCAGCATGGCAAATTCTAACTCTTCTGAAGAGTCAGTGCTTAATGCCTAAAGGCAGGCAGCCACCTTGATAAAGTCTTTAATTTCAAAGGGCAGCTTCTTGCAGGAATTCAGGACCTCAGCTGTCTTCACCTTCACTTCAATGTCACCTGTTGGCATTCTCTGAAACAGAGAAAAATAGATTTGAACATCAGGCAAAATACTTGGACAAGTTTCTTTCTAGATTCATGGATTTTCAGGCTAGAAAGGATGCTTATGATTATCCAGTCTGACCCCCTTACAGCACAGGGCAAAGAATGTCTCTTGATCAGTTTCTCCAAATATTCCTCAATATTCATTGGCAGTTTAAGGCCAATCAGTTCCTATTTAAGACACACCGGTTCTCACTCTCCTTCAGTAGTGTATCCATCCCTATTAGAAGTGAACCTGCTTTCTTGCCCATAATCTGCTCTCTCCCTATGACACGTACCAACTACAAGGCAAGAGTTAGGGCCTGATCCTGCCAACACTCATGCACATGCTTAACTTTATGCTCAAGAATAATCTCCTCATCTTCACTGATGTATAACAGGGGTATTGCAAACAAGAGTAGGGAGGCATTTGACACTGATGCGACCACTAGTGGAAACTTGTGTAAAGAATTCCAGAAGGCTGTTGATACGTTGGAGAATGTTCAGAGAAGAGCCACAAGAATGATTTAACAATTGAAAAAACATACTTTATAGTGATAAACTCAAGGAGCTCAATCTATATAATTTAACAAAGAGAAGGTTAAGGGATGACTTGATCACAATCTGAAAGTACCTACACATGGGGAACAGAAATTTGATACAGAAGGTCTAGCAGACAAAGGTATAACAAGATCCAATGGCTAGAAGTTAAAGCCAGACAAGTTCAAACTAGAAATCCGATGCACACTTTTAACAGTGAGGGTAACTATCCATTGGAACAACGTACAAAGGGCAGTGGTGGATTCTCCATCACTGGCAATTTTTAAATCAAGATGGGATTTTTTGTAAAAGATATGCTCTTGTTCAAACCAGCAAAACTGTATGGCCTGTGTTATACAAGAGGTCAGACTAGATGATCCGTGTCCCATTTGGATTAATAATCTATGAATCGATAAATGTTGGCAGTATCAGGCCCTTAACCTTTAATGTGGAGAAGAGCTATGGTTCAGCTCATTGGTAAATGAATTGCCCGCCCCCCATGACACCCAGGAACTGTAAAGGTTACACCAATTTCCATCAGTAGAGTTTCCAATTGAATTCTAAGGTAGACTTGAGTTTTTCTCCCATCTATCATCACTGCCACAATAAAGACCACTAAACTTTGTTATCCATTCCTTCCCATCTTGCAGGACAGAGTGGAACACCTTCTACTAATCAGAGAAGACCACATTAAAGTTTCCAATATGTGCCTTAAAAAAAAAGCTAACTGTGGAGCCCAGAGCTGGCATACTTTGTGATAGCATCTAGTGGCTAGAGAAGTGGATTGGGCATTAGAACTCCTGGGTTCTGTACTCGGGCCTTCCAATGACTAGTTGTGTATGGTCTTGGAAGAGTCACTTAAAGCTGCTGACAACGAGAGCTGTGGGTATGGAACACCTCTGAACAATCAGGAAATTAACCTCCATGCTTCAACTTCTCTATCTATAAAATGGATAATCAAACTTACCGACAGCAGGCACGAGTAAAAATGGTCAACAATTACTGCAGAAGTACTATGGCATTTCTTATATTTAGACTAGCAAACCAAAAATATGGATGGTAAAGTCTGGCCTTTTTTCGTGGTGACCAGTGCCTGTCAGAGGGGTATTGTGGGACTTAATTAGTGTTTGTGAAGTGCTTTGAAGTTCCTGGAAGGTGCATGCCATAGCAGTTATTTCTATTTCATTGTATTCACAATTCTTTCACATCACTCCAAGATGGATTATCATACCTTGGAGAAAACAAGCTTGCTAATGGCAAAGCAATGACACAACGTGTGCAGCATGAATCCACCTACAAAATCTCTGTGCTAAATTCAGTGCACTTTACCAGCGTGCCAAACTCTAGAAAATCCCAGAAAGATTTCAAAGCACTAACCGGGTTCTTCTGCCCCGGGGGCCGAGAGGTGACTGTCCCAGTTACCCTCACAACAGATTCCACAGGGGCATCATACAAGACCTTCTTAACATGGGAATGTGCCTGCAGGAAAAAAAATACTGAGATGTCATGGAAACTGAAGTCACATTGCAGACTGTGCCATGCTTGGATGCTTTTCTGTTTTCTTTATGGCCTCCTCTCAGACTAAATTTAAAGATAATTCTTTAGAAACCAGTTGTATGACATTATTACTACTTGTATTGCAGTAGCATCTAGGAACCCCAGTCATGGACCTATGCTAGGTGCTGTACAAAGAAAAAACAAAAAGATGGCCCCTTTCCCAAAGATGTTACAATCTAAGAAATCTTACATTCTGAGCACAACTCACTCAAAGATAGGTCTCTAGCTCAGCTAAGAGCTTTAGTAATCACAATCCTTTTGCTTTACTTCAGGAGTGCTCAAATTTTGCTCAACCTGGGGCTGCGCTAGCAATCTGTCAGGAGACTGAGGGCCACAGATGATGTACATAAATCAGAGCAGACTGCAATACGTAATATAAATTCAGTCTGCTGAAACAGGACAGCTCATTCTGCCCTGGACACCATGGGGGACAAAAAGTCTTTAAAGCAAAAAATCTAGAGACTCATCCCTTGGCAGCCCTTACCTCATCCTGTGGAATGATGATTTGTGTCAGTCCCTGGAAGTCCCTCAGAACCAGGAACAGGCCCTGTCTGAACATGATGAAAACAAAATGGAAAGAGTTGTTTCTCCCAGGGTTCAATCTTTTTTGCTTTTTAAGCCAAAACCTATGTTAATATCTTGTATTTTTGGGGACATTATGGCTTTCATCTCAAAGCACTTTAGAAACAACATGAATATAGGAATCACTTTACTCACTTTGGAAATCAGGGACAAAACAAATCTTTAATTTGGATTAGATTCAGGTACTAAACCAGACTATAAAAAACCGTAACAGCAGCGCTTGAATTTGAACACACCCATGAAGAATAAGAGTTTTGAATACACAACATAACATTTACAGGCCCTTGATACTGAACATCATAGTCTATCTGAACAAATCTAGCTAAGGAATCAAACTAAAGCTCAGGGAGAGATGAGAAAAAATGAAAACAAAGGAAATTATATTCAACTTCCTATAAAGAAACTTCATGTGGATAATCCAAGTCTCTAGAGTTGTTGTGATAGGATCTGTTTCCTCAGATACGGTAAATATACCTGTCATAAGTAACAGAGCCATGCACTGACAGATGGGATTCATTACTGAGCCTGTAGAAAGGTGAGAGCACAACATAATCTTGTAGTAATTATAAAGCCTTTTCTTGGAGCTCCATCCAGGACTGTTCCATGACATGTCTAGTACTGTTGATAAAAATCTATATAGCCCATTACTGTAGAATTCTAACAGATAAAGAACAACATCTTTACATTATAAAATGCAAAGGACCAGGCTCTGATCTTGGTTACACTCATCACTAAAATCACCAGAGTTAGTCCCAATTTACATGCACTGTACCCAGGGTAGAACCCAGAATGTGGCCCAATGTGGCCATAATTAAGTCAGAGTACTAAGAATATTGTGATTTAATGCTTTACTAAATATTTGCAAAAAATGTAATCACTGTAGCTATGCTAACATAGTTAGTACATTGAAGCATGTATTATTGTGTATATTCACCACTTTGAATTAGCACTGCAACTAGTTAGCTAACTTATTTTTCTTATTTATATTTTATGAATAATCCATATGTATTCTCAATGTGCATAATTAAGTCCTGTTGTCAAAAAAGCACACTCAAACCTCATGCGGCCTCTGTAAGGTGGAGATCATAGTATTTACCTACTTTCCACAGTTGTTGCAAGGATTAGTTAATGTTTGAGCAGAACTTTGAAGAAATATAAAGCACTCAGTGCAAAACATTTTAATCAAAACTAGTTTATCAACAATGCTACAATAAGTTTTATAATGTTCACACACTACTGTAGCCATTTCTGATTATTCAAAACTTAGATACTCATGTGATGGTCGCTGTAGAAAACCCTAACAGAGACGGCTTTGTATTCAGTAGTCAAATAAGACTAATCACTAGTATTTAGTGTTAGGGAAAATGACTCCAAAAGTGCCTTTGTCACATCCCCATTGTAATGCAGCAACCTCTAGGGCAATGCATAACAGCATACAGCAATACTAATCAAAGGTTTAGGGCAGAAAATGAAAAAGAACACAGTTTTCAACTGAAACAACAGTGGATGTTTAAATTGACAGAATGTAGTTACCCAAATACAAACTTGGTCAGGACTCCAGGGTTAACACTCAATTCCTGGGGAAGGTCCCAGGGGATATTTAATACAGGTAAATGGTCAGGACTTTGATGCAGAGGACTTGGTGGGAACATGGCTGGCTACTGTAATGAATCATCAGTGCCACTTCCTGCAGTACCTGAATTTTCTTTGGAGGTCTTCCATCCCAATCAATAGTGACCCAAAGCAGCCCTGCTTATCTTGTGAAAAGCAAGACGATCCCAGCACACAGTGACATGGCTGTACATGTACTAAAGCACAAAGTAACAGTGTGTGGGGAAAAAAATTCAGACAGATGCTAAAAAAAAGTTCTGTCTATTGATTCAACTACTAGATTATCCTTGTAGGTTCCCATCCATGTACCGACCTGAGCTTGCTTCATTTAGGACATTTGAGAGAATAACAGCACAAAGTGGTATCTCCTCCACAGAGAGCTTCAGTGGATACAGTGAAAGCCAATGGACATAAGGAAGCCTGTCCATAGCTTCCAGTTCCACTTCCCTCCTGGGTCTTTGCAAGTTTTAAATACTAATCTGACATGAATCTCATTGTTCAATACCAACTCTTCAGATGGGGCAGAGCTGGGAGGAATGTATGCACGCAAAGGTGACTTTAAACCCCTCTTCTGGGACCATGAGGGGGCCTGCCTGGCCACTGCATAAGTTAAAGCAGACTTAGAGCTACTCTAATTTACACTGTGCTTTCTGCAGCTCCCCAGTAGGCCCGGGAAACAGAGAACAGCTATATTGCATGCACTTGGGCCAGACCCTGACCTGTCCCTACACCCACGTCTGGGCACAGGGCACTTAGAGCTGGTGCTCTATACTGGCCAGGAAGCCACCCTGCACAGAGGATATTCTCAGAAAGGTGTTTCCTCACATTTTAAAGCCCTTTTATGCTGCCAGGGTGGTGTAAAGGGCTGTTAACATAACCAAGAATCAGGCTCTAGGAGCTGCCTTGGCTCCAGCAATGTAACCTCTCCGCCATCCATGTGGGTTGCATTTACCTTTGGTACTGAATCCATCCACACAAGGTGACCTCTTGGCCCACATGAGCAGAACGCAACTCTCCGCAAGTGTTGGTCCGAGCCACAAAGCTACTGAAATCTTGAGATAAAGCCAGAGAAAAACAGTTTCAATGGTAGCATAAATGCTAAACGAGAGCAATCTAGGTCCTGCGATTCAGAACAAAAAGGACAGTCCCTGCCCAACAGAGTTTTTTGTTTGTACAGTGCTTAGGACAATGGAGTACTGGTCCAGGATTAGGGCTCCTAGGCATTATGGTGATACAAATAAATAAAAATAATAATCCAAATCTGTTTTATGGCCTATATATAAACAGATCATTTCTCCCACCACTAAAGTGACTTCTTGGGTGAAAGCCAGCAGCCTTTAAGGATGGCATAGAAACACTACTTCCTTGCCTGAAATGATTTGTAAAGAAGACTGTATATCCAAAGAAAACAACAGGGACAACTATAGGGAGGCACAACTGAAACATGGCCATATGTGAACATCATCAGCTTTCTAAGAATCATAACAGTGATATTTGTCAAACAACCTGTACATACCAATTCTGGCAGCCTGGGTTGATGATCTGCTTATGCTACAAGTAACAACAGGTTTGCTGATCTCTCATCCTAATTCCAGCATGGTGCTCTTTAACATTTAAGCATAATCCACAACATTTGCCAATTTCTACTCAAAAAAGACCCAGGACAAAAATAGCAGAGGGTGTTGCAGGTATGGATTGAGTCATGTTGGCTGAGCTGTGTTGGGGGTTGAGGAACAGAGTAGCACTAGATCAAGGTCTAAATGTATTGACAAAACCACATAAGGAAAAACTGAAAGTCTCTGCCTGCTTTAGACAAGGCTAGCAAAGGCCTGATTCAAAGCCCATTGAAGTTAATGGGAGTCTTCCTATTAATTTCAATGGGCTTTGCATCAGGTCCTTAGACAATAAAAACAGATGAGTCAGTTTCATGCTCTGGTTGTTAAACATTCACACTGTGCTCTTGGGTTTTAAAGTTTATAGTATTTTAGAAGGTTAAAGGGAGACTCTCAACTTAGGCACATTCCTGCCTGAAAACATTTCACCTACTATTGTTACAGACCCTTAAAATTCCTAGAGGGGAAAAAAATTTCCCTCACTTTTATGTCAGATACAGTCAATTTTTATCTGTTTGTCCATATCCTTCACATTACAGTAGGAGAAAGGGAAAAAACGGTTTTCAGACAGGAAAATGTGATTTGAAACCAAAAAAATTGGCTTTGGCTCATGCCCCATGTGGGAATAATGTGCAAAAAGTAAAGAGCATAAATGGGTTAAGGTCTTTTTTAAAATATACATTTTAAAAATATCTAGAGGGAAGTGCTAATACATGTCTCATTTTAGTGATCGTTTAATTTTGTCTGGATTACCATATGAGGCTCTGTCACCCAGAATAAGAGCAAAGTTGAAGAAAAGACAAATAAGATACAAAACCTATTTTTGTAAATTCAGTATGTGAATATAAAATATTGTATTCAGACTTCCTCCCACCTCTGCTCACCTGATGCTCTTTTCTCTGAGCTAAGTGCCAAACTGCTGGAAACGTATCTGCACCCCGGTCTGTTTAGTTCTCTAGAGAACAGAGACAGCTGACTGTACAGCAGTCGCAGCCCGTGGCGGAATGACATCTTACAGGCCACAAAAGCTGGATGACAAACAAAAGGGCAGTCCTGGATCTTTCACACACTGGACAGTTTTAGGAAAAAACAACATGGAAAGTAATTTCACTTTGCAATCCTCAGATTTTATTCTTCAGTCAGTACTTGTGTCAAATTCTCCCTTGACTGACCAGCTGCCCTTATTTCCCGGAAGGGTCCATGTGATCTAATGGCTAGGGCACTGGCCTGAGAATTAGGAGACCTGAGACCCTGCTGTGCCAGTGATCAGCTATGTGATCTTGGACAAATTAATTCACCTCTCTGTACCTCTGCTTCTCCTCCCAACCTTTTACTGATTTGTCTATTTAGACTGTAAGATCTCCGGAAAAGGGACCATAACTCACTATCTACTTGTACAGTGATTAGCACAATGGGGCATCAATACTGTAATATAAATAATAATCACATGTACAAACTCCACCTTTATTTCCCATCTGTCATCCATACTAGTTCCTCTCTCCCTCAAGCCTGTATAATATTAATATTTTGTATGTGTATAGCATCTTCCATTATCAAAGAGGATCTCAAATGGAGGTCTATAAACCACTTGCTGGTGATGTCTGGAAAGAAGGCAGGTCAGGTCACATGGCAGTGGCTCCACCTTCTTGCTTCCAACTCCATGTAATTCAAATTAGTATTAAGTATAAAAACTGTCTATTCTAGACATGCCCTAAAGATGATCAGACTCTTCACGGCAAAGAGTCAGCCCTTGCCTACATACAAACTTGTCCCAGTTTAACTAAAGATGTGTGTGTAAACCTACTGAGTCCAGTGCATGTTTGCTTACAACACTCTTATTTCAGTTAAAGGGTCTCCTATTTTTATATAACTTATTTTTTTTACACTATATCAAAATAGGACACTCAATCTAAAATAAGAGCACCTACCCACAAACTTGGAAATAAATAAATAAATAAAGGTGAGATTTAAAACAGACTTAGCCTGATGTACTTTAAAATGTTACCAGCATAACTATATCAGTAATAGGTGTGATTTTTACCAATATAGTTATGCTGATAAATATAGTTATGCTGATAAAAGCCCTAATGTAGATGTACTTATACTTGTATAATGCACTTTATACTAACATGGAGTATTTCACTTTGGTGATCTGGAAAAAGCTATACTGGTATAAAAGAGTTCATATAGCTGCATCTGCAATGGGGAAGGGGCTTGCGACTTTTTTCCTCGATTCAAGCCCAGAAGGCAACATTGTGATCAAGTAGTCTGTGCATAACAAAAGCCAGAGAACATCCCCAAAATAATTCCTAGAGCAGATCTTTTAGCAAAACATCCCGTCTTGATTTAAAAATTGCCAGCAATGGAGACTCCACCAGGACCGTTGATGACTTTAAGGATCATAGTGGCAAAACTTTGGAGGGTAGAGAAGTTAAGTGGCTCCAGCCTGTCTGCAGCCCTGGCCGCCGTTAAGGCGATACAAATAGTGGGGTTGGCCAGACCACAGCAGGTCCGGTGCCATCTGCGCCCCCGGTAATTACCACAACCCCCGCAGCTGGGGCAGCTCTAGGGCCCGGCTCAGCCCCAGGCGTGTCACGGGGCCCCACGAGGGACCGCCCCGTTTCCAGCCCAGCGGCTGAGGCCCGGGAATGCACCGGCCGGGCTGCAGGGCCGACAGGCCATTGCCCGCAAGCGGCGGACGGGGACAGTAATTTGCCCCTAAGCACAGCCCGTTCACCCGCTGGCCCAAACTCGGGGGGCGGGCGTCCCTCGGGCCGCTTCTCGCGCTCCCAGCAGGGGCCTTTCCCCGTTTTACGGTGACAGGCGGCCCGCTGTTGTTCGCAAACGGCTACGGGGCAGGAAAGGTGCCCGCGAACCTGGGGCTTTCCGAGAGTAGCCGGCCGGGAGAGAACCCAGGCGTCCGGGCTCCCGAGCCCAGCACAGACCCCGCCCCGCACTGGAGTGTTCGCTCCCCCCGGCGGCCCTCAGCCCCAGCCTCTTCCTGCTGCTGGCGGCAGCCCCGCAAGGACTAGGTTTAGAGTCCCCACCCCATACAGCTGCTCTCCCTCCTTCGCTCCCTCCCGCGCTTTTCTTTCCGCACAGGCTCGGTCCTACCTCAGGAATCGCGACAGCGCGAATCTCGCTAATTGTCCCTATCCGGCCACCGTCGCATTCAGTCATCATATTTGATTAGGACGGAAGCGGGTGGCACTTCCACGCCCGCAGTAAACATGGCGACGGAGCAGATTTGCATCACGTGACGGGATTCCTGGCTCAGGCTCACGCGCGTGCGGTGTTCCTGCCGCACGGGCTGCCGGGAAGAGGATTCAAACGATCTTGGCGGAGCGCGCGCGAGCCGAGTCCGCGATGAGGCGATCGGGGCGGCCTAGTCCGTGGCGGCGGCAGGTGAGAGCGCGGTGTCTGCGGGGCAGGCCCGCCGCCCTGTGTCTAACGTACGGAGAAGGGTGTATTCCCCACGTCCGGCGGCAGGAGCCGGGGCGCTGCTCGTACCGCTGAGCTGCCTGGCGCGGGGGGCCGATCTTCCACCGGAGATCGTGACTGGGGAGCCGCCCGGGAGCACCACCCCCTAGCGGCCCCCTCTGTCCTCCCCGTGCGGCATGACAGGGCCCGGCCCCGGCCCCGCGCTGCGGAGGCACCAGGCTCTCCGCGGAGGCACCAGGCTCTCCGCCCCACCCATCCTGGAGCAACCAGCTGCGAACGCGTTCAAAGAGCAGCGGCGGAGCATCCGCCGCCCTCGATGTGCTGTGTTAGATCTACCCCCTGCAGCCCGCTATATCCACTGCCACTAGCGGGCTGGGCCTGTAACAGACACGAAGGGGACAAAGCCCCCTTCCCCCCAAGCTTACAGCCCAGGGCAGACTGGGGGAGGGGGGGCATAGTTCTTAGTTTGCAAGATCTTTCACAGGCGTTAACGTTAAGCTGAATTCACTACATTGGAAAAGGAGGTTGGGGGAAGTTATGTAGGAAACTTTTCGTTACTAGGGTGGTTGAAGGTGTGACAGTTTGGGGACAGGTCTGTGTCAGCTTAGGATTCCATGTTGGGTTTGGGAACATTTCAACCTCCCTTCTGAATGTAACTTTCAATGTGGCTTTGAGCATTTGTTGTTGTAGCAGGTACTTGACACCCTGGTCTACATCTAAAATTGAGGTTGAAGCGATTTCACTTATGGGTGAGATAATTCACACTCCAAAGAGATTTAAGTCTATCTAAACGCCACAGTAAATACTGCTAGGCCAGTGGATTTACTAGAGTGATGGAAAATTGCATTCCTAGCTGTAGTAAGGGCATGGCTACACTTGCAGATGTAGAGCGCTGTGAGTTAAACCAGCCCTCGGAGACCACAGTAGTGAAAGCACTGCAGTGTGTCCACACTGTAAGATTCAAGCGCACTGACGTGGTTGCATTAGCAACTCTTGCAACGGCCACAGAGAACAGTGCATTGTGGTAGCTATCCCAGCATGCAAGTGGCTTCAATGTGCTTTCCAAATGGGTGAGGTGGGGTGGAGTGTGACAGGAAGTGTGTTGTGTGTATGTGAGGGGAGAGAGAGTGGGTTTTGGGGGGGGCTGAGAGCATGTCAGCATGCTGTCTTGTAAGTTCAGAGAGCAGCAACCCCCTCCCCCCAGCATTCCACACTAATGGTTGCTTTGTTCCGGAACAGATAAGCATGCCAGTTGTCAGAAATGGAGCTTTGAAAGGGCATATCCGCATTCCTGCAGTGATTCCAAAACAATGACAAGAGTGGCCACTTGACTTAAGGGGATTATGGGACATTTCCGGAGGCCAATCAGAGCACAGTAATGCAACACCTCATTCACACTGACGCTGGGGCATTTCAGTCGAGGCACACCAAGCATTATGCGTCTTGTGGCGGTGGATTACCAGGAGTGCTCCAGCTGCAGAGTCCAGGCGCTCTAAGTGTCTTGCCAGTATGGATGGGTTGTGCGTTAGGGTGTCTGGGGCTCTAATGCACTCTAACTTGCAAGTGTAGCCAAGCCCTAAGTGTCTGCACTACAGTGGTGTAGCTACAGCTGTGGTGCTTGTAGTATAGTAGACATACCCCAGATGAAGAATCTATGGCCAGGTCTATACTACAGACCTATGTTAGTATAACTACGTTGCTCAGGGGTGTGTGAATGATGTTGTGAGAACCCCTGGTATAACTACAAATTTTTGGGTGGTCTCAGAGTGTGGCCACCAACTCTTGCCGATGGCCACTCTGACAATCCAAAAATACTTAATTAATTTTAGGAAAAATAAATATGCACATATACATGTACAGATCATCATCATTTATTTGTGTAGGTGTGTCCCCCCCCCCGACTCAATAATAAGGTACAGTTGTCTCTATTCTTTACTGGACCTAAACAGAATAGAAACACAAATAAGGTGCTTTACATGTTTTGCTTTTTTGGTTGCTTTTTTTAAAGACTTGCTAGCTAGTAAGTCTGCTACTGTGAAAAGTGACATTTGTATATTTGTTAATATAATTTTTCACAGCAAACTTGCTAGCTAGCTGGGAGCCTATGAAAAGTGGCATTAACAATATCACTTTTCACAGCAGACTTACTCAGCTCTGGCACGCTGGGGAACAAATTAAGCCCTGGATGGGGAGGTGGGTAGGGGGCTCAGGGGTGACAGGAGTCAGTGGGTGCCAGGAGTGAGACAAGGGCGGGAGTCCAAAGCCCTGCAGCTGGGTGATGGAGCCTTCTGCTACATGGCCAGAGACTGCCGCCCACCACCGAAGGACTGAAGCCCGAGCCCCACTGCCCCCAGGAACATGGGGAACCCATGCTGGCTGCTTGCTCCTACACTGTTTGTGGCTCTTGAAGGGGACACAGACCAGCCCCTACTGGTGGCCCCAGGGGAGGGGCTGCTGCTTTGCGTGCCCAGGAGGCTGTGGCTGCAAGAAAAGGTGTGGCCACAGTGGCCATATTTGAGAAACACTGAGTTATACCAACCTTAACCTCCCATGTAGACACTGCTGTGTCAGTGGGAGAACTCCTCCCATCCACATAGCTACCCCCTCTTGGGGAGGTGGATTAAGTACACTTATGGGAGAGTTCCCTCCTGTCAGCAGAGGAGCATCTTCACTTTAGTGCTACACTGATATAGTGTTTTAAGTGTAGACCTGCCTTATGTTTGGGAAGCTGTGGCAGAGTAGTGAAGGGCCATCAATGTTCAACTGTTCTACCCCAGCAGAAGAAGTTTGGTACTAGCAGGGCCATTGATTTTGATCCACTGTCAGACCAGAAGCCCAGGGGGGAAGGGGTTTATTGCCTGGAAATTCTCCAGTGGAAGATTCCATCCCCACAGAACAGAACAGTGTCGTCCAACAACACTGGGAGTCTGGGCCAGGACCGGCTTGTGACAGACGGCACTTAGGCTGTGGCTATGTTCCTCACGTTGTATTTGATCTGTGAGAGTATCATCGTTCAATTGTGTACCTCAGTATATTTTATTCAGCTAAATCTTGTTGAGGTGGTGGTTCCTACTTGCTGTTTGTGGAGAAAGCAAGGATTTCTATGCTGAACAGCTTTTACCATTTCTTGACTGTGTCTAGTACTTAGATCCTGGGAAATGCTCTTACATTAAAATAAACTATCAATTTCTACTTTGGCCAAGGTGGATAAAAACACGATTTTTAACTTTTAAATGGTTATTTTTGAAAAAAGATCAATTTATTGAATTTAAATCAAATATTTTTATATGCATATTGCTAGTTCTTTACTTGCATCCCATTTTGTAGTCAAATTGCAAAGGTGAATATTTTGTATTTGTTTTGTTAGTTTCCTAATTCTTAGTAGAGTTCAGTAGACTTTATGCAGATATCTTTCTACTAAAAAGTTTCTTTCATTTAAAATGTTCCTTTATGCTGAAAAAAGCCCAGGGACTTACTTATAACAATCTTAATAAGCAACTAGCCAATGTTATATTTACAGCCAGCACCACCTTCCCATATGCTGAACTTTGACTAAAAAAACCTGAATGCTTCAACCAGGTTATATTCCTCCATCAGGGTTCGCAGTTTGAAGTCGATAAGATTTGTGCTTCTAAGTCACTTGGGTGCTTCTGAAAATTTCACCATTAAGCCTGGGCTTAGAAGCTTAATTTTCTAGGCTCCCATTTTTGAACATTTTGGCCTGTTTATAAAATGATTCGTAATAACTCTGTTAATCAATTGCAAGTCTAAACTTTTCATTGTATGCAGTCTCTCTAATAAACTTTTCATTGTCAGTTCAAAACAAAATTGCTTCAGTGTTCGATTTCATGCTATTAAAATATCTTTTTAAATAAAACTACAACTTAAGCATGTGCACAAGTGTCTGAGCTAAACTTTAAGTACATTAGTTCCTTTCGTGTAAGTAAAGTTATGCACTTGCTCAAGAGTCTGCAGGAACACCACCTTAATTTTCAATATTTGTCTCTTGCCTATAGCAGTTCTGTAAAAATCAAATAAAAGACTCTACCAGTAGTGGCATTTGAATTAGAAAGAAACATTTATAATTTAGTTTATTAATTTGAATTAGTTTTACAAAGGCTCACTGTGATCAGAATCAATGATTTACAAATACTTAATTGACTTAAATTAATAATTTAAATCACTCCACCCTGACTATAGGAAGTTTTCAATCTTTGGGCTCTTTCTATGCACAGGATATGGATACTCCTGATTCTGGAGGCATGACCCCTTTAGGAAGAAAAACTGCAGAGACTGGAATCAACTTTACAAGTACTACACGTTTCTCAAGAGGTTTGACATTCATCAGGACACACACCCTCTTTGGTCAGAGCCCAACTAGGAGAATAATTCCACAAACATCTTTACTGCAGGTGGGCTTTTAGTAGTTTAATATAACTAAAGAAAATGTCTCTATTCATATTTTAAATCAGCTGTCACATCTTATTTGACAGCTTTATCTAATCATTCTATTGTTGAATAGATCTGTATGCTGAGTCACTAATGATGTCAATTATATTTCTCAGAGTAATTTATATTTTGATATAATGGCTTTTCTTCGGTGTTGCAATTGTTTGGATATTCATCATGCATTTCCTGCAAGGAATGGGCTTTAAAATGTGTAAAGCACTTTGCTAATTAGTTTCAAGTCAAACCTGAATGGTAGAACTAGGAGTAATGCAATAAAACTAATAAAAAAAAAAAGCTTCCTGGAATTTATTCTCTTTGTGGGGAGACTTTTTCTATACTGTAAAATAACTTAAGAAAACCGGAGAAACTCCTTTCACTTAAGTTATTCAAAACAGTATGAAGCACTCACCAGATATTTACTGGCCTGAAGAATAAGCCATTTCCCCAGCAATTTAAAGGAATCCAAGTTATGTACTGTATTGTTTGTGATATTGCTGACTGTCTTTAACAATTTTTTAAAACAACCAAAGCGCAAGATATGTAATAAATTAATCGTCTTTTCTGTAATAATCATCGTATACATCTTTCTGCATTATCTTCAGTGTTTTTCTCTTTACTTTCTTTTCCAGCATAGTGCACTCTGTTTTCTTCACTGTATTTTACATTGTACATTTCTCTATTCTTGAACAAGTCTCTTTGCTGTACGTTTTCTAACATCTTATCAATATTGCCATCTCTCCCATGCCTGCCCCCCCGTCCCACCCACACATTCATGTGCATATGCACCCCTGTCCACCCAAACATCCAATAGCTACATGACTGACACTACTAGCCAGTCAGATGTAAAGGAGTGTTTGGGGGGAAGGGTGGGAGGAGGCAGATCTTTCCTTCTCCCTTGCCAAGCCACTGGGAAAGGGAAGGGTGTTGGGACAGCAACTAAGCTGCTATTTCTGGACCCTGTTTGGGGACTCGCGCATTTAGTCTCAGGCTTTGCCTGATTGTTCTGGCATGTGATTAAATTTAAAGCTTTCTTCCAAGGCCCCTTTGGCTGATGGAAAAGAGGAGCAGTCTGTTTCATGGGCTTCCCTTCTGGACTACACCAGTCTTGGAGCCTCCTAGCTGCTGTTACAGTGGGTGGAGAGTCTCCCATATGCTATCTTTCCCTCTGCCTTCCTTATGCTGCAAGACGGGCATGCGTGTGCTACTCTATTCTTTCCATTGGCTCCTTGAACATCTTCATTGTCTGCCCCTTTTTATTGATCACAGCTTACTCAAACTGCAGCAAGTAAAAGTAAGCTAATTTTTGTCAGTTCCACTGCTGTCCACTAGCAGCGATGAAAACTGACAACTCTGGTCTGTTTTAACTGTGCTTTAGCTTGGCAAAGCTATGAACTGCAGCAGAGGCACTCAAACTGTCTTCTGCACACAGGCAGTACTGAATGTGTCGTTATCAGCCTTCCAAACCTAAACTGAGTATCTTTGCAACCCTAAAGCTAGAAACTTAACTTTTCTGAAATGAAAGTTTAGATTCTGTGGATGTTGCTAGGACTCACTTTCTTAAAAATTAGCCAGGATTGTATTCTGGAGAACGTTGCTACTATAATCCAGTCTTTAATGCCTGAATGCTATAGCTGGGAAGATAGAGGACAATGACTTTGGTATCCTCCACCTCTATTTTCTAATTAGAAAAATCATTGTCATGTTCAGTCCTTCAGCAGTGCTCACAGACATACATTACAGTAAAGAAATGCTGACAAATTAGGAAAAATAGCTAATAGAATAAACACAACTGATTAGCCTGTATATTTGATGCAGTGTACAAGTGTTTCTTCAATTTCATTACATAAATTGTGGGCAGGCCTAGAAAACTGAATACTGTTCTCTTGATTCCAGGAAAATGCAGATCCTCAGAAGATAGCATTCCTTCTACGCAAACAATGGACCTTGTATAGTGTGACCCCCATGTACAAATTCTCTTATGGTAATCTGAAGGAGTATTCTAGACTTCTGAGTGCCTTTGTTGCTGCTGAAAAGCAGAAAGGACTTGCTGTAGAAGTGGGCAATGATCTTGGTATCAAAGTGACTTTGTCCACCCTTTCAGGACTCAAAGGTACGGATCAAGACCAGGTTGCAATCCTTGTCCAGGTAAGGGCTGCAGCTAGCATGTTGATAGCAGTGGGGTGTCTTAACACTTCTGAACTGCCTCCCTGTAACATGTTGAAATATTTATGGCTGCTAGTATAGTAATTTTCATGTATCCTGTGATTTGAACGTTTTTTGCATCCCATTGCTTTTAACCAATATGGTTCTTCTCTGTTTTTAACACCCTTGTGGACCTCTTCATAAACTGTCGATCCATCAAACATAGACTTGGGAACTAATCTTTGTTATAGTTAGAGCACAGAAGTAGGAGTTGACGTTCTTCAGCTTGATGTAGGATCTTGCACAGGTCATTTAATTTCATTGGTAAAATGGATGTAATGCTACTTCTCTGCCATAGTTAAGGCCTATTAACACTCTGAGGTCCTTAGAGGAAAGATGCTATTGAAGTGCAACATTTTGTACTGCAATTATTGTAGGAAAATTAATGCACAATGCAAATGCTTCATTAAGCAGCACTAATGTAGACTTAAGGGTTGCTTCTGTTTCCATTGAAGTAAATGGCAACACTTTGACTGACTTCAGTGGGAGGAGCCAGGTCCTCTATAGGCATAATAGATGAATTGCAAAAACTGTCTTTAAACAGTCAAGCTATCTAAAGTGGTATAATGGCACAGAAACCAGTGCAGTGCAGTGTCAAAACAGGGTTCTGGCTGGGCCAAAAAAAATAAATAAAAAATTGGGCACCAACGCCATATAGCACCTCTGAAAATCAAGCCACTGATTTTCAGCTGACTCCCTCTGATCTCTTGCTATTAAAATGGGTTATCAGGGGAAAATTCTTGTGCTTTAGCAATTCTTATTAGAATCCATTTTGCTCTGGCTAAGAACTGTCAAATGCACTCTAGAACTTGGAGATTTAATGCAGACATTTTTAATTTTAGATTGCATCAAGATCTCAGCTCCCATTTGAAAATGCAGAAGACAAAGTGGTCTGGTCAGGCTGGTTCTGCTGTATATCTGGAGATGATCTTTTGGAGAGTGTACCAGAGGATTTTACCTGTTTATCTTTGTTCCTTGCAAATGGGGCAGAGAGTTACACAGCCATAGTTGGCAGTTGGTTTCAGAAGACCTTTGACTGTTATTTCAGTCGTTTAACCATCAGCCCACTCAATCTTGCCTGGATGGCTGCTATGTGGACTGGGTGCAAAGTGGACAGTCATATGGCTGCAACAGAACTTGTTTTCTCTGTGCCCTGCATTCCCCAGTCTCTGGACATTTCCTATGCCATACACCCTGAAGATGCAAAAGCCTTATGGGACACAGTGCAAAAAACTCCTGGGGAGGTTACTCAAGAAGAAGTGAATTTATTTATGGACTGCCTTTACTCTCACTTCCATAGACACTTTAAGATCCACTTGTCAGCCACAAGACTGGTGAAAGTCTCTACAACTATAGCTTCAGCACACTGTGATGGGAATATAAAGGTACTAAATTGAATTCCAACTATGAGGTTCTGATTAACACTGTTCTAGCTAGTATAATTAAAATAGGGCTACCTGGCCAGAAAGAGCTGCCCCTAAAGCTGGAGCTACTTGATTCTCTTTAACTGATTTCCCCCTAAAAAAAAAAAAAATTAAAATTTCAGCCTCTGCCAGACATAACTAGTTTCTAGTGTGTTCCACAGCACATCTGACAGTTGTGCAGTCAACATTTTGTATGGTGGCGAACCCCCAGTCATTGTGTTGGGTGCTGTACAAGCACAGAACAAAGACAGCTTTTGGCTAAAATTTGCATTTAAAAATCCCAAACTTATACAAAACCTACAGCCAATAGAAACTACAATTGACTTTTTTGATACATAAAAAAAAAAGTTAAGAAAATCCCCATGTATTTGTGTGTAAGGCTACGATTTTTTCACAGAGTTCACAGAAGTCATGGAATCCGTGACTTTAGCCCCAGGAGCAGGGAGCTGCAGGGTCCCCCTACCCCAGGTGATGGGGATACCCTGCAGCTCCTGGGTGGCAGGGGCCCCCAGAGCTCAGCATGGGCCCCTGCAACTGCCCAGCTGCTGCAGGTGGTGTGGGGACCCCCCAGCTGAGCTGCCCATTTTGTCATGGATATTTTTCGTAAAGGTCATGGACAGGTCACAGGCTTCCTTGAATTTTTCTTCATTGGCCGTGACCTGTCTGTGATTTTTACTAAAAATATCCGTGACAAAATCTTAGCCTTATTTAGGTGCTAGCACAATGTTGGGATTCAGATATAACATGGTAACGACTAGTGTATTTTCACTGTCCATGCTGGGAAATGAAAAGTTAAAAAAAAACAACTACAAATTGAGTCATTTGTAATCTGAAGTGCTAGCAACATAGCTAAAGAAATAGGTTTTAAATGTGGAAGCTGCCAAATGGGTGCTGCCAATCTTAAGAAGTATCTTTCTCATTTCATGGCTGCTTGGCCTATTTAACCATTGACTATAGGAGCCCTGCCTCATTTAGTGGGTAGGAAAATGCACAGGAGATTTTTTTAGAATGTGAACTCTTTAGGGCAGGTAATGCTAATCTGTATAGTTCTCAACACAATGTGACCCAACCTGGTTATGATCCTTAGGCACTACAGCAATATAAGTGTTCAATAATAACTTGTCAGGCCAGAATATCGAAGAGTTCTGCAGGATCATCAGATATTGCTAAAGTGAGTTGGCAGGAGGGTGGAAGAGCAGAGTGGCCAATTGTTGGTGCTTCTTCCAAGGAGAGGAAGGAGAAGTGAGGGGACAGTGTGGCTGGGACTTCTCTCTCCCTCTTTCAAAGAGGAGGTGGGAGCAGAGTGTCCCTTGAGCTGCTGATCTTTTCCCACGATGGGAGTGAAGATCAGAAGGGCCCATGGAGGAGGAGGAGGAGATAGGACGCTAGGCTTCATGTACACCCAACGGGAGGAGTCCTGCAAAGAAACAGGGAAAGTAGCATGGTGATGAGATTAAGCCATAGTGCAAATCCTTCACTCCCCTCTGTTTAAATGTGTAGAACACACATTGACAACAGCCATCAGTGACTTAAATAGCTTATTGTATTTCTGTTCAGACTACAACTAATGTTTTGGGGTTTGTTTGTTTTTTTGCAGATCTTACATAGCAAGCACCTAATAGGAGTGTTGACACTGCTGACAGAGCTGGCGATCTCACAGATACAATGAAACCTTGTACTCTATACCTGCTGTCCTAAAAAACTTCTTATAGATGCTCTGCTTGGACCACATTAAGTCCATCTGCAGTAGATTCATGTCTGAGAGACATTGACTGCAGAAAGCTGGCTTTCCTGCAGATTTTTTTAGCCTCACAAAACTCCAGTCCACCAAGTGAAAGCATATTAGTTTCATTTGACCTCATTGGTTCCTGGACTGAAATCCACAATGGGTAATGAAGCAAAGAGGGCCATCAGAGGAAAATAAAATAGTTGCACATTTTGCTATAATAAAAAGGTCACATCAATAAAGTAACATTTTGTAATGATTCAAGTATCATTTAAAGGGTCAGGCATGAGATAGAACACTGCTCCTGCTCCATAGCCTAGATCAGTGGTTCTCAATCAGCACACAGCTGCAACCCATGTGACATCCTTAGGGCCATACAGGTAGTATATAGTATGGATGTGGCTCACATAACACAGAGAGAGCTGCATAAGTGGCCCACAATGGTAAATAAGTTGAGAACCACTGGCCTAGATGCTAACACAGTAGTGCAGGAGGGTGGTGTATGTAATATAGGGCAGAAAAGCCTGTCGGGATTAATTTCTGCAAGGTTCAAAAGCATTCCCCTATGTTTGTTGAGTGAACAGTGAGATATTCAGAAGAATCAGTATGGCCTTGGTATCAGAACCTTTTGAAGGAAAAGCCTCCTGTTTCCAGCTCTGCTACTAGTGACCTAAGCAAATCACTTAACCTTGATGCCTGTTTCCTTAACTACAAATTAGGATACTGGCTACATTTAATATAGCTGTTTGAAATGTACAAATTAAAGTGTTAAGGTAAAATGAGATTTCCCCCACCCCACACACACCGCAAGTACATAGAGAGAGTTTTTTTTCTCCTCCTTTTACTTGACTTTAGCTTCACTGACAGAGTGTCAATCTCTTTCACTCTTACTTGACTTTGCTGTTGAATGTACTGGCTCTGAATCAATGTGAAAACAGACTTTTGCTCAAGCTGCATTTTACCTGCCGCAATCTATGCGGGCAGTAAGACCACCTCACCTAGTCTTGAATTTGTCTATATTTAAGTACTTTGTGGTACAGCACACTGGCTATGACTAGGCTCCTAGGTACTTCTATAATACAACTAGCAGGCAGGTGCTTATGTGGCCTGACTTTCAGAAGTGCTGAGCACTCACCAGTTCCCACTGATCCATGGCTGCTGTTGGATTAAAGGTACCTAAATATTGATTTTTTTTTCCCCCCAGAGCATAGTTTCATAGTCCCATTTTTTAAAATCTTGGCTTATGTTTTCATTTAAAAAAAAAATGTACATTCTAGGCCTTGTGTTTGGCAAGAGACTGAAAACTGATATAAAGATTGGCAGCTTGAGGAGCTTTATTCTGAAATTCACTTGACTTGCACTGGTGATCAGTTTAGGAGAAAGATCCAACTACTATATTTATCCCAGAACTGTATGTCTCTCTCACCTCCGATACCAAAATCCCTGTCTTGTTTGCATGGTCATTATAAGATCTGAAATAAATATATTGAATTTAATACAAAAATTTAACACTAGCCCACATTCACTCGAGCTTTGACAAAGAAGCACTGAAAGAAAGATCAATACGGCGTACCTGTGATCTACAGCCACCTTCCACTTTTGAAAATGGTATTTAATTTACAACCGCCTGCTAAATAACTTGTTTCCATATGTTCAGTGTTACATAACCATAGTTCTAGGAAAGTGTGCTAAAGTAAATGCCTGTCTGCAAATCGATAGAATTACACTAGGGCTAGATTGGGCTTCTGTTATCAGGGCCACCTTTCCCTCTAGACAAATAGCTGTGTCCTGAACAATCCACTTCTAGGTTAAAGAATGCATGTACCGTTCCCCCCCGCCTCCCAGCAGAACTACAAGTCAGTTTTGCTTAGGAACTGTTTCAGCCAGCCATTTGTTCATTCCAGTATGTTGTCTTTACTGGGCCAATGCTTCCGGAAGGTGTCAAACCCCGACTGAAAAATACTATACCGTGTGGTAGGGGGAGAGTAATTCTGCCTTACTCCCATCTGCAGATCAGTTTATATCCTAAAGTTGGAGCAGCAATGAGCCTCTCTAACTTAACTGGAGAGTGGTAACTGCTTATGAGAATTTCATGCGTGTCCTGCTTTTGTTAGCGGTGTTGAAATGGACCTGTTCTTGCTTCTGTTTAAATCAAAGGAAGCAAAATCAGCATAAAATTAAACCATAAGTTATTCCTCCTGCTGCTGCTTAAGACAAAAAGAACAAGCAATAAATAACAGCATAAAAGAAATTTATTAAGGTAACACTGCTATTTATACAAGTTACTCATGCTAGAAAAAAGCATAAATGATACATGTAAACAATTGTTTACAGAATACTTGTTTTTCCTTGTAAAGGTGCAAATGATCTTCAAATGTAAACACAAGAATGCCAACCTTTGAGGGGCTTTTTTTTTTTTTAAAGTCTTGTTTAATGACCCATTTTTGTTAGCATAGTGTTATTTTTCTACATTCTCAAGCACATTAAAGTGCTGAGTTATAGGAACCAAACCATACTGAGATGTTAGCACTGCTCTTTTAATATCAAGGAGGTACATTTCTCCAACCCTTTCAAATCTCTAATTTAGTAGGTATGCTACAAAGTTACCTTGGTTGCATCATGACATTCTCTCATTCTGGAGCTTAACAATACAGCAAACTTGTCTTGTTTGCTCAAGCTGGATGGCAGACTGCCCCCACGCCTTTTGCATTCGCTAAAACATACCCCATTACTCACAATGCAATTGCACACCACCTCCTGCAGAAGTCTATTAAGCAGGCCTCATACCTTTTCCAGCTCTAAAGCCAACATAAGGAAGTGCATAAAAATTCACTAAGGGGAGGTACCATCTGATCCTTATCCTAATGTTCCCCAGTATGAATTATAAAGAAACAGGAGAGAGATGGGTAGGGAGCTAAGCTGATTCTGACCAGAGCATTTTTCAGCAGGAGCTATTTCAAGTCTGCAATAGGGGTGAGTGTTAGGAAATTGCAACTATATCTTTCTAGATTCTCCAAAAATAACAAGTGGTTCCCATGTGAGCAGAGACAAGAATTGATAATGGCAATAAGTGCTCTCATAAGGTTCACATACAGGAAAGACAGAGATCCTGAACCTTTGTACTACACACGGAAAAATGCATAATTTTGGAGTCTAGCTATTTTTCACCTTTCATCCCCAACCACCTTTTTGAGCATCAGTAATTCAGCAAAGAGATGGGAGTTCCAGTCCTGCTTCTCATTGCCCAAAAAACCGACCAGACACTCAGGGCACTAATCTTCACAGCTCCTGTGCTCTAAGAGGCCCAAGTGGCTTGGCACAGCAGCATCTAGAAGTATCACAGGATGTAGCTCTGCCCCAACCATCAGCCTGTCAGAACTCAATCTCAAAAAATTAAGAGATGGAATCTTTCACTGTGAGTGATACAAAGAAAATACATGATACAAATTAAATGAAAAAATAAATATACTCTGCACTCAGAAAAGCTTCTGTGCAAAGGTGGCACCTTTCTGGTCAAGTACATTTTTTTTTTTAAATGAAGCTCTCTGTAAATAAGGCAAAAGCACTATTTTCAGTATCACTTTCCTCTTTCACCCACTGCATGGATGCCACTTCCACTGCTGGAGGAGGAGAGGCCCTCCTCTTTGCCAGACTCCTGGCATAGCTTGCAGTCCCAGGTCATTGTTTATGCTAGAGTTACTTTTACAGTTCAGTTTATTCAAAAACCAAGAGACTGTTTAGAAAAAATATGGACATAAGCAAAGCTTCTAGTTGTAGTAGGTGGTTCTTGGAGTCTGACATGGTGGTCTCCCATTGGATGTGCGCTCAAAAAAGTCATTTTATTTATAATTCCATAGAAAGAGGCACCAGCAAAGAATTAAGGTGGATCTGTATTTTACTAGAGCCGCACAGAGCTCCAGAGTCAGTAAGTCTCTTCAGTTTGTTTAGGATTGAGAACCAAGGGCTTTCCCTCCATTAGACGCTTACCATATATGGGATTCACAATGTGTCATTTTGATAACGCCTACACCACCTCCCAGCCGACGATAGTTCATTCCGCCGTACAACCTGCAAAGACAAGTTGTTGTTGGTCATACTGCTTAGGCTCTTAATGCACTGTCTCCTCTGATAAAAGCATGAAACAGCCTCCGTAGGGAGCATGTATCGTTCAGCACAATTGTTGGTCTCCACTTCATGTGATGCCTGTGATTAAGCTGTCTGATGAGTAAGGCAGGGATCCCCAATCTATACAAACACACATCTAAAGTAAATAGCCATATTTGCTCACATATGTATCACCCTTGAGGCGGACAGCAAATTTATTTTGCTTTGCGTCTTCCAGCATCAGAAAACTGCACTGAATTTCCTTTCTGCTCCTGTGTAGTTACAGGAAGAGAGAGCAGCAACTCTGTGGGTTGCATTTGGCCCTCTGGCTATGCTTTGGGCAACCCTGAAGCAGTGGGTAAATCTTCTACATGGTGCACAGCTAATTTCAGATTCATATCTGCTTTATACTACGCACAGCTGAGCAGACCAATGTATAATGCATTTCAAACATCATCTGTTCTCTCCATGCTATGATACCGAAACAGTGACCACATTTCATATGGAAATCTGATGCCTATCAGCTCTCATTTCCTGCTTCAGCTGCATATTCCTCTATGTGCTGACGCAGTTACAATCTGCTGGAAGAAATAGGACAGTGGAGTTCTTTCAGTAACTGTCACCAATGCCACCCACTAACCCCAGATTGCATATCAAGGATTTCCCAGTGGTGCTCCACACATAGGAGAAAAATTTCACACAGCAAGAAGAACCACAGCCAATAAAGAGAGGGAAGATGATAGGTGACATCACCAGCTTTATTCAATTCAGTGCCGGTAACAAATAAGCTAGTATCCTCAATAGCTACCTATATTAGCTACAAACACATGCTTTGGCTAGCTCTCCATACTATATGTCCTACCACTCCTGCCAGGGAGAGTGGCTGTCACCATTCAGTTAAAAGGCAGAATTAAGTTACTCCTGGAGGAATTGTGCACCACTGTGCAGGCACAGAATTCATGTCCCCCACAGATTTCTTTACTTCCTTACAGAAAAAGGACTTTCTGAAGGGGAAGCAAAGGGAAGCTGCAAGAGTGGTCATTCGCCTCACCCCAGCAATGCGGACGCATTGTTTTGGGCAGATGGCAGAGAGTTAAATCACTGCATGGGATGTAGGGGTGCGGGGAAGGCGGGGCTGGGGATGCCCGGGCTGGTGGCTCCTACCCTGCACCGGGCTCAGCTGCTAGTTCTGGTTGGGCTGGGGCAGATGGGACTTGCTCTTCCCCTGAAAGGAGCGGCCTGGGCCAGGTCAGACCCACCCCCAGAAACCTCTGCTGTCTGCAGGAAGCTCCACACCCTCCCTCCATTGCTCCTCATCAGTGGGGGAAGGGGTCACTGTAGGGGGAACTCCTCTGCTGTCTACCCAGACCCCTGCATATCCAGACCCCCACATACCTGAACCCCCACCCCGCTGAGCCTCCTCAGACCCCCCGCACTGAACCTCAACCCCTTCACCCAGACCACCCCCCCGGTGAGTCCCCCACACTCCAATCCCCACCCTGACAAGCCCCCTGCACCCAGACCCCCACCCCACCAGCACCTGGACCCCCATGCTAAGCTCCATCCCCCCTCACACAGATTCCCCTGTTGCGCCCCAACCACCTTCATTTGGACCCCCTGCAGAGTCCCATTGCCCTTGCACCTGGAACGAGCCCCTGTGCATCCAAAATCCCCCTGCAGCCAGACCTGCCACTGAGCCACCCATACCCAGATTGCCTCACACAGAACCCTCTCATCCCACACCTGGATCCCCCCTTACACTTGGATCCTGCTGGGCTGAGCCTGACTGCCCACACCCGGTGTGCCTGGTGAGGAGGGGCAGAGCCCCAGGGTCTTTCTGTGGCAAGCCCAGCCCTTGCGCCGTGTCACAGTTGGGTGCTGCCTCTGCATCAAGTCTGTGTCAGTGGGGTGGGGTTGGGGAGATGGCTGGAGGTGATCTCCCACCTCTGTGCAGCCTGTGGTCTGTGCTCTCCATTGCAATGCTGGAGCCTCCACATTTATTTATTGACAAAATTTGTAGAATTTTGCAGAATTTTAAAATGTGTGCAGAATATTTTTTTGGCACCGGGTTTTTAACTTTTTGGTGCAAAATTTCCTCAGGAATATTAAGTATATACTGCTCCCCACTGGGCTGGCTTTCTGAGCTGAGGCATCACCACACAAAAGTGCTTAACTGAGAAAAGTGCCTCCTACACTACATAGGAAAATCTCAGCATGAAAGGGTAATATACTAGTTCAGGCCAGCTCAATAGGTCAAGGACATTAATTTCTTCCTATTCCCTGCACTCTGACAGATTTCTAAAGCATCAAATCCCTTTCAAGGATATAAATAGGAGTCTGAAACTCTACACTGATTAGATTAACGTACGAACAGTTGTTTTCAAGTGCAGTTATCATCAGAAAAGTGATTCTGGAAAAACAGCCTCTCTCTGTTCAAAACATATTTCCCACCAGTGGTTTCATATCAGACCTGCTTAGTTTAAAGGTCAAAACAAGATTTTTCTAACTGCTAGCCCTGCAGATTTAACAGAACTCCATATACTCAAACTACTCTGCTTCATACAATAGATCCCCATCTAGAGAGATTCTGGAATCAGAGCATAGCACTGTGAAGCCTAGATAGCGCCAAAGGAGCGCACTGTATTCTGTTCTGCTTTCTGTATCTTTAAAGCTACCACAGCTAAGGTACATGTTTATTTTTGTTGGTAAACTGAGCAGACATGGCTCAATGCATGTGTACATACACATGTATGTACAAACACATGTACACACAGAGATCTCCAGATTAGTCTACCAAAAAAGTGCCAAAGCACAGTATTTGAGATTAGGAGGTCTAGGTTCTAAAACAGTGTGTGCCAATGGCTCACCGTATAACTGACTAAGTCACTCACCTTCTCTGGACCTCAGTTTCCCCAGCTGTATGATGGCAAATCAACACTTCCCTACTTCCTAATGGTGTTGTGAGGCTTAATTCACTAAAGTGGGCAAAGGTCTTTGGGGTCCTTAAGTATAAGGCACTATAGTAGAATTACCTCTATCATATTCAAAATGAAGATAGTAGAGGGGAGTTCAAGCACAGCTACTACAGTTTTGAAAAAGGAAGCTGCAGGCCCTCATCACAGGGAGCTATTTCCAAAATGGCTGTTACTCCTCTGGTCAGATGTATGGGGGAGCAATGGGCATGACACATATTGGAACACAGCAGCACTACAGACCATTCTGATATGGATTATTTTGGTGAAAGCCCAACACTTATGTAGAGGTTTGCTACCTCTCTTTAGGAAATGGCTGTGTAGTGAGACTTCACTGCTACTGATACAGTCTATCAGCACTAAAGTGAGAGCATTATGAGTGGTAAATGTCTATTTCCTTTCTATTCTGAAACACATTCCAGGCGCATATGGGTGGCAGCGAAACATAGTTTCTCCACCTCTCAGTTATTCAGAAAGGGATTCTCTCTCTCACATTGGAAATGGGAAGTTAGTCATGTGACATGCTGAATCACATTGCCTGCTCCCTCTGTTGGTTTCACTTTCAAACAAACCAGCCAAGTCACACAAAGGGTTACAGTGGCCACCTCCATCAACCAGACTTCCAGTAAGATGAGGCACAACACATCTCCACTCTGCTGGGAAGGCTCTAGTCATAAGCATAATTTAAGCAGGTGTGCCTAAGGTTTGCAATGTCACTGTTTCATTAATTTAAAGGTTACCTCCATGTGTTAGCATCAGGATCAAACACTTCAATGGTCTTCAAGTACGTTGTGCCATCAAAGCCTCCCACTGCCATTAGCTGTCCATTCACTACTGCAAGGCCAACCTAGAAAACAACCCCCCCCCCAGACATTATTCATGCTTCATTGCAGGTCCTGAAGGCTTGTCTCATAAGAAAAACACTTCAATAAAGACCATTCATTAATCAGCAGTCAAGCCTTGGGAAGATGTCAGTACACAGCACACACATTCCTGGAGGCAGTAGGGGTAGAGAAGGGACATTTGTATTTTAGTATTTCTGTTAAAATACAGATTCATAAAACCTAGCATAAAATTGTATTCAACTAGAACATTTCAGTACAGATTCCCTCAAAACACATGGCTACTTCCCTGGGATGCTGAGTAGAGTTAACCGAAAAGAAAAGAAGATTAGAGCTTTCCCACCCTGTCAGAGAAGACAAAAAATGTGTTTTCCTGCTTGGTGCATTGGCAATTGTGTTGGACTCTCATCGGCAGTATGTTGGTTTTACAAGTGATTTAAATGTCATTGCTCTCAAGACTGGTTCAGCTCATCAGATAGCACAAATGATGCATTCAAGTTCGTCCCCTAGGGACTGGGAGAGTAAAAACAGCAAGGGTTAGAATGAACAAGACCTTCATCACACAATAAGCAACCGGAGTTGTACTACACTGATCCCAGAGCAAACAGTAAGATCCTCCAGCCCCAGGCTCTGAGGACCTCATTGTGATGCTGGCAGGCCAGATGCCAGCTCTTGCCCAGGCTGCAGGCATTAGCAAAGAACTGACAACCTCGTAGCTGGAGACCAGACCAGGTCACCTGTATGTTAGTTTTGCTTAAAACAGGTATTAGTCTTATAAGACTGTATTTAGTGTTTAGATTCTATGAAATGCTTGTAAGTTGCTGCATGCATTAATCACACTTATAATGTCTGTATTCCATGCTATAAGAAAATATGTACATTTTGCTTTATAACTTTGAAAATGTTTGCTCTGAATTTATGAACTTAGCCATGGGAATCGTTCTCCCCATCCATCCAGAAGGACTACCAAAATCAGACAGGCCATCAAGGATCATTGCAATACAAAGGATTGGTTAATGGCCCTATCATACCTAGGAAATGCTACATGCTAGAAAGCTCATCCTGTGGCCTTGGAAGCTGAATGAAGGAAATAAAACAAAGTCACAGGAAAATTTTCCAATGTTTTGGCTATTTGAACTCTGAAGGGCCAGAGACTCTAAACTGAAGCCAGAGATTCCCCAGGGGCTGCCCTGAAAGACACTTAGAGTTGTAGTGGTGTGTCAATTCAATCACTCTTAGGATTTAGATTGCAAGTCATTTGTGTGTATATGTTTGCTTGCTTTAACCTGTAAATAACTCTCTTATTCCTTTTTCCTAATTAATAAACCTTTAGATAGTTTATTACAGGAATGGCTACAGGCATTGTCTTTGGTGTAAGATCTAGGGTACCAGCTGACTAGAGGTAAGTGACTGGTTTCTTGGGACAGCAAGCAACCTGAATGTGGTGTGATTTTTGGTGTAAGTGACCATTTATCACAAAGTCCAGTTTGTCTGGATGGCAAGATGAACATGATAGCTCTCCAGTCTGTTTGCTAACTCCTCCAAAGTGCACAATAGGACAGGGCCTGTGTGTTTAATGGCATGTTCTTTCCTCTAATGGCTTCTGATGTTATTGGGAGGGCGGGAGGTGGGGTGCTACTTACTGAAGTAGTACACTCAAGAATTCCCTGCTTCAGAATTAAGTGCTCATGACTCAGTGCTATTTGTCAAAACTCTTATGGAAAAAAGCAGCCTAAAAAAATTTCCCCTTCTCAGTTGTATTAAAAAGTTGTCATCATCACCCACTCACCCCTTGCAGCATAGGAAGCTAATATTGCTACACCTTGTACTTCCTTCTGGGCAATGTGCTTTGCCTTTTTACAAACATTTCCCTCTTAGAAGGGGATTAAGATGCAGGAAAAGTGAAAGAAGCAAGAAAAGAACAGAGCCCTCCCTATGCTACAGCTAAATAGCTATGCACAGCACAAGCTGGCAAATGAAGCAGAACTCACGCCGCTACGCCGTGATGTCATGGCCACCACAGGAGACCACTGGTTGGTTCTGGGGTTGTATCTCTCGGCACTGCTGAGCTCTGTGGTATCATCTCGGCCTCCCACAGCATAGATCATGTCCTGGTATACTGCACAGCCCAGGTGCTTCCGTCTAGTCCCCATGGGAGCTATCGTGTGCCAGCGGTTCTCTTGGGGATTGTAGCGCTCCACTGTGGAGAAAGTCAAATTACAAATCTTTGGACATCATCTAATGCCCTTCTATTAGTGACTCTGTGCTTGTAGCCATAACATGGATCAGACTGTGAAGACACAACATTTCCTCCCCACACCAGAAACACATTGTGTCAGTTTGTCACCATCCACACTGCTTCTCCCTGCTTTCTCTAGAAGGCTTGCTATTCCTCCTCCTCTCCCCAACCCCAGTCTAACAAAGACAGGAATGCCAGATGTTCAGTCATTTATTGCACCTCAGCTGAAGAATGACAATCTGGTGAAGCTACAACTGGTCTGTACTGCCATCTACACTTGTGACAGAGTGACCTCCAGTAAGTATCCTGTTGCCCAAGCCAGTGAAGGCCAGAGATATTGCAGAGATGATGCACTGGCTCTTGGTAGGCAAATGCTAAGAAAATGCACAAAGTAACTGCCTATTGCAACATCCTAGTGATAAGCAGACACACAAACATATAACCAGCTATCAGTGGTTTAAGAGGATGGGGACAGTACTAATGTACAGTAAAATCAACTTCAGGTGAGGAACTCACTCAGAAAACAGACCACAAAATATTTACCAGCTGTCTGGGGAAGGCTTATGGGTAAAAGAACGGGACCATAGAAGATACTAGTTGCAGTGCAGTATGGAGAAGTGACATACCTGTATTGAGAGGCGACGTCCCATCGGAGCCTCCCACAGCATACAGAAAGCCCCCTAACACAGCCACTGCCACTCCTAAGCGCCTGGTGCTCATGGAAGCCACCCGAGTCCATTTGTTTTCTTTTGGATCATACCTGCCACAAGAAAAAGCAGAGACCAGTTGAGCTTTCAAATATACACATCAGGCCCTGATTCCCTTGGGAGCTGCACCAAGCAACCAAAGGAATCTGTAGGGAGCAGTATTTCTGACAGTTCCACATAACACGTCTGTTCTGGTTTTAGCCTCTGAAAGAGGTTCAGGATATGCACATTGTGGCAGCTAGGCAGACAGTTGCTGTTTGCTGGAATTCAGGTTAAACTAAAAACATCCACCTTCAAATACAATCACTAACAAACCCACTCAGCATTTGTTGCCTCCTTTCAAACTCATGTGCACCAACTGCATCTTCTTATAAGATCTTTCCTTCTCCTCCCCTTCCGCTTCCTTATTTTTAATACCTTTCCACAATGTTGAGACAAGAGACGCCATCCTGGCCACCAACAGCATACAGGTATCCCCCGAGAACTGCCACTCCAACACTGGTCCTGCAGGTGCTGGTGGGAGCCACATCACTGCTCCACTGATTCGTCTTCGGGTCATATCTAAAAAGTGTGTCAAATAATTCAAGTCTGAACTGCTTATCTATGGAAATCTCTGACTCCCTGTGTCTTGGGATTAGTGGTACAGTGGAACTTGCTTACCCTGAATTCAGAGGGAAACTATAAAGAAGAAGGATGAAAGTCCTGAATTGTTCCAATGCACTATGTAGTGCAAACTGCAATTCTGGTTGCAGTAAAACCTCATCTTAGCATGAAGTCATTCTTGGAAAAGTTACTAACTTCGCTAAAAGCTGGTTCCACTGTATTTTACTTTAAATCACTGAAGGTTTCAAAGGCCCAATTCTGACCTCCATTCCTCCTCCCTTGTATGTATTTCCAAGGTTCAAATTTCTCAATTTACCAAGCCCAGATAAGAATACCTGGATAGTTTTCCACACCTTACAAGTAAATATATGCTTGCAGGCTCACCTTCATGAGCAACACTAAAAAAACAAGCCAGTCGGAATGCATATGTAAGGAAGTTAGCAAAAGCCATGCTCATCAGAAACTACAGCCAGGCCCACACTTCCACTTCATTTCCCTACTCCTTTACATGCCAAAGGCTATGCCTTATAGAGAGCTCAGAGCAGAGGTCAGACTAAGATTACCATTAAGTTAGGGATACAAGGCTACATCCTGCTATGTCTGATGTCTTAGTTTAGTATAACATTGATACAGATGTCAAAAAGGCTAGTAATCACTGCCACATATTAGCTTATGTACTGACGCAGGAAGTGTAGCCGTTCAGCATACGATCAACACAGACAGCAAAATGGACACCCTTATCACAGATAGCACCATGTTTTGAATGCATGTTAACTCTGCAATGATCTGCTGGAGACCTACCTTTCTACACTGTTAAGGTAAGAAGAACCATCATGGCCTCCCACAGCATACAGGAGGTCATCCAGAACACTGACTCCAACTCCACAGCGCCTTTTGCTCATGGAAGCCACCATCCGCCACTCATTGGTTTGAGGGTCATAGCGCTCCACGCTGGAAATTGCGTCCCCACTACACCAGCCTCCCACTGCGGGAATCAACACAAGAAACAGTGTCAGGGTAGTACATCAAACTCACACACTGTGTATGTATCTACAACAAATAATCTATCTACATCTTCTGCCCACAGATGCTTCTATCACAAGAAGACAGTCTATCAGAATTATTCACTCAGAGGACTGTCAATAAGAAAACAGGATGAGATTTTCAGAAGTGCCTATGTAAGTTTAGGAGCACAAGTCCCACTGAAAGTCAAGTGTTTCAGCATGTATTATTATGAGTACTACCACAGTGCCTGGGAGCCCTAATTATAGACCAGAAACCCATTTTGCAAGACAAAGGCCTTGTCTACACTACAGGGGAAATTCGATCTAAACTACGCAATTTAAGTTATGTGACTAGTGTAACTCAAATTGACGTAGCTTAGATCTACTTACCACGGGGTCCACACTATGCGATGTCGACAGGAGACACTCTCCTGTCAACTCCCCTTACTCTTCTCAATCTGGTGGAGTTCAGGAGTCGACGGGAGAGCGATCTACAGTCGATTAAGCAGGTCTTCACTAGACCCACTAAATTGACCGCTGATGCATCAATCGCCACTTTGATCCCTGGTAAGTGTAGACAAGCCCAAAGACAATGCAAGACAAGAAGAAAGTGAATGTGGGATGGGTAACATAAAATGTCATTTCTGAAGGTCTGATAGTTAGAGTTGGCCATATGGATTAATTTTGAAACAGAGCATTTAAACTTGGATCTCACAGCCAAAGTTGCAGGCATTGTATATACCTGCAAAGAGCACTTCTCCACAACGGATGGGTTTGCGTGGTCGAGTTCTTGGTCCTTGCATCAGCGGCCGCTCTTGAGGCAACAGCAGATAGTTCTTAGCTTCATCCACCAGGTCCCTGTGCAAGAGAAAACATTTATTCTAAATGTCTGGGTGACAGTGGCATTTTTCAGGAAGTACTATTTGGGACATGCCATCCCTAAAAATAGCAGCCATCACCAATCACCTTCCAGTTATTGCCATACTAAACAGAACATGCATGACTTTATGTACTATATATATTATATGACCTCTCTTAGGTATTCATAAGACACCTATTGCTAAAAACCTCACACAAAATACCATAGATGGAAGCAGTATTCAGATGATAAAAATTTCATCATTCAGCTTTAACTAGCTCACCCACCCTTTTACCCATCACCCTGCAAACAATTCTAACACTCCAAACCCCTGAGCAACTTCAATCAGCTTTTTTAAAATTTTATTTTAAATAATCTGCCACAAAAAAGCTTCTACCTTCTCCCCACAAAAATTGAACTTCTCCAACACCAAAGTATTATATCTGTCCAAAGACCAGGAAAGGAACAATTTAGTGCTACACGAGTGACAATTTTCTGTCTATAAAAACACCAGAGCTTCAAAGTCTGATATCTCGTGAGCCTGCAGCATTAGAAAGGGGAGCTTTATGCCACTGTAAAGGGAAGTTGCAGCTTCCCCATAGTCTTAGCATTCTCTTCTAGTTCCAGAAGGGTTAGTATAGTCAGGAGTTCTGAAACTGTGGGCTAGGGCCCAAAGGTGGGCCACGACACAGTCTCGGGTGGTCTGCCAGCACAACTGCATTCTCCAGCCAATCTCTTAGTAAATATTTAACTTTATGTGACTCATGTAATATAAGTAAAAGCTATATAAATGTAATGTTCTGAGCTGTGTATGTTGGACAAAATATAGAAAAAACGATTTATTTTAAAAACAAGCTGCAATATGTCAAATTTAATTTTCATGAGTACAATGGTGCATTTCGCTGCAAGGTAACCTAGTAATGTACACACAGTCCACCATTTACAACTGTAAAAAATGTCAAGCAGTATTTCAATCTGACATGGATAGATTTATTTTTAGAAAATGAGAAGGATGCTCTGATGGAGAAGATACTGGAAGCCCCAGACCATCTACAGCTATACAAAATGAGCCAGCCAAAAAAATAAAGGAAGTGGGAAGAAAATATGACGACACATATTTGAAGTTTGGATTCTCCTTTACCAGATCAGATAAGTACGTGTTATAATATAATTGATCAGCGTGTTATAATATAATTGTCATTTTATGTTTTAATTTACAATATTTTATTCTTTTCTAGTTAGTAGAGAGTATGGTTGGGTCTTTACTTACACAGAACAGAAATTCAGATTTTACACTAAAAAAAACTGAAAACACAATATAGTGTTCAAAGTTGGACAACTATTTTGTTTTAAAATCAACAACAAATTTTTTAACAATTTTGTTAACATTGTTGTGTTGCTTATTGTTCAGTTTTATACATTGTACATTTACATGTTGCGTTTTCCCTGTCTGAATGCCGAATTTTGCGCTCAACATATTTTTAAAGTGAGGTGTAGTTTTACTAAAGTTGTTTGGTTTCAAAGATCTTGAAGCATTTCCTTGAGTGCATATTGCTTGGGATTTCTATAATTGTTTACTTTAAAATGAAAAGGAAACATGCACATTGTGTATAGTGTTATAGTTTATATGCATGTAATAATTAAAATTTTTCCCAAGAAGTATTAATAGTGGGTCGCAGTGCCTATTGCAGCTGGGGGTGGACTTCAGAGAAAAAAGTTTGGGAACCCCTGGCTACACGGGCCATTAAAGTCACGACATTTTCAGATACAGAAAAGCAATTTTAGGTTGTTTAGAATATGGCTTCCTCTGAGCAGTGCTCAGTGGGATTCGTGGTAACTAAGGCACCTGGCTTTACAGCCAAAGTGATAGGAAAAAGAGGCCATCTTGGGAAGGGTGATTTATCGGAAAGGTAAATTGCCTACCCAAAGCTCTCTCTCCCACCAAGATATTGATTAAAAAAGCTCCTTTGAGGATACATTGCAACTTCTACACAAATAAATACATACTTGCAATGCAGTGCTTTCTTCTAGCTCCCCTCTACCCAATCCCAGAAAAGGAAACTGGTAAGTATCACCTTAGTTTTACCACTGACAAATCACAATATCTTTGGAGCGCAAACACAGATAAGGCACCCATATGAAGTGAAATTTATAGAAGTACACTGTTCAGTTTCATTCCTTCCAGCAGGACGTACCTGCATTCTTCATCACTTTTAATGAGTGGATCTGAGCCGACTGTACCCACCAGGAACTTGGGACTGAGTAGTGGCAGACGGACATGTTGCAGCACCTATGAGACAGAACAGAACACAATTAAAGGCAATGCACTTGTCACCTTACAGATGGAGGGAACAGTCAAATAGAGAGCAAGAGACGGTTACTCACCTGTAGTAACTGTTGTTCTTCAAGATGTGTTGCTCCAATCCATTCCAGTTAGGTGTGCGCGCCGCACGTGCACGGCTTCTCCGGAACTTTTTTACCCTAGCTACTCCAGTGGGCCGGCTGGCGCCCCCTGGAGTGGCGCCGCTATGGCGCCGGTTATATACCCCAGCCGGCCCGTCCGCTCCTCAGTTCCTTCTTGCCGGCTACTCCGACAGTGGGGAAGGAGGGCGGGTCTGGAATGGATTGGAGCAACACATCTCGAAGAACAACAGTTACTACAGGTGAGTAACCGTCTCTTCTTCTTCGAGTGATTGCTCCAATGCATTCCAGTTAGGTGATTCCCAAGCCTTACCTAGGCGGTGGGGTCGGAGTGAGACGTGGCAGAGTGTAATACCGCAGAGCCGAAGGCTGCGTCGTCTCTAGACTGCTGCACCAACGCGTAGTGGGAGGCGAAGGTGTGGACCGAAGACCAGGTGGCCGCTCTGCAGATGTCCTGGATAGGGACATGGGCCAGGAAGGCGGTAGACGAGGCGTGCGCTCTCGCGGAGTGAGCGGTGAGGCGGCACGGTGTCACGTGAGCCAGCTCGTAGCATGTCCGGATGCATTGCGTTACCCAGGAGGAGATGCGCTGGGAAGAGACCGGCTCGCCTTTCATGCGATCGGCGACTGCTACGAAGAGCTGTGTGGAACGCCGGAAGGGCTTCGTCCGCTCGATGTAAAAAGCAAGCGCTCGACAGACGTCGAGGGTGTGGAGCTGTTGTTCCCGAGGCGTGGTATGGGGCTTCGGGAAGAAGACCGGAAGAAAGATGTCTTGATTAAGGTGGAAAGCCGAGACCACCTTTGGCAGGAAGGCCGGGTGAGGACGAAGCTGCACCTTATCTGCGTGGAAGACGGTGTAGGGCGGGCCCACCGTCAATGCTCGGAGCTCCGATACTCGTCTTGCCGATGTTATGGCAACCAGGAAGGCCGTCTTCCAGGAGAGGTAAAGGAGAGAGCATGTGGCCATAGGCTCGAATGGTGGACACATGAGTCTGGCCAGGACGAGGTTCAAGTCCCAGGTCGGGGCAGGACGTCGAACCGGCGGGTATAAGCGGTCGAGGCCTTTCAGGAAGCGGGAGACCATCGGATTGGAAAAGACGGAGCGACTCTCCACCGACGGACGAAAGGCGGACACTGCTGCGAGGTGGACCCTCAAGGAGGAAACCGCCAAACCTTGCTCCTTAAGGTAGCAGAGGTAGTCCAGGATGGTAGGGACCGGTACCACGAATGGGTTGAGCCCCTGTTGGTCACACCAGAGTGCGAACCTCTTCCATTTCGCCAGGTAGGTGGAACGAGTGGAAGGCTTTCTGCTTTCCAACAGGACTTGCTGCACGGCCGCCGAACAATCCCTCTCTGCGTGGGTCAACCACGCAGGTACCAGGCTGTAAGATGGAGGGACTGCAGGTTCGGATGGTGGAGCCTGCCGAAGTCCTGCGTGATGAGGTCCGGCCATAACGGGAGCGGGATGGGATCCCGAACGGAGAGCTCGAGGAGCAGGGTGTACCAATGCTGCCTCGGCCAGGCCGGAGCCACGAGTATGACGGTGGCTCGATCCCTCCGAAGCTTCTGGAGCACTCTGTGTACGAGCGGGAACGGAGGGAAGGCGTAGAGGAGGTGAGTCTCCCAGGGATACAGGAAGGCGTCCGACAGAGAGCCCGGCGAGTGACCCTGGAACGAGCAGAACTGGAGACACTTCCTGTTCGCCTTGGAGGCGAAAAGGTCGACCCGGGGAAACCCCCACCTCTGGAAGATCGTGTGTGCAACGTCGGGACGAAGGGACCACTCGTGGGAGAGAAACGACCTGCTGAGATGGTCAGCCAGCGTGTTCTGCACTCCCGGAAGAAAAGACGCTTCCAGGTGAATGGAGTGGGTCACGCAGAAGTCCCACAGGAGGATCGCTTCCTTGCAGAGGGGGGACGAGCGGGCTCCGCCCTGCTTGTTCACGTAGAACATTGCTGTTGTATTGTCCGTGAACACTGTCACACAGCGGCCGTGCAGGTTGGACCGAAAGGTTGGTGTTGACATGCGAAGCGGATCGCTCGGAGCTCGCGGACATTGATGTGGAGTGCGAGCTCGTGCGCTGACCAGAGGCCTTGAGTGTGAAGGTCCCCCAGGTGAGCCCCCCATCTGAGCGCAGAGGCGTCCGTGGTCAACGTTGCAGATGGCCGAGGAGGGTGGAACGGGACTCCGGTGCACACGACCTCCGGGTCGAGCCACCAGCGGAGGGAGTCGAGGGTCGTCCTGTTGACCGTGACCACCATGTCGATGGAGTCGCGACGCGGGCGGTACACCGTCGCGAGCCAGGACTGGAACGGACGGAGGTGGAGCCGCGCATACGCGGTGACATACATACATGATGCCATGTGGCCTAGGAGGCGAAGGCATGACCGCACCGTCGTAGTCGGGAAATTGACGAGGTCCCGGATGAGGGAGACCATTGTCTGGTGCCGAGCTCGAGGACCGCGCCGATGAATTCGACGCGCTGTGTCGGAATCAAAGTGGACTTGTCGATGTTGATGAGAAGGCCGAGTCGCCGAAAGAGAGCCAGGATCTCTGTCAGCTGATTCCCCACCAGTTGTCGGGACTGACCTCGAATCAGCCAGTCGTCCAGATACGGGTAAACATGTATCTGACTCCGTCGTAGGGCTGCGGCGACGACCGCCATGCATTTGGTGAACACTCTGGGGGCGGTCGACAGGCCGAACGGCAACACGGCGAACTGGTAGTGGGCGTCGTTGACCACAAACCGAAGGTAGCGCCGATGAGGGGGGTAGATAGCGACATGGAAGTAGGCGTCCTTCATGTCGAGGGCAGCAAACCAGTCTCCCGGATCCAGGGAGGGAATGATGGTCCCCAAGGTGACCATGAGGAACTTGGGCTTGAGCAGGTATCTGTTCAGCCCGCGAAGGTCCAGGATAGGACGTAGCCCGCCTTTCGCCTTGGGGATGAGGAAATACCTGGAGTAAAATCCCCTGCCCCGCCTGGAGGGAGGCACCTCCTCGATGGCACCCACGCTCAACAGAGTCTGGACCTCTTGTATGAGGACTTGCTCGTGAGAGGGGTCCCTGAAGAGGGACAGGGAAGGTGGGTGGGAAGGAGGGGGTGAAACAAACTGGAGACGGTATCCCGAGTGGACCGTGCTGAGTACCCAGCTGTCCGACGTCACACGGGACCACGCCGAGAAGAAGCGGGAGAGGCGGTCGTGAAATAAACGGGAAGGAATCCGGAGGGGAGAGTGATGTGCAGCCCTCGTGCGTCCCATCAAAAGGGTTGCTTGGCCGCGTGCGGGGCTTTGGAAGCGGCCTGGCCCTGGTTTCGGCGGTTGCCCGATGGGCGACGGCGATTTTGGGCCGGTCGCCGAGCCGGGTAGGGTCGGTACCGCGACTGATACCGGGAAGGCTGTGGGCGGAATGGCCTGCGCTGCGTCACCGGCGTATGCATACTGAGTGTACGTATCGCCACCCGGCCATCCTTTAGAGACTGGATCCGCGAGTCCGTCTTCTCCGAGAACAACCCCTTGGTGTCAAAGGGCAAGTCCTGGAGAGTATACTGGACTTCCGGAGGCAGGGTAGAAGATTGGAGCCAGGCGATGCGCCGCATCGTGACCCCCGATGCTAAGGTGCGTGCCCCTGAGTCCGCCACGTCGAGGGCGGCTGTAATGGAGGACCGAGAGGATCGCCTCCCTTCTTCCAACATAGTGGTGAAGTCCTGGCGGGATGTCGACGGCAGGAGGTCAGAGAACTTGTCCAGAGACGTGAGTATGTCAAACACGTATCTGGCCAGAAGGACCAGCTGGTTACCAATCCTCATCTGCAGACCCCCCGCAGAATAGACCTTTCGGCCAAGCAGGTCCATCCGTCGTGCGTCCTTTGACTTTGGAGCAGGGGCTGGCTGGCCGTTTCGCTCTCTATCATTGACGGACTGTACAACTAGGGAGTCCGGAGCCGGATGCACATACAAGTACTCATAGCCCGTGGGAGGGACTGAGTACTTTCTTTCGACGCCACGGGCTGTGGGAGGCACAGATGCGGGCGTTTGCCAAATAGTGGTGGCGTTCCTTTGGACTGTGCGCACAAAAGGTAACGCAACCCGTACTGGCATGTCTGACCCCCACACCACGTTTGTGATGGGGTCCTCGTCCTCCTTTTTACCTCCTCCACAGGGAGGGCCATAGCCGTCGCCACACGGCGGAGCAGGTCCTGATGCGCCTTCGCATCAACGGGGGGCGGCTCCTTTGACGCCGCGCCGGCCACCGCCTCATCGGGTGAGGATGCGGAGGATAATTCCTGGACGACCTCGGCCGAAGAGGGGTCCACTGCGTGGTGCGCTGGGGGTTCGGAGGGGCCCTCTGACTCCACCGGAATAGCTGGTGGTGGTGATGGCGGTGGTCGAGATATCGACGCCTCTGGGACTCTGCGCTGGGCCCCTGGAGGCCTCGGCAGAAAGGGCACACCGTCCGACTCATATTGGGCCCATGGCACCCAAAATCCCCACTGCTGCGCACCGCGAGGCTGGGCTGGTGGCGTCGGAGGCGGGAGCCCATAGGTTTCTGCGCCGGAGGCGGAACCGACTCAGGGCGAGAAGGCCAGGGAGGTGCCGAGGAGGTTCCAGGGCATTACCGCAGCGGGATGCCCTTCCACTCGGTGCCGGGAAGGCGACTCGCATGACTCTCTCCACGGTGCCGGGAGAGCTCGACCGGCGCCGGGAGCTCGACCGGCGCCGGGGGCTGGAGCGGTGCCGGGAGCTCAACCGATGCCGGTGAGCTCGACCGGGAGTAAGATCTCCGGTGCCGGGAATGACCACGGTCATCGCGGTGCCGGGAGCTCGACCGGTGCCGGGAGCTCGACCGAGGAGAGCGCGAGCTGCGACGTCTGGAGCTATCCGCGGGAGTCGCGGCGCCGGGAACGGTTGCCGTGACAGAGACCGTCGGTGCCGATGCGGTGGCGACTTGGATCTGGTGCGACGCCGGGAGTACGACCGGTGCCGCGAAGAGGAGCGGTACCGGGACTGCGACCGACGAGCAGGACTGCGATCGGTGCCGCGATGGAGAGCGGTGCCGGGATCGCGATCGGCGGGACGGGGACCTGTCGACGGTGCGGGAACGAGACCGGGACCGTGTACGACGTCCACGCCGTGATTCCAGGGATGGTGGCCGGATCATCGCGGCCGGTTTTCCCTTGGACACGACAGCACGCAACGGCGGTCCCGGGGGCTGGAGGCCTGGAGCCTCTAGGAGCTGTATCAGCTCTCGCGCGGAGGCGAATGTCTCCGGCGTTGACGGCGGCCGAGGCTCGACCACGGACGGCACCGGGGAGCGTGGCGGCGCCGGACTCAACGGCCCTTGCGGCGCCGGAGTCACAGGTGCAGTGCACGGCTTGTGCAGAGGCACCACGGGGGCTGCAGGCTGCGGAGTCGCTTTGGCAGAGTCCTCTACGCGAGCCTGAGCCAGGGCCTTCGCCAGTCTCTGTTTCCTGGCGGGCGAAAGCGAGCTGTGCCGAGACTTCGTCACCGCCTTCTTTGCCGGCGGTGCCGCAGACGTGGAGTGACTCGGTGCCGGCAGTGTGTCCTGCACGGGAGGAGGCCGCGGGACCGGTGCGGGCGATGCCGCTGGTTGAAGAGATGCCTCCATGAGGATCTGCTTTAGGCGGGTATCTCGATCCTTGCGGGTCCGCGGTTTGAACTTCGAGCAGATCGGGCACTTGTCTGTTCGGTGCCCTTCGCCCAAGCAGGCCGAGGACAGGCGTCGTGCGGGTCTCTCCCACGGGCATCGGTCTCTGGCACACCGTGCAGGGTTTAAAGCCCGGTGCTTTGGGCATGAGCCCGCACCGGCTAAGGCAAAAAAGGGGAAAAACCCCCTTTTTACCTTATCTATCTAACACTAACTATACTAACTAAATAACTACAACTAACTATGGTAACTATATACAACGATGAAGAAGAGAGAAAGCTAGGGACGTGGAGAACTGTTTAGCACTCCACAGTTCCAACTGCCGTCACGGGCGGTAAGAAGGAACTGAGGAGCGGATGGGCCGGCTGGGGTATATAACCGGCGCCACTCCAGGGGGCGCCAGCCGGCCCGCCGGAGTAGCTAGGGTAAAAAAGTTCCGGAGAAGCCGTGCACGCGCGGCGCGCACACCTAACTGGAATGCATTGGAGCAATCACTCGAAGAAGAACATTAGCTAACTTGCTTCCACATGCTTTGTGATCCAATTAAGTTATAATGCAGTCACAAAGATAGAAAGATTAGCAATAGGAGTGTAATAACAATCCCAGTAGCTGGCTCAATGCAGCTTTTTGTCTATAGCACCTTTGCAATTTCAATAAGCCAATGTAGTCATCCAGCAGGACAACATCAGATTTTAAAAGAGCTGATCCAATGAGACTGCTAATGGATGAAGCCAACAATCTGACTGAAAATCCTAAGAAGACTGCAGATGTCTATACATATTGTCCTAAGCACTTGTTTGGCTGGCAGTTTTATTATCTATTTATCCTTCTGAGCATACACTGCATTGTACAGTAAATGAACTACATCAAACATGCCACAAACAGCTTACACTTTAAATCAGTGGTCCCCAACCTTTTCGTCTGGCGACTGTGGCGGTGGTTGAGCATCCGCCGAAATGCCGCCAAATTTTGTTGGCGACGCCTCTCGATGATGCCTCTTGATGACGTTGCTTGTGGGCGGCAAGCGACATCATCAAGAGGCGTCGCCGCCGAATTTCAGCGGCATTTTGGCGAATGCTCGACCGCCGGCAAGGACGCGGGCGCATTTAGATGCCCCCGCGGGCACCACCACTTTGGGGACCCCTGCTTTAAATGCACAAGCAGATATAATAGAACACAGAATTAAACACAGATGAACATATGGTCCTACAAGGGTCCAAAGAGTTGTAAGGGGTATAAACTAGAGCTGACAAGAGGATGACAATTCTGTTTCACAACAACTTTTGAAAGTTTTCATGAAATGCAATTGTGCTGAAATGTACATTTTTGGAGCAAAAAGGGCAAAGCAGGGCAGCAAGAGTCTCTCTTTCTCTCTCATTATTTCTGACCAGAGAATCCTGGAACTCAGAAACCTTTCCCTCAAATACTTTGTCAAAACAGATAATGCTGCCGCAAAATTTTAGCTTTGACAAAAGGGCATATTTAATCGAGAATGTCCTGACCAGCTCTAGTATAAACCCTCAGACTTCAAAGTATAAATCAACTTCCTGGGGTTAAGAAGAAACTTCCCTTAGGGGCAGGTTATTCCATAATTGCATTATGGGTTTATACACAATCCTCTGACGCATCTGGTACTGGTCACTGTTGAAGACAGGATTGACAGGATTGACTTGCATCTGACGAAGTGGGTATTCACCCACGAAAGCTCATGCTCCAATACGTCTGTTAGTCTATAAGGTGCCACAGGACTCTTTGCTGCTTTTACAGATCCAGACTAACACGGCTACCCCTCTGATACTTGAGGATTGACTAGATGAACCTGGAGTTCGATCCAGTATAGCAAATCTTAATGTTCCTATCTGTAAGCATTTCTAAAGGGCCCGTTACTGATGTACCTGGGGCACTGGACTTTTAGGCCTAGCTGACTGGAAACTGTGAGTGTTCTAACACATCTGGGAAGTCAGGAGGGGAATTACTTCTACTGCTTACACCGACAAAATCCAATCTCTCTCTCCTTGTACAAAGCAAATGCATGTGAACCATGCTCAAGGTTACCTGGGGTAGCTGGGGTCGCCTCTCCTGAATGCTGTACTTTACCCAGGCCATCACTGCATTGAACACCTGCTCCTCACTGCGAACATTCAGCTCATCACTGGATATGATATCTATGAGCTGATTGGCTGGAAGAAGCATGAACTCCTCACTCTCCATCACCTGTTCAAAAAGATGGTGATAAAGAAAAAGATAAGGACAGTGTTTCAAAGCACTCACTGCTTTTGGACTCTACCTCAAGGTTAAAGGAGAAATCCTTCCCTTTAGATTGGATCCAATTGGTCAGATCCAGTAAGGTGCTGAGCACTTTCCACTTCTGTTGACATCAGTGGAAGTGGAGGATCTGCAGCGCTTCACAAAATTGGACCCCAACAGTGCTGTTCAGATAACTTTTAGATGGCAATGCAAATGAATGGGGAATATAAAAGTTCTGTAAAGTGCTAAGTCACAGAACGCACTAATCTAGTTTCAAAATTCGGGAATAGCAAAGCCCTCGTTTAAAGCCAGCCTCCTCATTTGCCATGTGGAATACATAAAACAGAAAGAAAAATGTTCTGCAGCTGATAAATATTTGAGAGGAAAGCGGCACCAAACTAAAGACATTTTATTTGTAATGTAATAACAAATCCAAACCAGAACCGAAGGTAAAAGAATCTCAAAGACAAATTACCAGAGCCATTGTAAATATGTAGGAAAAATCTTCCTGATGTTGATTTGTAGCAGAATGGAAAGTGTCTCAGGACAGCAGATGGACTCATATGATCCTAACTCTGTCTCTTTCACTCTCTAAATATATACACAGAGTGATAGAGTGCAAATGCACTTAAGAGGGAATCAGAGCCTCTGAAAAACCCCAAGGACTGATCTCCTATGAAATATAAGCCACTGACAACCTGCAAACATGTTAATAATTTCTTCTGTACCCAAGATAAGAAGCAAGTTTCTCTGAAGACTTTAGCCACCATTAGAAGACCTAGGAGATTCTTCTCCTTCCTATGCTCAGCCCAAATGATAGCACAGTGATAAATGCACTACACAGCCATGCTGCAGACATTCCTGGGTGGCTATGGAGCTAAGACACACTGAATATCATGCTCAGGCACTCAGAAAGCAGGACAATGGGAGAGGTATAACAACCTAAATAAAACAGACCTATGGACATGGCATAATTGCTGACAGCCAACCCATCTTCCACACAAGTGTGCCCAGTTTCTACCACGGCACCTGGGAAAGAGGTTCAGCAACATGAAGTGCTGAACATTGGCCTTCCACAGTAAGTAATGTGCATGCAAGAGCTCAGCTTCCTGGCTGTAAGATTTTAAGAATAATAAAAAATAAATTCTCTTGGCAAAGATTTCCACTTTTCTAGTGATCAGCTGCATGTTCCATTTAGTTACTTGAAGAACTGATTCAAAATATTGTGTGTGTATTAGAAAAATATCCAAGATGCTCACAACAGCACATGTTGCTAAACGGGACTCAGCAGGCAGCGAAGGTCACAGTCATCCGACTAGCTTCCAATGGTCATAGCAGAAGCTGAGATAAAGTTGGTCAACAAACTACCTCGCCCCTACAGTTCCACTGCTGGGGAAGGAGGTAGAAACTGGGCTGCCAGCATGTCTGCGAGTCTGCCTCCCAACCCTACAAACGGTAGCTTGTGCCTAAGGCTGGCCCTGACAGTTGCAAAGTGTCAGTCTGAAAAGTAGCAGAGCACTGCAGGGAGCAAAATCCTGTGACTCTCCAATTTATTTCATAATGGGAGGTCTTTTAAGACCCTGAAAGTAATGCTAGCGCTTCTGCCACCTGAGTTGCTACCTCCGTGTAACTTGCTAGCATACATAATTTAATAATCTCATCATTTAAAAATGTCTAAACAGCACCTTTGTCCCAATTTTCCAGATAATTATCTGGCTAAAATAATAGACTATTTGACTGCTTCCTTACTGAAAGCTTATAGCCTTACACAAGATCTTGAATGGGCTACACTACTGTTGTCATGCTGATTGTAATCAGGAGAATTTATCTTACAGCACTGGCTGTGATTATTTGATTTATATACCAGACAACATGGTTCATCCTTACAGAACAAATGTCTGATAATAGAATATATGGTAAGAGTTTTGCCTACTGACACAAAAAAGCATGAGCTGTCCATCATACAATTGATTTTTTCCCCCTTTGCACAGATGTCAGGAACAGAAAAAAAAAAATTATGCCGGAACAAACCTTCACAGAATAAAGTTGTTAATAGATTCATTTCACATTATTTGCATGAGATTCACTAGGACAGATTAAACTGAGAGGAATGAAAACTTGGAGAACTACTTTACCAAGGAATTAATGATGTATTGCAGCAACATACATAAAAATAAACAGAACTAGAAAGTTAGCACAGTAGAGTAAATGGACTAATTCAAAGACTGAGTGCAAAGTAACTGACTGGCTTTGCTCAGTTGCCTAGTCCTCTACATTGCCAGGCAGGAGATTCCATCTTTTGTTTCATTCTGTCAGGTTGACAGAAGTACATACATGCAATCCCTGTGGAGGAAGGAACGCTTTGCATTACTTATCAGTCTCTATTTTGGCTTATTAAATAGCCAGGTAACTGGGTTCCACACAGGATTCTGGTTCATTCTTCAGGTGGAAAGAAGACGGCTGCAAGGATGGTGGCACCAATAAGATGGGGAAAGAGATGGAGGAGAGAGGATGAAAAAATAGGGAGTTCTTTTAGGGCTCTGATAAGGACATGGATATAGAGGCATAAAAACAATAGCATCTGCCCCTTCCAAGTTTATATGAACTGTTTTGAGTAAAGAAAAAAATACTATTGTAATCACGGCAGCAGCTTTCTAAAGGCCACACTTCAGTTTAGTAATTTATACATGAATATATTTGAAGGGGAAGCTTTTTTTTTTTTTTTTTGGCAGCCAAAGCTTTTGTGTGGCATGTCATCTGATGTGGGTAGGAAAAAAGACAGGGAGCTGGCTGCAGTGGGAACATAAAGGAAGAAATGGACTCCTTGCCATTGGGACCTAACACTTTCAGATTCTAGCTGCATGTATCAATGCTTGAATATTTCAGTACAAAAATACTGGACTGTAAAAAGTTATTTAGAGGCTTGTAGTCATGCCCTACTCATGTAATAGTGGAAAGAACACAGCTCTAATAATTGAAAACAGCAAGCACTGAAAATAAACAACTGGCTGATTACCGTCCCTCCCCAAGAAAACAGCAGAATTAATGCAGTACAGAGAAAATGTGGAGTGGTATGGCAAGCTTGAAGCTTGGGCCTGAAAAATTCACTCATCTATGGCAAATCATTAAGTTCTACAGAATTTAGATTCATAAAAAAACTCTCAGCTTCTAGCCCTTATGTCTGAGAAGCCTTCCAAATACATCTGGGCATAAATCGATGCAGTGTGTCTTCAGTTAGCTGTGGAGCAGTCTTCAATGTGTCTGAAGACAGTCAAGCTCAAGCCTGTCTGCCCCTGCTCATAATTTACTAAGTGGCACCAGACTGAAATGAACACAACTCTGGTCAGTTTCACACAGGCTTTTCAGAAAAACCTGTGGGTCACAACCAATCTGTCAATTACATACTGCTGAGGTTTGGGGAAGCTATATGTAGAAGGGAAGGCATTGAAGTTATTCACAAGGGAAGGGGATCCAAAAATTGGTAGTGGGGAAATAGAGTAGGAGTAATTCCTTTCAAGCCTCCTAGCTGCTGTGAGGGGTAAAGTGGTGCAGGTTCTGGAGGAGGTAAGAGAGATATAATGCTCCTTCTCCCACCAGAGGAGTACAACTTCAAGTTCAGAAAACACCTTCTTGCCAGAGGCTGACACAAAATATATAGCCTCCAAACCACCAAACAGTGATCAGGAAAAGCATCCTGATAAAAAACGCAGCCCTATTACTCCCAAAAGAGAATGTGAGGAGGGGCTATGCTTCTCACCAGAGCTCTGCCCATGGGATTCCTTGGTGGGACCCCACCCTCTTCTGTCATATCTATTTCTGGCTAGTAGGACTAGTCCCTCACTGAGCTGATGTCTGGTAAGTCTTTCACATCTGCTAGAAATAACTGAAAAAGTAAAAAACCTGGCTTGGGTTTAAAAAGGTCACCTCTGCAGATACACATTTGAATTACTTTCAAACAACTGTTGCTGAATGACAGATGTGAAACACAGTTTCTGATTAGGAAAGGGAGTTGAAAGCTCCTCTGAGGCCTCCGCAGTTTTTCCCACAGCTTCCCCAGTTTTCTCCAATCCCTTTATTAAAACTCTATATTTAGTTTTTGAAGTAAGTGTGTGTGTGTGTGTGTGTGTTTTAAACTATTCATCACCTCAAACACTTCTGAAAGGAGAGTGGAATGTCACAAACTATTGTTCAGGAACAGTGTGTCAGATACAATCCATACACATTGTCTCTTACCAATGAGCTTTCAGCATTCACTGTTTATAATATGTGTAGTATTCACATCAGAACATTAAGTTGAGAAATAACTACTATGTAATATAGAATAGTTATCATGCAACTTAGTACTAGTGCTGCAGGTACATCCTCTCTCTCTTACTACGCTAGTCAATACTGACCAGGACCAAGAGACATTGCAGGTGGAAGGGCAGGATCTGTAAGGAGGCATTAAACAAGAAATGCCCAGAACCCACACCCTGCAGCTTACCTCCTGAAAGTTATGTTGTGTGAACTTGTCAGCAATCCTCAGCAGCTCACGGCAGGAGTGAGTGTCAGCAAAAGCCCGGATACCCAGGCAGTTGGAAGGGTCCAATTGTCTTTTTAGGAACTCACAACAGGCTTCCTGGATCTCAGCCAACTGGAGCAGGCAAGCAGCTGGCAGTAAGGTCTGGACGTTGCCCTCTTCCACTGTGATCTGGGAAGTGTATGCAAAGTCAATCAGCAGTTCCATGGCCCTTTCATCGATGTCTCGAATCACTACCTCTGTCTGCCGACTTTCTGCTAGTTCCCCAGTGAACATGGCTCGGAAATAAGGACTGCAGGCTGAAAGTATCACGCGGTGTGCATAGATCTTCTTGGCACCTACGACTAGTACCACATCACACAACTCCCGGTGCTTCCGCAGAAGATTGATAACCTCTAAGGTTTGTCGAGGGTGCTTGTCTGAGATGTAGGGCATGCGAGCAGGTTGTGGTACCCCCTCTGGCAGTTTGTTGGGATCTCCAAGGGTGCAACGGCTCGTCACATCCATTCCGGTCTCTCCTGGTCGAGTACTGGTACACCTGCAAAGGAGCAAGCCATGAAACAGGATCATCATTGACTCATCTCTCACCAAATGTCATTGGTGACTCTGTGTCCATCACTGTCTGGTCTGAGCTGGACACAGAAATAGCACCACTTCCAGCATCCTTGGCTACCTACAGAAACAAGCACTTTTGATCAAATAGCTACAGAAAAAAAAAATCAGTCTAAATCAAAGCATCCCAGTGAGTTAACAAAAACCAACTTGCAATAGGCTCATGTTTACATCTATTTTATAGACTTTTCTGGTACTCATCACTGTAGTATCTGAGCATGTCTTACACATTTAATTGAACCTCATAACAGCCCTGTGAGGTAGGGAAGTAATATCCCCATTTTACAGGCAGTGAATTAAGGAATAAGAGAGTGACTTGCCCAAGATAACACAAGAAGTCTGACACAGAGCTGGAACTAAATCCCAGATCTCCAGAGTCCCAGTCAAACTCCTTAACTACAAGATCAACTTTCTTCTCTTCTTCAAGCTTCCCCTATGTAGATTGTTATATCACCCATCACCATGGTATCTGAGCACATGGTAGCCCTGTAGACTTTCATAAAGTAAGACAGTTGGCTAGTATCATGGTTATGTCCCAGCTTCCTGGTGCATCCACTAATTTATTTCTCTCTCTGATTTTTGTACCTGGACTCTTCAGACACAATACACACTCTGGTGTTTCTGGTGGGTTCCAAGAGGTTGTTAATTTCTCCTAGGAATGGCATACTAAGGACTGCAATTAGTGTGATTGGATCCTAAACAGTCAAAATTCCGAAAGGAAGAAAATAAAGTCAAGATGGAAACCTTAGAAACTAGAAGCCATTCATCAAGATATATAAACAACAACATTTTTTACAGAGACTGTGGGGGCAGGGGACTGCCCTGGTATTTCACTAATGTCACTGTCATTAGCTAACGTGTAAAAAGTTCTCAGCCACTGGTGCAATTCTTTAGTTCTTTGTTGTCCTCCAATAGATTTTTAGGCCACAACTACCTTTCCCATACACCCTCTTGCCCCTGGATGGGTATCAGCCACAGGGTGTCTTAGGAGTAGAGCCACTGCTTTATACTATCACCACGAGCCACACAAGCCCTCCAAAAAAAGGGGTAGAAACTGCACTGTACCCCACCCACACTGGCTATAAATAGGGAGAACACAGTTGCAAAAAAGGCTAACATAATTCTGTGGTGTATTAATGAGTGTTGTATGTCAGACTTGGGCAGTAATTTTCTTGCTCTACTCGGCAGTGGTGAGGGGTCAGCTGGAGTACTATTCTCCAGTTCTGGGCACCACACTGTAAGAAAGCTGTGGACAAATCAGAGAAAGTCCAGAGAGAAACAAAAGGTTTAGAAAACTAACCTGTGAGGAAAGGTTAAAAAACCTGAATGTGTTTAGTCTTGAGAAAAGACTGAGGAGAGACCTAATAACAGTCTTCAAATATGGTAAGGGCTGTTATAGAGAGGATGGTGATCAATTGTTCTCCATGTCCATTGAAGGTTAATCTACAGCAGGGAGATTTAGGGTAGATATTAGGAAAAGCTTTCTAACTGTAAGGATAGCTAAGTACTGGACTAGGCTTCCAAGGAAGGTTGTAAAATCCCCATCATTGGAGGTTTTTAAGAACAGGCTGGACAAACACCTGTCAGGGATGGTCTAGGTTTACTTGGTCCTGCCTCAGTACAAGCACTGGACTTGTTAACCTCTCGAGTTCCCTTCCAGCCATACAGTTCTATGATTCTATGCTGCTCGCAACCACTAGTAGCAAAACATTCTCACTCAATCTGCACTAAGAGTTACAAGGAAATTTAGCCTCACTTTGCAATTGCAAGGTACATTTTGCTGCATGCTTGAAGAATTAAAAATAGATCACATCTTTTTCTCTCATTATGATGTCAAATGCACTTTCTAACCACAAGGAAGTTGTTCTATTCATGACATTTCAAATAATTCAGTTGCATCTTAAACTGTTTTCTCTCTTTCTCCACACTTCCTTCCCAATCGTCATATTCAGATGTTTCAGACCATTACCTTTCCCTCATATCTTGGTTACAAAGGTTCAGCTGGGTCTCTCCTCTAGGTTTTGCTGGTTACTCCTATTCAGTCTATGTACACTTCAAATAGCTTGGCTGGTTCCTCCTCAACTCTATCCTTTTTATATGCTCATTGTTATCCCTTCGTAACACCTCTGACAAATCCTTTTGATTTTAAACTCTCTCTTCCTTCCTGCACTTTTCTAGCTCATTTCACCAGGTGGGGCTTTCTTATCATTTTCAAAGACATGCCCTGTTTTCAGAAAGGTAATTTCACATACAATGTTGGGAAACTCTCCAGTGTGGATTATGTAAATTAATCTCAGCAATATCCCCATGCAAACCCTAGAAAACTTGGTTATACATTCATGTACTTGCCTTACCAGTTTCGTTTAATAGTTTTTAGTAAATCAGGCCAGAGGATAGGTACTTTATCCTTCTATCAGGAGATGGAGAGGGACTCAAAATAATTTGTGACAAAATCCTCCTGTAGGAGGTCTAGTGCTAGCTAGGCAAACAAGTTAGATTGCATTATGCACCACCATTTTTAAGAGGCATCAAGCCTTCTCTGAAAAAGAGAGAGCATGAGTAAAATGTGTACCACCAAGATCACTTTGGACAGCGTTTCTTGACCAAGCTTGCAGCCATAGCATCTTTGAGCAAGGTAGATGCTGCCATCAATTGCAAAATGACCCTGATGAACTTATAGATCATATCACAGAAAAGTGTGGGATATTTCTGTTAGGGGAGCCATTTTCTGAAAAATGGGATGCTCCTTGTTATGCCTGAAGATGAACTTTTGAAGACACATGTGGGCTTCCCAACTACATAAGCCCCCTGAAATGTGGTCCTGGAGCAGCTCTCCCAAACTCTTTTGAGAGCTGTATCTGCCTTCCATTCTACAGAGTCATGGCAAAGGCTACTCCCCTACAAGTAGGATGGTTTACTTAGCCAGTACCATTATCTGGAAGTCTTAAGCCATGTCTACACTACCGTTTATGTCGGCAAAACTTATGTCACTCAGGGATGTGAAAAAACACACCCCTGAGCAACATAAGTTTTGCTAGCATAAGTGGCAGTGTGCACAGTGCTATGTCGGCGGGAGAGCTTCTCCTGCCGACATAGCTACCGCTGCTCATTAGAGGTGGATTAATTATGTTGACAGGAGAGCTCTCTCCCGTCGGCATAGAGTAGCTACATGAGAGATCTTACAGCGGCTCAGCTGTATTGGTACAGCTACGCTGCTGTAAGGTCTCTAGAGTAGACATATCATTAGTTGATTTTGAGAGCTGGGAAGAGAACCAGGCGAAAACTATGAGTGTCCTCTAGATCAGTGGTTTTCAAACTTTTTTTCTGGCGATCCGGTTGAAAATTGTTTATGCCCGCGACCCAACAGAGCTGGGGATGAGGGGTTTGGGGTGTGGGAGGGGGCTCAGGGCTGGGCCAGACGGTTGGGGTGTTGGGGTGAGGGCTGCGGGATGGGGCTGGGAATGAGAGATTTAGGGTGTGGGAGGGGGCTCTGGGCTGGAGTGCAGGAGGGGGTCAGGGATCTGGGCTGGAGGTGTGGGCTTGGGGGTGCAGGAAGGGCTCCGGGCTTGGAGGAACTCAGGGCTGGGGCAGGGGATTGGGGCACATGGTTGGGGCACAGACTTACCTCCGACGGCTCCGGGTCAGCAGTGCAGCTGGAGTGCAGAGGCAGGCTTCTCGCCTCTCCTGGCATCGCGGACCGCACTGCACCCTGGAAGTGGCCAGCAGGTCTGGCTCCTAGGTGGAGCCGCGAAAGTGGCTTCGCGCAGCTCTCGCCCGCAGGCACCCTCCCAAGCTCCCATTGGCTGGGAACTGGCCAATGGGAGTGTGGAGCCAGTGCTCGGGGTGGTGACAACATGCAGAGCCCTGTGGCCCCCTGCCCACGAGCCAGACCTGCTGCTGGCCACTTCCAGGTAGGAACTACTAGTTTTACTACTAGTTTTTACTAGCCGGCTGCCAAGGTCCCTGGGTGCTGAGCAAGGCGACCCAGTGCCTTGCATGCCGCAACCCAGTACTGAGTCATGACCTGAACTTTGAAAACCACTGTTCTAGACTGAGTAAAGCTCCCTATGAAATCTTAGGCTCGTGGGCGTTTTATCCAGCTAAGGCTATATTTTAAGTTAGTTGAATTTGTGTGGTGAAAAACCTTAGCCCTTTGCCTCTAGTTGGGGAGAATGAAATCTCCTCCCTTCCACTAGATTGAAGTCGGTTTTAAACTGAATAGCTGAAAATATGGCTTGCTAATTAGAAGAATTCTATTCTATTCAGGTTCTTACACCATGCCCATCGTCCTGTTATTCTCGTACCTCCAAGGTATCTGGTATATTTCCTAAAGGAAAGAGTGTTACTTAATGATTAAAGCAAACTGAACAGATGTAAAAAGAATGAGTACTTGTGGCACCTTAGAGACTAACAAATTTATTTGGGCATAAGCTTTCGTGGGCTAAAACCCACTTCATCGGATGCATGCAGTGGAAAATACAGTAGGAAGATATATATATATATACACAGAGAACATGAAAAAATGGGTGTTGCCACACCAACTATAACAAGACTAATCAATTAATGGGCTATTATCAGCAGGAGAAAAAAAACTTTTGTAGTGATAATCAGGATGACCCATTTTCAACAGCTGACAAGAAGGTGTGAGTAACAGCAGAGGAAAAATTAGCATGGGGAAATAGTTTTTACTTTGTGTAATGACCCATCCACTCCCAGTCTTTATTAAAGCCTAATTTAATGGTGTCCAGTTTGAAAATTAATTCCAAGGTATGGTAACACCCGTGTTTTCATGTTCTCTGTGTATATATATCTTACTACTGTATTTTCCATTGCATGCATCTGATGAAGTGGGTTTTAGCCCATGAAAGCTTATGCCCAAATAAATTTGTTAGTATCTAAGGTGCCTCAAGTACTCCTGGTTCTTTTTGCTGACACAGACTAGCACAACTACCACTTTGAAACCTGAACTGATGTAAGGAAATTTAAAGTCAACACTCCAATTAATCCATAACTTATCTCTGGATCAGGGGTCGGCAACCTTTCAGAAGTGGTGTGCCGAGTCATCATTTATTCACTCTAACTTAAGGTTTCGCGTGCCAGTAATACATTTTAACGTTTTTAGAAGGTCTCTCTCTATAAGTCTATAAACTATTGTTGTATGTAAAGTAAATAAGTTTTTAAAAATGTTTAAGAAGCTTCATTTAAAATTAAATTAAAATGCAGATCTTATCAGTTTAGTGCAGTGGTTCTTAACCTGGGGTGCACGCACCACCTGGGGCAGGGCCAGTACAAGGATATTTTGCGCCCTAGGCGAAATTTCCACCTTGCGCCCCCCACCCCCCACCCCTTGCACATCGGTTCATTGAGGGGCAAATCCCAACGAGCCTTTATAGACCCCGAAGGCCAGCCTGCCCAGGGGCCAGCTGTGCCCAGGGGCTGCTCCCCAGACCAGGTTCCCTCCTCCCCACCCCCTGAACTCCTCTGGAGGGTGCACAGCCACCCCTGCCGCGAGCCCTCCCCACCCCAGTGGCCCCCGCCCCGAGTCCACTCACTGGCTTTGACGGGCTTGGGCCACTGCAGCAGCTTGGCAGGGAGGAGCCACCTTCTGGAGGCACCGGAGAGCCAGAGCATCCCTCTTGCGGCAGCAGCGAGCCCCAGCCATGGAGGAGCCGGCACGGTGCAGGGGGGCAGCAGCTCTGCAAAGGTGGCGGCGCCACTAGCAGGGAGCAGCCACGCCCCTCCCACCCAGGCTACGGCCTGGCACCCCCCCCAGGGGCTCCTGCAGGCTGCAGTGGATGTATGCAGGCACCAGCCCCCATGTACCCCCTGGCTCCCCCCTCGCCTAGGGTTACCATATTTCAACAATCAAAATAGAGGGGGGGGAGCCCTGCCCTAGCCCAGCACCCATCCACTCCCTCCCACTTCCCACCCTGACTGCCCCCGTCAGAACCCTCAACCCCTCCTGCTCTTTGTCCCCTGACTGCCCTCTCCTGGGACCCCTGCCCCTAACTGCCCCCCAGAACCCCATCCTCTATCTAAGCCTCCCTGCTCCTTGTCCCCTGACTGCCCCCTCCTGAGACCCTCCCCCAACTGTCCCCCTAGGATCCTACCCCCTATCTGTCCCCTGACTGCCCCAACCCTTATCCACACCCCCGCCCCCAGACAGGCTCCAGGAGACTCCCAGGCCCCATCCAACCACTCCCTGCCCCCTGACAGGACCCCCAAAACTCCTGACCCATCCAACCCTCCCCCTGCTCCCTGACTGCCCCCTGGGACTCCCCTTACCATGCCCATGCTGGTCAGACGCTGGCTCCATGTGGAGGCAAAACTCCTCATAGAGTGCTGAGGCAGCGGGACGGGGGGAGCTGCGGGAGGGGCAGCAGCGGCGGCTCACACTTCTGGGAGCCGCAGAGCCTGAGTGTGGTGAGGGAGGAGCTGGGGGGCGTGCCTGCCTGGGCTGCGGACCGGTGGCCCCCTCGGGGGGCTCCTGCAGAGGATACATGCGGGTGGTGGTCCCTGTGCGCCCCCCAGCTGCCCCCTCGCCGTGCTCGGGCTCTGCGGCTCCCGGGAGTGTGAGTCGCCGCCGCCACTCCTCCTGCAGCAGGCTCAGGGCCCCGCACCCCGGTGGCTCACACTCCTGGGAGCTGCAGAACCTGAGCGCGGTGAGGGGGGAGCCGGGGGGCGTGCCTGCTGCTGGTCTGGGGTTCCGGCCACCGGCCCCGCTCAGCCTCCTGCCGGCCTGGAGTTCCGTTCACTCAGCCGGCAGCTGGGTGAGTGGGGCCGGCGGCCAGAACCCCAGCTGGCAGCCGCGGGCCAGGCAAAATCGGCTCGCATGCCACCTTTGGCACGCGTGCCGTAGGCTGCCGACCCCTGCTCTGGATAGTGCTGGAGATCAGTGGACTTGGGAATTTTCACATTGGATCAGACCAGATGCTTGATGTTATGTACTGGGGGTTGCTGCTACATAGGGGGTATGTCCAGACTACCCGCTGTATCGGCGGGTAGCAGTCGATCCCCGAAGGCGCTCCCCGTCGACTCCAGAACTCCACCAGAGCGAGCGGCGAGCGGTGTCAACGGGGGAGCCGCTGCTGTCGATCCCACGCCGTGAGGATGGGAGGTAAGTCGGAATAAGATACATCGACTTCAGCTACGGTATTCCCGTAGCTGATGTTGCGTATCTTACATCGACACCCCCGCCCCCCAGTGTAGACCAGGCCAGAGGCATAGAAGAGTGAATTAAAAGGACCCAGCTGATGGCATATGTCTGAACCAGGATAATAATTTAACTGCATAATATGTGCATTATGCATAAATATGTGCAGGGAATGAAATGATGACTCAGTGGCTTAGAAGTGTGAAAGACAGAAGGCAGCACTTGATTCTCACATGCTAGGCTGGCTTCCTTCCCCCACACAAAGGGCTGAGAGATGCTCCTGGGAGACTGAAGAGGAAATAAAAAACTGAGGAGTCCTTGTGGCACCTTAGAGACTAACACATTTATCTGGGCATAAGCTTTCGTGGGCTAGAACCCAAGCAACCCACATCCTTTCATGTATTTATACCAGCTCCTGCATTTTTCACTTCATACATTTGATGAAGTGGGTTCTAGCCCATGAAAGCTTATGCCCAAGTAAATTTGTTAGTCTCTAAACTGCCACAAGAACTCCTCGTTTTTTTTTTTGTTTATGTTTTTGCTGATACAGACTAACACAGCTATCACTGAAACCTGAAGAGGAAATGTGTATGCAAGGATCAAAGATTCACACTCAGCTATACAGATATTCAGGGATTAGCTTCCATCAGTGTGCAGGGCTGGGGAAATCAGCAAATATAATGGGCTTAAGGAAGAGCTGACAAGATCACTTTGTAGCATACAATGCTGAAAAGTAAAATAGGAACACAGCCAGCCTGCAAGTCAGCTAAATAAATGGGCTGTTTTATCTCCTCACTGTATTTGGCTGTGCTGGTTCCCAGAGCTTTATTCATTATCACAAGCATTTATTAGGCTGATGTCTACACTTGGGGAGTTTTTGCACTGCCAGTTTCACCTGTGATTAGGGAACTGGTGAAAGAAAAGCCTGCTGGTTTGTGTACTCACTTGCTTCCACAGGCATCAGATAGTGTTTACACTTGCAGCATTTCCATCACCAATGAGCAGCGCACTGAGGGCAGCTATCCCACAGTGCAGCTCTCTCCATTTTGACCATAGGTCTGGAGGTGGCAGGGGGAGCTCAGGGTCCAAACGGGGGCTCCTTTGCTCTGTGGAGCAGCCATGGTCACTTGGCCAGATGAGCACTTGCAAACAAAACAGGAAAGGGAGTTTCAAAGTTCCGGGGTGTTTTACAGGGGGGAGGGGCGGACGTCTGTTTACCTGGCGTCAGAGCAGCAGAGCCTCTGGCCAGAGTGGTCACCCTAGGCTATCCTCCAGAGGCTAAATGCTGTTTACACAGGAAGAACATGTCTCCACTTGCACATCACCGCAAAAGGATCAGCAATAACAACTATACACTTCTCATAGAAGTGGTTTTCTGTTTGCGGTGAAACTTCTGAGTTTCACCGCAAAAAATCATTGGCAAGTGTAGACGCTCCCATGGTTTTTGAGCAAAAAAGGGACTTTTTGCGCTTTAAATGGCAAGTCTAGACATGCCTAGGCATAGAATAATAGAATATTAGGGTTGGAAGAGACTTCAGGAGGTCATCTAGTCCAACCCCCTGCTCAAAGCAGGACCAACACCAACTAAATCATCCCAGCCAGAGCTTTGTCAAGCCAGGCCTTAAAAACCTCTAAGGATGGAGATGCCACCACCTCCCTAGTAACCCATTCCAGTGCTTCAGCACCCTCCTAGTGAAATAGTGTTTCCTAATATCCAACCTAGACCTCCCCCACTGCAACTTGAGACCATTGCTTCTTGTTCTGTCATCTGTCACCACTGAGAACAGCCGAGCTCCATCCTCTTGGGATCCCCCCTTCAGGTAGATGAAGGATACTATCAAATCCTCCCTCACTCTTCTCTTCTGCAGACTAAATAACCCCAGTTCCCTCAGCCTCTCCTCCTAAGTCATGTGCCCCAGCCTTCTAATCATTTTTGTTGTGCTTCACTGGTCTCTCTCCAATTTGTCCACATCCCTTCTGTAGTGGGGGGACCAAAGCTGGACACAATACTCCAGATGTGGCCTCACCAGTGCTGAATAGAGGGGAATAACCACTTCCCTCGATCTGCTGGCAATACTCCTACTAATACAGCCCAATATACTGTTGGCCTTCTTGGCAACAAGGGCACACTGCTGACTCATATCCAGCTTCTCGTCCACTGTAATCCCCAGGTCCTTTTCAGCAGAACTGCTGCTTAGCTGGTCTCCAGCCTGTAGCGGTGAATGGGATTCTTCCATCCTAAGTGCAGAACTCTGCACTTGTCCCTGTTGAACCTCATCAGATTTCTTTTGGCCCAATCCTCCAATTTGTCTAGGTCACTCTGAACCCTATTCCTACCCTCCAGCATATCTACCTCTCCCCCCAGTTTAGTGTCATCTGCGAACTTGCCTAGGGTGCAATCCATCCCATTATCCAGATCCTTAATAAAGTAGTTGAACAAAACCAGCTCCAGGACCGACCCCTAGGGCACTCCGCTTGATACCGGCTGCCAACTAGACATTGAGCCGTTGATCACTACCCATTGAGCCCCACAATCTAACCAGCTTTCTATCCACCTTATAGTCCATTCATCCAATCCCTACTTCATTAACTTGCTGGCAAGAACACTGTGGGAGATCGTATCAAAAGCTTTGCTAAAGTCAAGATATATCACATCCACCGCTTTCCCCATATCCACAGAGCCAGTTATCTCATCATAGACGGCAATCAGGTTGGTCAGGCATGACCTGCCCTTGGTGAATCCATGTTGACTGTTCCTGATCACCTTCTTCTCCTCCAAGTGCTTCAAAATGGATTCTTTGAGGACTTACTCCATGATTTTACCAGGGACTGAAGTGAGGCTGACCAGACTGTAGTTCCCCAGGTTCTCTTTCTTCCCTTTTTTTAGATATGGGCACTCTATTTGCCTTTTTCCAATCGTCCAGGACCAATCCCAATCGCCATGAGTTTTCAAAGATAATGGCCGATGGCTCTACAGTCACATCAGCCAACTTCCTCAGCACCGTTGGATGCATTAGATCTGAACCCATGGACTTGTGCATGTCCAGCTTTTCTAAATAGTCCTTAACCTGTTCTTTCAGCACTGAGGGCTGCTCGCCTCCTCCCCATACTGTGCTGCCCAGTGCAGCAGTCAAGGAGCTGACCTTGTCTGTGAAGATCGAGGCAAACAAAGCATTGAGTACTTCAGCTGTTCCCACATCATCCATCTCTATGTTGCCTCCCCATCAGTAAGGGTCCCACACTTTCCCAGACAGTCTTCTTGTTGCTAACATACCCGTAGAAACCCTTCTTGTTACCCTTCACATCCCTTGCTAGCTGCAACTCCAATTGTGCTTTGGCCTTCCTGATTTCACCCCTGCATGCTCGAGCAATATTTTTATACTCCTCCCTAGTCATCTGTCCAAATTTCCACTTCTTTTAAGCTTCCTTTTTGAGTTTAAGCACATCAAAGATTTCACTGTTAAGCCAAGCTGGTCACCTGCCATATTTGCTATTCTTTCTGCATATCGAGATGGTTTGTTCCTGTGCCCTCAATAAGGCTTCTTTAAAATACAGCCAGCTCTCCTGGACTCCTTTCCCCATCATATTAGCCTCTCAGGGGATCCTGCCCATCAGTTTCCTAATGGAGTCTAAGTCTGCTTTTCTGAAGTCCAGGGTCCATATTTTGCTAATCTCTTTTCTTCCTTTTGTCGGGATCCTTAACTCAACCAACTCATGGTCACTGCTGCCTAGGTTGCTACCCACTTCTAGTTCCTCTACTGCATCCATCTCTGCAGTATAAAAGGAACTCCTACAAGGTTCCAAACATCTATGGCTATGTTTCTGAGTGAAATGCACACTGACACTTCAGTAATAATTTACTTTTAAGCACCTTTCGACTCTCAGCCCCTCACCCCCCACCCCACACACTCCCTAGGGTGGAAAGCAGGCAGCTGTTTAACAGCACTCTGCAACATTCATTAGGAAAAAAAGTGAAGATTACAGTATCCAACTGAAGCTGCAAGGGGACTGCATTTCAGTTTGAAGAATATAAATATCAGTGTTGGAATTTGGTGTGTACACCAGGCTACAATTCCTAAATCTGTCATGGGATTTTCAGAACACAAGGAACTTGATTTTATGTCTCAGCCAGAATAAGTTACCTCCAACAGCACAGTGCCCACTCACAACATGCTGGGACATTAGTTCAGTACCGACCATGAATGCCAGCTATTAAATCCTCAACACTATGCACTGGATCAACTAGATGTTTAGTGGAGGCTTCTAGGAGCAGATGACTCTAGTCATCAACAGTGGGAACAAAACTGTGTCCCTGCCCTTCACAGATTTTGGGATTTAAAGGGACACTGACAGTTTACAGTTATGTGTTGTGAACAAGCACTTTTCAAAACCTGATACTAATACCGTACATTATTAAAAATTAAATAATTGTAATAAGCCAGTTTATCTGTCACTATTTACACTGCTTACTATGACAATTATCTTAGTTTAGTGAATTAAAATCAATTAAGTCAGTTTCACTAACTATGAGATTATCTATATGCAGAAAGAAAGAAGCCAATGAGGCTCTGCATCCTGAGTCTTTTAATAAGGTTTCTATGCCTTCTGCAGCTAATTTCACTCAGATGAGATCCCAGTCCATGCAGCTGGCTGACTTCCCCAGTGAGAAGCAACAGCCTTCCCCAAACTACAATTTAATCTTTAATTAACTTCATCTCATTCCTCCACTGTAATCACTGCAGTGAAAACCCATACCTGCTATTTTTTCTTTGCTCAGAGAAGACAGTTTTAACCAGTTCCCTCTAAAGGCTGGATACTTGAAGCGAAAAAACAGACTGACAGAGCCAGAAGAGTACCCAGAAGTCACCTACTACAGGACAGGCCCAACAAAGAAAATAACAGAACGCCACTAGCCGTCACACCTTCAGCCCCCAACTAAAACCTCTCCAGCGCATCATCAAAGATCTACAACCAATCCTGAAAGATGATCCCTCAATCTCACAGATCTTGGGAGACAGACCAGTCCTCACTTACAGACAGCCCCCAAACCTGAAGCAAATACTCACCAGCAACCACCCACCAAAAACACTAACCTAGGAACCAATCCCTGCAACAAAGCCCAATGCCAACTCTGTCCACATATCTATTCAAGTGACACCGTTATAGGACCTAATCACATCAACCATGCCATCAGGGGCTTGTTCATCTGCACATCTACCAATGTGATATATGCCACCATGTGCCAGCTATGCCCCTCTGCCATGTACATTGGCCAAACCAGACAGTCTCTACGCAAAAGAATAAATGGAGCCAAATCTGACATCAGGAATCATAACGTTCAAAAACCAGTAGGAGAGCACTTCAACCTCTCTGGTCACTCAGTAACAGACTTAAAGGTGGCAATTTTGCAACAGAAAAGCTTCAAAAACAGACTCCAACGAGAAACTGCTGAACTTGAATTAATATGCAAACTAGATACCATGAATTTGGGCTTGAATAGAGACTGGGAGTGGCTGGGTCATTACACAAATTGAATCTATTTCCCCATGTTAAGTATGCTCACACCTTTTTGTCAACTGTCTGAAATGGGCCATCTTGATTATCACTACAAAAGGTTTTTTCTCCTGCTGATAACAGCTCATCTTAATTAATTAGTCTGGGATGACGAGCAGTGGCTGCAGAACTTTCAGATGAGAAAAGCCACTTTCATGGGACTGTGTGCTGAGCTTGCATCCACCCTGCAGCACAAGGACACAAGATTGAGAGCTGCCCTGCCAGTGGAGAAGCGGGTGGCTATTGCAATCTGGAAGCTGGCAACTCCAGACAGCTACCGATTAGTTGCTAACCAGTTTGGAGTGGGAAAGTCGACGGTTGGAATTGTTTTGATGCAAGTTTGTAGGACCATTAATCGCATCCTGCTAAGAAGAACCATGACTCCGGGTAACGTGCATGACATTGTGGCTGGCTTTGAACAAATGGGTTTCCCTAACTGCGGAGGGGCGATAGATGGGATGCATATTCCTATTCTGGTCCCAGCCCACCTAGCCTCCGAGTACGTTAACCAAAATGGATATTTCTCCATGGTTCTCCAGGCGCTTGTGGATCACCATGGTTGTTTCATTGACTTTAACGCAGGCTGCCCGGAAAGGTGCATGACGCACGCATCTTTCGGAACACTGGCCTGTTCAGGAAGCTGCAAGCCAGGACTTTTTTCCCAGACCAGAAGATCACCTTAGGGGAAGTCGAAATGCCCTTTGTGATCCTTGCAGACCCCGCTTACCCTTTAATGCCATGGCTCATGAAACCCTACACAGGGAGCCTGGACAGCAGCCAGGAATGGTTCAACTACAGACTGAGCCGGTGCCGAATGACTGTGGAGTGTGCTTTTGGCCGTTTGAAGGGCTGCTGGCGCTCTCTTTATGGGAAGCTGGACTTGGCCAAAGACAGCATCTCCGCGGTTATACCTGCGTGCTGTACCCTCCATATTATTTGTGAAGGGAAGGGTGAAAGCTTCACTCAGGCATGGGCCATGGAGGTTCAACACCTGGAGGTTGAATTTGAACAGCCAGAGAGCAGGGCTATTAGAGGGGCCCAGCGTGGGGCTGCAAGGATTAGGGATGCCCTGAGGGAGCAATTTGAGGCTGAAAGCCACCAGTAATATCTGGTGCTCTGCATGGGAGTTAAGTCCAGTGGCTGTGTGTGATACAATGACTTGCAGTCCTTGTTGCTTTCCTGGGCTAAGGTATATTTTGCTTTATGCACTAATAAAGTATGTTTTCAAAGTAAAAAACTCCATTTATTGAAAAAAACCAAAGTAACACAGAAATAACAAGAGGGCAAGGGAGTGGGGTGGGGACCAGTTCACTCATAGGCTTGAGTATGTCCTGATTTCATACACTCGAATCCTGTCTGGAGTGCTGTGCACTAAGTGATGCACTTCAGGATGGCTATAAGGCATGTTGAGGGGGGCTGAGTGCAGTGAATAAGGGTCATAGTTTTTGTGGGTGGGTGGTGAAGCTACGGGTGTAGGAGGCAGTTGGGGGCGGTAAGAACCCAGATGTTGGGGAAAGTGGGTTGGAGGGGACATGGGGGCACAAGGGGAAGAGTTTTGGGACAAGGGCTGCGGGGGTGGGGGTGGGGTTGCGAGTACAGTAGTGCTCTGCCTGCATGGTGACGAATGCTTGGATAGAGTCTGATTGTGGCTGCATTATGCTAATCAGCCATTCCGTTCTTTGTCGCCGGTGTGTCGCATTTTCCTGGCGGATCCTCCTTTTGCTCTCCCTCCACTTCTGCGCCTTTCGATTCTCGTTTACAGACTGCTGCATGACTTCATGCAGCATGTCTTCTTTGCTTTTACGCAGTCTCTTCCTGTGTCTTCTCAGTCTGTCGGACGGTGATAAGAATGACGGCTGAGAGATCTCAAGGTTGCACCTAGACAGGCAAAATGCAACACTTAACAGAGGCAGCATTGTACACACAAGACAGAGCAATGATTCCCCCGCACTTAAGGAGGGCAATCACAAAAAACATACTTTGCCTGTCCCAAAGTGAGCGCACATAACCCACGGGAGCCCCAGAAATGGTGAGTAAGCACAGGGTCCAGTGGGGACTGATTGTTTCATGGCTGTACTGTCCCCTGGGTTTCTGTGCCTTGGGGAGAACCAACAGCTGCAGGGGGCACCTACACTGAACACTGTCCCAACATTCTCCACAGGAGTTTGTCCTGGAAGATATCTCGCTGCTGAGGGTGACCAGGGAAGCAAGGGAGGGTCTTCTCCTACAATGCAGTTTCCACCCTGGCCCATACGCAGCTTACCTGTGTGCAGCAATGGTCCCCCCGCCCCTCACGGCACAGTGGCACGGACACATTAGCCTGACTGGGACAAGAACCACGCTGGCTCTCCCAATAAACCTGCGCAAGTGCATTGCCCACGTTCTGGCTGAGACTTTTGAAGAGATCATCGATGCCGATTACCGCAATGTGATAGACCACATCAATGCGCTATTCCGCATCTAGGCATGCATGCAGCCTCTACCCTCCTCGCCCAAAGAGCCCGTACCTAAAAACTTCCTTCCCAAAAAGAAAGACACTTACCAGGAACCTCCTCTGTGGTTTGTCCTTCCCCAAGCACCGGATGCTGCGACTGGCTGCCTTCCTCCTGGCTCGAGAAGAGCTCCTGGCTGCATGCATCTAGGGCAGTGGTCGGCAACCTTTCAGAAGTCGTGTGCCGAGTCTTCATTTATTCACTTTAATTTAAGGTTTCGCGTGCCGGTAACACATTTTAATGTTTTTCAGAAGGTCTCTCTCTATAAGTCTATGTATTATATAACTAAACTATTGTTGTATTGTAAAATAAACAAGGTTTTCAAAATGTTTAAGAAGCTTCATTTAAAATTAAATTAAAATGTTGATCTTACGCCGCCGGCCTGCTCAGCTGCTGCTGGTCTGAGGTTCTGTTCACCTAGGCCGGCGGCGGGCTGAGTGGGGCCTGCGGCCAGGACCCCAGACTGGCAGTGGGCTGAGTGGCTGATCCCGGCTGCCGGACCCGCTCAGCCCGCTGCCAGTCTGGGGTCCCAGCCCTGCCCACATACAGTGGCTACCTACCTTCTTCCTGGTTCTGGCCCATTCTCTTCCTCTCTCTGCACTGATGAGGGTGGGAGTGCACTGAGCACAGGGCTGGGGGTGAAGGGTCTGGCCAGGAGCTAGAATGAGGGAGGTGGCTCAGGGTTGGGGCAGGAGGTTTGGGTGTGGGGCACTTACCTGGGCAGCTCCCATTTGGTGTGAGGGGGGCAGGTGGGAATGTGGGGGGGGGGGCAGGAGCTCCCATTTGGTGCTCGGGGGGGAATGTGGGGGGTGCAAGAGTCAGGATGTGGGGGGAGCATGGGGTGTGGGGGGGCTGGGTATGTGGGGGTGCAAGAGTCAGGGCTGGGGTTGTGGGGGGGTGGTGAAGGAGTCAAGCAGAGGGCTGGGTGTGTATGAGGGGGGTACAGGGCTCAGGGCAGGGGCCTGGGGTGTGTGCGGGGCACAGGGCTGGGGCGTGTGCGGGGCACAGGGCTGGGGCCTGGGGTGTGTGCGGGGCTGTGGGGCTCAGGACAGAGGGCTGGGTGTGTGTGATGGGGGGTCAGGGCAGAGGGCTGGAGGGGATATGTCCCTATTACACCCCCCCTTCCCCAAGGCCCTGCCCCCACTTCTTCTCTGCCTCCGCCTGGAGCAGCGAGCACGCTGACTCTGCTCCTTCCGGATGCCCTCCCTTGCAAGGGCCATCAGCTGATCAGCCGGCAAGGAGAGAGGGACAGAGAGGAGGAGGAGAAGGGGCAGGAACCCAGCACACTAGGAAAGAGGCAGGGGCGCCAGCAGGACCAAGCTTCTGCGCCTTGCCCCCGCTGGGGGGGACAGAGCGGAGGACAGAGAAGAGTGGGCCGGGCCGGGCAGGATTTTTAATGGCACGCTTCCGGTAGGCAGCAGCGTGCCATTAAAAATCGGCACGCATGCCATAGGTTGCCAACCCTTGATCTAGGGATTCTGGGGTGTCTCCCCCCGCCTCAGCACCATCGCTTGTGCTTTCCTCCTCCTCCCCCGCATCCTTGCTGTGCTGGGCTCGGAAGTGTCCATGGTGGTCGTTGCAGTGGAGGTGGGATCACCCTCAAGTATCGCGTCCAGCTCTCTGTAGAATTTGCAGGTCGCGGGGGCAGCACTGGAGTGGCCGTTTGCCTAGTAGGCTTTGCAGTAGGCATTCTGCAGCTCCTTTACTTTAACCCGACACTGCACCGCATCCCGGTAATGGCTCCTGTCCATCATGGCCCTTGATACGTGCCGGAAGGTATTGTAATTCCTATGGCTGGAGTGCAGATGGGACTGCACAGCTTCCTCCCCCCAAACACTGATGGGGGGGGGGGCTATTGCTCCATACTGGGGCTTGCCTGGCACGTGGAGGCACGGCCACCTGGAAGGATGCACTGAGAGCACTCCACACCTGGCTGAGCAAACAGGAAGGGGATTTTCAAAATTCCCAGGGAATTTAAAGGGCAGGTCTGATGCTTGGTCACCTGAGGACAGGGCAGCAGAGTTCAAAAGTGATGACCAGATTGGCTAGAACAGGCATTGTGGGACACTTCTGGAGGCCAAACAGAGCGCAGTAAGTGTCCATACTGGTGCTGCGGTGCTCCAGCGAGAGCGCAACAAATGTTATTCCTTTTGGGGGTGGGGGGGAGTATCAGGAGCACTCCAGCCGCGGAGTCAGAGCGCTCTACGTGCCTTTATTCCGCTATAACGCGCAAATGTAGCCAAGGCCTTAGTCTCTAAGGTGCCACAAGTACTCCTGTTCTTTTTGTGGATACAGACTAACACGACAGCTACTCTGAAACCAGACCTAACATAACCATCTATCCAAGTAATGACCCAGCCCAACCCCACTTTGCTTGTGAGCTCTGACAAGACCATCACACAAGGTGCTACTATGTTTGCAGGGCATTGATTAAGGATAAAAGTAAATGCTTCCCCAATAGTACAATGTAGCAAGATTTGTCTGAAATACATTTTGGAAGCAAATAAGCAATAGAATGACAAACAAAACAGGAACCTAATGGGTCACACAGAGCTCCCTGAGATATGCAAAAGATTAGGAGCCCTCCCCCCACCCCCCAAAAAAAAAGAAGATGATCCATGCCATTGTCAGCTTCTGGCTGGACTACAGCAATGCAATATACTTGGACATGAAGCTGTCAGCTCTTAGGAAACTCCAGTTAGTACACAGCACAAACACCTCAACACCACAAGTTAGCATTAGTACATCACAACTATCATCTGCTCTCTCCACTAGCTTCCTATAGAACACTGAGTCAAATTCAAGATCTCTGTCCTTCTCTTCAAGGTGCTAGAGGGTCTGGACCCAGTATATCTAAAAATTTTGCCTAATGTTCCAGGATTAGGACCATGATAGAAAAATCTGCTGCTCATTACCCTGTCCATTGCCAGGGTAAACTTGTCTGTGCAGGAGACAGAGCTAAGACTGAGAAATGAACTTCCACAGGACCTAAAAACAACCTCAAACCTCAACACTTTCCATTCCTTGTCATACAGCACAGCAGCCAAAATAAATGCAGAAACAATTTTTAAAACCTCACATTTTTTTCCCTTGTGCGTGCGCACACACACACACAAAAAAGGGGGAGGGGGGAGAGGTAAGCCACACATAGCAAATGCTTATCACACTGTTTTATGCGTTTAGGCAAAGCATTCAGGTACTACAGTGATGACGGCAGTACAAGAACCCGAATAGAATAGATGTGGCCTTATGGTTGCTAAAAATGTTTAAACTGCTCCCACTGAAGAAGATCAAGATGCAAATATCTGGTAGATTATTCAGTCCGTCCTCTGAGGAAAAAACTCACAGTAGAAAGCCAACTGTGTCCCCTCACAGCCTAAATCAGTCTCCTTGTCTCAGCAAAATGCTGAATGATACAATGACACCTGTGTCACGTCCCAGGATGTATTTATTAGCTTAACTGAAGCAGTAGCATGGATAATCTTTTTCTAGTTATTGAGGGGTTCATTTAACTCAATAAGGGTTTGTACAATGACATTACTGAGCTAATATACAATGCAATTCCTACCACCCTGTTACACAACCAAGTTTATGTTAGTACTTGTTTCTGCAAATGCAGTAATTAATATCCCTCTACAAAGTGGCTTATGCTAAAATCCCACCTCTTTTCTTACTGTAATGTTTATGTGATTACCGGTGTGCATCTAATAAGTTTTCCCCACTTCCAACAGATATTTTGAACTAAGGGACACAACCAGCTTATCAGGCTACATGATATTCATGAGTCTTGGCTGTCCAATACCTTTGAAAAGTGATTCTCAACCATGCAAACACAGACAGGCCTTTTGTAGGCAGCCTGTTTAAAAATACAGAAATATATCTGCTATAAAGCATAAACTAGGGCACACTCAGTATTAAAATAATCAAAATGGACAGATACAATTCATGTCAAACAGGCTGGTCAATGTCCCTTTTTAACAACACAATTCTTCTTTCCTTTACAGGACAGAGACTGTTTCTGACATAGCTGATGTCAGCATTACACAGGAAAAAGCAGCAAAGTTAGTCTATAAGGTGCCACAAGACTCTTTGCTGCTTTTACAGATCCAGACTAACACGGCTACCCCTCTGATACATTACACAGGAAGAGATTGCAGATGTGTCCACAGCCCATTACAGTAGATGCAATTAGTATCCACAAATAAGAGACAAATCCCCTTGGCCTGTAGAGAACTTGAGTCTACAGTAAAGGTCACACTAATGCACATCAGGAGCATGATGAGGTTTAAGAAATACTGCTAGATTGTTCATGAGGAAATATTGGTATAATCACACCATAAAATAAGTGGTCCAAAGTACATTTTTTAAGCAACACAGGGAACTATTTTAAAATGGATGATTATGGCAACACATATCTTGTATACTTCCTTTCTCTAACAGCATATTCGTGTTAACAGATGTTTAGTTTTGCCCCTTAAATAAATATTCTCAGTTGTAGAATACACACCTCAAATAACCATGTTATGGACTAGCTACTTACAAAATCAGCTCAATATCAATTGTCAGGTTTTGATCAGAGAAGAATCATTTCTTCTTCTGCACCTTACCTGCGCATTGGCTTTCCGTCCATGCACCGTGAAGAGAAGTCTGCACCTTACACTTCAAGACCTGACCTAAGGGGGGGGAAAAAGGATGAAAAAAGTGAGAGTATGTCCTCTTTCAGCTCTTCACCATGATACAAACAATAACTAATCATACTCAAATAGTACGACTTCAAGCCCTTATCCAGCTGCAAAATTCACAATCTTGCTAAACAATGGCTGGGTTGCAGAGAATAAGACAGAAGAAAAGTTAAGCACCTAACAAATAATGAGTTTAATACATTTAGCACAGTGATGGTGTCGGCACATGTGACACCCATCATGCGCTCAGTAAACAGAATACTACGCTGGACACTCTAAACAATTTTATCAAGGAAAGAAAGGTTATCTAGGACACTGGGGGGTGGGGAATGGGATGTTTATCTCGATATTTCCAAAAAAGTGCCAGAAAATATTTATACTTCACACACTAATGAGAAAAAGATGGCACCCATTAAACAGTACAGCACTGACCTAGGGTCAGTATTTGGTATACGATCAGGTTAGGGGCTGAACAACTGTATGTCCCAGAGGTAAGAGGAACGCTAACAAAGCCACATATCCACAGAATAAATAGATGAAGTTGCATGATACTGTAATTCACTTTCCAATTCTATTAAATGTATATTTACTTTTTAGTAGAAGCAATAGTTACATACTTTGTACTCCTCAGACTTCCAATTCTAATGCTGAATACACCCTCTTTTTACAGGAACCCTTGTCAACTAGATTATTTAAGAAAACGATTAATATAATGAAACTCCGCTTTTCTGGTACAGCATCCTTTAAACCAGTGGTTCTCAGACTTTTGTACTGGTGACCTCTTTCACACAGCAAGCCTCTGAGTGTGACCCCCCTTATAAATTAAAAACACTTCAAATATATTTAACGTTATAAATGCAGGCGGCAAAGCAGGGTTTGGAGTGGAGGCTGACAGCTTGCAACCCCCACATGTAATAACTTTGTGACCCCCCTGAGGGGTCCTGACCCCCAGTTTGAGAACCCCTACTTTAAATGATATGTGAAGCTTCTTTTTATTACTCTCTCTCTCTTTTTTCCCCCCCTGTTAATAATCATAAAGGTCTTTTCAGCAAGGGAGAAGCTTTAGGTAAAAAAATCTATAGTAAGTACAAAAAAGAAGTACAATGTTCATGTTTCTTTTAAAATAGGAACATCAAGCCAATATATAAACTAAACTTTACAAAAACACCAAATACTCCCTCTGTATTGTGGTGTTTCAAAACAGCCTTTAACATTTGAACTCAAGAAGCAAGAGCAGTATAACAATACTTTCTAATTCCATAACACCTATTCAAGAATCAAAGAGCACTTCACAAACAATTAAGATGCACAACATTGCTAGGAGACTGGAAAGCGGTAAATTATACCATCTACAAGAGCAGACATCCTCAGCATATGAAAAAAGCTTCAAAGAATGGTCTTGTGGTTAAGGCACCAGACAGGAGCTCAGGAGATCCGGACACAATTCTCCACTGTCACAGATTTTCTTTATGACCAATCTCTGTGCCTCAGCTCTTTATATGTAAAATGGGGATAATAATAATTCCCTAACTCCTGTATATATTAAAGGTTTAGCTTTACATATTGTTTTTCCAGCCTAATTTATAAAAATCTTACATGGTCAGACCAAGAAACAATCATACATATATTCCATCAACATGATATATTATGAACGCATAGGGAAAATTTAATATTTTGCCCCAATGAGGTTGTTGATTAATCAAGATGATGTTTAGATTTGCTCTCTTTAGTTTTGCAGGCTTCTCAAATTATCAGTACCTATTTATTATTTGCTAATAAATGTAACTAATAAATCATTTGGAACCTATTCCTGGGGGGTGTTGAGCACATGCAACTCCAATGCAACACGTGAAACACTTTTCACGTGTATGAAGGGGCTTCAGAGAATTATAAAGATCATTCCACTACAAGATTAACGGTACTGGATGTCACGAATCACCTGTATACATTTAGATAAATGGGCATGTCCACACCTGACCCTTTTACAGGAATGTGAATATAAGATGTTCACAGAATGCTGCAGGCATTTTGTGCTGTAAAGGGACTGAGGATATGTTCTTCACAGTCCTTGTGTGTTTGTATCAGAATTAATCCCCTCAAAATATCATTAAAATCAAGAAAATACATTTCTGTACAATTTTGCTATAATGTCCCTGATTTAATGTCCTCAATGGGATAGTAACACCACGTAATACTTAGTCCCATTTGTTGTTCCATTCAATTAATAGTGTTCTTTACTCTCTGATAGTGGTCTCAGTGCCAGGATATACAGATATAGCTATATAGCAGATATATGCTGCTGTTTTCATGAATAAGCATAGCTGGTTTTCTATCACCTCCTGATACGAGACCTTCCTTTTGCATCACGTCATGTATAAGACGTGACATGAAACGAAAAGAAGTCAGCAAGAGAACTAGCAAATAATGTTGTTGAAAAATAAAAAAGCAACTTAAACAACATTATTCCCTGCATCCCTTCGCCTCCAAAAAAATACCAGATCAGGACCTTAGGTGCATCATCACTCCTTATACCTCATCAATAAGAAGGTTTAAATCTCTATGCCTCTGTTTCCCCATCTGTAACACTCAGGGAGGGGAGGGAATTTCAAAGGCACAAACAGCAGTTAAGAACTTAAATGTATTGACTTCCAATGTGAATGGGCCCCCTAACTACCATCTGTGCCTCTGAGACTCTCCCCAAAATCAGGTATTCATCTCACCGTGATGCTGGATAATTTGTTCACATTTGCAAGGCAGTACCGTGAGCCCAGGATGGGAGGTGCGCTCAGATACCATCAGTACCCTCCAGACACAGACAAGACTCCAGCGTGACCCACTGTCTAGTCCCAACCAGGCCGGGGGGGGGGGGGAAGGGGGGAGAGGGAACGGCTGCATTGGGAATTGTAAGGTATTACAGTTGAAGATGGGAAGCCCCTCCCCCAGCCCCGACCCTGCACCCCCGGCACCCTGCTCCTCCCCCCCCAGCCCCGACCCTGCACCTCCCCCCGTCATCCCCGCCAAGTCCCAGCCCCAAGGCCCGGGCCCCCGGCTCCCCGCCATCCCTTGCGGAGGCCTGACCCCCTCGCTTGAACGGGGGGGGGGGGAGAGTCTTCCCCTGAAGGACCCGCCACCTGGGAGACTGTAGCCGGCGGAGGAGGGACCCGGACCCCCGCCCTGTCACTCACGGGAGCGGGGTCTGTGCCTGTGGGTGCGGCGGGTGCTGCTGCTGCGGGTCCCGGAACAGCGAGTAACCAGCCCCCTCAGCCCGTCGGCTCCGCCAGCAGGACGTGGTCCGGTCTCCCCAGCCTTCCCCCCGGAACCGCAGCCGCGGACACCGCCGTTCCGGGCTCAAACCGGCCCGTCCCCTTTCCTCCCCCGGAGATGGGGGCTCAGGGGGCCCAATGGCGGCACCAGGCTGAAGGCGAACGCCTGGCCGTCATGGCAGCGGACTGCGCTGGTATCGCCCTGAGTTGTCACGGCACCACCATGAAGTGTCATGTGAAGCCTCCTGGCAGTGGGTCACCGCCAAATAAGGTGGCCACCAGTCCCTTATTACAAGAATGTCCTTTATTTTTTCATCTCTGAACAAGATTGGGAGTTATTGAGTGCTGCAAAAACAGCAAGAAATACCCCCACGCGAATGTAGGTGAGTACTGCTTATTATTATTATTAATAATGATGATCATAATAATGTCGGGAGGAGGAGTGGGGTGAGAGTGCTAAGAAAACAGTCCCTTATTTTTTGAAATGTTGGCAACCCTGCTGTCAAGTGTCACTGTGTCACGGGAACGGTCACCACCAAGCATTATGGTAATGGGTCACCGCCAAGTGTCACGGCAAAGTGTCATGGTAACAGGTCACCGCTAAGTGTCACTGTGTCATGGCAAAGCATTATGGTGGCAGCCACCATCAAGTGACATAGTAGCGGGACACTGCCAGGGGTCACTGTGTCATGGCAAAGCATCATGGCAACAGTTACCACCACGTGTCATGGTAATGGGTCACTGTAAAGTGTCACTGTGTCATGGCAATGGGTCACCACCGAGTATCATAGTGTCCTGGAGAAGCACGCACCTCACAGCAATGCATCCCTCCATCATGGCAGTGTGTCATGGAGAAAAAGTCACACCAAAGGGTCATACTGCCATAACTGAGCATCACCAGGCCACAGGAAAGCATCCTAGCAAAGTAGCACCACATCACGGTGAAGTGTCACTGTGTCATGATAAAGCGTCACAGCGAACTCTTGTGGAGAAACATCCCAATGAAGCATCACCATGTTGAGGCAAAGCATAGCCATATCATGGTGAAGTGCCACCAACCCACAGTGCAAAATGTCGCCAAATGTGGCTTAATGCCTCAGCACTCCTGATGACAAGAATTCAGAATAATAAAATGCAGGGTCACACATTTTTTTAAACATTCAAAATTTGTAGGCATGTTCAGGCTACATTAGGATCCATAATTACAGCGCTTGGCACATTTTCACTTATTTAAAGTGGGATGACCCTGGAAATTTTGGGGACAGGTGGGATTTCTTCCTGTTTACTAGGTAAGGATTATTCTCCCCATTTTGCAAATGAGGAAATGGAGGCATGGACAATTTACAAGACTGGCACATGATCACACAGTGAGTTAGTGACAGAGCCAGGTATAGAACTCAGGACTTAGTGCAACATTCCAGCACAATCCAGCAGCCTAAGTAAACCTGAACTAATAATATTTTACATTTCTAGAGCACTATTCCTCCCAAAGACTATCAAAGTACCGTACAAATTGCAACCTCTGCAACAAGTGTGTTGTGTTTTTTATTCTTTGCCTATCAGAATAACTCAAGATGCTCAGAATGACTCAAGACAATTCCCATCTCCACACCAGGCAATAACAGTGGTGAGAGAATAGCAGATTTGTGTTGGGTCAAAAATGAAAGAAGAGCAGTTGCAAGATCTCATCTCAGTGTACTTCAACTGGACTCTGATTCTACAAAGACTTATGATCCTTCCTAAGTATGACAACCCATTTCAAAACAAATGACATGATACCAAGGGTTTGGAAATGGCTTTTAAATCCCTTCCCTAAAAATTACAATGTCAGGAGATGCAGGCTGGCATCAGAAGGCTTTGATGATTCCTCCAGCCGTATTCACCAGTGATTTCCCTCTCATTTCCAGACTCAGTGGTATTGTGCACCCTGGAATTCTTGGCAGGGAGGAGAGTGACGGTGGCACACAGAGAACTGTTGCTATGGCAACAGCAGAAGCTGTTTGCATCGGTGGGGCCAAGCAGGGCCCGGAATAGCTTTCTTGGGACTCAGAGGTGAGGACATCCCCACTGTGCACAGGTTTGTGTGAGCCCTAGAGGGGCCATGGGGCCCTAATTGTGTCTTGTTCAGTGTGATCATTTAGGGCCTGATCCTGAGAATCTGCACTAGGGAGCTGTGGGACGTTGCAGGTGTGGTGCTTGTTTTCCCACAGCAGCCTGGGTCCAGTCGGGAGCCACTAAGAAGCATTTGAGCAGAGAACAATGAAGTTGCATGCACGAATCCAGTGCAGCAGGCCCTTGTCTTGTGAGCTTCGATGCTACTGTGCAGGGGACCTCCCCTTGGCAGCTGGCTCTTTGTCCTATGTTTTTCAACACAGTTACCCTGAAAACTGTGTGAGCATGGTACCTGCAGCTCCCACTGGGATCAGTGAGTCTGGAGCACCCAGCACCAGTCAGGATCAGATCCTTCTATGACAAATCCTCCTCTAACATGGCTTTCCTTCTTAAATGTTTGTGAAAATGGCACTTTCCCATGGGCTGGAGAGAGAAGTAGCCTCACAGTAAGAATGTATTTGCCCTCTCATGAGAAAACAGAAACAAAATGGTTCCTGTCAGCTTAAGTGACGTTGGGCCTGATGCAATTTCCAGGTACGGACCCTTTCTCCTGTGCAGAGCCCCACTGACTTCACTGGGACGCCACGTAATCCTCTGTCCTGAATTAACTGAGTTAGGCCCTGATCCTGGGAAAATACATGCCAAACTGTCCCTAGAAAGTCTCTCTCTTATGGAGTACATAGATATTAAAGTCCCCTGTGTTTTTGTTCCTTAATCTCCAAGTATTTGTGTATTTTAAATCTATGAATAAGTGCTTTTGTGATAAAAAGAAAATAAACAATGGCTATATATATATATCCCTTCCCTTCCCTTCCCTTGGCTATATATAAAGACCCAAAGTGAGAACAGACGTTCGCATGGCACTGTTGTAGCCAGCGTTGCAAGAAATTTCCGTGCCAGATGTGCTAAACATTTGTATGCCCCTTCATGCTTGGACCTCCGTTACAGAGGACATGCTTCCATGCTGATGATTAAAATAAATGTGTTAATTTCTGATGGTGGCATCTGACTCAGATGATGAAAATGAAGGTGCATTGGTCTGCACTGCTTTGGGTCTTTTTTTTTTTACTGTGCAAATACTTGTAATAAAAAATAACATAAATTGAGCACTGTACATTTTGTATTCCATGTTGTAATCAAAATCAAAATATTTGAAAATGTAGAAAAACATCCAAAATATTTATAATAAATTTAAATAGGTATTCCATTATTGTTTAACAGTGTGATTAAAACTGTGATTAATCCCTGTTTTTAATTTAGTTAATTTGTTTTGTGTTAACTGCAATTAATTGACAGTCCATATATATACAAAAAACATACTGTGCCCAGTTTCAATGGGATTAAAAACTATGTCCCTATCCCCCAACCAATATCACTGTTGCTAGCTTTCTTGGGCTGTAATTAATTGCCTCACAACAACCTTGCAAATTTACATTATTATCCCCAATTTACCAGTGGTGAAACCAACACACGGAGAAGTTATGTGACTTTTTTCTGAGGTCACACAGGGCCTCATACTTCTACTGAAATCAATGGGAGTTTTTCCATTGATTTCAATGGGTGATGGAGCAAGACCATTGCTAATAAGTGACAAAGCAAGATCTAGAACCCAGCAATCCCAACTTTCAGTGGTCTACTCTAATAATTAGTCTTGCAGACTCCCCAACAGCTGCAAGAGAATAGGAGCCCATGATCTTCAATACCAAAATAATTATCCTTCTCCAGCAGCCCAGTAAAAAGTAAAACTGCGAATTGCTATGTTTCACTTTAGCCAGCAGGAGCCAGTAATGGGATGAAAATACACTATAGTAATGGAAATAAATTGACACTGGGCAGAAAAATCACATTTGAAATCTTTATGTAAGGGCTACTGAGTTCAAAGAAAGTTCATTGTCTTGCTCATACCAAGCTCTTCCTGATGTATACTCATGGAAATCTGTCTTAATTTATCACAATGATCTGCACTTAATGTGGTCACTAGTTAATTTGATCTGCTCTGCCTGAGTTAGGTGGCAAGCCCTTTTAAACATTACATTCTGCAAAACTGGCATGTGCATTGGTAACAATATAAAAACAGTATTGCCAACCCCAAAGTTCAAAACTCATGAGTCTGACTCACACAAATCACAAAATTGGCTTTAAAATCATGAGATTTTTTAAAAAATAGTAAATGTTGGGTTCTTGGTATTTGCCTTCTGGGGTTTGAGCCATTAGGGTTGACATTTTCCAGCTGTACTCTGCAACCACAAGGCACGCAGTGTACTTTGTTTTTTAAATGAAAGTTGAGATTCTCATGCAATATCATGGTTCCAACAGCTGGGGCTTTAAGAAAAATCACAAGACCCACGATAAAATAATGAGAGTTGGCCACACTGTAAATAAAAAGAATACATTAATATCAGGGAGCGTCATTGGTGAATATTGGATGTGCCCCATTCTATTTCGGAAAAGACCCAGGTTACAATCCTGGTGAATATATATACGGGCAAACCACAAAACCAATCAGCTGCTTTAAAGGATTCCATACTGTTCCTCCTTTTTTGGCAGACATTGCTCTAGAGACAATGGAGCTAGTAGAAGCAACACAGCCAGCAGATACAGGAGAGCCTAAGGAGCCAGAATATTCTAACCCTCTCCTGAGGCATGCTCTCACTGGAGATGTGGAAGGTGTGCAGCAGATTTTTGCCGACCCAGAAGACCCTGATGGTGAAAAGGCCATGCAACTTCTCATGGAAAAGGACATCGTAGGGAGAGACCTACTGTACGCAACCAGCATGGCTGGACAGAGTGCAGTCATCAGAGCACTGGCAAAATATGGAGTGGTCATGAAGGATAAAACAGCCAGAGGTATGCTGCTGACAGCAGCGGGCGACAGATTGGGCCCCACACCTGCTCACTCCGGCCCTGACCCAGTTCCCATCCAAGCCGACGCATTGACTTCATTGGTGCAGGATCAGCCCTTCTGCTCCTTCAAGCTTAGCCTGACTTCTCTGAATTCACATTCACTTACTCCTTCCACCCTCCACTCTGCTTCTGTGAAGCTTGATCCAAGCACCACTGAAGTAATGGGAGCCTTTCCATTGACTTCACTAGGCTTTGGATCTGACCCTAGATCCCCACATGGCTTTATACTCACCTCCTCTCTATGCTCACTCACTCCCCCTATCCTGGCCTCTCCTCTCTTCCCTTCCTGTAACTCTCCACTGTTAGAAATTGATCTTCCTGTTCTGTTGTCCCAGCTGCTTGGTCATCTCTCACTTCCTGCAACCTAAATTCTCTAACCCGCTTGCTGCAAAACTTCCCTTTCCTCTGTTGTACCACTGATTCCAGACTCCATATCCCTTTCCCCTCCCCTCCATGGCTGGCTCCTTCCCTGTACATTTTGTCGGAGGATTGCCCTTGGCCACAATTTTCTCCCCATCCTCACTCTGCTGTGCAGCACTGGTTAGTTGCTGACCTCCCCTCCAGTGGCGGCTGCATTACAGAGGGGTTTCACATGTACTTAGCACTTTGGGAAGAAAGTTGCTCTGAAAATGCAAAGTATTATTAGCTGGCATTTGACCCCCAGCAAGATACCTCTCCCTTTGATTCTGATGACTTCTCTGTCATCCCCCAGGTTACACACTCCTCCACTGTGCTGCGGCCTGGGGCCAGCTGGAGACTTTGAAAACTCTGGTAGAACTGGAAGCTGATATTCTAGCAATGACTTTCCAGGGTGAAAAGGCCCGAGATATAGCCCACCGTTATACACAGACAGACTGTGTCGAATTCCTGGACTGGGCAGGTGAGACTGGTAATGCCCAGCTACACAGAGGCGGTTGTGATCACCATGGGTTAGAGCCTCAGCTGGTGAAAGTCCATCAGAGCTCCTTTGGAGTGAATGAAACTATGCTGATTTACACCAGCTGAAGATCTGACCCCCATGTCTGTAAGTCACGTGAATTTTAAATACTACTCTAGGCCTGACCTGTAAGGTGATTGATCCAACAACAAATGCAGCTGCTAAGGTGAGAGCTGCACCAGTAACTCTGTGGGTGGACCCTTGGTGCCCATGCCCTAAGGAAAGTCCTGGATAGCAGAAATGTAAAGCATCAGGCTGAGGTTCTCTGGTCCTGCCAAGCAATGCTCAGTGCAGGACCAGAGGAAAAGGGACAAAGCTGCTTTACCCTGTCCATGCAGCTCCCTGACACGCAGAGTGGTCAGGGAGCAGTTTGGCCCCTGGTGTGACCCAGCAGCTAAAGCCCTAAGGGGCCATTCTAGCAGCCAGGGGTTGCTGGATACAGTGGCTCTCCAGTCATGCCCCCCGTTCCTTGGCCATGCCCACTGTGCTGGAGGAGCTGATGTACAGCACTTATTCTGGTTCTATGCCATATGGGGATTCACCTTTGGCTAGAGGAGTTCCCAGCTATCTGCAATAAGGCAGCTTTCCAGCTGCCTTGCATTGAGGGAGTGGCTCAAAGCAGCTGGATCACAGGAGAGAACTGGGGCTTCTTTCTGCCTAGTACAATGTAATTTGCTGACGTTCCAAATTCAAAGTGCCGTCACCACGCTTCTGAAAGATTTTTTTTTAACAGTCCCTCTTTCTCCCCTCCTCCTTCCCCACCTTGTCCACAGGAACATCGACAATATTCAATTCTCAAACTGTCATCATTAGATAAACGTTCAAACAAACAGACATTGACTTCGGATTGGCTCTGTCCTTGACCTCCCCACTCTCCTGCCTTCGCAACATCTTAGCAAAGAATATGGAAAAACAATTATCAGAGCACAAAAATATGATTGTTGTCCAAGAAGGAGGCCTTTCCCTTATACTTCCTGCATCACGGTATCCGTGCTGGAGTAGTGGCTGTACAGACAAATAGGGAAGATCTCTTCATCCTTAATTTCTTCTTCCTTCCTCTTCTTACTTAACTTCCGGTGCCTGGCTTCTTTCCTATGATGGTGGCATACATACTTCAGGCATTTCATCATGACAGACGTGTTTGCCACCAGCCTGCAGAGCATTTTGTCCACGTTGCAGGTGCACTCAGCATGACATTCTGTCGTGACAGAAACAGAAGGGGTCTTCACGGACACCTGGAAAGACAAAGCAGATGACATTGTGACAGTAATTCTTTTCATTGAGAGCCAAAAGCCATCAGCCTGGATTTCTTATTTACCAATTCAAGAGTCCGCAGGCCAGATCTTCAGCTGGTGTAAGTCACCTCCACTGACTTCAGTGGAGCTATGCTGATTTACACCAGTCTGGGGATCTGGCCCATGGATTTCAATGGAGATATGCTGGTTTACACTAGCCTGGGGATCTGGTCCAGTCTGTTGTTCTCCAGAGATTTACTTTTTGCAGGTCGTTATAAGAAAACTTCAGACTTATCCTCCCATCCACCTGCTAAGGCTCCCACTGGGTTCTATCCTGGCTGTTACAGTACTTTCAAATGTCTCCATTGCCCATTTTAGGGCTTAAATCAATCTCTAACTCTTAGGGACTAGGATGAGACCTTCCTGGGGGCAGATCACCCCCACATCTGCCTATAGGGGGTTTCTTGCACCTTTCTTGGATGTGTCTGGTTTTGCCAGAGACAGGCCACTGGGCTAGATGATCACAAGTCTGAGCCAGTCTGGCTGTTCCTATGTTATGTTCATGGTGCATGAGATAAATCCTTGAGCGAGCCCATGCTACAGAGTCCTTTGCCGTTAGGTTCAGTCCTCAGAATACCAATTCAGTTTAAAACGATGAGGCCCAGTTGACCTGTCCCTTTAAAATCAGCCCTTTCCCCTTTGATGGTTCATGGAGAGGTTTCCAGCCTCTTGGAACAGTGCTGAAGAAGGAGCCAGAGCATTTTAAATAATCAACAAGTCATGTTTCTTCAGCATCATCTAGAGACTGCTGACAAAGGGTCTAATCCTGGGCCTGCTGATGTCAACGGCAAAACTCCTCTTTTCATCGGTGTGAGCAGGACTGAGCTGTAAGGGCCACTTCCTGATGCACTTACGCTGAGCTGTACCTTGCTTTGTGAATAATCCCATTGACATACAGCACTCTGCCCCAAAAGCAGCAGGGCCCAGGTCCTCAACGGTATCTAGGCTCCTAATTTCCATTGATTTCAGTAGAAGTTAGGAGCCAAAATACTTGGAGGAACTGGGCCAAGATCTGACTCCATCTGAAAGCCCAGGTGCAAGTCTGTTGCCTCACTGAGGGCGCGTGTGGTCTGAGTACAGATGGCAGCCCTGCCACGTGGGCAAGCCGGAGCAAATCCTTGAACATGGATTAATTTGGAAAGCTCAGTGTTTGCAGCAGCAAGGCCCCAGGCATCGACTGTTTGGTGATCACCGAATGTTTGTAGTGTTACCCCCTCATCTCTCCGCTGCTCCTTTCCTTACCTCTTTGGATTCAGAGAGCACCATTTGGTATCCCTAGTCCAGTGGTTCTCAACCAGGAGTCCCCTGGGGGCCATGGGCAGGTTTCAGGGGGTCCGCCAAGCATGGCCAGTGCTAGACTTGCTAGGGCCCAGGACAGAAAGCCAAAGCCCCGCCATGCAGGACTGCAGCCTGGGGCCCCGAGCCCCACCACCTGGGGCTGAAGCCGAAGCCTGAGCAACTGAGCTTCACAGTGCTCCCTGTGGCATAGGGCCCCAGGCAGTTGCCCTTCTTGTTACCCCTTAACGCTGGCCCTGGGTTTTAGATGCAGAAGAACAGTTGTTGTGGCACAGGTGGGCTGTGGAGTTTTGATAGCATTTTGGGGGGGCCTCCGAAAGAGAAAGGTTGAGAACCTCTGCACTAACCGACACTGTAAGCTCTCTGGGGCAGGGACTATTTTTGTTTTACTACTCTCTGTACAGCACCAAGCACCATGGGACCCTGATCCTTTACTGGGGTTCATAAGTGCCACTCTAATACAAATAATAGTAATTGCATAAGGGTAGGCTTTCCCTAGACCTCTGGCCATACCCAGAGGGCTCCCACCTCCCCCAGGAAATGGGACTCAAGGCTCAGGGATGATCCAAGCCAAAGCGGTGGGTGCTATCCTGGGCTGGTTGCTATTTCCCATATTTAAGTGCCTTGACTCTAGCTGTTCATAGCCTCTAGCTTGTATCATGGCACAAAACTCGAAAGCTGACAACCGCCTCTGGTCAACACAGGATATTTCAACACCTAAATAAGTGATCTGACTTCCCAAAGTGCCAAGCACACAGCAGAGCCCCTGGAGACATGAGTACCATCAATGGGAGATCTTGAGTGCTCAGTATTATTGACAATCAGGCCACTTTCTGAGGTACCCAAATATGGACTTAGCTTTAGTCTCCTATTTCTGAACCTCTTGGCCTTGGTGTCTTCAAAAGTTAGGCTTAAGTGACTTGCCCAAGGCCACCCAGTGAATCAGTAGCAGAGTTAGTCGATTTCCAGTCCCGTGCTCTAATCTAACCTGCACTGTTCCTACCTTGCTCATTTCCATCACTCACCTTCTTCTGCGGTCTTCTCAATTTGCTCCAAAGACCGCATACACATAAGCCCCCTAGGAGGAAAAGTATAATTTTGCAGCTGGTATACAAAACCTCCAACCATCCTTTGGCTATTTCCAGGTAAGTAAAGCAGTGAGACAGTTGGTCCAGAGGGTAGGGCAGGCAGTTAGATTGAAGTGCAGTTCCAAGTTGCAGTTGCTCCAGATCCTCTGGAAGAATTTCCCATCCAACTCTAACCCAGCTGGGGCGATCACAAAGGCAGAGGGTCTCTTGGAACAAGAAGGCAATCCAGACAGGAAAGACTAGGGATACACCTCGGACAAACATTATCTTTTTTTAAGAGGAAAGGTCTCCAGTGACTTGATCATCAGCATGTACCAACTGCAGCCAGAGATCCAGCAGCAAATAGCCTGTAGAATTCATACTGTAGTGCCTTGGATGGATTTTAAGCAAATGAACCACTCCACCCTGGCGTTTTGTGGCTTGGGACCAAGCTCCAGTCCTGAGTGCCAGAGAAGTTGTCAGCTGGTAACATCATCAGCCAGTGGCATTTGCTTTCAAGAAAGGTATTGTGATGTCATAAGGATCTCAAAGCTTTTTTCAGTGGGCATCGTAAGAAGTTAAAGATATAAGCAGCCTAACATGGTCTAGCAGCTAGAGTGGGGAAGGGGGAGTTAGAAAGATTGACTTCTAATCCCAGCTCTGTAACTGATTTAGCCGCTCTGTGACTCAGTTCCCCATTTGTAAAATGGAGATAATATTGACCCGTTTTGTACAGTGCTTTGAAATCCACAGATGAAAGGAGCGATATAAGTGCAAACTATTGTTAATACAGATGTTCGACTTGCTAAGGATGCTGTTCTAGTACAGCCAGTTATATTTATGAAACTAGGGAACATGAGAAACCTGGTGTCATTGAGTAGTTGTGAACCTCTTGTGCACACAACTAGTCCCATTGAAGTTGCAGCTTCTCCTGTGAATAACTGCTCTGTTGTGAGTCAGGGGTTCACAGTCTGGCCCCTGAATGACTTGGTCAGGGCAGTGCTCTGCATTGTACTCTTTCTAATATACACAGTTTTGCCAATGACTGACCCCTCAAGTTTGCAGCCTACAAAGATGACCCTTAGTGTAGGTGTGACCCTGTGGGAGGCTGAGCTCTTGGGACTTCCCTTGAAGTCCAGGGGAACTAGGGGCACCTACCACCTGACAGGAGCAGGCCCATCATTTCTAGATCCTTAGCTGGCATAAATTATCATTGAAGGTAGTGATTTACACCAGCTGAGGATCTATCCTGTTGTGCCTAGTTTCCCAATCTATAAAATGGGACAATAGACTTATCCACCTCCCAGGAGTATGATGAGGCTCCATTCATTATAATTATAAACCCCAAGGGCTTCCAAGGAAGGGCAAATAATTAGTACCTAAATAGCCTTAAAGTAGTCTGGATCAATATGGGACACAAGGCTGGTTCCTTTTGTGTAGCAGTCTCTCTCTCTATAAGCCCCTGCCTCGTTCTGTGACTACTTCCCCATGACTAACCTTGTCTCTTCATCATGTGTGTCCTGTTTCACAGAAGCTAAGCAGTCTCTGCAGACGTTCATTGCCCACATCCAGGCAACGATTGCAGACCCAGAGAAGGTGCAGGGAAGGCTGAACAAGGAAGACAAGGTACAGTGCAGAGCTCTTATCAGGAGAACCGACCTATTCGCAGTAAAGTTTAGAACTGCCTTCTTGATTCCATGTGGGGATATGTTTTCTGCTCACCACACCCTTTGCAGAATAAGAGGGAAGGAGACTACACTCAGCAGTGCTTGCAATGGGGAGCAGATCAGCATATGAATGATAATACTTTGATAGCCTGCTGGAGAAGGTGCTGGATAAACACAAAGGCTCAGATCGCCAAGGTATTTGGGTGTCTAACTCCCATGGATTTCAGTGGGAGTTGGACACCTAAATCCCTTTGAGGATCTGATGCTTTGCACATATGAATGAAGCCTTATAGGTCCTGTGCGAGGTGAGTGTTATCCCCAGTTACAGATGGGGAAAGTGACCCACGGAGAGGTATTCCAAGGTTACACAGGGAGAACGGAGCCCACGCTCCTTCTGCCTGCTCTAGCCCTTTCACTGCACTCTTAACGCTGAATCGCTTGGCACCTCGTATTGCTTTGCAGCATCTCCTGTAGCCCAACAGCATTTATGGGCTCTGAAGAGAGTCGCACCCAGTTCTCCTGAACCCAGAGGCACAGGAAGAGTGAGCGTCTGGTTCTGGATGATATCTTGGGAGCTCCTGGCTCCCAGTCCTGTGCTCTGATCACTACACCATACCTCTCTCTTCAATTAACTGATACAAACTTAATCTATGTACCTTATTTGTAACTCCTAACAGGAGAGGCCAGTTTCAGTTCAAGAAGGCCAATGTTGCATCCTCTCTTTTGTGGCTGGCAGAGGCAGGCATGTAAGAGATCACACGGGCAGTTTGACCCTGGGTTGTTACCTGACCTTCTGATTGAATGAGAGGGGCCACTTGTAACCTCATCTAAAACGAAGTAACTGATTTCCGGAGGTCGCCTTCTAAAGATTAATGTCCCTTGTCTCTTCTACAGAACATGTCTCTCAGCGCCTGTCGTGTAAAATCTGACTGGCTTGAGAACGCCAAGGAGCCCACCAGACAAGACTTCCTGGATCAGAAGCAGCAGCTGGAAGATATCTTGCTTCCCATCTTCACAAAGCTGGCCACGCCCCGTGAGTATTGGGGCTACAGAGCTCAGAGCCTGAAGGGCAGGATGAATCCGTTATATGATTATCAATATCTGTATATAATAATAATAAATAATAATAATGAATAGACTAATAAATTATTGAAAAATAAATTAAAATAGTCATAGCCACTGATTACAGAGTGGGCTCTTGAGTGACCATATAAATTAAAATGGTACACATTTGTTGCCCTACACAACATAGTATATGGTATTTCTAGGACAAGATTACCTGAGGGTGTGCTGTGGCGGAAAGATTATGGGCCCAATTCTCTAGTCCTTTAGGGTAGCTTTGTGCTGGTCTCCACCCCTTCTGACTGGAAAGCGGGGAGGGATGGATGAACACCTCCATCCTGTGTGTACAGAAGGTGCTCAGACTCCAGGCAGACAGGTGCCATAACGGAACGCAGGTGGAGAGATGGGAACCTGCAATGGGGAGAAATGAATCTGAAGAGTTATTCACTTTTGAGTTAGGAATGTGAGAAGGACACGCCAGAGGCAGGAAACCTCCTAAGGATGCAGGGGGCTCTTTTCCTCCTACTGCCGTCTGCCTCAGGAAATCCTGGATTTCCTTGCCCAAACATATCTCACACCCAGTTATCCCTGGCTCGGATGCCCTCCCACTCCCCTGTAGCTCCCAAACCCCAGCAGTCCCTCAGTCACCCAGCCTCTTGACCTCTGCCACCCAAATTCTCCCCTTGGAGCCACACAAAGCAAGTGATGGGGAAGCAAGTGATGGGGAAGAGACCCTGCAAGCTCTAAGGGGGTCGCTCTGCACGTGCCAGCTGTGCTGGGACTCTCCTTAGACACCAAAGGAAATTCCCAGACAAAGACTTTGTTAGTTGGAGTTAAGACGGAGAGCACATCAGAGACTTCAGGCTAAAACCCCTCCCAGGGACTAAAAGCACTGAGATTCAATAGGTCTGATGAGGAAGGGGCACACAGCAAGGGAATGGTCATTCAGCATTGCTGTCAAAAGTGACCAGAGCACAGAGCCCTCTGTCTCTATGTCTGGAAATGATGTTGATAGTTTTCTCAGCTCTCTCAGCTGCAACGCATTGTATTTGCCATATCCATTAGTCTGTAACTGCACTAGAGGAGGTAGTATTAGAACGCAAAGAAGCATCGCTTGGAAATCTGCTGTCTTGCAGGTCCTCCGACAGCTAAGAGCACCAGGTCAACATTGAACTGCAGCAAAATCTGAAGCTTCATTTCCACAGCTCCTGCCTGTCTCAGGTCTTATATTTTTTTAAGCCTCACACATATATAGTCATTAATCTGAAAATACAGCCCTAGAGCCAAACTTTGGGAGAGGCTGGATCCACATGCAGACCCAGCAGCATGGACCCATCCCTGATCAGTTTCTAAATGCCAAGATAGCAAGGTTGTTTTCGGTTCGAGAAAGGTCAGATGAGGTGCTGGCTATTCTATGTTATCTGGGTCAGTGGCACTTTCAATTCAATTCAATTCAGCGAGACTTTATTGGCATGACAAGCTTTACAAGTGTTGCCAAAGTGTTAAAAAGGGACAGACCCCTTAGGCCTCTGTCAGAGGCAGGGATGACCCACTCAGGCTGAAATTACCGTAGATACAGTCTTTGGGGTTAGATCTCCTGTAGCTCGGTGTCATTGCTGGCCCTTTCTGATCCAGAGGCTGGTTGTTTCAGCACCACAGTAATTTAGAGGCTGATTTTGAGGTGCTGGGCACCTGCAACTCCCAGTGATGCCAATAGGGGGCAGTCCTTCTCAGGGTTAGGGTCTTCATTATAGTGTTTTTTTGCACCACAAGTCTACTAATTGCAGACCTGAGATCCCCAGGTCACCCTGAACTTTCCACTTTAAAAAATCAGCCTGACTTTACAGTACCTCTTTGATGCTTTCCCAGGTGTAGCTGTTGTCCCAGATGGCAGAAAACCTTCTGAGGATCATGCTTCCTGAAACAGGAAGGACAAAGCACAGCTGGGCTGTCAGGCTCGCTCTCCCACTTCAGTTATTACTATATGGCGCTAGTCATGTTAGCTGCTTTACAAACACAGAAGGCAAAGGCCCTGTCCTGGAGAGTTTGCAATCTAAAAATAGCAAAGTCTCTCACTTGTCCCTCCCTTGAATCAACGGGTGCAGTTTAAAATCACCCAGCTGAGCACGTGCTGGAGGCTGCGCTCTGGCTGCTTTGGCTGTCCTTAGTGGAGCTTCTGGGTTTTTTTTTTCCATGCTGGTTTAAACCTCAGTCTCCTTCTCGTTTGGGTCAAGGCCATTCTGTGACTGGGACAAGGGCTTGGCCTACATGTGCTCATTGTGTTCTGGGCCAAGCATAGGTCGTCCCCAAGTGTTATGCTGGGGCATATTTCCCCGACTGGAATTGCCTGGCTGCCAGAGCCTCCGTGACGTGACTCCCATTCTGTAGTGCTATGTGCTGCCCACAAGCAAGGTGCTCACAAGAGGCTTTCAGCCAGGATCCATCAGAATGAATTCCATCCGTTCACCTAGCTAGTGGAGCCAGCCCATGGCTGCTCACATAATCTCCTTGATGATGCAAAAAATTAATCAAATAGCATAATAACTCCTCAGCCATCCAGTGTGACTCATTGCCATGGCAGCAGACAGAAAGCCAGTTTGCACCAAACATGCCATAAAATTAGTCAAATCCACCGTGGTATGAGCTGTTGCTTTTGATTACTTAGCTGTCCCGTGCATGCACCCTTTGGCTGAGCTCTGACTAGGTCTTAAGGGAAGCTTGTGGGTAGGTCAGAGAGTAGCTCTGTTTGGCCCTTCTGTTGCCACAGGCACCTTATAAAATGCCCTCTTTAAAAAGTGTACCTGTCCGTTCACTCCAGGTGAAGTTCAGCCTATGCAGATAGCCACTGCAAAGCTCATGCCTCATTTAAACTTGACTTAGAAGGTTTAAGTGGAGCATAGGCCTCGCGCTGGCTCTCTGCATGAGCAGAGGAGAATGTCACAAAGAGCTGATACATTGCTAAGCTAATGACCCTCAAGGTGTCATTGTAAAGGACTTGCTGAGGGGGGCCCCTGTGAGTGACACTAACTAAGGGCATGGCTACACTTGCAGATGTAGAGCGCTTTGAGTTAAACCAGCCTTCGTTGAGCGCAGTGGGGAAAGCGCTGCGATCTGTCCACATTGCCAACTAGCATTGGCCTCTGTTAGAGGCAGGATACTGGGCTAGACAGAGCATTGATTGGTCTGACCCAGGCTGACTGTTCTGATGTACACTCTCCTTGGCAGCATTGTTGGGCTCACTAGCAGAGATTCCAATGTGTGGGCGGAAGAAGTGATCTGAAAGAAACCTCACCTCAGGCTATGCATATGTTAGTACCCCACAGAGCTATGCAGGAGGCAGTGATTGGGTTCCAGTCACACACTCACTAGGCTTTGGGGAGCAGACAAATTAATTAAAACAGTGTTATTCCAGAGGGAGAATCTTAATGGCTTGGGGAGCATGATGAATCATGCTGTGGTATTCCCCAATATTAACCTATTCCTCATGAATAATCCAGTATGTTTAGAAAGACCAGCCTAGTCCCTCCATTACCTCATGTAAGAAACCTTGCATCTAGTGAGCTAAAGCTTTGTTAGGGCCAGGGCCATCCTTAGGCATATGCAGCATACACAGCTACGTAGGGCACCATGAAATTTGGGGCATCAAATTGCCCCATATTTCATGGTGCCCTAGGCAGCTGTGTCCTGCATATGCGGCAGCTCCAGCCCCGGCGACCAACCCTATACCTCGGCCAGCCCCCCCGCAAGGGGCAGGGCCGTCCCTAGGGGGGGGTGTGGGGCCCCGAACAACTCCCTCCGCCCTGCCTCTTACCCTTCCCCCCTGCTCCGCCCCAGGCCTGCCCCCATTCCACCTCTTCCCTCAGCGACCCTGCACTCACCAGCAGCGGTGGGAAGCAGAGCAACCCGGCCGCAGCCTGCTCTACTCCGCCAGCTCCCAGCCGTGGTGCTCCCCTTCCCGCCGCCGGTGAGTGAGGGGAAAGGATCGCCTCCTGCACTCACCAGCAGCAGGAAGCAGAGAGACGCGGCCCCAGCGATGTCGCTCAGGTTGGGGAAAGACCCGCCCCCAGCTCTCACCGGCGGCAGAAAGTGGAGCGCCGTGGCTGGGAGCTGGCAGAGTAGAGCAGGCTGGGCCCGGACTGCTCTGCTTCCCGCCACTGATGGTGAGTGGGGGATCCCTTCCTCCAAGCCCTCTCCCCGAATCGATATGGCTGGGGCCGGGGCGAGGGAAGCAGAGTGGGCTGCTCCCAGCCCCCACAACCTCCCGGGCCACTCTGAGCCTGTGGGGCCCCCAAAAGTGGCCCCCACAGCTCCTGCCTCCCAGACCCTGGGTGGGGGGGAGAGGCAGGGGGGCTGTGTAGGGCACCCAAATGGCTAGGGATGGCCCTGGTTAAGGCTGCCAGCTCTGTAGCACTTCTGTGGCACCTGGAAACCAACAGTCACATGACCCTGAGCTAAACCTCACCACTCCTAAGCAGGTAGGTATTATCCCAGTTTTACAGAAGGGGATCTTAAGGCAACTAGAAGCTAAGTGACTTGCTCAAGGTTACATGAGAAATTTGTGGCAGAACTGGGGACAGAACCAGCTATCTTGAGCTAGCTGATAGAAAAAGCCTAAACTCCAGAACTTAGAAGTGGAGCAGAAGAAGAGTCGCACCTTGGGGTCTAACTTTTACCTTCATAGGCTATTTCTAACTTGCTCATGCCCCTCATCAGGTTTTTATTAACATGGTGTTGATCCTCCAACTGCAGCTGATTCTGCTGGTGTGTGAATGGGCAGGGCATGTATGGTAGCAGAGCCTGCCAGAGAAGTGTATGGTGGTCCATTCAGGGCTGGTGCAAGGATATTTTGCACCCTAGGCAAAACTTCCACCTTGCGCCCCCCTGCCTCCCCTCCCCCCAGAGCATCGCTTATTATAAACTTTCAAACATGAATACTGCATAATGTGGCATTGTTCATTAGAATTAATACACGTTTGCCTTGAAAATTTATTAATTTCATTATTTAATGAAAATAAATGGCCTTGGGTCTCCTGCATGTGGCTAGAATCCCTCCTGCCCCCCCCCCCGAATCTGGAAAGGGCTGTTTGGGGGATCAGAGCACAGAGCTGGGAGTCAGGATCTGGCGTCTGTTCTCCACCCTGGCACCAACTCACTGGATGACTTCAGGGAAGTTACTTCGCTGTTCTGGGCTTCAGGTCCCCTCAGCGCCAAGGTGTGAAATGGTTCCTTGCTCCTAGGCTGGAAAGTGCAATGCAGGCGGGAGGGGGTGTCTGAAGGCCTGTCTTCCCCACAGGTGTGAGGTGAGAACAGAGTTCCAGCCTCCGTCATGACCCTCCTGGTTGCTTTACTCTGCCCCATGCCAATCACTGCTGAAGCCCCTTACTCAGAGAGCTCTGGCCCAGGACAGAGGCATCAGTGTCATTCTGGGCCTGATTTTCAGAGATGCTGAGCATCTGCGGTTCCCCCGATGTCTGTGGGAACTCCAAGGTTCTCAGTACTTCTGAAACTCAGGGGAATTTATTTTGAATGCTGGGCCAGGACTGAGCCTGCAAAGGCAGGTCCATATACACCCCTCAATCCACAGCAGATCTCCCATCACTAACAATACACGCAATCAGGAGAATGATGAGGGGCAGTTGGCCCAATGCTGGGAATGAGGAGGATATGACCCTACTGTGGTCACTAAACTTCTACCTAGTAAAGTTACTGGTGCATCTGCTGTCATTCAGTGGGAGAACAAAAATCTCTTGGGTGCTGCAGTCTGCCCAGGGTTCAGCTGCACTTAACCTAAGTTGCTCCCAGGCTGGCTGCAGACTCAGGCAGACCGAACTGTGTCAGCTAGATGCCCATCACCTTTGGAAGATTTTCCTTGTAGCCATAAGGGCTCGAGGCAGCCATGTTTCTTCACTGAAAACTTGCAGCGTGCTACCCCTGAATCCCAGATTAATACCTTGTGTGGGCAGGTGCAGCGCTCAGGGCTTGAAGGCCTCTGGTCGAATGGTCTGAGCCAGCGCAGAACTAGGAGCCTCACTCTCCTGTGTTCAAAGCAGGACTCCGACAATGACTCCCCGGGTGACCTTGGGCAAGTCATGTCCCTGTTCTCTGCCTCAGTTTCCCCCAAAATGGGGCTCTATTTACCTGCTCCACAGGGTTGCAGGGATGGAGGGGGATGAAGCCTTGGAAGGTGGCATGTGCTGAGGACGGTTACACTTTTGCAGCTCTTTAACCCTGTATCTTCTGGCAAGGCCATGATCCACCCCCACAGGTGGACCAGTGGGTACAGTCTCCTCTTCCTTTCTCCCACCCCAGCCCCCGCTCCCACTGCTGCATTGTGTCAATAGGGCCAGCTGCAGGCAGGCTGATGTCACCCGCTCTGATCTGCAGCCGGCAGCCCTTGGGCAGCAGCCGCTGCAGTGGCATGGGGTCCGGGACCAGGGCCAGTGCAACCATTTAGGCGACCTAGGCGGTCGCCTAGGGCACTAGGATTTGGGGGGCACCATTTTTTTCGGCAGCGACCGCGGCCCAGTCACCGCTGGCATTTAAGTGGAGGGAGCTGGGGTGGGGGCGTGCGGGGAGGGCCGCCTGCAGCAAGTAAGGGCGGGGGCGGCATGCAGGGGAACTCCCCGCCCCAGCTCACCCCTGCCCCGCCTCCTCCCTGAGCACGCCGTGGCTGCTTCACTTCTCCCGCCTCCCAGGCTTGCAGTGCCAATCAGCTTAGGCGCCGCAAGCCTGGGAGGCAGGAGAAGTGAAGCAGCGACGGCGTGCTCAGGGTGCTCGTGCATGGAGCTGGGGCGGGGGGGGGGGCACCTCAGGGCGGAGGGTGGGGAGCTGCCGTGGGGAGGGGGCGCCTCAGGGCAGGGGCTCGGGGGAGGGCGCAAGGTGGAAGTTTTGCTTAGGGTGTGAAACATTCTTGCACTGGCCCTGTCCGGGACTGCCAGAGCCCGAGGGAGCAGGCTAGGGAGCAATGCAGAAGCCCGAGGGCTCGGGGAGTAGGCAGCTCTGGGCTGGTGGGGGGGGGAGGCGCGAGCGGGCAGAGACGTGGGGCGGAGCGGAGGGAGGCGGCGGGGCCCGCAGTTGCGGAGGACACCCGTAGAGGTAGGTGCTAATGTGGCTGTGAGCGACCCATCCCCCCGCCGGGAGCAATAGTGTAAAAAATATTGGGGGGCACTGCTTTTTGGTACCCTCAAATCTTGGCGCCCTAGGCAGCCGCCTAGTTCACCTAGTGGTTACACCGGCCCTGGGTACAGTTGGGACTGCCAATGGTGGTGGAAGCAGAGTTGAGGTAGTTCCTTAAACCAACTTGACTAATTCCTTTCCCTGAGAGACAAGCAAACTAGACTGGCTTCTTAGGGTAGGTTTACACTTACCTTCTGGGTCGACGCGGTGAGTTCGACTTCTCGGAGTTCGAACTATCGCGTCTGATCTAGACGCGATAGTTCGAACTCCGGAAGCGCTGCGGTCGACTCCGGTACTCCACCACTGCAAACGGCGGTGGCGGAGTCGACAGGGGAGCCACGGAGTTCGACCCCGCCGCGTCTGGACGGGTGAGTAGGTCGAACTAGGGTACTTCGAATTCAGCTACGCTATTCACGTAGCTGAATTTGCGTACCCTCGTTCGACCCCCCTTCTTAGTGTAGACCAGGCCTTAGTGAAATGACTGTAATTTAAGATTTCAGAAGCCCTGGATGTAAATCCAACAGAAGCCATGCGTCACAATGATGTGAAATCTGAGGTCCCTTCACATTGCTGACAACAAACCTACCATAAATAAATAAAAAAATAGTTAATAGCTAATTTACACATTCCTTTCCCAGAGAAACAAAAACTAACCCCGCAGCTGGCTTGATTCGGTAGGGCTGTGCTTTGGGCACAGAACATAAGTTCAGTTCCTGATGAACTTTTGTGTTGGTGAGAAAAATAAAGGTGGGTGTGTTTCATGCTGACTTGAGCTGTGTGACTTACCAATTCATTGTAGTAGCACACACCTAAAATAATACATCCTGTATGAAGATGAAAGCCAGTTCTGCTGGTTTCAATACGTGATGGGCCCTCAGATTGGTTGGGAAAAAGATATCTTTGAACACTGAGGCAACAGCATGTGGGTGATTTACAAGTTCCTATCAATGAGAGAAAAAGCAGTGTGTGTTTCAGTCTCAGGGGATGGTTCTGCTTGTGTGAAACACACATCCTACCTGGGCAATGGTTGTGACATATCTTGTGACACATCGGGTGGTGTTCAATTTTGGAGGACATTCCTCTTGCTTAATGTGCAAATTACTTCCCACGGAAAGCCAGGCACCAAGTTGGCTTCATTAGTGGATATTATCAAGGTGAGACTCTAATACAGGGGTTCTCAAACTGGGGGTCAGGACCCCTCAGGGAGTTGTGAGCTGTTGGTCTCCACCCCAAATCCTGCTTTGCCTCCAGCATATATAGTAATGTTAGATATATAGAAAGGTGTTTTTAATTTATAAGCGAGGGGTCATACTCAGAGGCTTGTTATGTGAAAGGTGTCACCAGTACAAAAGTTTGAGAACTACTGCTCTAATAGGACATTAGGGGTCCCAAACCAACCCTCGTGTGCAAGGCCAGAAGGATGGCCCCTTTACATTTCTCTCCAGAATAACTTGGGCCCAGATTCTCACAGGTATTTAGGACTCCCACTGCAATCAATGACCTGAGGTTTGATGCCTTAGGTGGCAGTGCCCAATGGCACTGGCCCCTTAGCTCAGGCAGCACAGACTCATGTGTGTAGATCCTGGGAATCTCTCCCTGTAGCTAGCTCATCCACCTCTAAGAGCACATCCATTCACTCATGTCTGAATTACACATGACATCATAGCAAAAAAAAATTTTGGACGCCTTCTTGATCCATTGCTAATTTTGCATGCTTGGCAGCTAGCTGCTCAGTGATATGCTGCACACCATCTACCATCTCCTCAGTGGTCATCCCCTACTACGATGACCTGCCACCATTCCTTCCTCCATAGCCTTCTCAATGCTATTTCCCTCTGTATGCCTGATGTGACCGAAGTACATAAGTTTGCGCCTGTTGATTTCCGACAGCAGGGGCTACTTCTTTCCAATTATATTTCTAACATAAGCATTCATCACCTTTTCCCCACAGGAGATACTGAATAGATTGTAGGAGCCAGCACCACAGCTCAAAGGCATCAGTTATCTCCTTGGTTACAGCTTTAGTTTCCAAAGATTCGCTGCCATAAGTTGCTATGGAAAAAAATGAAGCTTTTTACCAGTTGAACCTTGGTACGTTTTGAGATAGCATGGTTTTCCCACACTTTCATGAGGGAAGCCATGTCTGAGTGAGCCATCCGCAGGCTTCTTCTGATTTCTTTGAAGCAGCCTCCATGATAGGGTATGTATGAGCCCAGAGAATTACATTGATGTACTGCCTCTACAGCTCGGCCATTAATTGTGATGTCCTGTTATTATTGATGGGGTCAATAATTGCTCTGAGAACACTCCCTACTAAACATGCTTTGATTTGATTCCTAATGCTCTATTTCTCTGGTAATCAGGGGAGCTCTACCAGTAGAAAACTGGAAAACAAGACCCCTGTTCTGGTTGCCATTACAAACAGCTCATCTATATCTTTCCTCTCCCCCCTTTTTATGCTATGCGTACCATCCTTTGAGCTGATCTTCATCTCTTGGGTTAACAGATTAAACAACTCCATTGTGTCCAAATGGACGCCTCTCCAAGGGAAGGGGCTACAGCTTGGCTGACCCTGGGGCCTGAAACAGCTATTACAGTGCCAGTCTCTCCCTACGAGTGCTGTACTAGACTCCTCTCTGCTGTGTAGCAGTTGCAGAGGGGGACCAGTAGCAAACACTGCCCAGTGCATTACACAGGCACACTTGGAAACAAGTCAAGCTCTTCTCACTCTGATTATCAAGCACTCCTCCGAGTCTGGAACAGCTTGATAGACAGGTAAACGAACTCTGAATGTTAGGAAAGGCTATTTCACTTGCTTGTCTAATGAAAACAGAATCAATAGAAGAGAAAGTATTGTATTGCTTCTCAAAGCTAAGCAGTCCATTTCCCTTGGCCTGGTACGTAGAGCCTGATCCTCAGCTGCATAAATCAGCATAGCTCCATTGAAGTCTCCACTGAGACTCTGGCCCATAGTTGTCCTTCGTTGCAAAAGGAAATGACCCGAGCTGTCCAAACCCCGCCGCCCCCATCACAAGTCTTGGTAAATTGTTCCAATGATTAATTACTCTCACTGTTAAAACATTTGCACTTTATTTCCAGTCTGAATTTGTTCAGTGGCAACTTCCAGCCATTGGATCACGTTTGACCTCGCTCTGCTAGATTTAAAAGACATTAAATATTTGTTCTTGATGTAGGCTTTTAATAGGCTGTGACCAAGTCACTCCTTAAACTTTGCTTTGTTAAGTGAAATAGATTGAGCTCCTGGAGTCCATCACTACAAGGCATGTTTTCTAATCCTTTGATCATTCTCATGGCTCTTCTCTGACCCTCTCCATATTATCAACTTTCTTCTTGAACTCTGGGCACCAGAACTGGCCATGGTATTTCGGCAGCAGTCACACCCGTGCCAAATACAGAGGTAAAATAACCTCTCTTCTCCTCCTCAGTATTCCCATTGATGCATTCAAGGATTGCATTAGGCTTTTTGGTCACAGCATTGCACTGGGACCTCATGTTCAGCTGATTATCCACCACCACCCCCATCCAAATCTTTTTCACAATCTCTGTTTCCTAGGATAGAATCCCCCATTCTGTAAGTATGGCCTACATTCTTTGTTCCTAGCTGTACGCATTTACATTTAGCTGTATTAAAATGCATATTGCTTGCTTGTCCCCAGCTTACAAAGTAATCTAGAATGCTGTGTCAGTGACCTGTCCTCTCTATTATTTACCCACTTCCCCAATTTGTGTGACATCCCCAAATTTGGGGGGAGGGATAGCTCAGTGGTTTGAGCATTGGCCTGCTAAACCCAGGGTTGTGAGTTCAGTCCTTAAGGGGGCCATTTAGGGAACTGGGGTAAAAATCCATCTGGGGACTGGTCCTGCTTTGAGCAGGGGGTTGGACTAGATGACCTCCTGAGGTCCCTATGATTACTTCTTTATCTCCCCCCACCCTATCCAAGTTTCTATTCTAGTGCACATAGCAGGTTCTTGCAAATCTCTGTAAAAGTGGAACACTGCATCTACCAAAGCCAAAATAATACTGTCTCTTCTAGAATATGAATTTATAAAGCGGTAATTTAAGTGGACAAACTGATTAATCCAATCCCTCTAAACCTGAAAGTACTCAAAATAATTGTTTGAGACTAATCGTGTCATAACATGAATTGTATTAAATAAAAGAGGACAAAACCAGGCAGGTGTGGTAGAAATCCCTAAGAGGGAAAGGAAGCAATATACATTTGGAAACAGCACCTCTTACTTTTAGCTAAAGCTAGATTAAGAAACAGCATTGCTGCACTGATGCCATCTACTGGATAATGCATCCATGCAGTTCAGAAAACTCAAAAGCGGTTACTGTACTTCCAAACGCAACATAGTCCAATGCTCTAGCCACTGATGTTTGTCATGCCACCGTTCACTCTATTGCTCTGTCCCCAATGGCCCTGCACTGTCACCTTCTGCTGTCACCTGCCACTGTGACCTCTGCGAGTCAGGCTCTTGAGGTTCCACCAGCTCTCAGGGATTTCAGCTCTCAGTGGGGGAACCTCGCTGCTAGTGCAGGCTAGATTGTCTCTTCCACAGCAATGCTGTCCTGCAGCAGGTCTAACCACTTAGACCTGATTATTACTGATTTCAGCTCTCATGGCCACTTAACAAATCAAAAGACTTTCTATGAATCCTAATCAGCTCTCTCTAAACAGGAGAGAGGGGCAGGTCAAATATTGTCTGTGACTCTTAGGCAGAGCCCACACCACCAAGCAAAACACCTGTGCCCCACCCCCCTCCCCCTCTCTCTCCACTAGGATCTGGCATCCAAACCTCCTGCTTAGTGAGTGCAGTTCAGTGAGGGTGACCAGTGCTTAATTTGTAATGAAAGTGGTGCCAGGGCTCAAGCAAGTTAGTTACTTTCATAACTGATGTGAAAAGCCCAGAGGTCCCGGGGCTATGAACTGCCAAGCCTAGAGGTGCTGAGGCTCAGCCCTGCAAGCCCTGGCACAAATTAAACACTGAGGGAGACCCCCTCATTCAGTCAGGCTAAGCACAGTTCTGCTGCCCTTTACTCATACAATAAGAACATTTCATGACTCCCACATAAAATACTTAAGTGATTTGTAACTCAACACCAGCCAAAATTGATCACTTGGGTAGCACAGCTCTGTCTGCTAGATAACTAGGCAGAGTAGGTGTGTTCATGTAAATACAGTCTGGTCCTGAAGCCTTTCCACTCACCACTGGCTCATCATTAGCTGTCAGGGGAGAGCTCATTCAGACCTTGCTCATACAGGCGAGTCTCATTTTACGTGCATTTAACATGCATGAATTCAGCTTTGCGCAATTGGCAAAAAACACACACACACAAAAAAAGAGAACAATTTAAATACTGTTCGTGCAGTGTGGGCGATTCCGCCCGCCCTTACACTCAATGTAATTTTGACTGTGTGTTTTTTGCTTTATGCGCTGACAGTGGAACATAACTCCAGCATAAAATGAGACTTGCCTGTAAATAATTTGAAATTATTAGGTAGGCCAATGTAGCCTAACAAATGCATCGACATTGTCATAAACAACAGCTGTATGAGGAAGCTAGGCTTTGTTCATACTTTTCAAACCCATTATGCTTTCCCAGGTACAAGTATTTTCTCATATACTGTATATGCTTTTCAAGTGTGTATTGATGTTTCAATTTCAACTCAAATTTCAAACCAACAATTAATAGCAACAATGCATGTAACTGGGGGAGGGGTTTGGAGAAATTGGGGAGTACTCTCCCCCCCCCCCCCCAGGAGAGAACTAGGGAAATCCCTGCCTGGAGAGGAAGGCCAGGGCAGGAGAGTTTAATCTCACCATGTGGAGGTTGTGAAAGTGTATTAAAATACAGGCCAGGAATACAGAGAGCCAATCCACATAGCCCAAGGAGCCAAGGCAAAATGGCCTTACAATACACAGGGACTTAATTTTTAATTACTAAAGCATCATGCAGTGAGCAGTATTACATAAGTTCCAAGGCCAGCAGGGTACTGGGGTCATCTAGTCTGAACTCCTGCATAACACAGGCCATAGGACTTTGAGTCAGGGAGCATACTTTTGGGCCTACTGCTATTGCACAAGCTGCAGTGGTGTGCGCAAGTAAGATTCACGATTAGACCTCTAAACCATGTGGGAAATCTGCTCTTTAAAATGCCATTGTTAGGCTACGGCTGCAGACCATTCTCCAATTTGCTGAGTTGCTGGACTAGGACAGAGTTGCACGTGGAGGGTTCTCTCTGGCTGTAAAAAAAAAAAAACACACCCCCAAAGGGCTAGTCTACATTGGCAATGCTAAAGCGCTGCCCCGGCAGTGCTTTAATGTGCCTTGTGTGGTCACGGCGCTCTCCCAGCCCTCAAAACACACCACACAAGCCCACCTCTACAGGCAGCACAGCTCCCAGTACTGGGGCACGGTCTACACTGGCGCTTTACAGCGCTGAAACTTGCTGCACTCAGGGGAGTGTTTTTTCCACACCCCATAGCAAGAAAGTTGCAGCACTGCAAATTGCCAGTGTAGAAAAGCCCAAAAGCTTTGATTCTGCAGGATTCTTCACAGCTGCTGATTAAATCCACCCTCCAGGCTGGGTGGATGACACCGTCCTCTAGTGAGTCAGCAGGGAGTGCTGCCTGGGTAGTCAGCCAGCTGTCAATCCACAGCCATGATTTTTCAGCATGAGAGTTTAGACAGAACAGCCCCTGCAGATGGGATTTAGCTCCAAGGACATAGGGGCAGGCTCTCCCCTACAGAGCAGAAAGCCGGGAGAGGCCGTGCAAGCCCAAGCCTGGGCCACCCAGCTGGCAATCACCTTAAGAGAGAAGACAAGAAGCACCAGTATCCAGTTATTTCATCTTTATTTACAGGGAAGGGCAGAAGAGTACATCAGTCTTGAAAGCCACCCCACCCAGGCTGAGCCTCCAGCCCCTGGAAACCACCTCCCCTCTGTAGGGCTCCAGACACTAAGCTAAGGGCTGGCCTCTGGCCCTCCTTGGACAACCCAGGCATCACTGGGTCTCAGGAGTAGGGAGACTGCCATGCCTCAGGAGTTTGTTGGAGGGGTTTCTGGACAGGGTGGAGGGGAGAAGGGCTTCCCATCCCACAATAGGAGAGGAAGACAGGGAATGGTTTTCCCCTGGCAGTGCTGACTTGGGGCATCTGTTCCCTTCCTTGCCCCCTTGTGGTCTCAGAGAGCCTATCACACACACCACAACTTCCCTCTCCTCCAGCTGAACAGAGATGGGAGAAGAGCCAGCAGAAGGTGAATAATAAGCTTCTCTTTTCTCTAAGAAGCCAGGCCTCTAAGTTATTCCTCATTAGTTAGCCCAAGAACAGGACATGCAGCAGCCTTGCAGGACTCTAGATGTCCACAGGGGGGCAAGAACAAGCCTGAGCTTTGAAGGCTCACCCCAAAGCACAGGAGCCTGGTACTGAACACAGCTCACAAAGACACTGAGTCCCCAGGGAAGCCACCCAGTCCCATGCGGGGAGCCGCTCAGGGAAAAGGAGAGCAAAGCGCTAGCAGGCTTGAGGGCAGAGGCCACAGCACAGAGCTCAATGGGACATGACAAGGTTAGCACTGGGGGATTCCTCTGTTCTTAAGGGAACCCAAGATGAGCAGAAGAGACCTTTTCCAGTGCTGCTCCTTCCCCATAAAGAGCCATCCCTTTGCTCCCAATTCCCCCCAATGGAGGCTCTTGGGGGGGGGTCTCTAGCACCACAGTGATAGCCCCTCAAGTACAGCTGTGCCTGACAGCTGCAGCACTGGCATTAAATTGAAGTCCCATGGTCTGTGCCACATCATGGCACAGTCACTTACAGCCAGCACGGCCACCTGCCCCTCGGAATGAACTGTAATGGCTTTGGTCTCCGCAGAGCTCTGTGAAAAGAGCAAGTGCTTCGGGATACTCTCTCTCTCTCAAGGCAATACTGGCAGGCTGGGGTCTGAACACAGGCACATGTGGGTTTAGCACCGTCTCAGGGAGCAGAGAACTCTCTCCAGGTCCAATCCAGCTCAGATCCTTAACCAAGCCAATTCTGAAATAATTTGGAGGGCTAACATCTCAGCCCAATCAGGATGGCCTCTCAGGACCTGCCCTCTACCGTACTCCCAATAGTGGTGACTGCTCAAGCTTTTGCTTCTCTAGTAATGGGGAAAGAGGGCATGTGCCCAGGGGGCTCTGAGCAAACAGCAAGCCCAAAGCTAATTCAAGGGCCCTGAAAAGAGGTTGCTTAGCCCAGCACCAGTGGGGAGAAGATCCCCGCTGGCAAAGAAAGCAGACAGCAGGGAGAGTGTGGAGACAATCTGCTCCTCTGGCCCAAATCCCAGCCAAGGCACTCAGCGGTTTGCCGTGGAAGCTTCAAGTAGAAACTGGGCATGGGGCCAGGCTTCTCTAGGGGCAGAGGTTCCAGTCTCAGAGGGGCTTGCTCTAGGGTGGCCCCAGAGTGCCAGCAGCGCTAGGCTCTTCACAGCCAGCTGGGCATGCGACATGCCCCCCTCCCCCCCCCGTGCCAACGCTGCAGTGCCCTGGCATAGCATGACTCTGCAGGGCTTACTGGGAGGGGCTGCTCTGTAGCTTCTAACCCAACTGCCCTTTCTTCTCCCCGCAGACCAGCTGGGGAGCAGCCTCAGGGATGCTGGGAGCAGCTTCAGCTCAAAGCCCGCTCAGGGAGGAGCAAGGCCCCTTCAGACAGCATGCACATTCGCCCCAGCCCCGCACCGCCGAGCTCTCACCTGGCGCTCTTGCTATTTCAGCAGCTGGCCAACAGGTTGTGCTAGAGCACACGCATGTCTACCATATTGCTCCACCCATGGCCCCAGGCCTCCCCTCTACCCACCTCCAGGAAGCTGGGGAGAGCCCCCAGACACTTTTAGCCAGGCAGGGGTGAGGTGCTCCTGCCACCCAGCCCTGTGGCAGGAGTCTGACGGGCCAGCAGCTGTTAATAGCCAAGCCCAGAATTTCATCCTTTCAAACCCCTCCCCCACCATGCCAGTTCTTTGTGTGATGAATCACTCCAGCCCCAAAACCACAGCCAGCAGGAAGTCAGCTGTGGGACAGGGGCAGTGCTGAGTGACTCAGGCAGGAGCACTGGGGAGCCTTGGCAAGGAAGGCAGCTAGCAGGGATGAGGGAGGGAAAGCAGAGTAGGAAAGACCAGCTGAGGTTTCAGCCATTGTTCTCCCCTACTCCACCCTCCCCACCAGCCAAACCCAGCACCCTCCTGCAGAACAGGCACAGCAGCTGTGTGACAAGCCATACAGGCCAGCAGCAAAAGCATCACAGTATGCACACCAAGCCTCCACCCACCCCGCAGCCATGGGGTGGCAGCTTCTGGCTCCTAAGCCACTTGGTCACCTAGTTTGAAGCCTTTGGTGCAGGTTCCCCCCGCCCCCCCACAGACACACCAGTTCCCCACACCAGAAGCACCCATGTGTCCCCCTCCGCCCCCGTCCCAGCAATACCAAGCCTGGCAAATACCTTATGGCAAGTAGTTTTACATTGTTCTTTTTACACAAAAATAGAGCGATTCTTTATTGATAGCTGGTTCCGTGCTGGAATAGTTACTGAGCAAAGCCAGCAGTAGGCATCTCCAGTGGCATCTGGGAATCCAGATGCGCCTCTCTCATTTCCAAGATACAAAATTAAAGGCATGTGTCTCCATCTGGTTTCTTAAATATCGAGGTGGGGGTGTGATTGGACACAGTACGGACAGATCAGCTGCAGCAGAGCCTAACCACCATCCACCCCCAACCTCACCCCAACATCTGGGGTCAGTGTGGCCGGCTACTTGACTCAGAAGGCTGCCTCTGGCACGGAGCGGTGTAGCCATTCAGACAGCTGTTGATCTGGCGTTTGCTGTGTCCTCCGTTCAGAATGTCCTGGATGTGCTGCACGATCAGGTTTATGGCCACTGGGTGTGGGGGAAACAGAGCAGGGGTTAAGATTGTATAGTGTAAACAAGTCCCAAGCTACAGAAAGGTGGCCACTCTCAGCTCCCTTTGCAATGCAGTGGGGCACACGCCCGGGAGTGCCAGGCTGTCAGCACTGCAAGGAACAGTGACGCCAGCCAAGTCATTGAGTGATAGCTTCCCACATGCAGGCGGCGCCTCGTTCTAGCCACACAAGTCAGTGAAGTGACACTGATTCACAGCAGCTGAGGAGCTGGCTTTGCCTCTCTACTGGGACTATCCGAGTATATGTACTTTAAACATACTAAGCCACCTTTGCCTTAACGTCTTACTCCAGAAGGAGTTCACGCTGCAGGATACGCCCTACTCTGAGTTACTGCCTCTTGTACTCAGACTCACACAGTAAGCTGCAGCCTGCCAGCCCACCCATGCAGCGACAGGGAGCACCTAGGAGTTTCCCATGGGAGAGCACCTCCTCCAACCAAGTCTGCAGACCGTAACTGACCTTGAAAGCCAAATATGGGACTCAACACCTCGCTAGGAGCCACACTGGCTCCCATCTAACCCCAGCCCTGCAGGAGTCATTGACATCCACATGCCAAACAGCAGTCATGGCCCCAATTAGTCAGTTTCCCCACATGAAGCCTCCCCCATCCATTAAGAAGGAGCATCACCACTCACCTTCATTATCTGCCCCCCTGGGGATGATCACATCAGCATACTTCTTGGTCTGTGAGAAGAGAGTGGGAGAGACCAGAGGTGTAACTGACCCAGCCTTGAAGTATTTTCATTGCTCCTGTGCCTCTGAAGATTTCATACCATAATCTAGCAGTGCCAACCCCAGTCAGGCCTCAGAAACCAATGAACCAGCCCCCCCACCCTGGGATGTTAAAAACATATTCTGGCTTCTTTTCATTAGCCCTCTTGTTTGAGCTTTAGGCTACACTCCGAGTATGTTTTCATGCTTTTCTCCACAACCATGGAGGTGACAAAGTTTCATTAGTAAAAGTTGTGATCAGGTGAGACTCATGATTCTGGAAGTTGGTGCTTCAAGATAAACATCCCACCAAAGATCACCAGACTCGCAATAAGGGTCACAGGAGTTGACAAGACTGAGTTGCACAGGGAGTTTGTGGGGAGAGGCTGCCAACTAGTTTGTTTAGATGGGATTTCAATGTTGCTTACACTATCCTTCTGGAAGGTTAACGATGCAGCATCCTACTCTTTGCTGGCTCACCCCTTCCTTCCCCACAATGCCAATGCCAGCTTCATCCCCATCTTGGCATTTAGCCTGGAGCACAGCGAAGCCACCCACACTGCACTGCTATCAGCAACAAAACCAGAGCACCAGGCCAAGCGTTTAATAGTTCTCGCTGCTGCAGGATCTGCCCTGCACAGCCACCCCTTGAGGGCTCCCAGAGGCGGTGGCCAGGCTGTGGAAATAGCCTCTCCCCACAAACTGCTACATTATTCATGGCTTTAGATAATGGCAGTTATGAGAGCCCATTACAGCCTAGCTCTGGCTCTTAATGCTCATCTACACTAGCACTTTACAGCGCTGCAGGGGCATGAAAAAACACCCCCCTCAGTGCAGCAAGTTTCAGTGCTGTAAAGCACCAGTGTAGACAGTGCACCAACGCTGGGAGCTACGCCCCTCGTGGAGGTGGTTTAAAAAAAAAAAAAAAAAGCTGGGAGAGCTCTCTCCCAGTGCTGTGCCATGACTGCACAAGCCATGTTAAAGCACTGCCGCAGCAGCACTTTAGCCTTGCAAGTGTAGACTAGCCCTAAGAGAAGGTGGGGAAAGTAATATTGTTTATTGGACCAACTTCTGCTAGTGAAGGAGACAAGTTTCTGAGCCACACAGAGTTCTTCAGGTCTGGGAAAAGTACTCTGAGCATAACAGCTGCATACAAGAGCAAACAGATAAATGTACACTAACTACTTAAGCTAACCTAACTGTTCGCTCTGATATTTAGTTGTGACACTCTGCCTACCTTTCCCACACCCGAAGAGCTCTGCATGGCTCAAAAGTTTCTCTCATATCAACATCAAATGATCCAATAAAGGACATCACCTCCCCCATCTTGTCTTTCTAGGATCCTGGGACTGACATGGATACAAGAACACTACATAGCTATGGATCTGTCAGATTCCAGTCATGGGGATTCCCTCCCAGCTTGTCTGACCCGGAGCTTGTTAGGAGATCAGCACCAGGTTGCCTGTTCTGCACTGCATGCAAGTAGAATAGCTGCCCCTTGAGCCATGAGCCTAGGGCAGGGGGTGCAGATCAGTCAGAGGCAGGATTCACTAGGGCAGGAGGAGAAGAGATGTTGCGGCCATCTCTGTTGCGCACTCCTCTCCCTGCAGGACCATCAGCAGATGAGGGCAGCAGTGACACTTTTGCTGGGGATCGATGATCAGTAGAGGAGTGTGCCAAGGTGGCTAGAATACAGCTGCTTGCCTGCTTTCTGGAGTCGACTACCTACCCTTCCTGCCAGGCCTCTACACCCTTCCCTGACCCTATCAAGGAAGGCGCTAGACTTGGCTCCCATGACAGGTCTGCTCCACTCCATGTCTCCCAGAAGCCAATGATGACTGTGTGTGACAGCAGGTAGCTGGGAAGGAGGGTCCAACCCTGGACTGTCCCAGAGCCTCCTTAGCCAGGCCTTGCATCCCCAAGGGACCCACTAATGTCTCTCTCTCTCTCTGGAGCAAAGCAAGGCTCTGTCCCACCCTTTCCCTCCCTGGCTTGAGGAGAAGGAAGTGCAGTGCTGGGAATAGGAAAGAAACAATTAAGGAGGAGGGTGGTCAAATGGTTAAGGCACTTGACTGAGTCAGGAGTTCTGGTTTCTATTCCTACCTCTGCCACTGACTGACCTGCGACCTTGGGCAAGTCATCTCAGTGTCTCGCTTCCCCCACGTGCAAGAAGGGGATAAAAATCCTTCCTGGCCCATGGTGCTTAGATGTGCTCTGTGGGGCAGGGTCTGTCTCTTACTAGGCACATGGCCAGTACCTAGTGCAAGGGGGCCCTGATCTTTGTTCCAACCCTCTAGGTGCTACCACACAGACTGGCAATGTGGACTCCTTGTGTTCACCTCCCAGGTCCCCCGCTCTCCCTCTGCCTTCCCTGGGAGCCAAAACCATCTCCACCTCCACTGGCTGCACCTGAAGTCACTTCACTTCTGATTCCAGGAATCCACAGTTGGCACCCAGCAAGCTCCTCTTTGGCTTTGTAGCCAGCCAGAAGTGGGAACCCCAGGCCAAGACCTGCAGCACAGAGCTCGGTCCCCTGCCCCTCCTTTTGGGCCATCCAGAAGGCATGAGCACTAGCTGCCTCCCAGGGGTGGGGAAGGGAACATCAGTGTGTCCCAGCACACCCATGACAGCCCGTAAGCCACTGGGGCTATGCACAAGCTGCAGCCACAAGTAGGGACTTCCCCTGCTGCTGCATCCAGCCAGAAATTCCAGCCACAGGGAAGTGACCATTGAGAGCAACAGACTATGTGCCCTGCCATACAGCCATCTGTGCCTGCAGGGAGAGAATGCACACTGTCCAGGCTGGCGCTGCCCTGAGCAAAGTGACGTTGCTGCCTGGTAGTGCAGGTCCCAGCGAGAAGAGAGCTCCCAGTCAAGGAGCTCCCAGCCGTCTCGTGGGGTGGTTGTTTTTCCTCACTCACTGGCAAGCAGAATTCCTCAAAGGCTGGTTTGACGAAAGTAATGTACTGAGACAAGATTTGCTCAAGGTCCCGGCCTCGCTCACTGATGTCTCGTAACACTAGGAGGAGAAAAACAAGGCAGTCAGGAGCCAATTGCATGGGCCAAAGCATCCCCGCCCCCGTTTCCCAGACAGGCTCCTTTCCCAGCACTCTTCAGGCCACACCCCAGGCAGGCTAGATTGCTCACAGTTTAATGCCATTTGTTGCAAGAGCTGCTGATAAGAGGGGGCTGATATTACAGGCCTGAGCCAGGCAACACGGAGCAGGGGGCTGTGAATGTTCCCCCACTTCTAGGTCTATCAGTGCACAGCATTCCAGTCCTGCCTCCAGAGTTCGCCCAATGCACCAGTCCTAGCCTATAGCCCTGATGCTACTACATTACTGGGGTCCCCCCACAGCTCTGCTGATGCCCCTCAATCCTGACCTGCAGCCCCCTGTTATTCCAGTCATAGGCCCCTCACACAGATCTGTGAATACCCTTAAATCCTGCACTGACCCCCAAGGCGGGGAGACTCAGAAGCCGAGGCTAACAGTTCCACAGCAGCTTTCGCATTGTAAATTGGATAGTTCTACCTGGGGGGCAGGAACACAAGGGTGGTGGCTCTCAAACCAGACAAGTGACCTCACCAAAGTCTCTAGAGTGGAGAGGTGAAAGCTACCCCACTTCCCCACCATGGACAAGCCACTGCCTCGCTATCCTTGTCTACCCCCTTTTGCGGGGTGGCTGGTCCGAGTGCAGCTTGTGGGAGGCGAGGGATAAGAGAAGGTTGCATGATGCTTGGGAGTTCCAGGGCTCATTCTGGACCAATCCCATCCTTCCCCACAAACTCCTGGTAGCTATCAGGAGAGGACAGTCTCCACCTTCTCCTGGTGGTGAGATAGCCGGGCCTTGCCTGCACTGGAGATTGCTGCTGACTCCAGCAATCGGCTGTAACCGCCTCAGGGAAGACAAGAGAAACAGATTCACACCCGTGCAGGTTCTGTCTCCCTCCCATGCAGGAGTCGGGCTCCGCTGGTGTAGAGTGGCTACATGAGGGACTGGCCCTGGTACAGCCAGCTGATGGCTGAAGTTGGGGCAAACCCACAGAGCAGACAGTGCCAGGCTCTTTTCAGGAAGAGCTTGAAGGAACTTCTCCCCCAGCATGCCAGGGCAGCATGGAGCAGGGTGCTCGCAGCACCAGCCAGCTGGCTTTTTGTGACAATTGTCAGCAGCCTCCCCAGGAAGCCAGTCACTGGCCCGGCGAACATCCAGAGTGCTGTCAGGAGGCAAAGCAGCATTGGTCTCTCTGTACTAGTTTGGAGCTGACCCAGCAGCTCCGATGATCTCTTTTCCTGCTTGTGCTTGGCTGTCAGTTCCGAGACACGCCTTTCACATGCCATGGGATCCTGGGGTGGGAACAGGGACTGGCAAGCCTGGCGTCTGCTCCTGGCCTGGAGACCAGACCAGCCCCATTCCAGGCTGCTCCTACTGACTTCTTCCCTCTCCAGAAAGCTTCATAAAACCCAGCACAGATTTTCTGAGCAGCACACAACAAATGGGCAAGAAGGAGAGTTTAGCTTTCCCGGTTCCATGCTGCACTCCCTGGCCTGAGGGGGAGAAAGCCTGTATGAAGGTCTCACACAACCCCATGCACAGTGGGGTTTCTACAGTTCCCTTCTACCACAACTGAGTCGATTAACCGTTGCTCAAACCCAGAGCCAGACATATCCTCATGCTTCAGGGCATAGCTAACAGGGGATAGGAAGAAACTTTCCCGGGGCAGTTTATCCCTTAAACTCGCACTGTGGGGTCTTTGCACCTTCCTCTGAAACAACTGGCACTGGCCACTGTCCGAGACAGGATACTGGACTAGCCTGATCATGGGTCTGTTTCTGGGTGGCAGTTCTTCTGCCCCACATGCCGGGTGCTTCAGCATACAGGTTACAGCTGTAGGGAGTCCAGCACCCTCAGACTTAACCACAGTGTCAGCTGTGATACTCTGAATAGGTAAGGCACCCTCAGGATACGTAGGGAGAGCATCCAAGACGACAGGGGAGGCTCCAATTCCGTTTCCACAAGGCTCCTCCCCTGAGGAATTGGGCTTTACAGTAACTCCTCACTTAACGTCTTCCCGCTTAACATTGTTTTGAAGTTACGTCGCTGCTCCATTAAGGAACATGCACATTTAAAGTTGTGCAATGCTCCCTTATAACCTCATCTGGCGGCCTGCTCTGTCCACTGCTTGTAGGATTCTGTGGAAGAGCTCTGCCTCCTCCCCCTCCCTCCCAGCGCTTCCTCTGCCACCAAACAGCTGTTTGGTGGCACTTAGGACTTTCTGGGAGGGAGGGGGAAGAGCAGGGACGTGGCGTGCTCTGGAGAGGAGGTGGAGTGGGGGTGGGAAGAGGTGGGCCTGGAGCATTCCCCCAACAAAGCTGGCACCTGTTCTTCTGGGGGGAAGCTGTCACTGTACAAGGTGCTTCCTAGTGTCCTTGCCTGCAGCGGGCTGTGCCTGTGTGGGGTAAGCCGGGGCACCTCCCCACCACAGTACGGTACAATGCTTTTTGTCTGCCCAGAAAAAATTTCCTTGGAACCTAACCCCCCGCATTTACATTAAGTCTTATGGGAAAACTGGATTACTTTAACATCATTTCACTTAAAGTTGCATTTTTCAGGAACATAACTACACTAAGTGAGGAGTTACTGTACCTGCCACCATGGCTATTTTATTTCTAGTGGTCTATATGCTTTGCTGATGCTTTCTGGATGGGTGTGAATCGTGCCTGATATACACGTGAGAATGAGAAGGGCTGGCAAAGATCAGATCAGGCCTGATGCATCACCCATCAGAGTCCCTGTAGAGACTCCCTTGTGATGGGGCTGCTCGTCTCCTGTCAGTCAAGGAGTAGTATCTGGAGCAGCTGGCCAGTTCTGTGATCTTGCAGCAGAACCACTCTTAGCGGAAAGAGCATGATGCAATTTACAAAAACCAAAGTCCCAAGTTTACTGCTCCAGCCCGTGCTAATCCAGGATTCTGGGCTCTGGTTCCCACAGTAACATTCGATTACAGTAATGTCTCATGAGTGGGCTGCGACTCAGTTGCCAGATCCCACTACATCAGTGGTTCCCAAACTTTAACAACCCACAAACCCCTCTCACTAAAATGTCAAGTCTCTTGAACCCCCTCCTAAAAATGAATATTTCCAGGGATTTTCTCCCTTACCTGAGGATAAAGTATAAAAGCAGTAATCTTGGAAGTATAAAATTGGTTTTTATGACATGCTTATTACACATTATTTATCATCACAGTATTTTATTACATTATGAAAACAGCAACACTCTTCCAAGATCTCACTTTTGTAGCTTGTATCACTTTGACTAAGCCTGTTATAAGACAAGACTTCTAGATTTCATCAAGGAGTATCAAATACCTTCATGCTGTTTCACATTTAAGAAGCCAACTCAGAGTTCCTCCTGCACAAGCATTCAGGTCTTGAGCAGTCCAGGTAGACAATGCACGTTACACAAAGCTTAAACTTGTTCTTCATAATAATTTAAAAAACAATACTAGCAGCCTATTTAATTTTAAAAACAGCAAAAAAAATCCACCTCCCTTTCAGTTTCTTATAAGGAATGTTGAAGTTTAAATCTCCTCAGTGTGATAGAGATGCTTGCTTTGATCTGCATAGCTCTTGGAAGTCCCCGGGGCTCTGGGCTGCTGGCCCTGTGGTGCCTGGGATCTCTAGGGACAGCTCTGTCTGCCATTAGAGAATCCCCCACCCCTCCCACGAGAACCCCCTGTAACATTTTGTGAACCTCCAGGGTTTCACAAATCCCAGTTTGGGAACCACTGCACTACATCATCCTGCCTAGTTTCTGCAGTTCAGAGGTTACAGCCAGAAAGGACCATTATTCACCAGCTCTGGCTTTCTATGAAACACGGGCCATTGGATCTCCCCCCACATCCCATTACTGGTTGAGATAAGTACATGCTTGGTCATTGATCAGGGAAGGAGAGAAACAAGGCTGTGACTAGTGCTTTCCACAATGCCTATGAAAGGTAACACACAGAAAGCTTTTGGGTGGTCAATCCTTTTTTTGGGAGGAGTCCAGTCCCTTGAACAGGGAGGGGGCTGCTTTGCAATGGGTCTGCTGGTCTCCAGCCAACCATATTGCAGGGCTTTAGAAGCATGGGTGGGGTGGGGGGAGAAGAGGAGGAAGAGAGATTGAACACGAACAGTTCCTAGTCACTGACTTACCTATAGCAAGGGCTGCAAGAGGGTAATCGAGCACTGATTTGGTGATCATTATCTTTAGGGGCTGTCTGTTCATCACCTATGATTTCTTGCTTCCAGGGCTCCATTAGCCAAGACCTATAAGCCCCACTAACACACCCACCTCAGCAATCAGAGAGGTCTTTCCAAATCAGCCGGCTCAGTTTCTTCATTGAGGTGGTGGTGGGTGGGTGTGTGGGGGGTATCATTCCTCAGTTGCTATCATTGTGGTGAGGGACATTTCTCAGTTCCTAGCACCAGGAAGAACTATAGCTGGATCTTAAAAAGGGACTGGATAATTGTAAGACCAACAATGCTAGAAATCACATGCTAAGACAAAGGTAACCAAATCTCATGCTTCAGGGCATGAGCCAATTGCCACAGTGGTCAGGCAGGTTTACAGTGATCCTATATAAAGCACTGTACTGTCAACCAAGTACAGGTGATTTTCACCTTCGCTTGGGACATGAGACGCAGGCCATCTACAGAGGTGGGAGACGCAACTGGACAGATAGCAAATCCTAGATCTCCAATATCATGACCACTGGTTAAGGGAGACTCGTTTTGTAAGGTCCATATACAGTGTGTGTGACCTGCTAGTTCTCCCTCCCCCACAGCAGTGACTGTACTGCGACCTCCCTGAATGAGTCATGTGGAAGCAGCAGGCTGGGCAGAGAGGAGACAGATGGGTGTTAAAACAAAAAAAAGTAGCGTTCATCAGTAATGATGACATCTTAGCTACTGACAAGACAGTAACGTTGGCTTGACAGTGGCAGGCATCCTGGAGTATCTCCGCTCCAGCTTTCTCGGCCAGCACTGAAATCCCATCTCAGACGCAGGATGAACACATCTCTGGAATTCTACAGAGACACTCACTTGCCTTCCCTAGAGTCCCTTAATAGAGTTCTACTCTAGTGTCCTGTTTTCTCTATACTCAGCAGAGGGGAAAGTAAGCTGGTACGGGCCGGTATGGCGTACTGGCAAGGGCCAGCACTGTGCCAGACTGGACTGGCTTCCCCAGGTTGGCAATTTATTTAAAGGGCTCGGGGCTCCCTGAAGCGGCCAGAGCCCTGGGCCCTTTAAATCACCACCCAAGCCCCGCTGCATGAGCCCGAGGGTAGCTGCGGCAGGGCTCGGGAGGTGCTTTGAAGGGCCCAGAGCTCTGCTGCGGTAGCAGTGGCCAGAGCCCTGGGCCCTTTAAATCACCCCTGGGCCCTGGGGCTCCCAGCTGCCTCTGCAGCTGGTAGTTCCGGGGGTGATTTAAAGGCCACACCCCCTGCCCAGGACTCCAGGATACCAGTAAGTCCTTTAACTTACTTTTACCCCCCAATACTCAGACCTCAGCTGAGATTTCCAAGGCTGCATACATAGGGCCCTGTGTAAAGCACATCTTTAGAAAACTCGTGACAGCATGAATGACAGTGTTCAATTTCACAGTTTGCACAGAATGAATTTTACAAACAAAATGTAGTCCATTAAGACAAAACTATTTAAAATATTGTTTGTGGGCATTTTCACAATTTCCATTCCCTCTGGGCAATCATGATTGACACAAGCTTCTAAGCACAGGGGATTTAAAGACATCTATTAAAAGGTGTCTAAATCCCTTAGGTGGATTAAAAAACTCAACCAGCATTTGCCAGTAGATGAGATCCCATAACCTCTTGCAGACCCTGTGGTGCCAAAGTCCTCCCTACACTGCGTGAAGAGGCATCCTAACAAACAGTTGGTTTTAAGGCCTTGAATTTGCAACACAGCTCCCACAGCAGCTGGCTCAGGCTCTCAGCTCTTACAAAATGCAATACACGGCACCAAGTCTTCAGCCCAGGTTCTGTCTGTCTGACACACACACACCCCCCCCCACCCCTTCTTTCCAGGGTGGCCAGGAAGCAACGAGTGTGACAGCAGCACCACTTTGTCTGCATTTCCCCAATGCCATCCTGCAACATGGCAACTTGTGTTTTATAGTTAACACTAAACCAGGCCTCTCCACCACCCGCCACAGAGCAGTGCTACCCATGGTCCCTTTTTGCTCTATAATGCCCAGCCTCCGCTGAGTGCACATGTGGTAGCCAGTCTTCTGCTTCCTACATGCAGTGCTTGCTCCAATCAAGACCTTCAAAAAGACTATGAGCTGTGCAAGAGCCCCGCTCAGCTTCTGGAGCAGTTCAAGCAGAGCTCACTTCCACAGCCTATGGCCAGCAGCCCTACATCAAGCATTGCCAAGGTAGAGGGCTGGGAACCATACCAAGGGACTAGAGTCCTAGTACAATAAGGTTCATGTTGTGAATTGTGCCTCCGCGGCTCTTTAAGTCATTGGTCTGAATCACTTTGAAGGAAATCCCTTTCTGAAGAGGCAACTATCCCAACTCCTCTTTGACAAGGTCCCTCACCAAAGACTCTTAAGCAAAGTAAGTAGTCATGGGATGAGAGGGGAGGTTCTCTCATGGAGCAGTAACTGGTTACATGATAAGAATCCATGGTCAGTTTTCAGACTGGAAAGAGGTAAATAGAGTCCTCCAGGGATCCCTATTGGGACCAGTGCTACTCAATATATTCATAAGTGAAGTGGAAAAAGGGGTAAACAGTGAGGTGGTAAAATTTACAGACCAGTACAAAAATTACTCAAGATATTTAAGCCCAAAGCAGACTACGAAGAGTTACAAAGGGATCTCACAAAACTGGGAGACTGGGCAACAAAACAGCAGATGAAACTCAATGTTGATAAAAGCAAATGCACATTAGAAACATAATCCCAAACAATACATACAATATATTGGGATCTGAATTAGTTGTTACCACCAAAGAAAGATCTTGGAGTCATTGTGGATAGTTCTTTGAAAGCATCCACTTAGTACTCAGCAGCAGTCAAAAAAGCTAACTGAATATTAGGAACCATGAGCAAAGGGATAGATAAGACTGTAAATATCATAATGACACCATATTTATCTCTGGTACGCCTGTACTTTGAATACTGCATGCCCATCCCAAAAAAAGATGCATTGTATTGGAAAAGGTACAGAGAAGGCAACAAAAATGATTAAGGGCATGGAACAGCTTCCATATGAGGAAAGATTAAAAAGATGGGGACTGTTCAGCTTGGAAAAGAGACAACTAAAGGGGGATATTATAGAGGTCTATAAAATCATGACTGGTGTGAAGAAGTGAATAAGGAAGTGTTATTTACCCCTTCGCATTACACTAGAACCAGGGGTCACCTGATGACGACGACAGGCAGCAGGTTTAGACAATCATAAGGAAGTACATCTTCAAACAGTGTACAGTCAACCTGTAGAACTCATTGCAATGGGATGTGGTGAAGCATAACTGGGTTCAAAAAAAACTAGAGAAGTTCCTGGAGGATATGATCCATCAATGGTTATTAGCCAAGATGATTAGGAATGTAACACGATGCTCTGGGTGTCCTTAGCCTATGACTGCCAGAAGCTTGGAATGGATCAGTCAAATATTGCCCTGTTCTGTTCTTTCCCTCTGAAACAGGCCACTGCTGGAAGACAGGATACTGGGCTAGATGGATCATTGGTCTGACAGAGTCTAGCTGCTCTTATGTAACCCATCCAGAGTCAGCCCAGACTGTCGATACTAAGCCAGGAGGCTAAGAGCAAAGAGGGCTGATTGTAGTGGGAGCAGCCCCCCCAGTACTGCAACCTCATGTAATGTTGTGCTGCGTGTGCTTGGAGCCAGGTTCTGGTGTTGCCAGGGCTCTCAGTGGTACTGCACGGGCCGGGGGGGGTGGGGGGGGGGGAGAGAAGAGGGGAGTTTCCTCAATTCCAGAGGCTGGCAATATGGTAACCAGAGCACCCAACTGACCTGCCTGCTTTATCCCAATTGGAAAACACATGACCTCCCTCAACTCCAGTCCTTCCATTGCCCCATCAGAGTCCAGCCTCCACAGCAGGCCAGCTCCTGCCATTAGGCATTACTATCAGAGTGGCAGTGGTTGTCTGGGGATAGAAGTGGCAACAGGACTCCAGGGATATACATTAGTGTTAAATACGCCTATTACTCCACAAGTTCTACAGGTAGCTAAAAAAGACAATTCAGTGTCATAAGACCGTCACCTCCCAAATTCTGTGTGTCCTCATTCCCAACCCTGAACTGCCATGCCATGCCCCCCCCCGCCCCACAGTCAGTTCTTGGCCAGCGTACATAGCCAGAGCTGACTGGGCCATGGGAATCCTGCCAGGCAAGCCCTTCAGCTCCCAGAAAACACTGCACCCAAGGAAATCAATTTTGGAAGTGACCCCCAAGCCCTTTGCTCCCAATGAGCACTAGGCAGGTGAGGAGTTCCAGGATGCAGTGGCATTAGCCATCATGTTGTAAGGAGAGACTGTTGGGCTGTCTCTAAGGGCCTGCACTCTTATCCACCCAAAGCATGAAAAGTATCTGCAGAGACTACCTTCCTATAGTCACTCCCTGAGCTTACACAGCCCATCCCCACCTGTCATGCCCTCTCCTACACAACAGGCCTTGGAACTAGTCTCTAAACAGCTTTGCCCTACCGTTGCTTTTGGCACCCCATGACTGGCAGAGAACTGGCATTCCAGCCGTCTGCACTGAAGGGAATCTGTAGCTAGGCACAGCTCTCTCAGAGCAGCTTCCACAACAGAACTGAACATCTGGTCTGGAATCCTGTCACTCATGCTCACCAAAGCCAGCTGCTTCAGGAAGCATAAAACCCACACAACCCACTACACTTGGAATACAGGGCAGGAGTTTCCTGATGCCAACTGGGGGTTGATCTAATACCCTGGATCATGAAGGCCAAGTGCCCTTGCATTTCTGTCTAGCTAGGAGTCACAGAAGATGCTCTTCCATCCAGGGCCGGCTCCAGGCACCAGCTCAGCAAGCAGGTGCTTGGGGTGGCACGTCGGGCTCTTCGGCAGCAATTCGGTGGCGGGTCCCTCGGTCCCTCTCAGGAGGAAGGACCTGCTGCCAAAGAAGAAAGTGGCGCGGTGGAGCTGCCGCTGATCGCAACTTTTTTTTTTGGTTTGTTTTCGCCGCTTGGGGCGGCAAAAACCCTGGAGCAGGCCCTGCATCCATCAATCCAACAGACCAATCCTGCTTCAGAATCTCTTTGCCTTCAATGTCTCACAGAAGCAAGCTCCCCAAACCAGGTAGCATCTTTCTACCTGGCTAGCGACACGCCCTCACCTCTGCGGGACAGCCGGGTGTCTGCATCCGTGTCCACAAACAGCTTCATCCGGAAGAGATCCCGGACCTCCTGGGTGTAGAAGGCCAGGATGCCCTCGAAGAGGACCACATCAGCTGGGTACACAGTCACCGTCTCCTCCTTCCTGCCGTGCATGAGAAAGGCATGTCAGAACAGGAGGCAGAGCAAGAGGAAGAGCTGCCCTAATGGGAGGAGTGTTGGGGCTAGTGGCTTCTTGACCCAGCTTTCCCCACTCCGTCCCATCCCAATATGGCAAAGCTTAACCAGGGAATCCAAAAGCTATGGACGCTCTTCCCTAAAACATGGTGAAAGGAGGGAGCAGGCTAGACCTTCCCCCTTGCTGCCACCACCATGTGCACATCTATCTCCCCCAGGCAGCTGCTGCATGCAGGAGTCAAACTACTCAGTCATGCTCAGGAACCCACCCACAGGTCCCTGACACCCCTTCCAGTTTCTCCAGTGGAGGAGGCAGGTGTCCTACAGACGACAGTCCCATTTGCCATGCTGCATTCCCCGAGCACTTTATGAAGCAGAGATCCTGTGGGAAATAGCACGTGATTGTACCATAACCGAGTTTAGGTTGAGTGGCTAACCTACATTCTGGCGTTTTTTTATTTGAGTGCTTGACTTGTAACCCTTGTAAGCTAGGGTGTTTTTGGCATTGGCTATTCAGCTCAAGCATTTGGGAGATATACAGTGCATACAAGAGCTGGCAAAATAAAGATGCCTTCTCCAGAAATAGCCCATATTGCTAGTTTCTGCTCAAGAGATCATTGCTTGGGGTGTCAGGGGAGAGAGGGTGCCACAAATGAGGATGGCAGGGCTGCATCCCATGCTCCCGAATCAGAGCAGTAGGTGCAGAGCAAGGTGGGAGTAGTGTCTTACCTGGAATGGGAAACAAAGTCATAGACAGGAATCTGGACTGTCTTCCCTTCCATGATCTCTTTGAGCGTTTTGACGATGAGCTCGTTGTCAAAGGCATCTGAGGAGAGACAAGCTGTTATGAAGGCTGCCTGCCAACCTCTGCTCCCTACATCCTGGTATTTCAACCTAGACAGAGTCCCGGCTAAGCTAGACATGGAGGAGTGCAGGCAGACAGATTCATGCTGCCTCAAGGCCTGAGCTCTATTGGGCCAGATCCCAGCTGGTGGAAAGAGGCAGAACTCTACTGAAATCAGTGGGGCTATGCTGCTTTACACCAGCTGAGGATCCAGCCCTGGAAGATCAATACAATCTTTGTACTGATTTTGTTTAAAGCCAAGACTAAAGAGTGAATCTCCTCCTGAACCCCAGCCCCTTGAAGACCAGAGCGGCCTTTTATCCCTGAACACCTCCCTCCCACAGCTTCACAGAAAGGGCTCTGTTAGCAAGGCAGCTGGGGTTTGGGTGAGGCGGTTCTGGAATTTCCCACCAGCCCATTAAACAGTTGAAAGAGTCTCTGTTGTAGTAACAGGAGTTGGGTTTCCTTTGTATTTAGTCCTAGTTTGTTTTCTGGATAAATCCAGCTCAGTAAGGTACCTTCCAGGAGGGGAGGGCTTAGGGGAATCAAGCACCAGTTTGAGCTACTCCCCTGCCCACTCCACCATCATTACATGCCAATCAGTGATCTGCCTGGAAAGGACGGAAGGCTGCGTCAGCTCTACTAGCACCTTCTTGGGGTTGGGGTAAGTCTTAAAATTCCAGCCTTTAAGGAGATGTTTTAACCCTACTCTCCTTGGGTAGTGTTCCCTCTGTCTGGGCAGTGCGCTGAGCACAGGCGGCTGCTTTTCAGTGGTGCAGTTTGCATAGAGAGAGTCTGCAGAGCACTCTAGGATCTTCAGGATGAAACCAGCTGTAGAAGTGCAAATAATGTTATAGGATGGTGCAGCCATCTTTTGGGACAAGGACAAGACCCAGGTTCATTTCACTAAGAACCTAACCAGGATATGACAACTAGTCCCAAGCAAGCCAGTGCATTGCATCACTACCCGTCCACCCCACATTAATGCAGTGGGGCAAGAAGCTGGGTCCCTGGCATTACCAAGAGGTTCTGTGCCAGTGGAATTAAAGGAACGACTCAGATCAGGAGAGGTGTCACTGAAGCCCTACACAGCCCAACACCTCCTCCCAAGGATCAGGCTCCATTCACCTGGGTGGTCAAAGTTGAACTGGCCCTTGAGTGCCTTGGACTTCTGCTCAGAGGTAAGGACCCGATAGAAGCTGTCTTGACTCAGGATCACCACCTGCTTCTGGCGATAATCCACTTCATTCTGGCCCAGTAGCTGGACGATTCTGGCGCAGACTGATGACTTCAGGCGATGTAGCAAGGGGGAAAATGAAAGAAGAGAGAGTCTGATGCAAATGGAGACTGAGCAGGAGACTTGCAGACTGAGGAGAAGCCTGCCTTGGGTGGCAGGGAATAGGAGGCTGCAAGCTCAGGCAGGAGACATTCCCATCCTCATCTGATGCTTTGCTCCTTGGCTGAGGAGCAGAGACCTCATCTGTCCTCTTGAGACATCCCAAAGCCATCTGAGTGCTGCCCCTGGATCCTTTTCTAAGGCCATTGTTTTGTGGCCTATTGCTCATTTATTTAGCTAATAGGTGTGAATCCACTTGCCCTCTCATTCCCCCTTGTGCATTCTAGCTGCTGGGAGGGAGAAAGGGTACTCTCGCTCTCTGTGCATCCAAGATCTGTTCTCCCAACCAGCTCAAAACCTCCTAGCTGCCATGAGTCTTCACTATCCTACTCTTCCTCCAGCCTGTCTTGTCCCCCATTCCAGGAGCAGCTCCAGGGGCTGCTCGGAGCTTTCCCCAGGCAGCAGCATGAAACCAACCTGATCCAGGTCACTTGCACTGCTGCCAACAGGCAGGGCCGCCCAGAGGGGGGGGCAAGAGGGGCAATTTGCCCCAGGCCCCGAGCCCCACGGGGGCCCCCACCAGAGTTTTTCGGGGCCCCTGGAGTGGGGTCCCTCACTCGCTCCAGGGTGCCCGGCAAACTCTTGTGCGGCAGGGCGCAGGAGCTTCTGCCGCTCCCGGTCTTCGCCGGCGGGGGGTCCTTCTGCTCCGAGGCGGAAGGACACCCCGCTGGCGAATTACCGCCGAAGACGGAGCGGGACCCGCCGCCGAAGTTCAGCCCGGTCTTCAGCGGTAATTCGGCGGCGGGGGGCCCTTCCGTTCCGGGACCCCCCGCCGAAGTGCCCCGAAGACCTGCGGTGGGGCCCCCCTCCGCCAAATTACCGCCGAAGACCGGGCTGCGCTTCAGCGACGGGTCCCGCTTCGGCGGTAATTCGGCGGCGGGGGGGCCCCCCCGCCGCGGGTCTTCGGGGCACTTCGGCGGCGGGTCCAGGAACGGAAGGGCCCCCCGCCGCCGAAGACCCCGGGCCCCCGGAATCCTCTGGGCAGCCCTGCCAACAGGGTTCCCATTAGCAGCGGTGACAGCAAATGTGAATCAGGGTCTGTCCTCACTAAAGAGCAGCTGAGGAGGCCTACAAGGAGCAGCAGAGGCTCAGGATCTGCACTTAAACTGGCTCCAAGATTAGTGTTTGTGGGACAAAAGCCAACAAGCTCGATTCTCCCCTCACTCACACACGGAAGTCTGCTGAATTCTGTTACGCCAGCGAAGGGAGAAATCAGGCTCTCATTGGGGAAGTTGGAGGGGGAGAAAAAAAAATCTGTACCAAAGTTTGTTTTAACACCCTAAATAAAGCCCAATGGAAAGTAGCTAATTCTGCACCAGCCAGAAAACACAAGGGCCTTTCTCCGAGAGCAAGCAGGGCTCGGAGGAGCAGCAGAAAGCACATCCTGGTGCCTCTTGGCACAGAGGCTAAGGGAGCTGTTGAATGAGCAGCTCAGTTCATGGCTCTGGCTGACATCTCACATTCACACTGACAGAGGGAGCAGAGCAGAATGAAGAGCCATGGAGCTGGGGACAGGTTTCAGGGAGGAGCTGCTGGGAATCACAACCTGCTCTGTAGGGAAGATGTTTGAAAAAATCACCCTTTCGGGTGCCCAAGCTCAGATTGTTTGGATGGCAGATTAAGGGAGTCTGGGGAGGGTCCCAACAGCTGGGGGAGCAGACACATGGCTGGCGGAAGCCTTCCCCAGCTCCATCCCTACCGCTGTTCCCCAACTGACTCATCAGGGAGGCAAGTGGCACGCAGGGGCAGCTCCAGGGGTTTTGCCGCCCCAAGCAGCCAAAAAAAAGCCATGATCGCGAGCTGCGGCAATTCAGCAGGAGGTCCTTCGCTCCGACCGGGAGTGAGGTGTTGCAGCGCAGGCGTGCGTGGACAGAGCTCGACCATCAATATGATTTAAAGCAGAGTCCCTTTATTTCTCCCCAGCATACATCTTTATACACTTAAAGCAAGCAATCAAGCAATTGCTAATTGGTTAATAAGGTACAAACAAGCACAGCTGTAACTTCATTGGCTATTTAACATCCTGGCCAACCCTTTAATTTATTATTCTGTTATTGCCTCCCAGCAGATAAGAACAAGCCTCATCCTAGAGACTTGCATATCAATTTCCCACACTCTTATGCAAAACAATCCGACAGTGAGGAACCCTCCACCGAATTGCTGCTGAATAGCTGGACCTGCCGCCCCTCTCCGGAGTGGCCGCCCCAAGCACCTACTTGCTAAGCTGGTGCCGGCCCTGGTGGCACGGAAGCATCAAGAGAGGGAAGTAAGGAAGTGGCAGAGTACAGGTGTAGAGAGGAGGAACTTTACTCCAAACAGGTTTGAAGATTTAAAACTGAACTAACAGCACAGAGAGGAGAGCTGCACTGGACCCCATGGGCCCCTGGGAGCTGCAGGAAAAAGCACCTCTGGGAAAAGGGGATGGGGGATCCCCTAACTAAGTTGTGGCCTCAGTCCCACACCACAGCACTTGGCTGTGTCACTAGCAGGTTGCCTCACTGGAGCCCTGACCAGTTTGAGCTTAGATTAGTTACAGAAAGTAAACTGATGCCTGCAAAACTTCACCTGTTTAGGCAGCCACGTAACCACACTAGTGCTTGCCTCAGGCAGTTAGTTGGCAAGGGATTCTGGGTACCTATTCCACAACGTACCAACACACTGCATTGGCTTGCGAGCCTCAGAGGAACAATCAGGAGCTGTTGTTCCACTTCTCCCACTACTGACTCAGCTAGGCTCCTAGTTTGCCAGGACGGACCTTCCTCCCCTCCACGTCCCCCACATTTCCATTCCCACCCCAAGCCACAAATAATGCCCCTGCTTCCAGCTACACACTCTGAGAGCCAGAAATCCCACCCTGGAGTGCCAGTTGGATCGCCAGCTCAAAGTGCTTAAAAGCAGCAAAGAGGGGCATTAGTGGAGCTTCTTAGCATTAACATACACCCCTAAATTTCTGTGGCCATGCTGCAGCCTACACCCTCCCACCCCCACCATTAAGTCAGATGTTCCACAGTTGGATTGCTGGCTCAGGAGGTGGAGTTGGAGCCAGGGGCATTATCAGAGGCCAATGGGAGGAAAGTCTGTGGGGGTGGGTGGGTAGGAGGGGACCTTCAGCTGGAGAACAGATGAGCAGATTTGACAGCCCCATGTCCCTTCCCCATCCAAGCCCAGATGGACCCCTTCTGCTATGAGCAGTGCACTATGGGCCGGTGCTTGGAGGATTCTCTAGCCACTGGAGCTGTACAGAGTGAACCGATAAACCGCTTATAACTGGTTCAGCTCTAGAGAAGTGGGCTGTTTGAATTGTTCTGTGGACAGCTCAGCCCTCACCTCAGAGTCCAGGGGCTGGCAGAGCTACCGTTCTCACCAGCCCCTGTCTTGCAGAGCTCTAATTCACTAGTCACCTCTGCAGCAGAAGGCCTGACAAGAAGCTAGGATAGGAGTCACCACTTAAGTTTCTGAAGCTCAGCCTCCCTATATATAGATAGAGCTAATTTCTGGAGTTCCCCAGAGCTCAGCTAGAACAGCAGCAGTTGGGAAACTTCAGGTTGTGTGTATTTGGTATGAAAAATAAAGAAATTCAGGCTCAGAAAACAAAACAAACAAAACAGCATCCAGTAAGAGAGGAGGTAATTTAATTGGGGGTGGAGGTTGAGAGAGCACACAGGCAGCTATGCAACCCACTCCCATCTCACGTGGCTTGGCTACACTTGCAGATGTGCAGCGCTGGGCATTACAGCTGTGTTCATACAGCTGTGTAGGGAAAGAGCTGGTGTGTGGCCACACTCACAGCTACCAGTGCTGCAGTGTGGCCACATTTGCAGCGCTGTTGGGAGCGGTGCATTATGGGCAGCTATCCCTGCGTTCAAGTGGCAGCAACGTGCTTTTCAAAAGAGGGGGGTGGGGGTGGAGCATGACAGGGAGCGGGGGAGAGAGTGAGTGTGGATTTTTGGAGCCGACACTGTGTGTCAGCTCCCTGCCTTGCAAAAATCTGAAAATTTCCTCGACCCCTCAGTCACTCTTAACTGCAAATAGCCTGCAGACCAGATAAGCAGCTGCTCCAACTGACTCCCTTTCTCCCCCTCCCCCCGCTGTTTCTCTCCTCAAGCAAACACTCATCCCCCTGCCTGCCTCATTCACAGCAAGGTAGTGGGTTATCTCAATTGATTGCTGTGATCAATCTGTAACTGACTGTGACCAAACAAGAGCGGTTTGTGTTTTTTAGATAAGCAGCTCTCAGAGCCCCGAGTTCACAACAAAACAGAGTAATTTAGTTAAAAGCATTCTGGGATATCTCCTAATACCCTGGAGGCCAATAACAGCACTGGTGTGGGGCCACACTTGACAGCGCTGCATCACCAGCGCTGCACTTGTTATACCCCAAGCAGACCAGGTGTTCAGCCAGCACTGCAGCCAGGGAGTTGCAGCGCTGGATGTGCCTTGCAGGTGTGGACAGTTACTAAGTTGCAGCGCTGTAAAGCCTCCACCAGCGCTGCAACTCTCCAGTGTGGCCAAGCCCGTAATGACTGTTGGCCAATGGTGCTTTATTGGGCCCCAAGGAGGTGGCGTCCCTTTCTGATATCTGCAATGGACAGCTGACACCCAGAAGCAGGATATTTAATTCCTATAGATCTTATCAAATGGATATTCACTTATCCAGACTCTCTCATTAAAAACAGAATTCAACTACAGCCTCTGACCCTGCAAGCATCCCACACTATGGGACATAGTGTTTCCTGACTCCAACCATCATGAGTTGCTTGCCATCACCTCTCCTTTGTTTTCCCATTCCCTGCCTCCTTCCCCAGCACTGTTTCAACATTCCACTCTGGCTTATCAAGCTGTATCCCATTGCTTTCATAAACACTTGCCACACAGATCATCCCTCCACCACCTCTTCCTGTTCTCTCTCTCCTAGCTAGATTGCTGCCCATCAATATTGACATTCCAACTCTGAGAATCACTCTGTCAGGAGTCAGCAATGTGCTATGGGCAGAGCTATCAGCCAGCAACCCCTTTGGGTTCTTCTTGCAAATTTCCGATAGCCTTTCCATTTGTGAATTAGCCCTCTGTCTCACACAGGGACAGAGCCTCTGCTGGTGTCAGTGTAGCTCCATTGTAGTCAGAGTATTTGCCCAGCTGATGAGGGAGGGGAGATTGGGTTCCCTGGAGTCAAAGGAAGAAAGTTCCAGGCTCAGTTAAACTAAAGCTCCTATCTCCCCACTCCAGGAAGCAGGAGAGAACGGATGTCACGGCAGAGGAACACTGAGGGGTAACTTCTGGCCTCTCTGTGTTCAAGCAATAATTGGCTCTTGCCAGGCTTGCTGATCCTACAGAACATGGTAAGGCATATAAGGAATGGTGTCTTTGAGGGTCCAGCTGTACAGCTATGCTCTGGCACTGGAAGTGGAGGAGTTCTGGGAACATGTCAGATGCTCTCCATCTCTTCCTCTAGTGGGATTATTTTCCCCCTTTGCAATCAGCTTACGTGGCACCCCGTGTGTTCAGCAGCATGAAGTTAAACACTAGTTGTGAAGTGTGGCCCGTGATTGGTGGGGGGAGCTAGCCATGCCTCCACCTTTATCATCATTTAGAAGATTGAGGGCAGAATGCAGGGCCCACCCGCACACCTGTTTCTCTTCATCTGACCCTTTAAGGGTGAAGATCAGAGCGCGTGCAAGCTGCATTTGCCTTCCAGCAACCTGCTTCTATCAGGCACCAGACAGGATGGCTGCACAGTGTGGGCTGGAGAGCCTACTTCATTTTTCTTAATGAATTTTAAGGGCTGTCAGAAACAATGGGGGAGGTATCCATGAGGATTTCCTGCTCTCTAGCCAGGAAAGACAGACACAGATGCTACCCTCCAGCTCCAACTACTGCAGCAAGGCCTCCAAAACAGCACGTGCCTCTCCCACATAACAGACTGATTCAGCTCCAAGGCAGCCTGAGCCTCCAGCTGTGCAGAGCTCTGGTCCAACCCTGAATGTCAGGGTTTTGTGGATCAAAGCAAACCAAAACTCCCAGGCAGGGAGCAATGCTTCAAAAGGAGGGAACTGGGACAGCTCAGAATGCAGTGGGGTGGAGCTGGAAGGAGATGTGTGTACAAGTAGAACTACCTGTGTGACGAGCAGCAACGGGGAAAGAAACAACCAAGCTTCACAGGGGTTTGGGTTTCCAAGAGCGACTTAGGCCTGGTCTACGCTACGCTTTTAAACTGAATTTAGCAGCGTTAAACCGATTTAACCCTGCACCCGTCCACACAACGAGGCCCTTTATATCAATATAAAGGGCTCTTTAAACTGATTTCTGTACTCCTCCCTGACGAGAGGAGTAGCATTGAAATCGGTATTGCCATGTTGGATTAGGGTTAGTGTGGCCGCAAATCGACTGTATTGGCCTTCGGGCGGTATCCCACAGTGCACCATTGTGACCGCTCTGGAAAGCGATCTGAAGTCAGATGCACTGGCCAGGTAGACAGGAAAAGCCCCGTGAACTTTTGAATTTCATTTCTTGTTTGGCCAGTGTAGAGCGCTCACCAGCACAGGTGACCACGCAGAGCTCATCAGCACAGGGAACAATGCAGTCTCCTGAGAATCGAAAAAGAGCTCCAGCATGGACCGCACAGGAGGTATTGGATCTGATCGCTGTATGGGGAGAGGATTCCGTGCTAACAGAACTCCGTTCCAAAAGACGAAATGAAAAAACATTTGAAAAAATTTCCAAGGCCATGATGCAGAGAGGCCACATCAGGGACTCAGTACAGTGCCGTGTGAAAGTTAAGGAGCTCAGACAAGCCTACCAGAAAACCAAAGCAGCAAACGGAAGGTCCGGGGCAGGGCTGAAAACATGCTGCTTCTATGCTGAGCTGCATGCAATTCTAGGGGGATCCGCCACCAGTACCCCACCCCTGTCCGTGGATTCCAAGGTGGGGGTGGTAATCTCAGCCATGGCTGAGGATTCTGTGGACGGGGAAGATGAGGAGGAGGAAGAGGAGGACGAGCTTGCAGAGAGCACACAGCACTCTGTTCTCCCCAACAGCCAGGAGCTTTTTCTCACCCTGACGGAATTACTCTCCCAGCCCGCCCAAGCCACTATCCCAGACAATGAAACCATGGAAGGGACCTCTGGTGAGTGTACCTTTGTAAATATAAAACATGGTTTAAAAGCAAGCATTTTTTAATGATTAATTTGCCCTGAGGACTTGGGTCTAAAAGTCTGTTAACATGTCCCTGGAGAATTTCCGCTCCATCCCCAGACATCTCCATGAAGCTCTCCTGGAGGTACTCCAAAAGCCTTTGCAGAAAGTTTCTGGTCAGGGCAGCCTTATTCCGTCCTCCATGGTAGGACACTTGACCACGTCATGCATGTAGCAAGTAATCTGGTATCATTGCATGACAAAGCCTAGCTGCGTATGGTCCCAGTGTTTGCTGGCATTCAAGCAACATCCGTTCTTTATCTTGCTGTGTTATACTCAGGAGAGTGATATCGTTCATGGTAACCTGGTTGAAATTCAGGAATTTAATTAAGGGGACAGAGATGGCCATTCCTACTGGGCTGTTTGCCTGTGGCTTAAAAGAAATCCTTCCCTGCAGGTAGCCAAGCAGGGGGAAGGGGGGGTGATTGGAGCTGAGCTTTTTTGTGTTTGGCTAGCGGGGATCTTCCCAGCTACCAGCCATGTTGTGGTGGGAGGGGGGGTAAAGCGATCATCCTAGAGAATTAGATGGGGGTGTGGTTTCTGCTGCTGCATGTTAACAGGAAAGAAGCAGCACTGAACGAGCTTTGCTTGGTATTTGGGAAAGGAGGGCACTGTGTATATGAAGGCTGCAGAAGCGGAAAGACAGTGGCTTACCATGGCTGCATGCAAGTTGAATTCTGCTGCCTGGACCTGCGTCTGTGAGATCAACACCAGAGCTGCAGGCACTCAATATTAAGATGCAAAATGCGACCTTGTAGTGAAATCACATGTGTTATGTAAGGTGAATAGTGTTGTTCACCGTGAAAGACTATAACCATTGTTCTGTAAAACGTATCTTTTTAAATACTTCTCTCCCTTTTTTTCCCCTCCCTCATGCAGCTGCAAATTTTTCAAGCCTCCCTACTCCATCCCGAAGACTCTCTCAGATAAGGCGGTGGGAAAAAAAAGAGACGCGAGACGAAATGTTCTAGGAAATCATGGAAGTGACCCGCAATGAAAGAGCTCATCTGAATGAGTGGAAGGACATGATATCAAATTACAGGAAAGATGCCAGTGAACGTGAGGACAGGAGGGACGCTCGAGATGAGAGGTGGTGGCAGGAAGACCAGAGGAGGCATGATGCAACGCTGGGGCTGCTGCGTGATCAAACTGACATGCTCCGGCGTCTGGTGGAGCTTCAGGAACAGCAGCAGGATCACAGAGTGCCACTGCAGCCCCTGTGTAACCACCCTCACCATGTTGCATATCCTCCTCACCCAGACATGTAAGAACGCGTGGGGTGAGGCTCCGTGCACCCGCCCACTCCAGCCCCATGGACAGCCCAACCAAAAGGCTCTCATTATTTTGAAAAAAATTTTAGTGGCCTTTTCCTTCCCTACTATCCTCCTCCCAAACCACACCTGGGCTACCTTGTCAGTTCTCTCCCTCTTTTTATAATGAATTAATAAAGAATACATGATTTTTAAACGATAGTGAGTGACTTTATTTCCTTAAGCAAGCTGTAATTGAAGGGGGAAGGTGGGTTGCTTACAGGAAATGAGTCAATCGGGGGGGCGGGGTTCATCAAGGGGAAACAAACAGCAGTCACACCATACCCTGGTCTGTGATGAAACTCGTTTTCAAAGCTTCTCTGATGCGCGCCGCTTCCTGGTGTGCTCTTCTAATCACCCTGGTGTCTGGCTACGCGTAATCAGCGGCCAGGTGATTTGCCTCAGCCTTCCACCCCACCATAAAGGTCTCCCCCTTACTCTCACAGAGATTGTTATTGCTGCTTGCTGTGTGCTCCACAAAGGGGACATTGGTTTGGCTGAGGTCTGAGCGAGTCAGTAATGTGCGCCAGCGCACCTTTAAACAGCCAAATGCACATTCTACCACCATTCTGCACCTGCTCAGCCTGTAGTTGAACAACTCCTGACTACTGTCCAGGCTGCCTGATGCCATGGCTCATGAAGCCATACACAAGGGGTAGGCTGGGTCCCCCAGGATAACTACAGGCATTTCAACATCCCCAACTGTTATTTTCTGGTCTGGGAAGTAATTCCCTTGCTGCAGCTGTTTAAACAGAGTAGTGTTCCTGAAGATGCGAGTGTCATGAACCCTTCCCGGCCATCCCACGTAGATGTTGGTGAAACGTCCCTTGTGATCCACCAGTGCTTGCAGCACCATTGAAAAGTACCCCTTGCGGTTTATGTACTGGGTGCCCTGGTGCTCCGGTGCCAAGATAGGGATATGGGTTCCATCTATCGCCCCACCACAGTTAGGGAATCCCATTGCAGCAAAGCCATCCACTATGACCTGCACATTTCCCAGAGTCACAACCTTTCATAGCAGTAGCTTAATGATTGCTTTGGCTACTTGCATCACAGCAGCCCCCACAGTAGATTTTCCCACTCCAAATTGATTCCCGACTGACCGGTAGCTGTCTGGCGTTGCAAGCTTCCAGAGGGCTATTGCCACTCGCTTCTCCACTGTGAGGGCTGCTCTCATCTTGGTATTCTGGCGTTTCAGGGCAGGGGAAAGCAAGTCACAAAGTTCCATGAAAGTGCCCTTACGCATGCGAAAGTTTTGCAGCCACTGGGAATCGTCCCACACCTGCAAAACTATGCGGTCCCACCAGTCTGTGCTTGTTTCCCGGGCCCAAAATCGGCGTTCAATGGCTAGAACCTGCCCCATTACCATCAGGATCTCCTAAGCGCAGGGGCCCGCGGTTTGAGAGAATTCTGTGTCCATGTTCTCATCACTCTCATCGCCGCGCTGCCGTAGCCGCCTCCTCCTCACCTGGCTTTGCAGGTCCTCGTTCAGCATAGACTGCACAATAATGCGCGAGGTGTTTACAACGTCCATGATTGCTGTCTTGAGCTGAGCAGGGTCCATGCTTGCTGTGCTATGGCGTCTGCACAGTTCACCCAGGAAAAAAAGGCGCGAAACGGTTGTCTGCTGCTTTCACGGAGGAAGGGGTGAGACTGTACCCAGAACCGCCCGCAACAATGTTTTTTGCCCCCATCAGGTACTGGGATCTCAACTCAGCATTCCAAGGGGCGGGGGAGACTGTGGGAACTATGTGATAGCTACCCACAGTGCAACGCTCCAGAAATCAACACTAACCTCGGTACATGGACGCACACCGCCGAATAATGTGCTTAGTGTGGCCGCGTGCACTCGACTTTATACAATCTGTTTTAAAAATCCGGTTTCTATAAAATCGGAATAATCCCGTAGTGTAGACATACCCTTAGGAAAGGGATTCTACCTCTCCCCCTGTGGCTAGTCACCAATCTGGGGTAGTTTAACAATTGGCGCCTGTTTTACACTTACACTCACCCTCCTTCACCCATTAATGCAGCCACTTTCTTCATTTAGCTTGGACAGTGAAATGAAACCGCTCAGGTTCACTTCCTCAGTTCTCCAACACCATAACGAGCTTGTTGCATTTCAGCCAATACAGCAGGGAAAGAGTTAAATCTCTCCAGCCCCACCCATAAAAACCCTCACCAGTTCCTGAAATACAATATAGTGTCCTCTCCCCATACCTTCTCACTATATATTGGGCGGGGGGCGAGGAGATGGGAAGGAGAGTAGGAGCATAAAATACTTGAAAAATAGGACTCCATCCAAGTACCAGCCCCCCTTAGATGATCTGCAGCTGGAAGCAGGCAGGAGATGAGCTGCTGTTCATAGGGCTATTGTCCTCCCCCAGCAACACCAGACTGGAAGTGAACTCTCCCCCCCAGACTCTCTTTCAGGCTAACACTATATGATGAGGAAAAGCCCTCAGGAAGTTCCTGCCAAAAAGCTAGTGATATAGAGAAAAGATCCAGTCCCTCTCTGCAAAGCTGCTTCTGACAGACACAAACCAATCATGCCCTGGTGGGAAAACTTCAGCCACTGGCTTGAAAGGAAGATTCTGAGGAGGAGGAAAGACTAGAGACACACACACAGAGGTCATAAGTTCCCCTGCACAACAGGAACAGAAACTCCTCTAGCATTGGGAAGCATCCCCTTCAAATGAACGACACAAATCCCCAGTACAACACACAAGAGGACGCAATTAGAAAGAGACATGAAAACTCCTTTAGTGGTCTGGAAGAAGGAATGACCAGTGAGGTGGCAAACTTCAAGGTGACAAAGTTATCTGTTAGTCAAGACCTGAGAAGACTATGGAGAAATTCATAAGCATCTAACCAAGCTAGGTGAATGGGCAGCAGAATAGTAGAGAAAATTCAGTGCTGACAGATGCAAGATAATGCATACTGGAAGTAATCTGGACTCATACATACTGCTGGGCTCTAAATTAACTGTAATTGCTGCAGGATGAGACTTGGGTGTCATTTTAGACAACTCAATGTGAAGCAGATGTCAGTAAAAGAATGTAGTAGGATCAATAACAAATGGTATAGAAAATATAATGCCTTTAGAGAAGCAGCGTGGTCCAGAAAATAGGGCACTGAGCTGGGTCTTCAGAGAACTGCAGTCTATTCCTGCCATTGACCTGTGTGTGACCCTAGGCAAGTCACTTCCCTTCCCTGTGCCTCTAGCTGGTCTATTTAGATTGCAAGCTCTTCAGGAGAGCACAAAGTACAGGACCTAGTATAAAGGCTCTCCCCCACAAGTCTCAGCTGGGGCCTCTAGGCATTACTATAATACATATAAACTAACTCCCTTTATATAAACTAATGCGACACTGTCACCTAGAATATGGTGTTCAGTTTTAGTCATGCTATCTCAAAAAGGATAGGACACAAACAGAGGGGCACATGTCACAGAGGGGTTAAAAAAAAAAAGCCATTCACCCTCAATGAATAGGATGCTTTCCCAGGCAAGTGCCTTCACCTCTTCCAGAATTTAAGCTTTCACTTAAATATCATCAAGTACCATACCCGTCTAGTCTTTCATGGTCACAAAGAAAGGCTTTGTAACCATGAACTGAGTGAAGTCAGCGCACTGATGTCTCCCTAAGCCTGCAGGCACACAGCTCTAGTGCCTCTGCTGCTGCTCAGAGCTTCCACAAGCTGCAGTAGAGTGAAAACTGACTCAAGGCCCTTCCACTTTTATTACTCTTTCAGGTGCTGTGGTAGCAATGCAACTGACAAGAATCTGATCAGTTTCATTCTGCTAGGTCTTGGAGAAAATTCTGAGTAACAGCAGGGTAAGTGCTAGAGCTAGTAACTAGAGAAGCCCTACCCCTCCTGCAGCAAGGCAAAAGGTTATGTAGTGGAAACATCTTCCTTCCAGCAGTCAGAAAGCTGACGGAGGCATCATGCCCAAACAGTGCTGACTGCATCTCCTCCTGCAGTCTTTCATATCTGTTTGAAACACAGGTGCAAGGTTGGGCAATGTTAGGAGGGGAAGGGGGAAAAAATAAGGAAATAGGAAATGAATATTGAGGCAATTCAGGAAGAAATATAACATGGTCTATAAAGGAGAGAGTGTGGAGTAGAAGGAACTCAGGAATGGCAATTAGTAAGGACCAGTGGAACACTCATTTCATGAGTTTTACCTGCATCCATCAAATAATGTATTCAATTCAGCTACAGAGCTGGTTAAATACTATGGATGAAGATGGTCTGATACTATTCAGAACATATTAACCTGTTAGAATAGTAAAATTAATACACCTCTACCCCGATATAATGAGACCCAATATAACACGAATTCAGATATAATGCGGTAAAACAGCGCTTTATAAAAGAGGTTGCTTTATCTTCTCCAGTGTAACTGGATGTTCTCATTAGCCATATACATGTCTTTTTATGGTTGCATGACACCTGCAAAGCCAGAGTTGGGAGATACATTAACCTCTGGAGTACCAAGCTCAAAGACCCTTTTCATGCTGAGATAATCCCAGCTCAGTCAATGTTACGGAAGAGCTATTTGAACTGTGCACCGACTCCAGGTACAGATAGAGAGGGGAATCCTGCTGCAGAGATAGCTGCACTGATCCTAGTGGAAAAGGAAGCAAATCTGCCTACGTGACAGACAGGCATTTTGCTCCAACACCCTCTGCACATCATCTTTACTCCTGGGAAAAGCTTTGCATTTCCACAGGGACTCTCCTCATTTAGATCCCTCTGTAATGCGGAGAGGGGACAGGAAAGAACCATCCCTATTCTAACTCTCAGCATCTTCTCTCCACTCTGAAGCACAATCAAGCCCAGCAAAGAGCAGGAACTGACCCTAACCCTGCAGCTGCAATCTGATTTCCCTGGACCACAATGCTTTGTACATTTCGCTACTCTGGTTATGGGGCTAGATGTGATGGATTCTGAAATGACCATTCATGTCACCAGCCCATGCCTAACATTGAACCTTAAAAGGTAACAGGAAGCAAGGCAAGGTCCACACTGAATGCCTTCCACCAAGGAACAAGAGATGAGTGAAGACTAGTACCTATGGGCTCAGCCATTAGCTAACCCCTTCCCATTTCAGGATTCTCTGTCTGGTGGGTGCACTGTCAGCCCCTCCTGTGTCAGGGCCAGGCTCTGTACCACATTGAAGGCTTGTGGGGCACTGGGGCTGGAAAATCCCCAGTCAGTCTGCTTTTCTCCCTTCCTCAGAGAGGCAGACTACAGAACGCTGTGAAAGCCCATCCCTCCATCCAGAACCCTTCTGGTGCAATCCCACCACTGCTCCCTTTCACTCCAGGAATAGCAGATCCCTTGAGACAGCGAGAAAGATAAACTTCCCTGAGAACAAGAGAGCAGTTCTCATCCACCAGTAGAAGTGTGCAGCCAGACCTTCCACTGGACATCCATGTGATCTCTCTGGGCCTGGTTCTCTGCTGCCTTGCTCTCACATAAGAGCTGAGCAGGATTTTCTATTCAATGAAAGCTTGAGATTTTGGGGGGAAAAAAAGGATTCTGTACTGGAATCAAAAAGAGCTCAGAATTTCAGAGAACAGCTCCAGGAAGGCAGCCCGGAGAGAGAGCTTCCCCAGGAAACCCCAGCTCATTGCAGGCTATGGGGGCTTGCAAAGAAGCTGGGAGCCTAGAAGCCCAGGCTGCGGGTGAACCAGGCAGGGGACCATTGGAATGTCATCAAAAAATCAACATATTCCCACGAAGCCATTTGATCTCCATGAATTGGCATTTTTCCAACCAGCACCAAGTTACACATATGCAGAGAGGGTGTTAGTGACTTCCCCAATGCCTTGCAGATCAGACCCTTACCCTTTTTACTGGTCAGGAAAGCAACATCCTGTAGGTGGTGCAAATTTCAGGCATGGTTGTCATTAAAAGGAACTGAAACTTCAAATCACCAGGGTACCTCAACCAGCACTGAAATTCTCTTGATCCACAGATCAATGCACACTCCCCCATGCTAAAGTCCCCACCGATGTAGAGGAATCCCCACAGCCAGCCTTTGGAGCCCACAAAGCCCCTCCCCTTGCTAAGGCGTAGGACCCAGAAATGTAACATGAGAACCCATGTATAGAGAAGGAAGATCCCCTCGAAGAGATTTCCCTCACTGTGCAAGTGAGTGGGGCTGACAGCTAGTCTCAAAATTAGTTACAGTCCCACCACAGCTACCCAGCTCTGGCTATTAGAGCCACAAAACCCATAGCCACAGGTCCTGGAATGCAGGGAGGACCCCTGTCAGTTCATTGCTGGGCAGGGCCAGCTAGGATTCTGCCAACACTAGGCCCTCTGCTGTTCCCCTACCCAGCCACCTGCCATAGGCTGAGCCAGCTCCTCTAGGCAGCCTGCAGGCCCTCTTGCCAAAAGGAGGGGCAGCTCACCAGCCTGGTCTAGTGGACTGAGCTAGAGACCAAGAACCAGAAGCCAGTCCCAGTACTCACACCAAGGCCCAGTACTCACTGTGGCCTTGGTGATGCCACACAGGCCAAAGAATTCAAACAAACATGTAAACTTGGGCACCTCAGTAAAGGCAACTTATAGTCTCCCCCCACTTCCCCAGAGGAGCTGAGCGCACACAGCTAGCTAGCCACCTTCAAAATCCATATTTGGATTCATGTGCCAGGAAGCTGTGGGTACTCAGTACCTCTGAGCAAAACAAAGCCACAGTTGAGGGCCCCAATTGTACTTACCCATATTTGAGTAGTCTTAAATTACAACTCAATTTCCCCATCTGTAAAATGGGGACAATCCTGACCTACCACATAGAAATATAGGAGATGCAGCATGTAGTTAATATTTGTAAGATCTTGCCCAGGCCCTAAAACTCATCAGAAGGTGCATACAAGCCTTGAGTGCCCTGGGACCAAGCTGCCCCCAGAACCAGAGTTTATTTTGACAGCTGCTCCTTGGCAAAGTCTTTTCTAACCAGTGGCATCTATGTACAGACCTCAGCACAGGCTGCTGGGCTCCAGTTCTGCAGCTGGAGGGGAGAGGGATGAGCCAGTTAAATCTATGGCACATTCCAAACACACACCTCCGCTCAGTAACCCTGCCTAAAAATCTTCCAACCCAACACTTCTGTGATCATACCCCACAAGACAGTGAGCCAGCCAGAAGGGACTCGAGAGGTCAAGTCCAGCCCTCTACGCTGAAGCAGAGGCAAGTCTACCTAGATCATCCCTGACAGGGTGTTTGTCTAACCTGTTCTTAGAAACCTCCCATGCTGGGGATTGCACAGCCTCCCTTCGGAGCCTGTTCCAGAGCTTAACTACCCGTATAGTTAGAAAGTTTTTCCTAATATCTAACCGAAATCTCCCTTGCTGCAGATTAAGCCCATGACATGTCCTACTTTCAGTAGACATGGGGAACAATTGATCGCAGTCTTCAAATGTGTTAAGGGAGGTTATAAAGAGCACAGTGATCAGGTTGCACCCTCCCAGGAGTCTTCTTCTCTCAAGAATTAAATATCCCCTTGCCTTGTTTTTGTTTTATGTTTTCCTCATAAGTCAGGTTTTCTAAGCCTTATGACATTTTGTTGCTCTTTTCTGAACTCTCTCCAATTTGTCTATATCTTTCCTAGAGTGTGGTACCCAGAACCAGATACAGTACTCCAACTGAGGCCTCACCAGTGCAGAATAGGGTAAAACAATTATGTCCCGTGTCTTCAACACGACGCTCCTGTCAATACACCCAGAATAATAATAGCCTTTTTCACCACTGCACCACATTGTTGGCTCATATACAATTTGTGATCCACTATAGCTCTCAGATACTTTCCTGCAATACTACTACCTAGCCAGTTATTCCCCATTTTGTAGTTGGGTATTTGATTTTTTCCTTCCTAAGTAAAGTATTTTGTACTTGTCTTTACTGAATTCCATCTTGTTGATTTCAGACCCGTTCTCCAATTTGTCAAGGTCATTTTGATTTCTAATCCTGTCCTCCAAAATGCTTGCAACACCTCCAGGCTTGACGTCATCTGCAGATTTTATAAGCATACTCTCCACTCCATTATCCAAGTCATCAGTGAAAGTATTGACTATTACTAGACCTAGGACTGACCCATGTGTGACCCCACTAGATACACCTTCTCAGTTGGGCAGCAAACCATTGATAACTACTCTTTGAGTACATCTTCCACCCAGTTTCGCATGGAGCTTATAGTAATTTAATCAGACCACATTTCCCTAATTTGCTTATGAGCATGTCATGTGGGACTATGTCAAAAGCCTTACTCAAATCAAGATCTATCACATCGACTGTTCGCTGGAGGGGAGGGGAGGGCACACTCGGTCAGTAACCTTGTCTCTCACACACACGTCCTTTATTTGAGGAGAGAGAAAGGAGAGCAGGAGTTCCTATTGGGATCTTTGGTTCCGAGAGGAAGTGGAGTTGTTGCAGAGTGTTTAACAGGCCTGTCAAGCAATACTGAGACCAGCGTTGGGAAATCACCTGGAGGGGGCACAAGGGCAGGGAAAAAAAGAGTCTCCATTCAATCCTGCACTTCTCTGGTGGAACTGCCTACAAGGGAGCCAGTTTCACCACTTCCTAAAGACCACTAGACAGCCATCAGACGATAATGTGCTTTGATTAGGCCCAGCATAGGCTGGATTCTGACAATGGGAAGGCTTTGTATCCCAGCCAGCTCTTACTAGTAATGCATTTCACTGGACAACAACAGATGTTTAATAAAGAAGCTGCATTGTGGCCTCCTAGGCCATCACATTACTACTGCTCCTTTGACAGTTCTAGTCATGGGCATCAGTCTGAGTCCTCATCTGCCTATTACCACTTACGCCAGCAACAAGGCTTCTGCAACACATGGGCAGGGCCGACCTTATGGGTGGGCGACTGCCCAGATCACTGTGGCCAAGAGGCAAGGAACGGGGTGGGCCTGGGGTGCGAGGCTGCAGAAGGGAGCTCAGGGCCAGGAGGAATGGGTAGGGAGCCTGAGGGCCAGGGGGGCCAAAATACAAGTTTGACCAGGGCACCATTTTCCCCTAAGGCTGGCCCTGCATATGGGCTTCAGAGGCACACAATCCAGGAGGCTTCTAAGGCCTGGTCTACACTAGGAGTTTGTCGAATTTAGCAGCATTAATTCGACTTAACCGTGCACCCATCCACACCAGGAAGCTAATTAGTTCGAATTCTGTACTCCTCCCCGACGAGGGGAGTAGCGCTAAATTCGACATGGCTGTCGAATTAGGCTATGTGTGGACAGAAATCGACCTTAGTAGCTCCGGGAGCTATCCCACAGTGCACCACTCTGTTGACGCTCTGGACAGCAGTCCGAGCTTGGATGTTCTGACCAGCCACACAGAAAATGCCCAGGGAAAATTTGACACGCTCCGGCTCCTTGTGGATGTTCTGCAGGACCGCAGGCAGGAGGACAGAGCCCCCCTGCACTGTATCTGCAACCGCCCTCCCCCGCCACAAAGTCCCAAACCCCCCTCACCCAAAGTAATAAGAAGGAGGGGCGACAGGGGCCGTGAAAACTGTCACTGCACCCCTGCAGAGTGCACAAATACAAGAAGGCTCTCATTCCCTAAATGTTGAGAAGTCCTTCCCTTCCTGGCTCACCGAAGCCCCAATCCCAGTTTCATCCCCTAACTGTGTAGTTGATTTTTAAAAGTAGTTTGCTGTTAATTACTATTTCCGTCAAGTTTTTCTACAGAAGACTGTCTGTGAAGGGGGGGAGGGGGGAAGCGGGTTGTTAATTGCATAGGACAGTCACCTTTACCAGACTACAGACATGGGGGCAGGATCAACAGCAGGTCACACACACAGTGCAGTCAGTAGGCACCCTGGTCGGTCTGGGAGGTGTTTTCCATGTTCTGTGTGGGTGGGGGGTATGTGACTTTGTGGCATGGGAGGGCGGTTACAGAACTTATGCAGCGGTCCTTGTCCCGGACCACAGAGCCACGCAGCAGGGGAATCTGTAACCGTCCTCCCCCGCCACAAGGTCACGTAGACCCTGCGCACAGAGTCCCGAAAAGGAGGGATGGCAGGCTCCATTGAAACAACCAGTCCGGCACTGCAGACCGCTCTAGGAGCGGGAGCCTATCATTCCTCGAGTGTAGAAGCGGTGTTAACATCACTGCACACCCTACCCACCACAGTCTGCATCCCTGTTTCAACCCTTTAATGCGAATTCATTAATAAAGAAAACGTTAATTAACAATGTTCCATTAACTTTATTTTTAAACGTGTGTTGGAAGGGGGGGAAACGTGGTATGTAACCGCAGAAGAAAGTCAACAGTAACTGAAGCAGGGGCAGGTTCAGTTTCTCTGTAAAGAAACTGAACAGTCACAGGTTACCCTGCTCCCTGAGGAACCTAGCTTTTAAAGCCTCCCGGATGCACAGCGCTTCCCGCTGGGCTCTTCTAATTGCACGGCTGTCTAGCTGAGCGTAATCAGCAGCCAGGCGATTTGCCTCAACCTCCCATCCCGCCATAAAGGTCTCCCCCTTGCTCTCACAGAGATTGTGGAGCACACAGCAAGCTGCAACAACAATGGGGATATTGGTTTCGCTGAGATCCGAGCGAGTCAGTAAGCTCCTCCATCTCCCCTTGAGACGTCCGAAAGCACGTTGAATGATGACAGTTACCCAAGACCACCCTCGACACATTTTTCCCCCCCAGCATGCATTGTGGGGAAATCCCAGAATTCAAATGGGCAGCGGGGACTGCGGGAACTGTGGGATAGCTTCCCACAGTGCACCGCTTCCAATGTCGACGCTTGCCCCGTTAGTGTGGACTCACAAAGTTGAATTAGTGTCCTTGGTGTGGACACACAAATTCGACTTCGTAAGGTCGATTCCACAAATTCGAATTAAGTTAAATCGAACTAATCTGGTAGTGTAGACATACCCTTAGTTAGTTCAAGTTTGTTTATCCTGTTTGAATTTCTTATTTTCCATAATCAGCTGGATCCATTTACTAAATGCTAACAAAAGCCCTCTTCCCCAACCCTCTAGAGAAAGCCTGGTCCCTTTGCAAAGGAATGCCAGCTCACCAAGAGCAGCACATGCTGCCTAGAACCCAGGTTTGGTGAGCGACAAGCTCTCGCTATACTCCCCTTCCACGGTCTAACACAGCTGCTTAGTTTAGAGCACCATTTCTCAAATGCAGCCACCAGGGCATTTCCCTGCAGCCATGACAGCTTCCTGGGCAGTGACTGAGGGTGGGGGCAGCAAAGCATCGGCCCCTCCCCCCCTCACTCCTGGATGTGTCACTTTGCACATCTCCAGAGACAGGTGGGCAGGGGTAAAAGTAACTTAATAGACTTACTGATACAAAAAGCAGCTGGGTCCTGGGCAAGGGTGTGTGTGTGTGTCGAGGGGGGGGGGAGCTCTGGACCCCTGGAAGGGGCAGTGCCTCGGGCAGAAGGGACGGGGCTGCGGCCAGGGCCAGACTCCCCCAGCCAGCCCTTCAGCACTGCCCAGGGCTCCAGCGGTGATTTAAAGGGCCCAGGGCTCTGGCCACTGGCACAGTAGTGGTAGCGGTGGCTGGGAGTCCCAGGCCCTTTTAAAATCGCCAGGCCCCAGGGCAGCTGCCCCTTTTGCCTCCCCCCCACTTCAGCGGCCCTGCTGATATGATCAGCTGTGTACTGGTGGCCACTTTCTTACCGGACCCACTTACTTTCACCTCTGCAGGTGGGGCATAATGCTGAAGGAGCAAGGCGAGTTCTCTACCTGGGGGAGGGCTTAATTGGGCTCAGACTTCAGCCCTGGGTGGTTGGTGGCAGAGACCTGGGGAGCCTGGCTGCAGACTAGGGCTCCAGCTCTGGGGCTGCAGACTCCAAGCCCTGGCCGCACAGCAGCAGGCTCCAATCCCTGGCTCTGGCCATGTGGTGCTGACCCCTAATCCCACCAGTGGCCGCTGACCCCCATCCGTGCACTCTGCCCCCCAGCCCTAGTCACTGACTAGGAGTGCTGGCTCCAGGCGCTGACCTTGAGCTCCAGCGGCTGCCGGCCCTGGGTGCAGATCCCCAGCACTGGACTTGGGCTCTGGCAGGTGCAGTCTCTGGATGCCGAACCCTAGCCCTGGGGCAGCAGGCACAAATCCCAAGCGCCAGGCCCAAACTCAGCATCAGCCAAACCCCGGCCCCGCACTCTGACCCCCACCCCTGGCTGTCGACCCTGGGTTCCAGCAGGTACTGGCCCTGGGCACCCATTCCCAGACACCAGCCCTGAGTACAGATTCCCAGTCCAGGTCACGCAGCAGCAGGCACCAGCCCCAGGCTCTGGCAGGTGCTGGCCTTGGATGCCGACCCCCAGTCCTGGTCACGCAGCAGCAGGCTTGGACAGGTGCTGGCCCAGGACAGACTCCTAGCTCTGGCTGTGTAGCAGCAGCTGGCATAGACCCCAGGCACCAACCCTGGGTGCCGACCCTCAGCCCCAGTCACACAGCTGCATGGCATTGGATGCCAATCCCTGGCCACCAATCCCTGGCCCTAGCCATGCAACTGCAGGCACGAACCTTGGGTTCCAGTAGGTGCTGGCCCAGGGTGCCAATCCCCAGCCCCAGGCACCAACCCACACCTCTGACTACGCAGTGGCAGGGCCCCCACATCCATCACCCCAGCCTCTGCTGCCTCACCCCTCCATCCATCCTCCCTGGCCTCCGCCGCCTCACCTCCAACCCCTTCATCCAGGTCCTAGCTTGCCAGGACTTACTATAAAAAGTGATATTAACAAACATACAAATATCACTTTTCACAGCATTATTTTTATTATCGAGTCTTCAAAAAACCCTACATAAATTACAATTATCTGGATGTGTATACATGCATATGTATTTGTTTCTCCTAAAGTTAATTAAGTAGTTTAGGGGGAAAAGTGTCAGCGTGGCCACTAGCAAGAGTTTTACTCATCTCTGACTCAATAACAGCAGGAGGGGCTTTTTTGCATGTGCGCCTCTGCAAGGAAAGCATCCGCTGTTATCTTCACCCTGGTGTGTTGCCAACCAAGTGTGTTACAACGAGCCATAGTTTTCCTGAGGGTTAGATGGATTTGCAGCTTTGGAATAGGAAAATGTCTCTCTCTTTCCACCCCCTACCCCCCATCCTCTCTGCTTCTAACCAGGGCCAGCACATGTGGACCTTAAGAACTGATAGTCAGCCATACTTCTAGCCACAGGACATTCAGGAAAGTTTACTTGCCCTGCTGCAGGGAACCCCTTGCCTGGGCTCAGTGTGGTGCAGATCACCATAGATGTACAGCATTCTTTGTTCTTCCAAGGACCCATTTGCCTTCTATTATAGCAATCAAGAATGTCACCAAAATTGGAGGCCTTGCCAGGAACCAGCTGGGCAGATCCCTGTTGTCACAGCTGCATACACACCTTGCCTTACCTCTGCCACCAAGTACGTTCTCACTTTGCTGCATCATGAGTCACATTAACTATAATACACCAGTTTGGGATATTAGAAGCACAAGCACCAATAAGCTCTCCCTGCTGCTTCTGCTTGAGCATAGCAAGTTAAGAACGGACTACAAGAGAGCTGGCTATGAAGTTTGCACCGATCTGGTGAGTTCCTTTTAAAGGGTGTGTGTGTGTGTTTTGGCAGCAATCATTGCAGAGGGGAAATCAAAGCTAGAAAGGAAAAGCCATCAGTACACCACCCTGCCAATAAAGAATCTCTTCCCTGTTTTACAGGAGAGCCTACTACTGCTGCTGAGCATGTTTCACTTTGAAGTGGAGAACAACTGTGCCCTATTGGACTCTAATCCGTGGCCTTACCTTGTGGGTTCAATAGTCTGCTCCGAGACACAGGACTTCAGCAGCGACAGACACAGTGTTACTGAGACAGCTATACAGAGCTAGGCCCACGCACTAAAGGCCTCACATGAGCCCAGAATACTTGAGTCACCAGAAAACCTAGTGCAAGAACAATTCAGCATTGGTTCCCAGATAGAGATTTCCACACACACCCTCCACCTTCTATGGGATTTTTTTCATGGGGGAGCAGGCACCTGTGTGTTTTCAACAAGCAAGAGAACAGATAAAACCCACCCCCATCACTGCAGTGAAGGCCTGGTGTATTTTTTTTAAGTAATCTTTAGAAAAAAAAACTGAGTGCACATAGCCCTATGCTTCTCCAGCTGCAACCAGGCATTTAGTGCCCCCATAACGAGGAAGATCTCAGGTGCATTCCCACCTATGAACATGAGCATGTTCACCTGGAACACTTTTTAAATGGACACCATACACTGGAAGAAATTCCATCCCCCCTCTGAACAGAAAGACAAAATGTACATAGAGCAACACTTTGCCAGGGTTTGCCTCTACTGGTAATTCAAACAGCTAACTCACCATAAACCTCAGCCCAAGCTATCTCCCTAAAGCTTGGCAGTTCCTAGAGTTTTCCCTAGCCCCAGTTCTGTGTCCAGAGGAACTCTCCTACACTCCCTTACACCCGGGGTGGAGTTAGAGTCACATCTGCCATTATGAGTCAGCATCTCCCAGTAGGATTCCAACACCTGCTACCAATCTGGGTCAACCAAACACCTCCATGCCCTCCCATCAGACACACATCTTTCTGGAAAAAAAAAAATCTGTTACTCACCATCATTCTAAGCAACACTTCAGATTACTGGAACAGTAAGGGATTAGAGAGGGGCAAATATTTGTCCTTTCCCTCCTCCATCCATGTTATTGTCTGTGTATAGCCAGTTTCACTGTTTCCCTTGTGTCTGAGTCTTTCATACACATTAAATACATTAAAGGAAAGCACAATTGTAAAACCACTGAAGTTACCAGAGGACCCTGGGGATGGCGTAGTACACAGACAGAGCCACACACACAAAAACTAGTGTGCAATAATTACAGCTCCAGTCCTGCACGCAGCTAAACAGGGCCAGAGCATGAGTCAAGTGGGGAGGGGAAGGAGGAGAGGGGGTGTCTGCTGACAGAATGAAACTGATGTTGCTTTAAAGCTGTTTTGCTGTTACCGATTACACTGACAAGTTTAAAATTAATGTGGAGAAGAAAGTGAGGATCTAAGCGCCTTTCTCTAAGAGATAGGTGTAAAATCCTAGGACCTGCTTTTCTAGGAGTGCTTGTACGCATGGGCATGGACAACTGGGGGTCTGGGGAAATTCATTAATAATGAATAAAGAAAACAGTTCAGAATAGCTGCTCTCATCTCACTTTATTAAAAAGTGGACAAGTTTAGTCATGAAAAAACCACTACTCAAGTTATATTCAACAGCTACTATTTTTCAGCTCTACCATCTAATAAGAGAGTTGTCTGTGCCTCTAGTTTATATTTTCTTTCTCCCCAGCCTAGGAGCGCAGGTGCATCTCCAGCAGGAGCAGTTAACACCATGGCATGACTGCCACTTCCAAGCTCCCTCACCAATAGCTCCTATTAGCCTGCTTCCAGGCAGGCTGAGGGAAGGGAACCCCAGTGATTCCGCCACATAGCTTCGATCAGAGTCAGAGGAGGGGAAGCTGGGCAGCCCCAGGAGGGACTGGGGAACAAGACACTTATCTGACCCCCCCCCCCCGCCATTCAGCCCAGCCATCCGTGCCGCACTGAGTCACCCCGGCACGGAGCAGCGTCACCACCAAGGCAGAAAGGGGCAAGGCGTTAGAAACAGGGTAACCGTTTAGAGAGAGATGTTTACAGGCGCACAAAAGCCAGCAGGACCCATCTGTGTCGATCCCCCACCCCGGCACAACTGCCACACAGACACCTGCTCCCCCTGGGGCCGGAGCTGAGTGGCGGGGGTGTCAATCAGGAGGGAGGCCGCCGAAGCCGCTGAGTGCCACCTGCCCGGGGATCAGGCCTTTGTGTCGGGCACAGAGAGAGCACAAGGCAGGAAGCAGCCGCTTTGCGGAAAGCGGAGGCACCCACACAGCAGAGCCGAGCTCGCTCCCCAGGGCGGGCCGGCGGGCTGGCTGCGGCCAGACAATGTGCTACAAAGCCGCGCTGCCAGTCAGCAGCCGCCCTGCCTTCCCGCAGACCCCCGGAGCGATCCCAGTGCAGGAGGGGGACACGGGCGGCCTCCCTCCAGCCCAACGCCTCCCTAGGAGCCGCACCCCATCGCGGCAACAACACGCCCCCCCTTCCCCGCGCACACGTGTTCCTACAGCCCGGAGGGGGCCGGGGGCTCTCCAGCAGGGTCTCGGCTGGCACCCAGCCGCCAGCCTACCCGCCCGCCCCAGCAGCCGCCGCCGCCGCTAGCACAAGCCGCGGCCATGTGTCCGCTGCGCTGGGCTCCCCGTGCACCGACGCGGGGACCAGCCACCCCCGGCTGCGCGCTCCCCCGCTCACCTTGCCGCTGGCTGTGCCGCCGCTGACCCCGATCAGGAAGGGCTCCCCACCGCCGGGCTGCTCGTGCTCCTGCAGGCTCTGCTCGCTGTCCCCTGCCATGCTGCTGCCGCCGCTCAGTCTCCGGCTCACTAGGCGCCTTGGGGGGGCTGGATTTATCTGATGAGTCAAGGAAAGGCCTTCCTCCCCGCCTGGTTCACATCCCCAGCGTGCGGCTCCCTGCCAGGTGCCTGCTACAGCTGCACATGCTCTCGCCACCCGGGCTGATGCTTGGGTTTGCAAACTGGCTGGGGCTCTGAAGCCGCAGAGACCCAGCATCCATCCCCTTTCCTCCCACTGCCTCCTCCAGCTGTTGCTAAGGACGGAGGACAAAGCGGAACGTGTCCGGAAACGCCTCCTACAACACCTGTACTCAGTTAACTCTCTAGCACCGAGGCCGTTTGCTCCAGGTTGACTGCACTGTGAGTTGTGTTATGCCTCTGAGGCTCCAAATCTTTCAATTATCCTACTTTGCTCGCTTCACCCCAGGGCTGGGCCCCTTTCATTTCCAGGGGAGGCTGCCCAGGGAGGACACCCTGATTTTGCACTGAATGCATTTGATTAATTCATTCTCTTTACCCTAAATCAGTTCAGAGCAGCCCTTTTAGCTATGAATTTCCCCAATACATTTCGAGAGATTCAAATCAGCTTCCACTGGAACGCCACTTGGGTTGAACCACTGTATTGCTCATGATGGGAACTCAAATGTCACCCATCCTAGGTTCATCACCCTATCCCCCCATAGCCCTGATCCAAGCACATATGTGTATAATGTATGCACTTAACTTTACACACATGAATAAACTTAAGCACGGTCAGGACCCAAATTCCAGCACTGACCACTCAGGATACGAATTGTGAGAGAAGGAAGCATTGAGAGGAACTGGAGTCATCTGTTCATCAGTGCCATCTCTCCTGTCCCCACATCCCTGGAGAGTGTTTCTTGTAATGTCAGAGGGTCCCACCTCAGTATCAGTTGTGCTCTACTTCTGCTAGTGCCAAGTAAGGAAGTGCTATAGGCAGAGAAACAAATGAGAGATTCCTGCAATGGTGATTTCCAATGGGATTCCCATGACCCCATACCAACTTTAAAGCTGTGATTGGGGGCACAGTGCCAGGCACAAGGAACCATCAAAAGTTTGTAACAAATAATACAACAGTGCCAGAGCACTTCAGTGCTCTCGGCATTATTTAGGCCCAGATCCTCAAAGGTATTTAAGAGCCTAATTTCCATTGGCACCTAAATACATTTGAGGATCTGAGTCTTAGCTCCATTTCTCCCATTGTAGCCATCTCTGTAACTATTCATAGTATCTTCAGGTCATTTTGCTCTCCTTGTGCCCACACAGACCTGCACCAGATTCTACCTTCTCTGAGGTCAGAGTTCAGTTTCTCTCCCAGATACCCATCATTGAATTTCGTCACCTATTAGTAGCCACAGTCCAATCCTTGTCTTAAAAGCAGGGATTTTTTTGGCATATAAAAGCAATTGAGAAAACCATGAATAAAAAGATAGGATCCTGTCTTGTTAGGACACTATGAAAAACTAGGCGAAACCAGCACAAAGCTTATGTTACAAAATACAGAAATATTACCTATGGCATATCAGAATAAAGGCTCTATCCCAGGCCTTGTCTACACTACAAGACTATTTCGAATCTACTTAAGTCGAATTTGTGGATTCGACCTTATGAAGTCGAATTTGTGTATCCACAGTAAATACACTAATTCGAATTTCTGAGTCCACAGTAACGGGGCTGGCGTCGACTTTGGAAGCTGTGCACTGTGGGAAGCTATCCCACAGTTCCCGCAGTCCCCGCTGCCCATTGGAATGCTGGGTAGAGCTCCCAATGCCTCCTGGGGGAAAAATGTGTCGAGGGTGCTTTTGGGTAACTGTTGTCATTGAACCGTCAATCACGCCCTCCCTCCCTGAAAGCTCCGGCGGGAAATCTGTTCGCACCCTTCTCTGGTCGGTTACAGCGCGGACGCCACAGCACTGCGAGCATGGAGCCCGCTGCGATCATCGCTGCACTTATGGCCGTTGTCAACTCCTCGCACCTTATCGTCCACCTCTTCCACAGTCAGCTGCTGAGAAATCGGGCGAGGAGGCTCCGGCAGCGCGGTGAGGACAGGAATTCACAGAGTGGTGCAGACCTCTCACAAAGCAGGGTACGCCGCGCAGTGGAGATCATGGTGGCAATGGGTCAAGTTCATGGTGTGGAACGGCGATTCTGGGCCCGGGAAACAAGCACGGACTGGTGGGACCGCATAGTGCTGCAGGTCTGGGATGAATCACAGTGGCTGCGGAACTTCAGGATGCGTAAGGGCACTTTCCTTGAACTCTGTGACTTGCTGTCCCCTGCCCTGAAGCGCCAGGACACCCGGATGCGAGCAGCCCTGAGTGTGCAGAAGCGAGTGGCCATAGCCCTCTGGAAACTTGCAACGCCAGACAGCTACCGGTCAGTAGCGAACCACTTTGGCGTGGGCAAATCTACCGTGGGGGTTGCTGTGATTGAAGTAGCCCACGCAATCGTTGAGCAACTTCTCTCAAAGGTAGTGACTCTCGGAAACGTCCAGGACATCATAGATGGCTTCGCCGCGATGGGATTCCCAAACTGCGGTGGGGCTATAGATGGAACTCACATCCCTATCCTGGCACCAGCCCACCAGGCCAGCGAGTACATTAACCGAAAGGGCTACTTTTCAATGGTGCTGCAAGCACTGGTAGACCATAGGGGACGTTTTACCAACATCTTCGTTGGGTGGGCGGGCAAGGTTCATGACGCGCGTGTGTTCAGGAACTCTGGTCTGTTTAAATGCCTCCAGGCAGGTACTTTCTTCCCGGACCACAAAATAACGGGGATGTGCAGATGCCTACAGTGATCCTCGGGGACCCAGCCTACCCGCTAATGCCCTGGCTCATGAAGCCCTATACAGGCGCCTTGGACAGAGAGAAGGAACTCTTCAACTACCGGCTGAGCAAGTGCAGAATGGTGGTGGAGTGTGCTTTCGGACGTCTCAAGGGGAGATGGCGGAGCTTACTGACTCGCTCGGACATCAGCGAAAAGAATATCCCCGTAGTTATTGCTGCTTGCTGTGTGCTACACAATCTCTGTGAGAGCAAGGGCGAGACCTTTTTGTCCGGATGGGAGGTTGAGGCAAATTGCCTGGCTGCAGTTTACGCTCAGCCAGACACCCGTGCCGAGAGAATATCCCAGCGGGAAGCGCTGTGTATCCGGGAGGCTTTGAAAGCAAGTTTCCTCGGAGAGCAGGGTAACCTATGACTCTCCACTTGCTTTCAAGAGAAACTAATCCCTGGGCCTGTGTCTGTATGTGTCGATTTCGATCTGCGGTTACATACCCCGTTCTCAAAGTTTCCCCCACTTCCAAAGCACGTTTTAAAGCAAATTAATTGTTACACTCATTATTAATAAATCTTTGTTTTACTTTGCATTTCTGTTCAGGTGTTGAAACATGGACGCATACTGTGCTGGGCACGGTGTGCACTGATGTACAGACCGCTTGTTCCATAGAGGAATGACATCCTCCTGCTCCTACATAGGTCTCTGGGGTGGGGGACGGTTGCAAGTGGTTGTGCATGAAGGGGAGGGATTGCAGGAAGGGGTGGGTTTGCAGGAAGGGGCGAGTGTTGCCTTCTTTGGATAGGGGTTTGGATGACGGCATTGGGCTGCGGGTTTGGGCGTAGGAAGGGGTGAGGGGTGTGGGGGAAGGGTGAGTATCTGTCCGTGGATGAGGGCTCTTGTTGGGGCTCAGGGCAGCGGAGAGGCTCGTTGCTACGGTGGAAGTTCATGGTAAGGGCAGCGTGCCTTAACATTAGGGGGTGGCAGGCGCTAGGACCCTGGACAAGCATACACATCACAGAATGACCCGGGGCAGCATACACCACACAGAGTGACCCTGGTGCCTACTGACTGCAGTGTGTGTGTGCCCTGCAGTTGATCATGGCCCCAAGTCTGTACCCTGGTAATGTAGGCTATACCGTGCAATTATAAATCCCCTCCCCCCCCCATACACAAAAAAATCCTCTGACACGAAAGACGTGACCGAAACAGTGAATAACAGCAAACAGCTTTTAATAATCTAATACACAGTGGGGGAATGAAACTTGGATTTGGGACTGGGTGAGCCTGTAAGGGAAGCACTTCTACAAATTTATAGCGTGAGAGGTGTGTGGTACATTAGCGCTATGCAGTGGTGCAGTGACAGTTCTCACGGCCCCTACCGCCCCTCCGTCTTGTACTTTTGGGTGGGGGGGGCAGGACTTCTTGGCGGGGGAGGGCGGTTGCAGATACACTGCAGGGGGGCTCTGTCCTCCTGCCTGCGGTCCTGCAGAACATCAACAAGGCACCGGAGCGTGTCCGTTTGCTCCCTCATTAGCCCAAGCAGCGTTTGAGTCGCCTGCTGGTCTTCCTGCCGCCACCTGTCCTCCCGTTCGATGTGTGTGCGATGCTGTTGACATAGGGTCTCCCTCCACTGTCTCTGCTCTGCCGCCTCGGCTCTGGAGCAGGCCATCAGTTCCGCGAACATCTCGTCCCTAGTCTTTTTCTTTCGCCGCCTAATCTGCGCCAGCCTCTGCGAGGGGGATGCCGGGGCAGTCCGGGAAAGAGCCGCAGCTGTGTGATGGGAAAAGTAACTGATTTCCTTGAACAGATACATGTTTGCGAACAGTGAACACAGTCTAGTCAGTTTCTCTGAACAAGACCATACAGGGCAACAAGTCTCACGAGATCTCAGGACAAGTTCGAGATTTCGGAATACGCTCTCATTTGCTGCGGCATTGCACAGGAGAGCGGACAAGTGTGGAGAGACAGCTGAATCCGTCTAGCAGACAGTCCTGGTAAGCCTTACAGTACATTCTGCTTATCAGTTAATGGATAGCTGTGCCCTCCCGCTAAAGGCAATCTGGAAATCATATACTCTGACCCTTTTCCAGCCACTCCCGCCAGTGCATGGGAAAGATCAATGTATGCTTTTCCTATGTGGCCTACAACACGTGGCTGTTAAGCGAGGGTCATTGTTATGCAAAGTAAAAGTCAACCATTCACAACAGTAACAATACACTAATTGCCCTAATTAGATGCAGCATTTCATGAACGAGATCACCCTGAGGCGGGTCCCTCGGAGTCACAAAGAGCGGATGCTAAGGGAAGCCCTGCAGAGACCAGGACCATATGCGGCCATGCTTGTGGAGGCGATGATTCCCATCTACATAAGGATGTCCTGGCGCGGAAGAGTGTGCTTCCACGGAGCACCCAACAAGGCACCTCTCCCCAGGAACCTCCTGCGGAGGCTTTTCGAGGACCTAAATGAGACCTTTCTTGAATTGTCCCTGGAGGATTATTGTTCAATCCCTATATGTGTGGACCTACTTTTCATATAGTTTTTCATTGAAAATTTTATATATAGTATTTCTATTTTTTTATACCTGTTTTATAAAAAATAAATGTTTACATGTTTATAGCACTTACCGCCTGATCCTTCCCCTGATTCTGAGTCCGGGTTAACGGCCGGGGAGGGTTGGTAGGGGATCTCTGTGAGGGTGATGAAGAGATCCTGGCTGTCGGGGAAAGCGGTATTGTAAGCGCTGTCGCCTGCGCCGTCCTCCACAGACCCTTCCTCATCTTCCCCATTGGCGAACATCGAGGAGGAACTGTCCAGGTTCACTATGCCATCCACTGAGTCCACGGTCACTGGTGGGGCAGTGGTGGCAGACCCACCTAGAATGGCATGCAGTGCCTCGTAGAAGCGGCATGTCTGGGGCAGGGCTCCGGAGCGTCCGTTTGCCGCTCTGACTTTTTGGTAGCCTTGTCTCAGGTCCTTGATTTTCACGCGGCACTGCATTGCATCCCGGCTGTATCCTTTCTCTATCATTGCTTTGGAGACCTTCTCGAAGGTATTTGCATTCTGCTTGCTGGAGCGCAGCTCCGACAGCACAGACTCCTCGCCCCACACACCGATCAGATCCAGGACTTCCCGGTCTGTCCATGCTGGGGACCTCTTTCTATTCTTGGATTGGCCGGACTCCTCTGCTGGAGAGCTCTGCATCGTTGCAGGTGCTGCGGAGCTCGCCCCGATGTCCAGCCAGGACGTCAGATTCAAAGTGCCCAGACAGGAAAATGAATTCAAATTTTCCCGGGTCATTTCCTGTGTGGCTGGTCAGAGAATCCAAGCTCCGACTGCTGTCCAGAGCGTCAACAGAGTGGTGCACTGTGGGATAGCTCCCGGAGCTACTAAGTTCGATTTGCATCCACACCTAGCCTAATTCGAGCTAGCCATGTCGAATTTAGCGTTACTCCACCTGTCGGGGTGGAGTACCGAATTCGAACTAAAGAGCCCTCTAGTTCGAATTAAATGGCTTCCTGGTGTGGACGGTTGAGCGCTGCTAAATTCGCTGCAGAATTAACGCTGCTAAATTCGAATTAAAGTCCTAGTGTAGACCAGGCCCCAGTCTAAAGTTATCTTTCAGTATCCCCCTTTGTCTTAAAAAAGCGTATGTAAGCAAGGCCAGGTCTTCACTACAGACTTACACTGGTATAACTACATTGCTCAGGAGTGTGAAAAATCCACACTCCTGAGCGACACAGTGATGCCTACCTAACCCCTGATGTAGGCAGCACTCTGTTGATGGGAGGGCTTCTCCCATCGACATAGCTACTGCCTATTGTGGAGGTGGATCAACTACACGGATGGGAGAAGCTGTCCTGTTGGTATAGTAGCTGCAGCGTTTTAAGTGTAGACCTGCCCAGTATAACATGAGCTCCTTCTCTCATAGAAAATATATATTTTGTCTTTCCCCAAGAACTAAGATCCAAATCCTCAACGGTATTTAGGTACCTAACTCCCATTGAAATCAATGGAAGTTAGATGCCTAAATACCTTGAGGATCAAGGACTAAACTCCTTGTAATGGAGATAATAGGCAAGACACTACTTCAACTTTCAAAAACAGTCCAGAATGGTAAAATGGAAGTGAATCAAGTTCAGGTACCAGTTTGTGCTACATATAAAAACCAATACAATTTCCTATACACAGGCTAAAAGCTTACCAAAGCTCATCTGTCAGTCTTATGGGATCCTAGTCGGCCGAAGTCTTTCCCACCCTTCCACAAGGTTTGGGCCCCTGTTGGACAGAAGGTCCTGTCTGTTTGCTGGATCAGAAAGAAGGCCTGAGTCAGTTTAAATGCAGCCTTTTCATACCAAAAGCCCCTTCTTTGTCTGTTGGTCTCTGGAAAACCCAGTTTGAACCATATATGCAAGCCTCCCCTGGGGTGCTACCTCTTTGGAGATGTTACAGTCTGAGTGATTCATCTTAATACCCCCCATTGTTTTAGGTTACCATGGCTCCTTCAGGAACCGATCTGCGGTAGGTGTATACAATCCCTGGCCCACAGTAATACATAAGCTGTAATACAATATGGTCACCAAAGATACTGCATGCAGTTGCAATATCTGTCACAATTGATTTTTATGCTTCTCCATCCCATTAAAGATTGTTATTTTGGATTATTTTTCCCCAAGTGTATTAGGTTGCATTTCTCCAATCTGAACCTCATTTTGTTGTTTTATACCCATGTGTCTAACCTCTCTACAAGTCTGATCCAAAGATCATTGAAGTCAACCAGTTTTTCCATTGACTTCAATGAGTTCTGGATCAACCTTAAGTGAGTCAACAAGTCCAGTATCCTCCCTTTAGCACAGTGGTTCCCAAACTGGGGTTCGCGAAATGTTACAGGGAGTTCTTGGGGAAAAAAGTTCCTAATGGCAGACAGAGCTGTCCCTAGGGACCCCGGACAGCAGGGGGCCAGCAGCCTGGAGCCCCTGGACTTCCAGGAGCTAAGCAGATCAAAGCAAGCATATCTATTAGACTGAGGAGATTTAAACTTCAAGACTCCTTATAAGAAATGGAAAAGAAGGTGGATATTTTTTGCTGTTTTTAAAATTAAATACGCAGCTAGTATTGTTATTAAAATTATGAAGAAAAAGTTTAAGCTTTGTTGTAACGTGCGTTATTTGCCGGACTGCTCAACACCTGAATGCTTGTGTAGGAGGAACGATTTGAGTTGGCTTCTTAAATACCTTCATGCTGTTTCATATCTGATACTCCTTGATGAAACACAGGAGCCTTGTCTTATAACAGGCTTATTCAAAGTGATACAAGCTATGAAAGTGAGATCTTGGAAGAGTGATGCTGTTTTCATAATGTAATAAAAATACTGTAATGATCAGTAATAATTAATAATAAGTAGTGTGTAATAAGCACATCATAAAAACAAATTTTATATTTCCAAGATCGCTGCTTTTATAATTTATACTCAGGTAACGGAGAAAATCCCTGGAAACATTCATTTTTAGGAGGGGTTTCGTGAGACTTGACATTTTAGTTAAAGGGGTTCATGGGTTGTTAAAGTTTGGGAACCACTGCTTTAGCAGTATCTTAGGTTTCATAGGATGGCTCAGTGCACCTTCCCACATGTGCAGTAATGAGGGGAAGGAAGACCCATGAAGACTAACGATAAAGAGCAGGTAATGGAATATTTATAAAATTCAATCATAGAATATCAGCCAGTCTTGATGATCTGCATTGTTGAGTATTAATGGGATCAGCAAATGAACTGATTATACAGTTTTGAAAAATCTTGACAAATGGGGAGGTATTGAAAGACTGGATGAAAGCAAATGTAATAGCAGTGTTCAAAAAATGAAAGGATCCCTTAAATTTAACATTTATTCTTATGAGAATAATGGAACAAATATTAAGAGGGAAAAAACCTGAACATTGTCAATAAACAGGTGGAGTTATAAAGCACAGATATTGCAAATCAAAAGGGGTCAGTTGTGGCTTTGCACAGGCCCCACATATGGGTCAGTGCATTGTGTTGCCCTATGAGCACATCAGGAAGCAGATTGTGACTGAGGAAATCAAAATGTCCAAGACTCGAGATCCTCTAAGTATTTAACTGTCTGATTCCAATTGATTTCAAATGGAGTTAGGCATCTAATTACCTTTGAGGATCTTGGTCAATGTGCCTACTAGTCCCCTCAGCTCCAGGTGAGTGGGGGAAACATACCCTGCCCCAGCTTTATACCTATACATCCCCCAACACTAAGCAGTGGTGCTAAGGTTGCCTACTCCCCATCTCTTCCTGCCCAAATGTGCAGAGGGACAGCCCCTTGAAAACAGGAAGCTAGTGCAGGGAAGCAAGGGAGTACTTTTTGCTCCCTTACTCCCTTTTGTAGGATGGGCCACAATCTGGCCTAAACTTTGATGCCTTTGTTTTGATAGTATTGTTACCCCTTTTGACATGAGCGTTTGGCCAAAGTTTGGGGCCCTGCAGGTTTTTTCCACTAGGATGGGGTCAGGTATTTCTTTGATGTAATCCTGTTTATTTACAAAGAATGTACAAAGTCATGTTTCCCAGACACAGCAGGAATCAAACAACAGCTTTGCTCACAGCTTCAAGATTCTTTTTGGCAGCACCCACCTTGAAAACTCTTTCTAGGCTTTTCTCAGGACCACGCACTGTGCTTGTTCAGGCCACCCGTGTCTGGACTCTGGAGCTTCCTTGCTGCCTTCTCTGCTTCTCTTGTGTTTCTCCCCGTTCCCTTCTCTCTCCCACACACATAACTCCACCAAACAATACCCAACAAGAACCCTCCGCCCACATCATTCTAAGTCCTAGCAGACTCACATGTGTGTGCTTGTATTCTGGTTTGATGCCCCTATTGTTTCTAACATTTATTCTGAATGAAGGACTGCTGCTTCACGCATCAGTTTCAATAATGTTCTGCCCAGCCCACAACAGTATTAGGCCTGGTCTATGCTTGCAACTTAGGCCAACATAACTACAGTGCTCAGGGATGTGAAAAACCCATCACCTAACCCTCAATGTAGACGCAGTTAGGTGGATGGAAGAATGCTTCCGTTGTCCTACCTACCTTCATTCAGGAAGGTTGAGTTCCTACAATGATGGAAAAATCCCTTCCATCGCTGCAGTTTGCATGGGGTTACCAAGGCATAGCTATGGCACTGTAACTATGTATGGCCTGGTCTACACTAAAAAGTTAAATTGACCTATGTATCTCAGGGATATGAAAAATCCACACCCTGAGCGACATAGTTAAGCCGACTTAAACCCTGGTGTAGACAGAATTCTGTCAACTCAGCGTACCACCTCTCGGGGAAGTTGATTACTTATGCTGATGAGAGAACCCCTCCCACTGGTGTAGATGGTAGTGTCGACAGTGAAGCACTGCAGCTGTGCTGCTGTAGTGTTTCAAGTGTAGACAAGCCCTAGGCCACTAAAGCACCCATAATGTAGACATGGCCTTATTTAGGGCCAGATTCTGCTACCCTTATGGTGTGAAGTGCCAGACTCTGCAAGTAGTAGAAATGATTTCAGTGGGCCTATCAGACAGCATGAGTAAGGGTGGTGGAACCTCCAGACCTAAAGAGCTAGATTGTACTTTCAGACACAGTCCTGGGCGAGCGTCAGTGCATAAACTGCATGACTCCAGAAGCAGCCTCAGGAGGAAAGGTGACTCAGAGATATCTCTTGGAAGCACCACTTTCTCTTGGTTCCCCTCTTGCACAAGAGTAGTAATCTACTGGTAGCCTATGCCAGCAGCATATTATAACACTTCCTTATCCCTCACTGGCTCGGATGTGCTGGCCAGCACATGGGGAGGCAGACTCAAGGCTCCAATATTCCCTATTCTTCTCTGCCCACTCACTCCAAAGAATGAGTAAATGGGCACCACAACACCTGTTTACTTTTGCACACTTAAGTTCCAGGTAGCTTCTGCAGGATGAAAGGGGAGTCTCCCCCTCATGCCCCTGTGCTAGTGCATATTTTAAGTCACAATCTAGCCCAGGGGTAGGCAACCTATGGCACGCATGCCGAAGGCGGAACTCACACTGCCAGGGTCCTGGCCACTAGTCCGGGGGCCTCTGCATTTTAATTTAATTTTAAATGAAGCTTCTTAAACATTTTAAAAACCTTATTTACTTTACATACAACAATAGTTTAGTTATATATTATAGACTTGTAGAAAGAGACCTTATAAAAATATTAAACTGTATTACTGGCACATGAAACCTTAAATCGGAGTGAATAAATGAAGACTTGGCACACCAGTTCTGAAAGGTTGCCAACCCTGATCTATCCCATAGCTAGTGGATGAAGTAGATGCACTATATTTGACTTTTACTAAAGCATGTGATACGGTCTTATGAATCACTCTTGAAATTATTTCAAATTGGCTTGAATAGGAACTCTGTCATGTGGACTGAAAAATGGCTGAAGGACTATAAACAAAGGGTAATAGCAATGTATTGAGCTATGGGGAGGATTTTAACAAGTCAGTGTTGGGTCCAGTCTTATTTAATACCCTCATTAATGATCTGGAGGAGAGAGTAAAGAGAATGATGTCACAGATGATACTGAGGTGGAAGGAACTGTGAATACTAGTGATCACAGAGAAAATAATGAAAAGGAACCTAAGGTCTGAATCAAACCCCACTTAATCCACTTTGACATTGACTTCAGTGGCCTTTGGGTCAGGCCCTTAAAGAGGGTAAATATATAGAAATAAACCAACAACGTGAGATTTAATTTAAAAAAAAATGCAGACTAACACACCTGGGGACTAATAATCCAAAACCCTATCTAAAAGAAAGAAAAAACTTGGAAAAAAGATAGAAAATAAGAGCAAATTAGATACAAGTTTGCAAAAGGACACAGCTGTAGAAAGGCCAGTAAAAATGCACAGGGTAATCATTTCACAGCAAGGTAAGCTACAGCTCTAATGTGATCATACCTGAAATAGAGTATTTTTTTGAAGAACAAATTACCAAAAAGATATTGACAAAACTGGAGGAAATTTAGAGAAATCAACAAAAATGACTAGGGAGCTGGAGGGATTGGTTCATAAAAAGAAGCATAAATAAAGTTATTCCATGGTAGGGTGACCAAATGTCCCGATTTTATAGGGACAGTCCCGATATTTGGGGCTTTGTCTTATATAGGCACAAATTACCCCCCACCCCCGTCCTGATTTTTCACACTTGCTGTCTGGTCACCCTATTCCATGGCCACTAAGAGAGAACTAAGGGGGATACATGTAGACAGGGGCGGGTCCAGGCCCCAGCACGCCAAGCGCGTGCTTGGGGCGGTATCCTGCGGGGGGGCGCTCTGCCGGTTGTCGGGAGGGCGGCAGGCGGCTCCGGTGGACCTCCCGCAGGCATGCCTGCGGAGGGTCTGCTGGTCCCGCGGCTCCGGGAGGTCCACTGAAGCCGTGGGACCCACGGACCGCAGGACCAGTGGACCCTTCGCAGGCACGCCTGCGGGAGGTCCACCGGAGCCGCAGGACCGGCGACCAGCAGAGCGCCCCCCGCGGCATGCCACCGTGCTTGGGGCAGCAAAATGTCTAGATCCGCCCCTGCATGTAGAAGTAATGGGATGAAATTAGGAAAGCGAAAAATTATGCTGAAAGACTGGGGGAGTCTCTTAACAGAAGTTCAGGAAGTCACATTGTTCCGGACACTTACAATTAGACTGTCCAATACAAAATGTAAGGTAGGCAACAATCCCTCACTGAAGGACTATCTATGTCTAAGACTGCATCACGGTGGAAACGTATCCCTGATTTTCACCCAAGATAATCCGGGGACTAATAAGGCATTCAGTCCTTGAGGAGGACGCATGGGCCAATGCTTTGCTCCATACTCAGGAGACCTCTGATTTGCACGGGCTCCCTTGTGCAAGTCACGTAGCCCCTCTGTGCCTGGGTTCCCCATCTATGAAGTGAGACTAGTGACATTGGGAGGCGCTCAGCTGACGGGGGCCATGCACGTAGCTAAGGCAGCACTGGGCTCTCGTGGGTTGCGACAGCCCGCGGGCTCTCCGCGCTGCCTGCCAGCGGGGCGGGACCCGGGAAGCACCCGCCCGCCAGCAATGGCAACAGCGCGGGACTCTGAGGAGCGCTCGCGGGCCGGGCTCCCCCCGGACAGGGCTTTGGGGAGGGCCCCCCGCCTTTGCGCGAGGGGCTGCCCGGGGCTTATCTACAGCGGGGCCGGGAGCTCGGCACGCGCCAGGCCTGGGGGGGAGGGACTCGCCAGGGCCTGGCGCTGATCATACGTCGCGGGCGCCAGGCGGGGCTCGCAACACCGCTGCGAGCTGGGCCGGGCTCCGCACCCCGCCAAGCCTGAAGGGGAAGCCGCGGCCCGGCCGGGCACTCAGACCAGCCTGGCGCTAGGCACGCTGGGTCCGGCGCCCCCTGACCCACGGGCTGCGGGAAAAGCCCCATGAGGGGGAGGCGGGTTCCAGCTTGAGGGAGGGAGTGGGCGGGCGGGCGCTGGCGCGAGGTGAGTGTAACGTCACTATTGGCAGGCTGCTCGCCCAACCAGCAGCTCTTCCCGCCCCTCACCTGTAGGCGGGATTTCCGCTTGGCGGTGCGCCTTGCTGCCGGAAATCTGAGTAACCACTTCCGGAGAGTGGAGCTAGTTGCTAGGCTGCTTGTCGGACCCTTTGTAGCTTCCGGTCTAGTCGTGTGTGCGCGCGGGAGTCTCTTCCGGGTTTGGGGGCACCATGAGTACTATGTTCGCTGACACTGTCCTCATCGTCTTCATCTCGGTGTGCACGGCGCTGCTGGCCGAGGGTAAGCGGGGTCGCGGCCCGCGCTGGGGTGGCCGGGCTGCCGGGCTGTCTCCTAGGCCCTTGGCGTGTTCCAGTAGGGAGAGGGCGCCTGTCAGGCGTAACCCGGTGAGCAGCCTCCGAGCCAGCCCCTTCCCGGTTCAGGAGCAGGCAGGCTGCGAGTGGGGCTCCTCTCTGGTCACCCAAAGAGCCCGTAGTGGGGCTCCGGCCTGGGTCCCCGAGTGCGATAGCCCTGAGGCCAAGGGCCAGGCCTGGCTCTGCCACAGCGACCGTGGGTGACTCCGTGCCTCAGTTCGCCTTATCTGTGCAATGGGGGCAATAGCCCTTCACGGGAGGTTGTGAGGAGAAATGCATTGCAGATTTTCAAGGGCTCTGGTGATGGGGATTGTGTACATACCGTGGCTGGACAGAGTGAAAATGACTCTACAGCCTCAGCTGTGTGTGTATCTATTTCTATAGATTTCTGAGGTAAATAACTTTCAGCAATGAAAGTGCTGGGAGATATGAGGTCTGCTTCTCCCAGAGGTGTCTGTGCCATTCAGTGGATCTAATGCTTCCTTGACAAAGACAGCCCTATGCTTACAGTATGTTGCTGTTCTCTGGGTTTCTTTCTCCTCATTAATGTACTCAAATCTAAATATTGCAGCAGACCTGGGGTAGTTGTAATAGAGCTGTATAGAAAGTCGTTGTCCCCTTATTTTACCTGATGCTTTTTTCAGGTATAACATGGGTGCTGGTTTACAGAACAGAGAAATACAAGAGACTGAAAGCTGAAGTAGAAAAACAAAGCAAAAAATGTAAGTGTTGCCTTTCAAACACCATAAATAATATGGCTGTTTTTGTTTTCTGATTGTTTTCTGCTCCAGGATTTTTCAGATTAGGGTCTGCTCTTGGCAAAAGGTGCCTTTGTTTGCTCCGTCCCTACCTCACCATAGAATACTTGGGAGCTATAAACATGACTACTGCCATTCTGGTCTGAGGGAGCCAGCCCCTAGCTTTATCCTTTTTTGTCCTTCACTTGAAGGAGAAGGGTTAGTACTGAGACCTGTCCTGATGTTAATTCCACCTCCTACCTAACTTCCACTCAAGAACAGGGGGAACAGAGATGGGTGTAAACTTCTCTTTCCTTAGTACAGTTAGCCCGTGGTTATGTATATAGATTCCACCAACTGCACTGAGGTGAGCTCAGGGATCCTGCCTGTGCTCTTTGAGAAGGACCCCAGTTCTGAGGAGGAAAGAACAGGAGGTGTTACTGAAAAGAGGAAGAATTGTGGTTGGCTGAATGGTATGAGAGACTAGGGAGGAATAGATAAGGAGTGAGAATAAAGGTGCCAGAGGAGAATGAGGGAGGATGATTTTTATGGTGGGAGAAAAAAAGTGATGGAAGAAAGAAGACCTTATACATACACATACAGAATTTGCATGAGTTTAAACTGTTTTTTAAACTGATTGCATCAGTTTAAGTACAACCTCACTATATAAAATGATCCTGAAAGGACTTGGAGAAGGCTGGAGGGAGTACAATGCAGTAAAAAAAGAAAAGGAAATGAGGGATGGAGATAGAGGGAAGAAGAGAGGTGGAGGAAGAGTTGGAAGATCTATGGTATAAGGTAAAAGTGGAGCGCAAAAGCATCAATAGAAATAAGTGAAGTAAGGGATTTAAGCAAGTGACAGCTCGACAGAAGTTTGGCTTGGCTTCTGTCTCTCTCTCTCCTGAGCCTTCAGGAGAAGACCAGTTGGAATCATAGTCATAGAAGATTAGGATTGGAAGAGACCTCAGGAGGTCATGTAGTCCAACCCCCTGCTCAAAGCAGGACCAACACCAACTAAATCATCCCAGCCAGGGCTTTGTCAAGCTGGGCCTTAAAAACCTCTAAGGATGGAGATACCACCACCTCCCTAGGTAACCCATTCCAGGGCTTCACCACCCTCCTAGTGAAACAGTGTTTCGTAATACCCAACCTAGACCTCCCCCACTGCAACTTGAGACCATTGCTCCTTGTTCTGTCATCTGCCACCATTGAGAACAGCTGAGCTCCATCCTCTTTGGAACTCCCCTTTAGGTAGTTGAAGGCTGCTATCAAATCCCCCCTCACTCTTCTCTTCTGCAGACTAAACAAGCCCAGTTCCCTCCTCCTCATAAATCATGTGCCCAAGCCCCTCTGCTGGACTCTCTCCAGTTTGTCCACATACTTTCTGTAGTGGGGGGCCCAAAACTGGACACAATATTCCAGATGTGGCCTCACCAGTGCTGAATAGAGGGGAATAATCACTTCCCTCAATCTGCTGGCAATGCTCCTACTAATGTAGCCCATTATGCCATTAGCCTTCTTGGCAACAAGGGCACACTGCTGACTCATATCCAGCTTCTCATCTACTGTAATCCCCAGGTCCTTTTTTGCAGAACTGCTGCTTAGCCAGTCAGTCCCCAGCCTGTAGCAGTGCATGGGATTCTTCCATCCTAAGTGCAGGACTCTGCACTTGTCTTTGTTGAACCTCATCAGATTTCTTTTGGCCCAATCCTCCAATTTGTCTAGGTCACTCTGGACCCTGTTCCTACCCTCCAGCATATCTACCTCTCGCCACAGCTTAGTGTCATCTGCAATCTTGCTGAGGGTGCAATCCATCCCATCATCCAGATCATTAATAAAGATGTTGAACAAAACTGGCCCCAGGACCGACCCCTGGGGCACTCCGCTTGATACTGGCTGCCAATAAGACATTGAACCGTTGATCACTTCCCATTGAGCCCGAAAATCTAGTCAGCTTCCTATCCACCTTCTAGTCCATTCATCCAATCCATATTTTTCCCAGGCATATAAAACAGCGCAGAGTAGTTAAGTCTAAAACCTACTAGTAAAAGTTATGAAAGCAACTGAAACCCCAGCAGAGGGTTTAGAGCAGGAGTGGGCAAACTTTTTGGCCCGAGGATCACATTGGGGTATGGAAATTGTATGGCGGGCCATGAATGCTCACAAAATTGGGAGTAGGGGTGTGGGAGGGGGTGAGGGCTCCGGCTGGAGGTGCAGGCTCTGGAGTGGGGCCAGAAATGAGTTTATGGTGTGGGAGGGGGCAGGGGGTTGGATTGGGGAGGGGTGATGGCTCTGGCTGTGAGTGCAGGCTCTGGGGTGGGGCTGGGGATGAGGAGTTCGGGGTGTAGGAGGATGCTCCAGGCTGGGACCGAGGAGTTTGGAGGCCGGGAGGGGGATCAGGGGTGGGGTTAGGGAACTGTGTGTGTGTGTGTGTGAGGGTTCTGGCTGGGGGTGTGGGCTCTGGGGTGGGGGTGGGGCTTGGGGTGCAGGAGGGTGCTCCTGGCTGGGACCAAGGCGTTTGGGAGGTGGATCAGGGCTGGGGCAGGGGGCGTGGGGGGAGGCTCCGGGGTGCAGGCTCTGGGCGATGCTTACCTCAAGCAGCTCCAGGAAGCATGTCACCCCTCCGGCTCCTATGCAGAGGTATGGCTAGTCCAATGGGAGCTGCGGGGGTGATGCCTGTGGATGGGTCAGAGTGCAGAGCCACCTGGCTGTGCCGCCTCATACTACCTAGGAGCTGGAGGGGGGTCATGCTGGCTGCTTCCCAGAAGCCATGTGGAGTGGGGAAAGCCCCAGACCCCATTCCGTGGCTGGAGCGCCGGAGCACAGCAAACCCCCAACTCTGCTCCCCAGCAGGAGCTGAGGGCCGGATTAAAAGGTCTGATGGGCCGGACGTGGCCCGCGGGCTGTAATTTGCCCACCCCGGGTTAAGAGATAATGTGCTACTTGTTTGGGTGCTGTGGCACTTATAAGCAGCTGGTATAGATTAATCTCTGCTGTTTAATGATTGCTGTCGAGCAGGGGTGGCCAAGCTGGGGCTCTGGAGCCACATGCAGCTCCTCAGAAGTTAATATGCGGCTCCTTGTATAGGCATCGGGGCCGGAGCTACAGATGCCAACTTTCCAATATGCCGGGGGGGTGCTCACTGCTCAACCCCTGGCTCTGCCACAGGCTCTGCCCCCAATCCACCCCTTCCCACTCCCCTCCCCTGAGACTGCCATGCCCTCACTCCTCCCCACCCCAGAGCCTCCTGCACAACATTAAACTGTTGATCAGGAGGTGCAGCAAGGGAAGGGGAGACGCAGATTGGCAGGGCTGCCAGTGGGCGGGAGGTGCTGGGAGTGGGGGGGAGAGGGGTGTGTGGAGCTGATGGGCGGGGAGGAGGGGGGCTGCTGGTGTATTACTGTGGCTCTTTGGCAATGTATGTTGGTAAATTCTGGCTCCTTCTCAGGCTCAGGTTGGCCACCCCTGCTGTAATTCGTCCTATATCTGGTTTGTGTTTCCACAAAGAGCCAGATGTGAGGTGCATACACCAGTAAGAATTGCTAATATTAATGCTTGTGAGTTCAAGCTTGAGTGGCAGAGCTGAGAATAACAATTTCAGATTTGATTAGCATTTATTGATAATAATTTATCCACATATCCATTTTAAAAGGAGCACTTATCTGTCCTTTGACAATTCTTAAATATACAACTGTAAAATAGACCACTCCTGCCACACCTTTCAACCATTTGTCAATGTACCCACAGCAACAACCAATAAAACAGCAAAAAAAACCCAAGGATAAGATCACTAGGCTCCTCTGCCAGAACCTTGCCATCCTATCACAGCTACAGAAAACAAATGGGTCTTGAAAGTGAATAAATTAGGGCTGTTAGATTGGGGGAGTGTTTATAATTTAATCTCTCAACAAAACATACTTGTGGTATATGGCACAGCCATGTCTCAAAACTCAGTGAGCCTGAACGTTTCAGGATAGATGTCTGATTATCTGGCAATGGAAGAAATTGCTAGACTGAAGCATGGTTATAGTGAGAATAAAAATGATGTGCCACTTTATTTACCCTTAGTGACCTTTCTGAGCAAACTTGCTCAGTTTATGTCACCCTTGCATAATCCTACTGGCCTGCTTGCTTGAGGTGTGTGATTTTAGTTTATGGATAAGTAAACTTCACCAATAACCTTTTCATCAGCAGCATTGTGGTAAAAGCAGATGAATAGGTTTGTGCCTGGGCTGTTCGTTTTTTGACAATTGTGCAAGGTTGGCTTATGAGTCATTCGAATTTTATCTGTTAGCACCACAAATTCTCCTGTGATCTGGAAATTTAGCTGTAGTCTTTCTGTCTTGGTCAACACCAGGATTAAAAGTTCTGTCATTAAAACTGAACTGATATACCATATTTTCCGGCGTATAAGATGGGTTTTTGGGCTAAAAAACAACCCCCAAAAATCGGGGGTCGTCTTATACGCCGGGTATAAACTCCCGACCGCGGCTGGGATTTAAAAGGCTCTGGGCTCCCCGCCGCAGCAGGCGGCGCAGAGCCTTTTACACCCCAGCCGCGGCCGGGAGTCAGAGGGCTCTGGGCTCCCCGCTGCAGCGGGGAGCCCAGAGCCTTTTAAATCCTAGCCGCGGCTGGGGTGTAAAAGACTCTGGGCTGTCCACTGCGGCGGGGAGCCCAGAGCCCTCTGACTCCCCGCCGCGGCTAGGATTTAAAAGGCTCTGGGCTCCCCGCCGCGGCGGGCAGCCCAGAGCCCTCTGACTTCCCCCCGCAGAAGGGGGGGGGTCGTCTTATACGGCAAGTATATGGCAAAACTAATTTTTTAATGAAAAAATTAGGGGGTCGTCTTATACGCCCCGTCGCCTTATACGCCGGAATATACGGTACTAATATGTGAGACAGAAGTCTTCAGCACTGACACTATGGGACAACAGGAGTGAAAATGGGTTTGTTGGTAAAGTAGATATACAGATGTGCTGTTGGAAAAAGGCAATCAATATGCCTTATCTTATCATAACTGTACTTTAACATTTATCATCCCATTTTCTTATTGTGATATTGGCTATATAAACCTGAAACTAAAACTTGGCTTTCACTTTCTTGGAATATCAATCAAATTTCTCTGCTAATGGAGGTGATTTCATTTGCAGAGTGAAAAGTATAATTGCTGGATCATAGTATCAACCGATCAGCACTCTGGCTTGTGACTAGCTGGCTTTGCTTGGAGCAATCTGTGGAGTGCCTACTGTTTGGATTGGTTGTCACTTGGTTTTCTGGTAGCCTTGATAACTAAGTTTAGACTTGCTACTTAATTTTTAACTATAAAATATTGGAAATATTTCAGCCCTAACTGGATGACCAGCAAGAATGGAGCTAGTTGTGCCAGACTGCTGGCGCAGCACTTCCACTGAGAATGCCTGCCTGTGAAGAAGGGATATAACAGAACACAAGCCTTTCTGTGTTTTGCTTCCCACTGCAGATAGCTAGGGTCAGAGTTTCTCATAAAGCTTGTTTCATCACACTTGTTGAATTGAAAGTACTGTCTAGAATTCATAATGACAAATCAGCAAGGGCTGTTTAAACCAAAATGATACTCAAGCTCCTTGGTTCACAGTGCAACGGGCTCCATTGGCAGGCTTTAAAAGTCTGACTTTTGACAGGAATTGAAATTGTTCTTTTCCTCAAGTAGGATCAGGGCCCGGAAAATATTCCTGGTCTTGTAAACATTTGTACCAGTCCAGCTCCGGCAGGTTATAAGACATTGAATATATATCATAGACATATATCTGTATCTTGTTTCCTTCCTCCTCCTCCTGTCTGCAGGGGGGTTTTGGTTGTAAGGGAGAGGAAAAGAGAAGGGATTAGTAGCATAACTCTTCATTGTTTGTGTGAAAGTGATTCTATATTGTCTTTGCCCTTTGCAGTGGAAAAGAAGAAGGAAACAATAACTGAATCAGCAGGCCGACAGCAAAAAAAGAAAATAGGTAAGATTTGGGGATGGGGGAGGTGTGATGCTCCAAAAGTGAGTGGGGGGCTGTGAGAAGAAGCTGCTGGACGTGACTTTCCCTTTTCTCCCCCGCCCCCTTAAAACTTTAACACTTTATTTGAGGATGGGAGGAGACTTGGTTCTTGATGGGATGGCTAGAATGTGACTTTCTCTTCTTCCCTGTGCACTGTTGGAGCCTATTTCAAGGGACCTAGCCTCTTCCCTTCTAGATTAACTTTAGGCAAACCCAGTGGCACTGGGATTCCAGTGCATGCTGGTGCATAAGCGGGACTGGTCACATGGATCCAGACCAAGTAGTCTTTTAGCCTTAACTGTTCCCAGATGCTATCCCTGAGAGCTCATTGTTGCAATGCATTATCGCCATGCAATAACTGTGGGACTATCAGAATACATGGTAGCATTTGTGGTTCCAGATTGGATGAAACCTATCTTTTTAGAGGTTAGATTTTTCATTTTTTTCCTCATAGCATGACTGTAGGATGGAGTGAAGGGTGTATGGGTGTTGTAACGGCATCTTTATAGCTAAATGTGGTCAGATTTCTTTCAAACTTGGCGTCAGCTGCGTTTGTAGCATTTGTTTTTGGGATAATTACAACATTCCTTTAATGTGTCTTTTCCTTTAAGTTACTGATGTATACTCCTTAACTCCAGTTCAACGTAATGTTTTGTCTGGGGATATGTGAGAGAAAATGTGTTTAGAATGGCCATATTACTCACAAATGTTAAAGCCATGAGCGAGTGATGCAGAGCTACCAGTTGAATTGTTACAGAAAACTTATCAGTAACATCCTAGACAGATACAAAACTTATTGGGACTGTATTTTCGTCCCTCTTCCTGTAAAACCAGATGTCTTCATTATAATCAGTTCTGTACAAGGCCCAGAATAGCTATAAATGATTTAAAATAGCTTTTCCTAGATACAAAACTTGTGATCTCTGGACTTCTCCTAGGTGCAGAGTCTTAATTCCTCTCCTTTTCACGTGTACATTATGGTACAGGACTTAATTACACAAGCACATCTCCTTCCCACAGAATCTGTGGGAAATTCAGTGCATAGGATGGAAGGTGCTTATGAAAGAGGAAGCTTTTTGCTATTCCTTCTTATCCTCATTATTCAGTGTGGACTCGTACCTTATTTACAGCTAACTGTCCAGACACTACTGTGACCAAGGAATGCCTTATTTCCCTTTGGACTTCTCACCTATTCATCACTTGAGTATGAGTGCTTCACTAACACAAATGAAGTTATTTTTACAATGCCCTTTTGAACTAGTGATCTGTTAATCCCTCTTTTACAGATGGGGAACTGAAGCACAAGGAGATTGAGACTAAAACTAGTAAAAACAGCCACTAATCTTTCCAGGCCTTGGTCTTGAGGTGCCTAACTTGAGATATGTAGGGCTTAATTTCTTTAGAGATACTGAATACTCCCATTGTCTTCATTTGGACTCGAGTGCCTAGTACTCATGAAAAATCAAACCCTGAGGGTCTCAATCTGGGCATCTAGAAAATGAGAAACACATAATCACTGGCCATTTCTGAAAACAGAAGTATTAAAACCTATCAGTGGAAGAGGTGAGATTTCATCTCAAGGTTTCCTGGTTCCCAGCCCAGTGCAACTTCATCCAAAGTTATAGGGTATATTGATGAGGGGTGATGGCAGGCAGGCTAGTGCAGTGCAGGCAGCTCATTGAGGCTTCGGACCATGCATGGTGCCCTTGAAACATTCTGAAAATTAAGGAGCAAGTGGTGAACAAGTTCTATTGAGCATGTGCAAATTGCAGTTTTTCCCCCTCCCCTGGGTTGATGTTCATGAGAACAGTAAGAAGTACCTTTCTGAGCTCTTGACCCTCCCTATGAAATTGTAAATTCCTGCTCTAAACAACAAAAGTGCTAGAGCTGTTCAAAGAAACAAACAGTTTTAATATAAGGAAAATAATTGTTCTCAAATACAGCTGAAAATTTCCAAAACCAGAGTCATAAAGCAAGCCTGGGAAATTCTAGCCTAAATGGTTTGTTTGATAAAGTTATAAGTGGGCTTGGAAGGATTAGATATTTATTGGTAAATGTTTGTAAATGTCAATTTCATTGTACACACAAACATGAAAAAATATTTCCATCTATGATTGAAGTTTAGATAGGCAAAGTAAGAAAAATTCTGCTTGAGACCTTTATTAGAGTCAAAATCCACCGATTTAGAACATTTAAATGGTTAAATCTAAAGAGCTTAAAATAAACATCAATATTGTTTGTCAAAATTATTTTTAAAAATTTGAATATTGTTAAGCCTAGTTATGAGAAACTGGAAACGGGGCAGGGGGTAGAGGAGTTACTATTGCTTCACCTAACACTTCCCATTTTACCCTCTATATTCAGCTGCTTATAACTTTGGTGTTTGAAGGACTCTCCTGGTGCTACTGTCTCACAGCAACAGTGCTTTAGGGCCCACCCGTTGTGTTGCTACTCCAATATAGAGATGCTGGACTCCCAGACACCTTGCACTGCCACAGACTACTTCCCCCAGGCCTCACTCACATTCCCGCTCCAGTATCTCTTGGTTTTCCACATTCCTACTCAACACCATATCTGTGGCTTTTTCAGGCTGCCTCTGGATCTTTATCTGCTGAGAGGATCAGGACTGGCGAGATGGGGCAGTGGAAATAGCAGATGGAACATGACAGTTCCATTGGCTGATCTTGACATAGCACAAAACAGCCCTCCTGAATAAGGGAAATAAAAATAACTTTTTAAAAAAAAATTAAGTGACCTTTGCGTGAGATGTTATCAGGATGTGTGAAACTTAGAGTTTGTGGTGACTGAAATGGCAGGGGCAATGCAGCACAATGTTTCCAAAAGGAGTATCCTAAAGTATTCTGTGCAGAAAGCTAGTAGTACATATTTTACTTAAATATTTCATAGAAAATTCAGTCTTTGTATGAATGGTTCCTTAGGCTTTTGAAGTGTGAAACAATAGGATTTTTATCCTACTTTTAAATGCAGCTTTGGTGATCTGACCTTGGAATCCCTACAGACACCTCTGCAATGAAGTATGAGTTAACATATGTAGTGCATTTCCTTACAGCAGTGGTTTTCAAACTTTTTTTTTTCTGGTGACCCAGTTGAAAATGTTGATGCCTGCGATCCAACGGAGCTGGGGATGAGAGGTTTGGGGTGTGGGAGGGGCTCAGGGCTGGGGCAGAGGGTTGGGGTGCAGAGGTGAGGGCTGCAGGGTGGGGCTGGGGATGAGGGGTTAGGGGTGCAGGAGGGGGCTCCAGGTTTGGGGTGGCTCAGGGCTGGGGCAGGGGTTGGGTTGTGGGAGGGGGGTCAGCGTTCTGGGCTGGGGTGTACGCTCTGGGGTGGGGCCAGGGATGAGGGGTTTGGGGTATAGGAGGGGGCTCTGGGTTTGTGGGGAATCTCAGGGCTGGGACAGGAGGTTGGGGTGCAGAAGGGGGTCAGGGCTCTGGGCTGGGGGTGCAGGCTCGGGTGGGGCTTGGGATGAGGGACTAGGGGTGCAGGAAGGGGCTCCAGGTTTGGGGGTGGGGCTCAGGGCAGGGTGCTGGAGGGAGTCAGGGCTCTGGGCTGGGGGAGCAGGCTCTGGGGTGGGGCTGGGGATAAGGGGGTTGGTATGCAGGAAGGGACTCCGGGTTGGGGTGGGTGCTCAGGGCTGGGGCGGAGGCTTACCTCGGGCGGCTCCCGGACAGTGGTCCAGTGGGGGTGCTAAGGCAGGCTTCCTGCCTGTCCTGGCACCACAGACCGCACTGTGCCCTGGAAGTGGCCAGCAGCAGGTCTGGCTCCTACGCGGAGGCACAAGCATCTCTGTGTGGCTCTCACCCACAGGCACCACCCTCCCCCAGCTCCCATTGGCCGCTTCCCAGCCAATGAGAGTGTGGAGCCGGTGTTCGGGGGGAGGGGGCAGTGTGTGGAGCCCTGTGGCCTCCCCCGCCTAGGAGCTGGACCTGCTGCTGGGTGCTTCCGGCCCACAGCGTGGTGTCAGAACAGGTAGGGACTAGCCTGCCTTAGCCGGGCAGCACTGCTGGCGGGACTTTTAATGGCCCGGTTGGTGGTGCTGACCAGAGCTGCCGTGACCCAGTGCCTGACATTCCATGACCCAATACTGGGTCGCAACCCGCAGTTTGAAAATCACTGCCTTACACTAATAAGATTTGATATGCAAATAACATTCTTAGAACAACACTACTTCCAGAATAAAATATGCTGGCACTACCTGATTTTTACAAGCACTATTTGATTTCCTATTTGACATGTCCATATGTTGTCATGCCCATTGTCTGAGTTGTTGTGCATTGCCTTTGAATGTTGACAAACCTCATATACTTGTACTGACTCAAGGACAGTTGGCTGTGTGCAGTTTTCACACTGTAATGTCTGGCATACAGAGCTGGAGTCTGTCTTGGAACTATTCCTGGCTTGGATAGCAAAGAAGGTTTAGACTTCTTGAAAGTGAAATCATTCTGGTGTCTGGGTTGGTATAACCTCTATTCTCATTCCTGCTTTACAGAGAGGCAAGAGGAGAAGCTGAAGAACAACAACAGGGACCTGTCGATGGTAAGAATGTTGTAAATTAGGGGCAATGCCCAAACTAGTGAAGGGCTGGATCTTGAACTCTCCAGGAGGTGAAGGATCACTCTTAATTTCTGTACTCTAAAGCACAGATGGTAGGTGCTCAGATTCACATATCTCCATGGGCTGCACTTCTGACATCTGCAAGCTACAGTGTGGCTCAGAGTTCTACACTAGGCCCCCCTTCACTCCACACATAGCTTCATTAATTCTCATTCCCCTCCACCCCCACAATCTCTCTAGTGCTTCCAAAATAAAAGCAGTTTTCCTGACTTTCCACTTACCACCCCATCGTCCTAGTGAGCCCACTGCTTTTGTTATTTCCCTTCCCTCCTCACAGTTCCTGTGGACTCCCCTTTCTTTATGCATGGTCAACCTCTTGGTTAACAGGACAGCCCTGAGCGCTCCCTTTCCTCCATAGGCTCTTCACCCTTATGATCCCTTTCATGGCTGTTCCAGTACTCATAGCTATTCAACCCTTCTAAGAGTTTTCTGCCTGGTCTCCTCTCCTACAAGCTGAGAGAGTGAGTTGAAAGATTGCCTTCGCTTCTGATCCTGATGGTGCTGCACAAAACCCACTATTCAGCATTAAAACCCCCAAGACCTAACTGTGGGACTTGCCTTTATTTTTAATCTGTTTATTTCTCTCTGCATTAGCTGTCAATAATGAATGACTCTGACCTCTCTGGTTGCAGGTTCGAATGAAGTCCATGTTTGCAATTGGCTTTTGCTTTACTGCCCTCATGGGCATGTTCAACTCCATGTAAGTATCAACTCTCTTCCCCCCTCCCCCCCCAGCCTTCAAAGTGAACGTATCCCATCTCCTCTCCCCTTTGCTACTTGGACTCATTCTACTGATGTTCATAGGGTCCCACTGAGAACTGCACCTAATTTGTATAAAATGGATCAAACTGCAGCTCTCCTCATCTTCAATAAGGAGGTGCAGTCTGCGAATCTGCAGGTCACAGCACTCATTGCTTCTGCTCAGCTCAGCATGGAGCATTGCATGCAGGGATTCTCTAGTCTGCACTTTAGCCACAACTGAGCATGCTTGCTGTTCTGGAATATATGACCAGGATGAAAGTGTGGCTAATTCAGAATAGCTTTGCAGAGATCAGGCAGCCTTCCACAGTCTTCAGACCTTTCTATCACATCTGCATCGGCTATCTGCATCAGCTGCTTCATTGCTTTCTAAAGCAGTACTGGCTGGTGTTGTTTTGTTTTTTCCAGAAGCTGAGATTCTTAAAGAAAAAAAGATTTTGGAATTGACTAGGGTATTTATATAAGCTCTACTTTTCATATGGTTATATGTCTAAATAATACTATCAGAATATTTTGTTTAAGAGTGCAATAGTAGAGCTATGCTTGAATTTTCTCGGGGGAGCTACAAAACTTTTCTTCCTCCCTACCCCCAAAAACAAACTAACAAACAAAGCTGGGGGATTTTTGTCCACAACGATTTTGACAGTAGTTCCGTGGTTGGCCTCTGGATTTGTGGATGTCTCAAACTTCACTGGTCATTCTAACAAATCTACTGCGCCCTGGTTATCTGCACATGTTGTCACCTTCTCCATCACCAGTAATGCCATCCTCAGCTCCTTATTTGTCCACCTATCCCACAACCATCTTTGTGGTTTCTTCTGTGGAACCCCTTTGTATGGAACACCCTCTCTGAACTGGACCATAAAGCCACTTTCCAGTCCCTCCTCAAGTCCCAGCTCTGCCATGATGCTTACATGAAACTTAAAGGCTGCCTCAAGAGCCAGTGAGAGGGATACTTGATGTACTTTGGGAAGGGTGAATGCAGCTTGTCTCAGATGTGCACTCTTCAGATTAGGAAATCTCACTATATTTAGACAGTACCTAGTATATTGTGGGTGCTCTGTGATACAAATAATTTATGTGAAGGGATCTTTCAGTCTGGGGCCAGGAGGGACACTTCCTGCTGTTGGTGAAGTGAAGCAAAGTCTAGCCCTTTGTATTAGGGTCTGGGCATAAATGCCAGCACTTACAAATGTTCTGCCAATGACAATTCTTTGTTGTACTAAGGTCAGTTATAATGCAGCTTAGGTGCAGAACCAGATCTGTCACTCACTAGCATGAAAAGGTGGGTCCCTCCCCACTGAAGAGTCTGCCATTTCATTTTGTCTTCACAGCAGCAGGCAGACAGGTTTATGCCGCCCCGCTGTAGAGCTTTAACAGAAGCATCCTTCCTTCCATAGTGTCTACTTTGGCCCCAAATTCTCCAGCAGTGCACTTGCAGGACAAAGTATGTGCCTCTTTCCCTGATTGCTGAAGAACACTAGAGGCTGGAGACCTTGTTCATTCACAGGGAGTTCAGTATGTCGGGCAAAGAGAGAGGCAGAAATATACACTTTGTACCATTCCCCTCACTGAAGCACTCAGTAGGGATCTGCTTCTTTTGAAGGGCTCAGGTTATGCTTACAAGCAGCTCATTCTGGGTGAGGGTTGTTCTGACCCTTATCTCTAGGGAAGGAAAAGTCCATGGGAGGTGCAGGCAAACAAGCACACTTAGAGAAGCAGTCAACCATATGGAACCACCCCCTGCTCCTCCTATACATAGTTGGAAGCTGCAGTACAAGGCCAGCGTTCTGCATCCACCTGGCAGCAGCAGTTCTGTGTGCTTTGCTTTACGGAGGGCCTTGGATTGTGGTCCCAATTCTCTTTCTCTCCTTCTCTCTCCCCCCCCCCATCCCCTCCCCCACCTCTCTGTGCAAGGGTTCCATGTTAGTCCATTTGCTAAAACTACTTTTGAAGGTTCTCACAACTATGTATCATCCCATCCTAGAACCTACTGATGCTTGTGATTAAACTTTGAGCCTACTGTCTCTTGATGTGGTTTTGAAAATTTCATTCTTGGTGGCCATCTTCTCAGTCTCTGGAGTACAGTCTGCTATCTCCAGCTTTCCCTGTACTGTACTCACATGGGCCCATTAGAACTTGGGCCTCACTCAGTCTTGACTTTTAAAATTATCTTCTTTTTTTAAAAAAAGTCTAAATCATGCCATGTTGCTGTCTGTGTTTTCTAAAGCTATCGCAGGAAGGTGAAGCTGCATATCCTAAATGTCGCATCCCAGATGTCCAGAGAGCTCAGTTGCTATTTAAACAGGACTAACCCTTTTAGCAAGTCCAAGAGACTAGATTTTTCTTGAAGTGCCATAGACAAAGGTTTGACAGTTTTGGCTTAATGGCAATCTAAGTGGCTAAGACTATGTTTCCAGTCTTATGAGCTGGCTAGTGTACCTGCATGTGAAGGGCAGCTTCAGTGACTTGTCAGTGCCATGCCCTCATCTGAAATCTGTAGGGCTGTTTGGGGAGGGGGGAGAGAGCTGGTTGACACCTTCACCAATTGCTGTTCTCTTGATGTGGTATCAAGAAGAGATGTTGGTTTTAGGAGGATAGTGTTCAATCACTGTTCAGCTGGGCTGCTCAGGCCACTTCCTGGGAGGTCATGGCTACCTAGCCACCTACAGAGATGCTCTGGATTCAGGGTTGGGAAGGAGAAAAGGCGATTGCTTGTGCTTGGAACAAGAGTCAGTGTATTGCTTCATTCACCCACTTCTCTCCCCCACTGCCGGAGAGCCCAAGGCCTAAAGTTTTGGGGGAGAGGGACTATAGGTTGTCTGGAGTGAGCATGCTGTGTATACCTTTGGACAATAGAATGTAGGTTGGCTATGTACCCTTTCTGTCAGCTAGTGTCTAAAAGCCATGGCCATACAGTTAGGCATAAGATTCCTACAGAGAGGCTTTGTACATGCAAAACACACACACACACACACACACACACACGGTAACTAGCCCCTTTCTTGCTGTTGAAAATGGGAGCTGTAATACACGGTACAGGGATGGGAGGGACAGGTGCAGGAAGGCTGGCTTGAACACTAAAAGCAGAATGCCACGTTGAGGATCTAGCATGAGGATCCTGATCCATTCAGGGCCAATCTCTTTGTAGGTTGGTGGGATCCAGGCAAAACTTATGCATGCTAGGGGTAGGGCAATCTGCAGGTGAATACTAGACTGGGATCCAGGTAGATAGGGGTATCTAGCGAGAGAAGTTACCTTGGTTCTCTCTGGACATGAACATCTTACTCCATGAGTCCTGATCCATGCAACTCTGCCAAAGCATCAAACCTTACAGAATTCCCTACAAGAGTGTGCCTTAGAACCTAGGTTAACTGCCAGCAGAGAAGGTAGATATCTCAGGGTACCACCTCTGAGCTACTCTACGTTCCCACAGCAGGAGTAACACAGAATCCTAAAACACCGGGGATGTTACAGGGAGACAAACATCCGTTCCTAGCCCTACTGCCAAACTGCCTGTGAGATGTAAGCAAAGTCGGCACATGTTAGAACTATAGCTCTGTGTGAATGCCTCTCCACAGGAAAGAATGCTCATTTAGGAGCTGTTGAAACCAGAAACACCTGTTAGAAAATCAGCACTCAAGGAGAAAATAACATCAAACGCTGAACATATACTGATGCAGCATGATACGCACACTGCTTCAAAGGGTAGTGTTGGCTGTCTGGTTTCAGAGGCTGAATCTCTTCAGTCTGTCCAAATTCACACCATGTCTCCATCTCTGGAATGTAGTACTGAATTCTTCCCAGCTCCTGGAGCTGCACAGGTACCTTGGGGGAATATACAATGTCCCCTGCTTCTGAAGAGCGAATGCAGAGAAGGAGTATTGTATGAAAAGGAATTCTCTCCATGGCAGTTGCCCACATCCCTTTTGGTAACTGATAAATGTAGCAAATCTGGAGAGAAAAAAAAGAGTTGGGCTTTGGTTTGTCTTCTGAAAGCTGAGCACACACCTCTAGAACAAAAATCTATCAGTCTGCATAAAGTAACTGTATTACAGGCTTGTAATTCAGTCTCGACTCAAGTGTTACAGTACTCTGGGAGAAACCTGTGTGTGACTTGGATTTTAAGTACACCTCTATCCCGATATAACACGACCCGATATAACACGAATTTGGATATAACACGGTAAAGCAGCGCTCCAGGGGGGTGGGGCTGTGCACTCCGGTGGATCAAAGCAAGTTCGATATAACACAGTTTCACCTATAACGCGGTAAGATTTTTTTGGTCCCGAGGACAGCGTTATATCGGGGTAGAGGTGTAGCGGGTGTCAGTACTTGAGGATGTTGATTAGAATGTTCCTAGTCTCTGTCCCGCAAACCTTGGTCAGCAATTTATCCAACCAGTAATCATTAATAGGGACCCCTTGTTATTCCACAGCATCTGCTGAGGGAGGCCTGCACAGTCCATCCAGTGGATGGCAGGCTGCTGTGATATGCGGGGGCTTGAGGATGGCAGGTGTGTATATTAGTCTCTCTAGTATTGTGTATGTGAAGGTGGGGCAACATCGCTTTTTTCTAGGCTTTTGACTTGATCTTGCATCTGATTTTGTCCTCGGAGGCCTGTTTCATTTAAACCACTTAATCTATTTTTCTGCAATCCAAGGACCCAATTACTGTCCCAGACTGAAGCCCTTCTCTAGGCTGGGTACTTGGTTGACGTCTCACATTAAGTGATCTCTTCTCTTCCAGATTTGACGGCCGGGTGGTGGCAAAACTTCCTTTTATCCCCCTCTCCTACATCCAGGGCCTGTCCCATCGCAACCTGCTGGGGGAGGATTACACTGACTGCTCCTTCATCTTCCTCTATATTCTCTGCACCATGTCTATCCGGCAGGTGAGTGCTGAGCTGCTTCCCATGGGTGGGGGATGGGGCAGGTATTGATCTGCCACCCAATAAGGAGTAGCAAGTGCCCAATAACCAATTTAGCACATGTCGTCGGTCTTTGACCTACATTTGTTTGAAGCTTTCTTGTTGACCTCTGGTTCCCATAGGCTTAGCTGTCAAAGGAAATGTAGTGCAGAAAAGTCTAACTTTGTAGGAGGTCTCCTCTCCGCCCATGAGGGAGACCTGGCTAAAATCAGCAGGATTGCTCCAGGACATTCAGACTGAGCCAGTTGAAATAGTTTCCACCCTGCTATGTGTCTCCAGGTAACTTTGTGGATTGACAGGATCATTGTTGGCAAAGAACAAGTTGCATGATTCACTGACTTCACTGCAGGCTTCAGAAGATGCCTGGATTGCTAAGAAAAAGCCCTTACTAAAAACCTGTTAGTACAGTCATATCAGAAAGAAAACCACTCCTTCTTTAGTGTACCCTGAGGGCATGTCTACACTGCATGTGGAAGTGAGCCATCTAGCCCAAATTCTCAGATTCATGGTAGTGGGGCTTGTGCTATGTAGATGAGTGGACTCACCCCTGCGGCGCCTGCTGCTGGTGACTTCCAGGAATTAGCTCGATTTCCAGCCTGGAGCACCCTCTGCAGGCCAGTGATCCACTACTGCTTGGCCCCCCATGTCCCTCCCTGGACTCCGGTGCCCTGTTAGCTGGGGTGCTGCCCCCTGGCAGTAACCCCTTTCTCTCAGGGTCTCCCCTCCCCGGGAAACCCCCACCCACTATCCCCACCTCACCTCAATATCAGGCTACTGCCAGTCATCATCTAGCCCCCACGCCCTGGGGCAGACTGCAGTATCAGCCTACTCATCACTGGCAAGGTTGGGTTTGGACCTGCTGCCTTTGCCTACCCCTGGGCTGCCCTCTGCAACCCCCAGTACCTGTTGGCCTTGTGCTAGGTCGCAGCCTGGAGCTTTTCAGGCTGGAGCTCCCCAGCTCCTCTGCCTTTCCCCAGCCCTGCTCCACTCAGGTACCCTGTCTCTAGCTCCCTGCAGCCAGGCCCTTCTCCCTCTACAAACAGACACACTCCCTGGGCTTCAGGCTCACAGCCTCTTATAGGGGCCAGCTGGGCCTGATTGGGGCATGGCCACAGCTGAGCCTACTTTCCCTGATCAGCCCAGGCTTCTTGCCCCAGCCACAGCCCTCTGCTGGGCTGTTTTAAGCCCCTCAGGGCAGGAGCAGGGGACCACCCCGCTAAAACTAGCACTCTAAAAATGGTTCTGTGTACGTGTTGTGGCTCAGGCTCTGAAGCCAGTGGGGGTGGGCTTGAGACTCTGAGCTACAACATCAAAGCACAATCTACATGCTATTTTTAGAGCATTAGCCTGAGCCCTGCCAGCACAAGTCTGTGGACCCAGGCTGGGACGCTCATTCCCAGATGCAACGTAGCCTTAACGTAAGCTGCTTTTGTGCTCCAAAAGGCTCAATTTGTGTCCAAAAAATCTGCTGAGGCAGCAAGAAAGTCTGGGGTCAAACCTGCATTTTTTTCTCAAGTGCCTTATTCTCTTCCCTCCCCTTGCCTGCTTAATACATGTCTCTCTCTGAAGGCTGAATAGCTTTCCCTTCAGAGTATTGTCTATTCCCAATCACCAGTGGGTGGAGTAATTTATAGAATGGGGTCTGGTGTGACAAAATGCAAGGCCACGTTAGAGAACACTGTTAAGAATTTACCACTATGGTGGACTGTGACCCATACACAGGCCCTTCTGCTACAAGGGGGAACTGCTGGCCCTGAAAATGGGAAGTTTCTTTGTGGTTGGGAATAGCTTGCAACAGTGATGCCATCATTTTATCAGCTGCAGTGCACTGAAGCAGGGATAATGGTGAAGCAGCTGTTTAACTGACAGTAGATCTGCTATTAGCACATGACTAGGTTGGATGGAATGTCGGTCTGTGTTGGTGAGGACCAGTGGAACTTGAGTGCTGCTGAAAGTGTGTTCTGCTTGTTGAATTTCCCCCAGGGAGTGGGGAGAGGCTAATAGACCCTGGAAGCTGGATTAATGCTGATGCACTTAGCTGGTTCTCTATTTTTATCTTTCCTCTCACTTTGGTTCACTTCCTGAATGCTTGCTGCTTATTTCTCCTTGATCTGCAGATCTTGGTTGCTTTTTCCTCTGGAGGTGCCAAGGGACTTAGAAACCCTTACAGCAGGTCAGCAGAGGAAATGACTCTTGTGCCAACTTCTAACAGAGGGGTCAGGATGGGCTTGGTGCAGTGGCTCAATAATAGAATGAAAGCTCCTTTACCCCAAAATAAGTACATATTAATGGCTCAAACAGATTCTCTCCCTCCTTCCACAGCAGGATCCTTCAGTACATCAGCTCTGTGTCCAATCTTGTGTAAAGGAACAAGGCAAACAAATCAGCAAAAGCCGTCAAGTCCACCGACCCTTAATTAAATGCTGTCAGCACAGCAGGTCTTGTCCAGTGCTCTTTCCCTGGCCTGGAACTAGAGCAGCAGGTGCTGTTGTGTGCTGAAGGGTTTGTCTAGGTTTTGTAGTTTTTGTGCCACCCACTGGGAAGCTTTTGTGCTGTTTCTACAGTGACTGCCCCTCGGTGAATCTCACACCAGATAGCCAGTGCCTTGCAGTACCCTGGGGAAACTCTCCTTGCCACCAATCTCTGTTGCAATGTGGCTCTACGCCTTTCTATTCTGACACCAATAGACTTTCTTTTGCACCCTGAAAGGCCACGAGCAGTGAGAGTGAAACTCAGATTGTGCTGGCTGCTGCATGTCTGCTCTGCACCAGTTGGATACTTGGAGAATTCAGTGGCTGAAAAATCCCAAGTGGCTTTTTTGTATGTTTTAAAATTAAAAAAATCCCATGGTAGATTCCAGTTTTGACGATTTCCTGCTGTCACCTTCTGCGATGAAACAGACTAGAAGCAGCGCAAAATGAATGGCTAGGCATAAACACCTGGGTTTTCAACAGGGGCAGCTCTAGGAATTTCGCCGCCCCAAGCACGGCGGCACGCCACGGGGGGCGTGCTGGCGGTCACTGGTCCCGCGGCTCCGGGGGACCTCTTGCAGACATGCCTGCGAAGGGTCCGCTGGTCTCGTGGCTCCGGTGGAGCATCTGCAGGCACGCCTGCGGGAGGTCCACCGGAGCAGCCTGCCGCCCTCCCGGCAAAATACCGCCCCAAGCGCGCGCTTGGCGCGCTGGGGTCTGGAGCCGGCCCTGGTTTTCAATGCAGGTGTTCAGCTTGTTCAGTCCAACAAGCCTTTATAGAAAATTCCAGGAAGGGTCTTTACTTGTGACCGAGAGTCCCTGCTAATGGCCTGGTGGGGGGAGTAGCACCGTTGCCTTGGAAAGGGTATTTCAGCTGTGTAGCTTCATATGCCGCAGCCTCTCTAGTTTAACACTTTTTTTAATTCCCTGTAGAACTGATGTACTTTGTATTCCCAGCACTACAGTAAAAGAGGTAGCTGCTCTTTTCATACTCAAATCTTTACCTCTAAGCTAGTTTAAACTGGCCCCCATGGAGCTGGGAGGCGGAGGAACCCCCCTACATTCCATGAGGGTAATAGCCCAAGAGAAGAGCTGCAGTGCAGTGGAGCACTGGAATTAAATAGTGGGAGAGCAGGGGAAGATCCCAGAGTCCATTTAGGGGGATGGGTGTGGGAGAGAATCCCCAGAACTCATTAAGTTGAGGCAGAGCCTGGATTTAGTTCAGGGTGTGAGTGTCTCAATCTGCTTTGCGGGAGGGAGAGGACTAACTGGTGGGGAGTGATTTAAACAGGCATTGCTTATGGGGTGGGGAAGTGGTAGCACAGCTACTCTTCACCTAGGCTGTTAGTCCTGAGCCCTGAGTTTCCTGAAGCCCTGGCTCGACACCTTTTTGCCTGTGACCTGGGGCCAGCATCTCCTGAAATATCCAACTTGCAGTGAGTAACTTCCTCTGTGCTGTTCCCATCTCTCCCTGCACGTAAATCCTGTCCGGTGGTTCCTCGTGCCTTCCTGTTTGGAGAGAGGGCTGCTGCTGGGAGAGGCTTTCTACAGGCCGTTGAGCTGCTGCCTTTCAGCTGGGGAAGTCTGCTGCTGAATTGGGTGTGATGCGGAATGTCAGTTATATCCTCTGCCCCTCCTCCTGTTAGTGCACTAACAGCCTTCACCTGTCCTGTTTATGTTGAGTAATAAACCTTTATTACACAAGCGACAGAGTCCTATGGCACCTTATAGACTAACAGACGTATTGGAGCATGAGCTTTCACAGGTGAATACCCACTTCGTCAGACTCATGTAGTGGAAATTTCCAGAGGCAGGTATAAATATGCAGGCAAGAATCTGATCTGCTTAGGTCCCTGTGATGGTGTCGCTGGTGTAGATATGTGGGCAGAGTTGGCATGAAGGTTTGTAGCATGGATTGGTTCCTGAATTAGTTACTATGGTGTGGTGTGTGGTCGCTGGTAAGAATATGCTTAAGGTTAGTGGGTTGTCTGTGGGTGAGGACTGGCCTGCCTCCCAAGGCCTGTGAAAGCGAGGGATCGTTGTCCAGGATGGGTTGTAGGTCACTGATGATGCGTTGGAGAGGTTTTAGCTGAGGACAGTAGGTGGTGGCCAGTGGAGTTCTGTTGGTTTCTTTCTTGGGCTTGTCTTGCAGCAGGAGGCTGCTTGTCTTGCAGCTAGAAGAGGGCCTCATCCTCCTTGATTGAACTAACCTCGTTATCTCTAGACTGATTCTTGCCTGCATATTTATACCTGCCTCTGGAAATTTCCATTACATGCATCTGATGAAGTGGGTATTCACCCACGAAAGCTTATGCTCCAATACTTCTGTTAGCCTGTAAGGTGCCATAGGCCTCTGTATCAGAGGGGTAGCCATGTTAGTCTGGATCTGTAAAAGCAGCAAAGAGTCCTGTGGCACCTTATAGACTAACAGACGTTTTGCAGCATGAGCTTTCGTGGGTGAATACCCACTTCATCGGATGCATCCAACGAAGTGGGTATTCACCCACGAAAGCTCTTGCTGCAAAACGTCTGTTAGTCTATAAGGTGCCACAGGATTCTTTGCTGCTTTTATAGGCCTCTTTGTCGCTTTTTACAGATCCAGACTAACACGACTACCCCTTTGCTACTTATCAGAGGGGTAGCCGTGTTAGTCTGGTTCTGTAAAAGCAGCAAAGAATCCTGTGGCACCTTTGCTACTTGACCATCACAGGACCTAACCCGATCAGCCACAACATCACCGGTTCATTCACTTACACGTCCACCAATGTAATATACGCCATCATGTGCCAGCAATGCCTCTCTGCTATCTACATCGGCCAAACTGGACAGTCCCTATGTAAAACGATAAATGGACACAAGTCAGATATTAGGAATGGCAATATACAAAAACCTGTAGGAGAACACTTCAACCTCCCTAGACACACAATAGCAGATTTAAAACTTCTGGACCAGACTTCAAAGAGAAATTACTGACCTTCAGTTCATTTGCAAATTTGACACCATCAGCTCAGGATTAAACAAAGTCTGTTATTGAGTGACCAGGGAGATTGAAGTGTTCTCCTATTGGTTTTTGAATGTTATGATTCCTGATGTCAGATTTGTGTTCATTTATTCTTTTGCGTAGAAAGTGGCAGCAATTCAACAAAAAAACTTCAAAAACAGACTGCAATGTGAAACTGCAGAACTGGAATTAATCTGCAAACTGGACACCATCAGATCAGGCCTGAATAAAGACAGAGTGGTTGGGTCATTACAAAACCTAAACCTACTTTCCCCAATACTAATTTCCACCTCACACACCTTCTTGTCAACTGTCTGAAATGGGCCACTCTCATTACCCCTTCAAAAGTTATTGTTCCTCCCTTGGTATCCTGCTATCAATTGAATTGTCTCCTTAGACTGACCTCACACTTGGCAAGGCAAACCACATCTTTTCATGTATTTATACCTGCTCCTGTATTTTCCACTCCATGCATCTGATGAAGTGGGTTCTAGCCCACAAAATTTGTTAGTCTCTAAGGTGCCACAAGGACTCCTTGTTTTTGCTGATACAGACTAACATGGCTACCACTCTGAAACCTGTTGATAGGTAGGGTATACTGTACCACATGTCTCAGGAGAGAAAACACTATTTCCATCTACATCATTAGCAAAGAAATCAGCTCTGTACTCCGACTTTTGGCAGGAGCTCAGCAATTCCTCTGGTGGCCGAGTGGGTGAGCCACTTCTGATTGTATTGTGTGAGATCCTTCCTGTCTCGGTTGCAGATTCTCAGGCTTTAATTGCGGCCTCCCTTGACAGTGGTTTTTGGAATGTGTGAAAACAGCGAAGTGCTGCTCCTAGATTTTCTGCCTGTAAGCAGAGAACAGGAACCTGCTACTGCGTATGCATTGTAGTTGAATTGCAAAGATATCTAATGTTACCATCTTAATTTAAAGAAAACAAAATAGGCAAAGGTTGCAGCCTGCAACAAGAACTCTATTACCTGCCCATTGCCTTTATGACCTTACGTAGGTGAAGATAAAATTGAATTGAAGCCCTGGATTGGACCCCACTCCACCTATGGGAAGCTTGATCAGGAAACAAACTCTGGAGTTTAGGCCCACCTCTAATTGCAGTGAATTATGCATATAAATCAGTTAATCTCTCTGGGTTGCATTTCTTCCGGGCCCTTTTGCATGGATACAGATATATCACATACAGGGGCAGCTCTAGCTTTTTTGCCGCCCCAAGCACGGGCCCCTCCCCCCCCCCGCCCCGGGCAGCTTGCTACCCCAAGCATGCACTTGGAGCGCTGGTGCCTGGAGCCGCCGCTGATCACATATATACACTGGCTAAACTGAGTTGTAAAACCCTGGAGGTTGAAGTTAATGAGAGGTTTGCCACTGGTCTAAACGGAACCAGGATTTCACCTGTGTATTGGCTTCCTTTTCACCATACCACCATCACGTCATTCTGTTTTTCATTTTCACAGAATATTCAGAAGATGCTTGGCCTGGCCCCTTCGCGGGCTGCCACGAAGCAAGCAGGGGGCTTCCTTGGCCCCCCTCCTCAAGCTGGGAAATTCTCTTGAAGTATAGTCCATGTACCTTCTACAGCAGCTCCCATTGATGTCAATATCAAAGACAGATTGCCCTCGGTTTGTAACAAGGTTGGATTGCACAGCAGGCTTTCTATTCATTTGAAGCAGCCTTTGGGATGGGTAGTGCCTTCACGGAAGCATCTTTGTGTTTGGCATGTTCTACAAGCAGCCTGTCACGATTGAAGCAAAGTTCTTGGCAGATAACGTGAGATATGTTTTGTGTAATAAATGTTTAAGCCCTTTGCATTTAAAATGTAGTGACCTAATCCCATTGCAGGGACAGTGGAACTGTCTTGCTTTATAGAACTACTGTAAGGATAATAAAACCTTATTTGGAGCCATGATAGGGAACCTGCATCAGGTGACAAGGATCTGTAAAATAAACAGATTTTGGAAAGCCCTGCACCATCATGCTCTAGTACTGATTGTATCCCAGTTCTCCTAGACAAACTGGCTAGATACCTCTGTGTATTGGGAACCCAGCTATAGGGAAACTAGGCATGTTCAGTTCCATTCTATGAATGGGAGGAAAAATACATCTAAAGCTGGAGTTTGTTTCCTCATTAGTGCAGTACCCAGGCCCCCCTGCCATGTTCCAGTTAGCGGTTGTTGGTGCAATGCTTCTGAACATTCCCCCTCTCCTCCCGAGGAGATCAGCTTGGCAGTGGTTTATGTAGCATTACAGTGCCCACATTCCAGTTGTCTGCTTAGCTGGAATCTTTTCAATTGCCATCATAATTTAAACAAACCTGGCCTTCAGTCTTACCTTGATTAAACAGTTACACAATCTCTTGTTTGTTGTATGCCAATGATACCATCTGCAACTACCCTTTACTGCCTAAGGGTTACAATGTACACACACCACGTGTACCGGACGTAGAAGGTTGCTGTGCTGTTTACTGTACTTCTAAAGCTGAGTGAGCGGTCTGCATATCTTAAAGGCCTCTAAATTGGTTACCACTCACCCACATGTTTTTAGTTCAGTTCCTGATGCTATTTCTACATTGCCAGATATTTACCTAGCTTAGTTTTATTAGCTGGATCCCAACTCACTTTGTTTATGAGGGGACTTAAAAAATAAATCTTCAAGCTAAACTTTTATCAGGCTCACTATAGACAAAGTTCTAGAACTGCTGAGAGGTGGAATTGCCTTAAGTATCATCTCTGTACTTCTACCGCCACAAATTATAAACCCCTCTGGAGGATGGAAGTCTGTACCTGTCGTTGGAGGCATTTATGTTGCACCTATCATCCATAGTACCTCTGCACTAACAACTGAACTAAATGTGATAAGATGTGCTTGGTTAAATGATGTGCTAGAGGTAAATTCAAGACTCCCTGTATGTGGCAACATGGGGCATATCCACTGGATTATTTTAAATAAATAATGCGAGAGTTCAGAATAATAAACCCTGCCCTTAAATCCTAGCAGAGAGTGCCTGTGCATATATAAACTTGGTTTAAAACTGGTTAAGGTTGCTTAAATGCCACCCCCCCATCACAAGCCCTTAAAAACAAAGAAATGCCAAGTTAAGGGACATATTTTTATCCTATCATGAAGATGGCACAGCATTATCAGCCAATAATGCCAGATTCTGCATCTCTGCAAGAAACGTTTTTGCCTCCAAGAAAATAACTACCGGTACATGCAGCACACAAAGTTCCCTCACACTATCATGCAAAACCTTCTACAAAATTAACAAGTATTCAGAATTGAAACTTGTGCACTGGTTAGGTGTATAGATGGGTTTAGAGAAAGTATGAAATATTAGTTAAGATTTGTATTATAGTTCATTATGTTGTGTTTGTTTCCTTAGCCGTTAGAGACAGAAAGGAGTTAATTCCTTGTTCAGACGCAGAGTGAGCAAACTATAGGCCACATCTTGCAGTTGTTAAATAGACAAAGTTCCTGTGAAGTTCCAGGGCTCATTTGGCCTTGTATAGAAACTACAAGATCAGGTCTTATTGGACTTCTTTTGTATAAACACTTATAATGGACTCAGTCATGGACTGCCATTAATTCCCATGTTCTCACTGAGCTAAAATCATGAAATTTGGTAGTCATGATATAGAATCAATTATGTCTTAAGCAGGCTCTGTTAAAGAAAACAGCTTCCACACAGTTTGAGTTCCAGCTTTGTCTCCCTTATTTATCTGGCACCACACCCTGTCTGGACCTCTCATACAGCTAATGGTTCAATAATGCACTGCAAGTAGGTCATTCCACTGAGTAGAGGAAAAATCTCACATTTACTCCTGAGGGAATTCTGTGGCAAAAAAAATGAATAATTCTGCACACAATTATTTTAAAATTTTGCAAATTTTATTTGTCAATAAATTAATGTGGAGGCACCAGCATGGCAGTGGGGAGCACAGGCCACTCGCTGCACTGAGTTGAGCGACCACCCTGAAGCTTCCCCATCTCAGGACAGGGACTTGACAGTGAGGCTGCACCCAACCCTGACACAGTGAACGGGCCTTGCCTGCCCCAGAAACACGCTAGTGCCCTGCCCCTCGTTACCAGGTGCACCCGATGTGGGCAGGCAGGCTCGGCCCAGCCGGATCCAAGTGCAGGGGAGCACATTTATTAGTGGGTGAATCCAGGTGAGAAGGTTCTATGGGGGGGAATCTGGGTGTGGGCGACTCAGTGTGGGATCTGGATGCACAGGGGCTTATTGGGGATTCTGTGTCTAGGGGCAATGGGACTCTATGGGGGTATAGGTAAAGGTGTTCAGAGCTCAGCAGTGCAGGGTCTGGGTGTGGGGGGGATGGGGCTCAGCAGTGGGAGCTGGGGGAGTGGGGTGGAGGCCCAGGTGCAGCTGTTTGGAGCTCAGTGGGGCAGGGGTCCAGGTGCAGGAGGTTCGTCAGGGTGGTCAGGGTGCAGGTGGTGTGGGGCTCTACAGGAGTGGGGGAAGGGGGAGGGTTGAGATGGGCCTGCTTAACCGGTGAGCCCCTGCTGCTACTGACAGGACACTGCATGCTGGGCTCCCTTTTCTCTCCCACCATTCCCCATCCCATCCTCTTCCCCACTCCCTCTTCCCCTCCTCTCCCTCCCACATCCCCCTCCCCATCACACCCCCTTTCTTCCCCACTTCCCCCCCAATCCTTCTCCCATTTCCCCTCCCTGGCCCACTGCAAGCACTCACCGTTGTACAGAAAACAGGATGTGCTGTGTCAGGGTCAGGTTCCGTCTCACTGCCAAATCCCTGTCCCAGGGGGCAGGGAAGGCTGCAGGTTATTCTCCCACCTCCATGCAGCCAGTGCCCTGTGCTCCCCACTGCCATGGTGGAACTTCCACATTTATTTATTATTAAAAAAAAATCAGAATTTAAAAATATTATGCACGGAGTTTGATGCAGGATTCCCTCAGGAATATGGGGCACTGTATAGCTGTGATGGTGGGACTGTGAGGGGGTGCTGGACAGTAGGGGATCTGTGGGTGGGGGAGCTGGGCAGGGGGTATGGTGTGCAGGGTGCTGTGCAGTTGTGGGAGGTCAGCAGGAGGGGTCTCTAGGCAGGGGGCGCTGGGCATAGGGATCTGTGGGTAAGTCTCTGGGTGAGGGGGCGCTGGCATAAGGGCAGGGCACTGGGCAGGGGGGCAGTGTGGAAGGGGCACGCTGGCAGTGCAGGGCTGGGCAGGCCAGTGTGCGTCTAGCAGTTTTGGGTTTGTAAACAGTGCCCTTGTGTTGGACTGAGTGGGGCCACTCCCACTGTGCCTCATTGCCCCCAACTGGCCCCTCGCTCTGCAGATTGCCCCCCATCACATGCCCTTTTTCCCCAGTGGGGTCCCACAAATATGTTTGGGGCTGGGCCCACAAAAAGTTAATCCGGCCCTGCCCCTCCCACCATGGCAACAACACACAAGCTGCTTTAAGAGCAGTCCCCCTCCCCCCCAAAGCTGAGTCTCAGGCCTTGCTAGCTGCTCAGTGCCACGGCAGCCCCAGGAGATGATTGCTGTGGGCATCTTGGCCCAGGGGGAGGCAGTGACTCCTAGAAGCAGGGAGAGCAGCAGCACCATAGATCAGGGAGGTCTGGCAATGCCAGTGGGTGGCTGGGATCTGACAGCCCAGGCACCCAGAGCAGATTGTCAAAGGCCAAACCCCTCTCACCACCGGCTCTGTAGCTCCCTCTTGCTTTCGGTCTGTCTTAGGCACCACCCTGGCCCTCATCCCCACTGCCCAACCTCGATTGCATTTATTCTAACCGCCCCCTGCAGGGCAGGGCCTGGTTGCTACCCCCCAGTGTATAGACGGAATAAAGGGCTTGCCTGAAGGCACGCAGAGCATCTGTGGCAGAGCTGGGAAATGACCATGGGTCTCCTGGGTCCCAGGCTGGCATCTTCTCTTCCAACCTCCTGCCCCTTGTCCCTGGTTCAGTGTGAGCTGTGGGAGCTCTCTGGGGCACAGGAGCTGGCTGGTGCCCAGATGGAACTACGTTGCCTATTGCACAGATCTCGCTTTTCCCAAACATTGAGTCTGCTGCTACAACCATACCAGGGCCTGCCAGGATCCTTGCAGCTGGTCAGTGCTAAGTTATGAACTGTGCTAGGTAGCAACTGATATACCTGCTCTGGGAATCACGGGGCCAGTTACTGGCTTGTGGATTGGCTGGAGCCCAGCACAGGACGGACTCAGCACCTTACAGATGGCTCCAGGGTGCGCTTGGCTCCCGGCGCCGCTGGGTACTGACATGCCAGGTGCCCCAGGGCCTTATCACCAGCCCGTTCCCAGGCTTGGCATGGCAGTACATTTCCTTCCCAGTTGCCATCCCCTGGCATTAAACAAGGGACTCTGCGCTGGGGATGTGCACCTGGCAGCACATGGCCCCTGAGAACAGACAGGTCAGGCTGTGGGGCGAGGGCTCCCAGAGACAAACGGCAGGAGGGCAATGCTGGAAACTCCCAGGCCGTCTTCAGCTAGAGCATGAGGGTGCCCTGGCATCCTGGAGAGCATGAATCTAGCTTCAGCTCAGCCTTTGTCCCCCGCATTGTCTGCGCTAGATGGGTTGGTCTCCAGGAGGAACCTAACGGTCGATCAGGAGTTCCTGGCTTATGCAATGTCAGTTTCCAGCTCTTGTAAAAAAAACGGTGACTTCCCTTACATAGGAGCTGAGCTTCTTCAGGCTGGGCTGTGCCTGCAGACGTTCCACTGTAGGGGCGTGTGCACCAAGGGCACGTGAGTCGCAGATGTTTGCCAGCAGTACCACGGGGCGGTGCCTGCACCCCCGCTCTCCCCATGTGCTCAGGCATGGGCATCAAAAGGGCATGTCCGCCACCTCCCTCTCAAGTCCTTCGCACCTGCGTGCTGCCTGGTGAACATCCCCATTTCTACTGAGGCCTCAGGAACAAGGTTTATGATGAACTGGCTCTAGGCTTTTGCCACCCAAAGCAAAAAAAAAAAAAAGGTGTCTGGAATGCCGCCCCTGAAAATATGCTGCCCCAAGCACGTGCTTGGTTTGCTGGTGCCTAGAGCCGGCCCTGGGTGAATTGCCAGGGAGCCCAGCCCCAAGAGCAGTGAATGGCAGATGGTAACTCCCATGGCTGGTGCCGGGAATGGCCCCAGAGCTGGCAGTCCCAGCTGGGCCTTCGCCGCCCCCTCTACCATCCCCACCCTGCCCTGGGGGCCGGCAGTCCCAGCTGGGGTCTCACCGTCCCCCACCCCCAGCCAAGGCAGGGTCTGCACAAGTCCCTGAGCCCTTAGCACCAGCGGGCTGTGATCTGCCCCCAGGGGGCCTGTCTGGGGAGCAGGCTGCCCCGCAGCCTCTGTCTGTGGTTTGCTTTGCTCCAGAGCCTCACTAGCAGGCCCTGGCAGCCTCGCGGGGCGGCATCTGGCTTCGTCCTGGGTCACCCTGCTGATGCCTTTGCTCTCTCTCTCCCACGGAAGGGGCCTCATTAACCCCATGGGCGGTGCCAGGAGCACCCGGACGGCCCCATTGCAGTGTATCTCCGTGCTGGAGGGACGCTCCAAGCCCGTTCTCTGCGTGAACGGCACTGATGAGCTGCTCTTCTCCAGATCCAAAGGTACGTGCCTTGGGGGCGGGCTGGCTGCTGAGCTCTGGGTGTGGTCAGTGGGGAGTGAGCCTGTTACCCCGGGGAGGGGCTGAGCTGCCCCGAACTGCGGGGACAGGCCACGAGCCTCCTGCTTGGACTGCACCGGCCTGCCTGAGAGCCCCAAACGCCACAACGGGCCGATGCAGTTCTGGGTCTCCCCAGCAGAGGGCAGCAATGCTGCACGAGTCATTAGGCTGAACAGCTGTGTGGTGACATCCATGAAGCGAGTTGTTGGGGCCTCTGCCCAGCCTCTAGTGGCCAGATATTCACCTCGCACCTGGCACTAATAGACCCTCCCCCTATCGGCAGTTCCGGGATGCCAGGGGCTGGATGGGCCACGAGGACTGAGTTCCCCTCTCGCCCCTGGGACTCCTTGGAGCAGGGGGAGGCAGTGTGTGTGTGTGTGTGTGTGGTGGGGAGCCGTGGGGGTCCTCTGCTGAGGATGGGAAGGTCCCGCAGTGTCATGTGCTCCTGCCTCCTCCCGCAGACCAGAGCTGCAAAATGTGGAACCTGGTGACGGGCCAGGAAATCGCCTCGCTGAAGGGCCACCTCAACAATGTGGTGTCCATCAAGTACTGCAGCCACTCAGGGCTGGTGTTCACCATCTCCACTTCCTACATCAAGGTGGGGACATCCGGGACTCGGCCAAGTGCGTCCACACCCTCACATAGGTACCTGGTGCACTGAGGCTGCTCTGGGGGCCTGGCCAAGCTCGACACACTGCCCTGCCAGCGTCCTGCACCCAGGGCAGCATTGCAAGGCCAGGAAGCCGGTCCGGTCTGCAGGGCTGAGTCTAGGAATGCTGCAGTGCTGGTTGCCCGTGGCTTGGTGCTCTGCTCTCAGGGGAGTTGCTCCTCTCATCTGTTTCAGGGGCCACCGTGCACCCTATGATTGCTTTGATGGAGCAGCTGCCAGCACCGTTTCCAGACCCCAGCGAATCAGCCCCTCTCTCTGGTGCCCAGTCACAGACTGAGATGTCTCTTTGCCTGCAGTCCCTCCCCAGGCCTAAAATCTGACTGGGGGGAACGCACCTGGGCTGCCTGTCAACATCAACTCCAGGCCAGGGGTTGGGTTTGTGTCACTCCGCCCCAGGCGTGGAGCGGGCATACCTGCTGGTATGGGTCTGGCTGGCTGCTCGACAAGGCACCTCCCTTGGGGATGCCCCCGAAAGCTGCTGCCTGGGTCACCCTTGCTGTGCTGTTGCTCCTGGCTTGAGGGGATGTGGGACTGAGAGGGGGTCTCATCCTGGCACCACTAGCATTGCATGTGGTCAGGAAGTGGCGTTGCTTCAGCCTCTAGATGGCTGGGGACAGACACTCTACAGCCTTCTAATCAGTCCACAATGGGTTAGATCTTCCATTCCACACAATGAAAATTACCCGTTCCCTCCCCCGAGGGTCTCTGCCTTGAGGCTCACCTGTTTCTATCTCTTTGGCTTAGCTCTTCGGGTCAGGTGATCTCCGGGGACGCCTGTGCCGGGACCATGACCTGCACCATCACCAGCGTGCAGGGCGAGCACTAGATCAACCGATCACGCTCAACCCCACCGGCATCATGCTCTACGCCGCTGCCAGGACCTCCGTCCGTATCTGGGAACTCAACAGGTCTGGGCAGAGCTAGCTTGGGCCCCCAGGCAAGAGCAGCCCCCGGCCTCACTTCCTCTCTCTCTTCCTTCCCCAGCGACCTGACCATGAAGCTCTGGAGCAGGAGAAAATTCCTGAATGGCCCGACCTAGGTGCTGGAAAGGCCGGAGCCAGGACGACTCTCAGGCTCCTTGGCGGGCCCAGGCCACAGACCCTCTCCCTGGCCGTGAAGACCTCGGAGCGGCCTGGCCTGTGTGTGCTCCAGTTCCCAGGACTCTGGGGTGATGGCATCTCAGCTGGGGCTTTGTGCACTGCCAGCTCCCACAGCTAGGGGCCGTCGTTCCCGTCCAGCCCCGCACTGGGTTTCCATGGTGCATAGGGCTTTCTGCTGCCCGGGGCGTGGCCAGGCAGTGCTTCGGGACATGGCCTTGCCAGCCACGGGGAGGACCCCAAGCTGAGAGACCCAACGGGATCATTCCAGTCTGTTCCGCAGCCCGTTCAGCACCCCCCACACCCCAGAGCCTGGATGTGCGTGAGGGATCCTGCCACCTGCATCCTGCTGCTGGCCTCCGCACCGCCCTGGTGCCTGGGGTCTCGTTCCCTCTGGAAGCGGCTGCAGGCCCCTCTCCACACCTCGTCGTTCAGCAGAGCTGGGTTGTGCCAGCCGGTACCAAAATACGGAGGGGGCTTGTGTACTGTCCAAAAATCACCCCAGCGCCGCGCTCAGGGCCAACCCCAGCCTGGCACCAGCAGGGTGCATGGAGCACCGCTGGGGAATGACCCGCTCCCAGAGACGGCTTCCCAGGCCCAGCACTGCACTGGGGCTCCTTGCAAGGGGCTCCGGCAGCAGTTCCATCGCTGGGTCTCCTGACCAAATCCACATGATGCCTGGCAGTTGTCAACCTCTTCATCTGACCCACCTTGTTCTGCCCCGGGGTGGAGAGAAGGAAGCTGGCACATCGGGAAAAATCCCTGTGGGCGTTTCCAAGGAAAAGCGGAATTTCGGGCTCTGTTCACTCTGGGCACCCCCTGACCTGACTGAGCCTTAATCACACGCTGGTCCGTTCGCTCTTCCCTGTGGGCCCCTCACTGCCCATTTGGACACCCGGCTTGGTGCCATCTCTGCTGTGCATGGGACTAGCTTGTTCCCAGCTGCTGAGGGAAGGGATCGAAACTTTCAGAGTGGGGTTTTAAAGAATATTTTAAGCAGCCTTGAGAACGGATTGGGAGTTGGGGATTTTTAATAGCCGGGAAAGGCTTTAATGCCGGGAAAAGGGCTAAGCTCTCGGCACCATCTCACAGGAGGGGTTTAGGTTTGCTTGGGGCAGTTCCCTGTCTGCCGGCCTGTGGGGCCTGGCTTGGGAGAGGTCCGGGATTGGAGTAGTGGGTGGAAGGACGGGCAAGGGGTGGTTATATGGTCAGGAGAGAGGTGCATTGGCAAAGGCAGAGGGCGTGGGGCGCTCTGGACGGGATCTGCAGCAGGGAGCGGGGCAGGGCTAGAATGGAGCTGGACGAAGGGGAGGATGGGGGTAGCGTGAAGGGCCCACGAGACTTGAGGTGCATTAGCAGAGCTGGGGGGGGCAATGAGGGGTTGCCCATGGCCTGCCCATGCTCTGCTTGCCACCCGCCTGCACTGCCAGTCTGGCACAAGACACTAAATCACCAAGGTCACCCTAGATTTGGGGTTTATAATGGTCAAAATTCCGTAAGGTCTCTCGCCACCATCTCCCGCCATGCTTGAGTGCCTCTTCCTCTGGGGCATCCGCAGCCAAGTGCCTGCAGCTGCCAGAGCCACGTAGGCATCCCACAGTGCTGCACTCCCCAAAGCACATGGACTCACTTTCACTGGGCTCTTTTGCTACCTTCACTCCCTCCTCCCCTAATGACTGGCTAAGGCGTCCCAGTCCCATGCAGCCAACGCCCAGTGCAGTCGGACCCTTCGTCAGCCAGCTTCTCGCTGCTGCTTAACACCCTGGGGGTGCAGAACTTGCCACGAAACGGACCTGAGGGAACCGCAGCAGGCTGGCCGTTTCCCCCGGGTGCGTTTCTTGTGTCACTCCGCACGTCACATAAGAAGCGGCAGTTGGAGTCTGATTTTACAGACTGAGGCCAGTCAATGTGCTGGGGGTGGTGAAGTGTTGGCTCTTCAGCTAACTCCATCAGCAACAGATTGTGTGTTCTCTGGGATCCAAGACTTTCAGTATCCTTGGTTAACAGGTGATTTCCCCTGGTGTCCTTCTACATGGCAGCTCTAAGGACAACACCAAGGGGTTCTTACCCCAGATTTGACCTCATTCAAATATATAAACTGGATGGGAAATGTTTCAACTTTCTAAAGAGCAGCAGCCTCTTTATTTATTTGTTTTGCCTTTTGATAATCCAGCTGCCGTCTTGTAGTAGCAAACCCTACAAAAACAGTGATTGATCGCCCCCTGCTGGACAAACTAAAAATTGCCTCCAATTGCTGCTGCTCTGTGGAACCAAAGCCCTGTTTCTGAGGTGGGAAAATGTGTTTATTTCCATCATGCCTCTGAGCATCTGGCTACTAACCGGGATGGGGAGCTCTGAAGTCCTGCCAGAGTGCTGGCTCTGGTGGGATCCAAACACAGTGCTCAGCTACGCATGACAACCACCCATCATGCTCCCACTCCTGCCACCAACGAAAGGAGAAGCGTCCCCAGAGCTCTGCTGATGCCATAGGGAAGGAGAATGCAAGTTAAAGTGATGCATTCCAGCCATCAAGAGAGAGTGGATTATATCCAACATCCCCCCCGACAGAACAGGATTAAACTGGCTGGGAGAGAAAAGATGAATTTTTTTCCATTTGGCAACAAGAGGGACAAGCAAATGTGAATTGTCTGAAATGAAGAGGATGGGAGCTAGGGGCTTTGAGTTGCCACTCGTGTAGCTGGTGCGTGGGTGGGTGGTCTGTACCCTGGAGGAGGATGTCTGTCTCTCTGCTTGTCACAACGGCTGTCTAATGCAGCTGCTCTCATGGGGTAACACTTGACATCCGCTCCACCTTGGCAGGTGTGAATGGCTCTGGGGGCAGGAGGGAGCCAGGGCAGTGGTGTCTCTACTTTAATGGGGCTTCATCTGATCGTTAAGAGCCTGATCCAAAGCCAGCGGAAAGTCTCCCATTGACCTCCATGGATTTTGGATCAGGCGCTCAGTGGGAGTCGCTGCATGAGAAGGGAAGATTTCACCTGCATGTAGCCCAGTGGCCACCTCTTGGGATTCCCCGGTTCTTTCCCTTGGGGCTAATCCCAGGCAACTCCGCTCCAGTGACCCGCAGCACGTTGCAAGACTGAGCCCTCATGGTGGCTGGGCCTCTCTGTCTCACACCAAGCAATTGCATCTCGTGGCCAGTGAAACCCCACAGGAGGTCAATAGGAACAAGCAGGTTGAAAGATGGAAATTTCCTTCTACGTTGTGCCAAGGCATGGCTGGCACCCAGCCAGCCGGCATCAGATGATCCAGTACAGAGCACCTGGCGTGTGTCCACTGTCAGCTCCCATGTGCTGGGCAAAGCCCTTCCTTTGAGGTGCCCCTGCCTGCTCCTCTCCCTGTGTGGCAGGGAGGGCAGGCGGGGGCTGTGTTGTACTGTAGCTGTGTGTGCATGTGTGGTCTTTTTTCATTGGGCGGGTATCATATGAGGGGGTTCTTTTGGTTAAGCTACCTCACGGTCTGAGCCATTTTTTTAAAATGATTTTGAAACTTGAATCTGTCCTGGAAACGCACACTCTGCCGACACCTGCGTTGCTGAGCTGCTCAGGTCTTGCCTTATTGCAGTGTGACATACCGCACCTTGCGCTGCTTGAAAAATGCCCCCCTTAGCCTTTAAAAAAAGGCCTCTGATTGTTGGAGGCCCAACTTGACACTTGAAAGGGGCCTGACCTCCAGGCAGGGGCTGCTCAGGGCTTTCTCTTTAAGGGGTCATGGGCTGGGCCCCTGAACCAACAAGCCGCTCTGAAAATCATGACCCGGACTCTTACATGTGGACCCTGTCTGCAGGTTGTCAAGAGGAGCTCCGAATGCCACCCTGAGCCAGCATGGGCCGGCGGGCATCGGAATGGCTCTCGAGCCCACAATAATCCTGCTGCAAGCCCAGAAGGGCCCGGGCCAACCCCCTGGCCGCCTATTCTTGAAAGCACTGACGTAGCCTGACGCTGATTCAGCTGAAGCTGAGGACCTGGGAAGTGGGGCCCTCTGAGATTTAATGAAATCGGTGTGCGCCCCCCGACCCTCCTGGTCCTGACGCTGGCTGTGGTCACCTGGGAATGGCTCCTTGTCTGGAACCATGCAGTGACCAATTTTACCATGATCTGGCTGCATTTAATCCTAATTTAACAAGAGCCTCCTGTGGCATCATATTCAGGACCCATGTGAGAGCAGGGGTATGGCGTTTCCCCAAAGCTCATGTTGTATACAACTTGTGTTTGGCTGAAACGGCCCCTAACAGGGACCCTTTCCCAGTCGCCGGGTTAATGTCCATTTCTTTCCGAGCTGGTGAAAATGGTCACAGCTTCATGGAAGGAGCGAGGATGGTTTACACCAGCTGAGGATCTGCTCCCTGGATTTTTAGCCACAAAACTATCCTTCCTCTTAACCAGGGAGCAAATCCTGGAACAGCTCCAGCTGAAAGCACAATGCCGCTTAATCGTGGGAATAAGAGGCAGCTTTGTAATGTACAATCAAAGGGGAAGCACATTCCCCTAAACTATATATGCTGCACCCCTTCTGGGGGCCAGTAACTCAAAGCACACCCCCGATGTACCCCTGCTGTCCTTAGTAGCTGGGCGTGTTAGCCTCTTGGAAGAACTAAGTAGTCATATTTGTTCCTTGTCTTCAGAATCTGCCTGCTAGTGATTGCACGTGATTGTGCTTTCAGGCAGCAGCACAGGCAAAAGGACAGTACAAATCAAGAGGTCCCTTTGGGTACAGTCATCCTGATGTTACCATGTAAGGTGGGGAGATGAGGAACAAATGCCTCCATGGAGGGCAGTGGGTGACAGTAACGGTGACAGTGTGTGAGCTGGGAGAGTTTAATTGGGTGTGTCTATTCTGGGAAGCAGATAACAGGGCAGGACAGCGAGGGCTCAGGAGATAAATTCACTCCCATGAGTCTCCTTGGTGTTGGCACCAGCACCCGGGGGTGGGGCTGTAGCCCTGTAATTCAGGGGCTGAAAGGAGCCCAAGGTGGATGCAGGCCTGGGAACTGCAGTGAGCTGCATCTCCCTAGCCCTGATTCTGATCCTGCCCTGTCACTGCAGTGTCTGTGGGTCTGCGAGAGTCAGACCCATAGACACACACTCATTTATGGATGCGTAACCTACACCCTTACAAATGGCATCTGCATCTGACCACCAACCTCTCCCCACCCTGCTCCCACCTCGTCTCTCTCCATTCCTGGTTCTGGCCCTGAAACCATCCAAGACTTGACAGGCCATTGGCTACATTCCCTACCCACTGCACAAGAAGGGGGCGGGACAGGTCAGTGTAGGTAGCCCTCAGGGCCGCTGCAGCAATGGTGCCTCCTGCAGACCGATGGTGAAATTGACCAGTGGGGAGATGATGTAAGTTAAAGTCTGAGCTGCCTCCCTGGAATGACTTTCTTTTTGTTTACACTGCAAGGCACTGCATGTACCCCTAGCATGGCACCCAGGGGCCCTGTTCCCTTATCTGCTCATGCAGAGCTCTCCAGGGGGGACAGGCCCAGGGAGGATGCCCTAACTGACAATGGAGACTATTGAACTCGCTGTTTCTGCACTATTTGCTCTGCGTTCTCTCTAGACTCCTGCCAGGCTCTCCCCCCCGCCTCCCAACTGCTCCACCCTTGTCCTCTCCGGGCTGTACGGGCTGTGCAGCTCCATTCGCAGCACTGGCTGTGGTATCCTCCTGAAGCTGGGACTCACTCTGCCCCATCTGCTACCATGTGCGCTGCAGGGGCAGGGCTGACTAAGGACTAGCACCCCATGGCTCACCCCTTTCAGGACCCCAGTTAGCTGTTAGCACCGCAGAGCCACTGTTAGCCCCGTTCCCTCTCATCACTGGTGACAGGGCACAGTGTCCAGTTCAGAAGCAGAGATTCCTTTAGCTCCCAAAGCCTTGGGGGAAGCCTGTCGTCCCGAGGGGTCCCATCCCTCATGCTCCTCAGGACATAGTAGTAACCCCCTTTTGAGGGCCCTGTTCTGCAGCCCTGATGTTGGGCAGGGATGGGTGCCTGAGGCAGGGGCCTTCACTTGGAAGAGCTTCCCAGCATAAGGGTCACATACCTGTGGCTGCACTACTTGGAAGGTGGATTCTCGTGAGCAATGGGATGTCCTGGCACTGACTCTCTCCCAGGACCCTGCTTTCTTCCTGGTCCTTTACAATCAGGCCTTCCACCCCCTCACACTGCCAGCTGCATTCCCATCATGCCTCCTGCTGACCCCCATTTCAGGTACAATTCCCCCAAAGAGCACAAGGGTCAGATTTCTCTCTGCGTTGACTGGTGTTATCACAGGGTCAGCGTCTCCCATCCCACCACCCCCTTCAGCCCTAACAACAAAGTCGCTTGCTTTAACGTTCCTGGGCAAAGCTGTTCTCCTGGGGCAGCTGGGTTGTGAGACCCAGGGGAGTAGGATGACTGGCCTTCATCAATGGCCTCATGCCTCTGCAAAGGCAGTGGGCCATTGGCACTGGGACTGACCCAGAGCAGGGATCCTTCCACCCCTCCCTGCCATACCCCAAAGTTCCACCCGGAGATTCTTCTGGTGCCCAGCCCTGCAACTCTTAGTCCAGGGGCTCCTCCACCTTACACTACAGCACTGCTTTACCCTGGGATGATGCCTGGCCTTTGGTGTAGTCGTCTGTGTGATTTCTCCCCCACTCACACACTCCCACCCCCAGGCACAGGAAAGAGCACTGCTTTACACTGAGGCTTTTTTGGTGATGGGATAGTAACCTTACTTCTGGCCTGTATTTTGAGGGTGAGCAGCTGTGTATGGAAACCCAGATGGTAGAGATGGAGCAGACCTAACACTGGTCACTGAGTCTAGCCCTCACCCTGTGTCTATACTGTACAAGTGTTGCAAACAGCAAGTGCCTGATCTTGCCCTGACATGTTTTTAGAGATGTCAATGCTTGCTGAGGCTTGTCTCTCTGTATGGGCTGTGGATCCAGTGGCACAGTCTATGTTCTGTGTATAGGACAAGGTGTGTATATATTTTATACCTTGATGTATTACTGTAAATGGGGTTATTGAAGCCTCATGGTGTACATGGTTTTTTCCAATGGATGTGTCTGTTCCTTGCGCTATCTTCATAAATAAACACCTCAAAATGAAACAGAGGAGTGGGGCTGCTCTTTATGAGGAGGGATTGCACAGGGCAAGCGGCCAATGGGGAAGAAGCCAGGGTCTGGGGTGATGGGAAAAGCCTCCCTCGTAAATACCACGTGTTTCACCCCACTCGGGCAGGCTCCGGTGCACGGAACCCCAAAGGAGGGGGGCTGGCTTTTAGCAGAGCGGGGGCAGCCGGCGGCTCCAATGACTGGACTCTACCTGGCACACATCCTTCTGATCCTGCGGGCGAAGGTCTGTAGGTTGCAGCCGGAGGGGGGTTGGTCCCCGAAGGCATCTAGGATCAGGATGGTCTGAGAAGCCAGGACGCAGACCTAGGACTTGCTGTCCTGCTGCAAGCCTTTGAGGACTATGATTGCAAGGAAGGAAGCAGAGGTCAGAGCCATGGCGCTCAGGAGAGCCCTGGAAGATCAGGCCAGCGCTGTGTCTCTCGGCCCACAACAAGGAGGCAGCAGGCTGGGAACAATCGGCAACCCTCACTTAACGTCCCCTCCACAGTTGAGGGGGGCCTCCAGACACAGTCAAGAAGTCCCAATGAACCCCGTTCTCTCACTATTTCTAGGACTTCCCCATCACTGCAGTATCTGAGCACCTCATCCCTGCCTGTATTTACCTGTAACCCACATACCTTCTGGGTGTGGTGTTCTGTCCGCTCTAGTGACACTGAGACTACTTAGAGAGAGATAAAATGAGGCTGCTCTACAGCCTTAGCTAAGAGCCATTCACTAAGCTCCACAGGTCCCAGGTTCGATCCCGCCTGCTGATGACCAGGGTCTGTCGCCGTTACAAGTGGGGGCTTGTCTGGGATCGAACCTGGGACCTTGGGAGCTTAGTGCATGAGCTAAAAGCCAACAGGCGCTTAGCTAAGACTGTAGCGCAGACTCCTCCCTGCCTCAAGTGGGCTCAGTGCCACTAGATGGGCCAGAACACCACACCCAGAAGGTGTGTGGGTTACATACCCTCCCCCTGCCCCCCAGTGCACAGATGGGCACTTAGGCCCAGGGAGGGGGCGATCCACAAAGGGGGCTCAGGTGTTGTCAAGCTGTGCCTAACTGTATGTGCCCTCCTGCTGCCACGCAGGCTCCCTGGAGGCCAGCCTGCTGAGCCACCCCTTGGAAATGCCAAGGAGAGGGCATGCGCTAAGCCCGGCCTGCCCAGGGAGCTCAGCCCTTATCTAGCTCCAGTTGGGAGGCCCAGCTGTGAACCTGCTCTGGGAGTGAGGAGACTGAGCCATGTCAGCCCCTGCTTTTCCCCAACAAGTGTGGAGGAGATGCTGGCCCAGGGGTCCAGACACGCAGCAGGGAGGTGGGCCATCAGACGGCACCTTGGCCTCATTTGGAGCAGTGGCTTGAACCCCGGTGCCCCAGGTCGTGGGTGACTGCTCCAACCACTGGGCTACTGAGTGCAAGGGGGGGAGGCAGCACCCCACCTTGGCTGTGTTTGTGGGGGGGAACCCAATTGTCTGCAAAGGCCAAGCAGCTGAGGCCCTGCAGCTGAGGCCCAGTATGGGGATCTGCCAGGCCACAAGCTCTGAGGTTAGGACTCAGGTGCCTGGACACATGCCCACACACGCAGGCATCTACAGGGTGAGGGGGCAGCTGATCGGGGGCTGGGGGATCTACATTTTGCAGTTAGGTACCTTAATCCCTTTGTGGTTTTGTCTATCCTGGGTAATGGAGAGGCATCCTTTCGGGTTATGCTGTTCAGTTTTCTATAATCCACCACCATCCCAAGAGCTCCAGTCTTCTTACGCACCAACACCACATGTTGTTTGTTAGTCCCACAGACGAACTTTGGGAATCATATCTTCAAGGTTATGTATCCCAGGTATGGAATCATTTGCCCTCCTGCCCCTTCTATCTGAACTATACTGCCAATTGCCTGTAACTTTTGATAAGATAAATGCTCATTACAGAGTTTCACATATGCAAGTAACTTGAGAACCAGTATCTATTAGGCAAGTACTCTTTACTCCATCTAGCTATACAGAGCCATGACAAGCAGGCCTCGCTAACTGCCGGATGGCCTCACTGACACCCATTTGAGTAACATCTGTCTCCTGAACCCATTGACTAGCAGCCTTGCTCTGAGAGTTGTTAGTTTATTTTCTTGCTGGCTCAGACTTGCTCTGATTTGAATGTCTACCAGTCAGCTGCTGATGTATTAAATTGGGGTTATGAGAATTCTGACATTCATTTTGAAAATGTCCTATTTGCCCACAGTTAAAACATAAAGGATTTCTTCTGTTAAATCTTGGCATTGCTTGTTTATTAAATTCTTTGGGTCTTTGAGGAGTAAATCGTGTATCTGCAATGGACTTTTCAGAACTTGGCTGGGTAAACTGCAGTCCTACCAACTGCTGCTCAGCCTGCAGCTATTTCTCCTTCCAGTCTTTTGCAGTGACTTCTTCATGGGCAGTGGGAGTATTTTCATATGCCTTCATCAACTGCAAACTACTCCTACTCAATGGCCTTCCTTTTTCTTCTCGTTCTTGTTGAAGTTTTCTCTTCTGTTTATCAGAGTGCTCCCTTTCAATGGATTTCACCTCAAAAAGGAGAGTGGCATAAGAATAAGGAATACTTGTGGCACCTTAGAGACTAACAAAATTATTTGGGCATAAGCTTTTGTGGGCTAAAGACGCTCTTTTTTTCTACCACTACAATTAATTCCTTTTAATAAGAGTGTATTTAATAAGGATTCATGCCAACAACCACGGAAAAATTGATCTTGTAGATAAGAATCTAATTCAATATCTTTTACCCCACCAGCCTACTAAACTTCTTGGGCTATTGTGTGTAGTCTAGTCAGGTACGCAGATGGTGGTTCTCTAGTGAGTCTCAGAAAATTGAGCCTTAAACTCAGATGTGTTTATGACACTTCCATATGCCTTCTCTAAAATATCAAAGCATTCTACAGCGGATGCCTTGTTACCAGCTCCTAAGGCCACCTTCAATGCTGGGGTTAATAAACTTTCAATAATCTTCCTTCTTTTGACTTTGTCAGAAATCTCACTGTCTTCCATCATCTCTTTGGCTTGTACTCGCCAAGTAGGATAATCGTCTTCTCCATTGGGTCTGGGTGACCTACCCAAAACACATTTCAATTTAATTTTTGCATCAGTCACAGTTTCATTGGCAGATTTCAGCACCCTCTCTAACAAAAACTGTTGCATGTCAGGGGGAGACTCACAGCAGGAATAGAGGCTTCTACTGGACCTCGGTCTATAACCGGTGTAGCATCTGTTAACCACCTACTCTGTCTGTCAGCCACAGGTGTAACCACAGCCTGTGTCTCAGTTTTGAACCTTCTGACAGAATACACTGAATATCCCTGATTCCTGCACTGAGGTACTCTGGGCACAGAATCAGTGGATATAAATGACAAAACCTCAAAATGAATAGGAGTCACATCCCATTTCTGCTCTAGCTTCTGCAACACACATTTCCTTCCTATGTGTCTCACAAAAAAAGAGTCTTCAGATTCACAGAGAATCGTATCTTTTTGTTCTCTGTTCACCCGCCTCATATTAGTCACATGCCCAAAGATTCTAATAGCCTTCTTCATTTCTGCTGTACGTACTATCAACAGGGGACACATCACTGACCAAAATGTCCTATAGGGATCTAACGCTGTGTACAAGTTTCTATTATCTTAATAATATTAATACAGTGCACAGTTTCAATAATATTCAATAACACCACATTATTTTATAACTAATGGCAATATTCCTCAAAAGAATTCAGAGGTGAGCTCAGAGCAACCCTCAAGTCCCTGTCTGTTCGGTAGCCAATTTGTAACCTCACTTCATTTCCCGTCTCCAGTGCCTTAAATAAAAAAATCCCAACTCCCAGAGAAAGTAGCTGGAGACCCAGAGTTCAGTCTCTCAGGATTTTCAGCAAGGATTGCACAAGGTCAACCTCCCCCCATTCAAGTCCCAAAAGGAACTAAAATGAATGTAATTAAATAACTTTATAAAATCTTATGATAAAGAGACAAATAATCATCTAATTGCTACAGCATGGCATGGCTATTTTATAATCCACAGACATTACCTTCACAGTTATACATAAACACAAATAAAGAAAACTAATTAAAATCTTTCAGTCCCCACAGAAATAGTGAGAAGAAACTGAAAGTTCCCAAACGCTTAGGTTTTGTTCATCCAAGTCTCAGAGTCTTTGATCACCAAATCTAGACACTCTGCTGAGTCTAAAACAACATCTTCCCTCCATTGCTTGTAGGAATCTTCAGCTGGAATCCAGGCAGACTCTTCCTCTGCTGAAGTCCCTGCTAGCCAGCCAGCTGACTGATTAACCAACCACTCAGTTACAAGTCTAGATTTAAAGAAAACCCTGTTACAAGAAAATACAAACTGAGAAGAGCAAACTAGAAATGACTCTTTCCCCATTACTGCATTTAAAGAAAAGTTGGTGACTCCGATGAGTTGAGACAATGTAACTAGAACAGTTTGGCTAAAATCACAACAACATGCAAAACATACAATTAAAATAGAAGTTATTTTCCCTCCCAATTTCCCCTGGCTATAATTAGCATTGCCCATGCAGCCCTGCAGGGCCGGCTCTAGGTTTTTTGCCGCCCCAAGCAAAAAAAATGTTGGCTGCCCCGACCCCAGCCCTGGGCTCCTCGCCACACCCCATTGCCACCCCAGCTCTGGGCTCTCCCCCTTCCCACCTGCACCCTCCTTCCGCCCCAGCCCTGGGTCACTGGTAACTTGCTCCCAGGACGGGTCATTCAGCAGGAATTTTGTATGTGCACAGAACAGACAGGATTGGTTCCCATATGGTTACAGAACTGCAGTAAAGTGGAACAATTTTCAGCTTGTGTGATTGGAGGATATCTGGATGCATATTATAAGACTGTCCTACATAAGTGAGGAAAAGTTGAGGTGCCTTTATTATTCTTTTGTTCCACTCTTTCTTTCTATGGGGAATTTGCCAATGCAATATCACTGTCTTCCTTTTAAACAACTAAAACTAAAAAAAAAAATGGCAATGGCTGTTGAAAATAGCAATTCCAGTCCTAATAACCACTGGGAAGCATTTCTTGATTAATTTTATCCTACTTTTTCTACAGCAAGTTACAGTGGATCAGTATATTTGATTTGGGAGAAATGAAGTAACAGCTGCCCGAGTTGAGCTTGAGCACTCCTGAATTTTGCGGTGTTCAAATCTGGAAGGCAGGTGCTAGATTCCCTTTCTGAATATTAGCTAAATCTGGAAAGGAAAAGTCAATTTCTGCTTCCATGGCTCAGAAGTGGAAATCCTCCTACGTGCCTGGTACCGTATCTAAAGCTGTCCAGGTCCAGAGCCTCCCCTCCCTTACTTATCATTTTAACTTCTGGTGGGATCCACGTACCTCCCTTGCTAGGCTTCAGATAGAGAGGTGCACTGTCCATTTAGTCCACCCAATTCCTTCTTTGGGGGCTGCAATGTGAGGTCACACCAGTATCCCTAATCCAGTCTGGGGAAGCCTTCTGAAGGGGATATCTGGGCCAAAGCCTACTCCTTAGGCATACTACTAGGGTTATCATACGTCCGTATTTTCACCGACTTGTCTGGGTTTTTGGGTTTTAAATAGACGTCCGGGAGGAATTTGTAAAACTCTCAAAAGGGCCAGGATTTCTCTCACAATACAAAGTGTGGTGCGGCTGACAGGGCGGCTCAGCCAGATTGAGCCGCTCGCATGGGGCCTCCAGCAGCCAGAGCCCCTCCCCTGCTCCCCCCCACCCCTGCAGCCTCAGCGCGCCACGCCGGCAGCGTTCGGGGGGGGGGGCGGGGCTGTGTGCTCCACAGGGGAACACAGCAGCATGTATGCAGCAGCGTGTCTAACGCCACGCAGAGCCAGACACGCTGGTCTGAGTGGCACGGTAAGGGGGCTGGGGGGTTGGAGAAGGGGTAGAGGGTTCGGGGAGGGCAGTCAAAGGACAGGGAGCGGGGGGGGGTTGGATGGGGCGGAGGTTCGGAGGATTAGTCAAGGGAAGGGAGAAGGGGGGGTTAGATGGGTCAGGGGTTCTGGGGGGGCAGTCAGGGGACAGGCAGCGGTTGGATAGGCATGGGAGTCCCGGGGGTTTGTCAGGGGACAGGTAGGGGGTGGGGTCCTAGGAGGGAAGTTGGGGGGGTCTCAGGAGGGGGCAGTCGGGGACAAGGAGAAGGGAGGTTTAGATGGGGGGTTAGGTTCCAAGGGGCAGTTAGGGGCAGGGGTCCCAGGAGGGGGCAATCAGGGGACAAGGAGCAGCGGTGCTTAGATAGGGGGTGGGGTCCCGGGATGGGGTGATCAGGGGACAGGGAGCAGGGGTGGTTGGATGGGTTGGCGTTTCTGTGGGGGGCAGTCAGGGGGTTGGAACTGGAAGGCAGTGGATGGCGGCAGAGCAGGGCTAACCTCCCTCCCCGTGGAGTGTCCTATTTTTTGAATGTTAAAATATGGTATCCCTACCCTTCACAGTGCAGCTCTCCATTCACAGCAGGCTGCAGCATGAGGTCTCAGCTCCCTCCCTCCCTTTCCTGTTGGTAGTGGCCAAGGGAATGCTGGGAAATGTAGTTCTTTCCCTGCTCCAGGGCTGGCTCTCTAGGCAGGGAGCTAACCAAGGAACTACAGCTCCCAGGGCCCCCTGTTGGTTCTCAGCTCCCATGCTGGATCCCTGCTGCCGCTGCAAATGGGCTGCCCCAAGCACCTGCTTGCTTTGCTGGTGCCTAGAGCCGCCCCTGCCTCCCAGACACAGATGGGCTTCGAGGACTTCCTCAGCCATTCTGCAAGAAGCCAGGACAAGGCATTGCTTGTGAGTGATGAGAGGTGACTGCCCCGTTCAGCATCAGGGCCAGCCCAGTTATTTCTGTTCCACCAGCACCTACAGATGCCAGCTGAAATCAGGCCCTGTTGCACCAGGTGCTGCAGACAATACCTGGGCTATAGGGCTCAGACTCTAACTAGCCAAGGCAGCCAGCAGGGAAACAAACAAAGGGATGTGCTCAAAGTCATCCAGCAGTACAGGCAGGATTAGAACCCAGGTTTCTGGACTCCCAGGCCAGCACCCCATCCCGCAGGCCAAACGGCCTCCCCTGGGTCACTCCTGCCTCTCCTTCTGCTGGTTCACAAGCTGCACAGCAGACAGCCTGGATCCAGCCACTCAGGATTCTTCCTGCCCAGGGAAATTACCCTGATCCCTTCCCCCAGGAATATTGGGGCCATGGCAGTTCCCAGATGGACAATGGGGTAGGGGAGCTGGGGCGGGCTCGTGAGCAGCAGGAGTTGCTCAGACACCCCTGGAGCAGAAGGTGGGAGAGCGGCAGGGAGGCTGGTACCTTCTCTTCCAACCTCCTGCCCCCTTCGTCCCTGGTTCAGTGTGAGCTGTGGGAGCTCTCTGGGGCACAGGAGCTGGCTGGTGCCCAGATGGAACAACGTTGCCTATTGCACAGATCTCGCTTTTCCCGAACATTGAAAATGCTGCTACAACCATACCAGGGCCCGCCAGGATCCTTGCAGCTGGTCAGTGCTAAGTTATGAACTGTGCTAGGTAGGGAAGACAAAATAGATCTGCCATCACTAGCGCAGCTCTGTGTTACTGAGAACTCACTGCTGGCTCAACCCAACCAGCCCTCCTCAAACGGAGCCTGTAAATCCTCCAGTGCTGCTGTTCTCCTTTGTATTTCTGTAGTGCCCAGAGGGCTCAGTCCCGGGGGTGGGACGGCTCTATTCCTCACCCAATGTCTCCTGCTGGCAGATATTCTCTGGGCGACGTCTATGCTCTGGGCCTCTGGGCTTCCCGGGCTGGGAGGCAAGCGTGGCTGTCTCCGGGTGGTTCTGCTGACTCTCCAGCAGCTGCACTTCAGGTGTCCTAATGCAGCCCTAGTCCTCTCCAGCGCTCAGGGGCACTGTCATGGCATCGGACTGTCCTGGTAAATAGAACAATGGTTCCTGGCAACCTGAGAATGCCTGTTCCCCCGGCAACCTCAGTGCCATTCCCTATGGAAGTGATGGTGTCAGCAAGGTGATGGAGGTTGTCATGCCTAGTGGTTGGAGTGGACTCAGGAGGCCTGGGCATGGGTGGAGCGAGGCTGGAGCAAGACCAGGGCTGGAGCAGGACTAGGAACAGGGCTGGAGCAGGCTCAGACTGTTGCTTATGTCAGGTAGGAGCGAGTTCCTGGCCCTGGAGTGATGTTGAGCAGAGTGAGCTGCTGCTGTGAGATGATATACTTGCTCTGGGAGTCACAAGGCCAGTTCCTGGCTTGTGGATTGGCTGGAGCCCAGCACAGGAGGGAATCAGCAGCTTATAGATGGCTCCCGGGGCGCTTGGCTCCCGGCCCCGCTGGGTACTGACATGCCAGGTGCAGGGGGCGAGGTGCAGCGCCAGGGAGGAGATTGGGGAGGCAGGAGCGCTGAGGTGGGGCTGAGAGGGCAGGTGCTGAGGAGCTGCGGCCGGCTTGCCAGCAGAGAGAAGGAGCAGCAGCTTGGCTCTGGAGGGCCCAGCTGCAGCTCCACACAGGGCGCTGCCAGAGCCTGGCAGGCGGCTGGCTGAAGTGGCACTTTGTGATCTGGCGCGGGCGGGAGCTAGCTCCCCACATCTGAATGCTCCACAGCGCCAGTGGAGATCCAAACCCGGATCTGGCTCCAAATTCACAGCTGGCCCTTTCCCCCCGATCTGGAGCGGCTGAGACTCCAGCGCTCTGTGGAAGAGGACAACAAACACCAGCTCCTGGGGTGGGCTTCCCCCCCGCTGCAAGGCAACCTCGTGCTGGGAAGGGAGATTCCCAGAGCTGGCAGCTTCACCACTCACACTCCCAGCTTCCTGGGAATGAGCCAGGATTAGAGCTCTGGGTAGCTTGCAAAGCCCGGATCAGCACCCTCAGGCCTGTGAGGGACCCACACCATCTGGGGGTGGTTGAGTTCACAAGAGAGGGAGCTTCCCACAGACTTTCCAACTCCCTCACTGTGATGAAATGTGACTGTTCTTAATGTTTCTTCTGAATACTGTAGGTGTGCCTCAGTTTCCCCTATGCATTTCTTAAGTCTCTAGGTGGTGGGATAAAGGCCAGTGTGCATAAATGGCTGACACTCTGTCTCCTGGCAACTAATGGCTGGGGCCCTTCCCCCCCCTGCAAGGGGATGCTAAAGGTGTTGGAGAACAAAGAGATCAGGTGACCTCCTGGCTCGGGAAAGAGACAAAGGCCAGAGAGGAGGGGCTGCAGATTTTCAGTTTGGAGATGGCTGGGGATGAGGAGTGAAGTGCAGATGTGAGTGTCTGGCTTACTGTCCCCCAAAATAGACCCAGCTGAGGAGTCCTGTTCTCTGTACCCACAAGCTCTGTTTTAGACCGTGTTCCTATCATCTAATAAACCTCTGTTTTACTGGCTGGCTGAGAGTCACGTCTGACTGCAAAGTAGGGGTGCAGGACCCTCTGGCTTCCCCAGGACCCGGCCTGGGCAGACTCGCTGTGGGAAGCGCAAGGAAGGGCAGAGGATGCTGAATGCTCCAAGGTCAGACCCAGGAAGGTGGAAGCCCTGTGAGCTTCTGGCCCAGAAGACAGTCTGCTCACAGAGAGGAGACTTCAACAGAGTCCTGATTGGCTTCATAGGGAGCAGCTCCAGAGCATTGCCCGGGGACTCCTTGACACACACCTCTCATGCTTTTTCCCATTTGCCTTTCATCACCCCCACATGGCCCGTGTTGGCCACCAGCTACCTCCCTGTCTGGACTCTTACCTGGCTGCATCATGGCAGTGGCTGAGCACACGGGTGTTGTTGTATTTAACCTCTCAAGCCCCCGGCAGAGCAGGGACTTGCTCTCCCTAGTTTGCTGAGGCCCAGAGTGACAGGGACTCACCTGATCTCACACAGAAGACTTACAGCAGAACTGGGAACTGAACACAGCTCTCCTGAATCCCAGCCCAATGCCTTATCTACCAGCCTGTGCTGCCTTCTCGTGCCCTGCCATCAGCCCCACCAAACCCTCCTCCTCATCTCTGTCCCCTCCGGGCTCGACTGGTGCGACCTCTTCTGTCTGGCTGCCCCAGACTCCCTCCTGTGCTCATGCCATTGCCCACTTCCTCACTGGCACCAAGCTAGACAGCTGGCACCGGGGCACTTGGCAGACCGCTGCCCAGCCAGGAGCTCGGGGAAGGCTCGGTTTGGTTGGCGATGCAATGGAAAAGCAGAGGCGGGCAATAGAAGATTCTCCTACCTGGAGTCAGGAGTGGGCAGAAGCCGGCATGTATATGGGCCACCCACTTTGTGCTACCGGTGGCAGAGCTGAAACGGCTGGCTCAGCGTTCCCCAGTGGCATGAGCCAAGAGCCAAGCCTGGCAATGAGGGGATGAGGCTGTGCCAGCCAGCAGGGGGCGTGTCACAATGGGCAGATGAGTCACAAGCCAGCCAATGTGTGACTGCCCAGCCATGGGATGCCCCAGCCCAGACTAGTTCTGGTCTCGCCAGGGCTTTAGAGTCTGTCCTTCCCCACCGGGGTCATGGGAGGGATCTGTGATGGATTGGATCACAGAAATCCCCCGGGAGCTGCCACCTGATATTCCAAGACTACCTCTGCTCCTGTTTTCCCTGCCAGCTCAGGACTCCAACACCCTGTCTAGCTGAGCCAGACACTCCTGTCTGCTCCAACAAAGACCCAGGGTCTGAATTACTTGCCCCAAAGCTGCAGGTTTACCTGAAAACAGCTCACAGAAGTGTGCTTGTCTTTAGCACTCAGATGCCCAACTCCCAATGGGGTCTAAACCTAAATAAATCCGTTTTACTCTGTATAAAGCTTATGCAGGGTAAACTCATAAATTGTTCGCCCTCTATAACACAGATATGCACAGTTGTTTGCTCCCCTAGGTATTAATACATACTCTGAGTTAATTAATAAGTAAAAAGTGATTTTATTAAATACAGAAAGTAGGATTTAAGTGGTTCCAAGTAGTAACAGACAGAACAAAGTAAGTCACCAGGCAAAATAAAATAAAATGCGCAAATCTATGTCTAATCAAACACTGAATACAGATAAGATCCTCACCAGTTCCAGAATGCTCCCTTTTACAGACTAAGCTCCTTTTAGCCTGAGTCCAGCAATTACTCACACCCCGTTGTTCCAGTTTCTTCCATGTATCCTGGGGGGTGGAGAGGCTCTCTCTTTAGCTAGCTGAAGACAAAATGGAGGGGTCTCCCATGGGTTTAAATAGACTTTCTCTTGTGGGTGGAGACCCCCCTCCTCACTCCTATGCAAAGTCCAGCTCCAAGATGGAGTTCTGGAGTCACCCGGGCAAGTCACATGTCCATGCATGACTCACAGTCTTTGCAGGCAGAAGCCATTGTCCACATCGTATCTTGTATGTCTCCAGGAAGACTTCTTATGTGGATTGGAGCATTCCAAGATGCATTGTTCCCCAAGTGCTTCCTGATCGGGTACTTAACCTTGCGAATTCCTTCCTAAAGAAGCTGACCAAATGCCTCATAAAGCTTACTTAGAAATCAAGCAAGTATACGGCCAATATTCTTAACCTCAAGTACAAAATGATATATGTGTACAAATAAGATGAATAGATATAGTAGACCATAACCTTTACAGAGATATGTTACACGGAACAGGCAGCACAAAACATATTCCAGTTATGTCATATTTCCATAAAGCCTTATGGGAGGTACCGTCACAGGACCTTCCGCTCCCCACAGTCACAGACATTAGGCCGGAACGGACCGCTGGGCTCGTCTAGTCCCAGCTCCCGCAGATCCCAGGCCAGAGCCCCTCCTTGTATCTATGCAGCTGGAGCCAGGGGAGTCTCCAGATCCCCGAGTGGGAGAATCAGTTCCATCCTGGCTCCTCCTCCTCCTGACAGCGCAGAACGGGGCTTCCCAAACTCTCCCTACCCCCAGCTCCCAAGCCCACGCGGGCGGCTCTTTGCACCTGCCCAAGCTGCCGGGCGCTTTGGCCATGGGATGTAAAACGTCCCCATCTCTGCTTCCCCTCTCCAGTAGCGGATTTGCCATGGCGCCACTTAAATAGCAGTGCTTAACTACTTTTAGCACTTGAGCAGTTTAATTGCCTTGGCATCCTGTGGGAAATCCAGCAATCTTTATCTAGAGCATTCTGACTTTGGAAAGGCTTTGATTTTTTCACTTCTGAATGTTCTGAATTCAGTTATGACCTCAGCTGCCCACTGGTGGACAGCTGGAGAGTTGAATGCCAGTGCAGCCTTCAGAAAGCACTGCCTTGCAAATTGATTCTATGCCCTTTGCTCTCTTGTAGATTCCAAGATCAGAAGGGACCATTATGTTCATCTAGGCCTGGTCTACACTATGCGTTTAAACCAATTTTAGCAGCGTTAAACTGATTTAACGCCGCACCCGTCCACACTATGAGGCCCTTTATATCGATATAAAGGGCTCTTTAAACCGGTTTCTGTACTCCTCCCCAACAAGAGGAGTAGCGCTAATATCGGTATTACCATATCAGATTAGGGTTAGTGTGGCCACAAATCGACGGTATTGGCCTCTGGGCGGTATCCCACAGTGCACCACTGTGACTGCTCTGGACAGCAATCTGAACTCGGATCCACTGGCCAGGTACACAGGAAAAGCCCTGCCAAGTTTTGAAATTCATTTCCTGCTTGCCCAGCGTGGAGAGCTCATCAGCACAGGTAACAATGCAGTCTCCTGAGAATCGAAAAAGAGCTCCAGCGTGGACTGCACGGGAGGTACTGGATCTGATCGCTATATGGGGAGAGGATTCAGTGCTAACAGAACTGCGTTCCAAAAGACGAAATGAAAAAGTATTTGAAAGACTTTCCAAGGCTATGATGGAAAAAAGCCATAGCAGGGACTCAGTGCAGTGCAGAGTGAAAGTTAAGGAGCTCAGACAAGCCTACCAGAAAACCAAAGAAGCAAACGGAAGGTCCGGTGCTGGGCCAAAAACATGCCGCTTCTATGCTGAGCTGCATGCAATTTTAGGGGGCTGCGCCACAACTACCCCACCCCTGTTCGTGGATTCCGAGGTGGGGGTGGTAATCTCAGCCATGCCTGAGGATTATGCGGACGGGGAAGATGACGATGATGAAGAGGAGGACGAGCTTGCAGAGAGCACACAGCACTCCATTAGCCCCAACAGCCAGGAGCTTTTTCTGACCCAGACGGAATTACCCTCCCAGCCCTCCCAAGCCACTATCCCAGACAATGAAGCCATGGAAGGGACCTCTGGTGAGTGTACCTTTGTAAATATAAAACATGGTTTAAAAGCAAGTGTTTTTTAATGATTGATTTGCCCTGAGGACTTGGGATGCATTCACAGACAGTAAAGTTACTTAGAAAAGTTTGTTAACATGTCTGGGGATTGAGCGGAAATCCTCCAGGGACATCTCCATGAAGCGCTCTTGGAGGTACTCCAAAAGCCTTTGCAGAAGGTTTCTGGGCAAGGCAGCCTTGTTCCGTCCAACATGGTAGGACACTTTACCACGCCATGCATGTAGCAAGTAATCGGGTATCATTGCATGGCAAAGCATAGCTGCGTATGGTCCCGGTGATTGCTGGCATTCAAGAAACATCCGTTCTTTATCTCGCTGTGTTATCCTCAGCAGAGTGATATCGTTCAGGGTAACCTGGTTGAAAATCAGGAATTTAATTAAGGGGACACAGAGATGGCCATTTTCCTACTGGGTTCGTGGCCTGCTGCTTAAAAAAAAATCCTTCCTTGCACGTAGCCAAGCGGGGGGAGGGGAGGAGTGAAATAGCGATGAGCTTTTTTGCGTTTGGTTAGCAGGGATCTTCCCAGCTAACAGCCATGAGGTAGGGGGGGAAGGGGGGTGATTAGCAGTAAGCTTTCATGGTACCAGCCATGCGGTGGGGGGAGGGGTAAAGCACTGCCGAAGCCGAAAGACAGTGGCTTACCATGGCCGCATGCAAGCTGAATTCTGATGCCTGGACCTGTGTCTGTGAGATCTGTAACACCAGAGCCGCAGGCACTCAATATTAAGATGAAAAATGCGACCTTGTAGTGAAATCACATGTGCTATGTAAGGTGAATAGTGCTGTTCACTGTGAAAGAGTATAACCATTGTTCTGTAAAATGTATCTTTTAAAATACTTCTCTCCCTTTTTTCCCTCCCTCATGCAGCTGCAAATTTTTCAAGCCTCCCTACACCATCCCAAAGGCTAGCTCAGATAAGGCGGAGGAAAAAGAAGATGCGAGATGAAATGTTCTCGGATATCATGGAAGTAACCCGCAAGGAAAGAGCTCATCTGAATGAGTGGAAGGAGGTGGTATCAAATTACAGGAAAGATGCCAGTGAACGTGAGGACAGGAGGGACGCTCGAGATGAGAGGTGGCGGCAGGAAGATCAGAGGTGGCGGCAGGAAGATCAGCGGTGGCGGGATGCAACTCTGGGGCTGCTGCGTGATCAAACTGACATGCTCCGGTGTCTGATGGAGCTTCAGGAACAGCAGAAGGATCACAGAGTGCCGCTGCAGCCCCTGGAATACCACCCTCACTATGTTCCACATCCTCCTTACCCAGATGTGTAAGAACGCGTGGGGGGAGGCTCCATGCACCCGCCCACTCCACCCCCGTGGACAGCCCAACCAAAAGGCTGTCATTACTGTGAAATTTTTTTAGTGGCCTTTTCCTTCCCTCCTATCCTCCTCCCAAACCACACCCGGGATACCTTCTCAGTTCTCTCCCTCTTTTTATAATGAATTAATAAAGAATACATGATTTTTAAACGATACTGACTATTTCCTTAAGCAAGCTGTAATCGAAGGGGGAGGGTGGGTTGCTTACAAGGAATGAGTCAATCAAGGGGGGTGGGGGTTCATCAAGGGGAAACAAACACAGCAGTCACACCGTACCCTGGCCAGTGATGAAGCTCGTTTTCAAAGCTTCTCTGATGCGCACCGCTTCCTGGTGTGCTCTTCTAATCTCCCTGGTGTCTGGCTGCGCGTAATCAGCGGCCAGGTGATTTGCCTCAGCCTCCCACCCCGCCATAAAGGTCTCCCCCTTACTCTCACAGAGATTGTGGAGAACACAGCAAGCAGCAATAACAAAGGGGACATTGGTTTGGCTGAGGTCTGAGCGAGTCAGTAATGTGTGCCAGCACGCCTTTAAACAGCCAAAGGCACATTCTACCACCATTCTGCACTTGCTCAGCCTGTAGTTGAACAGCTCCTGACCACTGTCCAGGCTGCCTGTGTATGGCTTCATGAGCCATGGCATTAAGGGGTAGGCTGGGTCCCCCAGGATAACGACAGGTATTTCAACATCCCCAACTGTTATTTTCTGGTCTGGGAAGTAATTCCCTTGCTGCAGCCGTTTAAACAGAGCAGTGCTTTTGAAGACGCGAGCGTCATGAACCCTTCCCGGCCATCCCACGTGGATGTTGGTGAAATGTCCCTTGTGATCCACCAGTGCTTGCAGCACCATTGAAAAGTACCCCTTGCGGTTTACGTACTGGGTGCCCTGGTGCTCCAGTGCCAAGATAGGGATATGGGTTCCATCTATCGCCCCACCACAGTTAGGGAATCCCATTGCAGCAAAGCCACCCACTATGGCCTGCACGTTTCCCAGAGTCACAACCTTTCGTAGCAGCAGCTTAATGATTGCTTTGGCTACTTGCATCACAGCAGTCGCCACAGTAGATTTTCCAACTCCAAATTGATTCCCGACTGACTGGTAGCTGTCTGGCGTTGCAAGCTTCCAGAGGGCTATTGCCACTCACTTCTCCACTGTGAGGGCTGCTCTCATCTTGGTATTATGGCGTTTCAGGGCAGGGGAAAGCAAGTCACAAAGTTCCATGAAAGTGCCCTTCCGCATGCGAAAGTTTTGCAGCCACTGCGCATCATCCCACACCTGCAAAACTATGCGGTCCCACCAGTCTGTGCTTGTTTCCCGGGCCCAAAATCAGCATTCAATGGCTAGAACCTGCCCCATTACCAGCAGGATCTCCAAAGTGCAGGGGCCCATGGTTTGAGAGAATTCTGTGTCCATGTCCTCATCACTCTCATCGCCGCGCTGCCGTAGCCGCCTCCTCCTCGCCTGGCTTTGCAGGTCCTGGTTCAGCATAGACTGCACGAGAATGCACGAGGTGTTTAAAACATCCACGATTGCGGTATTGAGCTGAGCAGGGTCCATGCTTGCTGTGCTATGGCGTCTGCACAGTTCACCCAGGAAAAAAGGCACGAAACGGTTGTCTGCTGCTTTCACAGAGGGAGGGGTGAGGCTGTACCCAGAACCACCCGCGACAATGATTTTTGCCCCATCAGGCACTGGTACCTCAACCCAGAATTCCAAGGGGTGGGGGAGACTGCAGGAACTATGGGATAGCTACGGAATAGCTACCCACAGTGCAACGCTCTGGAAATTGACGCTAGCCTCGGACCATGGACGCACACCGCCGAATTAATGTGCGTTGTGTGGCCGCGTGCACTCGACTTTATACAGTCTGTTTTACAAAACCGGTTTCTATAAAATCGGAATAATCCTGTAGTGTAGACATACCCCTAGTCTGGCCTCCTGTATAACACAGGATACAGATCTTCCCCAAAATAATTCTTAGAACAGATCTTTTAGAAAACCATCCAATCTTGGTTTAAAAATTGTCAGTGATGGAGAATCCACCACAACCCTTGGTAAGTTGTTCCAAAGGTTAATTACTCTCACTGTTAAACATTTATGCCTTATTTCCAGTTTTTATTTGTCTACCTTCAACTTCCAGCCATTAGATCATCATGTTATACTTGTCTGTTGCTAGTTTGAAGAGTCCATTATTAAATACTTGTTCTCCACTTTTGTTCAGGGCAATGATGTTCTGGGGTTGTCTGTATAATTTCACTGTAATTGGTTTCTTTCCTCTTGTTGCAGCTCTTAATTAAACACATTGGTTCATAACTAACCTCAAGTGCCTAAGCATACTAGTGAGAACATAGGAAAGTATATGGGGTGTAACTCCCTTGGCTGGGTTTTTCTCAATATGCAGTTACTAATATTTTAAACCAGCATTCCTGATGCTCCTGCATACCCAGCATTGACTTATGTAGAGAAGCATCATCCACCCAAACTTCAGTATTTCAACAAGTCTCTGGAGAATTGGCGGATACCCTGGAACCTTGGGGGAAGTTTTTCCTACACAGCAATAAATTCCTGGGAGATAGTTCTGGGTTGATGGCCACAATCTTGGGCATTTTAGGAATGTAACCTCAGTGCAGCAAATAGCCAGTTCTACAACAGAAGCTTTTCTGTGTCCTGCAACTGTGTGATTGTAACAAACTCCCTCCACCTTGTGTGATCCTTTCTATTACAGTGTTGCCAAATCTCATGTTATTTGATGTTTTCCTTTAAAACCCCAGCACTTGGAGTCATGTGATTTTAATTAAAAAGGTGTTTTTCCTATAAAAAGTTTCTAGCTCAAAGGGTTGCACGGTTTTAAAATGTGACTCTGAAATGCTTCAAAAACCTGAAGGCAAATAAAAAACAAACTGTATTATTATTAAAAAAATCTCATGCTGTTTTGGCAATGACTCATTACAGTGTTTTTGAACACTTGGGGTTGCGAATCCTGCAAACCTCACGGGCATGCTTTTTGCTTTTCAAAGCTGCATTAACCCTATGCAGGCACACAACTCCCTGGGAGATTGGCAGCCACACCATTACTGCATTTAGCCAATCTGTGGCATGGTGCTAGCACAGATCTGCACACATGCTTCCCCCATCTGTGATAACACCAATAGGGTGGTTGGTTGCAGGATTGGCTGCAGGCCCTTCCTCTTACCCTTGAAATTATCACTGCCTATATGTTGATGCTTGTCTGTTACAGAAATGCTCTGCTGTCTGGGTCTGAACACCTGCTGTTTCACTGGAAAGACTATGAGTTTAAATCCTGCTTGAGCACTGGGAATTTTTTTGGAAGGCTAAAAAATAAGTTTTACATAAAACAAAGTTAGTCAAAGCAAATTGAGATGTGATCCTCTCCTCAAATTCTAAGGTAACTTTGGGAGTATGCAGATGCTATGATGGATTTTAGTGGATCCTAATTTAGATTATGTCACACTGTGTGGAGTGGCTCACAACCATGAGTGTCTACCTCAGCACAGACTGTCAAAAGCAGACACTGCAAACAGGTGGTATGTTCTATAATTAGATTTCACCAACTTAGTACCAAATGTGAAGTCCCAAAGTACCACAGTACTCTTATAATGGAGCCACAGATAGACACTCCTCTATCTTGCCATCCAGGCAAGCTGGACTATGTGATAAATAGCCACTTACACCAGAAATCACAAATATTCCATGTTACACCCACTCCCAAGAGACTTGTCACTCACCCATGTTGATTTGCACCTCAGATCTCACACTAAAGACAAAGCCGGTAGCAAATTCTGTAGTAAACTAAGTAAAGGTTTATTAGCTAAGAAAAAAGAATGAGAGTCACTAAAGAGGCTAAAGTAGGCAAAATATATGTACAGGTGAGTCACAGTCTATACATCCAAATGGTCGTAGAGAGGTAGTAATCTGCCAGTTTACCAAAAGTCTCTCAAGGCTACCCAGAGTAACTGGGGATCTCTCTTCTCATTCAGTTATTCTGTCCTGTTCGAATCCAAACGGTCCAGAGATGAATTTTTCCTTGTGTCCATACTCATAGCTTCTCACAGAAAACAAGCTTACAGAGTAACTACCCACGTGGGGTCCTTCTTGGATGGTGGAGAGAGAGGAGTACATTTGATCTCCACAATGACCACTTGCTTTCAACTGCGCAAGAATTAGCACTTTCCTGTTAAAGTTCTTCATTTGCATTGCAAAAGGCTTCTTTCTCATTTGATCAGTTATTTAGTTATGGGGTATATACAGTATAAATGTTTTCCATGACATTATAACAGAATACAGATAAGTGAAAACAATGCATGCAACATTCCATTAATTTTCATTAAGTTTAAATGCCAAACACATTCTTATATATCTAACCGTCACTTTGATCTATAGTAATACACAAGTGAATTGGCCTAGCTTCCAGCTATGAGTTTGTCTGTTCTCAGCTGATGCTGAGGCTTTGGCCAGAGCTGGCACTTGGTTTCCCAGCATCACAGATTCCATCTAAGGACCCTATCCAGACAAGTGGTGAGTTCTCTGACCTTCAATTTACTTCAGTGAGACTGAGGGTGCTCAGCACCTTGCAGGACTCATAGTGAGGAAACTACAAATTTCAGCTATTCTACATGTTGTGGGCCAGATCCTCACTAGTATAAATCAGTGCAGCTCCATTGAGTTGAAGGACAAAATTCTCTTTAGCCACAGAGTGCAGGGGGATAATGAGAGGTCCTCCCGGACTACCAACATACCCATTCTCTCCCTCTGCATCTCACAGTAACTTTCAAAGAGGTGCTAGTTTTAATGTTTCCTCTGCTAAAGTTATGAAACTTAAAAGGAAAAACCTGAACTCAGCCCTCATAAATTGTAGGTAAGATAGTACATGTAGACACACTTCCCTGCATGCATTCCTTCATAAGCTATTTCTCAATGCAGCTGAAATCAAAGTTAAGGGTTTTCATCTGAGTGACATTGTGAAGAACTGAACATAAGCCCTGCATAAACACTTCCACATTAGGAAGAGAAAGAGTGTTTGTGACTGCATGCGAGTGGAAGAAGCTTCGGGCATTAAACCATTGGGCCAAAGGCCAACGAGTGTGTTGTAGAACCCACCTGGAGTTTCATTCCTCCCACCAACACCTCACTGAGACCTTGCACTCTGGATTTAGGGTCTGTCATAGGTTTATTCCCCACTTTGAACTTTAGCGTCCACAAGATGGGGACCTGCATGGACTCCTCTAAACTAAAATCCTAGTTTAGATCTGGTACGCTGCCACCAGCCAGGTTTTTAGTGTCTGGCACACTCCCTGTTCCCCCAAACTTTCCCTGGGGAACACAGATCCAAACTCCTTGAATTTTAACACAAAGGGAAATAATCCATTCCCTCCACCTTCTTCCCCCTCCCCTAGTCCTTGGGAAAGGTACCTTGAATCAAACAAAAAGGGATTCCCTATCCCCCTTCCCTTCCCCTGAAAATCCAAACAAGGGAAGAAATCAATCAAGTTCTAAAAAAAAAAAAAAAAAGGATTTTATTAAAAGAAAGAAAGTACACTCTCTCTGTAACATCAGGATGGAAAAAATTACAGGGTCTAGCTATAAACCTGGAGAGGCTTCCCCCCCCCTCCTTTCTCAGAATAAATCAAAGTAACAGCAAACAGAAATAAAGATATTTCTTCAGCAAACACACAATTGCAAATGTAGAAATTAATTATAAGACTAAACCGCATTTCTAATACTCACTATACTGGATAGTAGGAAATACTTCAGGAAAACTTGGAGAACTTGGAGATATGTCTGGCCTCTCTTAGATCCAAAGAGAGAACAAAGACCCAACAAAGAACACAGACAAAGATTTCCCTCCACAGAGATTTGAAATTATCTTGTCCCTTGATTGGTCCTCTGGTCAGGTGTTCATCAGGTTACTGAGCTTGTTAACCCTTTACAGGTAAAAGAGACCTTAACCCTTAACTATCTGTTTATGACATGCCCCCCAAATCGCAGACAGTGGGGGAACCACACTGGCGGTGATTTCTTTGTAGAACTTTAAAATAAACAGATTAATAAAACCCATGCACCATTATATATACTACTAAGTAAGTAAACAACAAGATTTTTCACATTTTAAGAACACTTTTTAACCATTTGATTCTGGGAAACTTTTACGAGAGAGTTCATCAGCTACTTTGATCTGTTGCTGCTGTAGACGTTCCAGGGTTGTGGAGAGGGTCACCTCTTCCACACCACCATTACTTTTTCCTTCGTAGTAGACACCTTCAGGCCACTCAGCGTCATCTGCTCCCTGGGCTGTAAACTGACAAACCTGTAAGTTTCTGGCATAAAAGGGCTTTAGAGAGTTAACATGGTATACCTTAGGCTTTAAGGAAGAATTAGGAAATGTTATGAGGTAGTTAACAGCTCCCAGGCACTCTTGGACCGTGAATGGTCCTTCCCATGACATTTCCATCTTATGGGCCTGTTGCACCTTCAAGACCATAACCTGGTCTCCTACCTTGAAGGAACGCTCTCTGGTATGTCTATCATACCAGGCCTTTTGCTCTGTTTGAGCATCCTTGAGGTTTTCTTTAGCAAGGGCTAAAGAGTGTCGGAGGGTGCTTTGTAGGTTGCTTACAAAGTCCAGAATGTTAGTTCCTGGAGAAGGCGTAAACCCCTCCCATTGCTGCTTCACCAACTGTAATGGCCCCTTAACCTCGTGGCCATACACAAGCTCGAATGATGAGAACCCTAAACTGGGATGTGGTACAGCCCTGTAGGCAAACAGCAACTGCTGCAACACTAGATCCCAATCATTGGAGTGTTCATTCACGAATTTACGTATCATGGCCCCCAAAGTTCCATTAAACCTCTCCACCAGGCCATTGGTTTGGTGGTGGTATGGGGTGTCAACCAAGTGATGTACCCCATGAGCTTCCCACAGGTCTTTCATGGCCCCTGACAGGAAATTAGTTCCTGAATCTGTAAGGATGTCAGAGGGCCAACCTACCCTGGCAAAAATGTCAGTTAAGGCCCGGCACACAGTGATAGCCCTGGTGTTGCTTAGAGCTACTGCTTCCAGCCATCTGGTAGCAAAGTCCACAAAAGTCAGTATGTATTGTTTTCCTCTGGGGGTCTTCTTTGGGAAAGGATCCATAATATCCACAGCTACTCGCTGAAATGGGACCTCAATTATGGGGAATGGCTGGAGAGGGGCCTTGACCTGGTCTTGGGGCTTTTCTACCTTTTGGCATACCTCACAAGACCGGACATACTTGGCAACGTCCTTGCCCATCCCCTCCGAGTGGAAGGACTTCCCCAACCTGTCCTTGGTTCTGTTCACCCCAGAATGACCACTGGGATGATCATGGGCCAAGCTTAAGAGCTTTTCCTGGTACTTAGCTGGAACTACCAACTGTTTTTGAGGATGCCAGCCTTCCTGGTGTCCACCAGAAAGAATCTCCTTATATAAAAGTCCTTGTTCTATAACAAACCGGGATCGGTTAGAAGAGCTGAGAGGCGGTGGGTTGCTCCGTGCCGCCGCCCAAGCTTTCTTAAGGCTGTCATCGGCTTCCTGCTCAGTCTGGAACTGTTCCCTTGAGGTTGGAGACACCGGTTCCTCCTTAGACTGTGGACTTGGGCTTGGTCCCTCTGGAAGCGATGTAGATGATGAGGTTGTTTCCGTTGACTGTGAACCACTCTCCATTGGTGCACGAGGTGATATTTCAGGCTCTGTCTGAGCCTCTTGTGTAGGGTTGTCTGCTGCTTCTGCCAGTTCAGGCCTGCTGGCGCCCTCTGGCGATGGGGTTGCAAGCGCTGGCGTCACTGCTGGCAATGGTTCTGCCGCTGGTTGTTCTTCCAGTTTCGGGTCTGGGACTGGATGTACTATGGCTGTTGTAGTTGTTGGCATGGGATCCAGTTCCACCACCTCTGTCTGGGTCTCTGGTAACACAGACGGGGCCCTGGTGGACAGCTCAGGAACAGGGATGGGAGTGGAAGCTTGTTTGGCCTCTCTGCGGGTGACCACTCCCCCCCTCTTGGCCAGCTCCACATGGTTGGCCAAGTCCTCCCCCAGTAGCATGGGGATGGAAGAATTGTCATAGACAGCAAAAGTCCACTTTCCTGACCGGCCCTTGTACTGGACAGGCAATTCAGCTGTAGGTAAGGTTACAGATTTTGATATGAATGGAGAAATTGTGATTTTGACCTCTGGGTTGATGAATTTTGGGTCCACTAAGGACTGGTGGATAACTGACACGTGTGCCCCGGTGTCTCTCCACGCGGTAACCTTCTTCCCGCCCACTCTCAAGGTTTCCCTGCGCTCCGGAGGTATTTGAGAGATATCTGGGCCTGGGGATCCTTGGCGTGATGATGGTGTAATGGACTGTACTTGATTGGGGTTCTTGGGGCAGTTGGCCTTTATATGTCCCAGTTCATTACATTTAAAACATCGCCCAGCTGATGGGTCACTGGGCCGAGGTGGGTTGCTGGAGACTGGTGAGGTGGGACTGTAGGTAGTCTGAGGCTTTCCTTGGGTTGTAGCAGGGGTCTTGGGTGGCCCCCGGTGGTAGGGTTTATTGTCAGCTTGCCCCTTGTTATATTCACTCTCCTTGATAGTAGCTTTTTTCTTTTCTGCTAAGTCCACCCATCTGCCTCCAATCTCCCCTGCCTCTGTTACATCTTTGGGCTCTTTATCTAGGATGTACCATTCTATTTGCTCAGGAACACCATCTAAGAACTGTTCCATTTGCATCAGGTGGGCCAGGTCTTCTAGAGATTGAATCTTTAGTCCTGACATCCATGCATCCCAATTCTTTCTAATGTAGTAGGCGTGTCTGGGGAATGACATCTGGTTTCCACTTTAGAGCTCTGAACCACCGACGGGCATGTTCAGGTGTTAGCCCCATCCTGATTCTGGCCTTTGTTTGAAACAGTTTATAATTGTTCATGTTTTCCTTAGGCATTTCAGCTGCCACTTCTGCTAAGGGTCCACTGAGCAGTGGCCTCAGCTCTATCATGTACTGGTCTTCAGGGATGCTGTACCCATGGCAGGTCCTTTCAAAATTTCCCAAGAAGGCCTCAGTGTCATCACCTGCCTTGTAGGTGGGAAATTTCCTAGGATGGGAAACAGTGCCTGGAGAAGGGTTGTTGGGGTTGGCAGGAACATTCTGCTTAGCCTTTTCTAATACCAGAGCCTGTTTCTGTATTTCTAGTTCTCTCTCTTAACTCCATTTGTCTCCTGTGGTCAGCCTCTCTGGCTTGTTGTTTCTCCATCTCTCTCTTGTGGTCAGCCTCTGCCCTGGCCATCTCTGCTTTAATTAGTTCCATCTGTCTTTGATGTTCTTTGTCTTTTTCTATTGCTTGCATCCTAGCCAGTTCGAGTTTCTCAACTGTTTCACTGGTACTCATGTTTATGTGCTTTCTGGTGCTGGCCACACCCCTCTGCAGTCAGTGCTTTGACTATGTTGCTTTAGCTCAGGTTGCTTGGTTTACAAGTTCCTACCCCTTTCTACTCCCGACTGAATAAAAAGAAAACAAAACTTTTCATTTGCAAATGGTGTTAGCTGTTTGCTGTCTGAGAAAAGACCAAAAAAACCCCAAAAACTGGTTTGTCCTGTTTCTAGCAATTGCTAATGCTCTCAGTGGGAATCTCTTTCTAACAAAGCTTGTTAGAAAAACCTATTACCTCCAACTTAGCCCAGCTGGAAAACTCCTTCTAACAATACCTCTGCCCCCCCCCCCCCTGCAGTCTGCTTCCCTGTTCTAGAGGAAGAGAATAGATCTCAATGCTCCTGGTTCTTAAAACATCCGACCGCTGCCACCATGTCATAGGTTTATTCCCCATTTTGAACTTTAGTGTCCACAAGATGGGGACCTGCATGGACTCCTCTAAACTAAAATCCTAGTTTAGATCTGGTACGCTGCCACCAGCCAGGTTTAGTGTCTGGCACACTCCCTGTTCCCCCAAACTTTCCCTGGGGAACACAGATCCAAACTCCTTGAATTTTAACACAAAGGGAAATAATCCATTCCCTCCACCTTCTTCCCCCTCCCCTAGTCCTTGGGAAAGGTACCTTGAATCAAACAAAGAGGGATTCCCTATCCCCCTTCCCTTCCCCTGAAAATCCAAACAAGGGAAGAAATCAATCAAGTTCTTAAAAAAACGGATTTTATTAAAAGAAAGAAAGAAAGTACACTCTCTGTAACATCAAGATGGAAAAAATTACAGGGTCTAGCTATAAACCTGGAGAGGCTTTCCCCCCCGCTCCTTTCTCAGAATAATCTGAGTAACAGCAAACAGAAATAAAGATATTTCTTCAGCAAACACACAATTGCAAATGTAGAAATTAATTATAAGACTAAACTGCCTTTCTAATACTCACTATACTGGATAGTAGGAAATACTTCAGGAAAACTTGGAGATATGTCTGGCCTCTCTTAGATCCAAAGAGAGAACAAAGACCCAACAAAGAACACAAAGATTTCCCTCCACAGAGATTTGAAATTATCTTGTCCCTTGAGTGGTCCTCTGGTCAGGTGTTCATCAGGTTACTGAGCTTGTTAACCCTTTACAGGTAAAAGAGACCTTAACCCTTAACTATCTGTTTATGACAGAGTCCTTTTGTTTACAGGCCTGAGAGCAGAGAAGGGAGAGTAAGTGGGGAGGGGTAGTTGGCCCAGGAGGAGGTGTCAGTGGGGTTCTAGGTTCTCATACTGCCCTAATCACTGTAATACACAAGTACCTCCAAGTGGTGCATTAAGTGTAATGATTAACATCTGTCATTGTATTAGAAGTAATCATTCTTTATTATAGTCCTGTCTAAGGGCCAACCAAGGAAGTGGCCTCATTGCAGTAGGTGCGAAATTGAGTAGTAGCTAGTCACTCCTCCAAAGAGCTTGCAATAGAAACGGACCAGATTGACACAGGGGAGAGCACACCAGCAGAGTGAACAATGTGTGAGAAATGAGTGTGGGACTAGAGTTGGGATTGATAGGGTTTGCTTCGGTAGGGCTTGGGTTGGATTGGGTTGGGTAGGGTCTGTTGGGTGGTGGCGGGGACAAGGGTACCATTTGGGTTTGTTTTGATAGTGTTTGTTTGGGTAGGGCTGTATGGATAGGGTTTGGGCTTATTTGGTAGGATGTGGGTAGGATTTGTTGGATAGAGTTTGCATCAGTTTGGGGTAGGATTTGTTTGGGTAGAGTTTGGGGGTTTGGGTAATATTTGGGTTTGTTTGAGTGGGGTTGGATACGTAGGGTTTCAGTAGGGTCTGTTTGGATAGAGTTTGGGTGGGGTTGGGGTAGTATTTGGGTAGGGTTGGATAGGTAGGGTTTGGGTGGGCTTGGGGTAGGGTCTGTTTGGGTAAAGTGTGGGTGGGTTTGGGGTAGGATTTGGGTAAGGTTGGATAGGTAGGGTATGGGTGGGATTAGGATAGGGTCTGTTTGGGTAGGGTTGGATAGGTAGAGTTTGGGTTGGTTTGGGGTAGTGTTTGGGTAGGATTGGATAGGTAGGATTTGGGCAGAGTCTCAGTGTGTTTGGGGTAGAGTCTGGGTACAGTTGGATAGGTATGGTTTGGGCAGAATTTGGGGTAGTGTTTGAGGAAGGTTGGATAGGTAGTGTTTGGGTGCATTTGGGGTAACATTTGGATAGGAGTGGATAGGTAGTGTTTGGGTGGGTAGTGTTTGGGTTAGTTAGTGTTTGTATAGGGTGGGATAGGTAGAGTTTGGTAGAAATGGATGGGTTTGGGGTAGTGTTGGCTAGTTGGGGTTTGGGTAGAGTTTGGTGGGGGGGGTTGTTGCAGTGTTTGGATAGGGCTGGATAGGTAGAGTTTGGGGTAGTGTTTGGATAGGGTTGGGGTAGCATTTGGGTGGGTATGGGATACTGTTTGGGTAGCATTTGGGTGGGTTTGGGATAGTGTTTGGGTAGGGTTGGATAGATAGGGTTTTGGTGGAGATTGGGTGCGTTTGGAATACTGTTTGAATAGGTTTGGATAGATAGGGTTTTGGTAGAGTGGGTGTGTTTGGACTAGTGTTTGGGTAGGGTTCAATAGGTAGGGTTTGGGTGGGTTGGGGTTAATGTATGTGTACTGTTGGATAGGTAGGGTTTGGGTAGAGTTTTGGTGGTGTAAGTGGGCTACTCACCGCCGCGGCGCCTCCTGCTGGTTTTTCCGGGGAATTAGCTCTCTTTCAGCCCAGAGCACCCTCTGCAGGCCGGTGATCCCCCTTTTTGCTCTCAGCCCCGTGTCCCTCCCAGGACCCGGTGCCCCTTTAACTATAATTGGGTCTCCCCCTCCCAGGGGAACCCCCACCCTACTATCCCCACTTTGCCTCAGTAGTGGCCACTGACAGTCATGGTCTAGCCCCAAACCCTGGGGCAGACTGCAGTATCAGCCCACTCATCACAGGCACAAGGGGTTTGGACCTGCTGCTTTGTCCTACCCCTGGGCTGCCCTCTGCAACCCCCTGTACCTTTGGCCCTTTGCTAGGCCACAGCCTGGGGCTTTCCAGGCTGGAGCTTCCCTAGCTCCTCAGCCTGTTCCCAGCCCTGCTTCACCCAGGTACTTTACCTCTGTCCATAAGCAGCCAAGCCCATCCCTCTCTGAAGGCAGAGAGAGACTGCCTGGGCTCTGGCTTCCCTGCCCTCTTATAAGGCCCTGCTCCTCAGTTTGGGGCGTGGCCCCCAGCTGCAGCCACTTTCCCAATCAGCCTAGCCAAAAGCCCCTTCCCAGGGCTGTTTTAAAGCCCCACCGAGCGGGAGCGGATAGCCACTCCGCTACAGGTGGGTTTGGGGTAGTGTTTGAGTAGGGTTGAATAGGAAGGGTTTGGGTAAAGTTTGGATAGGTTTCTGGTAGTGTTTGAGTGGGTTTCATTTAGTATTTGGGTAGGGTTGAATAGGTAGGGTTTGTGTAGAGTTTGCATGTGTTTGGGGTAGCTTTTGGGGAGGGTTGGATAGGTAGGGTTTGGGGTAGTGTTTGGGTGGGTTTGGGGTAGGGTTGGATAGATAGGGTTTGGGTGGTTTGGGGCTAGTGTATGCGTACTGTTGGATAGGTAGGGTTTGGGCAGAGTTTTGGTGAGTTTGGATTAGTGTTTGGGTACTGTTGAATAGGTAGGGTTTGGGTAGTGTTAGTGTGGTTTTCCAGTAGTATTTGGGTACAGTTGGTAAGGTAGGGTTTGGGTAGAGTGTGGGTGGGTTTAGGGTAGTGTTGGCTAGGGTTGGATAGGTGGGTTTGGTGGGTGGGTTTGGTGCAGTGGTTGGATAGGTAGAGTTTGGGTGAGTTTGAGGTAGGGTTGGGGTAGTGTTTGAGTGGGTTTGGGATAGTGTTTGGGTAAGGTTGGATAGGTATGGTTTGGGTAGAGTGGGTGGGTTTGAGGTAGTGTGTGGGTAGGGTTGGCTAGGTAGGGTTTTAGTGGAGATTGGGTGGCTTTGGGATACTGTTTGAGTAGGTTTGGATAGGTAGGGTTTGGGTAGAGTGGGTGGGTTTGGGGTAGCCTTTGGGTAGGGTTGGATAGGTAGGGGTTGGTAGGGTTTGGGTGGATTTGGTGTGGCATTTAGATATGGTTGGATAGGTAAGGTTTGGGCAGGGTTTGGGTGGGTTTGGGGAAGTGTTTGGGTAGGATTGGATAGGTAGTGGTTGGGTGGAGTGGGTGGGTTTGAGGTAGTGTCTGGGTAGGGTTGGCTAGGTAGGGTTTGTGTGGGTTGGGGTTAGTGTTTGGGTATTGTTGGATAGGTAGGGTTTGTTTGAGTTTGGGTGGGTTTCAGGTACCATTTGGATAGGTAGGGTTTGGGTAGAATGGGTGGGTTTGCTGTAGTGTATTGGTAGGGTTAGATAGGTAGGGTTTGGCTAGAGTTTGGGAGGGTTTGGTGTAGTGTTTGGGTAGGGTTCAATAGGTAGGGTTTGGGTAGATTTGGGTGGGTTGGGGTTAGTGTTTGGGTACTGTTGGATAGGTAGGGTTTGGGTGGGATTGGGGTAGCATTTGGTTATGGTTGGATAGTAGGGTTTGGGTTGAGTCTGGAGTAGCGTAGTTAGGATTGGCTAGGTAGGGTTTTGGTAGAGTTTGGGTAGGGTTGGATAGGGAAGGTTTGGGCAGTGTTTGGGGTAGTGTTTGAGGAGGGTTGGCTAGGTAGGGTTTGGGTAGAGATTGGGTATGTTTGGGGTAGCATTTGGGTATGGTTGGCTAGGTGGGAATTGTGCAGAGTTTGGGTGGGTTTGCGGTAGTTTTTCAGTCGATTTGGGGTAGTGTTTGTGTATGATTGGATTTGTTTGAGTTTGGGTGGGTTTAGGGTAGTGTTTGGGTAGGGTTGGATAGGTAGGGCTTTGGAGATTGGGTGGGTTTGGGGTACTGTTTGGATAGATAGGGTTTGGGTAGAATGGTTGGGTTTGGAGTAGTGTTAGGGTAGACTTCAATAGGTAGGGTTTGGGTGGGATTGGGGTAGCATTTGGTTATGGTTGGATAGGTAGGGTTTGGGTTGAGTTTGGATGGGTTTTGGGTAGTGTAGGTAGAATTGGATAGGTAGGGTTTGGGTAGGGTTGGATAGGTAAGGTTTGGGCAGAGTTTCGGGTAGTGTTTGGGTTGGTTTGGGGTAGTGTTTGAGGAGGGTTGGATAGGTAGGGTTTGGGTGTGTTTGGGGTAGTATTTGGGTAGGGTTGGATAGGTAGGGTTTGGGTAGAATGGGTGGGTTTGGAGTAATGTTTGGCTAGGGTTCAATAGGTAGGGTTTGGGTAGGTGTGACAGGTTGGATCACAGAAACCCCCTTGGGAACTGCCAACTGATGTGTCAAGACTACCTCTCCCCCTGCTTTCCCTGCCAGCCTGGGAACCCAGCACCCTGTCTTGCTGAGCCAGACACGAAAGATGCTCCAACACAGACCCAGGGTCTGAACCACATGCCCCAAAGCTGCAGACTTAACTGAAAGCAACTTACAGAAGTGTTCCTGTTTTTAAAACTCAGATGCCCAATTCCCAATGGGGTCCAAAACCCAAAAAAATCTGTTTTACCCTGTATAAAGCTTATACCTAAATTGTTCGCCCTCTGTAACACTGATAGAGAGATATGCACAGCTGTTTGCCCTCCACAGGTATTAATTCATACTCTGGGTTAATTAATAAGTAAAAAGTGATTTTATTAAATACAGAAAGTAGGATTTAAGTGGTTCCAAGTAGTAACAGAGAACAAAGTGAATTACCAAGTAAAATAAAATAAAACACGCAAATATAAGTCTAATACAGTAATAAAACTGAATACCGATAAAATCTAACCCTCAGAGATGTTTCAATAAGTTTCTTTCACAAACTGGAGGCCTTCCTAGTCTGGGCACAATCCTTTCCCCTGGTACAGACCTTGTTCCAGCTCAGGTGGTAGCTAGGGGATTTCTCATGATGGCTCTCCCTTTTTTCTGTTCCACCCACTTATAATACTTTTGCATAAGGTGGGAATCCTTTGTCCCTCTGAGTTCCCACTCCTTCTCAGTGGAAAAGCACCAGGTTAAAGATGGATTCCAGTTCAGGTGACATGATAATATGTCATTGTAAGACTTCATTACCCACTTGCCAGCACACAGGTATACAGGAAGACTCACAAGCAAAAAAGATCCATCTATAGACATTTGTCCTGGTTAATGGGAGTCATCAAGATTCCAAACCACCATTAATGTCCCACACTTTGCATATTTGTAGTTTCAGATACAAGAGTGATACATTTATACAAATAGGCTGACCACACTCAGTAGATTATAAGCTTTGGAATGATACCTTACAAGAGACCTTTTGCATGAAGCATATTCCAGTTACATTATATTCATACTCATCAGCATACTTTCATAAAATCAGATAGAGTGCAATGTCACAGTAGGTTTGAGTGGGTTGGGGTTAGTGTCTGGGTACTGTTGGATAGGTAGGGTTTGGGTAGAGTTTGGGAGGGATTGGGGTAGCATTTGGTTATGGTTGGATAGGTAGGGTTTGGGTGGGTTTGGGGTAGCGTAGGTAGGATTGGATAGGTAGGGTTTTGGTAGAGTTGGATATTGTGTTTGGGTAGGGCTGGATAGGTAGGGTTTGCGTGGGTTGGGGTTAGTGTTTGGGTATTGTGCAATTTGGGTAGGGTTGAAGAGGTAAGGTTTGGGCAGAGTTTGGGGTAGTGTTTGGGTTCATAGAATCATAGAATATCAGGGTTGGAAGGGATCTCAGGAGGTCATCTAGTCCAACCCCCTGCTCAGTGCAGGACCAATCCCCAACTAAATCATCCCAGCCAGGGCTTTGTCAAGCCTGACCTTAAAAACCTCTAAGGAAGGAGATTCCACCACTTCCCTAGGTAACCCATTCCCATGCTTCATCACTCTCTGAGTGAAAAAGTTTTTCCTAATATCCATCCTAAACCTCCACCACTGCAACTTGAGACCATTACTCCTTGTTCTGTCATTTGGTACCACTGAGAACAGTCTAGATCCATCCTCTTTGGAACCCCCTTTCAGGTAGTTGAAAGCAGCTATCAAATCCCCCCTCATTCTTCTCTTCTGCTAAAGACTAAACAAGCCCAGTTCCCTCAGCCTCTCCTCATGTCATGTGCTCCACCCCCCTAATCACTTTTGTTGCCCTCCGCTGGACTCTTTCCAATTTTTCCACATCCTTCTTGTAGTGTGGGGCTCAAAACTGGACACAGTACTCCAGATGAGAACATAGGAACATAAGAACAGCCGTACCGGGTCAGACCAAAGGTCCATCTAGCCCAGTATCTGTCTACCGATAGTGGCCAATGCCAGGTGCCCCAGAGGGAGTGAACCTAACAGGCAATGATCAAGTGATCTCTCTCCTGCCATCCATCTCCATGTGACGAACAGAGGCTAGGGACACCATTCTTACCCATCCTGGCTAATAGCCATTTATGGACTTAGCCACCATGAATTTATCCAGCCCCCTTTTAAACACTGCCATAGTCCTAGCATTCACAACCTCCTCAGGTAAGGAGTTCCACAAGTTGACTGTGCGCTGTGTGAAGAAGAAGTTCCTTTTATTTGTTTTAAACCTGCTGCCTATTAATTTCATTTGGTGACCCCTAGTTCTTGTATTATGGGAATAAGTAAATAACTTTTCCTTATCCACTTTCTCAACATCACTCATAATTTTATATACCTCTATCATGTCCCCCCTTAGTCTTCTCTTTTCCAAGCTGAAGAGTCCTAGCCTCTTTAATCTTTCCTCGTATGGGACCCTCTCTAAACCCCTAATCATTTTAGTTGCCCTTTTCTGAACCTTTTCTAGTGCTAGAATATCTTTTTTGAGGTGAGGAGACCACATCTGTACACAGTATTCGAGATGTGGGCGTACCATGGATTTATATAAGGGCAATAATATATTCTCAGTCTTATTCTCTATCCCCTTTTTAATGATTCCTAACATCCTGTTTGCTTTTTTGACCGTCTCTGCACACTGCGTGGACATCTTCAGAGAACTATCCACGATGACTCCAAGATCTTGTTCCTGACTCATTGTAGCTAAATTAGCCCCCATCATGTTGTATGTATAGTTGGGGTTATTTTTTTCCTATGTGCATTACTTTACATTTATCCACATTAAATTTCATTTGCCATTTTGTTGCCCAATCACTTAGTTTTGTGAGATCTTTTTGAAGTTCTTCACAATCTGCTTTGGTCTTAACTATCTTGAGCAGTTTAGTATCATCTGCAAACTTTGCCACCTCACTGTTTACTCCTTTCTCCAGATCATTTATGAATAAATTGAATAGGATTGGTCCGAGGACTGACCCTTGGGGAACACCACTAGTTACCCCTCTCCATTCTGAGAATTTACCATTAATTCCTACCCTTTGTTCCCTGTCCTTTAACCAGTTCTCAATCCATGAAAGGACCTTCCCTTTTATCCCATGACAGCTTAATTTACGTAAGAGCCTTTGGTGAGGCCTCACCAATGTCGAATAGAGGGGAATGATCACGTCCCTCGATCTGCTGGCAATGCCCCTACTTATACAGCCCAAAATGCTGTTAGCCTTCTTGGCAACAAGGGCATACTGGTTGGTTTGGGGTAGCGTTTGAGGAGGGTTGGATAGGTAGGGTTTTGGATCGAGTTGGGTGTGTTTGGGGTAGCATTTGGGTAAGATTGCATTGGTAGGGTTTGATAGAGCTGGGTGGGTTTGGGGTAGTGTTTGGGTAGGTTTTGGGTAACATTTGGGTAGTGTTGGCTAGTTGGTGTTTGGATAGAGTTTGGGTGGGTTTGGGGTAGCGTTTGGGTAGGGTTGAATAGATCAAACTGTCTGCAAAAGGTGTGGGGTGGGGTTTTCTGAGGCAGAACGCAGGGCCGCCCAGAGGATTCAGGGGTCCTGGGGAAAGCGGGGGAGCTGCGGTGCCTGTTCTCACCCAGCGTCGGTCAGGGTCTTTGGCGGCATTTCTGCGGCGAGGGGCCCGTCAGTAGCTTCGCGTCTTCGGCAGCACTGAAAGCCCCCCCCGCCGAAGACCCAGACCGCCGTCTCTGGGCGGCCCTGCAGAACGGCGCCAGGCTACTGGGGCAGCGGAGTTCTTCCTCCGGCGTGTGTGCGGAGAGGGGGCAGAGGGCGAGCGGCGGTCTGACCCGCCCCGCCCCGCCCCGCCCCGGGCTCAGCCTGGGACACGCAGGACGGCCCGGGGGTGCGCAGACCAGCGTGTCAGTCACCGCCCGTGTTATCAGCCCCGCTCGCTCGCTCGCTCGCTCGCCGGGGAAAGGGAGCCCCACCGCCCATGCGCGAGGCTTGCGGCGGGGAGCGGGGCGAATAACAGGGCTGTCGCTCGCAGGGCGCTGGGCGGGGCGGTGCACCCTGCGCAGCCCCAGGGTAAAGTCGAGCCGTGCAGCTACCCTGAGCTGTTCTCGAGGTGAGTGACGCCGGCTCCGTTCTCTCAGCCGCGGGCTCCCGCCACCGGCCCTGGGGGTGGCTTTGAGTTCTTCCCCTCGGATTTGCCCCCACTTGGTGCTGTGCCCCGCGGGGAGTTATGGGGGATTTCATACCCCGTCGCTCGCTCCTCCTCCCCCTTATTGGCGTCCCCCCGCAGGGCGGCTGTAGGGGATTCCAAGTCCCTTCCTCCCCGTGCCAGGGTTCCCTCTGCAGGGGGGCTATGGAGGAATACCACACCCCTCCCCCTTAGTGCCAAGGTGTTGCCGGCCCAGAGGGCCCGAGGGGGCAACAGCGGGGTTCCTTGCCCAGTGTGCATCACACTAATTAACACACCAGGGTGGAGAAGCAAACCAAGTTTATTTAAGATCTTGAAAAAGCACTAGGAGAAGCAATATCTTAAATCAAGTGCATTGGTACAAGCAAGTTCCCCTTTTTATATTCCAAGTTGTCTGTACAAGCCTTTTTTTTCCCCTGTTTTCCCCCTTCCTCTCTCCCCTTGCAGCAGATACGTTAAGTAATAAATTGTAGCTTGTTAGAAATCTTTCCCATTCGCATGTTTATCTCTGGCCTTCACAACACAGATGCATGCAGACTTTTCCCCCCCTTCTCCCCTGTATCACTACCACTTTTGCTGATTTGAGCTAGACTGCAGCTGCGAGCTAAAAAGCTGACAGTTACAAATTTTTGCTTTTTGGCTGTTAGCATTTTAGGCTGGTTAAAGTTCACAACATGGAAGAACTTTGATTCACTCAGGCCTAGAGACACCAACAAAGGTTCCTTCTGCAGGGAGGATTATAGGGGATTTCACGCCCCTTTCCTGCTCTCCCCCTCCACCAGTGCCCAGGTCCCCTATGCAGGGAGTTATGAGGGATTTCATACCCCTTCCCTGCCCCTCCCTCCAGTGTCAGGGTCCCCTCCATAGCAGGGTATGGGGATTTTCATACCCCTCTGTCCCCACCCAGTGTTGGGGTTTCCTCTGTAGGAGGTTATGGGGAATTTCATACCCCTTTGCCCCCTTCTGTGCTGTGGTCCCCTCTGCAGGGGGTTTATGGGGAATTTCATACTTCCTCCCACTCTCCAGTGGTGGGATACCTTCCCCTGGTGGGATTATAGGGGTCTTGCACACCTCCCCTCCAATTTTCCTCCAGTGCTAGGGCCCCTTCTTTTCCTTGTGCATGGTGGTGCTGGTGGTTCCTAGCAATGAGCCTGGAGACTTGGTGATTGACACCTGTCTCTGTTTCTCTTTCTCTATAGCCTGTTCCTGTTGCCTTGCCCCCTGGATGCTCCCACGGCCCAGCCTGTCCCTTCTGCCTCGATTCTGCTCCTTCCTCCCCTTCGCCACCATGAGCAGCAAAACCAGCACCTTCCACTTGCAGCAACCACTCAACTACCGGGCTGGGGCCCGAATTCAGCCTGTGGATGGAAGCCACAGTGAGGAAGTGTATGAGCCAGCAACAGGTAACTGACTGGTTTCTGTGCCAGTAGGGCATCTGGGATCCTGGATCTCAGCAGAAATTGCCTGAAGATATATAACAACCTGCCAGTGCCCATGAACTGGATTGGAATGCTAGATAGATACAAGCAGCAAAGAATCCTGTGGCACCTTATAGACTAACAGACGTTTTGCAGCATGAGCTTTCGTGGGTGAATACCCACTTCTTCGGATGCAAGAAGAAGAAGTGGGTATTCACCCACGAAAGCTCATGCTGCAAAACGTCTGTTAGTCTATAAGGTGCCACAGGATTCTTTGCTGCTTTTACAGAACCAGACTAACACAGCTACCCCTCTGATACTAGATAGATACAGCAGATGAAATCCCAAGCTTCACTGTGAGGCCCAGCACTCTGCAATGTCTTCAAGTAACTGTCCGTTCGCCTTGGGGAGATAAGGTGGGTTAGATAATATCTTTTCTTGGACCAAATTCTGTTTGTGAATTTGCTTTCACAGCTTACACAGCTTTCTTTACTGATCTCTTTCAGCAACCGAAATTGGTCCAGTAAATCATATTACCTCACCCACTTTGTCTCTGTAATATCTTGGGACCAACACGGCTACAACAACACTGCCTGCCATTTCGGTAATACTTACATAGCTTGTCTTACCCATAAAGATGGTGTTTAACAGGTTCGCTCTTCCATTTAGACTTGCATGGGATAGGAAAAGGAAGTGCTATCTGATACAAGGGCTCTGGAGAAAGAGAGTTAGTGCAGCAAATATTGCTACAGCAGCTAAGTGGCCTGGATTTCGCATTCTGTTACATCAGCCCTGGGGATAGTTGGGTCCCAAGTTCTCATGTGGACTGAGCCCAGTGCTTTTTCATACGTAACAGAATGGGGCGAAACAGCAAAGGCACTTGGCAAATCCCTGGTGTGCTGAGGTAGACAGGAAAGCATGGACTTCTCTCATCTCTCTGGCCAGGTGCCCTGCACTGTTGCTACACACCTACCTCCCTTCCCTTTGCCACCCCTGAATATCCAGCATCACTTTCTCTCCTGCCAGCACCTCCACTCTTCACATCAGTCTCATTGTCTGAGAGAATAGCTGTAGTTGCTGTGCAGTGGCATTTGGAGAAGTGTGAATTTGCCTTCGAGACAGTATTTGGCTCTGATGGAAATTCATCACTGATAATCCACAGGATAGTTAAGTAGAAGCTTGTGCTTGCATTTCCTATGTGGGAATTGCCTTTGGTGCTGCTCCTCAAATGCTTGAAGCATTTAATGTAGCTGCTTCTCCTTTCTTCCCTGGCCACCCTTCACACTAGTGAATTATGCCAAGGTTTTTAAAAGTGTCTTGTAACTTTTAAGTGTGTCTCAGGTTGAGATACCTTAAACCGTTCTGATTTTCAGAAGGCATTGGGCACCCATTCTCTGAAAGTCAGATCCCTTTATGGTGTCTCAAGGAAGGCACTTGATCCCTAGCTCCCTGGGGAAAATCATAGTTCTAGCAAATAACAGTTGGTGCTAGTAGCATAGTGGTCATATTCAGAGGCAGTCCCTCAGTATTTTAGCAAATAACACTTGGAATTAGAGTCAATACCAGAAGCTGGCTCAGTCCATACCAATACCAACCTCTGCAGCCCAGCCCTGCACCCGGTCCATAAGCAGAATGCCCACTGCCTTTAATGGAAGATCCATGCAGAATTCTACAGGCCCTTGCTGATAGTAAAAATCTCTTCCAGTACCAACATCTGGTACTGGCAGATGACCTGTTCAAAATGTATTAAAAAACTATAACTGTCTTTAAATGCTGGGATTAAAAGGCTTTTTGGGAGAGGATGTTTAGATGAAGTGGTGTTGGGTTATCCCAAGTCCTACAGAATCAACACCGGGAGAAGATGCCTTAATCTTGCAGATAAAAACATAAGATCCAACAAGTGGAAGTCAAAGCTTGACAAATTCTAACTGGTAATAGTGAGCAAAATTTGAACAGCAAAGTTAACTAACCATTGAAACAGTTCACCATGGGTTGTGGTGGATTCTTCATCACATTAAATCTTTTAAAAAGACATCCAATCTCAATTTAAAGATGCTGTAGTTCAACCACAAGTTATTGGGTTCAGTGTAGGAATTACTAGATGAAATCCTATAGACAGGAGGTCAGACTAGATGATCACAATGATTTTTTTTTTTTGTGTGGCCTTAAAATCTGTTCGCATACATGCAAAAGCAGTAAGAGACAGAATGAACGCTTCTTCTGATACTCTAAACCATGGATCACATTGGTGCTACTCCTATAAATGCTTGCTGACAGCGAGGTTAGTGGCAAAAATCTCTGAATGAAAGCTCTAAAATATAAACCTTTTTTCTTAGGTCGAGTGATGGGCAAGTTTCTATTCTCTGGGGAGAAGGAGGTGGATCTGGCTGTGCAGAGTGCCAAAGCTGCCTTTAAGATATGGAGCCAGAAATCGGGCATGGAGCGGAGCAGGGTTCTGCTGGAGGCTGCCAGGATTATCCGGGTATGTGGTGAAGCTTTTCTCTTGTGTTGGAATGGAGTGGTCCTGTCCTTGATCCTCCTCCTGAACTGTTTTTTTAACCCTTGACAGCTTGCTGTTGGGCTGTGCTTGCAGCACTAGATAAGACCACTAATGCAGTAACATTTTCAGAGTTTGAAAGGCATCTTTGATCAGCACAGATAGTAGATTTCCTTGGGTAGGGCTGGGTCTCCAGTCTCATCAAGGCAGCTTTGTTGCATGTGACCACTAGCTCAGTCTTTTGTCTCTTCAGAGCCCTAAATGTGCCTGCCTGCCTTCCTTGTCGCTTGGGTCTCCCTTGTCCCAAAGACTATAGGCCAAATTTATGCCTGAGTTGAGGTCTCTGGATTGCTTATCCCACTACTGTAGTTTCTGTATCCTTACAGTAAACTTAGTTTTGCTTGCATCAGACATATAAAAATCCATGTAAGCTGGCTAGAAGTGAAACCTCCCAAAGTCCAGAACTTCTGTGCCTGCAGAAAGTACAGGGCACTATCCCTGTCTCCATTTGCTTTTGGAACTTAAATTGCATAACTGTTACACTGCCTTATCTTCATAACTACTAAGGGCTTGTGTACAATTAGCTACACTAAACTGCAGGGCTTTGGAGCGGAGCCTGGAGCTGGAGCACAGACCAGTAGGTTTTTGCCTGGAGCTGGAGCGGAGCCAGAGCAGAGCAATTCAGAAATTTGATTGCTCCAGATCCCTGCTAAGCTGTAGTGCTCAGTGAAAACACTGCCTACGCCGATGGGAGCGTTTCTGTCCCTCCTGTCAACATAGCATTTTCTACACTGGGAGTTAGGTCAGTATCCCTGTAGCTCAGGGGTGTGGATATTCCACACCCCTGAGCAACATAGTTACACCAATATAAGTTTGCAGTATAGGCCCGGATTTAGTGCAGTAACCCTGTAACTGGAATGCGTTAGACTGGGACTCTTGCTAGGGCAAATGAAAGAATATATACAGTGAAAAATACATACATACTAGGCTGCATTTCAGGTTTGCCTCTGCTATATTTTTGGAGAGAGTTGTGCTTATTTTTCCTTCATAGTCCAGTGTCTCCTGCTGTCTGACCCCTACAGTGGCATTGTAATGCTGTGTTCATGGCAGTCTGGTGATAAAGATGATTTACCAGCTGAATTTATTTTTAAATCCATTGTTCTAGCCTCTTTAGGTCCCTTTTGGATTTTTCTTGTCCTTGTTGTTTGCAGTTCCTCTCAATTTAGTATCTTCTGTGAACTTCCTTAATGGTTTGTTTTACTCCAATTTCTAAATCTAAATGATCAATAAATCTAAACAAGGATGTTAAGCAAGAGTGGACCTATGGCAGACCCCCAGCAGATCTTTGTTAGATACTCCTCTACACCCAGCTCAACACACTGGTGAACTGGTAAATGGCAAACACAGCTTTAGAGAGGGTTGGGTCATCACTGATGGCAAAGATGTCTTCACCTGTGTTTGGAAGGCAGCTAGCATGCTGTGGGTGGTGCCAGTCTGTCTAATGCTGTTACTGTGCTGCTCTTACAGGAACAGAGGGAAGAAATTGCCACCATGGAAACCATCAATAATGGGAAATCCATCTTCGAAGCCAGAGTGGATGTTGACATATCTTGGCAGTGCTTGGAGTATTATGCAGGTTTAGCGGGGGCTATAGCAGGTGAGAGCTGTACTAGTCACTGGAGCCTCATTCCTTTCCCCAGCTGTGAGTCAGTCATTCATATACTGCAGTGATTTTTTAGTCAGATGATAAATCTTAAGGCCAGTGGAAAGTCCTTGGCTATTTGGAATAGGGTAGAATTTTGGTTTCAGATACCTAGGATAGGAACCATGGTGTCACAACACTTTTTATGCAGTGGTGACTTAAACATGGGCAAATTCTGTCCTGCTTTAAAACCTGTGTGACTCCATTGACCTCATCAGGAGTGCCTGGGATTAAATTGGGCTGGAATGCAGTGACCACGTAAACAGGGCAGCCATTCTACATGTAGCAAGAGTCCATTTATCATCTTGGGACACTGATGCTGATTGTAATGGGAGAAAGGTAACTGACTACACCTCCAGTGATATCCCTGGCTTCTTTTTAAAAGTGCCTTGTGACTTTCAGCTTCCACCCAGACAGTGCAGACTGGACCCTGGTTTAACATCTCTTAAGGATGGCTCTGCTAGTAAAGGCTTGACCATAGTCTGGTGGTGGGAGCACAGCTATGAATATAAATGGGTGAGGCTGTAGTAAAGCAGCTAACAAATGGAAGTTATTTCTTTTTTTGTCTTTATATTCAGGGACCAGATTCACTGTTAGCTGGGGCTTTCAGGTTTGGATGAGATCTGGGCCCTGTTGTGCTAGGGTGCTGTTTATACATGTAGTGGGAGAGAGTTCCTGCTCTAAAGAATGTACAGCATAAATGGACAAGACAAAGGGTGGGAGAAGAGAGGCTTATTCTCTCCATTTTACATGTAGAGAAACTGAGGCACAGAAAGATGTAACTTGCTCAAAATCACACATGGAGTCTGTAACAGACCTGGGAATTGAATCCAGATTGCTTGGCTCCCAGGCCAGTGCCTTAACCACAAGATCTTCCTGCCACTGTTGGCATAATCAAGTGCAGCTGGTTTCAGTGGGCTTGCAGGCACCCACCTGGGCCAGCAATTAATTTTTTCTTTAGTGTCTGTCCTTTTGTTGGTTCTGGTGGCATTGTGGGGATTTCACTCTAATTCACTATGGGGCGGAGCTGTTCCTTGAGTCAAGATCTTAAGACTGCTTTGGGCAAACCCCATTTGGTGTTACTGGTCTTGGGGCACTTGTAAACCTGTTAGTATAGAAGGCTTTGCTAGATCCCACTTTGGGAAGTGGGGCAGGGAAGTGGGTCTGAAGCTTGAAGGTTCTTTGTTTGTCCATCTAACTACATATGTTCCCATTCACCTGTATTTATCCCTGCTCAGGTCAGCACGTCCAGCTTCCTGGGGGATCCTTTGCTTACACTCGAAGAGAGGCGCTTGGGGTATGTGTTGGGATCGGAGCCTGGAACTACCCCTTCCAGATTGCCTGTTGGAAGTCTGCCCCAGCCTTGGCTTGTGGTAATGAGACCCCCTGTCTGTGCAAGGTTTTTGTGATTTGGGTGATCAAGTGGTGAAGGAGAGAGTCGGGTTAAGTGTTCATGGACTAAGAGCTCCATTAGTGGGTGACGAAGCATCTGTTTGTCTTAGATCTGTTTCTAAGAGACCCTTTTTCTGTCTGGGAGGGGAGACAAGGGCAAGGGAGAGTTAGCAAATAAGTTATGGGGTGGGAGCATGACAGGAAGGGGGTGCTGCTGTTGCCTCACATCAAACAGGTAAGTTTCAGTGGAAGAGGGAGAGAAAGGGAATGGAGCAAAGAGGTGGGGCCAGCAAAGCAGTAGCCCTGCTCCTCCTCCTGACTTAGTTCCAGTAGCAGGTGCCATACTAGCACCTTCCTGTTGCTGTGTGAGTTCTGTTGCATTTGCTCCCCTTTGTGCCCCCATTTCATCAGTTTCTGAGAATACTGCTTTTGTAAATGCTGTTGCTGCCCTGCCTGGATACATGCAGTCCCCTGCGTCCCAGTGTCTCTCAGATTTTAACACCCCTTCTCTTCTTCTCCACTCTCCTCTCCCCCCCCTCCCCCCCCGGGCTGGATTCACATAGGTAACGCCATGATCTACAAGCCATCTCCCCTCACCCCCATCTCAGTGGTAATGCTGGCAGAGATCTTCACCCAGGCCGGTGTGCCCAATGGGCTATTCAACGTGGTGCAAGGGGGAGCTGCCACTGGCCAGTTTCTGTGCCAGCACCGGGATGTGGCCAAAGTCTCTTTTACTGGGAGTGTACCAACTGGTATCAAGGTAAAGACCACCCTGTGCTAGGGGGCAGGGCAAGGGACTTCTAATTATGGCACAAATACTAGAGGACATGCAGCAGAGGCAGACCCTCCTACAAGCCTGTGCACAAGCAGCCTGCCCTGGAGAATGGCTGGGCACATGGGGCATGCCTTGCAGCTATTCTGCTATGGCACAGAAATGTCAGACACAAGGCTGTACTTGTACTCCAGGCAGGCCTTTATAGCGTTAGTTGTGGGGTGTTTTTTGCAGGGTCGGGGGCTTGAAGGTTGCCTCTGCTCTAGAGAGGAGCTATTAACCTGATAAAATCCATGGAGAATCTCTGCTCTGATAGTCTTAAACTCCTCAGCCTGTTATGGCCTGTTCTCTAGCAGAGAATAAATGCAGGTACCTAAATGGGTAAACTTGGGTCAGGATGTGTTTTGAACTAAGCAGTAAGACAACACATGAGAACTCCTGGAAACTAATATGTTTCCCTCCAATCAATCCAAACTCAGGTTAAATTAATATGCAGAGACCTCTCTTTTCCCAGGGGGTGGAGGGAGGAGGGGTAGCAATCATTGTTAGTAATTTTCTACCCCATGTTATTCAACAGCTGCTTACCTAGCAATGGTATCTTGGGGAATAAACCCTGACCTACAGCAAATTCCGCTCATGTGCATGCAGTGAGACAATTAGTTCTTGGAGCTGGGGAAGATTTATCCTGCAGCCATGCGAGTCTGGAACTCAAGCATTTCCCCCTAGAGAATCAATCCCTCCATTAGTGTGGAATACTAACTGATCCTGGCCAGTTCCTGTAGTGGGGATGGGGATCTAGCTCATTCCCCTCAGTTTCTAGTTGCTGCCTTTTCAGAAGCAAACGAAAATACTCCCCCCCTACCTTCCTCAGTCCCTGACAAAGTCTCTTTGCTGAGAAACCAGAGCCCTTGTCCACTCCCTGAGGCAGGTGAGGCCCCCAAAAGACGTGAAGAGGAGAGTAGCACAGCACAGACTGGGTCACTCTGCTTCTGGTAGTGTAGATATTTTCACACACACGTGCCCTATGCGCACCCTTGACTGGTGGTTTGTGTCTGGATCCTTGCACTCAATTAGTCTTATTACATGTTAAAATTTATACACCCTTAAAACTGTAAATTTTCAACCTGCACAGCTCTTTGGGTTTCAACTACCATTTTAATCAGCAAAAAGTCTCTTGTGCCCATCATGGGGCAGCAGTGTGGGAACAGTCCTGAGTGCCCCCCATCAAAAAAAAAATGCAGTCCCCAGTCTTCTGAATGTGACTTACTTCTGTTGTTGCAAAGGGCATGTGTGTGGGCCGGGGGTGAATTTCTCCTCTCTCCCCCTTCTCTAGAATGGGGGGCATGTATTTGTGGTCTCCTGTGGCCCTTCTGGACCTGGTTGGGCCCTCAGTCCCGTTTGTGTTCATCCCCCAGCAGCCTGTCCCTTCTATCTTTGTTTGTATTAGATCATGGAGATGTCAGCCAAAGGGATCAAACCAGTCACCCTGGAGCTGGGGGGCAAGTCCCCCCTCATCATATTCTCTGACAGCGTCCTAGAGAATGCCGTGAATGGAGCCCTGATGGCCAACTTTCTCACGCAGGGCGAGGTGTGTAGCTCCAAGGAGATGTGACTGCTACCTGCTTACTCTCTACTCTCATGTCTCTCTCCCCTCCCCATCTCCAGCCCCACAGATACTACAGCGATTGATGTCCTAAAACAATCACGTTATAGTCACCCTCCTTGTACCTGATAGGAGAAACTTCCCTGGGGGCAGTGCCCATGATGGAACCTGCTTATGAAGTTTCTTTCATAGGCCTGGGGAAGGGAACACACTAGAGCTCTGGACAGGACTAGTGTAGAGCCCTGCAGCGGGACTGGGGTCCAGAGGAGCATGTGGGAGTGGGATTAAGAATAGTCCCACGCAGGGCTATAGCACACACCCTGTTGTTTGAGGGGATGTCTCCTGGATTCTGCCTCTAGTGAAAATCATGATAGAGGGCAAAACTGGGGTTCGAATGCCTACTCCTGTGCCACCTCTAGCTCCTTCCTCACTTGCCCCAGCAGGTAGAATCATTCTCCGGAGTGGAGGTGGTGGCTCCAGGAGCTGCTTCTGTGTAAGATACCAGCCTCTAAGATCAGCCTTCCTGCAGCTTGGCTCTTGGAATTAAGCCTGCAGCACAGAGATCAGAATGTCTGGCACTTTGTCCCTACTGCAGCCTCTTTGGATTCCCTTTCTGACTAGATCAGCTGCTGTGAGTCTGCAGCAGTGTGGGGATTTCCTCTCTTGCTTGCTGATGATGCTCCCATCCAGTGATGAGCTGCCAAAATATTAACAACCGGTTCCCTCCTCCTCACCCCACGAGGGGGGCGTGCCCCCTCCCGCCCCCCGGGACTCTTGCCCTGCCCCCCAGGACCCCTGCCCCACCCACCCACCTTCCCTGTCCCCTAACTGCCCCCTGCTGCCCCACCCAACCCCTCCTCTTATTCCTGATGGCCCCCCAGGACCCCTGCCCCATCCTACCACCCCTTCTCTCTGTCCCAACTGCCCCTGGAACCCCTGCCCCTGACTGCCTCCCACTGCCCCATCCAACCCCTGGTCCTTCCTGACTGCCCCCCCTAGGACCCTTGCTCCCATTTAATTCCCCTGTTCCCTGCCCTCTGACTGCCCCCAGTCCCGACCCTAATCCACTCCCCGCCCTCTATCCAACACCCTCTCCCTGCCCCCCTTACCGCGCTGCCTGGAGATGGGGGCCGCGCCACCCAGTGTTGGGGCTGGGAGCCGCGGGCGCTGGGCTGGAGTTGGGGGCCGGGCCAGAGCCGCTGGCCAGCCCGAAATCGGGGGCCGGCCCGCAGTCGGGACCGGGGCTTGGGCCAGACGCGCAGTACCTAGAGTCCTTGTGCCTCCTTGCCCCAGCTCACCTGGAGGAAGCTGCCTTCCTTCTCAGCCCACCCAGGCTTCCCGGGCTAACAGCTGATTGGCAGGAAGCCGGGAGGAGGAGGCAGAGCTGGAGCCAGGTGAGCTGGGGCCGGGGGCAGGGCAGGGAGCTGCTGGAGCTTTTGTTAAATTTAAAAGCCCTTTACAACCGGTTCTAAAAGGGTTTCTAAATTTAACAACCGGTTCGCCGGCTGCAGCTCACCACTGCTCCCATCCCCATGCCAGCTTGCAAGATCTTTACCCCCTGTGGGCCCAGCCCCTGGGGCACTTTGGGGCTTTCTGTAACATTTATTGCCATAATAGCTAAATGCTTAAGTGTCCCTTTGTGGTTTGAACAGCCAACTCTGATTATCCCCTGCTGGTGGCCAAATATATTTTCACCACTTGGTGGCACTGAGACCATTAAAATACAGTAGAGTTGCGTCATACGTGAATTTAACCAGAATTTAACCATATGTGCTCAGCAAAAAAAAAGAAAGAAAGATAACGGATCTGCGACCATTCCAGTCAATGAGTATATGCCCCAGAGTGAGTGTGAGATGGGAAACTTGAATCTGCTGTTCCCTCAGTCTGTCTCAGTTCCTGTATGCCTCTCATAGCGTGAGCATCTCGCTGTGCTGAGTGTGATTCTAGTGTTTAAAGATACTGTCAGAAGTGAAAGTAAGCCGGTACAGCATACCGGACCACACCAGCTTCTCCTGGCTGGCAATATAAAGGGCCCGGGGCTCTTTGCAGCGGCTGGAGCCTTGGGCCCTTTAAATTGCCTCCCAAGCCCCGCTGCCAGAGCCCAGGGGTAGTAGCTGCAGGGCTCTGGCCGTGATTTAAAGGGCCTGGGGCTCCCTACAGCGACCTGAGTCCTGGGCCCTTTAAAGCACCACTGGAGTTCTGCCGCCTGCTGCCCCGGGGCTCCGGCAGCTGGGCTCGGGTGGCGATTTAAAGGGCCTGGGGCTCCATACTGGCTTACTTTCACCTCTGAGTATACAGTACTGTACTTTATGGGCGATTTAAGGGATTTTCAAGGGTAATTTTGACTATACACGGTTTTCGCCTTACGCGCTGACTTTAGAACCTAACCCCTGCGTAAGATGCGACTCCACTGTACTTGCATTTGATGTGTTTTGTGGTGAGGGAGTGAACAGCAAGCGATCCCTTTGCCTTGATTGCCCCTAGGGAGGGACTGAGCTGCATAATGCAGTTCACTTCTGTATCATGTCCAAACAGCCCCAGAGTTGGGAAGGAAGGCGCCTGGGCTGTTCTGAGCTCCTCTCTGATCAATCAGACTGCCATGCAAACAGTAATCATGCTAGTGGCCCGTATGGAGCAGGTGATGATAGGGAAAGGAGCTCAAATCCTTCAGCTCACTCCCAATATAGAATCCTAGAGTATCAGGGTTGGAAGGGACCTCAGGAGGTTATGTAGTCCAACCGCCTGCTCAAGGCAGCACCAATCCCCAGACAGATTTTTGCCCCAGATCCCTAACTGGCCCCTTCAAGAATTGAATATGTTTGAGAGAAGATAGTGAGGGGGTTAAAGTTGGTAGCTACATTGGTCACTTAATAGCCACTTGCAGCCGAATCCCATTTCTCGGAGGTAGTGTAAGTGAAACAAGTGGTTGGTGCACGTGCTGCTTCAGTGGGTGGGATAATGTGCCATGTGGGGAGTCCTGTGGGGGACCATAGTATGTTACATACTCCTCTTCCTAAAGAGCCTTGTATAAGATACTGCTGATTCTGATGTCCCAGGTTTGCTGCAATGGCACTCGAGTGTTTGTGCAGAGGGAGATCCTGGAGGCCTTCACGGAGGAAGTGGTGAAACGCACCCAGAAGATTAAAATTGGAGATCCACTTCTGGAAGACACAAGGATGGGGGCCCTCATCAGCCGCCCCCACCTGGAGCGAGTCCTGGGGTTCATTACTCAGGCGAAGGAGCAGGTGAGAGCATCTGGCTTTCTTGGATTTGAGGGGGCTTATTGGAAAGAGTCACGCACATTGGGGAAGGGACTTTCCACCTCCCTCAGCTGCTAGTTTAATAGACAGGTAGCATGTTCTCCCTACCCTTTCTGGGGTGAAGCCCTTTCTCTGCTGAGGTTGAATTACACATGCCAAGAGGGTACATATAGAAGGGACCCCTAGATTAAAATTTACACAATGGCTTAATGTTGAATCAGACTGGTATGATATCATACCATTCAGATATGAGTGTCTCAGCAGGGCTATGGGCTCATGAGGATAGATAGTGCACATTGTAACATGTAAAGCAGAGGTGGCAAACACCTGGCTTGCTTGAATACTGTAGAATCTCAGCTTTCATTTAAAAACAAAATGGTAGGTCTTGTGTTTGCAATGAGAACCTTCTAGACTTGACCCAAGTGTAACTAGTGAAGTGATGTGTGGCTGGTCTGCAGGCAGCCGGGATATAATAGCTTTGAGACAGGTGAACTTCCCAATCCCTGTTAATACCTTTGGTCAAGCCATGCTAAAGTCTAATCATGTTCATATGTCAGCACTAACTATTTAATGGCTGATCATTTTAACAGCAGGAATAGGGAAGGGGTCTGGGGTGAATCCTGGAGGGGGTAAATTGGGGTGATGCAGAGAACAAAATGCAAGGGGGATGAAAGGAGGGGACAGACAGGGAGGAAGAGAAACAGAAAGGAGGGAAGAGAGACAAATGACAGAAGTAAGGGTCATCCTGAAGTGGAGAATATTTTCCTGCTGAACATGACCATGAAACGAACAACTAAGGTCCAGATCCTTAACTGGTGTAAACTGGCATTGCTCCACTGGAGGAATGCCGCTCTGCACCAGCTGTGGGGCTGGTCCGAACTTATTACATACAAGCCAGATTTCACCCTTGATCTTTGTGCAAACTTCCTACTGATTCCAGTTGGAGCTCTGCTATAGGTCGAGAGGAGACTGTTGGTCTGAACTTGTACTAGGTGCCCCAATGAAAAGCTGAATTTGGCTCTCTCCCCACACTGAGTCTGACAGTCCTGGTTTAAAGTTTAACTGCAGAGCTCTTTGTTTAACATGCCAGGCCAGTAACAGATCACCTGAGCAGATTCAAATTACAGCTCACTGGGCTCTTCAAACAAAGCAGTGGGAAATGCATTCTTCCAGCCACTGGCCAAGTCTAGGGCTCTGCATTACCCTTTCTGACATACTAACAAGGGACTGCAGCTCCTGGCTTCACCAGCCATGTTAGCAATATCATCATCTGTAACAGGAGAATGACAGAGCCCTGAACTTTGGACCCTGGCCAGCTCTTAATACAAACAGCTGAAAACAGTTTTCTCCTTTATCTGCTTGTTGCTTGGGCAGGCTTTCTCTTAAGGGCATGGGCAGCAGCAGATGCTGTCTGCTCAGGCTCTGAGTGGTTGTGGGTTCTTAGCTGATAGCAAACACCTGCCAGGGAAAACATGAAAGCCTGTCAAGCTAGTACCCAAGACATTGTAAATTTTTTTGCTCCACTGAAACCGGCAAAAAGCACCATGGAATATGATTCCAGTGGGAAAGCTTCAGGAGAAGCCGATGTATATTTTGAGACTCCTAAAGATGCAGTTGCTCCTATGGCCAAGGACAGGTCACATGTGCAGCATAGATATATTGAATTATTCCTGAATTCTTCTCCAAAAATAAAACAAGATTGCTAGTGACAGTGGCACAATCCCAAACTAGGATGAGCAAACAAAACACTTCTTGCTTCATCATTCTTGGAACTAGAATACAGTGCTCTTGTTCAGTAGCAAAGATAAACCATAACGGACATCTTGGTTTTTTTAAAAGGCAATTCAATTTGTATCTAAAATTATTCAGTACGGGTTTGTGTAGTAAAGTACTCAATAAATTGTGTTCACACTGTGGGGAAAAAAAAATAGGTCCCAGCTTGATTTACTCCAGAGTCAATGCTGGTCACAGTGGTGTACGATGGACAAGGCACTAGAGCAGGGTGCCTTCTGCAGACATCTGCTTTAACCTCTTCCTTTCCAGTCCACCCAAGAAAAGCACTTATTGCTGGGCGATTAGCACATGCTTTAAATAATTAGAGCAAGGTCAAGCCAAGGGTGGTGGTGGGGATGCCAAATGACTAATTTCCATTCTGCTGCCTGCGGTGGTGCTAGTAGAGTAGAGCAGACCCCTTTCCCTTCTGGGTGGGGTGAACATCCCCACAATGTATCTGGCCAGTCACATTCTACTCAGGCCTTTAGGCATCTCAGCTTATGTGTTGAAGCTCTTGGAGGAGCTTTGGAGGGGAAATGTCAGACCTGCTGGAGATGAAGGAACCAAAATAACCTTGGGAATCCAGCTTGGCTTCCCCAAACAAGTGGTGCAAGCTGCTGCTGTTCTCCTGCACTTCATGGGCATAAAGGGAGGGAGGGAGGCTTCCTGCTCTTGGGGAACTGGCTAATCCTGTCACTGAGAACTGCCTGCTCTGGTCTCCACATAGCCGCAGGATGACAGCTCCAGCTTTTTTAGCCAACCAAGCAGTCCAGCGCCTTCACTGGGCAGCTCTCTTTGAAGCTGATTTGACTGTTGCCACCCCCTAAACACCCAGACTCCTGGACTCCATCATTCCTGTGACTGGCCAACTCCATCCACCTTAGGCCTCTTCTAAGGCTGCTACTGCTGGCCAGCAGGCACATCAGGGCGGTGTGCTGGCTCTCTGACACCTGTGTACCTTCTAGTTTGGCTTATTTTCAGGGGGCAAAGGTGCTGTGTGGTGGGGAGCTGTATGTTCCTGATGACCTCAAGCTGAAGAATGGCTACTACATGCGACCCTGTGTGCTAGGTATGATTTCTCTTCAGCTCAGTGGAGCATCTTATACGCATAGGTTTAATGCTAACAAGTTTCTGAGCTCAGTCGGACCCTCTGTCTAAATTGAAACCTGTGAAATGTGTAACCCTTTTCAGATAGTTTGTATAGCTCAGACAGCTGGACCCAACACACGGTACTCTAGAGGCATAGGGACATACTGGGTAAGATCAGGGTGTATAATTTCTCTGACAGTGACCAGAATCTGATGCTTCAGAGGAAGATGTAATAATACCCCCAGGATGGACAACTGCAAGAGAAACTGGTACAAACGGGTGGAAATTTCTCCCTAATCCTGGGTAGATAGTGCTTGCTCTGTGTCCTGAGACATGAAATTTGATGTTCCTTTTAAGAAGCTTTTTCCAGGTAATTTGACTGTAGATGATGATCTTCCAAAAAAACCCTAAATCTCCTTGAATCTTATGGGGCTCTTGATCTCATCTAGTGGCAGTGGGTTCCTCAGGCTTATTATCATGGCTTTAGATTTAAAAAAAAGCACTTTCTTTCATCACTTTTAAATTAAGGAGTTTCCTTGTTGTGTGAGAAAGCAGTTCCTGATCTACCTCCTCTGAACTGTTTGATGCACTTCTTGTTGCATCTAGTCTTCATTTCCTCTCAACTGAATAGTCTCAATCCTCCCAGTTTCTGTAGGCCTCTTACTATTTTTAGACCGTTGGCTATGTTGCAAAGGGAGTGACCAGAACTGACTATATGGTGTTCAAGGGCAGACTTTGTATACAGTGTAGCAATATTGTCTGCATTTTTTTCTTCTTCCTAACACCTGAGTGCTGCTGTGCATCGAGGAGAGGTCTTTGAGCTGTCCACAACAATGCTTAGGTCCCTGTTGGAGTTAATTTTGAGCCCAGGAAGGATTATGAGAAATTGAAAATGTCTCATGCTGTGCATTACCTTGCAACTTAGGGCATTTCAACACTGCAATCAGAGCTGTGATTGCAGCACTTGTAGACAGACCACAGCTAGCTTTGATTGAGCTAGTTTGAATAACAATAGCAGTGCAGCTGCAAGTGCCAGCAGTTCAAGTATGTATTCAGGGTGGGGGAGCTTGTACATGCTGCTGTGGCTTCACGTCTGTTTTGCTCTAGCAAGCTTGAAAAAACTAGCTCAGATTGTATGTCTGTGTGCTGCAATCACCCCTCTGACTGCAGTGTAGCTATACTCTTGGCTCACATTAAATTTCATCTATCACATTGCCCGGTTTGCCCAGCTGTTATACTCTCCTGAAGCTCCTGCAACCCCATCTAGTTGTTCAGCCCCAGAGCTGGTGGTACAAGAATAGAGGGTGGGTAGGCTTAAAGGGGAATGGGAGATGTGAAGCAGCAGCTGAGGGCTTTGAATTGTGGGCAGGCAGCCTGCCAACTTCCTGCATAATGCAGAGCCAGGGTAGAAGTCCAGCCACAGCACTGGATACATGACATGATCTTTACTTGTCGGAGGATCTTATAGGCATGATACAGGCAGAAGACGTACAAGCTTGTGCACACCACCACCATTGCTGCTGTCCGCCCACCCCACCCCCCAATCTGCCAGTGCATTCAGTCCTGACTTGCAGTACCTTCCTTTGGTCTCACACATAGCTCTGCCTAGCCCTTCAATCCTGAACTGCAACATTCCGCATCTGTAATGTAGATAATGGATTCAGGTTGCAGTGCAAGACATATAGGGGTTCATAGGTTCAGGAGCTTTGAGACACAATGGATGGCACATGGTGGCCTTGACAGAGAATTGGCACATAAGTTGTAGATTGGAGCTCAGTAGAATGACTAGTCAGAGGGATGAGTGCAAAAGTTAGTGCTTGCTCTGCATGTGAGAGGTAGGACATGCCACCCTCCCCCACCTGCATTCTACCCTGAGCCCTTCCCAACTTGGCCAGTGGAGTGCCAATGAAGGTGCTCTGTCAAGGACAGTTGTGGGGGGCTGGGATTTTACATACAGAATTCAGCATGGCAGATACACACATGTGCTGCAATACTTGCAGGGGACTGCAGAGATGACATGACGTGTGTGAAAGAGGAGATCTTTGGGCCTGTCATGTCCATCCTACCATTTGACACTGAGGAGGAGGTCCTGGAGAGAGCCAATAACACCACCTTTGGGCTGGCAGGTGGTGTTTTTACCAGGTACAGGTGGGGGGCAGTGTTCAGTCCTTGAAAGGTACCAGCAATAGGGGAAGAATGTTACCAAACTAGAACACCTAGTCCTAGTGGCAATTCTGCTTCATAGATGCTCTAACAGCCACAGAGAGCAGCAAGATGGTTCAGATCAATACAGAGCACTATTATTATTTTTTTTGTATATAATCATAGCACCTAGGAGTCCCAGTAATGGATCAGGACCTGGAACAAAAAGTCCCTGTCTCTGTGTGCTGGACATGTGGTCTCTGGTGCTGTGTTCCATCTAGGACTGGGGTCCTACTGTGCAGACATAGATTAGGAAATGGCCCCTTTCCCAGGAGTTTGTAATGTAAAAGATTAACAAAGTGCACTATGCTGGGAGTACAGAGCTTGTAAATGACTGACAGACAGTTGTTGATTTCCGTCCTCCTCCCCCATTTCCCCTTTTCGTAACAACCTGTCTCCAGCTGCCACTCAAACTCCTTCACAGCCCTGCCTGTCTTCCCTGCCACAGGACGACTCTCTGCCTCGTTTTGGGACATGCACACACCAAGTGTCCAAAGGCAGCTTTTGCCTGCTTTCCCTTGCAGTGCTGGGGGAGAAGACAGAACTAGTACACCCGGAAGGCAGGCTAACAGCTCTAAGTACTACCCTAGGTTTCCTGGCAATTAGCTGCTACAGTGGAGTCGCATCATATGCACATTTACACTAATTCAGCTATGCGTGGTCTGGGGTTCCGTCGTCTGGCTCCTGCCAGCCGGGGAATGTGGCCCTGCTCAGCCTGCTGCTGGCCTGGGGTTCTGTTCATCTGGCTGAGCGGGGCTGGCGGCCGGGATCCTGGCTTGCAAGGGGCCGGTGGACAGAATTCCAGACTGTCAGCTGGCTGAGCCACTTAGCCCGCCGCTGGTCTGGGGTTCTGGCTGCTGGCCCCTTGCAAGCCAGAGTCCCGGCTGCCGGCCCCACTCAGCCCAATGGTCGGAACCCCGGGCTGGCAGCGGGGCTGTGTCCCCTGGCTGGCAGGAGCCGGCAGACGGAATCCCAGACCGGCGGCGGGCTCAGCTGGTCTGGGGTTCCGGCCACCAGCCCAGTTCAGCTCGCTGCTGGTCTGGGGTTTTGACTATACGTGATTCTCGCCTTATGCGCTGGCTTTAGAACCTAACCCCCGCGTAAAATGTGACAGTTCTGTACATCCATTGGGCAGGCACAGGTTGACCCCAATGAGAGAGGCACCCAAAAACACTGCCTGCGAACTAGATTCTCATGCACTTCTCCACAGCTCTGCTGCTGGGCATGGGGAGCAAAGGCTGCTAGTGGGACTCGATGCCTACCACTTGAGCTGTCTGCAGAGGGCTGGGGAAATTGGTATGAAAGGGAAGGCTTGCACTAAACCTTGTCCTTCTCCCACAGGGATATCCAGCGGGCTCACAGGGTGGTGGCTGCTCTCCAGGCTGGAATGTGCTTCATTAACAACTATAACATCAGCCCTGTGGAGCTGCCCTTTGGAGGATACAAGATGTCTGGTGAGCAAGGCACCAGCTCTGCAAAACCTACAAGAGCTTCCCTTTTAAACCTCTCCAGCCTACAGGAATACATGTCCCTACTCCAGTGATAGCAGAATCAAGTGGTGTCATCCTAGGCTGAGACACCAAAAACTGAGGCTGTCACACCTGTGGGAAGCCAAAAGCCACTCAACAGCTTGGTTGCTATTTTGAGCACCCAGGGCTGCAGTTAGAAACTGAAGGCAGGAGGTTGGTGAGGGGACTGCATTGTTACACACAGAGAAAGCAAGGGAAGGGAATTTACATGGCCTGCTATGGCTCCTAGCTCAGAGCTGATTCAGCTACTCAGTTTAGAGAACTTGAAATGCCATGTCAAGAAGCTAGTGATGCTGCCTGCAGGCATGGTCATTCTTCTCCAAAGGGCGAGAAGTGTACATGGCTGGTAACAGAGCAATAACACAACAGGGTGAGTGGCAATGACTGGCACTACCACCTCACTCCTGAATATGGTGTTTGTCCCTTCCAGGGTTCGGCAGAGAGAACGGCCGGGCAGCAATGGAGTATTACTCGCAGCTGAAAACCGTCTGTGTGGAGATGGGTGATGTGGAATCTGTGTTCTGATGGCATGGGCCTCACAGAAGAGCAACAGGCTGTCCCACTCAGTCAGCCAGAGATTTCTACTAGAACTTCTAGATGACCCTAACAAAGTGCTCTGAATGTCCTGTGCAAATGGGGGAAGCTGGGGTGGGGCAGTGTGCTGCAATCCTATGCATTGGGGTGGGGGGGCATGGGACACAAACAGTTGGGGTTCAGGTTTGAGTGTCCCATTCCCCACAATCTGCCTGGGGGGCCTAGGACTAAAATCAGATTAAGTGACCTTGATTCATCACCAGCAACTGTTGCTACTGAAGTTAGTGCCAGTAGACATAGCAGCTGTTTAGTGTAACAATTTCTGATTAACTACTGAGTCATGCTCTGACAGTTCATTGTGCATGGAGAAAACCTACAGTGATGCTATAGTCTCTGTAGCCAGAGGTTTCCTTCATTCACATGGAGCTGTATGAGAGCCTTGGTAGAAGCATGACGGACTTCTCCTCCTAGACCATTTCTGAACAGCAATGCCCTTATCCTAAACTATTTCAGCATAGAGGGGCATTGGAACACTGTTTGGCCATCTCTATATGGGAATGGTTGCTGACAGAGGCTTGGTTGGGTCTTTTTCCAAATATAGCTCATTGTGCAGTGAGGACAGCAGTGTATAACGGCATCCACCTGCAGCTATGGAATAGTGCTAGCGCTCTACCCTAGAATCACCTAGGGGTAGTTGCCGGTTTAGTGAAAGTTATTTTGTTATCCCCCAGGGCACCAACAATTAGGCAAGCTGTTCTTTATGTACACATGCAATTGGAGTAAGTGTTTTATACTCCTTTATTTTAGCAATCAAATAAAAGTGCTGGTATATGGCCTTATCTGAAAGATCTGTGTATGGAAGAATGGGAGCTGTAGCTTGAAGTGCTGGCTTCCCCTGGGAGAAGACTGTTAGTATTGTAGCAGTCAGTACAAGGGTCACTTGCAATGCAGTTAAAGAAATCCTGCCAGCTGTTTTAGAGAGGAGCTACAACTCTCAAATGTGGGGTAGAGGACTAGTATGTGAGCAGGGAACGAGCATTGAGCAGGCTCAAGCCATCCAGCTTGGAGTTTAGCAAAGTTAACTCATAAGAGTACCATCTACAGCAGAGCTACAGCCTAGATCACTTGCTGCATAAAGAACTTAGAGGGCAACAAGATCTTTAAATCAAGTGTAGTATCAAAGGGAAAGGCTCAGAAGGGCACTGCCAAGTGCAAAACTGCCTCCTGTGGCTCTTTCAAGAGATGAGTTTCTGTTACTCCTCCAGAAAGGTGGCGATGTACAATGCAGTTAGCACAGTGTTCAGTTCTAGGACATCAGCAAGCTAGTGCTGCACTGGCAGCAGTTGAGAGCAGACTGCACCCACCCGTAGAGAGACTGACTGTGGAAGAATTAAAAAGCTGCGTATGGCTAACTTAGCTAAACAGGAGTAGGTAAAGAGATTAACAACACTGAGGCATTGAGCATAAGGAACAAAAGGGTGAAATTAAGGATAACTGGAGTTTTGCCTGTTGTTCAAAAGTTAGTGCACAATACTGAATTGTGGCAGTTTCTACCTCCTGTTTAAAACAGAGGGAAACACCCAGCACTGCCTGCCCTAGATAATCCACTACATCCCCCATCTATGAAATCAAAGCACAGAAGGCCTTTCCAGCAGAGAAACGCCAAGGAGCAGCTGAAGGTTAGCAATATTATACCAACAGGAGAAGCTCAGATGCAAGGATGGTGCTAGTGCTCTTCCCCAGGGCACAGCTGCCTTGGCTCTCACCATCTGCATACTTACTCGTCTGCCTGAAGTACAGACTGCAGGGTAAAACAACACGGACAAGGCCTCACTTGCAAAGACTGCAGCAGTGGTACCAAAGGACAGCTCCTTTTCTGAGAAAAGGGATCACAGGATTCAAGGGGCTGGGCTGGGCTGGGCTATGGGCCACCTTTGGAGCAGAGGGGCCAGAATTTCCTACTTCAGATGCTTTGTTCCCTTCCATTGCTCTTAAATGCTATAATGCTGCTTTAACTGTAGTCAGCAGGATGAGATCTTGGTGATAAGTGTCAGTGATCCTGCTTTTTATCTATCTAGTTCAGCTAGCACTGCCTGCAACAGATGCTAAGCCTAACCCAGGAACAAGAACTGGGTAGTAATGTTAGGCCAACACCATTGTAGACACCAAGTGATGATCCTTGTGCCTGCAGCTCACTATAGGGAAAGGAAGAAACGTCTTCCTGGCTAGGACCTGGACACAACTCAACCTTTTCTGATCACCCACCCAGAGGAGTCACTTGCTGTTGGAGATCAGATGTGACTGTCTGTACAGTCCTAGCACATGGATGGAGGTGGACTAGGAGTCCCAGTTTGATCTGTGACAGGTCATCAGGTGAGGCCAATATCATTATACAAAAATTCCAGTTTACTGGACTTCTGTATATCCCAGTAAGTATAGTACAGGCTTTTTTCCAATCCCCCTCTCTGTATTATTGCCCAGGACTACTATAAAAAGCCCTTTTACCCAAGATTTCAAGATGAAAACAATTCCTTTTAATTTTAAGTAGGAAAAAACTAGTTATGGTGGAAATTAAGTTTATTGTCCAAAAACACCTTCCCCCCCCCCAAAACCCCCACCACTCTACACCTTGGAGATTCTCCAGAAAGCTGTGAAGGGGGTGGAGGCTGGCTATTCTCTGGAGACCCACTCAAGGTGCTGAAAGGCTGAGTACAAAGTGTTCCCCACCAATCCAATGAGTGCAGCCGAACCAATGGCCCCTCTGTTTCGCTTTCCAGGATCTGTAGAAAGAGAGGAGAGAGCACAAAGACTTAGCTAGCTCAGCGCTATCCCATGCTACAAGGAGGTTTAATACACGTTTAACAAGGTAGCACGGGGGGTGGGGGGGGAGTAGTGCAGGTCAGGGCTCAACTTGCTGTAGAGAAAGTTCATTCTCAGCTGCCTAGTTGGTTCATTTTTGAAAGGGAAGCCAAAAAACTTTTATGGAACGTCGACATTTAAAAGCAAGTGGGTAAGACTGTTGCAGGCTGAAACCTCCAAGCTCAGCCCTACAGGTCCCCTAAGGTCTAAATCCTGAATTCAGGATTCCAAGCTTCCCCTGCTCCAGTTGGTGTAACTGACACCCTGTGGAGCTGCATCATTAGTTACACACAGGGGGAACAGAACTTGGGCAAATGGATGAGGGAATGACCTTCCCAGCTGAGTCTGCAGTCGGTCACTGCTTTGGAGGCTTGTGACTTTTGTATTTCATTTTACACAAATGCTTTGTGTTTCTTTAACCCTATCACTTTGACATGCCACCCAAGCCAGCTGCCCAAAGACCAATGGGGTTCCAGGGCTAGATTGCCAGGCTGTAGCACTCCACCCAGAATACCCCATCGTGAGGAGACTGGGTCTGTGGGCTGCACAGCTGAATAACTGTACTTTGGAGAAAGTGAGCAGCAAATGAGCGACAGGGAATTTTAGCTCTTCTGCTTCCTGAATGCTATCCTACAGCTGGAGGTTTAAAGGGCTGTTGTCCTTCCACTGTTTGCACGGCTTTTTGGGGAATGGGGAAGAATCAGCTGTTTTCCCTGTGATCATCCAAGTATTTATAGAAGCACCAGCACCATATTAGGTAGGTGCTGTAGACACAATTAAATAGTACAGATTTGGTCCAGAAGAGCGTGCCTATCATGGATTGTGGGAAAAAGAGAGAGTTGGTCAGGACTGAAAGGACTTGCTCTTTAAGTCAAAGAATGCTACTTGTGTGTGGTGGGAGAAGGTATCAACACCTCAGTATGTCTTTTCTCACTGTGGACAGAGTTTCTTGTCTTAGGAAGGGGGAACGTGCTGCAGTTCTAATTAGGATACTGCTACCTACAGGATACCTTTGAGATTAACCTGCCTTCACAAACTCAGAGAAGTGAACAAGGGACCAGGAACTAGAGTTCAGTTTCAGGGCGGAGCAACAGATACCACAGCACTGGGGGTAGCCATATTTAGCTCATCCTATTCTCAGAATAGAGCTCCTTATACAGAAGGACAAGTGTATGCAGACTCTACAATGCCAAGTCTTTGCTGTCACCCCAACATATGGGGCAAAGCCACCAGCCTCCCTTCAGTGGTACAGGAAACCTTATTCACACACCACCACCCCTGACTTGCAGGGCAACCTTCCACTGAAGAGGCTAGGTGGTTAGCACTGGAGACCCCAAGTCTCAACTGGGGCTCATCCTTTGTTAGTCTAAAGACTCACCTCCTGTGTAATAGCCATAGGCATAGAGGACTCTCCCAATGATCCAGGTGATGCCAAGCCCAACAGCGACGCGCTAGAGAAAAGCAGGAAAGGTTAAGGATTTTGGAGCTGAGGAAAATTTACCATGCTCCTTTGGCCACACAAACGGGTACTCTGCTTTATAAACACTGGCTATCAACATGGTAAGGAGTCAGTATAGAGAAGGAATCTGTCTCTCTAATAATTCCCTCTCCTTAAGCTGTGGAGTCCTTGCCCAGTCAGCAGCACCAGAAATCAGTGTCCCAGAGGAGCACAGTGTGGCAATGCCATGAAATATAGCATGTGGTGTGTATCAATATCACATTACCACCCCACCCCCCGTCCCTCCCGCAGGGAGTACGGGGAGACACAGATGTCACATTATATCATAAAATTGATCCTGGTGTCATCAGTCTGTGGCATGTTCCCTCCTTCCCATCCACCTCCCAACATCCCCAGTGACCAGCCAGGCCTATGGCCACTCGTATAGCATAGCCCTAATTTAGCAGATCCGGGTTAACCAAACTCTTACATCCACCAACTGTTTTCTTCACTGTGCTCCAGATCTTTCCCCTCATTCAGTGTCCTAATCACCGTGGAGAGAGCACTACCTGGTGCAGACTTGACAGCATTAAAGGGACTATGGTAATTAGAAATGGCTAGTCCCTACAGCCACAAGTTGTTCTCTGCTCCAGGCATGTTGAACAAAACCAACCAGTTTTCATAAGCTTCTGGAGTGGACCAGAGATAGGAACCCAGCAGAATTATCCCTCGCTCTTATATTGCAAGTAATCTCAGCAAATACAAACACACAAGAATGGCACTTCCCCATTTGAAGACACTGCAAATTTCCACCTAACAGCCTAGTTCCTGCTTCTCAGGCTGTGGTTCCAGTTTGCCAGACTCGGACCTCAGTTGAACCTGCCAGTGCTGCTGCCTCCAGTCCCTCTGCACCAGTGCTTTGCAAAGGACAGCAATTGGTTTTTGCAAAAAGTTTCAAATCTTGGCAAGTTTTTCATGAAAGTTGTCTGGATTTTGGAAGACAAACCCAAATCTGAATATTCTTCATTCCTTGTCCCCAGCCCTTTTTGCTAGCAGCAGTTAGAAAAAACATTTTTGGTTTCTCAATGGAAAATTTTCCATGGAGATTTTCATTTTGATAAATGCTTTAAAAAATATTGTTTTTGACAGAACAGTTTTGACCAGTGATCTTGCACATGCTGCAGCCCACCATGAAGACTGGAGGGTCCTGAGGCTCACTAGGGGTTACAGTGCACCCAAGTGAGCTGGAGGCAGCAGCAGCTCCAGATGGCCCAGCACAGGCACATGGTTCAAGTTGGGAGGCAGCAGCCTCATATATGACACGCTACACAGATCAGGAACCTGTCTTACAGAACAATGTCTCTCAGCTGTGCAAGGTGATTGATGGCTCCCACCAACACCTCCTGAGCAAGTACAATGCACAATTGGGCTAGAGTGGAGCGTGCTGAAGATTGATCAGGCAGACTGCCTCCTCAGGAGATTTTAGCACATTCTCCTGCACCCAACACGAAGGAAGGGGAGAGTAGGAACAGTCTCTAATCTAATCATTTCAAACCTGGCCAGGGACATGACTCACCGGGTGATAGACTCCGCCCACAGCTAGAAAGAACAGAAAGGAGGGATAAACTTCCAATCTGAAAATAGAAGACAGATTTAGACTTGTGACTAAACTCTAAGAGGTTTTTTGTTTTGGTTGTTTTTAAAAAGATCTTTGTGGAAATATCAATCCCTGCCCATCCCACCTTCCCCCACACTTCTTAGAATTGGGCAACATATTTTAGGGAACACCCTCAGCCTGTATAGAGACCTAGAGAAAGGGACTGCACTATTCAGAAGAGGCCTCCAAGCCCAGCTTTTAGCTGCCTCTGCAAGAACGCTGTGACAACCACAGTGGTGTCTACACACAGTGTGTGCAGTAATGGATGCACAAACCCTTGGGAATCCTGAAGATCCCAGAGCCACTGCCCAGGATCAGCAACACATTTGCTTACAAGGCCTGAAGTTCCCTTTTAAAGTCATTGCCAAATGCTAAGCCACTGTTTACTAGCTGGGGAATAGCAACACACCAGCCATGTTGCCATTAATTCTCTGGGAGAGTCAGGCACTCCTCAGGCAGTTGAGCAAATGAGACCATCAAAAGGCAAGGCACGACATACCCCACTAGAAACACAGAGCTTAGGATCTGTCCACAAGGGAAAACTGCCAGGGCTGTGATATAACACGGTAGTCCCCACCCCGGTGGGGCCAGACCGTGACTGGAAATGAACCCCTGGATGAGGGCCTGTCTCATCTACTGAGCATTATGCTGCAGTAGAGCCTTACATTTTCTCAAAGCCCAATCCAGACAGTCACAAAGTGTTTAGCAGCAGCAAATGCTACACTCCAGGCATCGAGTGCTTAATAACTTAAATCTTCAAGCCAGCACTCAGGACTGTCCGATACTCACGTGTTCTGGTGTGCACGCTGGATGCAGTTGAAGAGATGCCCATGTTCAGGGTCTGTGCTATACATGGTTGGATACTGTTAAAGACAACATAGTGTTAGCAAACACATGGAGCTCTGCGGCCTCTAACAACGACGTCACTTGCCGCTTCCTGCAGGGGCTGTTATTTCCTAGAGCACTCACCCAGGGCAAGCTGAATCTCTGCTTGTTTGGCAAAACCACCTGACTGCCACTGAACGATGGCCTCCCCATACACAACACATCACAGCCGGCCTTTTATGTTCTGATCCAAATCCCCCTGAACACCCCATTCTATGCACTCACGTGTGGGGAAAGAGCAGCAGTGGTGCACATAAAACCCTGCAGCCAGATGCTGCAGCCTCATACACATCCACTGACTGGCCCTCTCTTGGGGATGTTTGAGGGCTATACCAAACAGCTCCTCCACCCCTTCTCAAGTTTCTAGAATCACACCCTGGAGGAAGTGCCCGAAGTGCCAAAGCTGCTTCCAAGCACAGTAGGCTCCACATGCCAACGTCCTGACTCACAGCGGCAGCCGTTAATAGTTCCCAGGGTGGATTCCGAGATGAAGTTTAGTTTGCAAAAGGTCCTCTTTGCTATTGTTCCTCTTAAATGTCTCCTTTACATTTTATAGGTCCTCCTCACCTCTATTTTTAAATGCTCCTCTAATATCATCTCACTTTCTCCTGTCCCAAATCCAAACTGGGTTTTTCCCAAAAGCAAGATCTACCCACCTAGTAGCAGGGAAAAAGCATAAGTAGATAGGGCAGGGACTATATGGTTATTTGCTTGTTGCCAGGGCCGCCCAGAGGATTCAGGGGGCCTGGGGCAAAGTGGGGGGGGCAGACATAAAAAAAGGCACCACCCTTGTGGCTCTTGTACTAACCGGACGGCGCTCCGTCTTTGTCGGCGGCGGGTCCTTCACTCGCTTTGTGTCTTCGGCAGCACTGAAGGACCCACTGCTGAAGAGCCGCTGAAGACCTGGAGTGAGTGAAGGGCCCGCCGCCGGGTGAGTAAAAATTAAAAAGACGCCTATAGCCAGGGAAGGGATTCTTGGCCAGGGCTTGTGAGGCCCCTGTGGGGCCCGGGGCAAATTGCCCCACTTGCGCACGCGCACACACACACACTCCCCCCCCGGGTGGCCCTGCTTGTCGCAGGTCTCTTAAGTTTCTCTGTTTCAGACACCCTTCAACAGCCCCCACTCAGTCCCAAGCAGCCAATCTGCCACATTGCTAGCTCCACAGATCTAGCTCTGGAGATCAGCACAGAAACACCAGCTCCCCACCCACCCACACTCATGGAGGCATATTGCCAGGCTAAAGGGTGGAGAAAACCTGTGTTTATGTGCAATGTTCTAAGTTTTAGAGTACTGGAAAGTCTTGGGTTCTGCAGCTGCCTAGGTTGCGGGGTGGGGGTGAATAGAGCTAGAAGGTGCTGTAGCAGGGAGGCGGCAGCCTGTGCCTGAGGACAGAGGTTAGAACACATCAGAGCCAGTCCCATCCTGTCTCCCCCAGCCTGAACTCTCAGCCCATTGTTGCCAGGTCCTACACCTCACCTCTCCTGGGGAAAGAAATAAGGGTGCCTAGCAGCAGCAGGAGACCTGGCACAGTGACCAAGAGGGGGAAAGCCTTCAAATGCATCTATGTGGATACTGGAAGGAGACTGCTGCAACTGGGAGACAGAAGCAGAGATTGGGGCTGAGTCAATAGCTCTCTTCCACTGATTTCAAATCTTAAGGGTAAGAATACCCACTGTGAGGATTATTGCAAGCACTCCCCTAGGAGGATCATACAAAGGTTAAGAGAATAGCTAGCACTGTGGGGGCAAGCTAGCTAGGGCTCTGGCCCAGGCAATAATGGGGAATCACTGCACAGTTCTGAACTATTTCACCTCACTATTTTCTCCCATTTAGGACTGGCCTACACTAGAAAATTATATCGACCCAACTACATTACTCAAGTGTTTGAAAAATCCACATCCCTGAGCAACGTAGTTAAGATGACCTATGTCCCTGTGTAGACAGTGCTAGGCCAATGGAAGAATTCTTCTGTTGACCTAGCTGCCACCTCTCAGGGAGGTGGAATACCTATGCTGAAGGGAGAACCCGTCTCATTGGCATAAGTAGTGTCTACTTGGATGGATGGAAAGAGATCACTTGATCATTGCCTGTTAGGTCCACCTTCTGGGGCACCTGGCATTGGCCACTATTGGTAGACAGGATACTGGGCTAGATGGACCTTTGGTCTGACCCAGTACGGCTGTTCTTATGTTCACTGAAGCACTGCAGCTGCACTGCTATAGTGTTTCAAGTGTAGACAACCCAAAGAGTCAGTGATAATGTGACTGCTGCTATCTTGGCCAACATACTGGAGACTGAACCAGGGACTCCACAGCTATAAGCATGAGACTCTACAGCAGGGGTAGGCAACCTATGGCACCTGTGCCGAAGGCGGCACGCGAGCTGATTTTCAGTGGCACTCACACTGCCCGGGTCCTGGCCACTGGTCCGGGGGGCTCTGCATTTTAATTTAATTTTAAATTAAGCTTCTTGAACGTTTTAAAAACCTTATTTACTTTACATACAACAATAGTTTAGTTATATATTATAGACTTATAGAAAGAGACCTTCTAAAAACATTAAAATGTATTACCGGCACGCGAAACCTTAAATTAGAGTGAATAAATGAAGACTCGGCACAGCACTTCTGAAAGGTTGCCAAACCCTACTCTACAGCTTGAGGTGAAGAACCAGGCTCTCCAACTAAGAACTGTAACAGACCCATCAGACAGGGATGTATATGTAATACACATACAGTGACTAGTTGGTTACAACGTTTGCTGAGTGGACCACCACCATGGATATGCTCCTCTGCAGAGAGCTCCTAGGACATGGTGAGGCATAAGGCTAAGAGCCAAACATTGGAGAAGTGTAGTGTTATCATGATATCCCCTACTGCGATGTTCCTTATGTACTAGGATCTAGACAAGACCAGATTCTCGTTCACCAAATTACTCACACAGAATGGGGACTAGTCCACGAAGTCTTGGGTTTCCCCTAATTGCCAGTGCTTCTGCCATACTAAGCCAGCTCATGAAATGCCTGGGCCTCTTTCCTTCAAGACAGCCAGTGGAGGCGTTCTTGGTGCCTCAAGGGCAAGACCACCCACATGATACACTCACCTCCACCTTGTACTTCTTGCGTGCCTTCGCCACATTCACAGCAAGGTGCGTTATCATGATAAATCCGGCAACACCGGTCAGGACCACATAGCCGTATTCCTTGGAGAGAACCACCATCTTGACACTGTTGAGAGAGGAGTGTTTGATTACAATCTCAGGACAGGACTGAGAATCCACAAGAGACTATTAACCCCCAATGGTATGAAAAGTCCGGATTTACTGAACATGGACCAACGTCCTTCCAGCATGGGGACCTGGCTGCCTGAGAGAAGTGACAAATCATGGAGCTTTCAACTCTAGGCTGCTTGCTGAAATCCAGCCCAAGGAGTTAAGTACTATGTGGAATGAGTCAAGGTCTCTACGTCCAGTTCATATTAGGCAAGTATGTACAGCATAACCCTCACCGTCATAACTGTCTCCTCACTGGCACTTTCAGTAGAGGGGCCACAGATGGATTGGGCCCTGGAGTCAGAGTGCCCCGTAAGTGGTTCTTTAGATCAAGATGAGGCAACCTTGAGTGGTGCATGCAAGGAGACAATGGGTTGAAGCTTGCCCCAGTACCTGTACCTGGTCTGTGACTGTGGTCTGGTATACACTTCAGTTATATCAGCAGAATATTTTCACTGAAAAAGTTATACTAGTAAAAGCCCTAGTGTGGATTCAGTTATACTGGTATAAAGGTGACATATTGGTATCATGACCTCCCTTCCCATACAGGAATAGCTATACTGCTATATGCATCCACATGGAGGGTCATTGTTCTGCTTTAACTGTACTGCTATAATTAGAGCTATAATTAGAGCAGTACAACTTTTAGGGTAGACAAGACCAGTGATGGGACGGCTCTCTCTTGAGGGGTCTAGCTGACACATTTTCAATAGCACTAAATTCATTTAATTGTATAGAATAAGTCTTAATAGCAAGTATGTAAATTCTACTGTTGCAGCTGTCCCAAATTCTAGATTAGGGCCCTTGTGTTCCTCTCACTGAAGTCAATATCAGGATGACTATTGACTTAAATGGAATGGTATCATACCAGAAGACAACAGATACTGATGACCTCAGTGGGGAGATGTTACAGGAGGTTTAACCCTAGACAAAGCACTGCAGATGGCCTTCCAGAAGCCCTTTTATCTCAACACTAGCTGTGGCCAAATGGTCACCGACACTGCACACAGCGTGGGGGCTAGTGGGAGGCAGAGCACTAATGTACCCATGTGAATGAAAAGGGGAAACCATACTTCAGCCCAGCTAGCCATTGGCAAACTGAGTAATGTTCTTCCTCCCAGCAGCTAGGGAACAGTGCGAGGGAGCAGGCTCAGATTAACAAGCACACGGCAGGCCTCCAGAAGCATCTAGTCTCTGGTATTTACCAATAGTTGCACATGCAGCTCCACTGGCTAACAGGAGAAGACCTTGCAGAGGTGTTATACACAAACACGTCTCCTCATATCCAACCCCGATCCCTGAAAATGAGCTTTCCCAGTTCAGTTGCCTCTCTCCACCACTGGGACAAGGTTCTCTCCATTTACAGGGTCAAGTCAAACCTAACTGATCCTTTCCATCTGATGATTCCACTGTGCAGTGAGGCCTCCTATCCTTCACTGCCACAGAACCAGAGCAGTCCTGAAAGAACATGTTACCTTAGGGAACTGGCACCTGCAGCCTACCATGGCTACGCTGCCAGCACTCCTGAGCAATGGAACGGAAATTCATAAGGGAGCAGGTTTAGTTTCACACTTACAAGGATAATTATAAACAGCATGGAAAGGAATGAGGTTATCAAGGACAATGGCTTAGACTTTGCACATGAAATCTTGCAGGTAGTTATTTTAAGCATTCATGAGAACATTGCAAATTAAAGCAGATTTAAGGCTGTGAGCACGAGCAGTACCCCTTGTTAGAACGGTTACTACACTTCATTTAGACTATCGTAAATGATCAGCATTTCACAAACACAACAGGTCAGCAAACTGAGGGTCTTTTTTTATTATAAGCTGAATGCAGAACACCAACTGCCAGTGGTGATCAGGAGCAGCAGATCACTACTACTACAGAACACGACAGCGCCATTACACAAAGGCTTTCACCCATGGAAGCAGACACCCACACTCCACCAAGGCTGCTTAGCCCGCAAGTAAGATTTGAGGCCTTATGATTAGTACTGAAAAGACTTGCACTGCATAAGACCAGCCTGTCTGAATGACTACCTGTCCCAGAGGCTGCAAGGCTGGAGCTGTGGAGTATAGGCAGAGCACTTCTGAAATGCCCTCTCCTTCCACAGGCACCAGGGCCATACTGCATGTAGCACTCTTAGGGTTTGTCTACACTACCACGCGGGGTCGATCTAAGATACGCAACTTCAGCTATGTGAATAGCGTAGCTGAAGTCAACATACTTAGATCTACTTACCCTGGCATCCTCACTGCGGTAAGTCGACAGCTGACACTCTCCCGCTTGACAGCGACTCCGCTTGCGCTCCTCGTTCTGGTGGAGTACCGGAGTTGACGGGAGAGCACTCAGCGGTCAATTTATCACATTTATACTAGATGTGATAATCGACCCCCACTGGATCAATTGCTGCCTGCTGATCTGGCTGGTAGTGTAGACAAGCCCTTAGAAGAGACTCCAGAGGTTTCACTTGTGTTAATTGAGGGGTGCTTTATTGTCTGTGTTGGAGGAGCCCTGCCCCCATTTTTGTACCAGCTTTGGCTCAGTGAAACACCCAAAATAAGTTACTAGTTAAGAATACTGTTTAAAGGGGAGTCACCTCTCGAACTTGCTAGGATCATCTGGGTATCTTTCATCTTATCAGTTCCCTGCTATTGCAAGGGTGTTGGGCACAGGCAATGCCTCAGCTTCCTCCTATTCTCTGCCCATTTCACACAACAGTTTAGTCTCCTGATGGACTAAAGTGCTTTGGTTTCACTATTGTCGTTGTGCTCAACACAGGGGTATTGGGATCTAGTTTAAGGCCTGTGATATTCAGGTCAGACTAAATGATTTAATGGCCCCTTCTATGAAACGATGAACCCACCACCTTGGGGCAGCATCCCTTCACGTTTCTGTAAAGTCAAAATTACCATATCAATTTCAGCTCTGTACTAAGACTCATTCATACAAGGCCCGTCACTAGAAAAGCGTCAGAGTCCAACAATCAAATGCAGCACCCCGTCTAAGGAACTTTAAAAACTTATATTGGAAGATTAAAGCCCACTCAGCTTTCCAAATAGCTAACTAGTTCATAGGGCCTCATGAAGCCAAACGACTCCCACTGAAGCCAGTGGGGCCATGTCTACGCTAGGGAATTTTACAGAAGAATTCCTGCTTGTTCCAACACTGGTTCAGCTGAACTGGTGTTAAGAACCATCATAAGCCCTAGTGTAGACAAGACTGCGCTGTTTTTACCAGTGTCAAACCTGCTGAATGGGTAAAAATGGGTCTGGCTGCAGGGGCCTCATGTTTACACTATCACCTCTTTATCTGAACTGGTAGGATATATATTTTGTAAGGCTTCCCCTAAACAATGCTTCTGAATCTTTGCATTTACTTTAGTGGAAGTTGGTCAGGGCCCCATAGTTGGTCATTTGTATGTTCCCACTTGCAAGTATTCAGACCAGAGACTAACATTATAAGTCAATAATATACTTTAAAATCATACCAGGAGTGCACAAAGATTTTTTTTTAAAGTTAGAATGGTATGGTCCAGGTAATCAGGTTTTATTAAAAAACATGTACAACAGCATTCTGCACTGATTATCTCCAAACACAGATTGGAAACAGAACAAAAATCACAGAAATTGCTAGAAATAAAGGCATAACGTCTCCACATTAGGATTACTAGGCAGACACTGATGTGAACAGTTCACCAATATAGAGCAGTCTGGAACATCTGTAAACTGGGTTTCAATCAAATAACATGCATTTTTATAGCCAAGTGCAAAGGCAGACATTTAAAAACAAAGAATGTAGGTAACACTTACAAGAAAGCACTGACTCTGAAAAGGACGTGGGGATCATTGTAGCTACCAAACTGAGTATGAGCTCTCAGAGCAATAGGGTGGCTAAGAAGGGCTAAACCGATACCTGCATTTATAAACAAGGGGATATACTGAATAGGATCAGGGGGGTGATATTATGTCTGTATAAGACACTGGTGAGAACATTACTGGAATATTTTGTCCAGTTCTGGGGTCCACACTTTAAAAAAAATGTTGGAAACTTGGAGAGAATGCAGAGAAGAGCTACAAAAAATGATTCTAGCTCTGGAGAACACAGAGATCGATTTAGCTCATCAAAGAGAAGGTTAAAAAGTAACTTGATCCTGGTCTGTAAACCCCTGCACAGGAAGAAATCAGATACTAGAGAGCTCTTTACTCTAGCAGGCAAAGGCCCAGCGAGTTCCAATGACTGGAAGTTGAAGTTAGATGTACATTCAAATTGGAAATGAGATGCAACATTTTAAACAGTGAGGGTGTAGTAGAGTGGTCATCAACGGATTAACTGGGTTACTCAAAATATTATGGGTTGGAGCCATGCTCCACCCCTCCCTTACTTCCTTATTTAGTGTGCCCCCCTCCTGTTTGCATGTAGTTGAATACAGCAGTACTTTCCAAGCCTGAAACACTGTAAGTAAAATGTGTTTCTTGTGCACTGAGCAATTCCTTTACAGAAGGTGGTAATTAACCAGTGGAACAACTTACCAAGAGAAAGGGTATATATTGCTCATCACTTTGAATCTTTAGGTCAAGACCAGATGTCCAAGAACATCTAGAGAAATCCATAAGTTACTGGTCTCAATACCATTCTCTTATGTGGTAGGAAAGAATAATTCACTGCAGGAATGACTAGGTGAAATTCTAGGACCTGTATTATGCAGAAGGCCAGGCTAGATGATAATTATAGTGCTTTCTGGCCTGGATCTGTGAATCTATAATTTTGCAATATTAAAAAGACACAAAGTCAGTTTTATTTCATAACAAAATCAAAACACATATGAAGAAGATGAGATCAAAGGTAACTAACTTTAAAAACTGCATATGGTAATTTAAGAGTATCATCAAATGAAAAACAGTAAGGAAACGGAAACATGCTTCCAAACTTCAAAAATAGTAGAAAAAAATTAACGAGAAAGTTACTTGTAAACGTGTCACTGAGTATGTTACAGGCCCATTGCTCACTAAACGCATATTAACCAGATAAATAGTCAAAAGGAATGACTAAGCAAGGAGTAAAAAAGTGTTCTAAGGAAGAGTCTGCAGACAACATCTGAAGACAAGTGTGGGAATACTGATGGCAACATAGAGACACTTTCACCTGATGCATGGAGTCTTACCTCTGCTTCACAGTGGCATAAGTCCATAGGTCACAAGCGAGTCTTAATGACCTTGGCATTGTAACACTGCTATAGATGTTGTAAGTCTGGCTTTCATAATGACTCAGCATTGCTGGAACAATTCTGCTAACTGAGCCAGGACTAAAGGAAACTATGATAGGTTACCTCTGTGCACAGTCAATCATCAGTCTAGCAGTAATAGAATCACAGTTACAGTACAGTGAGCCAACTGACAACTTTTACAACCACATGGCATAGAACTACTTGGGGTTGAGTTAGCTGGAATGATCATGTCAGTTGTAGCAAAGGCCAACACAATCATAGGTTATATCAAAGTCGGTATTATAACAAACATTATATGCTTGTACAAGACTACAAGGAGGTCACACCCAAGTTCAGTAAAAGCAGGCAAAGGAATTCAACGGGACTCAACTTGTCTTATTTTTATGACCTGCAGATACACTGTATTTCAGCACCCTTTGACCGCAACCACACAGACTCTGCTAACAAACTGAATGACGTGAGTCACGAGGCTGAATTAATTACCCCTGAATTGCAAGTATTTAGGGCTTATCTACACAAAGAAGTTCTTCCAGAATAAGGTAAAGCATGAATTTAAAAGCAACAACTATTCCGGAATAGTCAGCATGGGGAGTTATCCCAGAAGAGCTATAGCAGAATAGTTATTCTAGAATAGCCATGGCCAATTTCCCCAAGCAGACAAGACCTTAGAGACTTGAGACAACTTGAGCTCAAAGGATTGAAGAGGATGCAGACCACTACATATTCCAAGACTCAAAAACTTGTAGCAGCTCAGTAGGCAACTAATAGTAATGAATAAAGAAATACACAATCTACATTGTAATTAGTAATATGTATTAGTTATCTAGACTGTAAACTCTTTGAGACAGAGCCAGAAGTTTGTCTGCACGTTTCTCAGCAAAGTGCACAGTGCGCTACTATTGGTTCTTTACAACCAGTTAGATATTTTGTCTTTCCCTAGGACCAACCCAGTAAAAATCTCACAGCACTTTACAAACATTAATGAATTCACATTAAACATTTCATTAGCTTGGAGATAAGATTATTCAAGAGCATTTCCTTTCAACACCCTCACTACAAACCAAGGGGATCACTAGTTAAGGCCACAAGTATTCAGAGCAAACTCAGTGCACATGTATTACCATCTACACTTCACATAAACCTCTTAGGCTGTCAGCTTCACAGCAGTCTCTAGCTTCCAACACATGACCACCTACCATACCGGATTAACACTCACATGCACAGACTTCATTCCAAACGGGAAGGAAACATGCATTTGAGTGAGGCATTTTCCTTCCAGGTAATAACAACACATTAAAAATGTTTGGATTGAGAGATATTGGAGAACCAGGCTTGGGAGTCAGTTGTCCAGGCTGAAAGACTTGATGCCTGGAGAACTAATGAAACAGTGAAATCACAAGTGCTGAGAGTAAGAACTGAGTAATTGCAATAAGAAATCAAGATGGTTCAGAAGCCACTGGTTGGTTGTTTTTGTTAGTCATTCAAGTTAAATAGGACGTAACATTTTTAATAAAGGAAGGCTTTGTAATAGCCAGCACCTCTACAGATTCTTTTAATGTGTTAGGGTTCAATAAGTGTCCTGGAACTACGCTCTAAAACCATGGTAGATCACACTCAACATTCCTGGTATTTCTATGGTAAAACAAGCAGTACATTTTAGAAACAAAACCCAACATTCTTCAAGCCTTCTTTATATATCATAAGTAGCAAAAAAGAAGGGGGGGGAGCACAAGCTCAATTTCATAAGTGCCCATTGCAGGTCACCTTTAAGAGAGCTCCATGCATGCAGTTTAGGTCATCATTTAGGGTATGTCTACACTACAAAAAAAACCCCCACAAAACCAAACACGGCAGCGAGTCTCAGAGCCCACGTAAACTGACTGGGGCTCACATTACAGAGCTAAAAACAGCAGTGTAGATATTCCCACTTGAGATGGATGCTGGCCTCTGAAACCCGGTGTTGAGGGAAGGCTCTCAGAGCTCAGGCTTCCAGACTTCAGTCCAAATGTGAACATCTACACTGTTATTTTTAGCCCCACAGCATGAGCCCAAGTTCTTATATATCTGAATACCCCACTCCTTGTGAGCAATGTTCTAGTTCATAGGAACAAGAAGTTGGATGAACTCAGTGTGTGTGCAATGCCCACAACAAATCCAGTTCTTGGGGGTTTCTTGCAAGTAGTTCATCCAACAGAGATACTATGATTAACAATCTTGCAGGCCTTTCTTCTTATGTTGTGTACAATTCAGGGTAGGTTCAAATTTGAGCTAATCAGTTTTGACAGCATCTCCTTCACTTGCAATAGGTGTGCAATAACCAATGCCTCAGATTAAAGCACAAGCAGGTCTGAAATGAAAAAGGTACTGTCTGCAGCAAGTGGGACAAAAGGAGACACAAGAGAATGCAGCATTTGCACAGGAAAATGACATCTCTCCCCCACCCTTGAGCAACCCCTTCTATTATTCTGTGCCACATTGGTACTGTGAAAGGAAATATAATGGAAACTCCAGTCAGTGATGAGATTTTAAAATACATCTTCTGGCTCCCTATTGGGTGTCCTCCCTCAGTTACCTGATGGAAGAGCACTGGCCCAGAAACTCAGGCCAGAGTCTAATCAGTAGAATATTGTGTGATCCACTGTGAGAAAGAAAAGTGACCCCTAGATCAGGCCTGCACAACATATGGCGGCCCGCGGAGCCTCACTGTGCGGCCCACCGGGGTATTCTAAATCCCCCCCACATGGCGCTCTGCGGGCAGTCCAGAGCCCTTTGAATCCCAGCCGTGGCAGGGAATCAAAGGGCTCTGGGCTGCCTGAAGGAGCAGGGAGCCCAGAGCCCTTTAAATCCCAGCCGTGGCCGGGAATCAGAGGGCTCTGGGCTGCCGGCAGCCACGGGGAGCCCAGAGCCCTTTGAATCCCAGCCCCTGGCCGCTGATTGCCCCCTCCCCAGACCCCTGCCCCAACTGCCCCCCAGGACCCACACCCGCTATCTAAGCACCACTGGTCCTTGTCCCCCGATTACCCCCTCTCGAGACCCCAGCCCCTAACTGCCCCTTGGGACCCCAGCCCCTATCTAAGCCTCCTTTCTCCTTGTCCCCAACTGCCCCCTCCTGAGACCCAACCCAACTTCCCCCCAGGACCCCACCCCCTACCTGTCCCCTGATAAACCACCTGGACTCCCATGCCTATCCAATTGCTGCCTGTCCCGACTCCCCTCCGAACCTCTGCCCCATCCAACCCCCACATCTCCCTGTCCCTTGACTGCCCCCCAGAACCTCCTACCCCTTCTCCAACCCCCAAACCGCTTACCGTGCCTCTCAGACCAGCGTGTCTGGCTCCCTGCAGCTCCAGACAGTTGCTGCCATGCTCCCCCATGGAGCCCACAGCCCTCCCCCACCCCCAGCACCTGCCTTCCAGATTTGAACACCTCAAAATTCAGGAGTTCTCAAGCTCGGTTTGGGCAGCTTTTACTTCATTTCTCCCAAATCAAATATACTGATCCACCGTAACTTGCTGTAGAAAAAGTAGGATAAAATTGAACAAGAAATGCTTATTAGGACTGGAATTGCTATTTTCAACAGCCATTGCCTTTTTGTTTGTTTGAAAGGAAGACAGTGATATTGCATTGGCAAATTCCCCATAGAAAGAAAGAGTGGAACAAAAGAATAATAAAGATACCTCAACTTTTCCTCATTTATGGAGGACAGTCTTATAATATGCATCCAGATATCCTCCAATCACACAAGCTGAAAATTGTTCCACTTTACTGCAGCTCTGTAACCATATGGGAACCAATCCTGTCTGTGTTTTGTGCACATCCAAAATTCCGGCTGAATGACCTGCCCTGGGAGTGAGTTACCAGTGACCCAGGGCTGGGGCGGCAGGAGGTGTGTGTGGGGGGGGGGCACTGGTGGGGGGGAGCCAGGGCTGGGGCAGCAGCAGGGTGGAGGGAGGGCACTGGTGGGGAGGAAAGGGGGAAGCCCAGCGCTGAGGTGGCAGGGGGTGTGGGTGGGTGGGGGGAGAGCCCAGGATTGGGGCAGCAGGAGGGTACAGGGGGAGCCCAGGGCTGGGAAGGGGGACAGCCAAATTTTTTTTTGCTTGGGGCAGCAAAAAAACTAGAGCCAGCCCTGCCAGGTTCCCCCAGCCGCCAGAGCCCCGGGCCCTTTAATTTGACCCTGAGGGCTCCCAGCCACCTCTTTAGCTGGGAGCCCCTGGTTGATTTAAAATAAAGTATCACCTCCCCACCCCCAACCTTCCTTTTTGGCCCACAGCTGTTTTGGTGGGGCGGCGCTGGGGAAGGAGGGTTTGTTTCCGCAGGGCTGGGCGGCCCTGGGGTGGGGTGTTTCCTCGGGCTGGGAGGTTTCGGCCCTCAGCTGTTTTCTTTGGAGGAATGTGGCCCTCGCCGCTTTATGAGTTGTGCAGGCCTGCTCTAGATTGCTCTAGGGATGTGGAACAGGAATCTGACCAGGCACTGGTTTGTGTGAGCACGTGGCTTGCAGGTCAAATGGGAGGAAGTGGCCCTACAGAGGCAACATGAAACAAGCACCTAGCCTGCAGGGGCCAGTGAGCCCAGCAGAGCTGTGGCAGGAGGACCCAGAGCAGACAGGGAAGTCTCCAAGAAGTGGCTGTGGGCTAGGCAGGGATCAGTACAGTCTGCAGGAAGAGCCCACAGGCTTGGCAGGGAGCCAGGGATAGAAGAAGCTGCCCACCATTGAACTGCAGGGGAAACTGCCAGCCTGGGGAAGCCCAGCAGGAAGCAGCAGTGTGCAGGGTCTGAGCCTACACACAGACCTCTTGGGGGAGTGTCATTAAGTGGAACAGCAGCTGGGGCAGAGGGCACAGGGGCACTGACACCGCTAAACCTGGAGGAAGAGGACACGGAGGTGGCTGTAAGAGGACCGGCAACATCCCCTGGGCCAGGCCCCAGCCTCATCAAGCGCACTGAAGGGCCAAAGACAACTTTAACCTCCAAAAGAAAATGACTTGGACTTTATGCAACACCCCAGCTACTAGGTCTAGAGATCCTAGGAGCTGGGAGATTATCCGTGTCCCCCCACCCCTTGGCCTACACCCAGAGTTTGGGGCCAAGGGCCCCATGGCCTCTCCTCCCACCTGGGGGAAGAGGGGCTGCCCGGGGGGCGCAGAGCCGGCGGGCGGGCGGAGGGGAAGGGGCTGCCCGGGGGGCGCAGAGCCGGCGGGCGGGGGAGGGAAGAGGGGCTGCCCGGGGGGGCGCAGAGCCGGCGGGCGGGGGAGGGAAGAGGGGACTATCCCGGGGGCGGGTGGGGGCTGCTGTCCCGTGCCTGCCCGCCCCCAAGGGCACAGAGGCGGGCACGCGGGCCGGGCTGCCCGCCGCAGGCCGAGGCGCCAGGCCCGAGGGTGGCTCCCAGCTGGCTAAGGAGTCGCCCGGACTCACCCGCTGCCTGTGCCGCGCAGTCACGATGCCAGGAGGTGGGGGCAGCCCGGGCACGGCCAAGGACTGTCTCCGCCAGAAGCCGCGTCCGGACCCGCCCCGGGCTCCGCCGAGCCACCGCCCCGAGGGCGGGCCCGCAGCGCCGCGCACACCCGCCCCCTGGCCCTCAGCTCGCCCCACCCTGCCGTCGCCGTCGAGAGACTCTGGGCGCTGGGGCCTCCTAACTCCGCGTTACCCAGAACCCTCACAGCGTCCCCAAAATCACCGTGACACCCCACAACACCCCTTCTACCTGGGGACACACCCCGCCCCCATAATCACTGCGATAACCACAACACCCCCCTCTGCCTAAGGGGACTCACTGCATCCCTAGAATCACCGTGACACCCCACAACACCCCTTCTACCTGGGGACACACCCCGCCCCCATAATCACTGCGATAACCACAACACCCCCCTCTGCCTAAGGGGACTCACTGCATCCCTAGAATCACCGTGACACCCCACAACACCCCTTCTACCTGGGGACACACCCCGCCCCCATAATCACTGTGATAACCACAACACCCCCTCTGCCTAAGGGGACTCACTGCACCCCTATAATCACCGTGACACCCCACAACACCCCTTCTACCGGGGGCCACACCCCGCCCCCATAATCACTGTGATAACCACAACACCCCCTCTGCCTAGGGGGACTCACTGCACTCCCAGAATCACCGTGACACCCCACAACACCCCTTCTACCAGGGGACACACCCCGCCCCCATAATCACTGTGATAACCACAACACCCCCTCTGCCTAGGGGGACTCACTGCACCCCCAGAATCACCGTGACACCACACAACACCCCCCTCTGACACGGGGACACACACAGTGCCCCCATAATCATTGTGACACCCCGCAACACCCCCTCTAACAAGGGGACAACACCCCTATAATCACTGTGACACCACACCACACATACACAACACCCATCTGCCATCACCACTGAGAACAGCCTAGCTCCATCCTCTTTGGAACCCCCCTTTAGGTAGTTGAAGGCTGCTATCAAATCCCCCCCTCACTTTTCTTTTCTTCAGACTAAATAAGCCCAGTTCCCTCAGCCTCTCCTCATCAGTCCTGTGCCCCAGCCCCCTGATCATTTTCGTTGCCCTCCACTGGACTCTCTGCAATTTGTCCACATCCTTTCTATAGTGGGGGGCCCAAAACTGGACACAATACTCCAGATGTGGCCTCACCAGTGTCGAATAAAGGGGAATAATCACTTCCTTCAATCTGCTGACAATGCTTCTGCTAATGCAGCTCAATATGCCATTAGCCTTCTTGGCAACAAGGGCACACTGCTGACTCATATCCAGCTTCATATCCATTGTGACACCCACCTATCTAAAGCCCCCCATATGAACAGTCCCCTGTAATCACTGTGACAATCTCACTCCACAGAGTCCTTTATAATTATTGGCTCCCTCCAAAAGACCCCCTCAGTCACTGACACTACCCCCTGCAGTGTCCTTTTTATTCACCAATATGCCCACCCAGCTGCTCCCATTTAATCACTGGGAAATACCCACAGAACCCCATATAATCATGAGGACACCCCCAAAGAATCTTCTATAATCTCTGAGACACCCACCCACAATATCCCCTCAAACACCACTCACAAAGTCCCCTCTTAATCAGTCCATCACAGGGTCTCCCAAAATAACTCACTCAGCCCTCCACGACCATTGAGGCAATCTCACACGGTACCAATCCTCAAGATATCTCATATGCACATGGCCTCTTATGGATAGAATAGATGATTCTTTCTCCTGGGGAAAAAGGTGCTGACTGAAACAGAACCAGATGACGACCCTGAGTCATATACTGACTGAGGCATCTGAACCTTAGACTACTGGGTTGTTAAGTTGATGAGGGAGCCTGCAGGGCAATGGATTCATCTTCACTGATGATTATGGACTACTTAAAGAAGCCATTCCTGGTTGACCAGGACTCACTGAGGTGGGCTACTAGTGGTGGTTCAGAGTAGAAAGGTTTGTCTCGTAATATTGGCTTAAAGCAGCAGCATGTTGGCTGTGAGATCCCAACAGCCAGAGACCAAATAAAACCAGAGGCTGACTCCCTTGAGGAAGGAGTGGAGTTGATGGCATTCACACAATTTTGTGCGATCCTGCTGGCTGGACCTAAGGAATGGGTTTATTGTCACTTGGTTGCCAATCTAAGAGGTGCTGTACTCCTGCTGGAGAATTTTCTAAGTGCTGAGCTGAACTATGGAGCTGTAACCCTAGCTAGGAAATCAGGGTTTAGGTGATGAAAAACGGGTATGCAGTGAAGGGACAGCCTTGAAGAACTATGGATGCCATTTAAAGGATTTTAGTGGGTTGGAATTTCTTGCTTTGAGCCATTACACATTCCTGGGTTGAGAGTCACAAACAGCTCTGCCTAGTTTCACATGGCAGACCTACAGCAGCTTCTACTGTTCCATTCCTGGCGCTCTGCTATTCCTCTGACAGTGCATTTTTTTTAACGAGGAGATGCGCAACCTCCCCCCTCATCCAGATGACCATAGTGGACATGTCCAACATGTCACAATTAGCCTCCTCTGTCTTGAGGACTTCCTGAATGCCACAGTCAGCAGAGCATCTGATTACATCACCTTCCCCTGGAGAGCAACCATGGTGAAGTTCTACCAGAGAGCCCACTTTCTATTGGTACTGGGAACCATGCATAACACCCATAGTTCCTGGAGTGCTCCCAACTGAAACACTGCAGCCTTTAGGAACAGGAAACATTTCTATTCAATCCATGAAGATGCTGTGTGTATGAAACCTGCAAACTGCCAAATTTTACTTTGCAAACTTTTGAAATTTTTGTCCATAGCCTTTAGATCTTCCTGCAATGGGAGACTTTTTTCCTACATACTCAGAGGAGGTCATGCACTTATAGAGTCCCTATAGTTATCTGTCAAGCTAAGAGTTAATTTGACCATAGTAAGAATATACCTTCCTTAATCGATAGCAGGTGTTTTTCCTCTTCCACATGTGACCAACTACATTTTTAGCTATCATAATAAGATGGTTGCCAAGATTTTGATAAAAGTTCATCACAGGAGTATTTGCACAGAATCCTAAGGGGGGAAATGGCTGGGTAAAATGGAATGTGGAGCCCTCTGATGCCATTTGAAATGTCTTTGACCTTCAACCAGAAAACTAGTATGACTGTACAAAACCATCACAAGTGGCTAAAGATACCAGTGACAGGTGGTTTCTAATTTCTCCATTTTTGGGTGTCCAGCCCTAGCTTGAGATACCTTGAACAGGCCTGATGTTCAAAAGGCAGGTGCTTATCCCTTTCTGAAAATCAGGCCCTTTAAAGATGTCTCAGGTTGGGCACCCAAAAATTGCGGTATCTAAAATGACTAGTCATTTTTGAAAACTGAAACCCAGACCTGTTATATTTTCATTAACATTTATAGGAAGTATCATTTTATTTGTCATTTTTCAGGTGTCATGTATCCTTTAAACCAGTTTGATCTGAGTTTCTTTCACAGTATAGAATGACACTTTGACATATGGTCCCTAATGAGTATGTGAGTCCTAATAAGTCATCTTTGTGATATATGTTTAAATTTCTCTTTTCATTTTTAAGATAGGAGACATCAGCTGAACAGTAAAATTTCAACAGTATCTAAGACTATCTGACTATTTTCTGTTTAACTTCATGGGCCAGATTCTGATACCTTTACTCATGTTGAGTTGTATCTTCCTATGCAAGTAGTTCTATTGAATTCAGTGTGAGTACTCGCTCTGTAATTATTCAGCATGAGTATGAAGATCATCTTATGGCCTCTTTGAAGTAGCTCATTCTATTACAGTATATATATTTTATCAATATAGTGCTTTCTTAGTACACTGTGGTGTATCCTCAATGAAATTATATTTAAGATCATTGAGTGTTAATTCCAGCCATAGGCTCATGAGTCGTTTTTACAATCTATGTTCAGGTCATAGCATAATTGCTGTGAGACAATGTGTGAATTTTGACTATGCTTGTTGAAATTTTCTCATTTTTGTCCTTTTTCTTCAACAGATGCAACTTGAATCAGATCAAGAGGCCAGAGTTTCACACATGAAGTTGCTTTCCTTGTTCAGTGTAAGGTGATGATTCTTTTGGCAATCAACAGCGCTTTTGATACTAAGGATCTTATTTCTATACATTTTACATCTGTCATGTTCTGTATACATAACTCTGAGGTGATTTGTATCACAATGCCTATAATTTCTGATGATACTGTCACATGTAACTAGTAGTTTTGAACATTCCCATACAATATGAAAAAATTCCAGCTTCAGTATAGCATCTGGTACAATATTTAGAGTTTTGGGGCTGGATTCTCCCATCCTCTAAGGCTACAAGCAGTGGAAACCAGGGGAACACTCTGCAGGGGGAAACCTGGCAGAGATAACTCTTCTGCCTCTTGCACCAGCAGCTCCTCACCTCATCCTTGAATATGAAGGGAAATATGCTGGTGGGAAAGCTTAGGCAGAGGGGGATTCAAGCCTTCTTCTTTAAAGCACTGATCCAGCAAAACACTTCTGCCTGTGCTTAACTTTAACATTGACTTAGGACTATTCAAATGCTTAAAGTTAAGCACAGGCTTAACTTTGCTGGAATGGTTGAAGTGCTTGCGGGATCAGGGCCTTTGTCCCCAATAGCTAAAAGATTGATTTTCCAAACTGTATTTATCAGGCCTTGTGATGTCTACAAGGATTCTTCACAATTAAGTAGAACGCCTTTGATTTCTAAGCAACGTTTGTCTGAATGGGAGGACTATCACACCAATATGGCTTTTAGGTCTTGTTTACATGAGAAAGCTTCATTGGTTTTGCAAGGCATCATTTTAAACTAGTTTAGTTAAACCAATGCAAAAGCCTGTGTGGACACTCTGATTTTGGTTTAAACAAGTCTTATTTCAGTTTAGTTTAAGACAATTAGGAATCAGTTTAAACTAAACTAAAATAAGCCACTCTCAGTGCAAACTCAGGTCTAATTTGTAGTCTCCTAGCAGCATTTCTGTTTCCTAGATTTTTCCCACCTTTGAATATGTAGGTTTCAGATCAGTATGGGCCAGACTGTAAACCTATTACTCATATTGGTGACCAATTACTCACACAAGTAGTCCCCCTGAAGTCAATGGCTATACTTATTTGAGTACCTGCACACCAGTGTGGATGAGGGATTAACAATCTAGCCCTTTCATTGTAAACTCTTTGAGATGGGGACTGTGTAATATATACGTGCACAACACCTAACACAATGGGGCCCTGATTGGACACCTTAAGTGCTACTGCAATACAAAGAATAATACTCTCCATATGTGTTAGTGTCATTTTCACAAGACTAATCTTTTTATTATAACTATTATTATTTTCTACTTGCATTTTTAATCACTCTTAGGGTACGTCCATACTACCCGCCCGGGTCGGCGGGTAGCGATCGACTTCTCGGAGTTCGATATATCGTGTCTCATCTAGACGCGATATATCGAACTCCGAACGCGCTCCCGTCGACTCCGGAACTCCACCACCGCGAACGGCGGTGGCGGAGTCGACGGGGGAGCCGCGGACTTCGATCCCGCGCCGTGAGGACGGGTAAGTACTTCGAACTAAGGTACTTCGAGTTCAGCTACGCGAATAGCGTAGCTGAACTTGCGTACCTTAGTTCGAAACCCCCCCCAGTGTAGACCAGGCCTTGGTCTCTTTGAGTTAATTCTGTCTTTACTGTTATTTTCAGCCCCGCCCAAATTAGTCTCTTTCATGAAGCTGTTAAGGAAGTCCAGACCAAACAGATCGCTGCAGCACCCTACTAAACATCTTCCACAAACTCAATAGATTGTCGTTTATCATTACCATATATTTATTGTCCTTCAGGCAGTTTGTTTTCCAGCAGCTCATGTCCAAACCAATCTGCATTAAACTTTCAAGTAAGATTCTAGGAGACATGCTATTAGTTTCAACCAGTAAGAGCTAAGTTGAACTCTTCCTGGCTGCAATATTAAGGGGATGTTAAATATATATATCAGCTAGTGGTCACTCTATGGTGATCTTTCTGTAACACTTGGCTGCTTCATCTCCAGCATCTTTTGGGGAACAACTTGTATATCTTTTACAAATCATACTTAGATTGCAAGCTCTCTGGGACAGGGGCCATGGCCAAAATTTTCAAGAACAGGAGCCTGAAGTTGGGTTCCTAAATCCCTATTTAGGCTCCTAAAGAAATAACCTGATTTTCAAAAGCATTTAGCTCCCAGCAACTTCCAGTGATCACCATTGCTCGACATTTTTGACATTTTGAATGCTCGACATTTTTTAAAATCAGGACACATAGTCCAAGAGCCTAAATATGAATTTATGAGCCTGACTTTAGGCCCCTATTTTTGAATGTCTTTGCTCATGGCTTTCTACATATTCAGGAAGGTTCTTAGCTATTTTGGTGCACTCCATAAAGAACAAATACTAATTATCTGGCTGGTTGATAGATGAGCACTTACCATACTTTTGGCAGGCATCAATTAGTTTGTCAATGGCCCAAGCCCAGGGGGAGAAAGAAATTTTGGAGAAAAGAAGGAGGAAGTAAGAAATTCCCCAAAAGAGGGTTAAATTACAGTAAAAGGATTCCTGCAGTTATATTTTGGGTCACAAGAATCTCATCTGGAAAGGCAGATAGATGGGGAAAGCCCAGGGGGACCAAGAGAAAGGTACGTCTAGTATCAATCTCTGGCATCCCAGCATAGTTATTCACCAGAGCTTCAGAGGCTAGTTCTAGGTGGTTGCTTCTTCATCTTCATCTTCGTCTTCATCATCCCCCCCTCTTGTTGTGTGGAATTCGTATAGCGCTACACACATTCCAGCCAACCAGGCTGCCACAGTGCCGGCAGAGAATATACAGAAGCCAATCAGACCCAGGAAGGCATAGTCTGTATCATGTAAATGGAGGAGACATGTGTAGTGGAGCTTCGACTCCACCCCAGGCATTGACCAGCCATGTAGAGCTGCTGGGCTGTAGCAGGAGATGTTCTCAGGATCTGTAGAGGAAACACAGAAGAAACCCTCTCTTATGTATGCCTTGAGCAACAGTAAATAGGAGTCCGGAGGCAACTTAGAAAAATAACTTGTCTTCATGCAAATATCCCTAGTAATAAAGGATGTTGGGGAGGGTAAAATCAGTATGGTTTTATCTCTGTATCTGAATAACATTTGGGATGAGCCTGAACACCCCCAAACTTGGGGCAACTTCAGTTTTGCTTGTGGATCCAAACACAGCTCTGCATAAAACGTTGGTGCTCTGTTTCCTTATCAGGCATCAGTAGCTTTTAAAAGGCCTGGCTGGGGCATTGTTTTGCAGTACAGTTGGGCTCCCTGACTTGCCCATAAGCTGCAGCTGCCCTCGGGTCCCCCTTCGCTGGTGGGATGGGTTTGGATGCATGGAACATCCATCTTATCTGTACCATCTCACCTGTATCTGTGGCAGTGGCTCACATGAGCAGGGAGCTTCTTATTTCCCTCCCAGCTGGAAAGAAAGGTGCTCTTGGTCAAAGGCACTCGGCCTGGATATGTTTACCCGGAGCATTAAAGTTTAACTGCAGTTCTCACCCTAGTCCCAGGGAAACATAATACCTCCTGCCTGTTTCACACACAAAGTGTTGCTGGAAGGTAGCAAAGCCTGATAGGGAAGAGAATGAGAACTGACACATAGGCCTTCTGCCATTTCTATCAACTCTTTATTCACCTCTCTCTGGCACCCGTGAGTAGCAGCCATGATGCTGATAGGGAAAATCCCTCTTCTGCCCCTCAGTCCTAGCAGAAGCTGCTCCTGTGACGTTATTGACACAAACTGTGACCATATAGACCATTGTTGCAACCAACGTTCTGTAGTGGCACCAAATCTTGTACAAAGGAGGTCAAGTAAGGTGTCTATGAAAAGGGTATGATTTGCTGGTTATGATTTTGCTATCTGGATGCATGTCTCATTTTTATATTTAAAATTATAAGTATTGGCTCTATACTGTCTATATCTCAAACTCGTGCTATGCTTCTGGGTGACACCCCGGATAGCTTGGCATCAGCACTGCCAAGCCTGCTTGATGGCCAATTAAGGACCATCAGTTATACAACTGACCCACTGAGAGAAGGCAGATACACCTTATGACTCAGCCAGGCATGCAGGGACATGCCCATGGAGGGAACTCTAAGGCTTTCAAGCCATGTGCTGGGCAGCTTGTGTTTGAGACAAAGGAAGCACAGGCCACATGGCAAGAGGCTATAAAAGGCTGCTGCATCTTCTCCATCTTGTCTTCAATCCTGCTTCTTACCTCTGGAGGAACTTTGCTGAAGCTCTGAACAAAGGACTGAATGACACATCCAAGCTGTGGATGTACTCCAGAGACTTGATTTGAGCCTGCAGTTTATTCCATCACTGCTACAAGCTTGAACCAAGAACTTTGGCATTGCTGTATGTCAGTAGCATAGCTACAGGGGGAGCAAGGGGAGCGGCCGCCCCCCCGACCACATTCCCCAAAAGTGGCGCCTTTTTAATTTTCATACTCACTCGGCACTGCTTCCAGGTCCTTCTGCTTCCTGGTCTCACTCAGCGTCTGCTCCAGCCCCTGCTCTTGCTCTCCCCCATGCTCCCTGCCCCTGCTCCACCTCTTCCCACCCCAGCCCCGCCCCCTTTTCCCGGAGGCCTGCAGCCAGGCCCGACCCTGCACTCACCGGTAAGTCAAGCAACCCGGCCCCAGCCTGCTACACTCCCCTGGCTCCCAGCTGCGCCGCTGGGGGGTGGTTCCTCCCTCCCCCCAAGCCTGGGAGCCAGGGGAGCAGAGCAGGCTGGGGCCATGGCCCCCAGGCCTCCGGGGGGGGCCTCTGGCCACTTCCTGCGAGAAGTGGAATGACCCGGCCCCAGCCTGCTGCACTCCCCTGGCTCCCAGGCTTGTGGGGAGGGGGGAACCGCCCCCCAGCACTCACCAGCGGCGGGGCTGGGAGCCAGGGGAGCGGAGCAGGCTGGGGCTGGGTCACTCCACTTCCTGCAGGAAGTGGCCAGCCCCCTGTCTCCCACAGAGGCCTGGGATCAGCCCCTCCCTCCCCTGAGAGGCCTGGGGCCAGCCCACCCCCCCCCGCTCCTTCCCATGGAGGCCTGGGGCCCTGCACAGCCCCCCTCACAGGAAGGCTGCATAGGGCACCAAAATAGCTAGGGGCAGATGTTTTCTTGTTTAATTCTTCAGTAAATTCCTGCTCTCCCCTGCAGGAGAGAGGTGGGTTTGAGAACAACAGCCCAGATCCTTAAACGTATTTAGGCTCCTAATTCCCAATGGGCCTTAGGTGCCTAAAACCTTTGAGGATCTGAGCCAACTAGCTCTGGAGTCCTGCTGTGAGTCTGACGGAGGAGATGCAATCTCTGAGGAGGAAGGGTGGCGGACAGATGACACTGGTCGTCATCCCTGCCTGATGGCTATTACATGAATGTATGAGTGCCTCACCACTATGGATAATGTCCAGATACAGCTGACATTTGGGGTGGGGGAATAGGGAGGAGAGAGGTAATGCTAAATAATAATTAACAGCATGGCCAGCATTGCAGCATGGAATGAAGGAGGGAGAGCGAAAATTTCCCGATCCTGCTCAGTCCATCATAATAGGGTTTGAGTCTCAAAGCCCACTGAGGTTAGCTGAAAGACTCCCCTTGACTTTACTGGCTTTGGATCAGTGAGTCAGGGTCTCTTGGAATAGATTGCTGGGGACTGAGCCTGGGGACTGCTAGCAACTCTCACTTCCTACTCCCTCAGCATCTTGCAGGATCAGGCCTTTCATCGAATAGGGTAGGCTGCTCACGTCAACCCCAGAAAGTTAAAGATAATACTGCAGAGCCCCAAAATGGGCTCTACTTTCAAAAGTTCCTGACCTACTGGGGAATCTCCTCCAGACTCCAATGCCTGTTGGTCATATTCTGTTGTCTTTTATTTTCAGGGGCTTCCTTGATCTCTTTCTTCCTTAACTGCAGAATTATGGTTCAGCCTTAGGGCTGGATTCTGATCTTGCGTTCAGCTGTGCAAAACCACTGAAGCCAATGGAGCTGTGCCCAAATATGCCACAAAAGAATTTGACAGCGGGGATACTCCAAGTTTTCACTAGTGTCACTGAGAACAGGATCTGGCCCTCAGCAATTAAATGGCTGCTTTTTTTACGGCCAATGATCACATTCTCCTGTAATAGCTTCTTGAAGGGATCGGCATTGATCAAAAGAAAGGGTGGAAGTTGTCTTCCTGTTAGCACAAATGACTGAGGTACGAGGTGGTTCTATTCTCTCACCCCTCTAGTTCAGTGTATATATCACCATTAGTGGGCTGTTTAGCCTTCAGTATGCAGATGATACACAGTTCTGCATCTTCATTTTATGTGACTTATACAGTACATGAGGTGAGCCTTTTCAGTCTCTAACAGAGATGGGTACTTAGATGTGAATTAGCTGGCTTATTCTTAATTTGAATAAGAAATAATAGTGGTAGTTTGGGGGAATCAGCCAGAAGAAGTGGCGAGATTTACAGCAGTTCTTTTACCTGAAGGACTATGCCTACCTTTTGTTAGTCCTGTTTACAACCTGGGGAATCTTGATCTGGATATTTAGAGAGCAGCAGTGGCCAAGAAAAGACGGTTACTCACCTTTGTAACTGTTGTTCTTCGAGATGTGTTGCTCATATCCATTCCAATTAGGTGTGCGCACGCTGCGTGCATGTTCGTTGGAAGATTTTTACCCTAGCAACACTTGGTGGGTCGGCTTGGTCGCCCCCTGGAGTGGTGCCATTATGGCGCCGGATATATACCCCTGCCGACCCAACGGCCCTTCATTTCCTTCTTGCCGGCTACTCCGACAGAGGGGAAGGAGGGCGGGTTTGGAATGGATATGAGCAACACATCTCGAAGAACAACAGTTACAAAGGTGAGTAACCGTCTTTTCTTCTTCAAGTGCTTGCTCATATCGATTCCAATTAGGTGATTCCCAAACCTTACCTAGGTGGTGGGGTCGGAGTGAGATGTTGCAGAATGCAAAACTGCTGAGCCAAATGCTGCATCATCTCTGGACTGTTGAACCACTGCGTAATGTGAGGCAAAGGTGTGAATTGATGACCAGGTAGCTGCTTGACATATTTCCTGGATGGGAACATGGGCCAGGATGGCGGCAGATGAAGCTTGAGCCCGAGTAGAATGGGCGGTGAGGTGGCTAGCCGGAACGTGAGCCAAATCATAGCATGTACAGATGCAGGATGTTACCCAAGATGAAATTTGTTGGGATGAGACCGGTAGGCCTTTCATCCGGTCTGCCACAGCTACAAAGAGCTGAGGTGACCTTCGGAAGGGTTTTGTTCTCTCAATATAAAAGGCGAGAGCCCTGCAAATGTCTAGGGTGTGCAGCTATTGTTCCCGACGCGATGGGTGCAGCTTCGGGGAAAAAGACTGTGAGGAAGATATCTTGATTGACATGAAAGGCGGACACCACCTTAGGGAGGAAGGAGGGGTGTGGTCGCAGCTGTACCTTGTCCTTATGGAATACCGTATACGGGGGGTCCGCTGTCAAGGCCCGAAGCTCAGATACTTGTCTTGCTGAAGTAATAGCGACAAGGAAGGCTGTCTTCCAGGAAAGGTACAGCAGCAAGCAGGTGGCCAGTGGTTCGAAAGGAGCACCTATAAGCTTGGCTAGCACCAGGTTGACATCCCAGGTAGGGGGTCGAGCGTCTGACTTGAGGGTACAAACGTTCCAATCCCTTGAGGAAACTTGAAACTATAGGGTGAGAGAAGATTGATTGGCCATTTTCCCCTGGGTGGAAGGCGGAGATGGCTGCCAGATGCACCTTTATGGAAGAGACAGCTAGGCCCTGTTCTTTCAGGGACCAGAGGTAATCCAGGACAGTAGGAACGGACACCTGCCTGGGGACTGAGTTACGCTGAGCGCACCAGCAGGAGAAATGCTTCCACTTGGCCAGATATGTCATCCTAGTGGAAGGCTTCCTACTGCCCAAGAGCACCTGTTGGACCAAGGCAGAGCAACGCAACTCAGACTGGCTCAACCACGCAGCAACCATGCTGTGAGATGAAGAGACTGCAGGTCTGGATGGTGAAGCATGCCGAAGTCCTGTGTTATGAGATCCGGCCGGAGTGGCAGGGGAATCGGGTCTGCCACTAAGAGGTCGAACAACATGGTGTACCAGTGCTGCTTCGGCCACGCTGGAGCAATCAGGATCAGGTGGGCGCTGTCCCTGCGGAGCTTGAGTAGGACTCTGTGGACAAGCGGAAATGGTGAAGAGTAGGTGCCTCTTCCACGGGATCAGGAATGCGTCTGAGAGGGAGCCCAGGGAGCGTCCCTGGAAGGAGCAGAACACCTGGCATTTCCTGTTCTCTCAGGAGGCAAAGAGGTCTATGTGGGGAAACCCCCACTTCCGGAAAACGGAATGGATGACATCCGGACGAATTGACCACTTGTGAGACAGGAAGGATCTGCTGAGGTGATCCTCCAGAGTGTTCTGGACTCCTGGGAGAAAAGACACTACCAAATCGATCGAGTGGGCTATGCAAAAGTCCCAGAGGTGGAAGGCTTCTTGACAAAGGAGGGAGGAGAGTGCTCCGCCCTGCTTGTTTATGTAAAACATGACCGTTGTGTTGTCCGTGAACACTGATACACAACGGCCTTGGAGATGGTCTCGAAACACCTGGCATGCTAGACGGACCACTCTCAGCTCCAGCACATTGATGTGTAAGGCCAGCTTTTGAGGCAACCAGAGGCCTTGAGTGCGAAGGCTCTCGAGGTGGGCACCCCAACCCAGAGATGACGCGTCCGTGGTTAGGGCCATCGAGGGTTGCGGTGGGTGGAATGGCATCCCTGCACAGACTAGAGTGGGGTTTAGCCACCAGGTTAGGGAGCCCAGAACCTTCCGGGGAACAGTGAGCACCGAGTCCAGGCTGTCTCTGTGTGGTTGGTATATTGAAGCAAGCCAGGTTTGAAAGGGACGGAGGCATAGCCTTGCGTGCTTGGTCACGAAGGTGCAGGAGGCCATGTGACCTACTAGGCTGAGGCGGGTGCACACCGATGTTGTTGGGAAGGTTTGAAGACCTCAAATAATTGAAGCCATTGCTTGAAAACGTGACTGCGGGAGGCAGGCTCTGGCCAAATTGGAGCCCAGGACCGCTCCGATGAAGTCTATTCTCTGCGTGGGTGTCAGAGTAGACTTCTCTGTGTTGATCATCAGGCTAGGCTCCCGAAGAGGTCTTTGATGATGCGCAGGTGCTGCGACACTTGTAACTGGGAAGTCCCTCGAATGAGACAATCGTTGAGATACGGGTAGACGTGAACCCGATGACGCTGGAGGGAGGCGGCGACTACAGCCATGCATTTTGTGAACACACGTGGAGCCGTAGAAAGGCCAAACGGAAGTACAATGAACTGAAAGTGTTGATGGTTGACCACAAAACGGAGGTACCGTCTGTGTGGTGGGTAAATTGCGATGTGGAAATACGCGTCCTTCATATCGAGGGCGGCATACCAGTCTCCCGGATCCAGGGACGGGATAATGGTCCCCAGGGTTACCATGCGGAACTTTAGCTTTATCATGTATTTGTTGAGTTCTCGCAGGTCTAGGATCAGTCGTAGACCTCCCTTTGCCTTGGGGATTAGGAAGTAGCGGGAATAAAACCTCCTGCCCCTCATGTCTTTTGGCACCTCCTCTATGGCTCCCATGGCTAGGAGTGACTGGACCTATTGTAAGAGGAATTGCTCGTGAGAGGGGTCCCTGAAGAGGGACGGGGAGGGAGGGTGGGAAGGCAGGGTTGAAACAAACTGGAGGTGGTATCCCACTTCCACCGTGCGCAGGACCTAACAATCTGAAGTTAGCTGGGACCAGGCAGGGAGGAATTGGGAGAGGCGATTGAAAAAGGGAGGAGAAGGATGCCGACCGTGAAGCCACTGATGGAGCACCCTGGGCTTGGTGGTATGCCCACGGTGTCCAGAAGGACCAGTGATGAGGCCCTTGCTCGTGGCTCTGGCTCTGGCTCTCTGGAAATATATGGCTGGGGACGTCAGAGTCACGCTCCTGAGGATAGGATGCGCTACCAGCCTGCGATGACACTGATGTGTGTCTCGATGGCCACGGCAGTGCTGATAGACTCTGGGAGGGCACCACTGTTCTGGATGCTCGATCCTGGGGCAATACCGGGGAGTGGTACCGGGAGCTATAACGGTACCGCAAGCGAGACCGGGACCTTCTACCATAGCGGTGCCGGGAGGTCGACCGGGATCTCTAGTCCCTTCATCTGGAGCGACTGCAGGATACAAGGTGCCGAGAGTGGTGCCGTGAGTCGGATCGGTACCGGGAGTATCTGGCCGGTGAACGAGATGTCGAACGGTGCCGCGAGTGCGACCAGTACCGCGATGGAGAGCGGTGCCAGGACTGCGAGCGGCACCAGGAGTGGGAACAGTGTGATCGAGAGCGTCTGTGAGACCGTGATCTTGAACGACGTCTCTCTGTTGGACCAACGGAAGGTGGCCTTATTAGGGCCGGTTTCCCGATGGATTGTATGACCCGCACTGGCGGTGCCGGGGGTTGAGGCCGTGTCGACTCCGTCATGGCGATGAGCTCCCTTGCCGTGGAGAAGGTCTCCGGTGTAGAAGGGAGGGCAAGCTCAACCACAGCATGAGCTGGGGAGCTGTCAGGCACCGGACTCAATGGCCTTTGTGGGACCGGAATTGATGGTGCCCCGCTCGGTGGAGCTGCAATCAGCGGTGCCACAGTCGACGGTGCTGGACGGTCTTCGAAGAGTGCTCCTTCTGTAGAGCTGAAGCAGCTGGAGCGCTATGTTGCTTCCTGGGTCTCGGGGATAGGGAGCGGTGCCGATCAGATGTCGATGCCGGTAAGGGTTGGTGCCAGGGCTCCTTCTCGGTACCGGAGCGGTCCGGGGCCGAAGGGGTGCTCCTTACAGAAGCAGTCTGTTGGGCGCTCGGTACCAACGCTGCAGGACTAAGTGCCGACTCCATGAGGAGCTGTTTCAATTGAAAGTCCCGCTCCTTCTTCGTCCTTGGTTTAAACGACTTGCAGATGTGGCACTTATCGGTAAGGTGGGATTCCCCTAGGCACTTGAAGCAGGAGTCGTGGGGATCCCCTATTGGCATTGGCTTTTGGCACGCCGAGCACGGTTTGAATCCCGGTGCCTTGGGCATGGGCCCGTACTGAGGTGGAGGAAAGGGGCTAATCCCCGATCCCCCCTTAAACTATATACACTAATTATAAATACAACAACTAATACTAACTATAATTACAAGAACTCGAACTATACACACAATAAACAGCAAAGAACTATGAGTAGCTAGGGACGTGGAGATCAGCAAAGCTGCACTCCACAGTTCCAACGACTGTCACGGGCGGTAAGAAGGAACTGAAGGGCTGTTGGGTCAGCAGGGGTATATATCCGGCACCATAACGGCGCCACTCCAGGGGGCGACCCAGCCGACCTACCGAGTGTTGTTAGGGTAAAAATCTTCCGACGAATGTGCATGCGGCGCGTGCACACCTAATTGGAATCGATATGAGCAAGCACTCGAAGAAGAATAACGTTAATCTCTGTTTAGGAAGAAGGTTGTTAACTTTTTTGCCAGTTACATATCTTGCCATGGTCCATGCCTGATGGGAGTCTTATGATGCACTGTGGTGGCTCAGTCACAGGGAGAGACTGTGGTGCATCATGGTAGACAGTGTAGCTGGGGAGTAAGGCACGTAAAAGAGAAAGGCAGCATGAGGGAACTGGCATAATAACTTCCTTGAGGCGCGATGGCTGCTCAGTTGGACACAAAGGTTGTTGACTGAAAATGAAATATTTCATTTTGACTACACAAACCAAAATTAAAATGTTTCTGTTCAATGAAAAGAGGCCCAAGCAAAATATTGGGATGTTTCTGAATAGAGATTTTTGGGGAATTTATTTTTCTGTGAAGAATTTCACCTGGAGCCAGTGAAAACTCAGAATTTCCAGAAATTCTGACATTTTGAATTTTGTTTTCAAAATGACCTGGCTGCCATGTGGACAGTTTTTTTAATTAATCACATTCAGGGCATTTTTAGCCTTCCAAAATGGGTGGCGCCTTTTTTATGTGTTCGCTCCCCCTGATGTTAGTAGTTGGCTACACCACTGCTGTATGTAATTGATTACTTTGACCAATTTTAGCTCTCATCTATATTTCTTTCTTTTTATGAATAAACCTTTAGATTTTAGATTCTAAAGGATTGGCAACAGCAGGATTTGTGGGTAAGATTGGACTTGTATATTAACCTGGGTCTGGGGCTTGGTCCTTTGGGATTGGGAGAGCCTTTTTTCTTTTACTGGGGTATTGGTTTTCATAACCATTCATCCCCATAAGGAGTGGTGCTGGTGGTGATACAAGGGAACTAGAGTATCTGAGGGAATTGCTTATATGGCTTCTGGTTAGCCAGTGGGATAAAACCAAAGTCCTCTCTGTTTGGCTAGTTTGGTGTGCCTTAGTAATAAAGGACATCCAGCCTTGGGCTGTGACTGCCCTGCTCTAAGCAATCTGTCCTAAATTGATACTCTCAGGCCTGGTCTACACTAGGAGTTTATGTCGAATTTAGCAGCGTTAATTCGATTTAACTGTGCACCCGTCCACACCAGGAAGCTAATTAGTTCGACCTAGAGGGCTCTTTAGTTCGAATTCGGTACTCCACCCCGACGAGGGGAGTAGCGCTAAATTCGACATGGCTATGTCGAGTTAGCCTATGGGTGGACGGAAATCGACCTTAGTAGCTCCGGGAGCTATCCCACAGTGCACCACTGTGTTGACGCTCTGGACAGCAGTCCGAGCTCAGATGTTCTGATCAGCCATACAGGAAAAGCCCCGGGAAAATTTGAATTCCTTTTCCTGTCTGGCCATTTTGAATCTCAGTTCCTGGTTGGACATCGGGGCGAGCTCAGCAGCACCGGCAGCGATGCAGAGCTCTCCAGCAGAGAGGGCCATGCAATCTCAGAGTAGAAAGAGGGCCCCAGCATGGACTGACCGGGAAGTCTTGGATCTGATCGCTGTGTGGGGCGATGAGTCTGTGCTTTCGGAGCTGCGCTCCAAAAAACGGAATGCAAAGACCTACGAGAAGGTCTCCAAAGCCATGGCACTCAGAGGATACAGCCGGGATGCAATGCAGTGCCGCGTGAAAATCAAGGACCTGAGACAAGGCTACCAAAAAATCAAAGCGGCAAACGGACGCTCCGGAGCCCAGCCCTAGACATGCCGCTTCTATGAGGCACTGCATGCCATTCTCGGTGGGTCTGCCACCACTGCCCCACCAGTGACCGTGGACTCTGAGGATGGGATAGTGTCGACGGGCAGTTTCTCGGCGATGTTCGCGGATGGGGAAGATGAGGAAGGGTTTGTGGAGGACGAGGCAGGCGACAGCGCTTACAATACCGATTTCCCCGACAGCCAGGATCTCTTCATCACCCTCACAGAGATCCCCTACCAACCCTCCCCGGCCGTTAACCCGGACTCTGAATCAGGGTAAGGATCAGTCGGTAAGTGCTATAAACATGTAAACATTTATTCTTTTAAAAACAGGAATAAAAACTATATGAAAAGAAGGTCAATACATATAGGGATCGAACAGAAATCCTCTTGGGACACTTCCACGAAGCTCTCGTAGAGGTACTCGAAAAGCCTCCGCAGGAGGTTCCTGGGGAGAGTTGCCTTATTGGGTGCTCCGTGGAAGCACACTCTTCCGCGCCAGGCCATCCTGAGGTACAGTGGGAGCATTGCCTCCACCAGCATGGCAGCATAGGGCCCTGGTCTGTGCAGGGATTCACGCAGCATGCGCTCTCTGTCTCTCCTAGTGACCCGCCTCAGGGTGATCTCGCTCGGCGACTGCTGCATCTAATTAGGGGAATTACTGTAATGTTACTATTGTGAATGCTTGACTTTTCCTTTGCATAACAATGACCGTCGTTTAACAGCCACGTGGTGGAGGCTGCAGAGGGAAAGCATACAGGGATCTTTCCTGGGGACAGCCACGAGGGGCTGGAACAGGGTCAGACTTTATGCTTTACAGATTGCCTGCAGCAGGAGGGCACTGCTATCCATTAACTATTAAGCAGCCTAAAGTTTACGGCTTACCAGGCCTGGCTGCTACACGGATTCTGCTGTCCTGCCCCGCTTGTCCGATCTCCAGTAAAAGACCCCAGGCAATGAAAGCGAATGCCGAAAATTCGAACTTGTCCTGAGAGCACATGAGATAGGTGCCCTGTATGGTCTTGTTCACAGAAACTGAGTAGACTGTGTTCAGTGTTCGCAAACATGTATCTTTGCAAGGAAATCACTTCCTTTTTCCCATCACACAGCTGCGGCTCTTTCCTGAACTGCCCCGGCATCCCCCTCACAGAGGCTGGCGCAGATTAGGCGGCGAAAGAAAAAGACTCGGGACGAGATGTTCGCTGAACTGATGGCCTGCTCCAGAGCCGAGGCGGCCCAGCAGAGCCAGTGGAGGGAGACCCTCTCTCAGCAGCAGCGCTCACACAGCGAACGGGAGGACAGGTGGTGGCAGGAAGACCAGCAGGCGACTCAAACGCTGCTTGGACTAATGAGGGAGCAAATGGACACGCTCCGGCGCCTTGTGGATGTTCTGCAGGACCGCAGGCAGGAGCAGAGAGCCCCCCTGAACTGTATCTGCAACCGCCCTCCCCCGCCACAAAGTCCTGTCCCCCCCTCACCCAAAATCACAAGAAGGAGAGGCGCTAGGGGCCGTGAAAACTGTCACTCCACCCCAGCAGAGCGCTCATGTATCAAACAGCTCTCATTCCCTAAAGTATGAGAATTGCTTCCCTTCCTGGCTCACCCGATCCAAAATCCCAGTTTCATCCCCCAACTGTGTAGTTGAGTATTAAAAATAGTTTGCTGTTCATTACTGTTTCCGTCATGTTTCTTTGCAGAAGACTTTGTGTGAAGGGGAGATAGGGGTTTGTTAATTGCATAGGACAGCCACCATTACCAGGGTACAGACATGAGGGCAGGATCAACAGCAGGTCACACACAGAGTGCAGTCACTAGGCACCCGGGTCACTCTGGGAGGTGTCTGCTGCCCCAGGTCAGTCTGGGAGGTGTATGCTGCCCCAGGGTCCGAGCGCCTGGCATCCACAAATGGCAAGGCAGGCTGCCCTTACCATGCCCTTCCACCCTAGCCATGAACCTCTCCGATGCCCTGAGCCCCAGCCAGAGCCATCATCCCCCTACACCTACTCACCCTTCCCACACACCCCTCACCCCTTCCTGCAAACCCACCCCTTCCTGCACACCCTCCTGTAACCGTCCTCCCCCCAGAGACCACTGTAGGAGCAGGAGCCTGTCAGTCCTCGAGTGTAGAAGCGGTCTGTACATCACTGCACACCGTACCCACCACAGTCTGCGTCCCTGTTTGAACCCTTTAACGCGAATTCGTTAGTAAAGAAAACTTTGTTAATTAAAAATGTTCCAATAACTTTATTTTTAAACGTCTGTTGGAAGGGGGGAAACCTGGTGAACGGGGTATGTAACCGCTGAAAAAAGTCAATAGTAACTGAAACAGGGGCAGGTTCAGCTTCTCTGTAAAGAGACTGGACAGTCATAGGTTACCCTGCTCTCTGAGGAACCTAGCTTTCAAAGCCTCCCGGATGCACAGCGCTTCCCGCTGGGCTCTTCTAATCGCACGGCTGTCTGGCTGAGCGTAATCAGCAGCCAGGCGATTTGCCTCAACCTCCCATCCTGCCATAAAGGTCTCCCCCTTGCTCTCACAGAGATTGTGGAGCACACAGCAAGCTGCAATAACAATGGAGATATTGGTTTCGCTGAGATCTGAGCGAGTGAGTAAGCTCCTCCATCTCCCCTTGAGACGTCCGAAAGCACACTCCACCACCATTCTGCACTTGCTCAGCCGGTAGTTGAAGAGCTCCTTGTCACTGTCCAGGGCGCCTGTATAGGGCTTCATGAGCCAGGGCATTAGCGGGTAGGCTGGGTCCCCAAGGATCACTGTAGGCATCTCCACATCCCCAACAGTTATTTTGTGGTCCGGGAAGAAACTACCTTCCTGCAGGCATCTAAACAGACAAGAGTTCCTGAAAACACGCGCGTCATGAACCTTGCCCGGCCACCCGACGTAGATGTTGGTAAAACGTCCCCTATGGTCCACCAGTGCTTGCAGCACCATTGAAAAGTAGCCCTTTCGGTTAATATACTGGCTGGCCTGGTGGGCCGGTCCCAGGATAGGGATGTGAGTGCCATCTATAGCCCCACCGCAGTTTGGGAATCCCATCGCGGTGAAGCCATCTATGATGACCCGGACGTTTCCCAGGGTCACTACCTTTGACAGCAGTAGGTCAACGATTGCGTGGGCTACTTGCATCACAGCAACCCCCACGGTAGATTTGCCCACGCCAAAGTGGTTCGCTACTGACCGGTAGTTGTCTGGCGTTGCAAGTTTCCAGAGGGCTATGGCCACTCGCTTCTGCACACTCAGGGCTGCTCGCATCCGGGTGTCCTGGCGCTTCAGGGCAGGGGCCAGCAAGTCACACAGATCAAGGAAAGTGCCCTTACGCATCCTGAAGTTTCGCAGCCACTGTGATTCATCCCAGACCTGCAGCACTATGCGGTCCCACCAGTCCGTGCTTGTTTCCCGGGCCCAGAATCGCCGTCCCATAGCATGAACGTGACCCATTGCCACCATGATCTCCGCGGCACGGGATCCCGTGCTTTGTGAGAGGTCTGTGCCACTCTCACACTTCATGTCCTCACCGCGCTGCCGGAGCCTCCTCGCCCGATTTCTCAGCAGCTGACTGTGGAAGAGGTGGACGATAAGGTGCGAGGAGTTGACAACGGCCATAAGTGCAGCGATGATCGCAGCGGGCTCCATGCTCGCAGTGCTATGGCGTCCGCGCTGTCACTGACCAGAAAAGTGCGCTAACAGATTTCCCGCTGGCGCTTTCAGGGAGGGAGGGCGGGAGTGACGGTTGAATGACGACAGTTACCCAAAACCACCCTCGACACATTTTTCCCCCAGCAGGCATTGGGGGCTCTACCCAGCATTCCAATGGGAAGCGGGGACTGCGGGAACTGTGGGATAGCTGCCCAGAATGCACCGCTTCCAATGTCGACGCTTGCCCCGTTAGTGTGGATTCACAAAGTCGAATTAGTGTCCTTAGTGTGGATACACAAATTCGACTTCATAAGGTCGAATCCACAAATTCGACCTAAGTTAAATCGAACTACTCTTGTAGGGTAGACATACCCTCAGTTGTGGCCGCTTCGTTACAGCTTCCTTACAGCTCCTCCTCCCTCTGTCCCGCCATGTGAATGTCTCCAACACGCACATGAAATCTGTGATGTGAATACTGAGACTGACCTCTCTCCTCATGCAAGAAAAACGCACTTATTATTAAACACAAATAACCAAAGCTCCCAGTTTCCCACAGCTATTGCATGGGCCTTCAGGACTGATGCACCCAGTCATTTGCTGTAACCCTCTTTTGTATTGGTGCCTATAATAATACACATGGTTTCTTACACTCCGATGTACTTTCTCCCATCTACAATATTATTACTATGTTGAGTTCTTTACACAACTCCATAGGCATGTGTAGCACTTACAGGCAAACAAAAGAGCTTCCTGCCCCAAGAGAGGTACTTAAATAACATTAACTCTGCACTGAGTAACACCAGCCTCCAATCTTCCTTTCTTTGTTTTTACTGAGAATCTTGCACAGCCAATCCTTAAACAATTACTATTTTCAGAATCCCCTCTCTGCATTGTGCTGTGTGTAGTTCTTTAAAGACTGGGGCTTGTGTACATTTGGAGTTGGGAAAAGCCAGCATACATTTCAGTGACTCTCAAACACGCTCTTACTCTTGGGACCAAAACAACTCTGGGAAAGTGAAATGGAGAACTCTTCTACCCTGTGCATAAGCAACAGCTACAATCCAGTTACATAATCTTTTAACTGAGGCAGAAAAAAACCCATCTGGATTTAGGAATTTCAGGAGACTTAAGAAAAAAATAATCTTTCAGGCCCCAACTTGGGAAAGTATCACTATTGAGAATAGTACTTGAGCATGTGCTTAATTACCACTGGAGTCAAAGGGATTTAAGCAGGTGCTCATGTGCTTTCCTGATCCAGGACTTCATGTTGTAAATTGAGTCAATTTGCTCAGGCATCTTTGAGAATGAGAGAGAACATATGGGAGCCCTACAATAGCTAAAGCACAAGAGAAACTTTCCTGAGTATGATCACACCTAATGTCCTATTTTACACTCTGTCAATCCCCCTCAATGTAGGGCCTGATCCAAAGTCTGCTGCAGTTAATAAAAGGACTCCCACTGAGTTCAGCATGGGCTCTGTATCAGGCCTTTAATACTGAGTGCTGTACAAAAGGTATCTGCATTCAGGGCAAAACTGACTGAGATAAAAGTGCTGTGATAGTCAGTGTGAGTAGAGAAATGGTTTACCCCTGCTCCAGCAGAACAGCTCTTACTCTTAGGGAAAAGGTCATTGCCTGTACTGCTCATGTAACAAAAATATAGTCAGGGTATGAAGGTAGAGTGAAGTCCTGGCCCCACCCCACTGAAATCAATGACAAAATTCCCACTGACTTCAATAGGGCCAGGATTTAACCTGTGGTATCCTGTCCCAGCTAGGGTCCGAGAGGAAAGGGAGCTGACTCAGTTTCATTCTCATGTGTGTTAGTGCACAGAACAAAATTGCCATACAGTTGGCCCAAATGAATGTCTACATTCAAAGAGAGAAACCCAGGAATGGAACAGCAGGACAATTTACAGGTTAGGATAGGGGTGCATTGGCAGAACCATGGGGAGCCCTGGGTTGGAAAAGCAGGGTACTAGAGGTCAGAACCGAGGTGGGCTGGGAATGGTGTGTGAGGCCCCAGGGGTGGAATAATGGTATCTCTTGCATTTTCACTTGAGGGTTTTTTAAATCTATCATTAAAAATGCAGAAATTTAACACCACTAGCAAAATACTATACTCCAGAATGGAACTACAGAAACATCTGGAAGTCAGAGGAGCAGCTTTCCCCATCCAGATCTTGCCCCAGAACTGCCTGTGGGTAATACAGCAGGACAGACACATGGCACTTTGAACTGATCACAGTCTACAGTGGTACCAGCTGAAGCTAAAGAAGGAATTTTAAAGGTCTAGCAATCTCCTTGTTTCTTATCACTTAAAGCCAGTTCTTGATTGTTAGTTTAGCATTTTGTGGTTGCACGCGCGCGCACACACACACACACACACACACACACACACACACACACACGGGGTTGTTTGTATGTAGCTGAGGGGAGCTCTGTATTGCTCTCTATAAATACATAGATGGATAAATACCAGAGAGGGAGAGGAGTTATTTAAATTAAGGGCTAATGTGGACATAAGAACAAATGGATATAAACTGGCCATCAACAAGTTTAGGCTTGAAATTAAATGAAGGTTTCTAACCATCAGAGGAGTGAAGTTCTGGAACAGCCTTCCAAGGGGAGTAGTAGGGGCAAAAAACCTAACTGGCTTCAAGACTGAGCTTGATAAATTTATGGAGGGGATGGTATGATGAGACTGCCTACAATGGTGTGTGGCCCATTTGTGACTGCTAGCAGCAAATATCCCCACTGGCCAGAGATGGGACACTAGATGGGGAGGGCTCTGAGTTACTGCAGAGAATTTTTTTCCAGCTTTCTGGTTGGTGGCTCTTGCCCACATGCTCAGAGTCTAACTGATTGCCATATTTGGGGCCAGGAAAGAATTTTCCCCCAGGTCAGATCAGCAGAGACCCTGTTGGGGTTTTTTTGCCTTCCTCTGCAGCATGGGTCACAGGTCACTTGTTGGTTTAAACTAGTGTAAATAGTGGATTCTCTGTAACTTTAAGTCTTTCAATCATGATTTGAGGACTTCAGTAACTCAGCCAGCGGGTAGGGGGTCTATTACAGGAATGGGTAGGCAAGGTTCTGTGGCCTGTGATGTGTCGGACATCAGACTAGATGATCATGATTGTCCCTTCTGGTTTTAAAGTCTAGGCACGCATGGGTGCCCTTGTATGTGTTTGATGGTGTGTATATTGTTATGGTCAGAGGGCCCAATCCATGGCTAAGGTAAATTGGCACATTTCAGTTGACTTCAATGGACCTGTGCTACTTTACACCAACTGAGAATCTGGCCCATAATTTGAAGAATAACAGTGACATTCTGATACAGAAAGCAGAATCATCTGCTTAGTTCCAGCCAAATCTTGGGGTGTTTGGGCTGGCCCACAAAATCCTCACCTGGGAAGCGAACGCCACTCTCTTTCATCCAGAGGGTGAACTCCAAAAAGGAGCAGTTACAGTTCCAGAGGTTTTCACTTAGACCCAGGGACTTCAGATTGGGCAGATCCTTGACAATGCTAATATCCAGGAACGTCAAGCCAGTCCGGCTCACATCCAGGTGCCTCAGCCAGGTGTTGTTGGCAAAGGAATCCTTCTCAATCTCCACCAGATTTGGGTTGTCCGAGATCTTCAGCACCACCAGGCTACTGAGCTGGGAGAAAGTGGTGAAAGTGACCCGGGTGAGGTTGTTGAAGCTGAGGTCTAGGTATATGAGCTTGTTGAGACTGATGAAGGCGAAATCCAGGTCTTCACTAATGGCATTCTCCCTGCAGTCCAGATAGACCAAGTCACTTAGGAAATTCAGCTCCACCGATGGCAGGTAGGAGATGTTGTTGGTAGCCAGAATCAGCTGCCTTGTGTCCAGTGGAATGGTCATGGGGAAATCTTGCAGCTGCTGCCCTGTGCAGTTCACTTCCAGGTATTGACAGGTACACTTTGCTGGACAGTTCAGGCTCTTTGCCATCACTCCCATTCCAAAAAGAAGCACCAGCCACAGGGATTTGTGGCCATTAGGAGGGGACATGACACGGTACCTTATCTACTGTAGCTCCTCCACACTGCTTCAGCCCTTCAGAGAATGCTGGGGCAGAGGCCCTGCAGAGCTACAAAGCACCAGCCCTGTGCAAGCAGTTTTCTCATTCCAGTAAGACTGAAGAGGAGTTGAGCTGTGAGGCTGTTTGGAAGCTCTCTGTATCCCTCGCTCCTGCAGCTCCCTGGCAGATTGCCTACTTGGCTGCTTAGAGAGAGTTCACCCTCTTTGTGCTTGAAAATAAAGAAGAGCTGCTTGCAAGTGGGAACATCTTCGAGTCACACCGGTTGTCAGTTGACACCTTTGTGACGTCAGCAGCTTGCAAAGGCAGCCTGGCTTCAGAGAGAGAATTCTAACCTGGCCAGCAGTGCAGATCTGTGTGTGTGAGCGCGTGTATACAAATGTGCCTGTCTCTGTCTCAGGCATGCACAAAGCTCTGTGTGTGTGGCTGTACTGGAAGAGTGTAATGCTTGATGCAAGGAGGTCCATGTGAGTGCAGTGCCTACGTATACAAGTGTGTATTTATGTAATGGTGGTATAGCGTGTAGTGGTTAGAGGTGTTCATTTGCTCTAGTAGATAGATAGGTCTGCTTGATAGAACAAATAGGCTTGTATCTATATCTACAATGTGCGTGTTTGTGTGTCTCTTGGTTTTGTTTCCTTTCTTTGGATACATAGATCACACAAAAGAGACTTTCACATGAGCTTACACTCAGGGTAAAATTTTTAAACTGGTTAGACCTTCTAGTCTCATTTGTGTTATAGAGCCTTCACTTGATGATTCTCTGCACACCAGCCTTTTTATTGAGAAGATCTATGTTGTCTTTTGGCCTGTAAGCTCTTTGAGGCAGGAACTGTCACTTATTATGTGTTTGCACAGTGCCAACTGATGTGGGGACCAACCTGGCTGTGGCCTTTAGGAGCTACTGCAACATATATGTTACGTTATACACACACAAAGTAAATTTAAAACATTATTAAGGTTGCAAAGTCAAGACCTCAAAAATTAGAAAATACCATTATTATTATTATTGTTATTATTATTAATTATTCCTTGCTTTTACAGAAATGTAGGGCTGGAAGGGACCTCAAGAGCTCATCTAGTCTATCCTCCCCCCTGAGGCAGGATTAAGTATAACTAGCCCATCTGGACAGGTGTTGTCTCACCTGTTCTCAAAAACCTCCAATGATGGGGATAACCTTCCTTGGTAATCTGTTCTAGTGCTTAACAATCCTCAGAGTTAGAAAGTTTTCCCTAATATCTAACCTAAATCTCCCTTGATGCAAACTAAGCCAATTACTTCTTGTCCTACTCTTGGTGGACATGGAGAACAATTTATCACTGTCCTCTTTATAGAAACCCTTTAGATATTTGAAGACTGTTACCATGTCTCCCTTCAGCCTCCTCTTCTCTAAATTAAAACATACCCAAATCTTTCAACCTTTCTCCAGAAGGTCAGGTTTTCTCAACCTTTTATTTTTCTTGCTCTCCTCTGGAGTCTCTCCGGTTTGTCCACATCTTTCTTAAAGTGTGGTGTGGTCCAAAATTGACACAGTACTCCAGCAAAGGCCTCACTAGTGCCGAGTACAGTGAAACAATTACCTCCCATGTCTTATATAAGATAGTCCTGCTAATACATCTCAGAATGACGTTTGCTTTTTTTTTTTTTGCAACAGCATCACATTGTTGACTCATTCAATTTGTGATCCACTATAACCCCCATATCTTTCTCAGAAGTAATACTGCCTAGCCAGTTATTCCCCATTTTGTATTTTATTTTGTGCATTTGATTTTTCCTTTGTAAGTGTAGTACTTTGTACTTGTCTTTATTGATTTTCATCTTATTGACCGCTCAGACCAATTCATCCAGGTCATTTTTAATTCTAACCCTGTCCTCCAAAGTACTTGCAACATCTCCCAGCTCAGCGTCATCCACAAATTTAATATCTCTACTTCATCACCCAAGTCATTAATGAAAATACTGAATTGTACCAGACAAAGGACAGACCCCTGCGAGACCCCACTTGATGTCAGTGATTCCCGTCAAAGTGGGAAGACATAAGTACTCTTGGAGTATGACTTTTCAACCAGTTGTGCACCCACCTTATAGTAATTTTATCTAGACCATATTTCCTTAGTTTGTTTATGAAAACGTCATATGGGACTGTGTCAAAAGCCAAATGAAAGTCCAGATATATCATATCAGCTATCCCTCCTCCCCATCCACTTGGCTGGTTTCCTTGTGAAAGAAGGAAATTACAATGTTTTGGCTTGATTTGTTCTTGACAAATTCATGTTGCCTATTGCTTCATACCTTATTATCCTCTAGGTGCCTACAAATTGATTGGTTAATAATTTGTTCCAGTATCTTTTTAGTTACTGAAGTTAGGCTGACTGCTCTATAATCTCTGGGTCTTCCTTTTCTTGTTAAAGATAGGTACTATGTTTGACTACCTCCAGTCCCCTGAGACATCACCACCCTCTGTGTGGTTCTTAAAAAGGATTGTGAATGGTTCATAGTTTGCTTCAGCTAGTTCCTTACGTAGCATCCGATGAAGTGGGTATTCACTCATGAAAGCTCATGCTCCAATATATCTGTTAGTCTATAAAGTGCCACAGGACTCTTTGCTGCTTTTACAGATCCAGACTAACACGGCTACCCCTCTGATACTTACGTAGGGTGAATTTCATCAGGCCCTGCCAACTTGAATACATCTAACTTATCTAAATATTCTTTACCCTGTTATTTCCCTATTCTGATCTGCATTACTTCCCCCTGGTTGTCAACAGTAATTGCGGAAAGCATCCGGTAATACCCGTTTTTAGTAAATGTGGAAAGGACAAAAGGCATTAAATAATTCAGCTGTCTCTGTGTCATCCATTATTTGCTCTCTTTCCGCAATAAGTAATGGGTCTACATTGTCCTTTCCCCTTCTCTTACTTCTAATATATTTATAGAACCTCTTATTCCCTTTTATGTCCTTTGTTAGTTGTAACTCATTTGTGCTTTAGCCATTCTGATTTTCTCCCTACATGCTTTCCCTATTCTTTTGAAATCATCCATAGCAATTTGTCCTTGTTTCCACTTTTTATACAATTCCTTTTCGATTTTCAGGTCATTAAAGAGCCTCTGATGCAGCCATATTGGTTTCTTCCTATTCTTCCCATCTTTTTTCTGCATCAGGATAGTTAGCTGTTGTATCTTTAATATTATCTCTTTTCAGAACTGGCACCTCTTCTGAACTCCCTTTCCCCCTTAGATACTCTTCCCATGGGACCACACCTACCAATTCTCTGAGTTCGTTGAAGTCTGCTTTTTTGAAGTCCGTTGTCTTTATTCTGCTGCTCTCACTCCTTCCATTCCTTTGAATCATGAAACTCTCTCATTTCATGATCACTTCTATGAGCTTTTCATCAGTAGCTCTCAAAGTGCCATTATAAAGGAGGTAATACTAGAAAATATACACAGGGGTGTTTACTTCTGGACATTTGCATCACTAATTCTCAGAATAATTTCTTTTTCTTTTTCTTCATTTTGTAAGAGTCAAAATGAAAAGCAACCTGAGGGTGATATTATGGGACCTGATTCTGCTCCCATTGATTTCAATGGCGCTTTATTGAATCCTTAACAATTTTTTTAGAAATGGCCTTCCATTCATTAATAAACTACTTTACTTGATTTGTTAATATTTGGATACACTAAGGTGGTTGTTTTGCATTGGTGGTTTATACACACACCCACAAATAGAGTAATATGATTGATTGATGATTGGTGATCCCTTGATTTCGAGGATGATCTCTACAATGGATTTACATATGGGTCCTGAGATGACTTAGGAGTCCAATCCTGGAACCACAAATCCGCCTGCAGTAAGTACAGACATTTCGTGGTAGACCAACTGCATGCTGGGAGAAAGTTATTTCTTTTTCCATCCTCCTTGCTCTCTTTTCAGCTTTGAAGGCAAGGCGCTTCTCCTCAAAGTGGGTCACTGTCTGATGGAGGATATGGCGCCATTAGGATCGGTTGATGGCTTGCTCTTACCAGCTTGTGATGGGCCTAGCAGTCAGCTCACCCTGTCCCACTGTATGGCCCTTTAGGATTTTGAGAGCTCTTGTGGAAGCAAGAATCTAGGAAATAAGATATATTGACCAAGAAGAAGTGGTCTCAGGAACAAGTAGTGTTTTTTGGGGGGAACCAGTGACTGCTTCTTTAAAGGGGCCAGGACTGGGAGTCTTGCAGAGTGGCTGAAGCAAGGCTCCCCTCTTTCCTAGCCAATTGGAATGAACTTTGGGAAGGGGATGAGCATATATGCTGCCTTTCCCCTCATACCAAGAGAGACACCAGCTTGTGGGGAGGCCTCTATGCTGAACTTTCTTAGCCTGAGGGTGAAAGGGCTAATTGGGAGGAAAAGGGCCAGCTGGAGGAGACCCTACAGCTGGCTTACAGTACCACCTAGTGCCCATGAGGAGGGCTAGGGCCTCCTGAACAGTGGGAGGAAATCTATCAGGACTCTTATACGGCCCCAGAGTGGGTGTGAACTCAACACACTAAAGGAGTGGTTTGTGCTCTATAAAGGGAGTATGAATAAACCAGAACCATGAAGTGGGGTATTTTGTTTGAAGTAATCTGGGCTGGATGACTGATGGGAAGAATCTGAGTGGGTGCTAAGGGCAATGCACCTGCAAGCCTCTGAGGTGCTACAAGGGGGTGCACTAGCACAGCCAATGGTGTGTGATGTGTGTGGTGCGTGTGGGCAGTCTCAGTGAATGGAGTTGTGTGGGCAATGGGAGCTGGCTTACCCACAGCTGTTGCCATGATTCTTGTTTGCTTTCAGTGAGGAGCCAGCAGAAGTGGTGGGAGCTGCTCTCCTGTCAATCTGTGGAAGGGAAACAAAGAGCGAGGCAGGCAGCAGGGAGAGGGTAGCACGGGAGCAGGGACGGGGTCGGGGAAACAGGGATTATGCAGCCTCTGTGTGTACGCCCCAGACTCACCTGGGGGGGGGGGCTTTTGGGGTCGGGGAGAGGTGTGGAAGAATGCAGTGGTGCCAACCTCAGTGATTTTGGGTACTTTTGACATGTGATTGGCAAAAACTCAAGCTTTGAGGTTGGCAGCCCCGCTAGGAGGCTCTGTGTGAAAGCGTGCAAGCAGAGTCTTTGTGGAAAGAACCAGCTCAAAGCAAGGAGGTTTGAGTGGTGTGTCTCTGCCTTAGGGAGCAGCCTGCTTTTCTCTCCCTGTTTTGGGTTCTTGTGTGTTATTGTGCTGAATTCTAAAAAATAAAGTCATGTTACATTGCAGCCTTCCAGCAAGAATATTTAGGTTTTTATCTAACTTCTATATGTATGCTGGGAACATAATAGTCACCCCATTACACTTGTTTATAAAGAAAAATTAATTCACAATGTTCAGAAATAAGATACGAATGGGATCATATTGTGTAGGTGACGATGAGATAACCATGACTTCTTTCAGCAAAAGAGAGCAGAACTGAAAAGGTAACTGTGATGGGGTGTTCATCCCACACTGGCATGGAAGGGGTTAATATAGGCCTCAGGGGCCTGCCATACCCCATCCCAGAAAGGAGCAGGGGAGGTGCAGGGGCGGCGTTACAAATTTGGCCGCCCCAAGCAGTCATGCCCGGGAGGCGCCCCCGAGCCGCGGGAGCAGTGGACCTCCCACGGGCATGACTGCGGAGGGTCCGCTGGTCGCGCGGCTCGGCTGGACCTCCCGCAGCTGCGGGCGGTTCGCTGGTCCGGCGGCTCCGGTTGAGCTGCCGCAGGCATGCCTGCGGGAGGTCCAGCCGAGCCGCGGGACCAGCGAACCGTCCGCAGTCATGCCTGCGGGAGGTCCACTGGAGCCGCCGGCCAAGCGTCCCCTCCGCAGTCATGCCTGCGGCAGGTCCGCTGCTCCCGGGGCTCCGGTGGACCTCCCGCAGGCATGACTGCGGCAGGTCCGCCGGCCCAGCCTGCCGCCCCCCCGGGAAAGGGCTGCCCCAGGCGGGTGCTTGCCCCGCTGGGCTCTGGAGCCGGCCCTGGGGAGGTGAGTCCTCCATGCAGCCTAGGAAGACTTCACAGGAAGCAGCCAATTGGAGGGAGGCTGCACAGAGCAGTCAATCAGGGCCTAATGGGCTTTTACAAAAGGCGCTGTAGGGGCAGAGTCAGTCTGAGTTGTTGCGGGGAGCTCAAGGAGGGAGGACTGTGTTCCTAACAGGCTGCAGCAAAGGTAGCATTACAGACAGAGCAGTTGCTGGCAAGGACAGGGGATCAAGAGGGAGCTCCTGGATGGCCGTTGGGAGTGAAGGACTGAGGTTGTGGGGAAGTGGCCCAGGGAATTTAAGCAGCATTGAAGGAAGTTAAGGAGATGCAGCAGGAGGCTGTTATCCACAGGGTCCCTGGGTCAGGACACAGAGTAGTGGGCAGGCCTGGGTCTCTGCCATTTGCCACTGGGGAATTGGCTTGAAAGGGGAAATATGGCTGTTGACTTGGCCAGAAGGCCGAGTCATGAAGAGGACATTACGGTACTTGCAGGCAGGTCTGCAGGCGGAGAGAGGCACCACCTGAAGAGGGCACACTGGCTGGCAGAGCTATTCCCCATGAAGGCCAGTCGGAGGCGCCTCTGTGGTGAGTGGACCCCATCACAGTAACTCTGAACTTTCAAACAATACTTCTAAGGGAGTAAGGTCAAAGACCTAATGTTGGAGACTTCCAGGTTTTCCTGCCAGAAATTTGCAGTTTCTTTGAAATTATTCAACATAAAGACCCCAGTGGAGAACTATGGGGGACAGATTGATGCCGCTTAGCCATTGACACAGTGACGTATTATCGCCTAGGCCAGTGGTCCCCAACCTTTTTCATCTGGCGGGTGCCAGACGAAGGACCGTGGCGGTGGTTGAGCATCTGCTGAAATGCTGCCAAAACGCCGCCGAATTTCAGTGCATTTAGGCGGATGCTCGACCGCCAGCCAGGACGCAGGCACATTTAGATGCCATGGTGCCCGCGGGCACTGCGTTGGGGACCCCTGGCCTAGGCTGACAAGGCCTAGGCCTAGGGTGGCAAATTTGCAGGGGCAGCAAATTTATAATAGCAGCATTTTTTTAATCACAGCATCAGTGACACTGTGATTCTACCAATCACAGCGCGTATTAAAACCACCAATGACGGTGCGACGCCATTTAGTAAACATACTCGCGAGAATCCTAAACATTAATAATATGACCAGAAAGAAGGAATTAAGCGGTTCTCAGTTTTGGATCCATGTGCGGTCCCATGCTATAAGCGAAATCGCACTATACAGATGCGCATTCAAGCGAGGGTCTGCTGTACTTGTAATTTTATTTATAATAAAACTTGTAAATGTTCAATTATTTTAATGATATTCAGATTCATTTTAGTTCAAATGAATTTGTAAAAAAACTAAAACAAGTTCATATGGGGCGGCAATTATTTCAGGGCCTAAGGGTGGCAAAATCATTAATCCACTCCTGCATTGACAGAAACAGGAAAAAAGATAGCAATGACCCACACACCTACTCTTCCATTCTATGGGAGGACAGCAGGGTTCTAGCTATGGCTGTAATGTACTTAGGGGCAGTTTGTCACTAATTTCAGATGAGAGAACATATGCAGTGTGTCAAAACTCTGACTAGGTTTCTAGGTGAGATTGACCACTTATTTCTCTTCCCTCAAAGGGCACTGTAGTGAGGCGGTCTGGCTCCCGGCCGCACCTGAGAGGGAGGAGCCAGAACAGCTGCCACAGTGGTCGGAGCCATTGCCGCCTGTCCCCGCCCCCCGGAAGTCAAGGGGCGGGACAGGAAGTATAAAAGCCCCGGCCCAGCGCTCAGTTGCAGCCCGGCGGCCGGAGAGGACAGACGCTCCTGACCGAGCTCCTGCTGGACCGAGCCTGCCCCGAGCCAGGTACCCTGAAGAAGGCTGGCCGAGCCTTCCCCGAGCCAGGTACCCTGAAGAAGGCTGGCCGAGCCTTCCCCGAGCACGGCACCCTGAGGAGGACTGGCCGAGCCTTCCCCGAGCACGGTACCCTGAGGAGGACTGGCCGAGCCTTCCCTGGGCCCGGTACCCCGAGGAGCTACCCGAGCGTAACCCCGACCCGCGTCCTGAGGAGCAGCCCGAGCTAGCTGACACTCAGCACGCCGAGGAGCCCATGGTGTGGGACCCAGCGCCAGACACCAGTACTGAACAGGTACCCATGGAGGGGGAAATGGAAAGTAGCCCGGGGGTAGCTGACCCCAGTCTGGCTACAGCAGACGTTGAGCCGATGTCGGTGAGTTGTGGTCAGGACCCCACCGACACAGCAGCAGACTAACTGCTGCTGTTAGGGCCCCGGGCTGGGACACAGTGGAGTGGGTGGGCCTGTGTCCCCCCTGCCACCCCACTCACGGGTGGCAGTCTCCCCCTCACCCCAGCGCTCAGACAGTGAGCCCTGAGCCCTGAACTATCGCTGTTGCTCAGCTCCTGCCAAGGACCTGAGCCCTGAACTATCGCTGTTGCTCAGCTCCTGCCAAGGACCTGAGCCCTGAACTATCGCTGTTGCTCAGCTCCTGCCAAGGACCTGAGCCCTGAACTATCGCTGTTGCTCAGCTCCTGCCAAGGACCTGAGCCCTGAACTATCGCTGTTGCTCAGCTCCTGCCAAGGACCTGAGCCCTGAACTATCGCTGTTGCTCAGCTCCTGCCAAGGACCTGAGCCCTGAACTATCGCTGTTGCTCAGCTCCTGCCAAGGACCTGAGCCTAGAACTGCTGTTTGCTGCCCCGCCCTGACTGAGGGCTTGGGGCTTAAATTACTGACTCTGTGGGCTCAGCCCCTGCCAAGGATCTGAGCCTAGAACTGCTGTTTGCTGCCCCGCCCTGACTGAGGGCTTGGGGCTTAAACCACTGACTCTGTTTGCTCAGCCCCTGCCTGAGGGTCTGAGCTAGAACCGCTGTTGGTTGCCCTGCCCTGACTGAGGGCTTGGGGCCTAATCTACTGACTCTGTTTATTTTTGCTCAGCCCCTGCCTGAGGGTCTGAGCCCGTGGACCTTCGGAGACTGACTTGCAGATTTAGGCCGTGTAGTGACGCGGTCTGGCTCCCGGCCGCACCTGAGACGGCCGAGCCCCCCCCCACCGGACCCTTACACGTGGTGCCTTCTCTGAGGACTCTTGCCCAGGATGTGGGCGCGAGCTCTTGAGGCCGGTGAAAAGGGGGCCGCGGGAGAGAGGCCTCCCGCCTGAGAGATGGATCTTTCCCAGCTCCTGGCCCTCATGACAGAGAGCCAGGAGCGACAACAGGCGGCCCAGTCGCGCCAGCAACAGGAGCAGCAGGCCGCCCATCAACAACAGCAGCAGCAGCTCGTCGAGCAGCTAGGTTCTCAACAACGGCAGGTCATTCAAGACCTGGTTACCCAGCACCAGGACTTTCAGCGGCAATGTGTCCAGCAGCTCGCAGCGGCACTGACTCGACCGGGGAAACCCCAGCCAGGAGGTGCTGCAGGAGCCCCGTGGCCCAGCCCCCCAATCCGGCTGAAGAAGATGGGGCCCGGCGACGACCCCGAAGCCTTTCTCGTCACATTCGAGCGGGTGGCCGTCGTCGCCGGCTGGGCTCAGGACCAATGGGCCACCATCCTGGCCCCATACTTAACGGGGACTGCTCAGACGGTCTATCGAGGCTTGTCTGTGGAGGCAGCCCAGGACTACAGCCAGGTGAAAGCCGCTATTCTGGATGCCCTCGATGTGAGTCCGGAGACCTACAGACAACGGTTTAGAAGCCTGGCATATCCTCCAGGGGCCCGGCCTCGGATAGTGGCCCAGGAGCTGTGAGAGACCTGCAAAAAGTGGCTACAGCCCGAACGCCGGACATCAGAGGAGCTGATGGAGCAGGTAGTACTGGAGCAGTTCGCTCATGTACTCCCGCCGCAAGGAAGATCCTGGGTCCTCCGCCATAGGCCGGCGACAGTGGCCGCGGCCGTTACATTAATGGAGGACTTCCTCGCATGTTGCGTTGCATGCGGGACGGATAAAGCACAACAACCAATATGATTGCAAGCTGAATCGTTTATTATGTACAATGCATCATATTATATAGACTTCTCCATATTAGCAAACGTCAGACCCACCAACATTACATTGCTGCTGATTGGTTCTTTGTCCGATACACACGCTTTTCACATACATTCTCATGCATATAACTTTAATTACAACATCTACTTTCCGCCTATCTCATTTAATATTGGCTACATCTAGTATCAAACAGCCTTGCAACTGCCAATAGTCAGCACATAACACAAGAAATTACAAAAATCAGGTAAGGCTAACAAAAGCACTTTACATAAAGGTACTTTGGGTCACACAGGCCCAAAGCCATCCTCCCGAGTTACCTAGATTTATGCCTAGTAACACCAACTCCTCCCCCCTTTGAGAATACTCAACAAACTTTTGGCTGAGTTTTCTCAAACTTTGAGGACAAAAAACAATTAAACTCTAGGAAGCTGGGGTTAGTAATGAGGGGGTAATTAGTTCCACATTCATCCTCCCCATGGACCCGGCAGGATTCGGTATGTGAGAGCCCTCACCCCCCAACCGGTCCACATGCTGGGGAGGAGCACTGCGAATGTTCACACTTCCACCCAGACAGTGTCCAAGTATGTCTCTACAGTCCCAGATCAGATGGTACTTCTAATGTATCTGTAAGGGCAGTGGGCCATCCTGGTGCTTAAAATCACTCCGAATGGCCATCCGCTGGTCATTCAGGATTTCAAACGTACTAGCTCCCACTGCAATGCCTTTCCAGCCTCAGTAATAGCCCATACCATCTCTGCCAGTAGCCTTTGGATCCTAAAACCAATGGCGGAAATGACATGTAACTCACCAACTCCAGGCTGTACTTGGATTAGCGGAGCTCCAACAATAAAAAACTAAATAAGGGCAATATCATTTACAATCCAATTAGGGAGGGCAATACATGCTTAAAAAAAAATTTCTCCAGAACACAGGGCGCAGCCTGTAAAATAAACCCCAAAATCCAATTAATACCACATTTCTCAGCAGGAGTCCCAAATTTCTTCCTGCCAGTGTACAATTCTTTATTTCTTCACCAGGGTCAGTTCTCAATGTCCTTTTAGTCAGGAATTTCTGGACTTTGGCAATGTCAGTGATGTGAGTGTTTTTTCTTCTTTTCCACCACCGTCGTGGTTCAGCTTCTACGGGGAAAATTACCAGGACATCATCCTGTAGTGGTTTTGCTTCTTTCAAAAAAAAAATAAAAATCCAATAACACAATGGGGGCTGCCAGCGGACAAGGGAGAGGTTAACCAGCACGTCACCTTGTCCTTTTTCCTGCTGTCCAGAAACACAGTAAAGCTAGAAAAGAAAATAGGCTAATCATCAGTAGGAGAATTCTTCTGATGTTAAGGGGTCTTTTTGCAGTGAGAATCATGGGTCCAAGCAGTCAGTCTCCTGGTTCCAAGGAGTGGCAGGGCTGCTAGGATCTTTGGGCAGCTCTTCCATACCTGTAAGAAGAGACACTAACACATTCCGTTAGTGCCTGGTAGGGTTTTTCAGCTCTCACAGCTTTTTGGGCCCAGTCAAGCCCCCCTTTGTCTTGGCTGTCCGCCAAGTCTTAGCTGTGAGCAATGTGTCCTTGACTGGGGCGAGAAAAGAATGAGCTTTCTTCGGTTAACTCATTCTGTTCTTTTTCCTTCCCTGCTTGGCTTCTTTTAATCTGTGCATCCTGTGTCAGAACACCCAGCTGTTGCTGCTCATACCGGAGAAGCATAACGGTTTTCCCGGCACTGTCCCAGGCTCAGGCCAGCCAGCGTAGGACGCCTTCTCCAGGTTCCTGCCAAAACAACTTACTCGCTTGTAGGTCCGAACGACCTCCGGGGCCACGGCACGAGCCTCTGCCTGCGCTGTGCACTCCAACGTCTTCCCGTCCAGGGCTCGCTTCCAGCGGAGCACCTCCTCGTCCTGTGCCCGAAGGGCGGTCAGGAGGAGCCTCCCTAGCTCCCCCTCTTTTCTTAATAAGTGAGTCAGTGCAGCAGGGGAAATCTTTTCCCCCTGTCGGTTCATGATGTGCAATAAAAGCTTCTGTGTTATCTTTTCTTCAGCTGATACAGCGGTACTCATAACTTAGCCAGCCGTTTACCTATGAGCTCAAACGCGCCTCTCTCGGACGCCCAGGAGCCGCTATTCCACGGTACCTCCTGCAGCAGCTGTAACCCGCAGCCGCTCACCTGTGAGCTCAACCGCGCCTCTCTCGGATGCCCAGGAGCCGCTATTCCACGGTACCTCCTGCCGGCTGTAATCCCCGCTTTTTCACTTCCCGGCGAACGATCCAAACTATGTGAATCGCATCACGTCGGGGTCACCATTTGTTGCGTTGCATGCGGGACGGATAAAGCACAACAACCAATATGATTGCAAGCTGAATCGTTTATTATGTACAATGCATCATATTATATAGACTTCTCCATATTAGCAAACGTCAGACCCACCAACATTACATTGCTGCTGATTGGTTCTTTGTCCGATACACACGCTTTTCACACGCATGGCCCTTTGCTTACTGATTTCCCATTTCCCATGCAACTCATCTGATTTATGGACTTGTTTATCACCTTGAAACCGATCCCAGCTAGGCCACCTGGCGTCTGCCTCCCTCTGGCAGTTCCCTACTTTCTCACAACAACTTTATCTCACCCCACTGTCCTTGATGTCCGCTGCCGTAACTTTCCACCAAGGCAGCATAGGGATAATGCAATCCCACACTCGCAGCTGAAGCCCCGCTGGGTGCGGCTGGCCAGACAGCCACGGTCCGGACGGAACGCCCCAACCCAGAAAAGAAGGGGGCGCCCACCCTCACGGACATACGAGTTTCCTCCCGTGGAGCAGAGGCCCGTACCCGTACTGCCGCGTCCTCCGGGAGACCCGCGCGGACCCTGGTGCCCGCACCAAGAGGGGACTACCGGCACCCGCCTGGACGTAACCCCGGGACCCGGTCACGGACGCGACGAGCAGACCTGGGGCCCTGTTTCTCCTATGGAGAGTATGGCCATTTACAGCGGGACTGCCCAGGACTGGAGTGTACCTTTGGCCAGGTTTACTCAGGGGAAGGCCGTGCCCGGCGTTGGCAAGCGACCAAGATCACCGTGCCCGTGGTCGTTGAGGGGCGCCCGACGGTGGCCCTCCTCGACTCAGGCTGCAGCCAGACACTGGTCTGTCAAACCGTGGGCCCGCCGGCTGACAACCGCCTGGGGAAGATTCAGCTGCAGTGTATCCATGGGGATGTACGGCCCTACCCAAGTACCCGGGCCCAACTTACTATTGATGGGGTCACCCGGCTGATGACAGTGGGACTCGCTCCACGGCTGGCGTACCCGGTGATCCTGGGTCGGGACTGGCCCGAGTTCCCCGCCGTACTACGCCACCATGCCAAAAGCAGCCCGCGGGTCACGCCAGCCTTAAAAGGGGAGGCCGCAGAGACCGAGGAGGACGAGGCAGGAGTCCCCGACCACGCCAGCCCGACAGGGGGACCTAAAGGTGCGGCCCCAGGAGTCGGCGAGGATCTCTCGGCGCCTACGGACTTCTGCCGGGATCAACGGGCCGACCCAACACTCAAACAGACCTATGACCAGCTGGCCATCATAGATGGGACTGTCCTCGACCCACATCGAGCGGCGCAGTGGCCGCACTTTGAGCTGCGGCGGGAGCGCCTGTATCGCGTCAAGAGGGACCCCTGCATGGGGGATACCCGGACACAACTCCTCGTGCCTCGGTGTCACCGCCGGGCAGTCATGAAGTTGGCCCACGACATCCCAGCGGCCGGGCACCTCGGGCATGAGAAGACGCTGGCTCGAATCCTGGGGCGCTTCTTCTGGCCAGGAGTACACCAGGAGGTAAAGAATTATTGTAGTTCTTGCCCGGAATGCCAGTTGGCTGCCCCAGCCCGAACCCCCAAGGCACCACTGGTCCTGATGCCTCTAATCGAGACCCCCTTTGAACGTGTGGCCATGGATCTGGTGGGGCCTCTCCCAAAGAGCAGTGCGGGGTTCCAATATATTTTAGTCATGATGGACTATGCTACCCGGTTCCCCGAAGCAATCCCTCTCCGAAACATCACCGCCCGCACCATCGCAGCTGAGCTGGTGAAGGTCTTCGCCCGCGTCGGCCTGCCCCGGGAGATCCTCACGGACCAGGGGACGAACTTTACGTCACGGCTGCTCCAGCAGGTATGTGAGGTCTTGGGAATAAAGCAACTCCGGACGTCCGTATACCACCCCCAGACCGATGGGCTGGTCGAAAGATTTAATCGGACGCTGAAGGAGATGCTGCGTAAGTTTCCCCAGGAGGACCTTCGCCAATGGGACCAGCTTCTTCCGCCCCTGCTCCTGGTGGTGCGAGAAGTTCCCCAGTCATCAACTAAGTTCTCACCCTTTGAATTACTGTACGGCCGGCAACCCCGGGGCCTGTTGGACCTCATGCGGGAAACCTGGGAGCAAGCCCCATCACCAGCCCAGGGCCTATTAAAATACATACTCCAGCTCCAGGAGCGCCTTCAGCAGGCGGGAGCTCTGGCACGGGAGAATTTGAAAGCCGCCCAAGAGACGCAGGCCCAGACGTACAACCGGGGAGCCCAAACTCGGGACTTTCAACCCGGAGACCGGGTGTTACTCCTCCTCCCCTCCAGTGAATCAAAGATTCTGGCCCGGTGGCAGGGACCATATGAGGTGGTCCGGAAGGTGGGCCCGGTTACCTATGAAATTAAGCAGCCGGACCGGAAAAAGAGGATCCAGCGCTACCACGTCAACCTCCTAAAACCCTGGCGGGAATGCGAAGGTCTTCTGATTAACCCCTACCCGCCAGAGCCGGAGCTAGGACCCCAGGTCGCCCATACCGAGGACCCCGGGGAACCCCAGATTGGGGCGACCTTAACAGAGGAGCAACTTAAACAAACCCGGTGCCTCCTACAAGCCTTCTCCCGCACCTTCACGGCTCAGCCAGGATCCACTACCTTGGTACAGCATCGAATCCAGACTGAGCCCGGGGTGATGATCTGGGGCACGACCAGGCCCCTGCCGTATCATCGGAGGCAGGTCATTGAGGAGGAGGTACGGGCTATGTTGGACTTGGGGGTGATTGAGCCATCGCAAAGTGAGTGGCGGAGCCCAGTGGTGCTGGTACCGAAGCCCGACGGCTCACAGCGGTTTTGCATCGACTTCCGGCGTGTCAATGCCATCTCCAAGTTTGATGCCTATCCCATGCCTCGGATAGATGAGCTGTTGGCCCGCTTAGGGGAGGCCCGTTATATTACCACGCTCGACCTAAGTAAGGGGTACTGGCAGATCCCCCTGGAACCAGCCTCCAGGGAGAAGACCGCGTTCGCCACCCCCACTGGCCTGTACCAATTTACCCGGATGCCTTTCGGCCTCCATGGGGCCCCGGCCACGTTTCAGCGCCTAATGGACCGCCTCCTCCAGCCACATCAGGACTACGCAGCCGCCTACCTGGATGACGTGGTCATTTACAGTCCTCGGTGGGAGAACCACCTAGAAAGGGTCGCAGCTGTCCTGAGGTCCCTGCGGAAGGCCGGGTTAACAGCCAACCCTAAGAAATGTCGCATTGGCTGGCAAGAGATCACGTACCTGGGATATACTATCGGGCATGGACAGGTAAAACCTCTTGTCGGCAAGGTCCAGGCCATCGCAACCTGCCCCCCGCCAGCCACGAAGCGCCAGGTGCGTCAATTTCTGGGGCTGGCAGGGTATTACAGACGGTTTATTCCCCAATTCGCGGCGATTGCCGCCCCCTTAACGGGGCTCCTGACAAAGGATAGCCCACGGCAGGTGAACTAGACCCGCGAGTGTGACGAGGCCTTCCAGACACTGAAGACGAGCCTCTGCAGCGAGCTGGTCTTGTACAGTCCTGATTTCCACCCGACATTTGTGTTACAGACAGACGCCTCGGAAGTGGGACTTGGGGCCGTCCTTTCTCAAGAAACAGAGGGGGAAGAGCACCCGGTTCTTTACATCAGCCGGAAGCTGTTTCCCCGAGAGGAAAAACTATGCGGTGGTCGAAAAAGAAGCCCTCGCTGTGAAGTGGGCCTGTGAAGCCCTGAGGTATTACATCCTCGGAACCCCCTTCACCTTGGTCACCGACCACTCCGCCCTCCAGTGGTTGGCCCGCATGAAGGACCATAATATGCGGCTGCAGCGGTGGTACTTGGCCCTGCAGCCCTATGCCTTCACTGTGCGTCATAGGGCCGGGAAGGACCACGCTAACGCGGACTTCCTCTCCCGGCTGGGGGGTATGGAAGGGGCTGGCCCCACTGCATGGGAGCCAGCCTTGAGGGGGGGGGGGCGTGTAGTGAGGTGGTCTGGCTCCCGGCCGCACCTGAGAGGGAGGAGCCAGAACAGCCGCCACAGTGGGCGGATCCATTGCCGCCTGTCCCCGCCCCCTGGAAGTAAAGGGGCGGGACAGGAAGTATAAAAGCCCCGGCCCAGCGCTCAGTTGCAGCCTGGCGGCCGGAGAGGACAGATGCTCCTGACCGAGCTCCTGCTGGACCGAGCCTTCCCCGAGCCAGGTACCCTGAAGAAGGCTGGCCGAGCCTTCCCCGAGCCAGGTACCCTGAGGAGGACTGGCCGAGCCTTCCCTGGGCCCGGTACCCCGAGGAGCTACCCGAGCGTAACCCCGACCCGCGTCCTGAGGAGCAGCCCGAGCTAGCCGACACTCAGCACGCCGAGGAGCCCATGGTGTGGGACCCAGCGCCGGACACCAGTACTGAACAGGTACCCATGGAGGGGGAAATGGAAAGTAGCCCGGGGGTAGCTGACCCCAGTCTGGCTACAGCAGACGTTGAGCCGATGTCGGTGTGTTGCGGTCAGGACCCCACCGACACAGCAGCAGACTAACTGCTGCTGTTAGGGCCCCGGGCTGGGACACAGTGGAGTGGGTGGGCCTGTGTCCCCCCTGCCACCCCACTCACGGGTGGCAGTCTCTCCCTCACCCCAGCGCTCAGACAGTGAGCCCTGAGCCCTGAACTATTGCTGTTGCTCAGCTCCTGCCAAGGACCTGAGCCCTGAACTATTGCTGTTGCTCAGCTCCTGCCAAGGACCTGAGCCCTGAACTATTGCTGTTGCTCAGCTCCTGCCAAGGACCTGAGCCCTGAACTATCGCTGTTGCTCAGCTCCTGCCAAGGATCTGAGCCTAGAACTGCTGTTTGCTGCCCCGCCCTGACTGAGGGCTTGGGGCTTAAACCACTGACTCTGTTTATTTTTGCTCAGCCCCTGCCTGAGGGTCTGAGCCCGTGGACCTTCGGAGACTGACTTGCAGATTTAGGCCGTGTAGTGACGCGGTCTGGCTCCCGGCCGCACCTGAGACGGCTGAGCCCCCCCCCACACCGGACCCTTACAGGCACCTTCTCTTGATGATTGTGATGGAAGAAGTAATGCTAAAGACTGTACTGTAAAGATTCCAGTTAGACACATACCAAATGTAAAAGCTTTTGCATTTTAAAGAAAGAATGCTGTTGCATGTTTATGTAAGCTCTCTCTCTCTGTTGCTAAGCATATTAGTTGCTATTATTTTTAATACATTGCACTCTTCAGCTTTTACATCGGCCATTAGAAACATGGAGGGGAAAATTGCTACTTAAATATGAGAGGTGAATTCTCACATGTCCCTATTGTCTTAATGGTAAATCAAGACAGACATGTAACATTCCACTACCCCATGACTGTATATTGCTAATTGTTATGCACCTGATACTATATTTCTCCTACTTCCCCTTGCAGCTGCCCTCTAGTCCTCCTTCATTGGTGGGATGGGTTTGGATGAATGGAACATCCATCTTATCTGAGCCATCTCCTCTGTATCTGTGGCAGTGGCTCACATGAACAGGTGGCTTCTTATTTCCCTCCCAGCTAGAAGAGAGGTGCTCTTGGACCAAGGCAATCGGCCTGGTTATGTTCACCCACAGCATTAAAGTTTAACTGCACTTCTCACAGTAATCCCACCAGGGAAACACAAAACCTCCTGTTTATTTCACACACAAAGTGTTGCTAGAAGGCAGCAAAGCCCAACAGAGAAGAGAATGAGAGCTGCCTTAGTCAACATGTAGGGCTTCTGCTTTTTCTTTCAACTCTTCATTCACCCGTCTCTGGCAGCAGGCATGATGCTGTTGGGAAAATCTCTCCCTGTTCTAGTAAGGGCTGCTCCTTCTCCTCCCTTCCCCCACCAGAATTTCTCCAACACACACGTGAAATCTATCATTTGAATATGGGGATTAACCACTCTCCCCATCCAAGAAATATATGTCTATTATTAAACACAAATAACCAAAGCCCCGTTTCCCACCGCTGCTGCATTGGGATTTTAGACTGATGCAACCAGTCATCTGGTGTAATCCTCCTTTGTATTGGTGCCTGTAATAGTGCCCATGGTTTCTTACACTCCTGTAAAAGGCTCAGTGCATTGTCTTTCATCAACAATGTTATTGCTATGAATATGAGTTCTTTACACATTCCATAGGTGTGTATAGCATTTACAGACCAATGACAAAGGAAGCTTCCTACCCACAGGGGCTTACAGAATGCAAACTCTGATTTGTAGTAACACCAGCCTCCAAGCTCTCTTTTTCGTTCTTTTCTTACTGAGGGTCTGATTCCGCAAACCCTTATTGAAACAATTACTGGTGTGAAGAAGCACCTCGTAGCATTGTATTATGTGTTATTTAGGATCAAGGCCTTCTTCTGTAGGACATTGGCTGTGTGCATTTTACATTTTTAAGAGCCCATAGACAGTGCGTATGGGTGTTTCTTTGCATTTATATAATATATACAGTGGAAGTTTGTGTGTGTATGTTTTGTTTCCCTTCCTTGAATATGTAGCCCATGCAAAGGAGGCTTTTACATGCATTTTCAGTCAGAGAAAATTAAGTGACTTAGAAGCCTTAGTCCAGTCCTATCTTGAAAACACCTAAGTCACTTAAGAGCCTTATTGAAAGTTAATGGGACCCTCATTGCCTTAAGTCTGACCTCTTAATTCTGGCATTTCATAATTTTTGAGTGCTTGACTTTGCAACCTTAATCATGTTCTTTTTAACCTAGTTTGTGTGTGTAGTCTATGTTGATAATCATTAGATAGTTTTCCCCACTGGGAGGGGCAGCGGGGAAAGGAGCAGAATGCTGGCAGCAACTTTGATTTTGTAGTATTGCCCTGTAGCGATGCGGACTCACCCCTGCAGCACCTCCTGCTAGTTGTCCTCGGGAATTAGCTCTTCCAGCATCCGGAGCGCCCTCTACAGGCCAGTGATCTGCCTTACTGCTGGTCCATGTCCCTCTCAGGACCCGGTGCCCCTTTTACCTGGGGTGCTGCCCCTCTGGCAGTAACCTCTCAGAGCCTCAGGGTCTCCCCATCCCAGGGGAAACCCCCCCCCACTATCCCCACTTCGCCTCAGTGTTAGGCTACTGCCAGTCCCCATCTAGCCCCCGCTCACTGGGGCAGATTGCAGTGTAAACCACTCATCATAGGCTAAGGTGACCATTTTTTTCAAATTTAAAACCAGGACATTTAAAATAGCTCAGCCAGCATGAGTAATAGTCGCTGTCGTAGAATATAAGTTGAAAAAATATTGCGGAGTATGCTTATCTTTTTTTTTCTTTAAGTGAAAGAATACAATAAAATGTACTTCTTTTATTTATATTATATATTATGAAAGTAATTTTGCGAAAAAAAAACCAAATATTTGATTTGGGTAGATTTGTACTTAATTGTATACTTAGGATTTTGGGATCCAAGTAATAAAGAAACAAGTGTAGCAGTAAAACAAAATGGTTTTAATAAAAAATGGTACAAAAGTACTTAATCTACATTCCTAATTTTGCTTCTTATATTTTTGTGAAGAGTGGATTGATTTTAATAATAATTTGTTTTCCTGGATGTTTTTATAAAATTCCATGCAAGTTTGGTTAAAATTATATTTAGTAATTAGCAAACATTTCAAAGTTTCAACATGTAATTGAGTTTTATCACTGGACCAGATATTGTTCATCAAAGAAAAAAGACGTTCGGCAGGTGCACTGGTTCCTGGTAAACAGAGACAATATTCTACCAATTTGCCAATATTTTTGTAGGAAACATCATTTTCACTGAAGGCTTTGAATGTTTCAATCCATCTGTTCGATACTGGTACAGAATTTTGTCTCCAGTGAGTAATTTTTTCATCTGTAATGTAGTGCAGGACAAAGCAGGTTTCATCAAACAGTTCATCTTCTACTAAATTGATTTCAGAAAAATACTGAAGAATGTAATCACTGCAAACTTGAATGTTGTCATGGGTGAGTTTAGTATTTAACAAAACCCAATTGAATTTTTCGATATGCTTAATAGGTCCTTCCCATTCCTCTAGATATTGAATACATGTGTCATAAAATTCTACCACTTTTTCTTTGAAAATAGCAGGTTTTAATATGCCTTCTTCCTCAAGCTGCTTCAAATTTTGCCGCACCTGTAACGGCAAGAAAACGTTTACTTTTCTGTCAGCTAATTTTGTTTTTAAGTCACTGTAAATATTGCTAGTTTCTATAATAGAAATCTCCTGTCCTTCTATTTTCAAAATAGCATTGTGGAACATTGATGACACGTTATGCAAAAAGTAAAGCCAAGACTCTGTCTCTGAATTATCAAAATAATTTGTGATAATTGTGGGGCTCTTCTCGTTTGAGGCAAAATATGATTTTAAGGCAGGATATATTTGTAGGACACGCTCAATCGTGGGTCGTAACGCCAACCATCGTGCGGCACTGTATCCCAAGACTTTCTTATATTCGATGTCCACGAATTCACAAAATTCTTTCAATTCATTAACGCGCACTGTATATATATAAAAGTATGAATAAATCTTGGTGATGAAAGTTTGCACATCAATTGGTACACAGTCGGCTGCAGTTTGTATAGCATTGTTCAAAATATGAGCGGCACAACCAATTCCCACAAGCTCTCTTCCACCCAAATTTGATTTCAGCTTGGTAAAAATGTTATTTTTCCCACTTCTTCGCATTCCTCCAAAGTTAGTATTGGTGTTGTCAGCACAAAATCCAAGTACCTTGGTATCTAAACGATACTTTTTTAACACTTCCAAAATATAATCAGTAACTATGTCAGATGTTTCACCTGGCAAATCTCTTACTTCCAAAATTTTGACATGTATTCCAGACTGGTATGAAAATTATCTTATTATTATCGGAATCAACTTTACTTCCTTGTGGTTTGATGCATCCGAATAAATAGAAATAAAATTTGCAGCATCTAAATCCTCTTCCAATAACTGTTTCGCATAAGGCACCAGCACATCGGTAACTATTGCCTCGCATTTTGTTCTAGAACATGTAAACCTGGCATCAAAACATGTTTTAATCAGTTTGCAGGTACAATCCATTGATCAGAATGAGTGATTATGCATTACTGTGTGGTACGCCCATAAACCTTCAGCTGCAGCTAGTTTTCTTTCAGCATCTTCAAATTGTTTTTTCTTAAAATATGATGTCATACTCGTACTTGCAATTGCTGCAGACACGGCCCGTTTATGTTTGACTGTTTGTATGTGGTTTTCAATGTCGGTTTTTCCACAGTTTGCAATAGAAAATACACTTCTGCATTTTACACATTCCACCTCACTATTGTCATTATTAGTACTTGCTTTGATGAATGTATATTTTGATTTTAACTCGTCATTGAAGACACACTTTCGTCGTTTTGGCGCCATGGGTGTCCAAAAATAAACAGTTATTACAAACTTCGTCGGATGTCGGTCTTGGTCCGAGGGGGCGAAGTCACCGGCCCAGGATCGAGGGGGGCGAAGATGCCGGTCCTGGTCCAAAGGGGCGAAGGCGTCGATCCTGGTCCAAGGGGGCGAAGTCATCGGGTCCTGGCGAAGCAGCGAGGTGCACTGTGAAAACGGCAGAGTGAAAAGCTCGAGTAACCGAGAAAGCGCGGAGCTCTGAGGGCCAGTGTCACAGTCCGAAGATGCCAGATCACTGGTGCCTGTCCTGTGCTGCGGAGGGCCTTTTATAGTCCGAAGCTAACACCGAATTGGTCGATTTTGGCGGGCTCTGTGTGATGACGTCATCATCGAGTTCCCACGGGCGGGCTGTATGTAATGCGTGGGAGTATTATCGAAGAGTCGCCGCAGCCACAATATAGTGAGAGTGCGTGTGCTGAATGCCGAGTATTGCCGAGATCCAACGACGAGAACCGTCGTGTAAAATAAAACTAAAACTAGGATAAATTAATAAAATTGATTTAGGCTGGTTTATCAAGGATTGATCTGATGTACTCAATCTTTTGATAAATTAATAATTTTTGATTTTGTAGTCCTAAACTGTACTGGTTACATCTCACGACTAACCAGACCAATGTCCAAAAAACCAGTACTGTACTGGTAAAACCAGTACGTATGGTCACTTTATCATCGGCAAAGGGGGTTCAGACCTGCTGCCTCTGCCTACCCATGGGCTGCCCCCTGCAACCCAGTACCTAATAGGCCTTACCAGGCCTGCAACCTGGGGCTTTCCTAGGCCAGAGCTCCCCAGTTCCCTTGGCCTTTCCCCAGCCCTGTGCCAATGTAGGTTCCCTGCTTGACACCTTGCAGCCAGGCCCTTCTCCCTCTACAGGCAGAGGGAGACTGCCTGGGCCTCTGGCTCACAGCCTTTTATAGGGGCCAGCTGGGCCTGATTGGGGCATTGCCCCATCTGAGCCTACTTTCCCCCAATCAGCCCAGGCTTCTTGCCCCAGCCACAGCCCTCTCCTGTGCTGTTTCAAGCCCCGCCAGGCAGGAGCGGGTAACCACCCCGCTACACGCCCCCAGCCTTATCCTCCAGCGGGGCTGCCATAGAGACAGAGGAGACACAGCTCTGTGGAAGGGCAGGGGGCGGGGCTGGGGGTGGTACAGCCATGCCAGAGGAGCTGCCGGCATGGAGCCGCCGGCTCCTCCTGTGTCTTTCTGTTACATTGTACCGTCTATAAATATCTTGCTGGTATGGCGTACTGTACCGTACCACTGTACTTGCACTGCTGGATAACCCAGAGATCTGTTAAGTGTCTAGGAGCTGTCACTGGAGTGGTGGTTGCCATGTGGGAATTCTCTGGGGGGGTTAGCATGTGACTGGGTGGGATCTGCATGAAATAGCAGGTAAGGGTCATTGCTATGTGTGTGTAGTTTGTTGGGGGACCCTTCTGAGCAAGATCTCTTGAGTAGAAGGTATGTGAGAGGCACTTTCTGGTCAGAGTGGTCACAGCCTGAGTATTCTCTGAAAGGGTGGACAACAAATGAGGTATCTCTAGAGCAGCAGGCCTTATGTACAAGGGTAGCCCCTGGTGATGGTCTTTATGAGAAGTTCTCTAGAGGGAATAGTACATCTTCATGGGTCACAATCAGGTCCGGCTCCAGGCACCAGCGAAGGAAGCAGGTGCCTGGGGCAGCCAATGGAAAGGGGCGGCAGTCCGTACGTTACTGGGGCAGCACGTCCCGGTCTGCGGCGGCAATTTGGCGGTGGGTCCTTCGGGTCACTCTCTTCTTCTTCGGCGGCACTTTGGCGGCAACTCAATCGCTCCACTTGTTGTCCTCGGCGGCACTTCGGTGGCAGGTCAATCTTTTTTTTTTTTCCGCCGCTTGGGGCGGCAAAAAAGTTGGAGCTGGCCCTAGTCACAATGAGAAAGGCTACAGGACACTGTGTGAAGGGTTTTTACAGAGGTTAGTCAGCCCCCTGACTCCCATTTGTTTCCTTGTCTCTATTGGAAGGGCACAGGGAACAATAGGGTAGCTTCTCTGCAGGGGCTGCAGTCTGGGGAAATTGGGGCAGTGCAAGGGAGAGAGCACTTAGAGTGGTATCATCTGAGGGAGCTGGAGGAAATATAAGGACTATTATAAGGATAGGAGGGATCATTGTGACAATCTAATCTGACCTCCTGTATTACACAGGCCAGAGAACTCCCCTGAATTAATTCCTGTTTGGACTAAAACATAGCTCTTAGAAAACCACCAATCTTGGTTTTAAAATTGCCAGTGATGGAGAATCCACCACAACACTTGGTAAGCTGTTCCAGTGATTAATTACCCTCACTGTTCAAAATGTGCACCTTTTTCCAGTCTAAATTTGACTAGGTTCAGCTTCTAGCCATTGGATCTTGTTACACCTCTCTCTGTTAGACTGACGAGCCCATTATCAAATTTCTGTTCTCCACGTAGGTACTTAGAGATTGTGATCAAGTCACCCCTTAACAAAGAGAAAGCTAAACTAAACTGAGTTCCTTGTGCCTCTCACTGGAAGGCATGTTTTCCAATCCATAAATCAATCTCATGACTTTTCTCTGAACAATGTATCCAATGTATCCTCTCCAATGTCTGAACATCTTTTTTGAATTGTGGACACTAGAACTGGCGGTAACACCAGTGCCAAATACGGAGGTAATATAGCCTCCTTATTTCTACTCAGCTATTGAGTGGGGAAGCATAGCAAGCCCAGAGTTTGAAAGGAAAGACCAGCAGAGTCTCTTGGCATTAGCCATCTGTGGCCACGTGCCCTCCTGCTACACCCCCTCATGGCATGGCACTGTGTGGCCATGGCTCTGCCTCTGTTTCCCTGCTGGTCCTCCACTGCTCCACCCAGTCTCAAACCTCTTCTGGATTGAAGTGACTTAGCTCTTCAGCTAGATCATGTAACAGTTCCACCTTATTGGGGTGCCCAAAGTCCAAAATAAACACAAAGCAGCATAAACCCTTCCCTTCCCCCAGGCAGACCTTGGTAGGCAGCTATCTTCCCCAGTTTCTGGCCCCAACCAATCTCTCACACCATGAAAGCCTCAGACTTGCTCTCTTTTCCAGCCAGGAAACAACTGAGTTGGGTTCTCCCTTTTTAGTTCCTCCCTTGAAGCTTGACACTTGGTTGAGGTGTTACAGGGTGGGATAGACTGGGCCTTGTTGTATGGATATTGATCTCAAAAGCCCAAAGAGTTAAAGGTGTTTATAAACTCTTTCACTGTCCAACTTCAAACAGGGATAGGTAGACTTGGGGGTATTTTAAACAGAGGGCTTGATTTTACTCGGTAACTTGGCAAACACTCAAAAGCATTAATTTAAATTAAAAGTTTATTGATTAAAAACAAGAAAGAACAAGAAATCAAAACAGGCATTTATAGTCAAACTGTGGTTGAATGATTATGCAAAACAAACTTAGGCAAAACCTTGAAAACCCTTCTCCTTTTGGAGGCAAAATAGCAGACTCATATTTTCAGAACAACTGTTCTTTGATGAAAAGGAAAGGGTTAATTTTACTCTCAGTTTTGATGTGTAGAGGGCATTTACTTATCCTGTTTTTAACTAACAGACACAAGGTAGAGAAGAGAGAGGATAGAAAAGATGGGTAAACTACGACTTTTGTTGATGTTTTTGAAACACTGGACTGCTTGTTAGTTATGAGTGGGTGCTTTTGGTTGGCAAGTCAACCATGACACCTGCTGCTTGGATCCTAGTTTACGATTTGGTCAGGGACCTCATCTGATTGGATCTTTTCTTCTTAGACAAGGCAGGCTTGGATGAATACACCATAGTTGACTTCAGAATTTGATAAACAGTCAAGAGAATGAGAGATAGGAAGGGGGGGGTAGAAAATAACACAACTGGGGAAGGGAAAACAATACAAGCTCTTACACATACCTCTGCAGTACTAGCAATCGGATATCCCCACTGATGGGCTGAGGATTGTATGTCATGATCATGTGATGACTTTCAGCACTCACAGGTGAAAACAAAGTATCTTGAATAAGATTAAGGCCAGCCAGCCTTCCTCTCAGGAAGAAAGTCCTTTCGATGAGTCAAGGTGAGCTGGGATGAGTTGCAGTGCTGGCAGATCGGGGGATGAGCTGGGATGCAAGGTGGTGAGATAAGAGATGAGAGGGAGAGCTGAACTGAACTGATCTGAATGGAGCTGATTGTGTCTTTTTTTTCACTGTTTCTTTTTAAGGAACCCCAAAAGAGGAAAAGTGGGAGTCATAGTTCGTTGCTCTCACCAGTTAGGCCTCATATCCATCACACCAGTTTTGGGCAATTAACTTCTGGTTCCACATCTTCTGTTTTTACCAATCATAAGTTCAGCAGTTCTTGGATTATGTCAACATGGCCTTTTTGGTTTAGACTAATCCAGCTTCTTTGTTTGGTTCTTTTGGACCTGTTACAACATCCAGGGTCGTAAATAACTTGACCTATTTTTCATTGTTATTGTAACATCTTCAGAACTTTTACATACTTTTTACATTTGAGTTTACAAGAGGAGAGCCTCTTGTAGGTCCAAGAGTCACAGCAGCCCAGACTCGTGTGGGGTTTCTATACCCCATCACACCATTTCTGTGTAAATGGGTTTAAAATACATTAATGAAGGAAGCTTGTCTCACCTAGCAACTGTAGCTATGTAGACTGTGATATACAGAGAATGTTACTGGGTGAGACCCTTCCGTCAGTGAATTGTGACCTGTCCTTGATGGTGCTGCTGTCATCATCACAAGAGTGATCACGGTTATGGCAGGCTAGTGGGAGTCACCTCCTTCCCCGAGTGGGAGGATCATATATTGAATTATCCGTCAATGTTGCAGGATCCTGGGCAGCAGATTGCATTCATTGCCAATATGGAGCAAAGAAAGTCAAGTGACTGCACTATAATTGGGAAAGTAGCAGCTCATGTCCCTGATCTCATCGTATATGGCGATTTCTCCCAGGAGGTGCCTTTCATTGAGAGTTTTGATGGAGTATTGCTTTTTGCAGACATTTCAGGTGGGTAGAGAGATTATTAAGGGTGGATTTTCAGAAGGGCCCAAGGAAGTTAGGTGCCCAACTTCCATTGAAAATCAATAGGATTTGTGTGCCTAAAGGCTTGTCTACATGGCAAATTACTGTGCAGCAAGCCAGGATGTGAATCAATAGCTTGCCAGCTTGCCACACACTAACTCGGTGTGTGGACAGTGCTACAGCAGAGTGAAAAGTTCCAGAGTGTGGCTTGATGTACTGTGCGAGGGCGGCAGGCAGGTTGCCTTTGGCGGCTTGCTTGCAGAGGGTCCGCTGGTCCCGCGGCTTCGGCGGACCTCCTGCAGGCTGCTGCCGAATTTGCGGGACCGGGGACCTCCCGCAGGCAAGCTGCCGAAGAAAGCCTGCCTGCCGTGCTTGGGGCGGCAAAATGCCTAGAGCCGCCCCTGTGTGCTCTCAAGCAGCAGCACGCTAAGCTATATCCACGACTTAGCAGTGTCCACATGATGAGTGACTGGGTGGCAAGCTGGTATGCTGTAGAGTCACACCCTGGCTTATTGTGCAGTAACTCACCATGTAGACCACCCCTAACTCCCTTATTAGGCCTTTCTGAAAAGCCCACCCTTAGTACATGGAAGGTTTAAAAGAGATATTGTCTGCAGTAATGGGAGGCTGGGGCCCAAATCTAGCTGAAGTCATAGCTGAAATGGCTTAGGGACTTTCACCTTTATTACAGCACTTTGGACCGTTTTGCAGAATTGGCCGTCTTTAGGCTCAAAAGAGTTTGGGACAGGAGTAGCAGAGGATGGTGCAGCAGCAGCTCAGGGCAGAGTTGTCAACTGCCATCCCCATTCTGGAACTTTATGCAATTTTTTAGATATGATGGGCCCAGGCCAAAGAGTATCTGGAAGATAAGGACTGGGACCTCGAACTTGACTTTATATTATGTGGGAGGATAGGTTTGATCTGGTTGTGGTAGTTTGTGTTGCTGTGGAGATGTGCTGCCACATTCTCAGTTTTCTAAGGCATGAAGACTTTATGCCCAGGTATTTTGCATTTCTGTAGCCCAGCTGGGAGGTGAGGAAAGCTTATATAACAGAGACCAGGTCATCATCCTCTAGGATGAGCCTCTCCAAGCCAACTGCATGTTGTAGAGAAAGTTACTTTAGGATGCTACTGTGTGAGAGTGTATCATCAGCGAGCATTCCTAAAGTACAGATTGAATTAACCAACGATGCATGTGTACCTTCAACCAAAGGAGACTGCACTGTGATTGCAAACACCTCTACCCACTGGCATCTCCTCTGTCTTGCTCAGGTTCAGCTTTAATCAGCTGTTCTCCATCCATGAACTGATCTCCTCCAAGCACTGGGACATCTTGGTGGTAGGCATATAATCATATATATATGTGGAAGGGAGAAGCAGAACTGTGTGTCATCTGCATATTTCTGGCACTTGAGTCCCTGTTGTCTGACCAGTTTGTAGGAGAGAGAATTGATCCTTGTGGCACTCTGCAAGTGAAAGGTCTGGTGGGAGATGGGCAATTTCCCATCACTACCCAGAAAGGACTTAAAGCTTTCTAGCATATTCCCCTGGATCTTTGCCACCTCTCTCAGAAGGGTCAGCATGATCTCATGGCAAACAGGGTGAAATGGAGTGAGGGAAGGATCAGAACTAGAAAGCAGGGAGAGTTCCAGCATAGGAATAAAGTGAACTGAAAGAACTAGAGACTTGAAAATCAGGGACTGTTGCATGCAGGGTGGAGAAAAATGAATTAAAAAAATATAAAAGGATTTTTTTTATTTAAATAGGATTATTTTTATTTAAATATAGATTTATTTTAAGAAAAAACATGATTTAAAATTAAACTTGAATTTAACAATTTATGTTAAGGCCTAAACTTATAGCCTATTAAAATAATTTAAATTACATACAAAAATAATACATAGCAGAACACGTTTGTTGCCAAGTTTTAATGAAATCCAATTTCATTTCAAATGAGCCAGTGGAAGTCACTGGCTAAGCACCTGGAACCAGAGTTAGCTGATGTGCTAAACCAGTTTTTGGCAGCAGTTAGCCTCTTGTGTGGTACAGAGAGAATATTTTCTTTATTTCAGTTTATTCAGCTAGTTCAGGTCAATGACTAGTTCATTCAAAATTAAGAAGCCAGTAGAAAGTTGAAAAAGAGAGAGTGCTTGTTTTCTTCTTCCAATTGCAAACAAAAACAAGGTGAAAGAGGATGAGATCGACTTGTTCTAAAATCTTGAAGGATGTGGTGACCTAGAAACTCCAGTTGAATTCACTAACTACAGATAATACTTCCTTTGCTTAATAAATCAGTTTTAAGTGTATCAGCACATTTTAGGTAACACAAAGCAAGTCTGACTCCAGTCGCTGAGATCTCCCATTTCTTGCCTCCTCCAGTGGCTGCCTGACTGCCGTTTGTGTTACAGGTTTTACTGCACTGACGGAGAAGTTTAGCATGGACACCAGTCTGGACCGTGGCGCTGACCAGCTAACACAGACTCTCAATCATTACGTAGGGGATATTGTGGAAGGTAAGTACCAGGCAGCATGATCCCTCGCTGAGAGCACTTCCTTGGCTCAGGTCTGGGGAACTGAAGAAATGCCCATCAGAAAGGTGTTCTGTTAAGCAGCATGGGCCCTTCTTTACTTGGAGGTTGGGATCTTCTCTGTCACTTAGGTAGCCTTGAAAAATCTCCCAAGATTAGGAGGGCTGGCTGGAGCTGCCTTGGGAACCAGTCATTGCTGCTCCTCACTGGCACAATGTGTCCTGCTTTGAAGGGTCCATTGTTCCTGTGGCTCTACCCTGGTGTATGCCTCCACCTAAGTTTCCTGTAAGCTGCACGGCCACACGGTAGCCTTAGTGCCATGCACATGCTCAGGGAACCCGCCCAGGACCTTCCACAGTTGGGAGAAGGGCACCCCTCCCCGGCCCCAACCTCCTGCGGCCCGAGCCCTGACCTGCTGGGGGATGGGCGCTTATCCTGAGGCCCCAGCCCCGAAGCTGGTGCGGCGAGAAAGAGCTGGGAAGGAGTCCTCTCTCACCGCCATATCCCCGGACCCCCCTCCTGCACTCCAAACCCTTCATCCTGGATCCACCCCAGAGCCCAGACCCCCAACTGAAGCCCTCACCTCCTGCTCCCCAGCCCTCTGCCCCAGCCCTGAGCCCCCTCCCACACTCCTAACCTCTGGGCCCCGGCCCCACCCTCACCACATGAATTTTGTTATGTGTCACACATCACCTCCATATTGATGCACATAACAAAATTCATTCCGCACATGGGTGGGAAAAATTAGAGGGAACCCTCATCTCCACCCCATTTCACTGGAAAAGCAACGTCTTGTTGCTTATGTGGCCAAGGAGTAGGGTGCCCCTGTGACATCAGCACACTGATGATTTGGGGAGCTGAGCTCTGAGAAAAGTTACCAATTCCCACTTAGGATCTAGAAAGCGTCCCAACAGCCTGAGAGCACAATGTGGCCCTTCCTTGTCTATCTTAGGCTTTTATATGGCCTCCAACAGCCCTGTGAGGAAGTGAGTGCTACTATTCATGTTACGGATAAGGAACCCAGGCATGGAGAGGCCAGCTGATTTGCCCAATGTCACACCTGTAGTCTGTGATGGAGCAGGGAACCAAATCCAGCTCTCTAGAGTCTCTGTCTTAGCTCCCTTATCTCCTGCTGTCACATTGCTTTTGAGAGCTTGCTTCAAAACTTCCCGTGGAGCAGTGCTTCTCAAGTTGTCCCCGGGCCCTCCCTGTTGGATGCGACTTTTTGAGAACTGAGCAGTAGGGGATTTGAAGGGTTGGGAGAAGAGGTGGGTCTGAGAGAGGATATTTCTAGTTGCCATAGAAACACTGTGCTCTGCCTCCTTATGGGTGGCATTTGAGATGGAGTTTAACTCCCTGATTTTTGCTCTGAGCCCTCAGCAGCTGGGAGCTTTGTTGCGATGACATGCTCAAGCATATACCGTCTTGCTCACTCAGCTATACCTACTCTGCAAAATATGCCCCCTCAATGTGTTCATGCACACACACACACACACACGTGCCCATCCCCCGACTGACAGAACAATTTGTTCCCTGATTTTCTTTGACAAGAGCTGTGTGTAACTTCCTCTCGCCTTTTCTCTTGCTGCAGAGATACTGGTTTATGGAGGCGATATCTTGAACTTTGCAGGTATTTATTAGTTTGCAATATCTAAGGAGGAAGCACTGGGGTGGGGGAAAGTGGCCTACTCTCCCGTTGTCATTTGACTTGTGAGGCTCTGGACAGTGGTGGCACTCAAGCTAGCCAATTCCCTTTCCTTGTTCTATTCTACCCATCCCTCTGGCTCCTATTCCCACAGGGTTGATCTATGATTTGGAAGAAGCAAGAATTTATACTAATCTTTCAGTTAGAAACAACCCTGATTCCCCTTCCTCTGTGTCTGATTGAGAAATCCTGGCTGGTGCTTCCTTTAGAACTGAACTCAGATGGGAGTTAGGCACCTAAATACCTTTATTTGAGCATAAGCTTTCATGGGTAACCCCCCCACCCACACACACACTTCTTCAGTCCATGCATCTGAAGAAGGGGTTTTTTTACTCACGAAAGCTTATGCCCAAATAAATCTGTTAGTCTTTAAGGTGCCACCGGACTCCTCATTGTTTTTGTGGATACAGACTAACAGACTACTCCTGTGATACTAAATACCTTTGGGCATCTGGGCCTAAATAACTGTTCTAGCAGTTGCCCAAGGGTGATAGAAGCTGCAATGCCTTAGATGTACCTGAGCCAGCAGACACATGTTTGCGTGTGTGGGAGAGGGGAGGAGAACACGCAGCAAGCCACTGCAAGGGGTCACTGACTGGGAAGGGACATTTGCAGTCAGTGGCTATAAGGGATCACCGGGAAGGAGGGTTCACTTGTAAAAAGCAGCTGCAGGGGATTACTGAGTGGGAAGGGGTAGTCACAACTGACAGCTGCTAGAGGCATAGAGGGGTTGGTCTGTTCACAGCCAGCAGCTGCTAAGGAGTTTGGGGTGGTTAGTGAGCAATCTCTCTGTAGATCAGAGTGCTGGGCTGGTGCAGGTAGATCTGCTGTGGCTTGTTGAAAAGCCAAATGGCTTTGTCAGCACTTTAGAAACAAGAAGAGCATGTGTCCCATAAGTCTCTGTCACACTGCCTTCCCCAGGGGATGCACTGCTAGCACTGTGGAAAGTGCAACGAAGCCAGATGAGCGATATCATTACACTAGCGCTGAAATGTAGCCTGAGGATCCAGGAAGAGTATGGGGTTCGTGAGACTGAAGTGGGTCTGGAGCTCCGAGTGAAGATAGGTACTGTGGCTACTAGTGGAATAACAATACTTTGCAGTCACTAGCGAGCACATTCCCAAAGCACTTTACAAAAGTGAATAGGAAGCATTCGCCCCATTGTGTAGGGGGGGAAACAGAGGCAAATGGAGATGAAATATCTTGCCCCAGGTCACACAGTGAGTTGGTGGCAGAGATGGGATGAGCATTCAGGACTCCTCATTGCCAGTTCCCTGCCCTAAACACTAGGCAATTCTGCTTTCTGAGTGGACAGTCACATGAGCCCCCACTCACTCCCCTTGCTCCCAAGATATGCCGCTGAGAAACACCATGCCCAAATCTCATTCAATTTCTAGTGTGCCAGGAGTCTGTAAAAGATGTGAATTGCTCAGTGATCTGATCAATTGCATCTTTTTCGGCAGCCGCATGGGAAAGCTGCTTCTGTGGTAGGGAAAATGTATTTCTGGTCAGAGAGGAGAGCCTTTTGGGGACTGGAATAAAGAGCATTTCACCTCTAAGTTGCTGCCTGTGGAAGTGGTGACCAAGACTCGTTCCTATCTGATTGCTTGGTGGCTCATGTGAAATGCATTGCAGATTTCATTTGAGTTCATAGCAGACATATATCTGTGACACGTAAACCATCCTTACATTCAGAAACAACAGTCTCGTTGGAGAAGCCAAGGACTGAATGGGCCTTGGAGATCAAACTACCGAAGTACCTTAGGGAGGCAGTTTGGGGCAGTTGGTCCTAGAGCTGGCCATTCTGTATCTATTATGTGAATAAACAACTACAATTTATTTATTGGTGCCAGTCTGGTGCTAACTGTACCTAGTTTATTTTTACAGAGTTATGACTGTCTCTGAATAACTTCTGACTAGGACTCATGGACAAAATTCCATCAAAACTGTTTTTCAATAGAAAATTGGGTTTTCTACTAAGCAATGTTTGTTATGAAGAGTGTCTGTTTTCCATGGAAAATTTCAATTTTCCATCAAAAAGCCCCAAACAGCTGAAAACTGAAATATTTTGATTTAGAAATCCTGTCACAGTGCCTCATGGGAATTGTATTTTGGTCATCTAATGTCCTCCTCAGCTGGACTACATCTCCCATTGTACACAATGAACAAAGACTCCTCTGATTATTAACCACCCTCCCTCACTAAGAGAGGCCATTAAAAAGCATCATGGGTGATGTAGTCCAACCTATAGAGAATAATGGGAGCTTGAGGCATCAGAACTACAACTCCCATAAATAAAGTGGCAGTATTTCCAAATCAATTTTTTTCTTTTGTTTTCAGCCAAAGCATTTCAGCATTTGAATTTCTGCTGAAAATCAAAAATTTTAATGGAAAATTTAGATGAAAATTATTTCTTTTTTGTTTGAATTGAAATTGTCAGTGGAAAGAGTACCCCCTTTTTTACCAGCTCTACTTCTGAGTATTTCACATCCATGGAAACCAACAGGAAGTTGCTAGCCATTAGAGTTGTGGGAAGTGCCTTCACAGTACCTCTGTTCACACAGCTGTCTGTTTGGGCAACAGAATGTAAAGCCACCTAAGTTTGGGATCTTCAGGAACTTGCTCTTTTGCCATTTCCTTATATTAAGCTGGGGAGTCTTAGATTACATCTGGATGTTTTTTCTGAGTGTGTTTTCAAGCAGACATTTACAAACTCCTGTAAGCTGGCGCGTCGGGGCTCAACCCTCCTGTTGGGCCGGAGGGGAGCCACACCGACTCGCTCCTTGTCCCCTCTACGTGGGAAGTCCAGACCCTCTGGAGCAGGGGGGGCTGGATAACAGCAATCAGTCTCAATATGAGTCCAGTCCCTCTGGAGCCGGGGGGCTGGATAACGGCAATCAGTCTCAATATAAGTCCAGTCCCTCTGGAGCAGGGGGGCTGGATAACCGCAATCAGTCTCGATGTAGGTCCAGGTCCAGACCCTCAGACAGGGGCCGCACGAGGCACACGGTCACTAAGTATACGCCCCGGCCCTCAGTTAGGGCGGGCAGCCGGACAGCAGTCCTTGGGCGCAGACCCTTATAGCAGGAGCCGGGCACCCGCACAGTCAGGATAAGCCCAGGCCTCTGGAGCGGGGGCTGGGCAACAGCAAAGTCAATATAGGCTCAGGTCTCTGGAGCAGGGGCTGAGCAACAGCAAAGTCAATATAAGCTCAGGCCTCTGGAGCAGGGGCTGAGCAACAGCAAAGTCAGTATAGGCTCAGGCCTCTGGGGCAGGGGCTGAGCAACAGCAAAGTCAGTATAAGCTCAGGCCTCTGGAGCAGGGGCTGAGCAACAGCAAAGTCAATATAAGCTCAAGCCTCTGGAGCAGGGGCTGAGCAACAGCAAAGTCAATATAGGCTCAGGCCTCTGGAGCAGGGGCTGAGCAACAGCAAAGTCAATATAGGCTCAGGCCTCTGGAGCAGGGGCTGAGCAACAGCAAAGTCAATATAGGCTCAGGCCTCTGGAGCAGGGGCTGAGCAACAGCAAAGTCAATATAAGCTCAGGCCTCTGGAGCAGGGGCTGAGCAACAGCAAAGTCAAAATAAGCTCAGGCCTCTGGAGCAGGGGCTGAGCAACAGCAAAGTCAATATAAGCTCAGGCCTCTGGAGCAGGGGCTGAGCAACAGCAAAGTCAATATAGGCTCAGGCCTCTGGAGCAGGGGCTGAGCAACAGCAAAGTCAATATAGGCTCAGGCCTCTGGAGCAGGGGCTGAGCAACAGCAAAGTCAATATAAGCTCAGGCCTCTGGAGCAGGGGCTGAGCAACAGCAAAGTCAATATAAGCTCAGGCCTCTGGAGCAGGGGCTGAGCAACAGCAAAGTCAATATAAGCTCAGGCCTCTGGAGCAGGGGCTGAGCAACAGCAAAGTCAATATAAGCTCAGGCCTCTGGAGCAGGGGCTGAGCAACAGCAAAGTCAATATAGGCTCAGGCCTCTGGAGCAGGGGCTGAGCAACAGCAAAGTCAATATAGGCTCAGGCCTCTGGAGCAGGGGCTGAGCAACAGCAAAGTCAATATAGGCTCAGGCCTCTGGAGCAGGGGCTGAGCAACAGCAAAGTCAATATAAGCTCAGGCCTCTGGAGCAGGGGCTGAGCAACAGCAAAGTCAATATAGGCTCAGGCCTCTGGAGCAGGGGCTGAGCAACAGCAAAGTCAATATAGGCTCAGGCCTCTGGAGCAGGGGCTGGGCAACAGCAAAGTTAATTGCAGGCTTCCGTGCCTGAGCGCTGAGGTGAGGGGGAAACTGCCACCCGCGAGTGGGGTGGCAGGGGGAACACAGGCCCACCCACTCCACTGTGTTCCAGCCCGGGGCCCTATTAGCGGCTCTCACGGCCGCTGGTCAGTGGGGTCCTGACCGCAACACACTGACATGGGGACCTCAGTGTCCGTAGCCTGACAGGGGTCGGCTATCCCCGGGCTACACTCCATATCCCCCTCGGGGCCTACCTGCACACTTGTACCAGGTTCGGGCCAGTCAAAGGTCCTCGGCTCCTCCGGGTCCGGGCTTGGGGGGAGGTCGGGTAGTGCCTCCGGAAAGTCCGGCCAGGCCTGCTCCGGTGGTTCCTCCGGGAAGCAGGGCCGGGGAAGCCCCGGCGGCTCCTCTTCGGGGGGGGCGCAGGGGCGGTCCGGCGGGTGGTCCCAGTACCTGTCACGGGGCGGCTCTGGTGGCTCCTCCTCCTCGTAGTGGGCGCGGGGAAGCGGAGGCCAGTCTGGGCAGCTGCCTTGGTTCCTAGAAGGCTCCCGGGCAGGAGCTCCCGCCGGCACGTCTGCTCCCGGCGGCTGCTGGCTCCTGACTGAGCTCTGGCGTCTTCCTTTTATACTTCCTGTCCCGCCCCTTGACTTCCGGGGGGCGGGGACAGGAAGTGGTGTCTCAGCCCACTTGGGCGTCTGGCAAGGAGCTCCCTCTGCTGGACCGGAGGGGAACCACACCGACTCGCTACAACTCCCTTCACGCAAACTCCCAGCAGCAGCAGCTGAGAGCAAAACCCTTCTGCTTGCTTAGACCACACAGACAGAATGTGCAGTGATGTCCCAAATGAGAGAGTGCTTTTTACTGAGTTCTACTCAAAGTCTTAGTAGATGCAGCACTGAGCAGGTTCAGAAGGGATTATTGAATTGCATATCATTTTATTGCTATCCAGCCAATGTTTCTCGAACTTGTTCATGAATGTATGCCTCAGTGGGCACTTGCTACATGCCAAGTACCAAGCTCCAGTTGTTTTTGAGTTATCTGTCTGAAGAAAAAAGCATGGGAACAATTATTTTAAATGAGAAGAGTGTAAACATTATGCTCCATATTTGAAATAAATTACTCATTGGCACAGAGGTGAACTTTGTGGAAACTTATGATCAGGTACAATAATAAGCAACCATTGATCCACTGGATCATGGTGTACGCATAAGAGGTCTAGTCAGGTGCCTGATGAATCCACCTATGGCTGACAAGCCCAATTCGAGAGTGTAACAGGTTGTATCACAGAAACCCCCTTGGGAGCTGCCACCCGATGTGCCAAGACTACCTCTCCCCCTGCTTTCCCTGCCAGCTCGGGACCCCAGCATCCTGTCTTGCTGAGCCAGGCGCTCCCGTCTGCTCCAACAAAGACCCAGGGTCTGAATTACTTGCCCCAAAGCTGCAGGTTTACCTGAAGGCAGCTAACAGAAGTGTTCCTGTCTTTAACACTCACATGCCCAACTCCCAATGGGGTCTAAACCCAAAAAAATCCATTTTACCCCTGTATAAAGCGTATGCAGGGTAAACTCCTAAATTGTTCGCCCTCTATAACACTAATAGAGAGATATGCACAGTTGTTTGCTCCCGCAGGTATTAATACATACTCTGAGTTAATTAATAAGTAAAAAGTGATTTTATTAAATACAGAAAGTAGGATTTAAGTGGTTGCAAGTAGTAACAGACAGAACAAAGTAAGTCACCAAGCAAAATAAAATAAAATGCGCAAATCTATGTCTAATCAAACAGAATACAGATAATCTCACCCTCAGAGATGCTTCAGTAAGTTTTTTCCTCACACTGGACACCTTCCAGGCCTGGGCACAATTCTTTCCCCTGTTACAGCTCTTGTTCCAGCTCAGGTGGTAGCTAGGGGATTCTTCATGATGGCTCCTCCTCTTGTTCTGTTCCACCCTTTTATATATCTTTTGCATAAGGCGGGAATCCTTTGTCCCTCTCTGGGTTTCCACCCCCTCCTTCTCAATGGAAAGGCACCAGGTTAAAGATGGATTCCAGTTCAGGTGACATGATCACATGTCACTGCAAGACTTCATTACCCACTTGCCAGCACACACGTATCCAGGAAGACTTACAGGTAAAACAGAGCCATCTGTAGACAATTGTCCTGGTTAATGGTAGTCATCAAGATTCCAAACCACCATTAATGGCCCACACTTTGCATAATTACAATAGGCGCTCAGAGTTATATTTCATATTTCTAGTTTCAGATACAAGAGTGATACATTTATACAAATAGGATGATCACACTCAGTAGATTATAAGCTTTGTAATGATACCTTACAAGAGACCTTTTGCATGAAGCATATTCCAGTTACATTATATTCACTCATTAGCATATTTTAATAAAGCCATTTAGACTGCAATGTCACAGAGAGAAACACAGCTTGTTACAAATCTCATAGATCCAGGTATTGTCTGAATGGGAGTCCAAGATTACAGCACACTGCTTTCTTCTTCAGATATAAACAGTGTGACAAAGTTCCTCCTCTACCTTGGTGGGTCCTGCGCTTATTGGCAGATTTGCTCACCTCAGTGATCTTCTCCTCTGGTAGAACCCACAGTCTGGGTCAACTCCTCCTGTATCTGATCAGGAGTTGGGAGGTTTGGGGGGAACCTGGGCCTGCCCTCTACTCCGGGTTCCAGCCCAGGGCCCTGTGGATTGCAGCTGTCTATAGTGCCTCCTGTAACAGCTGTGGGACAGCTACAACTCCCTGGGCTACTTCCCCATGGCCTCCTCCAAACACCTTCTTTATTCTCACCACAGGACCTTCCTCCGGTGTCTGATAATGCTTGTACTCCTTAGTCCTCCAGCAGCACACCCTCTCAGCTCCTTGCTCCTCTTGCTCCCAGCTCCTCACACACCACCCACAAACTGAAGTGAGCGCTTTTTTAGACCCAGGTGCCCTGATTAGCCTGCCTTGATTGGCTGCAGGTGTTCTAATCAGCCTGTCTGCCTTAATTGGTTCTAGCAGCTTCCTGATTACTCTAGTGCAGCCCCTGCTCTGGTCACTCAGGGAACAGAAAACTACTCATCTAGTGACCAGTATATTTGCCCTCTACCAGACTCCTGTACCCCACTGGTCTGGGTCTGTCACAACAGATTGTTATAATGGAAATCGATTTGCAACCTTATAACAGATGATACCAGGTGACCCTTATAATTATGTGTGCATTATTGTTATTTATTAACTGACATGCTGTTTAATTCATTGGAGAGTGTTGTTCTAGAAATCCTCAGATTCCTGGAATAAATATCACATATTGTCAAGAACTGATCCAAGCCTCCCACCCCCATAAAAAATAGGTTGGCCTCCAAAATCCACTTCCAAGATAATTGAGATTCGTATATTACATATGGTAAAGTAAAAATGCCCTCCATAACAATCTTGTTTCTTTTGTCAGGGCTATCTGCAGGTCACATCTCCAAAGTTGTTGTTGGAGACAATAAGCACCAATATTTTCTGGTAATTGGCCGAGCAGTGGATGAAGTTCGGTTGGCCCAAAACCTAGCAAAAGCAAGCGAGGTTATTCTATCGCCGAACTGCTGGGAACTCTGTAACAGGAACATGATAGAAATAGAAAGAATTAAAGATCAAAGAGCTGTTAAGGTGGGCAATGTGGAGTGTGCAACAATAGTTCATAACCAGTGGAGTGCGTCTTGCCTCGTTATCTAGGTTGGGGTGTGTTTACGTGCCCCATTGTCTTCTGCTGGATGCAACCTCACACGTATGCTTGTGTGTATATCTGTTATTGGGCCTGTATCCAATGGACCAGCTGGGCAGAGGGGGCCGAGAGGGATGGTGATGCGAAAGTTGAAAGTGGTGATGAAGTAAGAAGGCATAGTAGAATGTGGGAAATATCTTGTTCCGTGGAAGCATGGGCTTAACTTTGACTTCCGCTTGCCAGGAGTAGCTGGTCATTAGGGAATAAGGGGGGTAAGCCCCACCAGTGATCTCAGAACTGAGTAGTGTAGCTGTTGTATTGCAGAGGACAGAGCCACAGAGCCAGAGTATGGGGCTCTTTGCCCATGCTCCCTGCAGCCTCCAGTCCCTGCAAGAGTCTCTGCAATGGAAGGGATGCAAGTTGCAGAGGGAGGAAGTGCAGAGCAGCAAATACCAGAACTTTCTGAGCAGGGGGCAGGGTTCCGACCTGGGGGGCATCTGAGATTGGTGGTGATGGGTGTCAGGTAGGAGTGGGAAGATTTTGGAGTCTGGGGATGGATTTGCTAGAGCTGGAGGGATGTGTGGAGGCATTCTGAGCCTGGGGCTATCTAGTGGCCAGGGCTCAGAGCTCAGGGTGTTTGCCTGAGCTGTGGAGGTCTGTTAGGAAGAGGGAGGATCTCAGCCTGGGGGAAAGGGTATGTTTGTGGGGCGTGTTTCTCAGTAGGTGGGGAGCTGAGGGAAGAGTTGGGGGGAAGGTTGATGGAGTCAGTTGGTGACTGAGGGTGTGGGTGAATCGTGATTGTGGAGGGGGTGGTCGGGAGGTGGTAGGGTACAGCTAGATTGGGATGGGAGACATTAGGACTAGGGGAGAACAAGAAAGGGGTTACAGAAGGGTAAATACTGTTCTCACTTGCCCTGCCTTTTCCTGTAAAAGGCCCCAAATACTCATCCTGACAGGATAACACACAATTTCCTGATCCATCCCCCTCACCAATCTCGGTGTCCCCGCTTTGAACTCTGAAAATACGACCACGTTGCCAGGGAGTGGAAGTGGGAGCATTGCTACCTGCAGCCTACTGGTTATTTTGAGCACCCCCCTCTTACACCTTGCACTGGTTCTTGGAGAGCAGCTGTGAGAATGGGGAGGAGAATCAGACCATGGGCCTATTGTGATTTTAGTTAGTATCTTTCTGGAGGCACTGAGATAGTTCAGTGACAGGTGTCATGAGAAGAAGCTGGGCTTCAGTCCTGCACCTGCATATGAGTAAGCCCATTGAAATCAGTGGGGCCAATCAGGTGTTTAAAGTTAAGCACGTATGTAAGCATTCACAGGATTGGGGCTTGGGCAGATACCCAGCAGGAGAAAGATTGTGGCATTGGAAGGCTTTGCACCCAACTTCGGAGGCTGCAGAATCTTTTTGTTGCATTCGTTGGGAGCATGGTCAATTGTTTTGCTCCAGCCAAAAAATCTTTTCTGATTACTGCTGTGTCCTCCACCCAGTTGACAGGGAGGTTGATGATGGAGGTGACAGTAAAGGATGGGAGTGTGTTTTATTGAATAATTCTACACTAGGCTTGGGGAAGCTGACAGACGCCTTTAATTCTGTGTGCCTTTAGGCTAGATACATAAAGACCATCTCTGAGATTGAGTTTGACGAGTTCTTCTGGAAATGTACTGAATACCTACAGCACTACCCCACTGGTGAAAGTAACAGTGAGTCCCTCTTCCTTCTACTGTGTTGACCCCAGGGAGATGGCAGGCTGAGATTCCTTTGTTTTCCGTCAGTGTAAATGTGAGAGGGTGAATGGACTGCACACGGGGGCCCCTGCCCTGTACTCCTTTGAGTTCCTGTGTCCTCCTCCATTCCCTGCCACCAAAATCCTGAGGCAGCCAGCTGCATTTCAACTCCCTCTCCCCCATCCTGGCTTCAACCTGTCTGGACACCAGCAAGGGCTACACTGACTGTGGAGAAGAGACCCTCTCTCTACCTTCTGTGTCAGCTCTATGGAGGCCCCTGGCTGGCAAGAAGAGACACTATAGGGAACCCTGCTCAGTGCCTACTGTCTTTCTGGGTGAGCAAGCTTTCAGTGGTGCTAATATAAGCACACAAGGAATTTTCTAATAGAAAATCCCAACTGTGCATAGGCACCGACTCCGTGGGTGCTCTGGGGCTGGAGCACCCATGGGAAAAAAATGGTGGGTGCTCAGCACCCACCGGCAGCCCCCCTACCAGAACCCCTCCTCCCCCCAGTATCTTCTGCCCACTGGTGGGCCCCACGGATCAGTGCCTCCCCCTCCCTCCCAGCGCCTACCACGGATCCGCTGTTTCGCTGTGTCAGGAGGCGTTGGGGGAGAGGGAGGAGGAGAAAGTGTGCAGTGTGCTTGGAGGAAGGGTGGAACTGGGTGGGGAAGGGGCGGGAAGGGGCAGGGAAGAGGTGGGGTGGGGCAGATCGGGGGTGGGAAGAAGCAGGGCAGAGCTGGGCCCTTGGGAGAAAGAGTGGAGTGGGGGCGGGGCCTGCAGGGAGCCGGGGGAGCCCCCGACCCCGGCAGATTAGAAACTCGGCGCCTATGGAACTGTGATTTGCATTTTCAAGATTGTAAGTGAAATAGGTTAGACAAGAATCTCCAGCCCCATCCAGGCACTGTCCAGTCCCCACTGGCAAAAGTCTGCCCTTGAGCAAAGCCAGGAATAAAACCCTACGCTTTAACCACAAGTCTTCCTTCTGCTATTTAAAGCATTGAATTTCCTCCCCTAGCTATTCTCAGAGCAACCTCCACATTGTCTCCTAATGATGAGCTGGAGAAGTGCCTCCGGAAGTATGTGATGAGAAACATTCTGAAGAAGGTACTGCAGTAACTTCACAGAATTTTATTTTTTTGGCTTGACAGTCTGTGCTTTACACAGCTAGAATTTTTCTGAGGTTCTCCTGATGCTACCGAGGAAAATACAAGAAACCCTGCAGTGGGTAGTTGTGGATCAACTTGTCCACATGGAAAGTTTTTTCCTTCCCCCTCCCTTGGCTTATGACCTGAGACATGAGGGTTTAGATCCCTTCCAAAACTATTGGGTTTTATTTTTAAAAAATCCTTACTATTATAACACTGGATCTTGTCATAATTTTTTGAAATCTGCCGAGTTCTTGACTGCAGGCAATGTGTTCCACAGGCTAATTGTAAGGTGTATGAAAAAGTTTTTCCTTTGTTCCGTTTAAAATTTTAAAGTTTATGGGGAGACCTGGGTTGTAGCAAAGTCACATTGACAGGCTCAGCTCAGCTATCTCCCCCTTTATCCCCTTGGTGCCTAGCCTCATTTCCCACTCCTGTGCTGAAAGGATCATCATCCTGAGACTGGAGAGTGCTTCCCATTGATGGGGGCCCACTCCTTCCTATGGCAATAGCTGATCAAACATCTTTGCCCTCATGGAGTTAGCACCTGTATCTGAGAGCAGAGTCAGCCCAGCTGGAGGAGGGGTATATAGAGTAGAGAATGCTTCCCGCTCACCAGGAGTACAGACTGTTGAGTACATCTGGCTCTTCTCTTTCAGATTGACGACAACCAACCTCTAGAATATTTATCTGAGCTTCGGCCGGTCACAATTGTCTTTGTGAACCTGCAGTTTGACGAAAGAGCCAAAATCTTGCATTTGTGCAAGGCCATCCACGATGCCAATGTGAAGATCTCAGACATCATCCATGTCTTCAGAGGCAAAATCAACAAAGTCTTTATGTTTGACAAAGTGGGTCAGAGCTTCAAGGCAAACATTCCCCTGGGACTCCGGGACTAGTAGGAGGCAGGAGGGACAGTGGCGTTGTCATTAGGGATAGAGAAGGGAAGTGGAGGGCGGGGATCAGGAGGAATGATAAAAAGGTTGGTGCTGAAGAGACTGAGTCTGAGGCGGTGGTGGGGTCTCCCAGAGCATTTTGGGGGTACTGTATGACAGCACTACTCTAACAGGGTGGGTGGGAGAGCTGGAGCACAGTGGAACTGTTTGCCACAGACATTGATACTGATTTGCTCTTTGGAAAAAACGCTCACCCCTCTGGTGTTTTCTTTCCCCTCCCTGGCAGGGCTGCACATTCCTGTGTGTGTTTGGGCTCCCTGGGGATAAGCAGGCTGACGAGAGCACCCACGCCTTGGACAGCGCATTTAAAATCTTCAACTTCTGTTCTGAGAGTCTCATGAAAATAAAGTAAGCAGGAAGGTGCAGTTCTCCATGTTGCCTACCGGGGTGCTATTGGGCTTGTTTGTCATCGAAACTCCCTTGTCCCAACAGGAGGGCCCCCCTACTGGGCAGGAGGCAGTGACATGACAGCTGAGAGACAAAATTTGGGATTAGCCCAGTTTACCTGGGCTCCCACTCACTCTACATGAGCCAGACCTCCTAAGACACCTATGTGCCACTGGAGCAATAGAACCACAGCCTCAGAGGTGATACTGATGGGTGCAGCTAATGGAGCTTTTGTGGTGACTGGCCATGAATCTGGAACCTGCTCAGGATGACCGTGAACCTCAGCACGCTTCAGAGCAAAATGCAAAGCCAACCACCTTCATTGACCTATCCCACAATAGCCCAAGAAACTCCAATCCCCAAGTCCAGTCCCTGCAGAAAAGAGAGAGCAATGTGTCTTTCACTAATGATGCCAGCTGCGCAGGATTTTCAGCTCCATTTGCGTGAGAATGGCAAATTCTTTGAGCTCTAAAGGCATTTTGCCCCTTGCGAGCATTGGTAACAGGACAAAGAGCATGAGCCAAACCCCTGTTGACTGTCACCCCCGACCCCACTGGCCTCTGAAGGACCCATCAAGTCCTTCTTGACTGCAATTGGTGGAGGAGCTCCCTGCTGAAGGGGACCTCGAGGCCTGTCAGCCAGCAGGATTCCAGCAGTGCTTGGAGAGAGCACTTCACCCTCTGCTATCTTCCAGCATGCTCTGGTCCGGTTGCTGAGTTTTTGAGGCCTGTGCCTTGGCACGCAGGCACTGCTGACTTCACCGAGGCTTCAAATAAAACTCCTGCGTGTTTGTGGGACCAGAGCCTCTGTCCTCTTTTTGTCTATAAATGACAAAACCAAACCAAACTCCACTCCCTTTTCACACCACTGGCACTAACCTTGTTGAGTCTTTGTGAAACCTGACTCCCCTTTTCTGCTGGGACGTCTCTCCAGCTCCTGACTCTCCAGCAAGGAGAATTCAGACTGGCACACTCAGAGGGCAGCGTTTATATTCAGCTGGGACCAGTGTGTGATAGCCAGTAAGGGGGGTGTGTGTCTTGTGCTTTGCCCAGTAGCCACTCCTTTTAAGGGGCATGCAAACCATGAAGAGCCAGGGAAATTCAACCAGTCACACATAAGAGAATTAAATTCCAGGTGTGAGTACCCTGCGAGATCAGTGTCCAGGGACAATTACAGTTCAGCAGTTTTCTGCTGTGTGCACCCATTATAAATACGGGAGGCATACACATACCATAGCAGTGGGTGTGGTATAACAGACTGGCCAGCTAGATGATGCAAGGCGGGAGGGCTGAAACTCTACACCCATCTCACCACTCCTCCACCCATGGAAGCATTTTAGGCATGCAGGGTTTCTACTGTGAGCAGATGAATGTGTTCAGAAAATGTGAATACTTCCCTGAACTTTCAGCCAGGGCTTCACCTCCAGTTCCACACCAGGAAATGAGGGTTCAGTTGTGGCTTTGTATTACAGGGAGAACAGGGACTCACCGCCCACAGGGAGGTCAAAGAGACACTGTGCCTGTGGAGTTGCCTAAGGAATGCGGCCTCTGTGGCACAGTTGCCACCTGGGCTCCCTTTGGCCTGGGGTCAGCTCTGCTAGCTGGGGTGGAGAGCAGCTGGGGCTGCGGCCCATCTCTCTGGGGAGGCTAGTTCCAACAGCAATGGTAGCTCATGGCATTCTGCACTCCGGGAAGCACAAGAACTGTCATTACATGGGACGTGCGTGAGGGAAGCTCCTTGCCCTCTTCTCCATCCCTTTCGCGTGCACACAGAGCTGCACACAGGCTGTTGGGAGACCTAGCTGGCTGATGTGGGGATAGTCAATACAAATTAGCACTACAGGAGTGGGGGTGGGGAGAGGGTGCGTGAGCAGATGTGGCAAGAGGGACTGGACATTTGGGATTGCTGACTCCATGTTGCTCTCATTGCTTGCTAGGCTAGTTTCCATCGGGGTTACCAGCGGGCCAGCGTTCTGCGGAGTAGTTGGCCATCGTGTAAGGCATGAATACACAGGTACAGTCTGTTTCTCTGGTCCTGTGCATGTTTGGTATCCCCTGGGTATCTACAGAGTGTGTAAAAGCAGCAAAGAATCCTGTGGCACCTAGCATGAGCTTTCGTGGGTGAATGTGACAGAGTGTGTGTGTACGCTGTGTATTTTTGCTGGTGGAGGGGTATATATGCATGGATACATATGGAACTGTCCACAGGAGGGTGGGCGGGAGCTCAGTTAACTTTTCAGTGCCCATTTTCTTGCTCTCTCCACCACACAGTCATTGGCCGGAAGGTGAATCTCGCTGCTCGGATGATGATGTATTATCCGGGGTTAGTGTCCTGTGATGCAGTGACCTACGCCAACTCCAGGCTGCCTCATTACTTCTTTGAAGAGCTCCCCCAGGCTGAGATGAAAGGAGTTGTGAATCCTGGCGTGGTCTATCATTATCTTGGCATCAGTGAGAAAGCGTAAGTGCCCCTGTGACATCATGCTAAGAACACTCAGAACTGTGAGCCACTGTTACCACTCTGCCTTAGCAAGAGCAAGAGCTTTGGTGCTGCTAAGCTGTGTGGCAGGTCCTTGACACACCAGTCTGTCTGCCTTGCCAGCAAACTCCTCAAGACTCTGCCAGTCTAAACATTGGCTTGCTGGTAACAATCAGTGAGTCCCAGCTGCCAGGTTCTCCAGAAACATCTCCCTGCAGCATCCAGTCCCCCTCACTTTATGCTCACTGCCTCCAAAGAGACAGAGCACACACCAGCCTGTTAAGTGAGCTGAAGCCTCACACTTCACTTTAATACACACAGCACTGAGATAGTTTTGTAATAAAGTAAGACAAAGGTTATTCACAAAGCCCTTGGGTTTAAGTGATACTAAGCAAGGGGAAAAGAGACAGGCAAGGTCACAAACAAAACCAATCAAAACACACTTTCTAATGATGAAAATTGAATCTTAGCAAGTTGCAATCTTTGCCTAAGCAGTTTCTCACTTACATTGTGTTTCCAGCAGCTCTTGCCTTTCAGGCCAAGAGAATCCAGCTTTCATAGGCTCTAAAGGTGCTGTACTCTACTCTCCCCTCAGTGATAGAGAACTAAAAGGTCTTTTTGTTCCCCTTATATTACTCAAAGTCCAGAGTCTTCTCCCCCGTTTGTTTAGCTTGATGTCTTTGTTTTCCTTATATGTAAATATACTTCCATTGTCCTCTGCTGGTAGCCCAGCTGGTCAGACAGGTAAATACACATGCCTTTGCCTAGGGCAGGCTGGGTTTTTATGCTCTACTTCCCAAACACTTTTCATGAATATATTTCCAGCACACATCTATAACTCTTTGTACCCAACCTGTACATACATCACACAATGATTTTTGGGACCAGCAGGGCACCAGGTTACATACGATACCTTTCATGACACCTTTGAGATATATATCATGACAACAGTGTGTTGGGACAATGAGTATGTCAGACCTGATGTGAGTTACAGTGGGAGGGTGGGGGGGCTCTGCTATTTGGCACTGAGGGGCTCCAAGAGTCACACCTCCATTTTACAACGGTGGGATGGGGGTGATGAGAGGGCAAATTTCCTTTGACCAGCACAAAGGGGGTGTGTGCTGTCCTGTCTGTTCAAAGCCACAATGTGCATCATCCTTGCTTGAATCCAGAGCATCAACTCAAGGCAATTTAGTCAAGGAGACAAACAGCGGCTTGGACAGCAAATAGCTCAGTGTAAAAATACCTTCAACTGGCATATCTTCAATCAATCCACATGTTTGAAAGAATGGGTAACTATAGTGTCTCATTTGCATCTCTCTCCCACTCCCATACCAACTCCAGCTACTAGGAGACTGGGAACTGCACCATGGAAATGTAGAAGCGTTCTGTTTCTCCATACACCTAGAACAGCCCTGTTCAGATTAAGGGGCACAACAAAGTAAAAAAGAACAAAAGTAAAGTCTCCATGAGGTAGCACAGTTTGGGTCCCTTCTTTGGAACATGCTGCATCAGCTGTGCTGTCAGAAATTTAAAGGCACAGTACAAAAAAACCCCCAAATTCATAGCAACTGTGGTGTAGCTAGCTAGTATTGAGTTCAGAGACCAAGTTGCATGTGTTCTGTTTTTTCATATATCTTGATACCTCCTTTCATTAACAGCTGTTTATACAAGATCTGCCTTGCTCTCATTGTCCAAATCCAAGGCTCCATTCCTACAAGTTCCTCTATGTGGAGGGAGCCCCATTAAAGTCAGTGGGAGTCCGTATGTGGGGAGCAATATGAAGGAGTCAGGCCGTTGTTAATGTATAGCTTGCTAAAGAGAGATTTTAAAAAGCAGCGCAGTAGCTCAGAGTAATCATCGATTTCATCCACCTTCTTACTTATTAATCGCTTTACTTTCTTTTTTCCATGACATGTTTACAGAAGCTCTTATTCCCCTTACAGCCTTTGCCTAGTATTAACTCATTCTGCTTTTTTTGCTTTCCTTATCTTTTCCTCTGCAGGCTTTATTGAATCTGTCTATTCCTACTTGTCTCTCATCTCTCGCCCATTTGCAGTACAGAATTGTTGGTTACCTTCAGATCCTTGAGCAGTCTCAGGAAGCCAGGCTGGTAGGCATTGCATTGCATTGTTCTTTACCAGAGAAATCGTGGGTTGTGCTGTGCCACATTTCCTTCTTGGCTTTCCAGTTCTCACCGATGGATTTTAATACACCCTCTCATTACACCAGACTCATTAGGCTCCTTAATTATTGATGTTCCTCTAGTGCTCTTCTGAAGGGAAACCCCCATGACACTACTTCACCCCATCTCAACTTGAGCTTCTGGGTGCAGGAGGCTAGGAATAATGAAACCCTTCTTGGAAGCAGGGCTTGGATTCAGAGAAAGTGGGCAGCCCAGCTGCACCCCCATTCATTCTGACCAGGAGTATTTTCGCTCTTTAACTGCAGCTTTCCTTTCTCTTCCTCCTTGCAGAATGATTGGCAAAGCGTATTTCACCAAGAAGAGGTCTGAGTATTACCCCTTACTGGGTAGGTGGACAGAGCTCTTCGGAACTCCAGTCGGTTTGTCATTAGGAACCTGTGGAGCAGTTGTTGCTGCTGGGAAGAGGATGCCCAAGGAAGAGATGGATGTGGGGGGAAATGTCTGAGGGGGACCCACTACTTGAGGATATTAAGTGACTGACCATTGGGATCATTCAGAAATGTAAAGCTCTGAGATGTGGTCAGGATGCTCTTAAAGATACAGGGTCTTTACACTGAAGTTGTGGTGGTTGATACTGCAGGTCTTATATGGTGCTATGGACTGCAGGATCTATCCATGGTCAGACAAGAGTATGGAATACATGTTTGCAGTGTTGTTGTAGCTGTGTTGCTCCCAGGATAGGAGAGAGACAAGGTGGGTGAGAGAATAATAGCTTGTATTAGACTAGTTCCTGTTGGTGGAAGAAACTGAGGCCATGGCTACACTTGCAAATTTGCAGCGCTGCAGCAGGGTATGAAAACACACCCTCTCCAGTGCTGCAAATTGCGGCGCTGCAAAGCGCCAGTGTGGTCAAAGCCCCAGCACTGGGAGCGCGGCTCCCAGCGCTTTACGTTATTCCCCACAGGGAGGTGGAGTACGGACAGCGCTGGGAGAGCTCTCTCCCAGCGCTGGCGCTTTGACTACACTTAGCGCTTCAAAGCGCTGCCGCGGCAGCGCTTTGAAGTGCAAGTGTAGCCATAGCCAAACTTTCCAGCAGAGGTGTTAACTGCCCACTTCATTTTAAGTGGTCTCATGCAACATGTGTGATCTCCTTATGCTTAACCATCTGTATGTAGCTGTGATGCTCTGGTTACCTTCCCCAGACCTGAAGAGTAGCTCTGTGAGACTTGAAAGCTTGTCTCTTCCACTAGCCAAAGTTGATACAATAAAGATATTCCTCATACTCACCACCTTGTCTCTAAGGAATACATGCACATTCTTACCCCTCATATCCACTCCCTTTGTGTCTTTGATTAGCATCTTTTCACTTTACTGACAAATGGGGTTGAAACAAAATGCTAGATTCCAGCACCCCAATACTGGGTGAACCCCACCTCATCTCTAAGCTTTAATCCTGTTGCCCTGTAGGAGCTGATGAATCTCCTGGTTGTCAGGCTGGTAAGGAGAGATGTAAATTATACTTCCCTGTGCCAGCTACAGTGAATGTAGCTCAGGGTCTGTAAAGGAGACTGGATACACATCTGAAGAATCATAGAATCATAGAATCTCAGGGTTGGAAGGGACCTCAGGAGGTCATCTAGTCCAACCCCCTGCTCAAAGAAGAGTGACACTGGGTATTGGAATAAACAAGAGGTTGTGTGAGGATAGGAATAATGTGGTCACACTTCTTTGTGTATGTGGGGGGAGGGTAGCAGCGGTGTGCTGGAATCTGGACAGTCGGGTTTGGGAATATGCTAGAGAGGGGAGCTGCACTTATCAAAATGAGTGGGGAGAAAGTGATAGATAAAGATTGCAGCAGAGGTGGAAATGAACCAGTGACTTGTGTATGCATTTCCGATATGGGTGGAAACATGCTGCCCCTGCTAAGCAAAGAGGGAAAGGGACATGCATTGGTCTTTGCTTTCGTAAAGTCACTCATTGTTTCTTAGGTCGGGAAAAAGAGCTTGAAATCTATGACATTTTATTGAAAGGATTTGTGGGGTCTACAGAAGGCCGCGTCATAATGTATGAAGGCCTTATGGGGTGTGGAAAGAGCCAGTTACTTGCTGAAATTGCCTACTTAGGTCAGGAGGCTGGCCACAGGTAAGTGCCTTTAAATTCACTTTGATACACCTGACCCCCTGTGGCCCACACACCTCTGCCCCTGCATCGTGATCCTGTGCTGCAACATTCCTACAGAGACTGCAATAATGCCAAATGCTATGGAGGCTTTGTGAGGCTGGCACAGACTGAGACGGCCAAATGCCTGTCTAATTGGCTGAAAGCTGACCTCTAATGGCTTAAATGAGCCCTGCATGGGGGAGAGGAGCTTTTAGTAACTTCCTCCTTTAGTACAACTATTATTTCACGTACAGGAATAGCCAGCACAGTCACAGGGGCGATGAAATAACCAGTGGTCCAATCGTACCTATCAATGCCAGCCTACAGCTCTAATTCCTCATTTAATAAATGAGGCAGTCTGAAAGATTCACTTATGGTTGGATGGGTCCTTTTGTGATTCAAAGGATTAACCTCACCTGCTCTTTGACTAAATGTGGCCTCTTGTCCAGTTGATTTGTTGAGCTATCCACCTCCCATGAATCAGGAGGAATAGCCGTCCATCTGTTTTCTGGCAACATATGGGAAGTGTGATTTCTGGGAACCTCAAAACTAGCAGGGCATAAAAATGCATCAAAAAGAGATGCCGCTGGCTATTTCTCCCATCCATCCTATGAGAGATTCCTTGGTTGTGGCTATCATGACCCAGATCAAGTCAGATTCATGTTTCAGTGCTATTCAACTGAGATGCTAAAGAGGAAACATGTCTAGCAAGACAGTGTATATGGGAAAGCTGCTTAAAAAAAATTGGGAGGGCATTCTACAAATTTGTTTTATTAATTCTCCCCTCATTTTTCCCCCCTTTAATTTGAAAATTCAAAATTTGAAATATTTTGATCAGCTCAATACTTGGTTGAAAGCTGGGGAAAGATTTCCATGAAAATTGTCCATATTAACAAAAAAAAGTCCTTTTTACTTTTCAAATTTCAACATTAAAAATGTTGAAATTTCAAAATTCAAAAGGTTTTGATCAGCTTTTCATGGGCTAATGCAACTTTTGAACTGTGGATAAAAGCTCATAAGTGTGCTGTTTTTTTTCCCCAAGAGAAATGGACAGACTTTTAAAATGTCATTAGTGAAGGGCTGGGAGATGGCCCATCACTAAGAAAAGGCATTTTTGGATGCATGTGATATGGCAATGAGAGCAGCTCTAATGGGATGGATGCTCACGGATATGTCTGGTTGCATGTCTTTTGATGCAGGATGACTTTAGAGTCCAGGGGAATGCATAGACTTGAACTGAAAGCAGCCAGGTGCTTTTGACAAGGGTGTGTTCTCCAGAAGACAATAAACAGATTGATCAATCTGTACTCTGACAGTAACCCAAAGGGGTGTGGTTAGAAAAGGTGGTTGGAGATCAGTTCAGGGCTGTTAATCTTTTGTGTTCCTCAAAGAAAAGCGAAAAATGGAGAGGCTGAGTTCTGGGGTTAGGTTGTTTTGCACCAGCCACGGAGGAAACAGAGACCAGGAGACATTGCTCAAATCCTTTGCTGATTCTCAGCCATTTATCCATAAAAAAAATCAGGTGCTGAGATGTCTTGTAGTTGTCTTGGAGGTTGATCACAAAGGGCTGAAGAACCCTGGTTCCATTATTTCTTCTTCATTTGGAAGCTTTTTCTATGTGTCTAGATGTCCATGTGGTAAGTGGTAGGTTTGTGTTTCTGTAATTCTTTCTCAGAATGTGCTGGCTCTTCCTGACTCCCCATTAGAACTTCCTTATCATTTCTCTTCATTTTAACCATGCAGGGTTGTTGCTATGGAGCTGACGAAGGTAAATGTGCAGCAGAAATTTTTTGCCATCCGGACACTCATGGCCATGTTTCTGGGGATTGATGCCTGTAAAACTCATGAGGCAAGAGAGCACATCCTCCAAGGCAAACTCGGAGGTGTGGTAGAAGAGGCCTACTATTGCCTCCTGAATAACATCTTTCTTGTTAAGGTAATGGAGAAAGCCCTCACTGTCTGGGGGGAAAGTCTGTCTGTGGAATTGAGTTCTGTTATTTACCTTGCTTCACACCAATTCGGCATCTCAGCATTTTTTATTCTTACCCTGAAATTGCACACTGGCTCAAAGGTGTGAATTCTCATGAAATTCAACACAGTTGTTATAATTGGGATATACAGGGTGCTGGGAATGGCTGCAGAAATGATTGCTCCTAGATCTGCATGGAAGAGTTAGTGGCATCATGCTGTCGATCTGATGCCATCCACTTCACCTGTCCTACTTCCTCACTTTTATTCTGGGATTGGCCTTCTAGCAGTCATGAGGCTGACCTGTTTGGTGAGCCTGAATCCTAGTCTGTGCACACATCCTGGACTTTGTTCCTATACATTCTAAAGGATATTCACAGAATGTTGGCCATCTGCAGCTACACGGGAGTGTAGCAGGGTGGTTACCCTGCTCCTGCCCTGAAGGGCTTAAAACAGCCCTGGGGGAAGGTTGTGGCTGGGGGCTGCTAAACTGGGCTGATTGGGAAGTGGCTGCAGCTGGGCCATGCCCCAGTCAGGCCACAGCTGGCCTGTATAAAGAGGCTAGGAGCCAGGAGCTCAGCAGTCTTCCTCTGCCTGTAGTGGGAGAAGGGCCTGGCTGCAGGGAGCTAGAGACAGGGTACCTGAGTGAAGCAGGGCTGGGGAAAGGCAGAGGAGCTGGGGAGCTCCAGCCTGGAAAGCCCCAGGGTGTGGCCTAGCAGAAGGCAACAGGTATTGGGGGTTGCAGAGGGCATCCCAGGGGTAGGCCAAGGCAGCAGGTCCAAACCCAATCTTGCCAGTGATGAGTAGGCTGATACTGCAGTCTGTCCCAGGGTGTGGGGCTAGATGATGACTGGCAGTAGCCTGATACTGAGGTGAGGTGGGGATAGGGGAGACCCTGAGAGAAAGGGGTTACTGCCAGGGGAGGGACATGGGAGCCAGAGGACAGTTGGATCACCTGGAACTGGAATGAGCTAATTCCCGGAACAGACCAGCAGGAGGTGCTGCAGGGGTGAGTCCGCACATCTACAAGTAGGAAGGGAAGCAATTCCGCACAGACTTTTTATTTTTGTGTGTGTGTGTGTAAATGTGATATATGGTTGCAAGAAATAGCCCTTACTCATCCCAGGAACAACTTTGAAGGCAGCACTTGGGGAGTTGGGGGTTCAGATGGGGGGCTTAGGGCACTTACAGAGCAGTTAAGAGAATGGGTGGATATTAATCAGGAGTGGAGAAAAGTTGAATGTGGAGGGAAAGATTCACCCTGGTAGCTGCACTGGTTGCCATAAAAGTAAACGGGGGAGTTCATTTCTTGTTCTCCACACTTCAAAGATTTGCTTTTGCTGTCTGTCACTGCACAGCATGGAAACATCAAATTTCAAAAGAGGCCTAATAGGAAAAAGGTGTCATGGAGGGTGAGGCTTCAAAAATGGAAGCTGGGTGAAATGTGCAGGCTCGGCAGCCCTGGAGAACGAAACCCTTCTCCTTATCCACAAAATTCCCATAATGGCGGAGTGAGCCTGCTGTACACACACAACTTCCCCCCTCTGCTCTGAAAGGACCACCTCTCTGGGTGAGAGGGCAGTTCAGCTATCACAGCCCCTCCAGTTTTTTGCCTGTCCACTGTCAGTCAACCAGAGTCAACTGAATCACAAGGGAAGTCAATGCCTATTGACTTCAGTGGGGCCAGGATTTCACTCATAGTTCCTCTGCTGTAGGCACCCTCCTACCAAGAGCTGGACTAAGATCAACAGTTTATTTCACATAGGTCACCAAAGACCTGTCAGGCAATACTTTAATTGTTCAGCTGGACTTAGACAGAGGACCTAGAAGTAGAGGCCTTGGTATATTCACGTACACATGCCCTAGATGATGCAATCCCTGTGTGGAACAGATAGACACTGAGATGAACATGTGTGTCTCACTAGGCTGGACATTTCAATCAGGTCTTTTCCCATGAATGTGTATATCATGAACAGGAACGCTGCCTCTTCTGCTAACTGTTCTCATTTTTTTCTGACTAGTTTCCCATCTCTGCAGAGGTTTCCAAAATGGATAATGAAACAAGGACAGAGGAGATAGAACTATTTCTTGTGAAAATACTACAGAAGGTGAACCACTCTCTTTATTGTGAAATAGAGAGAAATGATTCCTGAGACTGGACTTGCAGATTTTGCTAATGAGCAGCTGGTTAGCAGGCTGGGAATACAGTGTACCCCGGTCATTTTCCTTATGTCCTTATCCTCTCTATCCCTCCTCAATCCTAATTCCTGTCACCTGCATTCGCTGTGTGATGTCTAAAGCTAGAGGGCAGGAACTATGTCTTTCTGTATCACCGAGTGCACTTTCTGGCCCTTCTCAGATTCAGATTATGGGATGGATTCTCCAGGAAACTGGCTCATGCTTTGTCCCAAAGCTTGGATCTCCTCCCAAAATGCACCACCTATACCCCCAGAGTGGAAAAACATAAATAACCCCCTTTTCCAAAAGAGTTTAATCATCTTGGGTGACATTGTCCCTGGTGTGCAGGGACACAGCCCTCTTCCACGTGCATGAATGAAGTGGGATGAGCTGGCTGGGAGGAAAGCTCTGGACCTTGTCTCCTCCCTAGTCAGCACAGAAGGTCACGTTAGAGGTGGTCAGGGGGTCAGGCCATGGGAGGAGCCATGGATCCATGTGTATGCAGAGCCCCGTATCCTATCTGGTTGGAGTAGCAGTCACAGGGGTGGGGGTATGACACCCCTGGCCCTGGCCTGAAGGCAAGATATATGTAACTGAAGCAACACCTTATTCAGGCAATTTTTTGCCCTTTTTTAGGCAGTGGAGAAAGACATTCTCATTGTTGTCATTGATGAAGCCCACTTCATTGATCCTGCATCATGGGAATTTCTGGACAACTTGCTCTCCAGGATCCCAGTGTTTATGGTCATGTCTCTATCTCCTCCCAGCCGCCAAGCACGGCTGCCTTGTGTCTCTGCTGTAAACATCATTAACAGCGCAAAGACCACCTACGTTCAGCTGCGGGAGCTAAAGCCCTCTGTGATCCTGCAAAAAGCCTGCCAGGACCTTGGGGTGGTCAGCATCCCCCGGGAGTTAGAAACGTAAGTGATAGGCACCTGATCTGTTCTCTTAGCTGCAAACCAACCTTTCTCAGCAAAACAGAGGGGAGCAGGTCCATAAAGGAGGAACCAAATGGCTCATGGCCAAGTGACTGACTCTGTAGGGTCCATGAAAGCAGGGTCAAAACAGCCCAATAGCCTAGCACCTAGTAAAACATGGTTGGCCCTAACTGAATGCTGTTCCATCTAGTGGCCTGGCAAAGATTCACTGTAGCCTAGTAGATAGATCACTGGATTGGGACTGAGGCTTATTCCTGGCTCTGTCACTGGCTTACTAGGTGACCTTGGGCAGGTCATGTTGTTTCTCTGTCCCTTAGTTTCCCCATCATAAAATGAAGATGATTATACTGACTCTGAAAAAGCACTGATGAAAAGCACTATAGAAAGTCCAGGTATTATTGTTATTAACACATATCTCTTGGCTTGTCACTGCCTTCTAATGTTCTGGCTTGCAAATACATCCCAGGGTGGTTGCTCAGGGGATCTCTCGATCAGTTTGCTCCTAGGCAGAGAGCTAAGGTGGTACCATCCATCCCCTCTGTTGTGGTGAAGAGTGGTGAGCACAGAAGGCTAAGATGTGAACTTGACCTTTGTTTCCTGTCCCACCATTCAGCAGTCAGGTGTGAGTGCACCTTAGTACAACAACTGCCCTGTCAAAATCCCTTCAACTACTCACTCAATGCAAAGAGGGAAAATACATTCTGAGTTGTTTGAGTTCTGACAGGGAAGCGGCTCTGCATTGGGACTAGTCTGACTGGAGTGTTTATCAGAGTCCTTTAGAGGGAAGGTGGTCAGAATTTTTTGCTGATATTAAAGGTCTACCCCTTTGGGGAAGGGAAAGAAAGGCTAGGTTTGCTGCTGGGTTTCAGGTCAACATGGTCAGAGATTATTCCAGCTCTTTAGGCAAAGGGGTTGGCACAGCAGGGGAGGGAAGGTGAGGCAGCAAAGGTTGGGGAAATGCAGTTTTCTGACTGGGGTTGTCCCAGGAATCAATGGGGGCTGAGGCGGAGCAGCTCTAGACAGGTTCAGCAGTGGCATGTCTGGCTTGCAGAGCTTGAGAGGGTGTCTTGGCCTGTCATGAGGGTGCAATGTGATTCAGTCGGCCTCAGAGTTGGATGGAAGGAAGCTGAGGAGGAGCATAGAATCAGGCAGTGGGGACAGGTGAGGGAGAAGAAACCAACAGAAATCTTCAGTCTCCCATCCCCTAGGCAGTCTGGGATCCAGTTGGTCCAGTGATGGGGCCCATAGTCCTCAGCAGTCTGGGTGAAGCCTGGATGTCCTCAGAGTAATTACCAGAGCCCACAAACAAAGGTAAAATCCTCACAGTAAAGCATAAGCTTTCTGGAGTAACCCCCCGCCATCAAGTGCCAGTGGCTCCTACACCTCTTCTCAACATGTCCCACAGGGGGCAGGTGGTGACTTACCCACCCATCTATCTTCATTATTCCAGCCAGCTGAACACATCTGCCAGTACCTCAAATTTGGGCAACTCCTTCCAGTTCTAGACTCTTTCTGCCTATTTCTATATCCATTTGTGACCTGCTGAGAGTCCTCAGTGTTGTATCAGCAGTTCCCTTTTCGCGTAGGTAAAACCCAGTCTGTACTAGGCTTCCATCTCCAGTTTTATAAACAGACTTAGCTAACGTCTATCTCCAGGTTGCCCTTTCACCCATTCAAATTGCAAAGCTAAAAATTCATTAAACCTTATTTGATACCTTCTTTCAGCTAAAAGCAATCAACTAAAAAAACCTGCACAGTGCATTTTAAAATGTTATCCTTATTGGTTTTTCCATTTTACTACTGTAATACAGGTGGCCATGCCCATACTGTTTCCATATTTGCTAAGATACTAAAGCTAAGCATGGCACAAAAACACTGGATGTTTTTTCTAAAAGATATGCTCTAGTTCCAACAGGAATTATTTCAGGGAAATTCTATGGCCTGTGTTCTACCATCCCATATATTAATCAGGCAGTGAGACTAGCTGATCACAGTGGTTTCTTCTGGCCTTAGAATCTGTAAATCAATGAAACATCCGGTAATGAGCAGACTTGGGGGATATTGTGCCAAAGGAAGCTTTACTGACATTTTGAGTCTTTGCAATTCAAGTGGCTGAGAGGCCGCAAATGTCATAGTAACAGGTCAACAGATATTGGCCGAGCCTGTTTATAATGTTGCAAACCAAAAGCCTGGTACAAAATAGAGAGATTTTCAAAAGAGCAACCGGAAGTTAGATGCCTAACTGCTGTATGTGCCTAAGCAAATCTTACCCTCCTCCTGGTTTTGTATAAGTACTGTAGAAGGGACCCTTAAAATAACTCCAAGGACTCTCATGTGACCCCCACACTGGTGTAACCATAGGATCCTAGATTCCATTGTGTGCATTGACTGAAGCAAGGAGTCTCATGGGGAAGAGGGGGACAGTAATTCATTAAAGATTGAATCATAGTGCGTATGCACAATTAAAGTTGCATGGTTGAAATCAATGGGAGCTGCTGGGTGCTCAGCACTTTTGAAATAATTAGGCAATTTATTGAAGTGCCCAAATATGGATTTAAGAGTCTCACTTTAGGCTCCCATTTTTGAAAAATCTTGGCGTTTATTTATATTATGGTAACACCTAAGGGTGCCAGTCAGGATGAGGGCTCCAGTGTCCCTGCCCTAAAAACACCAAGACTGTATGTTACAACAGGTAGCCAAAGAGGGTGGTGGTGGAGGAAATGGGAGGGTGAGAGTTAATCAAACAATGGGGAGGGATAGCTCAGTGGTTTGAACACTGGCCTGCTAAACACAGCTCAATCCTTTAGGGGCTCAATCCTTGAGGGAGCCATTTAGGGAACTGGGGTAAAAAAAAATCTGTCTCGGGATTTGTCCTGCTTTGAGTAGGGGGTTGGACTAGATGATTTGCTGAGGTCCCTTCCAACCCTGAGATTCTATGGTTCTAAGTACATTTTAGCACAATGAACAGTGCTTATGGCTTGCCATCTGCCTAGCCAATGTCAACTGGCAGTATCTTGCAGGCATAAAGGCAGAGGTGACTTTTAAGGAGGGATTTGAAGAAGGAAAAGATGGGGACTAGATGGTCTTTGCCAGGGAGCTTTTCCTGCGACTGATAGGGCTTTATGGGAGAAAGGAGGAAGGTGTTTAAGGAAGAGGCTGGCTGTGACGGGTTGAAACTCTGCAGGAAGATGGTTTCACCTATGTGATGAGTTAGCAGAGAATATTTAGTCTTGACAGGAGTCCAGTTTTAGTAACCTAGTTGCTATTAGTAACATTTAAAAACAAACATGGGGCCAGATCCTCAGCTGTTGTAAACGACCATAGCTACGTTAAGTGCTGATTTACAACTGACTGTCATTTGAATATTGAGATGCTTTCCTAAGAGCCTGACCCCCTGCCCTGCTGCTCATTCACCCCACAACACACTCTGTATCTTCAGTATAGCCCTGCAATCTACCATGTAGGAGGCATACAGGACACTTGATGCAGCCTCATCCATTTCAACTGCAACCTTAGATGTTGTTAAGGCACCTGTCACCATGGTGTCTACGTAGCTACCATCCCCAACATCGTCTAAGGAGAATAACAGTCCATTATTTTAATGGTCAGTGATAGTTTTGCCTCTCTTTAGGTTCTTGATACAGAGAAGCCATGGGATCCCATTTTACTGCGAGGAGTTGCTGCGGAACCTCCATTTAAACAACATGCTCATCTTCCATCTGTGGGAGGAGGAGGAAGAAGTAGATGATGAGTGGGAGGGCCTTTTCAGTAAGCTACTTGTCATTAACTCATCACTTGGTTACCTGGTCTGTTCATTCCCTCTGAAGCACCTGGCATTGGCCACTGTTGCAAGACTGGCTACTGGCTAGATGGACCTTTGGTCTGACCCAGCATGGTCGTTCTTATGTTCTTAAATGCCATAGCCCACTGTATACTGTATAGTGACTCACCCTCCCAGGCAGTTCTCATCTTTCTGGGAATGTTTGTTGGCCTGGCACTGGTTGCTGGAATTGAGGGAAGGAAGGAGGGTGCAAGGGACAAAGAGGAGATGTGCTGAGGGAAATGGAAAGAGAAGCTGCACAAGCTAGGAAAGGAGGAGAGACTGGGGTCAGGGGAGGCGGCAGAGGGTAAGTGATGTACATTGAGCAACACTTGGCTAGGCAGCAGTAGAATGCTGGGTTGCAGGGTTCCATTCCTGTCTCCAGGAGGGGAGTGAGGTTGAGTGGTTAAAGCATGGGACTGAGTTAGAACTCTTGGATGCTATTTGTCCCTGACAAATGTCTATTGCTGCTCCAAATCTTTGGGACACTGAAACTGCTCAAAAAGAGGGCAGGTGGAAAATATGCATTTTTTTAACATTGACAAAACTGCTGAACTATTTTAAGTCTTAACTTTTCAAAAAAACAAATCTGAGGCAGAGACCAAGCACGTAAAATTTCAGTCCCAAAGCTTAATGCCTAACAAAGTTATAAGTCACTGAAAAAGAAGGTTATAATGCAATTTGTTAGCAACCTTAAAAGATTTTCGCTATGTGCTACCCCTCTAATAGTGAATAGTTATAGTTTCCCATAATAGAATATGCTGCCACCCAGTGAAATGAAAAAGCAACATATTTAAAACATTAAAGGAAACACTTTCCTACTCAGCACACAGTTAATCTGTGGACTAATTGATACAAGATATTATGGTGGCAAATATCTTCCAACCAAAAGATTTTGATATTTATGAGAATGGTATCACTTGCAGTTATACTAGCTAAGATATGAGAAATGTAGGGGATAGATTCTTAGATATGTTGTTCAATATTCAGACAAAATACATTTGCCTGAAAACCAAACCAAACCCAGCACCTATGTCCATGTTTTTGATTAATAACATTTGATGGACATGCCTGGCTTGATAAATGGGTAATCAGAATAATACAATCACTAGAAACAAAATGTCTTGCATAGTGCAAAGGTAACACCCTGTTAAAAACAGAGAGATTTGATGATATATTGCTGTATGTTTCTTTAAATAAAAGCTGTTGTAAACATCAAAACCAAAATGATGATAATTCAATGGCAATGATTCTGTAAGCCTTTTAAAACTTCCTAAATAAATAAGGGGTAAGAGAAAAATAGCAGCCCAGCTCCTGCAGGCCATAAACGAGCCGTTTACTTCCTGGGATTAGGCTGGTACTTCCCCACATATTAGTGCCAAATTTCCATAAGGGAAGAAGAGTTACGGTTTCCTCCTAAGCAGCTGATGGGGCTGGGATACTGGCCTGGATGGACCATTGATCTGATTTAGTCTGAGAAATCTAGGAGATCCCTTTGGGCAGGGATCAAACACGAAAGCTTTGGCCCCCAGAAGAGCCGGCCTTGGAATGTTGCAATTAAGTAGAAATGCAACGGAACCGTTTTGCATTCTGGGTGATAGAGTTTACTCTCACACCAAAATGGCTATAATGGCTGTTCCCATTAGATCTTGTGAAGTATTGTTTTGCTTTGGTTATATTTAAAAAGCAAACAAATTAAAATGTGAGTTCTTGTAATTGTTTTTTCTCCTCTTTCTCTCCGTGCAGCCAATGCCATCAAGGCCATCCCCTCCAAAACGGAATCGCTTTCCAGTTCAGACAATGTCTTGTACATTTGCACCATTCGCCAGAATGTTAAGTTGCAAAATATTATGCTGCCCCCTACCTTAAAAGGTGAGGGTCTGATCCTGATGTCTCCAGCCAGTGGGGACACAATGTTTCTGTTCCTTAAGGGCAGCAGTTAAAGAGGGCCTGGGAGCTTGAATGTGGCAGACAGCGCAGGTCTGAACTTTGGAGCAAAGCAGAGATGCATGAGTCTGAGCTCTGCAGAATAGGCCAGACCTTCCAATTAGGCAAGAAGTATGTGTAGTGGTTCATTACTCTCAAGTGGGGATGGAGGCCACTCCGCCTCACTACAGGCAGGTAGTAATCAATAGTCTATGGCGAAGTTCTGGCCCTTGGGGAGGAAGACGGGGAGGATAAAGCACAGGCAGTCTATGGCCCACAACCTCCTGGCTGGGACAGAGCAAAAGCAGGCAAGTGCAGACCATCCGGTCTAAGGTGGGTAGACTGCCACCCCAGAGATGGGGTTGGCAGCAGTGGATAGGGAAACCCAGGCCCACCCTACTCCACCGGGTTCCAGCCCAGGGTCCTAACAGTGGTGGGGAATCCTTGGGGATTCTCATCTGTCTCCCCTGACCGCAGGGCGCAGCTCCACTTAGGGCCTAGTCTGCAGGGCCATCCTTAGGATTTAATGGGCCCTACGCAGTATTATTAAACTGGTGCCCCTATGCCCAATGGGGGGGAGGGAAAGGAAGCAGCAAAAGATACCGACCCACCTGGCCTGCCTCACGGCGGCAGAGAGTCACAGTTCCCTGCAGAGACCCCTGAACCCTCTCCCTCACACAGAATGTGAGGCACCGGCACATTCGGCTCTGTGAATACAGCCCCTGCCTAAGGAGACTGCAGTGCACGCTGGGTGTGCAGGAGCCAACCCCCTCTTACCTGCTGTCATGGGCCATGGGTGAAGCTGTCCCTTGGGAAGGCTAGCTTCCCAGCCTCTTCTGCCTGTGGCCCCACCCATACTCCACCCCTGCTCTGCCCGAGGCCCTGCCCCACTCCATCCAGGCCCCGCCCTCTCCCCACTGTCTCTCTCCTCTCTTCCCTCCCTCATCCTGCTCACCCCCTTCCAGCCAAATCCCTGAACCCAAATGAAGCAAATGACATTTGAAAAAAACACTCTTCTGCAATTTCGTTCTGAAGAAAATGGGGCATGTTTTCCACTGCATGCCAGATGGTGCAGAGTGGACATGCAGAATGTACCTAATTAAAAGCACTAAACTTGGGAATGAAAAATGTCAGTCACAGGTTTTTTGATATACCTTGAAGTTTGTCAGAGATTTATTTGCAAAAACTTTGTAGTAAGGGCGAGTCAGCTGTCTTGCTGAATACAACATTAAATATTATGGAATACATGATGCAGCTCTTCTCTGATTTACATTTTCTTAATCAGTATTTCTAAGCTGATTTTATATTTTAAATATACTTCTAAACCTTCATAAAGTAATCATTCCAGATTACTACATATTTAACTCACTGAAACAAAAACATTGTTTTAAATTAATCAGTTACAGCAGTTTAGTGTGTTCATAACAATGTTCATTGCTTTTAGAAAAAGGGAAAACTAATTTACTTTGTGTGATCTCCTTAACAACAGACATGTTTATGAAATTTCACCAACTTTAAAATATATGTTTCCAAAGATTTTAGGCATAACAAAGGATGTTATATCTTACTAAGTATTGATTTTGCTGGCGGGTTCTCTTAAAACTAGTTCATCATATAGTCAGAAGTAAAGAAAGGGAAACTCTTTGTCCAGCTATCTGGAAGGAAAGGGGTGTTGTCCCTTTAAGGGCTCTCTTCAACTGTGGGTGTGGGGGCATATGAAGGGAGAAAGGGATGGACAGAAAGGACAGGAAGACTTTGGAAGCAAGTTTTTTTTACTATAGTAATTAAAATTAAAATGTGTATTTTAGATAAGGGTGGTCTTTTGAAGGATTTATTTAAAAAACTATATGTCTGAAGATCCAAGCATTTAAGGCTAAAGATGATTGTGTATCTAAAAATCTATGCAAGGATTTTTTAGAGATGTGATTTTATAATCTTCACCAACTCACTAATGAAATATTTTTAAAGCAAATTTTAAACTAAGGTCCTGTAGACTAACGTGTTCTGAGTAAATATTACAGAAATGCACAACTGTTTTTGTCAGCAAATTCAGAAACAGACAATATATACCTAGGGGTTGGTAAATGCCTGTTAAATGGTTTCATTACCACTTGAATGGCTCTTTAACAGTTTCAATGTTGTGCTAATAGGCAGGGCCGGTGCAACCATTTAGGCGACCTAGGCGGTTGCCTAGGGCGCTAGGATTTGGGGGGCAGCATTTTCTTTGGCAATGACCGCGGAAGCCGGATCTTCGGCCGCCCCGGTCGCCGCCGGCATTTAGGCGGAGGGAGCTGGGGCAGGGGGGCGCGGGAAGGACTGCCTGCAGCAAGTAAGAGGGGGGGCGGCACACAGGGGAACTCCCCGCCCCAGCTCACCCCCGCCCCGCCTCCTCCCTGAACACGCTGTGGCTGCGTCGCTTCTCCCGCCTCCCAGGCTTGCGGCGCCTAAGCTGATTGGCGCCGCAAGCCTGGGAGGCGGGAGAAGTGAAGCAGCGACGGCGTGCTCGGGGAGGAGGTGGAACAGGGGTGAGCTGCTTCACTTCTCCCGCCTCCCAGGCTTGCGGCGCCAATCAGTTTAGGCACCACAAACTTGGGAGGCGGGAGAAGTGAAGCAGCGACGGCGTGCTCGGGGTGGAGGCGGAGCAGGGGTGAGCTGGGGCGGGGGGGTGCTTCAGGGCGGAGGATGCGGGGTGGGGAGCTGCTGCAGGGGGGGCACCTCAGGGTGGGGACTCGGGGACAGGGGAGGGCGCAAGGTGGAAGTTTCACCTAGGGCAAGAAACATCCTTGCACCAGCCCTGCTAATAGGTCTGGCAGGCTGAAAGACTTTTTCACTTTTAAGTTACTAGATCCCCTCCGGAGTAAGAGTCACCAGGCTGCAGCAGCCAGCTGTGGGAGCCTGCAGGAAGGGTCAGAATAGGGATAGGAAAAGGCAGGAGGGGGACACTAAGACTCAGTGGTGCCCCAGATTTTCAGGTGCCCTACATAGTGTATGCCTAAGGACAGCCCTGCTAGTCTGGGATCATATTGAGATTCCAGCTCCCTAGAAGAGACATCTGCTGCTCCCTCCGGTGTTCCAGCCCCAAATGAGCTCTGGGGTTCTCCTTTATACTTTCTGTCCCACCCCAGGACTTCTGGTGAGGGGGGAGTGGCAGATTTAGCCCTGCCCACTATGGGGAGTATAGTGGTCCCTCCCTCTCCAGCTTTGAGGGAGGCCAGTCAGTCTCACTACAGTCTGCTTAACAGGCATTCTTCTGGCATTTGCACTGTAAAAGGTTCTCCCCTCTTTTTGCCCCAGTCTAATCCCTGAATACGCTCGTCTGCTCTTGGAGTCATGCCAGGCCTCTAGTTCAGTGGTCGGCACTTTAGCTCAGCGCAGCAGAGTCCAGATGCTGTTCTGGGAAGCCGCTTTAAGTCTCATTTAAATGACAAACTATTAAGAATTAATATAAACACAGCCCTCCTAATAAATTCTACAGCCAACTCAAGCTACTGAGCAGTTATGGTGGATTCTGGATCAACTCATGGTCAGTACAAAAATCCAGTGGGTGAATTCCCTGTGACTGCCCATTATCAGTAGTTGCTGGTGAAGGCAGCTTTCAGAAGAGATAATTGACGTGTTGGCTTCCTCAGGTCAGTTCATTTGTAGGGTAAAAAGGAGAGGATCCAGAGAGGACATCCATCCTCCTCTCACTCCCAATGCTAAAGCTAACCACTGTAATCTTACTGTCTTGGTCTCTCAGGAGCACCCAGCATGGAGAAGTGATGATTTACTAGATGACTTGTTTTCGGTAGGCATTGCACTGGCTGAGTTAGACAACATGAGCCCTTCGGAGCAGATGGTAGTGAAGTGTGCAGCTATCATTGGGCTGACTTTCACAACTGAGCTGCTGCTCCACATCCTTCCCGAATGGACCAAGAGGAAGATGAACCAGACACTTGCAGCCCTGGTGGATTCCCACATCTTCAAGTGTTTTAATAAAAGAAAGGACTCCCAGAATGCACAATCACAGGATATGCCCTCCACGGAGTTAGTTGTTTGCCCCGGGACGGTGAGATCAATTGGACAAGAGTCAGGTACGTGGAGCTGGCCAGGGACTGCAGGCATCAGAGTGTGCTGAAATCCCACTGCTCCCTGTCTGTGTTCTTGGTGATCTTTGTGTGAATCCTTCTTGTTAACATGCATAAAGTGCAGGGTCTGTCTCTAGTAATATACAGATCATTAGATTTTTTTTTGCCTGTAGTTTTTAGTACTTTCTTGCATCTTAAATGTATCTACTGACTGTCACAGCCTACACAAAGGAATCTTGCATCACACTTTGAAATAAACTCCTGAGGGCTTGGCTACACTTGCAAGTTGCAGCGCTGGTAGAGGCTTTCCAGCGCTGCAATTAGTAACCGTCCACACCTGCAAGGCACATCCAGCGCTGCAACTCCCTGGCTGCAGTGCTGGCTGTACACCTGGTCAGGTTGGGGTGTAGTGATTGCAGTGCTGGTGATCCAGCGGTGCTCATCAAGTGTGGACACACACCAGCGCTTTTATTGGCCTCCAGGGAATAAGGAGATATCCCAGAATGCTTTTAACTAAATTACTCTCTTTGTTTTTGTTGTGTATTTGGTTGTCATGGGTTTTGTTACTATGGCAACTGAGTTAGACTATTAAGGGATAGCTCAGCTGGTTTCAACCGGCTGAGTGAGCTCTCTGTTTCTGTAAATAAAATGGAGGTTTTGGTTAGCTGTCTGCTCTCTGGCCTCAAGTGATTGTTTCCTACACCGGCTGCCCCAAGGACTTAACAGTTTTCTTATGCAGCCTCTCTTTGTTTTGTTGTGAACTCCGATCGGAGCTCCGTTGAACTGCTTATCTAAAAAAACAAACACTGATCACAGCAAACAGGAGCTATCTGTACCTGGCTGTGAACGATCAAATGAGAGGCAGGGAGTGAATGTTTGCTTGACAGAGAAACAGCGTTGGATGCAGGCTGTTTGCAATTAAGACTAAGGGTTCGCGAACATTTTGTGATTTTTCAATCCAGGAAGCTAACACACAGTGTTGGCTCCAAAAATCCACTCTCTCTATCTTCCCCGCTCCCTGTCACAGTACACCACCCTCCACCCCCCTCTTTTGAAAAGCACGTTGTTGCCACTTGAATGCTGGGATAGCTGCCCATAATGCAGCACTCCCAACAGCGCTGTAAATGCTGCAAATGTGGCCACACACCAGCGCTGGTAGCTGTGAGTGTGGCCACACACCAGCGCTGTTCCTGCACAGCTGCATGACCAGCGCTGTAACTCCCAGCGCTGCAACTTGCAAGTGTAGCCAAGCCCTAAGAAGCATCTGTTTCAGGGTAATCGTCAATGCCTTTTTTCTTTAAAAAAATAAAGGAAAATTCTATACAAAAAACTCAGCTGTTACAGCATTAGGAATGCTATTGTAAATGCATTGAAGTCACTCCTGCGGTACGTAGAGACAGACAGTTGGGTCCAGGAGATAGGAAACTGACCTGACACACACAGGAAACTTAAGCTCTACTTCTGGCTCTGCCACTGACCTGCAAGTCACTTCACCTCTCTGTGTTTTAGTTTCCTGTCCCTCACTTTGTCTGACTGGTATGTAGATTATAAACTCCTTGGGGCAGGGGTTTTCTTTTATTATGCGTTTATGCAGTGCCCAGGATAATGTAACCTTCAGTTCAGTTGAGATCTCTGTTGAATTACTTTAATACAAACAATAATAACCATGGTGTGGCAGCATATACATTAAAGCACTAAATTATAGTCATTCAAACCCCCCTACCATACTGTGAGGATGAATAGAGGCCAAAATGGGCTGGTATGAGCTAATATGTCTTACCTGCATTTTTTATTTTGTTCTATTCTTCTCCTACCTCACCTAGATTCCACCAAACTCTCCCTATGATGTCTAAGGGCTTGTCTACACACAGATTGGCACAGAAATCACCACACATCTTTTGTTATTTCGATGCAAATAGCAACAGGTGTGAATTAAAGTGGATGAGGTTATTTTGTCATCCGCTGGTGTATAGCCAAGTGGTGATAATTCATACAGTGTGGCACTTTGGCCCAAATCTGGAGGTTGAGAAGCCTGCTACATCCATGGCTAAGGATTGCATTTTTTAGCTCAGGCAGTAATGTCTCATGCTTTCAGATCTGGTGGTCCTAGGTTTGATCCCTACCACCGATGACCCACCCCCCAGGGCCATGTTACACCTTCAGTGTGGACAGTTCCATCAGTGGCTGCAGCAGAAACAGAGCCTTGTGTGCTCAAATGCTGTCTTAGCTGAGAGGGGATGGATAAACCCATGTTATCTTTCAGATATCCCCTCTTCTGTTTATAACCGAATCAAGCAAGAGCAGCTGGTGATGCAATGCGGCGTCATGGCGTTCTGCATGCCACTGCTGCAGGAAGCAGCCTACGAGGTCTGGCTGAAGAGCCAGAAGAAAGCCTTACATCTCAAGTGTGTGAGCTATCTAGAAGGGCAGGCTCACAAATGCAGACGCTGTGGAGAAGGGGACTTCATTTCATTTCACCGCCACACTGTGGAAATGATGCTAGGGAGCATTGAGTCTCAGGAAAACAGTTCCGAGCAGCACAAGGAATACCCATTCAGCGAAGCAGCCTCACTGATCATTTACACAACCCTGAAAAGGCTTCAGGCACCGTCATTTGAAGGTAAATGGAAACCCTTGTTTCCACAGCGCTCCCCAGGCTGGGCTCCCTAAGGGAACGTGCTGCCGGGAGGGCGCAGAATCTTACAGGGAGGGCTTTGCTCACTGCTGCAGAGACTAGGGCTATGCAGGTAATGGACTGAGTGCACAGTCCTCAACGCAGCTCTGCATCCCAATACTGCACGGAGTGTATTTAGCCTCCGCGTTCTCTGAGACATGGGACCTAGTGGGTGTGACTAAGTGTGCCTCTGGGCATCTTCTGCTCTCAGCTGGTTGGATGCACCAGACACCTTTGCCAAGTCCCTTTCTCCCGTCTCCTTCACCTCCAGTAGCCCTGTTTGCTCTGTATCCTCTCCCACCCTAGGGGAAATCTGGAGAGGCATCCTGGCCCCCTTTTCAGGCTCTCTTAATTCCCTTATTTTTTCCTATATCCCTAATCTCTACCCCTCAAGCCCCACATATGCTGTAACCTTTCCATGCCCCCTCACATTTCTGCTCATCTTTTAGGTCTGGTGTCAGGAGCTGAAGGGTAGGGGAAAGTCAAGGACTATGGTGGGGGCAGCGTGGTGCTGTGAAGGAGTAGTGAGAACCAGGCAGAGGTGTGGAGTGGAAGGACTGTGTGCAGGGAAGGAGGCTATGTTAGCTGGGCTGGTAATATGTGAAGGCGGAACCTGGGCTGGCCCAAATTCTGTCTTCAGCTACACCTAGACACAGGGCCTAGGGTAGTCCACAATTCCATGGCTGTGGGGTTTGCTGGAGAACTGAATCCTTGCCCCAGAAATGTTCTTTATAATTTGAATTTTCCTGTTGGAACAGATATGTTTATAGGCTTTATGATGATGGAGAAAATGGAAACAGATGCAGTGTCACCTACCTGAGTCTGCAGAGAGCCTGAAACAATGGCTTTGAGGAAAAATGGCTGAGAGAGGTGTGATCTGTCCCATTCATCTCAATCAGGACCCTGTGGACTGTTTGAGCAGCCATAGAATTTTCCAAGGAATTCACCCTGTTGGTGGAATTTAGGAGTTCTGCTGCAGAATTTGGTCCCTGCAAGCTCTTTGAGGCAGGGACCTTTTGTTCTGTGCTTGTACAGCCCCTAGCACAGTGGGGTCCTGATCTGTGACTGGGTCTCCTGGACACTATGGCAATGCAAATAATAGTTGTTCCACAGAGCACAGTGGGCACTGGTGGTGCAACCCCCATGGGTAGGGCCCTACCAAATTCACGGTCCATTTTGGTCAATTTCATGGTCATGGGATTTTAAAAATCATAAATTTCATGATTTCAGATATTTAAATCTGAAATTTCATGGTGTTGTAACTGCAAGGGTCCTGACCCAAAAGGGGGAGTGGAGGAATCACAAGGTTATTGTAGGGGGTTGTGGTATTGCCACCCTTACTTCTGCACTGCTGCTGATGGGGTGATGCCTTCAGAGCTGGGTACCTGGCCAGCAGCTGCTGTTCTTCGACCACTCAACTTTGAAGGCAGGGCAGAAGTAAGGATGGTAATACTGTGACACCCCCTCCCCCAACCCTCTTTTGGGTTGGGACCCCTAGTTTGAGAAACGTTGGTCTCCCCTGTAAAATTGGTGTACTTTTACCCTATACTAAACAGAAGACCAGATTCATGGGGAAGAAGGGATTTCACGGTCTGTGACGCGTTTTTCACGGCCAGTAAGAACTTAGCCTTTAGTTTTGTCTTTTAAATGTTTAGATTTTAAGTGCTTTTGGAGAGAGACCATCTTTGTAGTCTGTGTCAGTATAGCACCTAGTACAAGGCTCATTGGCTTCCGCTGGCCACTGCCATGCGGATAGCGATGAGAAGTTGTTCTACAGCTCATTATTAACATGTGTTTCTCTCTCCTATTTGGCAGGGATGGAGAGAAAAGCTGTGACAGCCGAAGCTTCCCTAACCAGCACATGCTCCCTTGAAAATGTCCAGAGGACAAGTGAAGGTAAAACATCCCATCAGATACAGAACTCACAGTAACCTGGAGGGAGTGAGGTGAGACCACCACACTAAAACCCAGGGAGTTGCAGAGAGAAAGAGGGGTGAAAAGGGAAGTGAGTGAAGGTCTGAGACAGAGCACAAAAAAGAAAATGAAACAGGCAGGTAAAGTATTGGTATGAAGAATGGAGAAAGATTCAGTGGCAGTGTAGTACTAGTAGCACATCCTCACCTAGTGGGCACCCCTCATGCTACCTTGCACAGAGTCCTTGTCTCTGGCCTCACCTACTGGGCTCACTCCCTGCCCTTCAATGGCCTTTCTCAGGCTTCCTCTTCGCCCCTCTGGGTGTGCTGTGGCATGGCCATCTGGCCAAGGCACATGGAAATTTAAATCCATTTTGGGGATAACATGAAGTTGTCCAAATGAAAGTCCAATCAGATCTTCAAACTAATATCTCTTCTGCAGCCTCAGGGTCCACTGTAGTTCCCTTGCTGACCTTGCCTCAGGGCTTCTCCTGCAGGGGCCTAACCCACTCCTGTAGTGTTCTTCCTCTGGTGTTTCCTGTCTGTTAGAACAAAGCCCTAGGAATGGGTTTATCAGAAACCGCTGTCCACTGTAGTCTGTTCCCACCTGAGGACCCTCAGTCTACTTAAAATGCCTTGCTCTGCTTCCTCTGGCCAGGAGGCAATTAGTTAATCACTCCCAAGTGTGGAGTATGCTAATTGGGGTTCTTTCCCTTGCCTTGCAAGTGATGGGGAGAAAGCTCCATCACAAGGAGCAATTGACTATGGCCCAGCCCCTCAAAGGTATTTAGGCATCTAACTCCCATTGATTTCAATGGAAGTTCCATGCCTAAAAACCTTTGAGGCCTAGTCCCCTGAGTCAGTACTGAACCAGTGCCCTACCACCGTGCTAGGGAGTGCTACCTGGCTGGAGACTTCCCATTGTTCAGATGAAATGTAAAATTGAGCTCTGTAAGATCCTATGGCAAGTGAGGCAAGAGGAAGGATCCAAGCCCAGGTGTTCAACTTCTGATCAAGTTCCAGTTCGGGTCATTCCTTTCTGCCTGCTTCAGTTCGGGCAGTCTGAATGTTGAAACATTGGCTCTCTGTAGAGAATGCTGCTGTTCACAGGATGAGTAGGAAAATATGTGCAATATGGAACAAACCTATTGCATAATAATTTAAGAGAAGAGTAAGCCTACTTCAGTGGAGTTGGACTACAGTGAATTTGACCTAGTATGTTAATGTAGGTACAGCTTTGCACAGACTCTGCAAAAGAACTGGACATTTAGTTCTTAATGAAAAGAGGAGTTAGGTGGATTAGAGGTACCGTGTGTGGTGGTGTTTTGTGAAAATAATTAAACCTCTCTCTCTCTCTCTCTCTCTATATATATATTCTCCCCTACACCACTGAGCTGTTCATCGCACCAGGTCTAAGAATGTAACAAATGGAGTAGGAGCATTATGCTTATTGTGGTAATAAAACAGGGGCAAACAGGGCACTAAAAAGACAGTAAAACTTCCTACAGTATTTATATGGTGTCTTTCAATGGCATCATGTTTTACAGTTTATTTAAACATGGATTCTCACCCACCAAGAAATGCAGCCATCTCTGAGGTAGACTACTGCAACTACTCTGTGTCAGCATCATTACCCAACACGGTGTTTTAAGGAGTAGGAGGGAAGGAATGACTATTTCAAATTACACTCCAAAAAGTGTTTATGGAGCTGAATGTACATTTCCACAAAGAAATTAGGTCAGGGCATCACAGTTGCCATCTCTAACTTTTGAGAAAAGTGCTATGAAATCTTTCATGACCATAATGGTCAGTACCTGAGTTTAACATGTCATACAAAAGACAGTCATACTATGCTGGTTGTGGTCCTTTTGCAGAAAGAAATGAAGGGAGCGTTCAAGTCGTCATGTACAAAAGAATACAACAGAAAATGGCTAATGTCCAATGGCACGTCTATTGGGATGGTAGCCACTTTCATAGAGGCAGCACTCTCTTTCTCAGCTGCACACTGGGGTCGTGATGAAAGCTCATAACACTCTCTTTCCAATAAGCAAAGGCAGGTGATCACTCTACACTGGCTTTTCAGAGGAACTTTATTCAATTCTTTTTCATGTTGAGCAGGTGCACCCTTGACTAGGATCTCTGTGTCCAGAACCATCTCCTGAAATTTTCATGATCCCCAATGCCAGTAAAGATTCTTCTCTGTGTAGGCAGCATGTACAAGAACCATTTGTCTTGAACAAAGGATGTGTGCAGCAAGCACCCTTAGATATGCCTTCTCCCTTGTTCTCTGAATTTCAGACATCACTACTTCTACTTTCTCCAAGAAGTTAGAGTTATTACTTCCACAAGACTTTGAGAAAGGTAAATTCAAGCTTATCTTCCTGGAATGTAACAGACCACCCATGGGTTCTTTTTAGACTCAGTTCAGCAGTGAGAAATAAAAGACCAAATCTAAGCTTCTAACCCAAACAGAACTGTGTGTGTCTAGCTCAAATCACAGCTTTATTAGATATAGAACTTCCACTGATTTTAACGGGGGTTGCGTCTTTGTAACAGAGCAAAATTTGGCTCCTCAGCATCATATATTAGCCTGAAAAATTCTGGAGTGAAAAATACTGTTTAAAAGAAAGCAACAAACAAAAACTAAGTGGCTAGAGGGAAGTGAATTTCTCCCCCTTCCCTCTGACTGACTAAGGCTATGTCTACACTAGGGACCTTACAGCAGCACATCTCACATCTGTACCGCTGCAGCTGCACTGCTGTAAGGTCTCCTATGTAGCCACTCTATGCTGGGGGAGAGAGCTGTTCCATCTGCATAATTAAACCACCCCCAATAAGCAGCAGTAGCTATGTCAGCAGGAGATGCTGTCCCACCGGCATAGTCCTGTCCACGCAGGTGCTTTTGTTGGTGAAACTTATGTCAGTTGCAGGGCCAGCTCTGGGCACCAGCCCTCCAAGCATGTGCTAGGGGCGGCACTTTCTATGGGGCGGCACTTCACACACACCCCCCTTTCTTTTTTTTTGCTTGGAGTGGCAAAAAGCCACTCGCCCTGTCAGCGTGCGAGCCGGGATCTGCGCCCCCTGTCCAGCCCGGCGGCGCCCTGCACAGCCCACTCGGGTGGGGAAATGCCACGCCGCGCCGCCCTGGGGAGACTCAGAGCGGCAGCAGGACCCCTCCTCCCTCTCTGCATCCCGGGCCCCACTTCCCTTCCTCCCCGGCTACTCACACACTCTGGGAGCCCCTCTCGCAGAGGGGAGGGTGGGGTCCCCTGGAGCCGAGCCTGGGCTGTGGCGACAAGAGGGGCTCCCGGAGTGTGTGAGGAGGTGAGCGGCCGGCTGGGCTCGTCGGTGCTGAGCAGGTAGCCCTGCAGCCGGAGATCCTCACCTTCCTGCCTGCCGGGGCTGGGCCAGGGCACAGTGAGGCTGAAGAGCAGCAGGTCCGGGGGGCTTTCCAGGTCCTCGGCTGCCAGCATGTCGGGGGTGAGGGCGGTGAGCTCGGCCACCAGCAGCGCTGCAAAGCCCAGGGAGGGGGCCGTGTTCTCTGTGCCGCCCCGCAGCCGCACTGCCACCTGGAAGTACTCCCGCTCCGTGCCGCCCAGCAGCTCCACCCACATGGGGACAGAGTCGCGGCTGGGCCAGGGCTCGGCCACCATGTGCTGGTAGCGGATCCCATGTTTGGGGGTGGGGAGCCCAGTGCTGGAGCGGCAGGGGGTCTGGGTGGGGGCGGGGGGAAGAGAGAGCCCAGTGCTGGGGTGGCGGGAGGGGCACTGGTGGGCGGGGGGGGGGAGCCCAGGGCTGGGGTGAGGGGCAGCCAAACAATTTTTTGCTTGGGGCGGCAAAAAACCTAGAGCCGGCCCTGGTCAGTCGGGGTGTGTTTTTTCACCCCACCCCCCCGACCAACAAAAGTGCTAGTGTAGCCAAAGCCTAAAATGCTGCGCTGAAAAGAACCTTTAACAGTTTGATGAAGTGCATTATGGACTAACAGGTTTGGGCAAAAAACTCCACCCAGTGGTTCTCAACCTGCTGCCCACGGGCCGCTTGTGACCCAATCAGCGCAGAGCTGTGGCCCATGTGACATCCTCAGGGCCATAGAGGTAGTATTGGATGTGGCCCACATAACACATTGTGGGCCACATATGCAGTCCACAATGGTAAATAGGTTGAAAACCACTGGGTTAGATCATATACTGGTGTAAGTGGGTGTAGCTGTGCTGACATCAATGGAGCTATGCTGATTTACACCAGCTAAAGATCTGGACCATAAAGAACATTTTTGGGAGTAGTGGGTGTTTCTCCTCTTTAAGCTGTCAACATTTGGAGGATTTCTGGGTGGGTGGGATTCTTCCCATTAACTGTGGCCTCTGGAGTTTCTCGGCCTGCTATGTGACACGCTAAGTCTGCAGTGAAGACATTCCCTATGTTATGGAATTTCATCTCGTTATCTTAGTGCTAGAGAATGGTAAAAAGTGGCTTTTATTCCAGGACATATGATGTTGCATTGAACCCAGTGGTTGATTTTCTTTCCAGAGACTGTAAAGGCACTAAAGAAACACAAGATGTTGCCAGAGGAAAATCTTAAGTACGGGAACAAGGTCTTCATTCATCAGACCACTTACAAAGAAATAGATTCCTAGGGGCTCCAGAGGTTGTGAGTGGAATATATGGGTTTGGCTGCTACCTGTGGGGGAAGACATTACCTGATGGGGGGCAAGATACCCACAAGGACTGGGAATTTGGAGGGTGTGAGGGACTCTTAGAATGGAACATGCCTACTGTCAGGGCCCCATAATTTACACTCTCTCTCTGGGAAATGCCCTTCATTGCCACTCACTGTCCCCCCCATCCCCCTGTGGCTCATAGCTAAACATTCTTGCAGTAGAATTTGTTTATTTTCAACAGTCCAAGAATGGATTTTTCATTACACACCCTCTGGGTGGCCTCGCTCCACACCCCAAACCTTAGCTCCTGACCCAGCCTGGCCCAGAGCCCTCTTCCCCTACGGATGCCAGGGAAGTGGGAAACTGGGAGACAGCTTAGTGGCTCATCTTTTCAGACCTTGGCTGTTGTACTGTTCTCCAGCCTGCTTAGCTCACCAGCCTGTGTTGTTCCATGGAGTTGGCGTTTTCCCTACTCCCTGGCTCCATGGAACCATGCAGGGAGCATACACTGAAATAACTCTCTGTCGTGGGGAAATCTGCAGAGCAAGAGGTAGCTGCAGGCAGGTCCTGGCAGGTCAGGAAGATAAAATGGTGAGTGCCTGAATGCAGCAAAACAGTGAATTCCATGGCAGAAATGGTGGTTTCTGTGGCATCGTGGAAAAATGGCAACTTGTGCAGCCGTGGAAGAGCAGAGTCGATGGAGCCCTGGTTGAGATGGATGCGGCAGAACACACTCTCAGAATGATTGTTTCAGGCTCTCTGCAGACTCAGGCAGGCATCTCTCCATCCGTTTACAATCAATTCACATTTTCAAGGTCCTGCTTGGGAAAGACAGATAGTCATGAAAGCTCCATACTGTCTGGGCCAGCTATGGTTCACAGTCCTGCTGTGGATAAGCCAAGGGCAGGAGATACAGATTAATCAATTAGGTCACATTTCTTTTCTATCCAAGGTAAGGTACTCAGACCTGCTTACAAAGTTATCTTGTAAAGCTGCTGTTCAGTCAGGTACATTTTAGCCAACTTTTGTGCTCCGCTTTCTCTGGCGTGTTAAGAGAGGAAGCCTTCCAAGATGAAATGGTTTAGGTTATTCTGTTTAGGAGGGATTAGGTGCTGGTGCTGTCAGAGGCAATGGAATTCTGTCTTCTCAAGCGAGGCAGGGAAAGGGCTGCCTGCATCTTGGCCAAAAGCACAGGGTGCCAAGGCTTGTGCTGTGGGCCTGGGCTCCCTCCAGAAACCCTGCAATGATGTCTGCATCTCAGCTTTCATTTTAAAGAAATCTGTTTCCAGCCCTTGCAAAAAAAAAAGAACTTGAAAAAGCAGAAGGGAGAGTAACTGATACAGGGATGTGACATCTGCCTGAGCCTGCAGGGGAGCAGCAGCCACTGTAGCTAGGGAGGAAGATGCCTGAGCCCACCCCACAGCAGACAGGGCATGGCCCAGGGAGAAGGGGGGCTCTGCCATGTCTGGTGGAGGTGGTGGTGAGGGAGCATTGCCACATGTCCACCCTCTAGTGGCCACAAGACCCCATGTGGGGGTGTGCCAAGAGCCGCAGATTGCCTTAAACTTGCCCTGCATAAAGGAATGCCACAGTCTTCCTCCAGAACAGTGCCATAAAGGCACAGGAGGGGCTAGGAGTTTAGGGACAGAGAGCACCGTCCCCTGGGTCACAAGAACAACATAAAAACAGCACCAGGGAATTAGAACTGTGAATTCTACCAAACACCGTGCACGCAGACCCACAAGAAAGCCTTGTGACATGGGAATCCTGCCCCTTCTCTGCCATCTTGTCTCCGGCCAGAGCTGAAGAGATAGAGAAGGAGTTTCTGGAGAGGCTGGACGAGATCATTCAGCAGTCTGACAGGGGTCGGGAGAAGATCCGGCGCTTGGGATCCTGCGAATGTGAAGAGATCGTGGAGTCTGTCTTTGTGCCCCTGGCCCGGCACTGCATGGCGATGGGAGAATATGCCAGAGCCTTGTATTACTTGTTGGAGTGTGCAGCTGCTTACTTACATCTGTCAAACAACTACATGGTGAGCTGCTTTGCTCCCTTGATCCCATGCGAGTTCATGTCCTTTCCCCTGGTCTCCCTTTTACTTCTCCCCATATTAGCAGGCTATCCCAGATTTCATCTAGGAACACATGTTCTTTGGTTCTTTCAGAATGGTAATGTTAGGCCCTACATTTCCCTTGCCTCTCCTTCCTACTTTGCTAGAGACTCTGAGCTGTGGCACAGGATTTTAATGTCACAGACATAGCACATGAGAGATTACAAGCATACATACGGTTTAATATTATTACCCCTTTTGACCTGAGCTTTTAGTCAAAATTTGGGATCCTGTGGGTTGTTTCTGTTAGGAGAAGCTGAGTCAGGCATTTCATTGATGCAATCCTCTTGATTTACAAGGAATGTACATAAAGTTCTGTTTCCCTGAACACTGTAGGACTCAAACAGCTGGAGACAGTTAATTGCTCACAGATCCAAGCTTCTTTCCAGACAGCACTCTGACAAATGCTCTCGCACCCGCACCTTTTTCTCAGGGTCATGCTACAAGTCCTTCTGTGGCTGTCCTGGCTTTCTTCTGCCTTCTCTGCGTCTTTCTGTGGTGTTTCTCACACCCACACATGCCTGTGCGGTCCAGTCAATCCCAAGCCCTATTTTTGTTATCAGACTCCCAGGAAACTGCTTAGGTCACATGGATCAACTCCTGCTCCAGCTTTGCCCGTGGCCTGCGTTTTTGGGGGAGGCTCCTATTGCTTTGGCTGTCTGTTCCAGAAAAGAGCTGAGTCCTTACACATTTGTCCGGAGTGAAGGCCGGCTATCACATGCACCAGCCTCCAGGCGGTTTCACGCAACCCCCCAGTATAGTGAATATAGTATTGGGAGGGAAGTGAGGAATGTTCAAAGGCATGGTGGTTTAGGGCACTAGCCCCAGTCCTCTAGAGGCTGGGGGCACAGGGGATGGTGGTTGGGAGGATAAGGAGATCATTAGGGACATGATTTTGGGAGGCCCATCGTAGTCTCTGGGTGACATTTAGTCATATGACAAAAATCATCCTATGAATTAGCAATCTCTACCATGGAGAGGTCATGGGAGAGATGGGGTGCTTCTGTTACCAAACTGTGGAAGGGGCCCATGACTGGAATAGCCTGGAGGAGGTGGTACACAGGTCAGGAGTAAGGTGCATTGGCAGGGCTGCGTGGAGGGTGGTGGCGTGTGTGTGTGGGGGGGGAGGGGGTTGAAGGATGACTGGGACTCAGTGCCATCAGTCCTTTAGTACTACATTTCCTCCATACATTCAGCCAAAGAAACCCATGGGCATTATGTCCCAGCTTTGCAGGCAGCTCCAGCAGCTCCTGGGTTACTCCCAGGGGAAAGAAAGCAATGTTGCTGTCCTAGACAGAGTGAAGAGAGCTCCCTTTGCTTTGTGGCTTGATTCACCCCTGTGTGAGCACAGCTAGGGTGGCAAAGAGACGGGGTGCACAGCCGCAGCTCCGTGATTCAGTGCCGTGTTGCCCTGGTGTGCGATAGCTGCACGAGGGAAGCCCTAGCTTAGGCTTCTCTCAGTGGAAGATCAGGCGTAAAGCTTTGCCATGACCCCATTCTGCTCACACCTTGCCCTCAGAACACTCCCTCCTTCCTCTGCCACAGGGCGTGGGAGGAGAGGGGCAGGAGACACATTGCTGCCTCCACCTGCGAAGAGGGGATTCTCCACTGGCCATCTCTAGCTGCTTGCAGTGGCCGTAGCAGACTGGAGAATCCAGCCCTTTCTCTTCAGTGGGTGGTGGGGTTGGAGAAAGTGTGTGGCACAATGGTCACCTACCCTTCTCTGCGGTTTGCTTTGCTTAAGGCCTTTAGCAATTTGAATACAGCAGAGAATCTGATCAAATCGGTGGATCTCAGAGCGACTGTAATTAACCAGTTTGAGGAAGCTACCTTCTACAGCCTGAAGGGTGAGGTAAAGAGATAGCAAGACATTGAGGAACCTCTTTATGTATCTGGTTGGGGCCATCCATATAAGATGATTGCAGGTTTCCTGTGTCTCCCTCCTATGTCCATACAACCTCATCCGAAACTAAAAGTCCAAAGTACTGGATGGGCTCGCATTCCCCCTTTGGCTTAGGTGGGGCCACTGAGTTGTCTCTCACATCTATCTTAAATGAGGGGTGGAGGACACAACAGTTTCGATGACGTTTAACCCAACCCACCTCCGCCTTTGGCTCCAGCATTGATGTCATGCTAGAAAATGGCAGCTGAGAGCCCCACCATTTCGGAGCATGCAGTTGGCTGATAATGTTACAAACAGTCTTTGTCTCACTCTCCCTTCCCCTCTGCAGGTCTGTTATAACATGGGCCAAATGAATTTGGCAAAGAAATTTATCAGGAAGGCTTTGATTTTATTAAACAGAAGATTCCCATTTAACTTGATTGGAGTCTTTTTTAAGACTCTGCTGGAAGTGTCAAAGCATGCGTCTCACCAGAAGAACCAGCAATTCTTGTATAGTCGCAGTAAAGGGTAGGAAGTAGAACTGGAGTAAAACCAAGTTGGGTGGATTTTACCTTAGTCCCTGGTTGTCATTTAGACCTCGATCCTGCAAACACTTAAGCACATTCTTAATTTGAAGCATGTAACTCGCATGCTTCAAATTAAGCATGTGAAGAGTGGGGGCTTTAAAAAGTGGTGTTTACACACTCTAGTGAAGAGGGAATTACAGATACATGTATTCCCAATGGTACAGTACTTTAAAGCAAAGCATTTATTTTGGAAAACAGGAATCAATTGCAAAGAAATGCATTTGCTTCTGAGAATATTTTTATGCTCCCTGCTACTGCTGAAGGCATTATTTCCAAATGTTGGCCTGTCCTTGCTAACCAGCCTCATCATGGGAATGCTTTTTTGGGAGCCATGGGCTTTGGCGTCAACGGGGGCAGAGGAAGCAAGGAAAAGCATCTGGTGTTATGGAGAGACCCTTTGGGCTGTGTGGGATAGTGTTGTTGGGGATTCAAACAGATAGAGAGAGAGGTGAGGCGGTGGGAGTATCAGCATGAGGGGATGGACGTACCACAGGAAGGGGAGATATCAGAGTGGGGTGCATAATGGGGGAGGTGCTGTGGAAGGGGAAGCAGGGGGAGATGAGGGACCCCCAGTGGAGGGGAGGCAGTGGTGGAACAGCAGGGGAGGGGTTGGTGGCAGAGGTCAGTGAGGCAGCCCGGGGTACTGGGCGGTGAGGGTTAAGGCAGTGGAAAGGAGGAAGTGCAGAGGTGAAGGGTTAAGGCAGGAGGGGAGAAGGGGAGTCTGAAGATGGGGTGCTTGGGGGTGAAGGTGAGGTAGTGACGGACTGTCTAGCAGGGGGATTTCAGGAATGGGGAAACAAGTGAGCAGGAAAAGGCTGGATTCCAGGAGGGGTAGGTGAGGCCCTGAGGGGTGGGATGAAAGAGTTTGGGTTGAGGCACCAGGGGGGAGTCAGGCTGTCTCATCTCTCCCCCAGGAATCCCCAACATACCTCATCATATCCCCATGCTGCTGCCACCCTCCTCCTCTGCTCACCTTCTTCCCCATCTCTGCTGGACCCCCCTTCCTGCTGCAACAACTCCCCCCCCCCATTACATTCACCTCTTACCCCCATTGGTGGGGGAGATGGACAGAGTAATTCCCTGCCACGAAGCCACCCTCCTTCCTGGATCACCAAAATGTCCTAGCATAACTGCCTTTCATCCGATACCCCTCAATAAAACACCCAACACCTACTTTGGCCTCCCCCTACAGTGTCCCCAGTGGAAGGCTCCCAGCCTACACTGCAGCAGTCTCCAGATGGTGAGCTGAGCTTTCACCCTCCTTCCCGCTCCAAACTTCTCTCCATGTGAAATCCGTCCAGACTCCCCAATAGCTCCCCCCAAGCCAGCTTGTGGTGCTCTGCATGCCACGAGTCTTCTCCCTCAGTTCCCAGTCTCCCCTCTTGCTTTCCCCACACCCACTCCTTCTCTCCCTCTTGCCCCAGCCCCCTTGTTCTCTGTGCCCCAAACAGCCTCCCACCCCAGTCTCTTTCCTCTCCCCCATCCCTTCTGGCTTCTCTTCCCTTCCCCGAAGATCACCAGTCTCTCAAGCTTTTCTTCACAACATGAACCTTGTTCTTTTGAAATAATAAATGGCAGCCAAGGTTCTCCCTGTAATCCCATGTATCAGAGGGGTAGCCGTGTTAGTCTGGATCTGTAAAAGCAGCAAAGAGTCCTGTGGCACCTTATAGACTAACAGATGTATTGGAGCATGAGCTTTCGTGGGTGAATACCCACTTCGTTTTCTGCTTTCTGTGATCCCATGACTCCAGGAGCTGGGGCTTTAAGAAAAATGCCAACTAGCATGGCTTTCCCCATATCCCCCTCACAGCTATCCCCTCTGATCCTCCCCATAACTGTGCCCCTCCATGCTTGCGGGATGGTGGGGGAGAAGTGTCTGACCCAGCCAGTGGTGCTCCCTCATGCCCTGGCTAAGACCTTCCTGCTCCCCTCTGCTGACAGAGCAACCCCTACTGGCACAGGGCTACAATTGCTAATCCCCCCCTGGCTGGAGCCTAACAGCTGATCTGTAGTGGCCAGGGAAGGGGGAGGGTTCTCAGCATTGCTGCATAAAGCAGACTCAGGTTCTTCTGTGCTGCTCCCTTCCGCAGCCAGCCAAAGTGGGGAAGCAGATGTCCCACTTCCTTCCCAATGCCCACAGGTACCCTCAACCTCCCTGCTGCTACGTCCACCTCCCCCACAATGCCACACCTTCCCTGACTGACCCTCCCCCAACTGGTACCCCATCATCCGATTGCTACTTCTTCTATTCCCCTTTCCTGCCCTGGAATCCTCCATGCCTCCTCTCCTAGGAGGAGGAAGAAATGTCCAGTTCAGGATCCCGCCTCCTCCTCCTCCCACCCCCACTCTATTTAATTAGTAGCGATAGTGAGATCTTTGTGCTGCTGTGATCTGCTCTGGCTAAAGATGTGTCTTGTGTGACAGGGAGAAGAAATTAGCTTTCCTGTACCAGCAGGGCCACTGCCTTTCCTTATTGTGGCAACTTTTCAGCCTGGACACTGCTACAAACAGCAAGAAGTTCTGTCGCCTGGCAGCACTCATGAAGGTGAACTCAGCAGAGGAATCGGATGATGAGAGCCAGGTGGGTCCACCTTCACCACTGGGAACCCTCTCCTCGTGCCCCCAAAGAAGAGGAAGTAACTAGCAGCACTGGAAATAATTGTGGTGACAGGACACACCTTGCCCAAAGGGGATTGAGGAGTCCTGACTATTATGGAGCAGGTATCTGATTTCAACAAGCAATGGGTTGACCTATAAAAGCTTGCTGTGGATAATCATCCCAATGTTCTGATGTTTTTCTGAACCTCATTCACACTGTCTAAGCCTCTGGGGCTGGAAATCTCATGGAAAACCAGCTTTCTTGTCAGATTTCCAGCATGCCTTGCTTCTTTCTGTCTTGGCTGGTAAAACATGCCCATGGTCTTCTTTCTTGTCATGTTGCAGCACTTCTGCCTCTGAAAAGAACTAGGGAGGCAGAGACATGGTGAAATGAGAAACAAATAAAGTTCGCTGAGCTTTTTTAAGCTTCCCAAAAGAGTTGATCTGAGGTTCAGTTTCATTTATTTCTTATTAGGTTGGTTCTGATTTTTAAGCTATTGCTAATTTCATCTACACTAGTTTATATTCTGTGCCTGTACAACACCTAGCACGGGGGGAGGGGTGGGAATCCTGACTGGAGCCTTTAGACATGAGCATAATAAGTGTTAGTATTAATAATCCTAATTTTTTTTAATGGTCAGTATTGTAAGAGAAAAAGGAACAAAGAAATGTGGGGGTTTCTGGTTTATCCATTTGTCCCTTTTGAGCCTATACCAGATAACGATTCAGTCAACAGTTTCAGGCTCTTGTTTTTTCTTGTTTTGAACATTTTAGATCATTTCATCCTATACGGAATTCTCACTCTGCTGCCAGATGATGGGTTACCAAGATGAATGGATGAAATATGAGCTGATGGCCATCCAGCGTAGCTCTCACCTACAGGTTATCGGAGGAGGGCTATTAACAACAGTTAAATTAGCACAATCACTGGCCTATATGAAGCTCTGCTTGGGTAACCTGCCCCTATCTATTCAATTAGGTAAGTCTGCTTTCATCATATACTGTGAAGAGAAGGTGTCAGTATTAAGGGAGAGACACTTAATACATTTGTTTTCTCCACAGGCTATCGAGCTCATGAAATGTGTGTGCGTTTGAAGAAACCGAAGCTGGACTCTCTGGTTCTCTGCATGCTCTTCAAAGCTCTCTTTCTGAGCATCAGGTATGATGCAAATTTATGTTCCCGTATGAATTGGCTAAGGAGAATGGTGTATGGAGAAGAAATCTAATCAGGAACTGTGGGAGGTCGATAGAGACCCAAGTATAGTAAATATAAAGAAATCCCAATGACTTCAGTGGGCAAGGCATGTGGTTACAATGACAGAAGACAGACCAGTGTCTCTAGGAAGTGTCTCTAGGAAGGACATCTTTATGTTTAAGGCTCTGTATAAATCCTTTTTTTTTTTTTTTTTTTAGAAAATTCCCGACAGTTCATAAGGAATGAATTTGACAAGTACATTTAGTCAATTGTAAGGAAAAATATGTAAAAGATCATGGTTTGGGGGCATTTTCTCGATTTCCGTGCCCTCCACGAAAATGTGATTTACACAGGGCCCTGTTTATGGTGTCCGGCCTCATGGCTGACCAAGGAGGAGATGGAGGGATAATACTGAGCCATACCTAACAGCTCTTAATGTGAATTACTATCAATGATAACAATGTGCCCTTGACAGAAAGAGGTGGGAGGCACATTATGAGGGCGACCAGGACCTCCCTGGTCTATGGATCCAGGAAGTGAGGAAGTATGAACAGGCTAAATTTGGCTTTTTGCTTTGGTTGGCTGGTACTTTTCTTCTGAAGTGAATTTCTTCCTCATGAGGAGGCAGTTTGGATCCCCATACTTGGGATACAGGTACCTCTGTCACATGGCTCAGAAGTGTCAACTGGAGTCATGTGGCAGCCTTATTTCTTCCCACCCCTGGCAGATTAGAAGACTGGTCTGTCTCTTATTAGACATCTGTCTATAACAGGGGTCAGCAACCTTTCAGAAGTGCTGTGCCGAGACTTCATTTATTCACTCTAATTTAAGGTTTCGCGTGCCAGTAATACATTTTAAAGTTTTTAGAAGATCTCTTTCTATAAGTCTATAATATATAACTAAACTATTGTTATATGTAAAGTAAATAAGGTTTTTAAAATGTTTAAGAAACTTCATTTAAAATTAAATTAAAATGCAGAGTCTCCCGGAACAGTGGCCAGGACCCGGGCAGTGTGAGTGCCACTGAAAATCAGCTCATGTGCCGCCTTCGGCACGCGTGCCATAGGTTGCCTACCCCTGGTCTATAAGAACTCTCTCTGAGCCACAGTGGCTTCCTGAACAGACTTGTTCTCACAACTGTTCCTTCTGCTGGGGCATGTTTGTCTGTTGTAATAGGTTGGCCACCTGGCTTCTATATGCACTGCTCCTGGTGCTTTTCCTTGTCAATGACCAGCTGGAAAGGCAACTAGCTCTCCACAGTGGACCTTGCAGACACTTATATGCACATAGGGATACTCTGCGCACCTGGGAAGGACCACAACGGAACGTCTCTATCCACTCAGTGTCTTGTTGGGCATCCTTGAAGCCCTTCTCTATAAGCTTGTTCACCAAAGATCCTTGGAGAGAAAAATAGGATAGATATATGAGTGGAATGATGGATGGGAGGATAGAGAATGAGACATGGAAAGAGGAAAGGAAATAAAGGGATAGGGGAGAAACACCTCAGAATAAAATGAGTCATGCAATAATTCTCCATGATGTCTAGGTACCAAGATTGTGTGCAAGTACTGAGCTGGCTGGAGGAGTTGGCTGTTGAGGAGGAGAGAATCATTGAGATGGCTTGTTTCTTTTCTTACTGTTTAGAACTCTTGCTTTATGCTGGTAAGTACTGGGTGATGAGGACAACAGATAATGGCCTGCTTAGCAAAGACACTCCTGGACAGGGACGGTCGCCATGTCAACACTGCCAAAAAATGGTGGCGCCATTCTGGCATCTCGTTTGTGGTTAAACTGCAATTGACATGCTTTTAAAGAAGAGAGTTAAAAGGTTTAACAGAAAAGGGGTTGTAGCTCCGATGAGGGGATGTTGATATCTGTGTAAACGTTGAAGCTTTTGGGATATTCTCTTACAAATCTGGAGCCTTATAATGGGAGTGGGAGGTTGTAAAGTTGGCTAACAAATCTCCTAAGGCTAACTGGGGTTCTGCAGACTTCAGTCAGCCGCATGGAGGAATTCCCCTCATCTGTACCCCAATCACCCTGCTCCTTTTAGCCCCCGGGCACTCCGCACATCTAAAGCCTTGTGTACACTTAAAACCTTTGCCAGTATTACTATATCAGTATGGCTGAATTGGCAAAACCCTGCTAACGGATAATGCAGTTATACCAGCTAAAAAATTCTTTGGCTGGTACAGCTTATACCAGTTTTGTGAATGACATAAACTGTACTGGCAAAAGCCCTTTCCCCACCCAGTATAGCTGCTACATGCTAGGGCTTTGGCTGGCATAGCTATCTCATTAAAAAAATCACTCCCCTAACTGACTTAACTAGGCGGGTAAAACACTGAATCGTAGACCTGGTCTAAGGTCTCCAGGATCACAGCTGCCTTCGTACAGACTTCAGAAAGCCACAAAGTGAGGGGACTGGGTGAGAACAGGGGGCTTGGCTGGGAGATGAAGTGGTCACTTCACACCACTTTACAGGGGGTTTCCTGAGGTCTGCAAGAAGGGAGAACACCCTTGTGAACCTTTGATTGGTGGTGAGAAACCTTTTTTCTTGGACAAGTCTAGCCTCTCTACTGATCTGACTATGCTGTGAGCCCTGCTTCTGCAAGAGAAAGGGCTAGAGACTTTCCTTGCAGTGAAAGTCTAGGGCTCCAGCAGTCCTTTTACATGCTACATCAAGCTAGCCAGTGTAGGAATGTCTGTTCCTTGGAGTATCTGTTAAACGTGATAAATAACCTATTGTAGGCAAGGTTACTCTCACAATTGTGATCAAAGGCAGTGATCTGCTGAAGCCAATTCTCTTTGGGTTTTTGGTTGTGGTTATTTGGCTTTTTTCCCCTACAAAAGTGGCAAAAAAGTTGGAAGAATTTGAAACTCTCTTTTTGCTCTGGCAGCAAAGAGTCCTGGGCACCTTATAGACTAATAGACGTATTGGAGCATGAGTTTTCATGGGTGAATACCCACTTTGTCGGATGTTCTGTAGTTTAAGGAGGCCCTCCTTTTAGAGAGAGAGGGCTGGATAATGGGATCCAAGTGGCAACCTTCCTTATGGAAGGACTGCTGCTGCTCCACAACATAGGAATTGCTTTGCCCATCCCTGCATTGCATCCATTGTGGAGAACAAATGTAACCCACACACCTCCTGAGTGTGGTATTCTGTCCCATCTAGTGGCACTGAGACCACTTAGAGCGAGAGTATGAGTCTGCTCTACAACCTTAGCTAACAGGCAGCTGGCTTTTAGCTCATGCAGTAGAGGCTCATGCATCAAGCTCCAGAGGTCTCAGATTCTATCCCAGCTGCCGTCAATTGGGGTCTGTCAGTGTTACAGAAACATGGGCAGTTTAATAGTGGACTGCATGCTTGGGTGATGATGCTTTCATTTTTTCTGCCCAGTACAGGGTTTCTCCCCTTGCACTAGAGACCACTGATACAGAGCCTGTGACAACCCCAAGGAGCTCAGTTAAAACCCCAAATCTTGCAGCATTCCTTTTAGATTTTCATCGAGATCTGAGGATTTTTTCTGCCAGGCGATTCAGCTACTTCCAAGATCCCTCTTGACTATCTTTGTACTTATGGTAGTTTTAGAATAGGGAAATACACCCCCACCAGAAGGGGAAACAGCTTTTCTAATGCAAATTTCTTTTACAGGATTTTCATTTAAGTCATTTAAAGAGTGCCTGGAATTCATACAGCGCAATGAAAAAAACTGCATCCTTATGTCTCAGAACAGCATCATGTTGGGGCTGTATTCATCCCTGGCCATTTGGTAACATACAAAGTCTCCTCAAAATTGCTTTGCTGTGTTACTGGTTTAATCTTTATTTTGCCATATGGTGGGTTGGAACTCAGAAACTTTGGGCCGGATTCTGCTATCTGTACTCACGTTGAATAGCAACTTAGTCCACGAGTCCTGTTGAAATCAGTGTGACTACTTGGCTGATCAGGTACTTCTCAATGTGAGTAAGGGTGGCAGAACTGGGCCAGTTCTACTAGAGGACTGAATGGGGTGTTGATGAGCCTTAAGACCACCTTAGCTGAGGGGGTGTCTGAAAAGTTTTTGTCATGATGGCACATACCTCGGATGGATAATTTTAGGTCCAGTAAAAACATCTTTATTTTGCATTAAATTATTATAATCAACATCATTGTGCCTAGGAGTCCTAGTCATGAACCAGTACCCTGCTGTGCTCGGTGCTGTTCAAACACAGAACAACGAGACAGTCACTGCCCCCAAAGTACAATCTAAGTGGGTGGTAATCATATCTCATGCTTTGCTGCATGCATTAGGAAGAATTCCTCTCCCCATTGTATAGCAATGTGCAGGTAGCTAGATGCAGTGTGAGTTTTCCATCTATAGATCAGTGCCACTGGCTGGTCCAATAGTCCAATCCCCTACAGCAAATCTTATGTGGATCCCTCTCTCTCTCTTGGTGATCTAGGTTTGCCAGACTTCAGCAGTGGGGCAACTTCAAGGAGCCATTTGAAAAGGCCAGAAGGTTGCTGAGGAGAACTAACGCCTCATTCTTTGCTACTAGTGGATTCTGTAAATTCTTGGAGTGTGAGGTCCTTGTGCTACGGAAACACATTGAGGAAAAGCCTAATTTGGTCCGGGAGACTCGTACTAAGACGCTAAAGGTGAGAGGGAGAAGGAGAAGTCCACATTATGTGGAAAGACTGTAAAATGCAATACATTTGCAAATGGAGGCTGGATATCTCCTGGTGGCTGCTAGACATGGAGGACCTGATCCAAAGCCTGTGATGTCAGTGGGAGTCTTTCCACGGGTTTCAACGGGCTTTGAATCAGGCCCATTGGGAGCAGCCATCTGTCAAGTTTCCTTACACACCTCTCTTTCAGACACTGGGCATTATGATAGGTCAGGATGGGAAGCAAACTAGGGAAGTCCAGAGTCGTGGTCTAGTGGTGTGTGGGTGGTCTGGTAACTGGGAGGACAATTGGTATTACAGGCAGTCCGGGGCAATGGTCAGAGTTCTTGCAGGGGGTCTGTAGCCAGGAGATCCAATCCAAGGGTTTGGGTTGGCAAGATAGGTAGGTGCAGTCAGGCAAGGCAGAGTCAGGTGAGACAGTACAGCAGCAAGGCAAGGTCAGGCAAAACAGCAGGGCAGCAAGGTGGTCCAGGCAGCAACGGTCTGCTGCTCAGACAGCTTCCTCTTCCTGTTGGGGTCTTCATATAGTCCAGGTGCCCAATGAGAATGCTGTCAGTCCAGCCAATCGGGCCTAGCTGCTGTGGGGCTGTAGGCCTTTATCACCAAGGCTTTCAGTCAGGGGTAGTGGTTCAGCGTGCTGCCATGGCGTGGACGCTGGGGATACCGTTTAGGGACCCAATGGATTTGGATTCAATACCAGGTCCTGACACCTGCAGCACTCCAACCCTGTGTATCGACTCAGCTCTACTAGCCTTGGTCTCCTCCCTTGAATTACCGAGTTGCCTGTTCGGGCCCCTGTAATGGTTTTAATGGCTGTTCAGGTGGTGGTTTGGTTTTGAAATTCCTTCAGTGTTGCACTACAGCTCAGCATGAGCATTAACCAATGCAAAGCCTATTCCAAGTGGAGGGAGAGGTTGATCATAATTTTGCTTCTTTCCAGTTGATTCACCCAAAAATTGATGGCAAGAATTGCAAAAACTCTTCTCCCCTCATAATACACTACAATGGAGAGGAGGGGAAATCCCCAGACAAAATGAAGTGCCCCCAAAGCACACATACACACTTCTATTTTTGGCGTGGAATGTGGAAATTGGTCAAAAGTGATGTTCTGTATTTGTATGTGTCCAGTTATGCAAGGGAGGAGAGGAGAAGGCATTGACATTTTTGCACCGTGCAGCTAGGTTTATGTCTACATTGTAGAGTTTGTAGGGGAGACAGAGAAACTTGAATTTGATGCAATAAGAGACAGGAAGCCAGTAGAAGGACTCAGAAAGTGAGGGAAACCCTTGATCAAACAGCAGTATTTCATTATCACAGCCCTTCAACTATATGTTTTCAGGGCCAGTAATTGATGTACATTTGTGGGGTGAGAGGGCCATGACAGATTATTTGGACATTGTGAGATGTGGAAAAAGATGCTATTAAGGCTGTGCCAGATGTCCCCTCATCTCCATCCCACTCACTTTGCAAGAAATGTATCTTTAGGCCTCTGGACAGGAGGTAGAAGATAAATCAGCCACACAGAGTGCACAGGTCCCAAAGAGGAATTGTCCTGTAGGTCGGATAAGAGACTATTGCAAAGCCAAGTTTAGTGAGTGCTGCCTAAGTGCATGATCAAGACAAGTTCATACAGTCTGAATCTTTCTGGTTTTCATCTCACCCCTGCTACTTTCTAGCTCTCTGCAGGTTTCCTGTTTCTTTCTAGGTGAACTAGGGGTCACCAAATGAAATTAATAGGCAGCAGGTTTAAAACAAATAAAAGGAAGTTCTTCTTCACGCAGCGCACAGTCAACTTGTGGAACTCCTTACCTGAGGAGGTTGTGAAGGCTAGGACTACAACAATGTTTAAAAGGGGACTGGATAAATTCATGGTGGCTAAGTCCATAAATGGCTATTAGCCAGAATGGGTAAGAATGGTGTCCCTAGCCTCTGTTCGTCAGAGGATGGAGATGGATGGCAGGAGAGAGATCACTTGATCATTGCCTGTTAGATTCACTCCCTCTGGGGCACCTGGCATTGGCCACTGTCGGTAGACAGATACTGGGCTAGATGGACCTTTGGTCTGACCTGGTACGGCCTCTCTTATGTTCTTATGTTTCTAGCTGGCTCAGGCACACTGTATTCCTGCAAAGGGATCTCAAAGCTCTGGGATGTCATCCTGACATGAATCTCAATTGTTCTCTTGTTAGGACTTGGACCAGGTTCTCTCTCGATGCTCCACAAGCCCTATCTATTACCCTAGGGTTTACCATCTGAAAGCCTATATCCTCCTGGTGTTGGGCAAAGAAGAACAGAGCCAAATCTACCTATCCCAAGCATTCCAACTCTGTGACATATATGGAAACCTCCTGGAGAAATCCTGGCTGGAGATCAGCAATGTAAGTCCTGAGAGCTGGTAATCTGAAAGCTCTTTCCTTTGGGCACCAGATGAGCTGGTCTCTGGGAAGGGATTTAGGATTCCCTAGAAGAAAGTGCAGCTGGCTACAGGTCAATGGCTGCAATATAGATAAAGTCAAGGGAGGGGTTGTGAAGGCAAATGATTGAAATCCTGTATGGAGCTGTTGGGTGCCTGCAGTACCTCCCTAGCACCCCTTGGGGGAGAGGGTGGGCACTGTTCCTGTGGCAGAGTCCAGTGCTGTTTAAAGCCTCTGCCCCCTTGCCCAGGGGTAGGGGGAATTAAAGTAGCCGAAACAAACAGTTTGGGAAGCCAAAGAAAAAGAGAGCAAAAAAAGGGCAAAAGTATCAGCCCCTCTCCTTTCTGCAAGGGCCTGGATGGGCAAGGCTCTCCAGCTGTTTCCCCAGTCAGCAACCCCTGCTTCTGGGAGTCAGGGACCACTGCACTGCAGTCCTAGTCCTTCAGAGTGCTGCCCCAAACTGAGCGGGGATCCTCCTTTTTAAGCCCCCCCTCCCCATACCTAGGCTGGACAAGCCTTACAGCTGCACTGGCTTGAGGCTAGTTATGCCGGAGGAGCTCTTTAACTCCTTCCTGACAGGGGCGGGGAACTGCCCCACCACTGTGACATACACCCCAAGCCCACCTAACTGCTAACTTCCACTAACATGTGTGGTATATTCTCAGATAGCCTGGGGTTGGCATGACATTTGGGGACCAGGCTTGGGGAGGAGCATGCACAGCACCTGATCCTTCACCCTGTTGTGTATGTCCACACCCACCCACATCATCAGGACTCTCCTCCAACAGAATGGAACAGAATCTCTCAAGGACTCCATTAACTGTGCTACTGCTTACCCTGCAGTGGTGACTATTTACAAAACCCAACAAATAGGCTTCCAGCTCTTGCCAGGGTTACTCTGCAGTACTCCTTGTCTATGCTACAGGGAAAAGTTGATCTAAGCTACGTAGTTTAAGTTACATAAATAGCATAACTCAAATCGATGTAGCTTAGATCTATTTACCACAAAGTCCACGCTACGCAATGTCAACAGATGTTCTCCCATCGGCTCCCCTTACTCGATCTGGTGGCGTATAGGAATCAACGGGAGAGCGATCTGTGGTCGATTTAGCAGGTCTTGACCTGTGAAACTGACCGCTGATGCATTGATCACCGTGCGTCGATCCCCTGGTAAGTGTAGACAAGCCCACATCTGCCAAGCTGGGGAGTGAGATGCAGCCTGAGATTTCAACCCAAGTGTCTTACTCAGTATTGTGTGCACAGTACTTACCTTGACATCACTGGACTGATTCTCAGGGCTATGGTTTAAGAAGCATATAATCCCATTCAAAACATTTAACAGGTTTAGGACCATTTCTAGTACACGTCCAACCATTCCAAAATAACATTGCTTCCTGCTCTGTGCCTCCTGGAACTTGTGCTTTGGAGTAAATTTTGATGGAAGATCTACAGGACCATCATTTTTAGGGGTCTAGTGGTTTTCTCTCTAGTGCAAACTTTATATTTGCAAAATTAAATCTCCTTTTCATGTTGTCCATGCATCTGTCTACACCTGCCTGCCCATCATGGCTTGGTCAATCTTGTCGTGGTTAACATAGCATGTTCTCCCTAGCATGGCCATAACATGCTCCACATCTACACACACACTTGGGTTTCTATTATGCTATAGACTGTGCTGAGCCACCTGTTTTTTTTGAGGTCCATCTTGATCGAGCCTCAGTCGTTTTCAGTGTCATGGTGAGCAGAGGGCAATGTTGTGTTAGCCCAAAGAGTGCAAATGGACCTCCCAGTGCAATCCCATACTGCAGAGGTGCCCTGACTGGTCACTTGTCTGCATTCCACTGACCAGGAGTCAGCCTGGCCAGGACCCACCTACTTGTACAAACAGTGCAGCACACATGAGTGGCCCCTAGCTGCACAGTGCTTCCACAGTGGCAGGCTTCTTCTGATGATTGATTTGCAATCTGATCTCTACAATGCCTCATTGGATCATCTGACCAGGCTGCCAGCTGGCCAGCACCGACATCAGGATACTCACTGCCTTATGGACAGGGCCAGAGCCTGTGGTACCACATGATCACAGCAATTAGGGAAGGTGTATATATGATGGCATTTCCCAGCATCTGGCAGAGATGGACATTCCCTGTACTGGATACTGCATTATGAGAGCGATAGAGGAGAAGGCCTCTGAGTGCCAGGGGGAAGAGGAATCTGATGAAGTGCTTCCTGAGACAGCTGCAGGTTCAACCCTGGAGAGCAGGAGAAATGCCATTCAGATCTGGTAAGCTACTTCATAGTTGTGAAAATGTACCAATGGGGTCTGATTTGGGTTGGGAAGGGAATGCATTCCCAGATTCTCCTGAGTGTGTGTTTGTAAGAGCCCTGCACAAGCCACCCTTCCCCTCTTTCCCTCCTTCCTTCCTACACCTCCATCGCATGGTCAGTAGGTCCCAGCACACCCAGTCCCCACCCCAATTTCCTTTTCTTGACCCCACACCTTCTGGTTGCCTGGCCTACTGTTCCCAATAGGGACAGAAATGCCCAATCTCTGATGAACAGCAGCTGGCTGTTGTCAGATGTCAGACAAGCAGAGAAAAATGTAAAAGGCCCACAAGCAGCAATGCAGAAAGACTTAAAAACAGGAGCATTACTAAAGATTTAGTGCAGTCTGGCCAAGACACCTACATGACAACGTATCTGCTGGGCCATGTACCTTGAAGCACCTGCAAAGAGGCTGGTATAACTGGAAGACACTGCCAGATTGTAGCATGCCTGCGATGCATGAAAATCAGTGCACGGTAATATGCGCTTTCACGATACACTCCTCATATAGACAGGACATGGAACAAGTGAAGGCAACCACAGGAGCAATGGACGTATAACAGCGACAAGCATTCTTACTGGAAGAGTTTTACCATTGACAGTGTTAGTTCCTGACCTAATTTTAACCCACTCTTGTGAGGTAATGTCAGAAAATATCTCAAAGCCAGTGCTCTAATGTAGCTCTTGTGTTTCTTGACAGAGCCTATTTTCTTCTCCTGCCCAGGGGAGCTGATTGGAGCAAATGGCTGGGGTGTATAGTTTGAAATTTAGAAGTGAAGCAAAATGGATACATTTGTCTCATCCCTTGAAAGTATTAGGCTAAGAAAGGTATGATGGCTTACTATGGACACAAACTCAAAACTAGTTGGTTTGTCTTAACAGGACCTTCTACCATGGCCCCAACTGCACAGTTCTGTTTTGGACCAAGACAACAAAGGCCAGTGTGGGCACTGAAGTTAAAACTCTCCTTTGCCATGATGCCAAGTGCTTTGAGACCACAGTCTACCATGTTAACCAATATTGTCTCACTGTTTCCTTGTGCTTCCCTATCTGTCTGTATCCACCTGTTGACTCTTGTCTTAGATTGTTAGCTTCTTGGGGCAGGGATGGTTTTTTGTTCTGTTTGTCCAGAACCTAGCACAATGAGGCAATACAAATAAAAATAATAATACTAATAGGCTGACAGCTTTGGGGCCAGGAAGCACCTGCGATTCGCCTTTTAGCAAGACATTGGCCAGAAATATGCTTGGTCCAATCACAGTTGGAGGAGAAGGGGAAAAAAAAGTATGGGAAATCTACAGCTAGGATGGCATACAAACCATGGCCAACTACCTTCATCAGAAGGACATGCCCCAGGAAGGAGAGGGGATTTGAAATATGGATGTCTGAGAACTTTTTCCAGACCCAGACAGACACAGGTAGAGTTCTAACCACTTGAGTAAGATCCTTCTCCGGCTCCTTGTTTACAGTACTCTGCCATACAAAATGTGGAAGACTTGAGTTTGGAATCGGCCTTTCCAACCACAGGCTCTGCCAGCCTAGCTTGAGAAATTCCACCCTGGTGGCAAACTGAGAGAACAATTCACCTTGCAAGATGCATTTTTATCATCTTGGAGGACAGTTCTGTGGTTTGATGGTTCTGTTCAGGTGTCATTGTAAAGGCAGCTAGCCTGCTTTATTGCAATAAAGTATTTTGTAGAAAGATAAGTCACTACAATATTTATACTTCCAGTATAGCGCCTCTGTAGCATGAAGCATGAGTAAATCATCAAATGAAAACCATTCACTTACACCCTAAAAGGGCATAAGTAAAGGGGCTTAAGGGGCCTCAACATCCCTGTGTGGGCTATCTGTATCATGGGTCACAGCATGGGGAGCTGAGTAGTTTCAATGAGGTCCTACTTCCCTTCCTACATAGGGGCAGGGAATCCAACACACCAGCCAGCAGTGCTGAGCCAGCATGGAAGGGGAAGAGATCCGTGCCTGGTTTAGGCATGAATGATGCAGATTACTTCCTTCCCCAAAGCCAGCTGGGAACCAAGGGTCAAATTGCAACTTTTGTAATCTGTTTGTTCCCTGGTTTGCTGGTGGGGCAGTGTGGGATAGATAGCAATCGATAGCAAGAATAGGGGGCTCTTGTCAGATTTCTCCCCTTCCTGACCATCTTGGAAATGCTGTCTCTGAAGATCCAGTCTCATTCTGGCCTCTCATTTCCCTTTTGTTTTCCCTAGGAGTGGTGGTTCACTGCAAAAGGCCCCATGGAAGACTTATGGCTGAAGGCCGCACCAGATTTTCCCAAGTGGAAAATAGGAATGACAGAGAAAGACTTTCCAGAGATCCATAAAACCAAGTACTTGCTGCGGGTGCCAGCACTGGATATTAACAATCCTTTCCCAGAACCTGAGATCCCCGATGTCTGAGCTGCATGTAGTTCTGCCCAACTGGAGCACTTTGTAAGCCTTTGTAACCGGCACTGCCCAAATTTGTAAGCATTTATGAAATATTCCTATGGTACAACACCTGCTCTCTGCAAAGCCCTCTAAATTTGCTCATCTCTTTCTTTGGTAAATGTAGGTTCTAATGTCTCACCGTGGCTTGCTTAGACCATTTTTTCCTTACTGTTAATTAAACTCTGCAGTAGCTCTTCATTATAGTAATGTATTTCTTTATAACCTGTAATAGAGTCTAGTGCTATTCCCAAAAAGGAAAGTCTAATTTAATTTTTTTTTAAACATTCACAACTAAAATGCACTTTCTTCAACAAAGTCACTACAACTCTCCACCCACTGTAACGATGCGACCTATGGCGGGACACTACTGAGAGTATCAATTCAGGACAAATTGCTTAGAGTGGATGCATCCGACGAAGTGGGTATTCACCCACGAAAGCTCATGCTCCAAAACGTCTGTTAGTCTATAAGGTGCCACAAGACTCTTTGCTGCTTTTACAGATCCAGACTAACACGGCTACCCCTCTGATGCTTAGAGTGAGGCAGTCACAGCCCAAGGCTGGGGTTCCTTCACTATTAAGGTACACCAAACCAGCCAAATGGAGAGGATTTTGGTTTCAGTCCACTGGCTAACCAGAAGTCATCAAGCAATTCCCTCAGACACTCCAGTTTCCCAGTATCACCACAAGCATCACTCCTTATGGGGACAAATGGTTATGAAAACCAATACCTCAGTAAAAGAAAAAAGGTTCTTCCAATCCCAAGGACCAAGCCCCAGACCCAGGTCAATATACCAATTAGATCTTACTCATAAATCACACTGTTGCCAATCCTTTAGAATCTAAAATCTAAAGCAGGGGTCGGCAACCTTTCATAAGTGGTGTGCCGAGTCTTCATTTATTAACTCTAATTTAAGGTTTTGCATGCCAGTAATACATTTTAACATTTTTAGAAGGTCTCTTTCTATAAGTCTATAATGTATAACTAAACTAGTGTTGTATGTAAAGTAAATAAGGCTTTAAAATGTTTAAGAAGCTTCATTTAAAATTAAATTAAAATGCAGAGCCTCCCAGACTGGTGGCTAGGACCCAGGCAGTGTGAGTGCCACTGAAAATCAGCTCGTGTGCCCACGCCTTTGGCATGCGTGCCATAGGTTGCCTACCCCTGATCTAAAGGTTTATTCATAAAAAGAAAGAAATATAGATGAGAGCTAAAATTGGTTAAAGGAATCAATTACATACAGCAATGGCAAAGTTCTTGGTTCAGACTTGTAGCAGTGATGGAATAAACTGCCAGCTTAAGTTAAGTCTCTGGAGTATATCCACAGCTTGGATGTGTCATTCAGTCCATTGTGCAGAGCTTCAGTTTGTAGTAAAGTTCCTCCGGAGGTAAGAAGCAGGATTGAAGACAAAATGGAGAAGATGCAGCTGCCTTTTATAGTCTATTCCCATGTGACCTGTGCTTCCTTTGTTTCAAACACAAGCTGCCCAGCACATGGCTTGGAAGCCTTAGAGTTCCCTCCATAGGCATGTCCCTGCATGCCTGGCTGAGTCATAAGTTGTATCTGCCTTCTCTCAGTGGGTCAGTTGTATAGCTGATGGTCCTTAATGGGCCATCAAGCAGGCTAGGCAGTGCTGATGCCAAATTGTCTGGGGTGTCACCCAGAAGCATAGCACAAGTCTGAAATACAGACAGTATCGAGCCAATACTTATAACTTTAAATAAAAAAATGATACATGCATCCAGATAGCATAATCACAACCAGCAAATCATAACCTTTTCATAGACACCTTACTTGACCTCCTTTGTACAAGATTTGGTGTAACTATAGGACCTTGGTTGTAACAATGATCCATACGGTCACAGTTTATGTCAATAACGTCACACCCACCACAGATATTTTAGGCATCCCCAGCTGGTGCTGTTCATGACTAGTTTCTGTATTTTATTAAAAGGCATGAAGTCTGTTGTGTGATGCCTTTCAGTAAGAGAGATCCTGTGTATGAGGGTGCTAATCCGCGTGGCCTTCAACTTTGCTTCAGCTAGGCTGCTGCCTCCATCTTAACTTTTGAAAGGAAATAGACCTGGGAGATGAGAAGCCGAAGGCATGCATTCAAAATTTCTTGTTTGTGGTGTACTGAGAAATAGAGTTGGTGGAAAAATTGTCATTGAAATTTGAAGTTCCAAAACCCTATGAAAGTATTGAAAAACAGCAAAAAAAAAAAAAGTTTATCAAAGTTCTGAAAATCTGGAGTCTCATAGAAATCGGTGTCTGCATCTGGAGTCTCATAGAAATCTGTGTCTGCACACTGGGAGGGAGAAAACATTTTAAAGTGAGGAATGGATACTGGACAGTGTGCATTCAACTCTGTTCTGACACAGGCGATATACAAACTCTCCAACACTGCATCCTCTAACTCCTGAGGAGTTTAAGTGCAGACGTTATCAAGCAATGACACTCAAAGGTAATAACCAGAGTAATAATAACCCTGCACATGTCAGTCACCACAACTGCAAAAAATTCCACTCTCTCTCCCTCCTCTCTTTGGCCCTCACCCTGAAAGCATTTAAGGATGTGCTTAACTTCATGCACCTGAATGAGCCCCTGGACTTCAATTGAGCATTTGTGGTGCCAGAGTTGTGCAAGTTTTAGACACTAAATGTACCAAAAAACTGGTAAGAAAAATAAAACTTTCCTCCAAACTGCCAAAAAGCTGTGAAAACAACTTCCCCTCAAAAATGTTTAAAAATGCTTCCAAATTCCCCAAAAGAGGACAAAAAATGCATAGAAATGATCAAAACTGCCCCCCCAAATGCCCAAAGTGATACAAACTAGCTGTTTTTTTTTTTAAAAAAAGCTTCAAAATGGTTTAAAATGTGTTCTTAAAAAGTGTCCCAAACTAGCTACAAAATGGTCAAAAATGTTCCCACCAAAGGTGGTCAAAGAACTGTGCATGGGCAGGGGTTTCTGTGTCATGAGTCAATATGTTAGTGCAGAGGTTCTTAACCTTTCTCTGAGCCCCCACAAAATGCTATTAAAAACTCCACAGCCCATTTGTCCAACAAAACTGCATATAAAAGCCAGGTCTGGCCTTAAGGGGTAACAAGCAGGGCAATCGCCCAGGGCTCCATGCCATAGGGGGCACTGCAAAGCTAAGTTGCTCAGGCTTCGCCTTCAGCCCCGGGTCGTGGAGCTCAGGGCCTCATGCTGCAGTCCTGTGCAGCGAGGCTTTAGCTTTCTGCCCTGCGCCCTAGCAAGTCTAACACTGGTCATGCTTAGTGGACCCCTGAAACCTGCCAAAGGCCCACCAGACCCCTGTTTGAGAACCACTGTGTTATTGTATGCTGAACTAACACAGTGATTTTGGTAGTACAGCAGTGCCATCCTCTGGTTATTCTGTGTATGGAATATGAATGTATTTCATACTGAGAAATACTCAGTAGTTATTCACTTTAGTAGCTAATTCTGCCATTATGGTTTCTGCCTTATTCCCTCTGTGCAGGATAAGTATTACTCTGATATTCAGCAAACAAAAAATGCCCTTGAAATAACACCCAAGAGGCCACCTTCCATCCCCTCTGAGCTGAGAATTCCAGTGGGAGCCAATTTCTCTTGCGGGGGATGGGGAACAGTGGCAATATACATTGTACTGGGGTCAAAACCCATTTCAGTATTTACTGATGAGAATACCGTAGAAGTTTGAGAAAACTATGGAGACCTTTTGATACTCTCTTGAATTAACTTTCAGAGACTACATATTATCTATATCGGGGTTCTCAGCCTGGGGCATGTGACCAGGTATGAGGGACCATCTTGCCCTTCCCATATTGCTAAATGAGCAGGTCCTGTATGGAAAAGGTGAAAACCACTGATCTAGATATATCTTTGATCTTGTACATGTTTATTTAACAATGTCTGGAAAATGCCAGCCCCAAGGTAATGTTTGTAGAGACCACCCTGCTTATACATGTGCTATGGGACCACACCAGAATAAGCACATTCATTCTGGAAGTAGAGGAGTAGGTGGTTACACATTTGGGAATGTCAGCCTAAATATGGCTTTAGGAACTCCATCTTACAGAGGAGGGCAGGGCCAGATTAACTTTTTGTGGGCCTGGCGCCAAACACATTTGTGGGCCCCCACTGGGGAAATAGGGCATGTGATGGGGGTGGTCTGCAGAGCGAGGGGCTGGTTGGGGCAATGAGGTGCAGCGCAGCAGGAGTAGCACCACTCAGTCCAGCACAAGGGCACTGTTTACAAACCCACAGCTGCAAGACGCACACTGGCCTGCCCAGCCCTGCACTGCCAGCGTGCCCCTTCCACACTGCCCCCCTGCCCAGTGCCCTGCCCTTATGCCAGCACCCCCTCACTCAGAGACTTCCCCCACAGATCCCTATGCCCAGTGCCCCCTTGCCCAGAGACCTCCTCCTCAGATCCCTATGCCCAATGCCCCCAGACCCGCTATGCCCAGCTAGGGTGACCAGATGTCCTGATAAAATCGGGACCGTCCCAATATTGAGGTGTTTGTTCCGCGTCCCAACCGATCTTTGGTCGGGACGCAATTTGTCCTGATATTTCGTTCCACCGGCAGCACTCGCCTTATTTATTTATTTATTTATTTATTTTCTGCTCCGCGGGTAGCACTCAGCTTTTTTTTTTTTTCTTCTCTCACTGCTCCGCTGGCAGCACTTGGCTTTTTTTTTATTCCCTTCTCTCTCGCTGCTCCGCCAGCAGAGCGGCTTTGGTTTTGCTCTGCTGGCGGACCCCCGTCCCCCATGTGTCCCGATATTTTATCCCCCCCCATGTGTCACTCTATGCCCAGCACCCCCTGCCCAGAGACCCCTCCCGCTGACCTCCCACCACAACTGCACAACACCCTGCACACCAGTACTGTCCAGGTCTCCCACCCACAGATCCCCTACTGTCCAGCACCTCCTTCACAGTCCCACCATCACAGCTGTACAGCACCCCATATTCCTGAGGGAATCCTGCATCAAATTCTGTGCATAATATTTTAAATTCTGCAATATTTTTTTTTACAATAAATAAATGTGGAAGCTCCACCATGGCAGTGGGGAGCACAGGCCACTGGCTGCATGGAGGTGGGAGAATAACCTGCAGCCTTCCCTGCCCACTGGGACAGAGACTTGGCAGTGAGGCTGAATCTGACCCTGACATAGCACAAGGGCCATGCCTGCCACAGAAAGACCCTGGGGCCCTGCTCCTGGCAGTAGGATCCAAGAGCAAAGGGACTCAGTTGCGGGGGGGTATCCAGATGAGGGTAAGATGGTTCTGTGTGGGGCAGTCTGGGTGCAGGCCAGGGCCGGCTCCAGGTGTTTTGCTGACCCAAGCGGCGAAGCGGAAAGAAAATAAATAAAAAAGCTGTGATTGGTGGCACTTTGGTGGCAGCTCTACTGTGCCGCTTCATGCTTTGGCGGCAATTTGGCGGCGGGTCCTTTGCTCCGAGGGATTGAGGGACCTGCTGCCGATGACCTGGACATGCCGCCCCTTTACATTGGGAGCCCCAAGCACCGGCTTTCTTCACTGCTGCCTGGAGCCGGCCCTGGTGCAGGCAGCTCAGTGGGGGATCTGGATGCACAGGGAGATTCCACGTGCAGGAAGGACCAAGTGAAAGTGGTTGGAGTTCAGCGGGGGAGGGGGTGTCTGGGTGCAGGGGAGATGGCTGGGGGTCCAGGTGTAGGTGGTTGGGGCTCAGTGGGGAGGGTGTCAGGGGGGCTCATCGAGGTGGTACAGATGCAGGGGAGGTGGGGCTTGTCAGGGTGAGCGTTTAATGGGCCTGCTTAACTGGGGAGCCCTAGCTGCTGCCAAGGGGATCCGCATGCTGGGCCCCCGCTTCCCCATCTCCTACCCATCCCACCCCCTTCCTTCCCCACTGCCTCTTTCCCTCTGCTTCCCCCATCCCCTTCTCCATCCCATGCCCCTTCCCCACCGCTCCATGTTCTCCCCAGGCTTCGGGGGCAGAGTGGGTTGGGGCTGGGTCTCTCCACTTCCTGCCGCCTGGTGATTGCAGGGCGGGCCTCACCCCGCACTCACAGGGCGGTGGGAAGTGGAGTGACCCGGCCCCAGCCTGCTCTGCTTTGCTTCCCTAGCTCCCAGCCATGGGACTGGGGGTCAGGGGGGAACCACCCCACAGCAGTCACGGGCGGCAGGCTGGGGCCAGGTTGCTCCACTTCCTGCCACCCCGTGAGTTCAGGGCGTGCCGGACCCCTACTGCTGTACCCAGGGATGTTGCTGAAGGGAAAGGGTGGAATGGGGGCAGGGTTGGGGCAGAGCAAGGGCGGAAAGAGGTGAGGCGGGGGCAGAACAGGGGTGGGGGTTTTGGGGAAGAGTCAGGGCAGGGCCGGGGGCAGCTTTCCTGGCCAGCTCAGCCGGCTGGGGGATCGGGCTAGCCGGGGCCCCTTCTGACTCTGGGCCTGGCCCCATGGTAAACCCAGTACTGGAGAAGGGTAATGTTTGCCTGGCAAACCCATTGTTGTCAATGGCCTGCCTGCATGAATGTAAATTAACAATGGAATCTGACCATCTGGATTTTGCTCTTGGGACTGACCAAAGCCCATCGAAGCAGGGCCAGCTCCAGACCCCAGCGCGCCAAGCGCGTGCTTGGGGCGGCATTTTGCCCGCAGGGCGGCTCTGGCGGACCTTCCGCAGTCATGCCTGCGGGAGGTCCACCGGAGCCGCGGGACCAGTGGACCTCCCGCAGGCATGACTGCAGAGGGTTCGCTGGTCCCGTGGCTCGGGTGGACCTCCCGCAGGCATGCCAGCAGATGCTCCACCGGAGCCGGGGGGACCAGCGGACCCTCCGCAGGCACGTCTGCAAGAGGTCCCCCGGAGCCGCGGGACTGGCGACCGGCAGAGCGCCCCCCGCGGCGCACCGCCCTGCTTGGGGCGGCGCAATTGCTAGAGCCGCCCCTGCATCGAGGTCAATGGAAGCATTTCCATCAGGTCAGGTTCCTTATGTTCCACACGTGCCAGCGACAGTTTTCTACCAGCATTTTCTCCACCTACACTCAAAGCTCTGTAGAAATGATCGCTGGAGGGGCACAATCCTGTGAGCGCCCTGTCACTCCCCTGGGACAACCGCACACACCCGGAACCTTCCGGCCCTCGGGTCACTCTGCAGCGCGCCACGCGCAATCAACCGGACAACACCGACCCACGCGCGCGCACGGGGCCAGCGGGCAGAGCCGCCTGCAGTGGGGAGCGCGCGAGACCCACCGAAAGCCTCGCCAAGCTGCGCGGCGCACCGGGCATGCGCAGGGCGGCGTGTGCGCCAGAGGCGCCGGGCGCCGGGCGGCGCCCTCGCTGGGGGCGGGCCCGGAGCGTTTCGGCACCGCCCTTAACCCCGCCTCTAGCTGGTGCTGCCCCGGCTTGCGGGCAGGGACGTAGTCGCACTGGAAGTGACGTTTTACAGGGGCGGAGCGCCCGCCAGATTTGAAAAAGTGACGTGACGCGACGTGTGGCGCAGCGGCCCGGGTGTGGGCCCCGCTGGGTGAACCCCACTTCCCTCGGGTCAGGTGAGCGGCGCGCGCCGGCATTCACCCCTCCCCCACGCCCTGCGGCGGGACCTGCCGCTGCGAGTCGTGTCAGTGCCTCGCGGAGCGGGGCTGGGCTCGGGCAGCGGGGTCAATGGGCCCCGGGGTGCGGGTGTCCGTGCCGGGCACTGGAGTGGGAGGGGTGCCGGTGCCGGTGCATGGGGCCAGACTGAGTCAGACCAATGGTCCATCTAGCCCAGTATCCTGTCTGCTGACAGCAGCCAACGCCAGGCGCGTCAGAGGGAATGAACAGAACAGGGCAATTATCCAGCGATCCAGCCCCTGTTGCCCACTCCCAACTTCTGACAGTTGGAGGTTTTGAGACAACCAGAGCATCAGGTTGCATCCCTGACCATCTTGGCTAACAGCTGTTGATGGACCTATTCTCCATGAACTTATCTGGTTCTGTTTTGAACCCTGTTATAGTCGTGGCCTTCACGGCATCCTCTGGCAAAGTGTTCTGCAGGTTGACTGTCTGTTGTATGAAGAAATACTTCCTTTTATTTGTTTTAAACCTGCTGCCTATTAATTTCACTGGGTGAGCTCTTGTTCTTGTGTTATGAGAAGAAGTAAATAACTGCTTTATTTACTTTCTCCACACCGTTATGACTTTATAGCGCTCTATCATATCCCCCAGAGTCTGTTTTCTAAGCTGAACAGTCCCAGTCTTTTTAATTTTTCCTCATATGCAAGTTGTTCCATACCCTGATTCATCGACCTTAAGGCCAGAAGGGACTATCATTGCAGGCCACAGAACCTTGCCCACCCATTCCTGTAATAGACTCCCAACTTCTGTCTGCGTTACAGAAGTCCTCGTATCATGATTGAAAGATTTCAAGTTACAAAGTATTCACCATTTACTCTAGTTCAAACCAGCAAGTGACCTGCACCCTATCCTGTACAGGAAGGTGAACCCCCACCAGGGTCTCTGCCGATGTGACCTGGGGGAAAGCTTCATGACCCCAAATTTGATGATTAGTTAGACCCTCACCATGTCTGAGACCTACCAACCAGACAGCTGGGAAAGAATTCACTGTAGCAACTCAGAGCCTGTTCCATCTCTGGCTATTGGAGATATTTGCTACTAAGAATTGCAGATGGCCACATCCATTGTAAGCAATCTTGCATACCACCTCCTTCATCAACTTATCAAGCTGAGTTTGAAGCCAGGTAGGTTTTTTGCCTCCACTGCTCTCCTTGGAAAGCTCTTCCAGAACTTCACTCCTCTGATGGTTAGAAACCTTCATCAAATTTCAAGCCTAAACTTGTTGATGACCAGTTTATATACTTTTGTTCTTGTGCCAGCATTGGCCTTTAGCTTAAATAACTCCCCTCCCTTCCTGGCATTTATCCCTCTAACAATCTATTTTTATAGAGAGCAATCATATCTCCCCTGACCCTTCATTTGGCTAAGCTAAACATGAGAGGAGACTCAAAGAGCTTGGCTTAAGTAGGTTTTCTATTCTTTTGACCATCCTACTAGCCCTTCTCTGCACCTGTTCCAGTTTTATTTCATCTTAAATATGGGAGACCCGAACTGCTCACAGTATTCCAGATGAGGTCACACTAGTGCCTTGTATAATGGTAATAACATTTCCGTATCTCTTGTGGAAATACCTTGTCTGATGCATAGAGCCCAGTGAGGATACAAAAATGTGGATCCGCATCCGCCAGAATCAATGTGCATCCGACCTTGCCATCCGCTGGCCATCTTTTATGTGTATCTCCCCTGCAGCACCAAGCTGTCTCTCAAGAGCTAGGGCTAGCAACAGAGCGGGAGTGGAGATGAGCAAGCAGGGGCAGGGTCTTGCAGCGAAGTGGGGGTATGTGGGCAGGGACTGGGGGTAAACGATGGCACAGTGGCGGGGTCTTGAAGAGAAGGGGTGGCACAGGGATTGGGGGGAAGGGGCATCACATGCCCCCCACGGGGGCTTGCAAGCAACAGCAGCTGCAGGGTGTGTTGCATCAGAGCAGGGCAATGGGGTGGTGTGCCAGAGCCCTGCCTGCTCCAATTCCTGTGGCTGCAGGCGGGCCCTGCTGCCCAGGAACCAGCGGGTGGGAGCGTGGCCAGAGCTGCCCATCTGAGGGGCCTGAGCTGCTGGACAGGAAATGGTGCGGTAAGCGAGTGCTTGACATCCGTGACTCTGTCATGCCTCCCAGCTGCTGACTGCCGGCCCCGAGCACGCTGCGTCCCCCAGGGCCAGGCGCTGCTGGTGAGTAGAGCCCTGCACAGTTGCATCTGCATCCAATCCACTATCTGCAAAAATGGTCCGCAGATATTAAGTGGATATCCGTGGATTTTCAGGGCTCTACCGATGCATTCTAGTATTGCATTAGCCTTTTTCATGGCTGCATCACATTGGTGGCTCATAGTTATCCTGTGATTGATCAATACATCCAGGTCATTTTCCTCCTTTGTCACTTCCAACTGATATGTCCTCAACTTATAGCAAAAAATCTTGTTATTAATTCCTATGTGCATGACCTTGCAGTTTGCACTATTACATTTCATCCCATTTCTATTTCTCCAGTTTTCAAGGTCATCTAGATCTTCATCTATGATATTCCGGTCCTCCTCTGTATTGGTAACACCTTCCAATTTTGTGTCATCTGCAAATTTGATTAGCACGCTCCCACTTTTTGTGCCAAGGTCATTGATGAAACCCCTCTCCAGCCTGACAGTTCACCTTTCAGTATGACACATTGTAGTCTCACCTTTAACTAGTTCCTTACCTGCCTTTCAATTCTTGTATTCATCCCCATCTTCTCCAATTTAACTGATAATTTCCCATGTGAAACTGTATCACATGCCTTAGTGAAATCTAGGTAGATTAGATCTACTGCATTTCCTTTGTCTAATCATTTTTGTTGTCCTTTTCTGTATGTTCTCCAATTCTAATATATTTTTTTGAGACAGGCTGACCAGAACTGCACACAGTATTCAATTTGTATTATCTATCCCTTTCCTAATGATTCCTAACATTGTTAGCTTTTTTTTTTGACTGCTGCTGAACATCGAATAAGTGTTTTCAGAGAACAATGACTCCAAGATTTTTCTTGAGTAGTAACAGCTAATTTAGGCCCCATCATTTTGTATGTATAGTTGGGATTGTTTTTTCAATGTGCATTACTTTGCATTTATCAACATTGGACAACAAAATAGTAGATGAAATTCAGTCACCCTGGAGCAGGATGGGCTGTCAGTGCCTGCGGGGGGGGGCGGGTGTGATGGGGGCCCTTTGGGGCATCTGTGGTCCCTGTGCTTGGGCAGAGATATGATGTGTCGTGTGTGTGTGTGTGTCAGTGCCTGGTGATGGGGGGTGGCGGCAGTGCACCTGGAATCCCAGTGACTGAGGTTAAGGTAGGATGGGTCCATGGGAGGACCTGATGCAGTGGGGGGCTGTCAGTGCTTGGTGGGGGCACTAGATGGTCCAGGGCTCCTGGTGGCTAGGGCAGGTCTGTGGAGGGCCCTGGAGTGGGGCAGTGGGCTGTCAGTGCCTGGGAGAGGGGTATCGGGCTATATTGGGAACAGTCACAGGGCACTGGAAGTGTGTGACAATTCCACGCAGGGAGAAGGGATTTTTCTGTGGTGGTGCTGGGGCTGTGTGGGGACAGAGCTGGAGCCCATAGATCTACTTCTATTCTAGTTCCATAGGGGTCTCTGCTGGGAGGCTGCTTGATGTCATGCAGAGGCCCTGGGGGGGTCAGCCAGTGACCTGTGCTCTGCATAGTCTCCTCAGCCTGTGCTGTGACAGTTGTGAGGCTCTAAAGGTGCATTCTTTGTGCTGCTATTTTTCTTTGCAGGCCTGCAAAATGGATCTCTTAACGTTTCCCAGATATAATCCCAATGACATCATAACTCACATCCGCAATCGGCTCCTAACAGGTTCTGAAGCTAAAAACCTCTCAAAAAATGACTTGTTTCCAAATCCCAAGGTAAGAATGCTCTGGAAACAGAGTAGCTTGCTGCTTGAGGACAATGTAAATATACTAGTGTATTCAGGATTTGACCCCACAACACTTGTTTGCAAAAGTAGTCCCACTGGCTGCGGTAAAAATATTCACATGAGGAAATATTATAGATAGAATCATAGAATCTCAGGGTTGGAAGGGACCTCAGGAGGTCATCTAGTCCAACCCCCTGCTCAAAGCAGGACCAAACCCAACTAAATCATCAGATGTGCTCTGTCATCTTACAGGTGCATGTGAGCAGACAGCCCCCTGCATCTGCAAGCAATTTCATGATTAGGACACTGGAACCCATAACTTGGTTTTACGAAATTGGGAAATCTGCTTTACTAGGCCATCCTCTGGATAACAGACTTAGCCTAATGATAGTGAATGCCATTGTCTGTTAATTTAATTGCTGTTAGCAACAGTTCTGCCTTAAAGACCATGCATTTACCCAGGGTGAAGGTGCTTAGCCAAATATTCAGTAGATGTGAAATTTGAAGCTCTGGTATTACAGTACAGAAGTTGCAGAATTCAAATAATGGAATGCACTGAATTTCTGTATATTTACACATTGTAGTTTAATTCATTAAGGATTAGACTTTAACTCTTCTTAACTGGGGACAATAGACCATCCATTGGGATATCTCAGGGAATTCTGCTGCACATGAGTTGATGTCTTAAGCGATTACCTGAAGACCTGAATGATCTTCCTGTTTAATCTGTAGCCAAATCTTTTGTTTTAAATGTCCTTAATTTATATAGCTCCTTCTCTTCTGCAATTGTTTGGGAGTTTAATGGCATGAGATTAAGTCTTAATTTCCAGTCTAAATGAAAAACTCAATATTTTATATGCTTTCTTAATTATTCCCCTATTCACTATAGGAGTTTGCTGTTACATTTTTATTTAAAATCACTGCCTTCGTGTGATAGACTTCAAGATTTTTTGGTGTCACTCAAGTTTGAAAATTCTCCAAGTGAAGCTGATATAATCATAATTGTTGATTACCAAATAGTTTTTAATTACCTATCAGTGTAAATACACTGATTAAAGTTACAATTGGCCAGTCTGGTTATTACCTGTTAAAGTTGCATCACGAGATGTTGCATTACAACATCTCCACAATGCAACATGAGTTTTGCAATGTGATTTGTCGTCGTCTTTGTGAAAAAATGAAATGGCTCTTCATTTGTTAAAGGCAGAGTACTACTTGTTTGTGATATATTCTGTGTGGTATAAATAACAAGGAAGACTAAATAGTAATTTACAGAGAGGAAGCTCATCAATAAGAGTACACTAATACCAAGTGACTTGTAATTACTGCAATGAAATGTTCTTTCTCTCCCTCTTGTAGCCTGAGGTATTGCACATGATCTTCATGAGAACCTTGCAGAATGTGTATGGAATCCGTCTGGAGCACTTCTACATGGTGTGTATACAATGGTACACAATTAAGTGGGGGTGGGGAAGGAGAGTGAAACTCAATTTCCAGAATTATGAAAATTAACAATTATTAAAGCACTGGGTTTTTGAATTTTTAAATTAGCTGATCCTTTTAGCACTTTATGTAGCTGAATGTGATTTTGAAAGTCCTGTAGTATTTTTCATTTAATCCACAGCATTTAGGTAACGGATAACTTCAGGTATAATACAGTTAGAAATACTGGATAGTATTATTTCCCCAGTCTGCTGTATTTTGGATTTAACCTTTCGTTCACAAAACAAAGTAGATATAAAAAGTACTTTAAAAATACCACTAAAAATAGAATTGAGGACAAACCAGTCAATGAAACGGACAGCCGGGGCAAACTTAAAAACTGATTCCTCATTAATTTAACAATGTATATTGATTTTTATCTTCAAAGTGTTACAGTAATAACTAATCCCTAACAGCCCTGTGGATAAATAAATGCTAGCCATATCTCTTGCATGGGCAAACTGAGATACAAAAGTTGTAACTTGCCAAGGTCAAGGGAAGTCTGTCAGAGCCGTGAATAATGTAAGGATTCCTGGCTTCCAGAAACTTTGGTTTCAGGGCAAAACTCCAAAAACAAGCCTCTGCAGAATGTGCACAATGCATGTTTCAGTGACCACAGAATGTCACCTTGAGTCATCCAGGTACTGTGACAAGACTGCCTGGAAACCTTGCTTCAGCAGAGCCCTAGACTTGCTGCCTACTCTTTTAGGCACGTTAGTTTGGCATGTGCTGATCTGGAGTTCTTAACTAACACCGAATAACTTCTTCAGTATAATGTCCTCCCTTCCCACCGGGGCAATGGGTGCCATGCTTTAGCTGTGATAAATCCAGAGCAACTGAGATCAGTTTGGGGAGGATCAGAGCTGTAGTCTGAGCCCCAGATATGTGCAAAAAAAGTAAGAGGAACAAAATTATTTTGTGAAATGTTGTTGTGTTTTTTGGGGGTAGGGCTGTTTCTTGGGAGCCACTTGCTCAAATGATACCAACTTGGCTCATGGACTTTACTCAGCACGCCCATGAGGCATAGCAAATTTCAAAACAATCTGAGTCAGCATGTGGATTTTAGAGCACTTAGAATAGTCTACCTTCAAACAGAAAGCAACACTCAGCCTTTAATTATAGCGTAGCACCAACTCCACTATAATATACTTGAATGAGTGCATTAAAATGTAATGCGGGTGTGTAAAAGAATACTATAACATTAGGTGGCAGCACAGGAATTCAGACCCACATTGTTTTGAGGGGGTAAACCAACAATTTCCTTTTCTAATTATCAGCTTGTGCTAATATCTAAGACTCAATTCTAGTCTGAAATATGGCAGTGCATCGTAAATCCATTACTGGTGGGAGGGATAGCTCAGTGGTTTGAGCATTGGCCTGCTAAACCCAGGGTTGTGAGTTCAATCTTTGAGGGGGCCATTTAGGGATTTGGGGATTGGTCCGTGCTTTGAACAGGGGGGGTTGGACTGGATGACCTCCTGAGATTCTATGATTGCACTTCATGCCTGTAATGTTACTTCACCATAACCTTAGTTAACTGTATTTCTTTGATTCCATCTAAAGGTTTCAGTGGGCCAGGCAATTATTTTTTTTAGTTAGGATGCTGTATTTTTATATTGTGTGAGCAAACCTTTCTTGTTTCCAGGTGGTATTGACTAGGCAATGTTTCTCTTCCAATGTTTTCACTTAGCAGCTGTTTGAGAAACCCCCTCCTGGAAACACCAACCTTCCCACTCTGCCCAGTCTTTAACTACTTGGTTCTCAAAACATTATTCTGTGAGCCACCAGGACAGGGATCCCCAGGCTTCAGTTTGGGAACCACTAACTTGCCTTTGCCTTGAAGTTTAGTGATAGTTTCCCACCCATGTTTATCACCTCTGAGTGGCTTTCCCATTTAAAAAAAAAAACAAAATTAGTATTTGCCCCATATGAATACTCCTTGTAATAGTCTTATTTATTGGCTCTTGTGTTTAGATGCCGGTCAATGCTGACATAATGTATCCACAGATTGTTGAAGGCTTCCTACCTATTTGTAACTTGTATATTAATATGTGAGTACAACAAATGGATTTTTTTCATACAGTTCGTTCATTCATTATTTGATTGTAGTTTAATTCATTTTTTGTGATTGGGCTCTGTGCAATTGTGGTGGCCCTTCAATTTGTTGAGCTTGTGTGAACTAAAATTTAGCAGACTAACAAGAGGCAGCTTAAAGCAGCTAACAATTTAGTAGACTAAGAATCTCTGCTGCCAGCTGTTTTTTATCCAAATGTGTGAGATAGATTTAATGCTTTAGGATTGTGAGACTGAGGTTTAGATCAACAATAAATGATGGCAAGTTCGTGAACATGCAATTGAATGGGGAATAGCTTGAAGCAGTTCACCAAGGCCCATGGCAGAGGCTAATCATTAGATATGGAGGAGGATCTTCGAGTAGCTGTTACATAAGCCTGAAGTATCACCCCAGTTATGTCTACCATTGTTAGAGGCACTGCTCTGACAGACACTGCTCTATTCAATGTGTGGTGGAATAATTGACATTGGCCAGATTGATTTATAAGTTTCATATTAGACCACTTCTATTTCTTTTTCTGTTTCTGTTTAGTGTCCACTAAAATGCTCTAAATTTAGGTGTCCTGTGAAAAGTAACTTTAAAAAAATCCATATGCAAGGCACTGTAACAACTTAGGATCTATAATACTAGTTTGTGAATGCAATTCTGTTAAAATGCTATTTGTGGGTTTATTCTGCCATGTCTGATCACCACTGTGTACAGTACCAGGATACATTCAGACTCTACTGTTGTGGGAGTACACCCATGTACTCTAGATTTATATAGGGCAAAAGTAATGTAGTGGCCATTTGAAGTAGGCTTATTCACAGAAGTAATATTCAGTATCTTTTTTTTTCTTCCCACAGGGAGCGTTTTCTTCCAGTCTGCCGTATTAATGACTTTCAGATTGCTGATGTCATAAACCCAAGTAAGCAAGCTTTTGTTAACCCATCCATGTTTCCACATGCTCATGTGATGCCTGGGCCATTTCTATGAAATATCTTTGAAGACTCTTTTGGTTTTACTTTCTACACTGCAGTAGACAAATGTGGTGTAGTGGAGCCAGCAGCTGGCTACTTTTGAACCTCGTGGTATGGCCTCCAGAGAAGACCAGTTCATTAAATAGTTCTTACAATGCTTTAGCCAATCCAGCTAATACTAATTAGCTAATAAATCTCAGCTTTCTTACAAAACATTACAGTTCTGTCTTGCTACTAGGTTAGATGGTAATCTTATGGTTTTTCAGTAGTTTTGCAATATATGGTGGTTTACAGTTACTCTTAAAAAGTAGAAATGGTTATGAGTAGGTGACAGGACTGGAACTAGATAATGTGGATTTCCTGGGGAGAAATTATTTCTATAGAAAACACTTGTATTTCTTCCTTTCTTCCACTCTCTTGCCAACACACTGTTGCAATTCTGGTGTGGCACAGGCCAGTCAGGAAAGACTTTGTTAAATTTGCTAAAGAAATTGCTTTATGTTGATTTCTGCATTTTCCTGTTTTCCTGCCAAAGCATTTGAGGTTGGCCAGGAGTGGCCTTGTTCTCTATTCCAAAATTCAATTTGAATTGAGTTGAGACAAGAAGGGCCTTCTCAGTTCAGGGACCTAGCTGTGGATTCTCTTTGAATATGTCTGCTGGAGTCCCTGTGTAGCTGTCTTCAGCGTTTAGTACAAGGTTTTTCTGTTTGGGTTGCTGACTTTTTTTTTTTTTTTTTGTACTGACATTAGTCAGTGCTCAGTGTTTTCAGGGGAATGGCTGTTTTTCTGAGACGTTATGCCCAGTTTGTAATTTATTTTTAGATTGTATAAAGTCCTTGACAATGCATCTGGGTGCATCATAAATTCATGGCTTGGTGCAGTTGATTGTACAATCAAATTAAATCTTTTTTCCAAATACTGGCAAGGTAATAGCTATAAGACTTGGGTTTGCTTAATTTTTTCAGAGATTGACATAACTTAATCTTATCAATTTAAGTACATTTCATGAATGAGGAAGAGTTGTTCCTTTCTAAAACATACTTGATATCTCTCAAAATACACCCCCCTCCCCGTCAACCCCCAAACTGGCACTGAAGTTCTGTAAGAAATTCTCTTCTAAGCCAATATGGGTAAATTGACCTCCTAACTTTCCTTGGAGTATAGTACATTTATAATACTAAAATACCCAGAGCTATCTTTAACATGATACTTTTCTTCATTCAGTCTTTGCCTCTATTTAGCTGTTTGAGTTTTGCTGTGCTCAAGTTTTCCAATTATTGGCCATATAGTGACCAAAACACTCATTCTTTGCTATTCCTCTCTTTTAGAAGCAAAGCGGACAGCTCGTTTCTTGAGTGGCATTCTTAACTTTATTCACTTCCAAGAATCACGTCGTGAGATCTACATGGAATTCCAGTGGGCATATGTAAGATTATGTATAGTTTGTAAGAAACAGCTCAAATAAGACCATCAAAAATATAACTAATATTTTATTTATATCTGGAAGTTTAGAAGCGTAAGTACTGTTTGGGAAATTACAATAGCCTGCCATGTGTTACAACTTTTTTCAAAGGGACTGTAACAACTTTTTGTCTTTCTGTAAGACAGATCTTGAAGAGAGGGGGGAAAAAAAAAAATTCCAGGTGGCTCCTGCCTATGCATTAGGGAAAACATTTAAGTGTTTACGGGGTAGGAAGAAATCTTAATTTTTTCCAACTGTTGGAAAGGCAGCACCTACAGATACCAGCTGAATACAGGCAAGTCTTATTGTGCCATTGAGCTATAGGCTCTGATCAAACACGAGGCACTGGTAAATAGTTTCAGAAACACTTTGGTGTGATACTCTGAGGAAACATGTCAATTCTTATTTTCATCTAACTTCAGCCCATTTAAGCATGCCTCAGTGTCTGGAAGAAATAAACAGCTGTATAACGGACAAGCTGGGTTGGTCAGTCTAGGAAAGACAGTAGTGGTGATGGGAGAAAAGGGAAGTTAGGAATTTGCCTATTCTCTTACCTCACCACTGAATCAATGTTTTAGACCACATATTGTGATGGAAGGATATTACACTGTTTCCTGTTGGATGATCTGGGTTGGATGATGTACACTTCGATCACCTCCAGGTAGAGTACTCTACCTGCTATACCTGGCATTGAATCTGACCAATAAATTCAGCTGGTGAAGCGCACAGTTCTCTGCATCCTAGTCAATAAAACCTGACTAGTGCTCCATGAACTCATCTGGTTTCTCTTTCATTTCCAATTGGAAGTGGGAGTGCTAACCTATGAAGCCACAACTGGTTAGAGCCCATCTGTTAGAGACTGCCTTGTCGGCAATATTTTGACAGTTGCACTCTACAGGGATGAAACAGCTGGTGATACCCAGGATAAGACTTGGGCAGTTAAGACATGATGCTTTCAGCTGATGGAACTTGGGTATGTAACTTAATGCCAGAGAAGATCAGATTGAGCCCAAACCTAATCACATTCAGATTGAAAACTAAGACCCATCTTTTCAATAAAGCCTTCGCCTAATAATGGCTTCCAAAAAACCATGGTGTAGAAATGAAAGGGGAGCACCTTTCTGCTCAAGACTTGGTTATTTCTAATATGCTTGCTGCCTTGGGAGCTAAGATAAAGTATGTGAACTGTGTACAGCTTTTCTGCTGATTCTGATATACGTCCAGGATTTCATCACTTACCTACAGGGTCTTTGGCTTTGAAAGGCACAGGATAAAAGTAACAAACATTGGAGATGGACCCCTGCTAAATATGTGCAACAGTAACTTTAAAAGTCACATTTCTTACAGGGCAGAATGGGGGTTTCTGTAGGCGTAGGAGCCCATTCTGTGACAGTATCTTACAGAACACCAGTTGCCACGTAACTGCAGTTTGTTATAATCAATATTTGGATATATCCGTCCTTGTAACTTGGTATGAACTAGACCACCTGTCTATCAACATACTTGTCTTTCCTGTTGCACATTAAATTTAGTATCTGGATATTTCTGGAAATAAACATGCATACTGGAATCTTTAAAATATGGGCTTCAGTACAAGGTAATTGTCAAGTCAGTTTTTAGGCCTAGCAACCGGGGCCCCCTCTAGTATCTCGTGAAATATTCAAGTACAGGGAGCAAAGACTTGGACACTTGGAAAACCTTCACTTTGAGGAGAGTGTGAGAGGTAACAGTCACTAAGCAGAAAACTATGAAGCTAGAAGTACAGACCAAGAACTACCAGTAACTATCTCAGCTGGGCAGGTTAGCAGTAGAAACCAGTTATGAAATGCACATGGATTGTAGGACCAACCTGGCTGTGTGAGGAACATGATGTAGGTTGATTATAAATCTGCTTGTTCTCCCATATAATGTAAACTAATCACTTAAACTTAATTTTCAGAAATCAGCTCTGGAAAAAATACAGCAACTGCAGACAGCAAATCAGGAGGCAGCAGTGAAGCTAGAAAAACTTGAGTGAGTACTGGGGTCTAGTAATTGATCTTTGTGCATTTTGCAGTTATAACACACATGCACATGACATCTAACTGGGAATATTAAGCTGTTGTCTTAAAACAGAAGCAAAGTGGCTGTTGACTGACTTCTCTAAATCAACCGAGGCATTATATGGCCTCATCAGTGTCTGAGAATCTGCCATCTATTTTAAAGATAGAAGTAAACATCTTTCGTCCTTCCAGGCTGTGGTTGAAATAGCTTGGTTAAGTTGTTTTTAAATGGACTTATTTTTCTGTGTAAAGCAATTGAGGGGAAAGTTAAAAGATGAGTTTGCATTTAATTCTGAAATTGATGAGGCAGGTGATCAGTTTTTCTTCTTTCCATAGTTGGTCCAGCTCCTGTGAAAATTCTGTCTCCTGAGCTGATCAACCTTCTCCTGTTGGTCAAATGTTTCATAGCTGTGGACAGCGGGACTCTCTTGTACCTAGTGCCAATCCTATGGGCATTTGATTAGTTAGCCCATAAATATAATTCAGGCAAACATAAAACTTTTCCCATGGCATCTTTCTCTGTTTGCTGGTGGTTGCTCTTTGAATAGTTTCCCTAAGAGGTTGTGGGGGTTACTTTCAATGCCTTTGTGGGTCATATTCAGAGTTACAGATTTGATATTCTGAGCGTCTTGTTAGAATTGATTGTGGGAGATAGTGACTTCAGAAACATAGTGCCATTTTATTAGAATGAAAGAATGCTGTGTTCGAGAGCATATATACAGTGGATATAGTTTAAAGTACTTTAAAGTCCTTTTCGGAACTTAGGGTTCATGGTGGATAACCAACTAAATGTGACCTTCCATTGGCTGATGGCCAGTATGACTGTTGGCTATATAAGCAGAGGAATATTGAATAGGAAGTGGCATTCTTTGTAGAACCTTTGCTTTAATGAGACCATTACTACACTAGTGTCCGTTTCTCATGTCCCCACTTCAAAATGGGATGTGGAAAAGATTCAGAAAAGAGCTATAAGAATGATTTGAGGTCTGGAAAATATGCCTTAGACTGAGCTTATGTCTGTCACTGTATTTAGCTTAATTAAGAGAAGGTAAAGAGGTGATTCCATCATGGTCTAAAGGTATCTAGATGGGGAGAAGATGGCTAATAGCGGGCTCTTTAATTATGTCTTTGCCTGCTTGACAAGATCAATAGCTGGAACCTGAAACCAGACAAATTTATACTAGAAATAAGGTGCACATTTCTAGTAGTGAGGGCAATTAACCATTGGGCCAAGTAACTAAGTTGGATGTATGGTGGATTCTAAATCACTTGAAGTTTTTAAATAACTATACAGATGCTCTAGCTCAACCACAAGCTACAGACTTGCTACAGGAATTACAAGGTGTAATTCTGTGGCCCATGTGTTTTCAGGAGGCCAGATTAGGTGATCACAGTGGTCCTTTCTGGTGTTAAATCTGTGAATCTATTAATAAAAATGAAAACCAAAATGTAGTACAAGAAGTAGCTGTTTGAAAGATAGGAGACAAAGGATAGGAATAAATGGTCCATTTTTTACAATGTAGAGAGGTGACCAGCAGAATCCCCCAAGGATCTGTATTCTGACCTCTTGTTCACTGTTCACCCCCTTTTCCAGATAATTAATAAATATGTTGAAGTGGAAAAGTTTGCAGATGATTCAAAACTATTCAAGAGGTTAAGTACAAAGCAGATTGTGGGGAGTTAGAGGGATCTCATAAAACTGGTGACTGGGAGACAGTAAGGCAGATGAAATTCAACATTAAATGCAAAGTAATGTATACTGGAAAAAATAATCCCAACTATACATCTCCAGTGATAGGTTCTAAATTAGCTGTTACCACGTAAGAAAGATCTTGGTCACAGTGAGAATGACTGCTCCATGCACAGCAGTGGCCAAAAAGGCTCACTGTGTTAGGAAATGAATAGAAAATAAGACAAGTAGCATAATGCCACTATATAATTCCTGGTGTGCCCACACCTTGAATATTGTGTCCAGTTCTGGTTGCCCCATCTTAAAAAAGGATATAGTGGAACTGGAAAAGATTCAGAGAATGGCAACAAAGATTGTCACAGGTATGGAACAGCTTCCATATGACGAGAGACTAAAAAGATTGGGTCTGATCATCTTAGAAAATAAATGGCTAAGGGAATTATAATAGAGGTCTATAAAATCTTGAATGGTGAAGAAAAAGTGAGTAAGAAGTGTTTACCCTTTCATACGACACACAAACCAGGGGTCACCTGATGAAAGTAATAGGCAGCAGGCTTAACACAGCAAGAGGAAGTACTTTTTCACACAGTGCACAACTAAGCTGTGGAACTCATTGCCATGTGATCTTCTGATTACCAAAAGTATAACTGGGTTAAAAAAAGAACTGGATAAGTTCTTGGAGCATAGTTCCATTAATGGCTATTAGAGAAGATGGTCAGGGGTGCAATCCCATGCTCGGAGTCACCCTAACCCTTTGACTACCAGAAGCCAGCAGAGGAAGATGGGTGGATGCCTCCATAATTGCCCTGTTCTGTACACTCCCCCGGAAGCTCTGTCACTGTTGGAGACAGGATACTGGGCAAGATGGACCATGGTCTGACCCAGTATGGCAGCTTTTATAGTAGTGTGTAAAGTTGCCAGTCCTGCCTCCATTTACCTTCTGTACTAATAGTTCTATTTATTGTATACATCAGTATGTGCTGCTTGTATTATCTGAACCAGGGTCAGCTTTTCTCTCAAACTGCAGCATTCAGAGGAAGGGAAGCCACATCAAAGCGCCTGCTCTGCATCTGCACTGTCTGGTAGCTCTTGGTGAACACTACTGGAGGAGCGAGCACTGCGGGACCAGCTAGCAGTATATGCAGCTGCTCACCTTGAAGGGAACTATACTACTACCTACCTCACAGGAGATGTTGAGGGTTAATTAGATTAGGATTTGCAAAGCACCACAGAAAAGTTAAATAGTTGTCCTGCATCAAGTTTTCAGTGTTCTGTTCAGTATCTTTTTAAGACTTTTTGTCAAGCTTTACTTCTTTGTCTAGTGTTACTTCTCTGCTCTTGATTCCTCATTCTTTTTGCTCCCTTGTCTTACTCACTCCCTTTGCATATTTAAGCAAGTCTGCACTCCTGTTCCATGGACTTTCCCTCTCCTCCAGCCTTCCGTTAGCTTTCACCCTGTCAGATGGGGCTCCCTCATGCCCATTCCTTTGGCAGAGTACTAAAGTTTATCACTATCAGTTGTTACCGTTAAGGACTGTAGGTCAGTTTTTCTCTCTGTGGGATGTCCCACCAGTGACTTGCTCTATTACCAGTCACCAGTTCCACATTCAGGTTGTTCTAACTAAAAGTATGTTAAAGATGGAAGATCCTATTTTAAATATGCCTCAGACTAATATTTCTAAATTCTTAGTTACAATTACACGACTACTTCTGACTCCCTGCATGGGGTTAGCTGCTTCCTTTACTCATGTTTTCCGAACCATTCTCATCAGTCCAGCTCCCCACCTCTGTGTGCCGCTGTTTTTTTTTTTTTTTCCTCCCTTATCCATAGCCACTTCTTGTTCTTCTTTTCTAATTTCCAAGACCAATTTGAAAACTAAGGAGTTTTCCAGTACCCAAGAATTGCTGTCAGTACACACTGGGAGAGTCTCCTGTCTGATGTTAGCTCTGTGCTTTAAGTCTACAACTTTAAGCTATATTGCTGCAAAAATATTACATTTTATAATTCAAATATCTAGATAGATCAATATCATTCTCTCTCTTGTTTTTGCACTTTCTTCCGTGTTTCCTCTTAAACTTACAGCTCTCACTCCTTGTGCTCCCTCTTTACTTAAATCACTCCTTAAATCATACTGTAGCTATGAAATCTTTCAACAATAACCCACAAAAGCAAGATTAAAAAAAATTATGTGAGATTAGGTCTTCAACTGGTCACCCAGGTTACTGTCTGTAGCTGATCCTAAGACCCTTTGAGGCAGGAAAAGTGTCTTTCTCTCTGTACTGCACAGCCCTGAGCTCACTGACACTTGGTGTGCACTAATAAGTTCAAACATCATATCTTTGTGTTTAGCATGATTCCAGTAGAGCAGAAAGCAGAGTTCAAGCAGCTGTCTGATGATATTCAAGAATTGCAGCAAGTACTAAACCAGGACTATCGTCAAAAAACGGTATGCCCTATTTATATGCATCTCTGAAGTTTTGTCACAAAGTACAGCTACTATGACTTCTGATTCGGGGCATTTATTATTTCTTTGGATTTATCCCATGAAAATTTGAGGGGAGATCTGATTAAAACTAAAAGCAAAGTCAAAATATTTAAGGTATTTATGCCTATCCTGGTCTGAGTCCTATGGTACTCTCTAGCATTAACTTGTGCTGGTACCTATGAGGGAATGAAGCTAACAGCTGGGTCCATAGGGATCAGAAGCAGTGTGTGAAATATAGTCTGTTTTTCATTACAGAAACAAATTGTCTGTGTGAAGAACTGAGATATCTGCTGCATTATAATGAATATTGTGAGACTGTTTCCCCATTTAATTTTGTGTTGCTGCCTACTTGAACTGAAAGGGTTAAGTCAACCCAGATTTGGGGATTGGCCTGGGCAGGAAATAGGGACTCAAGGGTATGTCTGCAGTGGAGTCTGAGGTGTGATGGCAGCTCAGGTAGATGTACCTGTACTAGTTTTACCTGTGTTAGCATGGCTAAAAATAGCAGCGTAGCTATGGCGGCAAGGGCTGTACAAGTACACCAAGGGTCCTTGTTACCTGTTCAAACCTGTGCTGCCACATCTGCACTGCTTTTTTAGCAATGCTAGCACAGGTGTGTTTACCCAAGCTTCAATTACTCCTCAATTGCAGTGTAGACACCCTAAGAGATGAGACAGCAGCAGTTACACACCTTCAAATCAGCTAAGAGTACCTTGGGGCTATCACTGGGACATACTAAAGATCAAAAGACCCTGACTGGTTAAAAGATGCCCCTAATAGAAAGGGAGGGGGAAAGTGGTCAGCATGCCCACATGGGTGGTGGGGGGAAGAAATAGGAACTGCAGGCAGGCATGTTCTCTCTAAGCAGGGCCTAAGCATCTAGGCCAGGAGTAGTTAAAAGGCAAGATCCATATAGTTAGGTCTCCCTTTTTTGTTGTTTGTAACCCATCATGTTTCTGAAAGCTGTTTTGTTAATATTCAGCAATACTGTTTGAGAAGGCTGTGTGGCCTCTGTGTATAAATCAGTGGTAACCACTCCCAGATGCATCAATGGCAAGGCCCAAACCCCAGCTGGACTTGCTGAAGTAGTCATGGTTCGTACCCAGGGGGCTGTAACACAGGTCCTCGTCTAAGAGAGGTGAACTGTGGAATTCCACCCAAAGCCTGACACCTGTGGGGTGCATGTGTTGAGACCCTGAGAAGGGATAGCTGTGCAGGTAGCTGGTAACTGCTTTTTTCAGTAGTCTCTTCTCTGTAGTAAAAGTTCAAACTTAAAGCCAGAAGCCATACTAATAATTCTCCTCTTTTAACTGCCAAACAATTATTCTCCATTAGACAGCCTTGCAAGAAGTGACTTCCCAAAAGAAAGCAGAAGTTGCAGAGAGAACCCGAAGTCTGGTAAGTATAACGCCAATTTAAATGGGATTTGAACAGTAGCCTGCAGTAAGTGATGGAGCTTCTTTTAATATAGCATCAGATTTTTCTGCCTGACTTGTGCTAGCTATGTGCAGTGTGAACGGTTCAGATAACGAAACTTGATTGCATTTTAAAAACCACTTCTATATTTGTATTTCATGGAAACTTGCATGATAAGAATAGAATTTGGTTTTGATATATCTGGGACTCCAGCTCTTGTAACTAAGGTTTTGAACTCCAGGTGTAAACACAATTTTTGCATTAGTATAGCTATTTCAGTTAAGGATGAGACTTTTATATACCAAAATAATTATCCCAGTACAGACCCTAATGTGGATGCAGTCATATTGGAATAATGGTGCTAATATCAATATAGCTTATTCCCTTTCTTTTACAGCAGTAGCTATACTGGTATAAATATCTTTATACTGGTATAACTTTGCCCCCCACATGCATCTGACGAAGTGGGTATTCACCCACGAAAACTTATACATCCGTTAGTTTATAAGGTGCTACAGGACTCTTTTTGTCGCTTTTTACAAATCCAGACTAACATGGCTACCCCTCTGATACTTGCTCACACAAGAGGTTTTGTAACATTTCAACTGTACTAGTATAGTAAAAGCTGTACAACTTTTGTTTGTAGCCAAGGCCTAAGTGCTTCCATTCCAAACCTCTATTTTCATCTTTTGGGCTGAAATTTTCCAGGCTTTGTCTCTGCCCATAAGTGATACTTTGGGCAAGCTGAGTTGAAAGCCGTTTGAGTGTGAAGAGTGCAGAGCAGGGGAGGAGGCTATAAAAAAACAATCTTACAACTTTGTGAACTGCTGTAATAATACTGACAGAGCTGGAGATGTAAAGTTGAAATTTGGCACAGAAGAAGCCCTCATGGAAAAGTCCCTTTAAACATTTGAAAATTGGGTTTTAACTTGATCAAATTATGAGCCTTTGAAAATTTCACTATGTATGCATAGTGCAGTTGGTATGATGCCCATTTTGTATGATGCACATCAAATGAAGCTGAGCTCCTTCTTACTGATCCTGTAAGGTGCTTGGGATATATTATTCCTGTTGTGCCTTGCCTCCATCTTTCTTCTTTGGAAAGAAAAATATGTAGGTGTTAAGTACATCTGGTCCTAAATCAGAAAAGATAATGGACTATTATAACACTTAAAGTTGTGTAAGTATGCAAGGTGGAAATATTGCTAGCATCTAAAGTTGTAGAACAACTTTATATTGCACTGTATTAAAGAAATAAATGATCCCATAACTAAAGACTATTGTTTCATGCAAATAAAAGCATAGAGTTAAGGCTGAATATGCTACCTTTTGGAAATTCCTGATTTGAATGCCTAACTATAGAACTGTGACATCCTTTTAAAGTAGTTAATTCTTGATGGAATAGCTATATCACCTTTAAGTCTTCAAAGAATGTGAAAACACTCTAGAATGAGTGGGGGAAACGGGCATCCCCTGAATTCTTGGCAGTAGCCCTTACTTCCTTAGATATTACCTATTTTACAGAGAAGGAGAATATTGGCCAGGACTAGAACTGGGCAAATGGAGGAAAAAAATTATGAATATTCTTGTGAATACAGCTGGCTGTTTAGCTCTACTGGTATTTGTGACCTCTTATTCATTAATATTTGGGTAGTGAATTTCATTGGCAAGAACGTTTGCAGCAAGCACGAGTGCAGCAAAAATAACATGCAGTCATGTAACTCAAAATTGTACCACAATGCGCATATAAAAGGGAGCAGAATTAAGGCAGCCTTAACTTTGGCATTTGCTGACCTGTGTGCTTTGCTTGGCAACTGTAACATTCTTAAAATAATTTAATAGAATTTTGTTTTTTAAAAGAAAAATACTAAAACAAAAATGTTCTGATGTAGAACAACTTGCTAGATAGCAGTAAAATGCTGTTCTGCACAAGATGGTCAATGCATAACCCTGTCTCACTAAATGTCTCTTCTCCCTTCTACTTAAAGCATCCAAAGACAAGTAATCTCTTACAGCATTATTAAAACTGAGTAAAATTGAGATATCAACCACACATTTTAATTGTCTTGCTAATTAGAATCAGCTAAAAGTGACAATGGCTACTTTGAAAGAAGAACAAGAGCAACTGAAATCAAAAATTGTAGAGTCTCCAGAGGAACTGAAGAATTACAAAGAACATATGAAGGAGACTGTCCAGAAACTCAAGAAAACCAAGGTAAGTCTTGGTCACTGTATTATGGCTGCTTTGTTCTTATTTCAGTCTATTAAATTCCCTCTCTGATAGGCAAGACATGAGTAATGATATGAGTCTGTCTTCTGGCATAATATCGAGAGCTGCTTGTGCATCATTTTTAAAAAAGATCAGCAATAGGTGACTAGCAGGGAGTTTAAGAATTTAGTTTCAGATGAAAGAAAACAGACATCTGATATTTGGAGAACACCTCCTTTAAGCATGGGATCACAAGTAGTGCTATTGATGATTGTTCCATCTGTAATACTAAACTTTGAAATGTTGGGTCCCTTGAACCTGTCCAGCTGACTGCATCCACCATCTTGACACTGTTTTAACACTTCTTCCCAGGCCCTGGCCTCTTGACCAGGTGCTCCAGGGTTACCTCTGTTCTCACTCAGTAGTTCTGAATCTGGAGGGTTGCTTTCCTCTCTCTGGGAACACTTTATCCCAAAATAACAATCTAATTCCAAAATTGTCTGACATAGGTTCACTCCAGTTAAAATAGAGGAAGTTAATCAAAAGGAAGCAGATAATTTAAGTACACAATCAACTTGAAATCTTAGTAAGCTGCAAAAAAAGCAATAGTAGCTTCAGGAACTAAGCATCCCTGAGTCCCCTTTCCAATTGTTGGTTTTCTAATTGTTTCTTTGTATTCTTAATGTTCCACTCCTGATGTGTGAAGACTCATGACAAACAAGAGGAAACTAAATGGCAATTCAGGGGCAACTTTGGAACCTGCCCCTCCCCCCCAGATATATAATCTGTGAAATGCACAAACTAAATAGGAGAAAAATACAGGAAAATGTTCCTCTAACTTCTTCAATTATATACCTATCTTTTCAGTTACCTGTAAAAATAGTAGGCAGAGAAGTTTTAGACTGTATACAGTAACTCCTCACATTGTAGTTATGTTCCTGAAAAAGTGACTTTAAGTGAAACGATGTTAAGCGAATCTAATTTCCCCATAAGAATGAATGTAAATTCTGGGGGGGGAGGGGTTAGTTTCCAGGGCAGCTTCCCCTACTCTGCAAGCACCAGAGGCGGGGGGTTCAACCTTCAGCCTGCCCACTCAACTTCTTCCCCCAAGCCCCCACCCTTGAGCTGCCTCTTCTCCCCCTTTACTTTGCTCGCTGCAGGGAGGGGGGAGGAGCAGGTGCGCAGGTTCCCCCTCCCTCCCCTACCTACAAAACTCTGCAAGCCAGGTGATTGCCACAGGCAGGGGGAGGAGGGGGAAAGTGCTGATATGCAGAGTCTGCTGGCGGGCGGGAGGCGCTGGGGGCCATAGGGAGGTTGCCAGCTGTGGAGAAAGCAGGTAGCCAAACAAGGTAAGAGTGGAGCATTGCACAACTTTAAATGAGTATTTTCCCTAATTGATCAGCAACGTAACAACGAAACAGTGTTAAGCGGGACAACTTTAAGTGAGGAGTTACTGTATATTTAAGTACAAATCTTACAGCCACGAAGTTCGTTTGTCTGTGTGTCTTGTGAACAGACTGATTAGAGTCAGATGATAATAACTTCACACCTCAAAAACAAACCATATAAACAGAGAGTGAAATCTGAAGAGAAAGTTGTGAGCTTCACTGAAGCATAGATGAATCAAACTTCCCTGTGTAATGTTAGTTCAGACTGTGAACATAATTGCACTTCTACTGACATAAAATTTTCCATTGTATAACTTGCATTCTCTTCCCCAACAGGCCTTGTAGCACATTAAATAGATAAGGAAGTAAATTTATATCTGAAGGTTTGGTTGAGTACAGCACCTAAGTGTCATCTCTGCCTTTCCAAGCCAATGGCTTTTTCCTCCGATGCATAATCTTGTTGGCAAACTCAAAATTTACTTCCTTTCAGCAACAATTTTGAAGTTACTTCATTTCTTTAATTCCAGTTTACAACCAGACATTGAAGGATTAGTTACAAGAGCAAATATGCATTACTTCAGAACATAAGAGAAATCACATTTCACTCATTTCTTTAAGTAAATAGCTTTTTCTTGTTTCTTTTGTAAAGCAAGAGGTTATTGAGAAGTATGAAGGTTATCGAGACCTAGTTGAGATTCTGCCATCATGTCAATCGGAGGTGCAATTATACCAAAAGAAAATGCAAAGCCAAGGAGCAAATGTGGAGAGAATGGCCAATATCTCATCAGAGGTTTGTATTATGTACTTGTGTGTCCCCCTCTAACTGCATGTAAGAAATAAATTGCTCTCAATTAAGTACTGGGTTTTAATTTCATGCAAGTGCTGCTGCCTGTTGCTCTATTTTTTGCTTAGGATATGAATCTGAAAAAACAAACCACTATGCAACAGTACAAGTAATATTTGCTAAAATGGAATCTATTTCAAAGCAAAGCATGCTGCCTTCCAGCACCTAGACATAACAGCCAGTACTGTATCTATTTTCTTAATCATCTTCCATTTCAATAGTTCCTGTTATCCCAAAGGACCCGAAGCTGCTTCAAAACTATTTATAAGCAGCACTATCAAAATGCTGCTACTGTTGGGGTTGAGTACAGTAACTTCCCATAGCACATCTGTAGGTAGGAGGGAAAATTTTGATTTTTAAGGTCACAAGGACAAACTCCTGTAAATTTGTTGCCATCTTTAATAGTGGAAGAATGTATTACCGTAGAAACATAAGCCAAAATAGCATGTACCGTCTTCTCTTTTTCTAGAGGGTTATTTATTTGGAGGAGGGAAGTTTGAATTTTAAACTGTTCTTTGTATGGGAAGAATGGAAGCCAAAAGGAGGAAATATCATTGTACCCACAATGATCATTTTAACAAGCACCTTAATTTTATCAGTATTACAAACCAATTTTTTATTGGACAAATTTTTTTGTCATGATATATGGTACCTTCCTAATTAGGGCTAACAGTTCTGGAGAATGACAGAGTATTTTAGTAAGTAAAAATAAAAATAGCTACCTTACTGTTCACTTCTTTTGGCTAAACATAGTAAAGTTTTAAATATTTGTCCTATGTAACACTGGTCTACAATTTTTGAGAAGTCGTCTGCTTCAGAGATAAAATGTGCTATTTATTATGTATTTTGATGTGCTGAATTCAAATATGACAATTAAAACAACTGACTGGCTACTGTTTCTAAGATATTTAAGTTTTTACATTTTATGTCTATGTATATTGTGTAGATAGTAGAGTTTTAATCATAAATTGTAAACCTAGGTCTTTTCATGTGTTTATGGTTGCTTTACATGATAATATTTCACCTGTCCTGTTTATGTAACACTTTAAAAATCAGCAAAAGGGTTATCTAACTAAAATTTATTATGAAACAAAAGGCAAAAAACTATTATGTACATAGTTTAGTCCTATTCAGTGTCTACTCGGTGCTTCTTGGCTTGTCTCTTGTATTCATTAAATGGTGCATCTCTTGTCACTGTCCAGCAATAGTCTGCAAGCATTGATGGGCTCCATTTGCCCTGATAGAGTTTCTCCATTGTTGCAATGTCCTGGTGAAATTGCTCACCGTGCTCGTCGCTCACTGCTGCGCAGTTCGATGGAAAAAAATCTAGATGAGAGTGCAAAAAATGTATTTAGTGACATGTTGCAACCAAGGCTTTTGTATGCCTTGAGGAGGTTTTCCACCAACAACCTGTAGTTGTCTGCCTTGTTGTTTCCGAGAAAATTTATTGCCACTAACTGGAAGGCTTTCCTTGCCATGCAGTGCATGGTCAAATGCATCATCTCGAAGAAGTTCACGAATCTGAGACCAACAAAGACACCTTCCTTTATCTTAGCTTCACTTAACCTGGGAAATTTTCCACGGAGGTACTTGAAAGCTGCTTGTGTTTTGTCAATGGCCTTGACAAAGTTCTTTATCAGACCCAGCTTGATGTGTAAGGGTGGTAACAAAATCTTCCTTGATTCAACAAGTGGTGGTTGCTGAACACTTTTCCTCCCAGGCTCCAATGACTGTCGGAGTGGCCAATCTTTCTTGATGTAGTGAGAATCTCTTGCACGACTATCCCATTCGCAGAGAAAACAGCAGTACTTTGTGTATCCAGTCTGCAGACCAAGCAAGAGAGCAACAACCTTCAAATCGCCACAAAGCTGCCACTGATGTTGGTCATAGTTTATGCACCTCAAAAGTTGTTTTCATGTTGTCATGGGTTTCCTTCATATGAACTGCATGACCAACTGGAATTGATGGCAAAACATTGCCATTATGCAGTAAAACAGCTGTAAGACTCGTCTTCGATGAATCAGTGAACAGTCTCCACTCATCTGGATCGTGAACGATGTTGAGGGCTGCCATCACACCATCGATGTTGTTGCAGGCTACAAGATCACCTTCCATGAAAAAGAATGGGACAAGATCCTTTTGACGGTCACGGAACATGGAAACCCTAACATCACCTGCCAGGAGATTCCACTGCTGTAGTCTGGAGCCCAACAGCTCTGCCTTACTCTTGGGTAGTTCCAAATCCCTGACAAGGTCATTCAGCTCACCTTGTGTTATGAGGTGTGGTTCAGAGGAGGAGGATGGGAGAAAATATGGGTCCTGTGACATTGATGGTTCAGGACCAGAAGTTTCATCCTCTTCCTCGTCTGACTCAAGTGAGAATGATTCTGGTGCATCAGGAAACGGCAGTTCTTCTCCGTGGGATACTGGGCGTATAGCTGATGGAATGTTTGGATAATGCACAGTCCACTTTTTCTTCTTTGACACACCTTTCCCAACTGGAGGCACCATGCAGAAGTAACAATTGCTGGTATGATCTGTTGACTCTCTCCAAATCAAATCATTGGCACTGCAAAAGGCATAGATTTCCTTTTCCTGTTCAACCACTGGCGAAGATTTGTTGCACAAGTGTTGCAGCATATGTGTGGGGCCCACCTCTTGTCCTGATCTCCAATTTTGCAGCCAAAATAAAGGTGATAGGCTTTCTTAACCATAGTGGTTATACTGTGCTTTTGTGATGCAAAAGTCACTTCACCACAAACATAGCAGAAGTTATCTGCACTGTTCACACAAGTACGAGGCATCTCTGCTCACTTTGGCTAAACAGAAATGTGTCCCTTTGCAAAATCAAACACTGACAAATAAGAGAGCACGACACTGTATGATTTCTAGAGCTGATATAGAGCAATTTGTTCAGCAGAGTGATGTAAGCTTCGTTATGATTGCATCATCCATGACTTCTAGGAATAACATGATGCAATTCATATCATGTATGATGCAATACCAGCTTCAGATTGCATCATTCATTGTTTTGCCTAAAAAGCAAGTACTGTCCAAACCCAGTCATAGATTTATTCATAGATCCAGTCAAAGATGTATTTAAGTCATTTCTGGTTTAAATTGAGATCCCTTCCCTTTATAACTCACTTATCCTCCGCTATTCCCAAGTCAAGGGTCGTATATACTGACCCAATAGCATATCTTGAAAACTAGAGCCAATCAACAATTTTAAGCATCATTTTCGTTCTCAGTGACCCAGAATTAGTAAAGTTTGACTACATTTATTTCAGAAGCATTTTGCCTGTAGAGCAGTGTAATTTACTGTAGTATATTGCAGTAATTACTGGAAGTCTACGTGATGTGATCCACCAAGCCTGACCTGTTAAATATTTACAAAGTGTGTTTAACTGTTGAATTTCTAGGAAGAATTAACTGGGTTTTCAGACTATCAAAATGAGAGAGAGCAAAGTTCTATTTTGGCAAATATCCAATAGAGGGACATTGCATTTCTTTGATTTTATAGAATTGCTTTTCAGTCTTTCTTTCAAAATACTGTAGGTCAGAAATCTCGAGGACCAGATTGAGAATGGCCAGTCAGAGCTGAAGAATGCCGCGACAGATGAAATGTCCTTAAAGAGACTGGTCAACGCTAAGCGCGAGAAGCTGTCTACGGCTGAAATAAGGATAAAAAAGAAACATGAGGACGTTGAGCAGTACAAGCGCACAGTATTTGAGTACGGATGAGTTGGCATTTGTGCCTGGCGCTACTTTATCTGATATACACTTACAAAAATGCACATCCCTGATACAAGCATGTAACAAGTAGTATAGATGGAAATGGTAGTGATGGGGGATAGTTCTGTGAAGACCAGTAATGCTGTAGGCAAGCACTTGGGGACTCGGATCAATAATTGCAATGTGAGTTGACAGCAACTCTTTCAGTGGATTACTAATTCAATTTATAATGCTTAGCTTTGATTTTTTTAAATCTTTTTAAAGAAAATGTCATACTGGGATAATTTTCCAACTCATCAGACTTCAACAAAGCCCCATTTGCTTTTCATGAATTTTTCATAATTTCCCTTGCCACTTTTGCTCATTATCAAAGCCATTCAAGACCCACAGGGAAATGGGGTCTTGTATCTCAGGGGGGTATTATCCTGATGTGACACGTCTAAAACAAAAGGGAAAAGTGTCATTTGATCAAAGCTTCCCAGCTCATCTTCCTTCCTACGTGATGCTGCAGGCGCGTTGTAAGGCTGGGCTTGGAACATCACAATCTTTTTCATGATGGCAGACTGTAATATTGTAAACACAGGGCTATGATTCTACTGTAAGACCTAGGAAGAGCTGGCCCATGATAGTATTTTAAACACCAGTCTTCAATAGTGTCAAAGGGGATACAGAACATTACTGGCCAAGTGAACGGAGTGTTGTTTAGGAAGCATCTTCATTTAGATGGGGAAAGTTAACTGAGTGCTCTGGTCCTACTTAAGGGGTTCTGCTCTCTGCAGAAAGCTGGGCCTAGAATTTATGGCAGATCCCCCTGATTTCTATCACTCTATTACATTTTGAAGTAACTTAAAGTAAATGGAAGTTTTTAATTAAATAAAAAATGAAGACAGCACAATATAGAATTGTTTGCTTTTGATAAGACAAAGCTTGATAAGTTTATGGAGGGGATGGTATAATGGGATAGCCTAATTTTGGCAATTAATTTGTCTTTGACTACTAGCGGTAAATATGCCCAATGGCTTGTGATGGGATGTTAGATGGGGTGGGAACTGAGTTACTACAGAGAATTCTTTCCTGGGTGTCTGGCTGGTGAGTCTTGCCCACATGCTCAGGGTTTAGCTGATCGCCATATTTGGGGTTGGGAAGGAATTTTCCTCCAGGGCAGATTGGCAGAAGCCCTGGGGTTTTTTTGCCTTCCTCTGCAGTGTGGAGCACAGGTCATTTGCTGGAAGATTCTCTGCATCTTGAAGTATTTAAACCATGATTTGAAGACTTCAGTGGCTCAGACACAGGTTTGATACAGGATTGGGTGGGTGAGATTCTGTGGCCTGCATTATGCAGGAAGTCAGACTAGATGATCATAATGGTCCCTTCTGACCTTAAAGTCTATGATATTAAATGCTCTTCTAAATTTTTAGTGTAGCTGTAGATTTTTGCATTAACACATAATTGCCTTGTAGATGTTTCCTGTGTTTTGACAATTATGGGCTTTAGCAGCGAAGAAGGGAAGGGAGGTGGCTTTGGGTTTTGGCAACCAGGAAAGTGGAAGGATTTTTGGTGGTGAGCAGGAAAATGCATCTTTTCTTTTCCTTGTGGGTAGGAGCAGAAATGACAAAACTATTTGTTAAGCTTGAATGCCTCCTCCCATCTGACAGCAAGCAGCTGCCTACTGCCCCCGCAGTGGGGTTGGTCTTCCCTGCACAGTTCTGGGTCCTGGGGGATGCTGGGGAGGGGTGGCACTGGCTGGGCCCATTTTACTTCCCCTCCTACTCCCCCCAGTGCATCTCCAAGAGCTAGAGACTTAATACTTTAAAACTTTTATTTTGTGCAGCACAGCTTTGTGGTTTGTTGAATTCTATGGCCAGGTCCACAGGTAGAGAATGGTACAAAATACACAGGTCTAGACATAACACTTTCAATGAGTGATGGTGCAACTTTGGTGCAAAACCGAGCTACATCTATCCTGAAGTATTTTATGGAAACATAAACTATCCAAATCCTTTTTCAGACCCTGCATTTTCAGACAGCTAATCTTCAAAAACAATTTAAAGTATAATACTAGCTAATTCTCACATCTTCATGATATGGATCAGTATTAACCCCATTTTAAAGTTGGAGAGACTGAGACACAGTAAAAGTTGAGATCATGTAGGAATTCTGTGACTGAGCTGGCCTTTGAATTCAAGATTCCAGTCCCACTACACCATGCTGCCTCTAGAGCAGAGGTTCTCAAACCAGGGGGGCACAAAATGTATTCTGCAGGATCATGAGAAGCTTTGGGAGAGTTGTGGCTGCTGTCTGGGTGCCCAGCTCTGAAGGCAGCGATGCCGCCAGCAGCAGTGGAGAAGTAACGTGGCAATGCCATCCCATGCCACCTTTACTTCTGCATTGCTGCTTGCCGTGGGGCAGCCTTCAGAGCTGGGCATCTGGCCAGCAGCCACTGCTTTCCACTCTGCCTTCAGAGCTGGGCACAAGTATATGTACTTTGGTGGCATGAGTGGGGCTGTGTGTGTGTGCTTACAAATGACTACAGACCCAAAGAATGGGGGCAGGATCAAATAAGTTTGAGAACCACTGCTCTAGAGTATGATGAATGCATCACTCAACAGTAGAAAAACACTTAGGGCCAGATCCTCAGCCGGTTTAAATTAGTGTAGCTCCATTGAAGTCAATTGGGCAATTTCTGTTTGACAAGTTATGTTAACTCCTTTGAGTTTTGTTCTTGATGCTATATAGCTCTAGGATTTAAGAATGAGTCAACTTTTCTGATGTCAGTGTGATGTAGATAAATTGTACACCTAGATGGATAAATGTTACTTATCCCACAAATGCAACTTTTCCTTCACTCTTGCAAATAACTGTTCTAATTGTAACTTAGAAAATCACTTTCCTAGACGTTCATATCCAGTGTGAAATCCATCTTGGTGTCTATATTTAATTTGGGGTGAGGTGATTGGTTCAGCACAAACTATTTCATACCTTCTTGCTTTAGGTATTGTAACAGAGTTCAGGAGAAGAGAGGGGCTGTCTATGAGAAGGTGACGGCGATTCACAAGGCAATCCAGCAAGTCAGATTAAAAGTCCAGTTGCTGAACGAGAACACTGAAAAGGAAAAAATGAAAGCACAGGTAAGCAGGAATTCTCCTCTATTAAGTACTGGGGAGGAGAGCTGGGCAAAACCCTTTATTTGCCAAAAAATGCAGTTTCAGCTGACCAGAAACTTTGTGAATTTGACATAAATTTGCCAAATAGTTTTCCCCCCTCCCCCAAAGAAAAAACAACAAAAAACCCTTTGGCACTTAGGCACTATTCACAAACCGGGGTGGGGAGGTGATGGTTCTTTCAGAACTTCAGCTCAGTACTTAGGGCACTCACCTGAGCTGTGGAAGACCTAGGCTGAATTCCCTTTGCTGCCTGATGTGGAAAAGGGATTTGTATTTGGGTTGCCCACATTGTAGGAGTGCCCACTCGCCATTAGGCTATGGAATATTCTGGTGTGAACGTCCGTCTGTCTCTCCTGTTGAATCTGTTCCACTTCTTATAAATAGTCATAGGAGCAAGAACTTGAACGTGGTTATACCAAATCCTTGGAGTACCTTTAACCACCAGGCCACAGTCATTCTTGCTCTTTCCTTGGCCCAATGACTATAAATGGACATGCATAGTGGCAATTCATAGTGACGACAAAAGTTTTAAGGCGGGCTTGACCACCTCTTCCTCTTTAAAAATGCCTGTAATCAAATGTTTTGGATTGAATGACTTGTTTTGTTCAACCTAAAATGGATTTTTTTGATTCGTTTAAATATTTTCAGTTTTGGGTTTGGTTCAACCTGAACTAATTTAAGTAGCTCTGATATAACTAGCCAGCTCTTGAGCCTACCCCTTCCTCCCAACACATGCAGACTTGATGTCCTGCTGTATGCCAGCTAAAGTCCATATGAGCTAGGCTCTTCTCAGGTGACCCTTAGTCTGCGGGATGGAAGAGAAGGGGATGCTTTGGGGCTATGAAGCAACACATTTTGACTTCATAATACTGCATGAGAGGCCCAATTGTGTGGATAATAGGCGGCCTGCTGAATCAGTGCTCTCCTCTGAACCTTACAAGGATCAGTGGGCTTGGGAAGGGGAGAGAACTGCATTGTTGCAGAGGGGAATTCCCCTCCTGTGGCCCTTCTGTGGTGTGCAAGGCTTGTGGTCAGGGGAGGCAGGCAAAGCTGAAAGGTGAGTGTAGGATAGCCTGATTCCTCTGAATTTTAGGAGATGGCAGTTCCCATCACCCTCCCGTCCCTGTGCTCATCTGCTCTACCTTTCCCCTCCTGTTTCATGGATACTTCTGAGCAGCACTGAGCGCAGCTCTGATTCACCCAAAATCTGCCCTGCTGTCTTTTAAATCCTCTGTAAGGTGTCAGCATTAACACTGCTGATGGGAGAACCTCATTGATTGACTAACTTTCTCACCTTAGGAGATCTATCTTAACCTGAGGGCTGGCTTGGAGAAATACCATGAAGCTCTGGCAAAGATAGCAGAGAGCTATGCAGCCTCACGAGATGAAAAAACTGCTGAATTAAAGAGGAGAATGCTTTGAGTTCAGACTTCCTGAACTAGCTGTTATACTGGCTTTCACTTGGACTCTGCTTATTGTATTTATCCTCATGTTTGGGTTTAAAATATTGCATTTTATGTGGGAAGCTTCTAAATACGACCTCAGAACACATTTAGTATTGTAGAAAGGCCCTGGTGCTGTCAACTGATTAACTTTGGTAAAAATGTACTTCAACATCCTGTCTGCATTATCTTTCTCAGTTCTGATTCTTCTAGTGGTAAGTTTACCAATTTATCTTGTTCATATAAAATAGTTTGAGGGTTAATTTCAGCTTTTAGTGTAACTACAGTTTTAGCAGAAACTACACTGAGGATGTTGGATTGGGGTAGCTTTGGTTTGAATGGAGGTATCTTCTTAGATCTTGGTTGTAGTATTTTCCAGGTATATCGAACACAGTCTGAATTATCTTAAGTTCCATCTGATTTCGAGACAAGTCTTACTGAGATCATCATGATGGGAGAGTGGATTCTTATATAAACTCTGGCTTGCTCTGCCTGTGACATCCAGCGATAAAGAAGCCCTCAGAGGAAAGTCCTGTTTGGGGAACTACATAAATTCAGTTGGTGTTGCTGTGTCTCTTTCTGGAAGCTTGAATCCATGGTTTCTGCTCGGTGTGTATTGAACACTCATTTGTGTTTGTACAAGATGAGTCCATGTTTGGGCAGATAACTGAATTAAAAATAAAATGGCATGGATTGATATTCATTGTACATTTCTATTGAAACTGCTCTTCTAAAATGTTTGGCCAGACTGCCTTGGGAACATAAAAATCAACTTAAGTAGCTGCTCTAAAGATTTGGATAGCCTAATTTCTCTGTTATATTCTTTCAGCCTACTTGTTTGTTCATTCTCTTCTTGGTGCAAGTCTCTTTTAGTTTTTGAGTTTTATATCTGACTTATGTTTATCCTGAGACAAGGTGTGTGAGGTAATCTTTTTTTATTCGACTAACTTCTTCTGTTGTTAAAAGACAGGCTTTCGAGTTACTCAGAGCTTCTCTTCAGATCTCATTTTGTTTATCCTGTTTCTTTGGTTAGATTTTCTATTTCTCCTGGGCTCTGTTCTTGTATTTCTTCAGGACTGAAACTTTTAAATATTAGTTTGTCTATTTGTTGCCTCTTTTCTGCATTTTGATCTGCTTTTTTCGCCCAATGTCTTTTTTTCTTGATCGTTGAGACTTTCTAAAGTCACCATGCATAAAATTTTCAAAAGCACTTAAATAACTTGGATGCTCTTGAAAAGAGGATTTGATAATTTTTGAAAATGTTATCCTTAATCTCAAATCTTCCATTAGTTGAACAGTTGGAACATTTTTTTGTTGATACAATTTCTGATTTAGATTATTTTAGCCTGTGTACCATATAAATAAAATTAATTTTGATTTACTCATTGGTTTCAGTATATTAATAAGAATGGATATAACTAAAAAGGTACAGGAGAAATGTCAGTAATTTTATAGTAGTTTTAGACCTGTATATGCAATATTCTTTCAAACGCTGGCCAAAAAAAATCTTTCAGTTATGTTTTTAAAGTGACTTCCAGAGGTGCTGACAATGCATAGCTCCCAATGATGTCTCTAGGAGTAGTGGATATGCTCAACAACCTCTGAAAACCATTGTCACTTAATAGTAAGGCTAAGATTTTTGTCATGGATATTTTTAGTAAACGGCCAGATTATGGGCTTCTGTGAATTTTTCTTTATTACCTGTGACCTGTTTGTGACTTTTACTAAAAATATCCATGCTAAAATGGGAAGGGGCTGGGCAGCTGTGGGATGGCTGGGAGCTCCTGGGCCCCCACCACCCGTGGGGGTTAAGAGCTGTGGGGGTTCCTCTGCCCCTCCGCACGGCGGCCAGGGAGCTGCATGGGTCCCCCTGCTGCAGCTGGGAGCTTGGGGGCCTGCTACCTCAGGTGGTGGGGGTACCTCACAGCTCCCTGTTGCTGTGGGAGGCGGCATGACTCTGCAGCTCCCAGCCACCGGGGCTGAAGTCTTGGAGGACCGTGACAAAATCGTAGCGCCACCCCCCATATATTAGATTTAAAAAAAAAACAAAAACAAACTTCTAGTATTTGTTAAATCACCCATCTTTATCTAGAACAAAGTTACAGGAATAATACTTTGCATATCACCTAAATATACTCTCTAACTCTCATTGAGAACTAATGATCTAAACATCAATCATTTTTCAAGTGAGTGTATAGAACTTACTATAATTTTCAGTCCAATAATTGTTACATGTTCCACATCTTCATTAAGTTCTGAGACCATTAAAGATTTTAATACTACCAATGGTGTAATTGAAACATGGTCCTCATGGCACTTCTTATTTATCCACATGTTGCAATACACAAGTGCCACTGTGAGGTAGGCATGTATATTAGTACAGTCCCATTTCTCAAATGTAGAGACGGAGATGCCAATTAAGTGACTTGTCTATGTAACAAGTGTAAGTGTTATAGACAGAATTCTGGAATCTGTTTCTAATTCTATGCTCAATGCACAAGATCACACTGCCTCTCATTAACAGTTATTACCAATTAACTTAATGCTTCAGTAACCTGCAGTACATTGAGCAACATTTTGGGGTTATGTTGTTCCAAGGCATATGTCTTGATTATATAAGTTTAATATGCACATGCTACAGCTAACAATATCTATGTAGTTGTCTAAAATGCATGTAAACAAAACATAGGCAGAATTATGTTGTCCCCAAAGAAGTAAAATAACACAAGTGTAAGGTTATAAACCCTGACAGGTGACCCTGCTCCAGTACCACTAGGCAAAGGAGGGAAGCTGTTTTATTTCTTATGCTCGGAATGCCAGGGAAGGGAGAAGAGCTGTGTATAGGACTGTACTGATTCAGAGATCAACAGAGGTCACATAAATTCAGGTGCTTTTTGGTGGTGGTGGAGGTGGGGGAATAACTATGCTTTTTTTAGGGGGAAAGTGAGTGCTCTGGAGGGTGTGTGTGTGCGCGCGCGCGTGTATTTCCAATACCTGAGGAGGGAACACTGTTCATTTATACTGTTGTCTGAGATCTCATTTATGCCATATTGATGTGTCCGCAGAGCAGGTGGGCTTGCATATCCCTTGTCATACCCCTTCGATCAGTTGATCAAAAATAGTACCTCTGCAAGAGTCAGTCTCATTGCCAGGATTCTGTAATCATTAGTCCATGGAAAAATTACTTGAAGGGCCATCTTCAACAGAGACATTTTGGAGATGAGGTTACCTGGGCAGTTAGCTGCTGTCCTAAAGACAGTCTGCAACACAGCCATCATAGATTCAAGGCCAGAAGAGCCCATTGTAATCATCTAGTCTGACCTCCTGTATAACACTGGCCATAGAACATCCCCAAAATAATTCCTAGAACAGATCTTTTAGTAAAACATCCAAACTTGATTTAAAAATTCAGAATCCACCACAACCCTCAGTAAATTGTTCCAGTTGTTAATTACTCTCACTGTTAAAAACTTACACCTTTTATTTCCAGCCTGAATTTGTCTAGTTTCAGCTTCCAACACTTGGATTGTGCTATATCTTTCTTTGCTGGATTGAAGAGCCCATTATCAAATATTTGCTCCCCGTGTATGTAGTTACAGACTGTCCTCCAGTTCCTCCTTAACCTTGTTGGCTAAGCTAAATATACTCAAGGAGCTCAATCTATCACTATATAAGGCATGTTTTCTAATCCTTTAATCATTCTTGTGGCTCTTCTCTGAATCCTCCCCAATTTATCAACATCCTTCTTGAATTGTGAACATCAGAAATGGGGACAGTATTCCAGTAGCAGTCACACCAGTGCTATATACAGAGATAAAATAACTGCTCTGCTCCTACTTGAGATTGGGGAGAGGGATAGCTCAGTGGTTTGAGCATTGGCCTGCTAAACCCAGGGTTGTGAGTTTAATCCTTGAGGGGGCCACTTAAGGATCTGGGGCAAAATCAGTACTTGGTCCTGCTAGTGAAGGTATGGGGCTGGACTCCCTTCCAGTTCTATGAGATAAGAATATAGGGAGATATACCTATTCTGTTAATGCATCCATGGATTGCATTAGCCCTTTTGGCCACAGCATGGCACTGGGAGCTCATGTTCATCTGATAATCTAACACAACCCCCAAATCTCTTTGAATTGCAGTGTCTCAGGGTAATCCCCCATTGTGTAAGTATGTGTTACATTCTTTATTTGTTCCTAGCTGTATACATTTACATATGGCCATATTTAAAATGCATATTGTTTGCCTGAGCCCAGCTCACCAAGTGATCCATATCACTCTATCAGTGATCTGTCCTCTATTATACTTTACTTCTCCCACAGTTTTTGTGTGATCTGCAAACTTTATCAGTGATTTCGTTTTCTCTCAGGTCATTGATAATGTTAAATAGTGTAGGGCCAAGAACTGATCCCTGTAGGACCCCACTAGAAACACACCTGTTTGATTCCACCTTTACAATTACATTTTAATATCTATCAGTTAGCCAGCTCTTTAATACATTTAATGTGTGCCATGTTAATTTTCTTTCTAGTTTTTTAATCAAAATGTCATGCGGTACCAAATCAAATGCCTGACAGAAGTTTAAGTATATTACATCAACTCTGTTACCTTTATCAACCAAACTTGTAATCTCATCACAAAAAGATATAAAGTTAGACAGGATCTATCTTCCATAAACCCATGCTAATTGACATTAATTATATTACCCTTCTTTAATTCTTTATGAATAAATTCCTGTGTCAGCCACTCCATTATCTTGCCTGGGATTGATGTCATACGGTGAAGCCTATAATTACCGAGTTCCTCTGGTTTACCCTTTTTAAATATTGGCATAACATTAGCTTTCTTCCAGTCTTCTGGAACTTTCCTCCTGTTCTAAGACTTAGTGAAAATCAACATTAACAGTCCAGCAAGTTATATAGTAAGCTTTTAAAACTCTTGGATACAAGTTATTCCAACTTGCTGATTTTAAAAATATCTAACTTTAGTAGTTGCTATTTAACATTCTGCTGAAACTCTACTGGAATGGAAAGAGTTGTCATATATGACTAATGTTTTTCCTAAATACAGAACAGAAATAATTATTAAACACTTCTGCCTTTTCTGCATTATTAATAATTCTATCATGTTCATCTAGTAATGGACCAATAGCATTAAGATTCTTTTTCTTACTAATGTACTTAAATTTTGTATTGTCCTTAACTCTGCTGGCCATAGAGTTCTCCTTGTGTCCCTTAGCTTCCCTTATCAATTTTCTACAATTCCTAGCTTTTGATTTATATTCATTACTCTCCACTTCCCCTCTCTTCCATTGTTATAAAAACTGCCTTCACTTGGCCTCTAAACCAGGTTGATTTTTAACCAATATGATCTCCTTCCTCGATTGTGGCTTTTTTGGCATCTAGTAAAGTGTTAAATAATTCTCAATGATCAGTCACATTTTTCTGGTAAAAATTCTTCCTCACAGCTGATTTGGCTCATAATCATTTTCAGAGGTGTGAAATTGCCCTTTTAAAGCACCCAGTATATGATCACTAGTCTGGACTTTATTCTGTTTGCACATCATAAACGTGATCAAATCATCACTTGTATCTAAATTACCAGTAATTTTTAATTCTGTGATCAGTGCCTTTTTAATTATCAAGCCCATCATAATGGGGAAAAAGAGCTTAACTCCTGTGTTAGGACATTGGGGTGTAAAATTGAACACTTCCACCCATCACTCACTAGTGGAGAAGGAGAAAGCAATCAGACCAGATTAGCTAGCTAGTAATAGACCTGCACAAGTAGTCCCTGGTGAAGGAGATGAACAGGAGATTTTTCTCTCAATCTCAAGGGTTCTCATAGCGTGAGACAACTTTTGGCTTCTCTGGAAGATGAGTGACCAGTCCCTTCAAGATGAGTTGTTATATGCCTGATCACTTGATCAGAGTACCTCAAAATATCTCTTACTTGTCCATGTGGCTCCTGGGAGGGTTTGTTTCTTAAGTGGAACAAATCACTATTTACAAATGAATTTTGAGGCCCTCTACATCAGGATTGTTGCAAGAACTCTACACAAAAGCAACGTATGCATGTGTGTTGTGTATGAAGATAATGTGTGTAGCCAATTATTTTGTTGTTGATATCAGCTTCAGTTCCCCACAAAGGATTATGTGAATATGTGAGTGCTGGACATTTTGAATTAACTCTATCTACTGTGCTGTAGTGTTTGATCTTGCTGATCTAATAAAACTATTACAGTTCAAAAAGTGTGAGTACCTCTTTCATGTGCACTGGAGTCCACATAATAATTCTGTGTCCAATCTAGAGGCAGCTGAACCCTGCCAGACCACGGCATCTTAAATTGGAGACTCTAAAGGATACCTAATAAACAAATCAGGCAACAAGTGGCAGCCACTGGCACACAAGGATATGTAGCATTGTTCCTAGGTTTGTAGGGTCAATAAAATTGTTAGGCATTGCAAAAGGCTACCTGCAGTTCTGAATAATCTCATGTTTTATGTACTGCCTAACTGATGTGTTTACTCCAGTTTCAAAATGAGGTAGCTAATAGAGGAGCCAACCCTACTTCAGAGAGGCACTGAGATGTGTGGTTTTACAATATTTAATAGTGCTGTATTCTGTGTACCTCTAGCAAGGAGGCAAGTGCCATCGGGGTTCCAAGCATCAGGCTTTCATGGATGCTAGCTGTGATGGTTTTGTATTGAGCACTTCTGGTAAGTAAAAGGACTCTGCTCAGACTGACAGGAAGAATAAAGCTATAAATACCCTAGGCACAATGGCTTAATCAATTGTGGTGTGGTTGCACTCATCAATGCCAAGTGCACACAATTTGTAACGAGCCGTTCATACAGTGTTAAGATGATGTAGGTGTGAAAAGTGATACTTCGATAGTTAATCTCTGAATTACTTGGCGGAGCTGATCAACGTACTAATTTAAAATTATATTTTCCCCAATTAGAAGGTTTTCCTGCTCACAAATCACGTGAGCAGACTTTAATTTTCAAATTTTAATCACTATTCAATGAACAGCTTGAGTTCACAAACTTTAACTACTTCCTGACCAATGGTGTGCGATTGTGACTTGTAACCAAGATACTGTTTCTGCTGCCTGACAGGCTGGCAAACTTTTCAACCAGAATAGTATTATTTATTTGTATTACTGTAGCAGCTAGGCGCTGTAGTTATGGACCCAGGAACCTATTGTGTGAGGTGCTATACAAAGACTGAACAAAAAGGTTGTCCCTGTCCTCACCTCTTAAAAAAAAAAGAGATAACAGATGGATACAGACAGTTGTGGGGATGTACAAGGAAACAAGATGCTATTGGTCAGCATGATAGGCTGTGGTATCAGGACAGTGGTCTAACTGTTGTCATGTTTTTTGTGGGCATCATGGCAAAGGTGAGTGTTTTAATGAGGGTAACGAGGAGCTTTGTGGGTGTTTACAGGAAGTTCCTTCCAAGCCTGAGAGAAAGCATGAAGGTACCTGTTTGAAAATGTAACAACTGGGTGATGGTACTGGATCACATCAGTAGCCCCTCCTTACTGCCTGCTGCTATGGGGGCCTGGGCTTGGAAGCCCTTGCTTCCCTTGAAGGTTCAGCTTCAGATTTCAGCTGTTCTGTCCTTTGAGATCATTGTTTGATTTCTGCCAAATTCAACATCATCTCCAGGCCTCCAGACACCTTCAGCAATGACTATTGCTGTGCTGCTGCAGGCTGCTCATGTGCTTTCTCACCAATCAAAATAGGCACAGGGTAAAAATAATAAAGCAAGAAATACCTATAAGAATACCAGAAATAAAATAAGGTTAAAAATAGCAAGTTATTTTACTGATTAAAAAAGACTATGGTTCCAATAAAAGAGGTTAGGTAACATAAACAAAGAAAAAGGCAAGAGTTAAATATGAAAAGCAATATAGAAAACCCAGGGTGACAGCAAATGGCAATAGTTAAAATAAACAGGAAATAGCAGGGTAGGATTAATAAATCTGATCCTACAGACATGTCTGTAGGAACTTTATGCAATGCATGTAAAGTTAAACTTGTGCCTAAGTGTTGGCAGTATCTGGGCCAAAGATTGTAGGCCCCAATCCTGCAAACACTTAGGAACCTGTGTAACTTTACTCACGAGTAATGCTATTTAAGTAAGAGGGGGTTCCCCATTTCTAGACCTGTCAGTGTGGTACCTTTCACTGGCACTGAATTAATACAATTTAAAATATCTATTGAAAGGGAAGACAGCAGTGAACAGTGGGATATGTTGTCTCCACATTAAAGGGAGTCAACAATCTCCGTTTTTATGCAGAACTGAAACAGCCTTGTGGATCCTGGCAAGCTGCAACTGTGTGCAAAATGGGTGTCCTGCAATATACTCTTAGAGCAGCCATTTGGAGTGTGTAAACAGGAGCAACACGATCTAAGGGTTAAGAGGCTGTGCACCCCACATCTTTGCCTTCACTCCACCACTTTCCCATAGGGAGGGATTTGCAGATTCTCACCTTCCAGCAAGGAATGCACCCCTTTGGACCTGTCTAGAATGATGCCTTGCTCAAAAAGCAGTTGTCAAACACGGCTCCAGGAGACTCATTTTGGACATGGTATGTCCAATCAAGGTGGTAAGGGCTAACTTGGGTTTGGGGAGAGGGATTTTTTAAGCTGTTCTAAATACAGTAACTCCTCACTTAACGCAGTTATGTTCCTGAAAAATGCAACTTTAAATGAAATGATGTTAAACGAATCCAATTTCCCATAAGATTTTTTGGGGGGGCAGACAAAAGGCATTATATACTGTACAGTAGTGTACTGTGGTGGGGAGGTGCCCCTGGCTTACCCCTTGGGCTCAGGGTGGGGTGTGGGGTCTGGGAGGGAGTTAGGGTGCAGGAGGGCGCTCAGGGTGTGGGTGTGGGAGGAGGCTCAGGGCTGGGGCAGGCAAGAAGTGCAGAGCACTTACCAGGGGCTGCTCCTGTTTGGTGCAGGGGGTGTGCAGGTGACTCTGCGTGGCACCGCCCCCATGGCTCCAATTCTGGGAGCCACGAATTCTGGGAGCTGTCCTCCCCCACCCAGCAGGCAGGGCCACCTGGAACGCAGGGGCTTTAGGGGCTGCAGGGCCCTGGGCTAAGGGACCCAGGGCCCTGGCCTCCAGCTCTAAAGCCCCTTTCGGAATGCGACCCTGCAAGCACGGGCCAGAGGAGCAGGGGCAGCCACGCAGCCAGCGGCCGGAGAGAAGCGGCGCTTTCCCCTTCAAAGCTAGCCAGAGAGAAGCAGGGCTTTGAAGGTGAAAGCACTGCTTCTCTCCAGCCACTGGCTGCGCGGCTGCCCCTGCTCCTCCTGAGTCCTCTGGCCCGTGCTCGCAGGGCTGCATTCCGAAAGGGGCTTTGGAGCTGCAGGCCAGGGCCCCGGGGCCCTCTTAGCCCAGGGCCTTGCAGCCCCCCTAAAGCCCCTGCGTTCCGGGTGGCCCTGCCTGATGGGGAGGTGAAGGCAGCTTCCTCACCTGCTCCCTCCCTCCCCTCCCAGAAAGTCCTAAGCACCGGTTTGGTGGCAAGGGAGGGGGGAGGAGGCGGAGAAGAGGAACTTGTGCAATGCTCCCTTGTAAAGTCAGCCAAACAACGTTATAAGGGAGCATTGCACAACTTTAAATGAGAATGTTCCCTAATGGAGCAGCGACGTAACTTCGAAACAACGTTAAGTGGGAGGACGTTAAGTGAGGAGTTACTGTAGGACACTTTTAGTTATCTTCACTGTACATTATGAGAGAAAAAGGAGAATGTTTGCAGCGGTGTTGTACCCATGTTGGTCCCAGGGTATATGAGAGACCAGGTGGGTGAGGGAATATCTTTTATTGGACCAACGTCTGATCTTGAAAGAGATAAGGTGGCATAGGAAAGCTACAAGTATACATTTGGCCACTTGGTGGCACTGTTGTCACAGGGAAAATATACGATCCCAGTCTGAACTAACCTTTGTTTCTATCCACAGATCTAATGCAAAGGGGATCTCTGCTGAATCTGCAGCCCCTGGAATAAGACTTTGCAGTTTCAGGCTTATACGTCTCTCTTAAAATAAAGAGAGGCTGGCTAGGAGAGTGGATCAAAATTGTTTGAATTTTGAAATATTTTGACACGAAACAAAAATTATTATATATTGCTAAAACATTTGTGTTCTACCAGGTGCATTAAAAGCATTTCCATACAAGAGAGGCCTTGAGCACTGGTGAGAGCAGACTACCCCAAGAGGTTGGGAAAAGGCATCTAGATTTTCTGGGATCATTGTTATTTTGCCAGAATAGCTTTCATTTTTTGGAGGAGACAGAATTTTCACATCACAAATTAGCTTTCATGATCCATGAAAAATCTTTGCATTGCAACAGGATAACATGTCAAAATTCCTTCTCATTTGGCCTAAGCCCTGACCAGCCTTTAGCTTGACAGCCCTGGAACCTGCAGTCCTCTCTATACGGACCAGGTACAATGAGGATGGTGGCTAGCCAAGGGAAGTGAGCAGGTACCTTAGCTGCTGGATTTGGCTCACATCTTGCAAGGAAGAAGGATATAGCTTTGGGACCAGGTCTTATGCTAGCATAGATCAGTGTAGCTCCATTGATTTCAATGAAGCTCCACTGAATGACAACGGCTAAGCATCTGGTCCTTTATATGAATGAGGTAATGATTTATATGGAAAGCATAAATCTCATGCAAATATGGGATAGGCCAGTCTCCTGGTGTCTGTTTCCATCAGTGATCGTGCTAGATGTGAGAGTGGAGGGCTGGGCATGTGCTGACGGGCTGTGCTGCATTGCATCTCTGCAGTGTCCGCCCAAGGTCGGGCTGTGCCTGATGTGACTTCTCCTCAGAGGGAGAAGCTGTTCTGATCACTGTGACTTCATGCCCGTAGACTATGACAGACAGGCATGTGTCTATGTTGAAACGTCACAGGCAGAGGAATGGGTTCCCTTGGGAGGAAAGTCCCTCAATTTTCTGTTAGACCCCATCCACAGGATAATTCTTCATTTTCCCCGTGTTTCCTCCTCACCTGCAGTTGGCTACCATGTTATGGCCAAGCAGGATTTTATGACATTCACCGGTATGTGTATGTTGTTTCTTAATGTAGGAGTAATTGGCATAATGACTCCATGATACTTCCAGCCCCTGGGAGCCAGGGCAGGGCGAGGTCTGAGCTTAGATACTGATCTCTGGTCTCCTGCATTACACTAATATACCTTACTTAGGAATAGCCAGGCGGGATCAAACCCAATGTCCATCTAGTGCAGAGTCCTCTCTCTAACCAGTACTAGATGCTGCAGAGGAAGGTACAAAGGTCTACAGTTGGTTTCACTGGTGAGTGAGGGATGCATGGTGGTGTGTATGCACCCATGCATATGTTTGTTTTGATGGGCTGGAGGAATTGACCCATGGTGAGAGATTAAAAGACAGAAATCAGGTAGGTGGGCCAAGGTCTATAACTAGGATAGTAAACTGACACATAATAGTGGGAAGTAATTAAGGAAAAATTAAGCTGGACATGGATGATCTACTAGGCTGCAGAATGTCTTACTTCTTCTTCGAGTGATTGCTCCTATGCATTCCAGTTAGGTGTGCGCGCTGCGCGTGCATGGCACTTCGGAAGATTTTTACCCTAGCAACTCCGGCGGGCCGGCTGGGCGCCCCCTGGAGTGGCGCCGCTATAGCGCAGGATATATACCCCAGCCGGCCCGTCCGCTCCTCAGTTCCTTCTTTCCGCCTGTGATGGCCGTTGGAACAGTGGAGCGCAGCTTAGCTGACCTCCACTTCCCTAGCTACTCGTAGTTTTCTCTCGTTCTGTTTATAGTTGTAGTTAACTTTGTTTGTTTGTAGAATAGTATAGTGCATTTATTTTACAGGGGTTCGGGGTTTATCCCCTTCCCCTCACCCGGTGCCGGGTCCGATGCCCGGTCCACAGGGTTTTCTAATGCTCGGCCGGCCACAAGCCGCTGCTGGCAAGAGATCTTCTCCTAAGTGCCTCGAGGGATCTTACCTCACAGATAAGTGCCGCATTTGTGAGGCCTTTAATCTGTGAACAAAGGGGAGCGGGGCTTTCGTTTTAAACAGCTCCTGAGGGAGGCAGCTCTTGCTCCTCCGCTCTCGGCGCCGAGCGCTAGTTAGTTTTCAAGGTGCGCTCCCTCGGCACCGGATCGCCGGTATCACCAAGGCCTCCTGGCACGACCGTCGCTGGCTCCGACGTACCCTCGGCATGGATCCCTCTCCTGGAGGATGAAGAGGCACAATATCCTTGCTGCGTCCGAGCCGTCGCCTCTGCAGCTGAGCGCTATGCTCAGTCGGATCGTCCGGCACCGGTGTCTGCCGCGGCACCGACAATACCCGCACCATTTACTCCGGCCAGGCAAGAGCCGTCGAGTCCGGTGCTGGAAAGCTCCCATGTACGGACCGTGGTCGAGCTCGCTCTGAAGCTGCGTCCGAGATGCCTGCTCCGCAGCCGAGCGCTATGCTCAGTCGGATCGCCCGGCACCGATGTCTGCCGCGGCACCGACAATACCCGCACCAATAACTCCGGCCAGGCAAAAGCCGTCGAGTCCGGTGCTGGAAAGCTCCCCGGTACGGACCAATAACTCCGGCCAGGCAAAAGCCGTCGAGTCCGGTGCTGGAACACTCCCCGGTACGGACCGTGGTCGAGCTCGCTATGAAGCTGCATCCGTGGTGCGAGCTATGGTCGAGCTCACTATTCCCTCCACGCCGGAGACAGTGTCCACGGCGAGGGAGCTGATTGCAATGACAGCGTCTGCGCTGCCTCAACCCCCGGCACCGCCGGTGCGGGTTACATAGTCGATGGGCAAGCCTGCCTTGATCAGACCACCCTCCGTCGGCACCGCAGAGCGGCACCGTTCATGATCGCGGTCCCGCAGATGTTCTCGGTCCCGACGCCGCTCACAGTCTCGGCACCGTTCTCCATGGTACCAGGCTCGGTCTTGGAGGATTTTCCTGAGGCCGTGGATCGTCCATCTGCCGTACGCTTTCCACTGTCCCCGCTGGTTCACAGGGTCCTGCTAAAACTCCGCAGGGACAGAGCACCCCTGATCATGATCACTCCAGTGTAACCCGGGCAGCACTGGCACACCATGTTGCTACACCTGTCGGTAGCAACCCTCTTGGCACAGACCCCATGACGCGGGATCACGGCAACCTTCACCACCCGGTCTTGTAATCCCTGCACCTCACAGCAGGGCTCCTGCGTGGCTAAACCGATCCGAGTTATGTTGTTCTGCCTCGGTTCTACAGGATTCTCCGGGGTGGTAGAAAATCTTCCACTCGGTTAAAGTATCTGGCCAAGTGGAAGCGTTTCTCCTGCTGCTCCGAAACGCACAATGTTTCTCCCGCTGAGGTCCCACTCCATTCCATCTGGTTCCTCAGGGCTTGGAGTGTTTATATCCCCCCCCTCCCAGTGGGGCCCCGCCATAAACCTGGCTCTTCAATCTGGTTCTAACCAGTTTTATGACTGCCCTATTCGAGCCAATGTCAACATGCTCATTGATATACCTGTCCTGCAAGACAGTTTTCCTGTAGCCTTTCCTGCGGCCAGACGAGTCTCCGAGCTTCAGACTCTCACTATAGGCCCAAGGTGTATACTGTGTTCAAGGACAAGGGCAATTATTACCACATCCGACCTGCCTCCCTAAGGAGGTGTCGGCCTTTTATATCTACCAGGATATCTTCCTTCCGGTCTTCTTTCCGAAGCCACTCTCTTTGCAAGGAGAGCAACAATTGCCCTCCTTCGACATCTGTAGGGCGTCCGCAATCTATATCTAGCGGACAGAGCCCTCTCGTAACGCCCCCAAAACCTTCATCGTACCGGCATACCGGACGAAGGGCATACCTGTCTCCTAGAGGATTTCATCTTCAATGACGTTGTGCATCCGCACCTCCTCTGTTTTGGCCCATGTTCCATAGAGCCACCTTACTGCACATTCCACCAGGGCTCACGCTTCTCTGCTGCCTTCCTGGCTCACATACCCGTTCAGGGGATGTGTTGTGCACCTACCTGGTCCTCGGTCCACACCTTTGCCTCATTGGTCCAAGAGTCCAGAGCTGTTGCAGCCTTTGGCTTAGCAGTTGCATTCTGCAACATCTAGCTCTGACCCCACCGCCTACGTAAGGCTTGGGAATCACCTAACTGGAATGCATAGGAGCAATCACTCGAAGAAGAAAAGACGGTTACTCACCATAGTAACTGTTGTTCTTTGAGATGTGTTGCTCCTATCCATTCCAGACCCGCCCTCCTTCCCCACTGTCGGAGTAGCCGGCAAGAAGGAACTGAGGAGCGGACGGGCCGGCTGGGGTATATATCCTGCGCTATAGCGGCGCCACTCCAGGGGGCGCCCAGCCGGCCCGCCGGAGTTGCTAGGGTAAAAATCTTCTGAAGTGCCGTGCACGCGCGGCGCGCACACCTAACTGGAATGGATAGGAGCAACACATCTCGAAGAACAACAGTTACTACGGTGAGTAACCGTCTTTTTCCCATGGGAAGTGGTGGAAGCCGCATTGCCCAGTTAGACTGCACAAAGCACTGGAAAGATGAATTCTACTGCAGCAGGGCGGTGGGACAGACTAGGTCACTTCATGGCACTTAGATAGCATCTTCCCTCTGTGGCTCTCGAGGGCCTCTCCATTTCTAATTTCTGTGATTGTATGGTACCTGTTTGGGTATTTACAAGGCACCAATTGTTGTGAAGTCTACCACCAGTATGTGGAAGAATATTCACATACAGGTGGATGCATGAGTGTATGGTCTCTGAATTGTTCTGTATGTATTTTTTGTTCTCCTCTGCCAGTGGCTTTCCATGAAAGGTTCCATCTCTCTCCTGGCTCTTTCTTTGTGCTCTGGTATTCTCACTGGTAGGAGCACTTAGGGCAGACCCACCAAAGTGGTAGGATCCAGTGACAGCTCCCAGAAGCTGTGTTGGTGTTCACATATAACACAAGAAAGTGTCTTCACTCTGGTGCAAGAACTGTCCATGGTGGGCTTGGCTCTAGGCTCATTCAGTATTGTTCTTTATTTATGGCAGTAATGCCTAATGGCCACAATCAGGCTGCACTAGGTGCTGTGCAAACATAGTGTGTGACAGTCCCTGCCCCAAATATCTTGCAGTCAAAATATGATGTACCAGATGGATGAGGCAAATAGGTTTGCTAAGTGGGAGGCAGGGTACTAAATATAACACCATGTGCACAGTCCTTAGCCTGACAGCAGTGAGTACAGCTCCCCACCTACCTAGCCTTTCTCAAGCTGGTCATGTTGCTACCAGAAAGGCACCGGCTAGAGAAGAGACAAGGTTTCATGGGATGTCATGTTCTGTGTAAGGTACTTATCCGCCCCCCTCCCACCTGGTCACCCATAGCATCTGAGCATCGCAGAATCTTGAATGGGTTTATACGCACAACATTCCTGTATGTAGGATCTGGCTATTCTCCCATTGCACAGATGGGGAACTGAAGCCCCGAGAGACAAAGGCCCAGATTTTTAAAGGTAGCTGAGGCTTGCTGCACTCAGCAGTGTAATACCTATCTGATTTAGGACCCTAAATATCATTTTCAAAAGTGCTATAGGCACTTAGCAGTCTAAATCTGAGTGACTGTCAATGGGATTTTGGCTCCATAGTGCCCAAATCACTTTTGGAAATGAGGTTTAGGCTCCCAAATCATTTAGGTGTGGCACAACAACACCTAATGACCTTTAAAAATCCAGGCCTAAGTGACTTGTCCCTGCCTTAGCCGCTGGGCCTGCTTTCCTCACACCTCCTTTGTTATGATTTAATGCGACTACTCTAATCACACGCTTGCCCTGTTACAGATGCTGAATCAGTTTCCTCTCCTTGCCAGCTGTTTCACGAATCCTGTCTTCTGCTTTTGGTCTTTTTTTTTATGCATGTTTTCAGGGAGACCTGGTGGAATTCCTGGGAAGGAAAGGCTGAACTGTCTGGACTTGGACTGCTCCTGACGAGCAGAAAGACTCTTGGAGTAACAGTGCAACGGGGGTAGGTAATGGATAGATATGGAAGGCTCAAGGTAATCCAACAGGGGAAGAGTGCAGTGGGTTTCTTCCTGAACAAAGACCAAGTGTACTGTTTGATTCACATTTCAGCTCTTTTTCTTCCCATAAGGAAAAAACACAGGGGCTGTAACAACAGCTGAGGCTGGCAGAGGGAAACAAAAGCCAAGCCAGATGACTTGCCAAAGAAGGAACCCTTGGAGCTTGCAGGCTGAGACTGGTATGTTAGAGAGGGGCAGGAATGTAGATGGAAGAATATAGCAACTGGCAGAAGCAGAGGAGAGAAGTTCATTCTAGTCTTCCCACAGGAACCATGCCCCCCTCCCCCTTAGGAGGAGCAGACTGAGACGAGGCCAAGACTGTAGAAGATGACGACCCTGCAAAGAAAAAGATGGAAAAACCCAGGTTACGGTGAGTTACCATAGCAACGCAATACTTTTCCTGGGAATTTCAAAGGAATAGATCAAGTGTGTCTGTTGTTTAACTCTCAAGTTCCAAATCCTCCAGCTCCAGGATTTGCCCACAACCAATAGCAGAGGTCACATGGTCACCAAGAGCTTCGGTGGTGCAATAAGATCACCAATGATGGACGCAGACTGAACAACCCGCCAGACCGTCTTAAGGACCTAGCGGGAAATCGATCCAGATGGCGCTTGGTCTGCAAGGAGGCTACAGCAGTGTGGGATTTGCCATGACGATGATAGCAACATCCACCACGGTAAGCTCTGCCCTGACTTTCAACAGGCCAATCTTTGGACAAATTTGTCCTTTCCTTTACTGTCCTATTTTGGCCTGGACAAATCTGGGTAGCCGATAATGAAGATGATTTTTGCAACATAGGAGGCTGAGAGAAGGCCATACATAGGACAGTTCAAAGGGAGTAAAGCATCCTAATGACGACAGGCTGGATCAGCTTTGGGCAACCTCCTGGAGATCCTGGCAAGGGGAAGGTGTGAGCTGCTTCAAGTGGGGGGACGAGGACTAATTGCCTCAGATGTTTTCACACGGCAGTGACCTCTGTCCACATGCTCATAATACAGTTAAAGCTGCCTTGATTCAGTCTCAGTCCAGGTTAACCCTGGGGAAAGGCTAGGTGTGATATGACGTAGGTGCAATTGAGAGAAATTTGTGTTTTAGATGCAGGGTGTGCTACAGTGATGCTAGGGGAAACTATGGGGATTTTAAACCTGACTAATGTCTCTTACGTTCAGCAGATGCATAAGCAATCTTCTGTTTTCTGATAGGTGGTTCATACAGAATCATAAAACGTAAGGTTGGACAGGACCTCTTGAGGTCATCAAGTCCAGCACCGTCCTGAGGCAGGACCACATAAACCTAGACCATCTCTGACTGGTGTTTGTCCAGCCTGTTTTTAAAAACTTCTTTGTTTTTTGATCTGACTGTTCCTCTATTACTGGTCAGTTTAGTGGGTCTCAAATATTTGTACACAGAAATAATTATTATTTAGAATAAAGCCATGAATTCAGGAAAATACCCCAAAGTGTATAATACCAAATAAGCAGCAGTCCTTTGAATGAGGCAATCTTAACGCAGCCCTCCCCCACCCTTGAACATTTATTATATTTCCTCATATTTCTCCTGACAGCCACTTGTTCAACTTCTGACCTGTTTGCAAAAATCTGCACACCATCTATCAAAGTGATGCACACACACACACACTGGCAAACTTCTGTTCTATGGACATTAAGTAAATTATTTCTTTAAGATCATATGGCAGATCTATAATTAATTAAACCCTCCATGATATTAGTGTAAAATAATTTAGCGTTTCTAAAAAGGTAAATGTAATTTGCCGATCTGGTATTTGGAAGAATGCTTTCCCCAAAATCAATTCCTTTAGTTTCTAGAGAATAGGAATGAGAAGCAATCTCATTTTAATTATATCTCTTTATTGCTAACAAAGGAATGATTTATGCAATTAAATTAACTGGCTAGAAAATTATTCTCAGCTGGGCTGTCCTAATTCTTTGCTTTCTGAATTGCAGGCTTTTACACTTTTCTATGTAGATTAATTTTTCTGATATGCAAACAATGCTCCTTGTGTTCATTTTTAACATTTTCTATTCACAGCTTCCCTTTTCTTAGTGCCGATGACATGAGTAATATTTGTGAACTGCTGGGCTCTGATTCATAGGGTTTTTTTGTGCAGAAAGATAGGAAAAAATCTTTTCTTTTGAATCTCATTATTGCCAGCACAGAGCAAGGTTTGGAAGTTTTCTTATCTATTGCCAAGAAACAGCAGCGGGAACATAAAGAAATTGCAAAAGATGTCAAAGGATGCAAACTTTTAAAGGGAAGCACTTTAGCATTGGAGAGAGATTTGATTTTTGAAGCTGGGCTTTCTTTGTATTTTCTTCCATGCTCCCTTTGTCCCCCTGGTAAAAGGGAACTAAGGGCAAGCTCCTATCATGTGTTGCATGAGAGCACTACTGAAGAAAGAGGTTCTGGGAGAGTTTCCCCTGCAACAGCTGGACAGAATTCTGTCATGATTTTTAGGTGGTGGGAGAAGCTAGACTGCATGTTTGCACATCATGACCACAAGAGGGCATAGTCTGGAGGAGTGGGGTTATCCTTTGTATAGGATAGGGATTGGGGCACCTTGCTCTGTTTTAGAGAAGCTGTGAATGTGCTGGGATGCAAGTTCCCCCAGGTCCTCCTGAGCCTTCCTGCCCTGCATCAGCGAGGATGGCTTGGCTAGCCAGAGTCTGGCGCTCTTGGCTCCACCCCAGTTCCCTGGAATTGTCCAAAAGTGTTAGGCTTTGCCATTGTGCCTGTGCTTTGGTTGTGTTGCACCTAGCTGCTGATTTGAAGTTCATGAGATTGGGAGTTGGTGTGGGCTCAGGGCTTGTGGGGCCTTGAAGTTGCTGAGATGGCAGGATCAGGCAATATATTGCCTCTCCTGCTCCCGCTGCCAGGGAGGGGAATGGGCCAGCCTGGGAGTTGGATAGGAGGAGAGGTCGCCAGAAGCCCCTTCCTTTGCGTGTGCTTCATGCTGTGTAGATGTGGTTGCTCAACACCTCTCAGCATCAGGTCACTGATTTAGTATGGATTTAGGGGCCACTGGGCACCCAAGTTTGAAAATGCAGGCCAGTAAGTTTAATCCTTTAAACTACTGCAGGGGTCTTTCTTCAGAACCCCAGCCCTGCACTTCCCAGCTTCCTCCATCAACAAAACTAGGCCCCACTCCAGATCCCCTCTCGCCCCTGGATCACCCTGTTCCCCAACCTGTAATGGACTAATGGCTTCCTCGTCTCCATCCATCCCCTGGTCCCAACGCACCCAGGGGGAGGAACCAAGGGGCAGTGTGCTCTGGGCTCCCTGTTTGGGAGGGCCCCCACAAGGACAGAGGGACAGCCTGGCTGAATGTGAGTGAATGGCATTGCAACCTGGCACACGGGGGCACAGCACCACTCAGGCTGGGTACCTGCCATTGATTGCATGGGAAGAGGTATGGGAGGGGTGGCCTGGAGTGATCCACCAAGCCGAGAGCCAGAAGGTAGGAGCAGAGTCGGGGATAAAGCCCCCACTGTCAATGGGTCTGGAAGTCAGGGAGAGGCAGGGCTTGGAAAGGCCTCTCAGCTGCATGCAGGGTAGAGCCCCGCCATCCCTGCAGGGACGGCATTGACCCCACAGGCCTGGGCTCCCTGATACCCCTCCCCTCTTAATAGTTCAGCCTCAACCTCAATGCCAGCCAGCTCCTGGTATGAGGGCGGGGTCAGGGACTGGAGTTGCGTTTGGTGCTGGCTGGGGGAAGAAGAAGGTTCCTATTCCAGCTGCCGTTGAGATTCTAGACTGGCCTCACCTCTCAGTGGCCAGAAAATCCTCCCTTGTCTCTGGCACAATCAGTTCCCCCTAATGAGTACCTCAAACATCTAGACATGGGACAGTTCACAGATGGCTTCTACCCAGCGGCTAGTTAACTTCCCACACATTCCTCCTGTGTTACTTATTGTGAGAGGCATCACTCATTTTAGTCCCCAAATTCCCTGTGTTCCACACAAATTTGGTGTCCCCTCCCCTTGATTGCTGTAAATAAATTTCCAACAGAAAAGATTTAAAAACAAGTACAAAACACACCCACAAACTGAGACAACAGAAGGCCATTTACCCTGAAAGGAATAGTCCTGAAGTTATTTTCAGTTTCCTGCATGGATATATATATTTTTTTCATGTCCCTCATTTTAGGTCTTTGTCATATGTTACATCCCACGTCTGGGCCTTGGCAGTGTGAGAAGTACGTACCTATTAGACCATCTGTAATTAGCAATGGGCGCATCTGGGTAGATTCAGACACTAGGTTCAAGTGCTTACCCTAAGCTTATCTGAACTTTCTGACCTTCTTGTGGTTGCAAAATTAGGCTATTAAACTTACCAGCATAGGTTTTCTGTGATTTCTATTATTTCTTCAGGATGGGTCAGGATCCCAGCCAGAACAGCCCATATCACAGGATTCCAGCAATTCCACGCAGGGCACGAGGTAGCAGCAAGGTGAAGAAAACACTTTTAAACATGCAAAATGCATTGATGTGGGTTCTGTTCAAAATCCAAGCAAAAAGTTCATCTTGGTGCTTAGATCAGAATTTGGTTTGTATAATTCTGTGTCCTGTAAAGAGTCGGCCCTCAAACTGTGGTCTGTGGACAGAGCACATCTGAGAAGTCTGTACAGTTGCTTCCCATGCAAGGCTGAACCTGATGAGAGTTTTCAAACCTGCTAGTTCCAGTCTAGAGCCAGAGCTGGTTTAAAAAAAAAAAAAAGTTCACAAAAATTTCTGTCCACCATTTTGACTAGTTTTTTTCCTTCAAAATTAGAAATTTCAGTGAAAATTTGTCAGCATGGCACAACTGGCTCTATCCAGAACTTTTGGGCTCTGAGGAGCTTTTTGGTAAACAATTTTTTTAAATCAATCAGCTGTTTTCCCCTATGTAGCTGCTTCATATCTTTTATGCATATAGGGGATGTGAATTGAATTGTGATTAAATGTGTACGTGACATCAGAAGTGGAGGGGATGCAAACACAAGAAGCCTAAATCAAGCTGCAAAGTGACCACAGAGATTGGGTTGGTGGGAGAGGGGGATTGGAGGCAATGAAGGGAGCATAGTCCTAAGAAACTTAAAACCCCCCATATAGGTGGCCAGATTCTGATCTGGATCACACCATAGTAAATGTGGGATTAATACTCTCAAAGCCACCAACGTGAGTTCAGATTGCAGGGAGGGGATGTAAACAGCAAAGTTTGCAGAAGGAAGGGACCATAACCAAGCACCTGTACCCATCACATCAAAGTGAGCTTACTTCCCTCTTGTGTCTTTCCTACAACTCTACGATGACCTACCAAGCACTACAGTTGCTCAGAGAAAGTGTGGGATCACGGCAGGGGGAAGAGGGGTTGTAAGTGGTTCACAGTATGAAAATGTTTGAGCTCCACTGTTGTACAGAGAGGCCTGTAATCAGGGCTAATAAATTTCAGGGCACTGTTGCATTGGTATCTCAACCCTATGCACGGGACCTAGTCACAGGCTCAGTCACTTTGGGGACAACAGAACAGGAAAGATCACTTATCAGAAAACCTTCCCTGGGCCCTGGTGGAATGTAGCACTTAAACCCCAAACTGAAATGTTAGAATCGGAGTTAAGATCCCACCTCCCTGCACCCCAGTGTGTTCCCTTAAATAATGTTACCAGCATTGAGGGGAAAAAGCACCTGCAGACTTACAAAACCCAGGAAATGCAGTCATGGTGCTGCTGCCCACACACGCCTACCCTAGACGCAAGCAGTGGAAAACCCAGGGAACGCAGGATAAAGGTGACTCTTCCCACACAGCTTTACTCTTCCCCTGTGGTGATGGCGGCAGGAATGGAAACTATAATAATACTTTACCTCTCCCTGACCAAACCTGCCATTTTCTGTGCCCAGCATCCCTGCTCATGCAGTCCGATGGACCCTGATTGTGTTCTGTGCAGCACCATTGCTCTGAGGGCTACTCGCTGCTGGCTGATAGGCTCAGGGAGGGGTATGGAACTGTGATCTCCCAAGAGGCAGAGTTAAGGCCTTGCCCTGATGTTGCACAGCAATTTCCAAGGCCATCAGTGTATGCATGAAAGTATTAGAGCATTCACCTCTAATGTGAAACACCATTGCACCCTGAACTGTGGAGTCATGGCCACTCTTCCAGTGATAATAGAAATAACGTGTGACTGACCACCAGCTCTGCTAACAGAATTAATCCCTCTCCCTGTGGACAGTGTCCTAACTCCACCAGCATTTCATCTCAAGTATGGTAGTATTTGGATGGACAGTTGCCTGTTCTGCGGTAATAAACCCACATCTCCCACAAACTAGTTCTCTAAGGAATGGGAAATTCGCCCCAGGGAGAAGATCATGGTGAGAAAACAAATGGAATTTACCTAAGCATCTGGCTCTCCTTTGTTGACTAGCCTGCCAGGCAGTCAAGCTGCCTAGTTTCTATTTGTCTACTGCATTCTGTAATCTCTCTCCATGCAATCTAGCTAACATAGATACTTTGGACACTCTTTGTATACTCATTCCTTCCAGACCTCCAGTATTGCTGAGCTGTCAGTGAAATTCATAAAACAAGCAACAAGAGTAATCCTGCATAAGAAAGGGATGCAAGCAAGGGAGATAATACTGGAAGTGATGCTGTTAACAACCTATGTATGTGCAGGGTGTTGTCTTACTAAAGATAGTATTGTAGAACTGAAAATGTTTAGAGGGGTATTAGTGTGACAGTGTGGTAATGTTGTGATAATAGGCTAATGCTTTGAGATTGGCATTGAGCTGGGCATAAATTAACTTCTGATTTCTTGGCTATTAGTGTTTCATTTTGAAGAAATGCACGTGAAGAACCTTAACTCCAAGTTCACAAAGTTCTTTGTTTGGGAATTTCCTAGTATTGGGCTGAGGGCTGGATAGAGTGGTTAGCTGCAGAATGGGGTGGAGGAGCAGGTCAGAGATAATAGTGTCTCATGTATTTAAAACTTAGGGCTTTTCTACATAACAACTTACTGTGTGGCAAGCCAGGGTGTTTATCTACAGTTTACCAACTTGCCACACAGTAACCTCTCTTGTGGACACTGTTATAGCACAATGAAAGACCTGGAGTGCAACTTGGTGTATTGTGCAGTAAATTCACACCCTGTCTTGCTGGGCAGTAATTTGCTGTGTAGATAAGCCCTTAAAACTCTTTTTCGTCCCCTCCATCCAACTGTCCCACCTACACAACCTCAGTTTTCTCCTTGCAAGCTATAAGGGTTTAAATCTGTATGTATAAAATGTTGATTCTTGTACTTGAAAAGTTTATATTTATAAAAAGTATACAGTTAAAATGTTCATGCATATAATTTTCAAGTAGACATAGTAGAGCTGGAATTTTATTTTGATTTTAAAAATTCTTTGCTTACTTCCTAAAATTTGAAGAATTTTCAAAATCTCATTTTACTTTTCACTATTGATCTCCTTTTTTGCATTTCTAAAGGCAGAAACTAGGCTTGTTTGACTTTCCTAGTCAGTTTCACTTCCTGCTTCTCATGCAGCAGCCTAAGGCTGTTGGGTTTGGGTTCCCAGCACCACAAAGGAAGATTTTAATTAAAAACTGTTTTCAGTCAACTTTAAAACACAATGATAACATTTCTATTCATATCAGATTTTGCAAACAAAAATCTAGTTTTACACTGTTCTTGAATTTCCATTTCTTGTGACTCTCTTTTTTGTTTTATATTTCAGTTCATCCTCCCGTAAATTAGAGATAACGGTTAGCTATTGATACCTTATATGCAACAGAAGAAATGTGCAAATCAACATAGATCTATAACGAGTATTCAACCTTAAATGATAAACTATATATATAGTTGTTGTGTATATCTACACAGTGTAATAGTCCATACAGTTATTTATGTATGATTTTTGCAAGGCATATTGGGATTAAGCAACATGACCTGCCTTTAGGAGAGAGAGTGCAACAGATTAGAGACCTTTGAAATATGCACTGTGAATTCTGGACTTTTGGTTAGAGGACTCTCTCTCTCTCTCTCAGTTTTTTTCCTCAGTCCTACATGCTGGGAAACTTGTTTGACCTTGGTTCCAAGACCTGTGCTCCTGTTGATATATCTTGAGACTGCCCAGGGATGCATTATGTGTGTGTAAAAATCATTTGGGCTAAAAGACTACAGGAAAACTGACCAGACTAGTAGTTTTCTATCAATCACAGCCATGCATTTTACCAGGATACCCTAGCCAGTCCCAGGTTTCGGTGTGCCTGGTCATCTGATGGTATCTGGAACAAGAGTCATGGTGGATTCTCAATCACTTGTAATTTTTAAATCCAGATTGGATGTTTCTTCTGAAAGATCTGCTGTAGGAATTGTTTTGGAGAAGTTCTAGGGCCTGTGCTAGATCAGAGTGGAGGATCACAATGGTCCCTTCTGGCCTTGGAATCTATTTATCTCCACGAGATCCTGCCCTTGGGGGAACTTCATTCAATAATGGCACTTCACCTCCAATCTAGCCTTTCCAACTGGATCCGAGACTGACCACAGACCCTGCCTACCAAAAGTAAAGATCCATGACCTTTGTCTGAAGTTGAGAATGATCATCTACCACCCAATAATGGATCTAAAAGGGGCATCCATTTTTTACTTTCCCCTTCTACTGTTTTCTCTTGGTTACTGTGTTTGGGGGAATTAACTCATCACTACTGGAACCTTTGTAAGTAACTGAGAGAAATTTGGTTGTGATATCATTAACATCCAATTATCCAAGAAAAGGGCTGAGGGACAAAGCTGGTTTTCTAAGTTGCAATTTTTTATGCATATTTAGGTCAAAAAGATAGAAGGATTGAACATCATATGTACCGAGAGTTAAGCCTAGAACTCTTGAACAGAATCCTAAAATACTAGCTGTGGGGTTCAAAGCTAACATTTAAATAATCCATGAACCACAACAGGTAGTGCTGATTGAAAAAATTAATGTAAGAAACATAAGACTGACCATACTGGCTCGGACCAGTGGTCCATCTAGCCCAGTATCCTGTCTTCTGACAGTGGCCAATGAATGAACAGAATGGGGCAATTATCGAGTGATCCATCCTGTGTCCCAGCATCTGGCAGTCAGAGGCTTAGCCATTGTCTGGAGAGTAACTTCAACATTTTGAAGTTGTTGCCTTTTTTTCTGAGCTTGGAATGATCCCTTTCCCCAAAACGTTTTCCTATTTTTAATTAAAAACTTTAATCAAAACTATTATTGAAAATTTTCAGAGAAAAAATTAATTTTGTGGAACAGAAACAGTCATTAATTTTTTTAAAATAAAGACCATTTTTTAAACAAGAGTTTGGGTTTTTTTTAAATATTTGCTTAGCTCTAACACTAGACCTCTTGATTTCTTAGGCACTTTGGTGCAGCAAATGGGAAATTCTGCTACAGAGTCCATGAATATGAAAATAAAGCATGGTTGGTAGACTGTTGTTCGAGTTATTTCTGTTTGTTTATTGTATCCTGTCTCCAAGTTTTCAGGATGCTGTGGACTTTCTGCATTGGGAAGTCATGATCGTGCTGGGGGGAAGTTGAAGACATGAATAGGAGAGGCTGTGGGTACTCAGGAAAGTGCAGGAAGTGGTTTTGATTTTTAGGAGGCAAATGGAGGCTTTGAGTCCTGGACAGTGGATGTGTCACATTCTTCACACTGTTAACCTCTCCTTCCAGCTTGAATGAACTTACTCCTGTGCTCATGAAGCCAAGGGGCTAGTAGCATTTACCAGCATCTTGACATGGTCCATGCAGATATGGGACAAAAATCCCCTATCCAGCAGTGCCAACGCACATCAGTCCTGAACTCTAGCACGCTATTCTGGGCCCCAAGACAGCCCTGCTACAGGGATTCCCTCCGGACCTGCTGTAAACCTGTTGGGGCAATGAGATCCAAACCACGATTATTTTAGAAGAGTCTAGTTCAAATCTCTCTGCTGGAATCTGCCATATCCCAGTTTCATCTCAGCCCAGTGCCAGCCATTTTATTGATTCTAAATGACTTTAGGACATTTTGAATATGCAAATAATAATAATATTTACTATAACAATGGAACCAGTTTGGGATTTCTTCATGGTTTTTTTTTTTTTTGAAGACTCCTCTGGCCTCTGCAGACACCACTTTTATGCAAATGAAACTTTGCTGGATTGTGTTACCTATTGAAAAATAGTTTCAATTAGAAATTCAATTACAGTGTCTTGGGGAGATGGAACTGACAGTTTCTTTGAATTTTGCACATTATAGAATGCTCCGAAGTGCCATAAATCTGCTAATTGATTTCTGTACCTGTAATGTTTGATTAGGTGTATTTTATTGTCTTCTTGGTTTTAATTAACCCCAGGCTTGTCAAAATGCTTCCACAGACAAAGGATATATGATGAACTGAGATAAACTCTATTAACAGAGGCTGACTTTTGTCAGTAATTGCTATCATGCATAAGAGTTATTAGAAATTAGTGCACAGAAAAAAGAAACTGTACTTTTGGTAACAACTTTTATTGGCTGCTATAAATCCGTTGATTGCCCCCTACGTGCTGGAGATAAGCACATGTGAATGACCAAGGGGTCCTAAGGAAAATCAATCACTCGCCAGATGTCTTATAAATATTAAGAGTGACAAAATGAAAAGAATTATGAAGTCTAAGTGCTGAAAATTAAATGGATGCTAATGCTCCTAAACTTGTTCATATTACAGATGCTGAGGAAGCAAGGGCAGTTGTGTACCCAAGGCAGCTTCAACAGTCAGTGAAGCAGAATGTGCTAACTCAACTAGATGGCTTGGAGAGAATGGTAATGGAACATTGAGCTTTTCGCTCAGTCGTTGGTTTGGATCCAAACTCAGGTTGTTACTAGGGTTGCCAATTTTGGTTGGACGTATTCCTGGAGGTTTCATCATATGACAATCTTTAATTAAAGACTAATCTTCAACTCCTGGAGACTCCAGGACAATCCTGGAGGATTGGCAACCCTTGTTGTTATAGCCTGAAGGTTGTTCACTGGTTTAGAGGGCAAGTGTTTAACACACTCATGCTATTAACACAAGTGGCATCTCATTAGCGAAGACAAAGGATTGAGTGGACAAGGAGAATGAACTTCCCTGTCACCCTAGAAGAGGTCCATGTAGCTTGCAGTTGAGACATTTGTGAGGGACATGGGGCTGCTCTATTTATGAATAGTCTGTTGACCTGGTTATTGGTATGCTTATTGTAGGATTGCATTAGTTTAATAGGGGGCTATAAGGAGAACAAGCAGGAATGGAAGAAAAATAGCTCAAGGTGAGCCACTCCTTTGCAAACACTCGAGGGTTGGTTCAGGACAATGGCCAGTGCCACTGGCTCTGAGGAGACTGGCTCAGCATCCTGCAAAGGTAGCAAACTGGTTTGGGCAAAGTCCAGGAACAGACAGACACAAAGATACTCTGGCTGGATTAAAAGAGACTCTTTCCAGTGGGGAGACAGTTGCTGGGGAGCTGTTCAGGGAAACCAGGCTGACACAGGCAGCTGCTAGGCTTGCCTGGGGCACCATGAGGGAATGGTAGGATAGATGCAGACTGTTTTGAAATCTTTTGATCTCTAAATGTTTTCTTTGTTCCCACTGTTAAGGTTAAACAATGCTTTCGTTTAAACTGGCTGTCTGGTCACTCCGTTCCTCATCACAGACTCTTGAAGGGAAGAGCCCCAGGTTTTAGGAAGGCCGAATGGACCTGGTGGGATACTGTCTGTTCCAGTCTAGGGAGGCGAAGGCACAAAGCGTGACACTTGAAGGGGTGCACTAGCTCTGCAATTGTGACAACTGTCTGTTACAGCTGTCTCCCTGCTGCTTTCCTTTTTTGTTTTCCTCTCTGTGTGTCCGCCCCTCCCGGCCATGGGCTAACAAAAGTCATAGCCTGGCCCTGCTCATTGGAATGGCCTTTGCAGACTAACCGGAGCCATTGCTCTGCTCAGGGGACGGTGGGCTTTTGGCTCCTTTGTTTAGACCTGGGCTCGGTGTAGAGGTGCTCTGCCCAGAAATGCAAGACCTGAAGTGGCCACATAGCTGAGCATATGAGTAATGCCTGTGGCTCAGAAACTAGCCCAGACATGTCTGTGCCACCTGAAGTCTCCTCTTCTCCCCTCTAACAAGGGGAACCAATCAAAGTTACTGGCAGGAAACTGCCTAAGTTTGCTTTTATAACCAGACATTTCCTAATCAGACCTTAGAAAAAGATTCCTGCATTACTGCCTGGTCTGATCAGCCAGGAGTTCTGGGGGGGGGGTCCTTTCTCCGCTCTCGTTTTATTTTTGAGCGTACCCCCATTTTTAAACTCCCCTCCCACGAACAACGAATTTTGCCTGGAGATCTCCTGATTATTGTGAGCAAATTGAGTCCTCTGATGCTGAAACTACTGTACCTGCTTCTGCCTTTGCTGCTGTCCTGGGGATTGGTAAGAACTCCCTCTTGCAACCCCCCCCCTCCCCGTCCTAGCTGCTGGCTTTCTTTCCCCAACAGACAGACCCAAGTAAACTCCTTGGTCTGTATCTGTAATCTGCTTCTAGCTTGCAGCCGCCCCACTGCTGCAGCCACCACTGGGCACACACCACTCTGCCCTCTAAAACTACCTTTAGCATAAGGTGCACCCATTAGGTTAGGTTTAGCCTTTAGTGTAAATAAATTGTAATTTCATTTTGCATAGCTGTGGTTAAGTTAGGTTTAGCATTGTACTCTGTAAGTTAGGCTTAGGGTACGTCTACACTACGGGATTATTCCGAATTTGCATAAACCGGTTTTGTAAAACAGAATTTATAAAATCGGGTGGAGCGCGGCCATACTAAGCACATTAAATCGGTGGTGTGCGTCCATGGTCCGTGGCTAGCGTCGATTTCTGGAGCGTTGCACTGTGGGTAGCTATTCCCTAGCTATCCCATAGTTCCCGCAGCCTCCCCCGCCCCTTGGAACTTCCGGGTTGAGATCCCAGTGCCTGATGGGGCAAAAATCATTGTCGCGGGTGGTTCTGGGTAAATGTCGTCAGTCACTCCTTCGTCTGGGAAAGCAACGGCAGACAAGCATTTCGCGCCTTTTTCCCCTGGATTGCCCTGGCAGATGCCATAGCATGGCAATCATGGAGCTTTTTTTGCCGTTTGTGACTCTCACCGTATGTGTACTAGATGCCGCTCACAGAGGCGATTCAGCAGCGCTACACAGAAGCATGCTTTTGCTTTTGCATGACAGCAGAGATGGTTACTAGCCATATTGCACCATCCAAACCCTTCCATAAATTGGAACTGAGGATGATCATGGCTACCAGTCCTTTTGTACCATTTGCTGCTAGTGCCCCTGGTCAATCAGCCAGGGGCGCAAAAGCCAAGAGTGGTTACTAGCCATATTGCACCTTCCATCATTTTGTACCATTGGCTGCTGTCATAAGTGCCCCTGGCCGATCAGCCAGGGGCGCAAAAGCAAAAATTGGGAATGACTCCCTGAGTCAATCCCTCCTTTTTGGTATCTAAAAATAGAATCAGTGCTGCCTAATATAGGCAAGTGTGCTAGAGAACCACCTGCTCTGTGTCAGAGCCCGCAGAAATTATTATCTGTATGCTATTCACAGGGGGTGCTCCTGTAACAACCCCACCTGTTGATTCCGTTCTTCCTCCAGCCTTTCTTGGCTACCGTAGCATTGTCCCCCCACTTGTGTGATGAATTAATAAAGAATGCAGGAATAAGACACACTGACTTGTTAGTGAGAAATGAGTGGAAGGCAGCCTCCAGCTGCTATGATAGTCCAGACAGGACATTAAGCAGTGTGTAGGAGAGAAGCCCAGCATCCCACTGCTAGTCCAGGGGCAACTGAATCTTTTCTTTACACATGAAGGGTGGGGGCTGATGGAGCTCAGCCCCCTGTTGCTATGATGAGGATGGTTACCAGCCATATTGCACCATCCATCCACCAGAAAAAATTAGGGCCAATAGGCTGATGACGAGGACGGTTACCAGTCCTTTTGTACCATCAGCTGAGGCTGATGATGAGGATGGATTTCCATCATTTTGTACGATCAGCTTATGCTGATGATGAGGATGGATTTCCATCCTTTTGTACCATCAGCCGCCCATGGCGGGGGGGGGGAGCAAGGATGTTGGTGTTGAGTGCTGCACTATCGCGTCTATCTGCAGCATTCAGTAAAGATAGGGTGACATGTAAAAGAGTCAGAGGATTGTTTTACCTTTCGCTTCTGGGGGTGGGTGGGGGTGGGTGAGTAGATTGCCAAGCTATGCCCTGACCCGCGGGCACTGTGTTTGACCCTAGAAGCATTTGGAGCTCAGCCAAGAATGCAAATAATTTTAGGAGGCTGCAGGAACTGTGGGATAGCTTCAGTCCTCCAGTCCATGCGCATCCATTTGATTCTTTGGCTTTCCGTTACGCTTGTCACGCTGCAGTGCGCTGAGTCCCTGCTATGGCGTCTGTCTGGAGATTTTTAAAAAAGGATTCTGAATTTCATCTTCTGTAACGGAGCGCTGATAGAACGGATAGAACGGATTTGCCTGCCCTTACAGCGATCACATCCGCATGGTCCATGCGGGAGCTCTTTTTTTTATTTTTATTTCGGACTGCATCGCCACCCGTGCTGATCGGAGCTCCACGCTGGGCAAACAGGAAATATTCAAAAGTTCGCGGGGCTTTTCCTGTTTACCTGACCACTGCATCCGAGTTCAGATTGCGGTCCAGAGCGGTCACTGGTGCACTGTGGGATAGCTCCCGGAGGCCAATACCGTCGATCAGCGTCCACACTAACCCTAATCCGATATGTTAATACCGATACTAGCGTTACTCCTCTCGTTAGGGAGGAGTACAGAAACCGGTTTAAAGAGCCATTAAAATCGATATAAGGTGCCTCCTAGTGTGGACGGTTTTGGCGTTAAATCGGTTTTACGCTCCTAAAACCGATTTAAACGCCTAGTGTAGACCAGGCCTTAGAGAATTGTTGCATTGTGTTTTGTTACTTGCTAATTTGTGTAGTCTTGGTTAAGTTAGATCATAGATAAGATTTTGCTGTGTTCTGTATAATTGTGATTAAGTCTGTCTTCCCACTGTCAGCCCCCCACCAGGCTGTCCCAGCCACTTACAGTCTGTTTGTTCTTTGTGTCTCCCTGAGTTTAAATCTCCCTCTGCAGCGCCTCTGTCTTTGCTCTCTGCTCCACCACGTGCTTCTCTTCCCCCATCCCAATCTAGCATAAAACCCCATTGGTTACTTTTTCCTCTCTGATACACCTCACATTCTACATTTACACCACTGTGACACATTTTTACCTAGAATTGTTTGTTATTTAACGTATTTTTCCATAACTGTTAGTTGGTTATATGCTGCTGTGACACACCCTTTACATAGAAAATTGTTAGCTACCTGTTACATTTATACTTCAGTGTTAATTGGTTACCCACTGTCTTGTATCCGACTGGATTGTACCCCACTATTGAAACCCCCTTACTGTTCACCAAAAGAAACCCCTCCCCAATTGTCTACTTTAACAAACCCCATACCCCTCACTATTGAATTTTCTCTGTTTTTGCATTTTCTTAATAAAGTTTATTTTGCACCCCACCAGTACAGTAATTGTCCCCCAAGATCCCCTACCTGCTGGCAGGGACAACAATGTTTTGGCAAGGTAGTGGGAGGAAAGACTTAGGCCTGTCTACACTATACACTTAATGTGATCCCACGCTCCAGCCTAAGCCCCGATGTCTACACCATGATTAAACAGCCCCATAGCCTGAGTCAGCTGACCTGGGCCAGCCGCAGCTGTGCTGCGGATCTTGTATCACAGTGTAGACATGCCCTAAGGGTTTAACAGAGAGACTAATTATCTCATCAGCTGAGGCTGATTGCTGGACTTGTACCAGCTGGGGAGATAAAAAGGCTGCAGTCTAGAGGACAGGGATGGCTGCCAGAGAGGCTACTGGGAGGCAACTCCTCCAGCAGCAGACTGGCAAGAAGCCACCCAGGAAGTTGGACTTCTGGAGCAGGAGTTGGGGAGAAGCCCACCGAAGAGGTGAAGTAGGAAATAGCAAGGGAATGAGAGGATCTGGTTGGAGCTGCTCCCTTCAGAGCCCCTGTACTGGAATCCAGAAGAGTGGGCAGGCCTGAGTTCCTCTTCCATCCCCAGCAGAAGGGCCAGGAAGGACTTTGGAGCAAAAGGGTCAGGTCCCCATGGGAGGCCTGGGATTATTGACCCTTCAAGTAGTGTCCCTATGGGTGCTCCACTGGAGGTGTGTCTGTGTCCCTGTCAGGGCCGTCCTTACCCATATGCAAAGTATGCAGCTGTGTAGGGCACCAGGAAATTTCCAGGGCCCCACCCCCTGCTCGGCCCCAACCCCACCCCCTGCACAGCCCCGTCCCCACTCCCTTGAGTTCCCCCCTGCCCCCCAACAGAGGCCTGGGGCCAGTCCTCCCCATTCTCCCCCCCACGGAGGCCTGGGTCCTGCTCCTCGCCCGCCCCCACTGCAGAGGCCTGCCCCACCCTCGCCCTCAGGGGTGCTGCGTACGTCCCCAGAATAGCTAGGGATGCCCCTGGTCCCTGTGCTGCTGATCGGAGAACTTTGGTACCAGTGTCCGTTGGGCCTGCACATGTGTTCTCTTCTTGTGCTGCACCCCAGGGCTAGCGAGCATTCACACACTAAGGCTATGGCTACACTTACGGTTTGCAGCGCTGGTCATCCAGCTGTGCAGGGCCAGCGCTGCAGTGTGGCCACACTGACAGCTACCAGCGCTGCAGTGTGGCCACATTGGCAGCATTTCCAGCGCTGTACTGAGAGGTGCATTGTGGGCAGCTATCCCACAGAGCACCTCATCCCGTTTTGGCGCCGTTTTGGCGCTGAGTATTGTGGGAAGGGGAAGGAAGTGTGTGGGTCATTCCGCTTCCTGTTCCAACGCCCCGTGGTGCATCGCTTCACTTCCCAGCAGTCACACTTTCGCCGTCCACGTTTCTTGCCATTTGTGAGTGCAGCACGCTGTGAAATGGAGCCTGAGCTGCTGAGGAATTTGCTGCTGACTGTCGCCAGCACATCACGTTTGGCAGTTGAGCTATTCCTTCAGCTCCAAAGTGACAGTGAGGATTCCAATGATGATATGGATTTGCCTAAAGCGGGTGACATGAAATTGCTTGTGGCGGTAACAGAAATGCTCAGCACCGTGGAACGCCGCTTTTGGGCTCGTGAGACAAGCAGTGAGTGGTGGGATCACATTGTCATGGAAGTCTGGGATGACGAGCAGTGGCTGCAGAACTTTCGTATGAGAAAAGCCACTTTCATGGGACTGTGTGCTGAGCTCGCCCCCACCCTGCGGCGCAAGGACACAAGATTGAGAGCTGCCCTGACGGTGGAAAAGCGGGTGGCTATTGCAATGTGGAAGCTGGCAACTCCAGACAGCTACCGGTCGGTCGGGAACCAGTTTGGGGTGGGAAAGTCGACCGTTGGCATCGTGTTGATGCAAGTTTGCAGGGCCATTAATCGCATCCTGCTGAGAAGAACCGTGACTGTGGGGAACGTGCAGGACATTGTGGATGGCTTTTCAGAAATGGGTTTCCCTAACTGTGGAGGGGCAATAGATGGGACGCATATTCCTATTCTGGCACCACCCCACCTAGCCTACGAGTACATTAATCGCAAGGGGTATTTCTCTATGGTTCTCCAGGCGCTTGTGGATCACCGTGGGCGTTTCATTGATATTTACACAGGCTGGCCTGGAAAAGTGCATGATGCACGCATCTTTCGGAACAGTGGCCTGTTCAGGAAGATGCAGGAAGGTACATTTTTCCCAGACCGAAAGATCACAGTAAGGGACGTTGAAATGCCCATTGTGATCCTTGGGGACCCCGCTTACCCATTAATGCCTTGGCTCATGAAACCATATACAGGGAAGCTGAACAGGAGCCAGGACCGGTTCAACTACAGGCTGAGCCGATGCCGAATGACTGTGGAGTGTGCTTTTGGCCGTTTAAAAGCTCGCTGGAGATGTCTATATGGGAAGCTAGACTTGGGGGAAAGCAGCATCCCTGCGGTTATATCCGCGTGCTGTACCCTCCATAATATTTGTGAAGGGAAGGGTGAAGCATTCAGCCAGGCATGGACCAACGAGGTGCAAGTCCTGGAGGCTGAATTTGCACAGCCAGACAGCAGGGCTACTAGAGACGCCCACCACAGGGCAACAAGGATTAGGGATGCCTTGAGGGAGAAATTTGAGGCTGAAAGCCAACAGTAATGTTTTTTTGCCTTGACCAGGAGTGACGTGCACTGGTTACAGTGCTTTTAAGTGCCTGTGTTTTCCTTGATGTTTGTTACCTGTGTTTTCATTGGGGTTTGTTATCTTTCACTTTATGCAATAATAAAAACTGATTCATAATCAAAGAAATCATTTATTTAAAAAAAAGGAAGTACACGGGCAGGGGGGTTGGTTGTTGAACTGTACATTCATAGTTTTTCATATGTACTGCCAGGAGTGCTGTGCACCTCAGGATTGTACTGTTGCATGGTGATGGGGGTTGAGTGCAGAGGGTAAGGGTCGTAGTTCTCTGGGCTCATAGGTGACCGTACAGGTGTCGGGGGCAGCTGGTGATGTGTGTAGGTAAGAACCTGGATGCTGGGGAACGGGACTTGGAGCTGACATTGGTGCATAGGGGAAAGAGGTTTGGGAGGGTGGGGGTTTGGCACGGTAGTGCTCTGCCTGCATTGCTACCATTGACTGCATACAGTCTGTTTGGCGCGCAATGAGGTTTATAAGCTGCCTCGTGGTTTTCTTCAGCGTCAACGCCTTTCTCCTGCTTTCTGTTTTCCTCCAGTGATGCATCTTTTCTCTCCATTCCTGCGCATTTTTATTCTCTGTTGCACACTGGTTCATAACTGCCTTCACCAGTTCTTCTTTGCTCTTGTTCGGTTTCCTCCTCAGGTTTTGCAGCTTTCTTTCAGTCACTGATAAGACTGGCCCAGGACTACTCAAGGTCACTGTAAAAATGCAGCAAATGATACATTTTAAGAGAGCTTCCATTGTGTATAATCTGAAGTTATTTTAAAGTCTCACAAGCATTCCTCACACATTTCAGCAACTGCTAGAGAATTCACAGCCTCCCAGAAATGGTAATGGTAATTAACCCTGGGGTTTCCTTCCGCGGTGTGCTCGAGCAGGGTGCTGGTGCTTTGTTAAACGCAGCACCTCCATCTCCCTCAGGAATTAACCCTGGGGTTTCCTTCCGCGGTGTGCTCGAGCAGGGTGCTTCTTGCTTCATAGCTAGGCTGCCTGTTTCGGGGCTTTGTTAACCCTGGGGTTCCTGGGGTTCCTGCCTGCCGCACTATGCAGTTGGGGAAACCAGCACTGAAACACTCCCTCCATTTCCCACAGGAGTTAATACTGGAAGATATCTCCCTTCTGCGGGTTACCAAAGAAGCAAGGGAGGGTCTCCTACAACAATGCGGATTCCGCCCGGGTCCTTATGCAGCGTGCCTCTGTGCAAGCATGGTTCCCCCACCCCTCCTGGAACAGTGGCGCGGACGCGTTAGCCTGAATGGGACAGGGACCACAATGGCTCTCCCTTTAAACTTGGTCACGCGAATTGCCTATGCTCTTGCAGAAACTTTTGAAGAGATTACAGAGGCAGATTACTGCGACGTGATAGACCACATCAATGGGATATTCCATGTCTAGGCATGCAGCCATACCATCCCCCCTACTCTCCCAAAACCTTTGCATTGCAATAAAAGCTGCTTACCTGGGACCTGCTCCTGTGATTCTTCTGCACCAAGTTCCAGGGGCTGCGACTGGCTAGCTTCCTCCTGGCTTGAGAAGAGCTCCTGACTGCATGCCTCCTCCGGGCTGGCTTCCCCCACCACAGTAGCCTCACTGTCTGCCTCCCCCTCCCCCTCCTCTACCGGCTCTGAACTGTCCATCGTGGTCCTTGGATTTACAGAGGGGTCACCCCCATAAATCGCATCCAGCTCCTTGTAAAACCGGCAGGTCGTGGGGGCACTGCCTGATCGGCGGTTTCCCTCGCGTGCTTTGCAATAGGCACTCCGCAGCTCCTTTACTTTTACCCTGCACTGCACCGCATCACGCTCATGGCCCCTTTCCAGCATGGCTCTCGATACCTGGGCAAAGGTATCATAATTCTTACGGCTAGAGCGCAGCTGTGCCTGCACAGATTCCTCCCCCCAAACACTGATGAGGTCCATCAGCTCGCCATTGCTCCATGCTGGGGCTCGTTTGCCACGTGGAGGCATGGTCACCTGTAAAGATTCACTGATTGCATTCCACACCTGGCTGAGCAAACAGGAAGGGGATTTTTAAAATTCCCGGGGCATTTAAAGGGCGGGTCACCTGAGGCCAGGGAAGTAGAGTCTGACCTGATGAGCAGAGTGGCTGAACAGGCATTCTGGGATACATCCTTATACCCTGGAGGCCAATCACAGCGCTGGTGTGTGGCCACACTTGATGACCAGCGCTGCAGCACCAGCGCTGGAATCCTTATTCCCCATGCCGAGAGGGGTGTTCGGCCAGCGCTGCAGCCAGGGAGTTGCAGCGCTGGAAGTGCCCTGCAGGTGTGGCCACTTAGTAATTGCAGCGCTGGTGGAGGCTTTCCAGCGCTGCAAATCGCCAGTGTAGCCATACCCTAACCATCCTCAGTTCCTTCTCAGCCACCCCTGGCTAGAGACGGAGCCTTTAGCTATCTGTTAGCAGATCGTTAACTCTCCTTTTCAGTTGTTAATCTTTAGCTTTTAGAAACCTTTTTGCCTTCTGATTTTATTCGGCTCTGCCTTAACAAAAAATAAAAAAGTAAAAACAAGACAGAAAAGACTTTCTTCTTGTGTTGACCCTGGATAAAGGTATGCCTGGCTCTCTGGGCTTCAAGCGTTGCACTTCCAGCAAGGTGATCCTGGTTGCAGACAAGCACTCCCGATGCCTTTGCTGACTCAGCAGGGCCACATCCAACAAAAATGTTCCCTCTGCCAGCAGCTCTGACTGAGCTCCCACAAGGGCTGAGAGCTCTGCCAGAAAATCATCTTTATGGAGGCGGCTCTCTGACCACAGCCCTCCGACGGGCATGAGTCTTCCCCTCAGCCTTTGACTTCAGAGGATAGTGGGTCAAAGAAACGGTCTGTGGACTCCTCTCACAAGTCAAAAAGGGGAGCGGGAAAGTCCCCTCAGCAAGCCCAGGGATAGCCGAAAGCGGTCACCATCTCTTTTGGTATCCTCATTGCCATCAGCATTGAGACTGTCTGGCACCCACTCCTCATGGCAACTGTCGGTGTCCAGTACTGTTGATAGGCCCACAAAAAGATAAGGGAAAATGTCCTAAGATGCTTCTGGTATGTGAACTGACATGGGTACCACTAGCGGCATTGGCCCATCCAACACTGGAGAAATCGGTACGGGTGAGGTCCTCATCTTCCCTGGCACGGGCCCTGGAACAGACGGTACTGGCTGAATTCCACCAAGCCAGTGACCTGGCCATGCTGGAAGTGCCTGAGTCTCTGTTCCTTGGTACTGAGATCACGGCACCGAGCCATGGCCATCAGGGCCGGCTTTAGGAAGTGCGGGGCCCAATTCAAACATTTTTGGCAGGGCCCCGGCAGGGATGACTTAAAAAAAAAAAACTTAAAAAAAACCCTTTCATTTCTTCCATGTATTATTTACTTTCCATAACTATATAAATAATAACAAAATTATATGTTATGTACATTGTGTAATGTATCCGGATGCATGTTAACCCCACCTAAAGTTCTTGATGCCTGCCCACCCCCAGGGACCCCTACCCCATCCACCCCCCTTCCCTGTCCTCTGACTTCCCCCTGCCGCCCCATCCAACCCCTCCTCTCATTCCTGATGCCCCCCCGGGACCCCTGCCCCATCCAACCACCCCTTCTCTCTGCCCCTGACTGCCCCATCCAACCCCTGCTCCTTCCTGACTGTCCTCCCCAGGACCCTTGCCCCCATTCAATCCCCCTGTTCCCTGCCCTCTGACTGCCCTGACCCCTATCCACTCCCCTGCCCTCTTCCAACACCCCTTCCCTGCTCCCTGCCCCCTTACCGTGCTGCCTGGAGCCGCTCAGCCGGGACCGGTACCGCGGGGCCCGAGCCAGTGCTGCTCGGCCAGGGCCAGGACCGGGCTGGGGGCGTTTGGACAAGGCCGGGGGGCCAGGCCGGAGGGAGCCACTCGGCCGGAGCCAGACTGGGCCACGCCGCATCTCCCTGGAGCACTCCTTGTGCCCCCCTGCCCCAGCTTACCTGCCCCTGCTTGTTTCCAGGCTTCCTGCGAACATCTGATTCGCCGGCCCTGATGGCCAATCATTTCCCCACAATCATGCCATGCCCTTCCGATGTCAAGTGAGGGATCGGACAGCACATTGGAAGGTGTTTCTCAGTACTCCTCTCAGGCTCCATATGGCACCCAATAACAGGGTTTAGGTATGCACTACCAGATGGCACCACCACCATCTTGTTACAGTCATCCATGGGCACCTCTGCCAGGCCCTATGCCACTGCAGTGGCTATAGTGGGACTCCTGGGTGGCACATCGACAGCCTGCCTTGAGGGCACTGAGCATCTCCTGAGAACCTCCCAGGCATGCTCCCTCAGCCACAGCATTGCATGCCTCAAAACCCCAAGAAACAGAGGAGCAAGAGGTGGACACAGAGGAAGAGGTCACACCTAAGGCCATGTCCTCTTCTTTGCAGGACAAAGCAGTCGTGCTGTAACCACCTTCCATGGTGGATGACTTATGCTTGTTCCAAGAACTGGCAAAGAACATAGCGAACACCCTCTGCATTCCATTACATACGTACCACCAGCTCATTGATATCCCCAGCCCTCCTCTACCTCAAAAATTGCCCTCCCAATCAACAAGACAATCCTAGACCAGGCGAAGATGGTGTGTCAAACCCCGGCCCTGACATGCAAGTGGGAGGGCAAAAAATATTATTTCCCTGCAAAGAACTCAGAGTTATAAGTGCCAACTTCCTCTCTTTTCTGTGAGTGCTCGACCCCCGCACCATGAGGCTCCGCCCCACCTCTTCTCACCCCTTCCCTGCCCCCATTCCAGCTTCCCCAAATCCCTGGCCCTGCCTCCTCCCCTGAGTGTGCCATGTTCCCACTCCTCCCCCCGAGCGTGCAAATAGCTGTTTGATGGCGGCCGGGTGGGAAACGCTGGAAGGTAGGCAGAGGAGCGGGGATGCAGTGTGCTCGGGGGGGAGAAGGAGGTGGGGCGGGGTGGAGGAGAGCTTGGCTGCAGAGCACCCACTAATTTTTCCCTGTGGGTGCTCCAGCCCTGGAGCACCCACGGAGTCAGCACCTATGCTCAGAGTTCCTATTCACCCACACACCACCCAATTCCATTATGGTGAATGCTGTGAACTCTTGTGGCCAACAGCACCATTCGTGGCCGACACCATAGAACAGAGATTTGAAACGCCTCAATCTCTTTGGTAGGAAGGTATACTTCTCGGCCACCTTACAGTTTTAAGTTGCCAATTACCAGGCACTCACAGCAAAGTATGACTACACGAATTATAAAGAGCTACATGACTTTATTGATAAGCTGCCAGAGAGCTCCTGGAATTCCTTCAAGGCTATCATCCAGGAAGGGAAACTGGTGGCAAAAACATTTTTCCAGTTGGCCCTTGCTGCCACCACCATGGCTGCCAGGACCATCTCCATGGCTGTGATGATGAGACGGGTGTCATCGCTTCACCTCTCAGGATTCCTAAAGGAGGTGCAGATCACAGTGGAGGGACCTCCCCTTTGAGGTGGTGAAGCTCTTCGCTGAGAAGACTGATGTCTCTTTACACTCCTTGAAAGATTCCAGAGCCACTCTCAGGTCACTGAGATTCTAGACACCAGAGCACTATGAGCCCCAGAGGAAAAAGGGAAAGTTCTTGAAACGTAAGCTGTCAGCTTCCCAGTCCTCGACCCAACCACCTGCCCCTAAGCATCACTTTTGACAGGCAGGTCAAGGTGTTGTGAGACCACTTCCTGCAACTATCTGTTATCACGTACCCATTTGATCACGGTTTGGCAGCGTTCTGCAGTGTCTGGGAGCACATAAAGTCTGACAGATGAGTCCTAGATATTGTCAGATCCAGTTATTTCATCCACTTCACTTGCCTATCCCGTCCACAATACCCTTCCTTGTCCCTCTGCAGGGACCCTTCTCACAAAAGTCTACTACGGCAGGAGATAGATCGACTTCTGCAGTTAGGAGCCATAGAACCAGTACCTCAACATCTATGATGCAAGGGGTTCTACTCTCGTTACTTCTTAATACTCAAAATGAAGGGAGGTTGGAGATCCACCCAGAACCTTAGAGCTTTCATCAAGTTCGTCAAAGTTCAGAAATTCAAGATGTTCACCTTATCAACGATCATCCTATCACTGGAACTGGGAGACTAGTTTTCGGCCCTCGACCTATAAGATGACTACTTTCTCATCTAAATACTACTGACTCACAGACCACTGTTTTCTCAGGTTCACTCTGGGGCATGTCCACTGCCAATACAGGGTCCTCCCCCTCAGACTTTCATCGGCCCAGAGAATTTTCCAAAGTTCTCTCAGTGGTGGCTGCCCACCTACGATCACAAGGGATAATCTACCCTTACCTGGATGATTTGCCTCCTCAGGGCCCAGTCACTTCGGAAGGCTCATCGAGCCACCGAAGACATGATACACTTGTTCACGGAGCTGGGCCTGCAGATCAGTTCCCAGAAGTCGACCCCCACACCAGTGTAGCACCTAGAATTCATAGGGGCCAACCTAGATGCGCTACAAGCCAAAGGCTTCCTACCTCAGAACAGGTTTCTATCCGTGGTATTGCTTAGACACAACTGAGTGCAGCCCTCAAGTGCCAGCCAGAATCTGCCTTCAGTTCTTAGGGCATATACAGGGCCTTCCCTAGCTATTTTGGTGCCCTACGGGGCTGTGTAAGGCCCCAGGCCTCCACAGAGAACGGAGGGGAGGGGAACTGGCCCCTTCTTGCAGGAAGTGGAGTGACCCGGCCCCAGCCTGCTCTGCTCCCCTGGCTCCCAGGCTTGGGGGGAGGGGGGGAACTGCCCCCCAGCACTTGCCGGTGGCATGGCTGGGAGCCAGGGGAGTGGAGCAGGCTGGGGCCGGGTCACTTTACTTACCGGTGAGTGCAGGCCTGACCGTGTCTGGAGTCCTCAGAGGAGTGGGGGCAGGGCTGGGGTGGGAAGAGGCGGGGTGGGGCAGAGAAGGCATGGGGGCCCTGGGGAAGAGCTGGAGCAGCATGCAGCTGCACGGGGCACCAGGAAATTTGGTGCCCCACGCAGCTGCGTACTTTGTGTATGGGTAAGGATGGTGCTGGGCATATAGCAGCCGGAACGGCAGTGATTCCGCATGCCAGACTTCACATCCAATGCCTACAGCTGTGGTTCAGCTCTGTTTATGGACTGAACAGGGACAGTCTGGCAAAACCACTGTCACTGCCCACCAGGATCAGGAACCTTTATAGATGGAAGAACCCAGCCAATGCAGGCAAAAGGATCCATTTCTTACAGGTGCTACCTTTGTCATGTGTTACCACCGACGCATCCCTCATAGGATGGGGCGCGTGCATTTAAACTGTCTCACAATGCAAGGCAAATGGTCGCCGGTGGGGAGATCTCTGCACATCAGTCTCAAGCTGAGAGCAGTCAGGAACGCCTTCACCCAATTCCTCCCGCTGATAACAGGATCACATATAAAGATTGTGACAGGCAACATAATCTGCATGTATTCTATCAACTGTCAGAGAGGAGCCAGATCTCCCTCTCTATGCATGGAGGCAATGAAACTATGGATCTGGTGCATCTCTCAGAAGGTCACCTTATCCACAGCTTACCTCTCGGGCATGTAGAATGTGGTAGTGGACAGGCTCAGTCACACATTTCTGAATGACCACAAGTGAGATATGCACCTGCCAATATTTCATGACTTGTTCGCATGGTGGGGAACACAGTCCACAGATCTGTTTGCCACTTACCAGAACAAGAAGTGTTCACAATACTGTTCCAGGGCAGGGATTGGAAGGCACTCTGGGTGGTGCCCTCCTCCTCCCGTGGGACAAGGGCCTTCTTTATGCTTTCCCTCCATTTCCCATTCTGCTGACGGTCCTGATAAAGATAGAGAGATGGAGCTCATGAAATTCTGATCGCTCCCACGGTGGCCAAGGCAGACCGGGTGCTCTTATCTGATACAGCTCGCAATGTGTCCTCTGATCTTCCCCCTGGCCACTCCACACGTCCCGCTCTCTCTCTCTCTCTCTCTCTCTCAGGACAAGGGGCACATCACACATCCCAACTTGGGGATCTTCTGCCTCAAAGCATAGTTCCTATGTGGTTTCAGAACCCAGACAGCTTATGTTTACAGGAAGCACAAGAGGTTCTACTGCACAGCAGAAAGTCCTCCACATGGTGCACTTAACCGCAGAAATGGCCTAGATTCCAGATTCAGTGCATGTTCCATCAAATCTCTCCAGTGTCAACGACTCTTCCACATATTCTGTAATATGCCCTGACCCTTAAAAGATTGGGGTTATCCCTGAGCTCTTTCAGGGTCCACTTAGCAGCACTTACAGCATTTCACCAGTCTGCAGAAGGGTACTTAGTACTGTTATCCCAGAATTTGACATTCCTGCGTGTACCTCAGAACTTGACAGCACTGTAGTCAGCCATTTTGTGTGTTCAGACACTGCCAGCTGAAAATCAAACATCACAGCTAGGAATAATCTTAAACCTTTATGAGACAAGGTCAGACAGCTGCACATTTACAGTTTGCTAATCAGGATGGGACAGCAAGTTATGGAAGAGTGAGTAGCGACCTTGGTTTTAGGTGCCTCGACATATATTGTATCTCATTTTGAGATAATGAGTAGTTTGTTGAAATTAGGAGAATTGGTGACCCAGTAGAGGTGTTATGCTGTCCCACTAGGAGTCACTATAGATTATATATCAGAGGGGTAGCCGTGTTAGTCTGGATCCGTAAAAGCAGCAAAGAATCCTGTGGCACCTTATAGACTAACAGATGTTTTGCAGCATGAGCTTTTGTGGGTGAATACCCACTTCGTCGGATGCAAGTAGTGGAAATTTCCAGGGGCAGGTATATATATGCAAGCAAGAAGCAAGCTAGAGATAACGAGGTTAGTTCAATCAGGGAGGATGAGGCCCTGTTCTAGCAGTTGAGGTGTGAAAACCAAGGGAGGAGAAACTGGTTCTGTAGTTGGCAAGCCATTCACAGTCTTTGTTTAATCCTGAGCTGATGGTGTCAAATTTGCAGATGAACTGAAGCTCAGCAGTTTCTCTTTGAAGTCTGGTCCTGAAGTTTTTTTGCTGCAGGATGGCCACCTTAAGATCTGCTATTGTGTGGCCAGGGAGGCTGAAGTGTTCTCCTACAGGTTTTTGTATATTGCCATTCCTAATATCTGATTTGTGTCCATTTATCCTTTTCCGCAGAGACTGTCCACTTTGGCCGATGTACATAGCAGAGGGGCATTGCTGGCATATAATGGCGTATATTACATTGGTGGACGTGCAGGTGAATGAACCGGTGATGGTGTGGCTGATCTGGTTAGGTCCTGTGATGGTGTCGCTGGTGTAGATATGTGGGCAGAGTTGGCATCGAGGTTTGTTGCATGGATTGGTTCCTGAGCTAGAGTTACTATGGTGCGGTGTGCAGTTACTGGTGAGAATATGCTTCAGGTTGGCAGGTTGTCTGTGGGTGAGGACTGGCCTGCCACCCAAGGCCTGTGAAAGTGTGGGATCATTGTCCAGGATGGGTTGTAGATCCCTGATGATGCGTTGGAGGGGCTTTAGCTGGGGACTGTATGTGATGGCCAGTGGAGTCCTGTTGGTTTCTTTCTTGGGTTTGTCTATAGATTATGTGCTTTGTTAGACTTAGCTGTAAAAGATTGTGTAAAAGTAAATATCTCAGAGCAGTCAGAGGGAGCTTTTCGTAAAGCAAGGAGCTGATGTTTAAGCTGGATGGAAAGAGGCCCCTGGAAGCCCAGCTGATGATCATTTGAAACTAACTCAGACTGTGGGTAACTATATCTGGGATGTCTTAAACTTATTGTGTGTGTGTGTGTGTGCATGCTTAATATCTAATAAATAGTAGTTTTAGATAAGAGCAGGCTTTCTTGTGTCAATCATTTATCAAGTGGAAGTGCTGTGTTCCCATTGACTTATTCCTGACACTGCCTGGAGAGAAACAGTTAAGTTACCACTGTTTTGGGTTCTGCAAACCCCAGGTAATTGTACTCTCACACCCAACCACTGAGATGTTCCTTAAGGGAATAACAAACCTCTTCCCTCAATCTTTACTTTCTGCCCCCTCGTGGGACCTAAACCAGGTGCTGAAAGGGCTGACTAGGCCCCCCCTTTAAACCTATGGCCACCTGTTCATTAACACACTTATAAAGGAAAACAAATTTTCTTATTGCAATTACCTCGGCTAGAAGAATAGGGGAAATAGCAGCTCTGATGGCACATCCCCCTTACACAGTATTCTTTCCAGATAAGGTTACACTTAGGCTGCATCCAAGATTCATCCCCAGAGTGACCTGCTCGTTCCACATGAATCAGTCTGTTCACCTTCGAGACAATAGGGAGGCCATACTAAATACCCTTGAGTTTAGGAGAGCTTTTGCATTCCACCTCGATAGGACAAAAACCTTCAGGCAGTCCCCTAGGCTATTTCTTTCCATGGTGGAAAGCTCTAAGGGCTCAGCAATGTTAGCCCCCAAACTCTAATTTGTCACATGACCCCGCCGGACTTGATCCATACAGATTCTATGAGATCAATCTCCTCATCTGTTGCCTTCTTGAGGAATGTGCCCATCTCAGATCTGCCAAGTGGCGACATGGGCGTCAGTCCCACACCTTTGCAGAACATTGTGACCACTGAGGACTCTGCCTCTGATGCCATGTTTGGCTCCACAATACTTGCATCTATGACTAATCAGACTTCGAAGTCCCAGCCCTCCAAGGGGGGTACTGCTCAGCAGCCATCTACAGTGGAACACCCATAGGGACACTACTCGAAGAAGTTACCTTGTGCAGTAACAATGGCTCTTTGAGATGTGTCCCCCTGTGGGTGCTCTGCTACCAGCCCTCCTCCCCTCTACTTCAGAGTTCTCTCTCTGACTCTGTGGTAGAGAAGGAACCGAGGACGGTTAGCCCACATGTGCCTGCTAGCCTCATAGTGCAGCGCGAGGAGAGACAGCGCATGTACAGGCCCAACTGCTACTGAAGTTCTCTGTTTAGCAGTGCAGGGACACAGACACACATACAGTGGAGCACTCATAGGGACACACATCTCAAAGAACCATCATTACTGCACAAGGTGAGTAACTTCTTCCCTAGGGTCACAGGATTCCTGGTCTCCCAGTCTCCCTCTTTATTGCCCCAGAAGGGGAGAGACTATTAATAACCTCAGTGGTGTAGTGGTAACAAAATAAATGGGTGAACTAACCTTTTTGATGTTCCAGGCTGGGCAGTGGCATGGTAGACGCTAAGTGTGTGCAGTATAAGAGAAAAAATGGTTAATTTGAAAGTATATTAATAAATACATGAAGCCAAGCTACAATGTGTATGGGAGCTGTTCCACTTCAGAATATTCCGTTTCTTCCCCCAAAATAGAAGGTTGGATTGCTGACGCTTCACTTTTTACCAAATAAAAGTAAATTATGTAAAGTTGCTAAATAAATAAATGTAGTAAGCTTTTAATGGTCGGCAAATGAATTCAGTCAGCGCATGCCTGCAGTAGCACTGGATGGCTCACTGCAGATTTTTACAGGCCATGATTTCCATGACTGATCTGTTGCTGAGTATAACCAGTATTCTCTGTGTTAGCACAGATTTGCAGTGACTCAGTTGTGATGGTCATGCAGCCAGGATTTGCTTATCACAGAGAAGTAGGAGCACATAAATGTTCTGTTCTTCTTCGAGTGATTGCTCATATCAATTCCAGCTAGGTGTGCGCGCGCCGCGTGCACGGATGTCGGAAACTTTTACCCTAGCAGCTACCTGTCAGACCAGCTGGGGAGCCCCCTGGAGTGATGCCGATATGGCGTTCTATATAAGCCCCTGCCGGCCTGACCCCCCTTCAGTTCCTTCTTACCGCCTGTGACGGTTGTTGGAACAGTGGTCTCTTGTCTTTTCAAGTGTTCCACTTATCCCTAGTGTTCTCTTACCTTCATTGTGAATAGTTAGTAAGTGTTAATCTTTCCTTTATAGTGTTAAGTGTAGTTTAGCTGTTAAAGGGCGGTCTTGTCAACGACTGCCCTGCAGGGCCCTGGGGCATGCCATCTTAGGGCTTCAAGCCTTGCAAGTCTTGCAGCAAGCCCATGCCCACGGGTGACCCCCACAATTCCTGTCTTAGGTGTCTGGGGCAGGGCCATCAAGCAGATAAGTGCAAGATTTGTAAAGCGTTCAAACCTCGAACGTGTAAGGAGAGGGAGTTCCATCTTAAGCAACTCCTCATGGAGTCGGGCCTGCGGCCCTCTCAAGACAAGGGCCCGAGCGCCTCGGTGCGGAGCGCCCCTCCGGCGGTACCGGCTCCAGCACTGCAGAAGATCTTGCGCTCTTCTCGGGACCGACGTTCTCCCGGGCCGCAAAAACGCCCACCTCGGCACGGCTCCCATTCCCTGGTTGTTGCCAAGAAGCAAGCTATGGGAGGACCTTCTCGTAGAATTGAGACAGTTGTCACGGGCCCAATGGTGCAAGACCCTGGACAGACCTCTGATCAAGTCACTATGCCTCGATCTCTTCAGACCACCCCTCCACAGGAGACGGTGCAAGTGGAAGAGATCATTCTTCCTTCCACGCCGGACACCTTCGAATCGGTGAGAGGCCTAATAGAGATGATGGCTCCGGTGCCTCCGGCCCCAAAACCAGCCCAATTCGGGTCCTGGTACCATCCAAGGGCAAACCAGAGATGTTCCGGCCGCCAGCTCCAGGGCCAGCATCTCAGCCCTGCTTGGAGTCCCGGCACTGTCACAGGTCTCGGTCTGACTCATGGCACCGGTATGACTTGCAGCGCTGGTCCCGCAGTCTCGAACCTTGGAGCCGCTCACGCTCGAAGTCGTTTTCGACTGTGCATTCATGGTCCTGCTCAAGGTCCAGATCTCGATCTGTGACCTCGTGGCACCGTTTGGTCCGACGTGCTGCGGGTTCCCAATCTCTGGGTCAGCAATCGCCACAGTGGCACTGTTCTCTGGCTCGACACTGCTCCCGGTTGCAGCACCACTCCATATCGCGGCACCGCTCTCCACACTGGCACCGCTCAACGTCCTGGCATCGGTCGCGATTGCAGCACCGCTCGCCATCGTGGCACTGATCGCGGTCATGATCAGCCTCACGGAGCCGATCACTGCATGACCCGAATCTGCCAAGAGACTTGGTGCCTGCGTTGATCCACTCCTGCACCGCCCCCCCCTTGGCCGTCACGGTCTAGATCTCCTTCTGGCAGGTTGGAGAGGGCGTCTGGGGTCTTGGACATTCCTCACTCTGGCCCAGGAAGCCTCAGTCAAGTCCCCCCAGCAACCCAGTGGCAATTTTGGACACCCTGGGCATACTGTCAAGCCCAGGGCACTCCCCCAGTTGCCCGGCCACCGTCTCGCTCGAGCAACAGGCCTCCTGAGGCAACCCTTAGCTGCCGCTCTCCTGACACAGATCAAACTGTAGATCCAGCGCCTCTGACAGAGGCTACTCCAGCTCCCCAAGAGGAGCCACCCACATCTGATCAGGATGTTCCATCCGCATCTGTCCTGCCGGTGGAGTCATTCTCATCCTCACTTGATGAGGCTGTGGCTGGCACGTCCACCTCTGGACCACCCCCTATGGACTTTAGAGTCCTCCAGGAGCTGTTGAAGCGAGTGGCCCTCAATATGAACCTCCAAATTGAGGAGGTTGTGGAGGATGAGGACCCCATGGTGGACATTCTAGGTCCAGAAGGGCCCTCCAGGGTGGCCCTTCCCATGAACAAAACTATATAAAACAATGCAAAGTCCCCCTGGCAAACCCCGGCCTCCATTCCCCCTACAGATAAGGGAGTGGAGCCAAAGTACTTTGTCCCCACCAGGGGTTATGAATATCTGTTTACTCACCCTGCCCCATGTTTGCTGGTGGTAGATTTGGTAAATGCCAGGGAGAGACAGGACCAGAAGGGGCCTGCTCCCAAATCAAAAGACACGAAACGGCTGGACCTTTTTGGGAGAAAGGTTTATTCCACTGGGGGTCTCTCGCTGCGAATCGCTAACCAGCTGGCGATCCTCAGCAGGTACAATTTTAATTCTTGGTCTGTGGTCCTTAAGTTCCAAGATCTTCTCCCAGCAGATGCTCGTACGGAACTGGGGGCCTTTGCTGAGAAGGGTAAGCTGGTTGCTAGGACTTCCCTCCAGGGTTCCCTCGATGCAGCGGACGCGGCTGCGCGTACCCTGGCATCGGGAATCGCTATGCAGCGGAGTGCCTGGCTTCAGTCCTCCGGCCTCCCACCTGAGGTCCAGCATACCATCCAGGACCTCCCTTTTGATGGCCAGGGCTTGTTTGCAGTTCAGACTGACTCCCGCCTGCATACCTTAAAGGACACCAGAAATACCATTAAGTCCTTAGGTATGCATACCCTCGTTACCCAGAGGAAGCCCTTTAGGCCACAGACCACTCAGCAACGTCCTTTCCCTCCGAGACAGAGACAGGACCCTTCTCGTCGGAGGAACAGATACTCCCGACATAGGCCATCTTGTCCTCCTTCTGGTCAAGGCCAAGGACAGTCTAAGCCACCCCCGGGCCCTAAGTGCCCATTTTGAAGGTGCGCCAGAGGATGGACTACCAGTTCTCACCCAGGACAGTCATCCACCCCCCTCCCCGTCCCTCTTGAGGGACCCTTTTCTCATGAGCAACTCCTCATTCAGGAGGTTCAATCCTCCCTCGCCATAGGGGCAGTGGAGGAAGTTCCTCAGGAGTTCAGGGGCAAGGGTTTCTACTCTCTTTCAGGGCCGCCCAGAGGGGGGGCAAAGGGGGCAATTTGCCCCAGGCCCCGGGCTCCGCAGGGGCCCCCAAGAGAACAGCGGAGGCTCCCGCCTCCGCCCCTCTCCTGGAGCCTCAGCGCATCAAACGCCGTGTCTCCCTCCGCTCGGCGTGGAGCTCCCAGCCCCGCCCCCTCACCACGCAGCTCTGAGCGGGATGGAGCTCAGGCCCCGCCGGCCACACGCTGCGGCTGTTCCGGCGAGGCGCTGAGACTCCGGGTGAGGAGGGAGCTGGGGGTAAGAGGCTGGGGCCGGGGCGGGGGGGAAGCGGGACCCGAAGCGCAGCCCGGTCTTCGGCGGCGGGGGGCCCCTTCCGTTCCGGGACCCATCGCCGAAGTGCCCCGAAGACCCGCGGCGGGGACCCCCCCCCCCGGCCGAATTACTGCCGAAGACAGGGCTGCACTTCGGTGGCGGGTCCCGCTTCGGCGGTAATTCGGCGGCGGGGGGCTCCCGCCGCAGGTCTTTGGGGCACTTCGGCGGCGGGTCCCGGAATGGAAGGGCCCCCCGCCGCCGAAGACCCCGGGCCCCCGGAATCCTCTGGGCGGCCCTGCTCCCTTTACTTCCTTGTGCCCAAGGCAAAGGGAGGCCTAAGACCTATTCTGGACCTCAGGGAGCTCAACAAGTACATCGTCAACCTAAGCTTCTGTATGGTCTCCTTAGCCACCATCATCCCTTCAACGGACCCTGGAGACTGGTATGCCGCCCTCAATATGAAAGATGCGTACTTTCACATTTCGATTGTCCCGCCTCACAGACATTTCCTCTGCTTCGTGGTGGGCAAGACGCACTATCAATTCACAGCCCTCCTGTTTGGCTTGTGCACAGCCCCCTGTGTCTTTACCAAGTGCATGGCGGTCATGGCTGCTTTCCTCCACCGACACCACGTACACGTCTTCCCGTACCTGGACAACTGGCTTATATGGGGCCAGTCTCATCATCATGTGCAGTCGCAGGTATGTCTACTCCTGGACACATTCACTCGCTTGGGCATCATGGTAATCCTCAACAAGTCCGTCCTCACCCCTACTCAAATAATAGAGTTTAAAGGAGCGGTCCTGGACACAAACCAAGCCAAAGCCTTCCTTCCAGAGGCACGGCAGCTCGCCATAGCAGGCATAATTACCAGCCTCTGCAAGTTTCCGACCACTACAGCAAGGCAGTGTCTCAAGCTGCTGGGTCACATGGCGTCCTGCACATACGTTGTGCAACTTGCCAGGCTCAGGCTCAGGCCGCTTCAGGCGTGGCTGGCGTCTGCCTACCGACCGGGACACGACAGCCTAGACATGGTCCTCACAGTCCCGAAGTGCACACTTGACTCCCTGCAGTGGTGGCTGGACCCTCAGATGGTGGGTGCCAGGTCCCATATCATCCCCCCCAGCCCACTCTGACTCTAGTTACAGATGCGTCTGTTGTGGGATGGGGAGCCCACCTCGGCAGCCTGACAATGCAGGGCTTATGGCACGAGAGCGAGTTGTCGCTGCACATCAACATCAGAGAGCTCAGGGCAATCTGCCTTGTCTGCCAAGCCTTTCTTCCCCACTTGCGGGATCACTGCGTAGTGGTCCTAACAGACAATACCACGGCCATGTTCTACCTGAACAAACAAGGCAGAGCCCAGTCATCGCCGCTCTGCCAAGAAGCCCTCTCTCTGTGGGACTTCTGCTTAGTCCACTCCATCAACCTTCAGGCCTCATACCTGCCGGGTGTCCAGAACGTCCTGGTGGATACTTTGAGCAGGTATTTTCTGATTCACGAATGGTCCATTCTCCTGGATATCATCCATTCCATTTTCCACACCTGGGGGTTTCCCCGAATCGACTTGGTCGCTTCGTGGACCAACAGAAAGTGCCCAGCCTTCTGCTCCTTCTGGAGTCACAGCCCAGGCTTGTTAGTGGACACCTTCCAAATCACGTGGTCGGGACAGTTGCTGTATGCCTTCTCACTGTTCCCGAAACCACATTCTGACCTATGTGAACAGCCCCTCCATTCTCTCGATGTCAGAAGGGCACTTGCCTTCTATATAGACCGGACAAAGCCCTTTCGTAAAATAACCCAGTTGTTTGTCGCCATTGCGGAGCGGATGAATATCGTCGTGGATCACTGGGTGCGTTTGTGCTTGCTACAACCTGGCAAACGTCCCTCTGCCTGCTGTTACGGCTCACTCCACGAGAGCTCAGGCATCATCAGCTGCCTTTCTGGCACACATTCCTCTCCAGGAAATCTGTAGGGCTGCCACGTGGACCTTGGTTCATACCTTCACGTCCCACTATGCCATCATCCAGCACTCTTGGGAGGATGCAGCCTTTGGGAGAGCGATCCTTCAATCTGCGGTTCCTTGACTCTGACCCCACCTCCGAGGTAAGGCTTGGAAGTCACCTAACTGGAATTGATATGAGCAATCACTCGAAGAAGAAAAAATGGTTACTTATCTTTCTGTAACTCTTGTTCTTCGAGATGTGTTGCTCATAACTATTCCATTCCCCCCCACCTTCCCCTCTGTCAGAGTAGCCAGCAAGAAGGAACTGAAGGGGGATCGGGCCGGCAGGGGCTTATATAGATGGCCATTTCGGCGCCACTCCAGGGGGCTCCCCAGCTGGCCCGACGGGTAGTTACTAGGGTAAAAGTTTCTGACATCCATGCAAGTGGCGCGCGCACACACCTAACTGGAATAGATATGAGCAACACATCTCGAAGAACAACAGTTACAGAAAGGTAAGTAACCATTTTTTCCTTAGATGAGAAGTGGGTAAACTCCATTTATCCTCAATTACGCTACTGAATGACCCGGTTGGAGGTCTGGGGTCAAAATAGGAAACCACCAGACACAGCAATTATTGAAGGGATTGGGGGAAACTGAATCAGATACCAAAACACTCCAAACAGCTGTGAGGGGCTGGGGAAGGCACAGAAACCATCGGACAGATGTTTCAAGGTTGTCAGAACTTTTTTCTGATTCCCTACTGAAATAAAATGCTGGCAAAATTGCTCAGATTTCAGTGTTTCTATTTTGGCAGAACCGCATAGTGCAACAGAACGTGGTTCTGTCAAAATGTCTCCAACCTGTTCTCATGTCAATGCTGTATCTGCCTGTTATGTGGACAGACAGACAAGACTTCACTCTCCAGGTCTGTCAGCTGTTTTTTTTCACCAATACTACACTTAAAAAAAAAAAGTGTGAATGTTCTCTGTAAGGTTATCTGAGCCAATCATTGCACTGGGCTTGCACCCAGGAGATTGGGTTTCAGGATTTGGTTCTGCGCTAGACCCTTTGTGACCTCAGACAAGTCACTCAGGCTGAGTTTCAGAACTGATTTGAAAGCTCGGTTCCTGTTGACTTTAACTGTCTGTCCAAACCCCTAGATAGCTTTGAAAATCACTGCCTTACAACTTGTCTACTCTGGGAAATTTACTGGCATAATTATATCAGTATAACTGTAGCAGTATAATTAGGCTGGTAAATTTCCATATGTAGACAAGCCCTTAATTTCTCTGTTTCCAACCTGTAAAATGGGGATAATCTTTTTTCCCTCACGTTTACACTGTAATTGATGTAGATTTTAAACTCTTTGGAGCAATTTATTTAAAGTTTTTTTTCCCCCTCATACTAAATACTAACTGATGCCCTAAAGTACTTAAGCAGGTACTTTTAGTTCAAGCATGTGCTTAAGTGCTTTGCTCAATCAGGGCCTAACGTACCTTTGCACGTTAAAAGGGGATACCAATCTGTAAAAGGGGATACCAATTCTTTTTTCCCCACTGTTTGTCTTGTCTATGTAGGCTGTAAGTTCTCCAGAGCAGATAGTGTTGTGATGTTGCAGTCTATATGATTTTATGAAAGTATGCTGATGAGTGTGAATATAATGTAATTAAAATATGTTTCTTGTAAGGTATCATTACAAAGCTTATAATCTACTGAGTGTGGTCATCCTATTTGTATAAATGTATCACTCTTGTATCTGAAACTGGAAATATGAAATATAACTCTGAGGGCCTATTGTAATTATGCAAAGTGTGGTCCATTAATGGTGGTTTGGAATCTTGATGGCTCCCATTAACCAGGACAATTGACTGCAGATGGCTCTGTTTTACTTGTCAGTCTTCCTGTATACGTGTGTGCTGTCAAGTGGGTAATAAAGTCTTACACTGACATGTGATCATGTCACCTGAACTGGAATCCATCTTTAACCTGCTGCTTTTCCATTGAGAAGGAGGGGGTGGGAACCCAGAGAGGGACAAAAGATTCCCGCTTTATGCAAAAGATCTATACATGGGTGGAACAGAACAAAGGAGGCTGCAATCATGAGAAATCCCCTAGCTACCACCTGAGCTGGAACCAAGGGAAAGGATTGTGCCCAGACTAGGAAGGCCTCCAGTCTGTGATAGAAGCTTATTGAAACATCTCTGAGGGTGAGATTTTATCTATATTCAGTTTTCTTACTGTATTAGGTTTAGACTTGTGTGTGTTTTGTTTTATTTTATTTTGCTCAGTAATTCACTTTGTTCTGTCTGCTATTACTTGGAACCACTTAAATCCTACTTTCTGTATTTAATAAAATCACTTTATACTTATTAATTAACCCAGAGTATGTATTAATACCTGGGGGAGCAAACAGCTGTGCATATCTTTCTATAAGTGTTATAGAGGGCGAACAATTTATGAGTTTACCCTGTATAAGTTTTATACAGAGTAAAATGGATTTATTTGGGGTTTGGACCCCATTGGGAGTTGGGCATCTGAGTGTTAAAGACAGGAACACTTCTTAAGTTGCTTTCAGTTAAGTCTGCAGCTTTGGGGCACCTTGTTCAGACTCTGGGTCTGTGTTGGAGCAGACTGGCGTGTCTGGCTCAGCAAGACAGGGTGCTAGAGTCCCAAGCTGTCAGGGAAAGCAGGGGCAGAAGTAGTCTTGGCACATAAGTTGGCAGCCCCAAGGGGGTTTCTGTGATCCAACCCGTCACAACTGTCTCTTAGGGCTTGTGTACACTTAACAGGGATTGCTGGTATAGATATACCATTAGAGCTATACTGGCAAACCCTCCAGTGGAGAGACTGCTTTTGCTTGCAAAAGAGTTATTTTGCTGGTATAGCTTATAGCAGCAGTTCCCCGAATGGAATAAGCTATCTGGCAAAAGGACTTTTTTGCTAGCGTAACTGAATCTACGCTTGGGTTTTGCCAACACAGCTATGTTGGCTTGGCATGTGATTTATTTCTCACACTTCTAAACAATATAGCTATAGTGGTAAAACTTTTAAGTGCAGACCAAGCCTTATGATGTGTTTTGTACAGCCCTTACCACAATGGGCTTAGATCCTGACTGAGCTCTCTAGGCAGTACTAATGTTTAAAAAGTTTATTATATATATAATTGAGCCATGCAATGATGTGAAAGGTTTGGAAAAGCTTGCCTTGTTAAAATTGATGCTATCTGATATCACATTTCTAATGTGGTTTTTTCTGTTTTTGTTTACTGAAATTCCATCTTACTCGAAACAATTTTTTTTTCAGCTTGATTTCTTCCTACCCCTAAAATGTTTTAGGAATGACATCTGACTAATTATTATTTGGTCTAGAAAAAATGGTTAAAAGAAGGACTCAATCTGTATTACTGGATGTAGCCATAAAAGCAATTTGACTCAATGCTGCTCAGATACCTAGATCCTGGTTAGCATCTCTGGGAATTAGAAATGTCCTGGTAGCCAGCTGCAGATCTACATAGTCTTAGAGCAGTATAATAGAAACACAGAGCTAAACCGCCCCCTGCACTGATTAGTCTTATGTCAGAGACATAGATCTCCAGCAGCCTGGTCTCTCCATTTCCAGCCTACCATTCCCACTGGGGGATAGGGTGAGGTTTGCTTTTCCCAGGGCTGCCTAGCCTCATGTGACAGTCACACCCTCACACATTCCTGTAGTCCAGCTGTGATGTCCTGTGTCAACTCCCCAGTGTGATACAGGGGCAGGAGAGAAGATTTTGTGGGAGTCAGTCCCCTTTAGAAGGAATCCTGATTGATGGGGGAATGTTAGACCACATGCAGTGCCATTGACTAGTATTTTGTCTGTTAGCACAACATTACATGCAGAAATGAGATCATTTCGTGGAGCAAGGTAGATACCCGCCACTCCCTAATCTCCCCACTGGGTTATTTTAGACTAACATTATTGGCTGTTGTTTATAGACTTTATATTGATTGTTACTGGAGAGATCCCAAAAATCTCTGTCTGCATTTATTGTAAGTAAGCTGTTCTTTTAGTGAATAGTTAAACCCAGTGCGGGAAAGAGGCTGGGGATGGCCCAAAGGATGATCTTCTGGCTCCTGGTTCTGATCATATTGGAGGAGGAGATTCTGGGTCTTCTACAAAACTTGAAAAGCAGGTGCTGGCCTGTGAGGAGCCATTCTGAGGATTCTAATTTCTGGGTGCAATCTGCTACTCACACCTGGGCAGTATATCTGGATACTACAGCAATGAGCCCGGTATAAGAACCTACGCAGAATAGAATCTATCTGTCCTTAAGTATGCACTTGACATGTTTTGCACCCAACTCACTGCAGATGCTGAGTGCAAGATTTCCAAAGTCTCCTAAACGTCTCCTGTCCAACCAGCTGCCTATTGGAAAAGGTGGACGGGGAACTATTTCCATGTAATGTTGCAGCTTGGGTCCTCTCTTGTTTCATAGGTTGCAAGGATTTGTCTTGAATGGGAAAAGCGTGTGGTTTTCACTCAAAAATGGCTGAACTGTGCCAGCTCCAAATTTCCTGGCAAGGATCCACCCTCTTCAATGGAGCTTCTGGTTGAGCATTACTTGTCAGGACGTTTTACTACCTATTGTTTGTTCCAGGCTGCTAGTTAAGCGAGACAGAAGACAGTACAGGTACAGTACTTCTTCTTTTCCTTGTAACATAGTTATGTTTCTTAGTCTTTCCATGTAGGTTTGTGTACACACATCACCTGTTGAGAATACTGTAAACAACTCATTACAACCAGGGATCCGTGTCTCTTTTTGGCATGATTAAATGTCAGAAAAGGAGGCTAAGGTAAATCCAAGGGATCTTCAACTATGACTTTGTCTCTGAGGCCTGTAGCTCTGCCTGATGGGGTTGGAAGGTCACCGTGATTGTTCCCATGTGGAAGTTGTCTTTATTCCCCGCAAGTCAACAGAGTTGGTCTGGTTTAAGGAAGCCCTGAGATTGCTTGGTGTGGGCTGATGTATGCAGTTCACTCAGCTGAGTCCAGAGGGCACTATTGAACTGGAAATGAAACGATTCGAGTTCTCAGCACCACCTTTTTCTGTGGTGTATTTGGTTTGATTTAATTCACTTTGGAATATCTTTCTCTAGAGGTATTTTCCTTCTGACTGTGAATTTAGAGCTTGTGAAAATGAGGGATTGCTGGCTCTGACTGGATGGGGTCCTGCTCCTGGATGCTACAGTAATGCAAATAAATAATCATCATCATAGTGCAGGCTGGAAAGGAGCCCAAGCTTCCCTGACACAGCTCTACCCCTGCCCCCATATTCCTGACCTGTGGCACTTCCTTCTTTTCTGGTCCCTCTGTGCGTTCTGCTTTGCTAGGGCCACTTAGCCTTGATCTTTTCAGTCCCTATTCTTCCAGTCCAGGGTAGCTGGCTTTGGAGCAGAGAAACTGGCAAGGACACCTACTGGTGGGATGGGATTGAAAGGGGAGCTATTGCCTGCTTCACATGTTGAGGCTTAGTTCATGCAAGGCCTAACAGAGGCCTGGAACCCAGGTGCTCCGAGTGTCAGCCTGCAGCCTTAGCCCGGTCTATGCCCTTTCTCTGTAAGGCATAGCTCTCAGGGGTGCTGTGGTTCCTGGCTGCTTTTTCTCCTCCTAGGAAGGTATTTCATACGTTGTGTGAATGCCTTTGAAACCCCATGTGGAGCAGGAGCCCGAAGGCCAATTCCCACCCTGGGTCCCTCAGTCTTGTCATTGCTGAGGAGCATGATGTCTATCGCTTCTGACATGGCACATACACAAAGAACATGACCAACTTCCACCAGGAGCCCTTGCACATGCCAGGACCAGCACGGGAGATGCACAGGAGGAGCTGTGAGCGGTTGTGACAGGGTCTCTCTCAGTTGCAAGCTCGGAGCTGACCTTGCTGAGGTGATCTTGCCGAAGGAGCCCTGGGAGATGCCCTCTGACTGGGCAGGCCAGAATGTGCTCCGTTTGGAGCTGTCAGGGCCCGCCTCAAACACACAAACAACTGACAGCCCAGCCTGATCCACAGGGAGAAGCAACTCAATGCCAATTATTCCCTTGGGGCAGCAGTGCAAAGGGGAAGCAGGTGCCTGACAGATTCCTCCCTCCTGTAGCAGGTCTAGAATGAGAAATAACTCTCCACCTGGCTTCCCAGTTGGCAAGATGGTTTGGGTGCCAGCTGGAGACCTGGGTTCAATTTCTTGTGCTGCCTCAGATGTCCTGTGTGACCTTGGGCAGGTCACTCTGTGCCTCAGTTCTCTATCTGTACAATGCGGATAACAGCCGTTCCCTACCTCAAAGGGGCACTTGTGAGGATAAACCCATTCAACACTGTGAGGGGCTCAGATAAGATGGTAATGAGGGCTGTATAACAGCGAGGTGGTAAAATCTGCAGACAATACAGAATCACTCAAGATAATTAAGGCCAAAGCTCAATGGGAAGAGTTGCAAAGGGATCTCTCAATGCTGGGTGTCTAGGCAACAAAATGGCAGATGAAATTCAGTGTTGGTAAGTGCAAAGTAATGCACATTGGAAAACATAATCCCAAATATACATAGAAAATGATGGGGTCTAAATTAGCGGTTACGGCTCAAGGAAGAGATATGGGAGTCATCCTGGATAGTTCTCTGAAAACATCCCCTCACTGTGCAGCAGCACTCAAAAAAGCTAACCGTACCAGGAATCTTTAGGAAAGGGATGGTAATAAACCAGGAAATATAATGCCACCATATAAATTCATTGTATGCCCACATGTTGAATACTGCGTACAATTCTGGTCGCCCCATCTCAAAAAAGATATATTAGAATTGGAAAAAGTACAGAGAAGGGCAACAAAAATGATTAGGGGTGTGGAACAACCTTCAGACTTGGACTAAGACTGGGACTGTTCATCTTAGAAAAGAGATGACTAAGGGGGTATGATAGCTATTTTCATGGTGCAGAGAAAATGAATAGGGAAGTGTTATTTACCTCTTCACATAACACAAGAGTTAGGCATCACCTGATGAAATTAATAGGCAGCAGGCATAAAACAAACATAAGTATTTCTTCACACAATGCCCAACCAAACTGTGGAACTCATTGTCAGGGGATGTTGAGAAGGCCAAAAGTATAACTAGCTTCAAAAAAATATTAGATAAGTTCCTGGAGGCTAGGTCCATCAATGGCTATTAGACAAGATGGTCAGGGACGCAACCCTATTCTCTACATATCCCGAAACCTCTGACTGCTAGATGCTAGGACTGGACAACAGGGGATGGATCACTTGATAATTGCCCTGTTCTGTTCATTTCTGCTGAAGCATCTGGCATTAGCCACTGTTGGAAGACAGGATACTGGGCTAGATGGACCATTGGTCTGACCCACTATGGCCATTCTTATATTCTTAAGTGCCTTTAATAGATCCAGTCCTCTCTTCTTCACAATAGGATGAGAGGTAAAATACCCTGATCTTCCCACCATCATGCCCCCACCCCCAGATTTGTTTGCTGCTTAGGGAGAGGAAATTCCAGGCCATAGGGAGCACATAGTGTCACCAGCAGCCACATCCCATTGTCTGTTTCTCCTGCCTTTTCCCCCAGCTTCTACAGCATTTCACAGGCCAGCTCAGTGCAGGGTGGCCAGTCACGAAACAGGGGCATAGTTCTGGAGCACTGCAGCTGGATGTGGAATGGACTTCTGACATCCATCATGGACACCAACGCACCAGAAGAGATGGTTTGGGCTGGAGGAGGAAAACAGTGGCATGATGGAAGGTGAACAGAGCAGCAAGGGCCATTGGTTCTGGGTGCTGGGTAAGTGTTGGGCCACAGTGGCTTCTGCCATTTGTGAAGTGGTGTCCTCCTGTTAATCTTCTCCAAGCTATTGTCCAGTATTGTCCAATGTTTCTCAGTCCCGGGGTCTCGGGGATAGTAGGAGAGAGTCCCACGGAGTTTCTTGTTTTCCCAAAGCAATATAGCAATGGCTAAAGCAACACAGCAATTGCTGCATCAGATCAGACCTGTGATCCCTCTAACCCAGTGCCCTAGCTTTGACAATAGTCTTGGTGTATGCTTTGAAATATGATGGCTCAGATAATCCCCTCTCATGTTTTCATCCTATCTAATGTAACTATGGATATTCTTATTGTTGACATAAATATCTAATCCTTGTAAGCTCTTGGATTCAACAATATTTTGTCACAGTAACATCAGTAGGCATCATGCAAAATTATTTCCATTTCTCCTTGGCTTGGGCTTTTGATGTCATCGTGTATCTCCTAGCTCTTGTATTATGAGAGGGCAAATAGGAGCACCTGATTTATTGCATCTTGTCCATTCCATTAGAACTACCAGAGAAGGGAAATAGGGAGCTCCTATCTCTATGAGAATAGTCATTTACCTACTTCACAGGAATGTTGGGAAGCTGAATTCATGTGCTTTTGAGACCTTGGGATGGGAAGTGCTGAAGAAATGCAAAATATTAGTGTATTGTGCATTGTGCTATACACTTAATACAGTACATGACATGCCTAAATTCAATCAGTGTTTCTAATGTTTACTATACTTTGTCACTATTCTAAATTTTTATATAAATGTTTGTTCACAGGCCACCCAAGTACATACCCACGGGTGGAGTTGGGTTGTTCTCGGGCAGCCAACCCATGCTGCCAGGCCATACTGCTATTTTTAGTAGGCTATTTCTGACTACCTGCATTGGGAAGCTCCATCCCAGCTTCTTGTAGACATATTCTTAGTCTGTCTAAGAGCTCAGGGCTTTGTCTACACACAAAAGATGTACTGCTCTACCTATACCAGTATAGTTAAAGTGGTACAATCCCTGTAGTGTGGGCACAGTTATAGACAGGTGCTTTTATACTGTTTATAGCGATTCCCATATAGGCAGGAGAGTAAGATTCACCACCATTTGTATCACTATATCTGCTTCCACACCAGGGGTTGTACTGGTGTAAATCTTCAGTTAAAAACTCAACTCCCTAACCAAAATATTTATTCCAATACAAAATCTGTCTGTCATGTAACTGGTCTACAATGAATCTGTGAACAGAGCTCAGCATTCAATGAAGTGCAGTACATGGGAGACTGCAGTAGTTAAATATACACTACATATAAATATAAACTACAATATACTAGAACATTACAACACCAAAGGTCTGACTTAACGGTCCACATTATTTACAACTTAACTGAAAAATAATTGAAATTAATATTCATTGACTATTTAAACCAAGGGTGCTTGAATTTCTAAAGACTTGGCACACGATTTCATGGCAAATCTTTGGGTAAAATTACGGCACCAGTGCATGAACCTGTGGGGTATTTGAGCATCTAAGTGACATCTAACCTGCTGTGGGGACAGGCTGATATTGGATTTGCGTGTGCAGTGGCAATCAGTGTGTGGCACAATTGGCTGCCTAATTTTCAAACTCCTTAAAACAACCCTATGATTCTTTGAACAATAATTTCCTTTCCCGGTTGGTTTTATTCATGGAAACTAATTTAATTCAAAGGGGTCCAGATTCTGCTCTCACTTACTCTGATGTAAATCAGGAGTGACTCCAATAGGTTGCAATGGTATAAAACCTTTGTGTCTAAAACAGTGCTGAGCTGGAGGGGAGTTGAGGGGCACCCGGGTGAGCTGTTTCATAGCAGAGCTAACCTTTGAGTCCCCTGGCAGCAGAAACGCAGCTTTTGTTAATTCTACCAAGTAAGTTTCTCCCCTAAAAGTGTAACTTGATCACAGGGGTTGAAATTGCCAAGCAGCAGGGGGAGGAGGGGATTGTTTCTTGGCACCACCCAGAAAAGCTTGGGCAGTCCTTTTTTGTTAACATTACCGGGCTCCTCTGATGCTTGAGCTGAGCCAGCTGCTGCTTGCTCAGGGCCAGTTTGGCCATGGCCCCAGCAAGTGAGAGGATGCATGCCCCAATCCCCAACCCTGCTGCATGCCCCATGCGTGGGGTGGGGACACCCGGTTCCTGGGGCAGCAAAGGGATTGCTTTCCCCATGGGTCACAGGGAGCACATGTTGACCCACAGGAAGTGGGGAGGAAGTGGTGAATGGCCCTGTCCCTCCTTCACTCCATCCCAGGAAGCAGAGCATGGGCACACGCACCTACATGCAGCGACCTCCTCCTGCAGGGGTGTGGCTCCAGCTAGTCCCCTGCTCAGGGCTGTGTCTAATAGGTACAAGCTAGCCCTGCAGCAGCTGCTGTGGGTGCTGCTTCATCCTACACCAGCAATGCTAGGAGTATGGGATACGTGCCCCATGGGATGCTCCTGCAGGAAGAGGAGGTGCCAAAATTCTGCAGCACAAAGTGGGTATTCGGCAGCTGCTGCTACCCTGCTCTGCCCAATCTCCGCTGGGTGTCTGAAGAGGAGGCAGGCTGGAAATCCGTTCTTCCCTGAGCCTCCACCATCATCCAGGGAAATCTTCCCACCTCACAGTGCATCAGGTCAGGTGTTCTTCTGCTGGGCTCCCCACCCTATCGAGGACAGCCTGGCCACCACAAGGATCCACCAGTGAGTTGTGTCCCGGCCTGTGAATCAAACCTGGCTGCCCAAATGTTTGCAGCAAAGTGAGTAGAACAGGGGGCTGGGGGTGGGGGAATGAATGTGGGCAGATCAAATCACCTGCCAGGCTTTGCAAATATGTTGGGAAAAGAATGATTCTTGTTGTCGTTCCCCTCCCCCCCAGCTCTATTAGCAACCTGCAAAGGGAAAAGAAAATGGTGCTTATGTCTTTCTCTATAAAGAAGACTTGGGGCCCTAGTCAAATGGGGGCATCACAAGGACTAGGACAGTGAAAGATGAACTAAGTGGGCAAGGCATTGTTTTTCAAATTATTTAATACTCATTTAACTCCAATATTTAGTGAACACTTCAGAGAAAGGGTTTCTTTGTTAATGAATCAGCAGCCACGTTTCCCTTCAGCTAAGGGGTGAGAGCTCACAGTACACATCTCTGAACTCCACCATCCTCAGAAGTCTTTTGTCAAAATCAGGGAGCATCAGCCTAGAAAATCCTAATACACCTCTACCCCGATAGAACACAACCCGATATAAGACGAATTCGGATATAACACGGTAAAGCAGCAGGGAGCCCCAGGCCCTTTAAAGTGCCACCCGAGCCCTGCTGCTTTACCATGTTATGTCCGAATTCGTGTGGAGCCCCAGGCCTTTTAAATCACCACCCGAGCCCCCCTGCTGGAGGTCTAGCAGTGATTTAAAGGGCCTGGGGCTCTCCGCAGCGGTTGGAGCACTGGGCGCTTTAAATGCCCGCTGGGGCTCTGACAGCCGGGCTTGGGCGGTGATTTAAAGAGCCAGAGGCTCCAGCTGCTTTGGGGAGCCCTGGGCCCTTTAAATCGCTGCCGGAGCTCCAGCAGCGGGGCTCGGGCGGGGATTTAAAGAGCCTGGGGCTCCCTGCAGTGGCTGGAGCACTGGGCCCTTTAAATCACCACCGGGGAAGCCGGTACAGTCCAGCACGGCATACTGGCTCTTGCTGGTACACTGTACTGGACCAAACCCGATATTATGGGGTCTCATCTATAAGGCAGTGAGATTTTTTGGCTCCCGAGGACCGCGTTATATCAGGGTAGAGGTGTATTTCTTTCAGGCTTACTTGGTACCCAAGAAAGAAGGGAAAATGGACAAGTCTAGTGTTTAAAAAAATGATTTGCAGACTGCCATGACCTAGAGCTGGTCACAATTTTTTTTTGCATAGTTTTATTTGTTGAAAAAATGACCTTTTTAAAAGACCCAAAACTTTTCACAAAAATTGTTTGAAATTTTCCATTTCCTCGAACACTTTTAAAAATTTTGAATCAAAATGTAACCATCAACAATGTTGTTAAAATGGTTACTGACTTTGTTTGTAAAAACCCAGTTTTTGGCAACAAAATTCAGAATCAGTCACCCCGGACCGGCGCCCCTTGTTGAGCAAAAGTGATTCTCCCTGGAGTGGTGTGTCGTCACTTACATGTGAGTGCAAAGTAAGAGTAAATGCTACCGGAGCAGAAAGATAGCATTTGACACCCACTTGGCACCAGTCTGAATGAGGACACCACTATCCAGGCAGTGAGGAATGGGCCCCCTGCACTCTGGCTCCGGGGTGCTGACAGCTCCACGGCTTATGCTGATGGCAGGGTTTTTGGAGCGGCATGGAGAGCAAGGTCTGTGCCCCATTGGTGGCTCTGCATATGGGAGCCAGGACCTTACTTTGGATCTAATGCTCAGTGGGGCATCGGTGGAGAGCCAGGTTTATCCCAACTCAGGGAAAGAGAGGGAAGCACCATGAGCCCTGGATGCGGCTGGCTTGGGCCCCAGCTCTGGCTAGTGAATCCCTGTGGCTTCCATGAACTGTTCCCCCTATTGCAATGGCACCTCTGGACCACTGTGGGAGTGCAGGGCTGCTCCAGCCATGTCTCCTTCTGCCTGAAGTCTGCCCCATCCAACCCCACCCTGCCTGCCCTCTACTCACAGCCTGCAGAGCGCTGTGGCAGAGCAGACGGCGTTGTCTTGGGGCCAAACATAGAATCATAGAATTCAAGATCAGAAGGGACCATTATGATCATCTAGTCTGACCTCCTGCAAGATGCAGGCCACATAAGCCGATCCACCCACTCCTGAACTAATTCTCTCCCTTGACTCTGCTGTTGAATGCTCCAAATCGTGATTTAGAGACTTCAAGTAGCAGATAATCCACCAGCAAGCGACCCCTGCCCCATGCTTCGGAGGAAGGCTAAAAACCTCCAGGGCCACTGCCAATCTACCCTGGAGGAAAATTCCTTCCCAACCCCAAATATGGCGATCAGCTGAACCCTGAGCATGCGGGCAAGACTCTCCAGCCAGACCCTCTGGAAAGGGCTAACAATATCCCAACATTGACCCTTTGTACTAATTACCAGTGTGGCACGTTATTGACCTATTGACTAAACCCGTTATCCTATCATACCATCCCCTCCATAAACTTATCCAGCTTAATCTTAAAGTCATGGAGGTCCTTCGCCCCCACTGTTTCCCTCGGTAGGCTGTTCCAGAATTGCACTCCTCTGATGGTTAGAAACCTTCGTCTAATTTCAAGCCTAAATTTCCTAACTGACAATTTATATCCGTTTGTCCTCGTGTCCACATTAGCACTGAGCTGAAATAATTCCTCTCCTTCCCTGGTATTTATCCCTCTGATATATTTAAAGAGTGCAATCATATCTCCTCTTGTCCTTCTTTTGGTTAAGGAAAACAAACCGAGCTCCTCAAGTCTCCTTTCATACGACAGGCCTTCCATTCCTCGGATCATTCTAGTAGCCCTTCTTTGTACTCGTTCCAGTTTGAATTCATCCTTCTTAAACATGGGAGACCAAAACTGCACACAATACTCCAAATGAGGTCTTACCAACGCCTTATATAACGGGACTAGCACCTCCTTATCTCTCCTAGAAATACCTCGCCTAATGCATCCCAAGACTGCATTAGCTTTTTTTAACGGCCACATCACATTGCCTACTCATAGTCATCCTACGATCAACCAGGACTCCTAGGTCCTTCTCCTCCTCCGTTACTTCCAACTGGTGCGTCCCCAGCTTATAACTAAAATTCTTATTAGTCATCCCTAAATGCATAACTTTACACTTCTCATTATTGAATTTCATCTTGTTACTAATACTCCAGTTTACAAGGACATCCAAATCTCCCTGGAGGATATCCCGATCCTTTTCCGAATTGGCAATACCTCCCAACTTGGTGTCATCCGCAAACTTTATCAGCCCACTCCTACTTTTGGTTCCGAGGTCAGCGATAAATAGATTAAATAAAATTGGACCCAAAACCGAACCTTGAGGAACTCCACTGGTAACCCCCCTCCAACCCGACAGATCACCCTTCAATACGACCCTCTGCAGTCTCCCCTTTAACCAGCTCCTTATCCACCTCTGGATTTTCATTTCGATCCCCATCTTTTCCAATTTAACCAGTAATTCCTCATGCGGTACCGTATCAAACGCCTTACTGAAATCAAGATATATTAGGTCCACCGCATTTCCCTTGTCTAAAAAATCTGTTACTTTCTCAAAGAAGGAGATCAGGTTGGTTTGACACGATCTACCTTTCGTAAAACCATGCTGTAATTTGTCCCAGTTGCCATCGGCCTCAAGGTCCGTAACCACTCTCTCCTTTATAATTTTTTCCATGACTTTGCATACTACAGATGTTAAACTAACAGGCCTGTAGTTACCCGGGTCACTTTTTTTCCCCTTCTTGAATATAGGAACTATATTAGCTAATCTCCAGTCGAATGGTACAATCCCCGAGCTTAGAGATTTATTAAAAATCATCGCTCCCGGGCTTGCAATTTCACTCGCCAATTCCCTTAATATTCTAGGATGAAGATTATCCGGGCCCCCCGATTTACTTCCGTTAAGCTGTTCAAGTTTGGCTTCTACCTCAGATACCGTAATGTCTACCCCCATATCTTCATTCCCATCAGTCCCTCTACCACTATTCCTTAGCCCTTCATTAGCCTCATTAAAGACCGAGGCAAAATATTCGTTTAGATATTGTGCCATGCCAAGATTATCCCTAATCTCCACTCCGTCTAAAGTTTTAAGCGGTCCCACTTCTTCCTTCTTGGTTTTCTTCCTATTTATATGGCTAAAAAACCTTTTGCTATTGGTTTTAATCCCCTTCGCTAGGTCCATCTCCACCCGGCTCTTTGCCTTTCTCACTGCTTCCCTACACCCTCTGACCTCAATAAGGTAGGTTTCTTTGCTGATCCCTCCCATTTTCCAGTCCTTGTACGCTTTCTGTTTTTTCTTAATCACCCCTCTGAGACGCTTGCTCATCCAGCTCGGTCTAAAACTGCTACCTATGAACCGTTTTCCCTTTCTCGGGATACAGGCCTCTGACAGCTCCTGCAACTTCAACCTGAAGTAACCCCAGGCGTCTTCCACCTTTAGATCCCTAAATATGTTAGTCCAGTCCACTTCCCTAACTAGTCGCCTTAATTTAATAAAGTTAGCCCTTTTGAAATCGTAAACCTTAGTCTCAGATGCAATTTTGTTTATCCTTCCATTTATTTTGAACCGAATTAGCTCATGGTCACTCGAGCCAAGGTTGTCCCCTACAACTATTTCCTCAACAAGGTCCTCGTTACTTACCAAAATCAGATCTAAAATGGCATCCCCACTCGTCGGTTCAGCAACTACTTGATGAAGGAATTCATCAGCTATCACGTCTAGGAAAAGCTGAGCCCTATTATTATTACTAGCATTTGTTTCCCAATCTATATCCGGGAAGTTAAAGTCTCCCATAATCACACAGTTCCTATTAGTATTTACCTCCTTAAAAACATTAAAGAGCTCTCTATCCATATCCAGGCTAGATCCAGGCGGTCTATAGCACACCCCAATCACTATCCCAGGGGACGCTCTAGTAGTTTTCTTCCCCAATGTCACCATTGCCCAAACAGACTCCGTATTATCATTTGCATTGCTAGTTATTTCGTTACATTTCACCTCATTATTGACATACAATGCTACTCCCCCACCTTTACCTTTGTTTCGGTCTTTCCTAAACAGTACATACCCTTCCATACCTGTACTCCAGTCATGGCTACCGTTCCACCATGTTTCAATTCTCGGACCAGGAGCTCCAGTTCCTCCATTTTGTTACCTAAGCTTCTCGCATTGGTGAACAAACATCCTAATTTTTGCTGTTTGGCTCCTCTCACCCTTTTCACCCAACTTGGTAGGGACACAGTACTACCAGTATGACTTGTCGGTCTAGTATCCGTCCCCCCCCTCTTCCTTATACCAAACCCTCCCCCTCTGGTTATATCTGTTGTTATCCTGTTGTTTTCCCTCTCAATGTATAAATTTGGCGTGGAGAGTACCTGGACCTCATCCTCCCTTATTTCCCCCCTGGTGTGGGGCCATTTGCCCAGTAAATCTGAGGCCTACCCTACAGCCTCTTTGGCCAATGCAGCTACTGCAAAGGGGCTGTAGCATGTGGCATTCCAGTGGCATGTGTTCTTGGCTACCTGCTCTATTTTGAAGCAGCTGTAGCGGCCCCATGTAGCAGGTACTGCAGTATTCAAATACTGCAATCCCATAGCTCCCTGTGGCCAGCTTGTTAGTGAGGAACAGGTGCAGGCGTCTTGCCAATGGGAGGTGGAGAAAGGTGCTTTTGGCACTGGGTTTTCACTCCTGCCACTCCATTTTCCATGGCTCAAGCCTCTCTTTACCCATTACCAGCCTCTTTGCTCTCGTGAAACCTCCAAGATGTTTCTCCACTGCAGCTTCTCTCAGAGAACCAGTTGCTGAGCAAAAATCCTTTAACTTTTGGTGGCTGTAGCCCAATTTCCTTCAAAATTACCTTCTTCTCTAGGGTTTGTGAGGGGTTAAGAGCATTAGATGCCTGAACTCTTAACTCTGTGCTAAAAGGAGCCAGCACTGAGCCCCAGTCTGATGCAAGAAGGTGCTATGTTGCAAGAGCTGGTGACGGTGATATAGGAGGGGATGCTCTATACTGCACCAGTGTCCCAGAAGGATGGGGGGCAGGATGCTGTGCTGCTGAATGTGCCACCATCGTCCAGATGAGTGACTTTTCACAAAGTTGGCAGTGTTAGTCCCAGCACCCAGGCCAGATTCGAGCTCAGGGGACCTCATCCTCCCTTATTTCCCCTTGGAAGTGCAATCAGAACCAGTCTGCTCCAGTTTCTGCCCTGACGTGTTGTGCAGTGCTTCTGTGAGCTGCCAGGCTCCACTCCAGACAGCCCCATCTCCTGTGTTGGCTGGGAGACTCCTGTTCTTTGCTGCTTTCTGCTGGTACCAAGGAACATCAATGTCACAGACCAGGGAACTGCAGGGTGTTGGTGGAGGAGCTCTAGAGACCCAGCCAGGAGGAAGGTAGCCATAGAGACCCTGCCAAGAGCAGTCCCCCAGCCTGCTCATTGCACAGAGCTATGATGTGGCTAGAGTGACCCTGGGCAGCATGGTGCTAAGTCTCTCTGTGGCACTGGACTGGTTGGAAAGCATACTGTAGTTTGGGTCTTTCTGGTGTCCTTCAGGAATGGTCTGCTCCTTGGAATTCTAACCATAGGGACGTGGCTTCCCCAGGGTTCCTAGCTCTGTGGGATCATGGCCGCTTGGAGCATAACGGGCTGGGTCCTGTTCCATGCCAACGTGCGAGACTCTAGTGCATTTCAGAGTGAAGTATGTCCATGATAGTTCTGCTGAGCAATGCTGGAACTGCTCTAATCAAGATCAGCTTGTGAATTAATTTATCTGTTGTACTCACAGGGAGTTTTTGCTATGAGGCTTAAATTCTGGAAATGAGGCCACTTCCTGCCATTTATGCAAATGAGTGGATGCATATGCAGCAAACATGCAAATCAAGTCATTAAATAATTTGCCAAAAATCTGCAGCTCGCTGGAACTATGGCATTGATAGCTAAGTCCAGCAGCATCTGCATTTCAGAGGCGGGTGAACTGGTGCCTACATTTCCCGTCTGCCTGTTGCACAGCAGAGTTGCAAGGCTTAATTAGCCAAAGTTTAGAAAGTGCTTTGTGATTCTCTGAGGAAAGGTATTGTGGAAGGACAAAGTGCGATGGTGGGGATGATTCTGGGAAACCAAATTCAGCGGTCAAGTGGTAAATGAGCAGTGGTTTTAAAAAAAAAAAAAGAGAGTCTGAAAATGAGTTAAAGATATTTACAGCCCGTATGGTGCTGCCTTTCCCAGTAGTTTATTTTAATGGCTTGGCTGCTTTTACTTCTCTCCCTTTGTTTAATGAATCTGTTGCTGAGTTATTGAGGCACAAACTGCCTCCAAAAGCAGGACACTCGGAGTTTATTATATTCATATAACTCAAAAACAGCCAAATTGATTTTCCCTCCCCCCCTTCTTGTAAATCTTTGAAGTGGCTTTAGTGCTGGGAAAAGGTGCTGGATTGACAACCCAGGGGATGGATGTGCTGGATTTGCCCACAGAACAGCTGCAACACAGGCAGTGCAAGGAGCTATGCCTCACTCTGACCACACAGGAGCCCCTTCTGTCATGGCCCAGGGCCCGTGCAGCCCTTGGCCTCTCTGCTGAGATGGCTTGTTAGAATGGCTCATGGTGATGGTGCCACCTGACCATTGGGAGTTAGATTGAGACCCACAAACTCATTCACGGATGGATGAGCTGCTGATTCCAGCTGCTCGACCATCTGAGACTCGGGCCCGCCAGCTATCCAGCAGTCCCACTGGGGGCAGGGACTGTCTTTTTGTTGTGTGTTCAGCGCCTCGCACAATGGGATTCCCTCACTGAAGCCATATGGGGTCTACACTGCTATCAGGACATGTGACTGCAGCACATGTAGACAGACCTGAGCAAGCTTTGATTGACCTAGCTTGTATAACAACAGCAGTGAAGACACAGCAGCATGGGGTAGCTAGCCGCTTGAGTATGTACCCAGGATCCTGGTGTGTAGGGCTAACCAGTGCAGCTGCAGCTTCCTTGCTGTTGTTAAATCAAAGCTAGCGCAAGTAACAGGACCAAGCCTAGCTTGGGATCTCTTTATGTGCTGCAGTGGTCTCCCGTGTGCAGCGTAAATAGATCCATACTGCCACGCCAACACACATAATGGATTTATTTAGATGAATGCAAATGTAGAAAAAAACAGAGCAGTTACTCATACATTCTAGATGCCCCGAACGCAATTTAAAAATGCATAACAAAAATCCCCCTGAATGCAGCCCTATAATTTAATATAATCCACCGGCTCCGTGCCAGACAACTTAACCCTAGCGATGAAAAGCTTTCCTTCCACTTTCCAGTTTCCCAAGCCAACCAAGCCTAGCAACATCTCAAGTTCCCGCACACTCCGCTTTCCCCAGGGTGAGCAACCTGGTAGCAATGCGTACCGGGGAGTCTCAGCGCAAACTGCCAGAGCCACACCAGCAAGAAGGTTGTTTGGTAACAAAGCAGCTGGGCTGAATTCACCCTAATGTAATGTCGCGCTTCTAGCGGCGAGGGACATTCGGCCGATTGTGCTGGATTTTAGGCCAGTGTGCAAAGCCTTGGTGTTGGTGCTCTGTCCTGGCTTGTCAGGGACTAGCATGGAGATGGGAGCAAAGTGGGGCAACACAACAGAGTCAACATTTGGAGCTGCGCTGGCTGTCCGACCCTGGGGTTTTGCTCTGCAGCCCCCGCACCTGCCTAATGGAGGCGTGGCACTAATGGGCTTCCAAGGGAGTTGTGTCCCACCCTCTGAGGACAGGATTGGGTTGGCGAGGGGAATATCAGCTCCCTCAGTGACATAACTGACCCCACCCTGAGTGTGAAACAACAATGGGTTATAATTCTGGTCTCAATTAACAGGGCATTAAGAACCTCCATGATGAAGGGGGCAGAGGATTCCTGGGGGATAGAAGGAGAGGGTCACTGAATATGCATGGCCTGGGTCTCTTTGTTTAGCTGATAACTGACTATATTTATTCTTCTAGATTACACATTCTGACTGCGGAACAAAGGGCTGGCAGGAGCTGCTCTCTTGTGCTTAATAATTTGAGTGAATTTACATTTCAATGCAGCCCTGTGCCACTTCTCCCACCCCCGCCTCCCCCCGAGAAAGAGCCAAATTTCCCCATTGGGGGAAGGAGAGAGAAAATCCCCCACCCCAATGTACAGGCGGGGGGATTTATTGAGACTCCATTCTGAATTTATCTTGTGCGTGTGTGCTTTGTTTTGTTTGTACATCGCACATTACCAAGTACAATGAGATGCCCCTGAAAACATTTCAGCCGCTTAACAATACCTCCTCTGTTATCCAAAAAGAAGGAGCTGATGAAGGATCTTTGGTTTAACAGCAGGGGCAGCACTTGCAGCATCTAAGATGTTTTGTTTTTTCCAGTGTGTGTGAGTGAGCAGTTCATAATATGCTTTATATCCTCCCCCTTTTTACTCCCTCCACTGAGTGGTACATTCATTGTCAACTAATTAACCATCAGCACTACAGAAAGTACCTCACTAGCCAAAAGTGAAAACACATCTCCACCTAATGGCAATGGGACAGGAGTCATCCCATTTGAGTGACGTGCAGGGAGCCGCAAAGTGACAGAGTTCGCTGTTGTTCAGATCCCCCAAACTCCGAGCCATCTTCCCCATTCTGCACTGTCCTTTGCACGATGCGGAGAGCAAGAGGCAAAATACACTGCTTTTGCAGTTGTGGGACAGCAGATGTCTCAGAGGCGTGAGGACTTGGCACTGATTTGTGCTCAGCCTAGGCTAGGAGCTCTTATTTTAGGGATGTGGCAAAAGGTTCAGAGATTTGGTTCATTGTCTGGCTCTATTTAACGTCCCATGTGGCACCCCCCTTGCCTGGTTTGTGGCACCCCTTGTGTGGTCTTGTGGTTAAGGACTGGGCCTCAGGAGAGCTCGACGGGTGACTTTGGGCCAGTCCATTTGGGAGGTGTGATTGCAGCACCTGTAGGCATACCTGAGCTAGCTTTGATCTAGCTAGTTCATGTAACAATAGCAGTGAAGCCACGGCAGCTGCATGGACTAAACCTGCCCACCTGGGACCCTGGGTACGTACTTGAGCAGTCATCACCCATGGTGCTGCAGCTTCACTGTTAGTGTTACTCCAGCTAGCTTTGATTTACATTACATCAAAGTGAGCTCAGGTATGTCTACATATGCTGCAGTCACCCTGCCCAATTGCAAGGTAGACTGATCTCTACTCTCCTTGGGACTCAGTGCTCCATCTGCAAAAGGGCACTATCCTTTCTCCCACTCTTTGACTGTCTTGCATTTTGAATTGCAAACTCCTTGGGGGCAGGGACCGTCTTTTACTATGTTATGTACAGTGCCTAGCTCCAGGGGACTCTGCACTCAGGTGGGGCCTCATGGCGCTCCTGTCATATCGTTTATCATCAATAAAGCCGAGCTCTGCATGAGTTCCATCCAGCATGCACTCCTTGTTAGTTGCTTATGCTGCTCCAGCTCCTTGCCTGGTCAATTAGCAGGCCAAGCGCAGAGGGGGTGGGTAATGGGGTGTGAGTTACGAACAGGAGGGAGCCCTAAGGAGTGTGACCCCATAATGGTGTGAGTTATATGCTAATGGGATGGGCCAAGCCTTGAGACTCATCTCTGGATTTGGCCCAAGGAATTGGAATGTGATGCAGAATGAGACAGCGCCTCAGTTGCCATCAGCTGTCGGTGAAATATGCAAAGAGTGGGACTAGAACCCAGGGACGGCCCTGAGCCCAGCTCTTACCGGCTTGGCCAGGTACCAGCCCTCCTCGACACAAGTGCTTTCTATGCGTTCAGGCCTCGGAAGCCGTGCACAGCAAGAAGGAAGCTCTCCTTGGAGCTTTTCAGCCAGAACCGTATGTTCTTAGCGCTCTAGCATGGCAGCGCTGTCACAAGGCATCAGGATGCCTTTCAGATTTCCCTGCTGCTGATGGCAGGCCTACTTCAGGTTCCTGTAACCACGCACAAGCCCATGCGGTGGCACTGCTTCTGGCAGGGACTGCCAGCCCAGCTCCACCAGGGGATCTTGGTGGCCCTATCAGCTTTTATCACACCACTTGGATAAACAACATTTGCAGGAGTTTAAGCTGTGCTCACGCGGCCTTTAATACCAAGTGACACCATTTAGGGTCTCAATTTGCATCCAAACCCCTTCCAGGTACATGTGCAAAGAATACAAAGCATAGGGCCCACTCCTACAAGCCTACATTCATGCAAACACCCCCCATGAGACTGATCCTGTGAGGAAGTGACTACAGGATCAAGGCCCCAGAGCAGGCTTCCGTGTCCATGAATGTCAAAGGCCAAGCTCTCTTTGGTTTCAGAGTGAGACACCTCTGCTTCTATATGCCTGCTGGGGACTAAATCGCTGTGGGGGCATCCTCAGCTAGGTTGTGGAAGTCTGAGTGGTGCAAAGAGAGAGGAGAAGGGCAGAGAATCTGCCCCAGAGTATGATTCCCATATTTAGGGTCAGGAAGGAATTTCCCCCCAGGTTAGATTGGCAGAGACCCTGGGTTTTTTGCCTTCCTCTACAGTGTGGGGCCTGGGTCGCTTGCTGGTTTGAACTAATGTAAATGGGGATTCTCTGCAACTTGAAGTCTTTTTAAATGATGATTTAAGGATTTCAGTAACTCAGCCAGAGGTTCTGGGACTATTACAGAATTGGTGGGTGAGGTTCTGTGGCCTGTAACATGCAGGGAGGTCAGACTAGATGATCATGATGGTCACTTCTGGTCCTAAAGTCTGAGGCTATGAGAATATGTTCGGTGTTTGGAAATAAGAGAGCTTGAGAAATTCATAGTTTGTGCTTGTTATCTGAAAGTGAGGCTTAATTTTCAGTCTTCAGATACTTCCTGTTTGCTGCTTTTCATGGACTGATAATCAAGAATCAGGGACTTTTTATTTTGAATCTCTATTTCTTATAATCTCATTTTTCTGTTGACACGTGAAGCCCAAGAAAAGTCTTGTGTGAAAAGTGGGCAAATTGTCAGTGAGTGAGCTAAGATACAGCCCCTTTTTGTGGAAATGGGGCCCAAACAGTGTGTTCCCCAGGAATTGAAATTGGGGTGTGGGGGGTGGCCCGACAAGGGTTGAGACCGTAAGAGCAAAGGTGAGCTGTATGGCACCATTGTAAAAACTGAAAAATGGTTTCACAACCGTTTTATTAGATTTAACTCATGTTTTAAAATCATCATAAAAATTAAAGTGGGCTACTCAAGCCTACTATGAAGCACTACGTCTACATCCTTCTTGGTTTCTTGTTGTAATTTTGCACTCTTTCGTGTCTTCTTGTGTGTTCTTTACTTCCAGTCCTTCATGATATGCTCATGATCAGGCAGAAGGTGACTTCTTTCAGAACACAAAATTCTATTCAATGAGGAAAAAGAATGCTCAACTGTAGCTGTTGTGACTGGGAGTAGCAAGAGATGAAATCCTACTTCTTTCATCACAGGAAACATAGTACAAAGATTGGGTCAAACCACTAGTGATGATGAAGTTAAATCTTCATTTGTTCGTCGTATGCTATTCCACTCTGCGTTCAAAATTCTCTATTCTGTGCTGACTGCATAGCAGCCCTATTTGCTGGTAGTGCCTCCCTCCACTCAACTATAGGTGTTTTATAAGACAGGCATCTGTAAAAGCTACGTGGAGGTTGAATAGAATCCAGAAATTGCTATTGTAGATTTGTAAGAATCAAGTCTGTGTACTTTTTTAGCTGGCTTAACAAACACTTCTTGTCGTCTTCACTTAAGGAGCCAATATAAGTACCTTAATTAGTTAACTTCTGGACTGAAGTCTTTGCTTCTTCCAGTACATTTTCAAAGGATATCTCTGATCAAAGGTAGCTTCTATTGCTGGACAAGGATCTACTACTGTGGTAGCAGATGCCTGGATGACATTGTTTAATGACCCATGTGGTTTCAGCAGTAGACTTACAAGAAAGAGAATATCAGAGGGGCAATATTCCCGCTCTTGGTATTGACACCTCCTCATCAATTATTGGGAGTGGACCACATCCATCCTGATTGAATTGGCCTTCTACATTGGTTCTCCACTTGTAAGGTAACCCCCTTCTCTTCACGTGCCAATATATATTTATACCTGTATCTATAATTTTCATTCCATGCATCTGAAGAAGTGGGTCTTTTACCCATGAAAGCTTATGCCCAAATAAATATGTTAGTCTTTAAGGTGCCACCAGACTCCTTTTTTTTTTGTTTTTTTTTTTAAGAGAGAGAATGGCGATAGTGTTCTCTGAACTTAGTAACAAAAGTAGTCCACCAACCTCACTACTTAGATCTCTCCTATCTTGGTGGATACTTTCCAAAGCCAGTAATAACATTAACAGTAATTTTAAGACAACAGCCAAGAATCACTGATGAGAAAGCCAGCAGGTTTTCCCAGGTTGGACTAATTTGAACTTCAATCCCAATGTATCTTTTATTTGTTTCCAAGATTTCAGTCCTTTTGGACTCTTGCTGAAAAAAAGAGTATAAAAAACCCATTCAATTTATGGCTTTTTAATGGCTTTTGAAGATTCTACAGATTGTACTAGCACTAGCTGGAGTAAATGGCCTCTGCAGTGTGTATAGGAGAGATTAGGGTTACACTTTTTTCTGAGCAAAGCTTGTACTCTACTATGTCTTCCAGAGAAGTTTAGCTCCATCAAATGCACAAATAGCCCATCCGTTTAGGGTTCAATTTACAAGCATTTAAGTCTTCTAAGATGACTCAGATGCAGCTGATGTGTCTTCTATAACTTGAACATCTAGAATGCATCTACTGGCCTACCACGGACATCAAGATAACATACACAATGACTTAATACTTGATGCCTATTTGCATTGGTGCATTCATCAGCCATGTATGCACATATTTAGAATATGGTGAGAAAGTTCTTCACTTTTTCAACTGCTGAGTCTTTCACTGTTGCACGCTTCTAGAGATTCAGCTGAGTTTTTTCAGAAAGATAGCAAGCATTTGCCAGTCTTATTCGAAACCAGTGCCCAACTTCAGGATTAACAAGTGACAATGAACTTGACATTGGCTTCCAGTTTATAGTGTGTGGTGTCTCTTGCTTAAATAGAAAGTATGATGCAAGAGCCGTGTTGGTTCACATAAACTGAGTTGTGTCTCCAGCATTCTTAACAGCCTTATTAAGTTCTTCTAAAATTGGCCTTGACAGTGACTGGCTTATAAGGCTTTCTGCATGTTGATGTAGCTGGCATGGTGTTCTGCAGCCTTTTCATATAGGTTGTCAGTATTGGCTTAGCTGATCAGTCTGGCAAACCAAGCTCCTCCACTTTTACTTTATAAATCCATGATATGCCTACATCTTGAATACTATGTGCAGTTCTGGCCACTCCATCTCAAAAAAGATACATTGGAATTGGAAAAGGTACAGAGAAGGCCAACAAAAACGATTAGGGGTATGGAACAGATTCTATATGAGGAGAGAGTAAGAAGATTGGGACTTTTCAGCTTGGAAAAGAAACGACTAAGAGGGGATATGATAGAGGCTTATAAAATCTTGACTGATATGGAGAAAATGAATATGGAAGTGTTAGGTACCCCTTCACTTAGCACAAGAACCAGGGGTCACCCAATGAAATTAATAGGCAGCAAGTTTAAAACAAACAAAAGGAAGTATTTCTTCACACAATGCACAGTCACCCGTGGAACTTTTTGCCAGGGATGTTGTGAAGGCCAAGACTATAACAGGGTTCAAAAAAGAACTAGATAAGTTCATGGAGGTTAGGTTCATCAATGGCTGTTAGCCAGGATGGGCATGGATGCAACACCATGCTCTGAGTGTTCCTAGCCTCTGTTCGCCAGAAACTGGGAGTGGACGACAGGGGATGATTCCCTGTTCTGTTCATTCCCTCTGAAGCACCTGGAATAGTCATTATCGGAAGACAGGATACTGGGATAGATGGACCATTGGTCTGACCCAATATGGCTGTTCTTATATAATAATAAAAAAGTGTAGTACAGAAACTCCCCAAGATAATGACCTCTTGAGATAGCGATGATGTGAGATAATGACCTTGGCAAATAATGCATTTTTTAAATCTTGGCCTACTAGGAAATGTGTATTTATATAAGTTTCCCAGTCACAAATCTAGCATTCTGGAGCAAAGTCACTAAAACATAGTCCAATGCTCTGGCCCCTGGTGTTTGTCATGCCACCGTTCACTCTACTGCTCTGTCCCCAATGACCCTGCACTGTCACCTGCTGCTGCCGCCTGCCATTGTGACCTCTGCAAGTCAGTCTCTTGAGGTTCCACCCAGCTCTCAGGGTTTTCAGCTCTCAGTGGGGGAACCTCGCTGCTAGTGCAGGCTGGGTTGTCTCTTCCACAGCAATGCTGTCCTGCAGCAGGTCTAACCACTTAGACCTGATTATTACTGATTTCAGCTCCAGTGGTCACTTAACAAATCAAAAGACTTTCTATGAATCCTAATCAGCTCTCTCTAAACAGGAGAGAGGGGCAGGTCAAATAGTGTCTGTGACTCTTAGGCAGAGCCACACTACCAAGCAAAACACCTGTGCCCCACCCTTTCTCTCTCCACTAGGAGATGGCATCCAAACCTCCTGTTTAGTGAGTGCAGTTCAGTTGAGGGTGACCAGTGCTTAATTTGTAATGAAAGTGGTGCCGGGGCTCAAGCAAGTTAGTTACTTTACTAACTGATGTGACAAGCCCAGAGGTGCTGGGGCTATGAACTGCCAAGTCTAAAGGTGCTGTTGGCCTTGGCACAAATTAAACACTGAGGGAGACCCCCTCATTCAGTCAGGCTAAGCACAGTTCTGCTGCCCTTTACTCATACAATAAGAAAAACATTTAATTACTTAAGTGATTTGTAACCCAACACCAGCCAAAATCAATCATTTGGGTAGCACAGCTCGGTCTGCTGGATACCTAAGCAGAATAGGTGTGTTCATGTAAATACAGTCTGGTCCTGACGCCTTTCCACCCACCATTGGCTCATCACTAGCTGTCAGGGGAGAGCTCATTCAAACCTTGCTTATAAATAATCATTTGAAATTATTAGGTAGACCAATATAGCCAAAACAGATGTGCTGATATTGTCCTAAATAACAGCTGTATGAGGAAGCTAGTCTTTGTTCATACTTTTCTAACCCATTCTGCTTTCCCAGGTACAAGTATTTTCTCATATACTGTATGTTTTTTTTAAAGTGGGTATTAATGTTTCAATTTCAATTCAAATTTCCAACCAACGACTAAATTGGTAAAACTGCATGTAACTGTGGTGGGTGGTGTTGGGGAAATTCGGGGGTGGGTGGGTGTACATTTCCCCTCCACCCCTGCCCCAGGGGGTCTAAGGAAATCCCTGGGCCCAAATCAACACCCCATCTCTGACCAAGTCAGGACTTTGAGGAGGTTCAGATCTGGATCCAAACTTTTTGGTGCTTTAGGGCTGTCTGTGAATGGACCAACCCAAAACACTAGATCTAAGCACCCAAATGAGAGGGGGGTTTGGAAACGGATACGTATCCAAACTTCACAGCACTCACTCATCCCTTCTTTTTATGTACAAGTGCACATTTCAATAGAGCGAGTCTATCGTGTGGGGGTGCACCTCTCCCGCTTCGTCTGCCTGATCAATAGGGCCAGATCTTCAGCAAACGCTTAGCTCTTCTGAAGACATTATAGCAGCACTCATGGGCATCGGCTGAGGATTGGTCCCTCCCTTTTTTAACACACTATGCATGTAGATAATACGTTTTTGGGGGCAGAGAACATCTTTCTGTTCTGTTTGTACAGCCACCAGCCCAGTGGTCTCCTGGGCCTTCCCAGGGCTTCCAGGTGCTATCATTAGACAAATTATAATAATATTATGTATGTTGTTGTTGTTACTATGCCAAGCAGCCTTGGCCAGAAATGGGTCCCTATTGTACCAGACTCTATAAACATAGAATGGAAGATGCCCCGAAGCGCTTACTGCCTGAAAGACAAGACAGACAAACTCAAATAGATAGACAACTAAAAAATGATCAAAGGCCCCTGATTACTAGGTATGTCTGAATACATATATTAGTGTCTATACGTCTGTGGGTTGATTATTCTTTATTTATATTACAGCATGCATATAATGTGTGTGTATACATACACAGTACTTCATATATATAAAAGCATGTTTTTTCCTCTTTTCTTAATTACCTAATTAGATGGAATTTGACATTTTGGTTTCATATGAACTTTACAGAAGGTGTCAACAATACATATCCTGTCACATCCCATTTTCACACTAGTGCTGCTGCTGTACGATCCATTGCTAGAAATAAGATACGACTAGAATAGTCAACCATCTGTCTACAAAGCACATGCGGTCCCAGATGGCTGTTTCTCTCCTGTTCGCTGATAGCGAAGTCCTCTGTCTAAGGAACGAGGCAGAAACGTGTAACAATTCAGCAGGGATGTATGTAATACGCACTCCTCTCCCTGGTGGGAGGTAGGATTCTCCAGTGATAGAGGAAGGGGGAAAAACTTCCCATAATGGATTGGGAAGATTTAACTTGTCTGAGATGCCGCAGTCAGCTTCCAGGAGGACAGAAAGGATTCAGCTACCTTCAGCTGCAGTAGGATGGTCCAGTGGTTAGGGTGCTGTCTTGTCCTAGGACTCTGGGCTTCAATTCCCTGCTCCAGACATCACCTTCTGAGTGATGTTCAACAAATTACTTCACCTTTCTGTCCTTAATACTCAAAGGTATTCTAGTGCCCACTGGTTTCCGTGACTTCTGTGGGAATTAGGTGCTTAAATACCTTAGCAGATCTATGCCTGAGTTCCCCCTTTGTAAAACTGGCTAATGCTTCCCAACCTCCGAGGGCTGTAGTGAGGAGCAGTGTTTAAAGCTTGGAAGGCGCTCAGGTCCCACAGCGATAGAGGCCATATCAAGACAGGTGAAGCTGGGCCCTGACGCAAGGGTTGGATGAACTCTCACGCACAGCTGCTAGAAGGTGAAATTTGCCAGAGGGTGGTGAATGGTTCTGCTGTGAGATGATGTTAGCCCTGGTGGAAGCCCTGGGGAGACTGATGTTTCCAATTATAGCACAGAGCAGCAGCGGGGCAGGGTCCCCCTCCCACTTTGTGGGACATGACTGCATGCCCACCCCTGACTTCATGGGACCATTCATAGAGGCATTTCAATCTCCATGACTCTTTCACTCCTTTGCCCTTCTCAAGCAGCAAGGCCATTTGTGCCACTTGTGACATGGACACCTGAGTGCCAAGAACTGGATCGAGGCCACCAACTCATTGCACAGAGGTCACCAAATGGCTGTCAGTTACTAGTGGGCTTCAGGCCATTGGCATCCTGAGCTTGAGGTGAAAGACCAAATCCCACTGGAGCCCTCAGCCTGACGCCTGGCCACGTGGATCAAGGCCGAATGTTGCACAGTGGACTCGACAATCCCCCTTGCCCACGCCTGTACATGAAAGCTGAGAACATGTCCCAGCAATGCCAATAAAGACAAGACAGGAAAAGTGTGGGTGCCCCTGCCGTTCTCCTTCACTGATCCAAACAAGGACAAATAATCCAAGGGAGTGAAAAGAGAAAGATGAAAGGAGGGAGAACAGTTGATTGACAGACAAATAACTTTAATAGAGAAGTAGATTTTTATTTTGCATCTCTCACTCTCACACTCTCTCACACACATGCTTTTACAAGCACCATGCAGTGTCTTTGGCCTCCCATGGAAGGGGAGAGATCTAAGCCATTTCACAGTGCAGGCCAGTACAGAACAATCTGTGTAAAATCCAGCCTCCAAACTCTTCCCTCCTTCCTGGTGTTTGAATCGGAACTTAAAGGAGAGAAGAAAAAAATAATAAGTTGGTAGGACGCTGACACCAAGTGACAATTCAGAATGATCGGGGGAGAAGTCATCATAAAAGAGCCAAGCCTTCCAAGAGAAGCAAACCTGTGGGGTGGGACATGGAGTCATTTACCTATTGGTTGCTTCTTCCAATCCAGTTTGTAACAAGGGGACCTGGTCCTTTAAGGGCCAGGGCCCTGGGGCAGACAGCCCTGTTCTATTATTAGACCCAGCTGGAAAGTGGTCAGGTGATTCCTGTAAAGGGCTGAGAGAGCAGAACAGCCTCGCCATGTTACTTGAAAAAGGCATTGGCAACAGTTGTTAGAACTATCTTGAGGTTGCAGCTTCGATGGGATGCTTTCTGTCCACACGCACAATGTGTCTGCCGTGTTTTACAAGGGCTGCTTGTATTGTTTGGTTGCAAAGCTTGGAATGACATCTTCATTTCCGGTTGAAATCTTCGGATGCAAGTGGTGGAAATTTCCTGGGGCAGGTATATATAAGCAAGCAAGAAGCAAGCTAGAGATAACGAGGTTAGATCAATCAGGGTGGATGAGGCCCTGTTCTAGCAGTTGAGGTGTGAAAACCAAGGGAGGAGAAACTGGTTCTGTAATTGGCAAGCCATTCACAGTCTTTGTTTAGTCCTGAGCTGATGGTGTCAAATTTGCAGATGAACTGGAGCTCAGCAGTTTCTCTTTGAAGTCTGGTCCTAAAGTTTTTTTGCTGTAGGATGGCCACCTTAAGATCTGCTATTGTGTGGCCAGGGAGGTTGAAGTGTTCTCCTACAGGTTTTTGTATATTGCCATTCCTAATGTCTGATTTGTGTCCATTTATCCTTTTCCTTAGAGACTGTCCAGTTTGGCCGATGTACATAGCAGAGGGGCATTGCTGGCATATGATGGCATATATTACATTGGTGGAAGTGCAGGTGAATGAACCGGTGATGTTGTGGCTGATCTGGTTTGGTCCTGTGATGGTGTTGCTGGTGTAGATATGTGGGCAGAGTTGGCATCGAGGTTTGTTGCATGGATTGGGTCCTGAGCTAGAGTTACTATGGTGCGGTGTGCAGTTGCTGGTGAGAATATGCTTCAGGTTGGCAGGTTGTCTGTGGGCGAGAACTGGTCTGCCACCCAAGGCCTGTGAAAGTGTGGGATCATTGTCCAGGATGGGTTGTAGATCCCTGATGATGCGTTGTAGGGGTTTTAGCTGGGGACTGTATGTGATGGCCAGTGGAGTCCTGTTGGTTTCTTTCTTGGGTTTGTCTTCCAGTAGGAGGCTTCTGGGTACACGTCTGGCTCTGTTGATCTGTTTCCTTATTTCCTCGTGTGGGTACTGTAGTCTTGAGAATGCTTGGTGGAGATTTTCTAGGTGTTGGTCTCTGTCTGCGGGGTTAGAGCAGATACGGTTGTACCTCAGTGCTTGGCTGTAGACAATGGATCTTGTGGTGTGTCCGGGATGGAAGCTGGAGGCATGAAGGTAGGCATAGCGGTCAGTAGGTTTTCGGTATAGGGTGGTGTTGATGTGACCATCACTTATTTGCACCGTGGTGTCTAGGAAGTGGACCTCCCGTGTAGATTGGTACAGGCTGAGGTTGATGGAGGGGTGGAAGCTGTTGAAATCGTGGTGGAATTTTTCCAGAGTCTCCTTCCCATGGGTCCAGATGATGAAGATGTCATCGATGTAGCGTAGGTAGAGAAGGGGCGTGAGTGGACGGGAGCTGAGGAAGCATTGTTCCAGGTCGGCCATAAAAATATTGGCATATTGTGGGGCCATATGGGTGCCCATAGCAGTGCCACTGATCTGGAGATATATATTGTCAGCAAATTTGAAATAGTTGTGTGTGAGGATAAAGCCACAGAGCTCAGCAACCAGGTGTGCTGTGGCATCATCAGGGATACTGTTCCTGACAGCTTGTATTCCATCAGTATGTGGGATGTTTGTGTAGAGAGCCTCTACATCCATGGTGGCCAGGATGGTGTTTTCTGGAAGGTCACCAATGCATTGTAGTTTCCTCAGGAAATCAGTGGTGTCACGGAGATAGCCGGGAGTGCTGGTAGCATAGGGTCTGAGTAGAGAGTCTACATATCCAGACAGTCCTTCAGTGAGAGTTCCAATGCCCGAGATGATGGGGCGTCCAGGATTTCCGGGTTTGTGGATCTTGGGTAGTAGATAGAATAACCTGTAGTGTAGACATGCCCTAGAGCTGCTAATCTGCTACCTGTCACTTGCATGAGATTTGCAGACACACACTTGCAATGGAAAAGCAAAACTACCACCCCCAAAACATGCCCTGCAGGTCAAACAAAAAACAAACAAACAAACAAATTGGAGATATACCAATCTCCTAGAACTGGAAGGGACCTTGAAAGGTCATTGAGTCCAGTCCCCTGCCTTCACTAGCAGGACCAATTTTTGCCCCAGATCCCTAAGTAGTCTTCTCAAGGATTGAACTCACAACCCTGGGTTTAGCAGGCCAATGCTCAAACCACTGAGCTATCCCTCCCCCCTGTTGGTCCTGTTGAGGGTGATATTTGAAGGGTCAGGGTTTTTTGGAGCCATTAAAAGCCTGTCTGTCTCTAAAACAACTCTGCCTCAGCTGAGCCTGTGCAAAACAAAATTAGCAGAACCTGCAGAGCACTGAGAGCAGCAGTGGAGCAATTGTGCAGCCAATTTATCATGCCGGGTGCCTGTTATCTAATAAGCATGTAATAAATGGGCTAACCGAACACCTTTAACTTCCCTAGTCTTCGTGTGTGCACACATATGTAAGCAGGCAGCAGGTGATGGGAAGATGCATCGGCACTGATAAGCAGGTGGTGTCAAACGTCTTGGAAAGCTAACTGTCTGCCTTTCCCCTCTCGTTCTCTCCAGACGTGTCCATGGCAGGAGAAGGTGCCTAAAGTGGCTGCAGCAGGAAAATGCAAGAAAAAATGGAAAAGAGAGCTAGATTCTCAGCAGGTGTTAATCAGCACTGAACCCAATGGGCCAACACTGATTTGCACCAGCTGAGGATCTGGCCCAGAGAAAATAAATGATCAGGAGTCAGATTTGTATAAGCTGTTTCACAGATTTTTTTTTTTTTTTTAGGATGGGTAAGAAGGAAACATGATAGGTAGAAATATTTCTTTCCAACATTTGTACTAAATACGATGGACAACTAAACCCATAACATGGACGGGAGTGAGACGATCTACAAGGGGGCACTAAGCAGAGAACCACAGACAGTGCCCACTGCTCCGAGAAGATGTCCAGCGAGTCAGTGGATGGCGCCTAAGGAACTCACCTCAGATACGTGTTCTTAGGAGTGCAAGGAAGGAGTCACAGAGAATCTTCCTAGCCCACTTCCTCCCCCTGCATTGATGGACCACTATTCTGGCCAATGGCAGGAGAACGTTGACTGTCCTTGTGGCACTATGGATGGGGAGAGAAAAAGGCAAGAGAAGTGGGGGAGCAGTGCAGCTAGAATCTCAACTACAGATTCTGGAGGAGGTGGAAGAAGGGCTGCAATGTGGAGCACTGCAGGTAGGGGTGTGCCAGGGTCCTGGGCACTCTGTAAACTGTGCCACCAACATGTGTGATCATGACTCCATGTAGGAGCCATCACTCATGTCCCTGGTGGGCACCAGCTTATTTGATCCCTGAGGACTGGAAGGAGCCCACCCAGGGGAATAACAATGGAAGCCCCTCAACAGAAGGTGGGACCACAGAAACACAAATGGCAACTAAATATGGGGGACAAAAATTGAGGAAATGGGCATGGGAGTGAGGTCAAAGGCTCAAAACCAGCCACCCACTGATGATTCCAGGGGGTGTGAAAGGCACCAGCCTATTTAGATCTTGGCATGGGCAGGTGGAGCCCACTAAAGCAAAAGAAAAATAAGGGAGGGGACTGCAGGACCAAAGCCTATTTGACTTCCAGGAAGGGTGGGCGGAGTCTACCAGGACAAAATCCCCACCCTTTCATATATATTAGGCTGAGGCCATTGAACCCAGAACTGACTGCCCTAGAGGCTGAAATCCTCTAGTCATCTCACTTCCCCCTGCCTTAGCACCTCTAGGGCTGAGGTGGGGTTGTCAGTCTGCTGAGACAGTTAACAAGGGAGCAGGGGCGGCTCTAGGCACCAGTAAAGCAAGCACTTGCCTGGGGCAGCCCATTTGCAGGGGCGGCATGGGAGCTGAGAACCAACAGGGGGCCCTGGGAGCTGTAGTTCCTTGGTTAGCTCCCTGCCTATAGAGCCAGCCCTGGAGCAGGGAAAGAGCTACATTTCCCAGCATTCTCTTGGCCACTACCAATTGGAAAGGAAGGAGGGGGACCTCATGCGGCAGCGTGCTGTGAGTGCTGTGAATGGTAGGGAGACCATATTTTAACATTCAAAAAACAGGACACTCCAGGGGGAGGGAAGCCCCACCCTGCCACCACCCACTCCCTCCGACTGCCCCCCACAGAAACCCCAACCCATCCAACTCCCCCCCCCGCTTCCTGTCCCCTGATCACCCCTTCCCAGTACCCCTGCCCCTAATTGCCCCCTAGGACCCCACCCCCTATCTGAGCGCCGCTGGTCCTTGTCCCCTGATTGCCCCCTCCTGGGACCTCTGCCCCTTGGGACCCCACCCCCTATCTAAGCCTCCCTTCTCCTTGTCCCCAACTGCCCCCTCCTGACACCCCCCCAACTTCTCCCCAGGACCCCACCCCCTACCTATCCCCTGACAAACCCCTGGGACTCCCATGCCTATCCAACCGCTGCCTGTCCCCTGACTGCCCCCTGAACCTCCGCCCCATCCAACCCCCCCTGCTCCCTGTCCCTTGACTGCCCCCCTGAACTCCCTACCCCTTCTCCAACCCCTTAGCCCCCTTACGTGCCACTCAGACCAGCATGTCTGGCTCTGTGCAGCTCCAGACACGCTGCTGCATACATGCTGCCGTGCTCCCCCGCGTAGCCCACAGCCCAACCCACACACACACCCAGCACCTGCCTTCCAGATTTGAACACCTCAAAATTCAGGAGTGCTCAAGCTCAGTTTGGGCAGCTGTTACTTCATTTCTCCCAAATCAAATATACTGATCCACTGTAACTTGCTGTAGAAAAAGTAGGATAAAATTGAGCAAGAAATGCTTATTAGCACTGGAATTGCTATTTTCAACAGTCATTGCCTTTTTTGTTTGTTTGTTTGTTTAAAAGGAAGACAGTGATATTGCATTGGCAAATTCCCCATAGAAAGAAAGAGTGGAACAAAAGAATAATAAAGGCACCTCAACTTTTCCTCACTGATGTAGGACAGTCTTATAATATGCATCCAGATATCCTCCAATCACACAAGCTGAAAATTGTTCCACTTTACTGCAGTTCTGTAACCATCTGGGAACCAATCCTGTCTGTTCTGTGCACATCCAGAATTCCTGCTGCAGGGCTGCGGCGGAAGGAGGGTGCAGGTAGGGGGGGAGGAGAGCCCAGGACTGGGGCGGCAGGAGGTGTGTGTGTGTGGGGGCAATGGTGGGGGGGAAGGGGGGAGCCCAGGGCTGGGGCGGCAGCGGGGTGGGGGGAGGGCACTGGTGGAGGGGAAAGGGGGAAGCCCAGCGCTGGGGCAGCAGGGGGTGTGTGTGGGGGAGAGCCCAGGGCTGGGGCAGCAGAAGGGTATGGGGGGGCAGCCAAATTTTTTTTGCTTGGGGCAGCAAAAAACCTAGAGCCGGCCCTGCAAGGGAGCCCACTAGTTTCATTGGTGATGGTGTGTTTTTTTTTTAATGGGGACATCTGCCTAGTAGGAACTTGCCTGAGATCCACAGACTCATTACACACAGGCCACCAAGCAGCCATCAGAAAGAAGGTTGTCATTTTAGGCCCCGGCTCAGCAAAGCCGAGCCCATCCCTATTCGTCACAGTGCATCGGGGCCCTGGAGGTGAATCAGATGCACTGTATTAATAGATCTAATCGCTGTAAGCCTTGGAGCTAGTTACGTAGTGATCTATTTCCCAGCTGACAGTGTGATTGCTGTTAGCGGGAGCCGTAGGAGGAGGCATGTCTCCTTCCCACCTCTTCTGGGCTGAATCTTTAAAGTGAATGAAACGTGCTGGATTTCAAACACAAAGGGAGAAATCCTGGCCCATTTGAAGCCCATGGCAAAGCTTCCATTGAATCCAGTGGTTAAGAAGTTCTGAGAGGCAGATTCTGGTCGTTAGAAATGTTACAGGAGGAACCTTTTTAATAGAATACAATATGTTTTCAGTACAGGAACTTCTTTTTACTCCAGGTAGCTGTAATTTCAGAAACTGTTTGGCTCTGGTCCTTGTTGTACAGGTATTCTTATTTAGCATATTCCCCCTCTGCTCCAGGTACTTCTCTGCCACTACTGGGCTGTGTTTCAGATCAGCCGGAAATCAATAGCGAGCCTTTGCCGGCAACCTATTCATTGAGTCTTATGCTTAGAGCCTTGGCACTATTGATTGGAACAGTAACTTCGGCTAAAATTTGGGAAGCACTTATTTGAAGTCGAAAGAAATGAGAAAGTAGAACATTGCATTATTGGATTGACATAATTTCCAGAGGATTATGCTCTAAAAATTGCATATGTCCAGGCTGCTTTCATTACTTGTAGCTCTAATAAAAATACTAGGCATGCTTTCAAATTTCAATAGGTAGGACACTACTTCCTTCAGCACAAGCCCCCGGGTACTCAGGGTGGGAGCATGGGTAGAGACCTTATCTTAACAACTGCGTGACAGCTCCCACCCCATTCAAATCCTCAGATGTTAAACAAAAATGCCAATTACTGACTGAGAACATGAATTTTTCATTGACCTCCTGTAATTCTCCAGAAAGCCGAGGAGTCTGTGAAATAATGAAATGAGAGAATAAAGAAATGAGAGAGGGAGAGGAGGATGCTCTGCAGCTGAGAGCTCGTGGAGATGAGTGTTTTTTGTAGCATGGTTCCCACCTTCCCCATAGAAGCCCTTCCTCAGGTGCTCTCTGGGGTGGGGTGAGGCTGGCTGCTGCCCATGCACCCATCTCATGCCCACCAGTCCTGAATTAGCACAGCATACAGCAGTTATCGTAGGGTGCTCAGCCTGCTGGGTCACCACCCTTTGGAGGGAATTCCAGGGCGACTGGCCAGTGGGGGAGTCCCTGCTCTGAGGGGCCTAGGAGAGTGCCTTGAGGCATGCAGAGCTAGGCCCTTGTGCCTGTGCTGGGGGTTCCTCGGTGGCTTTAAGCTACCTTTGTGCTTCCTGTATTCTGGGACTGCTGGGGGCTCCATCAGCCTGGGGGTAAGGGTGAGCAGCCTACAGGTCTTCTGATTTTACAGTCTGCCCCCTTTAAGGCCCCATGGTGCTCCCAGAATGGGGTGAATAAGCTTGAGCATAGCTGAGGATAAGGTCTCTCTGGGTACATCTACACTGGAAAAAAAAGCCTCGCGGCAATGAGTCTCATAAGCCATGTCTACAGCTGAGGTGTGTGGGGCTTGCGTTCCAGTGCTAAAATAACTGTGTAGACGTTCCTGCTCTGGCTGGAGTTCGGGCTCTGAGGGTATGTCTACGCTACGAAATTAGGTTGAATTTATAGAAGTCGTTTTTTCAGAAATCGTTTTTATACAGTCGATTGCGTGTGTCCCCACACAAAATGCTCTAAGCGCATTAAGTCGATGGACTGCGTCCGCAGTACCAAGGCTAGCATCGACTTCCGGAGCGTTGCACTGCGGGTAGCTATCCCACAGTTCTCGCAGTCTCCACCGCCCATTGGAATTCTGGGTTGAGATCCCAGTGCCTGATGGGGCAAAAACAGCGTCGCGGGTGGTTCTGGGTACATGTTGTCAGGCCCCCCTCTCCCTCCCTTCCTCTGTGAAAGCAACGGCAGACAATCGTTTCACACCTTTTTCCTGGGTTACCTGTGCAGATGCCATAGCACGGCAAGCATGGAGCCCGCTCAGCTCACCATCACCGTACATCTCCCGAGTGCTGGCAGACGTAGGACTGCATTGCTACACAGCAGCAGCTCATTGCCTTTTGGCAGCAGATGGTGCATTACGACTGGTAGCCATCATTGTCGTACTCCTGGGTGATCTTTTAGCTGACCTTGGTGAGGTTGGTTGGTGCGCCTGGGCAGACATGGGAGTGACTCAGCCAGGTCATTCCCTTTTAAAGTTTTGTCTCCTGGAGACTCAGTCCTGCTGGCAGTCGTACTGCACCGTCTGCTGCCAGCCGAAGATGTATAAGTTTGATGGAGTGGATCAAAACAAGAAATAGACCAGATTTGTTTTGTATTCATTTGTATTCATTTGCTCCCTCCTCCCTCCCTCCGTGAAATCAACGGCCTGCTAAACCCAGGGGTTTGAGTTCCATCCTTGAGGGGGCCATTCTGTGTGACAGTTGTTTGTGTTTCTCCTTGATACAAAGCTACCCCCTTTGTTGATTTTAATTCCCTGTAAGCCAACCCTGTAAGCCATGTCGTCAGTTGCCCCTCCCTCCATCAGAGCAACGGCAATCGTTTCACGCCTTTTTTCAGCGCAGAGGGCATAGCACTGGGAACATGGAGCCCGCTCAGATCACTGCAGCAATTATGAGTACTGTAAACACCACGCGCATTATCCTGCAGTATCTGCAGAACTGGAACCAGCAAAAGCAAAACCAGGCGACGAGGCAATGGCAACGCGGTGACGAGAGTGATGAGGACATGGACATAGACCTCTCACAAAGTACGAGCCCTGGCAATGTACACATCATGGTGTTAATGGGGCAGGTTCATGCTGTGGAATGCTGATTCTGGGCCTGGGAAACAAGCACAGACTGGTGGGACCGCATAGTGTTGCAGGTCTGGGACGATTCCCAGTGGCTGCGAAACTTTCGCATGCGTAAGGGCACTTTCATGGAACTTTGTGACTTGCTTTCCCTTGCCCTGAAGCACCAGAATACCAAGATGAGAGCAGCCCTCGCAGTTGAGAAGCAAGTGGCAATAGCCCTCTGGAAGCTTGCAACACCAGACAGCTACTGGTCAGTCAGGCATCAATTTGGAGTGGGCAAATCTACTGTGGGGGCTGCTGTGATCCAAGTAGCCAATGCAATCAAAGAGCTGCTGATATCAAGGGTAGTGACTCTGGGAAATGTGCAGGCCATAGTGGATGGCTTTGCTGCAATGGGATTCCCTAACTGTGGTGGGGCAATAGACGGAACCCATATTCCTATCTTGATACCGGAGCACCAAGCCAGCAAGTATGTAAACCGAAAGGGGTTCAATGGTGCTGCAAGCACTGGTGGATCACAAGGGACGTTTCACCAAAATCAACGTGGGATGGCCGGGAAAGGTACATGATGCTCGCATCTTCAGGAACTCTGGTCTGTTTCAAAAGCTGCAGGAAGGGACTTTCTTCCCAGACCAGAAAATAACAGTTGGGGATGTTGAATGCCTATAGTTATCTTTGGGGACCCAGCCTACCCCTTAATGCCATGGCTCATGAAGCCATACACAGGCAACCTGGAAAGTAGTCAGGAGCTGTTCAGCTATAGGCTAAGCAAGTGCAGAATGGTGGTAGAATGTGCATTTAGACGTTTAAAAGCTCGCTGGTGCAGTTTACTGACTTGGATAGATCTCAGTGAAACCAATATTCCCATTGTTATTTACTGCTTGCTGTGTGCTCCACAATATCTGTGAGAGTAAAGGGGAGATGTTTATGGTGGGGTGGGAGGTTGAGGTAAATCACCTGGCTGCTGATTACGTGCATCCAGACACCAGGGCGGTTAGAAGAGTACAGGAGGGTGCGGTGCACATCAGAGAAGCTTTGAAAACCAGTTTCATGACTGGCCAGGCTACGGTGTGAAAGTTCTGTTTGTTTCTCCTGGATGACCCTTTCCCCCGGTTCACTCTACTTCCCTGTAAGCTACCACCCTCCACTCCTCCCTTCAATCACCGCTTGCAGAGGCAATAAAGTCATTGTTGCTTCACATTCATGCATTCTTTATTAATTCATCACACAAATAGGGGGATAACTGCCAAGGTAGCCCAGGAGGGGTGGTGGAGGAGGGAAGGACAAGGCCACACTGTACTTTAAAACTTATTGAATGCCAGCCTTCTGTTGCTTGGGCAGTCCTCTGGGGTGGAGTGGCTGGGTGGCCAGAGGCCCCCCCACTGCATTCTTGGGCGTCTGGGTGAGGAGGCTATGGAACTTGGGGAGGAGGGCAGTTGGTTACACAGGGGCTGTAGCGGCGGTCTGTGCTCCTGCTGCCTTTCCTGCAGCTCAACCATACACTGGAGCATGAGAGTTTGATCCTCCAGCAGCCTGAGCATTGACTTCTGCCTTCTGTCAGCAAGCTGACGCCACCTATCATCTTCAGCCCGCCACTTACTCTCTTCAGCCAAGCACCTCTCCTTGCATTCATATTGTGCTTTCTTGCACTCTGACATTGTCTGCCTCCACGCATTCTGCTGTGCTCTGTCAGTGTGGGAGGACAGCATGAGCTCAGAGAACATTTCATCCTGGGTGCATTTTTTTTGCCTTCTAATCTTCGCTAGCCTCTGGGAAGGAGAAACATATGCAGCTGGTGGAGGAAAAAAAGGGAGTGTGGAAGTTAAAAAGACATTTTATAGAATACTCTTTCACGGTAAACCTTGCTGTTAACATCACATAGCACATGTGCTTTCGTTACATGGTCACATTTTGCCTCTTATTGAGGGCCTGCCGGTTTGGTGTGAGAGATCACTCATGCAGGGCTGGGCAACAGAATTCGGCTTGCAGGCAGCCATGGTAAGCCACAGTCTTTTGGCTTCTTTAACCTTCATAACATGTGGGACTTGTTTCAAACAGCAGCACCCTCATTTCCCATACCAAGCAGCCGTTGGGCTGGCCATTTAACATGGGTTGGCAATTTAAAAGGAGGGGCTGCAGTTTCCGGGTTAATATGCAGCACAAACCCAACTAACCCCCCACCCCACACACACCCAAGTCTCTGGGATGATGGCTTCACCCCTCCCCCCACCATGTGGCTAACAGCAGGGAACATTTCTGTTCAGCCCCAGGCAAACAGCCCAGCAGGAACAAGCACATCTGAATGTCCGCTTAATAAAACCACCCTATTTCAACATGAATAATATCACTCTCCTGAGGAGATAAAGAATGGATGTTGTTTGAATGCCAGCAAACACCGGGACCATACGCTGCAATGCTTTGTTCTGCAATGATTCCTGACTACGTGCTACTGGCCTGGCGTGGTAAAGTGTCCTACCATGGAGGATGAAATAAGGCTGCCCTCCCCAGAAACCTTTTGCAAAGGCTTTGGGAGTACATCCAGGAGAGCTTTATGGAGATGTCCCTGGAGGATTTCCGCTCCATCCCCAGACATGTTAACAGACGTTTCCAGTAGTTGTACTGGCCACGAATGCCAGGGCAAATTAATCATTAAACACACTTGCTTTTAAACCATGTGTAATATTTACAAAGGTACACTCACCAGAGATCCCTTCTCTGCCTTCAGGGTCTGGGAGCCCGCCTTGGGTGGTTTTGGGGGTTACTGGCTCCAGGTCCCGGGTGAGAAACAGATCCTGGCTGTTGGGGAAACCGGTTTCTTCGCTTCCTTGCTGTGAGCTATCTTCAACCTCCTCCTCATCATCTTCCTTCTCCCCAAAACTCACTTCCATGTTGCGTCCTACTCCATTGACAGAGTCAAAGCACAGGGTTGGGGTACTGGTGGTTGCACTCCCTAGAATGGCATGCAGCTCATCATAGAAGTGGCATGTTTGGGGCTGTGACCCGGAGCAGCCATTTGCCTCTCTGGTTTTTTGGTAGGCTTGCCTGAGCTCCTTAATTTTCATGCGGCACTGCTGAGAGTCCCTGTCATAGCCTCTGTCCTTCATGCACTTGGAGACTTTTTCAAATATTTTGGCATTTCATTTACTGGAATGGAGTTCTGTTAGCACGGATTCATTTCCCCATACAGTGATGAGATCCTGTACCTCCCATTTGGTCCATGCTGGAGCTCTTTTGCAATTCTGGGACTCCATGGTCACCTCTGCTGATGAGCTCTGCATGGTCACCTGTGCTGATCAGCTTGCCACGCTGGCCAAACAGGAAATGAAATTCAAAAGTTCATGGGAATTTTCCTGTCTACCTGGCCAGTGCATCTGAGTTGAGAGTGCTGTCCAGAGTGGTCACAATGGAGCACTCTGGGATAGCTCCCGGAGGCCAATAGCATCAAATTGCATCCACACTACCCCAAATTTGACCTGGCAATGCTGATTTTAGCGCTACTCCCCTTGTCGGGGTGGAGTAAAGAAATCGATTTTAAGAGCCCTTTAAGTCGAAAAAAAGGGCTTCGTCATGTGGAAGGGTGCAGGGTTAAATTGAGGTAACGCTGCTAAATTTGACCTAAAATTGTAGTGTCAATACCTGGTCAAGGTATCTCAGAGCCCAAGCTCCAGCCCGAGGTGGACCATCTACACTGCTAATTTACTGTTGGAGTCTGAGCCCTGCAAGTTGAAGTCTGTGAACCCAGGCTTTGACAATCACCACCTTGGGTTTGGTGTTTTTGTGGTATAGACATAGCCTCAGTGTGGTTTTGCACTGAGGGCTTCTGCTGGTTCCTTCAGGGCTCAGGAGGTTCTCTGGTTTGGGAGACTAACTGCTCGGCTTGTTCTACAGGGGCAACCGCCCACCTCCTGACATTTCCCCAACCCATGGGAACAATGCCAGGAAATCTCTCTGACAGGAACTTCAAGAAGGCCAATCTTGCCCAGAGTCAGAGAGAAAATGTCATGTGTCTTTTGCTCTTAACACACGAATAACAATAGGAACAAAGTATCAGAGAGGTAGTCGTGTTTGTCTGGATCTGTAAAAGCAGCAAAGAGTCCTGTGGCACCTTTTAATAGGAACAAAGGAAACCACATGGGCACAGCTGGGTTTCAAATAACTGTTTACACTAACTATATACAACACGCAAGGGATAGCCGCAACCTCATGGCACTAAACCACAGAACACGGTGAGTGCCGCTAGAGAGCTCACAAACTATTTAAAGGGATGCTACCCTATTTCTATACTGTACAAACCCCTGTGGTGATTATTTAATGGTCTAATGAATTTCTCTTAGCATTATTACAAATCTGTTTTGTGTGGACACAGCATTGCAAGAGACGAACACGTTTTGTCCAGAGCCTCCGTGGATAGTGGCAAAGTGTGAGCTCATGCAGAAGGGAGGAATGTCTGCTTCCTAAAGCCAATTAAAATGTAGCACTTGTCTTTTTGCTGACACCTGGGTTTGGGGAGAGCCTTAATGCACAGATGCTCTTTGCAAAATAAAGACTGTTCCTCACTCAGAGCTGGGTGCGGCCGCTACCATCTCATGCCGAGCCGCTTTTGATCTTATTGGGCTTTTTAAAAAATAATTATTATTATTCGGCCATGAAATAACCCCACACAAACAGCAAACAGATTCAGTTATTATTTTTTTATAAAAGGTTTTTTAGATGCTGGCAAATTGCACTGCCTCTTAAGATTCATGGTGGCACTCCTCCGACTGACTCTATTACCCAATTTAAACACACAACAGAGAAAAGGTTTGAATGCCACCGTGTTAATATAGCACAGGAGACCTCTGTGAGGTTGTTTGTTAAAAGCAAATTGTACCTGTTAAGGGCTGGGAAAGGGGCGCACCGACGCTGTTAACTGCTTTACCAAATTGACACTGACTCATTCATTTCAAATGAAAATTGAAATGCTTTTGACTCTTTTTTTTCTTCCAGCCACACATTTGCTTTACTTAACGCTAAGTGGGGATCATTTCTTCTGATTACTGAAAAATGCATCATAACTTTTGATTACGCTGCTATTAGGGATGCGGAGCGGCAATTTCTGCCGCTCAAGGCGAGAGCGAAACACTGCTGGAGGATTCTGTGTAACCCTTCCCCATGGGGAACTCTGGGGAGGAGGCATAATGTGGCCTATGGATCAAATTCAGACCTAGGGTAAGCAGGTGGGATGCCATGGCCTTCGGTGGAACTACTCAGGAGTGTAAAAGTAGGCATGTGCTTAAGGGGCCTTAATAGCCACATCAGTGAGGTGTTCTTGATGTGGGCTAGTGGCTTTTACAGGTTTATCTCAGTCCCAAATGGCAGCGTCCTCTACTAGTGGCAGTTTTGGCTCCTTCCCCAGCTCTACCATGCTGCAGCATCTTCCTCAATTCTCCCAACACCTGCCACCCCTGTTCTATGCCAGGACACTTGCAGCATCCATACTATTTCAGCTGTGGGACTTTACTGAGTCAAAATGGGCATGTTTTAATATTAGTGATCACTAATAATATGGTGAGACAGCGTGATCCAGGGGAAAGGGCTGGGAGTCAGGTCTGAGTTCTGTTCCTGGCCTCCTCGTGGTCTGTGCCTCAGTTTCCCCTCCCACACTTTGACTGCCTTGTCTGTTGAGACTAAGATCTTTGGGGCAGCCACTGTCTCTTATTATGTGTTTGTACAGTGCTCTCAGTTGGAACCTTCATACACAAAGTAGTAAATAAAAATGAATGCTTTTATTTCTAAAATGCCACCCTCTTTCCATCTGCCTTTCAGCTAATTAACACAATCAATTTTGAGCAGGATTGATGCACCACTGCTCTGAGATGCTAGCTGCAGGGATCAGTTGGCTCCAGCACTGCAGTGACCAGCATCCAGACAGAGAGAGAGAGAGAGAGATTCCACTTGGCACTGGCTACTGTGAGCCAGCCAAGATCCCCGAAGGATTCCAGCCCAGGGAACCAGCGAGGGAATCAGAGAGACCCCCATTCTTCCTCAGGGTGAAGAACAGGTAAGGTGCCTTTTGTTTTAAGCTGGCCAGTGCCATGGTGCTGCAACATTCCATCTCAGGACCCATGACCTTGGCCATACCATCCGCCTTGGGAGAGGGTGGCAGGGAGGGAGCTGAGACTGGAGAAGTTTGTGAATATTAAGAAGTGGGGAATTGGCTGTTTATTGATTATTAGAGAATCCTAACTGTTTCCTTCCCAGATCCTCATTTCCTGTTCCCAATAAAGCTCCCCCCTCTGTTATGCTGTTGTTGTTGGATTCCTTTGCCAGGATTGTTTTATTTACCTTATTGTCACCTGTGCGCTGGGAAGCACGCTCCTTGCCAGCTTGTGGCATGATCATTGATTTTCTCAAGGGGTGGCTCCTCTGTGTACATGGCACAGTGAGGAGTCACTTGGAGTGGAGGCACCAGGTGCCAGGAAAAGATCCCAGTATCCAACCTATGCGAGGGGAGGAGGGAGTCGCTCTCAGTGTTAGTGATAGCAAGTGCCAGGGAGAGAAAAGGGATGAGACTTAAGTCACACCTTGGGGTAGTGGATATATCTGTTTAGACTGCAAGCTCTCTGGGGCAGAGCCTGTCTTTCTATGCATCTGTACAGAGCCTAGCACCATGGAGCCCTGATCTCAGTTGGGATCTCTAGGTACTACTCTGAGAGGGTTAGCCGTGTTAGTGTGTATTCACAAAAACAAGAAGTTAACTAGGGAGGGGACAGGCTGACTTTACACAAAGAGAGTCTGTTTGGAAGCTGGGAGAGAGGCAGGGTGGCTCAGGGAGGCTGTGTGGAATTCCCCTTCCCCCAGAGTGCACAGTTAGTCTCTATCCACAAAAACCAGCCTTCCACAAAAACTTCCACATGGCTCTTTAAGGTGCCACTGGGCTCCTCGTTGTTTAGGTGTTACTGTAATGCAAATAAATAATTGTATTGTTATGCTGGAAGGTGGTGTTAGCTGCCATAAATCACAGACCTGATTGTGCTAAGAGCTCTTCATTCAGGCGAAATGGAAGGAGCAATTAAACCCTTTTTACCTAGTGGTACCTTGAAATAATAGAAGCCAGCACCCAAGGCAGTGGGCTGCATGGCAAGGCCTGAGCAAGAACTAACTCCAGGAGAATGAGGGATTTTCTGGGACTGACTGCAAATGAAGGGACTACAGGATGGTTTGGCAAGGTGTGTGTGTGTGTGTGTGTGTGTGAGACTGACAAATGCTTCTCTTTCTGAGTCACCTTGAGAAGGAGCAGAGACAGAGCTTCTTGGGGCACAGGACTGACTGGAGAGGCAGGCTTGGTGATTGTGAGCAAGGAACTGCCTGCTGTTGTTTGTTGCTAGTGTGTCCAGGGAAACAAGACTTTGTGTACATTCTTTGTAATAAATAAGCAGGATTGCACCAAAGAAATACCTGACCCATATCAATTTCTCCTCCTAATGGAGACAACCCAGTAAGGCCCCAACTATTGACTAATTGCTCGGACCAAAGGGGTAACAGTAACAACACTGCTTGTCTCATGACTAACACCTGGGCCCTGATCCTACACTGAGCTCCATGCAAGCAGAGTCTTGTACCCATGTACTGCTCAGGACCTGAGACTGGAAGCTCCTTGGAGCAAGGAATGTGTGTTCTGTTCCATGGCTTCTGTGAAGGGCCTAGGCCTCAGTCAGTGCTTTGAAATAAATAATAATTTCATACCAAAAACACCGTTCAGAAAACAAGTTTGCCCAGTTGAGGGTTCTAAGGACAGTGCTGACAAAGACAAAGTTGCTTATTCAACTTGAATTGCCACTTGTGCTCTGTCTCTGGTTTCCAGTGATGCCCCCAGCTCCCTGGCAGCTCAGCTCCCCCCTGGACGCCTGAGGGACAGCTCCATGATATATCATTATCTCTGGAGAACCTGGTGGGGCTGTAGGCCCCACCCGTGGCCTGCCCAGTCTACTGACCTTTTTCCAGTGTGAACCCTGGTTCCTGGGAGAGCCCATGCTGCCATGGAGTTGGCTGAGCTTGCTTTCTGCACTGTAGCGGTTTGATAGTACCCATCTGGGGCTGGGTCAGAAGGCCTCAGAGATCCAGGTTAGGGTTCTATGGAGGGAGGCAAAAATGAACAGAGGGGCCAGAAGCAGCTGGAACCTGTTAGCCTCTCTGGAAACCGGCCTGGAGCAGATAAAAAGAAGAGGAAGTTAATTGCTGGGAATGTCTGAAAAAGCCTTGTTGAATGAAGGGAGCTTCCTGCAGAGGAGTGGCTGCTGGATTCCATATGAGCTTGCTTTGCTTTGAGGAGAGCCTCTTTGAAGGCTTTGAGATCCATGTGCTCCAAAAATCAGAGGCTCTGACTGTATGCAAAGTTCTGTCAAATGCACAAAGTTAAACATCTGGAAAAAAACCGAGAAAATACTTTTCTCTAATCCTTCCTTTATGGGCATGCCATGGGGCAGCTGCTCTTTCGGGGAGTTAGGGCCCACGCTGCCCATGACTGCCCGATGAAGGCCCCATGTGGGGGTAATTGACTGCCCCAGATGGCTGATTAGTAAACAAGCACCTGGATCTAATAAAGGTTACTGGAGCTCAGTTAGAGGGAACTCCAAAGGAAGTCAGGAGGAGCCTGAGGAGGGGAGATCCCTAGATAAGCCTGAGCCAGTGGGCTGAACAGGGCACCTAGAAAGTGAGCTCTCTTGGGAGTCTGCCAGGATAGGAAGCCTATAATAGGAGCTCCTGGAGAGGGGAACCTCCTAGACAGAAGATCTGCAGCATCAAGAAGGTCTGATCTCAGCCAGGGGTCCCCCAGATACTGCCTGGTCCGGAAACCTGGCCTGGCAAGGATCACCCGCTGTCTCTGGAGAAGTCTCAGAGAACAGACCTCCCCAGACTCCAGGGAAGATTGTTACTCTGGTAGGAGTAAAAGTAACTGGGTAAAAGTAGCAGGTAAAAAAATTCAGTGTGATAGTTGAACTGACAGTGTCCCTTTAACATAGAATCATAGAATATCAGGGTTGGAAGAGACCTCAGGAGGTCATCTAGTCCAAGCCCCTGCTCAAAGCAGGACCAACACCAACTAAATCATCCCAGCCAGGGCTTTGTCAAGCCAGGCCTTAAAAACCTCTAAGGAAGGAGATTCCACCACCTCCCTAGGTAACCCATTCCAGTGCTTCACCACCCTCCTAGTGAAACAGTGTTTCCTAATATCCAACCTAGACCTCCCCCACTGCAACTTGAGACCATTACTCCTTGTTCAGTCATCTGCCACCACTGAGAACAGCCTAACTCCATCCTCTTTGAACCCTGAGAAATGACCAGACCTGTTAAAGGCAGAGAGAGATGTGGTCTAATGGTCTGAGTACAGATCTGGGCATCAGGAATGCCATCTGTCTGTCCAGCCTATTGATAGGCATTCCTAATGCACTCATCACCATATCATCTAGGTGCTGTGTACAATGCACAATACATATGACAGAAATAGATGTGACTTATTTCAGGATTTAAACTCTTCACCCCTACCCCATCAGAGCTGCTGTTACTTCAGTTGTTGACCTGTTCTAACTGAACGTTATTGGACCAACTTACTTAGGGGCAGATGCTCCATCACTTGACGTCTTTGACTCAAGGTCGGATGCCATTGCAAAAGACATGCTCTAGCTCTTCCAGAAGTCTTGATGCTGGGATTATTGGGTGAAATTCTGTGGCCTGTGCTAGGCAGGTGATCATAATATGCTTTAGGTACTTCTATGGCCTCATTACCCCAGTATCTGAGTGCCTCATAATCTTTTACGTATTTATCCTCCCAACACCCCTGGGAGGCAAGCGATGCTGTTATTCCCATTGTACAGATGGGGAACTGAGGCATGAGACACTAAGACCCAGATCCTCAAAGGTATTTAAATGCCTAACTCCCATTGACTTTACATCTGGGCATCTGATCTGATTTAAATGGGAGTTGGGTACCTAAATACCTTTGAGGAGCTGGGCCTAAGTAACTTGCCCAAGGTCACCCAAGAAATATGTGGTGGAATAGAGAGTTGAATGCAGCACCCTAACCACTGGGCCATCCCTTCTCTCCAGTGAGCCTTTAATGGTCCCTTCGGGCCATAAAACCTATTGCTCTGTTTCCAGACACAGACTTTCTGTGTGACTCTGCACAAGACATTTTCAGCCTCTCTGCATGGTGCTTTAATTTGCATGTGTGTAAAATAGGGGCTAACCCTTGCCTACCGTACATTGTTGTGAGGGGCAGTTCATCAATGTGTCTAGCAAGATCTCTGCTATATAAAGTGCTATAAGGGCTAAGGACAATTGGAGGCATAGAACATCCTGTGCAGTAAAAAGGAGAAAATGTGGCTGCGAGCAGAACTGATCAGAGGAACCAATCCATTGCGTGGAGAATCTTTTCCATGCACCAAACTGAAATATGTTTCATAGGCCAGCCAAGCTTGTCTGCAATGAAAGCTGGTGATGAGAAGAGGCCTGCCTAGGGGTGGATGGCAGTGCAATGAGGATGGTGGTTAATCAGGTTCCTTAGCTGTACTGCCCTCAAGGAATCACACTGTTTCCAACTTATTACCCAACCACTTCTCCAGTGGAAGGAGACAAAAAAGAGTCATCTTCCCCGCCTGTCCTACCACAGGTTCTCATCTCACTCCCGTGTGCAAGGATAATGGCCAGCTCAGTCCATTCCAGGTAAACGATTGGTGGGGAGCTAGAGAGAGCGAGGCAAATACCCTCTACCCCAGAGGGAGCCCTGGTGGTCAGAAGGCCAGAGCTCACCACTGACCCTAAAGTCATCGAGTCTCAGTGTTGGGAAGAAAAATGGCTGGCAGCTAAGATAAAAGGGATATAATGAAAATGTAAACGAAAAACTTTATACCAGGCATGGACTGACAGAGGGAAGATTGATATCCCATGATGCTTTGTCTTGATGAGACAATGAAAAATAACCACCACAGCAGCTGTGTCAATATCAGACTTGGTAATGCACCACTAGCTGTGGGTTTTTATTTAATCCGCTTTGCTTTAAGATGATAACGGTTGTTACTTTTCAGTGCCTGTCTGTCAGCGCCCCGGCATTGCAATATTCCTCCGCAGCTCTGCGAGTGGGTTTCATTTATTTTAAAATACCATTTCACACACTGCTGACTTTTAACAGTGTTCCATGTGAGTTTGTGAGATTGAATAGTGACAGAAACAACACTTTTTATGAGAATACAGAATATTAAAAACGGGGCACAATATACAGATGGCAGTTTTCACTACAGCTTGTTCCCCCCCCCCCCACGCCCCGCTTCTGCTACTCAGCTTTCCCACTGAATGCATTTGTAGTAACACCATAAATGTCACTTTCACTGACTGCCTTTTGGCATTTTATTTAAATGGCAATTCAGCTCTTGCTGCTGCTTGCTGCACTGAACTCACATTTGGCAGAAGCTCTGCTCCACAGTCCTCGTGCATTGACTGTGTTCTTCCTTGCCTAGGATCAGGGGAAAAAAATTGCAACCCAAGCCAAGAACCTGTGAGGGAAGAACCAGCAGTAGCCATCAATGTATGGTGCTTCCACTCAGTGAAATAATTTTCTCTCTGCTTGGCTTCCTTGTGATTCCCATCTTTCCAGATATGTCCAAAGGTGCGCATGGCTTTAAAGGCTCTGAGAGGCAAGACAATATTTGGAGCTGGGGACATTTGTTTTAGTTTCCTAGGCCTGTGTGTGTGACTTAAGATCATGCTGTTTGATTCAGTCCAGCTCCCACCATGTTCAATTGGTGAATGCTCTGCAGTGTTTGGATGCAGGTTGGGGGGATGCTGGTGAGGTGGGGAAGGGGTTTTCCCAGATGCATGACATAGGCATTGGGAACACCTCCTTTGACCAGTAGAAACTGTCAGAAGCCATGTTGGTAATGAAGAATCAGGGCATCCTCAGCCCTGACTCATGCCATATGACCAAGGCCAGGAAATAACTATCAGTCTCTTACCAGCACTGCTGCCTTTATTACAATGCACTGGGCAGAGATTTCAGCCTGCAGTGCCCCCTGAGCTCCCAAGATCTGTGTGATTTTGGCCAGGACCTGAGGCACCTATACTTACAAAAAGTGCTAAGGGGATCTTTGATGACCAGAAGTGGTCAGCACCTCAGGTTTACATCCCATTTGAAAGACTGTGCCCTCTAGTGCCATGCTGGGGCACTGGGTTCAGTAACGATAAAGAGAGCAGGGTGCCATCTGCCGAACTGAATTGCCACCACTGCTTCCTGAGCCTGGCTGGATTTTTCTCAGTGCATTGCTTGCAATGTCAGCTAAGATCTCAACTCATAGGCATTTAAAGAGGAGTAATGTGCCCTATATATTCAGACAGGGGAAAGAGTCTTATGCACCCCGGGCGGGGTCTTATTCCCAAACTCGAGATTTATATTGATTTCTTGACTCACTCTCCGAATCCTTAGCGTAGCAGAGCAGGTGGGGGTGTTCAGTGATCTCCTTTGGGAACTGATGTTGATTTCTCCAGATTTGTCAGCATTCCTGTTGACCCTGGGCCCGAGTCCCCAGTGTGCCACCAGGCTCATGGGCTGTTGAGGATGCTGCTTGAATCCTGTGGGATCATCCTATTGAGCAAGATACAGGGTTCATGTCTCCTGCTGTTTATCACATGTTTAGTGATAGCTAAGGCTGCATCAGGACACCAACTGCAAACCTTCAAAGCATGGAAATGAAAAGTGATGGGCAAAGTCTCCTGCTTTCCTTGCCAACCTTCCATTGCCTACAACACTGTCAATGACACACTCCGAAGGTTTTCCCCTCCCTCTCCAACACCGCCAGTGACACGCTCTGAAGGCTTTCCCCTCCCACTCCAACAGACACTGAAAAGTGATACGTACCTCAACTTTGTCAACCTCACACTTGAGTGCAGAACCTCAACAGCAACCTCAGATGCACTTGTCTGACTGGGACACAGTCAATGCGTTTGGGAAGGTAGCTTGCCTTAACACTGCGGAGGTCACTGTCGAATAACAATAACATGGCCTTTTCTCTGGGGACAAGGATGTGTGCAGAGACATATTATCCCCATCTAACACCAGGGTAATCTGAGACCCCAGGATGGTTAAGTGATTTGCCCAAAGCCACACAATGAATTAGCAACCGAGGTAGGAATACAGTTCAAGAATGCCACCTGATTTGCTTTAACTACTAGACCAATGTGTCTCCTATCTTGTAAGGTTTGATGGATTATTAGGATGATGTGATGGACCAGGTACACGTGATGGTATATTTATGATTTTACCACCATGTGTTTGGGATAGTGGTGAAACCATGAGCAAACACTGCAGACAATCTCAAATGAGTGCCGATTATAACACTGGTCTACAATTTTTGAGAAGTCGTCTGCTTCAGAGATAAAATGTGCTATTTATTATGTATTTTGATGTGCTGAATTCAAATATGACAATTAAAACAACTGATTTGGCTACTGTTTCTAAGATATTTAAGTTTTTACATTTTATGTCTATGTATATTGTGTAGATAGTAGAGTTTTAATCATAAATTGTAAACCTAGGTCTTTTCATGTGTTTATGGTTGCTTTACATGATAATATTTCACCTGTCCTGTTTATGTAACACTTTAAAAATCAGCAAAAGGGTTATCTAACTAAAATTTATTATGAAACAAAAGGCAAAAAACTATTATGTACATAGTTTAGTCCTATTCAGTGTCTACTTGCTTCTTGGCTTGTCTCTTGTATTCATTAAATGGAGCATCTCTTGTCACTGTCCAGCAATAGTCTGCAAGCATTGGTGGGCTCCATTTGCCCTGATAGCGTTTCTCCATTGTTGCAATGTCCTGCTGAAATCGCTCGCCATGCTCGTCGCTCACTGCTCCACAGTTCGGTGGAAAAAAATCTAGATGAGAGTGCAAAAAATGTATCTTTAGTGACATGTTGCAACCAAGGCTTTTGTATGCCTTGAGGAGGTTTTCCACCAACAACCTGTAGTTGTCTGCCTTGTTATTTCTGAGAAAATTTATTGCCACTAACTGGAAGGCTTTCCATGCTGTCTTTTCCTTGCCACGCAGTGCACGGTCAAATGCATCATCTCGAAGAAGTTCACGAATCTGAGGACCAACAAAGACACCTTCCTTTATCTTAGCTTCACTTAACCTGGGAAATTTTCCACGGAGGTACTTGAAAGCTGCTTGTGTTTTGTCAATGGCCTTGACAAAGTTCTTCATCAGACCCAGCCTGATGTGTAGGGGTGGTAACAAAATCTTCCTTGATTCAACAAGTGGTGGATGCTGAACACTTTTCCTCCCAGGCTCCAATCTTTCTTGATGTAGTGGGAATCTCTTGCACGACTATCCCATTCGCAGAGAAAACAGCAGTACTTTGTGTATCCAGTCTGCAGACCAAGCAAGAGAGCAACAACCTTCAAATCACCACAAAGCTGCCACTGATGTTGGTCATAGTTTATGCACCTCAAAAGTTGTTTCATGTTGTCATAGATTTCCTTCATATGGACTGCATGACCAACTGGAATTGATGGCAAAACATTGCCATTATGCAGTAAAACAGCTTTAAGACTCGTCTTCGATTGAATCAATGAACAGTCTCCACGCATCTGGATCATGAACGATGTTGAGGGCTGCCATCACACCATTGATGTTGTTGCAGGCTACAAGATCACCTTCCATGAAGAAGAATGGGACAAGATCCTTTTGACGGTCACGGAACATGGAAACCCTAACATCACCTGCCAGGAGATTCCACTGCTGTAGTCTGGAGCCCAACAGCTCTGCCTTACTCTTGGGTAGTTCCAAATCCCTGACAAGGTCATTCAGTTCACCTTGTGTTATGAGGTGTGGTTCAGAGGAGGAGGATGGGAGAAAATGTGGGTCCTGTGACATTGATGGTTCAGGACCAGAAGTTTCATCCTCTTCCTCTTCCTCGTCTGACTCAAGTGAGAATGATTCTGGTGCATCAGGAATCGGCAGCCCTTCTCCGTGGGGTAGCTGATGGAATGTTTGGATAATGCACAGTCCACTTTTTCTTCTTTGACACACCTTTCCCAACTGGAGGCACCATGCAGAAGTAACAATTGCTGGTATGATCTGTTGACTCTCTCCAAATCAAATCATTGGCACTGCAAAAGGCATAGATTTCCTTTTCCTGTTCAACCACTGGCAAAGATTTGTTGCACAAGTGTTGCAGCATATGTGTGGGGCCCACCTCTTGTCCTGATCTACAATTTTGCAGCCAAAATAAAGGTGATAGGCTTTCTTAACCATAGTGATTATACTGCGCTTTTGTGATGCAAAAGTCACTTCACCACAAACATAGCAGAAGTTATCTGCACTGTTCACACAAGTACGAGGCATCTCTGCTCACTTTGGCTAAACAGAAATGTGTCCCTTTGCAAAATCAAACACTGACAAATAAGAGAGCACGACACTGTATGATTTCTAGAGCTGATATAGGGCAATATGTTCAGCAGAGTGATGTAAGCTTCGTTATGAATGCATCATCCATGACTTCTAGGAATAACATGATGCAATTCATATCATGTATGACGCAATACCAGCTTCAGATTGCATCATTCATTGTTTTGCCTAAAAAGCAAGTACTGTCCAAACCCAGTCATAGATTTATTCATAGATCCAGTCAAAGATGTATTTAAGTCATTTCTGGTTTAAATTGAGATCCCTTCCCTTTATAACTCACGTATCCTCCGCTATTCCCAAGTCAAGGGTCGTCTATACTGACCCAATAGCATATCTTGAAAACTAGAGCCAATCAACAATTTTAAGCATAATTTTCGTTCTCAGTGACCCAGAATTAGTAAAGTTTGACTACATTTATTTCAGAAGCATTTTGGCTGTAGAGCAGTGTTACCTTTATACCAGAGCAGGCAGAACATTTTTCATGAAAATGTTTTTTGATGAAAAATGGCTTTTGAAAGGAAACACATTCTCACAAAAAATTTTGATTTCCTTCAATGTTTTTTCAGTGTTTTGGTTACAAATTTTTCGTTTCATTTTGGCGGTCAGTGTGTTGGGTTATTTTTTTCTCCTTCCTTTTTTACCACTGGAAGAGGTAAGAAAAAGGGGGAGAGAGAGGACAAACCTGAAAATTTCCTGCTTCAAATGAAAATGTTTGTTCCAGTTTGCTTAATCAGAAAATTGAAAAATTCAATGAAACATTTTAAACAAAATGAAACATTTTTGTTTTGTTTGAAAATTTTCACAGAAACTACTTACAGAAGTTTTGCATAAATGTACTTGATCTATGATCTAATTCACTGTAGTGAAATCAGTGCAGAAAATAGCTTTCTGACTGTTTCCCAGCTAAAATCCCTTTGCTGTGTTTCTTGTGCATGGGTGTATAAGTGAATGATAACGACATGCTTGTATGATCTATCTGAAGTAATTAATGTACCTTCAACCAGAGCCTTATTGAGTTTTTAATGCATGAGCAGGATGATACGGATCGTAATTAGCCTTAGTTATAGGAATACTGAAGCCACTTATAAATGCTGTGACCCCTACCGCAGTATTTCCAAAGAATGTTATTGTTCCCACTTCCCCTTTTCTCAGTGCCATCGTGTGCCAGAGAGTTTGCATGTTGTAGCAAAACATTAAGAGGTAACGAATGACACATCAGTCCAACAGTGCTACTCTTGGGTGATGGCTGTACGCAGAAAAGGTGGGGGAGCCACACTGAACTGTAGTATTACCTGCATTTCAGCTGCAAACGTGATCCCCAGAGAGATCTGTAATTCAGTTCCATATTAAGAACAAACTTATTGAAAAGAATAAGTGAGTTAATTAATGGCAGATCATGGAATCAAATAAATGACTCTTGGAGGTTCCTTCCAGCCCCACAAGTCCAGAACCCTGTTCTGAAGCAAGACCAAGTAAACCTAGACCCAGGGCCCGATTCAAAAGAGCTGCCTCTGAAACGCCGCCAAAGACAACGGCAGTGATTTAGCTGCTGCCAAAGATAGCAGCGGCAATTCGGCGGCAGCTCAATCGGTTGCTGCTGTTTCCAGTGGCACTTCAGCGGAGGGTCCTTCCTCGGCAGCCGTTGTCTTCCGTGGCCTTACTTTGAGGGGCCCCTCTTCTGGACACTGTGGGACCCTTTGAGGCGTGGGGCCCGATTCACGGGAATCGGGGGAATCGGCCTAAAACTGGCCCTGCCTAGACCATCCCTGACAGGTGTTTGTCCAATCTGTTCTTACAATCCTCCAATGATGGGGATTCCACAACTTCCTTTGGAAGCCTGTTCCAGATCTTAACTACCCATATAGTTATAAAGATTTTTTCCTAATATTTAATCTAAATCTCCCTGCTGCAGATTAACCCTTCTCCATGTCCACAGAAGGTCAGACAAGAACGTTGATCCCCATCCTCTCTCTAACAGCCCTTAACATATTTGAAGATAAGTTTCCCCTCCTCCCCCCCAAGTTCTTTTTTCTCAAGGCTAAACATGACCAGTCTTTTCAACCTTTCCTCATAGGTTGGATTTTCTAAGCCTTTTGCCATTTTTGTTGCTCTCCTCTGGACTCTCCCCAGCTTGTCCACATGCTTCCTAAAGCGTGGTGCCCAGAACTGGACACAGGACTCCAGCTGAGGCCTTACCAGTGCTGAGTAGATCGGGACAGTTATCGCCTTTTTCACAGCTGCATCACACTGTTGACTCATATTCAATTTGTGATCCACTATAACCCACAGATCCTTTACAGCAGTATGACCACCTAGCCAGTTGCTCCCTATGTTGTAATTGTGCATTTGTTTTCTTTCCTTCCTAAGTGCAGTACTTTGCACTTGTCTTTATTACATTTCATCATGTTGAATTCAGAACAATTCTCCAATTTGTCAAGGTCATTTTGAATTCTAATCTTGTCCTCTAATCTTGCAACCCTTCTCTGCTTGTTGTTATCGGCATATTTTTTAAGCATTATTTCCACTTCATTATCTGAGTCATTAATGAAAATATTGAATAGTGCCAGACCCAGGGCTGACCCTTGCAGGACCTCACTAGATACTCCCAGATAACTCCCCCCTGTCCCTCCTTTGGCCATGACAACAAAACTGTATACGAATGTAATGGAGAAACCCACTCATAATGGGTCTATTATTAAGGATGGCTGAATTATAGTGACATGGGAATCACAGGCCCAACCCATGTCTTTACTGCACATCTCAGGAAAATATATCTTTCTAATGACAAATGGCATGACAGTGGCACTCAGATTGTGATTCACGGAGCCTTTCCTGATAGTTCATCGAATGAAATCTTTGGAGAAGCAAGAATTGGTGTTCCAGAGGGAAGGGAGTCCTTGAGAGAACCTTTGTGATGAAATGAATCACAAAATAAAATGAAGGGAGAATCAGAGTGCTCGGAGGAGTCTGATGTCTAATCATTTATACATTCAGATCTAGAGCTGTGTGAATAATAGATTTTATTTTGGTTCACTGGCAATTCAGAAAAATTGGGGAAAAATCATTTTGGGCGAACCAGAAATGAAAAATCTCTATATTTTTGGTAAATTGAAAAGTGAAAAAACAACACAAAGTTTTGGGTTGAACTAAACATTTAGTTTTGACAAAATCAAAATGTTTCATTTCAATGCTGATCATTTTTGATAGCTAAAAATCTTTTTAAAGGAAATTTAGAAATGCAAAGTTGTTTTAAACTGAAAAATTAAGGTTTAGTTTTCAAGATGTTGAAACAAAACATGTTTAATTTTTTGGAATTAAAACAAATTTTCTTTTGACCAAAACAATTTGGGGAAACTGACAGGAATCCCAAAATGTTTTGGTGGTGTTGCCAAATCCACATTTTTTTTTTTGCCAAAAAACAGTGTTGGGTCCCAAAATTTTCACGTGCTCTGTTCAGAATCTCCAGAGGATATGGTTATAGTAAAACTCACCAGATGGAAGAGTGACACACAGTTTTATAAGTTCTTTTTTTTAATCACGTGAAAACACTGTTCAGTCTTTGCAGAAGTGCTGTATTGTTAGTTTTTTGATATGATTATTTTTTGGGTGTATATGTGGGGGAGGAGTTGCAAGCAGCAAAGGAGTTCACTCTGCCTTAATCTCTCTAAGGTTACATCTACACTATGAGCTAGTGGTGTGATTCCCAGATGCTGTACATGCACTCATGCTAGCTCAATGAGAGCTAGTACTGGTACAAATAGAACTATATCAATGGTAGCACCATCAGCAGCAGTGGCAGCACAGTTTAGCCATGGAGTTCAGTCCGTTTTGTACTCCCATGCTGCTGCAGCCCATGCTACTGTGGCTACACTACTATTTATACTCATGCTAGCTCTCATCATGCTACTGCAAGGATGTCTATATGAGCTGAGAATCATACCCCTAGCTTGTAGTATAGATGCAGCCTAACTAGAATAAATTCTTAGGATAGAGTTGCTCTCTGGGAATCAGATGTTAGTAGGTGGGCTGAGATACCTGATGGGGGAAGGGGAGGGCTTGTCTGCATGCAGTTTGTGACCATCTCTGTTCCAGGACCTTGTATATAGTGTAAAATAAATACTCAGAACATACCCAGGCTCCACATCACTGATTTCCTTGCCAACGAGGAGCTGATCTGTGAGGCCCCAGGTGCCTGCCACCCTTCAGCAGAGGGCCAACAATATTAATATTATTAATAATAATTTGCTTATTGTAGGGCCCATCACGTGCTAGGCACTTTCCAAACATTCCCAAAAATCGGGTCCTTGCCCCCAATGGGCCCACAACTTAAGGAGAGACAGAAAAGGAGGCAGAGGTCAGAGGAAGGGGAACAATAGGTGGTTGATAAACTCAATTCATTGTAGGCAGCATGGCAGAAGTGGGATCTTTAAGGAGGGCTTAAATGTGGCCATGTCAGGGGACTTGTAGATGAGTTCAGGGAGGCTGTTCCGTGCCTAGGGGGCCATGCGGAAGAAGGCAGAGAGGTCATAACCAGGTGGATGAGGCTGGGAACAGAGAGGAGGCAATGGAGGTAGGAAGTGAAGCATGACAGGGAAGGGTAGGAAGGGACCAACGTATCTGTAGAGTGGTGCAGGTAGTGAGAAACAGCTGAAATCTGACGTGATGGCAGGTGGGGAGCCTGGCATTCAAAGAGGGGAGTGACATGATGCAATTGATAGGCAAGGATGATGAGGTAGGTTAGCAGATGGAGTGAAGTGAGGAGGGCGACCCATGTGGTGGGGAGGCCAGAGGGGAGTGGGCTATACAGAGGACAGTTTGACTTTGGGGATGGAAAGAAAAGGGTGGATTTGCTCCTATGGCACCTTCACTGGCAAATCTCCCTCTCTGCATTATTATGGCAGCTGATAACTAAGGGTTTGCTGTTCTTAGGCCATTATATAATATTTGAAAGCCAGGTGCCAGCTAAGATAAGAAAGCCACAGAATAGATCCCATCCTCCCTCTTGCTGTCATGAAAGGGGGTTGCTGACCTCCTATGACTCTTATTCGCCAACGGTAATTGCCCACACTGCAGGCGTCACAAGCCTATGCACACAGCCATGGGATATTTAACAGAAGTGAAAGGGCCAATCCAGTGTTCTGTATGGACAGATGATCTACCACTGAGAACCCCTGACCTGGATACAGTCCCCTTTGTTCCATTGGCTCATCTCAACCAAGAAGGATTCAGTATGCAAATTAGCTGGAGAGGCTGTATGATGATTGGCTACCTCTGCCACAATGACCATTTAAAAATGACCTGAACTTTTGATCTGTCCCTAACTGCAAGCAGAACAATTAGATGCAACAATCATTCCTAATTTAGCCTAATTGCAGCCTACTTTCTTCAGCTGTAGCATGCTGTCAAGTTGTCAGTAACATATAACTACTTGGAAGGTTTGAAGAGTCTGTGGTATTCTCTGGAGCCAAAAAAGTGGGACAACAAATGCTAAATTAAAACAGAAATGGTGACTTTTAAATATTTATGTAGGAAAAGGGAAAAGTATTTCATCCAGGAAATGACCTAGAAAACTCAATTGTCCTTGCGAGAGTTGTGCCAAAGGTGAAAGCTAAATTCAGGAATTAACCCGTGAAATAGAGCTTTAAGTGGAAATCTCGACACAAGCCTAACTATGAAATTGCTAACAGTGCTGAAAGGAAGCATGACCCAGTGAGAGGAAGGATGGGCCAGTGGTTAGGGTGTCATCCTAGACTTGTGTTGTGTTTTCCCTGTTGTTTTGCTCAGCCTTAGTCGCTTCCCCCCCTAACAAACGGATGGAGTGACTGAGTTAATGTGAGCATCGTCCCCAGGGATGAACCTTGTGGCATCACCATAAGGTCTCAGAATGTCACACAGAGCCTTATCAGTGGCCAATCACATGGCGCAAAGGGCAGGCTGTTGTCTTTTTGGGCCTGAGTGGAGTTGTGCAGCACTGCTCCCATTAAAGTCAATGGGTAAAACGCTCATTGACTTTGATGGGGGAAAATTTTAGCCTGATGCTGTGATTTTGCTTAATATAATTTTCCATGGAAGAAAGTTCCAATCCAGTTATTGCTGAATCTGCACTTAACCATCCAATGACACATCGGACAAGTTGCACAGGGTCAGTCATTACTGTTGATGGGAAAAATGACCCCACATCCAGAACTTTAGCTTTGTCTGCTTCCCAGGTTCTGAGCTTGTATTGCAGATAGCAGTGCTAGTTTCCTTTGGGGAGCACTAAAAACAGAACCATGGGAATCTCTGCTCCTTCCCTCTTCTCTTGCTGCAATAGTGTTGTTCTTATTATTGATTATACTAATACAGTAAAGCTCAGAAACTCTTTCTTGACAGTTACAGTTTTAGAGGTCATCAAGCACGCAGATGAACAATTCTTTGTCTAAGTTAATGTCTAATGTTTCACATGAAACTATCCTTACTGCTATAGAGAACCTGATTCCTTTGAGTCTAAATTAGATCCAATGTCTGTTAAAACAGTATTTTAGGAGAAATATGCTGTATCTGATCAGGAAAATTTTTTTTGGTAAGAAGATCAAGGAGACACAGATACAAAATGACAGCACTATATCTTTGTCAGGGGATCTACGAAAGGATAACATAGTGGTACATGGAAAACCTGAGATGATGGACGTTATATGAAAACAAATACAAAAATGTTCAGCATTCTAGATTTCTTAGAGGGTGACTACTTATTCAATGTCTTCTTGTTAAGTTCATTAGCTTAATTCCATCCTCCACTCAATATTTTAATATATTTTAAATTTCTTCTTACATTTTTTCTAATTCTAAATGTTCTCCTATGTTTGAAAATATTTAGTAGGACAGCTTTAGTTATCTTGGCATCAAATTTTGATAGAGAGCTGAGTATTAATGTAATTTGGAGGATGTATTTCAGAGATTTTTCCATGACACTCATCCCAGATATAGAAAAAATTTGACTCAACATCTTTAGTTTGGTTCTTTGTTTTCAGATGTCTATCATGTTCCCAGGCAAATGAAGGTTAATTACAGATCAGGAATGTTTTTGTTTTTTTTCAACTTTGATGCTGAGAGTTTTAGGTACAATTTTCAAAAGTGATCCTGCACCATTAAAGTCAGTGAGAGTGTTGGCATTAATTTCAATGGGACGCAAGTCACTTAGGTCCAGATCCTCAAAGGTATTAAGGTGCCTAATTAGGCCTTTGAGGATCTTGGCCATAGATGATTTGAAAGATTTTGCCCTTGTTAACACAGCAATGTCCCAATCCTGCCAGTGAACCCCTCTATGGAATCCCATGGAAGTCAATGGAACTCTGCAGGAGAGCAAGGATTTAGCTGCTTGCAGCCAATCACAGAATCAGGGCCTTCAGCAATAAGACACTTAAACTTAGAAGATGACTTTTAGATGATGGTGATTTGGTGTCTTGCTGCTTCTTGAATATGAATGTTTTTTTTGGTCAGACTGATTATGTGCAAATTATGTGTGTTTATCTGCCAAATGCAACAGTTTGTGCTTTCTACCCGTACTCATTGCTGCTGTGAATGTGTATTTTTTCTCTTTTTTTAAAAATTGCATTTATAGACTTGTCTATTCTGTTCCTTGTCTAACTTTTTCTTTGTTAAACCTTGGTGTTTCATTCCTTTGTTACATGTTAAAGCATCAATAAAAAGATAACTTTGAAAAAGGTTGGGGAAAAGATGTTAAATGTCCTAAAGTTTCCTAATTGTACTTAAATCCTTCTGTGTCTGTCTCAAATGATCCGGTGACTAAATAATTTCTTCTGCCACTTCTCTTCATAAAGGTTAGGTTATCTAGTCTGAAAACAAAAACCATGTCATAAGACTTAGGTATCCAATCACAATAGCCAGTTCTGAATAGAAATATATTTTGTTAAAAGCCAGCTTCATTTCTTCAGACAAGCAGGTCATCACATTCAACCCATTCTTAAATTGTCCAAAGTTTCAGCCAATGGCCTTTTTGTTGTTGTTTATTGTGGCTGTTGCTAAAAACCAAAAATTTTCTGTTTTGGGGTTTTCAGTGTTTGGACATTTCCTGTGGAAATTTCTGTTTTAACTAAATAAACCATTTTTCTAATGAAAAAAAAAAAGGGGGTTGAACAAAGTTTCAACAAGCTTTAGTGCCTAAAAGCAGCATTGCCAGCCCTAAGTGTTCAAAAATCATGAGTCAGGCCCCCCAAATCATGAGAGAGGCTTATAATCATAAGCTTTTAAAAATAATCCGTTTGGGGCTCTTTTTTATTTGCCTTCTGTCTCAAGCTTTTCTTTAAAATCATGAGCGCTAGAAACTTGCTTTAAAAAAAACAACTAAGATTCTCATAATGACTCCAGGAGCTGGAACTTCAAGAAAAGCACTATAAACATTGCGAGAGTTGGCAATAATTGCATTAGGCCCCTAAATATCTGGTCTGATTTTCAAAACTGCTAAGCACTCAGCAGTTCCCTTTGCTCCAGGAATGTCTGTGAATCTGGCAAACAGAAAGGCACTGCTGTAGGACTTGTAGATATGGTGACTGCAAAACAAATGGCTTCAAATAGGTAAGGATGGCTAAATGTTAATGACAATAATATCCTTCAATATAGCACTGTAATGCAATGTTATGCCAAGAAAAATCTAGTAAGCATGGAAGCTTGTGATGACCCTAGCCATCATGTTGATATTGAGCTAGAATCTTTAAATTGAGTACTCTCCTACTTTATGGGCTGTTGAGTACAGCAGAAAGTAATCCTAAATTTAAATATTGAACTTTGACCTTACAGTTAGAGGTCACTCAAAGTCCATCAATTTGTCCTTTGGGATTTCAACTGTTCAAGTGCCCTTTTGATGTAGAATCTTGACATTTGGTACACATGTTTGTTATGGGCTGCTGTGAACAGGCAATACTAGGGCTAAACTTTGACCTTTCAATCAGAAGTCAACAAAAAGTCATCCTTTGTTTTTATCCATTTGGAACCATTCAAGTGCACGTTTGAGCTACAGCCTTGAGCTTTGTAAAACTCATTCATTATGGATGCTGATTATGGGGGAGAAGCCCCAGATTTGACATTTCTATCAAGAGAGGTTATCAGTTGAACAGTTAGGGAGAGTTAAGATAATTTCTTCTGTAAGGCGGTCATATAGGCCGCGAGGCCTCCCAGCTGAGAAGGTAACATCATCTGAGGTCTCTAATTTTACCTATTTGAAAGCAATTGAATCTATTGACTGCATGAGATTTGTCTCTAGGCTGTTTGCTTGTCCATATGTCCATAAGAGTGAATCTAGCCCTGTAAGTGTGTTTCTCTGATAACCTGTTGCACCAATACGTTATTGTCCAGTGCTGTATTTGTCTTCAAAGGAAACAAAAATCCTGTTCAATGTATAGTATGTGGATACTAAGAAAAATACTAATACAACACCTTAGAGTAAAGAGAATGTTAAAAAGTCTAAGTATCAATGCCTGTGCACCCGTAACTCAATGGATTCATCTGAGGACTAGATCTAAATCAATAAAAATACATTAAATTGAGGTGAGAATAAAATTAGTGTAAGTAAGCATGGAAGAAAATGCTACACAGTCTATAGGAAATTAAAGTAATGCTGTTATATTGTATTATCTGAGAAATAGTACGGGATCGAATAGTGAAAGATTCTCCTATGAAACATCTGCCCCTAGAGGCAGGGTTAAGGTTAATTTCAATGGAAATGAGGGGCCTAAATGCCTTTGTGGATCTGGGCCAAAGATTCTACAGGGACCCATGTGGAGGGGATTTGGAAGGAAAAGGAGCTGACCCAGTTAAGCTACTTCAGGAGCAGAGCCACTTGTTCTGGGGAAGCTTAGGAGCTCAGCCATTCTGGTGCCTCCTCCAGCAGAGCAGACTCTAATGTGCACGGAGCTGGGCTCCCTCCCATGCAGCGTGAGAGGGGAGCCAGAATGAAGCTGGAATGGATGGTGGGGAGCTCTGGGGTGGAGCTTCCTGTCATGCTTTATTTCTGTACAGCTTATGGTCTCCACTCCACTGAAGCTAATGCCTGGCATTGTTCCTAAAGCTCCAGGAGCAGAGCTCTGCTCTTGTGGTCTTTAGGAAGTCTGCAAGAGCTTCCCTCTGTGTATGTTATCTTGGGTTTGCCGGCCATGCTGGGGCATAGGTTGCTCCCTGTGGAGCTAAGTTAGCTAGGCCTACACATGCAGGACATTGTTCCTTAGGCCATGTGCTTACTGAGGGTACATTTACACTACCCGCCGGATTGGCGGGTAGCGATTGATCCCCGATTGCTCTCCTGTCGACTGCTGAACTCCAGCTCGGCGAGAGGTGGAAGCGAAGTCGACGGGGGAGTGGCGGCCGTCAATCCCGCGCTGCGAGGACGCAAAGTAAGTGATTCTAAGTCGATCTAAGATACGTTGACTTCAGCTACGAGAATAGCGTAACTGAAGTCAACGTATATTCTTGTAGCTGAAGTTGCGTATCTTAGATCGATTGGGTTGGGGGGAGGGGGGAAGGGGCTAGTGTAGACCAGGCCTGAGCGTAGCAAAACAATCTGCTGCACATGCTCAGTGTTGCCCTATGGAGGTAATGCTTGCTTATGTTAAATGGATATGTGCTGAAATGTAAATAGAGAGTAGGTTTGGGGCCTAAATTTGGGTTTGATGATAATAAGGCCTTATAAAACATGAGTGAAGTGAATTGAGACAATTCAGAGGCAAGTTAGAGATAAGTTAGGATAGAACCCCAGCTCACGTGGTGAACGTGTTTTGGTTTTAAGTGGTTTTAGCAAGCATTGCAGGAGAATTTCTGGATTTTGCATTAACACAAATGATAATTAGAATGGTGTTTCCTCTTAATAGCCAATAACAAAGCAGAAGATGTTTGAGTTTTGGGGTACAGAAGATTAAATATAGTACCAGAAATATAGGTATGGCAAAAGGTAGGCTTAATGGTGAGGGGTAGTGTTATAATTGATTATGAAAAAGTAGTGTGCTGTTCATTCACCATCAAGGTACTGTTAGAGAGAGAACTATATACCCATTCTTCTCACCCAGGGACTGATCACCCCTGTAAACACATTTAAGCTTGGAATGTGAGTATAATACAGTGTATGGTCATAGCTGTAATGCCTGTTTGCTTTAACTAATTATTTTAAATAAAGTCTTTAATTCTATCACTCATGTCATTCGCAGTCCTCCACTGAATTAAATTATCCGTAACCACCGTGGAGGCTTTAACCTTAAAGAGTTTGGTTTGGTTCTGTTCCTTATTTTTAAGCTGTTAATTGGGAACACAAATCAAGGTTACATCAGTAGGGGGATGTTGAAGTACTCATAGCTTGGTCAAATCCAAACCAACTTTGGACACAGATATGTGTATGTACTGAAAGTATGACTCTATGCACGTGAAATCACAATGTGTGTGCGTGTATATGTGCAGACACCTATGTGTGTGTGCATTTTGTGATACTCTCCCCTGAGGGAAATCTTTTGCATTTAAACCGTACGATCATTTCTTTACAGTAACTATTGCAGATGTAACCTGGTTAGTTTGTACCCACACAAGTGACACGTACAAGGTCACACTTTGCTGTCAGTTTTAATGCATTATGATGATGATTAATTTATACAATTTGTTTAGTTAAATTGTATTGAGCTCTATACCTTTCCCTGGTGCTGTACAGAGATGAAACAAATGCAAGAAACATGGCCCCTGATTTCAGCCAAGTTACTCCAAATTTACACCAATGTAACTAAGAGCAGAATTTGCCCCCATGGCTCCCAAACACTATAAGAGCTATTTAGAGAGGAAGCATAGCTGCTAAAATGCTATTTCATTCCCCATGTGCTGCTGATGCAGTGCCTTTCACCTACACTAAATTCATTTAGGAGCCATAACTCAGGCAAGAGTCCTATTGAGTTAATTGGTCTTAGTCTCAGTTAAGGCCTTCCAGGATTGGGCTCTTAGAGAATAGACGTTAAGGAATTAATTTGAAGAGTCCCACAAGCAGGAATTTGGAAACTGATAGCATAAAAGGAGCCACCTGCAGGTCTGATTGCTGCTTAGGAGCCACAGGGCCCTGATTATTAGTTAGAAGAGACAGCCCCTGAACCAGCCAGTCTGAATTTCACATAAGGCCTGGGTTGAGAAAGGAGTGTTGCTCTAAGTAAATTGTCAGCTGCCTTTCTATGTGTCCTCCCCTCACTCATGCTTTCTCCTCCCTGACATATCAGTGATGTTTATTAAGAGATGACAAGTCTATCAGGCCTCATAAGCAGCCTTTCACAAGGAGGAGATCTTACATCCAGAGAGCATCATCAATCTTGTCCCGGCTCTGCTCTTCTGAGCAGCTGATAGTGAAAAGGCTCCATTTCTCCCCACACATCCTTTCTCCCTCCCTCCCCCAGTACTGTGCAGCTCAGCAGGAGATGGCAAAAGAAGAGATTGTATTTGCATAAAGTATTCCTGGTAAAAAAATGGAAGCAGCAGGGAGGCATGCCGGCTTCCTCTTAAACACACTGAAGTGCCAGGAATGGACCTCTTGGGTCTGTGGGCATATACAGATTACATTTTTAGACACAGCTCTTGCAACTAGCTCCATCAGGGCACAACCCTACATCTCTATGGAGCCCCACTGGCTACACCACTCACTGCAGAATCAGGACCCAAGAGAGCCACTCGGCTTTAATGTGATCTTCACAATCAGGACTGGCTCCAGGCCAGGGCGGCTCTAGGAATTGCGCCGCCCCAAGCAGGGCGGCACGCCGCGGGGGGCGCTCTGGCGGTCGCCGGTCCCGCGGCTCCGGTGGACCTTCCGCAGGCACGCCGCCCCAAGCACGCGCTTTGCGCGCTGGGGTCTGGAGCCGGCCCTGCTCCAGGCACCAGCATTCCAAGCAGGTGCTTGGGGCGGCAATCTGCAAGGGGCAGCAGTCCGTATGTTTTTGCCCCCAAGCAGCGCGCTGAATTGCCACCACGGATGGCGGGGGCAGTCCATGTGCCGTTAGGGCGGCACACGCGTTTCCATGGCGGCGGCAGTTCGGCGGCAGCTTCTATGTTCAGCTATTGGCGGCGGTGCAGCTTCTGTCTTCCGGCTGAAGACAGAAGCTGTCGCCAAATTGCTGCCACCGTGGAAACGCGCATGCCGCCCGAATGGCACACGGACTGCCCCCGCCGCCCACGGTGGCAATTCGGCGCGCTGCTTGGGGCGGCAAAAACAGTAGAGCCGGCCCTGCTCACAATCACTGATTTTTTCCTCACAGCCCTCTGTGAGATAAGGGAGTGTTATCCTTGTTTTACAGGGCGGGATTGTGACACAGGGAGGTTACGTGACTTGCCCTTAGTCACACTGGTTGCTTGTCTCAGAGCTGGGATTGAACCCAAGTCGCCTGCCTCCCAGTGCTTTAACCACACAGCCACCCTTACTTGCTTGCACTCTGCAATGCCTTTTGTCTGTGTAAGCCAGATAGTTTCCCAGTTCTGTGGTGCAGCCTGGGCCCAGTTTGCTCACTCTGCTGGTCTTGGAAGAGTGAGATGCTCCTGTTCTTCCTTTTTATACCTCTCTTCTAATGAGTCCCTACGTAACCCCTTTGCTGCCTATCTTAGTGCAGCATGTAAACTGCCCACCCAAAGCTCTGTACATTCTGGATCTGTGCAATTCCTCAACTCACCTCCTGCCCCCAAGACACTTCTCAGCTGCAAGGCTAGCAAAAAAACCAAACCATGTGGAGTTTGTAGTGTGGCTCTATGCAGTGCAAAGAGAATAGACTGGTCAGAGATTTCCCCCGGGGCATCCCTTCAGTGGGGGGAGGGGAGCGCTGAACAGCATAAAGCTCCCATGTGCATGCTTGCTTGCTTGAAGTTTACAGCCTGGTCTCTTTGGGGGCTGTGTGCTGAGCCTAGTGGCCTGCTAGGCAAGGCTGAGAGCTTCCTAAGGAGGCTCTAGAGTAGCCTGCCGTTCTTTGATCCCTAAGCTGCTCAGGATCTCTTGACAAGGGAGCGGGCTAACTCAGGGAGAACAGGGGGTTAAAAAGCCAGCTCCTGGGAGCATTCTGTGAAATGCCTCCAGTTCCACTCACAAATCCAGTTGGACTGACAACACTGCAGGGTCTTAATGTGTGGACAAAAGATGATGTCATTCAGAGGAGGGATTTAGGAACTGGAGAACCTTCTGTGAAAGAAGGAGCCTATCCACAAAGGTGGGGCTCCCCCTAAACCAAAACGGAACTGGATTGCTGGCATATAACAGTAAAACGGTTGCGGAGTAGTTTTCAAACTAAGGGCTGGGGGGAAGCTGACAGACGCAGAGGAGCGCAGGGTTCGGACAGACATCCCTTGGGAGGATTTATTGAAGGGCACGCTCTATATCCTAGTAAAAAGGAGAGGACAGAAGTTGATGGAGGAGGTTTTGGAACAAATTGATAAATTAAACAGTAACAAGTCACCAGGACCAGATGGTATTCACCCGAGTTCTGAAGGAACTCAAATATGAAATTGCAGAACTACTAACTGTGGTATGTAAACTATCACTTAAATCAGCCTCACCAATCAACTAGAATTATTTGAAGGTGTCAGCAAGCATGTGGATAAGGGTAATTCAGTGGATATAGTGTACTTGGATTATCAGAAAGTCTTTGACAAGGTCCTTTGCCAAAGGCTCTTAAGCAAAGTGAGCTGTCATGGGATAAGAGGGAAGGTCCTCTCGTGGCCCAGTAACTGGTTAAAAGATAGGAAACAAAGAGTAGGAATAAATGGTTGGTTTTCACAGTGAAGAGAGGTAAATAGTGGGATCCCCCAAGGATCTGTGTGGGGACCAGTGCTGTTCAACATATTAGTAACTTATCTGGAAAAAAGAGTAAACAGTGAGGTCACAAAGTTTTCAAAGCAGACTGCAAAGAGTTACGAAGGGATCTTACAAAACTGGGTGACTGGGCAACAAAATGGCAGATGAAATTGAAGGTTGATAAATGCAACATAATGAACATTGGAAAACATAATCCCAATATACATATAAAATGGTGGGATCTAAATTAGCTGTTACCCATTCAAAAAAGAGATCTTGGAGTCATTGTGGATAGTTCATGGAAAACACCCGCTAAAAAGCTAACAGGAACCTTAGGAAAGGAATTGAAAATAAGACAATAAATGTAATGACAGTATGTAAATCCATGTTACTCCCACACCTTGAATACTGCATGCAATTCTGGTCACCCCATCTCAAAAATGATATATTAGAATTGGAAAAAGTAAAGCAAAGGTCAACAAAAATTATTAGGGGTATGGAACAGCTTCCTTATGAGGAGAGATTAAAAAGACTGGGCCTGTTCAGTTTAGGATAGAGGTCTCTAAAATCAAGAATGGTGTGGAGAACATGAATGAGGAAGTGGTATTTACCCCTTCATATAACACAAGAACCAGGGAGTCACTCAATGAAATTAATAGGCAGCAGGTCTAAAACAAACATAAGTCAATAACTTCTTCACACAATGCATAGTTAATCTGTGGAACTCATTGCCAGGAGATGTTGTGAAGGATAAAAATATTGCTGGGTTCAAAAAATAATTAGATAAGTTCCTGCAGGATAGGTCCATCAGTGGTTATTAGTCTGAATGATCAGGGACACGACCCCATGCTGTAGGTGTCTCTAAGCCTGTGACTGCTAGAAGCTGGGACTGAATGGTAGGGGATGGAACACTTTTTGATAATTGTCCGGTTCTGTTCATTCTCTCTGAAGCATCTCATCCCAGCCACTATTGGAAGACAGGATATTGAACTAGAGGGACCATTGGTCTGACCCAGTATGGCTGTTCTTATGTTCTAAAAGGTAGCTCTGCTGTCTCCCATGCCTGCTCTGCTTTGCCACCACCTCTGATGGAGCAATGCCACCTGGTAAAGGTATGAGAGAGGGCATATTGGGAATGGGGAGGGGCATGTCAGGGGAGATCAGGGAGTGTGGTCTCCGCTGCACTTGATGTGCTATGAGAAAAGGCTCTTGTGCCAGTGGTGTAAGTTAGGGCTGGGTGCCAGGACAGGGTGGTTCTCAGTCAGCTGTAGCCAGCTCCCTGCCCCCTACCCAGGGGCGGCTCCAGGCACCAGCACACCAAGTGCGTGCCTGGGGTGGCAAGCCATGGGGGGCGCTCTGCTGGTCGTCGCGAGGGCAGCAGGCAGGTTGCCTTTGGCGGCATGCCTGTGAAGGGTCCGCTGGTCCCGTGGCTTCGGCGGACCTCCTGCAGGCGTGCCGCCGAATCCGCGGGACCGGGGACCTCCCACAGGCAAGCCGCTGAAGGCAGCCTGCCTGCCGTGCTTGGGGCGGCAAAATACCTAGAGCCGCCCCTGCCCCTACCTCCTCTCCATGACACCCAAGCGCATGTCAGTCATGTGAAGGGCATCATTAAGGCTGGTTGAAAATTGTCTGAGCCATTTTTGGTGTAAATTGGGATTTGGGCCAAACACAAATGTTTGCAGAAAGTGTCTGCTTTTCTGGGTGAGTTCTGATTTTTCACCAGAAAACTGACACCTTCCCTCCCCACCCCACCAATTTAAAACATTTTGACCCAAACCTGAAATTTTCTCAGTTTTTCAGTCATTTTTATCATAAAGTTGATATCTTTTGTGGGGAAGGGGACCCAAAACATTTTCCAAGCAGCTCTAGTCATCTCAAGATTTTTATATATATATATATATACACACACACACCCCTCTTCTTATTCTGACATGTGGAAATATGATTTCTTTTAGATATTTTAATGTTTTGTAGTGCGATTTTTAAATGGCAATTTTGATGGATGCCATAGAAATAGACTAAATAAATCAATACACTTGTGGGTGCTTGAAAGGAGGAGAAGCTTCTAGAAGTAATTAGGAGGGAGATTCTGGAATAGCCTGGCAATCAGAGGAGTCGGGGAAAACAGCCTACCTAGTTTTAGTGGGGAGCTTGATAAGTTTATGAAGGGGATTGTGTGATGGGGATGCCAGTGATAGCAGGGGACTGGATTGATGACTCAGGAGTCCTGTGTTTGTATGTGTACACACACACTTGTAATGGGATGTTTACCTCATCTTGGCTCTGAAAGAGTTAGCTGGAGCTGGCGAGCTCAATTAGGGCACCTAGTTGCACCTGGAAAATGAGCCAGGCTCAATCAAAGCTTAGTCCCAGCTGGGGGTAGGAGCAGGGTGGTTACAATGAAGAGAGGAAGTCCGGAGCAGAAAGGGCTGTGGGAAGATAGGTGTGACGGAGTGGGAATGTTCTTGATGTGTTATGTGAATGCTGAGTGGGGAGTATTAACCTGGGAAGGTTGCAGGGGAGTTGGGACTGGGGAAGGGAGCATACCTGAGCATGTAACCTGAGAACCCAGGAGCGAGGTTGAAGGCCAAGTAACACCTCTGCCCAGGAAAAATGGACAAAGGACACAAAGGCTGGGGGAGGAGCCGGGGGGAGGCTGAGTGAGAGGCTGGAGGAAGTTTCAGTTTGGAGCTGGCTGGGAAATGGAGAGGGGTGCCCCGACGGGGCTTGGGCTTCCCAACGGGGCTGTGGCCTCCCTGGGGCCCCCAGATGGACCTAACTAAAGGGGGTCCTGTTGTCTGTACTGGCAAGACCTGTTTTGGACTGTGTTCCTGTTGTCTAAATAAACTTTCTGTTTTACTGGCTGGCGGAGAGTCATGGTGAATCGCAGGAATCCGGGGGTGCTGGGCCTAGTCTCCCCCCACACTCCGTGACATAGGAAAGGAGTTCTGCTGTCCTGCCCTTAGCAGTAGGGCGTGGGGAGGCCAGTGGGGCCAAAGAAGGAGAATTGGTTTTTTGATCATCTCCTGAGAAGAAGCAGTGGTGAAGGGTCAGGAGAGACATGGGGCAGCCCCAGGGGTGGAGCAAGCTGTGGTGGTGTGCCCTGATCAAAGGGGAGGATCTGGACTCCTAGGGGGCGCTCTCTAGGAGGTATTCAGTTGAGGGATAGAGCAGGAGTAACTGGAGAGGGTGAAAGGGCCTACATCAGGAGGGCAGAAGTTGGTGTGTTTCTATTTTTGGTTGTGGAGGAAAGCCAAGCCCTGAAAAGAGGCAGACCCCATGGCAAGGCAAGGGCAGCTGTCAGTGAGGATCCTGTATGATGACAGCCTGCTATTCCATACCCAGCCATAAGGGGGCTTGCCATCAGTAAATCCACTTCTCTACAACACTGTCTGAAGTATTTTTATATGACCAAGAAATATTTGACTGTAACTATTGCAGAGTGTGACTCCCCTTTGGCCTGCACTTTGGCCAGCAGTTGACATGCACTTTGTACAATCAGAATCGTCATGTTTGAAACCCAATTTACACTGGTTGAAATGACGACTGTGTAAGGTGCTAGGCAATTAGATTCACCCAGGTTAACAAAAACATACCTATGCATGGAAAACAAACTTGATAATAGCAACTAGGGCTTGAGGATGGACTTCACTGAATGTGAGTCCTAGGCATGTTTTGTTAGACAAATACATTTGTAATTGGAAGGCTCCAAATCTGGGAGATTCAGCATCCTGTCTCCGAAACACTCTGTCAGATTGGGTAGTAACCGCAGTTTGATAGTTCACACAATTTATTGAGGCATACAAATCATTCTCTGGAATAATTTCAACATTGTGGTGGATCAATACATCAAAAGGCCAAGTTTTTAATTTTTTTTCCTGAAAAATTTCTTTTGTCAAAATGGTGACTGTTTAGCGGGTGTATTTAATGTCAGAATTCCATCCTGACTTGTGATGTATTATTTAAAGATAAGTCAACAAGAGACCTCTTTATAATCAGCCTGCAATGGCTCTTCCCACTGTGATAATGGTAAGGTATATATCTGTGGGTGGAGGAGTAGAAGGTATGTAACACTAGGTGGCTTAGCTTTTGTGGGTTTGTGTCAGCTATTTAAACATGAGTAGCAACTCTCCCTGCTTTGCAACAATGTTTCTTTCTGAATTGTATTTTCCTAGGTCTTTTAATGTTTAAGCATTAAAATGTGTGGGAGGAGGGGGGTGAGCTGAGTAAGACAGTAGGGGAGGGGAGTGTTTGAGGAAGAAAATTTTATCCACCAGTAGCTCTGGCTGGGCATGAGACAAGCCAGTAGGTACACATGAGTTCTTCCCCTTGTAGGATAAAATCTGAAGGGAAAAATCATAGAGCCTGATGGAGAAGGTTTTATCTGATAGATGATTTTGTATCAATAAATCAGGTTTGAGATATCAACAAAGATTCCCCATTGCAAGAAACTGAACAACACTTGCATAGAAAATTCAGAGGCAAAAACTATCCCTGTGTGTAATTTCACAGATGGGCTATCCACTGTTAGAGGAAAAACAGGAATTTGTTTCATTTTAAGATGATTTTAGACATAAACTCTAGAATCACTACAAGGCACCTATGTAATGCATCTTCACAGACCATCTTCTTTGTGCACCTATGCATTGAGTGAAATGCCACTGAGTTTTCTCAGGCATGCCTTTGAGGTCTGATCCTAATAACGAGATCAATGGCAAATCTCCCACTTAATGTCAATAGTGACAAATCAGACCTTGAAAAGCCAGTGGCATGTTGAGAGAGCATATCTGGAATGAGACATTCTGCTCAATTTAAATACACATGCATTGAAACATTGGCATAAAGCTGTTTTCCTATAACACACACCACTGTGTCCATGTGAAGTATAGTTCTTGAATCCTTGAACTTGGCCAAATCAAAACCAGTTTTCACTAGTCCATCAAAAGAAATAAAAATATTCTTCATGCCACATTTCAATTCCTTGCCAGCTCCCAAATTGGCCACACTTCTTTATTTGCCATTCAGAAGTGCGTGTATGCTCTTTTTGTACTTGAAAATGACTGAAACATTTTGTTCATGCCCTGTGTGAGAACTAGAGGTGGTTGGGAATTTTTGAATAAGCACCCTTTTGGTCAAAAAAATATCAATTATCAAAGCCCAAACTGTTAGTGAATCAGGGCTGGGGTCAATGAATTTCCCATCTGGGGAAAAAAAAACCACCTTGAAATTGTTGAAGCTTTTTCTGTGGACACTCAAAATAAAAAAAAAAAGGTTTTCTGGTTACCTACTACTTTCTGTCTAGAAATTTAAACTAATTAGACTGGAAAAAAGGTTTAAAGTATAAAAGGTCAAAACTGAAATGAAATTTGTTGAAGTTATTGAAATGAAACACTTACAATAATTTTTAACAACATTGATCTGATGAGAAGAAAATAGGGGTGTTTTTTTTGGTTTGCAAATATTTGAGATTTCAACTTTTCATCCCAATTTGAGATTGGGAAAATATTTGAACTCTTGAAAATGTGAGAGTCAGGGAAAACCACTTCCTGCCCAGGTTTGCTGAGAACAAACATGGGAAATGTCAGATCAAGAGGTAAAAGTTTGCAAAAGTGATCATCTGAAAAAGGCCTGTTAGAGTGAAAGCATCAACTGTATAGGAACATAGGATCCCACACTGGATCAGATCTGGGGTTCATCAATATAGTGTGACAGTGGTCAGTGCCAGATGCCTGGTATAATAAATGGTGCAGTGGGTAGTTGTGGGCTGATCTTCCCCCATTAGGTCTCATCCTAATCCCTAATAGAGAGCATCTTAAGCCCTAAAGTTTGGGGTTTTATATCCCATCCATATGCCACTTGATCCTTTTTTTCCTCTACTGACACTGCTGGCTAGGAGGACCATTAGTACCAAGCAATTGTGGTCTGCATTAGTGCATCATTTGAGTGCTTTTCAGTAAACTGGCTTTATACACTTAAGCCAGATCTTCTGCTGGGGTAAATTGTCACTAGTTTTACACCAGCTTAGGATCTGGTCCTTAGTTTTCCCTTTTCCCCATTCCTTTGTTGTTCAAGGCATTTATTTCCCTGCCACATCCTATGCTCGGAGGGGTTGGGGTGCCTGGAATTTTATTCGCCAGGTTAGTAGTTCAAGTCCATCACACAGCTTCACTGTCAAATCAGCTTGGTGGCTCAGCCCCAGTGGACAGCCTCATCCATTGCTGGGGCTTTTGAAACCTCTCCACGTAGGCACAGCTCAGCCAGATTGGCAGGAGAGGCTCTGGGTGGAATGGAATGAAAGTGCATTACTGTTCTGCCCCCAGGGACTCTCAGGTCTGCAAAGGGGAAAGGCTGTTACTGAAGCACCATTCGGATGTTCAGAGACACACCAGATAGAGCCCCAGTCGGAAGAGGGAACTTGAATAGCTGACATTGTCTGTAAACTTCAGAGACACAGTGTGGGAGCATTCAATGCTGCAATAGGCTCATGAACTTGCTGCTTATCTCAGTTCAGCTCCACCATTGGCTCAAATGGGAGTTGGATAGGAGTCACCACTGGAAACCTGCACCCAAGTCACCTTGGGATTTTCACTCTGCTCAAGCACTGAGGTGCACTTGCATAGCTTGGGAGAAAGGGAGGCCAGGATGGTGGCCTGGGGAAGCAGGTTATTTGGGATAAACTAGCAAATCTGTGGGGAAGGCCACAGGAGAAGAGGCTGGTGGAAGATAGGTGACTGTTTATATGAACTTCGGTGCTATCCTCATGATAGGGTGTGTGTGATGGAGGACTATAAAATCATGAATGGGCTGGAGAAAGTGAATAGGGAAGTGATATTTACCCCTTCACATAACACAAGAACCAGTGGTTAACCAATGAAACTAATAGGCAGCAGGTTTTAAAGAACCAAAAGGAAGTATTTCTTCACACAACGCATAGTCAACCGGTGAAACTCTTTTTGCTAAGGGATTTTGTCAAAGGCAAAAGTATAGCTGCGTTCAAAAAAGAACTAGATAAGTTCCTGCAGGATGGGTCCATCAATGGTTATTAACCAAGATGGTCAGGGGCACGGCCCCATGCTCCACTTATACCTAAACCTCTGTCTGATCAAAGCTGGAACTGGACAACAAGGGATGAATCACTCGATAATTGCCCTGTTTGCATCTGGCATTGGTCTCTGTCAGAGTCAGGACACTGGGCTAGAAGGACCATGGGTCTGACCCAGTATGACTGTCAAATACTCTGACTTAGTGTGACAGCTGCCATCTTGGCCAAAACAGGGCTTGAACTGGGGCCATCACAGCTAAAAGCAGAAGTCTCTACAACAGCTTAGATCTAACTCCTCTTAGAGAGACTCCTCTGTGGGTCCGGCACAGAAGAGGACATGTAACACCAACTCCCCCGGGGGTTACACTAGCATTTAGTACTTTAATATCGACAATGGGATTGAAACAAACCCATTGCCGTTACCTCTCTTGGACTTGTGATGGTAGCTCTGCAGCACTACCTGGCTAGGTGCAGCACTGCAGGGTTTTTCTCTGCTATAGCGCTGCTGACCAGTCATTCAGGTTTGCCAGTGGTCTCCTTTGCCTTGTGATTTGCCTTCTGGTGAGACTCAAATGACCTCTGGCCAGGTCACTTGAGTCTCACCCCTTTCAGAGTGCAGTCCAAAAGTCAGGAAACACCCAGTGTCTGGTAGCCTCTATGCCAGGTGCTCAGCCCCCAACTCGGACTCGTTCTTTGTCTTGCAGTTGGAACCTTGCCCTTGGTGTGGAGGAGAGGTAGGGGAATCCAGGCATGCCCTCTCTTCTGGTTTCCAGCCCTGGGATCCTGTTTTGGCAGCAAAAAAATTTCTTCAATCTTTGGCTACTTCCCTCACCTGCTCCTACCTTCCCCTGCTTGTCAGCATCTTCCTGAGCTTTGTGAACCCTGCTGTTCCTGCCAGGAGTTTGACTCCTCATAGCTTCTTCCCAGCTGACTACCAAGAAGGTTCTGGAAAGGTACTCGTCGGCCTTTCCAGCAGTAGCTGGACTGTATTTCAAACAGCCTCTCTGGTTCCCTCCAATGCTCCTCCCAGAGCGGGGGCTGTGATTCAGGCAGTCCCTTGGTCTCTCTCTTCAAGACAGAAGTCCCCCAGCTCTCCTTCATGGAACTGGATGTGTAGCCTCAGCCTCCATCAACTTCTTCCACGGGCTCCTTTCTCCCAAATACTCTCCAGATTCAGAGGGTTCTGCAAACTAGCCCTCTTAGTGGTGTCTCCCTCCTGGTAACTCATGGAGAGGGTCTGCCAGCCTCCCAGGGCTGGCTGGCCCTTTCAGAACTGGGTTTTTATGCTTAGGAAGATTCCTCCATGATCAGCATGTCTTCTAGCTGTGGTGGGGCTGCTTGAGCCCAGAGCTGCTCTTTAACCCCTTCTTGTGTGATGCGGGGCTCATACGTCTTGGCACAGGCTCCCAGGGAAAACAGAGGAGTTTGTCGGTATCAGACCACTGGGAATGCAGTGGCATACTGGGAGACGTTCCAGAGGGATTTTTCCATTTCAGTTATCTATTAATGCAATACTGGAGATGGATACTCTTCCATAGCAGTTTAGTATGTATACCAACTTTGGACTAATTCTGGGTAGCATCTTGACTGTTTCATTCTTATTTACAGGAGTAGCACTGCCACCAGCCAGACAATGGGTGGAGCAGGACTTTGTTTCAGGATAAAAGAGAACAGTAGAGCAAACACATACTTGATTCAGGCTGATTCCCAACTTCCTTCATAAAACCCTAGTGCAGCATTGATCCAGGCCTAGTCCATTACTGGGTTGTGCTGTGGTTTCATTCAAGTCCATGGAGTTTCACCAAAGGTTTGGCCTTTCAGCTCTAGGATATAACATAGGACTGGAAGGGACCTCCTGGTCATCGAGTCAGGTCCCTGCTATCCCAGGCAACCCCATCATATAATCCTGTTAATAAATGTATTAAGCTCCACCTTAAAACTGCTTGGGTTTCTTTCCCCCAGACTCTCACTGGAAGGCTGTCCTAGAACCTCACTCCTCTGATGGTTAAAAACCTTCTAATTTCCAGCCTAAACTTACCCTTGGCCCATCTGTCCCCCTTTGGTTTTTGTGCCAGCATTGTTCTTTGGTTTAAATAGCTGTTCTGTCTCCTCGGTGTTTCCCCCTTTGATTTATTTATGGAGAACAATCATATCCCCTTTGTATGCAGCTCTGAATAATGTTACAACTCTTTGTGGTCATTGCTGTAGGCTCCTGGACTTTTTTTTAAAGCATACAGACACTTTGTATTTTTGCTGATGATGTTGATCAGAAATGTTGCAATTCAGAAGGTACTACAGAGATGAGCTGCCTCTCCCTCTGGTAATAAGCCGAGCTCAGCCCAGGAACTACAGAGTGGAGCTTGCTTTCTGTCAGATCATAGAGGATACCATGGGTAATTACTTCTTCCTTCTGCTCTTCTCCGCTACCGATTTCACTTCAGGTTCAAATATTTGTTGACAGGGAGAAGGGTTTATAGATAGACTTCTTTGAAATTCCAGTGGCATGTTGTCAGGTCAACATGCTGCAACATGAGAAGGGGCTTTACATCATAAGAACTCTAATGTCATTCTGTGTATTGTAAGGGTAAAGGAGTTGGGAGTCATCCTGGTCTCCATTAACACAGTGAATTGATAACGTCACACTAGGAGGCTGGCACCATCTACAGTCTTTGTTTCAGGAATACCCCAGATTGTGTGTGCTCAAGGCTGAGGCACAATGGCAGGGCTATGGATCAGGACTAAAACACTGGTAGCATAGTGAGTACTGTGGCTGTTCCTATCTCGAGAATTCTGAAAATCCCCCTGGTGCCAACTGCATCACTGGGGCCAGATTTTTAAAGGTATTTTGGTGCCTAAAGTGTCTTGCCCAAGGTCACACAGGCAATCTGTGGCAAAGCAAGGAAGCAATCCAGGTCTACAGAGACTCAAGCTAACCCCAACCACTGCATTGTCCTCCCTAGTTCTAGCTCTGCTCTGACTGGTTATCCAGTGTTAGTAATAATGAGAGTTTGAAAAGTGTGGGCAGGGTAATAATCCCTAACTACTCTAGGAAATAGGCCCACTACTGACACCAACTATCACCAATAGGTACTTCTGAACCAGTGGTAAAACTGCCAGTAAAGAAGAGCCCAAACTGTTGTCAGCAACATTACAAAAAGAAGGATCAAAAAGTCCATCTACGTGAGTAGTTAAATCATTTTCAGTACCAGTTCAGAAGCCAGTTGTTGCTGATTGAGCCATCACTGGTAGCTTATCTAATGTAGATATGGCTTATGTTACATATAATTTAGTCTGTCTTGATTGCTAAAACTCACAAGATCAACAAAACAGGCCAAATTTGAAGAAAATGGGTTCAGTAGGGCTGCAGTTTTTTTCATATTCTCAGTATCTGAGTTTTTGGGGTTTTGAATAGACTCATAGGTCACATGGTGGTGGTTCTGTCCCTTGACTGGATGAGTGGAACTGTAAGAACTACGTTTTTTGGCATAAATGTTGTGACTTGCTGTTAGGGTGACCAGACAGCAAGTGTGAAAAATCGGGACGGGGGTGGGGGATAATAGGAGCCTATATAACAAAAAGACCCAAAATTCGGGACTGTCCCTATAAAATCGGGACATCTGGTCACCCTACTTGCTGTGAATGTTGACTAATGCAGCCTATTCAGTCTCAGCAGAGAGTTCAAGCAGGGGGTCACTGAGCACCAGTTACAGTGGTGCTAAAGATGCTGTGGGATCTGGACTGACGATGGAACTTGTTTAAGGTCTGGTCCACACTAAGAAGCGGGGTCGAACTAGGGTACGCAAATTCAGCTACGTGAATAGCGTAGCTGAATTCGAAGTACCCTAGTTCGAACTACTCACCCGTCCAGACGCCACGGAATCGAAGTCCGCGGCTCCAAGGTCGACTCCGCCACCGCCTTTTGCAGTGGTGGAGTACCGGAGTTCGAACTATCGCTTCCGGAGTTCGAACTATCGCGTCCAGATTAGACGCGATAGTTCGAACTCCGAGAAGTCGAACTCACCGCGTCGACCCGGCTCGTAAGTGTAGACTAGCCCTAAGAGGGATCAAAGAACAAGCCTTCATAAGGTGACCATTCTTGGTCACTTATTACTATATTGTTCCACAGAGAGAAGTTGACAAAAACATTTCTAAAATATGTAATGCATGCATAGGGTTGGCGGGTGTACCCCAGGTTCGCAGCATCAAAGAGCTGGAGCCTAGTAGTGAAGTCTGACCCTTAAAGATCTATTTCATTATGCAACTCCTCTATCTCCTGTCATTCCCTCCCCATCCCTACTCCCAATGCCTCTTACAGGTGCCGGCACTAGACTGGTGGTCTAACTAGGAGAAGAAAGGCCAGTCTTCCTTGGTCATCTATATGTCTTGCCTCCAGCCTGGGAGATCTCTAGTGCTGCCCTTACTTGGGGATCAGTCTTGCAAAAGAGCTTTAGGAAAAAAAGAAAAACCCAAACATTACTCATAAAACATCTCTCTGCTCTTTATTTCCTTATGAAAGTCTCACGTGCAGGGTCTGGAAACGTCTTGACTGACAGTTCAATCTCCGATCTGTCACTCTGCTCCAGAAACCCAGGTCCCCCTGCAGATGTGTACAGTATCTGTCCTTTTGCCTCAAAACGTTTCAGCCACTCTGCGTGTCTCTGGTGGCCATCCAGGTGGGAGACGAAGGCTCTGTGACAGTTTCCAAGAGAGCAGGGGGACATACTCTAGTGTTCTAGTGCATCTCAAACCTCTTTCACTGAGAGATGATCATTTGAATATGTGACTGGCTGACAGGCGAGGTGATATAAGTGGCTGCATAGAATGCCGGGATTGTACTGGATTTACCCTGTTCACTCATCAAAGACCGGTCCTGCTCCCACTGAACTCAGTGGGAAAAACTATCATTGACTTAACTGCTTCAAGACTGGGCCTCAGCAAAAGAGAGCAATAATTCTGCTGACAAATTTAGCCTCCTCCTGCTCAGGGACATTCCAGGAGATGCCCATTTCCTTGCCATCTAAACTTACCCAACACTTTTTACTTGACCATAAACGTTTTATTGAATATTGAAAGCTCTATTTGAAATCTGAACTATTTGAGCTGTAATTGGTCACAAATCACATGCTATTTGTGGCTGATTGGATGAAATAGGAAAAGACAGGAGGTAGCGCAGCTGGGGAACTTTAGAAAATGTTATGAGCCTCTTCTTTCCTTGTCTTAAGCAAAGATGCTAGTAAAATAAAGCTACTGTAAACTCTGAACCCAGCCTATAACCTCACATTTCACTTACTCTATTCACATTCATGCACAAACGTTTGGTGTAGACATCTCCTGGCTGCAGTAGGTGCAGTTAAATATTTGCAGGGCTTATTCAATTCTGTGTCAGGGAGTGGTTTGGGGAGCCTTATCCCTTGCTGAGCTAAACAGCATTGCACTTAAACCCTATATTGCCTTTTCTGCTGATCAGTGCACACTACTGAAAAATGGTTGTAGTGGGCTGCCTCGGCACCATAGACAAAGACAGGGCCTGGACCATCTTTCCCATGTGGACTGCAGAATCCTTTGTATTGGCTGCAGTGGGGCTGCAACAAGAACATTTAGGCCCCAGGCAGATGCAAGGGATCTGGTTTAATGTCCTCCTTAGCCTTACTTTGTTGTCCCAAATGGGTAATTCTGCTCTGTATTGACACTTGAGCTGGCAAGCGTCTTTGCTTTTTGTGAGCGTTTGTCACTGACCTGGATTGGTTGGATGTTTACAGCAAGAGAATGCAAAAGGGGACACATGCACCTGACCTGAGTTCATCTTTACATGTCAGTGACTTGTGGAAAGCTCTTCCCTGCCCCGCTCCCTCCCACCCCAGCACTGGCCCAGATCAACCCACCAGTAGGTGACTGGGGTGGGGGTGGGGCTGAAAGCTGCTGATTGGAATGCAACCGGAGGAGAAGAAAGCAGTGCCCTATGGGAATGGAGTCTGGGAGAGCTTGGGAAATGAGGCAGGGAGAATTCTAGTGCCTTTGACAGCTCTAAGAGTTAGGGTGACCACAAAGCAAGTGTGAAAAATCGGGACAGGGGGTGGGAGGTAATATGAGCCTATATAAGAAAAAGACCCACAAATCTGGACTGTCCCTATGAAATCGGGACATCTGGTCACCCTATTAAGGATAAAGGTCTCTCCATTTTTATAAACAAAATTGTAGGCAGATGAAGCCTTGACCACCAAGGTGCTACCTGCTCTGCATGGGCATGAGGGATTCCACAATGCTGTCTAGAAGAGAAGGGGTCTGCCTCAGTCGCTTACCCAGTTTCCTGTTGCCTCACCTCTTACTGCGATGTGCAGCACTGTGGATTTGCCACAGGGAATGCCCACCACTCTGGAAGTGGGACTGTGTGGTTGGAAGGATTGGGATGAAAGGCTCCATATAAATGTAAATCTGGGTCCCAATCCAGCTAGGATGAGCAGATAGCAAGTGTGAAATATTGAGGGGTAATAGGCGCCTATGTAAGAAAAAGCCCTGAATATTGGGACTGTCTCTATAAAATTGTGACATCTGGCCACCCTAAATCCAGCACTGTATTGCTGTAGTTTAACTCCATTGAAGTTAATGGTGTTAAACCGATGCAGTAACAAACACAGTGCTGAATCATATCCATTATTTATTCAAATACAGCAGCCTTGCATTCCATAGCATGATCCTCACTGCAGCCAGCACCAAGGTTTCTGGAGCCCATTTAGGAGGGACAGGCAGGAGCAACAGACCCTGTCTGCTTCTGGTGCTGGTTCAGCCCAGTTTGTTCTGTCCTAGTTCGGGAGATGGGAACACCACCACTGTAACCAATCAAACAGCTCTGCTCTGCCTAGGGACGGTTTTTTGTTTCAGCCAGAAGATGGCGCCTTAGCACACTATGGAACGGCCTTCAGTACAGCATGCAGTGGTCAGAATCCATGGCGGGGTAGAGTGGGGGGGAAATCCAGGATCAATCCTCCTTCAGAATGGCAGGCTGGTGTTTTTCTCTTGCTTATGGAGATGAGCTGCGTGTCTAGTCCCTGACATACCTATGCAGAATCAATGCACTTCCTGACTGCAGGAAAGGTCAATGAGGAGGCCAATGTAAGGGTGCCATGGTGTTTGGAAAGGAGGAAAGAGCTTCTGCTCCCACTGCCAAAAGCCAGGGTGAAGTTTTAGGCACAACAAGCTTCATTCTGATTTTCCTTTTACCCCAGTGTAAATCAGGAATAGTTCCATCAAATTCAATGGTATTACACCAGATGTGAAGCTGTCCACATATCCAAGCTTGCATATGTAAACAGGCGAGAGAGAGATGAAGAAGAAACTTGTTGTGTGGGGGCAGCTTTCTGCAAAGCTGGGTACCAGAAGAAGCTGTGAAGACAGTCTTGTTACAAAGACCAGGAGAGCTAGAAATTGCATGGAAGGTCTCCATAGAAACCAAAAGGAGGAGACCCAACTTTTACCTAGCAAGGCAGCAGAATGGCCTGGGTTTTGGACACCTCCAGAGCAAGGCTGTGCAAATCTAGGCTGCATGTGGCCTTGGTGAGACTTCAGGAGTGCTGTCGGCTCCTGCTGCTGCCCCGACTATTGCACAATACAGGGGTCTGGATTGAAGGCTTCTGAAAAGGGGTAATAATGCTTCCTCTGCCCATGTAGATAATAAGTTTTTCAGGGCAAGGACTTCTCTTATATGACCAGTGCTTAGCAGATAAGCATGGCCAGATCGTCAGACTAATGGTCTGTCTAGCTCAGTATCTTGGCAAGTCACTTCCTTTTTCTAGGCCTTTTATAGTGCCATCAGTGGCTACTCGCCAAGATGGTCAGGGATGCAATCCCATGCTCTGGGCATCCTAAGCCTCTGGCTGCCAGATGCTGGGACTGAACAACAGGGGATGGATCACTCGCCAATTTTCCTGTTCTGTTCATTCCCTCTGAAGCACTTGGCATTGGCCACTGTCAGAAGACAGGATACTGGGCTAGATGGACCTTTGGTCTGACCCGGCATAGCCATTCTTATTCTCTTATCTCTTTTCCCCACCACTCACTCTTTTTGTCGATTTAGATTGTATGTTCTTTGGGGCAGGAGGTGTATTTCACCATGTCTCTATACAGCCCCTAGCATTATGGGACCCCAACCACCAGTGACAGTCAACCCCAGTGCTGCAAAAGCTGGACCAGTGTGCTGCTGCTGCTGCTACTATGGAGGGGCTAATAAGGCTGCTGATGTCCAAGCGCGCGCGTGTGTGTGTGTGTGTGTGTGTGTGTGTGTGTGTGTGAATGCACCTCATGTGCCACTCCACAGAGAGGCAGCATGAAATGTGCATCTAAATTACTGTTACTTGTTATTGATTTACTCTGACTTCTAAAAATGTCGCATTTGAACTGTCAGTGAATTTGCTGACTTTGGCAAGAGCGATGAAAGCAAAAGTAAACCATAATTGATTAGACCTCACTTGCTTATCCATGTTAGATTAATTAGATCTGCCTTTCCCCTATAATTAAAGGGTTACAGAGGAAACTAAGGACTTCTGAAGGCAAGATGGAGGAAAACAAGGATAGTAGCTATGATTAGGAAATCGTAAATGTCCTATTTTTGTTTAAAAAGAAACAAAATGAAAAGAAATAAAATGTACTGAGATTTCTAGTCTATGAAAATAAAATGGGCTAAAAAATTCAACTGTCCTCCTGTTTCAAGGCCTGGCCTGAGGCTAAGGAAGGAATCCTTCCTCCAGCATAGTTTTACCCAGTCAGCCTTGGGTATTATTTGCCACTGTTAGGGGCATTGGACTAGACGGGCCACCTTTATATGACAGGTGTTGGGACAGCAGCCTGATCTGGTATGATAGAACTCCTAGGCAGGAAATTGCATGAGATGGGAGCATGGTCTGATCTGCCATTGTAGGAGGCAGGTTACAGGAGCTGATGGATCAAGCACCTGATCCCCTCTGACGGGAAGAGTGGTATTGAATTTCTTTAGGGCCTCCTCACTCTCTCTCTTATTCACATATCTAAAGGTTCTCAAGGACACCAGGTATCACTATTACCTCTTCAAAATGGCCAGTAGCAGCAGCCATCTGCAGGCAGAGCTGCAAGAGTGTCATGGAGACCTAATGTTAATCTGATGTAAGCATTGTTTATTTATTGAATTCTAGTGGAGTTCCTTCTCTGCCACAGACTGCTTGTCTGACCTTGGGCAAGTCACTTAGCTGGGACAGGCCAGCCTCCCTGTGCCTCAGTTCTGCACAATGCAGCTAACAGCACTGCCCTGGCTCAGGGGCATGGCAAGGATAATGACATTAAAGATTGGGAGGTGCTTAGATACTATAGCAATGGGAGCCCGGCAAGTACCTGAGATGGAGAGTGATTGTCTTTTAACCACTCTCAAATTCAAATCTGCTTAGGCATTGAAAATAAATTAACCACAACTCTCCTCTGGAGAATGGGGCAACGTTTAACACTCAGAAAATGCCTTTAATTTATTCTTCTGCTCCAGAAACACACTGAGGGGTTGTCTACACTGGCAATGCTGGAGTGCTGCCTCCACGAGGTGCACAGCTACCAGCCCTGGGAGCACTGTCTATACTGGCACATTACAGAGCTGAAACTTGCAGTGTTCGAGGGGTGTATGTGTTTTTTCACACCCCTGAGCGAGAAAGTTGCCGTGCTGTAAAGTGCCAGTGTAGGAATGAACAGCTAAGGGAGGCTCAGATGCTCCACTCATACCACACTTCTGACCCTTCCTCCCTTAGGGCTAGGCTGTCTCTTTAGCCATAATTGTGAGCAGGGGATGGTGTTAACTTCCTCCAGGCATTGTAACACTCTCAGCTCTGGGGCTCAGTTCCCTCCCTGCTTGCCCCTGGCCCCAAGGTGGGGGGTTATTAATTGACAACAAATCACTCCCCCTGCCATTCTGGTTCAACTGCTGTTGGCAGTGAGTAGTAGGGAATGGAGCCAAGTTTTCCTCATTCCTCACCCCTCCCTGCTGACTCACAACCAACTAGCTTGGGGGGAAGCCCTGCTCACCCTGCTCACCCAGACTGAAGGTCCATGTAGACATACCAGGGCGGGGCTTGAATCCCTCTTATTCCTCTGCTTGGGGTGCATAGTCTGAGTCACTGTCTTGCCCTATGATACATGTCTGGGCTAGAAACCCTCCAGCGCAGACACCCTTAAGCTTCCCATGTTGTCAACCCCTCAGCTGCCCTGCATTCATACACGCCACTGCCTGAGGTTTCACTAACTCTGGGCCCTGAAATTGCAAGGGGCAGAGGGGTCCAGGCAGGGCCAGATTAAGGATATGTGGGGCCTAAGGCTAATGGGAGGGAAGGGCCTGAGTATGAATTACATATTTCAAAAAACATGTATGAAGTCGTCAAACATTTATCTACATACATATTTATTTATTTATGTAAAATTAACAAGTTTATTCTACTGTCACTACACTCAGTTCTTCAAACAAATGATTCCCCCCCCCCTCAGTTTTAGCTGTGGCAAAGTCATGAATGATGTCATCGTAATTCAAAATCCTGACTATTTCATTTTCAGTGCTTAAGAGGGGCGAAGCACTGAGATGCTCTTGAGTCATGGTGGATTGGAGGACATTTTTGACCCTTGTTAGAAAAGGGAAGGAACGTTCTCCACTAGTTAGTGACCATTAGTGGCAAATACAGCTGTAATGCAGTTTCAACATTTGGAAAACGTTCTATCACATTGGATTCAGTGATAACTCAGCACATCCAAATAGACTTCCTTTTGTCATCTTTTCTCTACATCCGAGAGTAATGTGAATTCAACAAATTGAAGAAATTCTTTAGTAAAATCTACTGAGAGATCGTCTGGGTACTTCTGACACAAATGTTTGATACCTTCACTGACTTTGGAACTTGAAATGTTAGGCAATAAATTTGTCAGTACACGAAAGGTTTTGTCAATATTTTTGTAAGACTCGCTCTGATGTTCTGATGAACTCTTCAGTTTGTCGATGATTGTGATGAAGGTATTATCTCTGAAGGTCTCCTTGTCACTGAATGAGTGGGCAGTTGCATCGTTGCATGTTTTCTGTCTTTTGCGGTGTTTGTCTGACTTATACTCATGGTTAGCAGTCCTTGCAGCCCCCTGAATTTCATACTCATCAAAACTATCCTGCATTTGTTGAAGAACAGTTCCAAGACTCCTCAGCAAGAAAAATTATGGTTTCAACTATGCATCTGAGAACGTTCTTCTAATAAGCGCAAGCTTCCAAAAACTGGTTTTCCATTTGGGTATCACTTCTGCCACTAACTTTCTTCCAGGCATGGTAGCTGCTAACTGACAATGTATGCTGCTCACTCATTGCATGATTGGTAATGTATGCAGTATTCTTCCAATCACTGAAGCCTTCGCAGAACATTCCCCACTTTTTGGTATCAGAAAGCAGGTGGCAATAAAAACAGTATACTTTCTTCTTAGAAGGTGAATAGACGAGCCATTTTTGCTAACCAATCTGTTTGTTAGGCTTCATATAGTCACACATTGATTTGGTCAGATAATGATTCTGGTCGGTGTACTCTCGCTTTGTCAATGAAAAGTCAGCATCTGGGTTCTAGCATTTCTCTGGGCCCTTCTCAGTCCAATATGCAATGAGATCTTGAGAAGTCATGTCCCACTTGCCTGGATCATTGGAGAAGGATATTTTTGTATTACTGTCATTGGGAAAGTCTTCAGAGGAGTGGGGTGAGACTGCAGCTACAGAAGTCACAGGAGGCTGCTACTTTTCATCAGGCAAGATGGGTTCACTTGGGCTGGTATTCGCCTGGACTTCCTCATCACCAGCCTTAGTAGGAGGAAAAAACATTAGGGGAGAAGGATTACTTTTCGGCACTACATCTTGTCTTTGCCATCTTTCTTTGGCTTCCTTCAATTTTTGCCATCCTCCTTTCTTCAACATAGTTTCTACTGTCCAGTGCAGGCCTACTGTGTACAAAGTTCAATATTGTTTGGTCCCACAACCACCCTAAATTGAATTCATAATCTTGATGGATTAATTTGTACAAAGCAGTATCTCATGAGTCAAAACATTTCTGATGGCCCCACTACTGTCGCTTAGCTGCTACTTCAATATGGAATGGGGGGCCTAAAAATAGGAGGACCTGAGACTATAGCCTTACTAGCCTATGGATTAATCTGGCCCTGGGTCTAGGTGCTTCCCCAAGTGTGGGTAGGCCTGGCAGTGAGGCTCCAATAAAGCCATGCTTGGAGGGATCCGAGGAAAGGTGTTGGGGAGGAGGGAACCCTGGAGTCAGTGCTGAGGAACGTGTCTGCACAGATGTCCTGTTTCTTTAGATGAAGTTCCCCCGTCCCCCATCTGTAAGGCATAGGGGACAGACACCTTGCTTCCTGGGAGGAAACTCCTGCTCCTCTGTCAGGTTGTGCGGAAGCTCCACAGAGGGTACCTGGCAGACTTTGACCTCCACCCTGCTCTGCCTCATGCCAATTGGGTGGGCATGTGCTGCCATCTCTTCACAGTCAGCACCCAAGCTATCACTCGGCACCTCAGTCACTTGACGGGATCAGTCACAGGCATCACAGGCACCTCTAGATGTTGGCACAGACTTCACTAGGACTGTTATGCGACACCAATGGAAGCCTGTTTGGTGTAAACCCTGGGCTACGAGTCCTTGCCTGGGGTTACCTTTTGCTTTTGTCTATCCTGACATGGCACTGGTTAGGTTGCCAGGTGTCTGTTTTTCGACTGGAATGCTCAGTTCCGGTCAGCACCATTGACCAGGCCGTTAAAAGTCCAGTTGGTGCTGCAGGCAAGCTCCCTACCTGGCTCTGAGAGACTCCTGGGAAGTTGTCGGCATCTCCTTCTGGCTTCTAGGCAGAGAGACAGCCACAGGGGCTTTGCACGCTGCCCTTGCCCCCAGCACCAGCTCAGCAGCTCCCATTGGCCAGGAATCTTAGCCAATGGGAGCTGAGTGGGCAGTGTCTGTAGGAGCCCAAGGGAGATGTTGCTGCTTCCTGGGAGCCACCTGAGGTAAGCGCCATCTGGAGCCTGCACCGTGAAATCCCTCTCGCACCCCAACCCCTGCCCTAGCCCTGAGCCCCGTCCTGTGCCACAAACCCTGGCCCCATCCCAGAGCCCACATCCCCAGTTGGAGCCCTCACCACCCTTGCACCCCACCTCCCTGCCTCAGCCCAGAGGTCCCTCCTGCACCCTGAATCCTCATTTCTGGCCCCATCCCAGAGCCTGCACCCCCTGCCTCAGCCCAGAGCCCCATCCCACATACCAACCTCCTGCCCCAGCCTGGAGTCCTCTCCTGCACCCCAAACCCCTAATTTCTGGCCCCACCCCAGAGCCCACAGCCAGAGCCCTCATCCCCATGTCATCCCCCAGCCCGGTGAAAATGAGTGAGTGAGAGAGGGTGGGGGAGAGCAAGCGATGGAGGGAGCGGGGGACGTGGCCTCGGAGAAGGGGCGGGGCAGTAGGTGGGGCAAGGGGGTTCAGTTTTCTGCAAATACAAAGGCGAGCACAGCATCTCTAGGGGCTAGATTTTTGAAGGATTCTAGGGCCTAAAGATGCAGATAGGAACTAAAAAATCCCACTAAGCACCTGAATACCACTCAAAATCTGGCCCTACGTTTCTAGGGTCTCCTCTCATCACAGTTACTTCTTTAACCCACCACTCCAAAGGAAGGGTTCTCCAGCCTGAGTTCACATGGCTTCAGGTCCTTCTCTTCCCCCCTCCCCACCCCCACCCCCTGCCAGTTATGGAGACCAAACCCTGCAGCGCCCCAGCACAGCTCTTCCTCAGGCAGAACTCCCTCTACCGCACAGATGGCAGGGTTGGGGCAAAGCAGGGTCCTCTGAGACATATCAGCGCATGGAATATTCTCCCCAAGTGGCCAAAGCCCCATCCCTGGGGTATTTAAAACTGCCCTTGTGCACTGACTGGGGAGTTTGGCTGATGGGGTCGGTTAGAGAGATCCTAGGTCTTTGGTACCTAATGTCTAAGATATGAGTCTGACACCTCACATGTAGCTAGAGAGGCAGCGTGAGCCAGTAGATAGGGATCTGCACTTGGATTCAGGAGACCTGTGTCCTCTGCCAGTGACCTGCTGTGTGATCTTGGGCCTTGCACTCACTTTTCCCCATCTGTAAAATGGGGCTAATGCACCTCACCCTCCTTTGCAGGAGTCACTGGACGAAGTTCTACAGCCTGTGTTATGTGGGAGGTGAGACTAGGTCATCCTACTGGTCCCTTCTGGCCATGTAATCTCTGCATGTACCTTATGCTTTTACATGAAAACAAGGTCTCAAGTGGGCTCTATAGATACAGGCCTATATTAGGGTTAAATATCTATAAATGGAATCAATAGATATTTGTTGCTGTCATGTTACTTGAATTGGAATTCTGCATCTCCATGACCAGCCCATCTGCCCCACTCAGCATGCAATATATTATCAGCCTAGACAACTGAAAACTAGTGGTATAAAATATCCAGAAGCTGTGTTTTCATTATGTAAATTGAGCTGTGCAGGAGAATTAATTGATTATTCAGTTACTATGGATCTGTCTTGGTGAGAGGAGAGAACCTTATCTTATCAAGGTGCTCCAGTGACAAGATGGTAGCAAAAAGGAAACCCCATCCTTCCCCCAGCCCCTCAAACACAATGCACAGTATGTTTCAAAGCCTGTGCAAAAGAAATGAAAGGTAGAGAGGAGAAAATAATTACCAGGCTTATTAGTGTCCCCACATTGTGGGTTCAAGGCTTGTGAAGCCTCGCTCCTGACTGCAAAGTGAGTTCACACTGTTACCATTCTGCTCTGAGTAACATTTTGTTCCCATTTTACATAGATGTATGTGACCAAGAGAAGTGCAGGGCAATGGAGGATCTGAGCCCCATAGGTGCCACTATGTTCACAAAGGAACCAGGAATGAGACTCCGACTTGAAGCCACAATGTGGGGGAAGACAAACAACCCTGTTGACAGAACAGGCTTCAAGCAAATGGGCAGCTGAGAATCTTGCCCATGATCTGGAGTTAAACGGGTCCCTGCTTGGGCACTCCAGTCATACCTATGGCTGATACTGGCCTCCAGTGCCTGAATAGCCAGCCCTTGGAAATAGGAGAACTGAATGGCACCACTTTCCTCAGTTCTAGATGCTTCCTTGTCTATACCCACACCCTGAACTTCACTGCTCTGGCCTCTACTGACATGAAGAAAGCATTTGGTCACATCAAGGGGCACATGTGGATCAGCCTCTTTGAGCAGCGCTGGCCTGGCTCTTATGCACAAAGGCTGGGAGTGGGATTTGAAAAGCTCCCCACTGCTTCCCTGCATGCTAGTGCACAGCAGGGGTTGGATGGAGAAAGGGGAGGGGGTGATGGACCACCACTGCACAGCTCCACCCACTCCTACTTTCCTTCCACTCCTGGTAGAGAAGGAGCAAGGAGGTGACTCCATCCTGGAGTGTTTGTGGAACAGCTCTGCTCCCTCTTGGACCTTGTGGTCCAGATTCCTTGACCTTTAGCATGAAAGAAACTCCTAGCACATAGTCCAACCTTTTGGAGAAAAGTTTGGTCTCAACTAGGAGAATCCAAGGCAAGTGTTTGTTCACTCTGGTTTCAAACATGAGACTGTACCAATTATCTTCTGCACTATGGAATGTCCTAACTTCTAGGGGGATACGGGAAGAGAGCTGCCTTGTTTTTCTATGTAAATATGTATCATCCTTAGTTTCTTACAATACAGTTCAGCCTGGCGAGTATGTTCTACAGTTGGAAATCCCTCCCCATTTCCTTGAACATCTGTATGCAGCTGGAGGAAAGGGTGGGGATTTGTGTAGGCTACTAGGTCAGGTCACCTGCAAAGAGGAAAAAGAGCTCTGCGGAAAAGAGACATGATGCAGTGTGTGCATGTGAGAGAAGGAGGCTGCCATGTCTGTTGCGCTATAACATGGGATATAATTGATCAGCCCCAGAATTTACATGGCTAATCTGCTACTTGTGCCCAGAATAAATTTTGTGTAAATAGGGGGGAAAATTGACTGCTGGACTGAAATTTCATTTCCCATGAACATTTTGTACAAACAAAACTTGGCTTCCGAAAATGTTCATGAAAAGTGGGTATGGTAAAAAGGTTACGAAGATGGCAAATTGAAATTCTGTTTCTAAATCACACCCATAATTGCCAGTACTAAAACCCAGGATGATGCATCACTCAAGCTGGACATGAAGGCATGAAACATCTGGGAATAGACTTCATGCCTGGCAAAATGTTCTTGTGATTAAGGCTCAGCACTGATCATAAAACGGCCAAGTTTCTGGTCTCTGCCATGCAATGCCAGTGTGACCTTGGGCAAGGGACTGAACCAACCTCAATTTCTCTGTCTATAAAGGGGAGATAACATTTGTCTGTCTTATAGCCAGTTTGTGATGCTTAATCCATGAATGTACCTTGGGACTCTGAAATAGATGGTGCTAGAAAACTGCAAGGTATCTAATCACCACAGGTGGTCAGGTCCTTGAAGGAGAGGGACAGATATAGCCAGTTATGCCTGTGATGCTCATTGGTAATGGGGTTACATTGGGCTAAGAAGCACCAGACCACAAGAGGTTCCAAGTCACATCCCTAGGTCTGCTTGCATGACAAGGTGGAACTGCCAGGACATACCTGCCTGTGCTCATACCATTAGCCTAGCAGGTGCTTGAGATCCTCAGCTGGGATAAATCAGCGTTGTTCCATTTAAATGAACAGAGCTATGTAGACTTATACCAGGTGAGGATTCTGCCCAGTATGATGGTTGTATAAAAGATGTCCCTCCATCTTGCACTGGTTATCAGGATCTCTTCATAAAAGCATCTGAGAGAGGCAAAATGGTGCCATTTTTGGAAGAAGTCACCAAGGATTTAAGTGTATGCTGCAAAACTGAAAAATAAATCTGCTTGTGTTGGCAGAAAGGAGATGCATTGCTGTACCCTTTCTCTTGGCTGCCAAAACAAAGACGGACTTGTTTTGTTCTAAAAAGTAGTGGTATATTGGGAAGGAAAAAGAGTAATATATTCTTAAAATGTTCCTATGTCAGCAAAACTTCTGAAAACCGTTCAACAGATTAATCCTGTAGCTGGCCTAAGAGGAATGGATTTCCAGCCATAACTGAGACTGGGAGGAATTTATTTCCATGTTTTTGTTAACTGAATAAGATAAAAACAATTGCATTGACGGGCATCACCTGGCCTGGAATTCAGATTACTGGTGTCCAGTTGCAGAGTCTAGTAAAATATTAGACCCAACCAAGCCAGAAAGCCTGATGGGACCAAAACTTTCCAGGGGCCAAACCCAAAGCTCATTGAAATCCAGAGTCTCTTTCCATTGACCATCAGTGGGCTTTGGCTCCGGCCCTAGGAGAAAGTTCTGTAAAAATACTATTGATCTGAAGCTGCCTTCATGAAAAGGTGGGTTCTGATTAGATGGAGTCCGCCCATGTGGTCTAGTGCACCCACTCTCTCTCTCTCTCTCTCTCTCTCTCTCTCTCTCTCTCTCGTGTGTACTTCCAAGACTATCAAGGCTGTAATACCAAATTTCTTCAATCATAAAACCAGGGCCCATGAAGTGCTGAGTGAAAGGCTATTAGCAAGGTTAGCCCAGGCCTTTTATTTCAGAGAACACTGGTGCCATTGTAATATAGTGGCCCATCCATACTAGACTCCGCTTCCCATCTTGGTTAGCTGACTCCAGAACTGGCTTATGGAGAACAGCACAAGAGGAGAATGGAACAAGTCTGAGGTCTCGCAAGCTTAGGCTATCTTTTAGATTCCCCATGTACTTATGGCAGATTAGACCTGAATACCATAAGAAGCCCCTCCATAGTTTCCTCTCCAATTGATATGGCAATGAGTCATATGGCAAACTGAGAATCATGCAGCAACATTAACTGATTACAAACTAATCCTTTGATAACTTTTTCAGTTTTATTGATGTAATGTAACTTTTAAAATGTGCTACAAAGTACAACTGACAACACATGCATAGTAGCTGCACTGGAACAAGCAAATAAAGCCTGATGTCTGATATTTTGCTGTTAAGGTCTCCTCAGCAATTTCAGTTAGAATAATTTTCCAAATGAATGGATGGCATGATGGTCAGATGCCGATCTGTGGATACAGTAGTGCAAGAAGTTGCTGTTGAGGTTTTGCCTTAGACTGTGAGCTTGATGAAGCTGAAGTCCATATGGCTTTTGAAAGCAACAGCCTTCTGGAGTGTTGGAGTTGTACTAGCAACGGTGTTTGCAGGCAATGAGAAGGTGGAAAGGCATGCTGGAGACTTTGCTGTTAAATTCTTGCTTTCAATGTGTTTCTTGGTATTTGTGTATATATGAAACGGAGTGCACTGAATTTCATAATTCATGCTGGAAATATCAGCCAGAACTAATTAGACAATGCCTCCATGAAAATTCTGCTAGCCTGTTGGCCCGTGGGGTGAAAATATCCAGGATTCCAATGTAACGCAGTAAAGGCAACACCCACAAGTGTGTTATTGGGCCCAATCCTCTGCTGATCTAAACTGGCAATTTACACCAACAGAGAATTTGGCCCATCGTACATGGTGCTGTAAATAAGAAATGTTTGAAGGATGAAGATCTTACTCCTCTTTCTCCTGTTTTATGGGACACCTTTGGATGGCTGGGGAGTTAGGAAGAGGTTAAAGAACAGCAATTCTTACTGTAGTTTGTAACTTACTGGCTCTCGTGTTCCTAAGGTAAGGGAAGGACTCATGACACAGGTAGTTATTTTGCTGAAGAATGATCTCTGGAGCTATATGCCTTCAGCACGTAGTCCCATCGGGTATCATACTAATATTGAATCATAGAACTGGGAGGGACCTTGAGAGGTCTTCTAGTCCAGTCCCCTGCACTCAAGGGAGGACTGTGTATTATCTAGACCATCCCTGACAGGTGTTTGTCTAACCTGCTCTTAAAAAAATCTCCAGTGACAGAGATTCTACAACCTCCCTTGGCAATTTATTTCAGTGTTTAACCACCCTGACAGTTAGGAAGTTTTTCCTAATGTCCAACCTAAACCGCCCTTGCTGCAATTTAAGCCTGTTGCTTCTTGTCCTATCCTCAGAGGTTAAGGAGAACAATTTACCTTCCTCCTCCTTGTAACAACCTTTTATGTACTTGAAAACTGTTATGTCCCCCCTCAGTCTTCTGTTCTCCAGACTAAACAAACCCAATTTTTTCAATCTTCACTCATAGGTCATATTTTCGAGACCTTTAATCATTTTTATTGCTCTCCTCTGGACTTTATCAACATCTCTCCTGAAATATGGTGACCAGAACTGGACACAATACTCCAGTTGAGGTCTTATTAGTGTGGAGTAGTGTGGCCAGGGACATGTGTAGGAGGCCTCTGGAAATTGCCATAAATTAGAGCAACCACTTTGGCCCCCTGCAGCCAAGAATCTGGGCTTAAAGCCATTTTTGTCCCTGTGTCCCTGCAGCACAGCACAGCCTAGGACCTGTTGTCTTTCAAATTGGATGCAAAATTGAGGTCACAGGTGTCTGTGGTCATTAAAAATCCCCTAGCACTGTCTGCAAGGGCAGAGATGTTAACCTTGGTTTCCTGGCAAAACTGCAATGGATGTAATTACTAAACTGAAATCCCCCTGCAATTGCAGCATAAATGTTTTCACATATCTTTGTCTCTTTCAGCTGAGTTATGGGCTGTTGTCACTTCCTCTCTGAAAGGATACGTGAGAAGTAGAAAGGGTCTGGAAAAAGACAGAGTTGGAAGAGCCTAATCAATGTCTACTGAGGTCAAGGAAAGTCTTTCAGTTGACTCCAGTTGACACTGGATCAGGTCCTAAACTGTGATGTTTGCCATGAGTGCACTATGCATAGTGCCTGATTCAGTGTCAACTGGAGTCAACTCTGCACCCATGGCAATCTGAAGAGTGGATTGTTAGAATATTAAAGTCACCCCAGCACTAACCATCAGACAGGCTGTTGTGCACAGTGAAATCATGACATGTCACGTTGGAAAAGTGCCATTGAGCCCTTGTTTTAGTGTGGCGAGGTTCTGGAGGCCTGGATCAAGGGTGCCGGGTTTCTAATAGTCTCAATTAAAGATGGCATTCAGGAGGCATCAAAACAAATTGTTGCACCTTGCAAAAATATTAATTTACCTGCTCTAGGTGCAGTCTTTTCTCCTGAGTCAAGAGGGAGTTAAATGCCCAACCACCACTTACGTCTTTGAAAATTCTCTCTACGTATATGCTATACCTTAGGAGCATACCTATAGTAGAAGTGTGTTACAAAATGCTAAGTATATATGCATCAAATGACTAGAAAAAAGGATACTGTATTAGAAATGATACATAAGCGTGTAACTAAAGGCTGTATCGTATGCATATGTACAAGGGGAGTTTGCTCATTCCACCTTGACTTTAGCATTTCCTGACTATCCCAGTGCTTACCTGCACAATCTTATCAAAATAGTCTTCTTGCGTTTTGCTGTTCTCTCCATCTGCTTAGGGCTGAGGTCCTGCTCTAGCAAGGGACTCAAGCACATGCTTGATATAGAAGGGAAGAAAGAAGCTCTGGTTGTTCGGGTGCTAGCCTGGCACTTGGAAGACACACCTGCGATGCCTGCCCCTGCCACAGATTGCGTGTGTGACCTTGGGCGAATCATCTATCCTTTCTGTGCCTCTCTTCCCCATCTATGTTAATGAAGCCAGAGCATCTGCAATGGCAGACGTACCGCTGGGCAACCGGAGGAACAATTAAAAGGGGCTGACCAGATGAATCCCTGCAAACAGTATTTAAAGGGATAACTTGTGGGGACTTAACGACATAGGTCACATGCATAGAATAGCCCAGGATAGACGGGTCGGGGAACCTTGTCTGTGCCCTAAGCAACATCTGACAGCATGAGAAGGATTCAGATGAAGATTCAGAAAAATAGGGATTATGGCTCTTCCTTATCTCACGGGGGCACTGTGAAGATAAATACATCAAAGACTGAGATGGTAACGGTTAGAGAGAACAGACGCACAGAGCATTTGGTTCTGTAATGATGCATAGGGCAACAGAGCAGTAAGAGTATTTCCATTGAAGACAGTGGCACAATAATTAGGTGCTTAAAGTTAAGCATCTGTGTTTTGTGCATTGGAGAGGTGCGCTTTGACAGGGGCCTGGGGTTCCACCAGGGGAAAATGGGAGGCAGACACAATAAAAAGACTTTGGAATATCCTAACTGAAATGTTTGAATCAAACAGATATTTGGAGTTGTTGAGGGTCCCCCCCCCCGCCTTAAAACAGAGCAATACACCCTTATTTCTAACAAATAGGTTTGCTATCGGAGTCTATTTTTAAGCTAATTACAGGGTATTTGTAGCTGTTCCAGTGTCAACTGTCGGTTTTGTTTCCTTGTTGGCAGTAAACTCTTGGCAGGATTGTGCACCAGAGGTTTACTCCTTCCAGGCTATAATTGCACAGCACAGAAATTATCGTTTGCTGTGTGATTGGCTTCACTGGTTTCTCCTTTTGAGCCTGTGGTTTGGGAGCTGGACTTGTCAGTCCCCTTGAAGCACTTCCTATATTGTATGCAGCGGTGTGATGGCACATCATGCTGGCGAAGGCAATGCACTGGGTAGCAATTAAAAAGCACCCAAGACAACAGGAGTGAGAGGAGAAATGGAATCTAAAAGAAAGTCAACACATGCTCATTGCTTATGTGTATTGGGTTAGTGCCTGGGAATCCTGATCAAAGCCCCATTGGGCCAGGTTCTATACTGACAAGTAATATAGACAGGCCTGCCCTAGAGAGCTGATGGACCCAGGGGCGGCTCTAGGCACCAGCAAAGCAAGCACTTGCCTGGGGCAGCCCATTTGCAGGGGCGGCATGGGAGCTGAGAACCAACAGGGGGCTCTGGGAGCTGTAGTTCCTTGGTTAGCTCCCTGCCTATAGAGCCAGCCCTGGAGCAGGGAAAGAGCTACATTTCCCAGCATTCTCTTGGCCACTACCAATTGGAAAGGAAGGAGGGGGACCTCATGCGGCAGCGTGCTGTGAGTGCTGTGAATGGTAGGGAGACCATATTTTAACATTCAAAAAACAGGACACTCCAGGGGGAGGGAAGCCCCACCCTGCCACCATCCACTCCCTCCGACTGCCCCACACAGAAACCCCAACCCATCCAACTGCCCCCGCAACTCCCTGTCCCCTGATCACCCCCTCCCAGGACCCCTGCCCCTAATTGCCCCTAGGACCCCACCCCCTATCTAAGCGCCGCTGGTCCTTGTCCCCTGATTGCCCCCTCCTGGGACCTCTGCCCCTTGGGACCCCACCCCCTATCTAAGCCTCCCTTCTCCTTGTCCCCAACTGCCCCCTCCTGACACCCCCCCCAACTTCTCCCCAGGACCCCACCCCCTACCTATCCCCTGACAAACCCCTGGGACTCCCATGCCTATCCAACCGCTGCCTGTCCCCTGACTGCCCCCTGAACCTCCGCCCCATCCAACCCCCCCGCTCCCTGTCCCTTGACTGCCCCCCTGAACTCCCTACCCCTTCTCCAACCCCTTAGCCCCCTTACGTGCCACTCAGACCAGTGTGTCTGGCTCTGTGCAGCTCCAGACACGCTGCTGCATACATGCTGCCGTGCTCCCCCGCGTAGCCCACAGCCCGCCCCACACACACACCCAGCACCTGCCTTCCAGATTTGAACACCTCAAAATTCAGGAGTGCTCAAGCTCAGTTTGGGCAGCTGTTACTTCATATCTCCCAAATCAAATATACTGATCCACTGTAACTTGCTGTAGAAAAAGTAGGATAAAATTGAGCAAGAAATGCTTATTAGCACTGGAATTGCTATTTTCAACAGCCATTGCCTTTTTTTTTTGTTTGTTTGTTTAAAAGGAAGACAGTGATATTGCATTGGCAAATTCCCCATAGAAAGAAAGAGTGGAACAAAAGAATAATAAAGGCACCTCAACTTTTCCTCATTGATGTAGGACAGTCTTATAATATGCATCCAGATATCCTCCAATCACACAAGCTGAAAATTGTTCCACTTTACTGCAGTTCTGTAACCATCTGGGAACCAATCCTGTCTGTTCTGTGCACATCCAGAATTCCTGCTGCAGGGCTGCGGCGGAAGGAGGGTGCAGGTAGGGGGGGAGGAGAGCCCAGGACTGGGGCGGCAGGAGGTGTGTGTGGGGGGGGCAATGGTGGGGGGGAAGGGGGGAGCCCAGGGCTGGGGCGGCAGCGGGGTGGGGGGAGGGCACTGGTGGAGGGGAAAGGGGGAAGCCCAGCGCTGGGGCAGCAGGGTGTGTGTGTGGGGGAGAGCCCAGGGCTGGGGCAGCAGAAGGGTATGGGGGGCAGCCAAATTTTTTTTGCTTGGGGCAGCAAAAAACCTAGAGCCGGCCCTGGATGGACCAGGCACAGTCTACCACCAAGACACTGGTTATTGAGGGAGGAGAGTCGCCATAGCTTTTCCCTACTTGTTGACTGCTCTATGCCATCTTAGCTTCCTAGAGCTGCCTTCGGGTACTGCTATGGTGGCTCGGTTCTCAGGCCACACCCCATCCCAGCTGGAGGAGTGAGAAAGGGAATCCTTCAGCTGGGCAGGAAGAATCTGATTTGAGTGTGAAATCAGAGTCGAGGGCATGCTTGGGGGTCAGGCTGAACCTCTGCCTTCAGGAATCTTCACATCCCTGAATGGTTTAGAAGAACCATTTTTTGTCTATCCTGAATGTGGGCAAGCTACGACAAATTGCCCACATTCAGGATAGACACAGCCGCTAACCTCTTCCTTGCCCACTGTGGTCTCACGTCACATCCTTTTGTCGTCTCACACTTGTCGGTAGCACCCTGAACCACTCCTCCCCATCTATATCTCAGTGCTCTTCCCCAGTCCCTTCATTTGGCCAAAGATGGCAGCTCATCTCTCTGTCTGCATCTCATATTCTCATCTCCATGCCTTCATCCACCCCCTCCTCTCTTAGTATCCCATGCATCAATCCACCATCTAATCTTTGTCCTTCTCTTTGACAGCAAGCTCCTTTGGGCAAGGGACCACATGCTTTTGCCTTATGCAGTCTCAAGCACACTGTGGGGGCTTGCACATAACCCCTGTGTCACAAGTCTGTGTGTATACAGTCGATACAGATAGGGTCTATCCAGCTGCTGGTTAAGCTGCATGTGGCATGGCACACAGGGCCTTTTGCTCCAGAAAAACCAGGCTCCTACCTGAATTAAAGGATACCCTCCCTACGCTCTACTTACAGGACCTGATTGAAGACCCACATAGTCCATTGAAAGACTCCATAGGGTTAGAAGTGAAACTCAATTGATTTTGGTTACTAGAGTTTAGAAGAACCATTTTTTGGCTTCAGTTAACAGCATTCTGTTCTCTTGTTCAGCTTTGAGTTTAGGGTAATAAGACTAACTTACAAACTAGTCCCTGCCAAGGCATGCAGGAAGTGGTACAATATCACCAAAGCAGGTTAGAAGAATACACTCAGACACTAACCCATCAGCCATTCCAGGCTCACTCAAGAAGATCAGTAGCAGCCATGGGCAGTGCTACAGGAGGGGGTGGACAGTAATGTTTATGGAGCCAGCAATAAATGTCCTTCAATACTTCCTTTGGCATAAAAGTGAGGAGAGATGGACTGAGATGATGAGGGGAGTGGGTTTCTGACTGACTTGGACCCTGATCCTTCCAGTATTTAATGTGATGCATGCTCCTAGTTCCACTGCCGTCAGTAGAACTCCATAGTAAAATGTGCATCTAAGGGTTTGCAGGACCAGGGCCTGGACTTACAAGGGTAGGATCTCCTAAAAGGCAGGTGGCATGAACAAAGTTCACCATGAGCTTCAAGAGGAAGCAGGAGACTCAAATACAGTCAAGACCCTACAGTGATACAGGTTCTGTCCAATTCTCCAGTAGTGTAGGGTGAAGCTTACCTCACCCATCCAGTAGAAGAATCAGGTAGCTGTGATTCTCTCCCTGTCAGGGTGCCTCTCTACTGTACCCGAGTCCTTCCTCCCACCCGTGTCCATTTAGATTGGAAGCTTTTTAGGACAGAGGCTGTCACGGTGCACACAGAAGGTGAGAATCTAGCACAACGTGGTCCTGACCTCACTTGGGACTCCTAGGTTCTACCATAATACACCTAATAAATAAGAACAGGGAATGGGGAGTGAAGTTCTCAGTACGAGGGAAGGTATTGGGCCCAAGAGTGACTGAAAACATGGGAATTTCCCTCTTGGAGTCTTCAGATTTTATTTTGACAAAGCTATTCAAAATGCAAAATTCCATATAAAATGGAATTGTTTCCCCCCCCCCTCAGTGCTTTGCCCCCTTCTCCATCCTCCATTGCAACCATACCAACATCTTTGTGGAAGGCTTTTGTCTTATTAAGAAGCCACTTTTCATCAAACTTTTCAGTGGGGACTTTTCAGGGTCTCTTGGTTCACCTTTCCGGATGGAGATATTGCAGTTAGTGGGAAGGTGCTGACAAAAACAGCTATCCAAAGAGATTCACTCTTTCTGTAGGTGGAGATTCAGGAACCATTTGTTTCATATTGTAAAAGCAACAGTATTCTGCAGCTGATTCTTTTATTCCAGGAATTTCCTATAGCTATGCAGACTCACCCCTGCAGTGTCTTCGGCTGGTTGTCTCAGGGAATTAGCTCTTCCAGCGTCCGGAGCGCCCTCTACAGGCCAGTGATCTGCCTTACCGCTGGCCCATGTCCCTCCCAGGACCCAGTGCCCCTTTTACCAGGGGTGCTGCCCCTCTGGCAGGAACCCCTCACAGCCTCAGGGTCTCCCCCTCCCAGGGGAACCCCCACCCACTATCCCCACTTCACCTCAGTGTTAGGCTACTGCCAGTGCCCGTCTAGCCCCCGCTCACTGGGGCAGACTGCAGTGTAAGCCACTCATCATAGGCAAAGGGGGTTCTGACCTGCTACTTCTGCCTACCCCTGGGCTGCCTCCTGCAACCCAGTACCTAATAGGCCTTACCAGGCCTGCAGTCTGGGGCTTTCCTAGGCCGAGCTCCCCGGCTCCCTTGGCCTTTCCCCAGCCCTGCTCCAATCAGGGTTCCCTGCTCAGCACCTTGCAGCCAAGCCCTTCTCCCTTTACAGGCAGAGGGAGACTGCCTGGGCCTCTGGCTCACAGCCTTTTCTAGGGGCCAGCTGGGCCTGATTGGGGCATGGCCCCAGCTGAGCCTACTTTCCCCCAATCAGCCCAGGCTTCTTGCCCCAGCCACAGCCCTCTCCTGGGCTGTTTCAAGCCCTGCAGGGCAGGAGCGTGTAACCACCCCGCTACACTTACCCAATAACAGGGATTGGACTTTCAAGAGGAAGGATGGTGCAGCTGTCCAGGCACATACTCATGGCTCTGAGACTTGGGTCCAATTCCCTGCTCTACCACAATCTCCATGTGTGACCTTGGGCAAGTCACTTACTCTCTCTGTGCCTCTGGTTTCCCATCTGTACAATGGGGATAATAGCACTGCCCTGCTTCCCAGGGCTGCCGTGAGGATATATACATTAAAGATTGTGAGGTGCTCAGATAATATAGTAATGGGAGTTAGGTCAGTACCTTAGATCTACATTAATATGGTTACACTCTAGTGCCATTTAACTAACTTACCTCACATCTCTCATGCTGTGATAGCAACCCTAAACCAGAGGTGGCTTATGGAGGAGCAAGCCAAAAATAATGCCTGTACTGGGAATTAAAGAAGTTCCAATGTAAACACTCTGTCTGGCTTTTTCAAAGAGCTGGATAAACTTATGACCCAGTACTGCCCTCGTAGTTGTGCACACTGAGAGAAATGTAATCCAAGATCAGTCTTTGCAGTGTTAGCTGACGGGCATAGGGAGCGAGAGAGAATCCCCTCTCCACCCGGTGGAGCACTACCTAAGGAGGCAGGTACATCATGGGTTTTTCCTCCTGCCTCTGAAATGTCAGATACTGGCCACTCTGAGGCCAGGTACCAGGGCCAGTCATTGGGTGTGGTGAGCACTGTGCCAGACAGCAGCAGGAATCGCCAATCCCCTCACGCTGCGTTCCTACTCTAAACCTTCCTATCCCCCTGCAAGACTCAGTGTGCTGCGGGAGTGATGAGAGAGAAACAGGCGTCCTGTGACCCCTCCTGCTGAGCCGCATCCCCTGCGGCACAGCAGTCCCTTTGTGTTACGATGGGGACACGAAGCCTTGGTGCTGATGGGATGAGACAGGATCAGTCATGACACTTATGTGTCTCCCCCAAAAACATCCCAAATGACACAAGTGTCTCAGGGAAGCAAAGAGTCAATCCACACGTTTCACTGGCTGCCCCTCTCTTGGTCACTTTGATGTTTGTTCCTGAAGTTTGGGTGAGAGAGGCCCACTTAGCATTGTTTATTCAGTTGGGTTAAGGATGTTCTGCAGGGGATTTGAAATTGGCTTATGTTGTTTCAATAACCCTTGATTCTTTGATGGCCTGGATCCTTGTGGTGACCACATTGTTCCTGGAGCATCACAAGCTGTCTCTGTCCCCCTTCACGCTCAAGTCTTGTGTGTATAGAAATGACACTTTTAGAGCCTGATTCTCCATTATCTGGCACCTTGTGTAGCCTGAGAGCGAAGCGCTACCATTCTTAGGTTATGTCTACACTGCAGTCCCGGGGTGTGAAGGCAGCTTGTGTTGATGTACCAGAACTAGGTTTAATTTAGCTAGGTTGGGTCCTGGAGCAACGAACCTGCAGCAGTTCTAACGCAGCCTGAGCTGTCCAAGCCTGCCTGGAACCTGGCTCATTATTTGCAGTGCTAGCCCACACTGACGTTTGTGATGCAGCGGCTTCATTGCTCGGGGACCTGGGCTAGCTAGCTTAGGTATGTCCGCTTGAGCTGCAGCCATACCCAGTGACTGCAGTCTAGACTTACCTTTAGTGCACTACACTTTATGGTGGTGCATATGACAATGAAGAATCAGCATCTTTGCCTTTATTTTACTTACATTAAGGCCCCCCTACACTTCTTAGTCATAAACCTAAACTCCCCATGACAGAAATGAGAATTTTGCCCACCTTCAAGATCCTCTGGCCTAACTTTTCACAGGAACAGGGATGGTAACTCAAATGTGTGGCCCATATATGGGTAATTCTGTTCTTTCTCTCTAAAGGCCCCTTGTAGCTTCAAATTGGACAAGAATTTTTCACTCCTTGTTCTTAAACTGTTGCATAGCATGAGCTGTTCAACAGCTGCTACCTTCAGGCTCAGAGGTGGGTGCACTTTAATGGGGGATGGAGTAATTCTCGCAAATGTCACTTTGCAAAGCACTCTGGGATGCTTTGGGCTACAGCACTTTAGAGAACATAAGACTTTATTGTATCTACTGCTTCTGTGTATGAAAGCTGGGTGGAAAACTCTCCTTGTTGCGTGAAGGCAATCTCTCTGGATTCAAATCGAGGGTTAACCCTTGATCCTGCTCTCCCTTGCCTCTCAAACCATAACATGCATGCCAGGCACATGTACCAAGAGATTCCATGACAGTAATATCCTGGAACTCTAGTTTTCACTACTGTAGAGGGAGCATTTTGGACTACAGAATGTTTGTTGAGAGGGAGCCAAAATCAAACTAGAAACACTGCTGTGGGAAGGCGTGCTTAGAATATTCTCCATGGGGTCACTTGGGAGAACATCTTGGGACAGGAAGGAGGAGAGAGACAGGGCTTCCTGCCTAGACACAATATAGAAATACCGGTATGTAATCACAATGGTGTATATATAAGGAGTTACAGCAATGGACTAGAACATCATCACAGGATAGTGGTCTCCCACTGGCCTGGTAAGTTACCCCACTGTTTGGATGGCCCTTTCATAGATGTTGTAAAGAGCTGGTTGGGAAACTTTTTTTTTCCTCTTGAAAAAAGTGTTTCTATGAAAACACTTTTTTCCCCATCAAAAATTTTCTGTGCAAATGTACAGGTTTTCATCAAAACCAAGATAAAAATCATTCAGTTTTTGTCAACTGGATGTCCCTAAAATTTCATCAAACAGGATCACTTCCCGCAGAAATGGCCACTTGGACAAAATGGCCATTTTTAATCAGACTTTTCAAGGGAAAATTTTCAACCAGCCTTAGTGTTGTAATGCAGTCTGCCACCCCTTGTGTGGCAGTTCAGGCCAGGCCAGGGGTTAGAGATCTCCCTTCTGTGTTTAGTTAGTCTGGAGATGGACAGCAAGCCGGCTACAGGATCTCGGCATTGTTTGACAGTCTTGGTTAAAAAACAAAACAAAATAAAAATGGCTTTGTATCCATTACAAAAGTGCCTTCTCTACCATGAGGGATGCTCTCTGGTGTGGACTCCCCAAACATGCTTTAATAACCAGCAGCTATTAAATAATTAATAAGCAATAACTACTTCAACTTAGATGCCTCTCTTTAATTTAATAGGATTAGATAAGGTAGGGAGGCCATTAAATGCCCAAATGAACATTAAGCAGATATATCAGAAGCTTAACAACTCGGCAGCAGATTGTTAAATTGCTCTAAATATTTCCTTGATATTCCAGGGGTATTTAATTAACAGCCCCTCCAATCCTTTGAAATCTGCCTGGAAGGCCCCACAAAGCCTGCTTAGAGAGCAGTACTCTAATTGGCAGGGCTACCATTAGGTTGATCTGTGCTTGAGGAGAATTACAAACCACCACCACCATCACAATAACAACAACAAAAAAAACCTTCCGAGCAACCCCAAGCCCCTCTAATTAGTGTGAGAAATGACAACAAAAAACCAAGTGTCTCCAGTGACAGGTGCACAAATAACAAGGCTGGTGAAAGGTCTTGCAATTAAGATTGTTGCAATGAAGATTAATGAAGTATTTTCATAAATTAACGTAAAGCTGCCTATAACCAAATAGACCTCTGTATTCCTGTGTCTTGATTCTGCCCCATCCTGTTACTTTTTCTGGCTTTCCCCACTATCCTTTGCCCCTGGCTTTCTCTCTGATTTTCCCCTTCTCTGGATCTCTCTGTTGATCTCCCATTCCCTAACATCTGCTTCTGAATTCCTCTCTTCGGTTCAGTATTAGAATTTCCCCAGTCTCTGTTTCCAGCCAGCTTCAGCTCTCATGCACTAATACCAGGATGTTGATGTGGATTTCCCACATAGAATCATAGACTTTAAGGTCAGAAGGGACCATTATGATCATCTAGTCTGACTTCCTGCACAATGCAGGCCACAGAATCTCATCCACCCACTCCTGAATCAAACCTGTGTCTGAACCATTGAAGTCCTCAAATCATGGTTTAAAGACTTCAAGGTGCAGAGAATCTTCCAGCAAGTGACCCGTGCCCTGCGCTGCAGAGGAAGGTGACCCCCCCCCGGGCATCTGCCAATCTGCCCTGTAGGAAAATTCCTTCCCAACCCCAAATATGGCGATCAGCTAAACCCTGAGCATGTGGGCAAGACTCACCAGCCAGACACCCAGGAAAGAATTCTCTGGCTTTACTGATACTAGTTCTACTTCCCAAGCTGTGGTTAGAGTAGGACTCCCATCCTCAAGCACTCAAAAATCATGGGTTGGGTCCAAAATATTCATGAGATCTAGAAATGTTTTGAGTTTATTTTCCTTCCACTTTTTGAGCTTTTTAGAGTGCATTTGGATCACACTTTCAAGCTTCTCTATGCAACCACGAGGGCTAGAATACATACTTTTTAAAAATGATAGTGGAGAGTCTTGCCTAACCACATGACTCCAGGAGTTGGGGCTTTAAGAAAAGCAGCAAATATTGTAAGACTCACAATAAAATCATAAGACTTAGCAACATTGTCTGGTGGGAAAGTCAATAATTCTGTGTTTAAATGCTTGCTCCCCTGCCACAGCAGTTAGGAAAACTTCGTCACCTTGAGAAGCCATACACTGAAGGCCTGATCAAAGTCCACTCAAATCAATGGGAAGACTCCTATGACTGCAGAGGGCTTTGGATCCAGACCTAAAAGATGAGTCAGCTATTGGCTAGCACAGTGCTATGTGATGACTTCTGGAATCTACCCCTGCTTCTGCCACTCATATGTGTTGGACTTGGGCAAGTGCCTTAAAATCTGTTCCTCAGTTTACCATTCCTGTAAACTGGGAATAATACCTCCCAGCAGCCTGCCAAATTAAGTAACTAACCCGGTTTCTAATTGGATCTGAGCTCCTTGGATGGGAGGCATTAGATATGCAAAGTATGCATCAGGGGTGGCCAAACTGCGGCTTGCTAACCACATGTGGCTCTTTTACCATTAAAGTGCGACTGTTGCACACACACCCCACTCCCCTCCATTCTCCACCTACCAGGCTGGGGATGGGGGAGCTCAGGACCTCTGCCTTGCAGCAGGGTGGTGAAGTAGGGGCTTCTACCCAGAGGGGAGGGGGGCCCCAGGGCTTCAGCCCCACAGGGTGCACCTGCCAGGGCATGGGGCTTCAGCAGGAGCAGGGCTGAAACGCTGAGCCCCGGCAGGTGCCTCTCAAGTTGCGGAAGCCCCGACTCTCGGCAGGTGCGCCCTGGCTTTCAAACTTCTGAAGTTTGTCGTATGTGGCTTGGCGGGTGAGTAAGTTTAGCCACGCCTGGTATATACTAACAGCTGGCCCAAACAGTCGTCATTCCTGAGATGGGGAGGGGGAAAAGGGGCATAACTTTCACTAAAATCATTTTCTTTTCCAAAGATGCCATGCTAGCTGCTGCTGTCACTGCTGCCTCACTTCCCCTAATTGCCTGTTACTCTAGGTATTTCAAAGCTAGACTATTATACAGGGAATTTACATTTTTAATCTAGTGAAAGCATTAAGTGGACACACAGCTTCCAGCCATGAGCTGAGTCCTCAGCTTTCTTCCTTTACACTTGCTACAGCATGCCAGCTCCTTGAAAATGAAATCAGCTGCTCCCATGACTGGCATTGGGGCACATTTGCATTAGGGAACTTTTGGTTCTGCCCCATAAAATACTTGTACTCTGTAACATTCTGTCTCTGCCTATTACTTACCACTGCTGCTGGGATGTCTGTCACCTGCATTTATTTGCTGTTACTTCCTGACTCTGCGAGATGATTGACCCATGCTGCTGTGCCGTCCTGTGATAACCTGTAGGGCTGGATCAACTGAGGGACCCTACATTTTTGTACCCTCCCCATTCTTAACCTTTTAGTCTTGATGTACCAAATGGAGGCAATGCAGTAGCAGCACTGTAATCTTACCTCTCATGCTTCTGCTAATTCTGTATTGTTAGAGACGTGCCTGGTGCCATACACACCAGTACAAGAGGGGCTGCCAAAGAACTCCCAGCAAAAGTTGTAGCACGCCTAAGGCCTGGTCTACACTAGGAATTTACCTTAGTATAGCTACATCTCACCCGCCTGAGTGTTGCAGCTGTACTGACCTAACTGCTGGTGTAGGCAGCGTTAGGTCAGGGGTAGGCAAACCACGGCCTGGGGGCCACATCCAGCCCTTCAGACATTTTAATCCAGCCCTTGATCTCCCCGCTGTCTGGGGCTTGCCCTTCTCCAGTGCTTCAGCTAGGAGCTTGCCCTGCTCCATGCATGCTGTGTCTCCGTGTGGCTCCCGGAAGCAGCGGCATGTCCCTCCTCTGGCTCCTATGCAGAGGGGCAGCCAGTGGGCTCTGCACATTGCCCTGCCCCAAGCGCCACCCCCACAGCTCCCATTGGCTGGGAACCATGGCCAATGGGAGCTGCAGGGGCAGTGCCTGCAGATGTGGCAGCGCGCTGAGCAACCTGGTTGCGTTTCTGTGTAGGAGCTGGAGGGGGGACATGCTGCTGCTTCTAGGGGCTACTTGGAGTAAGTGGAGCCTGCACTCCAACCCCCTGCCCCAGCCCAGATCCCCATCCCACACCCGGAACTCCTCATTTCTGGCTCCACCCCAGAGCCTGCACCCCCAGCCAGAGCCAACAACCCCTCCCATACCCCAACCCTCAATTTCGTGAGCATTCATGGTCCACCAAGATGTGGCCCTCGGGCCAAAAGGTTTGCCCACCCCTGCGGTAGGTCAATAAAAGAATTCTTCCATTGACATAGCTACCGCCTCTTGGAGAGGTGGATTACCTACACCAATGGGAGAACCCCTCCCAACTGTGGTGCTGTAGTGTTTTAAGTGTAGACATATGTGGCTGCAGGTGCAACGCTCAAAATATAAGATTTTAAGCCATAGTGTTAAATTAAGCCAGGAGGAAAGTCCTCAAAGGGCAGACTATGACTGTAGAAGGCAATGGCAAACTTGAGAGGCAGGGTAAGAAGCAGCAACTGGGTTTTGCCTAACTGCTGCCTTTTAATCGTTTCTGAGAATAGGATAATCATATTTATCTTTAAGGGGAATAACCACATCTACAAGAGAAATGGGCTGCACATTCTTTTAATCAGTCATCTTGTGGTTCTGAGATAGTTACCCCAAACCAATGGGCATTGCGTTGGGTGTGCATGAGAGGGGAGCAGGCCCTGTGTCACTGGCTAAGAACCTGTTTTTCAGTTTTCTCGTGTGAACTTCTCCTTTATTCTTACTTAGTTTTGGGGAGTCAGTTTGCTCCCAGCTGTGGATCTGCTAAGGGTTTCCTGCTAGCACATGCTAGAGGTGGACCTGAACCACATTATTTAGATCTGGTAGTGCAAGTGCAGACTGTTCCTGCCATTGTCCGTAAGATCTGTGGCAGTTCTGCTGGCTTTGTGCTGAGTTCAGTCCACTCTGAGCTCCCAGCAACAATGTGACCTGTAAAGCAAGAGTTGGTGAGCCAGTCCTGTGCTGCAAGCCAAAGATCCACTTCCCTTGAGACAGAACTTCTGACTTTTTTGCTCAGTTGTAGCTTAACCTTTTTTTTGGTCAAGATCAAATTTTAATTGGGGGAACAGGAGGGAAGATGCTGATTTTTCAGTGAAAATCTCCACTGGATTTTTCAGTTCTTCAACCAGCAATAGAATTATTCAAAAATTTTCAGTTTCAAAATACCAGTAAACTTTTGAGGAATTATTGCAAAATTTCTGTTTTGTTTTTTTTAAAAAACAGGTTTTGTCATTTTTATTTCATTATAAGCAGAGCTGGTAACACCTGTTGTTTCATGTGTTGCATATTGGGTAATAACATGAGAGTTCTCAGTTTAATTTTAGAAAAATGGTACACCTCTATCTCGATATAACACGTCTTCGGGAGCCAAAAAATCTTACCGTGGTATAGGTGAAACCGCGTTATATCGAACTTGCTTTGATCCACCAGTGTGCAGCCTCCCTCCCCCACCCCCTCTGGAGCACTGCTTTACTGTGTTTTATTCGAATTCATGTTATATTGGGTCGCATTATATCGGGGTAGAGGTGTACTTTATTAGAGATGCTGCAACTGCAGCTAGCATTAAAGTCATGTGCAAACAGACTGACTTCTGGGTGCCTCCTCCATGCTCTTCCCTCCTACAACCCATGCGCCTCCCTCCAAGTTCCATGCAGTCTGCAATACCTTAACACCTCTCCTGATGAGCCTCTGTTTTCAGTTCCTTATAGTATTGCCAAACTTTTAACCATTTGGACTGAATTTCTGGCTGGATCTCTGCCTACGAAGGAATATTTTTGAAAAGTTCAATCAGAAATGGTTTAGCTGTTTTACAGAATGGGGTTAAGGAAAAATAGGTAGTTTTGCCAATATTAACCAATTTTTCCAAGTACTTCTTTGAAGAGCTCTGGTGCCTCCAGGCTTTGAAGAAGGGACTTGAAGTTTGTCAGTCATTTGCTGCCCCCATTGGGCTAAGTTATAAGCGCATGTGCTCAAGAGCATGTTCAACTCTTCTCCCTTTGTTTTCTGAATTATTCCAGCTGCACTGCAAATGCTTGCAAGCCTCACTAAGTTCTCTGTACCAACCAGTCTGCTTGGTCTCCCTCAGTATATCCTGTAGCCTAGAGGAAGGTGTACTTGCCTGGGATGCAGGAAAGCAAACCTCAGAATTAGCCTTAATATTTCTGTGCACTTCATAACATCTTTAAGCACAAGGTCACTGTCACAGAATGGCTGTCCTTTATGGGGAGTTGGAACAACCCCACCTGTGACCAATCAGATGCCTCCCATTTGAGGCCAGGGACCAGGCGATAGCTTGGTCTTCATAAAAGCCAGCAAGAGCTCAGTTGCTAGTGAGAGCAACAGGGACTAGAAAGGCTCCAGCAGGAGTACCCTGGGGTTACTTCCAGCAAGTTAAAGAAGTATGGGCTGGATGAATGGACGGTAAGGTGGATAGAAAACTGGCTAGATGGTTGGGCTCAATGGGTAGTGATCAATGGTTCCATGTCTAGTTGGCAGCCGGTATCAAGTGGAGTGCCCCAAGGGTCGGTGCTGGGGCCGGTTTTGTTCAATATCTTCATTAACGATCTGGAGGATGGTGTGGACTGCACCCTTAGCAAGTTTGCAGATGACACTAAACTGGGAGGAGTGGTTGATACGCTGGAGGGTAGGGCTAGGATACAGAGGGACCTAGACAAATTAGAGGATTGGGCCAAAAGAAATATGATGAGGTTCAACAAGGACAAGTGCAGAGTCCTGCATTTAGGACGGAAGAATCCCATGCACTGCTACAGACTATGGACCGAATGGCTGGGCAGCAGTTCTGCAGAAAGGGACCTAGGGGTTACAGTGGACGAAAAGCTGAATATGAGTCAACAATGTGCCCTTGTTGCCAAGAAGTCTAATGGCATTTTGGGTTGTATAAGTAGGGGCATTTCCAGCAGATCGAGGGATGTGATCATTCCCCTCTATTCAGCACGGGTGAGGCCTCATTTGGAGTACTGTGTCCAGTTTTGGGCCCCACACTACAAGAAGGATGTGGATAAATTGGAGAGAGTCCAGTGGAGGGCAACAAAAATGATTAGGGGGCTGGAGCACATGACTTACGAGGAGAGGCTGAGGGAACTGAGGTTGTTTAGCCTGCAGAAGAGAAGAATGAGGGGGGATTTGATAGCTGCTTTCAACTACCTGAAAGGGGGTTCCAAAGAGGATGGATCTAGACTGTTCTCAGTGGTAGAAGATGACAGAACAAGGAGTAATGGTCTCAAGTTGCAGAGGGGGAGGTTTAGGTTGGACATTAGGAAAAACTTTTTCACTAGTAGGGTGGTGAAGCACTGGAATGGGTTACCTAGGGAGGTGGTGGAATCTCCTTCCTTAGAGGTTTTTAAGGTCAGGCTTTACAAAGTCCTGGCTGGGATGATTTAGTTGGGTTTGGTCCTGTTTTGAGCAGGGGGTTGGACTAGATGACCTCCTGAGGTCCCTTCCAACCCTGAGATTCTATGATTCTATGATTCTATGTAAAAGAACCCAATTTGTATGTGATTCCCAGGCAGATAGCCTGCAGAGTGCAATCCTGTGGGGGAGTCGACAGCTTTCTGCAGAAGACCCTGGGCTGAGGGGAAAGGATGTGATGTGTGTGTTGAACTTGTGTTAATTGGTTTTATTCTGAAGAAATAAAAGCGAACTCCTGAAGCAAAGGGGCTGAAATCCTGTGACTAGAGAATGAACTTCAGTGCACAGGCCAGAGAATTAGCCCACTGGCTTGGGCACTTCTAGCAGAACTGGGAACAGGATGTAAGTCTCAAATATAGCAGACCCAAGTTTCTTCTAATCAACCAAACTGCATCTCAGAATAAGTGTACCTAATCAGTGTGCTTAGCTAGCCTTTCTGTGACCGCTACTCTGTCTCTAGACCACACTTCTCTAAGAGAGCCGGGAACAGAACCCAGGTGTCTCACTGGCCAATGTTCTAGTGCTCTCTAGCAAATAGCTGTGACTCTCTGGCAGGGTGAGTGACTCCTCCCCCTAGAGCCTGGTCCACACACCAGGTAACAGTAGAGCAGGTGTGTGCTGTAATACAAAAGATCCTTGGGTCAAACCCTGCTGAGAATTCAAGAGGGGCCCTTTATGGTTCCCCAAGACAGAAACTGAGGAGCGCAGTGCTAGTTTTAAAAACCTAGCAAATTCCAGACAAAATAAGGACATTAAAGGCACAAGTGAGGACTCCAACGCTGCCAAACCTCCTCCCGCCTCCATCATCAGCGAGGGAGCCAGCAGAAAGGGCCCGGGGAAGAAAAAGGGCACGAGCCCCCTGGCCCCCTTCTTGTAGGTGAAGCCTGCCACCATGGCAGGCACTACTGCCAAAGCAGCCCCGCCATCAGCTGCAGCTCCCTCTCCCACTGCCATCCCCTCAAACAGCTCTGGGGGTGTTCGCTCCTTAGCCCCTAGAACTTATAGCCAGGTGGCCCTGGCCCCTCTGCTGCTACCCCCACTGCCTCTCTCCTAACATCCCTAGTGGCCAATGCTCCTTCCCAGGGCCGGCTCTAGGTTTTTTGCCACCCCAAGCAAAAACATTTTTGGCTGCCCCCCCGCCCCCAGACATGAGCCCGCCCCCCCCACCCACCAGTGCCCCCCACTCACACCCCCTGTTGCCCCAGCACTGGGCTCCCCCCCAAATGTGGGATCCGCTACCAGCATACTGCAGCCGAGCCCTGGCCCAGCTGCGACTCTGTCCCCATGCGGGTGGAGCTGCTGGGCAGCACGGAGCGGGAGTACTTCCAGTTGGCGGCGCGGCTACGAGGTGGCGCAAAGAACATGGCCCTCCCTGGGCTTTGCAGCACTGCTGGTGGCCAAGGTGGATCAGTTCGCGCTCACCGCCCTCACCCCCGACATGCTGGCGGCCGAGGACCTGGAGAGCCCCCCGGACCTGCTGCTCTTCAGCCTCACGGTGCCCTGGCCCAGCCCCGGCAGGAGGGAAGGCAAGGATCTCCGGCTGCGGGGCTACCTGCTCAGCACCGACGAACCCAGCCGGCCGCTCACCTCCTCATACACTCCAAGAGCCCCTCGCCGCCATCGCAGCCCGGGCTCGGCTCCAGGGGACCCCGTTTCCCTCCCTCCCCGGCTCCTCACACACACTGGGTAGGGCCGCCCAGAGGATTCAGGGGGCCTGGGGCAAAGTAATTTTGGGAGCCCCTTCCATAAAAAAAACTTGCAATACTATAGTAACATGTATTTGGAAATGTAAAAAATAACTAGTGAAAATTAATTTGTAATAATTTGAAAATACACCAAATACATTATTTAAAAACATTAAATGCTTTACTGGTCTGTATACATTTGCAATTACATAATGGGCTGTTGCTGGGTGATGGTGATGGTTGGTGCCAATGGGCTGTCGCCTGGGGGTGGTGCTGCTGTTGCCCAGGGCTGGGTGGGGAGCTGGGCTCTGGGGGGTGCTCAGCTCACAGGGGCTGGGCTCAGGACTGTGGGGAGATGGGGTCGGAGGTTGTCTGGCTCAGAGGGGCTCGCCTCAGAGCTGGGGGTCAGGGCTGTGTGGGGAATGGGGTGAGGGGGGGTGCCCAGGTCCGAGGGGCTGGGCTTGGAGCTGGGGGTCAGGGCTGGGTGGGGAGGATGGGTTTGGGGGGGTGCCCAGGTCCGAGGGGCTGGGCTTGGAGCTGGGGGTCAGGGCTGGGCCTGGGGGGTAATGAGGTCGGGGGGTGCCTGACAACACCCCCCCCGAGACCTCCGCAATCCAACCCCCCCTTCCCTGGCCCCTGACCGCCCCCCCACAGAACCTGTGCCCCCTCCCTGCCCCCTGAGTGTCCCCGGGACTCCCTGCCCCTTAGCCAACCCCCCGCCCCGACTGCTTACCCCCGGCTCAGCGCGCGCCTCGAGAAGCGGCCCTGCCCAGCGCTGCAGCCGCGTGGCTCCGGAGGGGGCTGAGCTCTTCCCCGCTCAGAGCCGCGTGGTCAGGGGAGGAGCCGCTCGGCCCGGAGCTCGCAGCCCCGCCCCCTGACCACGCTGCTCTGAGCGGGGCGGAGCTCAGCCCCCACCCCACCCCGAGCCACGGGGGGAGGGTGGCTGTGGTGCGAACAAGCGGAGGAGGAGCGGCCCGTCTTCTGCAGCCAGGCGGGGCCGCGCTACCGGTAAGGGGCCATCCCTCTCCCCCAAGCGGAGCCGGTAGCGCGGCCCTGCCCCGGCTGCAGGGGACGGGCCGCTCCTCAGCTGGCAGCGGCAGGATGAGCTGGGGCCCCAGCCTTATGCCGCCCCCTACATTTTGCCGCCCTAGGCACCAGCTTGTTTAGCTGGTGCCTAGAGCCGCCCCTGCTCCTTCCCCACCCTGTCCAGGAAGCAGACCTCTGTTGCCTCATGTTGGCTGCCTTGCCCCATGTCAAGACCCACATGTGGGTGTTGGCCCGGTTGGTGGGCCCACAGCCTCAAGGATGAACGGGAAGGTCATCTTCTTCCTGGCACCAAAGGCCACCGCCCAGGAGGCGGTGGAGAAAGGCCTCTGGGTAGGGGGCCTCTATGTCCCCCTGGAGCCCGGGGGTGTCTGTGTGATACTCACCTCTGTCCCACCCTCACTCCCCAATGCTGCCCTCATGCTTCTCCTCTGTGATCTGGGGAAGCTGATTTCCACCATCAACCCTCTCCTGCTGGGCTACAAGGACCCTATCCTCTGGTTACACCATCAGGTCACAATTCAGCTACCGCCAGCAGTGTGAGGTGGGGATAGCTTGTAGGGGTTCTTCCTGGTGCCCTGTACCAGGTCTGTAACTCTGTGGGTGAGGCTTGGTGTGTCGTCTGCCGAGATAAAGGGCATTTCCAGAGAGACTGTCCCTTGGCCTAGCATGGAGGGACACCGAGTGCCCCTGAAACTCGGGAGGACACTAGCCCTGTCCCTGCCAATGCCCCCATCTGCCTGATTTCTCCCCTACCTACCCCTGAACAGTGATCCCACTCAGATAGCACAGGGGCAGCCTTGCCCGCAAAGTCACTGAAGCTCCCCGGGCTGCTTGTAGGGTTATGAAGGGCAGGGGGGTCCAGGCTCGAGTTGGGGTTCTGAAGGGTTGAGTGCCCCGGGTGAAGGTTAGTGTTCCATAGAGTAGGGCTCCCCCTATTAGGGTTCCAAAGGGTAGGGCTCTAATCCCTAGGGTTAGCACTGTAAAGTGTAGGGCTCCATGCGATATGTTTAGGGTTCCAAAGAGTATGGGGCTAGGCTTCCAGAAAGTAGGGATCTAGCACAGTGGTTTTCAAGCAGGGGTATGTAAACTGTCATTGGGGGTGCACAGGAAAAATACTGCAATGGCAGACAACCATAGGCGTAGTTTGACTTCTATATTTGCGGGGGCAGGGCCCTTGCTAGCAGCCAGTGATTTTTGGCCACCCAGCTCCGAAGGCAGTGCTACCGCCAGCAGGGGCGGCTCTATGTATTTTGCTGCCCCAAGCACGGCAGGCAGGCGGCTTTTGGCGGTGTGCCTGCGGGAGGTCCGCTGGTAACGCGGATTCGTCGGCATGCATGCGGGACCTCCGCCAGTTCTGCGCCTTCGGTGTACCCACTGCTGAAATGCCGCTGAAACCGCGGGACCGGCAGACCTCCTACAGGCATGCCGCCAAAGGCAGCGTGACTACTGCCCTCACGGCGACCGGCAGGCCACCCACCACGGCTTGCCGCCCCAGGCACACACTTGGTGCGCTGGTGCCTGGAGCCGCCCCTGAGCACCAGCAGCAGCGCAGAACTACAGAGCTGGGTGGCCGGAGAGTGGCAGCTGCTGGCCAGGGTGTTCATGTTTTCTTCAGCGTGGGAGAACTGTTTTTCAAAATCCTGCTCCCATCCCGCCCTGCAATACTCGCTCCCACCTGCTCCCGCATTGTTTCTTGAATTTTTATCCTGCTCGCACTATTATGGCATTCGGTCTTGTGGGATCCCAGTCCCACTGCACAGGGCCGCCCAGGGGCCTGGGGCAAAGTGGGGGAGCTGCGGCGCTTGTACTCACCCTGCGGCAGTCCGGGTCTTTGGTGGCATTTCGGCGGCTGGGGGGGCCCTTCACTCGCTCCACGTCTTCGGCAGCACTGAAGGGCCCCCAGCCGCTGAAATGCCGCCAAAGTCCCGGACCGCCACTGGGCCAGGGCTCACGCGAGAGGCCAGCCGATTTCCACTCAGTGGTTTTCCAACTGGATCACTTCGTGCATCCGCTCCTGTTATAAGCAGGCGGGTGTCCCCCCGCCGCCCATTGTGAGGGCGCACTCGACTCAGGCGCAGGCCTCATTGGCTGCCTTCATGTCCCACGTCCCTATGCAAGACATTTATAGGACCGCCACGTGGTCTTCAGTTCACACGTTCACCTTGCACTATGTGATAGTCTCCCAAACCAGGGATGACGCCGGGTTCGGCAGGGCGGTACTCCATCCCGAGAACTTGGGAACTCCTACCCACCTCCGAAAGGTATAGCTTGGAATCACCTATTGTGGAAAACACATGAGCAATCACTAGAAGAAGAAAGGACAGTTACCTTTTCATAACTGGCGTTCTTCGAGATGTGTTGCTCATATCTATTCCACATCCCGCCCTCCTTCCCCTCTGCTGGAGTTGTCTGGCAAGAAGGAACTGAGGGTGGGGGGAGTGCGCAGCTCCCCTTATACCGCGCCAGGCAGGTGCCACTCCAGGGCTTGCGGGGGGTGCTCTCCCCCTATGGGTATTGCTTGGGGAAAAACTTCTGGGACCGGTGCATGTGGCAAGCACACACACCTACTGTGGAATAGACATGAGCAACACATCTCGAAGAACACCAGTTACGAAAAGGTAACTGTCTTTTCCCCATCTGTGAAATGGGGATAATAATACCTTCCTACTTCGCAGGCGTGTTGCAATAATAAATTCATTCACACTGCAGTGATGAGCTCCACAAAAAAGCCCAAGAGGAAATAGTGTATTCAGCATTCAATGACGGGTTTCGAAGGCAGACAGTAAACAAAGTATTGGCCTGCACTTGGCATGAGGAGGATAAAAAGAGAACAAAAAGCTGCCTCATTCCATGCTCATCATCCATCCTTTGCACTGAGTCAGGCAGGTTGCTGTAAAAAAAAGAGAAAAAAAAAAGTATGTGATCCTGTAATTAAAGGCTGTCTTACAATTAAGGCCCTATTTCATTCACGATATTGTGGATCCTGCATTATTAGGCTTCCACCGCAATTTTGATTTTAATTAGCGCCGCTGTCAGCCTCGGCATACGAGGGGCTCCGGCTGTCAGCCGCAATTAATGAAAGTCCATTATTACTTTTCCGCGATTTTCCACGCCTTGTCCGCAACTCAGCTGCAATTATTTGACAAACATCCTGTGATTCAAGTAGGACCTTAATTATAATGTGTATGTACAAGGGGACCAAACTGAGGTTGCACAGGGAACCTTAATTCTGGCATTTCCTAACTTTTGAGTCCTTGACTTTGCAACCTTAAAGATGTGCTTTTAATATGTTTTAGGATTAGCTATTTTGTAAATTATGATGGAGATGTGATGGTGGTGACACTGAATAAAAGCTGGGGTTTCATTTATATGAATGGCATAGTGGTGACCTCAACTATACAGCACTTCCTTTTAGAGTACAGAATGAAATAGAGGTGGAACAAGGATAGCTATCCATTAGCTTAAGTTGTAGTAACTTTAAAATGACCTTAAGGAATAGCTTTTTTGGGGGCGGTGAATCTAACATTTTTCAGATCTTTCTAACAAGTACATTTCTCTGATACTTGAAAAGTGACTCACTTCTAGATTGTAGCAAAATCTAGGGTAATTTTTAAGTGAAACATAAATATTGGATTTAACACTATTAGTCATAACCACTTCTATCTAAGTTACAACAATCGTCATCAGCTATTTCCATTGTTAAATGGATGCTCTAGAGCTTTCATTTTACCCACTTCAAATTTAATGAAGTTTTTTTCTTAACACTTAGTCACAGATTCCTGAGAAGTGGCCACATAAGTACCATGGACATGATTAGATTGAAAATACCAGGCCTGATTCTCCATTAACTTGGAGCTTGTGAAGCAATTTACACCTGTTCTGCCACTCTCCCCCACCCATGGGTCATTCCCAGCGCCTCTGGGTCTTAAAACATGAATCTGACAGATTGAGCCAGGTCTATTAGGCAAAGCTGTAGCAGGCTCACCAACCTCTTATGGTGGCACAGCCATCACTAGAGGGCGATAGTGCCACACTGAGTGGGTGTGGATTACACACCTACTTTGCACTGGGGTAAATGACTGCCCAAGAGGCAGCGTGATGGACAAACAGGTCTCTATTCTTTTTAAAAGGAAAGATTTTAGAGGCAGACACAAGATGCAATGTGGTGGTCAGGCTCAGATAAAATAAGACACAACCCAAACCTATGTTCCAAACTTGACCGGATTCTTTTATGAAACTTTAAAAAGTTTAGGTTTTGTGCTTAGCGCCCTTGAGGCACTGCAGCTCCATCTAGGATTAGGAGCACAGGGATCAAAATCCTGCAAATTCTGCATTTCTGGGCCAGATGAAATGGGAAGCCTTGGAAATCTCAAGAGAACCTATTATCTGGCCAACTGTCCTGAGCAAAACGGTTTGGATAAGTATTTGTAGTTGTGTACTTCAGAGGAGCCAAATTCATCCCCGAAGGCCACGACACCTTGGATTGTGCCCTTGTCACACTTCACAGTCCAAACAGAGACCGCCAGTATAAATGTGTTGCACTGCTGTGTTTGAGTAGGTGGTGATCATCCTCTGAGTCAGTGCTGAGCCGAGTCCCAGGTTGGGGTTCGGGTGCTATTCTAATAGAGGTGGGATACACACGAGTTCTGGGAATAGAGATGGACTTTTATTTCCTGTTCCAAGTCACCTGAAGCAGGCTGGCTTTACAAAAGGTTAATATCCTTGTCATATGACAAGGGTCAGTATGCAGTCTGAGAGGGCCTTGTGCCTTTGAAAGTGCCATCTTCCAAATGAGATGTAAAGCCAGGTCCCTGATCACTGAAGTCACTGAATCCTGCAGCTCTTGTGCTCCGACAAGGGATGTTTGCCTTATTCTCCATTACCATGGCTGCCAGGCATTTTTACATTGCCATTGCACAGATATGCTACCAAATCAGAATTCTTCTAACTCTCGAGGGTGTTCTACACCCACTCCGCACAGGTAACATAAGAACATAAGAACGGCCATACTGGGTCAGACCAAAAGTCCATCCAGCCCAGTAGCCTGTCTACCGACAGTGGCCAATGCCAGGTGCCCCAGAGGGAGTGAACCTAACAGGTAATGATCAAGTGATCTCTCTCCTGCCATCCATCTCCACCCTCTGACAAACAGAGGCTAGGGACACCATTCCTTACCCATCCTGGCTAATAGACATTAACTTCCATGAATTTATCTAGTTCTCTTCTAAACTCTGTTATAGTCCCAGCCTTCACAACCTCCTCAGGCAAGGAGTTCCAGAGGTTGACTATGCACTGTGTGAAGAACAACTTCCCTTTCTTTGTTTTAAATCTGCTGCCCATTAATTTCATTTGGTGGCCTCTAGTTCTTATATTATGGGAACAAGTAAATAACTTTTCTACACAAAGTGCAGAGTGGGGGTGGGGGATCAGGCCCATTAACTCCATCGTCTTGATCAAATGTGTGCACGGATAATTAACTTACACCTTTCCGAGTCCCGGCTGTGGGTGCTATAGTGTGGGCTGGGCTACTGTAGTGTGAGCGAAGACATCACCACTCTTATTACCAGGATAGGTGAAGAATGCTGTGTTTAACATGTCTACACATGTTCAGTTGGGTAAGGCATTCTTTGCTTCCTGCCCTAAAACAGGCCACAGCAGCCAGCTGATGCTTTCCACCCCAGAAGTGGCTGCATTTTAGGAATGGCCTGTATGAAGTGGTTCATTTATTAGGGACACCTGTATGAGCTAGTGGATGGAGTAGTAGATTGGGAACTCACATCTGAGTCCTCTTCCTGGCTCTGAAACTAATCCGCTGGGTGACCTTGGGCAAGTCCTATCCTGTGCCTCAGTTTCCCCATCTGTAAAATGGGATAATGATACTCACCTCTTCTTTTAGTACAGTGCTTTGAGATTTACTTGAAAAACCTGGTAGCATTTATAATTTAAAGTTCCTTTCATCCAGAAGGATCCAAAGGCATGATAGAAATGTAAGACCTTATTATTAAGACAACAAACTCCCACGGTTGAAAATCTGAGTTGTGCATTTGACGTGTTTGTTACCCAAATGCTGGCAGGTGATGAGCAGATGGGGACAACTGGCACTTGTCATTGATCTGAATGAGAAGGTGGAGGAGTATTGGAGATCTGAGAGAACAGTATCTGCATATTTGCTGCTTTTTTTGTTGATGACTGACACGTGGCTCTATCACTAAGCATATAAAAATAGAAGCTGCGTGTCAGCCTCCTTGTATAGTGGTGCAGCACTGCTTAAATCTGGATGTCAGTATGCCATGCCACAAATGGTTATTTATAGACAAGCCCCACAATAACATCCTGAGCGAAAAGAATCCAAGAGGTACTAAATACCAGGAATGATTCACGCACCTATTTTGGATTCTGTGCAAGGCGTGGTGGCTCCCTCAGAAAGACGCAGTTATTGATACAGGATGTCAGTGATTTGGGGTGGGGACAGGCGATTGTGAACTTTCTCATTCTCCTGTGGACCATTGCGGGAGAACTCAGTCCCTCATGCAATGTTCTCCAGTGCTGAGTGTTAAAGATGTCCCAAATAATGGAGATTTCATCATTTCTCCAGGGAGACTATTCCACAGTCAAAGAAATACCTCTCCAGCGGAACACTTTTCTTGATATTTAGACTACATTTCCTTTTAACTCCATTATTTCCAATGAAACCCCTTTAGATTACCCTCAAGAGTGGCTGTATCTAGAGTAGAGTTTGTAGTCCTGTTTTATCTGTAGTTCACTGTTAACTGACACCGATTGTAAATGCAAGTCTAGATGGTAACTCACACCCACTCAGTGTGATGCTCTGTGCCCCTCTAGTGGTGGCTGGGCCACAGAGAGAAGTTTATGAGCCTGCTACAGCCTCTCCTAACAGATTTGGGTCTTTAACTCAAGCAGCAAAGGGTCATGCTTTTCACTGACCTACAGGACTACAAACTTACTCTAGACACAGCCACTCTGCCATCTACCCACTCAGGGATGTATCATTACTAGTGGCTCCACAAGTGTTTGTTATGACTCAGCCTATGAAACTTTGTGTTCTAGAACTCTAATCTAGACAAAGCGAATGCTTCACCCTCCTTAGGGCTTACACCTTTCCGATGGTTATTGTGTCCTCTACTGAGCTGTCAAGTGTAAATTCAATATAGTTACTGTAATTGACCCCACTTGGGATGAACCCGTTACCTTCAGTGCTAAACGCATGAGCTACAAATGCTCGAGCTAGACCACCTTTCCAGACTACTGTACTCCTTTCAAGAGTCTGATTTGTCTTGTATACTCCAAGTTTCACCTCACTTGAAAATGACTTGCTTACAAAATGAGACATAAAAATACAAAAGTGTCACAGCACACTAGTACTGACAAATGGCTGACTATCTCATTTTTACCATATAATTATAAAATAAATCACCTGGAATATAAATATTGTACTTACATTTTGGTGTATAGTATATAAAGCAGTATAAACAAGTCATTGTATGAAATTTTAGTTTAGTACTGACTTTGCTAGTGTTTTTATGTAGCCTGTTGTAAAACTAGGCAAATATCTAGATGAATTGATGTACCCCCTGGAAGACCTCTGCATACCCCCAGGAGTATACATACCCCTGATTGAGAACCCTTGAGATAGAGGATTAAGTTTACTAACTATGGGCAGTAGCAGACTTTAACATGTTATGCGCATCAACCACTAGAGGGGGACAAAGGCAACTCAGCACAGTTTGTATAAGTTTCTTAAAGTTACATGAGCCCTTTTGGTTCAGACATTGGGCTATAAATGTCATGAGACATTTCCTCCCAAAGATTCCTTGTACTTTTGATATCAACTGGGTGAGAACTTCCTCCTTTGCACCCCAGTTTCTTTCTTAAAGGAAAACTTTGATCATCTGGGCTCAGCCTACAGCCTTGAAAATTCAAGGCAGAGGCACATCTCACTGCTTGAAACTACATATTGTAACGACATCTGGTGGTGGTGCTGCTGCTGGGGGCTATCTTGCCCCTTGGGAAGGCAGTGGGAGCAGGAGCCCCAGTGTTGCTGAACTTGTCTCCATCCCTCTTTAAAGAAATGAAAGAAAACATTTACATTCTGAATATTAAGGCTGAGATTTTCAAAGCCACCCAAGGGGAATTGGAACTCACTTCCCATTAACTTTAATGGAAACTAAGCATCCAAATCCATTAGGCAGCTTTGAAAATCTCAACTGGAAGGTCTCTTTAAGATGGTTGCGCTAGCGTTAATGACTAGGAAGCTGGTTTACATTTAGCCTCTGACAAGCTCTGATTTCCCATGACTTTCAGAGAAGTCAGTGGGACACTTTAATGTGGATCTGGAAGCTGCTCTAGTCACTTTCAGACACTCAGAATTTTCAGTACTGTACAGTGGAACATCTCTGCAATCCCACATGTTATAATTCCCACACACAGCCTGCCCCAGAGACTATGTGAATGTTCCCGAGGAAGAAAGCAAGGGGCAGGAATAAAGGGGGTGGATGTGCTAGAACTGCCCAAAGGAAGCCATTTGCTGTGCATAACAAGTAGCAGTTTAATTGTTCCTGCAAAACCTGGAAACTGTGCTATCAAATAAACTCATCCTTTTTGTGGACCAGGCAGTAGAGGGGAGGTTAGAGGAGGGTTAGTCCTTGAACAGTCCATCTGTTGCCAATGCAGCTACATGGCTCTAATCCTAGAAACTGTGACCTGCTTTTTTAAATTAGTGGACCCTAGTTAAATACCCCAAGGTGTGAATATGGAAGGAATTGGCCTTGTGGGGCACAAACACCTTCTCTCATTTTGGGTGGAAATCTCTCCCTGGGAGAAAATACATTTTCCATCTCAGACCCACAGGTCTAGCAAGCGTCAGTGGTTTGGAGCCAGCCTTGCTCTTTTGCCCCTCATCTCATCCCACATTTTAACTACTGGATAAATTGCAGTGGAAAAATCTGTTAAGCATCCTCTAGCATATTGTTTAGACATCCAGGATGCAAGGCGGAGCGGTGTTCTGACAAGACTATTGCAGAGGAAAGTGTTTGAAAATTCTACCCCCCAGTAGGGCCTTGTCTACACTATCAAACTGCCATCTCATTAGGTAACATGGTGGCTAAGACACATGAGCTCTGTTTACTCTATGGCTTCCATCAATGGTGAATTACAGCTACAAAGTCTGCTAGTGTAGATGCAGCCAAAGAAAATGTGGGCCTGATTCTCCACTCCCTGGCACCTGTACCAAGTGGATGTCAGCTACCATCAGATCCTAATGAGACCCCTTCTCAGCTATGAAATGACTGAGCAAAGTGGCAGGCAGTGGAGGATCCTGGCCTAAGTGTCGTGATGTTTTTCTGCAGCAGTGACCAGTGGCGGGTATGCTGGGAGGTGCGGCTGGCAGCCCAGCAAAGGCCAGCAGGAATGTATGACTGTTAGTGGAGGGAGGCATTTTTAGGAGAGGTGGGTAAGGCAGGACTGCTACTGGTTGATGGGGAGGAAGTTGGAATGCTGAAGACAAGGGAGGTGGAATAGACTAGTGGGTAAAGCCATTAGTGAGACAGGAGGACAGATAGTCTAGTGGTTAGGGCATGAACCAAGCAGTTGGGAGCCCTGGGTTTAAATCCTTGCTCTGCTACAGACTTCCTATGTCTCCCTGGGCTCATCACTTGGGCTGTTTGTGCCTCCATTCCCTGTCTGTAAAAAGGAGATAAAAGCACTTTTCTACTGTGCTGGGGAGTTAAAGCTAAGTACCTTAGAAGATCGCCTTGGGAAACCATCTCTCCTCCATCCTAATGGTTAAGGTGTCCTTAACATTCTAGCAAGAAAAGAGCAGGTTTCCCCACTGATTTACTCTGTGCAATATCTGCTATTTCTCTCTCCCCCACAAGCTGAGCTACTTCCGAAGAGCCTGTGGGGAACGGGTGCCAACAGCTCCCCAGCTGGCCTCATGTTCATGTAATCAGCAGAGAAGCCTGTACACCTGATGGCTGTTCAGAATATGAGGTGAATGATTAAAGTTTAAAAGGTCATATACCATTGTAATACCAAAAGGAAACTTTATGATTAATCATTCCTGATGTAATGTCATCTGTTTAATAAAGCAGTATTTCACTCAGTGCTCATTTTAATGGGCCTATTTAAGTAATGGCACTGGCCTCTTCCGTGTCCCCCCCCCTCCTCCTGCTAACTAGGGCTTGTACTAAGCACTTGAAAAAGCTATTGGAGCTTAAGACTTCTTATATTTACAATATCTTTCAGCCCCTCGCCGAATGGGTGTTATTCATGTCAAATCACTACTTAGCCTGAAATATCGGGAGAAGGAAAACTAACAGCTGGATATGCTAATGAGTAAATAAACCATGTGTCGCTTTAACTATATGGACATCAATTTGGGCCGTGAGTGGAAATGGACAGCAATAAAAGGCTTTGACTGGAGGTGACCACAGAGCAAGGACACCCAAAATTGATGCTGTCGCAGGTTGTGTTGCTGGAAGGAATGACGGCTTTACGGTGAAAGGGGCTTAGAAGGTCTGGATTCAATTCTTGCCTTTGCCACACGCTTCCTGTGAGACCATGAGTAAATCTAGTGCTGCCAACTCTTGTGATTTTTTTTTATCGTGAGTCTCATGGTATTTGGTGTTTTTCTCAGCTCCTGGAGTCAGGTGATTATATGAGAATCTCAGCTTTCATTTAAAAAAAAAAATTCTAGAGCTGGTGGCTGTAAAGAGAAGCTTGAAAGTGTGACCTGAGTACACCCAGAAGGCAAAGAATGTAATATTTTGTTAAAAAAAAACCCTCTTGTTTTTTGTTTTTGTTTTTTAAGAGGTCTGGCTCCAGCGTTTTGAATGGCTGGGCTAGGCAGCACTGCAAATGACCTAATTGCACTGTGCTGGTGTTCTGTAAAATGGATAACACTTCCCAAGCTCACGGGGGCATGGGGAGCAGTTTTTGGGAGGGGCTCAGTTACTGTGCTGCAGCATAGGTGTGTGTGTGGGGGATAAAATACCCAAGCAAACTAGGGGCTAAAGGCCACACCTGACCTCCACGGAACGGCACAAGTTATAGCCATCTCCTCTTCATAGAGCAGGTGTGCCCCATGGAAACCCCATGTCCCAGCATGCAATAGCCAGATGTGAGCAGCCCCTCTCCCACTCTGGCACCACCCTATTCGCTCTTACTAATTATTTGAGATGCCCTCAGAGAGATGAGCCCAGTGGTCTTTGCTCCCTATTGCTGCTAATGTTGGAGTTTTGGGGGTGTTTACTTCCACCCCTGGAGCTTTATGGGATGCCTCCCAATCATCTGCTGAGAGCAGTAATCTGTCCCCCTCCCCAGCTCTGCTTCATCTGTGGAAGCAGTACAGGGCCACTTCTGTTCTGCTGGCCAGAGATCTGTCCCAGAAACACTTGCATGCAGTTGTCAGAGAAAGTGAAGGGAGCTGAGTCTTTGAGGCGACTATCTGGCACACACCAGCCTGATGGAGCAAGTGCTGAATTGGAAGTGAAAGTGCCCTGCAAAGAAGCTGAGGAACTGCTAGAGTGGTTGAAATACAGAACAAATGTTATGCATCTCACCATATACACTCAAGCACTGGGCATGTGTGTTGTATGTATGGGTTTACATGGTGACCTGAGCCACCAAGAGAGACCTTCCCTTTTTTTTTGCACCATGCTCTGTAGTTTACAGGATGATGCCCTGAGCAACAGACCAGCAGACATGGAGTTCTAATGCTAGCTTTTCCACTGACTAGTGTTAATATTTATGTACAGTAACCCTTATAGGAAGAAGCAACTGTTTTTCACCATCGTCCAGGTGGGAATTTGCACCAGGTCAATCAGGTGGAGCTGGGAGTGGAACATAGGACTCTGGTTTGCCAGGTCTAATTTTCATCCACTTTGCCATATTGCATTTCAGAAGAAATGGATGTGCCAAACGGTGCATGTCTCCACTGAAATCAGTGAGCCAGTGCTGTTTCACACCAGCTTTGGCGCTGCAAATAAAGAGAGATGAAATAAGGGAGTCTCTTAAAGTTAAGAGCAGGTTTTTTTAATTTTAAATGTTCCTGTTTGCACTCTATGGTTTTTTACAGTATATTTAATGAACGATACCTGGGATTTCTTGTTGAGAGTGTACAACTAGAAAATCCATGTCCCTGAATCCAAAATATTGCTCACTAGAAGGGGTTGAAAACCTTCTCTCAACTTTTTAAAAACATAAGAGCTTGTATTTCTAAACAAATTCTCATTTAATTTAAAATTTTCCAATTTTTCATCTAAATAAATAAATCCATTTTTTGAAAATCAAGGAAATATTCAGGTTTTTTAAAACTGAAAAATGTTCAACTTTTGGTAGAAAGTTCTGGTTTTTGAGAACTGAAATTTTTCAGACAACCAAAAAATTATTTGTTTTTGAAAACTATGAACTGATTTGCTGTTCTGTTTTTGTTTAAGACAAGTAAATGTCTATAATTCCTTTGTGGGGTAGGAACTAATTATTTCATTCTTTCTAAATTGTTCACTGTTACCATTTTCAGATCAGCTCTGTTGCTAATACTGTGGAGTTAAGAAACAAACAGGCTTACTTAAATGATAACACCCTAAAAAATTTACCCCACCCTCACAGTTGTTTCCATAGGTGTCCTGTTGTAATTAACCATACTGGGATGTGATCATGATGCTGGAGCTAACACTCTGCTCTTGTGAGAAGAACCAGGAAATAATAGTCAAACTTTTGGTTTCACATCTCAGAGTTAAGAAGGTCATTCATTGATGCATCAGGGTTGCTTCCTGCTGGAGTCTGTTTTTTTTTTCCCTAACGGGATGGTCTCCAGTGCAGCTTCTTACAAAGTTGCATCCTGTTTAGCTTGTGAGTTCTGGCACTATATCTATCTGAGATGATCATCAGTCAGTGTAGAATGAAGTTGCTAGGCAAATATTTAGTCAGGCAGCCAAGCCATTGAGGTAAAAGAAACTAACACTGATGAATCCAATATTGATGCATCATGATCTGCTGGTTACAGCAGGGCACTGGGAATTAGGAGACTTGAGCCTTGTTCCTATCTCTGCCGCTTCTTGTCTGATAGTGTTTATAGAGTGCTTTGAGATCCTAAGGCACTATATGGGTGAAATTCTGGCTCCGTGGACATAAAAGGATTTTTGTCATTCACTTCAGTGGGGCCAGGATTTCATCCTAACTCCTGATGTAGACTGTTTGAGGGCCAGACTCTGAGACCTTTACTCATGTCTGAGTGACACTTGATTTCATGAGTGGGCCCATTGTCTTCAGTGGAGTATTCATGGAGTGGTGTTATTCACCGTGAGTATTGGAATTTGGTCCTCATTTATTATGTGCCCATATAGTGTGCATGGTGATTTTGTGTCTTCCACTTTGCTGAGTTGGCTAACCATAAGTGAGTATTCATTTAGCAAGGTGAAATTGTTTCTCTCTGCCATTACTTTCACAAGGAGGAGCCCTGACCCGGTGAGGCTAGAATCATGAGCAAACGTCTGGGGGCTTTCAAGGAGAACCAGGAAATTAGAGGGAACAAAACTAGAAAAAGTCCTAAAACCCAATAAAACTTAAAAAAAAAAAGAGTCAGTGATGTGAACTTTGTGAGTAAATCATAGGTTGGGCCACAGGGTCAACACAGAAGGCTAACAGTGCCACTTGCACATGTCTAAGATAATAAAAAGTGCAACTTATGTTATTTACAGTGCCCATAAAGACAAGTCCCTTGTTGCCGGAAAACGCCAGGACTCACAGTATGGAATTGCTCGGCAGTCTGCCTGGGGCTGGGGTTTGCTGGTTTCCTTACTGGAGAAGGGAAAGGGTTAAGCGTGTTGGTTTTTTTGCTATGCTCTCGGATAGTTCTGTATTATATCCAGGTGGCATGACGTGTGAACAGACGAAAGATAAAAATCGCAGAGGAAATGGCTCTGTCTGAGCCCTGATCACGACGCCTTGTGCTGACCCCACAACCCGAGCTCCATCAGTCAACTTGTCCTTCCCTTGACTTTTCACCCCATGCTCCACTGCTGCTTCTACTCCATGAAAGAGGAGAGGAAAAAAATGCCCTAGCCCTATAACTAAGAGAGAGTCTAACACACAGGTCACGTTCTTTCTGCTGGAGCCTTTACCAGAAAACTGAGTGCTCTAACAGACCCCCGATCTCTCACATTATCTTCCCCATAAAAGGGAAAAAACAAGCAATCACCCTCAGCTATCTGAAGAAGTGAGTGCAAACTGGACTGGAAACTGAGGGCCAGATCCTCACCAGCTGAGGATAATAGAAGTAGTGATATTTTGACCACCTGTTATGCAGCCTTTCATCCTAGGATTTGGAATTTTTTTCAAAACCATTCATCAAACAAGATTCACACCCCCCCCCGCACATACACATACAATGAGGAGATGGAAAAGGATTGTATGGGTATCACTTACCCCCTCCTGGAGCTGGCTGCATTTCAGAGATGGGGTAAGAGAGGAAGTGCAGAACATTGTCTTCTGGACATCTCCTTTCCAAGGATGCCAGCACAAAGATGTCACAATGCCTCTGGGAGATTGGCACCTGCATGGAGAGCATCTGGCACATACTCAGCCTGGGCAAGACAGGAGTGATGCTGATCAGAAGAGGAAAGATCGTTGAGCAAATAGCTGAGACTCTGACCCCTCCTTCCATCCAATGGCATCTGCCAAGTGGCATGAAGCCTCTGGGTCCTGCTGCCATCATCATTAATTTGAGACAAACAGGTGCCATCAATGGCAAAAATGCCACCCTGAGGAACCACGTCTCTCCCTCTGCCAGACTGCCACAGCTCCGCTCCAGTTTCTGTTGGTGACAGAGGCACGCTTTCCAGCTTACCCAGAGCTCTTCCTCTGAAAGCATATCTCTCTCACCAACAGAAATTGGTCCAATAAAAGATATTACCCCCTCCCCCATGTTGTCTGTATAATGTCCTGGGACCAACACGGCTACACCAACCCTGCCTTCAAGGGTGGGACCCCCCCTCATTACAAAGGAGAGGGGGCAGTTGGTAAGGTGGCGGTGGTGAGGACTCTTGGATTCTGACTGGAACTTGGTCCAAGACAGGCCAGGTTTGGTGACTCACTGGGAGTGCCGCAGCAGACAGCTGTTTGATTGGTAGGGTTGCTGGACAAGGCAGAGGGTGCGCGTCTCACAACAATGAAAGGGTTAGAAGGAGTTTTCAGTAGGTGGCTAGCTGAGTTCCTTATACATCAGTTTGACTACACTGGTTTACTTTTAAGTAAACAGGTGCAACCTTGCATGTAGACGAGCTCACAGAGGTTGATAACTTCGCTTTTGCCTCCAGGCTCTGTCCTTTGGCTCAAGCAATAGAGAGAGGCTGGTGCTTTTAGATCCAGACATGCCTTGGGGTCAATCCCCACAGCTAACTCCTCAAGGGAGTTCTTATATCTGGTCTCGGTGATCCATGCACTTGCCACCTCTGGCATAGATTACCATAATTCATTATATCTGGGACTGAAAGTGGCTGGAAGCCACACCGAGGTTCCATCTTGTGCAGGCCAGGGCAGCTTGCCTCCTCACGTTGGGCTGCAGCTCATCCAAACTTTGAGGTTTGCCCCATATGATCACTCATTTTACTTTCCCGCTCTCACATGCATGGTGGTAATGACAGCAACAGGCACCAGTCACTCCCAGGAGCGCCAGCCTGAAGCATAGGTGAGCAATGAAAGTGTGCATGTCCCTTTTGAACAGGGGAGAACTTTAACTAGCATAGCTCCTCCATCTCCTTCACAGAAAGCAAGCAGACAGGAAGGGAAAAGCACCGTGGTAAGTCCTGTCTGTGGGCAAAGGTAACCCCTCAGTTTAATGTAGGCTATAATGAAAGTCGTAGAAGATAGGCCCATAAAATTGAGCCCAGGGTCTGAAGGGTCAGAGGCTTTCCTGACACCCCAGGTGGGTGAAAGAGGCACACAGCCCCAATGCCGGCAACATCCTCCAGGCAGGTATCATCTTCTAGAGATAGACAATCCTTTCCAAGCAGATAGCCATTGCCTGTAGTGTGGCTTGGTCAAGTCACCATTCTAGGAACCAAGCCCCTTCATTGGTTGAACCAAGCTGTGGTGATGCCCAGTGATCACATTTTAATGTGAGGGATGACAGAGCCCTGGAAGATAAAGTGTGCAAAGAGGCGATGCTTTTGAATGTCAGCCAAAGTGCAAGGTTCACCTGGGATTTTGTGGGGAGCGGAGAGGAAGGTGTGAAATTAGCACAGGCGATACCCACCACCAGCCTTCCCTGGCATGGGAATGTGGGTTCCAGGGGCTGGGCTGCCTGAGCAGAGGTCTCCCTGGTGTATGTTTGAAGAGGACACCTGGGAATCCCAGCACCCTTAACGTATTCATTTGAGGGAAGCAGCATTATTGGCCTCCAACAAAATACAGTTGGGGGTCCCAGAGTGAATTCAGAGTGGGGAATGCAAACAAATAGGAGAAGTCTATAAGGAAGGGAGAGATCCAAGCTGGGCTCGTGGCTGTCTGTGTTTATTGGAAATGATCTAAATACACATGCTGACTAGTACATGCACCTGGCAAGTTGCCTAAATGGCCCCATGGTGTCACAAAAGGAAGGCGGTCTCGATTATTAAAATCGGATGGCAAAGAGCATCAGAGTAATTCCTAAACATGAGAGAGAGCGAGACCGCTCCTGATGTTCATTGTGCTGAGAAGGAAATACAGCGAGCTCTTTAGTGGATGTAAGTCAGCACAGCTCCCCTGGAGCTTCTGTTCCTGGTTTCCTGTATGACCTTGGGCAAGTCATAGCCCCGCTCTGTGCCTCAGTTTCCTCCCCCTCATATAGGGATAATATTTGTCTACCTCTCGGAGACACTGTGAAAATAAATAGATTCAAGTTTGCAAAGGTGCTTTGAAATCCACAGCTGGGCGGCATTAAGGAAGGGCAAAGTTTTAGTACTAACATGGATATTTACTGGAGAACGATGTGAAACTGGAAGCAGCAATGTTGTAGGCTGGATTTATTAATGGATATATCTACACTGAAGTGGGAGGTGTAATTCCAGCTCAAGGAGACATGCCCATGTTAGCTCTGATTGAGCTGGCGTGCTAAAAATAGCAGTGGAGCCACTGCAGTAAAAGGGACTAGCTGTCTCGAGTACGGTCCCATTCAAGACATAGGCACATTCTCGGGCAGGCAGAAGGGAAATTGCCTGCGCTGCTGTGGCTACACTTCTTCGTTTAGTGTACTACCTTGATCAGAGCTAGGCTGGGAATATCTCCTCGAGGTGGAAACTACACCTCCAGTTCCAGTCAGTCAACATTTGGGTGTTAACTAATCCTCCAGTTCTAGTGCAAATTATCTAACTGCTACATTCATGGCACTGCAGAAGTTTATCCATGTTGTGCTGCACTGGGTCTGACACAGATAGTCAGCAATTAGCACCTGGACCCTTTGCTAGTATGTGTTAAAGAGATAATTAGAATAAGCAATTCTGTTAATCAAAACCCGGAGAAGTGTTTCCTCCTCCAGATTTTTTTTATGAACTTGTCCCATAGAGAAATGCGTAATATCGGTGCAAGTTGGTATGCCCAGCAATGGGTGCATCTGTGAGCTGGCTACACAAAGGGAGTCAGAGAGAGGGTGGAGAGTGTCTGAAACTCTGGCTTCATAGATATGGTCCATGTGAGCATCTTAGAACCAAGGCTGTGCAAACCTTAATGCAGTATTTGGGAAGGGTGGAAACGTAAGTGCTTTTGTTTTTGATGCAGGGAGATACAAGAGTGTAGGAAAGATTTCCTCAGTCCTAAAGGATTACTTGGACTGTGAGTTCATAGGGAAATTGTCTGTTCATGTGTGTAAAACACTATGCATACCAAGGATGTCGTATGAATAAATTACAATAGCAATCATCTGAAATCCATTGGATCATGTCATGTCAATAGTGAGGATCTTGTCTTTGCTCAATGGAGATACCCTAGCAGAGGAGTAAGAATTAGGGGCCATTCATCCCGAAAAGGAAGTAAAATATTCCCTGGGTTAGGTGATTCAGAAGTGGTTCAGGTTCTGAATTTAACTACAGAGTTTAGTAGACCCAGACCCAATATAATAACTTTGATGTCTCCATGCTCTATGGCTAGACCAGGTGAGACCATGCCCTGGGGACAGAGGGAGGTGGAAGAAGAGGGGAAACAGCACAAAGAACAGATTGGTCATCTCCCCAGCAATTGGCCTCTTCTACTTTTGTGGCCATGGTTTCCTGGAAAGCACAGTTGATGGAGGACACAGCGATCTTGCTGCTTGAACGTCGTCTTGCCACAAGTCAATGTCCTGGCATTCCAGACTGCCATTAGAGCTAATTGAAAAATGCCATGAATTTTTCTTTGCTCAAAATTTGGCAATATTGTGGGGTTTTTTCCCAAAAATCACAGCGAAAATTTTTTGGCTTTCCAATGAAAAATCAAAACACATTCAGTTTTCCAGTTCCCTCACTTTCTCTTCCTTCTTTCCTACCCCCTCTCTTCCAGTGGCAAGATGGAAAAAGAGGGAGATATGGAGAAAAGGAGAAAAAAGTTAGCTTTTGAAAACTACAATATATGTACACTCTTTTTACTTCTGATGGAAAACTAAAAAAGTTCAAAAGATTTTTTTTTAAAGAAAAAAGACCATTTCCCCATGGCTTTTGTGGAATATTTTTGACTAGCTCTTGAACTTGAATTCACCTTGCTGGGATTTAGTGCAGTGAGCCCAAGCAGGGCTGCTTTGACCAAAGTACTTTATTTTCCCCATAACTCTTCACTCAGCCCCACAAAGGAACATCATTTCTATACCAGCCAGGGCAAAACCTCCTTGTTCCCCAAAAAGGATGAGTATGAAGATGTGACAGACTATTCCTCTGTGTTCACACCCTATACTCTGTTGGACTAACGTTTGCATAAGATATGCCTTGTAAGGTAACATTTGAAAGCTCATGATTTGCCAGTCAGTATCATCCTGATAAAATAAGTGTGGCAACATTGTATGTAAAGTTATAAGATATCCCTATATGATGTTATTAGCACATGTTCCAAACCCCACAGCCCTGCCCAGACAAAGGTTAGCATACAGGTCGGTCCTAGACAAAGCAATGTGTGCACTGCTTAATTTGCATTTAAGTAGTAAACAGAGTCATCAAACAGGGAGGGAAACAAAGAAAGCTCAAACAGGTGAGAAAAAGCCAACAGGGAACATCCTTCCAAACAGATGCTTTGTCTCCTAATGCCCAGCTGGAAATGTTTGTCAAGAGAAGAACTGAAACTATAAAAGGGAGGGGCAAACCCCTTTCTCTCTCCCCCTGCCCATTGCATTCACTGCCCCTGAAGAGAAAAAGGAAGCAGCCATTGGATTCTGACCTGAGAGTTTGGTCAGTAATCTGCTGGAGCATGGGGTACAAAACTTTGTTTGAATCTAATATATTTTGTTAAGTTAGGCATTAGTGATGTCTTGTCTTTATTTGACTTGTAACCATCCTGACAGAACAAGAAGTAATGGTCTCAAGTTGCATTGGGGGAGGTTTAGGTTGGATATTAGGAAAAACTTTTTCACTAAGAGGGTGGTGAAGCACTGGAATGGGGTTACCTAGGGAGGTGTTGGAATCTCCTTCCTTAGAGGTTTTAAGGTCAGGCTTGGCAAAGCCCTGGCTGGGATGATTTAGTTGGGGATTGGTCCTGCTTTGAGCAGGGGGTTGGACTAGACGACCTCCTGAGGCTCCTTCCAACCCTGTTATTCTGTGATTCACTTCTGACTGTTAGACCTCATTACTTCAGTTCTCAGCCTCTCTCCAGAGGGCTAGCCTATGCCAAGCCTGGTTGTGCTTTACATAATGTAGGTGTTTGTTCACTGGGAACTGGACTCAGATTACACAGAGATTGAGATGAAACTATCTATTAGAGAGAGGCCTGCTAGGAAAAAATAGGTCTAATTTTAATTGTTTTTAATTGCCTATTTTTGGAAGGCCAGACCTTTGTTTGCAGAAATCATTTGCCACAGGCCAGGTTCTGACTGATAATCTGTCTCCTTTTCTTAGCAGCTCTCTTGCATCCGGGCCCATCCTGTGCCTGACCTTGTGTCCAGTGCAGTGCAGGACTGTTAGGAGAATTGCTGCACTACTGAAACTGTTAAATCAAGTTCATGAAGCCCATCTCCAGCAGATGCATAGGTAGTAACCCCTGTTGTCCAGGCCGATGGCCCCTCTTTCTGGGTTCTAAAGGCAAAGACTGTGTGTGAACTCTACCAAATGCATCTAGACACGTGCATTGCTCATTCCTTCCAGTCTCCCTGACTAAGAGCTCACAGTCGGTCTGCTGAAATTCCCTTGGCATTATTAGGAGAGATGATCCACATTAGCTTGTTACAACATCAGGGCATGTCTCAAGTTCTCATTGTTTTCTCCCATGCAATGGCAAGAGTTCTGTGCAGCTCTTGGCAAAAACCTGGATCCTTTATCACCGTGTCAGACATCTTTCCATGGTGTTCTCCAGGGTTAATGTTTGCTTGAGCTGCCCCCACTTTGGCATCCGTTGCCTTAAGAATATCCCTTTTGGGAGTCCATCCATTAGCCAGTCTTGCAGTGCTACTCTGAACATTGCCCTTGCTTGCATTGTCAGCCAACTGCTTTGCTCCCCATAATCTAGGCCTTTGTATTCAGCTTACTCCATCTCCTCAAACTTCTGTTTAATTTTAATTACTCTTTCTCTCTGCCTAGTATCTCAGTTGTTATCCCTGATATTCAACCATATTCCTTTGTCGGGGCTTCTCCTGATCCTCTAAAAGCAGATGCAGACTGCAGTGGCAATATACAACACATGGAATCACTTCAAGTATTGTGTTCCATCCCGAGCCACCAAAATGCAAATGGCTGATCAGTGCCTGATATAAACAGTGAAGAATTTTGACTGGCTTTAACAGCCTTGGTAATTGCAATGCCGTGTTTCTAACAAAAAGGTTTACACAATGACAAATCTTTCTGCCAGGTGTTGTCTGCAGCAATAAGGGCAGGTTCAAGCAGTGAGGGGTCTCTCTTAAAACCAAAATGCCACCCAGAAATTCTGGGATCACTAAGTCCATTTCCTGAGAGCCCTTCATAGGCAATACTGCCCCACTAACAAGCTCTAAGTCTCTATGTGAAACAAGGAGAATTTATTAGGGATGAAGGGAACACCGCATCAACTTGGGAAAGCACTACAACAATTCATACAGCAACAGTATAAATAAAACACTCCCTCATAGTTCTCAGGTGCAACTGGGCAGGCCAGTCACATGCTGCCTGGTCCTGTTCTAAGGCTCTGCCATCAACACAGCTAGAGTGATTTCAGCTTTATTTAATGGCCAGGTAGGAAAGGACCTTTGCATCATCTCACTTTGAAAAGTCCTTCCCCCTAGTGCAAGATTCTCAGTGGAGAAGAACCAGTAGCATTTAGGGGATGCACACCTTGCCAGAAAGTAGGAGTCCTTTCTTAGTTCAGTCCCACTATGCAACCAATTATTGGGTTTGTGTACAATTATGGAGACTTCCAAAGTGTCACTAGAAGAATTCTGGGTAGAAGGCTTATGCAAATGAAATTCTGTGTAGCTTTTCTTCCCCCTGTGCATCAACCAGGTGCGGCTCCAGGCCCCAGCATGCCAAGCGCGTGCTTGGGGCAGCATGCGGTGGGGGGCGCTCTGCCAGTCACCGGGAGGGCAGCAGGCAGCTCCGGTGGACCTGCTGCAGGCATGCCTGCGGAGGGTCCGCTGGTCCCGCAGCTTCGGTGGAGCATCCACAGACACATCTGCGGGAGGTCCACCGGAGCCGCGGGACCAGCGACCGGCAGAGCGCCCCCCGCGGCGTGCCGCCGTGCTTAGGGCGGCGAAATCGCTAGAGCCGCCCCTGGCATCAAAAGATGGGAGCAGAGAGCTCCTTCCTCTCTAGAGCTTCAGGCCACAGGGCTTACCTCTGCAAAGTGGCCTTTTTAAAAAAATGAAACTTCATTTTTCACAAGATTTTTATTGAAACTACTGAAAAAAAAAGGCAAAACCAAACTAAAAGAAAAACATCAAGGACCTGTTTTTGCACAGAAGAAAATCAAGATAATTTTTTAAACAATGCACTTTGTGAAATGGAAACAACTTCTAGATTTCCAGCTTTTTTGTGAACTTTTTTTTCTCTCTCTTTGTTTTTTGACCAGCTCTAATTGTAAGTTGTGGGGTCAAAAAATCTTGGTGTCTTTTGGAACAGATGAATGGTGACAGATCTGATTTCTACTGCTGGCAAAAAACCCAGTCTCTTATTTTACCTACTTTCTGGCACTCTTCATTTACTTCTTACAGGTCACTAGTAACAAACACTTAATTAAAGATGTCTGAATAGGGATCAGGTTGGGCCAGGTCAGCAACCTGTTACTTTTCCTTGGCTGCCATTCTATGCTCCAGAATCTAAATTTCCATTTAGAATCAGAAATATTGTTTCTAGCCCTTGTGATTGCAAAGGAAACCTTTTGAACGTAACCGATGCCGTGGTATCCCCCTGAGTATGCAACAGTAGCCCCGAGGGAGCTGGGAGCTGCCCCCATTCATATCAAGAGGGAGTTAACTAGTAAGCCTAATTATGACAATGTGAAGTGTCTATACTGTTAACAATTTTGTGGTCAATGCACAGAAATGGGACAATCATGGTGTAGAGATCTGTACGCTCAACTGCTCAGACACTTTAATGACACCCCATCACCTCCCATGCTTTAATGAATTTATCCTCACCCCTGTGAGACAGGGAATTATTTTACAGATGGGAAACTGGAGCACAGAGATTAAGTGATCATATAGGGAGCCTGTTGCAACATATAGGGAGACAGGTGATCATACAGGGATCATACAGTGATCATATTGCAACAGGGAATTTTGCTCAGGATTCCGAGTCCCAGACACTAGACCCTCCTTCTCTGCTGTAAACACCTTCTCATTTTGGCTTCACAAGTGGGTGGAACATGGGTAGTAAGTGGAGGTTGGGAGAGGACCACCACAATCTGACCCCCCCATATAGGTGATAACTATAGCTATTATGTCCTCTAAATAAAACATGTAGGGCCTGCTTCTCTTTTCAGCTACAGCTGTACATATCGGGAGGAGTTATACCAGCATATGCAAGAGGAGACTCAGGTCTGTAACATTTTGACATTTTCAGCCTATCCGTCTTTTTTTTTTTAATAGGCCCCTCATCCATTCAAGTCTTCACTCCTTATCCTCTGCTTACATTTTCTGCACTGGAAAGGGAGTTGATGGGAGTTCTCTGCCCAAGACAATTCTCTATGCATGTAGTTAGCTAATTAGTAGACAACTTTGCCTGTAGGTGATGCTCATGGGTAGTTCCTGTTCCCAGATTATTATTTTTTCTGGACCAATAAAAGCTGCTGCTGCTGTATACTGCAAATGGCAGCTCTTAATAGAAATCACAAGTCTGTGAGCACTAATCCTGCCACTGACTTTCTGTGTAGACTTGGGGAAAGTGAGGCAGAGAGAGGAAGCAATTTCCCTATCTACCTACCTACCTACCTGGCCCCTGGTGGCTCCCGCTTTCCCCACTGTTGAACAGAACCTCTCAAGTGGTGTCACACTCAATCCAGAGTCTTGCCACAGGAGTGATTAACTCAATTGGCTTCTCATGGGGAGCCAGTTTTCCTTGAACCAGGCCAACCAGTAAAGAAAAATAGAAGTTCTCTGATTTGTTACCCTTGATGCTAGAGATGAAGATAGAGGGTCTGTTTTCATTTGGGCCTGGATGAACACAGAGGCTTTCATTCCATCTAGCTCCACCTTGGAAAGAGACGTTGGTACCAGCTCTGCCAGTTGTCTGTGCAACATTCCATTCCATTGTCATTCCAGCTGCACAAGCCCCATCCCTCCTATTATCATGTCTTTATAGGCAGCCATGCTGTCTATTGTGCTAAAGCCTCCAAGGACAGTGATTACCGCACAATGGTTAAGTGTGGTTTTGTTCGTTACTTCCGAACGCTGGCACTGCCAAGATCCGCGCCCCCTCCCCTGGCACCCACACATGTATGCTGGATAAGCTGCAGCTGTGCTTACATCTGTACTGCAAGTGCATTCATTGCGTTAACTTTGGGGGAAAACTGTGATTTTCTTTGTTTGCCGGACAATTACAATAATGGGATGCAATGCAAAGCAGGGGGAAATGCCTAATAAGAAACATGGCTGAATTCTGTTCTTAGCTACTCTATCAGAAAGGGAATTATGCACTAAAGTCAGCGGAGTTCTCTAGACTTACCGCAGGACGATTGAGAGTAGAATTTGACGATAATGAATATATTTAGTCATTAGATGGTAGTGGATTTTTAAAGCTTGGCTAGTGAATTTAGGGCTTCTGAAGGCTGGTGATTGATAGTGATAGTTTGAGCCTTGATCAATGCAGACAAGAATTCTGCAAGATCCCTCTCTGCCCCCAACTTTGCAAATGTACCTTAATCCCAACCTTTCATTCCAGGCCTGGGTCTCTACTCAGCTGCTGCAGGGCCCCCCAGTCCTCACCCACACCAGTCCCTCGCTCATTCAGTCTGTGATCCTATGTGCAGCTTTGCCAGTGAGTCTCAAACCTGACCTGCAACACCCTCTTTCTCTTTCATCAGCTCCTACTTCTAGAGTCATTCCCTGGGGTTGGGCTGTGAATTGGTGGGGGCAGGACAACAGCACTAGAGTATCTGCGGCTGGATGAATGTAACCAATAGTGAAGCTGGCTGTTTTATAGATATGCATGTTGATCTCAACGTCTCTTGGCAGTCTGTGCCCTGGCTCTTTATCTAGATAGAATCAAAAAATGTCACATCTCATTTCCATTTCCCTGCTAGGTGCTTTTGCCCACTAGGTAGAGACTTCACAATCTACCAAGATATCACATCCATCTTCTGATTGACGCTTGGCTCATTACGTTATTTATTGCAAATAATTTCTCTAATGAATTTAGGCCGTTTGGTGAGTTATTTTGATTTGTACGCATGTATTTGCTGCTGTTTGAGGATCCTATTCCACTGATGGGCTGTTTGCAGACCATTCACTTTGATTCTTTGCTATTCATCATCATCTATTATTATAGCATCTAAAGACCCCAACTGTAAAATGGGGGCCCATTGTTCTGGGCCCTGTAAACACATTGTAAGTCCCTGAAGAGCTTAGAATCTAAACAGACCAAGGGTTGGAAGCTTTATTTTATAGGTGGAGAGTTGAGGTCCAGAGAAATGACGTGACTCATCCAAGGTTGTACCGGGCATCAATGGCAGAGCCAGAACCTGACCCCAGATTGCCTGAATCCCAGTCTGTTGACTAACCACAAGATCCATCCATTCTCTCTATTCAGGGCTCATGACTGATCACGTTAAGTTACATGATATTGTTTCTTCTCTCTGACTGGATGATTGAAATTTTATCCACAGGGAAGACTAGCAAATGCACATGACACATGAATATGGGTGCGACGGGGTTCGACTCACCACTGCAGCGCCTCCTGCTGGCTGTCCTGGGGATTAGCTCTGTACAGCCTCCTCTGGCGGTGCCTCGCCACCATCACTTTCGTTCCAGGACCCGTGTCACTCCCAGGACTGCGGTGTCCTCTTCAGTGACACTGCCCACTGGCTGTGCCACACTCTGCGTTTCCCCCTTCCGGGAGACCTGCAATCTCTGTTCAACTACTTCCCCCAGTGGTAACTGCGGTCCATTGTCCCAGGGCTGCTTCCCATGCAGTTCCAGCACCCTCTTCTGCCCTTACCTCAGTCCCTAGCAGCCAACCAGAAGTTCTCTCTAGCTCCCCCAGTCCCTGCTTGCAGCATTGCTCTATCCCAAGTGCTGGTGCGCCTTCCTCCTGCTAGGAGCCTGGTCTTCTCCCCTTGAGCTCCAGTCAGCTACTGAACTCTTCTCTGCCCTGCAGCCCTTCTTGTATGAGCCTGCTGGCCATGATTGGCTACTCCTTTCAGCCCCTTTCTAATTGGCTGCCTCCGGCACAGCCTCCCTAGGGTTGCTTTTAACCCCTATTCTTCCCGTGAGAGGCAGATGCCCCATCACAATGGGTATTCATCAAAATACAGCCATCCCTGAAACATTAATACCAACACAGACCAGTCCATGCTAATGTTCAGGAAAAACAAACAACAAAGTGCTACGAACATGGTCAGACCAAGCAGCTGTTGGAAGCTCAGGCCAAATGTTTGTCTGCCCTGTTTTCCTGCATTTGCTTAACTCTGCTTTTAACCCAAGGCACTTGGTTAATGATAAACACAAAGCCTAGTTGGTTTTGTTTTTACTGTGATGCTATCAGGGTTGCGGTGGGGGGGGGGTAATTCCTATTTTAAATGTTGCTAACATGAAAGCATTGGAGCCTAAGAACTAATTCTCCCATCTCCCCCTGCCCAAAAATAAAATAAAATAAAATAAAATTATAATTGAAAGTATGTTTCAGAGGAATCCATCTGACAACTCCTGCCCCAAAATAATTAGACTTTCTTTACAAAAACTTTACACCTTTTTAAAAAAAACACCCTGTAATATTAGAAAATCTAGATTCGCATAATTAAGGTATCCAGCCAATTCCCGATTGCCATATAATTACTGATCATTCATTATCACCCCAAATGACTTATACCACCCACTCAACCTTAACTTTGCCCCTCAAATCTGTCAAAATATACACTCATATCAATACTGCAAACTGCTATTAAAATACAAGAACCCATTTCCTCAGATGAATCCATTTTCAACATAATTTAACAATCGTGCATTAGCTAGAATGATTTACTGCTCAGCAATGTGTGCATTATTTACTACACAAGATCATTACATGTTCAAATGTACAATTCTCATACTTTATCTCATGCACCTGAAACATCATGCAACCTGCACATTTCATAATACCAAACAGGATATCAATCATTTCACTTCTGGCCATACACTAATCATCTCTTCCATCAATATGTCCTTGTAGAATAAAGCACATACAAGCATTATGAGATCCCATTGTTTTGAAATCTATGTTATGCATTTTATAAATGTAGATATTCAAGATAGCTGAGTGAAATTTTCTGGACAAATGCTCATTGCCAAAAAAACCCCAACAACAACAACAGCAACAAAAGGGTGGGGGGAGTTTTGAATTGACCAAAACTATTTGTGAATTTGAGTTGAATTCAGCAAAATGTTTAATCTTTTAAAAAAAATTTTTTTCAAAGTTTAAATGTTTCATTTTGTCATTTTTTAAATGAAATATTTTGACTTTTAGTTTCAAAATTTAGCTAGATTTACTTTAAAATGTTTTTTATAAAGGATAAAACCTACCCAAAATGAAACAGAAAGTTACATTTTGGATCAACTAAATATTTAATTGAATTTGAAACCAAGTTGTGTGTGTAATATTTTTTGTTTTTCTGTTGTTTGTTTTTTTGTTGTGAGAAACCAAAAAATAAATAAATCTGTTTTGAGTCAATCCGAAAGGAATTTTTTTTTGGGTAGGCCACCAAACCAAATGAAACCAAACCAAAAAAAAAATTAATTATTCAGTCAGCTTCAATATTCACAGGTATCTATTCCAAGAAATGGGCCAAATTCCAAGCGACTACAAATTGGTAGAGTGCCATTGTTTTCCATGCAGGTGCACCAATTTATACCAGCAGAAAAATTGGTGCCATATTTCAGTGGAACAATTCTATTGAAGTGTATTTTGAATGGGCAGTGTAAGTCAGCTGGGGGGATAACGAATGATCAGTAATTATACAGCAATGGGAATCTCCCTGACTCCCTCTATTATTCCTTCCAGACCTTCTTAAGTAACGTTTTCTAATAGTTCACCTAGAAAACTTCGCTCTTGGCAAGACTCATTGCAGCCAGTCTAGGTATTTACATGGCTCTCCTCCTGGCAGCATCTGAGCACCTCAGACTCAATAATGGATTTTATTCTTCCAACACCCTTGGAATGGAGGGATGCGTTAAGCCCATTTTACAGATGGAGAACAGTATAGATTAAGCCATGTATGCAAGGTCACACAGGAAGCCTGTGGCTGGAATTTAACGTAGTCTTTTGGTTCCTTAGAGTCCTAAGCCAGTGCTCTAGCCAGGAGACCATAGACACTTAAGAACATAAGAAAGGCCGTACCGGGTCAGACCAAAGGTCCATCTAGCCCAGTATCTGTCTACTGACAGTGGCCAACGCCAGGTGCCCCAGAGGGAGTGAATCTAACAGGCAATGATCAAGTGATCTCTCTCCTGCCATCCATCTCCATCCTCTGACAAACAGAGGCTAGGGACACCATTCTTACCCATTCTGGCTAATAGCCATGTATGGACTTAGCCACCATGAATTTATCCAGTCCCCTTTTAAACATTGTTATAGTCCTAGCCTTCACAACCTCCTCAGGTAAGGAGTTCCACAAGTTGACTGTGCGCTGCGTGAAGAACTTCCTTTTATTTGTTTTAAACCTGCTGCCTATTAATTTCATTTGGTGACCCCTAGTTCTTGTATTATGGGAATAAGTAAATAACTTTTCCTTATCCACTTTCTCAACATCACTCATGATTTTATATACCTCTATCATGTCCCCCCTTAGTCTTCTCTTTTCCAAGCTGAAGAGTCCTAGCCTCTTTAATCTTTCCTCGTATGGGACCCGCTCTAAACCCCTAATCATTTTAGTTGCCCTTTTCTGAACCTTTTCTAGTGCTAGAATATCTTTTTTGAGGTGAGGACACCACATCTGTACACAGTATTCGAGATGTGGGCGTACCATGGATTTATATAAGGGCAATAATATATTCTCAGTCTTATTCTCTATCCCCTTTTTAATGATTCCTAACATCCTGTTTGCTTTTTTGACCGCCTCTGCACACTGCGTGGACATCTTCAGAGAACTATCCACGATGACGCCAAGATCTTTTTCCTGACTCGTTGTAGCTAAATTAGCCCCCATCATGTTGTATGTATAGTTGGGGTTATTTTTTCCAATGTGCATTACTTTACATTTATCCACATTAAATTTCATTTGCCATTTTGTTGCCCAATCACTTAGTTTTGTGAGATCTTTTTGAAGTTCTTCACAATCTGCTTTGGTCTTAACTATCTTGAGAAGTTTAGTATCATCTGCAAACTTGGCCACCTCACTGTTTACCCCTTTCTCCAGATCATTTATGAATAAATTGAATAGGATTGGTCCTAGGACTGACCCTTGGGGAACACCACTAGTTACCCCTCTCCATTCTGAGAATTTACCATTAATTCCTACCCTTTGTTCCCTGTCCTTTAACCAGTTCTCGATCCATGAAAGAACCTTCCCTTTTATCCCATGACAGCTTAATTTACGTAAGAGCCTTTGGTGAGGGACCTTGTCAAAGGCTTTCTGGAAATCCAAGTACACTATGTCCACTGGATCCCCGTTGTCCACATGTTTGTTGACCCCTTCAAAGAATTCTAATAGATTAGTAAGACACGATTTCCCTTTACAGAAACCATGTTGACTATTGCTCAAGAGTTTATGTTTTTCTATGTGTCTGACAATTTTATTCTTTACTATTGTTTCAACTAATTTGCCCGGTACCGATGTTAGACTTACCGGTCTGTAATTGCCGGGATCACCCCTAGAGCCCTTTTTAAATATTGGCGTTACATTAGCTAACTTCCAGTCACTGGGTACCGAAGCCGATTTAAAGGACAGGTTACAAACCTTAGTTAATAGTTCCGCAACTTCACATTTGAGTTCTTTCAGAACTCTTGGGTGAATGCCATCTGGTCCCGGTGACTTGTTAATGTTGAGTTTATCAATTAATTCAAAAACCTCCTCTAGTGACACTTCAATCTGTGGCAGTTCCTCAGATTTGTCACCTACAAAAGCCAGCTCAGGTTTGGGAATCTCCCTAACATCCTCAGCCGTGAAGACTGAAGCAAAGAATCCATTTAGTTTCTCCGCAATGACTTTATCGTCTTTAAGCGCTCCTTTTGTATTTTGATCATCAAGGGGCCCCACTGGTTGTTTAGCAGGCTTCCTGCTTCTGATGTACTTAAAAAACATTTTGTTATTACCTTTGGAGTTTTTGGCTAGCCATTCTTCAAACTCCTCTTTGGCTTTTCTTATTACACTCTTGCACTTAAGTTGGCAGTGTTTGTGCTCCTTTTTATTTGCCTCACTAGGATTTGACTTCCACTTTTTAAAGGAAGTCTTTTTATCTCTCACTGCTTCTTTTACATGGTTGTTAAGCCACGGTGGCTCTCTTTTAGTTCTTTTACTGTTTTTCTTAATTTGGGGTATACATTGAAGTTGGGCCTCTATTATGGTGTCTTTAAAAAGGGCCCACGCAACTTGCAGGGATTTCACTTTAGTCACTGTACCTTTTAACTTTTGTCTAACTAACCCCCTCATTTTTGTATAGTTCCCCCTTTTGAAATTAAATGCCACAGTGTTGGGCAGTTGTGTTCTTCCCACCACAGGGATGTTGAATGCTATTGTATTATGGTCACTATTTCCAAGCGGTCCTGCTATAGTTACCTCTTGGACCAGCTCCTGCGCGCCACTCAGGATTAAATCTAGAGTTGCCTCTCCCCTTGTGGTTTCCCATACCAGCTGCTCCATGAAGCAGTCATTTAAAGTATCGAGAAATTTTATCTCTGCATTTCGTCCTGAAGTGAAATGTTCCCAGTCAATATGGGGATAATTGAAATCCCCCACTATTATTGTGTTCTTAATTTTGATAGCCTCTCTAATTTCCCTTAGCATTTCATCATCACTATTACTGTCCTGGTCAGGTGGTCGATAATAGATCCCTAATGTTATATTTTTACTAGAGCATGACATTTCTATCCATAGAGACTCTATGGAACATGTGGATTCGCTTACGATTTTTACTTCATTTGAATCTACACTTTCTTTCACATACAGTGCCACTCCTCCCCCTGCACGACCTGTTCTGTCCTTCCGATATCAGACATTTTTAAATGTCTGAAATCTAGGAAATCCACCTTCAGAGTCAACCAAATTTTGGTGCAGTACAATGAAAGCAGCATATGACTGAGCCACTTATGGTTAAATTTCAAGAGCTTAAAATTTTAAACCCTTGAGCGCTTTGCTCACTTAGCTATGAGTAGCTTTCCTGTTATGCCTCTAAACTGTCTGAGCTGCCAGGGCACTGAGAGCTAGGGATTAGGGACTGATCCTATTCAGCTCCTTAAAGATTTGGGGACCAGGGTACAAGGAAATGAGCATATAATTGTGCAATATGGGTCTGATCATGCTCCCATTCAAGCCAGTGGGAAAACTCTATTTCATTATTTTAATCATTCATTTTATTAAATGTCAATATTTATAATGTCTGGAAGTTGACTTTATAATTGGACAGATTTCTGTATATACATAAAGTCAGCTGTAATTATTGCCTTAATTTCTGCAATAACCCACTAAAACTTACTAATTAGCACCGGGAGTTCTCAAGCAGTAGAGAGTGATTCTGTTGATTAGTTTCAGACTGGACTGAAGAATATTCTCTATCTGAGATTTAAGGAGCCAATAAATAAGTAAAAAAAGAAGAAAATCTCAGAAAAAGGGGCATCTTTGAAAACCCCTTTGGGAAAATCCTCAGCTTGTATGAATCATCTGAGCCCCACTGAGGCCAGTTTAAGCTACAGGGCCGGCTCCAGACCCCAGCGTGCCAAACGCGCGCTTGGGGCGGCGTCCCAGCGGGAGGGCGGCAGGCGGCTCCGGCGGACCTCCCGCAGACGTGCCTGCGGAGGGGCCGCTGGTCCTGCGGCTCCAGTGGAGCATCCGCAGGCATGCCTGCGGGAGGTCCACCGGAGCTCCGGGGCCAGCGGACCCTCCACAGGCACGTCTGTGGGAGGTCCACCGGAGCCGCGGGACCGGCGACTGCTAGAGCGCCCCCTGCGGCGTGCCGCCCTGCTTGGGGTGGCAGAAATCCTAGAGCCTCCGCTGTTAAGCTAGCTGATTTTTCTGACCCCATACTCCAGTGGTACCACTTGGGGCCAGATTTTGATCCCCCTGCTCAGGCTGGGCAGCACCTTACTGCTCATATAGCACCCAGTGACCTCCACAGCAGAAAGGGGATCAGGATCTGATGTGCTGTAACCTGCCACACATTTTCAATGAACCCTACCCTTTGCAACACTCCTCAAACAGCGACCCCTCTGCTGGTGTGGGCATGTGTGCAGAGTGAATGATGGGTACATCCCAAAGGGTATCCTCTACGGTGACTTAGAATCAAGAAAAAGACCTAAAGGACGCCCAACATTGTGTTTCAAGGATGTGTGCAAGCGAGACCTCAAAGAAATGGACATGGATGTGGACAACTGGGAAGATCACACTCAGGACTGCAGCCTCTGGAAACAGGAGCTTAACTAAGGTCTCCAGAGTTACAAGAGGAAGCCATCCAGCCTAGCAGAGGAGAAACGAGCTCTCAGTAGGCAGAGCCCAAAGGGTTGAGACATCATCTTTAAATGAGACAGATGTGGCAGAGATTGTCTCTCTTGAGTAGGTCTCTTCAGCCTAAGCAATGGCTGCTATAAAACCAACTGAGTAAATTTGTTACCTCTCAGGGATGCACACCCATGGTCTCTCGAGACTGAAGAATGCCTACTGCTACCCTTTGAGATGCCCTTTGTGAAATTTCACTGCAGTTTGTTTAATTTCTATGCAGTTAGAGGTAATACGGAAAACAGCTGTATGCTCTGAAGATCATTTCAACCTTAACTATTGAGAGACTGTGTCCCTTAGGGTATGTCTACACTACAAGACTATTTCGAATCAACTTAAGTCGAATTTGTGGAATCGACCTTATGAAGTCGAATTTGTGTATCCACACTAAATACACTAATTCGACTGTGTGAGTCCACAGTAACGGGGCCAGCGTCGACTTTTGAAGCGGTGCACTGTGGGAAGCTATCCCACAGTTCCCGCACTCCCCGCTGCCCATTGGAATTCTGGGATTTCCCCCCAATGCATGCTGGGGGAAAAATCTGTCGAGGGTGGTTTTGGGTAACTGTCATCATTGAACCGTCAATCACGCCCTCCCTCCCTCCCTGAAAGTGCCTGCGGGCAATCTGTTCGTGCACTTTTCTGCTCAGTGACAGCGCGGGCGCCACAGCACTGCGAGCACGGATCCCGCTGCAGTTATGGCTGTTGTCAACTCCTCGCACCTTATCGTCCACCTCTTCCACAGTCAGCTGCTGAGAAATAGGGCTACTTTTCAATGGTGCTGCGAGCACTGGTGGACCATGGGGGACGTTTTACCAACATCAACGTCGGGTGGCCAGGCAAAGTTCATGACACGCGTGTTTTCAGGAACTCTGGTCTGTTTAGACGCCTGCAGGAAGGTAGTTTCTTCCTGGACCACAAAATAACTCTTGGGGATGTGCAGATGCCTATAGTGATCGTCGGGGACCCAGCCTACCCGCTAATGCCCTGGCTCGTGAAGCCCTATGCAGGCGCCTTGCACAGCGACAAGGAACTCTTCAAGTACCAGCGAGCAGCGAGCAGCGTGACCTGTGACTGTTCAGTTTCTTTTCAGAGAAGCTGAACCTGCCCCTGTTTCTTTACCAAGTGACTGTTGACTAGCATCTGCAGTTACATACCCCGTCCACCCCGCTTCCCCCACTTCCAACACACGTTTAAAAATAAAATACATGTTCCACTGTAACTTTACAAAGGTTTCTTTATTGATGACTTTGCGTTAAAGGGTTGAAACTGGGACGCGGACTGTGCTGGGTAGGGTGTGTGGTGATGTAAAGACCGCCTCTAAACTCGAGGAATGACAGGCTCCTGCTCCCAGAGCGGTCTGCAGTGCTGGACTGGTTGTTTCAACGGAGCCTGCCATCCCTCCTTTTTGGGACTCTGTGTGCAGGGGCTATGTGGCCTTTTGGCGGGGGAGGACGGATACAGATTCCTCTGCTGCGTGGCTCTGTGGTCCAGGACAGGGACCGTTGCATGAGATCTGTAACCCCCCTCCCCCGCTACAAAGTCACGTACCCCCCCCACCCACCCAGAACCTGCAAACCACCTCCCATACCGACCAGGGTGCCTACTGACTGCACTGTGTGTGTGACCTGCTGCTGATCCTGCCCCCGTGTCTGTACCCTGGTAAAGGTGATTGTCCTGTCCAATTACCAACCCCCTTCCCCCCCTTCAAACACAGTCTCCTCTAAAAGAACATGATGGAAACAGTAATTAACAGAAAAGTATTTTTTATTATCAACTAGACAGTTAGGGGATGAAACTGGGACGGGGACTTGGGTGAGGCGGGAAGGAAAGGACTTCTCAAAATTTAGGGTATGAGAGCTTTTGGGTACTTGAGCACTCTGCTGGGGTGCAGTGACAGTTTTCACGGCCCCTGGCGCCCCTCCTTCTGGTTATTTTGGGTGAGGGGGGTATGGGATTTTGTGGCGGGGGAGACAGTCGAAGCTGTGTGATGGGAAAAAGGGAGTGAATTCCTTGCAAAGATACATTTTTGCGAACAATGAACACAGTCTAGTCTGTCTCTGTGAATTCTGGGTTGAGATCCCAGTGCCTGATGGGGCAAAAACCATTTTCGCGGGTGGTTCTGGGTAAATGTCGTCAGTCATCCCTTCCTCAGGGAAAGCAACGGCAGACAATCATTTCGAGCCTGTTTTCCCTGGATTGCCCTGGCAGACGCCACAGCGTGGCAACCATGGAGCCTGTTTTGCCTTTTGTGCCTGTCACCATATGTGTACTAGATGCCGCTGACAGAGGCGGTCCAGCAGCGCTACACAGCAGCATGCTTTTGCTTTTGCATGACAGCAGAGATGGTTACCAGCCATACTGTACCATCTACCATACCATAAATTGGTAATAAGATGATCATGGTTACCAGTCCTTTTGCACTGCACCATTTGCTGCTGTCATAAGTGCCCCTGGCTGAGATCAGCCAGGGGCGCAAAAGCCAAAATTGGGAATGACTCCCTGAGTCAATCCCTCCTTTTTGGTATCTAAAAATAGAATCAGTCCTGCCTAGAATATGGGCAAGTGTACTAGAGAACCACTGTATCAGAGAACCAGAGAGCACAGCTGCTCTGTGTCAGATCCTGCATAAATTATGAGCTGTATGCTATTCACAGGGGGTGCTCCTGCAACAACCCCACCTGTTCATTCCTTTCTTCCCCCAGCCTTCCTGGGCTACCATAGCATTGTCCCCCCACTTGTGTGATGAAGTAATAAAGAATGCAGGAATAAGACACAGTGACTTGTTAGTGAGAAATGAGTGGAAGGCAGCCTCCAGCTGCTATGATAGTCCAGACAGGACATTAAGGAGTGTGGAGGAGAGGAGCCCAGCATCCCTCTGCTAGTCCAGGGGCAATTGAATCTTTTCTTTACACATGAAGGGTGGGGGCTGATGGAGCTCAGCCCCCTGTTGCTATGATGAGGACGGTTACCAGCCATACTGCACCATCTACCAGGAAAAATTAGGAGCAGGCGCCCTTGATTGACCTCACTGATGCTAGTCGGCATGGTTACCAGTCCTTTTGCACTGCCCCATGTGCCAATAGGCTGATGATGACGATGGATATCAGTCATATTGTACCGTCAGCCACCCATGGCGGGGGGGGAGCAAGGATATTGGTGTTGAGTGCTGCAGCATCGCATCTATCTGCAGCATTCAGTAAAGATAGGGTGACATGTAAAAGAGTCAACAGAGGATTGTTTTCCCTTTCACTTCTGGGGCTGTGTGGGGGGGGGTGCGTAAATTGCCGAGCTATGCCCTGACCAACCGCGGACACTGTGTTTGACCCTAGAAGCATTTGGAGCTCAGCCAAGAATGCAAATGCTTTTCGGAGACAGCAGGAACTGTGGGATACCTTGCGTCCTCAGTCCCCCCTCCCTCCATGAGCGTCCATTTGATTCTTTGGCTTTCTGTTACGCTTGTCATGCAGCAGCGTGCTGAGTCTCTGCTACGCCGTCTGTCTGGAGATTTTTTTAAAATACTTTGGACCAGGCATAACATTACAGTAATTCCCCTAATTAGATGCAGGAGTCTCCGAGCGAGATCACCCTGAGGACGGTCACTGAAGGAGATAGAGAGCACATGCTGCGTGAAAGCCAGCACAAACCAAGGGCCTATGCAGCCATGCTCGGGGAGGCAATGCTCCCTGAACACCTCCTGAAAGCCTGGTGCGGAAAAGTGTGCTACCGCGGAGCACCCAATAAGGCAGCTCTCCCCAGGAACCTCCTGTGGAGGCTTTTCGATTCCCTCCTGGAGAGCTTCGTGGAGATCTCCCAGGATGATTTCTGTTCTATCCCCATATATAGAGAGACCTCCTTTTCACATACTTCAGATTCCTGTAATATTAAGAATAAAAGTTTACATGTTTAAAGCACTTACCGACTGCTCCTTCCCCTGATTCAGGGTCCGGGTTAACGGCCGGGGAGGGTTAGTAGGGGATCTCCGTGAGGGTGATGAAGAGATCCTGGCTGTCGGGGAAACCAGCGTTGTAAGCGCTGTCGCCTGCCTCGTCCTCCACAAACCCTTCCTCATCTTCCCCGTCCGCGAACATCGCCAAGGAACTGGCCGTCGACACTGTCCCATCGTCAGAGTCCACGGTCACTGGTGGGGCAGTGGTGGCAGGCTCTGTAGCGTCCGTTTGCCGCTTTGATTTTTTGGTAGCCTTGTCTGGGGTCCTTGATTTTCACGCGGCGCTGCGTTGCATCCCGGCTGTATCCTCTGTCTCTCATGGCTTTGGAGACCTTCTCGTAGGTCTTTGCATTCCGTTTGTTGAAGCACAGACTCCTCGCCCCACACACCGATCAGATCCAAGACTTCCCGGTCAGTCTATGCTGGGTCCCTCTTTCTATTCAGAGATTACATGAACTCCTCTGCTGGAGAGTTCTGCATTGCTGCCGGTGCTACTGAGCTCGCCACGATGTCCAACCACGAAATGAGATTCAAACTGTCCGGACAGGAAAAGGAATTCAAATTTTCCTGGAGCTTTTCCTGTGTGGCTGGTCAGAACATCCAAGCTCGGACTGCTGTCCAGAGCGTCAACAGAGTGGTGCACTGTGGGATAGCTCCCGGAGCTACTAAGTTCAATTTGCATCCACACCTAGCCTAATTCGACATAGCCATGTCGAATTTAGCGCTACTCCCCTCGTTGGGGAGGAGTACAGAATTCAAACTAAAGAGCCCTCTATGTCGAATTAAATGGCTTCCTGGTGTGGACGGGTGCACGGTTAATTCGAATTAACGCTGCTAAATTCGAATTAAAGTCCTAGTGTAGACCAGGCCTTAGTGCCATTATTGTGTTACTCTGGTTCTTGTGTGTGTAAACCACTGCCCTCTATTGGCTGGAGATCAGAATTCAGAGGCCTATAGATGCCTAAGAGTTGAACAAAGATTTTTGGATCAAGTCACTGTTTGCTCCAAATCTTGGCTTATGCTGTGCTGTGGAGGAACCAGGGGCTTTCATAATGCTAACCCAGGAGCAATACAGAAAGTCAATACTACTTCCAGGTGTAGTGAGACCTGCCACATTAACCTTTCCAGTACCTGACAGCACAGTCTTGCCGTAATCACCCCAAAGGCATAATTACAGTGGCACTCATTTGGAGGCCTTTAGCTGTGGCATACTGCTTGCTACCTTGCACACTCTTTGCAGGATCAGATCACCACATGTTGCAAGCAGGAGGCTTTCCAGTGTCTGGGCTTTTCCCAATGTAATGTAACTGACAGGTCTTTGTCTCTCTGCACCCATCTCTTCACCCCTTGTTGGGTTAGTTTCTCATGATGGATGATGTGACATGTAGTCAGTGCCTGTTCTGTAAATGACTGCACTATTGTAAGGCTGAAGGTGAAGTGACCAGGAATAGCCTCCCTAATGCATGAATATAGGAACACCACGTACCCACTCCTTCTGCCGCAGAGCAATGCTGCCCTGTTTGCATATGCTACTGGGTGGCTAGTCTGGCTCGTGTTCCCATTTCAGGGTCTCAACTCCCTAGATACCAGATGTTTTTTGGCAATTACTGTCATATACTTTCTTCACCCATTCCCATGCTGGTCTTCCTTGGGTTGTTCCATTGGTGGATATGAGTCTGTTATAGCTTGCTGCTTGAGAGGCTGGCTCTTTAGCTCAAGCTGTAGAGGCATGTGCTGTTACCTCTGGAGATCCCTGGGTCCACTCTTGGTGCTGGTTAAATTGGTGGTCTTCCTACTTGGAACTGCCATTAAATATGCAACTTTCCCTAAAGTCTCCAAGCTAGTTTCTCAGAGAGCTTCTGCGGAAGAGCCAGAGGCATTTTTTAAGGATCAGCTGTGGAGAGTTTCAAGGCTGGTATGTTATAGCTGATATCTATTAATGGCACCCTTGTTCTACACTACTGGAGCATTTTGTATGCTGAAAGATCTCTGTAGAGGTGGACCTACCTCATTTCAGACAGGTGTACTCACAAGGGCCAGAGTGGGCCTAAAATGTAGCAGTGAACCATGCTTCGACTGCTAATTCAAGCTATGTGGACAGGGAAAACATCCCTCGGCAGTGAGCTCCTCTGTTTGATAATCCCATTGAAAGATTGTCTTTATTTGGGCTCAGATAGCCTAGGAAAAGGTCCCTAATTTCTCATGCGTAACTGCTTTCCTGAATCTGGATCAAATAGCACTGGCATAGTGCAGACAGATGGTCTGTAAAAACCTGATCCGGAGAAGTGCTAAGCACCCTTCACTGGGAGGTTGCAGGTACTGGATAAGGTCTTTAGATTCCCTGTCTACATCTGTCAGGAAGCTGTTGGAGAAGTGGAAAGAGACATCCCCAATATAGCTCAGTCATGCCCGCAGCATCCTTCACTACCAGTATTTCAGTTCTGGGTCTCCTTTCAGCAGCTCATGGTGCCAAATGACATCATAGTTTTGTACTATGAACAAACAAATCTGAAACCCATCAGCTTCATTGCCACTTGTGAACTAAGCCAGGTCTCAAGGGCAAAGACACTAGCAATTGGGCCACAGAATGTTGGAATAAATGAAAAAAAAGATGAGCAGAACCTGTTTCTTAATGAGGAAGCATTTAACTTAGGTGTCCAACTTCCATCACTGCTGATGACCTGTACATTGGTGCAGTGCTTTTCACCCATACATCCAAAGTGGATAAATTCTGCTACAGGGCCGTGGGCAGCTTTGATAAGTGGGCAGAATCATTATTATTACCCTGCGTGGCTGCAATGCAGCCCATTGATGACTGCAATTTATCAGGCTATCCCCTGGTGGACGAGATGAGACCTGAATGTTTCAGTATCTCAGTGGTTCCAAACATTGCTAATCACACAGTACCAATGCCAGCTTTCCTGGAAGGCAGTGTGATCTGGCGGGAATTGCTTGCCACATCATCAGTGCAGAATGACCTTTACAAAAGAAAGGCTGCATACAATCCCACGGAAACCCTAGCAATGTGGGCATTAATGTCCAGAGAGCTTTCTCTCATGGAGAGGGAGTTAATGGGTTTAGATTATTTGTGGTTATCTGGATTTCAGATTGACACCATAAATATTCAAACTCTGAACCCGGCTGGATGCAGCTGCTGCTGACTTTTGTATGACCTAGCTGGAAACTTTAAATCAGCTGTCTACTTGACTTTCAAGGGAATGAAATGCTCCAAATCCACTAGATAGCATCTCCTCAGTGTTTTATTGCCTCCAGAGGACCTTACTTTGGTATGAACCCAACTCTATCCTCCTTTAGAATGCAGAGCTTTGTTTGCCTTGCTAAGTCATTAAACCTGCCATATGGGAATAAGGGTGTCCTAGATTGGGGATAGAGACAGGGCTTTATTATATAAAATGCACATGATTAATATACAAGGAACAACTTGAAATAGCTCCAAATGCAAGCACAGCATCTTATTATTAATGGGCTAACACAGGGCTCTATCAATGGCTTTCTCTGTTCACTAGATCTCGGTGAGGTTTCCTATTTTTATTTTTTAGTGTTCATTTGTCTTTTTGAGATAGCTATATAGGGCTTCTTTGCAGGTACAGGAGAGGTTTTGCTCCTGATACATGGTGTGCTGCTACAACTGCTGCGCTCACGTGTCTGGGCCTGAAACGCTGAGTAGGTAAAAAAAGAAAAGATGTGTGTTCCCACGAATATGGATAGGGTGAGGGTTGTGATGCCAAAGACCATGGATCACTCCGCTAGCAAAAGGCTCCCTCTTGCCCATAGACTAATAGCAGAATGGTCCTGAACAGGCCAAATCCATCATCAGGTTTGGTCCAGGTTCAGTTCCTCTGTCAGTTTAACAGATGTCACAGCAGGCACGTGTCAGTGCTGTTCCACAGCGAAAGGGCCTCAAACACCCTTTATGTAATTGCTCAATGGAAAAATCAAACCATCCTTGAGGCAGCCAGTAGCATGGGCTGAAAGCCTTGATGTATGCTTGCTCCTCCTCTCCTAATGAGCTGGCAGACAGTGTCGGAGGAGGACATTGAGAACGTTATGTAGGTGAAGGACCCAAAGTCAGAACCTCAGCGGGTGTAAATCAGTGTAGCTCCATTGACTCCAATGTAATGATGCTGATTTGTACTTCCGAAGGTGCTTCACCAAAGTGTGGTCCAACCTTCCAAACTCAAGGTCTCCACTGCACCCTGGACAGATTTTGGAAATCCACTTGGGTCCTTAAAGACATAACTCTGGTCTTGGCCAGTTGGGTCTGTGTTCAAAAGGGACTAGTGATTTTAGCTTCCCAACTTGAATAACCTTAACAGGCCCTGAATTTCAGAAATTGCTGAGCACCTACCCTCTGAGAATCAGGTCCCTTTTGAGATGTCTCAAGTTGGGCACCCAAACACTGGGGTACCTAAAATCACTACTCCTTTTTGAAAATGTAGACCCCGGCAGTCAGGGACTGACAGTTTCTAGACCGACTTGGTGGCTAGTCTAGTGGTATAATTTTTGTATTAGGTGCAAGGGATTTCTTGTCCAAGTCTCCAATGAACTATCCAAAAGAACAATATACCGGTAATTTGTACTCAGAGCAAAAGACAGGCTTGTGGTTACAGCACAGGACAGAAAGCAAGGAGATCAGGACTCAGTACCAATCTCTGCCATGGACAGCGTGTGTGAGTCATTTAGTCTCTGTAAAATATAGTAATATTTTCCTCTTTTATATGGAAATTGTGAGCCTTCATTCAAAAGAGACTATGTGACTCATGAAGGCAAATCCCCTTTGAACTCCTCTTTAAGTATTCCTCCTGCTTCTAAGATTTAGGACACCCAATCATAGAACTGCAGGAAAAATACCATGTGACTTAGGTGACCCATCAGGCTTAAATTTGTTTGCACTTAGGATTCACTGTATGTTTCTGAACAAACTTGTTTAAGAGTGATTTGAAGGTAAGAAGTAATGGAGCAGGGCTAAATTTGTCAAATTAATTAGTCTTTGCAAAATATTTGCCCATATCTACTTATGAGACTCCATGAAAGCACCAACACTAAAGATATTTAATAAAACTGGACTGCACAAAGAATTGGAAAAGATATTGTAGGGAACCATCCTACATTGGCTCCAAGGGAATGAAAGAGATATGAACTAATCACAGCTGAGTCCATATCACATCTTTGAGAATGCATGGCTTCCTCGACGCTCAAGGTGCTGGGTGGTGTGGCTTTGTTTAGGCCCATCGTCAAACTCAATGGGACTTACTCATCTCTAGTTTCTATGGCTGAGATTTTTAAAAATGGGAGGCCTAAACTGAGGCTCTTAATTCCATATCCAGGCACTAAGGCCCAGATCCTCAAAGGTATTTAGGTGCCTAACTCCCATTGATTTAGGATCTGAGTCTAAATATGTGGCCCCTCTACAAACATGCTGTAATGTTTCTCTCTTGTCTCTACTCCCGACTGCTCAATATCTGTTACCCAGGGGGACTCGAGTAGACTTTCATAGCGACATCCTCCCACAAACCATACTCAGTTATGAAAATTCTAGCATCGCTAATACAGATTCTCATGTCCGGTATTTTAATATTGTATATGGTGTTCGAGTTGAAGACCAAGATTAATTGAATAATATGTAAAACAATAGATACTAAGAATTAATACAAAGCTTTGTGATACAAATGACTCTTATTCTAATCTGAATACTTCACACAAAGGCTATAAGTACATTAGTTTTATTGATCTATATTCATAGAATTATTTAAATTTATCCTCAGGTGCTGAGTGTCAGGGATTTTCCAATGTTTGCTATTATGTGTTTTTCATTAGTGGCTAGCACTGGTAAATCCAAATTTCATCTGGCCCAGCGAGATTCATTCCATCTTGACAGCCATGGCCAAATAAAAAAGTGCTGGGTTTTGACAACTGACCCGTGCTTCTCAGGAATATGAAGACCTAGAAAGTTTTTTTGTTTCATTCTCAGTTTTCCCATCAACAATACATATTCTCCTTTTGCAATACTGCTCCCCAGCCCAATAATAAAAATGGTAGCTCACTTTTCATCCATAGATCTTGAAGTGCTTTACAAAAGTGGGGAAACGGAGGCACAGAGAGATGAAGGTGACCTGTCCAAGGTCACCCAGTAGCAGTGCCAGAAATAGAACCCAGAGCTCCTAAATCTTGGTCTGGTGTTCTAGACACTAGGCCACATTACCTCAGACCTCAGCCTTATTTGTCACCATGTCTCCTACTCCTTCCTGCATTCAGCACTTGGTTTGGACAATGAAACTACTTCCTGGTTCTCCTACACTGTAAGAAGTACTGCAAAGGCATGGTTACAGCCCAAAGAACTGGTTTCATTGACATTTTGTAAGAATATAATGAAAACATTCCCATTCCTATTACACGTTATAAAACCCTTTTAAAAATGAAATTTAAATATTTCAGCCTGGACCTCTCGCTCTATAATTCACAGGGCCAGATCCTCAGCAGGTATAAATTGTCTACAGCTGGTCAAAGATTTTCAGAAAAAATGAGTTTTTGTTTTTAAAAAAGCCTTTTTTTGAAAATATTTTTTTCGTGAAAAAATTTATCGACATTTTAAAGGTTTTTTTTTTGAGGGGGAGAAGTGTCATGCCTTGGTTTTGAGATTATCAAAAATGCAGTTGAAATGTTTGGGAAATTTTTGATAATGTTTTCATAAAAATGCAGAACAAAAAAATGGTGATAATTTTTGAAAAAAAAAAAAAAAGAATGCGGGGACCATTTCCTACCTTGGGAAATTAAAATAAAATTTGATGTTTTTTTACACAACTAGCCTTTCATGTTTTAACCAGCTCTAAAAGGTTCATAACACCATGTAACTTAATAGATTCCAAGGCCAGAAGGGACCACTGTGATCATCTAGTCTGGCCTCTTGTACAACACAGGCCAGAGACCTGCCCCAAAATACCCTAGGGCAAAGATCTTCTAGAGGAACATCCTGTCTTGAGTTAAAAGTTGTCTGTGATGGAGACTCCTCCATGACCCTTGGTAAATTGCTCTAGTGGTTAATTACCCTCAGCATTAAACATTTCCGCTTTATTCCCAGCAGGGCCGGCTCCAGAGCCCAGCGGGGCAAGCTCCTGCCTGGGGCGGCCCTTTCCCGGGGGGGCGGCAGACTGGGCCGGTGGACCTGCCGCAGTCATGCCTGCGGGAGGTCCACCGGAGCCCCGGGAGCAGCGGACCTCCCGCAGGCATGACTGCGGACGGTTCGCTGGTCCCGCGGCTCGGCTGGACCTCCCGCAGGCATGCCTGCGGCAGCTCAACCGGAGCCGCCGGACCTGCGAACCGCCCGCAGCTGCGGGAGGTCCAGCCGAGCCGCGCGACCAGCGGACCCTCTGCAGTCATGACCGCGGGAGGTCCGCTGCTCCCGCGGCTCGGGGGCGCCTCCCGGGCATGACTGCTTGGGGCGGCCCAAAACCTAGAGCCGCCCCTGATTCCCAGTCTTTTTGGTTTTGGGGTTACAGTGTCTGCATGCGCCTGGGGGTGGTTGTTACCGAAGAATCACTTCTAGGCCTGAAGGTCACAGAGCCAGATCCCACCCTCTGAAGTGTGCTCATAACTGAAGCTTTGTACTGTGGTTAGAGGTGTTCTCAGTGGGAAGGATCCTGTTGTATGTTTTTATTTCAGTTGCCTTTTTTTGAGAATCTCTCTCAATTTCCACCTACCTCTTTAGGAACTGGATGGCTGAGGATTTATAATGGATTTTCCCACAACTGATCCTTTACTGAAATGAGGTTGAAATTGTTTCATTAAGGAAGTAGGTTGGCAATGAGAAGGTGGCATCCTCCTGCCTTCCTCTATCAAAATCCTCCCATGGGGCTTTTCTTTGTAAAAATGTGCCCACCTTACATGTGGATGAGCCGCAGAATGGAAATATGTATTGGGTTGGGAAATCAGCGCAGGTCAGAATGTCTCCCGTCATCTCTATTTTCCCCCTTCTTCGCTGTTCCATGTCTCCCTAGTGATACGGAGCTAACAACATGGCTATTTGTGTTGTCTGAAGGGTGCTAAATCTGGGACCTCTGGACCTGAGCATACGAGGCTGTGTTGCTTGAGTTAAAAGACCTGGAGCGAGTAGCAAACTCATAAACCTTGGTGTGTGGCCTAGCCGTTAGAGACAAATAGACCATGCCAGTTTCATTTACACATACACAGCCCTTGTCTGTACCATTGCTAACATGTTCAACTTGACTGGTGTTAGCAACAATGACAGGCCCAAGCGCAGTGTTTCAAATATGGTGTCATCTAACCCTTATTTTATTTTCAAGATCTTTTCTAGCATGAACTTTAGTTCCTGGAAGAGCCGTGTGAAGTTCAGTATTGGTGAAAAACGTATGCTGCCCATCTACACTCCACCGTGTAGGAAATTTCCCCCTTGGAGTTTCATTTTGTGAACTTAGCTCTTTGATTCTTGCTTTCGAAAATCCAAACTGGAACTTAACATAGCACACCACCACAGTGTAAGCAGCTGCCACCTACCACCCGAGGTGGCTGTATTTCTGTGGTGGGTGGTGTGATTTCAGTGTGCTTTTGCCAGCCTGCAGTTTGCAAAGAGCTTTGGAACCCTTGAGAATAAAAGGCACTACAGAAATGTTAGTTATTATTGTTAATATATTCCCTAGCAGCATCATAGCAGTTAGTCTTAAACCAACCTGAAATTTACATCTCCGGTACTGAAAGCTGTGCTTTTTTGTGCTGCAATCTATTGACTGCCTAAGTGAAATAAATACTTTGTGCCAAACTAAGCAATACTTTCATTAAATTGTTCCATTTAAAATTTTTCCAGGGTGATTAAAAAAAAAAGAGAGAGGGATAGAGACATTTTAGATCACAAAGCACCTGTTAAAAATACTGTAAGTGATGAAAACGTTAATAATTGTGGAAAGTTCTCCTAACAAGCCGCTCAGGTAGGGAGTACCAGAGCTTCAACTAGCCAGCCATGCTGATCTGAAGAGCACTTCAGGAGAAGTCTAGCTGGGATACAGGACCTCCGTCTCTCTCTGTCCTGCTTTGTTCAGGTCAAAGCGTGGCTGGGTCCTTTAAGGGGAGATGGGCCTCAGCCCCATCTGTGACAAGCTTAGCTCATCTCCCCAGGTGGAGAGGATGAGTAATAATGAATGAGATTCTGCAACTAGCTCAGGCCAGGCCTAGGGATATGAAGGAGAGGCCTGAGTTACAGTGAGGAGCTTAAGTGGGAGCTTGGCAGAGCGAGGTAGGGCTGGGCTTGGCAAGTAGGACAGAAGCAATTGCAGGTGAGTGCTGCCGGAAGCAAGACTTGCTCCTGCAAGGAGTAACGGTTTGGCATATAACCCAGCTCTGGGAAGGAGGGCGGAGGACTCCTGATTCAAGGAGAGAGAACAGTTTGAACAGTGGGATCAGTGGTCATCAGGGAAGTATTAATGTCTATATGGATTAAATAAAGTGGATCCTCTTCCAGAAGGGGAATGTTTTAAAATGGTACGGATGGGGTGGAGATTTTGAGGAGCAATGTGAGAGAGGGAAACTGAGGCAGGGAGCTGCAGGGCCATCCCAGGCAATGAGGGGGTGCTGAGGCATCAGCTACCTGTTGACAGGCATAAATGGAGTAGAGAATGGTCACATACTCTTGGCTGGGAATTCTGACCCATGCATGAGGAGTCTTGATGGGCTTCTGAAGAAGGAGAAGGGGTAAGAATAGAGCGGTTGTTAAGTCTGGGATCAATCATAGTAGGGTTAGAGGGTTGGGCTCGGATGGTCTTTTCCCAGTGCTAAAGTGTTTGCTGCTCAATCCACCTAATTAATTTTCAGTGGTGTGATTTGAGCAGGGTACGGACACAGAACTCTCCATGTAACAAACCAGACCCTCAAGCCACCATGCTCTTCTCTGGAGCACCCACCTTAAAACGTGTAGTTTTAACACACCAGTTTCCATGCCCAGGAAAGGGTTAGGTGGTGAATGGTTACATTAATGAGTTGGAAGAAATTGCTTCCACCCTTCAAAAATAAAAAATAGCTCTATGATTGTTTAAGTGCGAGACTGTGGATTATAAATTATGCAACATTTATAATCAGGAAAACATCTGCTGGGTGGTGTTTCCAGTGGACAAAGCCAGCCAAAGGCTCCAGGACACAATGTGTAGGGATTGCACCAATCGCCACCTGTCTGCTCCTATAATCGAGTTGATTTTTTATTATCTTGACATCAGCTTTCAAGATGCATGATCTATGCGTTTATTTAGCTGTCTTTCCTGGTGTCCCCTAGATTTGAACTCCCATAAATCCTCCCACAGTTGGATTTCTGCACTTTTAAGAGATGACGTTTTCTGACAGTAGATTTCTTCCTTCCCCTTATTTATGTGACAGATCACGCTATTCTCTAGGGCAAACGTTTTCCAACCTGGGTCCCTAAAGTCAGGCTCCAAAAGCCTTATTTAGGCACCTAAAAAAAAGGAGCCAGACTTCCAGAGGTGTTGAGAAACCCACCTGACATAGAAATTAATGGGAGCTGCAGGTATTTAGCACCTTGGAAAATCAGGCCAAAAGCTTCCATTTAGGTGCTAAAAAATATGGATTTAGGAGCCTAGCTTTAAGGATCCAGGTTTATATGTTTTTGATGTAGACTTTTGGCATTGGATGGGAAAAATCTCCTCATAGTGTGTGATGTTCCCACCCAGCCAAGGACTTTCTTTACAAATAACCATGTGCCTGGACAGGTGGGTGAGTATGCAAAACTTAGCAGCTTCAGTTCACAGAGATTTACTTCCCTTTTCTGGTTTTGCTCTGTCTGTCTGTTGCTTTTGAACATGGACAGATCCTAAAAGCCAATGCAAAACTTTGCTGAAACTGCTCTGCTGTGTGAGTTTTTCATGGTTTCACTCACTCATAAAGCAGTCAGCTTGCTTCTAATTAGGGTCCAGTCCCAGTTTCAAAAAGTCATGTGGTTGGCAAACTACACAGCATCCCTGGTCTGAGTTTGGGTTTGTAAAGAATCCCTAATTTAGACACAATGGAGCCAGATTCTCAGCTGGTGTAAACTGACATGGCTCTATTGACCTCAATTTTCAAAGGAACCCAAGAGAAGTTAGGTGCTCCATTGAACAGGAATTGAGCATCTAACTCCCTTAAGGGCTTCTCTAAAAATTCCAGCCGAAATACTTTGCAAGTTCAATGACCCCATTTTTTCACAAATGTTTTTGTCCTGTAATTGTTTTGGCCACCTCTTTTGGGGAAATGCAGCTAGTGTCAAACTTGTCAAGTCCCAGATGTGTACAGATGTATAACTATGTGGGCACTCAAGTAAACCTTCTTTATTAATGACTGATCTCCCATCAACAAAGCCACCACGTAAAAATGTATATTGTTCAACAGGAATGGAGAATGAGAGTCAAGGGGAACCAAGAAACTTAATAGCTCTTATAGGGTCCTTGTTATGGCAGAGAGCCTCTGGCTCTACTGAGCTGCTTAATGATTTAAGCTTGATCAAAGAAACCATCTTAGAGCTTGAGTTTTACTGCACACACACACACACACACAGAGACTGGGAAAAGTTCTGAAACTGATGCCAGTGACAATGCAGTTAATGGAAAGGAAAATGATGGTGCTTTTTATTGTCCTGGAGAAGATGGAAATGAAAATGTTCCTGTAGATAATGAATCTTAAAGGCAGAGCTTCATTAGGTTAGCTGACCACCATGTTTAGACAGTCACTTGCACAATGGATGTACAATGTAACATTGTGCTGGCAATGAGAATGAGTGCCAGCGCTGCAATAGAGCATCCACTTGCTGTACTACTTCAATGAAAGCCCAAACCTACAAGTCCTCTGAGTTCTGCTTCTGTATTTCGCAGCTTCATCCACATCTTCCATGCTTTCCCTCTGCCATTCACATAATTGATCTAAGCAAACTGGAGGAAGTCCTCTTTGACAACCTTACTGTGCAGGTTCCTTAAGCAAAGGGTTATTCTTCCTTTATCTTCACTTTGTTGTTTCATCACATGCACAAACTTCAGATTTTTAGTGCATTTCTTAAGTGTGTGTTACTTCCTGACCAGCTCATTTTGAACACTTTTGCTTCTGTGCTCTGCAGTTTTGAGATTATTCTCCATCTCCTTGTCACAAACACATGCCAAATCTCACATAGAATTTTGCCATTCTGAGCTGAGGTCAAGCTGTAAGAGAGATTTGTGACCTTTGTAACTACAACGTGATTCTCTGCATCGTCCAAGAGCAAGTATGATGTCTCACTATGATTGATTTAGCTCAGCTGACTTCAGCTATCATATCCTTCTTTAGCATCCACTAGAAATGGTTAATAACTGGAAATTCCCTCCTGTGGGAAATTCCCAGATTTGGAAATTTAGTTTTCATCCCAAATTGGATGATTTTTTTCATGGAATGTAAAGTTCTGACCCTTTTCTATGTCTTCTTGAGCTGCCAGCATGCCTCATGAGTGTTGAAGTACCAGTACCTCATACAGCCATTCTCCTATATGGGGCTGGGCTAGCTGACTGGACTACATCTCTTGTGATGCATTATGGTTATGTCACAGCTGTTCAACCAGAGGAGCAACTGTGGTGCATCATGGGAGAAGTAGTCCAGCCAGGGAACCCAACCCATAAAGGACAATGGGAGCATGAAGCATCAGAACTATAACTCCCAGGAAGCACCACTGCAGCACAGGTGGACACAGATTAATGTCAAACTGAACTGAAATGCCTTAATTCAGTTTGACAAACCAAAATGTTTCGATTTGGGATGACTCACCCAAACCAAGATGTTTTGTTTAGATTTTCCTGACAAAAAATAGAAAAACTTCAGCAAGATTGAAATTGTCCTGTGGAAAGTTTCTGTGTTACAGAAACTGCATTTTACATCCAAAAAATGTTGCAATAAAAAATTTGTGACCAGCTTTAGTGCTTACCAAGAAGCTTGCACCCATCTCTGTGTCCTTTCTGCAGTACTCTGTTTTGCTGGTATCTGAGAACATACAGTCCTTTCCTGAAGCTCCTTAAGGGCATTTTCACTAATATCCCTTTCTTTTGTAAAGTATGACCACCTTCCTCTTGCACAAAAAAGCAAATGGTCTTTGCAGATATTCCCTTGTTCATAGCAGTGAAGATAGTCTGTAGTGAGGGGGCGTGGTCTCTGCCAGAAGCAGAGGGGTGGGACAGGTACCGGAACTATAAAAGGCAGGCCTTCCTGGTCAGTCAGAGGAGAGCTGCCAGAGGAGCAGGAGGTCTCTCCCGCACTGCTGGAGCTTGGAGCTGATGGAGGCCACTACAGTGCCAGAGACCAGGAGGAACTGCCAGAGCTGCCCAACTTCTACTACAGGCTACTTCTTTCAGGTATTCTCTCCCCTTGAACCTATCTCCACCCCCCAGTCTTTGTCTCCTTTTGCCTCCTTTAGTCGGTTTTCCCTTTCTCCTTGAGCCCTGGCCCATCTTTCAGTCCTTCTCTGCTCCTGTCACCTGCCTGGACCCTTTCTTTTTTACTCTGCTCCACAACGGAGTGACTTACTTGCAGTGTGCATCCTCTTCTAAGGTTTCTTGACATCATGGAGTGCAGTTAATTGCTCAGATGAGCAGGGAGATCACAGGGGCTCTGCATCCATAGGAGGCACTTAAAGAGTCTCTCATGGGTTTCCTGCTCTCTTTGGTTTGGAGGAGAAAAGCTTGTGCCTCCCTCCCACCATCTCTGACCACATTAACATTTCAGCTGCCCTCCAGAGGCAATCTTCAGAGTTAGCCCTCTGCTGAGATGAATGGGGAGGGCTTCACATCTCTCCTACAGCTGAGCTCCTATAGATCATGGCCCAGATTTTCCAAAGTCATTAAGGATCCTCGTTACCTAACTTGAGACACTTCCCAGGGGACCTGATTTTCACAGGATAGGTGTTCAGCACCTTCTGAAAATCCAGTGCCTCTAATGAGTCTCCAGTTGGGTGTCCCAAAATGGAGGCATCTAAAAGTCATAGGTTGCTTTTGAAACACTTAGCACAGTAGTGTAATTCATCACTGGTAGCAGCAATGTAGACCAGTTGCAGGCATTTTTTCCTCCTATATTCTCATTCATAGTCTTCTGTCACATCAGGCACTTTATGATCCAGACTGGCACTTTAGTTCAACCTCATTTGCATCTAGAAACTTCCAAAAATAGGCTTCTGAGATTCCCTGTCCTCTGGCACCAGGACTCAGAGGTGTCCCCATAAAATGGATTTTAAAACCTATTAAATATTTTGCAGGATATAATTCCCCAGCTGTGTGTTCCAGGAGACCTTCCCTACTAAGTGATACCAGCTACACCTGTCTCTGTTTCACTAGCTCCATAACTGCAACTGGTGTTGGTATCTCTGTCAGTGGGAGCTGCCATTGTCAGACACTTTGTCAGGCAGGACCAAAGGCTGAGACAGAAGTTGACATAGAGGGGAGAGATTCTCAGCTAGTGTAACCTGATGTAGCACCACTGAAGTCAATAGGCCAGACCCACAGCTGGTGTCAATTGCAGTGGCTTCATTAAAGTCGATGGGCCAGACTGAGTGGTTTTCACCAGCTGAGGTTCTGCCTGAGGTGCTTAAGAGCATGAATTCTACTTTTGGCCGCTCAACTCTGCATTTAGGGATCTAAAATGGGCATCTGCTAACTTGAGCATCCAGCTTCAGAATTGGACACTGTAACGCTCAGCCTGTCAACATTACCATGGCAACCAAACCAGGGAATCTGTAACCACAGTGATGTATGGTGACCTGATTACAGCATGGTTTCATTTTATAGTGTACATTGGCTCTTAACTGTGTTCCATGATCAGGTGAAAGACTTGGACAACTTGTAATTGTTCCTCTTGGCTTGAGAATGTAAGGTAGATGGGCCATCAGGTCTGTAAGATTAAAAATGAGGCTTTTGGTAGGCATGTGAAGATCTGAGTGTCTGAGAAAGGAAGAGAGTCTCAAAGATTTGGAAGAGCAGTTGGTTTAATTTCAGATCAGACAATGTTTTAATAGAGTTTACCATAGAATTACTTCTGCTGCCTCCTCTTCCTCCTGTGGTGAATGCATAGCTGCCTCCTCAGTGTCTTCTGTCACGCCACCCCTCAGAACAGCAGCTCCCTGTTTGACAATCACACATTCTTCTCATTCTATGTAGGCATTAGGCTCAGTGTCTGTGTAGTTAGAGGTAGTGATTAGAAGGGTCTCTCTAAGCAGGCTGGCGATTGCCTTTAGGGGCAGCTTCAAGTCTTAGCCTTGAATGGAAAGACCAGCTTCTGTTAGTGGCAGATTAGATAACGCCTCACAATTACTTGCCAGACAATAACCGGAAAGCAGATGAGGAAAGATTGATCTCTGGGTCTTCATTTTATGGGGGTGGGTTGGAATTCATGAATCATCAATTTGCCAGGGGAGGTTAGAAAAAAGCCAATATCTTTATCTTGCCCTCGTTTGCTGGAAATAATATGCCAAATGAACGGTTACTTTATAATGTAAAGGAGTCAAGTAGATTTGTGCTTCCACTGGAAAGTCAGCTCTCTGTCTTCATTATTTATATGGCACCTACGAGGCCCCATCTGACATCAGTCTCATTGTACTGGGAGCTGTACACAGTGAGAGACTGTGCCTGACCTGAAGAGCTTAAATCTAACTAGACAATGAGTGGGAGGGGAAGCAAAGGCATCAGGAGGGGAGATGACCTGGTGCAGGAAGTGAAACTGGATATTATAGGGATAACAGAAACATGGTGGAATAGTAGTCATGACTGGAGTACAAGTATTGAAGGCTATGTGCTGTTTAGGAAAGACAGAAATAAAGGCAAAGGTGGTGGAGTAGCACTGTATATCAGTGATGAGATAGACTGTAAAGAAATAAGAAGGGATGGAATGGATAAGACAGAGTCTGTCTGGGCAAAAATCACATTGGAAAAGAAAGCTACTAGAGCCTCCCCTGAGATAGTGCTTGGGGTGTGCTACAGACCGCTGGGATCCGATTTGGATATGGATAGAGACCTCTTTAATGTTTTTAATGAAGTAAACACTAATGGGAATTGTGTGATCATGGGAGACTTTAACTTCCCAGATATAGACTGGAGAACAAGTGCTAGTAATAATAATAGGGCTCAGATTTTTTCTGGATGCGATAGCTGATGGATTCCTTCACCAAGTAGTTGAAGAACCAACAAGAGGGGGTGCCATTTTAGATTTGGTTTTGGTGAGTAGTGAGGGCCTCATAGAAGAAATGGTTGTAGGGGACAACCTTGGTTCGAGTGATCATGAGCTAATTCAGTTCAAACTAGATGGAAGGATAAACAAAAATAGATCTGGGACTAGGGTTTTTGATTTCAAAAGGGCTAGCTTTAAAGAACTAAGGAAATTAGTTAGGGAAGTGGATTGGACTGAAGAACTTATGGATCTAAAGGCGGTGGAGGCCTGGAATTATTTCAAGTCAAAGTTGCAGAAACTATCAGAAGCCTGCATCCCAGGAAAGGGGAAAAAATTCATAGGCAGGAGTTGTAGACCAAGCTGGACGAGCAAGCATCTCAGAGAGGTGATTAAGAAAAAGCAGAAAGCCTACAAGGAGTGGAAGACGGGAGGGATTAGCAAGGAAAGCTACCTTATTGAGGTCAGAACATGTAGGGATAAAGTGAGAGAGGCCAAAAGCCATGTAGAGTTGGACCTTGCAAAGGGAATTAAAACCAGTTCTATAGCCATAAAAATAAGAAGAAAACAAAGGGTATGTCTACATTACAAGAGTAGTTCGATTTAACTTAGGTCGAATTTGTGGATTCGACCTGATGAATTTGAATTTGTGTATCCACACTAAGGACACTAATTCGACTTTGTGAGTCCACACTAACGGGGCAAGCGTCGACATTGGAAGCGGTGCATTCTGGGCAGCTATCCCACAGTTCCCGCAGTCCCCGCTTCCCATTGGAATGCTGGGTAGAGCCCCCAATGCCTTCTGGGGGAAAAATGTGTCGAGGGTGGTTTTGGGTAACTGTCGTCATTCAACCGTCACTCCCGCCCTCTCTCCTTGAAAGCGCCGGCGGGAACTCTGTTCGCGCACTTTTCTGGTCAGTGACAGCGCGGACACCACAGCACTGCGAGCATGGAGCCCGCTGCGATCATCGCTGCACTTATGGCCGTTGTCAACTCCTCGCACATTATCGAACACCTCTTCCACAGTCAGCTGCTGAGAAATCGGGCGAGGAGGCTCCGGCAGCGCGGTGAGGACGTGAAGTGTGAGAGTGGCACAGACCTCTCACAAAGCACGGTACGCCGCGCCGTGGAGATCATGGTGGCAATGGGTCACGTTCATGCTATGGGACGGCGATTCTGGGCCCGGGAAACAAGCACGGACTGGTGGGACCGCATAGTGCTGCAGGTCTGGGATGAATCACAGTGGCTGCGAAACTTCAGGATGCGTAAGGGCACTTTCCTTGAACTGTGTGACTTGCTGGCCCCTGCCCTGAAGCGCCAGGACACCCGGATGCGAGCAGCCCTGAGTGTGCAGAAGCGAGTGGCCATAGCCCTCTGGAAACTTGCAACGCCAGACAGCTACCGGTCAGTAGCAAACCACTTTGGCGTGGGCAAATCTACCGTGGGGATTGCTGTGATGCAAGTAGCCCACGCAATCGTTGACCTACTGCTCTCAAAGGTGGTGACCCTGGGAAACGTCCAGGTCGTCATAGATGGCTTCGCCACGATGGGATTCCCAAACTGCGGTGGGGCTATAGATGGCACTCACATCCCTATCCTGGGACCGGCCCACCAGGCCAGCCAGTATATTAACCGAAAGGACTACTTTTCAATGGTGCTGCAAGCACTGGTGGACCATAGGGACGTTTTACCAACATCTACGTCGGGTGGCCGGGCAAGGTTCATGACGCGCGTGTGTTCAGGAACTCTGGTCTGTTTAGACGCCTGCAGGAAGGTAGTTTCTTCCCAGACCACAAAGTAAGTGTTGGGGATGTGGAGATGCCTACAGTGATCCTCGGCGACCCAGCCTACCCGCTAATGCCCTGGCTCATGAAGCCCTATACAGGCGCCCTGGACAGTGACAAGGAGCTCTTCAACTACCAGCTGAGCAAGTGCAGAATGGTGGTTGAGTGTGCTTTCAGACGTCTCAAGGGGAGATGGAGGAGCTTACTCACTCGCTCGGATCTCAGCGAAACCAATATCCCCATTGTTATTGCAGCTTGCTGTGTGCTCCACAATCTCTGTGAGAGCAAGGGGGAGACCTTTATGGCGGGATGGGAGGTTGAGGCAAATCGCATGGCTGCTGATTACGCTCAGCCAGACACCCGTGCGATTAGAAGAGCCCAGCGGGAAGCGCTGTGCATCCGGGAGGCTTTGAAAGCTAGGTTCCTCAGAGAGCAGGGTAACCTATGACTGTCCAGTCTCTTTACAGAGAAGCTGAACCTGCCCCTGTTTCAGTTACTATTGACTTTTTTCAGCGGTTACATACCCCGTTCACCAGGTTTCCCCCCTTCCAACAGACGTTTAAAAATAAAGTTATTGGAACATTTTTAATTAACAAAGTTTTCTTTACTAACGAATTCTCGTTCAAGGGTTCCAACAGGGATGCAGACTGTGGTGGGTACGGTGTGCAGTGATGTACAGACCGCTTCTACACTCGAGGACTGACAGGCTCCTGCTCCTACAGCGGTCTCTGGGGGGAGGACGGTTACCGGAGGGTGTGCAGGAAGGGGTGGGTTTGCAGGAAGGGGTGAGGGGTGTGTGGGAAGGGTGAGTAGGTGTGGGGGGATGATGGCTCTGGCTGGGGCTCAGGGCATCGGAGAGGTTCATGGCTAGGGTGGAAGGGCATGGTAAGGGCAGCCTGCCTTGCCATTTGTGGATGCCAGGCGCTCGGACCATGGGCCAACATACACCTCCCAGACTGACCTGGGGCAGCAGACACCTCGCAGAGTGACCCGGGTGCCTAGTGACTGCACTCTGTGTGTGACCTGCTGTTGATCCTGCCCCCATGTCTGTACCCTGTTAATGGTGGCTGTCCTATGCAATTAACAAACCCCTCCCCCCCCTTCACACAAAGTCTTCTGCAAAGAAACATGACGGAAACAGTAATGAACAGCAAACTATTTTTAATACTCAACTACACAGTTGGGGGATGAAACTGGGATTTTGGATCGGGTGAGCCAGGAAGGCAAGCAATTCTCATACTTTAGGGAATGAGAGCTGTTTGGTACATGAGCGCTCTGCTGGGGTGGAGTGACAGTTTTCACGGCCCCTAGCACCCCTCCTTCTTGTGATTTTGGGTGAGGGGGGACAGGACTTTGTGGCGGGGAAGGGCGGTTGCAGATACAGTTCAGGGGGGCTCTCTGCTCCTGCCTGCGGTCCTGCAGAACATCCACAAGGCGCTGGAGCGTGTCCGTTTGCTCCCTCATTAGTCCAAGCAGCGTTTAAGTCGCCTGCTGGTCTTCCTGCCGCCACCTGTCCTCCTGTTCGCTGTGTGAGCGCTGCTGCTGAGAGAGGGTCTCCCTCCACTGGCTCTGCTGGGCCGCCTCGGCTCTGGAGCAGGCCATCAGTTCAGCGAACATCTCGTCCAGAGTCTTTTTCTTTCGCCGCCTAATCTGCGCCAGCCTCTGTGAGGGGGATGCCGGGGCAGTTCGGGAAAGAGCCGCAGCTGTGTGATGGGAAAAAGGAAGTGATTTCCTTCCAAAGATACATGTTTGCGAACACTGAACACAGTCTACTCAGTTTCTGTGAACAAGACCATACAGGGCACCTAATCTCATGTGCTCTCAGGACAAGTTCGAATTTTCGGCATTTGCTTTCATTGCCTGGGGTCTTGCACTGGAGATCGGACAAGCGGGGCAGGACAGCAGAATCCGTGTAGCAGCCAGGCCTGGTAAGCCGTAAACTTTAGGCTGCTTAACAGTTAATGGATAGCAGTGCCCTCCTGCTGCTGCAGGCAATCTGGAAAGCATAAAGTCTGACCCTGTTCCAGCCCCTCGCGGCTGTCCCCGGGAAAGATCCCTGTATGCTTTTCCTCTGCAGCCTACAACACGTGGCTGTTAAACAACGGTCATTGTTATGCAAAGGAAAAGTCAAGCATTCACAATAGTAACATTAAAGTAATTCCCCTAATTAGATGCAGCAGTCGCCGAGCGAGATCACCCTGAGGCGGGTCTCCAGGAGAAACAGAGAGCGCATGCTGCATGAATCCCTGCACAGACCAGGGCCCTATGCTGCCATGCTGGTCGAGGCGATGCTCCCATTATACCTCAGGATGGCCTGGCGTGGAAGAGTGTGCTTCCACGGAGCACCCAACAAGGCACCTCTCCCCAGGAACCTCCTGCAGAGGCTTTTCGAGTACCTCTCAGAGAGCTTCGTTGAACTGTCCCAAGAGGATTTTTGTTCGATCCCTATATGCATTGACCTTCTTTTTATATAGTTTTTATTCCTGTTTTGTTAAAAAATAAATGTTTACATGTTTATAGCACTTACCGACTGATCCTTCCCCTGATTCGGAGTCCGGGTTAACAGCCGGGGAGGGTTGGTAGGGGATCTCTGTGAGGGTGATGAAGAGATCCTGGCTGTCGGGGAAAGCAGTATTGTAACCGCTGTCGCCTGCCTCGTCCTCCACAAACCCTTCCTCATCTTCCCCATCGGCGAACATCGCCGAGAAACTGCCCCTCGACACTATCCCATCCTCAGAGTCCACGGTCACTGGTGAGGCAGTGGTGGCAGACCCACCGAGAATGGCATGCAGTGCCTCGTAGAAGCGGCATGTCTGGGGCTGGGCTCCGGAGCGTCCGTTTGCCGCTTTGATTTTTTGGTAGCCTTGTCTCAGGTCCTTGATTTTCACGCGGCACTGCATTGCATCCCGGCTGTATCCTCTGAGTGCCATGGCTTTGGAGACCTTCTCGTAGGTCTTTGCATTCCGTTTTTTGGAGCGCAGCTCCGAAAGCACAGACTCATCACCCCACACAGCGATCAGATCCAAGACTTCCCGGTCAGTCCATGCTGGGGCCCTCTTTCTACTCTGAGATTGCATGGACACCTCTGCTGGAGAGCTCTGCATCGCTGCCAGTGCTGCTGAGCTCACCACGACGTCCACACAGGAAATAAGATTCAAAATGGCCAGACAGGAAAAGGAATTCAAATTTTCCCGGTGCTTTTCCTGTATGGCTGGTCAGAACATCTGAGCTCGGACTGCTGTCCAGAGCGTCAACAGAGTGGTGCAGTGTGGGATAGCTCCCGGAGCTAGTAAGTTCGATTTGCATCCACACCTAGCCTAATTTGACATAGCCATGTCGAATTTAGCGCTACTCCCCTCGTCGGGGTGGAGTACCGAATTCGAACTAAAGAGCCCTCTATGTCGAATTAAATGGCTTCCTGGTGTGGATGGGTGCACGGTTAATTCGAATTAACGCTGCTAAATTCGAATTAAAGTCCTAGTGTGGACCAGGCCAAAGAAAGAAGAAGTGGGACCACTAAACACTGAGGATGGAGTGGAGGTTAAGGATAATCTAGGCATGGCCCAATATCTAAACAAATACTTTGCCTGAGTCTTTAATGAGGCTAATGAGGAGCTTAGGGATAATGGTAGGATGACAAATGGGAATGAGGATATGGAGGTAGATATTACCACATCCGAGGTAGAAGCCAAACTCGAACAGCTTAATGGGACAAAATCAGAGGGCCCAGATAATCTTCATCTGAGAATATTAAAGGAACTGGCACATGAAATTGCAAGCCCATTTGCAAGAATTTTTAATGAATCAGTAAATTCAGGGGTTGTACTGTACGACTGGAGAATTGCTAACATAGTTCCTATTTTTAAGAAGGGGGGAAAAGAGTGATATGAGTAACTATAGCCTGTTAGTTTGACATCTGTAGTATGCAAGGTCTTGGAAAAAATTTTGAAGGAGAAAGTAGTTAAGGACATTGAGGTTAATGATAATTGGGACAAAATACAACATGGTTTTACAAAGATAGATCGTGCCAAACCAACCTGATCTCCTTCTTTGAGAAGGTAACAGATTTTTTAGACAAAGGAAATGCAGTGGATCTAATTTACCTTGATTTAAGTAAGGCATTTGTTATGGTTCCACATGGGGAATTATTAGTTAAATTGGAAAAGATGGGGATAAATATGAAAATTGAGAGGTGGATAAGGAACTGGTTAAAGGGGAGACTATAACAGGTCAGACTGAAAGGTGAACTGTCAGGCTGGAAGGAGGTTACTAGTGGACTTCCTCAGGGATCCGTTTTGGGACAATCTTATTTAATCTTTTTATTACTGATCTTGGCACAAAAAGTGGGAATGTGCTAATAAAGTTTGCGGATGACACAAAACTGGCAGGTATTGCTAACACAGAGAAGGACCGGGATATCATACAGGAAGAAATGGATGACCTTGTAAACTGGAGTAATAGTAATAGGATGAAATTTAATAGTGAAAAGTGAAAGGTCATGCATTTATGGATTAATAACAAGAATTTTGGTTATAAATTGGGGACATATCAGTTGGAAGTAACAGAGGAGGAGAAGGACATCGGAGTGTTGGTTGATCACAGGATGACAATGAGCTGCCAATGTGATATGGCCGTTAAAAAAGCTAATGCGGTCTTGGGATGCATGAGGCGAGGTATTTCCAGTAAAGATAAGGAGGTATTAGTACCGTTATACAAGACACTGGTGAGACCTCATCTGGAATATTGTGTGCAGTTCTAGTCTCCCATGTTTAAGAAGGATGAATTCAAACTGGAACAGGTACAGGCAGGGCCGGCTCCAGACCCCAGCGCGCCAAGCAGGCGTGTGGGGCGGCATTGTCCTGGCAGGGTGGCATTTGGCTCCGGCGGACCTTCTGCAGTCATGCCTGCGGGAGGTCCACCGGAGCCCCAGGACGAGCGGACCTGCCGCGGGCATGACTGCGGAGAGTCCCCTCTTCCTGTGGCTCCGCTTGAGCTCCCGCAGGCATGACTGCGGCGGGTGCGCTGGTCCCGCGGCTCGGACGGAGCTCCCGCAGGCATGCCTGCGGATGCTCCACCGGAGCCGCGAACCAGCGCACCCACCGCAGACGCTTCTGCCCCAGCCGCGGGACCGGGGAAGGGCGGCGCGAGCGGCGCGACGCACCACCCTGCTTGGGGCGGCAGAATTTCTAGAGCCGCCCCTGGGTACAGAGAAGGGCTACTAGGATGATCTGAGGAATGGAAAACCTGTCTTATGAAAGGAGACTCAAAGAGCTTGGCTTGTTTAATCTAACCAAAAGAAGGCTGAGGGGAGATATGATTGCTCTTTATAAAGATATCAGAGGGATAAATATCAGAGAGGGAGAGGAATTATTTAAGCTTAGTACCAATGTGGACACAAGAATAAATGGATATAAACTGGACACTAGGAAGTTTAGACTTGAAATTAGATGAAGGTTTCTAACCATTAGAGGGGTGAAGTTCTGGAACAGCCTTCCAAGGGGAGTAGTGGGGGCAAAAGACATATCTGGCTTCAAGACTAAGCTTGATAAGTTTATGGAGGGGATGGTATGATGGGATAGCCTAATTTTGGCAATTAATTCATCTTTGATTATTAGCAGGTAAATATGCCCAATGGCTTGTGATGGGATGTTAGATGGGGTGGGATCTGAGTTACTACAGAGAATTCTTTCCTGGGTGCTGGCTGGTGAGTCTTGCCCACATGCTCAGGGTTTAACTGATCGCCATATTTGGGGTTGGGAAGGAATTTTCCTCCAGGGAAGATTGGCAGAGGCCCTGGAGGTTGTTCACCTTCCTCTGCAGCGTGGGGCACAGGTCACTTGCTGGAGGATTCTCTGCACCTTGAGGTCTTTAAACCATGATTTGAGGACTTCAGTAACTCAGACATAGGTTAGAGGTTTGTTACAGGAGTGGGTGGGTGAGATTCTGTGGCTTGCATTGTGCAGGAGGTCAGACTAGATGATCATAATGGTCCCTTTTGACCTTAAAGTCTATGAGGTCACATGGTTTGTCAATGGTAGAGCTAAGAATAGAACCCAGGTTTCCGACTTCCCATCCACTGGCTTAGCCACTAGACAGCTCTCCCTCTCCTAGCTAACTGCTCAATGCCATGGCCCTAGTTCCGAACTGCGTGCAAGGTGCAACGAGGCAAGTCGATACTTTCCAAGGAAGCAGACTGATGTTTAGCAAAAAGTTCACCTTAAAAGCATCCTTGTTTGTTCAGAGCTTTGACATGGTGTCTGCTTCATTAGAATTTAGGGAAGACAAACTGAATGCTCACTTAGTTCCATGTGATGAGAGAATAACCTGGGAGACTCCAAAACCCAAGCCTGGAATGATGTTATTTTCACAGCCACAGGATTTGGCTTTTCTTGGGTACTTCTATGGTCTAAAGTGGGATCATCCAGTCATACAGCAAAATCGTCACTCACCCACCCACCCTGCTGCTGATCTATTCCTAATAATGCTGCACACGGCCCAGAGGACCTTATTTCCCAGTTGAAGGCAGAAGGATGTTTCCTCCTCCTAACTGGAGAAGAGCGACATTCTCCGGCAGAGGCCCTCAAACCTCCTCCTGTTTTATAAATAAGCATGAAATATACCCTAGCACTCTTGGGACTTCTGGAGTGAGTGGAAGTCACAGATACCCTCCATGACATCATCGGAAAGGAGAGGTATGACTATAATTCTCATCCCCTCCATGTCTGATAGGCCTGCCTCTCCCCTCCACCACCCAGTACAGCATCCGCCTTTTAAACAAAGTTCCCCATTAACATTAGGAAGCTCATGGGTGGAGGTTCCTTAACTGCAAGGCTCCTAACTGTGGCCTGTTTATAGTTTTACCTACAATGTTCTTCCCAAGTGGACTTGATAAAGGGAGTTGAATTCAGCAACCTCAAGCAAAATGGGGCATGGTTTGGGGATAATATTGGTTGTGTAATGAGCCTGTAAGACTTTGTACTCTAGGATTGTCGCATGCTTACATTTCTGCTGGCCCTTGCATCTGTATGACTAGATTTGGGGAAGCACCTTTATTTGGGTGTCGGAAAACTTTCATCAAGTTTTGTCTGAAAAAATGGTAAATGGTAAATTTTTCACACAAAAAAAATGTTGCCTTGGTCTTGGCCCAGTTCCAGTAAATATTATTATCCCCCTTTTCTTTTACAAATGGGGAAACTGAGACCCAGAGCGAGATGTCCATGGCCGCACAGCAAATCGGTTAAAGAGCTGGGAAAAGTACCCAGATTGCCTGACTCCATGGATCGTGTATTAAGTTCTCCTTGCTTCAATGACAGACTGAGGGCTTTATGGAGGGGGAAGAAGTCATATTTCAACATATTTCTTGATATGCCCTCAAGTGCATACCACAGGCTGAGAGTTAAGTCAAGAGGCTGCCATGAAAGGGTCAGAACAGGCCTCTGATCGGAACTGATTAATGACAGCCCAAGGGAACGAGAGCCCGTGAGCTGACAGGAAGGAGGTGTCTAAAGAAAAGCTACCAAGTTTTAAATGCAGCAGCTACAGCCTGACATGTAACAACAGCAAACATACCCTTTAAAAAAGGCAGACTTCAACTGTGACAGTGGAGCAGAAAACCCCTTCTCAGAACTCAGGAGGAGTCTTTCACCGTCAAATTGAAACCTGTTGTGATCAAACCCTCCACCTGTGAAATTCAGGGTGTTCATTGTAATCAGAGTTGACATGACTGTCCCAAATTAGTCCATTTTAAAAACATAGATGACAGTTTCCAAGGCTGATTAATATTTGATTCAGGGTGTGACGTTCCCCTCTGGTGTTATCTGGACCAGTGATCTGCTAGGCTTCTCCAATCCTTGACTCTGGGAGCCAGCCTTACCCTGCTCTGCTGTGAGAACCCCCACTCCTGGGCTGTTCACGCACAGCCTCTGGCATGTAAGCTGCTCCCAGCTACTTGCAAGCGAATGACACTAGCCAATATCTCCAGTCCCAAACACAACCCTAGGAATCTCCATCTTGCAGTGTCCAGTTATGGGCGCTGGATGCTGCAAGCTTATATAAGTTCGTCAATTTAACAAAGAAATTGATATGTACCAGGCTTGTTCTCCCAAGGGGAGTCTCTGACACACTGCAAACCAAATGCACTGCTTCAGGTAGAATAAACAAACAGATTTATTAACTATAAGGGTAGATTTAAGTGATTATAAGTCAAAGCATAACAAGTCAGATTTGGTCAAATGAAATAAAAGCAAAATGCATTAAAAGCTGATCTTAATACTTTCAATGTCCTTGGAAATGGGCCATCCTGATTATCACTACAAAAGTTTTTTTTTCTCCTGCTGATAATAACCTACCGTAACTGATTACTCTCATTATAGTTAGTATTGCAACACCCATTTTTTCATGTCCTCTGTGTGTATATATATCTTCCTACTGTATTTTCCACTGCATGCATCTGATGAAGTGGGTTTTAGCCCACAAAAGCTTATGCCCAAATAAATTTGTTATTCTCTAAGGTGCCACAAGTACTTCTCATTCTTTTTGCTTAAAAACTTAGATGCTTCTCACCACAGGCTGCCTGGTTACTTTTCAGTCAGGCTCTGCCCTTTGATCAGCATTTCAGTCGCTTGGTGATGGTGTGTCTGTAGATGTAGGTGGAAGAGAGAGAGCATGGCAAATGTCTCTCCCTTTTATCATGTCCTTTCTTCCCTCTTGGCTTTGCCTCCCTGCCCCTCAGAGTCAGGTGAACATTACCTCATTGCAGTTCCAAACTGACCAAAGGAAGGGGGTGACTCCCTCAAGGATCTAATAGATTATTTTGTTCCTTCCTATGCCATTGTTACTATGAGGCTGGGCTGGGTTTGTCCCATCCATGCCCCAATGAGGTGTGAACTGCCTCTCTGTTCTTGGAGAGTTTTTGCCTGGGCTTGCTTTAAGCCATGAGGACACATTTTCAGCCTCATAACTATATACATGAAATTACAATCTATAACCTTACTATACCATTATTGTAACAGTTACTATAAGATCACTATAACAACCATGCTCGGTGAATCATGAGCCTTCTGAAGACACCCAATGTGACCAACTTTGCATTGGATACCTGTAATTGAGTGGGCTGGGGCTCGACCCTCCTGGGGCAGGAGGGGAGCCACACCGACTCCTTACACGTCCGCTGTCACCGTGGGCTGTGTTACCACGAGGTACATATTGTCATACAGGGTATTAAAAAAAAAACAACAAAAACAGGTAACATTTTTCAGCTGTAGAGCTCAAAGTGCCTTAAAAGGTGAGGAAACTGAGGTACAGAGCAGGGCTGTGACTTGCCACCATGGCTAATGAATCAGCGGCAGAACTGGGGACAGAATCCATGTTTTCCAACTCCTAGTCCACTGCCTGAGGCTGCCTCACATGTGGCTTTGTGTGCTGGACTCAGCAGAAATATTCCTTTTATAACACAAAAATAGACCAGAAAGAAATCAATTGTTTACATTGGAGTAGGTGAATATAGTGTGCAGTCTAGCCATAGCCTGTCAAACCTGTAAATTAAGAAAATCACTTCTATACTATATACATTTTTATACCTTGACCATTACTGTTCTATCTGAGCATCTGCCAGTAGCACGTTAAGCCATATGACTACACATCAGTTACGTCAGGGCTGCACAACTCGTAAAGCGGCGAAGGCCATATTACTCCAAAGAAAACAGCTGAGGGCTGAACCGTCTGGGCCCCTCTGAAACACCCCCCCCCAGCACCGCCCAGACCCGCCGAAACACACTCACCCCCAGCACCGCCCAGACCCGCCGAAACACACTCACCCCCAGCCCCGCTGAAACACCCCCTCCAGTGCCACCCAGCCCCCCCGAAACACATCCCCTGCCTCAGCACCGCCTGGTCCCGCAGAAACAACCCCCCCCCCCAGCCACCTACTCACCACTCGTCTCCTCACCCCGCCCCCAAGTATAAAGCCTCACCTCCACTGCCTGCTTGGCTCGTCATCCTCCCATGAAATAAGGGGAGGGGAAAAGGGGGACAGTTTGAAGGGATTTTTCTGGGGCTATGAACTAAGGGGAGGGGAAAGGGGGGGCAGTGTAAAGGGATTGGATGTGACTGTCCAACACACAAATACAGGGGCCTCAGGGAGCCCGGGGGGGTGGGGGGCAGTGTGATAGGGGCCGGGGAGGGGGAAGGTCCCTGGACCAGGGAAGAGGGCAGCAGTCGGGGCAGGGCAGGTGCAAAACACACACACACACACACGTCCCACCCCCCGCAGGGATTTCCTGGCTGCCCACAGACAGTTCAACCCCCCCCCGCACCCCGATCACTACAGAGACTGCCCTGGGACCAACCAGCGCAGTAGCCACCCCACCCCCAACTGAAGGGAGGGTTTGGGGCGGGGGGGGGTCTCGGCCCAGTTTCCGCCCCCCCCTCCCCCGAGCTGCGGCTTGAGCCCAGGCCGGGCGCCCCTCCCCTCACTCGGCACTTACCAGCTCTGCCTCGTGCCCAGCGCTTCCCACCTCAGCAGGCCCCGGAAGTGACGCACCCACAGTATGCAGCTGCGTGAGGCATGAGTTCTTCACTTACATGCCTGTTGAGGGGTTCAAAGTCAATTGGAGTCAATGGGAATCTTTCCATTGACTTCAGTGGGTTTTGGATTAGTGCCCTGGACACACTGGGGTGAAATCCTGTCCCCACTGAAGTTAATGGCAAAACTCCCAAAGAGTACATTGGCAGCCTGTGTATTCAAGACTTATCACCACTCCAGTCATAGACTCAAAGGCCAGAAGGGACCATCATGGTCATCTAGTCTGACCTCCTGTATGTTTTAGGACATAGAATCTCGCCCATCTGCTCCTGTAATAGACCCCTAACCTCTGGCTGAATTGCTGAAGTCCTCAAATCATGGTTTAAAGACTTCAAGCTACAGAGAATCCACCATTTGCACTAGTTTAAACCAGCAGGTGGCCCATGCGCCATGCTGCAGAGGAATGAAAAAAACTCCCACGGTCTCTTGCCAATCTGACCTGGGGAAAAATTCCTTCCTGAATCCAAATATGGTGGTCAGTTGGACCTTGAGCATTTTGGCAAGACTCAACAGCCAGACAACTGGGAAAGTATTCACTGTAGTAACTCAGAACCCTCCCCATCTAGTGTCGCATCACTGGCCATTGGGGATATTTGCTACTAGCAGTTGCAGATTGTCTACATGCTGTTGTAGCCAGTCTCAGCATATATCGCCTTTATAAACTTATCAGGCTCAGTCTTGAAGCCAGTTAGGTTTTTTGCCCCATTGCTTCCTTTGGCAAGCTGTTCCAGAACTCACTGCTCTGATGGTTAGAAACCTTCATCTAATTTCAAGCCTAAACTTGTTGATGGCCAGTTTATAGCCATTTGTTCTCGTGTCCACATTGGTGCTTAACTTAAATAACTCCTCTCCCTCCCTTGTATTTACCCCTCTGATGTACTTACAGAAAGCAATCTCATCTCCCCTCAGCCTTCCTTACCTTAGACTAAACAAGACGAACTCTTTGAGTCTCCTCTCATAAGGTAAGTTTTCCATTCCTCTGATCATCCTAGTAGCTCTTCGCTGCATCTATTCCAGTTTGAATTCATCTTGCTTAAACATGGGAGACCAGAATTGCACACAGTATTCCAGATGAGGTCTCACCAGTGCCTTGTATTGCACACAGTATTCCAGATGAGGTCTCACCAGTGCCTTGTATTGCACACAGTATTCCAGATGAGGTCTCACCAGTGCCTTGTGTGATGGTAGCAACACTTCTCTATCTCTACTGGAAATACCTCACCTGATGCATCCTAGGATTGCATTAGCCTTTTTCACAGCCACATCACATTGACAGCTCATAGTCATCCTGAGATCAACCAATACACCCTGGTCTTTCTCCTCCTATGTCACTTCCAACTAGTATGTACCCATCTTACAGCAAAAATTCTTGTTAGTTCATAAGTACATGGTTTTGCACTATTAAATTTCATCCCATTTCTATTACTCCAGTTTTCAAGTTTGTCCAGATCTTCTTGTTTGTTATTCTGGTCCTCCTCCTTATTGGCAATACCTCCCAACTTTGTGTCTGCAAATTTTATTAGCACACTACCACTTTTTGTGCCAAGGTCATTAATAAAAATGTTAAATAAGATTGGTCCCATGACCAAGCCCTGAGGAAATCCACTAGTAACCTCCCTCCAGCCTGACAGTTCACCGTTCAGTATGACCCATTGTAGTCTCCCCTTTAAGCAGTTCCTTATCCACCCTTCAATTCTCATATTAATCCCTATCTTCTCCAATGTAACTAATAATTTTCCATATGGAACTGTATCAAATGCCTTACTGCAAATCAGTTATCTTCTCAAAGAAAGAGATCAGGTCCGTCTGGCACGAATCTACCTTTTGTCAAACCATTTATCCCAATTACCATGTACCTCTGGGTTCCTGACCTGTTTGTGGACACTACCTTTGGGTTCATAATACCCTGATTCCCAGAGCAGATCCAGGGCCCCAGCTGACACTGACACCAGCTATTGTGGATATCTATTTGTCTGTGGGGTGGGGTGGTGGTGGAGGGGAGTTCTTCTCAAGTTCTCTTTTGGCCATATCTCCATTTCCTGATGCCTGAGCTCCTTTCACACTGCAGTAGCTTGTCCTATATGCAGCCGCCTGGCAGGGGTAGCCTATAGCCTCTGTGCCTTGGGGCAGTTTAAGAACACACAACTCTGTGCATCTGTTACAACTTGCACCTGTGTTCAGGCACCCACCAGGAGCATGTCTCACCAGAAGAGTGGGTCCCAGAACTGTCCTGGAATGACAAGATATTCAGGTATTGTCAGAGTTAATGTAGCAAGCCTCTCTCTCTCTCTCTCTCTCTCTCATTTATGCATGCAAAGAGGAGCCTGCTGGAAGGCCTGTGATTTATCATTGCACCATAATGGGTGCCCTGCTTCTAGTGATGGAGGTCAACCTCCCTGAGAGATACCAAAGCCCCTCCTTATTAATGTCCTGTTCCGACTAATGGCTTGAGGTAGGGCAAGCAGGTCTCACAAGGAAAGCATTAAAGAGCAGCATTACGTTGAATGGAAGCTGACGAATTTACTGGCATATTTACACAGAGGTGCTCCCCAGAGATAAGAAGCTACACAGTGAGCGCAGCAGATAAGCAAAGTCTAGGGCGAGCATGAGCATGCATAGTTGTTAATGTGTCCAGAAGTTCAACCAGATCCAAATGCAGAGGGGTTACGCTTGGGTTCCCAGTGCCCGAATTCATGGGGAAGAACTTCAGAGCTTTTTGAAAATGGTGTTAAATTGGTGCTGGTAAAAATAAGATGCTGATCATAGTAGCCCAGTGTCCAGCATAGTAAGGACAGGGGAACACCTCATTCCTGACCTGCAGAACCCTCTGCTATTATAGTTCTGACCTGCAGTGCAGGGTATATGATGCTTGACACCGTAGTTGTGTTTTAATTACCATGATTGTACATTTTAGTGAAGGCACTGCCCAGCCATTTGGCTCCGGATACAAATATCTGTTGATAGCCATGTTTAACCCTACTAGCCACAAACACTAGTGACCTGTCCACACTAGAATTTACAACTGCACTAGGTAATTAACAGATGTTAAGACAGGACTACAAATCCAAGTGTGAAGATGCCCCAAAGTTTGGCTAGTGCACCTCAATCGCAAGCCACGTGCCTCCCTATTCCTAGCCTGAGCACACATACTGAACTCCAAAATAGCTAAGGGGACTTTGTTAACAATTTAACAAATAATTATCTTTGAGACCAAGCCCTGAATTATCTTTCAGGCCAAAGGTGAATGTTTTGGAAAGCTTATGAACAAGTAAATACAGACTAGAAATTTTTATGCAGCTTTGGCCTGGTCTACACTACGCGTTTATACCGAATTTAGCAGCATTAAACTGATTTAACCCTGCACTCGTCCACACAACGAAGCCCTTTGTATCGATATAAACGGCTCTTAAAACCAATTTCTGTACTCCTCCCCGATGAGGGGAGTAGCACTGAAATCAGTATTGCCATGTCGGATTAGGGTTAGTGTGGCCGCAATTCGACGGTATTGGCCTCTGGGCGGTATCCCACAGTGCACCATAGTGACTGCTCTGGAAAGCGATCTGAACTCGGATGCACTGGCCAGGTAGACGGGAAAAGCCCCGCGAACTTTTGAATTTCATTTCCTGTTTGCCCAGCGTGGAGCGCTGATCAGCACGGGTGGCCATGCAGTCCCAAATCCAAAAAGAGCTCCAGCATGGACCGTACGGGAGATACTGGATCTGATCGCTGTATGGGGAGACAAATCTGTTCTATCAGAGCTCCGTTCCAGAAGATGAAATGCCAAAGCATTTGAAAAAATCTCCAAGCTATGATACACAGAGGCCACAGCAGGGACTCAACACAGTGCGGTGTGACAAGCGTAATGGAAAGCCAAAGAATCAAATGGACGCTCATGGAGGGAGGGACGGGGGACTGAGGACTCGAGCTATCCCACAGTTCCTGCAGTCTCCAAAAAGCATTTGCATTCTTGGCTGAGCTCCCAATGCCTGAAGGGTCAAAAACATTGTCGCCAGTGGTTCAGGGAATATGTCGTCAATTTACACTCCCCCTCGAAAAGGGAAAAAAATCTTTTCTCACCTCAGTTCAATGTCACCGTATGTCTACTGGATGCTGCTGGTAGATGGGGTGCTGCAGCGCTAAACAGCAGCATCCTCTCCCCTCCCCTCCCCGGTGGCAGACGGTACGATACAATATGACTGATAGCCATCCTCGTCGTCATCCTGTGAGTGCTCCTGGCTGGCCTTGGTGAGGTCGACCGGGGGCGCCTGGGCAAAAATGGGAATGACTCCTGGTCATTCCCTTCTTTAAGCTTTGTGTCCTGGAGATTCAGTCCTGGCAGATGGTGCAATAGGGTTGGTAACCGTCCTCATCATAGCAGCTGGAGGCTGTGCTCCTCTCCCCCCCCTTTTCATGTCTAATGGAGATTCTGGACTCTCATAGCAGTGGGAGGCTGTGCTCCTCTCCCCCCCCCCCACACCCTTTAATGAGTAATGGAGATGTCCTGCCTGGAATATCATAGCAGCTGGAGGCTGCCTCCCCCTCATTTTATCACTAAAAAGTCAGTGTTTCTTATTCCTGCATTCTTTATTACTTCATCACACAAATCGGGGGGATAACTGCCACGGTAGCCCAGGAGGGGTGTGGGAGGAGGGAAGCAACGGGTGGGGTTGTTGCAGGGGCACCCCCTAGAATGGCATGCAGCTCATCATTTCTGCAGGATATCTGGGGCTCTGACCCGGAGCGGCTGTGCTCTCTGGTTCTCTAGTAGACTTGCCCCATATTCTAGGCAGGACTGACTCTACTTTTAGACAAAACGTAAAGAAGGGAATGACCTGGGGAGTCATTCCCATTTTTGTCCATGCGCCCCCAGCTGACCTCACCGAGGCCAGCCAGGAGCACCCATGACAGCAGCAGACGGTACAATATGACTGGTAACTGTCATCGCCAACTTCCAAAGCAACAGACGGTGCAATAGGGCTGGTAACCGTCTCTGCTACCTTGCAAAGGCAAATGAATGCTCCTGTGTAGCACTGCAGTACCGCGTCTGTCAGCAGCATTCAGTACACATACGGTGACAGTGAAAAAAGGCTAAATGGGCTCCATGGTTACCATGCTATGGCGTCTGCCAGGGCAATCCAGAGAAAAAGGGCGCAAAATGATTGTCTGCCGTTGCTTTCACGGAGGAAGGATTGAATGACGACATTTACCCAGAATCACCCGCGACACTGTTTTTGCTCCATCATGCATTGTGATCTCAACCCAGAATTCCAATGGGCGGGGGAGACTGCGGGAACTATGGGATAGCTATGGGATAGCTACCCACAGTGCAACGCTCCGGAAATTGACGCTAGCCTCGGTACATGGACGCACACCGCCGAATTAATGTGCTTAGTGTGGCCGCGTGCACTCGAATTTATACAATCTGTTTTAAAAAAACGGTTTCTGTAAAATCGGAATAATCCCGTAGTGTAGACATACCCTTTGGCTAGCACTCCCTATAACATTAAATACAAGATTCTCTTCTGTTTATAAGTGCTCCACTCAGCTGAGCCGACCTCATGTCATGTAGGAACAGGGCAGCATTGTCATAAACCTTTATTCTGTCTTTGTATCTTCTCTCTTAGGGGAAAAAATCCCTCAATTTTTCAGCTACAGGACTTAACTCATTTAGCTCTGCCCTTGTGTACCTGCACACCTTCTTCCTACAGAGTCAAAACACTCTGACACTCACCTATGCTGTATCATATTGCAACAGTGCTGCTAATAGCTTCCAGTTGGACTCTGGAAGCCAGCACCCTGGTCACTTAGAAAACCCAGGGCAGTGGGTGCGTTAAGGAATATGGGAGCATGTACACCTGCTGGTAGCCTGAGGAGTTAATGAGGTCACTAGCTCACCAGCTGCAGAACCCAGGAAAGGAAGCAGGCAGTATAAAAGGCTAACCCAGGGAGCAGGGAGGGGGGCTGCTCATAACTGCTGCTATATGGTTGTATTGTACCTGGAGCTTAAGAAGGAGACAAACAATGTATACATGTAGTGAAGGTACTTTGGAGGACCCGTGAGCTGCTTAGTTCATCAAGAGGGCTTGCCAGCCAGAGGGAAGGCGGAGCCTGCTCACACACATACATTTTCAATATAGGCTACAAAACCTACCACGTATTGCCCTACAGACCATTCTTTGGTGCACCAGTGTATTACTGGCCGGAGATACTGATGTCTGACGTCCTCCCCTCTGTGAACAGATCAGAGACTTGAATCTCCTCCAGCACAACTTCCTCCTATGGCTAAGAGTCCCAACCGCTCACATGATACTCTCTTGGTGTATCCAACACCTGCTGAAGACAAAAGGAGTCTTTTCATTGACATCATTGTACTCTGGATCAGGCCCCAGATGCAGTAGAGAAATGATCTCATTCCCAGTCCATCACTCCACAAGGAGAAAGCCCAATCTACTCCATCCACCCTTTCCATGTAGACCAGAACCCCCACTAGCCCGTCTGCCTACCTCTCTAGTCTTTTATATGCTACCCACCACGGAAGTATTTGAGCACCATAGTCATTCATCTCACTTGAGTACCAGTCCCATGCTCTAGAGGCAGACCACATATCCACCGTGACCAGTCTCTCTAATAGCGTACCGTCCTCCGGTCTCCGAGTACTCCATTTATCACTTGACTAGCACACTATTTACCATGGGGAGTTGGCTGGTTTGTAGAACGTATTAAGTTTTCATTTATAATCACTGATCTAGCTGGGTTACACAGCCAGTAAAATTACTGAGACGTGTTATGATACAAGAATATCCCCGGAAGGTGGATGGGGGCCGGGCCTGAGGGGGCAGAGCTAGGGTTGTTATTTTGAATAGCCAAGCTAATAATTTCTCCTGTGCATCTATTTAAGAAATCACTGGAAATGTGAGGGCATCTGAATATTTTTCAACTCCTCTTAGCCTCCTCTTAACTCTGGTACCTTCTGCTAGTGTAATGTAGTGTGTTCTCACTGGCTTGTTCCTTACAGATGCAACATGCATAATATCCTTTGCTTCCTATGGTTGTGTGAGTGGTTGTCATTGTTAAGTTCTTCTACTAACTTTAACTTACTCTGTTCAGTGCACAGAAGCAGTTGTTTGTTAATAAATTTATCCAATGGCAGTGCACATTTCAGTACCTGTTTGAGCTTGTGCCCTTCCCCTTCTGTTTGCAATGAGTTCTCATTATGCATTTTTTCCAATAGTATGTTTTTTTTAATTCATGAGCTTCAACTGTGGTAGCTTTATGGTAATGATGTTTATTTGCCTACTATTATTATATCTTCTAGATTAAAAAAAAACTGCCTTAAAATGAAATTACGATTGAGAGTATGTATCAGTAACTTAATGGTAAAAGTACATTACAGTGAGATTGTAATGATCCCCAAAACAGCTATTATAACCATAGGAAATTCACAGCTAAGGTTAAACTTAAAGAAATCCAAACATGTTAAGATCTTAACATGCAACCTAAGGCACTGAAATAACCTTAACTCTTCCCTGTGATGACAAAATGCAGTATCCATATGATTATCATTGGTACATATTAGTGTGTTTGGTTTGAGACTAGATTAAAGTGCTATTTAAAGATGTAGGGGATGAGATCCTATCTTTTTCCTCATGGTGTCACAGCAGACAATTGCCTGAGCTGAAATCCTTAAAAACAAAACATAAAGCCTGACACAGAGAACTAAATATTTTAAAGGAGCCATTTTAAAATTAATTTTAGCTTGTGACCTGAGTGACAGTTTGAGTAACTGAATGTTCATTGAGCACTCAAAGAATAACTGCTGAAATTCTGCCGAGGATCAGGGCTTGAGGAACTTACCTAGGGTCACACACAGCCTGTGCCAGAGCTGGGAATTTTCTGAGCCTCAGTCCAGTGCGTTCCTCTTTTGTCTGAATTCTTTTCATGGGATCTAGTCCCTGGTTCTTCTAGGCTATACAGGTCTTTGGGCGGTGGCAGCGCATCAGCCCTAGTCCTTGTTGGAAGTTGAAGATCCAGCATCGCAGACTTGATTTCGACTGGGGGAAGACAGCATTGGCAGGCGCGACGGAGTCCTGGCACCACCTGCAATCTGTATAAGGCTTTATTCACTGAAGCTTTTCCATCATAAACATTTTGCACATGAAACTACAGCTGAGGATACTGAATTAAGATGTATGGGGCTGATCCAAAGCCCATTGAAGTCAATGAAAAGGCTCCCATTGAGTCTAATGGGCTTTGGATCAGGCCCTATGTGCATAACAATGTACGCGGCGAACAGCTTTCAGTGCAGAAAAATTTAAATCCAAAGTCTCCTTGTACGCCCTCCCTCCCAGCTGACAAGGTATCCCAATCAGAAGCAATGCTGAGATCCCAGGTCTGCACTCAATCCCAGCTGCTGACTCCCTGCCTTGCTTCAAAGCTCAGCATGGACTAATATAGACGCTGATTTCAGTTTCAGAGTGGCTAGCTTAGATCAATTCCTGACTTGAGCTGAGCTGAAATAAGTGTGGCTTAAACTGAAATCTGAGTGTCCACTTCCATAGCTTCATAGAGTTTAAGGCCAGAAAGGACCATTATATGATCTAGTCCAGTGAGTCTCAGCCAGGGGTACGAAGAGACTTCCAGGGGGGTACCTCAACTCATCTAGCTATTTTATAACAGGCTACAGTACAAACTAAAATTTTATACAGACAATGACTTGTTTATACTGCTCTATATAGTATACAATGAAATGTAAGTACAATATTTACATTCCAATTGATTTATTTTATAATTATATGGTAAAAATGAGAAAGTCAGCAATATGTCAGTGCTGTGACACTTTTGTATTTTCATGTCTGATTTAGTAAGCAAGTAGTTTTTAAGTGAGGTGAAAGTTGGGAACATGCAAGACTTCTGAAAGGGGTACAGTAGTCTGGAAAGGTTGAGAACCACTAATCTAATCTGATCGCCTGCATATCACAGGCCATCAAATTTTACCAGTAACCCCTATAATAAGCCCAGGAACTTTAGTCTAACTAAAGTGTTTCAGCCCTTAGGGGACTAAACTATTATGTGCAACAGGCAATGCCAGATGGCCCTGCAATGGCAGGGGGATCATTTGGGGAGATATACCCAGTTAATCCAAGTAGGTTTAACACAATTTGTTTCAACTCACATCCTTGGTTGAACTGCTGCAACTTTCTTTGCAGGCCTTAGGGACACTGCATGGCCTTGTCCATTGAGCTTTTAATTTCTATACTTATCCCTGAGAAAAGTCTTGTGGAAAGGTCATCTGGTGGATGGATTGGAGACAGACACTGCAGTTAGTAGAACTTGAGCTAGCAGACTCTGGGCTGGTTAACCTCAGGCTTGAGCATCTACACTTATTTGTAACCCCAGGTTAGGAATTGTTGACCCCTGGATCCCAACCTGAGGCTCCAGCATATACAGTAACTCCTCGCTTAACGTTGTAGTGATGTTCCTGAAAAATGTGACTTTAAGCAAAATGATGTTAAGCAAATCCAATTTCCCCATAAGAATTAATGTAAATAGGGGGGGTTAGGTTCCAGGGAATTTTTTTCACTAGACAGTATAAGTTTTAAACAAACAATTTAATACTGTACACAGCAATGATGATTGTGAAGCTTGGTTGAGGTGGTGAAGTCAGAGGGTGAGAGATTTCCCAGGGAATGCCTTACTGCTAAATGATGAACTAGCATTCGGCTGAGCCCTCAAGCGTTAACACGTTGTTAATGTAGCCTCACACTCTACAAGGCAGCACAAATGGAGGGATGGGAGACAGCATAGCGGACAGAGACAGAGACACACACCTTGTGTGAGAGAGATGCGCATTGCCCCTTTAAGTACGCTGACACCACTCTAAGTACATTGCCTTTTTAAGTAGATCAGGAACTTGAGACAGCAGCTGTGGCCAGCAAGCTCCCACCATTCTGAGCCCTGTCATGTCCCCACCCTGTTCTATGGAGAAGGGGTAAGCGGGGTGCAGGAGTGGAGGGAGGAGGGGAACCCTGACATTAGCCTCCCCCCCTGCACAGCAAGCAGGAGGCTCCAGGGCAGAGGGCAGGAGCAGCACATGGCGGTGGGGGGAAGGACAGCTGAATTGCTGGCAATTGGTAGCCTGCTGGGCGGCTGCTGCACAGGGAACTTAGGGGAGCAGGGAGCTGATAGGGGGGCTGCCGGTACACCCTGGTTCCAAGCTAGCTCCAATGGGCTGCTCTTCCTGCAAGCAGTGGACAAAGCAGGCGGCTGCCAAACAACATTATAATGGAGCATTGTGCAACTTTAAACAGGCATGTTCCCTAATTGATCAGCAACGTAACAATGAAACAACATTAACCTGGATGACTTTAAATGAGGAGTTACTGTACACTGAATTATGGGGACCCAGGTCCAACCACGCATAATCCCAGAATTGCGAGAGCCCTCCCAAAATGTGACCGCTTTAGCCCTTTGTTTGTGGTGCAGTGTGGGAAAACTTGACAGTCCACCAAACTTGACTGTCCAGAGGACAAAGAAAGTTGGCTTTTTGATTGTGAGATACTTTTGGTGCACTCCCACTGCACAAGTCCAGTGGGGCAGCATCTACATTGCAGAGCAATAAGACTTAAGTCAGGACCCAGGGTTTGACTCAGGCTCAGATCCTCCAGCCCCATGGGGGCCTGGAACCCTGGGTCTAAGCCCTGGGTTAGTGGGATTTGTATATTGGCAGGAGTCATCTCACCAGGAAACCTTTCCCTACTCTAGCCTGCTGTGCAGGGGCAAGATGGGCTTATGTCTCCTGTTGAGGAGCTGGAGCGCAACCAAGGCCCACTCATAGTCTCCTAGTCCCTGTTCATGATGAGGCTGAACTGCCTTAAAATGATGGCAGACTGATTTCATGTAGGATAGTGCCTGTTCCCAGTCAGTGGCTGGATCTAGCTGTGGTTGCCCCCCTTGCAGTAGCTGACACCTTGTTCATCATCCTGACTGGACTACATTAAGTCTTAGCACCCACCAAAGATCCTCATGCCACGCCTGCAGGTGCAGTGGCCATTTAAGGCCCTGGCCACTTACGTTCTCACCTGACTCAGTGCCCATCTGTGTCAGAGTACATAGTGCGTTATAAATATGTGTGCTTGAGACTGTGTTGAACTATTCTCCCATCATCTCTCTGGCAAATGTCTGATTCTTTGTTGCTCTGTCCCTTGGGTGTCTTTTACACAAGAGCAAAGAGGAAGTTAAAGGCTACAGAAACCTTACACCCAACTTGCCCTGGTGTAGATGATTCCACAAGGCAGGGCAACGGGGAACTGAGGCCAAAGGCATGTAGGCACCTAAAATCCCATTAGAATTAGACACCTAACTACCTTGGAGCATCTGGGCCAAAATCTCTAAAGTTGGCTGCCATGGTATTTTAAGTGAGTTTTTGAATTCCTGAAATTTTAAGATAGTGGACTTTGCAAATTGATCTGCAAAATACTTTGAGGCCCTCAAGTTTCTGTGGATGTTGAAAGAAAGGAGAGAACAAACTGGCAGGATTCATGTTCCAAAATATCTTCACCCATTGCACCCAGCCTTACTTACAAAAAGAAATAGTGCACATACCAGGGTCAGTTTAATTACCACTCTTGGTTCATGTTATAATGCTGCTCTCTATGTGTGTAAGAGCCTGTGTGCATGTATGGTGATTGTGTGAGCAACCAGGGAAGCATATATGAAAGTTGATTGTTATGAAGGTTGTAGATGTTTGTGTGAGCACATATGTAACTGTATGAATATGCGGAGAGAGTGGGGGCTTTTGACCAGAGCTCTGTGTGTGTGTGTGTGTGTGTGTGTGTGTTTGTGCTATAGTGGAAATTGTAGGTTTGGCACAAATTGGCTGGAGTGAGCTGGGAGGTACAGAGAGGTGTGTGTGGGGAAGTGTGTGCATGTGAGTACTGAGACTTGGTCAGTAGGGGCTGTGCAGACAGGTGACACATGTGTGTATGTTAGGGAAGGAAGGCTAGGGGTTATATACATACCTGGACACGTGCCTTTGGGTGTCTATGTGTGATTGATTAGCCTGCAGCCAGACTCCTGGTCCCATTTCCCAAAGCCATTCACCATCCTCTGAGATCCCAGTGTGATGGGCTGGATCACAGAACGCCCCTTGGGAACTGCCAACTGATGTGCCAAGACTACTTCTGCCCCTGCGTTCCCTGCCAGCTTGGGACTCCAGCATCCTGTCTTGCTGAGCCAGACAGACCCGTCTGCTCCAACACAGACCCAGGGTCTGAACCACATGCCCCAAAGCTGCAGACTTAACTGAAAGCAGCTCACAGAAGTGTTCTTGTCTTTAACACGCAGATGTCTGACTCCCAATGGGGTCCAAACCCCAAATAAATCCATTTTACCCTGTAGCTTATACAGGGTAAACTAATAAACTGTTCGCCCTCTATAACACTGATAGAGAGATATGCACAGCTGTTTGCCCCCCCAGGTATTAACACATACTCTGAGTTAATTAATAAGTAAAAAGTGATTTTATTAAATACAGAAAGTAGGATTTAACTGCAAAACGTCTGTTAGTCTATAAGGTGCCACAGGATTCTTTGCTGCTTCTACAGAACCAGACTAACACGGCTACCCCTCTGATACTAGGATTTAAGTGGTTCCAAGTAGTAACAGACAGAACAAAGTGAATTACCAAGTAAAATAAAATTGAACGAGCAAGTCTATGTTTAAGACAACTGAATACAGATAAAATCTCACCCGTTCCAATAAGCTTCCTTTTACAAACTAGTCTTCGACTAGTCTGGGTCCAGTTACCCTAGTTACTGTCCTTTGTTCTCGTCTCTTTCAGGTATTCTTGGGGGTGGAGAGGCTATCTCTTTAGCCAGCTGAAGACAAAATGGAGGTTTAAGGGGTTTAAGTAGACTTTTTCTTGTGGGTGGAGACCCCCTCCTCTCTCCTATGCAAAGTCCAGCTCCAAGATGGAGTTTTAGAAGCACATGGGCAAGTCACATGTCCACACATAACTCAGTTTTTACAGGCAGCAGCCATGGCTTACCTGCTACCTTGAACATTCACATGTAGACTTCTTATGTGGATTGGAGCCTCCCAAGATCCATTGTCCCTTAAGTGCTTCTTGACTGGGCACTTAATTTGCACATTCCTTTCTCAAGAAGCTGACCAAATACTTTACAAAGGATACTTAAAAATCAAGCCAGCGCCCAGCCAATATTCATACTTCGAATACAAAAATGATTCATGCATACAAATAGGATTACTAGATTCAGTAGATCATAACCTTTACAGAGATATGTTACATGGCATATGTAGCATAAAATATATTCCAGTTATATTACATATACATTCATAAACATATTCCCATGAAGCCTTATGGGGTGCACCATCACACCTTGGACACAACTCCCTATTTGCTGGGTTCACTATCAGCCCAGTGGCTCATTGCTTCACCTTTGGTAACCTTCTCCTCCATGCAGGTAATGCATTCGCTCCCCCTCCAGCCCCGGGGGGAATATGTGTGTGTGCGTGTGTGTGGGGGGGGGAAGGATCTGACAGTGGCTGCCTGATGGCCGACAACTCGGTGCAGACTCAGCGAATGGGGCTTGTGATGGATGAATGTGCAGGGCGAGAGGTAATAAAGTGGGCCTCAGTCATGTAATCTTCCATTAAAATGAAATGCATACCAGAAATGAGGCATTTCTGCAGCTTGTACCATCTCCCACGGAAGATCATGAATAAAAGAGGCAAGTGTGCTGCTGACAGATGCCGGCATGCATAAAGGACAGTTCCTATAAAGGCAAAGCCCTGGCTAACAGATGGACTAAAGATGTGAGATGCAGGAAGATTTACCAGTCTAAATAATTCAAGAGAATGGCGTATGGCGAGCCAGCGCTTTGCGAACGGAACTGGCAGAAGGTGCAGATGGAAAGGCAGGACAGGCCTTTCCCACAAACCCATTAAGAATGTTGCTTGTCTGAGTGACAGTATGTCGCGAAAGGCACCAGCAGAGATGGGTGGATTTGCCTCCGGCACTCCTTTAGCAAGGTCAGGAGAAGAGTTAATTTCAAAGGTTGCAACTTTCAGCATCAGCCTCGTCTGTTGCAGAGCTGGTTCCCCCCTCATCCTGTGACCAAGAAAACAAGATGATCCAGTGATGCTGAGGCCGGTGCCAGTGTGTAATAGGTAGTGTCTGCTCACACTCCTCATCCCTTTGACAGAGCTCTGGGTGGGCATCTGCTTAATTCCTAGCTGTGTATATTCATGGGAGTGGCTGGGGGAATCTTTTGATCCCAGCCGTGTGTGTGTGTGTGTGTTTGTGGTGCTGTTGTGTGTGTGTGCACTACAGTGGGAGTTGTAGGTGTTTCATGTGTGTGGAGATATGGGAGGTGTGGGTGGCTGAGAGTGTGGGATGTAGGATGTGGGCAGGTGCGGGGTATGTGGGCGTGATGGGACATAATTTGGAGGGCGTGTGCAATGCGTGGGTGCTGTGTGTGAGTGTTAGGGCAGGAGTTTTAGGAGCTATGGCCCAGATCCCCAAAGATCAATCACTGGGAGTTAGGTGCCTAAAATACCTTTTTGAGGAGCTGGGCCCATGTGTACACTTGTACATGGGTATGCAATCAATTTGCCCTGAGATGGCTTGGGTGGGGACTGCTTAATCCCCAGCAGTCTCAGGCGAGATCAGAGAAGCACAATAAAACAACAGTCATCTTGGGTTACCTTTAGGATCATTTCACACACTCCTGAAACACAGCCACCTCCGGCAGGGAATAGGACAGCTGCGGACCAGCATGCACTGCACCAAAATATATTGTTGGTACTTGTCTGTGCAGCACTTAGGGCCCTGACTCCTGATTGGGTTTCCTATGTGCGGCCATAATATAAATTATAATAATAGTGTCGGGCATCCACAGTGTGCTCATTTGGGACAGGAAATGGAAAAAATACTGCCTGAGCGACTTATGGAGGCAAAATGTAATTACCCAAACTAGAATCTTAATCCAAATATTTGGACAGGGCTCCTGATGTTGCAAAAAGTGCCTTGGGATTGCTAATGACCACAAAGGGTCAGGATTGCTGTTTAATGTCTCATCTGAAAGACAGCACCTCTGCTAGCATGGCATCCCCACGTGGAACCGCTGCCCCCATGCAGAACCACAGCCCTTAGATTTCTCCTCCACCCCTAACAGCATAAGAAAGAAGAATTCAATAAATATTTCTGTTCTGTATTTGGAAACACTTGGGAAGTCCCAAAGCTAATGTTGTGCAACATCTAAAGAGTCAATAGGCTGACCTGGGTAATGATAGGTTGGTTAGCTTGATGTTAATCCCTCATGTCATTCTGATTCAAAAAAGCATTATGCAAAATCCGAAGTGACGCCCATTAAATGGATTAAGAACTGGTCAATTTATAGATCTCAGAAGTAATTGTAAATTGACAAGAAATTGACTAGAACTTTGCAGATCTGGTTCAATCCCCAGTTCTTCTAGAGATTTCCACTGAAGCCCTGGGCAAGTCACTTAATCGTTCCATGCCTCATTCTCTTATCTTTAAAATGGGGTGATAATGTGTCCTTTGTCTCTTGCTTACCTAGCTTGTAAGGTCTTTGGACTGTCTCTTACCATATTGGTACAGCACCTAGTATAATGACATAATGCAAATGATAGATGTGGAGAGAGAGGTGGCCGGTCGTGGTGAAAACCAGAGTCAGAAAATGGACATAGGTGGTAGGTGGCATCTGTCTATATCTGGAGACAAGAGGCTCTTGGATCGGCTGCATCACTGGGGGGAAAGAAGAAGTCTCCCAGGATCACAGTGGGTGAATGAGAAGAGGAAGAGACAGATGTTGAAGTCAGGGGAGGAGGAGCATGGGGTGTAGTGGGTTAATGGGTGTGGGACTCATGGGAGATAGTGGGTGAATGCAGGGCCGGTGCAACCATTTAGGCAACCTAGGCGGTTGCCTAGGGCGCTGAGATTTGGGGGGCGCCATTTTCTTCAGCAGCGACCGCGGCGGCCGGATCTTCGGCCGCCCCGGTCGCCGCCGGCATTTAGGTGGAGGTAGCTGGGGCAGGGAAGCGTGGGGAGGGCCACCTGCAGCAAGTAAGGGCGGGGGCGGCATGCAGGGGAACTCCCCACCCCAGCTCACCCCTGCCCTGCCTCCTCCCCGAGCACGCCATCGCTGCTTCACTTCTCCCACCTCCCAGGCTTGCGGCGCCAATCAGCTTAGGTGCCGCAAGCCTGGGAAGCAGGAGAAGTGAAGCAGTGACGGCGTGCTCAGGGTGCACGGAGCAGGGGTGAGCTGGGGTGGCGGGGGGTGCATCAGGGCAGAGGATGGGGGCTGGGGAGCTGGTAAGGCAGAGGGCTACTATAATTTAAGTGGAAAACTCCCTGAATTCTGCACCTTACTGACCAAACAGACTCTCTTCATGTGATGAGGCCTCCTTGGAATTACCATTGCATGCAGACCCTTGCTTATTGTTATAGGGTTGCTCATGAGGGCTGCGCATGCTCGCTCATTCCCGTAGGACTACTTCTGAGGGCGGCATCTATGCCCCTGGCTTGTGGTTGTCTCGGAAGCACCAGGCTGCTGGCGAAAGGTTGCTCTTTCAGAGCCTATTGAAGCATTTGTTTTGTGGCACACCTCACATAAAAAACCCTGTGGCTCTTACCATCACACCTCCCTAGAGCTCGGCATCCCTGGTGAGCTGAGCTGTGAGGAGTGAACTCCTGGCTGCTTTTCCTTGCCCTGCCACTGAAACGCTTTGTGACCTTGAGAAACGTTTATGTCACAGTAAAAAGAACAGGAGTACTTGTGGCACCTCAGAGACTAACACATTTATTTGAGCATAAGCTTTCGTGGGCTAAAGCCCACTTCAACGGATGCATGCAGTGGAAAATACAGTAGGAAGATATATATACACAGAGAACATGAAACAATGGATGTTGCCATACCAGCTGTAACAAGAGTAATTAATTAAGGTGAGCTATTAGGCAAGCTATTAGCAGGAGAAAAAAACTTTTCTAGTGATAATCAGGATGGCCCATTTCAAACAGTTGACAAGAAGGTGTGAGTAACAGTAGGGGAAAAATTAGCATGGGGAAATAGTTTTTACTTTGTGTAATGACCCATCCACTCCCAGTCTTTATTCAAGTCTAATTTAATGGTGTCTAGTTTGCAAATTAATTCCAATTCTGCAGTTTCTTGTTGGAGTCTGTTTTTGAAGGTTTTTTTGTTGGAGTATTGTGACTTTGAGGTCTTTAATTGAGTGACCAGGGAGGTTGAAGTGTTCTTCGACTGGTTTTTGAATGTTATAATTCTTGACGTCTGATTTGTGTCTATTTATTCTTTTGCATAGAGACTGTCCGGTTTGGCCAATGTACAGAAGGGCATTGCTGGCACATGATGGCATATATCACATGTTCTTGGTGTATATTTATCTTTCTACTGTATTTTCCACTGCATGCATCCGATGAAGTGAGCTGTAGCCCATGAAAGCTTATGCTCAAATAAATTTGTTTGTCTCTAAGGTGCCACAAGTACTCCCGTTCGTTTTGCGGATACAGACTAACCTGGCTACCACTCTGAAATATGTCACAGTGGTGCCCAGAAGCCCCGGTCAGTTTCTGGGCCCCTCTTGGGGCAGGTGTCGTACTAGAGGTTAATTCCAGATTGTTTATAATCTGTTGTCCTGCCTTGAAGTGTTCATAATCCAGCACAATACAAAGACCAGCGTTTTTGAACTATGGTGTGTGTGGGCATGCATGTCCATGAGTGTCCAAAATTACACACCTAAATAAGTGGTGTGATTTTCTCAAGGGTTTGGGTTTTTTATTTAGGTGGGATCTGTGTATGTGCCGCAGCTCTGTAAATCAGACCACTTTTGCTTAGGTGCCTAGAACACATTTAGCTTCCTAACATCAATAACCCAAATTTGAACATTTGGCCATAATCTCTCTATGGCTCAGTTTCCTCCATCTGTAAAATGGGCTAATCCTACTTCCTTCCATTAGGAGCGTGGCAGGTGTTTGTTAGCTGATATTTGTTCAGAGCATGGTTAATGTAAACCCCTCTATAGGACTGTGTTCATTATCACATTTTTGTCATGGTGCCCAGATACCATGGTGATGATGGGAGCTAGAGAAATAATTTTAATAAAATAAACAAAAGAACCCAAATTTGGGATGTTCCCTCCATTAATATTTAGACTTGACCAAAGAGAATGACATAGCTATTCAAGCGTATCATTTCAGTAGGTGGCTGGTTAGGCAGTTAGGCCATACTCCTGACACAGGTAACGAACATGCTTACATGCATGTCATCAGGGTTGTCAGCCTAATTCCTGCTGCTGCTGCTCTGTGGTCCCTGGTCAGGTGGATGGCACTCCCAGCTGCAGTTACATAGCGTTGTGTTATAAGCAGCAACTGAGCATGGATGTGGCCAGTGCTCTTTAGCAGTTTTCCTTTTCCCCCACGTCACTTGAGTCCAGGGTTCGCTCAATGAGGAGGAAATGTTGCACTGGGAGAAAAGAAGGGAGATAAAAGGAGATATGGGGAGGGTTAGATAGACATAACCAGCAGCTGTTTGGCATAGATTGTGCGTGCTCTCCATTTGGAAGGAGACGTTTTCCCTGTGTTCATCAGCCGTCTGCAGCGCAGTGATTAATCATTCATGTCAGAATCCCTAATCCTATTCAATGGAAAACAAACACCATGTCACCCAGACCTTCCCTTAGCCCAAGCAATTAGCAATTACATGAACTGGGAGAGCTGCGACAAAGATTGGCCAGGCAGGGCCATGGAAAACGGACCCTTTGCAGCTCTTGATTTTGGAAATGCCCAGGGCCACTCAGGTACTGATCCCATCATGAGACCAAAACATGGATATTATTTAAATCAGCTCCTTATTGCAGAATGTAATTGCTGATTAGTTCTCAGCACACCACAAGTATTTCCTTTTTGAGTGCACAGGTGTGGTCTTTTGTTTATCAGATGGGGAAATGGAGGCACAGAGAATCTAAGGGATTCACACAAGGTCAGAAAGTGAGTTCAGCAGGACTAGAAGGCAGTAGATTCTGGATTCTAGCCTAATAAACCATGCTGTCTCTCTGCAAGTACCTACTAATGTTTAAACCCATTCTCGGCATCCCTTTAAAGTATTCTCATGCTCTTCAGCTCTGGAGTTCTTGAGCTAAATCCTGTCTTTGGTCCCATCTGAAAACTGCCAAACAATGGCAGGCAATGGGTAGATCTATTCTGCCAAAGGCCAGGACTGGATTAGCAGCAGCAGAGTGCATTGAGGGAGTTGTGAAGCCCAGGTTAGGATCCAGGGCCATTGGCAGGCCTTTGAAAGGCCTCGGAGGTGGAACAGGTTAATACAGCCTCAGCCTGTGCCCAGCTCACGTGAAAACCTAAGCCAGTGGTAAAACCTTGAATATGCTGATAATGGACAACTCAGGACAAAAGAATCTAGGGCCTGTTCCTAGCGCTTTGAAGTCAGTGAAAGTCTCTCCACCGTGTTCAGGGAGATCTGGATCAGGTACCCTAGGTACCATTGTGGACAGCTCCATGAGAACTTCTGCTCAGTGCACAGCTGTGTTCCAAAAAGGAAATGAGTTTGGGTTTATTAAGGAAGAGATTAAGAGTAACACTGCAAATATTATAGTGTTGCCGGACATGTCATTGATAGGCCTCACCTGGAATCCTGTGTTCAGCTTTGGTTGCTCCATCTCACAAAGGACATAGTATGGCCGAAAGGGCAGCAAAAGTGGTGAGAGCCCTGGAAAGACTTTGCTAGGAGACAGTAAAGAGAGTAGTACTATGTAGTTTAGTGGTGAGATCACTAAGCAGTGACTTGACACAGGTATTTAAAAGGATGAAAGCTTTAGGGAAGGCAAACCTGAACTACCATTCACCCTTCTTCATGATCAAATGCAATTAAAAGGCAACATATTTAACACTGATAAAAGGAACAATATTTTTATATGCTGCATAGTTAATCTGTAGAACTCATTGCCACAAGATATTATATTGGCTAAGAGCACAGTAAGATTAAAACAACACCTACATATTTATATGACTGATAAGACCATCCAAAGTTACATTAGAAAGGATAAAAATACATAAAGAATAAAACCCAACATAAGCTGAGTGGGACAGATGTTTCAACCACATGTAATATCTTTAGGACAATATTTGATTAAGTTTAGGAATGTTTAATGTATCGGTGTGGGCCAGGGATTGTATGCAACTCCAGTTACCACAGCTCCTCCAGGAACTAGAAACAGGGGGGAGAGGTTTACTGCTTGTAAACAGCTCCAGAGAGGTACCAGCCCCTGGCATGGTTTGCATACGCTGGTTCAGGCTGGGTTTTCCAGAGACTAGGAAACAAAGGGAGGGCTTTTGGTCTAGAAGGATGAGCTTCAACTGACTTGGTGTGTTTCTTTTGATTCAGTAAATGGACAGGACTTTCTGTCCAACAGGACCCCAGCCCTTGCAGAAAGGTTGGGAGGGAGGTTGGTCTACTCCTCATGTGGAAGACGGGTGATCCCTGGTATGTCTAGTGAGTTTCTAAATCCTTTTATTAGTTTTTATGTTTTCTCTCATGATGCTTTGTCCTTAAAATAAATGCGCTCTGCTGAGAAAGCGCTGAGTGGTGACTTGTAACTGCTGCAATACACTGTTTGTAGCCTTCGGAGAGAAAGCAAAGCGCAGTTGCTGGCCTTTAGGCAGACTGGCTTGCTGGGGATATGACAGTGTATTGAAGGGAGCTGTGTTGCTTTAAAGCGTCCTGGTCAGGAGGGACAGAGATGCAGATCTTTGCCCAAGAGAGCTGATGGCTGGGAGCCTGAAGCTGTGCCTGTGTTCCTCCTTCATGGTCCCCCTTGAGGGACCACATAGGGGTAACACAGGTGTAATTATATTGAAACTCTGACACCAAACACTAACAGTTTGGGGCTAGGATGATACTTCTCCTATGGGCAAATTATTCTATAATTGTGCATTGTGGAGTTTCTTTCACCTTGTTCTGAAGCACTGATACTAGCTACTGCCTGTGATTGGACTAGACGGAGCATTGGCCTGCTCTGGTATATTTATGTGGGTCCCATCATATTCATTAAGCATCTGGAAGAGGAGCTGCAAAGTTGAAAGATGTCTTGGGTTGATCCTGCATCCCAGGCATCAATGGGCAGTTTTGCTACTGAGGTCAATGAGAGCAGGATCAGGGTCATGGGGCCTGATCGAAAGCCTCGCGATGTCAGTGGGAATCGTCGGACTTCAGTGGGCTTTGGATCAGGCCCATAGTGAGTGGCGAATGAAACAAGCAGTGCATTATGGTGCCTAAGAGGCCAGTGCAGTTTTGGGTTGAGGCACATATTAGGGAGTAAGGAGCTAAAGACCCCGTCTCTGCAATGCTGGTGTGACCACATCTGCAATATTATTTCCCTTCTGGATGGCTCATTACCAGAAGCATGTTGTAATACTGGAGGCTGTTTAGAGAAGGGAAGCAAACCTGACTGGACGGCTAAAGGGACTGAGTCTGGAGGATAGATGTATCGCTTGGCTGCGCATCAGCTAGGAAAAGAACGTGACAATTTTCTATAAGTGATGGAAGGTTGTAAACATGATGGGGAGGGAGGGGTATGAGCAGAAGTGATGGGAGGAAACTGAGGAAAGGAAAGACTATGGGATATCAAAATCAGGACAGACTTCCTGACTGACAGATGTAGTCAACTGTAAAATATTCTCCCAGTGTTATTGGTGGAGACCCACTGCTTGGGATTTTTAAACTAGCCAGGACAAGGAATAGTCTGTGGCAGTAATCCTCCACTGGTAATGGTTTAGATGCCGACACAGTCTTCATTCAGCATTTTCAGTCTTTAACTAGGGGTCAGATTGGGAGGAAAAAAGGTGGTGGTGCTCTGCCAAGCTCCACCCACAAAATACCGTAAGCCCCACCCATGTGAGCACTAACTGAGATGCTGCTCACAGTAGATGATATGGATATTCAAACTATGTGTGTCTGGGCTCTCTGAACTCCACTGGGCTCCTTGAGCCAGGCTTCATGAGGGAGTGTCATGTTCTATGCCGTGCTTCCCATCAGAGGTATGTGTACTGCTCCCCTAGCTCAGGTGTGCTGAACTATGGGTGGGAACAGCTACCACCGGCAGCAAAGCTCTCTGTGCTTCACAGTCAGTGGGTCAGACTCAGAGTCCAAGTCAGCAAGTGGTGGGGGTTTTAATTACCCTCTCCGCTGGCAGTGCAGCCAAAGCTCATCTGTAATCCCATCCCCTTGGGTACCAAAGACTCATCAAAATTACAGCTGCTATCCCAGTGCTTTACCCATCCAGCTGCACACATGTACCTGTCCCACGCTGGAACGCTCAGCTTTCTGTCGGAAAATGGACATTTGTACATAATTCTGTTTTCAGAAAAACATTTGAAAGGTTTTGTTTTCATTCCAAAGCAGAGCAAAAACAACATCAAAACCTTGGAAGTTGCTGGGAAGTGGAAATGTTGTCTTCTGGCAGGCTCCAGTTCTCAGAACCTTCCAGGATGGGACCATAACCCCCCAGATACCATTATGTACGGAGGGGCAATAACCACATAAAAGCAGCGCCACAGAGGGGGAACAGAATCACCTCTTACCATTTGTTACTCAGTAGTATACTACTGATGACAGTTTAATATTCATCATTGCTTGCTGGATCTCCATAGCTCATGTTTATAGGGCATCTTTTATCATGAAGCATCTTAAAGCTCCCAGCTAGGCTAGGACACAGGGCAAAGCAGCCTTCCCCAGCCGCTAGAATAGTCCAGTGCTGGGAAATCCCAGAGACCTACTGCCCCCCTCAGCTTCCATGGTGACGAGGCCCCAGATGCTCAAAGGTATTTAGGTGTCTAACGCCTATTGCTTCAATGCACATTAGGTGCCTAAATATCTTTGAGGATTTGAACTGAGGGCTCAAAAGGAGGAAGAATTCGGTATCCAACTGAAATAAATTGAAGGAAGTAACAGGTAATTACCTGAGCTGGAATTTGGCCAGGATCCCGGGGAGTTAATAACCCTGCTCTTGTAAAAATCCTGGGAGGGGAGGGGGCCGTGTGTGTGTGAAGGCAGGAGGTGAAATTCCAGGGTCTTTGTTAGGCAGGATATCAGTGATCCCTCTTGGCCTTCCAATCTGTGACTCTGTGACTGTACTGTTACGGCAGGAGTCACTAGATGGCGCTGTTACACAGAGTCTTCTTGCAGATCTTTCTGGGTATGTCTACACAGCCAGGGGAATGAAGCCTCCCAGCTTGGGTCAATGGGCTGGGGCTAGCGGTGCTCATGCTAGCACTCTAAAAGGAGCCGTGTGGATCGTGCTTTGAAGCTATGGCCTGGGCTGGAGCTTCCACCCTGAAGCTTAGGGAAGGGATTGGGCTGCATTCCTCTGCCTAAAATGGCTCTGCCTGTTGCTGACCTACAAAGCTAGGGTCACTGCTTCAGCAGGGCCGGCTGAGGGCGCCGAGCACAGCTCTGGGAGTTGACTCTCATGCCTTGCCTTTTGCGTAGACATTCACACCTGTGTGACGTGGGGGTTGAGTGCGCCTGGCGAGTTCTGCTTTTGTGGCATTTGATCTCCCCACTCTGCCCTCGGTTTGCACTGGAGTAAGTGATGACACATGGCACCATATGGTGGAGGAGAGTAGTGGTGGGGGAATAGGGTTTGCTAGTGCAACCGATGATGCGCAGTAAAGGTATGTCTGCACAGCAGCTGGGGGTGTGATTCCCAGTCTGGGAAGATGTACGTGTGCTAGCTGTGATCTCATACTACCGCAGCTACACTGCCATTTTCGATCAAAGCTAGCATGTGCGCATTTACCCAAGTTGGAAATCACACTGCCAGCTGCAGTATATATGTGCCCTAAGCCACGGGAGTGGGGTATAAAACATAGTTTTGTAGGACCTACAAAAACCCAGTGACTGTGTATTAATGCATTGTTGGTGATGGGAAAGGCAAAGTTTAGGTTTGAACTGATATTTGGTATTGGGTGGGCTACAATTGTTTTAAGGTGGATCTGATTCAAAATCTTAAGATGTATTTGATTTTTTCTTTATATGGAAGGACATTCCTAGCCTAGGTAAAGAGTTTTTCTTTTTCCCCTACAGAAATATCTGGTTTTTTTAAAAAAAGGATTGACTCAAATAAAAATGTGTTTGTATAAGACAAATGATTTTCTTTTATGAGAAACCATATAGTTTGGGGTAAATTTATAGTTTTGGCTGGGTCATTAATATATGGTAGTCAAAAAGTATTGGTTTGAACAAAAATATGTTGTAATAAAAATGCATTGTTTTGAAGAAATTTATTGGCCCCATGAAAACCTATTCGATTCAGAAAGATATGTTGATTTCAATGAAAATCTATTTGTTTTGAGAGCCAGAGGAAAAGAGAGAATACTTATTTGAGAGGCTGGTGCTTCTCAAGGCACGCTCCTCTCAGGGATGCAGCAGTAATTAGTGCCAGGGTGTGTCCGTTGAGGAATTAGTGCAAGGAAGCATGGGAAATAAACAGAGAAGACACAGGCTCTGCTACAAGAAAAACATCAGTGAATAAAGCTGGGACCAAGGAATCAAAACAGAGATGTGGAGAGAGAGAGAGAAGCAGAGAATGCAAAAGCCAATGGGCTGAATAAAATGAGGGAGGAGAGCAAATGGCAAAGAGGAGCAGAGAAGGGGAAGGCAGCTGCGGCAGAAAGACGCCTGACATGTGTAAGGTACAAGTTTAATGTGCCTTGTGCACACTGAGCTCCTAGCCTCTTGACACACAAATGAGCTGGTTCCACTCCAGCGGGTAGCTGCATTATCTATAGACCCAGGGTGAGATGACTCTATGGGCGGCACTGTAAGACAGCAACCTATGAAGAGCAGTGGCATTCTCCTCTCAAACTGATTCCCTTGACTGCTTTCTGGGAGAGTTTGGGTCCAATTTTAGCGCACGCTGGTATTTACATATTGCTTTGGTCATTGTACTTGAGGTTAACAGTCCCTGGCCAGATCCCCACGTGGTGTAAATCCATTGCTCCAGCAATTTAAGCTCTTCTGATGTTCTCCATTCCCCTGATGGGATTTCAGTACCCCAATGGAGGGCAAAGAGGAATTGGCTGCAGTCACATCTTATGGTTTTTCATGGTATCCCATAACCGTGGTATTTGGGCATGTGTGGAGACAGGCTGGACTGACCAAGGGAGAATGGGTAGCTATTATGCATGATCCAGCAGGATGTGTGGATGAGGCATAAACCTCAGCAGACTCAAGCCAAACTGAAGACGGTTGGGTTTTTGCAAAACAAAACAAAATGAACATTGTTCTTTGAGATACGGGAAAATTTTCTGCAAATGCCTGTTTCTCAGAAGTGCTCAGTGTCCTTGCTGATGAACGCTCCAGCCAGTCAGACTGACATCTCCTCTAAATTGCTCTGAGTGGAAGGTACATTTCTTTTAGCTGGGCTCTCTTCAGCATGTCTTGCCCAGGTCTTCATAGATTCATAAATTCTAAGACCAGAAGGGATTATCTAGTCTGACCTCCTGCATAACACAGGCCGGAGAACTTCCCTGAAATAATTCCTGTTCCAACCAGAGCAGATGTTTTAGAAAAACACCCACACTTGATTTTAAATACTGCCTTATTTCTGAATGTATCTAGCTCCAACTTCCAACCATTGCAACATGTTATAACTTTGCCCACTAGATTGAGGAGCCTGTTATCAAGTTTTTGTTCCTTCTGTAGTTACTTATAGACTGTGATCAAGTTATGCCTTGCCCATCTATTGTTAATCTTAACAGATGAAGTTAATTGAATGTATCACTATAAGGCATGTTTTTAACCCTTTAAACATTCTTGTGTCTCTTCTCTGAATCCTCTCAAATTTAGCAACATCTTTCTTGAATTGTGGGTACCAGAAATGGACACACAATTCCAGTAGCAGTTGCACCAGTTCCAAAAAAAGAGGTTAGATAGACTCCCTATTCCTACTTGAGCGTCTCTGGTTCATGTGACCAAGGATTGCATTAGCCCTTTTGGCCACAGCATTGCACTGGAAGCTCATGTTCAGCTGATGACCACCAAGACCCTCCAAACCTTTATTTAGAGTCACTGCTTCCCAGTAGAGACTCCCCTATCCTGTAAGTTCGGTCTGCTTTCTTGAAGAGCTTATGCCAATTCCTGATCAGCTCTTGGAGACATTCCTTTGGCGTATATTCCCCTTGATCTCCACACTGCTGTGGTGACAGCTATCCTCTTCTAGATGGCTCATCTCCCCAGGCATGTCCAGGAGTGTGCTGCATCCTCTCTTCACTATGAGATTGGTGGGTTCTTCCAAAGCCAACCAGGGATGGCTGCAGGCTGCCCTCTGTCTTCCAGGTCCTTATTCTTGTTATGTTCCTCTTCTTCCGAGCGTTCTTCCTGCTGAGCTGAAGCAGTACGAGCCCTGGCTGTGGCTGCAGGAGGTGGCTGCCTAGAGAAGAGTTGTTCTTTAATCTGTTTGATCTGTTAGATGGATTGCTGGCCTCCCTAGACAGAAGCTTGGACAACTGCACTTTAGCTGCAGGCTCTTTGTCAATGCTTCTCACTCCTGCTCTGCAGAGATTTCTCTCATCAGGGTGGTAAAGGAGGGGGGTGTTGTCCCTCTGCCCATGTAAGGATAGCTTGGCTGTCTGTGTGGCAGCATATAATAGCAGATAAAGCTCCTCAAAGGACTTGAGGGTACGTTCAATGAACTCTGCCGTTCCAGAGTAGGGTGGGACCTCTCTGTCTTGCCCGCATAGCCACTCACTTATGTAGCCCAGTTCTTTGCTCCTGTTGAGTAGCACTACCTCACACAACCAATCTCGTTGCCTTCAGGGTGACTAGTCACGTGAGTAAGCGTTGAAGAAGCAGCCCCACGGTGTCTGAACTGGACTTCTCAATTCACCCCTCACTAGTCTCGATGCCTGTTGAATTGAGCCAGGATAGTCTTGTGTGTCATAAAGACAGGCACAGCTCATAGCTGCGAAGCACCTGGTCTCTCTCAGAACACACATCCTGAAGTTTGGATGTTTAATGAACTCACCTGCTGCTCTTTGGTGGAGAAATCAGGGTAAACATCTTTCCAGGGTTCCAGGAATTCTGATTGGTGGTGGGCTGTGGATACCCAAGTGCAGCTTTTTTCGTTATATTTTAGTATTTTCGGTCCCAACTCAAAGCAGGAAGGACAGCGAGTGTGCACATATGATTTTTTAAAAGTGACTAAGCCTTTTCCTAAACCACAGTACAATACAGCTGCGGTTAGTATTATGTCTATTACAATAGTTCCTGGAAGTCCCAACTGAGATCAGGACCCCAGTGCTAGGTGCTATACATACACACAGTGAGAGACAGTCCCTGGACTGAGGGTCTAAATAGTCAAAACAGACAAAGGATGTGAGGGAAACAGAGAGGCAACCAAGAATTGAACTGATTTGCTTTAGGTCACACAGGCGGTCAGTAGCCAAATGAGGAGTGAAAACAGGTCTACTGACTCCTTGAGCAGTGTGTTATTCATTGTTTCCAAGGTTGGAAGAGACCAATGTGATCATTGAGCCTGACCTCTGTATAACACACGCCATGCTTTAGACCAGTGTTCTCAACCGTTTTAGGCCTCCCTAGGCAATCCAACCTGAATTGGATTACTCAATGTCATTTTCACGACCCCTTTACAGTCACTATAAACAGAAGAGCTATGCCCATGAAAACAATGATATGCATATATCATTTGAGTGTGTCTGGGTTTCGAGAGGTTGACAGAATACTTGACCTTTAAGGGTAAGCATAAATGAGGAAGGAAGGTTTTATTTGCTTTAGATCATAATTAGGACAGTCAAGTGATTAAAAAAATTAATTGCAATTAATCACACAATTAATCGAACTGTTAAAGAATAATAGAATACCATTTATTTAAATGTTTTTGGATGTTTTCTACATTTTCAAATATATTGATTTCAGTTACCACACAGATAAAGTGTACAGTGCTCACTTTATATTATTTTTATTACAAATATTTGCACAGTAAAAAACAAAAGAAATTGTATTTTTCAATTCACCTAATACAAATAATGTAGTGCAATCTCTTTAACATGAAAGTTGAACTTACAAATATAGAATTATGTACAAAAATATAACTGCACTGAAAAATAAAAAATTGTAAAACTTTAGTCCACTCAGTCCTACTTCTTGTTCAGCCAACCACTCAGACAAACAAGTTTGTTTACATTTGTAGGAGATAATGCTGCCCATTTCTTGTTTACAATGTCAACTGAAAGTGACAACAGGTGTTTGCATGGCACTGTTGTAGCCATCATCACAAGATATTTACGTGCCAGATGCGCTAAAGATTCATATGTCCCTTCATGCTTCAACCACCCTTCCAGAGGACATGCGTCCATGCTGATGATGGGTTCTGCTCGATAACAATCCAAAGCAGTGCTGACCAATGCATATTCATTTTCATCATCTGAATCAGATGCCACCAGCAGAAGGCTGATTTTCTTTTTTGGTGCTTCAGTTCTGTAGTTTCCGCATTGGAGTGTTGCTCATTTAAGACTTCTGAAAACATGCTCCACACCTCATCCCTTTAATATTTTGGAAGGCACTTCAGATTCTTAAACCCTGGACTGAGTGCTGTAGCTATCTTTAGAAATCTCACATTGGTACCTTCTTTGAGTTTTGTCAGATCTGCAGTGAAGGTGTTCATAAATCGAACAACATATGCTGGGTCATCATCTGAGATTGCTATAACATGAAATATATGGCAGAATGCAGGTAAAACAGAGCAGGGGACATACAATTCTCCCTCAAGGAGTTCATTCACAAATTTAATTAATGCATTCTTTTTTTAACGAGCGTCAGCAGCATGGAAGCATGTCCTCTGGAATGGTGGCTGAAGCATGAAGGGGCATATGAATGTTTTGCATAGCTGGCACTTAAATACCTTGTAATGATGGCTACAAAAGTGCCGTGTGAATGGTTGTTCTCACTTTCAGGTGACATTGTAAATAAGAAGCAGGCAGCATTATGTCCTGTAAATGTAAATGTAAACAAACTTATTTGTCTTAGCGATTGGCTGAACAAGAAGTAGGACTGAGTCGACTTGTAGGCTCTGAAGTTTTACACTGCACTCAAAAAACGAAATAGTTATGTAACAAAAAAACCCTATATTTGCAAGTTGCACTTTCACGATAAAGAGATTGCATTACGGTACTTGTATGAGGTGAATTGAAAAATACTATTTCTTTGTTTATCATTTTTACAGTGTAAATATTTGTAATAAAATAATAATATAAAGTGAGCACTATACACTTTGTATTCTTTGTTATAACTGAAATCAACATATTTGAAAATGTAGAAAAACATCCAAAATATAATAAATTTCAATTGGTATTCTATTGTTTAATAGTGCAATTAATTGCGATTAATTTTTTAATCACAATTAATTTTTTTGAGTTAATCGTGTGAGCTAACTGCGATTAATTGACAGCCCTAATCATAATACATTTTTCAACACCTCACTACGCCCCTCTTTGCCTTTCATGACCCCTCTGAGGATCATGACCCACTGATTGAGAAACGGTGCTTCAGCCTGAACTGCCTTGCTTAGCTTTAGACCCAAACATCCTTGAAGTTCAGCAAGAGAGAGAGAGAGAGAGAGAGAAGTTGGCGCTGGAGTTGCATTCTTGATCTCTCTTTACAAAGGAGTTCAAGTGCTTTCATCTCTACTCATGATATTAATGACGATGCTTCTGGAGGCCAAAGAGAGAGGCGTGTGATGCTGGTTAAGCCTCTTTCTCAGCCGGCAGGGACCAGATGAAAATCAGTTTGAGCTTGAAAGCCAGATGAAAAGCCATAATGCTGCCTTAGCCAGGATTATGAGACGAGCCATCACGGTATCACCTGAAATCCACCTCCTTGTGCTTTTTCATTTAAAACAATTGACACATGTTTGCAATGGGCTTTTCTTTCATTATGATCCAACTCTGCTATTTAATCAGCTTCAGCTTTCCTTTGTTTGTACAAGGAGTTGCTAACCCATATTAAAGGGAGAAAAAAAAAAGCCAATGCAAGAAATGTCACTAGCGCAGCATTATCCTTTCCCTGCCAACACACTCATGCTTTGGTGTCAGTGGAAAGGTTGCCTCTGATTAATATTAATAAAGAATTAAAGCTGTGTTTGTCATGATCACCTCGACTGGTAATGCTCTGTGCTGCTGGTGGAAGTGGAGGGGGAAAGTAAGTGGTATACATTACATTCATTAATCATTTCATCAGGGAAGAGTTCAAAGCCAATCTCTCCCTTAACGAGCACCACAGACTAAGACGAGTCCATGTTTATTCAGATGTTACTCTGTTTGCCTCTTCCCGCCAAAGCAGTTAGCCGGGATGCACCACCGAGCCCTAAATTCTCATGTGGAAGCTGAGATGCCCCTTGATGGAATTTGGGGATGTTTGGAACTTGAGCGGTGGTTGGGTCCACTGTGGGCATGAAGATCTAGCTGTGAAATTTGGATTCCGATTTTAACCACTCACATTAATGGGTATTCGAATTTGGGGGGTTGGTCCAGACCTGTCTCTAGAAGTCAACAATACAAGAACCAGCCAGCGTTGGGGAAAGTGCTTCCTCTGCCCCTCTACCCCACTTTAGTATCTAAATTACTTAAGCACCCAGGCCCTCAAAGGTATTTAGGCACCAAATCGCCATTAATTTCAATGGCGGGAGCCCAAATACCTTTAGGGATCTGGACCTACGCTCTTTGGAGCAAGGACAGTCTTTCAATTAAATATGGAACATTGTGAAGGCCAAAACTGGGTTCAAAAAAGAAGGCCATAACTGGGTTCAAAAAAGAATTAGGTATATTCCTGGAGGTGAGGTCCATCAATGGCTATTAGCCAAGATGGTCAGGGATGCAAGCCCATGCTCTGGGTGTTCCTAAATTTCTGACTGCCAGAAGCTGGGACTGGAAAACAGGGGATGGATCATTTGATAATTGCCCTGTTCTGTTCATTTCCTCTGAAGCATCTGGCATTGGCCACTGTTGGAAGACAGGATACTGGGCTAGATGGACCTTTGGTCTGACCCTGTTCTTATATGTATCTAGCACAATTGGGACCCTGCCTCAGTTGGGGTGTTTTGGTGCTACTGCAATGCAAACAATAAATCACAATAATAGATGTAAAAGCCAGACTGGAGCTCCAATGGATCAATCAAGGCATTTGGGAGTCAGCAAAGTTTGGAACATTGTTTTTTTGCATTTTGAAAACTAGAGTGTAACTTTCTGTTTGGCCTCGATCAAGGAGAACAAGTGAGTATACTGGGGAAGGCGGGAAGGCTGGCTGGTGATGGGTTCTTGGGGAAGGCTGCATGGTTATAAGAACATGCTTAGTTCTGTACACGAGCTTCCTGTGGACTTTAGGCAATGAGCAAGGCTCATGGGCAGAGACACACTTTATTGTGGAGCCATATTAAAGCCTGAATGAGTTTGTGAAGTCTGCCAGGATAGCTCAGAGCCAAACTAGACGATGAAGGATGGTCTTGTGGTAAAGACCTGGGCCACAAAGCCAGGAGATCTGCATCCAATTCCCTGTTCTACCCCAGGCTTTCTGGGTGACCTTGGACAAGTTGCTGTCTCTCTGTATCTCCCAGTCCGTAAAATGGGAATAATAATCCTTCCCTTGTCTGTTTATATTGTAAACTCTTCAGAGCAGGGACTGTCTCTCATTATACATATGAGCATTGCTTAGCACAGGGGGTCTCAAACTGGGGGTCGGGACCCCTCAGGGGGTCACGAGGTTATTACATGGGGGGGGGTTCGTGAGCTATCAGTCTCGACTCCAAACCCTGTTTTGCCTCCAGCATTTATAATGGTGTTAAATATATAAAAAGTGTTTTTAATTTATAAGGGGGGGTCGCACTCAGAGGCTTGCTGTGTGAGAGGGGTCATCAGTACAAACTTTGAGAACCACTGGCCTAGCACGATGGGGATGGGGATGGGGATGGGGCCTGGTTGTAACATCTCTTGATGCTACTGTATTGCTAACAGTTAAATTAAACTGTCAAGGGAGTCCTGATTTATCCATCCCAATCCATCAGCCTAAAAATGGCCTCCTTTGGAATGCAACCCTAGAATGGTAAGACTCTGCCTCTAATACACAAATGCCTGTAGATCAGTGTGATTATAACCAGGACATAACCTACCGTGTAATGCACCTTTCTTCTGCACACCACATGCTGAGGAAGGCTTTGCAAGGCTTTATATATTCAGATGACCAGATAGATTATATTTAGGCAGTTGTTTGGCAGAACAAAAGGAGTGAATCTTGCCTGAGGCCTGCCCCTTCATTGGAATCATAGTACCAGATCCAACTTCTGCAGAAGTCAACAGAAGGACTTGATGGGAGATGGTTTGAGCTCAGAGGGGCCAATTTGTTTTAAATTGTACTTTAAAATCATATGTTGTGCATAGCTCGGCAAAGGTTCCAAGAACTCCAGAACCACTCCACTCCTGCATCTGGGTCAGAACCTTGTTAGTGCTCTCTACATCCTGTTGGTTCTTGATACCCCACCAGAGAGACAGACACACACTAGGGCCTTGTCTACACTACAAGACTATTTCGAATCAACTTAGTTCGAATTTGTGGATTCGACCTTATGAAGTCGAATTTGTGTATCCATACTAAATACACTAATTCGAATTTCTGAGTCCACATTCACGGGGCCAGTGTCGAATTTGGAAGCGGTGCACTGTGGGAAGCTATCCCACAGTTCTCGCAGTCCCCGCTGCCCATTGGAATGCTGGGTAGAGCCCCCAATGCCTGCTGGGGGGAGAAATGTGTCGAGGGTGGTTTTGGGTAAGTGTCGTCATTGAACCGTCAATCACAACCTCCCTCCCTCCCTCCTTGAAAGCGCCTGCGGGCAATCTGTTCGTGCACTTTTCTGGTCAGTGACAGCGCGGACACCACAGCACTGCAAGCATGGAGCCCGCTGCGATCATCGTCGTTTTCTCCTCCTCGCACTTTATCGTCCACCTCTTCCACAGTCAGCTGATGAGAAATTGGGCTACTTTTCAATGGTGCTGCAAGCACTGGGGGACCATAGGGGACGTTTTACAAACATCAACGTCGGGTGGCCGGGCAAGGTTCATGATGCGTGTGTTTTCAGGAACTGTGGGCTGCTCAGATGCCTGCAGGAAGGTAGTTTCTTCCCGGACCACGAAATAACTGTTGTGGATGTGCAGATGCCTATAGTCATCCTCGGGGACCCAGCCTGCCCGCTAATGCACTTGCTCATGAAGCCCTATACAGGCGCCTGGGACAGCGACAAGGAACTCTTCAAATACCAGCGAGCAGCAAGCAGCGTGACCTGTGACTGTTCAGTTTCTTTACAGAGAAGCTGAACCTGCCCCTGTTTCTTTACCCAGTTACTGTTGACTCTCCTCTTCGGTTACATACCCCGTTCACCCCGTTACCCCCACTTCCAGCACACGTGTAAAAATAAAATACATGTCCCATTATTACTTAACAAAGGTTTCTTTATTCATGACTTTTCGTGAAAGGGTTGAAACTGGGACGCAGACTGTGCTGGGTAGGGTGTGCAGTGATGTAAAGACCGCCTCTAAACTCAAGGAATGACAGGCTCCTGCTCCTAGAGCGGTCTGCAGTGCCGGAATGCTTCTTTCAACGGAGCCTGCCATCCCTCTTTATGGAATTCTGTGTGCGGGCGGATATGTGACCTTGTGGTGGAGGAGGACGGATACAGATTCCTCAGCTGCGTGACTCAGCGGTCCAGGACAAGGACCGCTGTATAAGATCTGTAACCGCCCTCCCCCGCTGCAAAGTCACATCTCCCCCGCCCACACAGATCCTGGAAACCACCTCCAAAAACCGACCAGGGTGCCTACTGACTGCACCGTGTGTGTGACCCGCTGCTGATCCTGCCCCCGTGTCTGTACCCTGGGAAAGGTGACTGTCCTATGCAATTAACCACCCCCTTCCCCACGCCCCCATTCAAACACAGTCTTCTTTGAAAAAACATAACGGAAACAGTAATTAACAGCAAAGCATTTTTATTAATTAAGTAGACAGTTAGGGGATGGGACTGGGATTGGGACTACTGTGAGTCTGAAAGTGAAGGACTTCGGCAAATGTACGGTATGAGAGCTTTTGGGTACTTAAGCACTGTGCTGTGGTGCAGTGACAGTATTCACGTCCCCGGCCGCCCCTCCTCCTGATTATTTTCGGGGAGGGGGGTATGGGACTTTGTGGCGGGGGAGTGTGATTGCAGATACACTGCAGGGTGTCTCTGTCCTCCTGCGGTCCTGCAGAACATCCACAAGGCGCCTGAGCGTGTCCGTTTGCTCCCTCACTAGTCCAAGCAGCGTTTCAGTCGCCTGCTTCTCTTCCTCACGCCACCTCTCCTCCCGTTCGCTGTGTGAGCGCTGCCACAGAGAGACGGTCTCCCTCCACTGGCTCTGCTGGTCCGCCTCTGCTAGGTAGCAGCCCATACGTTCCTCGAACATCTTGTCCCTTGTCTTTTTCTTTCGCCGCCTAATCTTTGCCAGCCTCTGCGAGGGGGATGCTGTGTCAGGTCTGGAGACAGTGGAAGCTGTGAGATGGGAAACAGGGAGTGAATTCCTTGCAAAGATACATTTTTGCGAACAATTAACTGAGTCTAGCCTGTGTCTGTGAATTCTGGGTTGAGACCCCTGTGCCTGCTGGGGCACAAATCATTTTCGCGGTGGATTCTGGGTAAATGTCGCCAGTCATTACTTCCTCCGGGAAAGCAACGGCAGACAATCATTTCAAGCCCGTTTTCCCAGAATTGCCCTGGCATACGCCATAGCGTGGCAACCATGGACACTGTTTTGCCTTTTGTGTATGTCACCGTATGTGTACTAGATGCCACTGACAGAGGCGGGCCAGCAGCGCTACACAGCAGCATGCTTTTGCTTTTGCATGACAGCTGAGATGGTTACCAGCCATATTGTACCATCTACCATACCATAAATTGGTAATAAGATGGTAATAAGATGGGCATGGTTACCTGTCCTTTTGCACTGCACCATTTGGTGCTGTCATAAGTGCCCCTGGCCGAGCAGCCAGGGGCGCAAAAGCAAAAATTGGGAATGACTCCCTGAGTCAATCCCTCCTTTTTGGTATCTAAAAATAGAATCAGTCCTGCCTAGATTATGGGCAAGTGTACTAGAGAACCACTGTATCATAGAACCAGAGAGCACAGCTGCTCTGTGTCCGATCCTGCATAAATTTGGAGCTGTATGCTATTCACAAGGGGGTGCTCCTGCAACAACACCTCCTGTTCATTCCGGCCTTCCCACAGCCTTCCTGGGCTACCATACCATTGTCCCACCACTTGTGTGATGAAGTAATAAAGAATGCAGGAATAAGACACAGTGACTTGTTTGTGAGAAATGAGTGGAAGGAAGCCTCCAGCTGCAATGATAGTCCAGGCAGGACATTAATTACTGTGGATGAAGGAGCCCATCATCCCTCTGCTAGTCCAGGGGCAATTCAATCTTTTCTTTACACGGGAAGGGTGGGGGCTGATGGAGCTCAGCCCCCTGTTGCAATGATGAGGACGGTTAACAGCCATACTGCACCATCTACCATGAAAAATTAGGGCCAGGCGCCCTTGATCAACCTCACAGATGCTAGTACGCATGGTTACCAGTCCTTTTGCACTGCCCCATGTGCCAATAGGCTGATGTTGAGGACGGATACCCATCTTTTTGTACCATCAGCCATCCATAGCGTGGGGGGAGCAAGGATGTTGGTGTTGAGTGCTGCACCATCGCGTCTATCTGCAGCATTCAGTAAAGATAGGGTGACATGTAAAAGAGTCAACAGAGGATTGTTTTCACTTCTGGTGGTGGGTGGGGTGTGTGCGCAAATTGCCGAACTATGCCCTGACCCACCGCAGACACTGTGTTTGACCCTAGAAGCATTTGGAGCTCATCCAAGAATGCAAATACTTTTCGGAGACAGCAGGAACTGTGGGATACCTTGCGTCCTCATTCCCCCCTCCCTCCATGAGCGTCCATTATATTCTTTGGCTTTCCGTTATGCTCGTCACGCAGCTGCGTGCTGAGTCTGTGCTATGCCGTCTGTCCGTAGATTTTTTAAAAATACTTTGGACCAGGCGTAAAATTACAGTAATTACCCTAATTAGATGCAGGAGTCTCCGAGCGAGATCACCCTGAGGAGGGTCACTGAAGGAGATAGAGAGCGCATGCTGCGTGAAAGCTAGCACGAACCAGGGCCCGATGCAGCCGTGCTCAGGGAGGCAGTGCTCCCTGAGTACCTCATGAAAGCCTTGCGCGGAAAACTGTGCTACCACGGAGCACCCAATAAGGCAGCTCTCCCCAGGAACCTCCTGCTGATGCTTTTCAATTAACACAAGGAGAGCTTCGTGGAGATCTCCAAGGATGATTTCTGTTCTATCCCCATATCTAGACAGACCTCCTTTTCACACAGTTAAGATTCCTGTTATATTAAGAATAAAAGTTAACATGGTTAAAGCACTTACCGACTGCTCCTTCCCCTGATTCAGGGTCCGGGTTAATGGCCGGGGAGGGTTGTTGGGGGATCTCCATGACGGTGATGAATAGATCCTGGCTGTCGGGGAAACCAGCGTTGTAAGCGCTCTCGCCTGCCTCGTCCTCCACAAACCCTTCCTCATCTTCCCCATCCGCGAACATCACCGAGGAACTGGCCGTCGACACTGTCCCATCGTCAGAGTCCACGGTCACTGGTGGGGCAGTGGGGGCAGGCTCCGTAGCGTCCGTTTGCCGCTTTGATTTTTTGGTAGCCTTGTCTGGGGTCCTTGATTTTCACGCGGCGCTGCATTGCATCCCGCCTGTATCCTCTGTCTCTCATGGCTTTGGAGACCTTCTCGTAGGTCTTCGCATTCCCTGTTTTGGAGCGCAGCTCCGAAAGCACAGACTTCTCGCCCCACACACCGATCAGATCAAAGAGTTCCCAGTCAGTCTATGCTGGGTCCCTCTTTCTATTCACAGATAACATGAACTCCTCTGCTGGAGAGCTCTGCATCGTTGCAGGTGCTGCGGAGCTCGCCCCGATGTCCAGCCAGGACGTCAGATTCAAAGTGCCCAGACAGGAAAATGAATTCAAATTTTCCCGGGTCATTTCCTGTGTGGCTGGTCAGAGAATCCAAGCTCCGACTGCTGCCCAGAGTGTCAACAGAGTGGTGCACTGTGGGATACCTCCCGGAGCTACTAAGTTCGATTTGCATCCACACCTAGCCTAATTCGAGCTAGCCATGTCGAATTTAGCGTTACTCCACCTGTCGGGGTGGAGTACCGAATTCGAACTAAAGAGCCCTCTAGTTCGAATTAAATGGCTTCCTGGTGTGGACGGTTGAGCGGTTAGTTCGAATTAACGCTGCTAAATTCGAATTAAAGTCCTAGTGTAGACCAGGCCTAGGGAAAAGCTCCATTCATTACAAGTTTGCAGTGTGGCCTCAATTCCTGTTTCATTTTTTAATGCTATTTATTATTCAAATGTGGAGACAATCCAGCCGAATCGTGCATTACTATCATTAATTATTCACCGGGATTAAGGAATCAGTTAAAACCATATCTCCCTTAATCCTGTTTTATTAATTTTATATTCTTGGCAAAAAAAACCTCTTTACAAATGGATCATGAAGCTTTCTGCTGGGACCCTAAAAGAATGAAAGGTCTCTGGTGTTCAAAGAACGCTCTTCTTTTTAATTTGATAAAATAAATTAGCACAGGATTAAGTGTCCCATTATCATGCAATACAGCTCTGTTGCTGTTACCACCTTACGCAGGGTATTAGAATGATTAGGTTGTATCTTGCCCGGCTTCCTTTTTTTTCCTAGGATCCCTTTGGTCATGTACTAAAACATGGCAGAAAGGTACAGAGAATTCCTGTCTTGTGTGAACATGATGAAGGGAAAGAATTCAATTCCTTCTTTCCTGGTCTGATTTATGTATTCGCTTTTATCGCACCAGAGACAGAGTTGCCTCTGAACTACAGCTTTTTGGGAAATGGTTCCTGTCCCACGAGAGTTTTTGGAATTTTTCCCATCCTGAATTGAGACAAAAAAGTCAGAATCTTGAAAAATTTTGCAAACTGATAATCCAAAAATAAATAAATACATACATACATACATAAAATCCAGATCAGATAAATAAAAACTTTTGATTTTGACTTTTATTTGTTTAAACTTTATTTTTTAAACTATAAATTAACTAACATTTTGAAATATAAAGTAATTTTTAACTGTAAAAGGAAATTTACATTGAGGAAAATGTCAAAATGGGATGTTTAGACATTCAGAATTCTTTCAAAGTGGTAGATCCCTCAAAACCGACCCTTTCCCGCAAACAGTTTTTAAAAAAAAATCAACATTTTCCAGGAAAAAATTTAATTGGAAAATTCCCAAGCAGTTCTACTCTGAACCAAAATGCTGTTTCCAAGAGTTACCTACTCACACAAGCTGGTTCTTTGACTCCCTCTAGTGGCTAGACCACATAGGCTTATGAGTTGACTCTTGCATCTCAGCTATTGGGCCTACTCTTTTATTTCAGTCCTTTTAGATTCCAAGGTCCCAGGTTCAAGGCCAATCCCTATAAAAATCCTGATCCAGATCTGACCTTTGTGGCTTGACTTCAATAGGGCTATGCTAATTTACACCAGATTTACAGAAGATCTGGCCCATTGACTCTAACAGATCTATGCTGATTTGTCAGCTGGGAATATGACCCCATTGACTCCTGTGGAGCTATACCAATTTACACCATCTGGGGGTCTGGCCCAATTGACTGGTAGATTGTACCTTGAAGTCTTTGCAGAATGAATGAATCCGTTGTATGAAATGTGTATGGGGGAGTGCTCCACATTCCACGGTATTAAATATGGGGGAGAGACTCCGCTGGGAGTTGCCATGTGGCAACAACATTTAAAAATGACGAGGCCTGACATCTGAATAGTTTATTTTTTCAATACATGAAGGCTACTCATGGTAAATCTCAAGATAGAACCATAATGCCCTCCTTGCTGAGTTTGCGTATTGCTCTAAGATAATACTGTGCTATAATTGAGCATAAAATGTTGGAGTTCTGCTAAGCGGCTTCCTCTGTATCTGGGCTTCTTACTTAGTAATACTAATGGCATCTTAGAATTGAGACTCCAGTGATGAGAGCCCGTGCCATCGCAATTGGCACTAATTGGCAAGTTCGTCAGAGAAGCCCAGAAACGAATGATCCATAAAGGTGGTTGCTCCTGGGGTTGCAGTGTGGAGAAACTTCCTCTATGGGACAGATCCTCAGCTGGTGTAAACTACAGCTCCATCGCTGAGTATCTGCCCCTACATACGTTATGGATGTCTGCAGACTGTCACTTGGACATCTTCCACAATCTCAGGCATTTCCTTGGTTGAGAGTCTTAATTTCACTTTAAAAATACTGGATCACCTCTCATTACCTCACCTAAATGCTGTCAATCAAGGTTATTGACTACCTGCATGAGGCATTGTTTGGCTGTGAAAAACCCTTAAAAAGTGAAGACTATAAAATGGGATAGTTGCTGAGTTTGACACCTATTGGCCAGACCCTAGAATGGACTTTATCAATTAGCAGGAACATTTTAAAAAAAATTGAAAGTGAGATTTTTTTTCTGTTACTGTCTCATTTTTTAACCTTTCCTTTTTCTTTTCTTTTTTTTTAAATAGTGGAAAAAATATAAAGGGGGGGGGAAATAAAACCCTCTTAATTTTCATTTTTAAACTCCCCCCCCCCCAAAAAAAAACCAACAACCCAAAAAACCTTTATAATTTCAACTAGCTCTGGATTGTAAGATTTTTGGGAAGGGAACTATCTCTTACTATGTGTCTGTACAGTGCCTGGCACAATGAGGCCCTAATCTCAGTTGGGGTCTAGAGGTCCTACAATAATATAAAAAATAATAAAGGTTCTTCAGTAGCATATTCCTGAAAGACACCTTAACTTCCTTAATTTCCGTACCAATAAGTTATTGCTTTTCTACTGTGATATTAGCACCCCCCCCTTTTTTTTTTACTTGTTTGTGAAAATTAGCTAATCAGGTTGCTGGAAATTTTATACATCTACAATCATGTTTCTCTTGGAGGAAAAGAATGCAAGACAAAGGTCCTACAGTAGAACCTCAGAGTTATGAACACCAGTGTTACAAACTGACCGGTCAACCACACACCTCATTTGGAATCGGAAGTACATAGACTTATAGACTTTAAGGTCAGAAGGGACCATTATGATCATCTAGTCTGACCTCCTGCACAAAGCAGGCCATAGAATCTTACCCATCCACTTCTATAACAAACCCCTAACCTATGTCGGAGTTATTGAAGTCTTCAAATTGTGATTTGAAGACCTCAAGCTGCAGAGAATCCTCCAGCAAGTGACCCATGCCCCATGCTGCAGAGGAAGGCGAAAAACCTCCAGGGCCTCTGCCAATCTGCCCCGGAGGAAAATTCCTTCCCGACCCCAAATATGGCGATCAGTTAAACCCTGAGCATGTGGGCAAGACTCACCTGCCAGCACCCAGGAAAGAATTCTCTGCAGTAACTCAGATCCCACACCCTCTAACATCCCATCACAGACCACTGGGCATACTTACCTGCTGATAATCAAAGATCAATTGCCAAAATTAATTGCCAAAATTAGGCTATCCCATCATACAATCGCTTCCATAAACTTATCAAGCTTAGGGTATGTCTACACTACAAGACTATTTCGAATCAACTTAAGTCGAATGTGTGGAATCGACCTTATGAAGTCGAATTTGTGTATCCACACTAAATACACTAATTCGACTGTGTGAGTCCACAGTAACGGGGCAAACGTCGACTTTGGAAGCGGTGCACTGTGGGAAGCTATCCCACAGTTCCCGCACTCCCCGCTGCCCATTGGAATTCTGGGATTTCCCCCCAATGCATGCTGGGGGGGGAAACTGTGTCGAGGGTGGTCCTTGGTAACTGTCAGCATTCAACTGTCACTCCCGCCGGTGGAAAATCAGTTCGCGCACTTTTCCTGTTATAAGTGACAGCGCGGACGCCACAGCACTCCACTGCGATCATGGAGCCCGCTGCGATCATCGCTGCACTTATGGCCGTTGTCAACTCCTCGCACCTTATTGTACACCTCTTCAACAGTCAGATGCTGAGAAATCAGGCGAGGAGGCAACGGCAGCGCGGTGAGGACATGAAGTCTCAGACTGGCACAGACCTCTCAGAAAGCACGGGACGCCGCGCCGTGGAGATCATGGTGGCACTGGGTCATGTTCATGCTATGGTACGGCGATTCTGGGCCCGGGAAACAAGCACGGACTGGTGGGACCGCATAGTGCTGCAGGTCTGGGATGAATCACAGTGGCTGCAAAACTTCAGGATGCGTAAGGGCACTTTCCTTGAACTGTGTGACTTGCTGTTCCCTGCCCTGAAGCGCAAGGACACCGGGATGCGAGCAGCCCTGACAGTGCAGAAGCGAGTGGCCATAGCCCTCTGGAAACTTGCCACGCCAGACAGCTACCGGTCAGTAGCGAACCACTTTGGCGTGGGCAAATCTACTGTGGGGGTTGCTGTGATGCAAGTAGCCAACGCAATCGTTGAACTCCTGCTCTCGAAGGTAGTGACCCTGGGAAACGTCCAGGTTGTCATAGCTGGCTTCGCCGCGATGGGATTCCCAAACTGCGGTGGGGCTATAGATGGGACTCACATCCCTATCCTGGGACCGGACCACCAGGCCAGCCAGTACATTAACCAAAAGGGCTACTTTTCAATGGTGCTGCAAGCACTGGTGGACCATAGGGGACGCTTTACCGACATCAACGTTGGGTGGCCGGGCAAGGTTCATGACGCACGTGTGTTCAGGAACTCTGGTCTGTTTAAACGCCTCCAGGCAGGTAGTTTCTTCCCGGACCACAAAATAACTGTTGGGGATGTGCAGATGCCTACAGTGATCCTCAGGGACCCAGCCTACCCGCTAATGCCCTGGCTCATGAAGCCCTATACAGGCGCCTTGGACAGTGAGAAGGAACTCTTCAACTACCGGCTGAGCAAGTGCAGAATGGTGGTGGAGTGTGCTTTCGGAGATGGCGGAGGGGAGATGGCGTCTCAAGGGGAGATGGCGGAGCTTACTGACTCGCTCGGATCTCAGCGAAACCAATATCCCCATTGTTATTGCAGCTTGCTGTGTGCTCCACACTCTCTGTGAGAGCAAGGGGGAGACCTTTATGGCGGGATGGGAGGTTGAAGCAAATCGCCTGGCTGCAGATTACGCTCAGCCAGACACCCATGCCATTAGAAGATCCCAGCGGGAAGCGCTGTGGATCCAGGAGGCTTTGAAAGCTAGGTTCCTCAGAGAGCAGGGTAACCTATGACTGTCCAGTTGCTTTACAGAGAAGCTGAACCTGCCCCTGTTTCTTTACCCATTTACTGTTGACTCTCCTCTGCAGTCTCATACCCCGTTCACCCCATTTGCCCCCTTCCAACACACATGTAAAAATAAAGGTAATGGAGCATTGTTATTTAAAAACCTTTTCTTTAATAATGATTTCACGTTGAAGGGTTGAAACAGGGACGCGGACTGTGGTGGGTAGGGTGTGCAGTGATGTAGAGACCGCTTCTAGACTCTAGGAATGATAGGCTACTGCTCCTACAGCGGTCTCTGGGGGGGAGGACGGTTACAGGTGGGTGTGCAGGAAGGGGTGAGGGGTGTAGGCTTTGGGACGGAGTTTGGGTGCAGCCTCAGGGCTGGGGGTGGGGGCGTAGGAAGGGGTGAGGGGTGTGTGGGAAGGGGGAGGAGGCGTAGGGGGTTGCGGGCTGGGGCTGAGGGTTTCGGGCATTGTGGAGGCTCAGGGCAACGGTAGAAGGGCAGGGTGATGGCAACCTGCCTTGCCATTTGTGGATGGCAGGCGCTAGTACCCTGGGGCAGCAGACAGCATTTGTGCTGGTAGCCGCTCTACTGTCAGGTAGGGACGCAGCGCGGGGGGCGGGGGCGGAGACGACACGCCGGGGCAGGGGTGGCAGGTGGGCGCTGGGACCTGCTCCAGGCAGGGAATTGATGGGGCGGGGGGAGACCCGCGTGGGCCAGGGCCCGATCCAGGCTGGGCCGGGGGAGAGACCCACCTCCAAGTATACCTGGAGCAGGGCACCTGCCGCCTATGAACAGAACATTAAGAACACCTCACAGACTGACCAGGGTGCCTAGTGACTGCACCCAGTGAGTAACCTGCTGTTGATCCTGCCCCCATGTCTGTACCCTGTTCATGGTGACTGTCCTATGCAATTACCAAACCCCTCTCCCCCCTTCACAGAAAGTCTTCAGCAAACAAACATGACAGAAACAGTAATTAACAGCAAACTACTTTTAATACTCGACAACACAGTAAAGGTGAAAACTTTTCAAAATCTAGGGACTGAGAACTTTTGGGTAATTTAGCAGTTCGCTGTGGTGCAGTGACAGTTTTCACGGCCCTTGGTACCCCTCCTTCTTGTTATTCTGGGAGAGGTGGGTATTGGAGTGTGTGGGGGGGAGGGCGGTTGCAGACACAGTGCAGGGGGGCTCTGTCCTCCTGCCTACGGTCCTGCAGAACATCGACAAGGCACCTGAGCGTGTCCGTTTGCTCCCTCAGTAGTCCAAGCAGCGTTTGAGTCGCCTGCTGGTCCTCCTGACGCCATCTGTCCTCCCGTTCGCTGTGTGAGCGCTGCTGCTGTGTGAGATTCTCCCTCCACTGGCTCTGCTGGTCCGCTTCTGCTCTGGAGCAGCCCATAAGTTCTGCAAACTTCTCGTCCTGGGTCCTTTTCTTACGACGCCTAATCTGTGCCAACCTCTGTGAGGGGCATGGTGGAGCAGGTCGGGATACTGTTGCAGCTGTGTGAGGGGGAAAAGGGAGTGAATTGCTTACAAAGATGCCTTTTCTTAAAAATGAAACATAGTCTACTCATTGCCTGTGAACCAGACCATGGACGGCACCTATCTCCTGAGCACTCACTCAGGGAAAGTTCGATTTATCTGCATTCGCTTTCATTGCCTGGGGTATTGCACTGCAGACCAGACAAGCGGGGCAGGAAAGCTGAATCCGTGGAGCAGCCAGGCATGGTAAGCCAAAGGCTTTTGGCTGCTTAAAAGTCAATGTCCAGCTCTGTCCTCTTGCTGCAGGCAATCCTGAAAGCATAAACTCTGCCCCTGTTCCACCCCCTCGCGGTTTTCCCTTGGAAAAGATCCCTGTATGCTGCCACTCTGTAGCCTCCAGCACGTGGCTCTAAAGTGACGCTTCTTGTTGTTCTAAGGAACAGTGAAGCACTACCAATAGTAATAGTACACAAATCACTCTACTTCCATGCAGGAGTCTGCGCGCGAGATCACCCTGAGGAGGGTGTCACGGAGAGACAGGGAGCGCATGCTGAATGAAAGCCAGCACAAGCCAGGGCCCTATGCTGCGATGCTCGTCAAGGCACTGGTCCCGGAGTACCAGCTGAGAGCGTGGCGCGGAAAATTGTGCTACCTCGGAGCACCCAATAAGCCAGCTCTCCCCAGGAACCTCCTCCATAAGCTTTTCGACTACCTCCAGGAGAGCTTCGTGGAGATCTCCACGGAAGATTCCTGTTCCATTCCCCTGCATGTAGACCATCTGTTCACCTAGTCTATTTTCCTGTTCCATTAATAATAAAAGTTTACATGTTTAAAGCACTTACCGACTGATCCTTCTCCTGATTCAGGGTCCGTGGTAATGGCTGCGGAGGGTTGGTAGGGGATCTCAGTGAGGGTGATGAAGAGATCCTGGCTGTCGGGGAAATCAGCATTGTAAGCGCTGTCGACTTCCTCCCCCTCCTCATCTCCTTCCTCATCTTCCCCATCTGCGAACGTCGACGAGGAACTGGCCGTCGACACTATCCCTTCGTCAGAGTCCACGCACACTGGTGGGGCAGTGGTGGCAGACCCACCGAGAATGGCATGCAGTGCCTTGTAGAAGCGGCATGTCTGGGGCTGGGCTCCGGAGCGTCCGTTTGCCGCTTTGATTTTATGGTAGCCTTGTCTCAGCTCCTTGACTTTCACGCGGCACTGCATTGCATCCCGGCTGTATCCTCTGTCTGTCATGGCTTTGGAGACCTTCTCGTAGGTGTTCGCATTCCGTTTGTTGGAGCGCAGCTCCGAAAGCACAGACTCATCGCCCCACACACCGATCAGATCCAAGACTTCCCGGTCAGTCCATGCTGGGGACGTCTTTCTATTCTGGGATTTCCTGGACTCCTCTGCTGGAGAGCTCTGCATCGTTGCCGGTGCTGCTGAGCTCGCCCCGATGTCCAACCAGGACATGAGATTCAAACTGGCCAGACAGGAAAAGGAATTCAAATTTTCCCGGGTCGTTTCCTGTGTGGCTGGTCAGAGCATCCAAGCTCGGACTGCTGTCCAGAGCGTCAACAGAGTGGTGCGGTGTGGGATAGCTCCCGGAGCTACTAAGTTCGATTTGCATCCACACCTAGCCTAATTCGACATGGCCATGTCGAATTTAGCGCTACTCCCCTCGTCGGGGAGGAGTACAGAATTCGAACTAAAGAGCCCTCTATGTCGAATTAAATGGCTTCCTGGTGTGGACGGGTGCGCGGTTAATTCGAATTAATGCTCCTAAATTCGAATTAAAGTCCTAGTGTAGACCAGGCCTTAGTCTTAAAGCCAGATATGTCTTTTGCCCCCACTTCTCCCCTTGGAAGGCTGTTCCAGAACTTCACTCCTCTAATGGTTAGAAACCTTCATCTAATTTCAAGTCTAAACTTCCTAGTGTCCAGTTTATACCCATTTGTTCTTGTGTCCACATTGGTACTAAGCTTAAATAATTCCTCTCCCTCCCTAATATTAATCCCTCTGATATATTTATAAAGAGCAAGCATATCCCCCCTCAACCTTCTTTTGGTTAGGCTAAACAAGCCAAGTTCTTTGAGTTTCCTTTCATAAGACAGGTTTTCCATTCCTCCGATCATCCTAGTAGCCCGTCCCTGAACCTGTTCCAGTTTGAATTCATCCTTCTTAAACATGGGAGACCAGAACTGCACACAGTATTCCAGATGAGGTCTCACCAGTGCCTTATATAACGGTACTAACACCTCCTTATCTTTGCTGAAAATACCTCGCCTGATGCATCCTAAAACTGCATTAGCTTTTTTAACGGCCATGTCACATTGGTGGCTCATAGTCATCCTGTGATCAACCAATACTCCGAGGTCCTTCTCCTCCTCTGTTACTTCCAACTGATGTGTCCCCAATTTATAACTAAAATTCTTACACAATCAGGCAGCAGCAGATCCAAAAAGCAAAATAGGAAATACAGTACAGTAATGTGTTAAACGTACTAAAAAAAAAGGGTACGTTTTTTAAAAAAAGATTTGACAAGATAAGGAAACTGTTTCTGTATTTGTTTCATTTAAATTAAGATGGTTAAACATAGAATTTTTCTACTGCATAGTAAAAAGTTTCTAAGGCCTTGTCTACACTACAGGACTATTTCGAATCTACTTAATTCGAATTTGTGGATTCGACCTTATGAAGTCGAATTTGTGTATCCATACTAAATACACTAATTCGAACTTCTGAATCCACATTCACGGGGCCGGCGTCGACTTTCGAAGCGGTGCACTGTGGGAAGCTATCCCACAGTTCCCGCAGTCCCCGCTGCCCATTTGAATTCTGGGATTTCCCCCCAATGCATGCTGGGGGAAAAAATGTGTCGAGGGTGGTTTTGGGTAACTGTCGTCATTGAACCGTCAATCACGCCCTCACTCCCTCCCTCCCTGAAAGCGCCTGCGGGCAATCTGTTCGTGCACTTTTCTGGTCAGTGACAGCGTGGACGCCACAGCACTGCAAGCATGGAGCCCGCTGCGATCCTCGCCGTTTTCTCCTCCTCGCACTTTATCGTCCACCTCTTCCACATTCAGCTGCTGAGAAATTGGGCTACTTTTCAATGGTTCTGCAAGCACTGGGGGACCATAGGGGCCTTTTTACCAACATGAACGTCGTATGGCCGGGCAAGGTTCCTGATGCGTGTGTTCTCAGGAACTGTGGGCTGCTCAGACGCCTGCTGGAAGGTAGTTTCTTCCCGTACCACGAAATAACTGTTGTGGATGTGCATTTGCCTATAGTGATCCTCGGTGACCCAGCCTGCCCGCTAATGCACTTGCTCATGAAGCCCTATACAGGCGCCTGGGACAGCGACAAGGAACTCTTTAAATACCAGCGAGCAGCGTGACCTGTGACTGTTCAGTTTCTTTACAGAGAAGCTGAACCTGCCCCTGTTTCTTTACCCAGTTACTGTTGACTCTCCTCTTCGGTTAAATACCCCGTTCTCCCCGTTTCCTCCACTTCCAAGACACGTGTAAAAATAAAATACATGTCACACTGTTACTGAGGAGAGGTTTCTTTATTCATGACTTTTCGTTAAAGGGTCGAAACTGGAACGCAGACTGCGGTGGGTAGGGTGTGCGCTGATGTAAAGACCGCCTCTAAACTCAAGGAATGACAGGCTCCTGCTCCTACAGCGGTCCGCATTGCCGGACTGCTTGTTTCAACGGAGCCTGCCATCCCTCCTTTTTGGGATTCTGTGTGCGGGGGGCTATGTGGCCTTGTGGCGGAGGAGGACGGATACAGATTCCTCTGCTGCGTGACTCAGCGGTCCACAACAAGGACCGCTGTATAAGATCTGTACCCGCCCTCCCCGCTAAAAAGTCACATCCCCACCGCCCACACAGAACCTGGAAACCACCTCCCATACCGACCACGGTGCCTGCTGACTGCACTGTGTGTGTTACCCGCTGCTGATCCGGCCCCCGTGTCTGTACCCTGCGAAAGGTGCCTGTCCTATGCAATTATCAACGCACTTCCCCACGCACCCCATTCAAACACAGTCTTCAGTGAGGAAACATGACGGAAACAGTACTTAACAGCAAAGTATTTTTATTACTTAAGTACACAGTTATGGGATGGGACTGGGATTGGGACTTGTTTGAGTCCGGAAGGGAAGGACTTATGCAAACGTAGGGTATGAGAGCTTTTGGTTACTTGAGCACTCTGCTGGGGTGCAGTGACAGTATTCACGGCCCAGGGCGGGCATCCTCCTGGTTATTTAGGGTGAGGGGGGTATGTGACTTTGTGGCGGGGGAGGGCGGTTGCAGAGATACTGCCGGGGGCTCTGTCCTGCAGCGGTCCTGCAGAACATACACAAGTCGCCGGAGCGTGTCCGTTTGCTCCCTCAGTAGTACAAGCATTGCTTGACTCGCCTGCTTGTGTTCCTCACGCCACCTCTCCTCCCATTCGCTGTGTGAGCGCTGGTACAGAGAGACTTTCTCCCTCCACTGCCTCTGCTGGTCCGCCTCGGCTAGGTAGCAGCCCACACATTCATCGAAAATCGTGTCCCTTGTCTTTTTCTTTCGCCGCCTAATCTTCGCCAGCCTCTGCGAGGGGGATGCTGTGGAAGGTCTGGAGACAGTGGAAGCTGTGAGATGGGAAACAGTTAGTTAATTCCTTGCAATGATACTTTTTTGCGAACAATTAACTGAGTCTAGGCTGTCTCTGTGAATTTTTTGTTGAGACCCCTGTGCCTGCTGTTGCACAAATCATTTGCGCGGTGGATTCTGGGTAAATGTCACCAGTCATTCCTTCCTCCGGGAAAGCAAGGGCAGACAATCATTTTGATCACGTTTTCCATGAAATGCCCTGGCACACGCCATAGCGTGGCAACAATGGACCCTATTTTGCCTTTTGTGTATGTCACCGTATGTGTACTGTATGCCGCTGACAGAGGCGGACCAGCAGCGCTACACAGCAGCATGCTTATGCTTTTGCATGACAGCAGCGATGGTTACCAGGCATACTGCACCATCTACCATACCATGAACTGGTAAGAAGACGGTAATAAGATGGTCATGGTTACCTGTCCTTTTGCACTGCGCCATTTGGTGCTGTCATAAGTGCCCCTGGTCGATCAGCCAGGGGCGCAAAAGCAAAATTTGGGAATGACTCCCCGAGTCAATCCCTCCTTTTTGGGTATCTAAAAATAGAATCAGTCCTGCCTAGATTATGTGCAAGTGTACTAGAGAACCACTGTATCATACAACCAGAGACCACAGCTGCTCTCTGTCCAATCCTGCATAACTTTTGAGCAGAACGCTATTCACAGGGTGTGCTCCTGAAACAACCCCAGCTGTTCATTCCGTTCTTCCCCCAGCCTTCATGGGTTCCAATACCATTGTCCCCCCACTTGTGTGATGAAGTAATATAGAATGCATGAATAAGACACAGGTAGTCGTTTGTGAGAAATGAGTGGAAGGAAGCCTCCAGCTGCAATGATAGTCCAGAGATGACATTAAGGGGTGTGGAGGAGGGAGCCACTCATCCCTCTGCTAGTCCAGGGGCAATTGAATCTTTTCTTTACAATGAAGGGTGGGGGCTGATGGATCTCAGCCCCCTGTTGCAATGATGAGGACGGTTACCAGCCATACTGCACCATCTACCATGAAAAATTAGCAACAGGCGGCCTTGACCGACCGGTCCCAAGCAAGTTGGTACGGTTGTCATGGTTACCAGCCCTTTTGCACTGCCCCATGTGCCAATAGGCTGATGATGAGGATGGATTTCCATCGTTTTGTACCATCAGCCATCCATAGCGTGGGGGGAGCAAGGATGTTGGTGTTGAGTGCTGCACCATCGCGTCTATCTGCAGCATTCAGTACAGATACGGTGACATGTAAAAGAGTCAACAGAGGATTGTTTTCCCTTTAACTTCTGGGGGTCGGGGGTGTGTGTAAATTGCCGAGCTATGCCCCGACCCACCGCGGACACTGTGTTTGACCCTAGAAGCATTTGGAGATCAGCCAAGAATGCAAATGCTTTTCGGAGACAGCAGGAACTGTGGGATACCTTGCGTCCTTGTTCCCCCCTCCCTCCATGAGCGTCCATTTGATTCTTTGGCTTTCCGTTACGCTCGTCACGCAGCTGCGTGCTGAGTCTGTGCTATGCCGTCTGTCCGTTTATTTATTAAAAATACTTTGGACCAGGCGTAACGTAACATTTCTTCCCCTACTTAGATGCAGGAGTCTCCGAGCGAGATCACCGTGAGGACGGGCACTGAAGGAGATAGAGAGCGCATGCTGCGTGAAATCTAGCACGAACCACGGACCTATGCAGCCGTGCTCTGGGAGGCAGTGCTCCCTGAATACCGCATGAAAGCCTCGCGCGGAAAAGTGTGCTATCACGGAGCACCCAATAAGGCAGCTCTCCCCAGGAACCTCCTGCTGATGCTTATCGATTAACGGCAGGAGAGCTTCGTGGCGTTCTCCCAGGAGGATTTCTGTTCTATCACCATATATACAGAGACCTCCTTTTCACACACTTCAGATTCCTGTTATATTAAGAATAAAAGTTAACATGGTTAAAGCACTTACCGACTGCTCCTACCCCTGATTCAGGATCCGGGTTCCTGGCCGGGGAGGGTTGTTGGGGGATCTCCGTGACGGTGATGAAGAGATCCTGGCTGTCGGGGAAACCAGCGTTGTAAGCGCTATCGCCTGCCTCGTCCTCCACAAACCCTTCCTCATCTTCCCCGTCCGTGAACATCGTCGAGGAACTGTCCGTCGACACTGTCCCATCATCAGAGTCCATGGTCATTGGTGGGGCAGTGGTGGCAGGCTCCGTAGCGTCCGTTGGCCGCTTTGATTTTTTGGTAGCCTTGTCTGGGGTCCTTGATTTTCACGCGGCGCTGCGTTGCATGACGGCTATATCCTCTGTCTGTATCATGGCTTTGGAGACCTTCTCGTAGGTCTTTGCATTCCGTTCGTTGGAGCGCAGCTCCGAAAGCACAGACTCCTCGCCCCACACACCGATCAGATCGAAGAGTTCCCGGTCAGTCTATGCCGGGTCCCTCTTTCTATTCAGAGATTACATGAACTCCTCTGCTGGAGAGCTCTGCATTGCTGCCGGTGCTGCGGAGCTCGCCCCGATGTGCAACCAGAACGTCAGATTCAAACCGCCCAGACAGGAAAATGAATTCAAATTTTCGCGGGTCATTTCCTGTGTGGCTGGGCAGAGAATCCAAGCTCGGGCTGCTGTCCAGAGCGTCAACAGAGTGGTGCAGTGTGGGATAGCTCCCGGAGCTACTAAGTTCGATTTCCATCCACACCTAGCCTAATTCGAACTAGCCATGTCGAATTTAGCGTTACTCCACCTGCCGGGGTGGAGTACCAAATTCGAACTAAAGAGCCCTCTAGTTCGAATTAAATGGCTTCCTGGTGTGGACGGTTGAGCGGTTAGTTCGAATTAACGCTGCTAAATTCGAATTAAAGTCCTAGTGTAGACCAGGCCAAAGTTGTATTACGTCAATGTTTAGTTGTAAACTTAAAGAACAACCATAATGTTTTGTTCAGTTACAGACATTTCAGAGTTATGAACAACCTCCCTTCTCGAGGTGTTCGTAACTCTGAGGTTCTACTGTAGTTGTTTTAATCACTAGTAACTGCTTTTATAATTTGCTGTGCTAGAAACCAGTCATTTCTTGCTTGTCTTAAAATTAACAAGGTTAGGATGAGCAAGAGAAACAACTTGCCCCCAGTGCTTTCCATCCATATCTTGTGCCAGCCTCCCTTTTCCCGTGCTGACCATATGCAAGAACCCATGTCAGCTCAATTCCACCCTTCCTCTGCCACTCGGCTGCTCGTCATGCTATTTGTTGTGGTAACAATAAGATCTAGGCAAGATCCCATGCCATCTTAACTCCACTTCTTATGGTAGCCACTGGGCTTTAGGAAGGTGCCATAACTGAGTTCTCTTCTGTGTCAGTCTCTGGGCTCCAGACAGATCCCATCTCATCTCAACTCTGACCCACCTGTATTGACCACTGAGTTCTAACTCAGATGGGTTGGGTCAGATTTTGGCTTAAGTCTGCTCCCAGTGCAGTCAATGGGAGTTTTACTACCAGTGTCAATGGGAAAAGAGTTAGACCAATGCTAGCTCTGTTGAAAATCCAACCTGTTGAAGTTTCCGTATGAATTAAAATGCAGCTTGAGCAAATGGCGTCTCTTGAATTATGTTTTGGTCAGAAATACTTTTTTTCTGTTGATGACTCGGTTATCTGCTTCTAATGACAAGAGATGGAGGGCCCTTTCTCATTCATCGGGTTGTCATGCTACCTGGCTATGGCTTTTCTTGAGCAACTTTTCCATGCCATGATAAAGTCAGTGGGAAGATCATTGAGACAGACGTAGAAGACACCAAAGAATGAACCTGCATCTTGGAGGCTTACTGTATAGTTAAGGCTACAGCTGCTGTCAGGAGCTTTGGAAAGGGATGAGTAAAACAAAAAGACATTAATAAAGATTTTACAGTGATTTCTGCCAGTGGCCCAGGGATGACTTTATCTCATTTTCAATCTTTAGGGCAAGATCTATTTTAAGTTAACCTATATCATGATGCATGGATGAAGCTGTGTGAAAGTGACCTCGGATGGCTGTGAGCCACAAACAAAGATGTGTATTTCAGACTTCAGGTAGGAATTATATATACTTAGAGTCATGAACTCTGGGTAATAATTGAAAGGTCAGATTGATGAGAGCAGCCTCGGAGATGCGATTTCTATGACAGGTTGATGGATGCGCCACTATCAAGGTGTACTTTTAATCATAATCTCATTACTCCACTTCTTATGGTTTGACTCACCTAGGCTTGCAGGGGGAATCTGGGTCCACCTTAGAGGTGAATTGACTTTTTGAGGAAGAGCGACGGAACGGCCAAGAGAACAAGAAAAAGAGAGAGACAAAAAGAAATGAGACTAGATCCTGTGCTGCCGGAAGTCAGTGTCGCTTCATTGAACTATGTTAATTTACACTAGCTGAGCACCTGACCCCATGGAGATATAAACTACATAGCAATTAGAACTGGCAACACAACTGGGCAGAGTTGTGAGGAGTTAAATTGCTAGCCCAGTTAAATTGCTAGCAATAGCGAAATCTTCAAAAAAGACACAGTGATGTGCGTAAGAGCACCGTGTTTGCATTTGTGATCCCAGCAAGCATAGTGGAATCATAATTTCAGAGGAAAACAAAGGCCTTGCAACAACAGTTTTGTTCTTTGCTTGTACAGCACCTAGCACCAGGGGGTCCTGAGCTATGTGGCGTATTGAAAACGGTGATAACACCGCGATCTACCACTTCAAATTCTCAGGTCCTGCTTGATGGGTCCATGACCAGGTGCCACGGTGATACAAATTAATAATAATTTGTTTGGGGTGGAGTCGACCCTCTGGTCAGATTATCCAGGCAGTCCTGTCTCTCCCCAGTGTGCTTGGGAAGAGAGGGGCTCAGTGTCCCATCCCAGCTGGGGGTTTCGAAAGGTATTTATCCTTCCTCTCTTTTCCACCGGGGGTGGGGTGGGGTGGAGTCTAGAAAGTAAGGGGCTTTGGGCCCTTCTTAATAAGGGGAGTTGAGAGGGGAGCCCGGGCCCTCCCACTCCATTGGACTCCAGCCCAGGGCCCTGTCAGAGTTACTAAATGTCCAGTACCCAAGGACAGCTTCTTGGCCACTCCCTACCATCCGCACTGTTGTCCAAATCTTGCACTCTGTCCCAAAACAGTAACAGAAGAAGGTACTGATTGAACCTTCAGTCCCTGTGGGCTCAGCAGGTAGGCTCTTCTCCGGGAGAAGGGTTCTGCAGTGCCCTTCCAGGAGCTCTCAGGGCAGGTCCTTCGCCTGGCCTTGCCAGCCCACTTCAGAGCTGTCTGGCTCCCTTTTTAAGTTCCCTCTCCAGCTGGAGCATGTTGTGCAAACGCAGCTGGGCATAGTGGTGTGGGTCCAGAATTCTTCTAGACTTGCTGCTCACAAACCGGGAAGAATTAGTAGGGGAAGCAAAAGTGGATGGGAACCTGGGAGGCGGTGACCATGAGATGGTTGAGTTCGGGATCCTGACACAAGGAAAAAAGGAGAGCAGCAGAATATGGATCCTGGACTTCAGAAAAGCAGACTTTGACTCCCTCAGGGAACTGATGGGCAGGATCTCCTGGGAGAATGACATGAGAGGGAAAGGAGTCCAGGAGAGCTGGCTGTATTTTAAAGAATCCTTATTGAGGTTTCAGGAAAAAAAACATCCCGATGTGTAGAAAGAATAGTAAATATGGCAGGAGACCAGCTTGGCTTAACAGTGAAATCCTTGCTGATCTTAAACGCAAAAAAGAAGCTTACAAGAAGTGGAAGCTTGGACAAATGACCAGGGGAGGAGTATAAAAATATTACTCAGGCATGCAGGACTGAAATCAGGAAGGCCAAATCACACTTGAAGTTGCAGCTAGCAAGAGATGTTAAGAGTAACAATAAGGGTTTCTTCAGGTATGTTAGCAACAAGAAGAAAGTCAAGGAAAGTGTGGGCCCCTTAGTGAATGAGGGAGGCAACCTAGTGACAGAGGAGGTGGAAAAAGCTAATGTAGTCAGTGCTTTTTTTGCCTCTATCTTCACGAACAAGATCAGCTCCCAGACTGCTGCATGGGGCAGCACAGTATGGGGAGGAGGTGATCAGCCCTCTGTGGAGAAAGAAGTGGTTCAGGACTATTGAGAAAAACTGGATGAGCACAAGTCCATGGGGCCGGATGCGCTGCATCCGAGGGTGCTAAAAGAGTTGGCGGATGTGATTGCAGAGCCATTGGCCATTATCTTTGAAAATTCATGGCGAACGGGGGAGGTCCCAGATGACTGGAAAAAGGCTAATGTAGTTCCCATCTTTAAAAAAGGGAAGGAGGATGATCCCGGGAACTACAGGCCAGTCAGCCTCACCTCAGTCCCTGGAAAAATCATGGAGCAGGTCCTCAAGGAATCAATTCTGAAGCACTTAGAGGAGAGGAAAGTGATCAGGAACAGTCAGCATGGATTCACCAAGGACAAGTCATACCCGACTAACCTAATTGCCTTCTATGAAGAGATAACTGGGTCTGTGGATGAGGGGAAAGCAGTGGACGTGTTATTCCTTGACTTTAGCAAAGCTTTCGATATGGTCTCCCACAGCATTCTTGCTGGAAAGTTAAAGTAGTATGGGCTGGATAAATGGACTATAAGGTGGATAGAAAGCTGGCTCAACGGGTAGTGATCAATGGCTCCATGTCTAGTTGGCAGCCGGTATCAAGCGGAGTGCCCCAAGGGTTGGTCCTGGGGCCGGTTTTGTTCAATATCTTCATTAATGATCTGAAGGATGGTGTAGACTGCACTCTCAGCAAGTTTGCAGATGACACTAAACTGGGAGGAGTGGTAGATACGCTGGAGGGTAGGGATAGGATACAGAGGGACCTAGACAAATTAGAGGACTGGGCCAAAAGAAACCTGATGAGGTTCAACAAGGACAAGTGCAGAGTCCTGCACTTAGGATGGAAGAATCCCATTCACTGTTACAGACTAGGGACCGAATGGCTAGGAAGCAGTTCTGCAGAAAAGGACCTAGGGGTTACAGTGGACGAGAAGCTGGATATGAGTCAACAGTGTGCCCTTGTTGCCAAGAAGGCTAATGGCATTTTGGGCTGTATAAGTAGGGGCATTGCCAGCAGATCGAGGGACATGATCATTCCCCTTTATTCGACATTGGTGAGGCCTCATGTGGAGTACTGTGTCCAGTTTGGGTCCCCGCACTACAAGAAGGATGTGGAAAAATTGGAAAGAATCCAGCGGTGGGCAACAAAAATGATTAGGGAGCTGGAGCACATGACTTACGAGGAGAGGCTGAGAGAACTGGGATTGTTTAGTCTGCAGAAGAGAAGAATGAGGAGGGATTTGATAGCTGCTTTCAACTACTCGAAAGGGGGTTCCAAAGAGGATGGATCTAGACTGTTCTCAGTGGTACCAGATGACAGAACAAGGAGTAATTGTCTCAAGTTGCAGTGGGGGAGGTTTAGGTTGGATATTAGGGAAAACTTTTTCACTAGGAGGTGAAGCACTGGAATGGGTTACCTAGGGAGGTGGTGGAATCTCCTTCCTTAGAGGTTTTTAAGGTCCGGCTTGACAAAGCCCTGGCTGGGATGATTTAGTTGGGAATTGGTCCTGCTTTGAGCAGGGGGTTGGACTAGATGACCTCCTGAGGTCCCTTCCAACCCTGATATTCTATGATTCTATTATTCTAATTGCTATTTAGTCCCTTCAGTTCTAGTGTGGGGTTCATACTCCCCTCCCCCATCATATTTCACAGAATGCACTTTTAACCTGTGGAACTCCTTGCCAAGGGATATTGTGAAGGCCAAAAGTATAACTGGGTTCAAAACAGAATTGGATCGATCCTCCAGGAACTTTTCTATCAATGGCTATTAACCAAGATGGCTGGGGACACAACCCCATCTCCCCGTCTCCACAAAACATACACGCAAACAAGGGGCCTGTCTGAGCTGTTGAAGCCAGGCTATCCACAGTTTCTGCGGTGCTCTGAAAAGTCTCCCAGCCTTAGAACTTAGAACAATCTGGGATTTGTTTGGCTTCTCACTACGATCCTAAGACAAGGCCCTAAGTGTGGAAGTTTGAGAGCCTTAGCTAGTGAGTTTGGATGGTTGAACAGTGGGCCCGTCTGGAATCTCTGCCGATGCCTAACAGCTTATCATCTTGTATTGTAATTCATCCTTGCTTTCCTTGAACCTCCTGGAAGAGTTAGTATGTAAATTTCAACCTATTTTTAAGGGTTATTTTCACTCAAGTGAAATCTATCAAAGAAGGAGGGTTATTTTTACAGCACACAGCAACTGCTGGTCCCCATGGCAACGGGCCTGGTGAAATGCAATAAAGCATCCCTCTGTTATCGTAAACACAAAAGGGAACCACTGAAATCTAAAAGAAAGGCAATTATTACGGAGGGGAAAAAAACAATGGAAGATTTGCAGTCACGTGACTCATCTGAGCTCGGAAAGTTATCTCTGCTGAGATTTCACCGCCTCCCCGAGTGAGGGGGTTATAAAGAGGACGGGGATACTCGCGGGTTCCTTTTGTGATTAGCTGAGAAAGTCAGGTATGCTATTGCAGGCCAATATAAACTTTTCCATCTCATTTCTGGAAGCATGAAATGAGTTTAGAAAATATAGCCATCGGGGAGGCAAGAAAGCCATATCCATTTAGATGTGATTTTTTTTGGAGGAAAACAGGTCCTTGTTAGCGGTGAAATATCTCAGGGATTGTTTTTGAAATGCCTACGCACAACCAAATGTTTTTCTGGGTACCCTTATTTGCCCTTCTTTCCTTGTATGCTTAAGGTGTGCCTGTGTGAATTTAGACTCCGAGTCAGCCAAAACTCTTAAACACCTGCTTAACTTTAAGCCTAGGCATAATACAGGTTGACCTCTGCCCATGTACCTCAAGCCTGAGCTGTGGTCCAGGCCATGCATGCAGCTCTGCCATTCACCTCTCTGCAGCACCCTGCCTCTCTGCTCTTCTATCCATTGGCCCAGAACACCACTCGGCTACTGCAACTCCCTCCTGCCCTACAGCCCTGCTACTGCAATGATGTGAAGCCAGAGGCGTGGGTGGCTGTGCACTAAGCTGATATATCGTCTACATGCCCCTAGCATTCACCCGTATGGAAATCAAAGAGAAACAGGTGGAGGATTTATTACAGGAAATTACAGCCGAGCTCTGGCCCCAAATTTGGGGAGATGCACTGACGGTCTCTAAGGCTGCTGAGATTAACTTGGCAAGCACTTGTATATTTCATAAGGACAGCTTTATACCAAAGCATGTGGCTAAACAGCTGTGCATGAAGACTGCTCTGCTGGCATCAGGAGAAATAGATGGGCACCTATCTCCTTCTATAGCATTGTCCCAAACAATATGGATTGCTGGTTAGGGGAATGTGTGGTTTAAATTCCATACTGGATGTGGAATTAGAAGCTGACTAGTTATGGGCCAGTTTATTTTCAGGCTGAATAAAAGGCTACACGTGACATTAGACCTCGCTTGTCCAGGGCCAGATTGTGGACTTGCTACATTCCCCGAATAAGGGGCAGTGTTTAGGGGCATAACAGGGACCAAATCATGGCTCACAGAGTCACAGTCCAGAACCTAGTTCCCCACTTACTCCAGAGAGAGGTAAGTTACTCCAGCCCTTTACCTGGAACAGATGACTTCCCTCTCCCTGCTGACTCTGGTGCCTGTGTGTGAAGGGGTAGGTAAGGCTCCACCCACTCCAAGCTACTGCCCGCCCTCACCTCTCTGCCAGCTGCTGTCCCCTCCACACTGAGACACATTCTGCAGGGATAGGGTGACCAGATAGCAAGTATGAAAAATCAGGACCGAGTGTGGGGGATAATAGGTGTCTATATAAGAAAAAGCCCCAAATATCGGGACTGTCCCTATAAAATCAGGACATCTGGTCACCCTATTCAGGTAGCTCAAGCGAAGGAGTGATAGCGTTCCTTATATCCCCTGCATAGGTGTGCTGGACAAGTGACAGTCTTGTCCTTAATAGTACAACTAATGTTCTCCATCATCAGACATTGTTAGGGCCCTACCAAATTCATGGTCCATTCTGGTGAATTTCACAGTCATATGATTTAAAAAATTATAAATTTTATGATTTCAACTATTTAAATCTAAAATGTCACGGTGTTCTAATTGTAGGGGTTCTGACCCAAAAAGGAGTGGGGCAGGGGGGCGCAAGGTTATTGTAAGGGGTGGGGGGGTTGCGGTACTGGTACTCTTATGTGCTGCTGCTGGTGGCCGCTCTGCCTTCAGAGCTGGGCAATTGGAGAGCGCGGCTGCTGGCCGGAATCTCAGCTCGGAAGGCAGAGCTGCTGCCAGAAGCAGTGAAGAAGTAAGGATGGCATAATATGGTATTGCCACCTTACTTCTGCGCTGCTGCCTTCAGAGCTGGGTGCCCAGCCAACAGCTGCTGCTTTGCGGCTGCCCAGCTCTGAAGGCAGCAGTGCAGAAGTAAGGATGGCAATACTGTGACTGCCCTAAAATAACCTTCCAACCCCCTTGCAACTCCCTTTTGGGTCAGGCCCCCCAATTTGAGAAACACTGGCCCCCTATGAAATCTGTGTAGTATAGGGTAAAAACACACAAAAGACCAGATTTCACAGTTTGTGATACGTTTGTCATGGCAGTGAATTTGGTAGGGCCCTAGACGTGATCTATCTAGTATCTCCTTGCTTAGCAACTGGGCTTCAGCCACTGTTTGAGATCTTGGGAAGACCTCTGCTACAGTAAGGACACATGCAAAGATACAGCCTTAGATTGGAAGCTCCTTGGGGCAGGGGCTCTTTCTGTTCTGTATTTGTACAGCCTCTCACACAGTGGGGTCCTGGTCCATGACTGAGGCTCCCCAGGGTATGTCCACTCTACATACTAAGTCCAGGCTCTGACTCCTGCCACTCCTGAGCTCCCCTTCCAGCCACACATAAATCAGTCTGACTTGGGTGAGCAAGCACTCAGGACCCGGATCCTAGGACCCTGCTAGGGGTGAGTCAGAGCCCAAGTCATTTTTCAGTGTGTATGTAGGTCAAGTCACAGACCCAAGTCAGAAGGTCTGCACAGTGCAGTGTGGACACGTTAGCATGGCTGTGAGACCCAAGTCCAGCAATTGTCAATTTGGGTTCACAATGCAGTGTGGATGCTCAAGCATGGGCTCCCACGGACCAAGGCTTTGTATGCAGTGTAGACATAAGACGTTACAGGGATGCTAATAATAATAATACTTAAATTAATAACCCTGTGGACCTCCCCACCCCATTGGCTGTGCTTGGTGCTTAATAAATTTTTTTTTATTCCCATGACCTATTGCTGTGAAGTTCTGTCCCTTGGTTTAGTATCTACAGTATTCAGAAAAAATGATCTTGGACTTTTGTTTTTTCTTGTATAGAAATAAAAGGTAAAAAACCAAAACCCCTACATGGTTGGCGTGGTTGTAAGCAGGTATATCGTCTCCCTGGCAAAGCTCCATTGAAGATCTAATGTCAGCTGTCAGTGTTCGGCTGCCCTATCTGGATTTGTTTAGCTCAATTGTCATTCAGCTGGTAATCACCTTCCTTTCCTGGAAATGCTACACAACTGGAGCTGCATCAGCATCGAGATGACATAATGGAAGAGAGAAAAGGAGTGAGAATGGATGGGGAGGGAAGGGGAGAGAGAGAGAGAGAAAAAAAGAAAGCCCTGGAGGTTGAAAGAGAAGCAGGGAAAGAGGCATGTGGAAGAAACAGCATATAGCTGATTTTCCAAAGTGAATAGTGATTTTTGGGAGCCCAACTTGAGACCTCCGAAGGGGGCTGGAATTTCAGAAAGTGCTGGGCTCTTATCTTTGGAGAAGGGAGCCCCTTTGAAGGTGGCTCAAGTTGGATGTCCAAAAACAAGCCATCCAAAACCGCTAATCATGCTGGAAAATCTTGGCCTGTGTTCTGATTTCTAAATCGCTACAGTCTCTGTGGGCCTCCATCCGAGGTTCAGAGCCTGATCTGACATGGGGCTGGGCAAGTCCCATCTCCCACTGAAGTCAATGGTTATACTTAGATGGGCAGGTCTTTGGATCCGAGACAGGCTTTTTGTTCTGTGTTTGTACAACACCTGTTGTGGTCCGTGACTAGAGTCCCTGTGTGCTACCAGTAGCAATAGGGACCGAGAGTGCTGGGCACTCCGTGGTTTTAGGCCTTCGCCCATGAGACACACATAGGACAATTGCCTCAGGAATCTACCTAGCAACCAGCCCTGTTATTGCACAAACCCAAGGCTCATTCAGTGGGTTTTCCAGGAAGCCTTAGTGGCACTGAGAAGTCAGCAGGCGTCTCTGCTTTGATTGGCATGCTTGATGAAAAGCGGCATCTGCAGATGAAAAGAATCAAGAGTCCAGATAGTCCATGCCCCATGGAAGCAAAGATTCTGCAGGAGAAAAGCTTCATCTAGACCATCTCCTACCTAAACATTAATTAAGACCCACCTGTCTCCCCAAAAGAAAAACAAGGCTGCATGTTCAAAGGGCCCTACAGCATTTAGGTCCCGGTTTTCATTGAATTGCATTGGCTTTAGGGATCCTGACTCCATGGGTGCCTTTGAAATGGTCCATCTAGCATACCTCCAGCATAGCCAGTCTCTCGGCAACCTAACGAGCGCAGCTGGCCTGTAGTAGGCTGCCAGGTTGGCTACACCACCTGATTGGTTGGAAGAAGTACCAGACTGGTTCTTAAGTCCAGCACCAGTTCTGCGACTGCTCCGACCACTCGTCCATGGCTGCAATAGCTCCTGTGATTGCTTGATCCAGTTCTGTTCCTGTCTTGGCCCCTGCCTTGCCCCCTCCAGGTAACTCAGTCCTGACCCTCGTCTCCGATTCCTTACTACCAACTCCTGCTCTAACTCCTGGGCATGACTGCCCACATCCCAGTCACTGACAGATGCATCTAGTCCTCCTCTCCTTAGAACAGGTACGTCACATGCTGCAGCTTGCAGAGCCAAGATCCAATCCTATTTTTCATAGAGGCCGGAGTGTGAGCCCTGCTTTCTGCACGTAAGTCATTCCAAAGGAAATGAAACAAAGGCATGAATTGCAGTGCAGCAGCATGTTTATAAATAGAGCTCTGGGAGGGGGAGACTGGCAGAAGAGGTGAGCACCAGTCTGCTTCCATTTCGAAAGAGGAATAATCCCTTGTTCCGTATTGAAGTCTGATTCTTCATAGTTTGCCTTTGTGATCTGAATGTTGTGAGGTCAGTGGTCCTTATCCCTAAGCAGGCAATACGCTCATTTATCTAGGTGAGGATAATGCAAACCCTGCTACTGCTTCTTCCCAGGCAAGGGTGTTTTTTTTTTTTTTAAGGTTAATGGGCTTTGTTGAATAGGAAAAAAAATGTATAATAATGCCCGAGTGGAGCCGTATCTCGTTTTAAAAGGGTTTCTAATGATCGGTTTCATGCTGAATTATTAGCCAGTCAATTATCAGGGAGTGTGGAGATCTTGACATCTCTTCTGAGCACAGATGAATTAGACTCAGGGCTGACTTGTGACTCAGACTGTGCGTCTGTGCCAGGAAGCACTAGGAATTTACATGTCGACACAGGTTCGTGGGCCTTGAGTCTGGGTGTCCAGGAGTGAGGTCCAGCTGACAGCCTCCCTGTTGGAGGAGGTGGAAGGGGCTAGGGAATAAGCAGCACTGTGGCTCCATACCCATCAATGTCCGGCCAGTGCAGCTGAGTGGACGGGAGGGTGTTGTGATTTCCTGCTGGTACGGGCCAGGAAGAAATGACAGTTTCTTGGAGGAAGGGGGTAGCAGGGAGGGAATAGTGTCTTTGACACTGTATCTCCCAGGGCTATTCCTAGTGTGCAGCAGCTAACGGACCATCACTTGCTCAGCACTGGGCCTCAAACCAGAGCCTCGATCCCAGAGGATAATAGGGAAACAGAGGAGATTGCTTGGCTTGTGCAGTCTGCTCCTTCCACCCTCCAGCATTTTGCAAGAAGCCTTCTTGCATCAGTGGCACTCAATTGTCATCTAACTCTTCTTGACTCTCTGCAGTGATGGCTGCTTGGCCTCTTTGCTTGAGGAGCCTCTTCCATTGTCCTATTGCTACAGCAGGACAGAACTTGGCTTGATATCCAAGCTGAATGTCTCCTTCCTGAAGCTTAGCTCTTGGTGCTTATACACTGTGATCAGGTCCCCTTCTCTTTTCTATACCATGTAGTTATCCACACAAAACAACCACCTTGATGGGCTCACAACATCTGCCTTGTAGGGAGGATTTAGCCACATGGTTCTCATTGCCAGTAGGAGTCAGGTCACTAAGGAACTGATTCAAAGCCCACTGAAATGAATGGGGATCTTTCCCCTGGGTATCATGTCCTAGCTCCTCCACTGAGAATGCTCTGAAATATACCACACCAAGTGCTGGATGTCCTCTACTAGATTAAACTTAATTCACAACTCTTTAACCTAAGGTTCCCATTCATAAGTGTTTTATTATGAAAAGGTGAGTACATGGCAGCTTCATTCTTTAATCGCATATATAGCATGTTACACTTTACAGTGCATTAGCAATAAATGCTTAATGGAAGATGCTATATCAAGCTGTTAGATAGAAAGCCTATTATAAAATGTGGCTTTTGCTAAAACAATGTATGTGTCTGTTTAACACCTGATGTTAACTTAAAAAGCGTATTAGAAAGAGTGGCTCTCTATAATACATAAAAATAGATGGAACTTTATATATTAAAGTGTCACCAAATTTCCTTGTTCATTAAAAACAATCATGAGACAATCTCATATAAAATGGAGGTGGGTGAAATTTGTGTATATTGAACAATTGGATGAAAACACATGGAGCCAGGCATTGTAGAGGCAAACACTGGGAAAGCATGGTTCTTCTAGTGGACTGCAACCTGGATCTGCCACACCCCATGATACTCCAGCACTGAGTGTGACATACTGTAACAGGGTACACACACCTCTTCTGAGCACCCCTTTGGCTGAGTGCACGCCTGTATACTCTCTCTGATTGTCCCTCCTCTGGAGGCAGTGTCTTCACCCTCTTGGGGCTTCCTGGCTACTGCTCTCCAGTTGGGCCATTATAGTTCAGTTCAGTTGCCCCTTCTGGGGTGTCTCACTGTCCAGGCCATTTCCACCAGTGGCTAATGGGGGATTGCAGGCAGGGGCGGCTCTAGTAATTACGCCGCCCCAAGCACAGCGGCACGCTGCGGGGGGCGCTCTGGCGGTCGCCGGTCCCACGGCTCCAGTGGACCTGCTGCAGACGTGCCTGTGGAGGATCCGCTGGTCCCGCGGCTCTGGTGGAGCATCCGCAGCCATGCCTGCGGGACATCCACCGGAGCCGTGGACCAGCGGACCCTCCGCAGGCACACCTGCGGGAGGTCCACCGGAGCCGCCTGCCACCCTCCCGGCGACAGGCAGAGCGCCCCCCACGGCATGCTGCCCCAAGCGTGCGCTTGGCGCGCTGGGGTCTGGAACTGGCCCTGATTGCAGGGGGACCTGGGGGCCCACCCAACTACTCCAGGTCCCAGCCCATGGACCCTGTAGATAGCATCTAAGTCACCCTGCTACTCTAATTCCCTAGGCCATTTCCCTGTGGCCCTTACCACAGGGCCTTGTCCAGATGGAGTTCCTGCAACAGGCTCAGGGATCCTTCTTACTCTCCCTGGCTTCTGGCAGCACCAGCTTGTCAGAGGTCCTGTAGCTCTGTCAGCCAGCCACACACCATCCACACTCCTTCAACTCCATCAAGGAACCGAACTCCCTGTGGCCCTGCAGCTCTTCTTATACTAGCCTACTGGGCCCTGATTGACTGTGTCCACTCTAGGCAGCTTGGAGGACCCTCCTCACTGCCCTTTTTAGGGGTGGTTTGTGTCAGGGCCATGAGGCCTCCAGCAGGGAACCTCAGAAGGTCTGGTATACCCTGTAATACATACCCAGGGTACAGGCTAGACTAGTAAATAGCTGTGTCACCCCTGCCCTGTAACCTGGGGTGCCCTTTACACTGCTTTGCTGTTGTTGCCTCCATTCCTGGACTGCTCACAAACAACCTCTAGCATATAAGTCTCTCCCAGCTATGTGTGTGTTTGTGCAGCAGCCTGCCAGTCACACTTAGGGTGACCAGATGTCCCAATTTTATAGGGACAGTCCCGATTTTTGGGTCTTTCTCTTATATAGGCTCCTATTACGCCCCCACCCCCTGTCCCGATTTTTCACATTTGCTGTCTGGTCACCTTAGTCACACTCAGCCTTTAACCAGCCTGAATTATACTGCAGGGTGACCCCAGCACACTCCCAGCCATTGCCTGTCCCAGAAATGTACGTCTTTTACTGCCCCGCCCTCTCCTGGACAGTGCAAGCCTATATAAAGTCTGTCATTTGATTAGTAGAAATGATGGGTCACTTGGGGTGTTTCTCCTTTCTGTTTATATTCTTCTCTGCCCTTTGAGAAGCATTACCAGCTGGAATTATGGAGACAGGCAGACTCCATGGACGGGATACTCCTTGCTATTTTTTTGTTAAGATGTAGATTTTTCACCCACGTCCCCTTTCCTGCTAGAGAATGGCCATTTAGCAGGACCCTTGTATACACCTGGCTGAGACATCGGCTTGTCCTTTGTCTCTGAGGAACTGGTTTGGCCACTCCCTAGGCTTGGAACATGGTTTAGTAACACCATACAGTGAAATCCTGTAAGTTTACATACAATGTTGCTACACATATTTTACCAGGACAGTAACGACCAGCACATTTTGAGTTTCCAAATGATACCTCACAAGGCAAACTTTGTACAAAGACTCTTTCAATAGTGTCAAGTATCAGAGGGGTAGCCGTGTTAGTCTGGTTCTGTAGAAGCAGCAAAGAATCCTGCGGCACCTTATAGACTAACAGACGTTTTGCAGCATGAGCTTTCGTGGGTGAATACCCACTTCTTCGGATGCAAGTGGTGGAAATTTCCAGGGGCAGGTATATATAAGCAAGCAAGAAGCAAGCTAGAGATAACGAGGTTAGATCAATCAGGGAGGATAAGGCCCTGTTCTAGCAGTTGAGGTGTGAAAACCAAGGGAGGAGAAACTGGTTCTGTAATTGGCAAGCCATTCACAGTCTTTGTTTAATCCTGAGCTGATGGTGTCAAATTTGCAGATGAACTGGAACTCAGCAGTTTCTCTTTGAAGTCTGGTCCTAAAGTTTTTTTGCTGCAGGATGGCCACCTTAAGATCTGCTACTGTGTGGCCAGGGAGGTTGAAGTGTTCTCCTACAGGTTTTTGTATATTGCCATTCCTAATGTCTGATTTGTGTCCATTTATCCTTTTCCTTAGAGACTGTCCAGTTTGGCCGATGTACATAGCAGAGGGGCATTGCTGGCATATGATGGCATATATTACATTGGTGGACGTGCAGGTGAATGAACCGGTGATGGTGTGGCTGATCTGGTTAGGTCCTGTGATGGTGTTGCTGGTGTAGATATGTGGGCAGAGTTGGCATCGAGGTTTGTTGCATGGATTGGTTCCTGAGCTAGAGTTACTATGGTGCGGTGTGCAGTTGCTGGTGAGAATATGCTTCAGGCTGGCAGGTTGTCTGTGGGCGAGGACTGGCCTGCCACCCAAGGCCTGTGAAAGTGTGGGATCATTGTCCAGGATGGGTTGTAGATCCCTGATGATGCGTTGGAGGGGTTTTAGCTGGGGACAGTATGTGATGGCCAGTGGAGTCCTGTTGGTTTCTTTCTTGGGTTTGTCTTGCAGTAGGAGGCTTCTGGGTACACGTCTGGCTCTGCTGATCTGTTTCCTTATTTCCTCGTGTGGGTACTGTAGTCTTGAGAATGCTTGGTGGAGATTTTCTAGGTGCTGGTCTCTGTCTGCAGGGTTAGAGCAGATACGGTTGTACCTCAGTGCTTGGCTGTAGACAATGGATCTTGTGGTGTGTCCGGGATGGTGTGCAAGGGGTGAGTACAGGATACAGTCTGTCACACAGTTCTGTGAAGGTGCCTAAATCTTGATCTGCAACAAATGCTGCTTTTCTAGTCCTGGGTTTTGTGTGTGGCTCTACCAAGGCTTTTCAGTACTGACCACCCCTCAGAGGTGACGTGTAGGGAGGACATGCAGGGTCAAGTGCCCCACCAGATTGGCCTGGGGAGAAATAGGAGCTTTGTCCTTCTTCTCCTGCTGTGCCTGCCCTTCTAGCATGCCCTGCCCCTGCCCCTGGCAGCCACGCCTGGGTGGAGAGAAGAGGGGGCAGGACCAGCTGCTTCTCACACCGGCCACCGTGGGTTGCTGTTCTGTGCAGCGCAGCAGCTGCCTGCGAGCAAGCCTGGCTGGGGCGGCGGCCCACCCTGCTCCATGCCTGGGTGCTGGAGCAGGGGCTAAGCAAGTCAGAGCCCCCTCTCCTCCCTGACACGTTTCCAACTTGCTTGGCTCCTGTCCCCGGCAGCCAGGCCCAAGGGCAGGGAGTGGGCCTCCGCTGCCAACAGGCTCTCGCAGGCAGCTGCTGTGCTGCACAGAGCAGAGACTGGGAACTGCTGGCTTGAGCCACCTGAGAAATGGCTCCCTCCCACCAGGGCCTGGCTGTCAGGGAGAGCGGCCAAACGTGCAGGGGTGGAGATGCAGTGGGAGAAGGACAAAGGCTCCCCCTGCAGCTCTGCAGGTAATGTGGGGCGGGGAGAACACAGCGGCCCTGGGCTGGGTGCACACCTGGGGCCTATAGGGTTGCCAATTTTGCTTAGATGTATGCCTGGAAATTTCATCACATGACATAATCTTTAATTAAAGATTAATCTTTAATTCCTGGAGACGCCAGGACTATCCTGGAGGTTTGGCAACCCTACTTGGGGCTGTCTCTCTCTGGGCCGAGGAGACATATTGGGGGGGAGGGGGTCACGTGTCCTCCCCTTTAGATTGGGCCCCCACCCCTCCAGTGTGGGGAGGCACAAGTTTTCTATGCCTTCCCTATTCCAGTGTTTCAGTGGTTAAATGCAAAACTGCTTCGGAGAAGGCTGGAAATAAGTCATTAAAGCATCTGGACATTTTTAAGAGGATTGCTGAGAGTTGTAGTACTCAAGATTGACTTGAGAATTTGGGGGTGGATTTGCAGCTGGAAGATATTCCTCATGTACAGTATACCTGCCCCTTGTGTATATGTTAGCAGACTTGCTGCAGCTGTCTCTTTGTTTCCATACAGGAAACTAATTGCCTTTCTTGTTTCAGTCGGAGAAGTTTTCCTGCGTCACTCTGCAAATAATGGGAGGCATTTTTTAGAGTTTGCAAAGCACCCTCATCTCTCCTGATAGCATTTTGCACACACCCCACATTAAAAGGAACAGCAGCTCCTTGGAAACCTCGACAAGATCTGTCCCGGCTCTTACTTTTGTCACATGGGGAACACGGCAGCAGGGAAGTGAGGTAGGGAAAATGCTATTACTCCACAGCAACGAGTCTCACCTCATTTTAAGCTCCCACAAGTTTCTTCATGAATTCAGTGCAGACTGACAACCCTGGTGTGTAGAGTCCTATATTTAGCCACAAATTAGATCTGGCTTAGGCAGCAGCATGGCAAGCTTCCCGTATGCTCCCTCCCCCAGTGGGCTCTAGCCCAGCTCTTGGAGGGAATCCTTGCAAAGGGAGTAGGTGAATTTAATTTCTTTGCCCATTTAGTCTTTTCACCCTCTCTGCGGAGGCTGCCAGCAAGATGGGGCATTTAGTACAAGCTGGGGTGCCAAAATAGCACTAAGACTGAGCTCATCAATTCAAGTCAGATCTGCCCTCTGCTGAATGCTCTGTGGCTGTGATGTCTGGTCACTATCAGCTTAGCCTGGGTTGACTGAGCGAGAGAAGGAAGGAAACATAGCCTTTCACGCAATCCCTTACATCCTCTAGCCCCCATCGGGATCAGTTGTATCTGTCCTTCCTTTGGGTTCCTGGTCCCACAGATGCTTGTGACACATGACTGTGCTCATACTAGAGGCTCAGGACAAAGGTGTTGGTCATGGGGAAGTTTGCTGGCATTACTGTACTATATTGGTATCATCATATTGCTAGAGTTATACTGTTACAATGACAGCAATATAATTACACTGGTATGTTAGTGCTGGTAGATTTCCCCACACAGATAACACCTTAGTCTGATTAATAAAACTGACTTGGCTAGAGCCTGGGTTTGGAAACCCGGTGAGCGGGGTAGGTCTCAGACTGGGCTCCAGCCCAAGCGGGAATGTCTATACTGCTATTTTTAGCTCGGTAGCGTGAGTCCAAGTCAGTTGACCCAGGTGCTGAGACTTCCTGGGTGTGTGTGTGGGTGTGGTATAGACATACCCTCAGAGCATGGGCGGAGGGTGTTATTCCTTCTCACTCCTTTGCATACACCCTTTGACAGAGTGACTTGCCCTGAGTGCTAAAGAACGTAGGGCTCAGCCATCCCTGATCACAGGACAGGCTCCACCTGAGGGGAATCAGGGACTTTGTGTATCAGAGGAGACTGCAGCTGTGTCTCTAGTGACTTGCAGGGAGCAAGAAGGCTCCTGCAGAGCCCTGGGCCAGCAGGGGAATAGCTCAGTGCAGGAAAGGAAGCTGCAGGGAAAAGCGAGGAAGAAAAGTTCACCAGACAGAGAGGCCTGGAGAGACCCTGACTAACCAGGAGAGGGCCCGGGAGACTCAGAAGGGAACCTGAGAAGAGAGGCAGGAAGTGGCCCAGGGAAACTGCAACAAAAATAAAGGAGCAGGCCTAGCAGTTCAGTACAGGACCCTGGGCCGCAACCCAGAGTTGAGGGTAGGACAGGGTTCCCCTACCGGCCACACAGTTGGGGAACTACAAGCCCATCGAATGGGTGGCTGAGCTCAGCCGACAGCAAGGTGACTGCAGGCTGAGGAAGAGCCCCAGAGATGGCAGAAGGGTTTGTTTCTGTGACAGCGATTGTAGTTTGGGATAATTTGCACCCCAGAAGCAGGGGGACAAGTGATGGTGACACAGTCAGAGGGCTGAGCTACCAGCAGAGATACCACTACAGCGCTGGAGTAATGGTTAGCAGGGGGCACTAGCCCAGGGAGAGATCTGTGACACGAGGGGGCACCTAGCAGTGAGTGGACACTTACACATCTGTAGTCTGAATGACAATCTAGCCCTAAATAGCAGCTAGGGTCTCAAAATACTTAGGTAGGATTGTCCTCCTGTTGCTGAAGGAACTTCATCCTTCTGCTTCATACAATAGCTGAAGCTTTGAGCAAGCAAGCAGCTTTGCCAATGCACTCCTGGGAGAAAATCAATGTCTCAGCATGACTCTGGCAAGTTGTGCAGGGCTCCTTTCTGTATGTCACAGGGTACTCAGCACTTATGTTTCTTGTGGCTGAGGGGCAGAGAGTTCAAATGTCGAGGGGGACATGATACATTTCTACAGTCCAGGGAAGGAGTCCGGTTTCCCAGCCCTGGGATAAGAGACTTACTTTTGAAAAGCTGGGATTCTCACAGTCGCCTGAATCCAGGTGCTGGGGTTGAACGAAAACCAACAAATATCACCAGACTCATAACAAAATTGTGAGAAGTGGCACCGTAATAATATCAGAATGCCTTCCTCTTCTGACAGGCTCCCACTGGTACCTCGGTGTAGCACATGAGGAATGTGGCATGGATCTATCAAGAACAGAGATGCCTAGAGCCCTCCCCCACCCCCTCTTGCTATCTAGCGTCCATGTATATGCCGGAAAGATCAATGGGAAATGAAGTCACAGTAGCAGAGAATATACAGCAAGTGTAAAGCAGTATCTATTATTGCAATCCCAGGTTCAGTACTGTGGGGAAGTTCAAGCCCAATAATGAGAGAGCAGATGAGAGTGCAAATGCAATGGATGGAGAATGACCTGCTGTCATTATTCTGACTAACCCACAATGAGACTTTGAAGACATTTGAGAAGCTGAAGGAAAAATTTGGCCTCCAGAACAAAAGGCAATTCTGGCATTGGGTATAAATGAGACTTTTCTTAATCAATCAAGGCTTGTCCCCAAGCAGTAGCAGCCCTAGAATATCCAGACTTGCTACATTTTATAAGAAAATTCAGAGAGCAGGCCAGATCTCCTAACCCTAAGCATGTATTGTATTTATTTAAAGAAGGACGCACAAGGAAAGTACAGAGGCAGTTCAACATCAACCAAGTTGAGATTCAGGGATCCCCGTAACTTCACTGGTGTGATAGTTGGGCCTACAATTGTGAGCTCAACTGTAAGAAGTGAATACAAGTTCATAAGATGTCACAATAACCTATTGTGGCACATATTGCTGGGAAAAGGGGTGAAAGGGAGACAGACTGAATAAATCTAAACAAAAAAGTTTGACTGAGACAGCCCAAGGACTGTATCATGCCTGGGAAACAAGAACAGTCTGAGATTGAAAAATTTTGGGAGAAAAATTGGCTACTGGAGCAAGCTTCACCATCATGGTTGCCACTTCCACCATCTCCTGGGACCCCAGACAACTTCTTCTCAATCCTGAAAGATGTGCTGACCAGAGCTGGCCAAAGAAGGTGGGTGATAGATAACACCACCACCTCCACTGGCTGAAACCCAAATACCATCTGGGATGTGAGACTTTGTCTCTCTCTCTTCCTCCCCCATGTGTCCTTTTCCTTCCCCACCTTATTTCTCCTCTCTCCTATCCCTCTCCTTTTTCCTTATGTCTAATAAGAGTTGGGCTCAGCCAGTCAAGACTGTATATTTTGCAACACTGCTGCAATTCTGTGACTAGAGAGGCAACTAAATGCATTGCCCTAAATAGCCCAATGCTGGTACAAGTTTGTCAGGTCTCGGAATGGCTGATAAGACTGTGTGCTGTGCCTGTGTTTTTTTCCAAACAGAGAGGTTGCAAGAATCAACACCAGAGACAGAAGCTGTGTTTTCCATTCTTCTGTTCTTTTCTCTCCCCTTGTGCATGCATTTGGCTTGTTTTCTAGGAAATGGGATCAGACTTTAACAGCAGCAATGACAGCTCCAGCCTCTCTCTACTAACAGCTTCTCTTTTCCCCAAAAGGACAGTTATTACCATCTTTGATACCATCTAAGAGACTGTCAAATAAGGGTTTTTTTCCTTCTAAAAGTTCTCTCCAGCTAAAGGGATAGGGAACAGGGCAGACTGTTAAAATGAAAGCCTGACTTACCACTTTACATTTCAAATGGTTTAACTGGTTTTTTCCTTCTTTTCCATATCGCTAATAAAAGGTTAAAAAGGATTTTGAATGGTGTGTTTGCCATGGTACTAAGCAAGGTGAGGTCTCTGTACACCAAACCCTGGACCTTGTTTAAAATTGTTTAATGTTGGACAGTGACTGGGTCATGTTAGCATCTTTGGCCCAGACATGCCATCTAAATGAATACAAACTCCACAACAGGGGACAAAAACGGGCATAACGCAAGTTCACGTCCCAAAGGATCTCTGTCTGTTTCACCAGGAACGTATTTTTAATGTGGATTCCAACCTGCATGTCGAAGGAAGGCATTAAAGATACAGGTAAGTGTTGGAGATGGAGAGAGTCTCCTGGCTCCCTTTATGAAGCTATTCAAAAACATGGAGTCTCTGCAAAGAGCTGCGTTTAAAACTGAATGTGAAATTAGGGACTTCTCTGCTGCCTTGTTTACATGGAAGCTCACCAGCCTGAGGCTGAACCTACGGTGACCAGACAGCAAGTATGAAAAATTGGGACAGAGGGTGGGGGATAATAGCCATCTATATAAGAAAAAGCCCCAAATAACAGGACGGTCCCTATAAAATCAGGACATCTGGTCACCCTAGCTGAACCGCATTGGCTCACAACAGCTCTGCTTCCTACAAGCTTTATTGGTAGCAAAATACCTGCTACTGCAACTCTGGAAACCCACCTCCACCTCCTAGGACAGCCAGGAGATGGGTGCAACAGATTAAGTGACACGGCAGCTCTTGAAAGAGGTACACACGAAAGGAGGAACAATGCCACAAACGTGATGACATTTGGGTTTTGTTTTTAGAGCTGTTCAGCTGACAGATAACTATGTGTGTGGGGTGGGGAGGGGGAAGGAGTGAAGGGAGCTGTGTTGATGAACCTGATGAAACAGCCCTGGAGACAGTTATAGCCTAATGTCATTGCTGTATGCTGACAATTTCCTGGCTCTGTGTGACTTGTCTTTGTCTGAACATGCTATGCTCTACATGTCATCTTTCCCTCATTTCCTAAGGCTTGTTTCTTTTCTCTTTGATCTGTTTCCCTCTGCATTCTCCTACGATACAAAGCAGCGAACAAACTGAACCTAGTATTTTATGATATGATGACTATAGCTGTGTATTGGGCAGGCAATCTGCTCTGGTGGCTAAGGCTAAGGAGTGGGAATGTGGAAACTTGGGTTTTATTTCAGGCTCTGCTACTGACCTGCTACGTCACCTTAGACAAGTCACGTCCCCTCTCACCCTTTGTCGGTCTTGCCTACTTAGACTGTAAATTCTTCCAAGCAGAGGCTGTCTCTTACTATGTGTATGTACAGCATCTACCACAATCAGAATTTGACCTGGGGTTGCGGTCTCTAGAAACTACAATACCAATGAGAGTCTCTGTTATTTTACTTGCTTTTTCTTATTTCACTGTAATTTGTATTTCTCTCCGTGGTACAATAAAATATTTACTAATTTTTTTTTTAAATCGGTTAAAGAAGCCAGCCAAAGTATTAACACCACATGAAAATAAGTAGATCTTAACTTTTGAGTACAATTTACCTGTATTCTTCAGTACAAAAGTCAGAACTAAATACAAAATTAATCTCTTCACCTTGGCTTTCCTTCAATAAATTCCTTCTTCTCTCTCATAGACACAAGTTAAGTAATATCAAGTACTTAGCCTGCTGGGAATGTTTTGGTTGGAGCTGTTTTGGGTAGAGCACTGTAGCCGTGCGGACTCACCCCTGCAGCGCCTCCTGCTGGTCGTCCTCGGGAATTAGCTCTTTGACCCAGGAGCACCCTCTGCAGGCCAGTGATCTGCTTGTCCTTTGGTCCCCATGTCCCTCCCAATCTGGACCCAGTTCCCTTTTACATGGGGTGCTGCCCCCTGGCCATCCCCCACCAATCTGCAGTGATGAGCTGCCAAAATCTTAACAACGGGTTCCCTATAAAAAGTTCTGATTTAACAACGGGTTCCCTATAAAAAGTTCTGATTTAACAACGGGTTCCCTATAAAAAGTTCTGATTTAAGGGATGTGCGACAGCATGTATTTTTTGTACCAGTAGGGTTACCATACGTCCATATTTTCCCAGGAGGTGATTAAGAACCGAAAAGCCTGACATGTCCAGGAAAATACAGATGTATTTTAACCCTACCTAAAGTTTTTTTTTAAAAAGATGGGGCTGAACTAGAAATGAGCTCCGTTTCACATGTGTGGGTGGTGATCAGGGACAGTCTCAATTTTTGGGTCTTTTTCTTATATAGGCTCCTATTACCCCTCACCCCCATCCCGATTTTTCACACTTGTTGTCTGGTCACTCTAGGGTGTGCACATGTGTGGGTCCCAGCTGCTCCCTGCCCCCCCCCTCATTAAAGCACGTGTGCAGGGTTACTGCCCTGGGAACTGCAGGGCACCAGTGGATGTGGGGCTGGCTGCAGATAGGGGCGTGGGGCAGGGCTAGCTGGAGGCAGGGAGTGACACGGGCTGGCTGTGGGCAGGTGATGCAGACGGGCGGGCTGCGGGTGGCTGCGGGCGGCTGCGGGCAGAGGGCGGGGGCTGGCTGGGGGCAGGGGGCTGGCTGCGGGCAGGGGCTGGCTGCGGGCAGGGGCTGGCTGCGGGTGGCTGTGGGCAGAGGGTGGGGCAGGGGGCGGCTGTGGGCTGGGGCTGGCTGTGGGCAGGGGGTGGCAGGGGCTGGCTGGGGGCGGCTGGGGCAGGGGGTGGCTGCGGGCAGGCAAGGCGGGGGAGGGGCGCAGATACTCACACGGGGGGGGAGCTGGGAGCAGCAGGATGCAGCTGGGGACTCACGGGGCAGCAGCCCCAGGGCCAGAGGTCCAAAGAGCAGGAGCAGCAACAGGGCCAGGAGGCAGCTCACATGGCTCTCGCAGCACAGCACAGCGCCCCCCGGCGGCCGGGAGGAGGAATTACAGGCTTCCCAGGCAGAGCCCATCAAAGCTTCCCTCGCAGGGAAGCTAGTTAACAAGCGGTTCTAAAACCGCTTCTAAATTTAACAACGGGTTCGCGCTAACCCGTGCGAACCGGCTCCAGCTCACCCCTGCCAATCTGGGTCTCCCCTCCCTGGGGAACCCCCAACCCACTATCCCCACTTTGCCTCAGTTTTGGCTACTGCCCAGTCTCCATCTAGCCCCCCTGCCCTGGGGCAGACTGCAGTATCAGCCACTCATCATAGGCAAAGGGGTTTGGATCTGCTGCCTTTGCCTACCCCTGGGCTGCCCCCTGCAACCCCCAGTACCTCTTGGCCTTATGCTAGGCCGCAGCCTGGGGCTTTCCAGGAAGGAGCTCCTCTGCCGCTCCCCAGCCCTGCTCCACTCAGGTATCCTGTGTTTCTCGCTCCCTGCAGCCAGGCCCTTCTCCCTCTACAGGCAGAGGGAGATTGCCTGGGCCTCTGGCTCACAGCCTTTTATAGGGGCCAGCTGGGCCTGATTCGGGCATGGCCCCAGCTGAGCCTACTTTCTCCCAATCAGCCCAGGCTTCTGGCCCCAGCCACAGCCCTCTCCTGGGCTGTTTCAAGCCCCACAGGGCAGGAGCTACAAGTAGGTTGAAAAATTGCCCGTTGTTTTTGCAGGAAATTTTGAAAAAGTTTAGTTGCTTTTATCAAAATTTCTCCTGAACATTTTTTGGCTTTTGAAAAAACAACATTCAGTAAATTTCTTTTTTGTTAAGGTTTTCCAGTAAACTGGAGAGGGAGGAATAGAGAAGGGGAAGGACATTTTTTCCCCACCAAGAGTCCATTTTCTATAGAGCCAGGGCTCGGGTCTCAGAAGGCTTAGGTTTCATTTGGATTAATTTTAGATGTTGTGTATTTGGTTGTCATGGTTTTTGCTGCTATGGCAACTGAGTTAGAGTATTATGGTCTGTAAATAAAATGGAGGTTTTGGTTAGCTGCCTGCTCTCTGGCCTCAAGTGATTACTTCCTACTCCGGCTGCCCCAAGGATATAACACTGGCGACGAGGATGGGATCCTGGTGCTGCTCCAGTAACAGAAGGAAGTAGAAATCAAGGTAAAGACCAAACAAAGAAAAAAAGCTGCTTCTTTGCACTGACTGTGAAAGTGAAACTAAAAATCATGGCTACTCTGACCAGGCCCCTGGAGCCTTTTGATGAGAATATAGAGCAGTGGCATGTGTATACTGAGCGTTTTGAGCTTTTTTTTATTGCAAATGACATTACAGAAGCGAAGAAGGTGCCAATATTCTTAAGTGTTGTAGGGGCTAAAACCTACTCTCTGCTACACAGCTTACTGCACCCTGTTAAGCCAGCAACTAAATCTTACAGTGACATTGTGGAAATCCTGGGGTCCCATTTTTCCCCAAAACCACTGGTAATTGCTGAAAGATATAGGTTCCACAAAAGAGACCAAAAGGAAGATGAAACAGTTGTACAATTTGTAGCCATTCTAAAAAAGCTAGCAGAACACTGTGAATTTAAAGAAATGCTAAATGATGCCCTGCGTGACAGGTTAGTGTGTGGCCTGTACAGTGAAGCTATACGGAAGCGCCTACTGACAGAGGCTCAGCTTACCTTACAGAAGGCTGTTGATATTGCTGTCTCCATGGAACTGGCTACAAGGGAGGCACAATACATCGGTGCACCCCCTAGGGTGCAAAAAGTGTCACAAGAACCGACCCACAAAACTGTGCAGAGTCAAGAATGTTACCGCTGTGGTAAGCTGGGTCACCAGGCATCAGAATGCTGGTGTAAGGACCTGGTGTGTCGACACTGTGGCAAAAAGGGACACATTGAGTGTGCCTGTACACAAAAGAAAAAGAGGCCTGTGGTCTGGCCGACAAAAAGAGGAACCTTGCATACTCTAGAGCAGACCCAGGATGATCAAGGAGACACCTCATCACAAGAGGAAGTGCCACTGCATGTTTTGTCTTTGGCAGCGGGCTCACATGAATACTGGGTAACCCCCTTATTGGAGGGCAAACCTATACGCATGGAACTGGACACCGGTGCAGCTGTCTCGCTGGTCTCTGAGACTGTGTATAAAGAAAAGCTACAGCATCTTCCGCTTAAGGCAACAAAAACTGTTCTGAAGACGTATACGGGAGAAGCTGTGCCCATGGTGGGCACTATTGATGTTAAGGTGGAGCTCAATGGACAGGCCGCTAGATTGCCACTGTTTGTGGTGAGAGGTAACTACCCAGCCTTAATGGGTAGGTCTTGGCTTGGGAAGATTCAGCTGAACTGGGCAGAAGTGCACCGGATGACTAAAGAAGAAACCAGTCTAACCCCTATACTAAGGAAACATGCTGCTGTTTTTGGAGATGATTTGGGAAGTATGAAGGGAATCACTGTGACATTGAACATTAAACCTGGCAGTCCACCAAAATATCTGAAAGCCCGAACTGTGCCATATGCCATCAGGCCAAAGGTTGAAGCAGACCTGGAGCGCCTGGTCACCAATGGAGTCCTAATACCAGTTACCCATAGCTCATGGGCCACTCCTATCGTTCCAATAGTGAAGAAAGATGGCTCTCTCCGGATTTGCGGGGATTTTAAAGTCACTGTCAACCCAGTGTTGTGTGCAGAGCAATACCCGCTTCCCCGCATCGACGACCTCTTCGCAGGCCTGGCTGGGGGACAAAAGTTCAGTAAGATTGATCTGAGACAAGCATATTTACAGATGCACGTCGATGAAAAGTCCCAAGAGCTGTTGACTATTGTGACTCATAAGGGGCTTTATCGATACTGTCGCCTACCCTTCGGAATAACATCGGCTCCCGCCCTGTTCCAGAGAGCTATGGACCAGATCTTGTGTGGCTTGTCAGGAATTCAGTGCTATCTGGATGACATCCTGGTCACTGGAAGAAATGAAGAGGATCACTTAAAGAATTTAGAGGCTACCCTACAAAGATTGGAAGAGTATGGCCTACGAGTTCGCAAAGACAAGTGTGAATTCTTCAAGCCCTCTGTTGAATATTTGGGACACATCATCGATTCTGCAGGTCTTCATAAGGCCCCTGCAAAAGTTAAAGCTATTGTGTAGGCTCCCCCACCACGAAATGTAAGCCAGCTGCGCTCGTTTCTAGGACTACTGAACTATTATGGAAAGTTCATCTCACAGTTAGCCACACTGCTAAAACCACTTCACGAGCTCCTTGGGCAGAACAAGGCCTGGAAGTGGACTGAAGCCTGTGATGTTGCATTTAACAAAGCTAAGGATGCATTGTTAAATTCTGAAGTTCTAACGCACTTTGATCCATCCTTACCCCTGCAATTGGCCTGCGATGCCTCCCCTTATGGAGTGGGAGCAGTCGTGTCACACATTATGCCTTCGGGAGAAGAGAGACCTATTGCTTTTGCTTCACGCACTCTAAGCAAAGCAGAAACTAACTACGCCCAAATCGAACGTGAGGCATTAGGAATTGTTTTTGGAATTCGGAAGTTTCATCAGTACCTCTTTGGGCGAAAGTTTACTCTTCTTACAGACCATCGACCTCTGACGTCAATTTTTGGACCCTACACAGGCATTCCCCCATTAGCTGCTAGTCGTATGCAACGTTGGGCATTGTTACTTTCAGCACACACATATGAAATCAAATATCGGAAATCCACTCTGCACGGCAATGCTGATGGCCTCTCGAGGTTGCCTTTGCCGGTCAAACATCAAGATAGTGCCCAAAAGGAAATCTTTTACTTTGAACAGGTAGAGAATACACCCATCACTGCTACTCAGATAAAGAAGGCAACTCGCGTTGACCCAGTATTGTCCCAAGTTATGGACCTGGTGATGCATGGAAAATCTCGACAAACCTCTCCGGTCTCATCCGACCTTGTTCCCTACATGTCCAAACGGATGGAGTTATCGGTCCAATCTGGTTGTTTGTTGTGGGGGAGACGTGTCATTATTCCACCACCGCTGAGATCACAGATGTTAGAACAGCTACATTCCGGTCACTGTGGAATAGTGCGCATGAAGGAAATTGCACGAAGCTATTTTTGGTGGCCTGGATTGGACAGCGCTATTGAAGAGAAGGCAAAAGCTTGTATGTCATGTCAGGGTGTGAGGAATGCACCCCAGTGGGCACCCCTACACCCATGGGACTGGCCTGAAAACCCGTGGCAACGTATTCACGTTGACTTTGCTGGCCCCCTTGAAGGAAGCATGTTCTTGGTGGCAATAGATGCCCATTCTAAATGGCCAGAAGTCTCTATAATGCAGTCCACTTCTGCAGAGAGTACTATCCAAAAACTACGAGGACTCTTTAGTCGTTTTGGTCTGCCAGAACAACTTGTGAGCGACAACGGACCGCAGTTCGTTTCTCAGGAGTTTCAAAATTTTATGAAGGCAAATGGGATACACCACATCACGTCAGCACCATATCATCCGTCCACCAATGGATTAGCTGAAAGATTTGTGCAGACAATGAAAAACGCTTTGAAATCAGCAAGGGGACAACACTCCATTCAAAAGCGTCTGGATATCTTCTTACTTTCCTACAGAAACACCCCTCATGCTACGACCCAGGCATCCCCAGCCTTTCTAATGTTGGGACGACAGCTGCGCACTTGCTTTGATTTGCTGAAACCTTCTGAACCCCGACAAACTGTGCAACATCAGCAGCAATATCAAGTCATCAGACGGGCACCCAGAGCAAAAGACCGAACCTTTAGCCCGGGACAGCCAGTTTTGGCTCGGAATTATACTTCCAGAGCTAAATGGGTCGCGGCCACAGTCATCACTCAAACAGGACCTGTTTCCTACACAGTCCGGACTGCAGAGAATGTTACCTGGCGGCGACATGTAGATCAGCTGTTGCCAGGTCATGCCAGTCCTCAGGACCCATCTGCAGTTGAGGGGTCTGACTTCACCTCTTCTGGTGAGGCACCGAATCACGAGTCACCTGTTCCTGACTGTTCTCCTCCATTACTGCCGGCGGCTGAGATACCCCTTTGCCCAGCACGAGCTGATACCACCTCCTCACCCGTTCGTGCTGCGGACCCTGAGCCCCTAGTGCTTTCGGGTGCAATAACACCAGAAGTTCGCCGTAATCCACCTAGAGACAGAAGGCCTCCTCATCGGCTGGATCTCTAGCTAGGGCGAACCCACGGTTATGGGGCAAAATAATCCCCAGGGTTTAGCCGGGAATGGAGGCAGTCTACCCTCCTTCTCTAGTCTAGTGTGTGTTTTTTTTTTATTTAGGGGATGTTCTTATTAGGGGGGGGGAGGAATATGTTGTGTATTTGGTTGTCATGGTTTTTGCTGCTATGGCAACTGAGTTACAGTATTATGGTCTGTAAATAAAATGGAGGTTTTGGTTAGCTGCCTGCTCTCTGGCCTCAAGTGATTACTTCCTACTCCGGCTGCCCCAAGGATATAACATTAGACATGTCCTTTCCCCCTTCCTTTTTTGAGCATCCACAGCCCTTTGGCAGCCCTGGAAGCCCATAGCTTATTTGGAGATGTTTCCCTGAGAAAACTTTTGGTGACTAGGAGTCTGTGTTGCCACCTTTTTTGATCTGTCCTTCTCTCGCAGACACCAACCCGGTCAGCACTGCCAATGACCCTGTGGAAGGAAGAGGCATCTTCTGTTGGTGAGTAGAAAACTCCTGGACAGTATTCCTGGCTCTCCCTCTGAATCACTGGGTATCCTTGAGCAAGTCACATCACCTCTCTGTGCCTCGGTTTCCTCTCTGTAAAATGGGGAGAACCATACCGACCTCTCAGAGGTATTTCAGGGATTAGCTAATTAACACTGCTGAAGTGTTAATTAGAGGAATGCAAAGAATGACTGAACCCTCTGTGCTGAGCTCAGTACAGTTTAGTCCCTGCCTGCTGGAGTGGGTATTTAAAGTTAATTAACATCAGGGATTGGTGCGGGTGGGGGGGAGCATATCCTGGGCTGGTGTCAATCAGCATAGCTTTGATGACTCCATTGACTTCAGTGGCGCTATGCTGATTGACACCAGCTGAGGATTTGGCCTGGGATTTATTAGCTGTCACGGTTTTGCTCTGAAGAAAGATCAAGCGCTTTCTCTCAGGAGAGTTGGTGGGTCTGTGACTTTGGGTCTGTCATATTCCTTGTGGGGATCACATGGCTTTGTGAATAGGTGGGTTCATTAGCACGGGCCGCTGCCTGTTAGGATCTACAGAACACACGTACTGTGCACTTCCAATTCCTCCTGGAGATCTGACAGCCGGTGACAACCGAGTCTCTTGTTCTACCCCTTTTAGGCAGCCAGTCACCTGAACTGCTCTATCTGCTGCTGCAGCAGCGCGTTGCCATCTCCTTCTTAGGGACGTATCCTGAAAGGGGCTGAGCACCTGCTGCTCTTACCAGTGGTGCTGGAGCAATTTTTATAGTGGGGGCACTGAAGGCAGAAACCATGTATTTGGGGGTGCAGCAGCACCCCTAGTTCCAGCTCCAATGGCTTCTATGGAATTCAACTGCCTGTGTCTCAGGGGCCCAGCCACAATCAGAATTTGGCCCTGTGTGAATAGCTGGAATCGCATATCCTTTCCCACTCTCTGCCCTGCTGCTAATTGTAGGGTGCTTTTCATTTCCATGCTGCTTGACATAACCTGCCAATCACTCTTTCATTCCCCTCCGTCTGATGGCTTTTGTTTTAGAAGCAGGAAATCGGCTGCAGTGTATTCACATCAGCCCCGCTCGCTGTACTGCAGAATGTCCATCATATGCATCATGTCTGATGTGTCACTGCATATTTCTGACATTGACTGGATACTTGGACCTTGCTAGGGAGTGATGAATGGTAATTGGGTCTCACCCACAGCACTGAATGGGCTGTGTTATCTGCTGAGAGAATTATGCATGCAGTGGGGAACTTATTAGACATCTGAGGAAAATGTTTGGTTTCAATTTCTGTCAAACGGAGACAAATATATTATACATTTATTTACACTGACAGAGGGTTTGGGGGGGTGGGTCACTCATTGTCACTATTATAGAGCCAAAGACTTAGCTGGTGTAAATTGGTGGAGCTAATGAGTTAGGTGCCTAACTCCCCTTTAAGGTCCATGGGAGTTAGGCACCTAAATACTTCTGAAAATATGGGCTTAGGTGCTTAACCTGCTTAGGTTCTTCTGTAAATCCCAGTAGATGCCAATTTGCATCTTAATATCTTCATAAATCTGGCCCCTAGTGTCTCAACCTAACTTCCTTTTCCTCCAGCATGGCCTAGTTGGACTCAGATTCAGGAGTCCTGGCTTCTAGTCCTGGCTTGAAAAAGTCACTTTACTTTGCTATGCCTCAGTTTTCCCCATCTGTAAAATGGGGATGATGCTACAGACCTCTTTTTTTTAAGGGCTTTCAGATCTCTTGATGAACAGCGATGGTGTGAGCTGGGTATTATTAATGGTAGGAGTGCTCACAGTCAGTCAAATGAGATCTCATGTGGAAATTGTGGGAGGCACGCCTGTCCCCACCCTTGTAGCATGCCTTTCTATTTTTATGCCTTTTCTTTGATTTACTCTGATATTTCCTACTCCATAAATATGTGAGGCCAGAGTCCCAGCCATTGACTTCAGCGCCAAGTCACATCAGCTGAGAATCTGACCTATGAGTCCTAAATACGTCTCTATTGTCTTTGCAATTCAGATAAAGAGGAGCTTCCCAAGGGACAACCAAGAGGGGCATGGCATGTGATTGGTGGCTGCTGGCAGCACGTTGGTATCTTTAACATGTACACTTGCATCTTAATGTGGGTTTGGAGTCCAGTTATAGTTTGGCACTGCTGGTCAATCAGTTTTGTGTTTTTTTCGACATGTGTTCATGTGTCCAAAGACAAGGGTGATTGGTTTTTAAAATGGGCCCATCAGTAAAACATGGAGATGCAGCCACCAGGGTGTGAGGCTTTGCCCCCAAATTCCTTGAACTGGCAGGTCAAAAATGGGATCAAACTTCAAAATGCTATTTGGAACTTAATAAGTAATAACAAAACCCAGAGGTCCCGACCTAGATCAAGGCCCCATTGTGCTAGAAGCTGTACATACAGAGCAAGAGATATCCTGCTACAAAGAGCTTACAACTTAAACAGACAAGACAGTTGTCATAAACAGATAGTTAAGGGTTAATGTCTCTTTTACCTGTAAAGGGTTAAGAAGCTCAGTAAACCTGTCCCTGACACCATCCAGAAATTTGCGTTTGGCACCTAGGCTCCCTGTCCAGAGGACCAATAAGGGGACAAGATACTTTCAAATCTTGGTGGAGGGAAGTCTTTTGTTTGTGCTCTTTGTTTTGGGGGTTGTTCGCTCTTGGGACTAAGAGGGACCAGACATCAATCCAGGCTCTCCAAATCTTTCTGAATCAGTCTCTCATGTTTCAAACTTGTAAGTAATAGCCAGGCAAGGTGTGTTAGTCTTATTTTTGTTTTCTCAACTTGTAAATGTTCCTTTTTGCTGAGAGGATTTTACCTCTGTTTGCTGTAACTTTGAACCTAAGGCTAGAGGGGGTTCCTCTGGGCTATATAAATCTGATTACCCTGTAAAGTATTTTCCATCCTGATTTTACAGAGATAATTTTTACCTTTCTTTCTTTAATTAAAAGCTTTCTTTTTAAGAACCTGATTGATTTTTGACTTGTGTTAAGATCCAAGGGGATTGGATCTGGACTCACCAGGAATTGGTGGGGGAAGGGAGCGGGGATGGTTAAATTCTCCTTGTGTTAAAATCCAAGGGGTTGGATCGGTGTTCACCAGGAACTTGGTGAAAAAGCCTCTCAAGGCTGCCCAGGGAGGGGAAGGTTTTGGAGGGATAGAAAGTAATCCAAACACTAAAATTTCTGGATGGTGGCAGTGTTACCAAATCTAAGCTAGTAATTAAGCTTAAAAGTGTCCATGCAGGTCCCCACATTTGTACCCTAAAGTTCAAAGTGGGGGAGGAATCTTGCAGTCAAAGCCAATATTATCATCCCCATTTTACAGGTGGGAAACTGAGACGCGTGCAAGTCCTTTCTGTTGTGTGTCTCAGGCAGGTTTTAGAATACACAAGTGACAAATGTCAGTTACTACATCCACTACCTATAGCTCTGCTGCTTGCAGCGTTTCATCCTCAGCTGTCTCTCCTTCCAACTCATCATTCCACCTTCCTGGTGAGGCAGCATCTGATGCCTTTATCGTGTTCACATTGTCTGATGCTGCTTGTTCCAGATCTTCTGGTTGAATGTCATCAAGAGGAGCATATACACTTGACAGCACATCTGCAGTTACTAGGAGATGTTCTGGCTGGAACTCCAGGGTCCTATCAGACTTCTGTGCTTTCAGAAATAATTGCCGAATCCTGGGTGTTTACTGAATTCTTTCCAATCAGTGGAGTCCATGGTAAATTTCAGCTTTGAAACTATGACCATAGAGAAAAGCGTGGAGCTTTGTCCAGCCTCACATATTTGATTTGATTTGCACATGCTGTTTCTCTGCTGCTGTCATAGCTCTCACAGCATACCTTACGGCACACATTCAGCTCCAGTGTCTCTGTAGCAGTTAATACAGCTCCCAGCTTACCTTTTGAACCATCTGTGGAGAGGATAACCTTTCAGCGAGTCAAACATTGCTGCAGTCATGTCAGTGCATGCTTCAAATCCTTGAGCTGGCATCCATGCCCATTCAGCATCTTTCTGAAGGAGTTTTCTTAGGTGAGTTGTTTGAGTGGCATAGTTGGGTATCAACTAAGGGCGAACTTCACAGAAGGGTTTAGATGCCACCACCTCCTCCTCTCCCTTCTTGCGTCTTGCATAGCACGGCATAGGTGCCTAATCTCGAGAGGGGGTTGCAGCTGAGAATCCCAAGCAGAGGGAGGTGCCTATCTCTGCAAGGGGCGGTGTCATGGGATCTCACCCCCACTTTGAGCTTGTGGGTTCAAAGATGGGGACCCGCATGTATTCTGCCACCACCCTAACCCTTAGGGTGGGGTTCCTTCTCGCTGCCACCACTCAATCAAGAAATGTGGATTGAGACACAGTCCTTCCCCCAAATCCTAGGGGATTCCAAGAGCCCCAAATCCATGGAGTTCTCACACCCAGGAGAAACAAACCATTCCCCCTGCTTCCTCCCCCCCCTTCCTTTTCCTAGGAGAGATACCGGGATCCAACTACAGAGGGATACCTCCCCCTCCCCTTTCCCTGAGAATCCACCCAAGGAAAGACCAACAAGTCCTTAATAGAAAAGAATTTATTAAGAGAACAAAAAGAAAGTACAGAATCTCTATGAGCCCAAGCTGGACACTCATAGGGTATAACCTTATCAATCTCTGGAGAGAATCCCCTCTCCCACTTTTCTCAGTAAAAGCAATATCAGCAAACAGGAATAAAGCATTTCCTTTAGCAAACACACAATTGCAAATATAGAAATCAAATCATAAGACTAATTCGCCTTTCTAATTAATACTCACTATTAATTAGTAGAAACTACTCCAGGAGAACTTGGAGACATGACTGTCCTCTGTTAGATCCAAAAACAGTTCTCACACAGACAAAGGCTTCCCTCCACAGAGATTTGAAAAAATCTTATCTCTGATTGGTCCTCTGGTCAGGTGGTCACCAGGTACTACATGTTAACCCTTTACAGGTAAAACAGACCTTAACCCTTAACTATCTGCTTATGACATGCCCCCCAAATCGCCAACAGTGGGAACTACTGGTGGTGATTTCCTCCTAGAACTGTAAAATAAACAGATAAACAAAACACATGCACTATTACATATACTACTAAGTATGTAAACAACAAGATATTTGACATTGAACAACACTTTTTATGCATTTGCCCGGACATACTTGGCGACGTCCTTGCCCATCCTCCCAGTGGAAGGACTTTTCCAACCTGTCTTTGGTTTGTTGACCCCAGAATGCCCACTGGGATGTCAGGGCCCAAGCTTAAGAGCTTGTCCCAGTACTTAGTTGGAACTACCAACTGTCTTTGAGGATGCTGGCCTTCCTGGTGTTCACCAGAAAGAATGTCCTTATATAAAAGTCCTTGTTTTACAACAAACTGGAATTGGGTAGAAGAGCTGAGAGGCGGTGGGTTGCTGCGTGCCGCCGCCCAAGCTTTGTTAAGGCTGTCATCGGCTTCCTGCTCTGTCTGGAACTGTTCCCTTGAGGCGGGAGACACCAGTTCCTCTGGGAGCGATGTAGGTGATGAGGTTGTTTGCATTGACTGTGGACCACTCTCCGCTGGTGCACAAGGTGATATTTCAGGCTTTGGCTGAGCCTCTTGGGTAGAGTTGTCTGCTGCTTCTGCCAGTTTAGGCCCGTTGGCGCCCCCTGGCGGTGGAGTTGCAAGCGCTGGCGTCAGTGCTGGCGCTGGTTCTGCCGCTGGTTGCTTTTCCAGGTCCGGTCCTGGGACTGGATGTACTATGGCTGCTGTAGTTGTTGGCATGAGATCCGGTTCCACCACCTCTGTCTGGGTCTCTGGTAACACAGACAGGGTCCTGGTGGATGGCTCAGGAACAGGGATGGGAGTGCCTGCTTGTTTGGCCTGGCCGCGGGTGACCACTCCCCCCCTCTTGGCCAGCTGCACATGGTTGGCCAAGTCTTCCCCCAGTAGCATGGGGATGGAATAATTGTAATAGACAGCAAAAGTCCTCTTTCCTGACCAGTCCTTGTACTGGTCTTCAGGGATGCTGTACCCATGGCAGGTCCTTTTAACCTTTTTGAAGAAGGCCTCAGTGTCCTCACCTGCCATGTAGGTGGGAAATTTCTTGGGATGGGGAACAGTGCCTTCTGGTGTTGGCCACACCCCTCTGCAGTCAGTGAATTTTATGTGTGGCTTGCTGGTGTTGCTCTTTGGTGCTGGCCACACCCCTCTGCAGTGAGTGAACTGGTTTCCCCAATTCCTAACCCTTTCTATTCACGAAGAGACTGAATAGAAAAAAAACCAAAACTTTGTATTTGCATTTGTGTAGCTGCTGTTTGCTGATATACTGAGAAGACCAAAAAAAACTGGTTTGTCCTGTTTCTAGCACTTGCTAAGTACCTCACAGTGGGGGTCCTTCTAACAGCCTGTTAGAAAAACTTACACCTCTTTCCTAGCTGTTTTCAAGCAGACAAAGAAAAAAGAAAAAAAAGAAGAAGCTGGTGCTACTTAGTACCTGCGAGAAAAGTCTAGTAAATCCTCTCAGGGATTTGTATTCCCTGGCTCCAGAGGATTTCAAAAGACACAGGGAAAAAAAATGTGGCTGGAGGGTTTCTGTCTTCCCCCCCCAAAACCTGTTTTCCCCACTGGATGGGAATGTACTTTGTCGAGCACTTCCCCCCACCTTAGGAATCCTGAGTGATACCTGTTATCACAAAGGAAGGACACACCTCTAGGGAAGAGTTTTTCCTCAGCATAGCCAGCAGAGAAAAAAAACCTCCTTCTAACCCTGAAAACTGCTTCAAAACTGCCTTTTCCTCAAGCTGCCTGTTCAAGCAACAAGAAAGAAAAACTGCTTCCAACAAAGCCTGCTGGAAAACTTAATTCCCTCCAGCCAACCTGGCTGAAACTGTAAACTCCCTCTTCTCTCAGGTTGCTTTCCTGCTCTAGAAGAAGAGAATAGCTCCCTTCAGCGTAGCCCAGCTGAAAAAAACTCCTTGTAACAATGGGTTCGAAACTCCGCTGCCACCATGTCATGGTCTACCCTCACTTGAGCAGCTGAGAATCCCAAGCAGAGGGAGGTGCCTATCTCTGCAAGGGGCGGGGTTTAGGACACATCCTTTGCCTTGGCATCTTTCATTGGTTCATTTAGGTGTGGCGCCACCTAGCATGCTGTTTTTTGTCGATCCTATTCTGAGGCGGCTCTCTCTCCGTGTTCACTGGACAGGGAGCCTAGGTGCCAAACGCAAGCTTTGTGAATCCCAGTGATTTTCCAGGCACTGAAAAATGAGGTGTGCCAGCTCTCAGCATCACCATGCCTAAATTTCTTTGTGAATCGAGCCCTAAGTGAGATAATTCAACATGCCCTGCAACTGGAATACCCCTTTTTCTCTTTAGGTCTCTGCATGTTCAGAATCACCTGGATCTCAGAATCACCAGACACCATTCTCTGTCTGGTCAATTTTGCACTGATGCAGGGGATTTTAGTAGTTTGAAATTGACACTTTGGCTTTGTGCAGTTTCACATGTCAGCTTGCAATCTCCAGTAGTCTGTGCAATGGTTTCTGATGAATGGTAGTGGTGCTGTCCCCAACTGGTATGTCACTGCTGTACACTTTCACACCTGCCAGACCTTCTGGCATGTGGAATGCTGTATATTGAAATGTTTCTGGTGTTGAACGTATTCCAAAAGGCAATCTGATGAAGCAGTATCTGCCAAAATAGTGTATTAAAAGTGCAAATCTCAAGTCTTTCTGTGTTCTGGGAATCTACCGAAACCTGGCTGATGCATCTACTTTGCTGGAGAATGGATCTCCTGTCATCTCAGCACACATCTCCACTGTTGTGTGCAAGTGGAAACATTCCTTCTTATGTTCTGATTCAGCTCTTGGGGTCAATGCCATTACAGCCCTGGCTGAATTCCCCCTAGTGACTGTTATAACTGGACCCAACATCTGGCTTCCATGTGCTTCCAAGTCCACTGGGTCTGAAAAAGGAATTCAGTCCTTGCAAGGGAACTTCTTAAACACACCCATTACTTTTAGGAAGCACAAATGATTTACAGATCTATGACAACATAACAAAAAGCTGCATGCAATACACTCCTGCAAACGTGTCACCTGTGAGTCTTTCAGTGTTTGGTTAGTCTCTCCAGCCCTCTGTGCCTCCTTCTCAGTCTTCACTTCCTGGTGACGGTGTGTCCCTTTACCAGAGAGCATTTCTCTTTTTAAAAGCAGTCTGTAACACCTTTTCTCCTTCACTGCCTCCACTGGGTTTTTCCATTCTCCAACCCCCTCCTCATGGACTACTGTGTATTGAGGGTTGTTTAAGAATCATTAGCAAGTCAATAGTCTTTGTCCTATAGTCCCTGTTGTCCCACCAGAGAATGGCTATTCAGTTGTTGATGGTCTCTGGAGGTCTCTATCATTCAGGATCCAGGCATCCCAAATCCAAGAGGGATTATGCAGCATACACTGAAAGACATAATCTAGGTGACACACAAAATAGAATCTGAAATACAACACAGTTTTCACAAAATCAGAGTGGGGACACAGACGTACCCCCAAACTGTTGCCAGTGCTAAGTGTGGGTCTATCTCCTACACCCTTCTTCTGCAATTACCCAGGAGTGCATCCAGCCTGTCGGCTCCTCTGTTCTGTGCATCATGCCATCTGCCATCTTGCTTTACAGTGCTTCCTTTAGTCCCTTGTTAAGGCTGTGGGACATTGCAGGTAGGATGTGTAACAGGCTCTGTGACTCACCATAACTGTGTCTTGTATTTTGTCAAGAGGCTGACCTTTCCCATGGACACCTCCTCCTCATCCGATGTACCCTGTCCATTCACATCTGGCTCAGGTTACTTACTAGAATTTTTATTCTGTCTTTTTATGAGGTAGAAGCTCTTGAATAGGCCCAGGCTCTTTGTCTGGGAAGTACAGCCCTTAAAAGCATGATCCTAAATCCACACACTTCATATGTGTATTGCCCAAGACTGATTGCTTTGCTTCTCATGCTACCACATGCTCAGTTGCCCTTTTGCCTTTGAACCTTTAACACTCCTGGAATTTGTCCTTTAGACTTTTTGACTCTTGCCCTCTTTTCTTTGAAGCATTCTATTTCAGTTCCTGCTATTACATTCACTTGTGCCCCTGTGCCTATTTGTATGTCTCATGGAAGCTGTGATAGGGTGTGTACCCCCCCCTACAGGCCCTTAAGGGGTTAATGTGAATCTGAAGGGTCAGTTAGGGTGTCTGGCTGTACGTGGGGGGAGAGCCAGGCCTAACTGAACAAGAGCCACAGCTGGGCCAGAGTAGGCTGGATTATAAAGCCAGGAAGTTTGCAGCAGAACCAGGCTGCAGGGAGAAAATCTGCAGTCACTCTCTGGGAGCAGAGAGGAGGGGTGTAGAAAACCCAAGAGGGAGAATAAGCCCCATGATTCTAGCCCTGGAAGAAAGGTCACCTGATGAAATTAATAGGCAGCAGGTTTAAAACAAACACAGGGACGTACTTCTTCACACAACGGATAGTTGGCCTGTGGAACTCATTGCTAGGGGATGTTGTGAAAAAAGCCTCCAATAAGTTCCTGGAGGATAGGTCCATCAATGGTTATTAGCTAAGATGGCTAAGCCTTTGACTGCCAGAATCTGAGCATGGATGACGGGATGGATTACTCAAAATTGCTCAGTTCTCTTCATTCCCCCTGAAGCACCTGGCACTGGCCATTGTTGGAAGACAGGCTACTGGGCTGGACGGACCACTGCTCTGACCCAGTATGGCCATTCTTACATCAACCCACAGGAGTTGTGGGAAAAGAAAGCTTGAGAGGTCTAGGTAGGGAGAAGGCCAGGGAAACAGCAGCAAGTGGTAGGACTGTGCAGATCTTGGTCCCTGGGCAGGAATGGAGTGTAGAGGGCTGGCCCAGGCTCCCCTACCAGCTGCTGGGAAGTGACTCAGAAGCACTGGCGACTCCAGCCGGACAGCTGGTCTGGAGATACTTTGTTACCCTGGAAGGAGAGGACTAAATAAGGACTTGGCTGGCCGGCCAAGTCATGAACAGGGAGCACCGCAAGTTGTGACTAGAGAGAGGGGGTTACAGCTTGAGTAACTGACAGAAGAGGGCACCAGACCAGGTGAGAGCTGATCCCCAGAGCCACAAGGAGGTGCCGCTAGCGGTAAGTGAACCCCTCCACAGAAGCTGCTTGTGCATATATATATTTTAGTAGCTATTCTTCCAAGTTTGCAGGTTGTTTCTTTCTTGCCTCTATGAACAGCTTGTCCCCCTCACTTGAGGAATCTTCACCTTTTAGCATTAACCCAGTGATTTTCCTGCAAAGTGGTCGAGCTTATTACAGTTTTTACATATTTGCCTCAGTGCTGGGTACTTTCTACATTCCTGCTAGCTGCGATATGGCTCTAATCACTCCTGGCCTGACAGAATTCTTCTCTTTTGCCTCTTTATTTACCATAAACCTTTCCCTTACCTGCTTAACTATGGTGTTTACTATACAATTACGTACAACAAGCCTCTCTAGGGCCTTTATATGCATTTATTTGCTCAGCTTCTTGTGACGTGAATATTGCTCTTTCTGATTTCAAATTCATAAGTCTGAATAGCCTTGCATATGCTTCTTTGTTGTTGCACCTCTGACAACATCCCTTACTGTGGCATCTGGGGGGACTGAATGTGGTAACTCTGGGTTTAAAAGCCCGGCACTCTACTGCTTGAGCTAAAAGACCTAGTCTGGCAACTTGCCGCCATTAGCAGGCTCATAAATCTCTAACCACTAGACACATTTGGCCAATGTGTTGCCCTTTCTTTTATGAGAGAGTCTTAATAGTCCAAATTCCCAAGACTGGCTTTTCAGTTTTCTGCCTATGACAAACTCCGCTGTTGTTTCCCTTTCCTTCTGCATCCTATCCTTGAAAATAAATCTTTCATAAGTAACATTTTTATAAGGACAAAGTGATCCCCAAACCTGTAACTTTCACCCCCTTCCTCATCTTCAGCACAGAATGTGTCATGTATATATCCAGTGCTTCTCCACCTGCGACTGTCAAAAGCAGTGCAACTTTGTGCGCCTCTTCCAATTTACTGGCCCCCTATGGCTTTTGCACACAGTTCAAATGGCTGCTTGAACCTTTTCCAGGTTTCCTCGGGATTGCCCATGAATATTAGTGCTGGTGAAGGATTTACTTGTTTCTGTCACACAGGCTCCATAGCAGCCATTAGAACTATACCTTTCTCCTTGAGGTAGTGAGCATCCTTTTCATCAAACCTTTGCAATCTAGTTGCTCTTTTCCTGGATTTGCCAGCACTATTTTGGTGATGATGGAGGCAGGTTTAGGTTAACTTCATTACTTAAATAACGACAAAAAAATAACATATGCAATAAACATGGCTCTCATGCAACTGTTCTATTGCCTGGTTGTATTTTTGGTTTCCATCTCTGCAACTGATTCCTGTGGCTATGTAAGCAGGAGTCTGTGAGCATTCACGGAAAATGTGGCTCTGCAGAGTTTCCTGAAGTATGTCTGGCAACTTAAAATTTCTGGTGGTGATTAGTCCTTTAAACCATAGTCCGTACCCCGGTGTAATTTTGAGTTTCAGAGCATTTCAAGACAAATGTTATCCTATACATCCTGACTGCAGTGAGCACATATTGAATAGATCCTGCTACCAAGGCACTTTTCACAACAGTGCTTTTTGTTGTAGATGTCTAAGTGCCTTCAATGTAATTTTATAATTAGCCCCTTGCCATTAAGTCACCCAGAGTAAGAACTGCTTCACTTAAGCTGGTCAGCCCTACGAGGAGAGGGCAGCTGGTGACTGATTGAGAGAGAATGACTGAGGCTCCAACAGTATGACAGTTATCATGATATATGGAAACACAGTCCACTTTAAACAGGAGGAATTTATTAAAGAAAACAGATGCAAACTATAGATACAAACAAAGAAGCTTATGCACAGCTTCAGTTCCAGCTTTGTCTCCTTGGTTTACCCAGTACCACATCCTGTCTGGAACTCTAAAACAGCACAGAGACATCTTGTGGCTGAATAAGATACTTGTCATAATGACATATTGACTTGCAGTAAGTCTAAGTGACTTTAGGCATTAGAAGGGTCTCAGCCAGAGTTTGGACTTTCTAGGTGTAGCTTACCCATGAGCAGCCACAGGACAATTTATGAGCCAAATTCCAACTGGATCAAGGTGAAATATCACATAACATTATATTAACATGAGTTCAAACTTTCTAATCTTCTTGTAGCCCCTACTCTTGTGTTCTTGGTAAGTGTGAATGCTCCCCACACACAAAGTTTATGGGCTATAGTTGGCCCATAGACAATATATTGGCCACATGTGAGTTAGATTCTGTCCTTATGTCAGAGCTATATGAACGAGTCCCTTCCAGTTCCTGATAGAGCACTTAGAGGCACATATGACATTACTTACAAGCATGATACATTATCAAGACCCAATAGACAATATTGCCAACCTCAAGCATTAAAAAAAATCATGACTCAGCCCCTCAAAATCATGAGGTTAGCTTAAAAATACATTTGGCATTCTTTTCGTTTGCCTTCTGATTTCTGAGCCTTTGAGGTACTCTGGGGTCATGTTTTCCAGCTTTTGTGCACAACCATGAGGCCTTGAAATATACATTTTTTTCAAATGGAAGCTGAGATTCTTCCATATTCTTATGATTCCAGCAGCTGGGGCTTTATGGGAAAAAACAATATTGTGAGCCTTCCAATAAAGTCATAAATGTTGGCAATACTCAAGAAAATCAAATACACTCAAGCTTAAATTAACCACTTTCCATCCTCTCCTGCCTTAAATCTAGCCAAATGTAGAGTTTACTAGTAGTAGATATGCTTCTGCAGTGTGCTTTGTGGGTATTATATTGGCAGCACAAGGTTCCCATGTATTTGAAATGAAAGGGGGATGGAGCGTTGTGAGGAAGTGAATGATGTTCTAGTGCTCGCTAATGTAATGTGAGAGATGGCGAGGCACAGGACCTACCGCAAATGTTTAATGATTGCTAACATTCTGTTCACTTTGACTGCTGCTGCACATTAAGTGGATATTTTCAAAGAACTATCCACAATGGCTCAAAGACCTCTCTTTAGTGGTAACAGCTAATTTATACCCCATCATTTTATATGTATAGCTAGGATTATGTTTTCCAATGTGAATTACTTTGGATTTATCTACATTGAATTTAATCTGCCATTTTGTTGCCCAGTCACCCAGTTTTGTGAGATCCCTTTGTAATTCTTCACAGTCTGCTTTGGACTTAAGTATCTTGAGTAGTTTTGTGTCATTTGCAAATTTTGCCACCTCACTGTTTACCCCCTTTTCCAGATCATTGATGAATATGTTGAATAGCACTGGTCCCCATACAGATCCCTGGAGGACACCACTATTTACCTCTCACCATTCTGAAAACTGACCATTTATTCCTATCCTTTGTTTCCTATCTTTTAACTAGTTACCAATCCATGAGAGAACCTTCCCTCTTATCCCATGGCAGCTTACTTTGCTTAAGACCTTTGGTGAGAGACCTTGTCAAAGGCTTTCTGAAAAATCTAAGTACACTATATCCACCGGATCTCCCTTGTCCACATGCTTGTTGAGCCCCCTCCAAGAATGCTAGTAGAATTCTTCAAAGAGGTTTGTGATTCATGCAGCCATCAGGACCTCTCAGCATAACTTGCCTAAATACTTTGGAGTATCTGGGCCTAAGCGACTTGTCCAAGGTCACACAGGAAGCCTGTGTTGCAGCAGGGTATGGAACCCAAGTCCTAGCTGGGTACCCTAAGCATAGGACCATCATTCCTCTCAAGATGGCTCTGAAGTGCCAGGGGACACATTTGTCTAACAGACAGGATTTTGGCTAGCCCTCTGTTAGATGATCCACAGTAAAGAGGGAAACTGATGGCATATTTTTCACTACTGGGAATGCCCTAGTCTGCAAGTAGCTAGCAGAGCGGATACACAGGAGAGGACACATTGTTACTCTTCTTGGCCATTATTGCTTTACAAATGGCTATTCCAAGCTCAGTTCCAAAATGGTGTCATGGCTTTGACTGCTGTCATCAATTGCCATCAACACTGCATTTAGCTGACATAATTACTTATTGTTACAATCAGTGCCCATTAGGTTAAAGCTAAATTACAGTCTCAGTCCTTGGGAACTGCCTATTATATCCATATGAATACGCAAAGTTCATCACTCATGATTAACGTTGCTACAGTGAATACAAAAGGAATTAGTGAGGACCTGTCACTTATTGTAAAGTGCTGCCAGATTATAGTATCAGAGATGATGTGTCAACTGTTAAAATTTAATAATCCGTGCTGGAGTGCTGTATCACTGATTACAACACTGATCGAAGGAGAAATCCCATTGGCTTTTTTGAAGTCAGAGCTGTGTGATTATGAGACCAATAACCTACATGGGTCAGGAGTCATTGACCAAAACATTAGAGACACAATTTGGAAGCCGAACAATTTGTCACAATCACACCCTGGGGCTGGGGGGGGGGAGCAGCACTTGGGTTAGTGCCTTATAAATATACGGCTTTGCTTCTGGCTTTGTTATGTGCATCATTCCACGCGTACCTGTAACAGGGCACTGGGGCTTTGGGTGCATGCCTGTCCCTGTGTGCCTGTTATGGCCCATGGCCTCTTTAAAACCGAGAGCCATAGTTGCAGGTCACATGGTAGTTCCTAGTCATGTTTCCTACAGTAAATCACTGTAACGGGACTCACTCTGGCACCTCCTGCCGGCTGTCATGGGAATTAGCTCTGCAAGTTAATGTGCCCTCTTTGGATGGTGCCTCGCTGCCATCACTCCTGCTCTAGGAACCACGTCTCTTCAAGGACTATGACATCCTCTTCAGCAACACAGCCTTCTGGCTGTGCTGCAATTCTGGGGGACCTGCAGTCTGCTGTTCAGTCACTTCCCTTAGTGGCAACTGCAGCGAGCTGTCTGGCCACTTCTTCATGGCCCCAGCATCTTCTTTGCCATTGCCTCAGCCTGCAAACCCCAGTGGCCAGCCAGGAGCTGTCTCTCGCTCCCCCGGTCCCTTCTAGCAGCACAGCTCTGTCCCGGGTGCTTGCAGTTGTCTCAGCCCTCCAGAGACACAGTCCTTCCTCCCTGGGCTCCCAGCGGAGAACTGCCTTCCTCTGCCCTGCAGCTCCCTTTTTAAATGGGCCTGCTTGGCTCTGACTGGCTGTTCCCTTCAGCCCTTCTCTGATTGGCTGCCTCTTGCGCAGCCTCTCTAGGGCTCTATTAACCCCTTAGAGCCCTGTGTGAGGCAGGCACCCCATCACAATCACATATAAGGCTTCCTGCTTCCTGTGGTGGTGGTGGGGAGATAGGAGAGATTGAGGGTTGGGGAAGGACCCAAGGGTCCAGGGTGGAGTGGGTGTTGTCCCCTGTAGCTAGGAAGGGCTACCACAGAGAAAGGTTGAGGTCACCCTCTTCCAAAGTGGTTTGCTATTTTGAGCCAATATATCTTGTGTTGATTGATAATCCTCCCTGAGGAAGGATTGATTGAGTGTGTGGCTTTATTGGCCTGCCTGGCTGGTGAATCTGCACGGTAGCCTTTAAGCTTAGCCCTGGGTGTGGTATGGCAGGTACCTGACCCCCTAGCAGGAGCTCCAGGAAGCCCCTGAATCTCAGATAGATCCCACTGAGGCAAGGGAAGAGTATGCCAGATCAGCCCCCTAATGCACAGTATTCTTCTCCGTCTCATCCAGCAAGCTCTGTGTCCAGCTCAAGGTCCAGCTAGGTCCTGCATGACCATGCAGGAGGGTGCATAGTACCAGGGCACAGTCTATCCGTAAGAATTGTAAGAATAAAGGAAAGGACTCTAACTGATGTTGGTATGGAACCCTGACGCCTGGGTAGGAAAAAACATTAAATCCTACTGTGAGATACTGTGTGGTTAATAAGGCTGGGACTTTTCAGCATGGAAAAGAGATGACTACGGGGGGATATGACTGAGGTCTATAAAATCATGACTGGTGTGGAGAAAGTAAATAAGGAAGTGTTATTTACTCCTTCTCATAACACCCGAACCAGGGATCAGCAAATGAAATTAATAGGCAGCAGGTTTAAAACAAACAAAAGGAAGTATTTCTTCACCCAACGCACAGTCAGTCTGTGGAACTATAATAATAATAATAATAGGAGATATACCAATCTCCTAGAACTGGAAGGGACCTTGAAAGATCATCGAGTCCAGCCCCCTGCCTTCACTAGCAGGACCAATTTTTGCCCCAGATCCCTAAGTGGCCCCCTCAAGGATTGAACTCACAACCCTGGGTGAAGTCCAAGACTATAACAGAGTTCAAAAAAGAACTAGATAAGTTCATGGAGGATAGGTACATCAATGGCTATTAGCCAGGATGGGAAGGGATGGTGTCCCTAGCCTCTCTTTGCCGGAAGCTGGGAATGGGTGACCTGGGATAGATCACCTGATGATTACCTGTTCTGTTCATTCCCTCTGGGGCACCTGGCATTGGCCACTGTCAGAAGACAGGATATTGGGCTAGATGGACCTTTGTTCTGACCCAGTATGGCTGTTCTTATGTGGCTTTGGGGGATCTAGCAGGAGAAATAATACCTAGAGACTCCAGCTCAGATCAGGACCCCATTGTGCTGGATGCTGTGCAGACGCATATTGGAAGATCTGTCTTGAAGAACTTACAATAGCGTCTGATTCTCATTTGCATTAAGGCCATTTTGCAGTGTAAAAGCCCTTTGTGTAAATGAGAAGCAGGCCCTAAGCAGCCAAGGAAGACAAAGGATGGGGAGGGAGACAGAAGCACAAGAGCACACGATAGATCAGAATTGGGAATAGAACTGCCTCTCCCACCCCTTGCTGCTTCTGCAGCAGGAAGACAATAGCTGCCATACTGGCTCAGCTATTTCAGTCCCATGTCTCCAATGCTGCTTCAGAGGAAGCCCTGAAGTGGGCAATGCTGATATAACCTTCCCATTGGAGGGATTGCTTTCTATCCCCAGGCAGACAGACCTTTTCCAAAGTGGCCGCTGACTGGGGATGCTTTCATTTTTGGCATGTCAACTCGAGACACCATGAGCCTGAGTTACAGGAAGTGCTGAGCATGAATAGCTCCATGTTTTTAAAAATATTTGGCCTCAGTGGCTGGCATGTGCCATGAAGCATGAGTATTATATGCTTTGTAAACATTTCCTCCTATCTAATGTGACTGAGGGCTTGCGCCGCTGTCATGCTTCAGTGTAGACATTACCCACACCAATAGGATGGGTTCTCCCTTCGCTGTTGGTAATCCACCTCCCCAAGAGGTGGTAGCTAGGTCGACAGAAGAATTCTTCTGTCAATCTAGCACTGTCTACACCGGGGGCTAGGTTGGCTTAACTACATTGCTATGGATTTTTCACACCCCTGAGTGACATCATTGGGTCGACCTAATTTTTTTAGCATAGACCCGGCCTGTGGATGTTCACATTAGCCATAGAAATCTCAGATCATTTTTTGGACCCACTAAATTCTTAGTCTCATTGTTACCTTGTGACAATGGGTAGATTACTTGCTGTGTAAAAATGTATGGCTTTCTATCAGCTTTACATCAGTTGCCTATAAATGTCATTTGCTTTCCCCTTGCCCTTGGGTACTAAGGAGAGAGTGAATAGGAGTGCTCCATTTTCCTTTCTATACCTTTCATTATTGTATTTTTACCTTTGTCATCTTCCTGCTTTTCATCTCCTCTCTGCACTATACAGTTCTAATCTTTTCAATCTCTCTGTGTGGAAAGCCTATATCTCATATCTCCTGTCCCTTGACCCCTTCTCTTTCTGCTATATCTTTTTTCAGGTGGGGTGTCCGGAACTGAATGCTGTATTCTGGGTGAGGGTGCATATAAGAGGTTGGCTTGAACATGGGTTGGAGAGCCTGGGGGTAAGAGAGCCCTGATTACAAGGTAACCCCACCTGAAGGGAATCAGGGGAGTCCAACATCCTCTCCGGTACAACTAAATCATTTAGACCAGTGGTTTTCAACCTCTTTTCATTTGCAGACTCTTAAAAAATTTTGAATGGAGGTGTGGACCTTAGACATAGTCTGCAGATCCACGGACCTCCAGTTGAAAACCATTGATTTAGACCCAGATCCTCAAAGGTATTTAGGCACCTAACACCCAGAGGTGAAAGTAAGCTGGTACGGTCTGGTACGGTGTACCAGTAAGAGCTGGTACGCCGTGCAGGACTGGACTGGCTTCCTCAGCGCTGATTTAAAGGTCCCAGGGCTCCAGCCACTGTGGGGAGCCCCGGGCCCTTTAAATCACCACTGGAGCTCCGGCAGCTGGGCTTGGGTGGGGATTTAAAGGGCCTGGAGCTCTGGCCGCTGCGGGAAGCCCCGGGTCCTTTAAAGTGCCATCGCCAGACAGGGGCGGCTCTAGACCCCAGCGCGCCAAGCAGGCGCGTGGGGCGGCCCTTTCCCGGGGGGGCGGCATTTGGCTCCGGTGGACCTGCCGCAGGCATGACTGCGGCGGGTCCCCTCTTCCCGCGGCTCCAATTGAGCTCCCGCAGGCATGCCTGCGGCAGGTCCACTGGAGCCCGGGACGAGTGGACCTGCCGCAGGCATGACTGCGGCGGGTCCCCTCTTCCCGTGGCTCCGGTTGTGCTCCCGCAGGCATGCCTGCGGCAGGTCCACCGGAGCCACGGGACCACGGCACCCGCTGCAGTCATGCCTGCGGCAGGTCCGCTCGTCCCGGGCTCCGGTGGACCTGCCGCAGGCATGCCGGCGGGAGCTCAACCGGAGCCGCGGGAAGAGGGGACCTGCCGCGGGACCGGGGAAGGGCGGCGCAGTGCACCGCGCTGCTTGGGGCAGCCTACTTTCTAGAGCCGCCCCTGTCGCCAGAGCTCTGGCAGTGGGGCTCAGGCGGCACTTTAAAGGGCCCAGGGCTGCCCACAGCAGCTGGAGCCTCTGGCCCTTTAAATCACCACCAGTGCCCAGCAGCCGGGGTCGGGCAGGGATTTAAAAGGCCTGGGATTCCTGCTGCTGTGGGGAGCCCCGGACCCTTTAAATTCACAGGCCCGGTGCTCCAGCCACTGTGGGGAGCCCCAGACCCTTTAAATCACAGCCGGAGCTCCGGCAGTGGGGCTCAGGTGGCACTTTAAAGGCCACAGCCGGAGCCCAAGGGCCTTTAAATCATTAAAGGCTCCGCCTCTTCTGGTTGAGGCTCCGCCTCTTCCGGTTGAGGCCACGCCCCCACTCAGGACTCCAGTGTACCAGTAAGTCCTTTCAGTTACTTTCACCCTTGCTAACACCCATTAGTTTCAGTGGGAGTTAATCTGTCTAATACCTTTGAGACTTTAGCTTTTCCAGCAACCCAGTGGGCCCACTGGTGCTCTCACGGGCTTTCTGCTTTTATACCTTGTTATTTACCAACACAAATGTTTCTCGAGGTTCAAAATATTTCTGTTTGTTTTCACAATTTGTTCACTTCTGTACTTCTTGGTTACTGCCGTGATCAGAATCAGAAATGCCAAAATACTCTAAGCAAGTCTGTTCTCTAGAGGTCCCCAGCAGGGCCAGCTTTAGGCCGATTCCCCCGGTTCCCCAGAATCGGGCCTCGCCTGAAGAGGGCCCCATGCCCGTGCCTAAGAGGGCCCCACGCTTTAGGTGCCTTTTTAATTTTTGTTGCTCACCCGGCGGCGGTCCGGGTCTTCGAAGGCACTTTGGTGGTGAGGGGTCCTTCACTTGCTCCAGGTCTTTGGCGTAATTTTGGTGGTGGGGGGTCCTTCAGTGCCACGGAAGACCAGGAGCAAGTGAAGGACCCCTCGCCGCTGAAGTACCGCCAAAGACCCGGACTGCCACCGGGTATTTGAATCGGGCCCCGCAGTTCCTAAAGCCAGCCCTGGTCCCCAGCTCAAGTAAGAATAGGATGTACTAGAAACATGTGAAAAATCAATTTGTGGGAGATTTCATAATCCCTTCTTAAAACTAGAGCTGGTTGGAAAACTTTCAGTGAAACAGTTTTCTGTCAGGAAATGGTGTTTCAATGAAACCAAAATTTTTCACAAATCATTGATTTTAATGAAATTTAAAAGAAAAATTGGATAAAATGTTTGCAAAATGTTTTGACATTTTCAGAACAAAAAGTTTTGATTTGTTTTGTTTCAAAATTACTTTTTGCTTGGAAGTTAACTTTATTTTATCATTAAAAACCCCTAAATAAAAAGGGTTGAAATCAAAATGAAATGTTTCAGTTGCCTGCAAATGATAGGTTTTTTTTTAAATTTGGTTTCACAAAAAACTTCAAAACTTTGGCTTTCTGTCCCAAGTCTGGACAATAAATAAATAAATAACTAATAAAATAATTTTAAAAATCAATCTCAAAATTTTTCAGAGTGGGAAATCCATTTTCTGATTAGCTGTACTTAGAACTCTTCTCTGCCCTGATGCTTACTACATACTTGACAGTGGTTCAGCAGCTGGTTAGCTCAGACCACTGCTTAGTGTGAAGTATCATCTCATTGTTCCCTTGTATTCCCTGTCTGTTTGTGGTGTGCGACTGTTATCTGTAGTCTTAGATGTAGATGGTAAGCTCTTCATAGCTGGGGCAAGCCTCTTATATGTTTGTACAGCCCCTAGCACAGTGGAGCCCTGGCCTCTAGGCACTCTCATAATCCTAATAATAATCAGTTTTGGAAACACACAAGACTTAGATAAACTATAGATACATAACTATTCCCCTGTTAGTCCATTCTCTTGCTCTGAAGAGAGTTACTACAGAGAATTCTTTCCTGCTGTCTGGCTGGTGGGTCAAGCTCAAGGTCCAACTGACCACCATACTTGGGGTCAGGAAGGAATTTTCCCCCGGCTCAGATTGGCAGAGACCGCTGCAACATGGGGCACAGGTCACTTGCAGGTTTAAACTAGTGCAAATGGAGGATTCTCTGTAACTTTAAGTCTTTCCATCATTATTTGAGGACTTCAGTAACTCAGCCAGAGGTTATGGGTCTATTACAGGAGTGGGCGGGTGAGGTTCTGCAGGCTGCAATGTGCAGGAGGTCAGACTAGATGATCATGATGGTCCCTTCTGGCCTTAAAGTCTATGGAGTCTAAGATCCCTTCTCCCCTGTGAAGATGGCGTATTCTTTTCATGGCTCCTTATTTCCCAAGTGCTCCTTTCTTTCTGTTCAGTCCAGAGCTCAGGAAAGCTATAGCAAGCACTCCCATCTGGGCCTAATTCTCAGCTGAAGTAGAGCCCATTCCCCTTGCCCTCACTCTGGTCACAGGTTTATAGCTCCATCTCGCTTCTTTTCACAGAGCAGCCTCAACATGTTGTTTCCAGGGTCATAAATTTGCAATGTGATGAGACCCAACCAGATGTTACCCGATGTGAACTGACTGCCAAGCAGGCCTGCTCACGCTCGGCCCCCAGCTGAGAAATCAGTAGCCCATGAATGAGAGGCTGGGCTTCCGCAGCCAGCTGAGCCAAGAGAAGTTGACAACATCCCAGAAACAATCAGATGTTGACTGGGAAGAGACAATTCCAGCCCCACCCCCCTGAGCATTTCCTGCTGCTCAGAATGCCTACAGAGACTCTCCAGTTTCCTTTGACCAACTTGATTTAGCCACTTCTATGGGTCTGTGCTCAACATGGCCAGATGCAAAGTCAGCACAGCCTGGTGCAGAGGGTACAACCAATAGCTGGAGTCCCCTTCGGTAATAGTGAAGCCAAGGGCCCCTTTACTTCACCGGTGTTATTACAAAGTACTTGGGCAATGGGCTGCTCAGGAGGCTGAATTATCTCTTTTTTCCTTTTCCCTTTCAATGGGGAATGACGGGGAGGTAAGTGCTATCCAGCCTATTCCATTAGGAGATAGTCAGATGTTACAGACACAGTGAGCTGGGCTCAGTCCTCACGTCCATGACAGGCTTCCTGAGCAAGTCACCCTGTGCTTTCATTCCCCATGAGGCTAATGCCACTTTGTCCATCTTGCTGCTTTCGATTGCAAGCTCTCTCAGGCACACACTGTGTGTGCATAATGCCTGCTGCGGGAGGGCCTCTGGTCTCCACTGGGGCCTCTGGGTGCTAGTGTAATCTCAAAAAGAACAGGAGTACTTGTGGCACCTTAGAGACTAACAAATTTATTTTAGCATGAGCTTTCGTGAGCTACAGCTCACTTCTTCGGATGCATAGAATGGAACACAGAGACAGGAGATATTTATACATACAGAGAACATGAAAAGGTGGAAGTATGCATACCAACAGGAAGAGTCTAATCATCCGTTCTAATGCATCCGAAGAAGTGGGCTGTAGCTCACGAAAACTCATGCTGAAATAAATTTGTTAGTCTCTAAGGTGCCACAAGTACTCCTGTTCTTTTTGTGGATACAAACTAACATGGCTGCTACTCTGAAAAGTGTAATCTCAATAATATTAATCATGGGCATTGGCAGGGAGGGGAAGAGCTAGTCCTAGATTCTCAAAGGGGTTTAGGCACATAATGTGCATTGATTTCAATGGGGGTTAGGCTCCTAAGTCCCTTGAGGATCTGGGCCCCAGTGCTTTGCTATTTTGGAAGTGAACTGAGAAGCTAAAATGGAAACCTAGTCAGTTGCATCTATGTGCTGAGCATCACCACTAGCCAGGCTATGAGTGCATTCAGCACCGGAATAAGTCTCTAATTCTTTAAAATCCCACTCCCCAGTTCTGTTTCTATCTAGCTGTTGGCTTCATCATACACTAATATTGTAAACTTTTGTATCATTTTGTTACGCACCTATACAGCACCCAGCACAACAGTGCCCAGATCCTGACTGGGACCATTAGCCGCTACTAGGTATATTGTCTCCCCTCCCTCCACCCTTGAAATCCACTGGCAGTACCTGATTTGCTAGCGATGCCCTGAAAAACATTGTCCTGTGACTAACAGAAGTCAGAAGTCTTATTGCAGCCCACAAGATTTCTGAGGCCAGATTGTGGGCCAAGATAAATCAGCATAACTCCATAGCAGTTAACCGAGTTGTGCTGACTTACATCAGCTGAAGCTCTGTGGTGTCAAAATGTGTTCTAAGGATGGCTGGAGTGAGCCAAGCGGGCTGGGTAGATTTCAAGAGGAGGGGTGTAGTGAGGCGGTGTGGCTCCCCACCGCCCCGGAGGAGGAAGAGACCATCCGGAGACCGGAGTGGGCGGAGCTAGGGAGCTCTGAGCCTGCCCGTCAAAGGGTCAGGCGGCGACCCGGAACTATAAAGGCCGGCCCTCAGAGCTCAGTAGGAGCCCAGCTGCCGGAGAGAGCAGATGTCCCTAGGGGAGCCCGAGACTGGGAAGCTCCTGCAGCCTGAGGCGGCCGCCCGGACTGGCCGGGCCTACCCAGTGCCCGCTACCCAGAGGAGCTGCCGGGCCTACCCAGTGCCCGCTACCCAGAGGAGCTGCCGGGCCTACCCGGTGCCCGCTATCCAGAGGAGTTGCCGGACCTGCCGACCAACCCCTGTCCCGACGAACCCATGCTCCTGGACCCCCCAGAGGCCAACGCCAGGAACCAGGTAGGGCCCAAGGGGGAGTGTGGAAGTGGCCCAGGGGCAGCCGACCCCAGTCTGGCTGCAGCACTACCAGAGCCTATGTCAGTGTGTTGCGGCCAGAATCCCCACAGACTAGGCAGCGGATCTTCAGCTGCTGCTAGGGCCCCGGGCTGGGACGCAGTGGATTGGGAGGGCCTGCGTCCCTCCTGCCACCCAACTCTGGGGTGGCAGACTCCCCGTGTCCCTGGCCTGAGGAGGCCGGAGCCTGTTATTACTGCTCAGCCCTGCCTGAGGGTCTGAACACCCTGATTCAGTGTTTGATGCCCTGCCCTAACCTAGGGCTGGGCTTAAACTATTATTACTGCTCAGCCCTGCCTGAGGGCCGGAGCCTCCTGACTCAGTGTTTGTTGCCCCACCTGAGCCGGGGACTAACCGCATTTCAGCCTACGCCATAGCACGGGCCACTGAGGGAGACCCCTCTGGCCGGACAAAGCCCCGGAACTATTGGTGTAGTGAGCTGGTGTGGCTCCCCACCGCCCTGGAGAGGATTGAGCCCCGGTGAAATATGGGGGAAATACAAGGGGAAATATGTTTTTAAATAGTTAGCACAGAATCAAGTCTGACTCCACCCACAACCTGACTAATAGGCCGTCCAGCACAGAAACCTGGGCTTACTTCAGTTTCCCCTTTAGCTTTGTACTTTCCCTTTAAATGCATTGCTTTAATGTTCCCTCCTTGGTGCTCTTTTTCTTTAACAGTGTTATTACCTGCTCCAAGGCCTCCTCTCCAAGAATTAGAACTCGCCACCTCCTTCCCTGTTCAGACAGCAGGATTTGTGAATAGGAGCTTTGCAGTCCGATAACTTCATGTCTGAGCCGCCCCATTCCCCTCAAGGAAACCGGAGAGGGAGGATGGTTTATCCCTTTCAGTCCAGAGAGGCCTTGCTTGGTCAAAAACACCATTCTGAATGCTTTGATGTTCGTATCTCTGTGTCTGAAAACCAATTGGGAGACAGTGTGAAAGTGAACAGCATCATTTGGCATTCTGTCTATTCTAGATACTTATATAGACCCCATTACTGCAGCATCTCACAGTCTGGGGTAGGGAAATGCTACTATCCCCCTTTTGAAGATGGGGAACCCAGCTCCTCAAAAGTAGTTAGGTGCCTAACTCTCTGAGACAATCTAGGCCAGAGAGACTTAGGCCCACATCGTCTAAGGTGGTTAGGCTCCTAACTCCCATGATTTTAGTTACCTAAATCCCACTGAGGACTTGGGCCTATGTGACTTGCCCAAGGCCACCCAGGAAGTTTGTGGTAGAGCAGGGAATTGAACGTGGGTCTTCTGAGTCCCTGGTTAGTGCTCTAACCACTGAACCAGCCTTCTTCTTCATTCAGCTCTTCCAGTGACAAATGATTTCCTGTAATGGAGAGGTTACACTTTGCAGCTTCCCTGTAGCATTGGAATAATTGTCCTCTGGGGCTGTCTTGGTCAATCACAAGAGAGCCTTTAGTACCTCTATTGGTTTGAGGTCAGATGACAACAAAATGAACAAACAAAAAGACTAGTATGAACTCCAGTGCTTCTCCTGCTGGGAGGTCAGACTAAAGAAAATGCCTGGGAGTCCTTCGTTCTGATAGCTGATCCTTTAGGGGTGCTGACTTAGCTTTCACTGGGGCTGCTCTTAATTATGGTACATCCCAGACCCAACTATGTAAATAGAGGGAAGAGAAATATGATTACATAGGGTGATGAGACCCGTGGGTTTTGCTGCTCATGGGAAAGTCCATTCTGTTGTGTGACTGTTTATTCAAGTCGGTTTGGGTTAGAAGGGGTTAACAAGGCTCTGCTGTAACACATGATTGGTCTTTATGAGGTTGAAGCTCTTGTCTGTTTGAGGCCTACAGATGATGCTAAAGAGCCAATAATGACAGCAATTCAAAGCAATCTAATTATGCAAACGGGAGGCTAAACAATTTCATCATCCTTAAATTAGATTGTCCTAATGAGATAAAGACACCAATTAATCCTGAATTAATTTCAATAGCCTATTTCAGGCAAACACTTTAATATGCAAATGTAAATGAGAAACAAAGCCTACTGTAGAATGCCAGAGTTCAGAACCTCTCTCTTCACAGCTGCAGCGGGTGTAAATAGTGGCTAATGAGTTTGCATGGAAAGACACAACCAGTTGAAAATTTTAGACTTCATAAAGCACAGCCGGCTCCTCAGGTATGTTGCACTGCCGAGCTGGGCAGGAGAAGCGGGACAGGAAAGGCTGACGCTGTGAAACAGATCGGCCTCTCTCTAGATACCCACACAGGTTGGGCCCATCCAACTCCACTGCGGGATCAGGGGCTTTAACAAGATGCTGTTCCACAGAGCCAAACTCTCATACTGAGTACCTGGCCCATCGCCTTTCTGGGACATGGAGCTGATTTTAATTAGCTATCGCTTAATTGTTTTAAATTAGCCATGTCCCCACGCACTGAAAAAAGCCTCTGTTTTTATTTTAGAAGCAGGATTCTGGCACTGGGCAATCAAGATTTGGGTTACAAACAAGGCAAAGCTCCACTATACTATGTGGTTCCTGAGCTGATTTTACACTAGAGATTATGGGCAGTCATAGGCATTTGGTTTGAGCCGTCACAGAAGTAGGCCTCAGCTCCAAAGTTCAGATCTGGATCTGTATTCAAACTTGCCCTCCTTTAACGATGGGTGCTGGTAATATGACAGACAGGGGTTCATAAAGTTTGTGTACACAGAAGATAGGAACACAGGAATTGCCAGACTGGATCAGACCTGTGCACCATCTGGTGCAGTGTCCTGTCTACAGCAGTGCCGGCACCAGATGCTTCAGAGGAGTAAGCACATCTGGGATAATCAGTCCCTCCACCAAATCTCTTAACCCCTAAGATGAGAGACTTGCACTAGCCCTGAAGAATTAAGGTTTATATCCCTTCTAAAAGTATTTTAGTATATACTATTCCAACTATGGATATTCTTGTTATCCTCATCAATGTCCAATCTCTCTATGAATCTTGCTGAGTTCTTGGCTTCAACAATTGCCTGTGGCAATGAGTTTCACAGTCCAATTGCTCATTGTATACAAATATATTGCCTTCAATTGGTTTTTAATTTGAACTATCTCACCTTCACAGCTCCCTCATCACTCTTTCCTCAAAACCCTAAATGAGTCATTTTTGAGGCTTGAAAATATTTGGTTCATTTCTTGGTTTTGCTTATTTTTTTACTGTGATGTACATCAGGGTTTTGAATGACTGTTCAGTGACATTTCCAGTCCAATTGAAAGCAGGAAGTACCAAGAATCTTGTGAGAACCTCACCTCATGAGCTATTTAGGCTAGTTTTGAAGACCCAAGAGTTTTAGATGGTTTGGATGAATTTCAGATAAACTTCAGAAGCATTGGTTGCTTATCTGAACTGTAAAGCTTTTGAGGTTCAGCCATCTTTATTAAGCAGGGCCAGCCCTAGACCAAATGACACCCCAGGAGTGTCTTCGGCACCCCGCTCCATTTGTTAAACTTTTGAATACCTTATTTTTTATTGCATTTGTAACCCATTTCACGACTTTGATACATGATTTGCATGCATGATTTATCCCTGTCATATAAGACGATAAATTTGCACACTAGGATCTGTAAATCTGTATTTATTCATGCCATATATAACCAAATTAAAAAAAAATGTTTCCTGTAAGCTTATAGAAACTTTAAAATTTTAAGAATAACTGAAATGTACTAACATCAAGCAATTGAACAGGGCACCAAGATTGGGTGGACCAGTATTAAATAGTGCTACAGTAGGGGACATCCTTAGTATGTTAACGCTAGTCCTTTAGTTCAAAAGGTTGCTTTTCTCGCCTTTGCCCTCATGAATTGAAGCACAGTGTCAAAGAGATCAAAGACTGGCCAATGGCATTTTCAAGCAATAAAATAACAAGCAATGTCAGTCTCTCGTCAGCCATTGTCGATCAAAGATATGTTTTAATGAGCCTGAGATTTGAAAAGTTGCCCTCACCACTCGCGACTGTGACCGACAGCATGAGGAGAATCCTCAAAGCATCCACACATTAGGCAAAGTGTCCTTCAGCTCTGCACCATGAATGAATTGGAGAACTCGGAGTGGAAAGTGCTTCCTGTGTTGCAAAATGTGATGATGTTGTCTAATTCAACATAAAGGTCTTTATCATTGATTAGGGTGACCAGACAGCAAGTGTGAAAAATCAGGACGGGGTGGAGGGTAATAGGAGCCTATATAAGAAAAAGACCCAAAAATCAGGACTGTCCCTATAAAATCGGGACATCTGGTCACTCTATCATTGATGTCTGAACATTTCCCATTCCATTCCATATGGTGAAGGTCTGTACAATTGTTCAAGAGTGTTTTCCTGTCTGCCGGCAGCTTACTATGGTCATACAACCCCCCCAAGTCTTTTCATGGTGCTTCTTCAGTGGACACTCAAGCAGTGTCAACGAGCAAGCAAAAAAACCTCCCTCTTGAATTTTTCTTCTAAGCGTCCCATCACTTCATCCCTGCCCTCGTAACCAAACTGTCTCTTCTTCAAATGAATACAAGTTTCCTTGAGGACAGGCTCAACTCCTACATTGTCCGCCATTTCTTTGGGAGCAGTGATGGCATTTTCAAATCCATTGCCTCTGTAGGCCACAATGATTCAAGGCAGCTTCTCATCAAAGTAGTAGCAGTTGTGACGTTCATCAACTGAGTTTGTAATGCTTTGATCACAACATTTAATTGGAACCGGATATTGTGCCAAACCACAACTGAGGACAGAAATTTGAAGTCAATGATCTGGTTTGTCAGGCTTTGTGCCTTATGTCAGATTCCAGCCTTGGGTTTACGTGACTGCACTAGTTCCATCAGGGCGTTGTAAACCTCAGTCACTTGGTACTTCACTGGCCTTATGCTGTCAGTGTGGCACTTCCAGTGAGTGTCACTTAGCGGCTTCAGAGTCAGATTTGTAACATTTTCCATGAGGTTCTTCTACCTGATACTTGATGCCGAAAACATATGTACTCCAAAGAGAGATACTGAATCTAAAGAAGATGACACTGCATTTGACACAACCAAGTGGAGGGAATGGCAGCCAAAAGGCACAAAGAAAGCTCTTGGATTCAGCACAAGTATCCTTGCCTGGACGTCATTGTTTTTTCCCTTCATGTTCACGCTGTAGTCATAGCCTTGGTCACGGCAGTCCTGACATGCTTTTTTATTCTTATTCAAAATGTTCAGAAATAGTTCTGTTAGGTCTTTTCCAGTAGAGTCATCCACAGACCGGAAGCAGATAGTGTTCCTTTACTTGGATTCAGCCATGCTCATTGTCAACAAATCTTACTGTAAATGACATCTTTTCACTTGTCTAATGTCAGGAATGCAGTCCATTATTATGGCGCAGTACTTTGCTTTGCCAAGATGCATCAATATGTTATCAAGCACCTTCTTTGCCATAAGGTCAATCAATTTGTTTTGATTTTTTTTCTGCAATAATGGTCCATAGCTTCTTTATGAACTACTCCACATAAATGTTCACACATGACATCTTTGTATTTCCCATGGAGCTCTACCAACCTGAGGAAATTACCATTTTGTTCAGTGAACAACTTAGCCTATGAGCCCAAGTCAAATTATTCTTTGCAAGGAAGAGGATAATTGAGATCAGACACTGGAGCACATTTCTCCAGTGTTGGGTTTCTATGTTAATAATGCACTGGTTTTCTGCATCTTTGCATTTATTCAGCTAGAGCCTGGACTCGACCTCCATCTATTTGGAGTAGGCTGTAAAATGGCTGGGTGACTTTTCATGTTGCTTCACAGCATCAGCTAAGTTATGCCAGAAATTGCACCCAGAAAGCCCAAGCGATGATTTGGCATTCTTGCCAAATATTTTGCAACAAAACCAAAACACTTTGTCAGTTGATATCAAGTAAACTAGCCAATGCCAATTCAGTTTCTCACCATTCTTGAGCATTCTTTCGCAGTGCAACTTTGAGAAGTGTCACTTCTGCTCATTTACTGGAAACATCATACCCTTAATTTTGCCCGGACCATTCAAAATTGTACCAACAATATCAGCAGAGTTTAGGATCTCCGGCCATAAAGCAGGATCTGATGTATCGATTTGTAGTGTGCAGTTTTACTCACTGCTGTTTCTGTCAATATGCGAGGCCGATTCTTTTTTATTGTTTCTTTGTAAACCAGATTTTTCTTTTTCATTACTCTCCTTTTCATGTGAGCCACATTTTTTATCATCACTCTCCTTTATGCCGCCAGGAAAACTGGACAATTCTCCATCAATTTTTGACCATTTCCTTTCCTTATCTTCAAATAAATGTGCTAATTTGTTAGTAATAAGACTGCTATCATTTACGCCTTGCTCCTCAATTTTTTCTGCACTCAGATGATTGCTACTGCCTAAAACTCACTCTGCATTGTTCTGTTTCAGATATTTTCCCTTCCAATTTACCCCTTGCTGCAAACCTATTGCAATTGAGCTTTTCACTTCCTAAACTGAGCTCCTGAAGGCTTCTGTGGGGGCATCTTTTATTTTCTACAAGGGAAAACGGACAGTATTAGGGAGAGCAAGAGTCTCTGTTCCTCAGTCTTAGAAAGTCATCCCTTCTTTTGCCATGCTTAACATGTAATGTTCAGTGGTATTTCTTTTATGTTGTTGCGTAGATAGGGGTTCGATAGATATCTCTGGCATGTCATTAAATATGTCCTTTATTAGTCTCTACGTACACTCTTCAAGACTTAAAACACAAGTACACTTTCAAAATTACACAATAAAACAAGGTTCACAATATTGCAGCTGGGCTCCTACTTTACTTCACTTCACTTCACTTCACTTAATTCTTATATATCACTGACTGACTGGTGACACCCAACCCCTTATATACCCATGAGGGCATGGCTGACAACATTCTAGGAGGTTTGAGGAAAATATAGTTCTCAGAAAATTTGGAAGGTTCCACGAGATTCTACAAAGGTCCAGAACACTCTAGAAGGTTAGTGAAAAATGAATCCACATATGGAATACCTGAAACATTTTACTTCAAACATTCTATTTTCCCTTTTGTCGCTAACAACAAAAACAGCACCCAGTGATGGGGTGACTAAATCCCACAAGGTAATGCAGGCCAGATGGGTCAATTAACCCATTAGGTAGCTGATTAAGTAGGCTCAGCTGGACAGGAATAGATGGAGCCTATAAAGCCCAGGAGCTGAAGCAGAAGGAGACTCTGGGAAAAGGCAGACATTCCCAGGAGAAAGAGAACAGTGAGTGGAGACTGCAAATGATAGTCAATCCCTGGGAGGAGGCTTTTGGGAACTGGTAGGCCTAGGAAGAAAAGGGGAACCAGTAGTAGGAAGCAGCCCAGGGATAGAGCACTGAGGCCAGAGAGAGAAGGCCCAGACTTCTGAGATGAGGGTCTCTGGTCTGGAACCCAGAGAAGAGGGCAGGCCCAGGTTTCCCTACCAGTCACTGGGCAAGTGGCACAGCCAGTGAGCAGGAAGACTGCCTAGGACTTCTTAGGAGCTAAACCTCCCCCCAGAATGGGGGAACATGGACAGCGACACAGCTGGAGGGCCGAGCCATGAAGAAGACACTGCGGTTCCTGAGGCTGCAAGAGAGGGGCTGCAAATGGACAGCAGAGACAGAGTGACAAGATGCAAACCACAGAGATGGGGGATGTTGGCCTCAAGCTAATCCCCAGAGTACCAGGAAGAGGTGCCAGACTGGTGGTGAGTGGTGCACCCTGTGACACACCCTGAGCCTGGAACCCCCCAAGCCCAGCACCCCAGGCGATCACCTGGATTGCCTACCCCTAAATCCGGCCTTTCTATTAAAAACATCATCGTTTCTTCCCTGTGCATTAGAACAGGTCAAATTATATTACATATAATAGCACTGTGAATTTAGCCCTTTTTTCCCCTGTTCATAAATCATTTCTGTGTTTGACATATGGATATATTAGTATCCACCAAATAGTAACCCCAGCAAATTTCCAGCCAATAGTGAGAGGCTAACTGCTCTCTTTAGCTCTTTGAGGTGTGTTATTGTCATATTGTTTCTGTGTCTCATGCTTCACTAACAGGAGGATAACGGATCATGAATAGCAATTACAGGACAAATGCTTGGGTTAATAATCATTTGTGCTAAAATATATTTAATTTTCAATAGGACAGTCACTAAGTGTCTTCTTTCATGGCTTTGGTCATCTCGGGCACCCTGGTTTATGGACAGATCAGTCTAGAGGGTTGGAAGGCTGGAGACCCGGAGCTTGTAAAGTGTCAGCAAACATGGAGACATTGTAGAACACATTGAGATTATCACTGGGAAAAGACAAGTGGCTCAGTAAAATTCCTTTACTGTCAATCTAAAGCAGTCACGGGATGAGAGGGGAGGTCCTCTCTTGGATCAGTAACTGATAAAAGCTAGGAAACAAAGGGTAGCAATACATTGTTAGTTTTCAGAATGAGGAGAGGTAAATAGTGGTGTTTCTGAGCAAAAATGTGCTGGGGCCAGTGATGTTCAACATATTCATACATGACCTGGAAAAACGAGGAGAATAGTGAGGTGGCAAAGTTTACAGATGATACGAAATTATGCAAGATAGTGAAGTTCAAAGCAGACTGAGAAGCGTTACAAAGAGAGCTCACAAAACTGGGTGACTGGGCAACAAAATGGCAGATGAAATTCAATATTGATTAATGCAAAGTAATGCACATTGGAAAACATAATCCCAACTATACATACAAAATGATGGGGTCTAAATTAATTGTTACCCTCAGGAAAGAGATCTTGGAATCATTGAGCAGCTGTTTTCAGTGAACTATCCACAATGTGCAGTGGCAGTCAAAAAAGCTAATAGAATTTTAGGGATCATTAGGAAAGGGATATATAACAAGACGGTAAATATCATAATGCCACTATATTAATCCATGGTATGCCCACACCTTGAATGCTGGCTTCAGTTCTGGTCACCTCATCTCAAATAAATAAATAAATAAAAATGGAAACAGTACAGAAAAGGCAACAAAAAGGATTAAGGGCATGGAACAGCTTCCACATGAGGAAAGATTAAAAACACTGGGACTGTTCAGCTTGGAAAAGAGACAACCAAGGGGAGATATGATAGCAGTCTATAAAATCATGAATGGTGTGGAGAAAGTGAATAAGGAAGTGTTATTTACCCCTTCATATAACACAAGAACCAGGGGTCACCTGCTAAAATTAAGGGGCAGCAGGTTAAAAACAAACATAAGGAAGTACTTCTTCAGACATGCCACAGTCTGCCTGTGGAACTCTTTGCTAGGGGATGTTGTGAAGGCCAAAACTATAACTGGGTTCAAAAAAGAACTATATAAGTTTATGGCGGATAGGTCCATCAATGGCTATTAGCCAAGATGGTCAGGGATGCAACCCCATGCTCTGGGTGTCCCTAAGCCTCTGACTGCCAGGTTCTGGTACCGGAGGACAGGAGAGGATCACTTGATAACAATCCTGTTCTGTTCATTCCGTCTGAAGCATCTGGCATTGGCCACTGTTGGAAGACAGGATACTGGGCTAGATAGACCATTGGTCTGACCCAGTATGGATGTTTTCTTGTTCTTATGTACTTACATCCTGCTGACATTATGGATACGAACAACATTTCATGAAAGTTTTCTGCTGGGGAATCTAGGTATTTTCAGAAGTACTCAGCACTGGCCTAACTCTGCTCCTCACGTTAGTGGGAGTCTGCCATTGGCTTCAGTGGGAGCAAAGTGAGGCCAAGTGCTTTTGAAAATTCCACCCCCGAGGAGCACCCACTGAGAGGCTAAATCTGTGCTAACACTAGATGTGGGCAAGAGCCAAAAAACAAAGGCCTCCCCCACCCCACTTAGGATCCAGATCTGACCTTTGCTGCCTGGGCCCATCTCTAGTTAAAAATCAAAGTCCCTGGGGAAATCGCAGGCCTTTGGGTACGCTTCTTTTAATCCCTTAGCCATGTAAATGGAGGCTCTCAGTTGTGTTCTATTTAACGGGCTGTATTAGTGAAGAGACTTGAGAAAATGATACCAGAGGGCTTCCTCTTTATTCTCTCTCTCCAGACCCCTCTCACAAATAAAAAAATATTTTTTCTAGCTGCCACTGCTGCAGTCTGAAGAATCCAGCTGTTTTCTTTCCCCCACTGAAATCCTGACATTATAATCAGCACTTAGTGGAAAAATTTGCTGCTGATGTATAAGACAGTATAGAGTCCCATAGTGTCTGGGTTCCATTGTGGCTTTCCTACTGAGGTGCTGAGTGACCATCACATCTCTGATTCCACTTCCAACTTTTGTCATTTTAGATTGCCAGTTCTTCATGGTAGTCTCTTACTATGGGCATGTACAGTACCTAGCACAGTGGGGTTAACTGATCTCAGTTAAGGCCTCTAGGCTGTGCCATCATATTGATAATTATTATGTGAAAAGACCATTTTTAAGGCTGAAAAGTCAAGCCCTCAAAAGTTAGAAAGTTCCAGTATTAAGGTTTTCCTGCATGACCTTTATTCTGCTCCCATGAATGTCCATCCATCCCGTGCACAGAATGAGGTGGGGGGTCCTGTGGAAAAAATAGTATATGATCATGTCATTAAAAAAATAATGCACATGCACAACTTTTAAGTGCTTGGCCTTGCAACATGAATAATATTCTTTTAACATAGTTTTTTGGGGGCATAATTTCACATTTTTTCTATTTGTTTTCACCTCTTTCTTTTATGTGCAACTGCAACACTTCCTCCTTCCACCTCATTAATAATCAAAAGGGTTTGAGCCTTGAACCTTCAGTCCAGGCTGCTATTGCTTGAGCTCCAAGATGTAGAACACTTGTTAGGAGCAGGAGAGGGTTGTTTCTCCAGGCAGGGAGAGGATGGGATACTGGATTCAATTGCTGGATCAGACGAGTGGCTGAGGCCAGGATCTCTGTCCCCCAGCCTCAGAGTTGGGGAAGGGGCTCCCTGCACTGTGTGGTAGGATCTAGGCAAAGAGAGAGCCAAACAAAAACATTGTACAATACCAGTGGCATGTATATTGTAGAACATGGATCCAGTTTGGATTCAGAATGTCTGTCAACACAAAGACAAGAGGAGGGAAAGCTTAGGTGGGACTTGCTTTGTGTCCGAAATAGAAGTCAGTGAAACCACTGTCTGCTGTTTTGTCCAGAATGTGGTCTCTCTGCTGTTGCCCTGCTTCTCTCCCCACTAGAGGAGGCTGCATTTTAGTGGTGGTATCTGTGCGGTAGGACATACAGTAAAACCTTATCCAAATGTAGGTGATGTCCCCTGCTGTATGTCACTTCCCTGAAAAACTCCCGTTCTATATGAACCCTATGATCCTCATTCCATAAAGATAATCTATCCAGTATTCAGGATTATGGCATATTGTTTACCATTCACTTAGAGGCTCCTTGCATGAAAAGCACCATGCAAATGTAAAATATAGTATTGTTTTACCGCACACAGGCAGGGCTGGTGCATCCATTTAGGCGACCTAGGCGGTCGCCTAGGGCACTGGCATTTGGGGAGCGTCATTTTCTTCGGCAGCGACCGTGGTGGCCGGATGTTCGGCCGCCCTGGTTGCCACCGGCATTTAGGCGGAGGGAGCTGGGGCAGGGAAGCGCGGGGAGGGCCGCCTGCAGCAAGTAAGGGGGTGTGTGGCACATAGGGGAACTCCCCGCCCCAGCTCACCCCTGCCCCGCCTCCTCCCCGAGCACGCCGTGGCTGCTTCACTTCTCCCACCTCTCAGGCTTGCGGCACTTAAGCTGATTGGCGCCGCAAGCCTGGGAGGAGGGAGAAGTGAAGCAGCCACGGTGTGCTCGGGGTGCTCGTGGGCGGAGCAGGGGTGAGCTGGGGCGGGGGGGGTGCCTCAGGGCAGAGGGTGGGGAGCTGCCACAAAGGGGGTGCCGCAGGGTGGAGGGGGGGACCTGCCACGGGGGGGGCTCTTGGTGGGGGCGCAGGGTGTGGAGGGCGCAAAGTGGAAGTTTCATCTACGGCATGAAACATCCTTGCACCGGCCCTGCACACAGGTTACAGCTGATATGCCTTGAAGGGCTGGAGGGGCCAGCCTTGGAATAGTAGAGGGTCATGTGGGTTAGGATTGAGGTGCTTTTTTCAAAGATGTAGGGCAAAGATGTAGGTGCTTTTTTCAAAGATGATGGCTGGCCCAGTAGCTAGGGTGCTTCCCTGCAACTTGAGAGACCCATAGTTAAGTCTCTGCTCCACCACAGGCTTTGCTGTATGCTGTTGGCAAATCTCTCTGTACCTTAGTTCCCTAACTTTAAAATGGGTGTGCTGTTTCCATGCCTCCCAGGGGTGTTGAGGAGGTAAATAGTGTTCAGATGCTGCAGCAATGAGGGCCACAGAGAGAGGCACAGTGGAGGGTTTTGTGGGACAGCGCTGAGGTCCTGCAGCTCAGTAATGTGCCTAGCAGTGTTTTTTGAGGGCTGACCCTGGAATAGTGGATTGCTGTAGGCAGGACTGTGGTGCATTGGCAGAGATGTGTGATGAAGCTTTCTGAGGCCTGGTCTACACTACAGAGGTAGGTCGATGCAAGGCAGCCTACATCGACCCAACTCTGGAAGCATCTACACTACAATGTCACTCCCACTGATGTAACTCGCCTGCTACACTTACTTAATAACTCCACCTCCAGGAGAGGCATAGTGCTTAGGTCGATGTAGTTAGGTCAACACAGTGTCAGTGTAGACACTGTTACTTACATCAGCTGTTGCCGCCTTTTGGAAGCTGTTCTACAATGTCCCACACTGACAAATCGGTGCAAGGACACTGCCAAACACAAGCTGCATAGTGTGGACGTGTAAAACCGACTCAATTATTGTAGTGGCTCTATGTTGACATAATTTAGGTCAACTTAATTTTGTAGTGTAGATTGGCTCTGAGTCCTGGTCTGCTCTGAACCTGGTGTTAGCCAGTGCTATTGGCCCCTAGCTATCGCAAGAAGCAAATTCACAAAGCCTTTTATAAAGGAAGATAAAGAACTATGATCAGGGCTGGTCCTGCATTTGGGGTGGGAGGGCACCGGCAGGAAGGTGGAAAGGTACAGCTCTGCCCATGCGCACTCTTTACTTCTCCCCATGCCTCACACTGGCAGTGTGGGTGAGAAATCCAACCTGAACCTGGATTGTTCCTCCTTGACCCACACCTGCTTGCTCCCCAGACACTGCCAGGAACCCACCTGGCACTGCCATGCCACCCACCTAGTGAGATATGCAGCTGGCACAAGACGGGGTGCTGGTTTGGGGAAGGGATTCAGTGTCCCTCTTGGCTGCCAGCTGTCTGACCTGCAAACCCAGCTGGGGCCTTCCTCCCAAGACTCTCCCTCCCCTTCTGGCTGCTGCCCACTTCTACAGGCTTCCCCTTCTCCCAGCTGCTTCTTGTTGCATCTGACTGGGGCTGGGCTCCCAGCCACTGCTGCTGCTTTTCCCTGTCCCTGCATCCACTCCCACTAGCTCGCCTGTCCCCATGCCTTTCTGCCCCAGACAACCTGCCCCATACCCTCCCTGCCCTGTCCCCGGTCAGCCTCTAATGCACAGGAGTTGCATGTATTTTTATAAAGCAGCTACATGCCATTTGAATCATAAGCAGGAATGGGGAGGAAAGGGCCCAAGAAGTACCTTGGAAGACCCCAATGGAGTGGGCCCAAAGAGGCCCAAGAGATTCCCTGCTACAGTAAGGAATTGTGAAGTGGGCATGACAAAAAGCCGCCCTCTTACAGGCTGTCTCTCAGCATGAAATCCCCTTCTCTTTCTCTGTGAATTAGGCCGAGGCCAGAGAACAGGACTGAGATCCCTGTTACAGCAGACCAGCTCGAGGATACTTTGTGTGCCTGTGTTTCCTATACACAGCAACAGGCTTGAATATTGATGGAGCGCAACATCAGATTCTCCTTCTGTTGAACTGGAGTGAGACAGGAATGGGGGGAGAGAGAGCAGAAAAATACAGCAGCCTCATGTCCAAGCAGGAAATGCCGGAGCCTGTTAACACAGCAAATATCCCAAGCTACAAGGCTGGAGGCGGAGGAAAGCAGAGAGAATGAATAAGGTAAACTCAAATGAAACAAACATGTGAGATGTCTCTGCGTCCGTAGCAGGTTGGTTACTGATGAGCCTTACAACACAAAGGAAGAATCTGCATAAAATATTCTGAGTAGAGCTCGGGTAGCTGGTTCCACACCAGATAACAATTTGACAATCGCTGAGGAAGAATGCCTCTAACCTTCATGAAACTGAAAGGACAGGAGAGAAATGAGGCGGGCGGTGGTGTCATGAAAATTACAGCCTCAGCGATTTGGACGCATTTCATTCTGCAGAGGAGTTCTGTGCAGCTGAGGGAGAATAAACAAAATTGGGAAGCTGGCTGTAAGTGGCATGGAATATTTATGTTAAGCTAGAACAAGATGTTGTGCCTTTTATCAGAGGATCACAAAGAACATAACAGACATTCATTAGTTAAACTGCACCATGGTGAGTATTCGCTCCATTTTGCAGGTGACTAATCTGTGGCACAGAGGGGTTAAATGATTCGCCCAAGATCACACAGATAGTCAGTGACCAAGCTCAGAACTGAACCCAGGAGTCCTGGTGTCCAGATTATACCATCTCACCTTAGTTAATGAATGATCTCTATGGACGCTCCAGGGCTTGGAGTTCAGGAGCCTGGATTTTTTTCAGCTCTTCAAGAAATTATTTTGTCACCACACATCTACACATTTTTCTTTGAAAAGTTCCCTTTGATGGCACAGTAGAGTGAGTGTGCCATGCTTTGGACTCCTGAGATGTGCCTGCTTTGAAATGAACTTCAGTAGGCACCAGCCTTGTCTCTGTTGGGCACTTGTCCACATCTCGGAACTGCCCCAGAGTCAGTCCAGCAGGAGTTGCAGCCACACTTCAGCAGAGGCCCAGTAGGGGAATAGCTGAAGATCACCATGGGTGAAGTGGACTGCATTGGCAAAGTTGCCTGGTGCATTGCACAAATGCTGCAGGTTAGGAATGAGATGCATTGGCAGAGTTGTTGGAGAGTCCAGCAGTGCAATACCAGAGCTCTTGCCTCCTTATCTAGCCAGAAGATTTTCCCCTGTCCAGGTTCCTACAGTATTTTCACTATTTGCTCAGTTTTCAGTGCATGCCCTATGGATTCCATTACAGCCCCACACAACCAGCAATCCTCTGACTCTCCGCACATGACCTACTCACGGCTGGGGGGGAAATCATCTGCCCTGATGCTTGGAGTCCTGTTTGGCTTTCTGATGACTGCTATACCGCTTTGGTGTCCTGGGGAACAGAGCTGGCCAAGAGTGGAAAAACTGGTTCTGGAATATTTCTGCAAATAAGAGAACTGAGTGTGGTTCATTCTGATCCTGGAGTCTTCTTAGTCTCTGACATGGGTATTCAGGAAACTCTTTGTGAGTCCCAGTATTGTCATGAATTTTAACACAAACGCTGATTCTTTCCTCACAGCACTGGTTTGCCCCCAGTCCATGATTCCAAGATTATGTGACAACCAATTTTTGAGATAGTTATGTCCTTTTGTTTTCCTGTGACTTTAAAATGCAGGTCACATTTTGGCCTCAAAAATCACTTAACAAGGAACATCATTCTTCCTAACTTTGGAGTCATTAAAGACAAAATGGATGTCTTTTTAAAAACCATGCTCTGGGTCAATTTTTGGCAAGGACCTTGGAGGAGTTAACCTTTCCTGCAGAGCACTGTGCAGGCATCATCTAGCTGTTCTCACGCAATCAACTTCCTGTGGTCACTTGTGGCAGTCAATGCTTCCCTAACTTCTCTTTCTGGGTTTACATCAGCCAGAGAAGAGGATCAAATCTATAGCAAGCATTTGTTCTGGTGAAAACAAAGTCAGTGAAACAGCACAGACTCCTGGATCAGTGTTTCCTGCTTTGCCTTGGAAGTACAGCCAAGTGAAAATTTTTGGCAGAAAGGTTGAAAAATGCAGTTTTGGGCTAATCAAAATATTTCACAAATGCATGTTGAATTCATCAAACTGTTTTGTCCCCACAAAATTCCAAAAAATAGAAACGTTCCATTTTGCTATTTTTCAGTTCAAAATAACTTTTTATTGAGAAATTGACTTCCATTTTATTTTTTAAAAGTTTTTTTTAAAAACCCTCAAACAAAACATTGAACCCAAATAAGAATTCAACAATTTTGGTTCACGAAAAACGTGAAAAACTTTTCAGGCTGAGCAGAAATGACTTTTTTCTTCATTTTTTTTTGGTATGGCCAGTGAATGAAAAATCAGTTATTTGCATAACTGCTTGAGAGTTATATGAAAGCAGAAGACTTTTGCCCATTGATAAGGCCCTGACTCATCATTATAAATGTAGTCCATGTCACTTTGAAGTTAGGATGGGTGCAGAACTTCACGGTGGGTAAAATTCCATGGATTTTTTTTTTCATTACACCTGACTTTTCTTGCGCCTGGATTTCAAATAGAGCTCATATGTCCAAGCTTTCCTTAATGACTATACTAATACGATACCAAATTTCGGCCCTCATCCTGCAAACATTTATGAACATGAGTAACTTTACATGATTTGCACATCATGTGTGTAATGAGAATACTTCATGCATGAATTTTCTTATGTATGCAAGTGATTGCAGGATGTGGGCCAGGATTTGGTTCAGCCAGGGCCTCTATTTTCATAGTTGAAGATGCTTATGTGAAATTGCCATATCTTAGTCAGATTTGTTATCTGAAATTTATCCCAGCTCTTGTAATCACATAATCCTGATATGAAGAAATCTCTGTGAAGCTACGTGAATTCTCTTCCCCCTCTGCCAATGTGAGAGAGACAAAGCTGAATGTATGGGGAAGAAGCTAAGGGAGGACAGAGTGAGTAGTAACAGCGTCCTCTCCCAGCTGGAGAATCAATACCCGAGGGTTTACACCACAGAGCTGGATGTTGGGGCACTTACATTTGGTGGCAATTGAGAACTTCCATGTGGACAGTTCTTGGGGCTGAGAGCTTCCGTGGTGCTTGCCAGATGGCATGCTGGTGCGTGAGGGCTCCAGGGCAGCTGGGTTGTTGGACTGAGGACTGAAGCATTAAGATGACAGCTAGGCAGTTTAGTGCAGGAGGGTAAAATGCCTGAGGAGGGCAGATGTTAGGAATTGAGCTGGGTGAAACCATCTACTGAATCCTGCATCAATTCAGTCTTTGTGAATCCAAAAGCACCTGTGGCAATGATGCAGCTTCAACCTAAGTGGCCTGACCTGAAGGAATTTCGAAAACACAATGCTGAAATAAAAATGTGGTGGGACTCAAACTTCAGTGGCCAGCACTACCTGAACTGAGACCCATGAGCCAAGTTTGGCTCAAAAGCACCAGACATTTGGGACTGTTCAAAGCTTGACACAAAACTCTCAGATCCAACTTAATGGCAACTCCAAAAGGCCTTCTCTGGAGGAGTTGGGCTCGTTGTCAATATTTCCCAACACTACAAAGAGAGGATCTGGGGCCGACAGGTACTCTGTCAGGAACTGAGGCCTCTCCACAGGGAACTCCACGAACAAATTAAACAGAAGAGAGAACACAGTCTAGAATAGCGATCATCTCGCCTCAAAAACTGGACTTTTAGAATACTGCTCAGAACCATTTAAATACAATTAATAAGGCGGCATATTAGTGGAAATAGCTTACTTTGAATTGTTGGGAGGTGTGTGTATATATATTGGTTTATAATTTGTTTTAATCTTTTATTAAGAAAGGGAGATATGAAGTGGTTATAGAATTCCTGGTCTTCCACAGCTACCAGAGAGGACCAGGGGAGATTAATAAACACAGGAAGATGGGAAGTTCCGGCTTAGGAAGTTCTCTAGTTGCTGCTTAAATCGTGTCTCTTTGTATCTGTCCTCACAGTACAGGAAATATTCCTCTGACCCCATTCTTTTGCATAGCTTGCCTCTTTACCTCATGATGGGACTTGAGGCCACAGGACGATTCCTTGGTAGCATAGAGTATTCTGGGGCTTACACAGTCTAAAAGTCCTCATGATTAAATAATATTGGCTGAATTTCAGAATGAATTTTCCTTGCTTATTTTCATCCCATTTCTTCTAGCTCATGCCTTGGGCACTTCTTCTCTCCACTTGGCATTCATGCCCTCAGATACCTGTAGCTGGTCATCATATCATCACACTTCCCTTCATTATCGTTTAGACAGGAGACAGATATGTAGTACCTTTTAATAAGCGTTCCCCCTAATTCAGTCCCTCCAGCCTCATCCCCTCTCTTTTTAGACATCTGATTAATTACAAGAAGGCTGCAGATAGAGCAAATCCCCCACCTTGTCTCTTTCTCATTTGTTCCATGCACAGAGTGGGCACCGGGGATGCCAGCTGTCTGGTGTTTGTAGAGTTACAGGAATCCAATACAACGGTAGGTTTGCAAAATAAATTATCCCCTAAATGGGTGACCCCACAGCCCACTGAACTAACTCTGCCTTGCTGGCTTATTAATAAGCATCTTTTCCAAGTAACCAAGATGTATTGAGTTGGGACTCCCTGAGTGCGAGCGCGGCCAGACATAGCTTTGACTTTTCCTTTTTTTAATTTACCTTGTGGGACTGTGGGGAATGAGCAATCCTTGAGTCTGTCAATATTGCCAGCAGCAGCAGCAGTAGCGGTACTGCCCTGGGAATAAGGGGGGGACCGTCTGAGGGGATGGAGAAATGATGCACCTCAGGACCAGCAGATCAGCTGCTTGCCCGGGTACAGCTGAAATGTCAAAGCAGATAATGGACAAGTGCTGAATAATCAGGATTCTGGTCAGCCCACAGCACTGCATGGGGCTCTGACAACTACCAGAAGATAATTCTTCTGCCTATACCCCTTTCTCTCTCTGATTCCCAGAGTCAGATTTCTTTCTTTCTTTCTTTCTTTCTTAGTACTTTACAAAGACATCTTTTTATGTCTTTTCAAACTTTTTTTAGCAGCAAAATTGTTCTTCCAGTAAGGTGCGTTCAAGGTGAACTGGACTCCTCCTCCCACCCCATGCATAATTTGCCTGTGGAACTCATTACCACAATACATAATTGAGGCCAGGATCAGGACTTTGTAGGGCTAATGGGGAGGCAGTGATGTCTAGTGGATAGGGTAGCTCAGTGGTTTGAGTATTGGCCTGCTAAACCCAGGGTTGTGAGTTTAATCCTTGAGGAGGCCACTTAGGGATCTGGGGCAAAAATTGGTCCTGCTAGTGAAGACAGGGGCTGGACTTGATGACCTTTCGAGGTCCCTTCCAGTTCTAGGAGACACTGGCAGTCAGGAGACCTCACTTCTATTCCTGGGTCTGCTACTGACCTGCTATGTGAACTCTCTTTCTTTGCTCTTCCCAGCCTTATCTTATCTCTTCCTTATCTATTTAGATTGTTAGCTCTTAGGGGCGGGGACTGTCTCTTTCTCTGTGTATGTACAGTGCCTAGTGTGATGGAGCCCCAGTCTCAGTTGATGCCTCTAGGCACAACTCTCAAAGAAATAACCATAATATCCAGAGTTGTATTAATAAGGTTTCAAATAAACAAGAGTTTTGGAAGGGATGTAAATCCTCATGCTTCAGAGCATAAGGCGGCAACCTTTTACTAATGAAAGTCAAGAAGAAACTTTCCCTGGGGGCAGGTTATCCCATAAATACCACTATTGGGTTTTTTGCCATTATTTCTGACACCGCTGGTGCTGGCCACTTCTGGAGACAGGACATTGGGCGTGGCCTCAAATATCATGTTTACACCGACCACTCTCACATCTATCTCTATACTAAAGACCTCCATTCGGTCTCACCTCTTTCATCTCTTTGTCATTCAGCTGGCAACCTAAACTCCCTTTTGCTCATGTTGAGCTTTTGATCTTCCCCTCTCCCCCATGTCTCCATCACTGTGAACAACACCCCTATCCTCCCAGTCACTATGGCCAGGAACGTGGGCATCATCTTCAATGTGGAGTTCCTTTGACCCACACCACTAGAGCATATCAACATCTCCCCACTTCTGCCAATAGAACATTTTGTAAAATTAAGCCGCTTCTTTTTTAGGCCTAATGTCTTGACTGCTGTAATTACAGCTGGACAGAATTTTTTTTTGTCAAAATGTTTTTTCAGTGAATGCTGCCATTTTTTATAAAAGTGTCTGTCAGTATTGATGAAATTTTGTCTAGAAAAAAATGAAATGAAGGTTTTTTGGTTATGTCTGCCCTTTCTGCCATTTTTAGAATAGAACGCTTTGATTTTGCATTTTGAAACAAACCTTTTTAACATAAAAACGTTTTAAAAGGTTGAAATTAGAATGAAATGTTTCATTTATATCAAAATGAAGCTTCTCAGTCAATCCCAAATTCATTCCCTCCCTCCCCCACCCGACCCGAATTTCATTTAATGGGAATCTTGGACATTGTTTTGGTTTTGTTCCATTCAGGGGCAGCTTTATGTTTTTTGCTGCCCCACGCATGGCAGTCAGGTGGCCTTCGGCAGCATGCCTGCGGATGGTCCGCTGGTCATGCGGATTCGGCAGTGTTTCTGCGGGTGATCTAACAGTCCCACACCTTCGGCACCTGCTGCCAAATTACCACCGAAGCCGTGGGACTGGCGGACCTCTCGCAGGCATGCCACCGAAGGCTGCCTGACTCCCGCCCTCACAGTGACCGGGAGGTCGACCCCATGGCTTGCTGCCCCAGGCACACGCTTGGCACACTGGTGCCTGGAGCTGCCCCTGGTTCCATTTCAGAATGGAGGTGAGGGGAATTCAAAATTGCAGAATTTCCCCCAAAATGGAAAATCTGGCTCCTGCACAGAACTAATTGTAATCTCCTCTTCTTTAGACAGTCACATTGTCTTCCCTCCACCCCCAATGGCCATTCCCAGCATTGCTACTAGGATCATTTCACCCATATCACCGCATTCCTTGTATCTCTCACTGGTTCCCTACCCCCCTCACACTAGTCACAAAGCGACATGTCTTTATGTCCTTCACCATTTAGCCCTGTCCTAGATATCAGTCTGCTAGCTTGCAGATCCATTGATTCCCTACCTTTGCTCTGCCAGTGATGGCACCCTCAATTGCCCTCCTGTCCTCTTTCCTCCTCCTGCCCCCGAAAGCAGCTCTGGGTGTTCTCCCATGTCAGAGAAAAACTCTCCATTACAATTCACCAAGCCCTCACCTTTAAATGCCCCGTAAAACCCACCTCTGCTTTGAAGCCTGCAAATCACTCCCATTTGGGTCAGGCAAATGGTGGGTTGTGACTTCTGCTAAACTCCGGTTAATTTTGTTACGTGTGTTTCGGCCACTTGTCAGATCATGTCTGACACTGGCAGCCCACTGAGGCCAAGGCTCTGTTCTTTGTTACCGGTCTGCACAATGCCTACCATTATCATCACTAATTAAGAACTATTCCTTCTACTTAGTGATACTTATTCAAATACTTTATGGCTTATAGCTGCAGCATTTGCTATGTTTCATGTTTATTAATTGGGTCCAGTTTATTTTGATGTGCAGCGGGAGCAGCAAAAATGAATCAGTAAAAGCTCTTCTTCCCGCACAGTATAAATCTCAATCCATCTTTATAACACAAAGGCCATGTATGGTACATGAGAAAAAAAACTACTACGAAATCATTTTATCCTTGCTTTTCTTTCTAGTACTACCTCCATGGATGTGTGGAACTGAAATCTATACCCGAAAGGCTCCTATTCTGTAACAACTTTGCCCCCAAACCAGAAAAGCATTTAAACACATTCTTAAAGTATCCAGTGCAGTTTTTTAAAAAATTGCAGGTCTACTTATGACCACAGGACTACATGCATGGTTTGTTGTTATAGGGTTGTTCTGGAGCACTGGCCTGTGCTTGCTGACTTATTACTAGAGGTGTAATATGAGCATGGGAAATGCTGTCACTGAATTAGTTACTTTGAAAAATCTTGGAACTTTTGTTCCAAAACAGAAATCCTCTCAACTTTGGCGAGAGCTGTAAGAGTCAACACTCCTGATCTCATGGATCAAGTCTTGAGCCAGTGCCAATCCTGGCAGTTCTATTATTAGTTCTATTACAGTAGCAATTCAAAGCTCCAACTGATTTTAGGACTCCAGTGTGCTTGGTGCTGTATACCCACATAGCGAGAGACATAGGCACCGTCTTTAAGTGATGCTGGGGGGTGCTTAACCCCTGTTGCGCCCCGTCCCCAGTCCACCCCTTCTCCCAAACCCCCACCGTTGCTCTGCTTCTTCCCGCCCCTGATCTGCGCCTGCCCCACCCCATTCTGGCCCCTCCCCTGTGCACGCCCTGCCCTTACTCCTCCCCCTCCCTCCCAGTGCCTCCTGCACACCACTGAACAGCTGATCCATGGTAGATGAGAGGCACTGGGAGAGCGAGGGAGGAGCTGATCGGCAGGGAGGCACTGGGGTTAGGGGAAGGAGCTGATTGTGGGGCTGCTGATGGGTACTGAGTGTAACCCACACACCTCCTGGGTGTGGTATTCTGTCCCATCTAGTGGCACCAAGACCACTTAGAGAGAGAAGTTAATGAGTCTGCTCTACAGCATACTCATGCACTAAGCTCCAGAGGTTCCAGATTCAATCCCACCCACTGATGACCAGGGTCTGTCAGTGTTACAACTGGGGGCTCAGCTGCAATTTCAACTGGGAAGTCTCTGAAGCTTGGGATGCAGTTCCTCAGCTAGAGGAAGTATGTAACCCACACATCTCCTGGCTGTGGTGTTCTGTCCCATCTAGTGGCACTGAGACCACTTAGAGAGAGATTAATGAGTCTGCTCTATAGCCTTAGCTAACAGCTATATGGCTTATAGCTCATGCAGTAGAGGCCTCGTGCACTAAACTCCAAAGGTCCCAGGTTTAATCCTGCCCACTGACAACTGGGGTCTGTCGGTGTTACATGAGCACTCACTATTTTTTTCGTGGGTGCTCCAGCCATAGACAGACAAGACAGAAAATGCCTGGAAGCTTAAGCTACACAAACTCAGTCTGTAAATAAGGTGCAGATTTTTAACTGCGAGGGTCATTAACCATTGGGAACCATTACCAAGGGTTGTGATGGATTCTCCATCATGGGCAATTTTTAAATCAAGATTGGATGTTTTCCTTAAAGATCTTCTCTAGTTCAAACAGGAATTAATTCAGGGACATCCTGTGTTGTACGGGAGGTTAGACTAGATACCCACATTGCTCCCTTCTGGCCTTATAATCTATGAATCAGAAGCACAGAGAAGGACAGTGATTGGCCAAGGACAGAGCCAGGAAAAGACAGGTTTCCTGAGTCTCAGTCCACTAGCCCATATGCCTCTCCCTTGTACTTGCAGAGCGATGCTCAGCAGTTGAGCAATGCTCTATCCTTACTGCTGTAGAGCTGGAAGGTACAGGGTTAATACACATCTAAACTTAACTTCTGCAAAGGTTTTTCCATGCTGCCATGGTACAGCCATGTATTAATAATATGTGATGGGAGAGTGCCCGACACAGGCTCACAGGAAGCCAATCATGCTCTCTTGCAGCACCTGGCGGGAGAGCCAGGCTTAACTGATCATGAAGCCCAGCTGGGCCGGAGCAGGCTGGTGAGTCTAAAGAGAAGACATTTGCAGCAGAAGGGGACTTCAGGGAGAGAGTCTGAAGTCACTTGCTGGGAACAGAGCAGTGGTGAGGAGAAAGCCTAGGGAGGAGAATAAGCCCTGGGATCCTAGCTCTAAAAGAAGGGTCAGCCTAGAGAAGTTGGAGGGAAGAAGCTCTGAAAAAGGTTGGGGTAGACATGAGGCAGGGAAACAGCAACAAGGAGTAGGACTGTGCAGACGTTGGCTTCTGGTTATAGGGTCCCTGGGCTGGAATCCTGTGTAGTGGGCGGGCCCAGGTTCCCCTACTGGCCGCTAGCAAGGTGGCATGAGTCCAGAGAAGGTGCAAGGACATTGGAAAGCCCTGAGGCAAGGGTGTAAAGACTAGTGTCCCGGAGTTGGGGCCAAAGACCCTCGTGTGAGGACTTTGGACTGCCTTATGTTGGGCTTTGTGTTACCCCAGAAGGGGGAGGACTAAATGGGGACCTTGCCTGTGGTGAGGGAACCCTTTCACATAATGATAATCCCTGGGAAAGGCTGAGGTCTTGGGAAGCTTAGGGCTCCCTTGGCTCTCTTTCGTTTCAAAGATCAACATGTTCTCTTTTCGTTTCAAGTTGTTTGACTCTGATGCCAACAGGTGGTATCACGGGCACGCTGTGATAAACCCCATTCTCACTAGACCTTGAGGTAAACAATACACATACACATGCGTGCACACACAGATTCTGCATCACTAACATTTATCGTGTATATGTTCCATTTATCTCTGGCAAAAAGCTTCAGACCCAAACTATCTTAAGTGATCTAAAAAAGACAGTGATAAGTACCGTCCCCCGTCATTACTGCTCCATTTTATCACAGTGGTGATAGCAATAATGGCGGTTGTAACCCCTATCAAGTCCACTTAGCATGGCTCATTTTCAAAAGCCACTCAATGCCTTCTGACAGTCTGACCGGGTGGTATGAAAAGATCACTTAACCCCGATGATCTGAGGAAGACTTCGACTGGGAAAAGGAGCCCCTACAGTCAGAGAAGAGACAGTGTGAGGAGGGTGGGGGGGAAAGACCATTGATTTTATGACAAGGGGCAAAACCACTGTCAAAACAGAGTGGCGCAAATTGAAGGAATGTTTCAATTAGCTGTTTGTGAGAGAAATTCCAGAGAAGTCGGAAAAGCGCCGGCTTTTTTTTTTAAACGGTGAAAGATGAACCCGAAATTAGAATCCTTATTAACAATTAACATAATTAAAGGAGACACGTTATAATTTCAGCAGAAAGGCACTTTATGATGATATGGTGGCCTGAAATAATTATACCAGTCATTTGGCTGAAGTGAGCGGTAAATGGGCACAGCACTGGCCCGGCTGCCACTCAAACACCCCTGCCATTATGCTGCATAATGCCGCTGTCTTGCGTGCACTCCCATTAAAAGTAAAGTCATCTCTCCTCCGTCTCTGATTCATTTAGAAACTTCTCCTAAACCCTGACTTTGGTTTTTAAAACCACCAGCATAACCCCCGTCATCCCAACAGCTGTCCAGCACAGGAGTCAGTAGTGGAAGCTCCAATGAAGAGGAGGAGCACAAGAAGTCCCAGCACAATTTGATCCAGTCTTGTCCATGCTGTAGGCTCATTTCCAGAGTAACAGGATGCTACCGCTAGGGTAATCTTCTTGCCTGACTCATCTGACCCCGTCAGCTCCCACTTTGTGTCCACTCCATTAGTTCCCATCCTCCATCACATCAAAAGAGAGCTCCCCTCCTGCAGCCCTTCACCACTCAGCTCTGTCCTACCTATCAGAGCTAGCATTTTATCACCTTGATGATGCCTGCCTTTATCATTTGGCATGCCCACTTGGATGCATAAGCAGAGGAATCCTGAGTAGGAGTGGAGAGGTTGTTTTACCTCTGTATTTGGCTCTGGTGCAGTTGCTGCTGGAATACTGTTTCCAGTTCTAGTGTCTACAATTCAAGAAGGGTGGTGAGACATTGGAGATGGTTCAGAAAAGAACCACAAGAATGATTAAAGGACTGGAAATCATGCTGTATAGTGATAGACTCTAGAAGCTCAATCTATTTAGCTTAATAAAGAGGTTAAGGGGTGACTTGAACACATTCTAAGTACCTACATGGGTAACAAATATTTGATAATGGGCTGTTCAATCTAGCAGCCAAAGGTGTAACAAGATCCCATGGCTGGAAGTTGAGGCTAGACAAATTCACATTAGAAATAAGATGTACGTTTTTAACAATGAGGACACGTAATCCCTGGAATATATTACTAAGGGTTATGGTGGATTCTCCATTACTGGCCATTTTAAAATCAAGAGTAGATGCTTTTTTAAAAGATCTGCTCTAGTTCAAATAGGAATTATTTTGGCAAGTTGTATGGCCCGTGTTATAGAGGATGTCAGATTAGATGATCACAGTGGTCCCTTTTGGCATTAGAATTCTGCCCAGGAGAATAACCCTCCCCACCCCTGTTCAAATCTAAAAAGCCACCTCCTTGTCATAAGAACATAGGAACGGCCATACTGGGTCAGACCAGTGGTCCATCTAGTGCAATGTCCTGTCTTCTGATAGTGGGCAATGCCAGGTGCTTCAAAGGGAATGAACAGAACAGAGCAATCCTCAAGTGATCCACCTCTGTCGTCCAGTCCCAGCATCTGGCAGACAGAAGCTTAGGGCCACTCAGAGCATGGGGTTGCATCATGACCATCTTGGCTAATAGCCATTGATGGACCTAACCTCCAGGAACTTCTCCAATTCTTTTTTGAATGCAGTTATAGTTCTGGCCTTCACAACATCCCCGGCAATGTGTTTCACAGCTTGACTGTGTGTTGTGTGAAAAAGTACTTCCCTGTGTTTGTTTTAAACCTGCAGCCTATTAATTTCATTGGGTGACCCCTGGTTCTTGTGTTACGTGAAGGGGTAAATAACACTTTCTGATTCACTTTCTCCACATCATTCATGATTTTATAGACTGCTATCATATCTCTCCTTCGTCGTCTAAGATGAATAGTCCCAGTCTTTTTAATCTCTCCTCAGATGGAAACTGTTCCATACCCTTAATAATTTTTGTTGCCCTTCTCTGTACCTTTTCCATTTCTAAAATATCACTTTTGAGATGCGTCGGCCAGAACTCGATGGAGTATTCAAGGTGAAGATGTACCATTCATTGATATAGTGGCATTATGATATTTTCTGTTTTATCTAGCCCCTTCCAAATGGTTCCTAACATTCTGTTAGCTCTTTTGACTGCTGCTGCACATTGAGAGGATGTTTTCAGAGAACTATCCACAATGATTCCAAGATCTTTCTTGAGAGGTAGCAGCTAGTTTAGACTCCATCATTTTGTATGTATACTTGGGAGTATGTTTTCCAATGTGCATTACTTTGCATTTATCAACATTGAATTTCATCTGCCATTTTGTTGCCCAGTCACCCAGTTTTGTGAGATCCCTTTGTAATTCTTCACAGTCTGCTTTGGACTTAACTATGCTGAGTAATTTTGTATCTGCAAAATCACCTGCCAACTTTGCCACCTCACTGTTTACCCCTTTTTCCAGATCATTTATTAATATGTTGAACAGCACTGCCATGCCAGCACAGATTGCTGGAGGACACCGCTATATACCTCTCTCCATTCTGAAAACTGACCATTTATTCCTACCCTTTGTTTCCTACCTTTTAATCAGTCACTGTTCTATGAGAGGACATTCCCTCCTATCCCATGACAGCTTACTTTGCTTAAGAGCATTTGGTGAGGGACCTTGTCAAAGGCTTTCTGAAAGTCCAAGTTAACTATATACACTGGACTTTCAGAAAGCCTTTGACAATGTCCATGTGTTTGTTTACCCCCTCAAATAATTCTAATGGATTGGAGAGGCATAATGTCCCTTTACAAAAAACATGTTTACTCTTCCCCAACAAATCATGTTCATCTATGTGTCTGATAATTCTGTTCTTTACTATAGTTTCAGCCAATTTGCCTGGTACTTGAAGTTAGTTTTACTGGCCTGTAATTGCTGAGATTGCCTCTGGAGCCCTTTTTAAAAAAAATGGATGTCACATTAGCTATCCTCCAGTCATCTGGTACAGAAGCTGATTTAAGTGATAGGTTACATACCACAGTTAGTAGTTCTGCAATTTCATATTTGTATTCCTTCAAAACTCCTGGGTGAATACCATCTGGTCCTGGTGACACTACTGTTTAATATATCAGTTTGTTCCAACACCTCCTCTAATGACACCTCAATCTGGGACAGTTTCTCAGACCTGTCACCTAAAAAGAATGGCTCAGTGTGGGAATCTCTCACATCCACTGCAGTGAAGACTGATGCAAAGAATTCATTTAGCGTCTCTGCAATGGTCTTCTCTTCCTTGAGTGCTCCTTTAGCACACCTCTATTGTCCCATCGCCCCACTGATTGTTCAGCAGGCTTCCTGCTTCTGATGTACTTAAAACATTTTTTGCTATTAGTTTTTGAGTTGCTCTTCAAATTCTCTTTTGGCTGCCTAATTATACTTTTACACTTGACTTTCCAGAGTTTATGCTCCCTAAATTGTCCTCAGTATGATTTGACTTCCAATTTTTAAAGGATGCCTTTTTGCCTCTAACAGCTTCATTTACTCTGTTTAGCCAAGGTGGCATTTTTTTGGCCCTCTTACTATTTTTTATTTAATTTGGGCTATACCTTTGATTTGAACCTCTATTATGGTGTTTTTAAAAGTTTCCATGCAGCTTGCAGGCATTTCATTCTTATGACTCTTCCTTTTAATTTTCACATAACTAGCTCCCTCGTTGTATAGTTCCCCTTCCTGAAGTTAAATGCTACTGTGGTGGGCTTTCCCCCCCCCCCCCCAAGGATGTTAAATTTAATTACATTATGGTCACTGTTACTGAGCAGTTCAGCTATATTCACCTCTTGGACCAGATTCTGGCCTCCACTTAGGACTAAATCAAGAATTGCCTCTTCTCTTGTGGGTTCCAGGACTAGCTGCTCCGAGAAGCAGTCATTAATAGCATCCTCCTTCCTTAAAAGGTACCTTTGCCTGGAGGCCTACAGAACACTGTCAGCTGACCACAGCTATTCAGGTAGGGAAGTGGTAGGATGGCCGCCATTGTGGCTGACAGCCAGGATGGATCTGGAGACCTCCCAAGCTAAAAGTGTAAGTTGATAGAGCTTGAGCTAAATAGTCAGGCTCTGTAGTGAAGGGCTGTGTGGCGGGGCGACTCACTGGTGCAGCGCCTCCTGCTGGTCGACCTGGGAATTAGCTCTTCCAGCCCAGAGCACCCTCTGCCGGCTGGTGTCTCTCCTGCTGCTGGCCCCCGTGTCCCTCCTGGACCCTGGTGCCCTTTAATGTCAGGGTTCTGCCCCCAACAGTAACCCACCAATCTGGGTCTCCCCACCCCGGGGAACCCCCAATCCTCTATCCCCACCTTGCCTCAGCGGCTACTGCCAGTCACCATCTAGCCCCCACTCACTGAGGCAGATGGCTGTCTGTAATCCACTCATCATTGGTAAGGGGGGTTGGACCAGCTTCCTCTGCCTATTCCTGGGCTGCCCCTCTGCAGCCCTAGTACCCTTTTGTGGGCCCTTAACTCGGCCTGCAGCCTGGGGCTTTGCTAGGCTGGAGCTCCCCAGCTCCCTCTGCCCTTCCCCAGCACTGCTCCACCCTAGGTACCCTCCTCAGCTTCCCAGGTAGCCAGGTCCTTCTCTATCAAGGAAGCTAGAGAGAGTGTCTCTTTGTCCTTCTGGCCCACCACCCACTTACAAGGGCCAGCTGGGCCCTGATTGCACTGGCTACAGCTGTGGCTGCTTTCCCCATCAGCCCAGCTTTTCCCCTGCCACAGCCCTCTCCCAGGGCTGTTTTAAGCCCTTCAGGGCAGGAGTGGGGTAGCCACCCCGCTACAGGACCTGCTCTGCCTGCTTGGGCTGCCCTGCTGGCTGGAGCATTCCCCCTTCTCTGGCTGCCTTGCTGGCTGAAGCTCCTTCTCCCTTCCTGGGCTGCAGCTGCTGGCTAGCGGACTCCTTCCCTGGACTGCTGCTGCTGCCACTGCTGCTGAGCAAGTGAGTGAGGGGTGGGGGGGGGCCTTGCTGGCCAGCCCCCACTCCCCCATCTCTGGAGGGAAAAGCCAGGACCCCACCACCACCAACACCACTACAGCTACCACCTGTGGGGGGTCCTTCCTGCCTAGCCACCAGGGCTGCTGGAGAAGGAGGAGCTGCTGCTGCTGCTGGAGCTGTGTTTGTCCTGGGGAGCTGCTGGAGCCTGGAGGAGGAAAAGGACTGAGAAGACCACCGGCTGCTGGGGAGCGCACAGGACTCTGAAGACCACTGTGGAGGGGGCCTTAAAGACTGAGTAACTCTCTAACTGTGCTCTAGTGGTGGGGGCTTAGACTGTGTTTGTGGGGGCACAGGGGGTGTGGCGTGGAGCCTGCCCCCTGGTCCATCTGTGTCCCCCCCCCAAACCCCACCACCACCGCTGCCCCCTCCACCGCCCCTGCAGTCCCTTACCATCTGCCTCAGTTCCTGCCTCTGGGACTCAGCTGCTCGCCTGGCCTGCCACGCCCTATTGCCACCGTTTGGGCCTCCAGCAGCAGCCAGCCAGCCATTGACTGTGCACAAGTGCTTGTGGGTGCACGCACCCCCCCTTCCCCTGGATTGACCCCTGCCCCTCTGCAACAGGCCCCCTAGCTTTGCCCCTTGTTGCCTGCCCCGTTCGCCCCTTGTGGCCCCCCCGCCCGCCCAGCTTCAGTTTGTTTGCCTGCCCCGCCCATCTCCCTTTGCAGCTTTGTTTGTCCTGCCCCAGCCCTGAAGCCAGCCCCTTGGTCCCTCTGCCCCACTCCCGGCCTGGTTGCTCCCCTCCCTCCGCGGCCCCTCGCCCTGATTAGCCCCTCCCCTCGTGCGCCCATAGCCCCATCAGTGCGCTTGTGCCTCTCCCTTGTTTGAGTTGCCCCTCTTGCACTGCACCCCCATTGCTCTTGTTCCCCCCCCCTCCCCTAGTGCAGCTAGAGGAGCCAGATTTCAATCTCGTGTCGGTGACTGACCCCCCCCCGCAGTCGTTGATACTTCCCCTATCTGCCCCCCTCCCTCGGTTTGGCACCCTCCTCCCCTGCCCACAGCCTAGCAGGGAGGAGTGGTTGACCTGTTCCCTTCCCCCCTGCCCCGTTTCTCCGGTGTTTGCCCTCCCTCCCGACTCAGCATGGCGGGAGACGCGGCGGGTGGGACCCCTGGGACAACGCCTGTCCCCCCTCCCCCACCTGCTCCCCCCAAAAACCCCCAGTCTCGACCTCACCCGCCGCTGCCGGACCACCTGCCACCGCTCCCGCTGAGGCGCCGGCAGCGGCGACCGACGGGGTGCCCTCTGCTGCTGCCACGTCCCTCGCCCCTTCCGCCTCTGGGGGAGCCCCCCCAGCCGGCGGAAAGGGCCAGGGCAAAAAGAAGGGAAAAGGCCCCGCTAGGAAGACAAAGCCCTCCATGGCTGAGCCTGCCACCGCTGCCGCGGCCCCGCCACCGGCCGCGGCGTCCCTCCCCGCTGTCCCCTCCACCAGCTCTGCGAGTGCCCCTCCTTCGGCCCCCAGAGCGTACGCCCAGGTGGCGGCGGCCCCCCCGCCCGCCGCTACGTCATCTCCCCCGACCGCCGCCTCCGCTACCATCTACAGCGGCCGGGGCCCCTTCCCCACCTTGACCCGGAAGCACGGCGTCCGTTGCCTCCTGGTGCCCGCCTCGCCCCACGTGGAGACCTACGTGCGGGCGCTGGCGAGGGTGGTGGGGCCCACGGCCATCGTGGCGGCCTCCAAAATGTACGGGAAGGTGGTTTTCTTCCTTGCCTCGGAGGCCGCTGCCCAGGAGGCGGTGGAGAAGGGCCTGGCGGTGGGGGGGCGTGTTCGTCCCCCTCGAGCCGCTGGAGGACCTGGGTGTCCGAGTGGTCCTGACCTCCGTCCCTCCCTTCCTGCCCAATGTCGCCCTGTTACCCGCCCTCTCTACTCTGGGGAAGCCCATCTCCGTGGTGAGCCCTCTTCCCTTGGGCTGCAAGGACCCTGCCCTCCGTCATGTCCTCTCGTTCCGCCGGCAGGTGCAGCTTCAACTGCCACCGGCGGCGCGTGGCGGAGAGGCGCTCGAGGGGTCTTTCCTGGTCCCCTACCAGGGGGCCCATTACCGGGTGCACTATTCGACGGGGGAGGCCCGGTGTTACCTCTGCCAGGCGACGGGACACGTTCGGAGGGACTGCCCTTTGGCCCGGCACGGGGGAGCGCCCGGGACCCCCGAGCCCCGGCAGGGTGCCGGCCCCGTCATCGCCGGCGCCCCTGGCCGCCCGGTGCCCAGAGTCGCCCCTCCTCCTCCTCATTGCTCCCGCTCGGGCCTCAGGGGTCCGTCCTCCAGTGCGCCCAGACGAGCGGGAGAGCCCTGCCTCTGCTGCTTGCACTCTGGCGGGGCCTGTGGAGGAGGGTGCGGCAGGGGTACTGCCGGGCGTGGGAGAGGGCTCTCCCCAGGGGGACTCTTCCCTCTCTCCTACTGTCCCCCCAGTGCCTCTCCACGCCCCCGAACAGGCATCCTTGCCCCCCAACCCAACCCCTGTCGACCAGCCCGAAGACGATGCCATGGAGGGCTGGACCCGGGTACAGGGTAAGCGGGGCAAGCGGAAGGCTCGGGCTCCGCCCGTGCCACCTGAGGCGGAAGCCCCCCGCAAGACCAGGAAGGAGGCCGCCGACACCGAGCCTTCCGCCGTGCCCCAGGGGTTGACCCATCTGCCGATGACGGCTAGGGAAGACGTGGCAGCACCGGAAGGTACCACCATCCCCCCTCCGCAGTCCCCCCCTGCGGAGGCCTCCGCTGCGGCCCCTCCTGTCCCCTTGCCGCCTGTACCCCCTGCAATACCCGAGGTGAGCGTCGCCTCGGGCGTGAGTGGGGAGGACCCCGGGGTGGGGGGAGGTGAGCTCCCCTCCATCTTCGCGGAGATCGAGGCCCTGGGTCTGACCCCGGTCACCCCGGGGGAGGACGACCCTCTGCTAATGGGCCTCGACCTAGCTGACCTCACCCCAGCTTCCCCTTCTCCATGCTCCACCGTCCCTCCTGTTGCGTCCGCTCCCGCCTCCGAGGGTCCCCTGGGCCCCTCGACTTGCCCGGCTGCGGACGGCACCCTGCTGCTGGCCGCCGAGCCTGCTGTGGCGACGGCCGGTGCCTCGTGGCCGGGAGAAGGGCTACCAGGGGTGTCCCTCAGTGGCGTGGGGCAATCGGGTTCCTTCCCGGGCAGGGGCCCCCCTGAGGGTTCTGCATCTCCCCGCGCCGAGGCTGCTCTGCCTGCCATTGACCCCGAGCCCGGCGTCACTGGGGACCCCCTCCCTACTCCTCACACCCCCGTGCCTGGCCGCGCGGAGCCACCTACTGATGGTTCAGCTCCTGCGGCCCAGGGTCCCATCTCTGTCCCTCCCCCCACCCCTGCTCCTGACCCCAGCCCTGCCCCCTCCACCTCCCACGATGTTATTGCCGCCCCTGGAGCTGTCTCCTTCCCTTTCCCGGAGGATGACTCCCAGGGAGCGGCCTTTGAGTTTCACAGTCCCGACCCACTAGGGGCTGCACTCTTCGCTCCGCCACCCCCCACTGAGCCGGGGTCCGCCCCTTGCTTGCCCGTCCCAATAGGCCACGGGGCTGCGCCAGAGGCCCCATCCCCCCATACGCTGAGGGAGGAGTTGCAGGAGTTCCTGGAGGACGTTCGGGGCTCCCGCAACAAGATCCCGCTTGCTCTCCAGCGCTGGGGGGACTTCCACAAAATCCTCCTAGCCACGAGGGCCCTCATGGGGGAGGGAAAGAGGACCGGGAAGCAGGGTGCTGCGGCTTACCATCGGGTGCGCAAATTCCGTGACTCCTTGCTCACCTTCGGGGTGGGCCACGGTTTGCTGCGCGGCCCAACGGGGGCCATGAGCGCCCCTGCCGACGAGGATCCCCCCCAGCCCTCCTCATGGCACTCGTCACCTTTGCCACACTGAACACCCGGGGCTGTAGGGTGGGCTTCCGCAGGAGCCAGGTGCTCTCCTTCCTTCGGGAGAGGGGGTACTCTGTGGTATTCCTGCAGGAGACCCACACGGATCCGGCCGCCGAAGCTAGCTGGCGGCTGGAGTGGGGGGACGGGGTCTACTTCAGCCATCTCACAACCCGTCGGGCTGGAGTGGCCACCCTGTTCTCCCCCGACCTACGGCCCGAGGTGCTGGGGGTCGCCGAGGCTGTGCCGGGCCGCCTGCTGCACCTCCGGGTCCGCATGGAGGGGCTCGTGGTCAACCTCGTCAACGTCTATGCCCCGACATCGGCCCCGGAGCGGCTGCAGTTCTACCAGCAGGCGTCCGCCTTCCTCGGCTCCTTGGATCCTCGCGAGTGCCTGGTCCTGGGCGGGGACTTCAACACCGTCCTAGAGGAGCGGGACCGCTCGGGGACCGAGCAGAGCCCGGCCGCCGCGGACGTCCTCCGGGAGATTGTCACCCAGCACTCCCTGGTGGACGTCTGGCGCGACCACCACCCGGACGATGCCTCCACGTTCACCTATGTCCGGGTGGAAGCCCATCAGTCGTGCCGCTCCCGGTTGGACCACATCTATTTCTCACGGTTCCATCTCTCACGGGCCCAGTCCTCCAGCATCCGGCCGGCCCCATTTTCGGACCACCACCTCGTCACCGTGACGGCCTCTCTCTGTGCAGAGAGGCCGGGGCCGGCCTATTGGCACTTTAACAACAGCTTGCTGGAGGATGGGGGCTTCGTGGCGTCCTTCCGGGAGTTCTGGCTGGCCTGGCGAGGGCAGCGGCGTGCCTTTCCCTCGGCGCGGCGGTGGTGGGATGTGGGGAAGGTGCGCGCCCGGCTCTTCTGCCGTGACTACACCCGGGGCGCCAGCCGACGGAGGGATGCGGCGATAGGGCAGTTGGAGCGGGAGGTCTTAGAGCTGGAGAGGCGTCTGGCCGCCAACCCCGAGGATCCATCCCTTTGCGGGGCGTGCCGGGAGAAGCGGGAGGAGCTCCGGGTCCTCGAAGACTATCGGGCCCGGGGCGCCTTTGTTCGATCCCGCATCCGCCTCCTTCGGGAGATGGATCGCGGCTCCTGCTTCTTCTATGCCCTGGAGAAAAGGAGGGGGGCCAAGAAGCACGTCACCTGCCTTCTGGCGGAGGACGGCTCCCCCCTCACGGATCCGGCGGAGATGTGCGAGAGGGCCCGGACCTTCTACGCGCACCTTTTCTCCCCGGATCCGACCGATCCTGCCGCTTGCAGAGTGCTCTGGGATGGGCTCCCGACGGTCAGCGCGGGCGACCGGGACCAGCTAGAGCTGCCTCTCTCTCTGGCCGAGTTCTCGGAAGCCCTCCGCCGCATGCCCACCAACAAGTCTCCAGGCATGGACGGGCTGACCGTGGAGTTCTACCGCGTGTTCTGGGACGTCCTCGGCCCGGACCTGGTCAGCGTCTGGGCCGAGTCCTTGCGGAGCGGGGTCCTCCCTCTCTCGTGCAGGCGAGCCGTGCTCGCCTTACTGCCGAAGAAGGGGGACCTCCGCGACTTACGGAATTGGCGTCCCGTCTCGCTCCTCAGCACGGACTACAAGATCGTAGCCAAGGCCATCTCGCTGCGGCTGGGGGCCGTGCTGGAGGACGTGATCCACCCAGACCAGACCTACACCGTCCCGGGCCGTAGCATCTTCGACAACCTGTATCTGGTCCGGGATCTCTTGGAGCTTGGGTGCAGGGATGGTCTGTCGTTCGCCCTCCTGTCCCTGGATCAGGAGAAGGCGTTCGACAGGGTGGACCACGGGTATCTCCTGGGCACTCTGCAGGCGTTAGGCTTCGGGTCCCAGTTTGTGGGTTTTCTCCAGGTGCTGTACGCTTCCGCGGAGTGTCTGGTCAGGCTCAACTGGACCCTGACCGAGCCGGTCAGCTTCGGGCGGGGAGTGCGGCAGGGGTGCCCCCTCTCGGGCCAGCTGTACGCCCTGGCGATCGAGCCCTTCCTCTGTCTCCTCCGCAGGAGGTTGACGGGGTTGGTGCTTCGGGAGCCGGAGCTGCGGCTGGTCCTGTCGGCGTACGCCGACGATGTGCTCCTCGTGGTCCAGGACCCGGGCGACTTGGCGCGGGTGGAGGCCTGCCAGGCCGTGTACTCAGCGGCCTCCTCCGCCCGGGTCAACTGGGTCAAGAGCTCTGGCCTGGTGGTCGGGGACGGGTGGCAGGCAAGCTCCCTCCCACCCGCGCTTCAGGCCATCCGGTGGAGCGCGGGTCCGCTGCTCTATCTCGGCGTTTACCTTTCTGCCACGCATCCCTCTCCGCCGGAGAACTGGCAAGGTTTGCAGGGCAGGGTGGCGGAGCGGCTCCGGAAATGGACAGGACTCCTCCGGTGCCTTTCCCTCCGAGGGAGGGCACTGGTGCTCAATCAACTGGTCCTGTCCATGCTCTGGTACCGGCTCAACACCCTGGTCCCGGCCCCGGGGTTCCTGACCGACCTCCGGAAGGTGGTTCTGGAGTTCTTTTGGCCAGGACTGCACTGGGTCCCTGCAGGGGTGCTCCACCTGCCCCTGGAGGAGGGAGGGCAGGGCCTGAAGTGCCTGCGCACTCAGGTCCACGTCTTCCGCCTCCAGGCACTGCAGAGGCTCCTTTATGGTGCGGGTAGTCTGGCATGGAGAGCCCTGGCGCACGCCTTCCTGCGCCGCTTCCGAGGGCTCCGATACGACCGGCAGCTCCTTTATCTCGACCCGAGGGGCCTTCCGCGAGACCTCTCCGGGCTGCCGGTCTTCTACCAGGACCTCCTCCGGACCTGGAAGCTGTTCTCTGCGACCAGGTCCGTGGCGGCCACCGAGGGGGCAGATTTCCTCGCGGAGCCCCTGCTACACAACCCCCAGCTCCGTGTGCAGGTGGCGGAGTCCCCCGCGGTGCACCAGAGGTTGGTCCTGGCGGAAGCTACCAGGGTCGGAGACCTCCTGGACTACGACCGGGGAGACTGGCTGGATCCCCTGACGCTCGCTCGGCGTATGGGGCTCTCCAGACCTTGTACTCCCCGGCTCATACTACAGGAGGTGAAGGCCGCTTTGCCGCCCGCTGCTCGGGCCTACCTCGACCGGGTCCTGCGTGAGGGCACGCCCCGCCCACCCCCCACCCCGAGCCCTCCAGACCTTTTCATCGGGCCTCTGCCCCGTGGACCCGACCGGCCCCCCCGCCCCTTCTCCGCCAGCCGGCTGCACGACCTGCAGCCGGTCCGTTTCCAAACCGCGCCAAGGAAGCAGCTCTACGTGCTCGTGCTCCACACCCTTCACTTCCTCACCCTCGTGTCCCGCCCCGACACCAAGTGGCGGGACCTCATGCCACCTCTGGAGGGTGAGGAGCCCCGGTGGGCCAGCCTGTACTCCACCCTGGTCCCAAGGCCCGTCGGGGATATCAGTTGGCGGCTCCTCCATGGGGCCGTGAGCACGGGCGTGTACTTGGCGCGGTTTACCCCTGTCCCAGACACCTGCCCCTTCTGCGGCGTGAGGGAGACCCTGGCGCACGTTTACATAGAGTGCGCCAGGCTGCAGCCCCTATACCGGCTCCTCACTAATCTCCTATTGAGTTTCTGGCTGCACTTTTCCCCCCACCTCCTTCTCCATGCACTCCCTATCCGTGGCCCCACGAAGTCGCGGGACCTCCTGGTCAACCTCCTCCTCGCCCTGGCTAAAATGGCCATCTACGTGACCAGGGAGAGGCGGTTGGCCAATGGAGACTCCTGCGACTGTGGGGCTTGTTTCCGATCCTTAGTCCGTTCACGTCTCCGGGCGGAGTTCCTCTGGGTGGCGTCCACTGGCTCCCTTGACGCCTTCGAGGAGCAGTGGGCGCTGTCCGGGGTTCTCTGCTCGGTGTCCCCGTCAGGCTCCCTTCTTCTGACCCTTTGACCGCACTCCTGTCCCTGTTCTTTTATTAGTTGTCCCCCGCAATTAGTGGGTTTCTGAGGCTCTGTGGCACCTCCCCTTAGGCTGGGGGGGGGTTCCGTTAGCATGGGGCGGGCTTCGCCCGCCCCATTTCCTGGAAACCCAATAGATACAGGTACCAAGATGTGGCGCCTCCCCTTAGGCTGGGGGGGGTTCCGTTAGCATGGGGCGGGCTTCGCCCGTCCCATTTCCTGGAAACCCAATAGATACAGGCTGTAACAGACTCACATGCCGTGTGGAAACAATGAGGAGTCCTTGTGGCACCTTAGAGACTAACAAATTTATTGGGGCATACGTTTTCGTGGGCTAAAACCCACTTCATCAGATGCATGGAGTGGAAAATACAGAGGCAGGTATAAATACACAGCACATGAAAAGATGGGAGTTGCCTTACCAAGTGGGGGGTTAGTGCTGTGGACTGTGCGTCCATCTGTGTGGACTGAGCACAGGGATGGGGGCGTGTAGCAGAGTGGTCCCCTGCTCCTGCCCTGAAGGGTTAAAAACAGTCCTGGGAGGGGGCTGTGGCTGGAGAAAGCAGCTTTTAGGCTGGGCTGATTGGGGAAAGTGGCAGCAGCTGGGGCCACACCCCAAACAGATGCAGCTGGCCCTATAAAGGCAGAGAAGCCAGGAGCAGACAGGAGTCTTCCTCTACCTGTAGAGGGAGAAGGGCCTGGCTGCAGGGAGCTAGACACAGGGTACCTGAGTGAAGCAGGGCTGGGGAAAAGCTGGGGAGCTCCAGCCTGGAAAGCCCCAGGCTGCAGCCTAGCATTGGGCTAACAGGTACTGGGGGTTGCAGAGAGCAGCACAGGGGTAGGCAAAGGCAGCAGGTCCAAACCCAACCTTGCCAGTGATGAGTAGGCTGATACTGCAGTCTGCCCCAGGGCGTTGGGGCTAGATGATGACTGGCAGTAGCCATATACTGAGGCAAGGTGGGGATAGATGGTGGGGGGGTTCCACAGGGAGGGGAGACCCTAAGACTGAGGGGTTACTGCCAGGGGCAGCACCCCAAGTAAAAGGGCCCCGGGTCCAAGGAAGGACACCGGGGCCAGAGGACAGGTGGATCACTGGCCTGCAGAGGGAGCTCCAGAGCTGGAATGAGCTAATTCCTGGAAGTCACCAGCAGGAGGCGCCGCAGGGGTGAGTCCGCTCGTCTACAGGGGGAAACATAATACACACTGACTAGTGGGGTTGCTCAGGAACTGGTATTAGGCCTAGCACGTTTGTTGTTCTGTTACCTAGTACTCCTCTCCACCCCCACCCCCTTCATTTGATCTGTTTCTTCTACCTGTTGCATCTTGTCATTAACCCATGTGGTGAGCTCTCTGGGGTGAGGATGACCTTATTTACATGTTTGGACAGTAGCACAATGGGGCCCTGATCTCAGCTGAGGCCTCTAGGCAGCTACAGCAATTCAAACTTTAAATAATAAGCAATAGCTACTACTTTCTCAGGTTAAGATGAACATATGTCCCTATTTTACTGTGACAGTCCTGGTTTTTCATATGTCCAGTGCCCCTGGAATGTCTTTTGGGACTCATAAAAAAAAATCCCAGTTTTTCACGCAATCAGACAAAACATTTAGGGTCTTTTTTTTATAACTACAACATGTTTGTTCAAAATCCATATCTACAGTGAGTTGAATTTGCTCTGCGTTTACCCAGAACAGTGCCGTGGAATGCTGTTCAGTGTGATGAACAGTGCTTGGAGGGAAGAGAAAAGAATGTGGATGTTAGAGCTGGCTGGGAAATGGTTTTCCTGTCCTGTGAATATTTTCAGGAGTTCAGATTTTTTCCTGTCTTGAATTGAAATGAAAAGTCAAAATCTTGAAAATATCTGTGAACCAAAATTAAATTGGTTTGGGTAAAAATGTTTTGTTGTGGTGATTTTGAAACATTTCATTTCCATTGCGACCCCCTTTTTCCCTTTTGTTAACCTTTGTTTTCAGTCTAACTAGCTAAAATTTCTATTAAAAAATCATGAATTGGAAAAGTGAAATTTTTAATGGCAAAAGTGTCGATGTTTCTTGTAGACATTGTTAAAACTGTATTTCCCAACATTTTCTTGAATCGGAAAAATAAATCAAACCAGACCCTATTTCATGAACAGTTTTTGTTTTGACTAATCACCATTGAACTAATTAACACAGAGCTAATTAACTACTGAAAAATTCCCAGCCAGCAACAGCAGAAACTATCAAATACTTAGAATGGAATCTCCTTGGGGCAGGGCCTGATGTGGTGTTCTGTTTGTACAGCACCTAGCATAATAGGGTTGTGGTCCATGGCAGGAGCTGCTAAGTGCTATGGTAATACAACTAGTAAATAATAACAGTAGCTCAGTGTGAATGTTAACTACACTTATTCAATGTTTCATGATAAATTCATCCGGAAAACTATGTTAACTAGGTTCCACTCTGAGAAATAAGCCGGTGTTGCTGTGGAGTCAGAAGCTGGTAGGCATGACACCAGCACACATTTAATTGTGTACGTTTGTCTTGTACTTGACTGTTTCACAGTCCTGCCAACCCCAAGCATTCAGAAATCAGGAGCCAGGCTCCCCAGAATTATGAGATTTGTCAGGCAGGCCCAGGAGCAGCGCTCCACTGAGCATGGGTGATCAAAGACTGTGTCTGCTGGGATCCCTCCAACACCTCCTCTGACAGTAGCAGTGCAAAATTATGCTGGTGCTGATGACCTGCGATCTTCTCCAAAGCCCTGGCTGGGATGATATAGTTGGGGTTGGTCCTGCTTTGAGCAGGGGGTTGGACTAGATGACCTCCTGAGGTCTCTTCCAACCCTAACCTTCTATGATTCTAAGTCAGCAAAACTCTGTCTTACTTCTGCATCTGTCAAATGGGACGGAGAATACTTCCTTTGTCCTCCTTCAGTGTCCGTCTAGGCTGCCTAAATAGTAAGTTCTTCAAGGCAGGGGCTATCTCCTACAATGTGTATATATGCTGCCTCAGCACAATGAGGCTCCAATCATGCTTAGTGTTTACAGGCACATAATAGGAAGAGTTGCCAGCAATAGAACCTAGATGTCCTGAAAAGCCATCCTCTGCTCTAACCACTAGGCAACCCACCCTCCCCCCAGTCAGAGGATAAACCCCTATAAAATATGACAGTATTCCTCAGCAATGCCCCAAATCCCTGTTAACAAGATTGTGAACTTCAGGGGGTTAGGGTGTGATTTTTTTCAAAAGCATCCAGCATTGGTAAACTCTGCTCCCATTGAAAGCCACAGGAGTTTTGCCACTGACTTCAGCAGGAGTGCACCCATAGGCCATTACTGCCCAATGCTACAATACCTTTTTATGCAGAAGGCGACTGGGAAGAGATGTAGAACTGGGACCCAAATATTTCCAAAGAGACCCGAGATGCTTTTCTGTAGCAATTCCCTCCCAGTGGATCGTTGCTACTGGCAGTTTGCTACAGGTTAAAGCAAAGCCCCCAGGACAAGAGTTTAAGTGTTGTTGGTTGAGTCAACATGAACCAGTTAATGAAGTTGAATAGAACTGAGCAGGAACTGCGCTGCAGATCTGGAATCCTCTTGCAAATGCACATATGATCTGAAAAGGAACTCTGGAAAAGCTGTCCCTTGTTGCTGACCATATGTGGCTCCCTCTGTGCCTTGCAATTCCTATCTGGTTAATTTGTTGATTAAAAATAAGTCTTCCCAGCAGAGCTGATAACATTCTAACAAGAACAGGCTGGGTTCTGTTCTACTGCCTGCATCATCAGTATTGCCAATCCGAAACCTTCAAAAATCATGAGTCAGACCCTCCAATATCAGGAGATTGGCTTTAAAATCTTGTTTGTTTGTTTGTTTGTTTGTTTTAAAGTAAGACATTTGGCGGAACCTCTAAAAATTTGCCTTTGGGTTTGTGAGCCATTTGTGGAAAGGTGCCCACCTGCCAAGTGTGTGTGAACAGCTCAGTTTCAATCTCAACGAACTCAATTGAAATGCACACAGAAGTAACAATACTTACCCCTTTATTAGGGCTTTTCATCAGTACCTCAGAGTGATTTACAAAGGAGGTTATACTCCCATTTTACAGATGGGGAAACTGACACCCAGAGAGGGGAAATGACATGCCCAAAGTCACTCAAGAGGCCAAGCCAGATATAGAATCCAGAGTCCCAGGGCACTTCTCTTTCCATTAAACCATGCTACCTCCTTTTGGTTGCTCCTGGTGGTACCCCACATACCCTCTCCTGTGCCCTGGGATGTGGGCACTGGAAGCCACAGAGTGAGCGAGTGGCAGAGACTAGCACTACAATACCAAAGTGATGGGAACCTTTAGAGAAGGTGAGCTAGAAAGACAGACAAATAGAGCTGGGAACAGAGCCCAGAGCTCCTCGTGTACATTTGCCTTTCTCTAACCACTACCCAAATCTCTCCCCTTTTATATAATTAATCTTAATGTTCTCTTCATGTAGCTTTTGTAGGGAATTTCCTAGATGATTTTTTTTATAAAGAAAAAAGAGGCAAAGTATAGGGTTAAAAACAACGAAAGGAGTTAGTGTCTGCTTGTTTGCAAAAAATGGCATAGAGATAGGCATGGCAGAATTTGATTTTTCTTTTACAATTTTGATGGATAATATCAATGTTTCTTTTAAAGCATTTTTTCAATTTTTAATGTTCACATTTGCGGGAAATGATGGAGGGTCAGACAATAATTATTTAATGACAGTAGATGTTGAGATTCAAAAAATTAAAGCTTTATAACTGTTAAAACACAAATTGCCAACATCATGTGTCACAATTTTAGCCTTAAATCCAACTCTAATGAGTTCTCAAGTAGCAGTTTTCCTGCTTTGCCTTTCTGTAAATTTCGGTTATTGTTATCAGTGGAAAAATTTGTCCTCGGTTTGCATGTGTATGGTGAAAGTGACATTTGCTGACATTTACCGATAAAAGTTGAATCCTTCCAAGCCTACAGATAGGACATGCAAATCCCTTAATCTAGAAGTATTGGGATCGCCGCTCCCTACCACTGCCATTCTTGACTGAGCCCACCAGAATCCAATTGTCTCTTACCAAGGTCAATGAAACAAAGATACCACCTTAATATCTATGTGGCAACTTTTGCATTAAAGCCCTGTGTATTGTACCCCTTACTCTTTATTTAGCAAGTTGTGTATGCAAGCTTAGGCCAGGTCTAGACTACAGACCTATGTCCGTATAACTATGTTGCTCAGGCATGTAAAAAATCCACCCCCCCTGAGCAATGTTGTTATACCAACGATAACCCCCCATGTAGACAGCACTATGGCGATGGGAGAACTTCCCCTGTTGACACAGCTACCACCTCTTGGGGAGGTGGATTAACTTCACCTATGGGAGAGCTCTCTCCCATCGGCATAGGAGCATCTTCACTTATGCATTACAGCAGCACAGCTGCATTGGTGCACCTGTGTCAATGCAGCATTTTAAGTGTAAACCTGCACTTACACTCAGTCACCTACTGTCGTTAGCATCTTTAGACTACCTGGCGCTACCTAAATTTGTCACTGCTGTCCCAGTTAAAGCAACACTTGTCATTAGTCTAAATCAGGTTCCAATAAAATAGCTGCCCCAACATATAATGTTGCATTGAACTACAATATTCTGTGATAATAATTGACATTAATATACTAACTTTCATGCCAAAGCACTTTACACGTGGCAGGCAAGATTGTCTCTTACACCCTTCACCTGTGCAGGGGTGCAAGGAGATATAAGGTACCTCCTTGCTTCCTTGCATGGCTGACCTACATTATAGGTCACAGAGCAGAGGGACAGTGAGCCCTGTCTGAATGCTACTGTCCCCCTTTTCTCCCCTCCCCCACCACTCTGTGTGCTGCGAGTGGGCAGGCAGGGGTGGGGAATGGAAGGCATTTTGGCTCCACCCCCTCAGAGCTATTTAGACCATTGGCAGATCATGTCCCCCTTAGGACAAGGTGGTGCGAGGATGGGAACTGTGATTCTGAATGGGACAGGGGTCAATTCCTTGCAATATCCTGGATAAATCTTATTGAATTGAGATTAAAACCTTTGGGGTACATTGTATTAAAATGCAACTGTTTATTGTAGGATTGTATGTAACTTTTCTTGGAGACTGACTAACACCAATCTTGTGGAAATGTTAGGAACTCTAAAGGACTCTTTGGGACAATACTGGTGAGATGGGTTTCCTCGGAGGTACTTGGGAGGCAGTTTGAAGCTCCATCCTGGGGAGAAAAACCCATTGTCAGCTGATTACCTGTGCCTGGAAACACCAGGTTAATGCCCCTGAACTGTGCAAAGGATGGACTGAAGGATGGACATGAGGGGTTTGACGGATTAGTCACCTTCCTGAGCCCATTGCTGGAGTTGGGAGGGATCTCTGGTAAGCTTATTAGCAAGTAGGTTCTTTTCTTGTTTTTAGTATGCTTTTCACTGTGTTACCCTAAGTCTAAAGAAGCTTGCCTAGAAAGAGCAGTGTGGTAGCTTAGTCTCTGGTGAGAAAGCAAGCAGGTTTGCTTAGGCAGTGTGACTTTGCTGGTGAATTCACAGTATAATCAGGGTGCTGTGCAGCCTGGAAATATCCTGATCAGAAGGGAGAGAGAAGCATGTCTCCACCCAAGAGAGGCAACAGCTGGGGAGATGGAAGGCTAGAGAGGGTGCCCTTGCTGGACCACTGAGGGGGAATACAGGGGCAGCTGCCCTGAACTGTGACACTGAGCATCACAGGGCATTCCCTACTCTGGGGCTGCACACACAGCTTCACACAATCCTGCACTCAGGGGAGATTGCCATGCACAGTGCATGGTGGAACTGCACTGGTTTCTGAGTGAAGAGCAGGAGCTGGCCAATGCACAGGACTTGACACAACCATCCTGGCAGAAGAAACTGGTTCTCTAGTGCCTTGGAAAAGCCCTGATTTTACAAAATGCTCATGCATCTTTAACATGCACACACAGAAAATGGAGCTCTGGGTTCCCAGGTCTGCTCTGCTGGCTACATACCGCAAACAGCAGGGGCACTTGGTTTCCTGATATCTTTCCAGAGGAAGCCAGCCTCCTGTGCCTCACTGTGAAGCAAAGGCTTAAGGAAGAGTAAATATTTCAAACATGAAGTTTTAAGCCATCTCCTCCAGCCAAGGCTGAAAGCTCCTTACACACTCTGGGGACCTTCTCTTTCATTGTCTATTTAAATCAGCGGCTCTCTCTACAGAAAGTGTTTGTGCCAAACTTTTCCCTTCCCCGACAATTCCTTCCCTTCTATCTTCCTATATAGCCTGAGGATCTCCTACTCCGTACACTCCTCTCAGCTGTGAGGATGGGGGATAAGCTTAGGACAGATTTGATGTAGTGATTGAGCTCTGTTCCCCAAAGCTGCAGCACACGGATAACGATGGTAATTAATGATCCTCTGTTTTTCTTTTTCAAAGATATTGTTAAGGAATCGTCATTCCTCTTCCCCTTCCATCAAGTAATACCTAGATCTTAAAGAGCACCTTTTATCTGCAGACCTCAACGCACTTGGCAAAGTATCCATCCCCATTTTACAGATAGAGAGACTAAGGCACAGAGAGATTAAGAGACTTGCCCAAGGTTATCCAGCAGAACCAGAAGCAGAACCCAGGTGCTCTATCCATTAGACAACACCGTCTCCCTGTAGATAGACAGGTAAATCAATATTGCTGTCCCCACTTTACAGCTGGATGAACAAGGACATGAAGTGAATTGTTCAAGGTCACACATACCTGCCAAGTACAGCTGGTCCAAAAATGCCAATCATTTGTCATGAGAAATTTTATTCTTTTCCCCTGGAAATTTCCTGCAAGATATTTTGGGTTTTTTGGTGATAAACCAAGGTCTGAAAATATTTGGCTTTGGGAAAACATTTTTGGAAACATTTGGGTTCTTTTTAAATTTGTTTTCCAAAACTGAATTTATTTTTAACAAAACCTGAAATTCTACTGTAGAATTTCTCGGTTTTGGCGAAATAACTTGAAAATTTCCACCAAAATGAACATTTTGGTCAGAATGTTTTTTTTAAATGAAAAAAAATGGCAATGTTTGGGGGGAAAATAAATTGACCAGCCCTGCTGCTCAGTGTCACTCCCTGGGGTGATAGTCATTCATAGGCAGACTAGGGGATTTGGGCACCATTTCTCTGTCAGCTCCTCATCCAGGATACTAGAGGTTACTCCTTGGGGTTTGGAGCAGGGCAGTCTAAGGTTTCTACTCCTCCCCTTCTCACTGCTCTGTCTGCTGACTCCCTCACCCCCACCACAGGCACCGACTTTCTTCTTTCCGGGTGGGTGCTCCACCCTCATGCCACCCCGAGGCCCCATCCCCATTTGGCCCTTTCCACCAAAGCCCCACCCTCGCTCTGCCTCTTTCTGCTTATGCACCCCTCTCTGACTGTGCATCACAGTTAAGGTTGCCAACCCTCCTGGATTGTCCTCAAGTCTCCAGGAATTAAAGGATAATCTTTAATTAAAGATTAGGTCATGTGATGAAACCTCCAGGAATATGTCCAACCAAAACTGGAAACCCTAATCACAATGAGGAGGAAGGGGTGACCAGCGCAGGTGCCGCTGTTTGCCCCGAAGAAGCAGCACATGCCACGCCCAGGAGGTGGCTATGGTCTGAGGGAGACAAGGCCAGAGGAGTGACAGAGAAAGGTGTGAGCAGGAGGCAGGCACTTTGCAAGGACCAGTGACAAAAGAAGGGGTAGAGGGAAGGACCAAGTGGGAGCAAAGAGACAGATCTTGAAGGAAAATGGATAGGAGAGAGCTTGATAGCAAGAGAGACAAAGGGAGGAAAGAAAACACAGCAGGGGCAAATAGGAGGACCCTCTTATGGCTAAAGCACAGGAGTGGGAGGCAGGACTCCTGGGTTCCCTTTCCAGCTGTGCCACTGCTTTGCAGCCTGTCCCTGGGAAGGTCATGTCTCCTCCTTGTTCCTGAGTTGCTCACCTATAAAATCAGGGTAATAATATTGACTTGGCTCCCAGGTAGGTGAAAGCTCCTTAAGATGTTGAGATGGATGTATCAGCATAAATGGATTATTACTACATAAGGAGAGAGGCAGAAGCAGAACAAAATTGCTCACTTCAGAGGCTCACATCTGCCAAAAATGTCGTCTGAGAAACTACTGAGAAGTTGGTAGCTGGGTGGCCACATAGCAAACAAGTGCCAGACGCAGAGGTCAAACTTACTTGTGCCCAGAGTCCTTGCAGCCTTTCTTTCCATGCCAGCCCTAGAAAACGAGCCTCTTGTTGTTAAAAGAAATGCGTGTGAGCATCTAATGGTGATCCACCATGGGCTGGCATCTGTAGAGCCCAGGGTTCATTGCACCTACAGGGCTTGCCTCTGAGTTAGTGGTACACAGAATATGCTACCAAACACGTCAGAGTGCTCTCAGGCCCAGCTGGCATGGGGTTCCTTAGAATACTTTTCACCTCCATCAGTCTCTTTCCTTTGTAGAACTCTGAGGCTTGCTTGAGGTGAGGAAGCTTCTGTATGACAGATGGCACCAAAGCCAAGACCTTCTCCTTGGAGAGTGTCCCTATACACAGAGATCTCCCACTAATGGGTGAGGCCACTGCACCATCCAAAGATGGGAACAGAACCCAGGGTCTCATGGCTAGCAATGCTATGCCCATAGCCCTACACAAAGGGCCTTTGGGTAGCAGGTATGCAAGGAGCTGGCCTTTTACCAAGCCTGATGTTTCTGAGGAATATTTGGATGGAGTGATGTAGTTAAGTTAGTCCCACAGCACAGCCCCGCTCCATTCTGAACACTACTGACAAATCCAGCCAAATGTATCGGGAATGCTGGAAAGGCATTTTTCAAAGGTTCTTAATTCAGCAAATCAAAAGCAAACATATTGAAATCTCTAAGGTTCTTATATGGGCCCCACTATTGTAGTACATGAGCACTTTCCAATTGTTCCTGCATTTGTCCTCCCAACACCCCTGTGTGAGTAGGCAGGGCTATTGGGGAACTGCCCAAGGTCACACTGAACATCTGTGGCAGAAAAGGGAATTGAACATGGGTCTCAGTCTAATTCTGTAGTCACTGACTCATCCATGTATGGGTGCATGCAGCTAGGCTCCTCAATCTTTTTTTAGATTCCCAAGGAAGTGAGCTTGTGTTCAAAAGTAAGTGCATCAATGGAAGTTGTTGGTTGCTTGGCACTTTTACAAGCAAGCAACTTATTTAGGTACCTAAATATGGTCTGAGGATGTTCAATGTTCAAGCATAGAAAGAGAGAGAGAAGACAGTGCAATAATTGGGATTTTTTTCCTTTTTCCATGTCTGGTGTCCTATCAAGCATGTCCATTCCGAAAGCAGAGTTCTAAGATCCTAGACATTACCCTATACATAAGCATACTGTCATACTATAGTGCCCCATATAGGGAAACTACTTATCAGAATAGAGGAGACTTAATTTTAGGCTCTTATTTTTAAAAAATTTTGGCCTGGTTTTCACTTAAACACTCAAAGGCACTTCTCTTAATAAGTGCTAGTTCTCTGCCAGTTTTCCCATTTGACCCTCACCAGTTTTAACTCCAGATCTGTTCAAGAAATGTTGCAAGAATTTGTTTTTATAATGAAGAAAGTGCCTCTTCCCCACACTGTCCTTGTGTTAAAATTTTTTGGTAACATACAGGAGACATGAGGGGGCAGATTGATACAAAGGTTTCCTTAGCTCTTGCTTGAGATGACCTGTGAAACTTCATACTTGTAGGTAATGGAACCATCCCAAACTCATTAACCCTTTACACCACATTACCCCTTTGGGTATTCTGGTTCTCTCTATACATTGTTTTCAAAGCAATTCTGATTGAAAGGGGCTATAGAAACACAGGGTTGGGGGTCACACACCCTGCAGTTCCTCTCTTTGAAATAAACAATTCCTACAGCACTGGCATAGGGGGAAAGTGCAAGTGCGTGTGTGGGTGCACCATCCCTCCCCAAAACTAATGCAAATCTGACTTTTTTAAAAATCACTTGTCAAATTTCCACAGTACTCTCTAGCTGTCCATAAAGCAGGAAAAAAGAGAGGGTTGGTTTTTTTGGTTTTTTTTTAAACGGAGAGAGGAAGAAAGTGATCTTGTGCAGAGAGGTGGAGAGTGAGTGATACATTGAGTGCATCCAGCAATCTATAGAGATCTGCAACGTACATACATCAAAGGAAGGATGTGTGCCCCCGGCATTCTCAAAGTTCAGATATTTAGAATAATTTATGCCTGACCTCATCCCTCTTTCTCTCGCTCTCTCTCTCTTTCTGTTTCCTTCTCCCTTTTGCCAGTTTCCAGTAACCCAATTCCAATAATGTGGTTGTAATAAAATGTGACTGCTGGGGCTATTTTTACGGAGCTGGCATTCATTTGCATGCTGGCTCTGTGTGGGGCCCAGGGCAATCCCTTATCCACCCCACCCCCCTCCACCACCACCGCCACTTCTCCCTGCTCCCCCGCTGGCATTGCCCTGATCAGAAGTGACAACACAAACACAGCCGTATTTCCTGGAGATTTACTGAGTTAGATGATAAAAGCTCAGAGGAATGGTAACAATAGAATAAGAGACTTAAAGGGAAGGAGGGGGGAGAAAAAGTTCCTAAACTGATCATTTTCAAATGTCAGCTTGGTTCTCGAGGGGCTCCCAGAGCAAACCCATTGCTAACAAATACGCTGAGAGTCATTTGAATCAGAGAAGCCCGAGATGGAAAAGGCCGATTTGGTCACATCTAGTCCATTTCCCAGGGGGAGCTAAGCAGGATTGTACCCTATGGTGGTCTGTTCTACAGGGCTTTGTCCAGCCTAATGTAAAATGAACAGGCGACTGGGCTTGGGAGACTATTCTACAGACTAACATATATTCCTGCCAGGGAGCATTTCTTGACATTCAGCCTACATTCTGTGCTCTGTAATCCTTACTCCTACTGATACGTTCCCCCCCCCACTCTGTGAAGAACCCTGAAAAACGTCATTGCTTCCCTAAAGGCCCACTGTGTTTGTCCCTTACACAGGTTTGTAGTCCGGGGGTTATGCACAAGAAGACATTCCTCGCAAGGTCATGTGCCCCCATGCAAATGTTTTTCACCTTAGAGGTCTTCCTCTATAAGCATAATAAAAGCATCCAGGAGGAGGAAGAGTATGGAGATGAGGAAGCTCATTATCCCTGCTTTGGTTTCAACAGCGAGGGAATCATCGTGTGTAGCTGGTAGAGCTGGCTGAAAGTTTTGCTGAAATTTTGAATTTCCATGAAAAAAAACCCTCATTAAAAATTATTTGCAATAAATTTATAATTTGGGGTGATTTTCCACCAGTCCTAAAGTCCACCAAAATGTTTTGACTTTTGAAATTTTGAGAAGCAGCTTTCAGGCTACTCCAAAACCAAATTTTTTTTCCCCTCCATTTTCCAACCTGCTCTTGTGTCTGGTGAGGCCCAGAAGCAGTGGAAATGGAGGGCAGATGCAGAGGAAAAGAAAATCTGAGGGACAAAATAAAATATTCTCTGGTAAGTGATCAATGCTCTGTGACGTTTAATGGGCATGTGCCACAGAATGTCATGCTGGCCACTTACCAGTTGCCAAGGAAACCAGTAGGATACACATTCTAGAATTTTTTGTATAGAGAAAAGAATATTCCATTTGTTCAATGGTTGGCCGCCATTGCTTAGAATGGAAGCAAAATCCCAGGTTCATTTGGTGAGTCTGGTCTATGACATATAATGGTGTCCCTCCCAGGGAGTGAAAAGCACAACTAGTTGTGGGGTTGGATTGCTGATGCTACAGAGTGGTAGCATCGCCAATCTCAAAATGGAGATTGGGGGTATGAGAAATGTATTGTATGATTATTTTTTAGCTTGGAACATGGTTATTGTTAGAATCAAGGCCTTGTGTCCTATGTGGCATATTAGAAATAAATCATCTGGCATGTTTGGTCCCTCCATGCCTTACCAATCTGCTGCCCTCTGCCAACCATTTCCCCCACCCACTCACAAAGGTGCACTCGGAAGCAAACTCAGTCAAAAATCTGTGGCAAAGTCCTGTGGTTTCCACACCCCGCAGGTGTGGCAAATTGGGAAGCTCTGCCACGGATTCAGGCCAGCTCACGAACGGAGGGTTTTAGTGAAGTACTCGTGAAAATAGCGAATACAATCAATGCAATGTCATTTTTTATATGTTCTGGCATTATACCTGACTGTTCTGAATCTTTTGAGGCACTCTGTGAAGCGGCCATGACCCAATCCATTCAAGGTTGGCTAGATTAGGACCAAAATTTCCAATTCTGTTCTGAAATGAATGGGGAGCTTGGGGACCTGGCAAAAGCTGAGTGTGATGTGTTGTGGCAGCTTGTGTTACTATTGTGTGGTGCGCCTACTTGTGACGACAGCATTCAGCCTCAGGCAGGGACAGTTACAGTAGTTTTAACCTGGAGGTAGTAAAAGGATGGGTCACAATAGGTACATTTTTGTCCATATGGGATTTGGTGTCAAAGAGGGATATAAATAAGAATGGCAGCCAAGAGAGCCTAACCACGCTGAGGTCTTGTTTACATGGGGGAAGTTGTCCTGGTATAAGGTAAAGTGTGAATTTAAACTGATATAGTTAGATCAGGATTACATCCTAGGTGGGTGTGATGGCTGCCATCATGGCCGACACACTGGGGATTGAACCGGGCCCCTTCAGAACTAAAAGCCCACACTAAAATTCTGTAGCTGTGGATCAAGGACTTGTAACAAGAATTCAATGCAATTCACTCAGGAGGCCTGGAAGGCCCCAGGACTATTCTAGTTGATAGATGCTCTGAGACCTAGGTTAGTGGCTTTCAACATTGTTTCATTTGTGGACCCCTAAACAATTTCAAATGGAGGTGCAGACCTCTTTGAAAATCTTAGACATAGTCTGTGGACCCTCAAGTTGAAAACCACTATTCTATGGTAATGACAACCTATTGTGGACCTCTTAGACAGTCTGCGGACCCCCAGGGGTCCATGGACCACAGGTTGAAAACCACTGGCCTAGGTAAACTGAACTGCTGATCTCTGTCTGGATCTCAGCGAGCAGGTGCCAGAAATGATTACTAACTGTCCCTCTTGTTGGTGGGCTCAGCAGAGTGACCATGGTCTGAATGGGCTGTGGAGATGAAGCTCCCCTACAGATGGGCTGTCTAGGTCAGAATGAAGGAAGGCCCTTTGTGGGGAAGCTTGCCATGGCTGAACCTGTTCCACAGATCAGAGGAGGACCTCAGTCTCCAGGTGCTGTCAATCTGGCAGCTTCCACCCCCCTCCAATCCATTTCGAAGGATGATTTTTAATGTTATTAAACTCTAAATCAAGTCCCCTCTGTTGTTTTATGTATCAAAAGCTCGGTGCTAATTACATCCCCTCCATTCCTCTTTATTCAGGAGAACAGGCACTAAGTGCCAGTGAAATACTCTTGTCTGTCTCTCTCAAGGCACCTGGACAGCTGTGAACTCATGACCTGATTGTTCTAATGGTGTTCCCAAGCTTCCCTGCTCAAGGCTACAGAAAGCAGAGCCCTCTGAACCACAAGCCTGTAATTCATGGTACTTAGTCAAACTCCCCACCACCACACTCCCCCCACCCCCCCAACACCAGTCTCAAGCAGCTTGATCACCTGCCAGCCAGTATTGATTTTTGCTTCCCAATCTCCAAGCTGGATGGAAGGAAAAGATTAAAAACAGTTTGTCAGTTTGAAGTTGAATAAGAATTCAGCACAGGGGACATCTTAGAAATGTGAGAATGCTGGGGGAGGGAGGGGGTCAAGGCCAAAGTCAATGTCTGGGAGTTTAACCCTTTTGCTCCATGATCTGCATTGGTGCCACAATGGTAGCCCCTTACCAGCCCAGTTGTGGACTTCTACACAGCTTTGTTAATGCACCCCACCCCTGCTATTCCAGCCCTAGGCATCTCAAAGCTCTACTAATACACTTCAGTGCAGACTGGCTGAGTGATGGGGTGTCCACTCCACACCTCACTTGAAAAGGTTAACTGAGCTGGGACAGGGCTAACAGGCTGCACCTGAGGAGAATTAGTCTGGCTAGGCAAAAGCCCTACTAGAAGATGAAGCTCAGCTGAGCAGGTGTAGGCTGGCTGATCCAAAGTCAGCTAGCTGAGAGCAGGAGGGGCTACAGGGGAAATAGCCTGCAGTCATTCTGTGGGAGGAGGAAGGTTTGTTCAGAATACAGACTCTGACAGGAACCTGGAAGGGGTGAAATAGCCCCAGGGAGCTTCACTGGTAACCCAGATTCATAGGGTTCAGAGCTAGAGGAAAGTAGGAAGGAGCAGAGGGGAAATGGTAATGGGGTCTGGGAGTAGGCAGACCATGGTTGCTAAGGCGAGGGCCCCTGTGCTGGAGCCTGTAGTAGTGGGCAGGCCTGGGTTCCCCTACAGGCCACTGAGGAAAGTGGAATGTTCTTGAATTAGAAGATGGCCTGGAAAGGTGACTGGCCAGTTAATCCAGAAAGACTTGGATACCCTCTGGAAAGGGAAAATACACAGTGACCTGGCTAGAGGGCCAAGCCACAAAGAGGGAGCATGCTAGGTCGCAGAGAGCCCCAGGCAGAGCAACTGACAGAAGAGGGCATCAGACTAGGATGGAGCTAATCCACTGAGGGGCCAGGAGGAGTCGCTCCTAGCTGTGATTTTACCCTGTAACAAGCAGCACCCCACCCCTGCACATCTCCCATTATTCCAGTCAGGGCTCCTCACACAACTCTCCTGAGTCCTGACCTGCAGCACACTCTGTTATACTAACCTAGAGCTCCCCAAACACACCCCAGCCTTGACCAGGTTACTGGGCTCAGTACAAGGCACCAGGGTGGAGTTTGGTGGCCTGCGATGTGAGAAGACCAGAGTTCATGACCGGGTGGTTCCTATGGGCCTTGAACTCTGACTCCATATGATTCTGGAGCTAGGGTTCTCATGCATCTCTGCCATTGCACATCAGTCAGTGCTGCCCAGCCACAGCTCTCATATCTCCATCTGCCCTGCAGCATCCTAGGGCTCTGCCATTAGCATGCATGTAGTGGGGCCTGCTCCTGTCCTTGAGAAAACTGAATGGGCAGACTGAGGAAATTTGCCCTTCAGAAAATGACTCATTTGACTCAAGAAAGATCTTGGTTTCCTTGCCAGCTCAAGAGATGACAAATGATTTACAGTGATCCCTGCTCAATGAAAAGGACCTGGGAGTTGAGAATCAGCATGTTGACCTCAGTAGAGGGGTACCACATTCTGTTCTGTCCCAGGGCATAATGGAAAGCTAACGGGAGGCTCAGGGCTGCCCCTAATTTGCATTAAATAGAGTAAATTACACCCACTACAGATCCCAGCATGCAATGCTCCAACTTGATCCACATGGCCCGTCTGATAAGATCAAGAGGGGGTGTTGCATGCTGACTCCTGTAGTTCCCAGAGGCCTTTCCTCAGTGTGTGTGGTGAAGGTAGAACACATTACAGAAATCCTTCAATTGCATTTGGCCTGTGAGATACATTTGACCCTGAGTCTGGGTTTTTGTTGCCATTGAACAGACTAGAATAGCAGGATGCCAGTGGAGGTTCACTGGCTGAGCCATGAGTTGATCCTAAAACTGCACTAGCTGGGCGTACCGGTGGTCAGGATCGAGGGGCACCAGCAAAGCTGTGAGAGAGGCACAGGAGTGAAATAGTGAGGGGTTCTGTAGGTCAGGATTGAGTGCAATTAGAAGAGCTGTGTGAACTTGCCAACTCCCTGACACCACTGCTCCTGAGTGCTTATTTCTACCACAAACTCAAATCTCTGGAGCAATGTAAGTGAATGCCACACTGATAGATTAGTTTTGGAGCTGCATCCTATTCCAGAGTGGGGATTTTCTTCCAGGCTTACCTAACCTTCCTCCCTACTGGGTCGACCACACATTTGGATTTGGAAGCTTTTCCCTTCCCTGGTATTAATGTCCATGGTCCATATCCAGTAAGGAGCTACTAAAATGCACTTGTTTACCTAAAAAGGAGGTAGATGTATGGGGGGAGCCAGCAATGTACTGTCTCATTGGCCAGTTGGGGAAGGAGAGGGAGTCAGTTCTCCACCCCCCCAACGCTTTTAAAGAGACACAATCGTCTTCACTCTGCAATGAATCAATAAACATGACAAGACGAATAAAAGCAGAGGCAGCTTGTTGGAAGCAGAGACAAGCTCACTCTGGTGTAGACTTCCCCCAGTTTATACTGTAACCCTTCTGCCAGGTGGAGCCAGCAGCAACAAGGGCCGGGTTCAGTATCTAGGGGTTCCTTTTCAACAATACAACACAAAACTGGCTCGAGCCCCCACCCAGTGACCTGGGACAATTACACACCACCCTTAGGCACCTCTAAGAGGCAATACTTCCCCTCTCGTAAGCACAGAGTCTGAGTGTAGCAAAAAAAATTAATAAAAGGAGGGCATTAACTCAGCGTTAATTTGGGGAAACACCGCAACTAGGGTTCATAAACACAAAACATGAGCAAAAGACCCACCCCCAAGTAAGTTGGGCAGTGCCCTTTTCCCCTTAGGGTCTTAAGTCCAGCAACCCAAAAGTCCCTTTAACATGCCCATTCCTTCTCTATACCCCACTCACAGTTGCTGTCCTTGGCCAGTGCAGCCCCAGAGTTCAGAGGTTCATCCACAGAGCTCACCTCCCATCCTCTGTGGAAGGTAGAGGTGGGTAAGGAGGCACCAAACACGCTACACTGCTCGGGCACTTGCTCATCACCCCAATGGCCAATTGCCATGCCTCTGAAGGGCTCTGCTCTGGCCCTCTCCACCAGCTTCTCTGCTGGCTGCTTGCCATGCCTTTCTGCCAGCCGCCCTCCTGGCCGCACCTCTCCTCCAGCCTTCCTGATGGCTGCTTGCTGTGCCTCGCTGCTAGCCACCCTGCTGGCTGCACCTCTCCGCCAGCTGCCCTGCATGTTAAAGGGACTTTTGAGTTGCTGTGCTTGCGAGAGGGGAAGTATTGCCTCTTAGAGGCACTAAGGGGTGGTGTGTAATTGTCCCAGCTCACTGGGTCGGGGTTTTGTGTTGTATTGTTGAAAGAGAACCCCTAGATACTGAATCCAACCCTTGTTGCTGCTGGCTCCACCTGGCAGAAGGGTTACATTTTTGGGGGCTCGTTCAGAATTTCAACTGGGAAGTCTCTGACGCTCGAGACACACTTCCTGAGCTAGGGGAAGTATGTAACCCACACAGCTCCTGGCTGTGGTGTTCTTCCCCTTCTAGTGGCACCAAGACCATTTAGAGAGAGATTAATAAGTCTGCTCTACAGCCAGTTGGCTTTTAGCTTATACAGTAGAAGCTCATGCACTAAGCTCCTGAAGTCTCAGGTTTGAATGAGCCTACCTGCCAATGACCAGGGTCTGTCAGTGTTACAAGAGGGGGAGCCTCACTACTGATACACACTGGGCAGTCTCTTGCAATGCCCAAATAAATTTGTTAGTCTCCCAAATGTCACAAGCACACCTCATTGTTTTCATCTCAAAGTAGGTCTAATACTTAGATCAGTGATTTCTGCTCTGCAACATGTAACAAGACTCTCAATTGAGCCTAAACTCACTTTCATTATACCACCACCTGTTCAGATGCTGTCTAAAGCAGAACCCACCCTCTCTCAACTCATTGGGCTTTGGAATCCACGTCCCCTGCCTAGCAGTTGAGGGTGAGTCCCTCCATTGGGGTATGCCAGGTATATTTCTGCCGTCCTCGGTTCACACATCAAGGATAACAACCCTTTATTACTCCTGCCCCAATAACAAGGAGACTGGGGATCCAACACCAGCCACAAGTGATCATTTGGGCAAGCAATCCCATCATGCTGAGCACCTCGCAGGGTGGGTGTGTCCATGCAAGGTCAGCTTCTGAAGTGTTTTTCCACAGCTCACCACTAGATGTCAGGGGGAGAGCTCATTCAGACTCTGCTTACAATACTATCAACTCTTTGGGGCAGGCGGCATCTCTGATTACGCACAGTGCCTAGCCCAACAGGGTTCTGATCTCAGGGTCCCACAGAGAAAGACAAATAATAAAGTTAAGATTTGTCCCATTCTAAGGATAGGCACTGTTGACACAGCACAGATAATACAGTTCAGAATTCCATGCCCCCTGTTCCCAGCACAGGTGTGTTTGGATCCAGGGTTTGCTTCAGGTCCAGCTTTAGTTCTGCACTTGCAGTTCTGCCCTGAAACACATACATGCTGAACCCAAAGAGATCAGAGCTCACTGAGCCCTGCAACACGTCGTTTGCTGCTAGAGGGCTGTTTGCATTGTCGAGTTTGGGCCCCTTGGTAACATGGCTCCAAATCCTCCCCCGATGACACACACCTAGCTAGGGCTGGCTGAGCACAGCTGCTCATGCAAAATAAGGTTTGTTCTAATGGCTTTGATATGACTACTTCTGCTAGTGCTGTTGCTGTCTGGGATGGCAGTGTCTCCAGGTGAAGAGTCTTAACTAATGCACTCTGACAGGTGGAGGAATCCCTCAGTCTGGTGACTGGCCTGGAATAATTAATTAGCTAATGGTGCTCTCGTGTGATGAGATGCAGGCAAATCCCACAGCCCTCGGCCACCTCTCCTCTGTTCCACCTGCACAGAACAGAGCCTGGGAAGGCTGCTGAGATGGTTAGGCCAGTTGGCAACTGGAAATGACCACCTGCTGATGATCAACCCCTGGGTTTGGGGGCAGGAGAGCCTGCTTTATCATAATGCTTCCCCTCCAGGGGTCGGAAAGTGCTTGGCAAGCATTAAATAAGACTCTCCACCATTCCCCTGTGAGTTACAGAAACGTTGATTTCCACAGATTGAGGAACTGAGGTGCAGAAAGAGGTTAAGTGATGTGTCTGTGGATACACAGCAGGTCAGTGGCAGAGGCAGAAAACGAACCTAAATTTCCTGGCCCCCCAATCCATGACTCTTGATCTGAGGATCTCAAAGCACTTTGCCAGCATTATGATCCAAACTGTGCCCTGAGATGCATGCATGGAGCAATGGGAGCTTTGGGTGTGTGGCCAGGGCCAGCACTTCTGTGCACTAGGGAAATGCAAATAAATTATAATGAGTCTGATACCAAATTATGTTCTGTCTAGTGAGTCTCACAACTCCACTGTGTGGATAGGAAAGGTTATTGTCCCTGTTTTACCAATGAGAAACAGAAGAGCAAATAGGTTAAGGCCCAGGTCTTTAAAGATGTTTAGACACTGCTGCACTCAGCATTGCAACATCTGAGTTAGGAACCTAAATCTCCTTTTCAAAAGTGATTTAGGCACCTAGGAGCCAAAATCCCATTAACTGTCAATGGGATTTTGGATCCTAAATGCCTAAATCTCTTTTGAAAATGAGCTCTAGGCCTTTAGATCAGTAGCAGATTTATGCAGAGCTCAGCAATGCATTAATCCCATTCCATTCTAGGCCTATGTGATTGTCCAAGGTTACACAGTGAGTTGGTGAGAAAATAGGGAATAGAACCCAGGAGTCCTGGCCCTCAGCCCACTCCCCCAAATGGTGTGCAGCATTCCTTCAAATAATAATATATCTAGACAGCCATTTTCATCCTGGAGAGTCCCAAAGCACTTCACAAACTACATAGGGGGAAGGATAGCTCAGTGGTTTGAGCATTGGCCTGCTAAACCCAGGGTTGTGAGTTCAATCCTTGAGGGGGCCATTTAAGGATCTGGGGCAGAAATCTGTCTGGGGATTGGTCCTGCTGTGAGCAGAGGGTTGGACTAGATGACCTCCTGAGGTCCCTTCCAACTCTGATATTCTATGATAGAGCAGCAGTGCTCAAACTGAGCTGGTGGGCCATAGAGACTGGCTGCTCATATGGTGCCGGCTCCTCCTCTGTGTTCCCAGCTGTTACATCGCAATAACCACTGCTGTAAACACACGAGACATACGTCCTTGACACCACTTACTGAAGCTGCCCAAGGGCGCTGTATGATCAGGGAGGGGTCAAGGCCCATGTGATCTTGAATAGGAGAGCAGGTGTTCAGGAGACATCTCTGGACCAAAATGTGGACCATGCCAGGGAAAAGTTTGAGAAGCCCAGCTGCCTGTGTATAGCAATCACATCAATAGGGTGGAGCACAGGGCTCAGACTCTCAGCGGGTACTAGTGAGACAGGCATGGAGGTATGCTGATTTACACCAGCATTTGAAGGAATGCTGCACACCATTTGGGGGAGTGGGCTGAGGGCCAGGACTCCTGGGTTCTATTCCCTATTTTCTCACCAACTCACTGTGTAACCTTGGACAATCACATAGGCCTAGAATGGAATGGGATTAATGCATTGCTGAGCTCTGCATAGGCCTTGTATGTCCTAACCTCATACTCACTGTCATCTGATAACCCACCAACCAAGGTGTGCTCTGGCAAGGTACTCCCTCTTCCCTCCAACCCCCAGCCCTCATCTGATATGAGCCAAAAAAGCTATAGTCCTTTGTATCTGACTAACAGGATGTGGCTGTGTCTTGGTCACGTGACCTCTCTCTTGCTGGTATAAAGGCAAGGTGCTCTCTGGGGGGAGAAAAGAGAAAATGACAGAACAAGTGAAGCACAAACAGCTCACATGGAAAGGTCATAAGGAGTTTTAAGTAGAAATGTCATTGTTATTCTGTCAAAAGAATAATAGAGCTAAACTGCATGCAGCAGAGGTGAAGTCTACCATCTAGGAGGGGGAAAGGGGGATGAGCAGAACCTATTTATCCTCGAACTTTGGCTCGTTTTTCTGTCCTTTGGCTTTTTGGGGAAGATCACTGTTTACCTGTGGTCCTGTCCCCTCTCTGTTCGGGAATGGGAGGGTACGTGTGCCTAGTGGGCTGCTCTGGCTGCCCTGCGAGGTAGAGATGTTGTAGGAAGTCTTTCATGTGCTTTGCATTTTTGCTACTTTGGGCTATTAGACTCTGTTATTGACTCGTGAGTAACGGGTCTGATTGGCTAGCAGAGAGGAAAGGACAGAGCCTGTGAGCCAGAGGAGCATTAAACATGTAGTCTGTGCTTCCCCCACCGCCAGACTTGACATTTCCCAGCCTTGTCTATTAGCATATCCGTGTGTGTGTGTGTCAACCAGTCTCACTGTCATCCCCTGGTTCTTTCTCGCTCTGTATCTAGTGCCTCTCACAATCTCTCTTTCCAATGTCTGTCTTTGAACCAGATCTTCAGCTGGTAAAAATCAGAGTAGCTCTTTCACTTAGGCCTAGATCCTCAAAGATATGTATGTAGCATGATTGCAATGGAATTTAGTAGCCTAAATACCTTTGTGCATCTGGGCCTTAGTCTCTCTATGTCTATTCTGCATCTGTGCAATAGGAACAATAGCACTGCTCTACCTTTTAGCATATTTATACCCACAACACCCCTAAACATTGTGAGGGGCACAGATACTGTGGTTATTGAGAGCCAGACAAGTACAATAGATCTCTAGAGAGGGCCTGCTTGTGCAAAAGAAGGGACTTGATCTTCTATAAGGATTCAAAAGGGCTTAATGCTGCAGAAATTGCACGCAGAAGGAGGTGTGCACAGTGTATCCCATCCTTCCCTTCACCTGGTAGAAATGAACAGTGGTGGGAGACTTGTTCTCTCTCCAGTGCACTTACTAGGAAATACAACAAGCTAGTGGAGTGAAAATTGGGCCCAAGGTTAGGCCAGTTGGGAGATCAGTGAAATCCACTGAAGTGTGTGAACAAGGGAAAGGGTCAGTCCCACTGGTTACAGCAGTTAGCAACTGAGCATGGACACAGGAGGCCTGATTCTCCACTGCCTTGCATGGCGTAAATGGCTACCAGATTAGAGCCGCCACTCACTCCCATTGGCAGCATTTTACACCCATTTTGCACTAGATAACCACATCAGGGGCAAGGCAGTGTTCCTAGCGTGTGGCTCCAGAATGGCCAATGTGATGGTGAGTTCGGAATATGGCCTGCGGGTGAGAGGCTGTAGTAACTACCTGTCACGCTGTATAGAGTAGCTCACAACTGTGAGTACCAATCTCAGGGCAGACTGTCAGAAAGCAGGGCAGACACCCCAAACTGATGGTGTAAGGGGAGAATTTCTGCATTTCTGTTTTGTCATTAATATCCACATGCCATCTTGAATTCCTGATAACAGCAACTAGGAATCCATCTTGGCTGCCCTTCTTCTCCCTCCTTAGCTATAGTTTCCTGCCCTTTCTACCAAAAGGCAGGCAACTGGGCAACCATGTGATCTGCCCAGTAACTGCAGGGCATATAAGGGTTAGTACGTCAGAGGGAAGGGGCTGCCCACCTGAGTGGCAGAGTGCTGGATCACAGCAGTGTGTTCTACTCAGGTGCATAAGCCAGAGCACCGCGCCTTAGGGTTGTGGAAGGGTTTAACACACTTGCAGTTAAGGGTGAGCAGCTAGCTACCACCCTCTCATCTGGCTTTTACTTGCACCCACAACGACGCAGGGGAGGAGAATAAGAATCACCAGCATCAATCAGAGTTACCACCTACCTGTTGCCTGAGGTCCACTCCTCACCCTGCTGCATCACCTGGTTGGTTCCAGACCTGATCTGCGTCGTGAGGTCAGGAGGCTCCAGACACAAGCTGCAAGCAATGGTAGAGACATTTTAAGTCCTCCATACCCCTTAACTAGGACCCGTTTTGGGAAGGGAGTAAACCCTTTTTGGTCACAGTCAGTATAGTTATAGTGTCACCTTTACCTATTAACCTTGCCTACTTGTGTTGGGAGTGCTTTATAGCATACCCCATTTACTTACCTTGTTTCTAATAAACATACCTGCGTTTTACTCCTGCACTCCCTTGTTGGTTTTTATTTTTGGTGATCTTAAACCCTCATGATGGATGCGGGTAGGGAGACAAATCTCTCGACTGGTCTCCAGGCATCCTAAAACCCAGGGTAGTGCTGGCTCAGGGTACTCTTGCCACTCAGAGCCAACACACTCATTGCTTCCTCAATTGGGAAGCACCCTCTGGGAAGCCGAAGGTTTGGTTGCGGGCTTTGTCCCCTGGTTCCGATTGAAGAGCCCCAGCCTGTGGCTGAGAGTTGGCTTGCCGCGGCTGCTGACTCCTGGCCATTGCCAGGAGACAGCCACTGACAGCAGTAAGGTCGGCGAGGCAGGCAGCAGGCCAAGGCTGCCATAGCAGAGCATCTCTGCTAGGCCTGATCCTGCACAGCGGCAGTTATCAAGGAGGTGACAAGGCGAGTGGAAGACATGTCCGTCTTGTAGGCCCGAGGCCCCCATCTCACACTCCCACCATATCCCGTGCTGCCGAGGAGGTTAGAAGACCTGATCTCCAACACACCGAGGCAAGGAGCCCAGTGTGGATTTTTGCTGCTGCTCAGCAGTAGTAGTGACAGCTTGACCAGCTAAGAGGCAGATAGTTTGAACTACTCTTACCATCAATATGAGTGTGTGCGCCTACGGGAAGGACGGCTGGAGTGCCCTGTATAATAAAGAGTCACTGAGTGTCCATTACTTTGATAAAGGGAAGAACACCTGGGCGGAAGATCTGTTCCAGACTGGGAGGCACTGAGTGCGCTGTCTCGAAGTTGGTAGGGTTTGAAAAAACCCAAGCCCTCAAAGAAACTTAAGAAAAGAGCCCTGATTTACAGGATGTATTTGGTGTGCGTGGAGCTAGACAAGGTCAGTTCCACACAGGCCACCCAAATCAGAAACTTTGAGTCCCAGTTAGAGTCCCAGGACTCGGAAATAGAGAAGCTTGGGTTCAAGTTGGACGGCTTAGTGACACAAAACAATACGTATGTGTCACAGGTTGGAAGGTTAGGGCTGAAGGTTCAGGACCTCAGTGAGCTGCTGGCTAAGAGGGAGAAGGAATTGCTCCCAGTGAATAACCAGCAGAGTGAATCATAGGCAGCTATCTGCGAGCTGCTAAGGGAGCTGTGCTCTGGTCAATACCATCAGGCTGAGCATAGCAGTTGCCTTCAGACCATGGAAGAGCTGAAGGAAAAGTTAAAGAGGACAAAGTGAATGTTACAGGTGGTAAGCAAGGCTCCCTCATGCAGGAGTAAAGCTACCACGAGCTGCAGCAGCAGCCCAGTGCTTTCAGAGGAGGAGCTCTGCCATGCCTCCCTGAGAGCTCTGAGACACCTTCGGCTCCACTGCAGGAAACCTGCGAGGAGGAGTCTAAGCTGCCCATGGCCCCTATCACTACGACCATAGTTAGTTACAGACCGGGATCAGCAAGGCCCCTCAAGACCAGGCAGGAGCTAAAGGCTTACACCCCGGAGCAGTCCCGCATAATGGGGAAGGCGCAGGGTCCCCTTATAAGGGACACACCATTGGACTGGCTTGCTAGGCTGTGCTCCATACCAGGTATTCTAAAGGAGGATGCCACATCCCTAATCAGGGAGTGCATGACAGGAGAGGACTTCAGTGCCCTGCCAAGTCAACTGCAGGTGGGAGAGTGTAAGGGTTCGCGCCGGGGCTCAACCCTCCTGAGGGCGGAAGGGAGCCACACTGGCTCACTACACGTCCTCTGTTCTGAGTCGGTCCCCAGTGTTCCTGGGCGACAAACACAAAATCGCCAGGCGTGGGCCCTCTGTCTCAGGGCTGCGCAACAGTACAAAGTTCCGGGCTCGGACCCTTAGGCAGGGGCTGAGCAAACAAACGGTTCAGTAACTTGGCCCAGGCCCTGGATCAGGGCGGGCAACAAACAGTCAGGGCTCAGGCCCTAGGGCAGGGCTGAGCAGCAATACAAGTTCAGGGAGCTCAGGCCCTCTGGTGCAGGGGCTGAGCAACAAACAGTTAGTAGAGAGGCCCAGGCCCTGGACCAGGGCGGGGCAACAACAGTCAGGGCTCAGGCCCTCTGGTGCAGGGGCTGAGCACTGGGGTGAGGGGGAAGACTGCCACCCATGAGTGAGGTGGCAGCAGGGGACGCAGGCCCGCCCACTCCACTGCGTCCCAGCCCGGGGCCCTAGCAGCGGCTATCACCGCTGACGGTCAGTGGGGATCCTGACCGCAACACACTGACATAGGCTCATGCCTGTCTGCAGCCTGCCTGGGGTCGGCTACTCCCGGGCTACTTCCAGTTTCCCCCTCAGGGCCTAACTTGTCCGTAGCATCGGTCCCAGGCCAGTCCACTAGCATAGGTTCCTCTCGACCGGGGCAAAGGCGCCTACACAACTGGACGCTTGGGGTAGGCCCACAACATTGGCCAGGATTAAAGGGGAATTCGGACAATTTAACCAGTGACTGCTGGTTGATACTGGTCCCTCAGTCTCCCTTTTCTGTTCAGAGGGAGATTCAACAGTGAAGAAAATCCCCATAAAAGACAAAAAGATGCTGGAGGGATACAGTGAGGGCAATAACATTGTATCCTTCTTCTTCGAGTGACTGCTCATATGCATTCCAGTTAGGTGTGTGCGCGCCGCGTGCATGTTCGTCGGAAGATTTTTACCCTAGCAACACTCGGTGGGTCGGCTGGGCGCCCCCTGGAGTGGCGCCGCTATGGCGCCGAATATATACCCCTGCCGACCCATCCGCTCCTCAGTTCCTTCTTACCGCCCGTGTCGGTCGTTGGAACAGTGGAGCGCGGCTTAGCTGACCTCCACTTCCCTAGCTACTCGTAGTTTCTCTCGTTGATTCTTGTATATATAGTTCAGATTTCTATAGTTAACTTTATTCGTTTGTAGTATAGTTTGTGTATATAGTCACAGGGGTTTGGGGCTTATTCCCTTCCCCGCACCCGGTGCCGGGTACTATGCCCGGTTCACAGGGTTTCAAACCGTGCTCGGCCGGCCATAAGCCGATGCCAACAAGAGATCCTCTCCTAAGTGCCTCGAGGAATCTCACCTGACAGATAAGTGCCGCATTTGTAAGGCCTTTAAGCCGAGAACAATAGGGGAGCGAGACTTTCGTCTCAAGTAGCTCCTGAGGGAGGCAGCTCTTACGCCTCCGCTCTCGGCACCGAGCGCTGGTAAGTCTTCAAGAAGCGCTCCCTCGGCACCGGATCGCCAGTGCCACCAAGGCCTCCCGGCACCGGCCGTTGCCGGCACCGTCGTCCACTTGGCACGGATCCCTCTCCTGGAGGATGAAGAGGCACAGGACTCCTGCTGCGTCTGAGCCGCCTGCTCCGCAGCCCGAGCGCTATACTAAGTCGGACCGCCCAGCACGGATATCTGCCGTGGCACCGACAATATCGGCACCACCGCCTCCGGCCATGCAAGAGCCGTCGAGTCCGGTGCCGGAAAGCTCCCCGGTACGAGCCGTGGTTGAGCTCATTATTAAGCTGCATCAGAGCCGCCTGCTCCACAGCCCGAGTGCTATACTAAGTCGGACCGCCGGGCTCTGATACCTGCCGTGGCACCGACAATATCGGCACCGTCGCCTCCGGCCACGCAAGAGCCGTCGAGTCCGGTGCCGGAAAGCTCCCCGGTACGAGCCGTGGTTGAGCTCATTATTAAGCTGCATCAGAGCCGCCGGCTCCGCAGCCCGAGCGCTGTACTGAGTCTGAGCCTGCCTTGATCAGACCACCCTGCGTTGGCACCGCGGAGCGGCACCGTTCACGATCGCGGTCCTGCAGATGTTCTCAGTCCCGTCGCCAATCCAGGTCCCGACGCCGCTCACAGTCCCGGCACCGTTCTCCATTTCGGTACCGGTCGTACTCGCGGCACCGATCAGCGTCCCGTTCGCCGGCCCGGTACATTCGGCGCTGATCCAGCTCCTGGTACAGCTCCAGTCACCGGACTCCCGTCGCCACTCCCGATGTCGAGCCTCGAGATCTCGGTCGACCTCCCGGCACCGCTCCGGTGGCAGGTCCCATTCTTGCTCCCGGTACCGGTATGCCTCCCGGTACCGATCCCCTGCGCGTCAAGCGACGTCAGCTAGAGAGGGAGACCCTACTCAGGGCTTTTTAGCTCCTCCATGGCCATCCAAACATGCATCGCTGTCGTCCTGCGCAGGCAATTTATACGCGCAGGACTGTGATTCAGATGTGCACACCAGAGTCTCCCAGGTGCCCCAGGCCCAGGACCCTGACCCCATCAGTGGTCACCCTGTACATCTCGGGCGTGCCATCAGGCCAAAGGCCTACCTGTGATCCCATCTCGCTCTGTTCCGTCAGAGCACTGGGTGCCAGGAGACAGTTAGCCGCCCCCCTCCGACCGGTCCCACCGGATCAGGAGGTCGTCCAGGAGTGCGAGCCCACACAGGACCCGCTTGTCCCCAGCCTTTTCTTCTTTCTTCTCACCAGATGAGGCTGTGGCAGGGGCGTATTCCTCGGGCCCTCCTCTAATCGACTTGGGGGGCCATCAGGACCTCCTGAGATGGGGGGCACTCAATCTGAATCCCTAAGTGGGGGGAAGTCTTGGAGATACGGTATCCGGTCGTAGACATTCTGTCGGGTGATGCCTCACTAGAGTGGCCCTACTATTCATTCCGATGATCCAGGCCAAAGTGGATACCATCTGACAGTCTCAAGCTACTATCCCGCCCGCAGGCACAGGAGTCGAACGCATGTACACGGTATCCTCCAGGGGCTACAGGTACCTATATGTCCACCCCCCACCCCACCCCGCTCCCTTGTCGTCCAGTCCGTCACTGAGATGGAACGCCATGGCCCGCTGGCACCAGCCCCTGAATCCAAGGAGGCTAGGCGAATGGACTTACTGGGCCGTCAGATGTACTCGGCAGGGGCCCTGCAACTTCGCGTAGCAAACTAGCAAGCCCTGCTTAGCCGCTACTATGGGCGGCAGTGGGCAAATTTACGGAGTCGGTTCCTCAGGACTCCTGTTAAGAGTTTGCTGCCCTCCTGGAAAAAGGGAAGAAGGTGGCGAGAGCTTCCCTCCAGGCCTCGTTGGATGTAGCTGACTCCGCAGCCACGACCCGGGCCTCAGGTGTTGCCAAGAGGCATATTTCATGGCTCCAGTTATCGAGCCTTCCCTCGCAGCTGCTGCACACTATACAGGACTGGCCCTTCAATGGCAAGGGCCTGTTCTCAAAAAAAAAAACAAAAAAAAAACTGACCCTAGGCTGCAAAGCCTAAAGGACAGCAAGGTCGCTGTGTGCTCCCTCTCGGCATGCACACGCCGGTGACTCAGCGCCGACCTTTCCGCCCCCAGCCTCACCGCCCTTACTCTGCGCTTAGACAAAGACAGGGCTTTGCCAGCGGGCGTCGCTGAGGCAGTCGTAGGCGTCAGTCAGGACCCCAAAGCAATTCCTCTTGCAAGAGGGGCGGACGCTCCTCACCATTGGAGCTATAGAGGAGGTACCAAAGGACGAAAGGAACAACGGGTTCTACTCCCACTAATTCCTAATCCCCAAGGCGAAGGGAGGTCTTAGACCTATCCTAGGCCTGCAGGAACTCAACGAGTTCATGGTTCGCCTGAAGTTCCGCATGGTATCCATGGGGACCGTCATCCCATCCTTGGATCCCGGAGACTGATATGCCGCCCTTGATATGAAGGGCATGTATTTTCACGTCGCCATTTATCCTCCACACAGAAGGTACCTCCGGTTTGTGGCCAACCGTCATCCTCTCCAGTTACGGTCCTCCCGGTTGGCCTCTATACAGCCCCAAGTGTACTCAAAGTGCATGGCTGTAGTCGTTGCCTCTCTCCGCCACCGTCGGGTACACGTTTTCCGTATCTAGACAATTGGCTCATTCGAGGGACCACCAGAGCCCAAGTTACCAGTCATGTGGGCGTCGACAAGGATCTATTCCTGCGTCTAGGCCTGATGATCCATATACAGAAATCCGCTCTGATTCCCACACAGGGAATAGAATTCATTGGGGCCATCCTGGACTCCAGTCTTGCCAGAGCCTGCTTACCTCAGCCTTGGTTTCACACGATGGTAACAATTATACAAGGTCTACGGACCTTCCCGAGAACTTTGGCTCGCACTTGCCTAGGTTTCCTGGGTCTCATGGCTGCCTGCATGTTTGTAACCAATCGTGCCAGGGTTCGCCTCCGTCCATCTCAATCATGGCTCACCTTGGGGTGCCACCCGGGCGGAGACAGCATAGTCAGGGTCACCCCAATCCCCCTGAGCGGCCCAGGCTCCCCCGACTGGGGGTCGATGCCCTCCCTGGTGTGTGCAGGGATGCTGTTCCATCCACCTCACCCCTCGGTGTCCCTCACGACGGACGCCCCATCTCTCGACTGGGGGGCTCACCTGGGTCAGTTTCGCACTCACGGCCTTCGGTCGGCTCCAGAGCTGGCCTTGCACATCAATGTCCGGGAGCTGAGAGCAGTCTGCCTTGTGTACCAGCCATTTCAGCAGCACCTGCAAGGCCGTTGTGTCTCGGTGTTCACACTCAACACAACGGCCATGTGTTACATAAACATGCACGAAGGAACACGGTCCTCCCCTCTTTGCAGGGAGCTATCCGACTCTGGGACTTCGGCACAGCCCAATCGATAGACCTGGTAACGTCCTTTCTCCCAGAGGTCCAGATCACTCTGGCGGATTGCCACAGCAGATCCTTCAGGTTTCTCAAGTGGTCGATTCCTCCGGACGTTATCCATTCCGTTTTTCCGGAAGTGGGGCTTTCCCCGCATAGTCCTCTTCGCTGTCGCGAGAACGGAAAGAGAGAGGCAAGTTCTGCTCATTCTAAGACCTCTCCCTGGGCTCGATCTTGGAGGCTTTCTAATGCCGTGGACGAGCCGTCTGCTGTACGCTTTCCACCGTTTCCGCTAGTTCAAGGTTCTGCTAAAACTCCGCAGGGACAGAGTGCTCCTTATCATGATCGCTCCGGCGTGACCCAGGCAGCACTGGTACACCATGTTGCTAGGCCTGTCGGTGGCCAATCTGATTCCCCTGCTTCTTTGCCCAAACCTCATAACGCAGGATCTCGGCAAACTTTACCATCCTAACCTACAATCCCTGCACCTCACAGCATGGCTGCTGTGTAGCTAAACTGATCCGAGTTACGTTGTTCTGCCTCGGTTCTACAGGATTCTCCTGGGTGGTAGGAAACCTTCCATTCCGTTAATGTATCTGGCCCGCCAAAACCTGGGTCTTCAACCTGGTTCTAACCAGTCTTATGCCTGCCCCATTCGAGCTACTGACAACATGTTCGCTGGTGTACCTGTCCTGAAAGACAGTTTTTCCTTGTAGCCTTTGCATCATCCAGACAAGTCTCCGAGCTTCAGCCTCTCATGCTGAACCCATGGTATACTGTGTTTCTCAAGGGCACGGTGCAGTTGTGACCACGTCCGGCCTTCCTCCCCAAAGGTGCTGTCAACCTTTCATATCAACCAGGATATCTTCCTTCCGGTCTTCTCTCCGCAGCTACACTCGTCGCGAGGGGAGCACATTTGCCCTCCCTAGACGTCCGTAGGGCGCTCATATGCTATCTCGAGCGGACAAAGCCCTTTTGTAATGCCCCACCTCTTTGTCGTACTGGCAGACCGGACGAAGGGCCTACCTGGCTCCTCCCAGAGGATTTCATCTTGGGTGACAGCATGCATCCGCACCTCCTCTGACTTGGCCCATGTTCCATCGAGCCACCTTACTGCACATTCCACCAGGGCTCAGGCTTCTTCTGCTGCCTTCCTGGCTCTCTTCCCCTTCCAGGGGATAGGTCGTGCAACTACCTGGTCCTCGGTCCACACCTTTGCCTCATTGGTTCGACAGTCTAGAGATGATGCAGCCCTTGGCTCAGCAGTTTTGCATTCTGCAATATCTCACTCCGACCCCACCGCCTACGTGAGGCTTGGGAATCACCTAACTGGAATGCATATGAGCAATCACTCGAAGAAGAAAAGACGCTTACTCACTGTTGTAACTGTTGTTCTTCGAGATGTGTTGCTCATATCCATTCCAGACCCGCCCTCCTTCCCCACTGTCGGATTAGCCGGCAAGAAGGAACTGAGGAGCGGATGGGTCGGCAGGGGTATATATTCGGCGCCATAGCGGCGCCACTCCAGGGGGCGCCCAGCCGACCCACCGAGTGTTGCTAGGGTAAAAATCTTCCAACGAACGTGCACGCGGCGCGCACACACCTAACTGGAATGAATATGAGCAACACATCTCGAAGAACAACAGTTACAACGGTGAGTAACCGTCTTTTCACTGTTCCCGTTACTTGCACCATACAGGACATGTCGGCCAAGATTGCCTTTAGAATCCAGTGTTTGGGCAGCCAAGGCGTATTAGGCATAGATCTACTCAGGAAGCTTTGTGTAATCGTGGACCTTCCAACAGCCAGCTGCTCCAATTCACAGACCAAGACCAGAATGGAATGGTAGCTGCTTCCCACAGGGTTGCAGCCCTGAAGGCCCCTAAAAACATTGCACATTCCTGTTGGGAAGCAGATGTGACCAACTTGGCTCAAAGGTACCCTGTTGTTTTCGCTCAAAACAAGCTCCAGTGCGGTAAAATCCAGGCAGAGGTACAGGTGGATGGTCCAGACTCAAAACCCCTTAAGCAGTATAGGTACCCTGCCGCTGGCGCAGAGGGTTTCACGCCCACCATTGAGGCCCATCTGCAGCAAGGGGTACTGATCGAGGCGGAGAGTCCCTGCAACTCTCCTATTTGGCTGGTTTTGAAGGCAGACCGAGAAACTTGGCGCTTGACAGTTGACTACCGGAGCTTAACTGCGTGACACCCATTTTAGCCCCAGTGGTTGCCAAATATAATGACATCATGGCTGCAATCATAGCTGGTGCCAAGTGTTTTTTTGGCCCTAGATCTGTCCAATGCCTTTTTCAGAATCCTCTTGCACCGGTCCTCTTTGCACAAGTTCGCCTTTGCTTTTGAAGGAAGACAACTGACGTTTATTAGAGTTCCACTGGGGCTACACAATACACCTTCCATCTGCCATCGATTTGTGTCAGCAATGTGGAAGGCCCTGAGGTAACAGCAGTATGTATTAAGTTACGTTGATGATATCCTTGTGGCTACCCCTACTCATCAGGAAAACCTGGAGGTCTTGGATGAAGTCTTAGGAAAGATCCGTGAGACAGGCTTTGTGGTAAACCCAGCCAAGGCTCAGATGGCTTTGGACAAGGTCATCTACCTGGGAATCCACCTGGGTCCAGAAGGATGGAGACCAGATCAACAATGGGCAGGGTTGGTCTGCAAACTCCCTGCTCCTCGTGATGTGTCTGCTCCCCGGTTCTTCCTTGGCTCATAGGGTTCTACCAGGAATTTGTTGAGAACTACGCCGAAGTAGTCAAGCCATTGTATCAACTGCTACAGAAGAGCCAAGCAGTGGGGCGAGAACCATCAACTAGCCTTCTGCACACTCAAATGGGCTTTAACTAAAGCGCCTGCACTTGCCTACCCAAAACTTGAGTGCCCATATCACCTACAGCTGGCTACTTCTGAGAACAGCATTAGAGCGGTCCTGTTACAAGACCAAGGGACTGGACTGCAACCAGTAGCTTATGGCTCTTGGACATTAAGTGAGATCAAAAAGCAGTTCAGTCCTTGAGAGAGGGAGGTACTCGCCCTGGTTTGGTCCCTTAGCCATTGGGAGTATCTCGTGGGGATGTCCCCCGTCATCTTAAGGACATCCCATACACCAGTGAGGTACGTCCTATCTGGCAGAGTCAATGAGGGTAGGGTGTCAGCCCCTCGCCTGGCTAACTGGACACTCAGCCTCATAAATAAGAACATCATGGTGCAAAAATCCCCCCAACTCTGTATATTACCATATGCGCTCCTCGCCGAGTGACAGGAGCACAAGTGTCCATTACCAGCACCTGATCCAGAGGTTGCTTCACCTTTTAAAATTGAAGCTGACTTCAGCAAGGTGAAGGAGCAACACCTAACCATATGGGCAGTTGACGGGAGCAGCTTCTACCAGGATGGACATCCCAGGACTGGCTATGCAGCCTTCCAGCCTTCGAACTAGTGCATGCTGCAAGGCACATTGAGGCCCCACTCGGCCCAAGCGGCAGAGATGGTAGCTGTAGTGGCAGTCCTACACGAGGAAGACGGAGATGCCAACATCTGCATCTGCTCGGACTCGGAGTGAGTAGTCCACACTCTGACCTGCTGGATGCCCGTTTGGATGCAGCAGGACATGAAGTCAGCAGATGGGAAACTGATCAAGTATGCTGCATATCTTTGTCATGCGTGGGACCTGGCTTCTAGTCAAGAAGGAGCCACAGTCCTGTGCAAGGTAAAAGCCCACAGCAGAGACTTGGCAGAAGTATCCCGACTAAACCACTGAGCTGACTGCCTTGCCAAGGAAGCAGCACTCTTAGGGGACGAACACCTGTGGACCTTGACTCCTGAACCAGTAATGCGGGTTCAGCATCAGGACATTGACCTAAACCAGCAGGTGGACATAAAAATGTTGCAGGAAAAAGACTCTGATGTGCAGGACCTCCTGAAAAGGGAAGAGGATAGAGGTTACTCTAGATTCAATGACGAGCATGGTCTGCTCTTGACCCTGAAGAACTCACAGGAGGCTTTGCCAGTCTTAGTGCTACCATCATGTCTCCGTAAGGAGATGGTGACTCTAGCATACAACCAGGGTCACTTTGGCACCAACAAGACTGCAGACCGGATCATCGTATGGCCTGGTGGTCTGACCTGAATAAGGACGTAACCCTGTACATCTAGTCTTGCCTGAGCTGGCCCGAGAATAACATAGACAGCCATGTTATTAAAGGTCCTATGCAACACCACCTGGCTGAAGGTCCATGGTACAGGATACAGGTTGACTACATTGGACCTCTCCCTGTACCAGCCGTGAGCACAAATACCATCTGGTAGTCGTAGATATATTCATGAAATGGGTCAAGGCATACTCCACCCACAATTGTACTGCTACCACTACTGCCAAGATCCTCCTCAATGAGACCTTTGCATGATTCGGCCTCTCTGCATCAATAGACTCGGATCAGGGACTGCATTTCGTTGGTGAAATGACCAAAGTCCTCTGCCAAGCCCTTGGAATCAGGCAGAGAGTCCATGTGGTGGGCCATCCTCAGAGCTCAGGGATCATCGAAAGGATGAACTGCACCCTGAAAACTGCTCTGAGGAAGATCATTAGTTCATTGGTAAGGGACCTAAAACTCCGATTGGTCCTGATGGCAGTACGATCCAGTGTGGCATTGCATGGTTTCACGCCAAATGAAGCTATGCTAGGCAGGCCTATGAAACTCCCGGAACTTTGGTGGGTGGGAGGGCAACCCCTGATGAATACCAACCCAGACTGAATATAGATAAGTACATGTCAAAGATCCTGACTGACATAAGTGCCATCCACGAGGTATGGATAGATGGCTGGAGCACGTAAAAGTAACAGAGTGGGACATCGGGGACTGGGTAAAGTTTAAATTTTACTCAGAACATGGCCATACTCTGAGCCTGAGGTGGGTGGGACCAGCCTCTATCATCAACAAGGCCAGCCCATGCATTTATCAGATTGAAATCTCAGGTAAGTGTGGGAAGAAAACCAAATGGTTTCATTCCAGCCAAATGAAGGCTTGGAAGGGCGCTGGAACTGGGAACGGGTCCTAATACATGTTCTCTGTTTCTGCCATAGGAGTCCCACTTCTGTCCTCTCCTCCATTGGCTAATATTGTGTCTGATCATTGTACATAGTGTAAATTTTCTTTGTGAAACCAGGGGATCATTTCTGCTGTAATTATGGAACTGCTGTATTTACCCAGGAATCTGCAAGCCATAAGTTTATCAGAGTTGTCCATGGTCAAGGCCCTTTGGATGGGTTAACCCCAGTAACCCTGTTCAATTATCTATTGGGGCCTAAATGTGTTTTATTGTGGGTCCTGGAGAAGGAGGGTTTCCAAGATTCTATAGTGGGCCAGGGGTCAGGCTCCTATCTAACTACTGTCAGAGATGCTGGTCCATTAGGGAAGGTAAATCAAGTCCCAAATGCATGCGTGTTGGAAGTCACCAATCCACAGGTAAGGTGCTCTGGTGGACTGCTCACTAATAGTCCTTCTAAATGTATTTGTTTTTCCTCCAATTTAAGTCCCAGCATCCAGGAGGGGCTTCTCACTGTTAAAATTTCCCTGAGTTTGCAGTTCTCCCATCCTGTTACAAATCAGACTGCATACCCCGGTTTGTTCCATCTTACGTTAATTGTACCAGTAATTTACCCCATTTCTGTAATAGTTCTAACAATGTGAATGGGTTTTGCTTGGCTCAAATCCAAAACGAGTTTATTTCACGATGTTACGAGGACATTGACATTCTCACCAACACCAGCTAATCTGGAACGTGGTATTTGGTAGGTCCATATGGTACTATACAAACAATAGAGGTTACTGTCATCCCTAAGCCTCTAATTAGCCACACGGGCTCTGTTGTGGTCAACGAAAACTTAAGGTGACTACTAATCTCAGACCTTAAGTACTCAGTGAAGAGGGCTAGTGTCAACATGCAAACCCTGGTAAGCAGCATAGAGCCCAAATGCTTACCCTTGTAAAACCTATTGTCCAGGGTTGGGAAGCTTGGATTCAGGGTGCTTAGTGAAGCTATCGGGGTTGTGGGAAAAAAAAGATCTGGCTGCCAAGATCATGGATGGTGTAGAAGCAGGATTGGGTTTCATAAGCTCCCTACGTATTGGATCTCTGGCCTTACAGGTCAATAATCTGGGTCAAGAAGTGGCTCCCGATAACCAGCCACTGTCAGCAGCTCTAGACAAAATAAGAGACCTAGAGTACAATCTGGCTGATGTAATCAAGGCCTGGTATAGTGCCCAGAATAAGGATGTCAAAAGAATTATTAGCAGCATAGAGGGTCTCCAGGGAAACACCTCGTGGGCTCTGGCATGCATCCAGATACAAGTCTGGCTGCAAGCAGTATCTAGTGGCATTTTGAGATCAGGATTTCAGGGCTCCCTACCAACTGAGATAAGGAACATCATGCTCAAGCATGTTTCCTCCTTTAAGAGGGAACACCATACTTGGTGGGAACTCCTGGATTTTATATACAATCCATATATGAAGGTAGCCACTGCCAGAGTACTTATAATAATGAATGCCACCTCAAAGTGGGCCTATCCCTTGCTTCCTCTTGGCATTAATGCCAATGGCACCACCCTGATGCCCATAGATGTACCAAAATAGGTAGTTCAGGAGGAGATAGACTATCACGCAGTAGATGTTGGTTCGTGTCTATGGAAGCCCAACCAGGGATACTTGTGTCCACATGGGGTATTCTTAGGTGCACACATTTGCTTAAATATTGATGAAGGTAAATGCCATTATGAATTGCAGCCTCAATCTGTTTCCCATTCCCAGATAGCGGTCATTAATGATCATTGTGTATGTCTCAGGAGTTATTGCAAAACATTTATTGTAAATACCTTTTATACTATAGATAATGACATCCACCCTAACTTGTGCTTATAATTTGTCCTAACCATAGAGGGGTGCGATGTTAAGTTTCAATCGGAAAGGATGACATCTAGAAATATTCGAACTGCATAGTATCCTTACAACCATGTTGAACTGCTGAGTCTGGGACTGAACATCTTGTTCATCAGCCAATTGATGGAGCACCCGGACCTCACCAGGCATGTTGATGAGGTTGTAGAACGAGGTAAGTCAGCTATGCTTACCATTCGCCACTCATCAGAACAAATAGAAGCAGTCCTCAAAAGAGTGCAGAGGACAGCAACTATAAGTAACTGGTAGAGATCTCTGTTTGCTGACCCCACCGAGGCTGCTGAATCCTGGCACTCATTGGTGCATCCTTTTACAATTTTGTTTTTGTTGCAATTTGTTATGCTCATATTGCATTTGTCACAATACAGGTGGGCTCATAACAATTTCAGGAAGGTAGACAAGAAATCCAGGTGTACCACCCTACCTGGGTGTCAGCAAGGTGTGTCAGCATCAGATCCCAATGTTTGAAGGGAATTCTTGCTGACAAGGAGGGGACTTGTAAGAGGAGAATTTCTGTATTTCTGTTTTGGCATTAATACCTACATGCCATCTTGGCTGCCCTTCTTCCCCCTCCTTAGCTGTAGTTTTCTGCCCTTTCTACCGAAAGGCAGGCAACCGGGCAACCCTGTGACATGTGATTTGCCCAGTAACAGCAGGACATGTAAGGGTTAGCACATCAGAGGAAAGGGGCTGCCGACCTGAGTGGCAGAGTGCTGGATCATAGCAGTGTGTTCTACTCAGGTGCATAAGCCAGAGCACCGCGCCTTAGGGTTATGAGAGGGATTAACACACTGCTAGCTGCCACCCTCTCATCTGGATCTTACTTGCACCCATGACGATGCAGGGGAGGAGAATAAGAATCACCAGCATCAATCAGAGTTACCACCTAGCTATTGCCTGAGGTGATCCTGCTGAGTCACCTGGTTGGTTCCAGACCTGACCTGCGTCGTGAGGTCAGGAGGCTCCAGACACAAGCTGCAAGAAATGGTAGAGACCTTTTAATTCTTCCATACCCCTTACCTGGGACCTGTCTTGGGAAGGGAGTAAACCCTTTTTGGTCACAGTCAGTATAGTTATAGTGTCACCTTTACCTATTTACCTTGCCCACCTGTGTTGAGAGTCCTTTATAGCATACCCCATTTACTTACCTTGTTTCTAATAAACATACCTGCGTTTTACTCCTGCACTCCCTTGTTGGTTTTTATTGTGGGTGATCTTAAATGGTCTCCAGACATCCTAAAACCAGTCAACAGTGGTATAGTCTATAATTAGATTTCACCAAGTCATTATCACATGTGCACTCCTGTATTACTATGTGTGAGTCTTAGCACGGAGTCACAAACTATTCCCTGAGACTCTCTAGTGCATCTTGCCACTCAGACAAACTAGACCTTGTGATGAGAAGTTATTAAAACCCCAAATCACCTCCCATTAGGTTACTCCCAGTCCCAAAGGATTGGTCACTTACCACAGGTCAGTGGATACTCTCGATCTTACACCAAAGATAACACTGGCAGCCAATTACTCTGGTAAACTAACTAAAGGTTTATTAGCTAAGAAAATGAAATGAGAGTTATTGAGAAGTTAAAGTAGGTAGAATATATTAACAGGTGAGTCAACGTTTGTAAATCCAAAATGTTAGCAGAGTTGTAGTAATCTGCAAGATTTCCAAAAGTTCCTTAGGGTTACCCAGAGAAATTCTGGGGATCTTTCCACTTGTTCAGTATTCCACCCTGTTAGCATCCAAAACAGTTCAGAGATACAGGATCCTTCCCGGGACTCATTCTTATAGCTGTCTTGAATGGAAAGCAATCATTACCTCAGCAAGTGTTTCCATCACAGCATGGACTTTTCCTTTGTTGACTAAACACAGACAGGATCTGTGGATTTCCCATTGTCCAACGCAAGGACTCATACTTTGAAATTAGCATGCTTCTTCATTTACAATTCCAAGGCTCCAGTCCTGTTTGATGGGCAATCCAATTACAGATACACTTTATTTACAACAATCTAAACAATCTTTCATTTGTTTTCATGAAGTAAATTCTCACACACACACACTTTTGATCCAGGGTTAAGTACAAGGATATATATAATGTTAGGCAATAACAACCAACAGGTAAATGTAGTGTACTGGGGTATATGCCATGTAACTGTAATGTGATAACATCCCCCTTTGTTCTATTCTAACAAGTGAATTGGCCTATACCTACTAGCCCATTTAAAAACAGGAGTACTTGTGGCACCTTAGAGACTAACAAATTTATTTCAGCATAAGCTTTCGTGGGCTACAGCTCACTTCTTCAAATGCATAGAATGGAACACACAGACAGAAGATATATATACATACAGAGAACATGAAAAGGTGGAAGTACCCCATGAAAGCTTATGCTGAAATAAATTTGTTAGTCTCTAAGGTGCCACAAGTACTCCTGTTCTTTTTGCGTATACAGACTAACACGGCTGCTACTCTGTAGCCCATTTAACATTTCTTTGATATTCACACACAAGTGAACTGGCCTATGGCTTTGATTTGAGCTGGTCTGTCAGCAACACACGACCCACAGGTGATAACAGTGGTGCTACATGGGGCAGCAGGAATACGGGCAACAAGCTGAGGAATTTATCTCCAGCAGAACATTAGCTGTAGCAGGACAGGTGAATTCAAGCCAGCCTGGGACCTAAACAATGGGTCAGAGCCAACACACAGACAACTCAGCAGGCATAGATCCCCACTGTGCATGGGAGGAAAGCACCACTGACTGATGTCTCTACACTGGAGCTGTGGACGTGAGTATGGTCCACTGTTTTGCTACATCCAACCAAGGGATCATGTCTCCAGCCACTGACCTCTAATTGCAGTGCTGTCTTCCTTTCTGTGCTGCTCATTTTATGACCTTGCCAGCATCCCTTCCCCTTTGATGGCATTGCCATCTCTTGGACAGGTTTCTCCAGCCTCTGGCATTTCATTTAAGGATGGATTGCAGCTGCTTTAACTTGTGCATTTGGATGTGAGAGAGGGTTTCTTGGTGGAGAAGGGTATGCCCTGCTTGGGCATATGCTCCTGGAAGAAGAAACACATGGCACAGCTGGTAAAATTCCAGCTACCCTATATGTACATACTCCTTTCCCCTTCCCTTCTTACCCAGGTTCTTTGTGCAGCAGCCGATCAGCCACTATCTGATAGCACTGTGCCAGCACATCACAGCACTGGTTTTTTTGTGCATCAATCCTTTTTGGAGGACATGCCTTTTGATGGACCTTTCCTCCCTCCTGCATGGGTAATGCTGTATCTACTTGTAGTATATTATTCAGCCACCAGATGTCTGTGCTCTGCATTCAGGACAGGAAATGCATGAGGGTACCATACCCAAAGGAAACTGCAGGTGAAATTTAAGGAATGATCAGAATGCAATGGCCTAAACTGGAATGTGGCTAGGAATCTAGGCTGCACTGACAATGACCCACCAGGAGCTCAGATCCCAACTCATTTGAGATGAGCGCCCCCTAACACCATGCTGAGGCTCTGCCTTGACTTAGATGGCAGGGCCTCGTCACTTCTACAGCATTTTATGTTTCCCTTGAAGGCCTCCTAGCTGAGCACAGACTCAGGCCAGTCCTATTTACCTTGTAAGAACCAACAGGATTACACCACCTGGTGACAAGGCCGCAGGCCATTTTAGCTGCCATCCAGCAAAAACGACATAACCAGCCCCCGCATGAAAGCGTGCCTGTGATTTTTCTAGCCTTAATTACAGAATTTCCATATCATCAACTCCCCCATGAGTCAGTGCTGACAGGGAAGGCTGGGGCTACAGACCTGACTGCTGCCATCTGAGAAAAACTGCTCCATCCAGGGGACAGCTCTCAAAACGTTATTTTTAACTCCATTTCATAAAGCCTGTTCTGTATAAATATATTTTAATTAATTAATAAACGGGATGTAATGAATTCTGGCAGGGTGACATTTGAGCACAAAGTGAGGCTTAAACAGATCCTGACATGCATTAGCTGGGAAAACACAACACACACACATGCACGCACACCTCTTCGCTCATTAGAGATGTTATGTAACGTAGAGGGGTGTCCTTGGGTTGGAGGAGAGAGGTCATTTTTCACAAGGTTGGGGTGAAAAGTAGGTGCATGGGCTTCATAGAAGAGCCAGTTGGTCAATTACTCATGAGTTATTGCATCCCTATCCTGCTACAGAAAGGAAAGAATTGCTCACTTTAAGAGAGAGAGCTTGACAATGAAATGCCATCCATAGATACTTCCCTAGTGAGTGCAATTCTCTGGAAAGTGCCACAGAAGCCATGCTGAGGAACCATCCCCAGAAGGCGGATGGGAGTTCCTGCAAATCACCCACTGTCCAAGGGGACTTTGTCAGGAGCTCTCTAAAGTTTATGGTTTCTTGCAAACTTATGCTTCCAATTTCAGTTCATGCCCTGGCAATTTCACATTCAGCTTCAGTTCTGAATGAAGTCCATAGCTCAAAGCCAAGCTCAGCAATAAGGTGCCAAGTTGGCCTGGTGGTGTGAAGACACTGAGTTTTGCATGGTTTCTACCTGAAATAATATATCTGAGCACTTTTGCTAAAAATTAGCCCAGGTTTTGTGTCCCTTGACAAGCTAGGTTGGTGTTTTAAGTCTATAACAAAATATGAAATCAGGCAAGAGTCCTGAGGTCTGGTCTCCGACATACCACTCCCTTGGGCAAGTCACTTTAGCGCTCTGAGACCCAGCAATGTAGAATTCTGTATTCTTAGGGGATTAATACCAGGCTCCCAGAAACCTGGAGCACAACAAGAATACGGGCAGACTAGAGACCCCCTTTCTGTCAGCTCTTAGCTAATGTCCCCCAAGGCTGTGAAGGAGGAGGTGTCAGATAGGGACATCTCCCGACTGATCTAAATGGCAGTTCAAGAGGCTTCACTCTTTCTACTAGAAAAGAATAGCAAATAAGCCTGGTTAAAATACAGAACCCAACACCCAACCTTGAGGGTTGAAAAAAAATGAGGGTAAGTTTTTAACTGGGTGGCTTTACATTTGTTTTCTTCTGCCCCTTTTGGCCCTGGTGGTGATCGTCAGTGGCAAAAATTTCAGGAGAGAGTTTGATCTGACAGTGGGCGCTGGTACAACCAGAAGCAGGAGTGTGGTGGAACACTCTGTTCATATGAGATTTCCAGCTAGTTCCCAGAAGCATCTCTGAATGTTCTGAGGTTCTTTCCTCCCAGCTCAGAACTAGAGATAGGCCTGAGCCTGTATAATTTGGATCCAGGTTCTGGACCAGATTTTTGAACCCCCATCCAAAGTTCAAGACTGTCTAAATATTGGGGTCACTAAAGCCCATTGCAGGGAGAGGAGCCACCAGTAACCCCTATGGCACAGATAGATCCCAGCTATGCTTCTTGCCCCCTTGGGAGAATGATGTGATATGAGCCACTCTGTTGGATTCCCCCATGCTGGAGAATACTCAAGGGTCTGAGTTTGCTCAGCTTAAATCTGCTCTATACCCATCAGGATTGGAGCAATTTATTGATCGTGGGGGATTTTCTTGCCAAGTCGCTCTTGCTGATGGTCTATTTAGATCATAAATTGAGTTGGGAAATATGAGCCTTATCTGCTGTATTACAGTGGCATCTTGAGGTCTCAAAGAAAAATCAGGGCGCGGTTGCACTAGGTGCTGTACATAATCTTAGTGAGAGACTCTCCCTGCTCCAAAGAGCGTCCAGTTTAGCAGATCATCAGCACAGAAGCATTGGCTGTTTGTAAGACCCGCTGCAAGTAAATTCCCTCTGGTGCAAAGCAGCTTTAAACGGAGCTTCCCAAGCCTCTTTTCCTGGAATGAAGACGAGGGATGTGGAAATAGATTTCACTCTCTCCCTTGATGGAATGGCTTGATAGTCCCAGCCTGCCCCTGGGGTGGCCATGGTTTTGCCCTCCTTCGCCCAGCAGGGTTATTGTCATCCTTGCCGAAGTTTGACATTTTACACTTTAACTAAGCACAGCCTTAGGCAAGAAGCTGCTAAGAGACAGATTTCCTTATTAAAAGAAGATGTCACCAAAAGAGCAAGCCAACAAATATACCACTGCTCAGAAACAGCCATTAGACTGGGAGAAAGGAGGCAAGAAGACAGGGAAGTGAGGGAGAGACAGAGCTGGGATGGGTGGCGGGGTGGGGCAAAACAGGCTGGCAGACAGTCCTGCCTGTACAACTTGAGGACACATAGGATGATGCACCCCAGTGTACAGGGCTCCATAATGAGAAATCATCTGAGGTCTGAGTCCTATTTGGTATTCTAGGATGGCGATATCAGGTGTCAGAATCGGACTCAATGTTTGTGGCACTTGCTGGCTGTCCTCAGTTAATTATCTACAGTGTGTTGATGTTGGTGTGATGGGCTCTGCGCTCTTGTGTAGAACAGCCACATGTAAGCAGTGGGGAGGAGCCGCTCACAGTCTGCGCTTGGCTAGCATGACAGCCATAATGCACAACAAGGCCTGTGCTTCATACCCTCCCACCTCAGAGGCTGCCGCTGCTTCTTCTTCTACCTTTAGTTCTCCCTCAGGGAAGTTTTGACCTAGGGTCACCAGACAGCAAATGTGAAAAATTGGGACGGGGGTGGAGAGTAATAGGAGCCTATATAAGAAAAAGACCCCAAAATCGTGACTGTCCCTATAAAATAAGGACATTTGGTCACCCTATTTTGATCTAACAAGCCAGTGAGATGCAGTGGACCGTGATTCAGGAGAACTGGGTGCTATTTCTGGCTCTGCTATTGACCAGTTGCATGACCTTGGGCCAATCTCTTCATCTCTCTTTACCTTTGTTTCTCCTCTCATCCCTTGTCTTTTCTACTTGGCTTGTAAGATCTCTGGGGCAGGGACTGTTTCTTATCATGTACAGTGCCTAGCACAGTGGGCCCTGATCTCAACTGGGGCCTTTCAGCTCTGCTGAATCAGTAACGATGACTCACACCTTTCAGTCACTGATGGGAAACTAGGCCTGTGATGGGTGGAGGATTTGAAAGCACGAGATACCAGACTCAGACAGAAAGCTGAGGGCAGCCGCTCTCTTTTATTGGAGTGAGTTCGCTAATGTGCCTTTTCCCCATGTTGCTGACAATGGTATTTTGCTCCCCTTTATGGAGTTTAAGTGTAATACACTTAATAGCAGTTAGTGATGTCAGTGCTCTTTGGTATAGCAAATCTCTGGTGTGAGATAATCCTAGTTAATGATCAGCATAAAACAGATAGAGGTCAGTATTTTAACGTTGCTATAAATTTCACATTCACTGTGATACTGTTGGAAGGAGGTGATCCCATTAGCCTTTTCATTGTATTGATAGTGTGTACCGTACCCCACGGTCAGCCTGCACGGCAAAGCTCTCCAATTCGAGAGCTCCCGACACTGCCCTCCTTACCTGGCACATGCTGGCTTAACTCCATGGGGAGAGGGTGAGCTAACTTCTCAGCATGTAGCGCCTGCCCCCGTCACACGCTGCAGCCTCACTCAGGCTGACACCCTGTAATGGAAGTGAAAGTTTTGCAAGGCAAGAAGAGAGATGGAAAGACACTGTTGGCTTTCTCCCCACAGCAGGTTACATGTTGTAAAGGCCAGTGCAATATACATGTCAACAGGCACCTTGGGGTACCCCAGATCGCTCCAGAAAACTCTGGCACAGCTATGAATTATGGGCCAGATCCCCAGTTGGTGCAAATTGATGCCACTCAACTGACTTCAGTGATTTGCACCAGCTGAGGATCTGGCTCAAATAGAGTTGCTGCTTATGATTTGATGTAGAGAGAGAGCACAAAAAACCAAACCAAACAAAAACAATCAATGAGACATTATAGTTAAAAACCAAATTGCATAAAATTCAGGAAATGCAATGTTTAAAGCTCCCCCAGGAACATTAAATCAGCAAGCAGTGCACTTATGCAGTGGCATCACTACTGTTTATCCTCTTGATTTTAGTAGGGTTTTTGACACAGTTCCAAACAAACTAAGGGAAATGTGGTCTGGATGAAATTACTCAAGGCTGGGTTCACAACCAGTTGAGAAGCTTGTATTCAGCAAACAGTTATCGATGGTTTGCTGTCAGACTGGGGGTTCATATCTAGTGGTTCTACTGCAGGGGTTTCTTCTGGGCCTGGTACTAGTCCATATTTTCATTAATGACTTGGAGAATGGAGTGGAGCATGCTTGTAAAATTTGTGGATGACACCAGGCGAGGAGGGGTTACAAGCACTTTGGGGACTGGGGATTGGAGTGCACCGATTGTAAAACTGCAAGGTGAAATTAGGGCTGGCATTGCCCCGAGGAAAGTGCTGGACCAGCTGAAGGGTTTGTGGTGTCAGGGTGGGAGCTGACCTCCAGCTACCCCCAGAAAGACTCCTGGAGACAGGAGCTAATTAGATGGCTCACAGTCCTGGGTACCCCAAGAACTGTCACAGGGAACTCCTCCCCCAGCCATTTTGTGAATCTAGCCCTTAAAAAGTGCCTGGAAACAGAAGGTTTTTGGTTGAACAACATGTTTTGTTCAAGCCAAAATGGATTTTTTTTCACGTACCAAAGTTTTTTGGATTTGGTGCAACCCGAACCAGCTCTCTCCCCCCCCACCCCTTTTTTCAGGATGACCAATGAACAAAAAAAAATCAGTTATTCACCCAGCTCTATTTGTAATGCTTCTTTTCGGGCTAACACCATCATTCCTGTGATGTTTTAGTCCTTAAATTACTGATACGCACTCAACATCATCTCCAGTTTAAAATCTGGGAATAGCAATGAGGATTAAAACCCCAAGAGTTTTGGAAGGGGTATAAACCCTCAGGCTTCAGGGCACAAACCAGCCTCTAACTAGTGAGGGTCAGAAAGATTTCCTGAGGGAAGGCTAACTCCCCACTGCCACTTCAGGGCTTCTTGCACCTTATCCCTAAGCAGCTGGTCCTGGCCACTGCTAGAGACAGGACACTGGATTAGATGGCGCTCGTCTGATCCAGGCTGGCATTTCCTATCTATATATGACAGTTCCACATTGTACAGATTATAGATGGAGCTGATCGTGATGCCTAAACCTAAGGTTGTCTAACACTTGATAAGTCGTTGTTTTCAGTTGCTTATAAACTTTGCCAAGCAAAACACCAAGCTGCTTGGGCTGGACTTTTTTCCATATTGGGTGTCTGCCTCAGATTGACATTTGTGTGTGAAGGTTTCCTCAAGAAATGGTTTAGCCATTTGGGAGAACGAAGTGAAGGAAAAAAGGTAGTTTTGCCAATGTTAATAATGTTCCCAACTATTTATTTGAAGAGTTATAGCACCTCCTGGGTTTGAAGCAGGAAACTGACATTTTGAGAGAGGCCTTTTTGACATAGCGGAGTTTGACATAGCGGAGTTTACATAGCCTGTTTACTGTCTCCATGAAAATCCATTCAAATTTAGCCTCTGAAAAATTACCATAGTCACACAGACATATGTAAAGGCTTGCTGCTAAAATCTCTGAACATTCTATCTGCCTTGAGTATGCTCCAGCCCTGCTGGCCTCCCTGCATCTGCACAGAGCATGTCCTCAGCCCAACTGACCTTGCAGTGTTACCAGCCCCAAGTGTTCAAAAAAAAAAAAAACACGAGAGGTTAACAGCCAACTATTGGTGCCCTCAGCTCAAGTGGCAGAGTGCTGTGCTAGGGTTCTAAAGATCCTGGTTTACAACCCTGCTGATGACTTAGCAAGTCCTTTTGGTTGTTCTCTCTTTTTCCACCTTCCCTTTTGGGGAAAAAAAGCTAGGAAATTCCATACAAAATGAGTGTGATAAACAAGATAAAAGCTGCAAATTCATTCCCTGAAATGTAAGAAAAGGCAGCGTTAACTCTGCTGCATTGTGGTATAGTCTTTAATTACATGATTATTATTATGCTATTTATCTACATCTATTTTTACCCTCCATGGTGCAATGCTTTACACAGGGGGTAGCGGGGAGACAGTTCTGAGTGATTCTATACTCTTGATAATTTAACACCCCAATAATTCTTCCAGTGTAGTTACCAACTCTACTGCATTGTCATATGTTTAAAGCCCAACTGGGCACTGAGAAGGCTGGTGATGGGTCACTAGCTTTTGAGAGGACTTTTCTTAGCCCAGCTCTCAGGGGATAACACAGAGTTGATTTCGCTCACAAGGTGAATCTCAGCTCAGGCTGGCCAATCAAAAGGAAGGAGACTCTTTGGGGCATTCCAGAGGAAGTGAGACAGGTTCAGCCACCGGTGGGGAAGAAGGGGATGTTTGGTATTGTTTGGTTGATGTCAACCTCAACATGGCCTCTGGTCTCCTGCATTCTCATCGCTGATGCCACTGTTTTTTCCAGGTGCCCGTACCTCTGAAGAGAGATGGCCTCACACCAACCTTCCTCCCATGGAGGACAAGAGATCCAGATTGATGGCCTGTGCAAGTGTTCTGGGCAGCAGGTGGGTTCACTGGAGAGGTTCTCCTCCTCCTCCAGAAGGGGTTATGTGCTCCTCATTCATGAGGCCGACCTGGAGTTAGTATCTCCCTGTGCATGGCCTGGGGGAATGGAGAGGGTGAACAGAAGGGGTCAGAGCAGGCAGCTACAACAGGAGAAGGTGCTTCCACTTGCTCTCATAGGTCCAGCTTTGAGTGAGGTGATGAAGCCTCTTACACATCATTCTCATCTTCTCTTCCTTCCATGCCTATGCAAAGTCTCTCTCTCTCCCTCTTAATTCTCAGCTTCAGTCCCAACCCATCATTAGTATTAGTAGTAAATATTTATATTCTGGTAGCACCCAAAGGGCTAGGGCTGCATTGTGCCAGACACTGTACCAGGCCCGCTGACGGGAGGGTGAGGGGAGTCAAAGGGGGCAATTGCCCAGGGGACTGGGCAATTTAAAAGGGCGAGGGGGCCCCCAGTCACTGCCATGAGCCTCGGGCCCTTTTAAATTGCCTGGGCAGGCCTCAGGGTTCCTAGGTGCGCGTGGGGTAGTATCGGCAGTGGCAAAGGCAGCAGGGAGGGCATGTGGAAGCCTGGCCATGTCGGAAGAGTGCAGCCGGCAGCAAGCTCGCTGGTCACCAGCCAGCACAGGTACAGCACCTGCTCTAGGGCCAGGAATTGCTGTTGGCGAGCCTCCACTGTACAAACACACCTTGCCTTGAAATGTCGCTTTGGCTCTATGGTATTGCTCCAAAGAACTGGGCTTTAGAAATCATTGTGCTACAGGATTCTTTTTTGTTTTCCTCTCAGCTGGCTGGATAGACAGAGCTGAAATAAAAGGTCCCTCCAGTTCTTGTTCACATGTCACAAGAAAATGTATTAATGAACCAGTTATCCCAGAGCACGTTTGTTGCTTGTTACCAGCAGTTAATCTTCTACTGTGACCTGTTTGCTACTTGACTGCCCAAGAACAGGGTGACCACAAGCCATTGCTAGGCTGTGTTTAGGGTTGACTGGGATGGAATGAGGAAGGGGACTGTTTGCTGTGAGCAACTGAATGGGTTTGATACACCCCTACAACCACAGGTGGTGCAAATAACACCGCCTGCACTGATGGGGCAGCTGGGGAACAGCACTGACCCCTGCTTTAGCTTGTGGCTGGGCACAGGCTGCATGGGAAATGGGCTTATTCAGGGCACCAGCTGGGCACCCTGTCCCTTCTTCCTGCCCCGCTAACCATGTTCATTTTCTGGGCTGTACCATCCACTCCAAGAGAGGTGGGGTTTGCAGGTGGCTTGTGATGTACCTTCAACCTGGGTTCTTCCACTAGCAGTGAATCAAGCACGAAGGGCTCTGGCCCCCTGAGCCTCAGTGAAGAGAGCAAGAGGGATGCACGCAGAAAGAGAGGAATCTTAGGACAGGAGATGCTTGCCAGATCCCTCCCCAGCTCTGACTAGATCTTTGCAATTGAAGTGCAGTTGTGTCTGTGGGTGCTAACAAGGTCACTTGCACAGTGAAGGCAGACAGGGGGGAGAATAAAAATGGTAAATCTAAGCTATAATAAGCAAGGGGAGGAAAAAAACAAGGGTAGATGCATATCACTGAAACAGAGAACAAAGAAAAGGTCAAACGCACCTTTTGAAACAGTAAAGGAGTATTCTGACCTTCCGGGCTGGGTGAATGACCAAGGCTGAATCCCAATAAAGTCAGGCCTGTCTGTGTGTGATGCATGTGTCCTTTGCTTTCAGTACTTGAGAGGGTAGTGACCTGCCTGTTAAAACCAAAGTAAATATCATCCCCTGCTGGCCCACTCCCTGGTCTGAGGGCAATGAACAATAGCACTGCAGAGCTCTTTATACACCAAACGGTGGTCATGTCTTGTCTTAACTCCCAGTGCATATTTTGAGACAAGCAAAGTCCTATCACTTTTTCAGTCTCCCTCCATTTAATTCAAAAGCATAATCCCAACCAGGGATCCCTCTCATACCAATGTTCCCTTTCTTCATGTAGCTTCTCTCCAACACCTACACACATTCCCCAGCCTTGATAGGAGTTTTGGCTGTATCACAATGAGCGTCTTGTTGTAGGCATTTATATGTAGCAGTCATTGCCATCTCATAACAATGCTGAAATGGGACAAACGTCTGTCTTCTACTGGTGGTCATCTGCTTGGCCATTCCTCTGACCTGGCTGCTAGCAGAGTTCTCCCTTTCTGGTGTCCTTCAGAATCTTCTGTCTGGTGGCCAATGGGCCTCTTCTCCTTTTCACAATGTACTTCTTCATATGGTGACAATACGTATTGTCTGGCTTTGGGTCACTCCATAAGACTGATGGGAATTGGCCCTACTGGCTCCTCTTTTGGCTGTGATGCGTTTGCTTCATTCCAAAGAGCCTGTTTCTAATCCCAGGCAGTTTCAGTGGAGCCACCTGGATTGGCAATATTTTATGTGCCCTCATATCTTGTTGTGAACTCAAGGACATTTGCCTGCAGTCTTATTTTGAGGGGAAGGATGTCTCATGATTAAGGTACTGGACTGGAACTCAGGAGAATTGAAATCATTCCTAGCTCTACCACAGACTGTGTGACCTTGAGTGAGTCACTTAATCACTTTGTCGCCATTCCCCATCCGCAACATTGAGATAAGAACACATCCTCTCTCCAACCCTTTGTCTGGGCTATTAGACGGTAAGACCTTCAGGACAGAGTTGGTCTGCAACTTTGTGTATGACACCATCAAGTGCAATTGGGCCCTGCAGATGCTACTGCTATACAATAATAAGTCCCTGGTGGTGGAAGTGAGTGTGCATTCAGTGTTATGGGTTTACACTTGTACGTGTGGTGAAGATAATGAACATCTTACAGAGCTTTCAGTAAGACACAAGTGGAATGATGCAGAGGAGACACAAGATGTTAAATGCAGAGGCTCAGAGTTTGGCATGTGAATTCATGTTTTATGAGCATTTTCTCCATGCAGACCACTTCAATAGCAATGACTGTACAGTCCAAAATAGTCATTAGAATCCAGCAAATAGAGGCCCCCTTATTTATTAGAAAGTTTCTCTGTATTAATTTCTCATGGAAGGGGGTTTCATTAGGCCCTCTAGGCTGGTATAAAGAGGGGGGAGTCCTCCACTCGAGAGTTAATTTCTTGCCCTGTTGTTTTGTTCCTGTTGCTCAGACACAGGGGCTGCTAACTGCAGTGAGAGAGAAGCCTGTATTCAAGTCAGATTTTTTTTTTATTTCCTGCATTTGAGCAGGCCAGAATTTATATCACTCGGGTCTCCTTAAATTAGTCCAAGAGGATTTCATTTTACAGGCTTGCTTGACTGGGATCCTTGTGGCACGATGGGCTCAGCTTTGTATACAACTGAGATTCATATTTTATGTGTGTATAAAAATCCTGGCCATGAATCTAGCAGCTTAAAGCTTCACCTTCCTTCTGTATGGCTCAATTCAGAGCTCACCGCGCGTTTCCAAATGGGGGCTCTCACAGGCAGCTGAGCTTCCAGGGAAAACAGCAGGAAAGAAGGGAATGACTATCAAGGGCTACTTAGCTCTTCCTGTCATCCATAGGCAGCTTTTGAAGCCCACAAAAACTGTGGCTACTGGAGGACCTTGATTCGCGATGGGCCATATTTGCGAACCTGTCCTGAATCTAACAGAAGGGTGTTACTGATGGGGGTTGTAGCTACCGCACTAGAGTAGAGATCTGCATTCAATTTCCAGCTCTTCCACAGATTCCCTTGTGCCCTTGGGTGAGTCTCTTCATTTTCCTGGCCCTCAGATTTCCATCTATAGAAGGTAACACTTCCTCTGTCTGACCTGTCTATTGCGGCTAAGCTCTTTGGGGCAGGAAATATCTCCTTCTATGGGCTTGATCAGCATCTCACGCAACAGTGCCCTGATCTCACTTGGGGCTGTTAAGCAGCACCAAGATACAAATCCTAATGAATAATGCCAAACAGAAGTGACCAGGGAGGGTATGGAAACAGACTGAAGGGTTAAATGGAAGTAAAGACAATAGGGGCCCTCTCAGTGCTGGCCTCACCAGGCTTCCCAAGAATTCTAGCCCTGCCTGTACCACCCAACACCCCAAAACATAACTCAGGTCATTTTAGTTCACAGAGCTTACAAGGAGAAATGAGAGCCCCGCTTGCCCCTCCGCTTTGGTACCAGTTAACGTCAGGTTAGATTGGACAGACACCACAAAGGCTGCACTGATTATCAGGGACTGTTGCTGTTCTGCTGTTCTTGCAGGGGGGGGATAGCACAGTGGTTTGAGCAGTGGCCTGCTAAACTCAGAGTTATGAGCTCAGTCCTTGAGGGGGCCATTTAGGGATCTGGGGCAAAATCAGTACTTGGTCCTGCTAATGAAGGCAGGGAGCTGGACTCAATTATCTTTTGGGGTCCCTTTCAGTTCTGAGATAGGTATATCTTCTAGGAAAGTCTATTTAGATGAAAATGTAGGGCATTTATTACTGCAGTATAACCAAGTTGGACACATGAGTGCCTAGCAAGATGCTCAATGGCTCCCCATGAATGTTGGGTATCAGAGTCTCTGGTCAGCTGTTTATTGGAAATGGAATTGACCACTTTTACCAGTCTCTTGAATAGCTTTTTTATATGACATATCTTCTAAATCAATGTCAGACATAGAGACACCCGCATCTTCTCCCATCACTCCCAGAAGTCTCTTTTTTCTGAATGGCTCAGTATGTCCAGGAGTGATGGCATTCTAAGCCAGGCAGCCAGAGCTGTGCATTCTGACTGATTGGTTCAAGCAGCCTGCATCCAAGGTGAAGTGATGGTTCTTTTCAAGCTGAGAAATCAGGTCCGCTGGCTGCATCAATGCTTGCCTGTGCACTTTTCCCAAATCCAGAATGAATGAGCCTGCTGCCCTTCTATACCTTTCACAGACATATCCATCCACATACAAAACCATCACATCTTAACATGATGCATGTGAGTGATGCTAACAGCATTTACCCTAACTTCCCCTTGCACCACACCAGGAATAAATGGAGAACTTCAGGGTCCAATGTTCTCAGCTGAGGTTTCTAGCAAACCCATTCCCATGTACGGTTTCCTATCAAAACTAGAGATGGGCCAGAGCCACAAAGTTTAGATCTGGATTCCAAATGTCCCCAGGATTCCAGGATGATTTTGGTTTGGCGCGTTAGAGATCTAAGGGCCAGCCACAAAATTCAGGTATGGCTCCCCACCGGAATCCAGACCTCACAGTTGGATGGCAGGTTTTGGTTTGGGTCCCACTCTAATAAGACACAGGTGTGACTCATGGCTTTGCATAGGCTTCAGGATGAAAGTTTGGTGACTAAGTTGATTTTTCACTTTGAGATTTTTCTAATTCTTGAAGTTGCGCTAAGGAGCATCAAGCCAAAAGGAATCTGGATTACAGAAAGAGTTCATATGGCCATAGCAGTGTCATAGAGACCCAGTAATAACTGTGGGTATGTGTGTGCAAAATACTAGAAATGTTACATCCTGGGACAGCATTCAGGGTCTGTTCCTCTACCATTCTGGGGTGGGAGGAGAATACTGACAAGCACAGCAGGTTGAATTGAGTGAAATTGTGCACAATATGGGACAAAGAGCACAGGGAGTCAATCAACACTGTCACAGTTTCTGAGCAGTCAGGAATAGAAGGACACAGATGTGGGATGCAAGAGGAATGAGTAGATGCAGACGCAGAATGCTGGATTCCTGGGCTGGTTTTTCCGTCCATTAATTGTGCTATCAAATGGCGGCTTTTGATGGCAAAATAGCAGCAAAGGTTGGGATCCTGGGTGCAAGCCTCACAGCCAGCTGCAGGGTATGTCTACACTATGGGATTATTCCGATTTTACATAAACTGTTTTTTTTAAACAGATTGTATTAAGTCGAGTGCACGCGGCCACACTAAGCACAGTAATTCGGCGGTGTGCGTCCATGTACCGAGGCTAGCGTCGATTTCCGGAGCGTTGCACTGTGGGTAGCTGTCTCATAGCTATCCCATAGTTCCTGCAGTCTCCCCCCGCCCATTGGAATTCTGGGTTGAGATCCCAGTGCCTGATGGGGCAAAAAACATTGTCGCTGGTGCTTCTGGGTACAGCCTCACCCCTCCCTCCGTGAAAGCAGCGGCAGACAACAGTTTTGCGCCTTTTTTCCTGTCTGTTCCTCACAGACGCAGCAAGGGAATTACTTCCCAGACCAGAAAATAACAGTTGGGGATGTTGAAATGCCTATAGTTATCCTGGGAGACCCAGCCTACCCCTTGATGCCATGGCTCATGAAGCCATACACAGGCAGCCTGGACAGTAGTCAGGAGCTGTTCAACTACAGGCTGAGCAAGTGCAGAATGGTGGTAGAATGTGCATTTGGCCGTTTAAAGGCGCGCTGGCGCACATTACTGACTCGCTCAGACCTCAGCCAAACCAATGTCCCCATTGTTATTGCTGCTTGCTGTGTGCTCCACAATCTCTGTGAGAATAAAGAGGAGACCTTTATGGTGGGGTGTGAGGCTGAGGCAAAACCCCTGGCCGCTGATTACGCGCAACCAGACACCAGGGCGATTAGAAGAGTACACCAGGAAGCGGTGCGCATTAGAGAAGCTTTGAAAACCAGTTTCATCACTGGCCAGGGTACAGTGTGACTGTTGTGTTTTGTTTCTCCTTGATGAAACCCACCACCCCTTGAGTGACTCATTCCCTGTAAGCCACCCACCCACCCACCCACCCTTCGAACACAGCTTGCTTTCTAAGGAAATAAAATCAGTCTCATTTAAAAATCATGTATTTTTTATTAATTAATTATAAAAAGAGGGAGAGAACTGACAAGGTAGCCCGAGTGGGGTTTGGGAGGAGGATAGGAGGGAAGGAAGAGGCCACTAAAAAAATTTCATAAAAATGACAGCCTTTTGGTTGGGCTGTCCACTGGGATGGCGTGGGCGGGTTCACGGAGCCTCCCACCACGCATTCTTACTCGTTTGGTGGGTGAGGAGGCTAAAGAACATGGTGAGGGGGGAGGGTGGTTATACAGGGGCTGCAGCGGCACTCTAAGATCCTGCTGCTGTTCCCAAAGCTCCACCATATGCTGGAGCATGTCAGTTTGATCACGCAGCAGCCCCAGCATTGCATCCCGCCACCGCTGATCTTCCTGCCGCCACCTCTCATCTCGAGCATCTCTTCTCTCATCTTGAGCGTCTCTCCTCTCCTCGCGTTTGTCCCTCCTGTCGTCATGGTCACTGGCATCTTTCCTGTACTTTGATACCACATCCTTCCACTCATTCAGATGAGCTCTTTCATTGTGGGTCACTTCCATGATTTCCGAGAACATTTCGTCTTGCGTCTTTTTTTTCCGCCGCCTTATCTGAGATAGCCTTCGGGACGGAGTAGGGAGGCTTGAAAAATTTGCAGCTGCATGAGGGAGGGAAAAAAGGGAGAGAAGTATTTAAAAAGATACAGAACAATGGTTATACTCTTTCACGGTGAACTACACTATTCACCTTACATAGCACATGTGATTTCACTACAAGGTCACATTTTGCACCTTAATATTGAGTGCCTGCGGCTCTGGTGTTAGAGATCTCACAGACGCAGGTCCGGGCAGCAGAATTTGGCTTGCATGCGGCCATGGTAAGCCATTGTCATTCGTCTTCTGCAGCCTTCATCTATCCAGCGCCCTCCTTTCCCAAATAGCAAGCAAAGCCCGTTGAGTACTGCTTCTTTCCTGTTAACGTGCAGCAGCAGAAACCACCCCCCCATCCAATTCTCTGGGATGATCGCTTTACCCCTCCCCCCACTGCATGGCTGGTATCATGGAAGATCACTGCTAAACACTCCCCTTCCCCCCATCACGTGGCTGGTAGCAGGGAAGATCCCTGCTAGCCAAATGTGAAAAAGCTCAGCGCCAATCACCCCCCCCACCCCACCCTCTTCCCCCTGCTTGGCTACCTGAAGGGAAGGATTTCTTTTAAGCCACAGGCAAACAGCCCAGTAGGAATGGCCATCTCTGTCCCCTTAATTAAATTCCTGAATTTCAACCAGGTTACCATGAACGATATCACTCTCCTGAAGATAACACAGCGAGATAAAGAACGGATGTTGCTTGAATACCAGCAAACACCGGGACCATACGCAGCTAGGCTTTGTCATGCAATGATACCAGATTACTTGCTACATGCATGGCGTGGTCAAGTGTCCTACCATGGAGGACAGAATAAAGCAGCGCTGCCCAGAAACTTTCTGCAAAGGCTTTTGGAGTACCTCCAGGAGAGCTTCATGGAGATGTCCTGGGAGGATTTCTGCTCCATCCCCAGACATGTTAACAGACTTTTCCAGTAACTGTACTGGCCTCAAAGGCATCCCAAGTCCTCAGGGCAAATTAATCATTAAAAAACGCTTGCTTTTAAACCATGTTTTATATTTACAAAGGTACACTCACCAGAGGTCTCTTCCATGGCTTCATTGTCTGGGATAGTGGCTTGGGAGGGCTGGGAGGGTAATTCCGTCAGGGTGAGAAAAAGCTCCTGGCTGTTGGGGAGAACGGAGTGCTGTGTGCTCTCTGCAAGCTCGTCCTCCTCCTCATCTTCCCCGTCCGCAGAATCCTCAGCCATGGCTGAGATTACCACCCCCACCTCGGAATCCACGGACAGGGGTGGGGTACTGGTGGCGGACTCCCTTAGAATTGCATGCAGCTCAGCGTAGAAGCGGCATGTTTTCGGCCCTGCCCCGGATCTTCCGTTTGCTTCTTTGGTTTTCTGGTAGGCTTGTCTGAGCTCCTTAACCTTCACACGGCACTGTACAGAGTCCCTGGTGTGGCCTCTCTGCATCATGGCCTTGGAAATTTTTTCAAATGTTTTTTCATTTAGTCTTTTGGAACGGAGTTCTGTTAGCACGGAATCCTCTCCCCATACAGCGATCAGATCCAGTACCTCCCGTGCGGTCCATGCTGGAGCTCTTTTTCGATTCTCAGGAGACTGCATTGTTACCTGTGCTGATGAGCTCTGCATTGTTACCTGTGCTGGTGAGCTCTCCACACTGGCCAAACAGGAAATGAGAAAAAAGTTTGCTGGGCTTTTCCTGTGTACCTGGCCAGTGCATCCGAGTTCAGATGGCTTTCCAGAGCAGTCACAATGGTGCACTGTGGGATACTGCCCGGAGGCCAATACCGTCGAATTGTGGCCACACTAACCCTAATCCGACATGGCAATACCGATTTCAGCGCTACTCCTCTCGTCAGGGAGGAGTACAGAAATCGGTTTTAAGAGCCCTTTATATCGATATAAAGGGCTTCGTTGTGTGGACGGGTGCAGGGTTAAATCGGTTTAATGCTGCTAAATTCGGTATAAACGCATAGTGTAGACCAGGCCGCAGTTTCTCTCTGATGTTCCTCCCCAGACTGCAGGGTCTATCTTCTGTGTGAGGGATGTCACTCCAGCTTTGCCTACATTGGGGATTTGCCCCAGTTCCAGTTGCTCTGGCACAAACCCCGTACAACTACACAGGACTTGCCATACTGGATCAGACCTGTGGTCCATCTAGCTTAGTATCCTGTGTGTGACCCTCACAGCATCCCAATGCATGAGGACCTCGGGCTCACTGGGATCTGGTAGTGAGTTTTAGCTAACCTGACTGACTAAGTGTACCTCAACTCACTAATGTCATAACCTGTATCTAGAAAGTGTCATGTAAGATATCAATAGAAAGTTAATATCATTCTGATCATTAATATTAGTGCGTGGTGTATGTATGGTGGAGAAACTCAAACTTGCAACCGTATTGGAATTTACGTTATCAAAGTGTGACTACCAGGCAAGGCTAAGTTACCCCATCCTAGGCAAAGAAATGTGGTTCTACCACCTTGAAGGTAAGAGACAATGGGAACATAATTTATATAGAAGGTAAACAAGGCCAACAAGGGGAGGAGAGAACCACTCAGAATCACAGCAGGGGAAGAGATTGCAGGAACTAATCAATTTGCATTTTAGCAAAGACCAGCATGGAACCGCCTTCACCAGGAGACTCCATGTCACCTTCCTCACAGCTAGAATGAACTTTACTTCACTTCAGAAGACTGCATTTCTAAGGGTCACTGGGCTATAGAAGAAAGGGGCAAAGAATCCCAAGTTATCTTTCACCTACGACAAAGGAACTGAGCACTTTGGACTTTGTGGGAGGGCCTGACCAGAGGAGGGTCAGACATCTTGCTGGAAGGTAGATTGGTAAGGAAACTACCTTGAACAAAGGCTGTCACTTGTTGTGTTAAGTTTTAGCCACTGGACAGCATTATTTGCTTGTAACCATTTTTAATTCTATCCTTCATACTTGAACTCACTTAGAATTCTATTAGAGAGACAAGATGGGTGAGGTAATATCTTCTTCAGCTTTGCATAAGCTCAAAAACTTGTCATTCTTATCAACAGAAGTTGGCCCAATAAAAGATATGACCTCCCCCACCTTGTCTCTCTGATATCCTGGGACAGACACAACTACAACAGCCGTGCCTAGAATTAGAATTCTATCTCCCTTTGTTAATACACTTGTTATACTTTTAATCTGAAACCACCCACCACTGTGTTTGCATCTAAGTGCTAGCTAACCCCAGTTCCAGTGGTGAGCTGTGCACTTGGTCTCTAGAGGAGCACATGAACCTTAGTATTCCTCCGCATGGTCCAGGAGAGGGCTGGCCATTGTAGAGCACACCGTTTGGGGAAGGTTTGGGACAGGGGGTGTTGCGGTCACCCCTGCACAAGGTAACTGGAAACTAGAGTGGGGCTGTTGTATTATAGGCAGGCTGCTGGAATCAGAGCTGTTTAAGACACAGCCGCTCAGTGCAGACTTGTCGGCAGACTTTGAGCCACAGCGGCAGAGCATTTGAGGTGCCCAGGTTTACGTGGCAGGCGGTGACACAGCCCCTTGCTGGTTTGGATGTCACCCCAGCACATGACACAGTCAGTGTGTGTGTGTGGTGATGGCGGGGGTGGGGAGGGAACAAAGTGATCATGTCATCAAAGGCTATCATAATGCATATGCACAAAGGAGCCAAATTAACTTGCACAGCCCCAGTCTCCTTGTCCAATGAGTCCCAGCCACACTCACCTCCTACTCACTCAACATAGGAAGTTTCAGCCCAAACAACTGAAGTTCAGCAAAGTGATAAGCAACTGAAAAGAGGTCTGATAATGGTTAGCATCAGTCTACCTTAATAATAAGCAGTACTGCTGGGCCCCCCATAACAACTTGGGATATTCTTGCTATCCATATTAACCATCCAATTCCTCCTTTAATCTTGCTAAATTCTTGGTCTCAACAACAAAGGCAAAGCTGCTATTTACTCACATGCAGCTTAGCCCTGATTCAAGCAGGGCATAGCTCTTTTGGGGAACATCATGGGTTGTCTTGCTTATACTGGTCCAGCTGCTGTAAGCAAGGCAAACCATCAGTGCAGACAAGCCCGCACTCATCATGGCCCCAAACCAGATCCACATACTGCCTCCTTGGCCCACATTTGATTTTCTAGTAGTGGGGTTTACAGAGCAGTGCTCTACTGGATTTATCATGCCAGTTGTTAAAGCTTCCAGCTGCTTAAATTTACTTTCTTGTTTTCTCATTTTCTCATCTGTCTTTTCAGTGTTCTTTACAACAAAATCCACATGGTCCTCTATATCATTAACTCTACGGGTGAGTTAATCAAATTTAGTGTCAGGCCCAGCTATTGCTGTTTGAATGTTTCTAATCCCTTTGGAGGGGGATACAGGCCATGTGCAGACTCAGCCAGTCCTTCCACTGATTTTTTGGTGGTAGGCCCTGGTGCGACTGGGATTCCGAGGGTCAGGGCTATTGGTCATGGACCTGTTTGGGAAGCTGGCTTCACTTAAGAGACAAGTTGTTCCATTCTCTACCTGTGTTTTACCCATTTCTGTTCAGGTCTTAGTTTGTTTCTATCACTGTCTGAACAGTTACAGACTTGGGAGGCCAAATGGTCTAGTGAGTAGAGCACTGGTCCAGGAGTCAGGACACTTGCCTTCTATTCCCAGGTCTACTGAGTGACTTTGGGCACGTCCTCCTGCCCTGTGCCTCTATTTGCCCTCTTACTCTTTGTCTTGTCTATTTAGATTGTAAAACCTTAGTGGCACCTCCTGTTTCTTGCTGTGTATACAGCACCTAGCACAATTGAGCCCTTATCTCAATTGGGACCTCTAGGTGTAATGCAAATAATTACAGAGAGGATTAGAGTAAGTGATGAAGATTTATACCTCTTTCTTCCAAGGATCGCATCATGCTTTGCAAGTATTAGTTAATTCCTGCAAAGTACGGAAAAGATCTCAGAGGCAATTCACCCAGGAATGAAATGCAGCCTCCTCTGAGGTAGAGCTCAGCCACATATAACAGCACACAGCAATTTTATAAAGATTTAGGACAGGAAGTGTTGCACTGAAACTGGAAGGTTATAACTTAATGGTTCAGCTTTAGTGGCTGAGAGAAATGAGGACGAGTGGCCGCAGATTTGTTCTGATCTTGTAAGATAGCAAAATCTGTCACGTCCGTTACCACTTGGGGAGAAACCCTTTGGAATATCTCAGCCACCTTTCTAGCTCTGGATGTCTTTGGTGGTGGAGGGTTGTCATCTCACCAGACTTCCACATCCGTTTGTATTGAGTGCTGCTGGCAATGTCCCGTTACATACTGGGACATGACCACATGAGTCAACGTCATATGGCCATGACTAAGAACTACCTCACATCAGAGACCATCACAGAGTGACACTGTGTTTGATGACTGAACAGGTGGGACTCTCGCTGGCCCAGACATTCTCAGCAAATGATCACTCAAGTGCATCTCAGGCCATTGGCTTGGGGCACCCTTGATTTTTTAAACACCAGCCTTTTCCCTGCAGCTCTCAGCCTTTCTTCCTGGCTGCTCCCTGTAGAAAAAGGATCCCCTGGCCAAACTACTTGAGAGTCACGTGTGAACTGTATTCTCTTATTCTTCGGCAGAGTCATGTCACTAAAGTTACTTGCTTCCCACAACAATCAGCTGCTGAGGCGGCTTGGCCCTCTAGCTGAGCCCCAGAAGTCCACCCCTTCCAGGGTAATCGGGTCCAGAGGAAGATCCTATCCTCCTGCCCCAGGCACAGAACAATCTCTTCTTCCTCCAGTCACTGCTTCATCTCACCAGGTAGCAGTACAGGGTAATTGTTCTTTTCTATGGACTTCCAACACAGGGAACCTGATGAGTTGCTCTGATAACTAAACCAAGAAGAGGACTCTCTCTTTGCCAGGGGCTGTTCTACCAGCCTGCCCAGCCAGCCTCCCGCTCTATGAAGTGTCCCAGCACCACAGTTCCTCTCCATAGAGTGTCTCTGTGCTTGGTTCTTCCTCTCCAGAGACTCACCAAGCTTCCCCTCACCCTCCTTCAACAGCCCGGCAGTGTCTCTTCTCCAGCCAGCCTCCCTTCCTCTCCCAGGCCTGCTCGTTTATGCCCCAGCACACCCAGCTCCTAATCATCTGCTTCCTTGTCAGGTGACTTTGCTCATTGCCTCCACCTGGGGAGGCAGGCCAAATCTCACACATGTGCTCCTGTGCCCTTCACCCTCTGAAAGGACCAGCTCACTCTGTGACAATGGCTCCAAGCCCAAGTCATGAAAATCAGATGAAGATTTCAACCTGAATCTGGATTGTCCTGTAGTTGAGGAAGTTTGGATCTGTTGTTCTTATCTGGCACATTATAGGAATCGTCGAGAGCCACCGAGTTCAAATTCAGATCTGGATGTGAGCTTTCCCTGAGAATGGGGATGGGAGGGCAGTGTCCTATTTAAACCCATCTGCTTTGCCAATAAATTTCTATTTGCTTCTCATCTGTTATTGGTGTGTGTGGGGGCTGGTCTACACTAAGGGGAAAAATCGATATAAGATACGCAACTTCAGCTACGTGAATAACGTAGCTGAAGTCGAAGTATCTTATATCGATAACTTACCCGTCCTCACGGCGCGGGATCGATCTCCGGGGCTCTCCATATCGACGCCGCCACCGCCGTTCACGGTGGTGGAGTTCCGGAATCGATATAAACGCGTTCGGGGATCGATATATCGCGTCTAGATGAGACGCGATATATCGATCCCTGAAAAATCGATCGCTACCCGCCGATACGGCGGGTGGTGTAGACGTAGCCTGTGTGTCTGTGCGTGTAGCTGATCTGTATTAAAGCCAGAATTTTCCATAGGTGCTCAGATACTATGGCAGTGGGCGTGGTATAAGAAACTAAATAGATAGTATCTTCCATGATAGTCACCTCTTGGGTCAGGCAGGAAATATAACCTCCTTAGTCACTCCAAGGGCTTTCTCAAAATGTTGGCTGCATGATATCAAAATGCTGCTCAAAACAATGCATTTCCTTACAGACCAATCATCTAATAACCGGCTTTGCAGGTATGTTGTGGAATCCCCTAGACTGCAAAGATGGGGATTGCATATTTCATAGACTTGAATAGAATAGACTTGACCAGTGCATGCACAAATCTCTGTCTTGCTGGGTACATGTTGTGCGGATGCACTTTTGCTCATGGAGCTAGAAAATGTGGGCTGTTAGCCTTTGCCTCAGTTTCCCTCTCTGAATAATGGGCATATTAATACCTTCTTCAGAGGGGTGTTGTGAGGCTTAGATTGTGTTTGGAGATCCTTGGATGAAAAGCAATATGTGCTTGCAAAATAATACTTACCTCATGCTTTTCAAGGGCAAATTGTTTGGCGAATGCTATCCAGTTTATTCTCACGACATTGCTGTGAGCTAGGCAGCAGTATTGCCTCCATGCAGTAGCTGGGGAAAAGACATAGGGGGGCTGACCATGGGACGCAGCAGGCCAGGAGTCAATGGCACAACAGGGACTAAACCTCAAGCTTCTGTTCCAACAGCTTGTCTGTGCCTCCCTCTATAAGTAGCATCCTAATTCCCAGGCTGTGTCCTGTAGCAGGATCTCCAAGGTTCCAGGCATTTGACAGTGTATGGGGTGAGCTAAGGTCCTGTCTGCTCTGCAGGTATGACAAAGCGGATGTCAATGGTAAAGAAGGTGTGTGAGGCTTGGAAGTCAAAGTTGGAAGCACATGATGCAGGGAGATGTTCAAGGGACCAGGGATTGAAATTGGGGTCACAGGAGTTCCAGAGTCATTGGAGTGGGGATAGAGGTGACATCCAGGATGTTCACCCTTATTTTGCTATAGGGCAGTAGACCAGTTATTCAGCTGGTGTAGATCAGAGTAGCTCTATTGGCTTCAGTGGAAACGCACTGATTCACACCACCTGAAGGTCTGGTCCCTGATGGGAGATTGTGAAGCATATGGAGCAGGGACTCTACCCTTGGCCTAAGCTCCAGCCAGTGCAGAATTTTCCCCTTCTCTTGCCCCAAATTTGTTTTCTAAACTAAGGATCATATAGTGTCCCTGCTGAAGAGCATCTAAGTTATTGAGAAGCGCAGCCTGTCACCTTGTGCATTCGATTTTGTGCATCCCGATTCCTAAGAGAGACTGGAGCTCAGTGCTCTGCCTTGTGGGGTGAAACATGCAGGTAGGGGCTTGTGGGGGCTTTTGTTTGGTTGCTGCTATTATGAGGCATTATACATTGAGGGGCTTAGCAGCGTGCTAAGGGGTGCTGCTCTGACACAGAGCCCTGCAGCCCAGAGCCAAGGGAACGGTGTCGTGCAATAAGATGTGTGTGTGTGAGAGAGAGAGAGATGTTTGAGGTGTGAGATTTTTTGTGTGTGTCTAATGTTCTGTATGTATGTGTGAGTGCGAGGTGTGAGATGGTGTGTCTGTGTATTAAAGAAATGATGCTGCGGGCTTTGATTCTGGATAACTGCCTGCAGGTGAGTGAAGAGAGAGAATGGAAGAAAATGGGGAAGGGACCGGAGGGAATAGTAACTGCAGTAGAAAATGGGGAGAGGGACAGAGGAAAAATAAGAGTGGGTGAAAAAATTGGAGGGGGGGGAGAGAGCACAGGAGGGGGAGTGAGTGAGAGACAGAATGGGAGGGGGAAGGAAGAGAGGTAAATAGGGATGAAATTGCAGGTAAAAATAAAGCCGAAGAAGCCCAGGTGGAATTCAGGCAAACTCTTCTCATCAACACCGCTCCCCCCGCCTGTCATGGGAACTGTCACACGGGCTCGGCTCATAATGAAAGGAAAAATATTTTATTCAGATTTATTAATTTGAAAATGAAGCCCGCCTGTCGAGAGGGGGGCAGTTCTTCTCAATCTGTCATCGTTGAACCACACGCTCCTGACACCGGGATTCATTTGTCTTGTCGGCTCTGACAGTCGGATTCTCCCAGAGCTCTTCCTGGTGGAGCGCCCTGGGATTTTAAACGGGATGAAACACATTCCGACAAGGAACAGCCTCTTTATTAATGCAAATTACACGCAGAGGCAAGAGAGAGGGAGGGAGGGCGGGCGAGTGACGCCGGCCGACCCTCTGGTACCTCTCCCTGTAGCAGTCATTTGTTATTTACATTTATTCACATTTTTCAGTTTTAATAAAAGGAGACCTGGATTTTCGGTGACATTTATGGACAGTTTGTTTCCAAAAAAATGATGCTATCACTGCAAATGTATGCAACAATATCTGTCTATCTCCGTGCCTGCCCTCCTGCCGGCGCTGGAAAAAGCCAGCTAGCAAATGGGCTTTATATGGCACATGGGGGCTAGGACAGGCACTTGGCAGCACAATGGGTAGGGTGAGAGGTGGATGTTTTATCTCTTGGCAGGAGCTGGCCTATGGGAACCTCAAGCAGCTATGTGAGGTCCCAGCCGAGGCTCAGCAACGGACAGCCTAATGCCCCTCCTCTGGCAATGGGGTAGACCATGGCGGGGACACAGCTCAGGGTCTGCCTGCTTCCTGGCAGCAGCCAGACCAGAGAGTAGAAGGCAAATCTGCTTTGGCTCCAGGAGCAATTCTGAGTGGAGAGGCTGCTCCCAGGCCGGTCTCCCCAGCCCAGCAGCAAGACTGGCTGAAGGAGGAGTTTCTCTTCTGGGCCGGCTCTCCTGACCAAAGAGCGAAGGCCGACTCAAGGCCAGAGTCCCCCACTGGCAGCTTGAGACCCAGAAATGGGCCCGGCGAGCAGAAAGCACTATCTGGGAGCTGGAAATGGGGCAGATGAACACTCATCCGCCTTCCTCCCGCCATTGCACCAGCACAACGTAAGGCACTGAGAAGAGCGGCTCCCCTGTCCTGGCAGAAAGAACAATGCCCTCCCTCCATGATAAGTAGATGGCAAGGAGGGTGCTATGGAAACACAAGGAGCTGGCAAGGGCACGGGTGGAACATGGGTAATAATCTCAGTGCAGGCACCAGTAGGACCAAACCAGCCTTTGAACCAGGGCTCCCTCTGCTGGTGGGGCTAGTTAGAGAATGTTTCCCTTGATTGCTAGCAGCTCATCCTGGCTCGTGTGGGGGTTGTCAGGTCTCCCTTGGCTGGTGTTGTGAGGTACAGGACTCCCCCAGGCTGGGGCTGAGCAGGAGGACACTGCCTGGGGGGATGCTCACTCACTGCAGTAGCCATGTGGCTCTGCTCCCTGGACAGTGTTGGAGAAGCCAGCATGACCCATGGCCACTCCCAGTGGAGTTCTGGACCATATCTAGAGGGTGCTGAGTTTGCTACAGCCTGGGCTAGCATTGCTGGGTTGTTTAGTTCGGCTAATCACTGCTCAGAAGTCCCTACTTCAATCCCAACCGCTAAAGTCCCAACCAAGGAGGCAGTGTACTTCCAGCTGGGACTATGGGAGGCTCCTGATGGATACAGGAGAGGCGCTTCTACTCATAGCAGCTTCTGTGGTTGCAGCAATGGAGAGGGAATCCCTGGCCCTGATCTCAGCCCAGTGGAGATGTTAATAGGGCAGCTGTAGTCTTAGCATTTCCAGGTGAGCCTGCAGCACGGTTTCCCCGGATCCCTGGCCCTAGCCATACCTAGTCCCTATCCCTGTAAGGATTGGCAGGACTTGGAACACAGGCCAACAGGGTACCAGGTAACTAACACACCCATGCTGCCACCTGGTGGCAGCTGTAACCTGGCTGCTCCCTGCGACCCACAATCCACAGAGGTTGCCTGCCACAGGAAGTGATCTGACTGACAAATGTCTTCGGGATCCCTGATTGACTCCATGATCCAATATAAACCCAAGGGGTGTACCAGGAAGTATCCACATAACAACATGGATCCCTAGCTAGCCACCATGACCACCCTGCTTCTGACCTTCCAGTATTGACCTCCACTTTGCCTTGGATTCTAGCTCCTGATTGACCCCGTAACCCCAACCTGGACCCGGACAGCTGGTATTGTCCCTTGGCCTCATTCCTGGCTCATCTCTGACTGTTGGCTTGGCTCCTGACCCTGGCTTCACCCTCAGCTTGATGCTCTGACCCCAGGCTGGCTCCCAAGCTCCCACCACTAGCCCTGCCTGCCTTCACCTAGGATCCTGACAATTCCCCATTCTCCCAGGACTAGGGCTTGTGGGAAGGTCAGTGAGGTGACTGTTTGGAATACCCAGGGCTCAGAGTGGTGCTTAGGCAGGTGAGGGAGCTCTCACCGCACCAGCCGTGGTGCTGGGGGAGTGCTATCTACTCAAGACAGCAGAGGAGGACAGCTGTGTTCCCCCTCCTTATTGTAAACGCTGCTTCAAAGTTAACGGCTATACTGACATAAAGTGGAGGTGGGGGAAGCCTCCCACTGCTGAACGGAACCCCAACTGCTTGTACCTTTCAACCTTAGCCATGGGGTCACACCACATTACATCTCCCAGGATGTCAGCAGAAGATAATGCATTAGAGGGAGGATGGCCTAGTGGCTAAGGTTCAACTCTCACCTCTGACACAGCCTCCCTGGATGGCCTTTGGCAAGTCACTTAATCCCTCTATGTCTCAGTTGCTCATCTGTGTAATGAGGATAATAATACTCCCTGTCTCTTGAGACTGTAAACTCCTTAGGGCAGAGATGGTCCCTTGCTGTGTGTTTGCGCAATGCCTAGCACCATGAGGCCTCCTGGTAGTGCTGTTAATAATGGTAAAGGGCTAGAAATGGTCTTTAAAAAAAAAAAAAAAGGCAAGCTGCAATTCTCCTCCATGGGGTCCAGACGCTGGTTCTGTTAACAAGGGGCCAGCTCGAGCTCCTGTGAGACCCTGTTAGCTCATCAGTGCTGTGTAAAACAAATGCGTATGCAGAGGCTGAGCGTATGTGTCTAATGATGTCTCCACAGTGTAGAGAATGAATATTTAATAGTGCTTGTCAGCAACATCTTATACAGGGATTTCTTTTCTAAAATGCTTGTTAGCTCTTATGATCTCCATGGCCACCCTGGTTTTAATATTTGAGTTTCCTGCTGCATTTTTTTTCTCCCTACTAAAACGTTGGCTTGTCTTTGTTCTTCTTGCCTTGAGATGGCCAAAGTAAGGTGTGGTAGGGATCACACAAATCCAGGGCTTCCTCTCGGTTCCCTTTGCCTCTTTCTCCTTCTCATCGAACAATAGTGGGATGAGTCCCTCAATTACAGTCATTGGCAACCCCATCGGCTGGAAAATCAGGGCATGGAGAGATTTTCCTTGGTTTCTTTGGAGGGGCCTGGTCCAAAGTGAATTGGAGAAAGTGACTTGGATCAGGCCCCAAATGTAGAGGAAACAAGTTCTGAACTGGACTATACGTGGGTCGCCCAAGCACCCCCTTGTGGCTCTGTTTCCCCTCACCAGGGTTTTCTGTTTCTCCCAGGGATTCACAGGGCTCAGCCCTCCACCTGGGTCACTCTCGGACTTCAACCCCCATTTGGGGTAACAAAAGTCCAAACAAACAACAAGGCTCTTCCCTTTTAGCCTGCCTTCTGGGCTCAGTTCTCCACCCCCTTTACATCTCTCGGCTCTGGGATACAGCACAGATTCCCAGGCTGTTTCCCTGGTACCCTCTCCTATTTCAGGGCCTTCTGTGGAAGCCCAGCTTCCTTCCTCCCACAGCCTCTGCCCTTCTATGAGGCCCAGTTGTTTATCAGGCTGTCACCTGATCCCAACCAGTCCTGCCCCCTTAGGCTGAAGGCAGCTAATTATGGCCCAGGCAGAGCTGGCCCGATTTCCCCTTAGAAGGGCCAGTCGCCCTGTGAGGTGGACATACCAGTATGTCTATGGCATTTAGGGGCGGTGCTAACAACATTCTCGGGTTCACCTGGTTACATGCTAAGGCAGAACCCATGTAATCAACTCAGCATCCAACTGGCACTCAGCTACGTCCCGGATTGAACAGTGGGGGAAATAGAGCATTTAGAAAAGGGTGGGAAGAAATCCTCTAAGGGCCTGTTTCTCTACCTGGTGCAACCACATGACTCTCGTTCTCTTTAGCTGATATTTCCACGCATGTGTTTAACCATGTGTGACTAGGCCCTGCACTGTAGAAGGGTACCTAGCACTTCACAATCTGCCTGCAGTAGCCACTCTGTTGTACTCACTTTGGGCCCATGATGCCCGTATCTTTATCCTTTCACCCACAGATACGATAACCCATTAATACAATGGGTAAAGCAAGAAGTGTAGCAAAAGGGTGGAGGAGGAATGAACCAGAGTCAAGGAGTTCATCTCAGGAATTGTAGCCAATTCTAGGTTCAGGGGAGTTTGCATTCAGGGCTTGGAGTGAGCTCCCAGCTCAAACGGTCCATTGTCACCTATAGAGCGCAGGTTCACCTACGCATTTGCCTTAAATGATGAGCTTAGCCCTGGTGTGAAATGATTGGTAACCAAGCCTCCAGCCAGATGGAAATTCTCTTGCCTTCAGCTTTCATGACAACTCCAAGCTGTGGGTCGAGTTTGCTGAGGTTCCCAGTCCTTGCAGTCAACCTGGGGAGGCACGGCTAGTGCCTGAATGCTGAGCAAGGCTGGTTCACTTTGTGATCCGGAGCTAAAACTAGGCCAGATGTGGTAGGACTGGCTAAGTTTCACTCTGAGTTTTTGGGATTCCTTCAACCTCTTTGTAACATTTACGGGTCATGAACTCTGTGTCAGCTGAAACAAAGAAATAAAGTATGAATCACTCCACATCCTTAACAAATCCCCATAATGTCCAGTTCACATTATGCCCCAAACTAGACCATAGCTATGGTGCTGTTAAGCTAATGTCTGCAAACAGTGCTCTCCTGCATGCTATGCCCTTGGGCAATTTATGAAGTGACTGGTACAGCCAGTTTATTTGCCCATTCGCTGCTATCTGTGTGGAGCCATTCATCAGCTCTGAGCCACACCTTGGTCTTCTCTCTCCTCGTGAAACACCTGAGGGCATGACTCTCCTCGCATATACTGATTTTTCACCAGTGAAACATCATTGGCTTCATGGGAGTTACTCCCACTATGAATTAGCTGGACGGTGACCATCAATTCCTTCAATAATAACAACAAACGAAAATGTGTAAGGATCCCTGTTGCATGTTTGCTTTGTCTAAAAAAATTTTTTTAGTGTGTCGACAGGCTAACCTTCCCCCTGCAATGGAGAGATCCAGACACAGCAACTTTGGGATAATGCTGGAGGTCTAGAAAATTAAGCTGTCTCAGAAAGGGGGAGGCGGAGGAATCATTTATGAATGTTTAAGAAACTTTGCATAACAGAAAGTATGAAATAAAACCAGTTAGGTGGGGCAATTCTGTATTTCCATGAAAAGGAATAAATACAGAATATAAATATAAGTATATAAACACATGTATATAAATAAATACATGTATATAAATACAGAATATGTTCTACATACTGAAAATTAATAAAAGGCATGTAATCAATATGTGGCTATTTGTAACAGGCATCCAACAGTAGCAATTTTAAATTGCTACTTGCCTGGTCTAGATTTGAACCATTGACTTAGAGGTTAAAGCTTGAGACTGTCCTTTGAAGTACAGCAGCAGTCTTTATGCTGACTTTGTTGGGCTTTGGATCCGGCCCTGGGGGCGTTCTTAAAAAGCCACTTTTGCCCTTGAATTCCCATTTAATTGCAAAGCCATGGACAGGGCTCAGCACTGATAGACGAGGCTCACGATTCTTGGTAATGTGTTTCCCATCTGCAAGCTCCCCACCCCCTAGACCTACTTATAAAATAATGTACATTGCTCCACTTTTATCAGCTGCATGGCAAAAAAAAATCCATTACGAGAAATAAAGGCAGGTGCAGTTAGGTGCAGCAGGCACTTGCTCACTTTCTTTCATTCTCTCTCTCTCTCTCTCTCTCTCCTTCACTCCTGGTGTTTGCTAGTTTGTATGATTAATTTTATCAATTTTCCTGACCTGCTTTGCCACTGAAATAAATATGACAGCTGCAGTGCTGCCTCAATTCGTTCTCTTGCCAAGTGAGCTGCTGAGATGTGTTTTCTTGTTGATCTCAGACTTTGGTAAATATCAAGTAAATAGACTGAAGAGGATTCATTTCAGCAGCTTGGCACATCAGGACTTCAGACTGAGGGCAAATCTTCCAATAGGAAAATGAAAAAAGAGAAATTCCTTGCCATGCCCCCCACCCCAAAATTTCCAAAGCCAGTATGGCCCCTGGCACTAATTAATCTCTTTGCTGGATGTCTCAGCAGAGGCTAAGACCATGTCTACACTACAAAATTAAGTCAAGCTAACTTATGTCGGCATGCAACCTCCGCAGTAATTACATCACTTGTGCGTGTTTACATTTTGCTCCTTGTGTTGGAGGTTTGTGACCTCGCCAGGAGCACTTTTATCTATTGTACTGTCGGTGTGGCGCCTTTGTGGGAAGGCTCCTGAAAGCCAGTAACAGTTGACATAAGCACAGTGTCTACACTGACAGTACAGCAACCTAACTACATTGATCTGGACTCTACGCCACTGGTGAAAGTGGGGTTATGAAATTGGCATACGTTGGCGGCAATGAGATTTAAGTGTAGACACTTCCACAGTTAGGTCGATGGAAGCTGCCTTGCTTTGATCTAACTCTGTAGTGTAGACCAGGCTTAAAGACTTGAATGGGTCATGGAGAATGAACATCCTTCTCAACCTTTGATTTGGTGCTTCCAGGTCAGAACTGGGAATCTTGCACTGAAATTGCCCTTTTCCATGGACCAACAGATGACTTCACTCAGAAGGCTGGTCAATCTGGTACCTTTCACCAGACTTCCCACCCCATCCCTGTGTTTTCAGTTGTCCCTATGTAAGCAGTTGGTCTCATTTTTCTTTTTTGCCCCCCTTCTTTCCAGGGGGGAAAACATTGTTTCCTTTGTGATGGGGCTCTTTCAGGGGGAGTTTCTCCATTACCAGCTTGGGGGGGGGGGGTGAGGCCTCTGGCACCAGGGCCTAATTCACTTTAGAAAGAACCAAAACAGCTCCCAAGATTAATGTGCTTGACCACCGCAACCCTCCATCAGCACACATGATTACAGCTGGCTGATATTTTTCAGAGGATTAGTTTGTTTGCAGAAAAATTGCAGTTTCAGGTCAACTGAAACTTTTGTGAATTGTCAAATTTGGCAAATGGTTTCAGACAAAAAAAATGGAAAAAAAATCTAAATGTTTCTTTTCAAACTTTTCTGTACAAAACATTTTGACTTTTGTTTTAAAATGTTGTTTTGTTTAGAAATTAGGCTAGCTTTAATATAAAAAGCAAACAAAAAAGGTTTTTTTAAAAGCCTACCCTGAAAAGAAACAAAAGAAAAAAACTGGAACAAATATTGTTTCAGGTTTAACAAAACATTTCATTCTCTCTGAATGAATTTTCATTTTGGGTCAACCTGAAACAATTTATTTTTCAATTTGGCCACCAAACTGAAAAATCAATTATTTGCTCAGCTCTACTAATAATAATTAGCACTCATCAAGGCTGGTTCTGGGACTTCCCTCAGATAGGGAGGGATAACTCAGTGGTTTGAGCATTGGCCTATTAAACCCAGGATTATGAGGTCAATCCTTCAATGGGCCATTTAGGGAGCTGAGGCAAAAATCTGTCTGGGGATTGGTCCTGCTTTGAGCAGGGGGTTGGACTAGATGACCTCCTGAGGTCTATTCTAACCCTGATATTCTATGAATAGCCTAGGCTAGTGGTGGGTGGGAAGAAGAGTGGTGTTTGTGTTTGTTTTTTACTGAAATTCAACATGTTGATGAAAAATTGTATTGAAAGGTCAGATGTTCAAAAGTTTTGCCCAGCTGCAGCCACAAATGTTTTATCTTTTATTTCCCCTGTTGAAATTCAACGTTTTGAAGAAAAACAAGTGGCAACATTTTTCCAGAGTCTACCCATGACTGCTTAGCCCCATTTTGAGGTTACTCCCTTAAATAAGGACAGTTCTCATGAGATGTCATCTAGTACTCTGTGTGCTTGCTTTCCATGGAAATCGGTGTGATTTAAGCATGTGTTTTATAGCAAGTTAAACCCATGCTATAATACTTTGCTGAGTTGGAGTCTAATGAATTCTGGCTCTGTTGAAGTCAATGGGAGCTTTGTCATTATTGTCAGTGATACCAGGATTTCACCCTATGGGTATGTCTTTATTGCAGAGGGGACTCAGGCTCTTACCATGATACTGCCTCTAACCCACCCTCACCTCCAGCCACACATGAAACCCTGTTACCTATGTTTTGTGGTGTTTTCAACTTGAGCTAGCTAGTGCAGCTGGGCGTTAGGGTAGAGGTTGGGTGCCACTTTCACTCAGGCTGGTAACCATAGGCGCCAAATCTGTGGGTACTCCAGGGCTGGAGCACTCACAAGGAAAAATTAGTGGATGCTCTGCACATACCGGCAGCCAAGCTCTCCTTCCCGCCCTACCTCAGCTCACCTCACCTCCACCTCCACCTCCTCCCCCGAGCGTGCCCGCATCTCTTTAAAGCAGCAATGAACTTAACTTCTGTAAGTGGTCAGTGAGAGGGATGGACACTGCAGGGAGTGAGTTTGGGGGGAATTTGGGACTGGGAGGGTGTTGGAGTCATGCTGCAAAGGTAACTGGGTGGTGGAAGCCAGGGGTGGCCTGCATGCTTGTCTGCTGGCTGTTGGCATCGGGGGGGGGGGGTGAGCCATAGGTGCTGGAACTAAGAGTGCTGCTGCACCCCCTGGCTATACAGGGTTTACAGTTTGGTTCAATGGCTCTCAGCTCCCCCATTATACAAATTGTTCCAGCACCCCCTGGTGTGAGCCATAGCAGCTTAGTATTTAAGGCACCCAGAGTTGCATGGCAGGCAATAACACAACCCCTTACTGGTCTGGGTTGAACCCCAAAGTGTGCCAGAAATCCTAGCAACGCATCTGAGGGAGCATAGCACCAGTGAAGGCACAGCCACCTACCTACTTAGCTAGGTGCCTAAATACCTTAAAGGATCTGGGTCTAAATCATTGTGTTATGATTACTATTTATGATTAGTATTGCAATAGTTGCCCCAGTCAGAACCAGGCCCCATTTTACTGGTGAGATGAACCAACTATTGCTAACCCCAAATCATGAGCCTGGTCGCCAAAATCATGAGATTTAAAAAAAAATACGTTTCCAGCTTCTACATTTGCAAAGAAAATTTTGAAAATGTGACCCAAATGTAATCGATGTAGTGTAATCGGGTATGAGCTGTCCTCTTTATCGCTCACTGTTTGAAACCAGTTCAGGGATGACCACAGGTTTCTTGGCAGGTCAAAACCTGGTGAGCAGATGGTTGGATTGGTGAAGAGAGAGGGATAAACAACTGTTGTCACTGGCCACCTGTTATGCCAAGGAGATTTCACTGTCATGTCCTGTGGTGGGAAAAGTGACCATAAAGAGCATCTAGAAGATAGGCAAACTGGCGGGTGGTTGTAGAGTTTTGAGTACAGAGGCAAGTTTCTGTTCTCACAGATCTTGGCGAGGAGCATGATAGAGGCTCCCTCATGGTGAATATGGGGCATGCTATTTTACTAAGTATTGGAAACCATGGCCTCAGAGTTGCACGTAAAGTCCCAGTAACAATGTGCTTAGCTTTGTTAAGCTCTACATGGACCAGCCTTGTGTGAGATGAGTGACACCAGACAGGAGCACAGTACAGTGGTGTTTAATAGCAGTGGGCAATGGCTGATGTTCTAAGCATCGGGGTGCTCACACCCCGGGCTGAGCCAGCCAGTTTTCTGAGCAAGTTGTTCCAAGTGCTATCTTTCGCTTTGGCTGCTATCTTCTTTAAGTGGCTGTGGTACATCAATGACCTATCCAATGTTACATTGAGGTAAACCGGTTTGGGTTGTGCTGCACGTGTGGGCCATTAATAAAATATTTAACTTGTGGTGTGTGCTTGCATTATACAGATGAAATACGCTAGAAAAAGTCTTTGGAAAAGCTCAGCTGCAGGTGCCATCGACTGCAGTAGCCTGCCACGAGCTTCATATCATCATTCAGGACCGTGTCAATTTCTGAGAAGGACTGAGCTTGGAAGCTACAGCAGATATTGTCAGCACAGATAAACTTGTGCGAGAGTGTTGCTGGCAAGTCATTGATGTACACATTGAACAGTATTGGTGAAAGAACTGAACCTTGAGGAGGACCGTTAATCTGACACTTCCAGGAACTGCAATGGTCACCCATGTGTGTTCTGAACTGCCTATTTTGGAAGAAGAGCTCTATTATTTCGATCACCCAACGTGGGGCAATTTGAGAGAGTTTACACAGAAGGCCTCTGTGCCAAACCATGTCATAAGCGGCAGTCAAATCCAGGAAAATGGCACCTTGTCTTTAGATTTTGTTGAAAACCATTTTCAATAAAGGTGGTCAAGGCAAAGATTTTATCTCACGTGCTACGTCCTTTCGTGAAGCCTGCCTGCTCAACCTGCAAGACATCGTTCAACTCCAGAGCAATTTGTTGGAAGAGCAATCGGGCAAACACCTTAAAACACACTGACAGCGAGGATATTGGGTGGTAATTCACCACATTAAGGGGGTCCTTGACCAGCTTGAGAATGGCAATAGTCTTTGCTTGATGGTAAGTGCGTGGTAACTTCTTTGCATTAATGACCTGTAGTTGTGGTTAAGGCAGGACTTGTCTACATGGGAAATTATAGTGGTATAATTAAACAGCTATAGTTATACTGATAGAGCAGCTTATGGGGACACTCTTACTGCAGTATAAAAGGGCCGCCTTCTGGTTTAGATTATGCTGTTTCAGAAGCATTTTAAGCTAAACCAGAAAAAGCCATTCTTATCCCAGTATGAAGTTATTATACCAGTATGAAGTTAGTGTCCCTACCACAGTCTCCCTGGGTGGTCTTGGGAAAGTTACTCAGGGAACATCTACACTTGGAGTTGAGGGTGGAATTCCCAGCTTGAGGATACATACCCACCCTAACTCTCATCGAGCTTAGCTAGTGCACTAAAAATAGGATGCAGCCCCAGCAGCGGGGGCAGTGTGGGGAGCTCACCACCTGGAGTACGTATCTGTTGTCTCTGACAGGCACATACTAGGGGCGGCTTGCCCCTCCCTCTGCACCTACATTCTGTTTTGAGCAAGCTACTTTCATGAGAGCTAGTGCGGGAATGTCTCCTCAAGCTGGGGATCATGCCCTTACCTTGACATGGAGACGTATCCTTATTCTCTCTGTGCCTCGGTTCCCCATGGGACTGTAAGCCTTCATTTTCAGTCCGGTTGATTTTGACTAAGTTCTTTGGGGCACGGACTGTCTCTTGCTATGTGTGCCTACAAAGCCGAGCACCATCAATCTTGGTTGGGACCTCAAGGCGCTATAATCAATATATAATAAACTGGGATCTTTCTAAGGTATGGCCTGACCCCCCGCCCACCTGAGTTAATGGAAAGGCTCCCATTGACATCACTGCATTTTGGCTTAGGCTCCTCAGCTTGGGTAAGTACTTTCATAGCTGGTTATTGGTTCTGTCTAAAACAGACTCAGAATTATGGTGATGTCCCAAACAACCAGAGCTCCGCTTTGGGCTAATCCCAGCATGGATCCATGATGCCTCCAGAATACTATTAATTATTAGGATGATCCCCATTATTTCGCAGGATGCACGGAGGCTGTCTTGAGAGTACCAAAATACCAAGGCCAGCAAAGCAGGACTGTGTATTTCATACCAATCAAGGTGGTCAGAAATCCCCTCTCTGTTGGCTGGGCTTGCATTGTTTTTTTTTACTGAAGCAGATCACCTTGGTCTGGGACGCAACAAACACGGCAGCAGATTCCCATCAATTCTGATATCCCCCTGATTTTCAAGGACTTCTGAGAGCAACAGGCTCGTGGGTACAAAGATTTACATCCCTTCTACAAGGGTTAAACTCATCTCACGGCCACTGTTGTCTCAGGACAAGTTGTCAGTCTCGGAGAATGTGCTGTAATGGATTTGAAGAGGATTGCTCAGCCCATGGAGAGGGAGCTGCTGTATTTATTGAATAGACATTAAAAGGAACATTTTTCAGTTTCTCAGGACTGAACTCAGGGTCAATGGATCTTCTTGGCACTGACATGCTGAGTCAACTCCTAGTTTAAAGCTTTTAGAAGGCCCACGGTTAGATTAAAGGATTAGACTCTGTCGTTAACGTTTCTCTGGCAAAATCATTGGGTCTTAAATCATTTAGGTTGCATTGCAGTGCTTTGCGTGGCATTTCCCTGCTACCTTTGAAAGCTGTGTGTGCGTGCGCGTACACACACACACACACACAGAAAAAAGGCTTCCTTCTTTTTTTTTTTTAGATTTAAATTACAGAAGTTCATCATTTCCACCACTCTCTGCCAATCTGAAATGGATTTAAAGAGCTTTTGGACTTCTACTGCACATGCTCTGCTGGGCTTGAAAAATGAAAAGTGGGAGCTAGAGGGAGTCTGCTGGTTCCCACCCCAATGGAAACAGCACAACAAATATGTGATGGAATGCACTCCTGAATTCATGCCCTGCACCCCTGAATTCACACCCTGCACACTGTTCCTATGGGGAGGGGACCTGGGGCGAGGGTTAGGGTTCCTATGGGGAGGGTACACCTCCCTAGTTTAAGCTCCTAAGGGGAGTGGACTTAGTGATAGGATTAGGGTTCCCATGGGGAGGGAACTTGGTACTATGGTTAGGGTTCTCATGAGGAGGGTGCCCCACCCTAGGGTTAGGGTTCTTATGGGTAGGGGACTTGGGGCTAGGTTTGGGGTTCCTGTGGGTAGGGACTTAGGGCTAGGGTTAGGGCCCTTATGGGGAGGGTGTGCCGCCCTAGGGATAGGGTTCCTGTGGGGGGGACTTGGGGCTCCAGTTAGGGACTGGGAGTGTGTGGGGGTCACTCCCAGGGGACTGGGAGTGTGTTGGGGTCACCCTGCAACTAGTGACCCAGGCTGGTGGGAGCCAGAGTGTGGCTGGTGTTTGCTGACAGGCTGCTGGGATCAGAGTTGCTGAACCAGAACTGTGGCCTTACACAGACACTCAGGGTGTGGCTTACATGCAGGCAGGCTGTTTGTGAGTGACTCAGGTGAGCGTTACAGCAACAAAGCATTAGAAGGCACCTCAGGTTGCAGGCAGGGTTGACGCAGCGCCCTACTGGTCTGGATTGCACCCTGGAAATAGACAGCAGGAGATCATCCAGTTTTGGGTTAATAAATTTGTTGTACTATAATAAGACAGGCATACCATAATGAATTACCAATAAATTACAAAAATCTTGACTGAGGTTTGCAATTCTATGGTCAGTAAGTGGGGTTAGGCCTCAAGAAGCTGAAATATATAACTCACCATCTCATTATCTATTACAGCAGGCTCTCTGCAACATTGCTTATTTGCTTTCAATGGGATGTTGCCTGAGAAATGAGCACTAAATAGGGGCCATATGTATTAAACCTCAATTAGTGTGTTGGCATCATTAATTAATAGGGGTCAAATTCTGCTCTCTGTGCTGGCATAAATCTGGAGTAACTCCACTGACTGTGGATTTATGCTGGTGTAACTGAGAGAAGATTCTGACCTTCATGTCAGAATCTAATTGCAACTAAGAGTGTATTTTTATGTGGCATCTAGCAATCCTGCAATAAGATACAGTATTTTTATGCCAGGGGTTGGGTAAAACCTCATTGATGTAGATGGGTAGAATAGCCACCCTTCACTCTGGATAAATGTAGAAAGCACTTAAGATCCTTCATGCAATAGATAGCTGACACAACAGAAGTTACCATCCAAAACACAGGACTTATGCAAGGCTGGAGTAGAAGTTAAGTCACATGGGCTGAGGGGCATTGTCTGATGTCTGAACACAAATGGAGGGGGCTGCGTTTTGTTTGAGGGAGCTGTGTGCATGTGAGAGACAAGGAGCACACCACCAAAACGCACAGAGAAGGCAGCAAGGAAGACCCAGAGAAGCAAAGAGAGAGAACTTTTGGGTAGAGTGCTGGCTAGAAAGAGGCTTGCGATGTGAGCAGAGATGCTGTCTCCTGCTGTGTTCAGGGAAGCAGCACTACATGTACATTCTGTGTAAATAAACAGAATTGTATCTAAGAAATACCTGATTCTATCACCAATTTCTTCCCCAACAGCTCACAAGACTCCAAATAGTGGCTAACCCTCAGGTTAAAAGGGGTAACACTATCTATTTCTGATGATTAGCTATACAGCTAGATGATAACTTTGGGTCAGAAAAATTCTGTCTCTTTACTCACATGTAGTACCTGACTCCTGGAGAAGTCCCACTGAAAACAATGTGTTACTCGTTGTGAGTATGGGCGTCACTGTCTGGCCCTTTTTTGGCAAATGTAAATATACACAATGTGTGTTCAGTCCTGCAGTCTGTACTCAGACAAAACTCTCAGTGGAGCCAGCATTTTGCATGAGAAAGGTCTGCAGCTTCAGGCATTCTGGCAGCAATACGACAAATAAAGTGCAATCCACTTTTATCATAAAATCCAATAAGAACGAAACTGAACAACCCCTTTGAAGGCAGCAAGTACATTGTGAATTTATGAGCTCATATCTTGCACAAGACAGAATAGTTATGGGGGGGAGGGAAATAAGGGGCTAGTGAGGAAGAGAGAGAGTACGAGGGATAGTAAATATGTTTTCAGTAATGAAGATACCCGATTACCCTCTTTCCCATAAAAACACGAAGAAGAAAAAGAAGCTATAAAAATTACTCTCAAATGGACTAGTGTGTTTGCACCTTGCAGATCCATGCAAATTTGCCACCTGAGTAGCGGCCAGTGTGTTTAGGTTCAGTGAAGATGGCTGGGCTGTGTGAGGAAAAGGCAATATTTACTTACATGCTGAAAAGCACCTTCCTTTACGGCTTCCCGACCCCCAGGACACAATGGTTTGCCTGTGACCATAGCAACCAGCTCATCTGTGAAAGGTCTGTATTGTGCATAGCACAGAGGCACAGGCAGATCCACAGACACAGGTAGACAGACAGTACAAGAGTGAATGATGGGTGGATAACAAGAACGTAGTCTTGAATAACTCAGAGTTACTGAGGTAAATGAAAGGTGTATGAGGAGAAATGCTCATCTGACTGCGATGTGAATGTGCACAGCATTACAATGTACCACGTCTGTTACTGTTGCACATACAGTGTTATTCCTGCTGTACCCAGGCAGGCCTGTCTGCTGTCCTCGCTGATGCTCACATTGTTGGAGATTGGTGTGTGGTTGCATTTGATAAAAAAGAAAAAGCAGCAACACATTAACTAGGGTAGGGACCACATGTAATCAGCCACCTGACCCATTCTGATATATAAACAGAGATAGTGCCTCAGTCCAGTACACCTAAATGCCAACCAGCCCCCATTCCAATGCCCATAGGTTGAACAATGCATAATGTAACCATGCTCCCAATCTGAAAACCTCAGCAGTCCTCATTTATGGAAATCAGCCTACAGAGGACCCTACACTCCCACACTAGCAGCAGTACCCACTGCAGTCCCAGGTGCAGGGTGATAGAGGTGCAGGTCCATGGCTGTCTTTCCCCAGCCTAGGGCCAGGCACCCCTGTTCAATTAGCACCAATATGTAACACCTGTTCTGGGGACTGGACTTAAGAAGAAGGAAGCCCAGCCATGGAAAGGAAAGCAGAAGGTTGTGAGGAGTCAGAGGAAACACAAGGCAGGCAGAGGGCCGGGGAGACTCCAGGTAGGAAGGTGGGGGAGTAGTTGCTTGAGGCAGATCAGGGAGCCCACCCCAAAGGCATCCTGGAGGGGAGCTATATAAAGGAGCCTGTGAAGGGTGATAGCTGAGCCCAACAGGTGTGCAGAAGTAGAGGAGAGAAGACAGACCCTTTGGGAAGGAGGGGCTGGGCCCGGTTGGAGACTGGGGCAAAACCTTTGTGTTGTGTTTGCTTTGGACTTGCATACTCTGGCAGGGATGAGCTTCTGTTCTTGACCTAGCTGGAAGGCCAAGTCACTGCAGCAAGCCCCGTGTCAGGGATTTCCCAGCCACCCCTAATCCACCCGTTAGTGCTCACGTAGTTACATCGCAGTGTTGACAGTTTAGTCGTTTTCTGAACACCCCCTCTCTAATTTCAATTCCTGGCCAAAGATTGTTGGAGTAAGGAGTACAGAAATAAGGAATTTGGAGTAAGGAATTTGGCCCTGACCATGCCTCCCTTTTGGAAGGCCACTCCCACTTTTGCCAGGGTGCTACTGAAAAGTGAGAGCGCCCAGTGTACCTTCTTATGGTAGATTGATGAGCCTTCTAATATCAAACTTCTGGGTATTTATAGACTGTGATCAAGTCACCTCTTAACCTTCTCTTTGATAAGCTAAATAGATTGAGCTCCTTGAGTCTCACTATAAAGCGTGTCTTCCAATCCTTCTCATGGCTCTTCTCTGGATCCTCTCCAATTTTTCAACCTCTTTCTTGAATTGTGGCAGCAGAACTAGACACAGGATTCCAGCCGTGGTAACACCAGTGCTGAATACAGAGGTAATATAACCTCCCTACTCCTACCTGATATTCCCCTGTTTACACATGGTCACAGCATTGCACTGCAAGCTCATGTTCATGACTCCCAAGTCTTTTTCAGAGTCACCACTTCCCAGGATAGAGTCCCCCATCCTGTAAGGATGGCCTGCATTCTTTGTTCTTAGATGTGTGACTTTACACTTGGCCATATTGAAACATACACTTGCTTGAACCTAGTTTACAGAGCAATCCCGATTTCTTGGTATCAGTGACCTGTCCTCTTCATTATTTACCACTCCCCCAAACCTTTGTGTCCTTCTGTACACCAGTGTAAAGTGATGGTAAAACACTACTGAATCCAAATGGCTGTTATGTGTATTGTGATTGCAACTAGGGGACCTGGCCACATGTAACAAAGGCAGTGCCATCCCCATAGAACTTCGAATCTGAGTACTGATTTACACCCACTGATGCTAACGACTCCTTGAAGTGCAGGGCAATGGGGAATCTGGCTGGGGGTAGGGAGAAGGTGATATTGCCAAAGTTTCTTTCTTCAAGACTCCTGCTGTCACATCATCTTGTACCACCTTTACTAGTTGGTAGAACTAGACTGTTGGGCCAGGAGGAATGGAAGGGAGCAAATGTTTTACTGATCGTTAAAAGATGCATGAGGGGATGATCCTGGTAATTACAGACCAGGAAGCTGGATGAAATGAAAGTTAAACAGATGATAATGGGATGGTAGGGGAGAAACTGGAAAAAGGAGGTAAAGTGATAAAAATTCTAAATTGGTCAGATATAGGGAAGGTGATGAGGAAGGTCCGAGGAGCCTAACAAAAAAGACGGTTACTCACCGTAGTAACTGTTGTTCTTCGAGATGTGTTGCTCCTATCCAATCCAGACAGGTGTGCGCGCCGCGCGTGCACGGCTCTTCGGAAGATTTTTACCCTAGCAACTCCGGCGGGCCGGCTGGGCGCCCCCTTGAGTGGCGCCGCTATAGCGCAGGATATATACCCCAGCCGGCCTGTCCGCTCCTCAGTTCCTTCTTGCCGGCTACTCCGACAGTGGGGAAGGAGGGCGGGTCTGGAATGGATAGGAGCAACACATCTCGAAGAACAACAGTTACTACGGTGAGTAACCGTCTTTTCTTCTTCGAGTGATTGCTCCTATGCATTCCAGTTAGGTGATTCCCAAGCCTTACGTAGGCGGTGGGGTCGGAGTTAGATGTTGCAGAACGCAACCGCTAAGCCAGAGGCTGCAACAGCTCTGGGCTCCTGGACCAATGAGGCAAAGGTGTGGACCTAGGACCAGATAGGTGTACAACACATCCCCCGAAAGGGAATGCGAGCCAGGAAGGCAGCTGAGAAGCGTGAGCCCTGGCGGAATGTGCAGCAAGGTGGCTCTATGGCATATGGGCCGAAACAGAAGAGGTGCAGATGCACAACGTCATTGAAGATGAAATCCTCTAGGAGGAGACAGGTATGCCCTTCGTCCGGTATGCCGGTACGATGAAGGTTTTGGGGGCGTTACGAGCGGGCTCAGTCTGCTAGATATAGATTGCGGACGCCCTGCAGATGTCGAAGGAGGGCAACCGTTGCTCTCCTTGCACAGAGAGTGGCTTCGGAAAGAAGACCGGAAGGAAGATATCCTGGTGGATATAAAAGGCCGACACCTCCTTAGGGAGGCAGGTCGGACGTGGTAATAACTGCCCTTGTCCTTGAGGAACACAGTATACCTTGGGCCTAATGTGAGAGTCTGAAGCTCGGAGACTCGTGTGGCCGCAGGAAAGACTACAGGAAACTGCCTTGCAGGACAGGTATATCAATGAGCATGTTGACATTGGCTCGAATAGGGCAGTCATAAAACTGGTTAGAACCAGATTGAAGAGCCAGGTTTATGGCGGGGCCCCACTGGGGGGGAGGTATAAACGCTCCAAGCCCTGAGGAACCAGATGGAATGGAGCGGGATCTCGGCGGGAGAAACACTGCGCGTTTCGGAGCAGCATGAGAAACGCTTCCACTCGGCCAGATACTTTAACCGAATGGACGATTTTATACCACCCCTGAGAATCCTGTAGAACCGAGGCCGAACAACGTAACTCGGATCGGTTTAGCCACGCAGGAGTCCTGCTGTGAGGTGCAAGGATTACAAGACCGGGAGGTGAAGGTTGTCGTGATTCCGCGTCATGGGGTCTGTGCCAAGAGGGTTGCTACCGACAGGTGTAGCAACATGGTGTGCCAGTGCTGCCCAGGTTACACTGGAGCGAACCCGATCAGGGGCGCTCTGTCCCTGCGGAGTTTGAGCAGGACCTTGTGAACCAGCGGGGACAGTGGACAGCGTACGGCAGATGGCTGATCCAGGGCCTCAGGAAAATCCTCCAAGACCGAGCCTGGGGAGAGGCCTTGGAACGAGGAGAATTTCTCTCTCTCTTTCCGTTCTCGCGAAAGCGAGGAGGGCTATGCAGGGGAAGACCCACTTCTGGAAAACGGAATAGATAAAGACGGGAGGAAACCACCACTTGTGAGACAGGAAGGATCTGCTGAGACGATCCGCCAGCTGAATCGCCTGGTACACAAGGCAGACTGCTCTCAGCTCTCGGACATTGATGTGTAAGGCCAGCTCTTGCGCTGACCGAAGGCCGTGAGTGCGAAACTACACCAGGTAAGCACCCAGCCGAGAGATGGGCTGTCTGTCATGAGGGACCCCGAGGGGTGAATGAAACAGCATCCCCGGATACACCGGGGAGGACGCCGACTCCCGGTCGAGGGAGCCTAGGCTGCTCGGGGGAAACGAGACGACCACGAGTAAGCCATCTCTGCCCGGGTGGCACCCCCAGGTGAGCCACGATTGGAGTGAACAGAGGCAAAGCCTGGTATGTTTAGTTGCAAATGTGTAGACAGCCATGTGACTCAGGAAACCGAGGCAAGAGCGAGCCCAAGTTGGCGGGAAGGTCCGTAGACCTTGTACAATTGTTACCTTCGCCTGAAACCAAGGCTGAGGAAAGCAGGCTCTGGCGAGTCTGGAGTCCAGGACGGCCCCAATGAATTCCCTTCCCTATATGGGAATCAGAGTGGATTTTACTATTGATCATCAGGCCTAGACACAGGAAAAGGTTCGTGTCGATGCCCACATGACTGGTACTTTGGGCCCGGGGGTTCTTCGAATGAGCCACTCGTCTAGACACGGAGAACGTGTATCAGACGGTGGCGAAGAAAGGCGGCGACTACAGCCATGCACCTTGAATACCCCTGGGCTGTATAGAGGCCAACCGGGAGGGCCGTATACTGGGAATAACGATGGTAGGCCCCAAACCGAGGGTACCTTCTGTGTGGAAGAGAAATGGCAACGTGAAAAACACGCGCCCTTCATATCGAGGGCGGAGTACCAGTCTCCGGGATCCCAGGATGGGATGACGGTCGCCCTGGGTACCATGCGGAACTCATCTGCATCGTGACTTGTTGAGTTCCTGCAGGCCTAGGATAGGTCTGAGACCTCCCTTCGCTTAGGGGAATAGGCTTTGCCCTTAGGTACCTCCTGTATAGCTCCGATGAGGAGGAGCGTCCGCACCTCTTGCCAGAGGAATCGCTCGTGAGAGGGGTCCTTAGGAGGGGCGAGGATGGGTAGGCTTTTGCCCCATTGGTGGTCAGAAGGACCCTAATTCTGGCTCCTTTGGGGTGCGGATTGATGGCCACGACCGTGTAAGCCACGCCCGCTGGCCATGTCCTGACCTTGTCAAGGCGCAGGGTAAGAGCGGAGGTTGGGGACGGAAACGTCGGTGCTGAATTACTGGCGTGTGTATGCCGAGAGAGAGAGAGAGAGAGAGAGCAAAGTGACCCTGCTGCCCTTTAGGTTCTGCAGCCTAGGGCCAGTGTTGTCAGAGAACAGGCCTGTGCCATTGAAGGGCAAGTCCCGTATAGCGTGCCGCAGCTGCAAGGGAAGGCTCGATAAATGGAGCCCTGAAACGCGCCGCGTGGCAACACCCGAGGCCAGAGTCATGGTAGCGGAGTCAGCTGCGTCCAACGAGGCCTGGAGGGAAGCTCTCTCCAGCTCCGTCCTTTGCTGCAGGAGGGCATCGAACTCTTGACGGGAGTTCCGAAGAACCGACTTTGTAAATTTGCCCACCGCCACCCACAGTAGCGGATAAGCAGGGCTTGCTGGTTCGCTACACGAAGTTGCAGGGCCCCCTCCGGGTACATCTCATGGCCCAGTAAGACCACACGCCCAGCCTCTTTGGATTTAGGGGCTGGTCGCATTTCGATTAGAGGAGGGCCGGAGGGGTATGTTCCTGCCCTTGCCTCATCTGGGGAGGAGGAAGAAGAAAGGCCCGGGACAAGCGGGTCCTGTGTGGGCTCGAGCTCCTGGACAACCTCCTGATCCGGTGGGATCTGGGAGCCCGGTGCCGAACCGGGGGTTGCTCTGTACCGGTCGGACGGGGACGACTAATTGTCACCTCTGGCACCCAGAGCTCAGAGGGAACGGAGCGAGATGGGATCACCGGTACGCCTCTGGCGTGGTAGTACACCCACGGCGACCAGAATGACCACTGATAGGTCTCCTGGAAGACTCTGGAGGGCACATCGGAAAACAGAGTGCTACGCATATTAAGTGTCCGCACGGGACGACACTGATGCGTGGCTGGATGGCCCTGGAGGAGCTGAAAGCTCTTGGTAGAGTCTCCGTCTGTAACTGACGTCGCTCGATGCGGCACCGGGGATCGGTACCGGTAGACAGACCGGTACCGAGAACAGGACCTGCCACTGAAGCTGTGCCGGGCGGTCGACCGAGGGTGCGAGGCTCGATGATCAGGAGTGGCTACGAGCGTCCCGGTGCCTGGGGCTTGATCGGAGCCGAGACCTAGATCGGTGACGGGACCGAGAACATCTGCGGGACCGCGACTCTGAACGGTGCCGCTGTGCGGTGCCGAGGTAGGGTGGTCTGATCAAGGCAGGCTTGCCCATCGACTATGTAACCCCCACCGGCGGTGCCGGGGGTTGAAGCAGCGTAGATGCTGTCGTTGCAATCAGCCCCCTCGCCGTGGACACTGTCTCCGGCGTGGAGGGAATAGTGAGCTCGACCATAGCTGGCACCCCGGATGCAGCTTCATAGCGAGCTCGACTACGGTCTGTACCGGGGAGTGTTCCAGCACCGGACTCGACGGCTTTTGCCTGGCCGGAGTTAATGGTGCGGGCATTGTCAGTGCCGTGGTAGACATCGGTGCCGGGCGATCCGACGGAGCATAGCGCTCGGCTGCGGAGCAGGCGGCTCGGACGCAGCTTCAGGGCGAGCTCGACCACGGTCTGTACCGGGGAGCTTTCCGGCACCGGACTCGACGGCTCTTGCCTGGCCGGAGTTAATGGTGCGGACATTGACGGTGCCGCGGCAGACTTCGGTGCCGGGCGATCCCACTGAACATAGCGCTCGGCTGCGGAGCAGGCGGCTCGGACGCAGCTTCCTAGCGAGCTCGACCACAGTCCGTACCGGGGAGCTTACCAGCACCGGACTCGACGGCTCTTGCCTGGCCGGAGTTAATGGTGCGGACATTGACGGTGCCGCGGCAGACTTCGGTGCCGGGCGATCCCACTGAACATAGCGCTCGGCTGCGGAGCAGGCGGCTCGGACGCAGCATCCTAGCGAGCTCGACCACGGTCCGTACCGGGGAGCTTTCCAGCACCGGACTCAACGGCTCTTGCCTGGCCGGAGTAACTCTTCATCCTCCAGTAGAGGGGTCCATGCCGAGGGTACGTCGGTAGCGACGGTGGTGCCAGGAGGCCTTGGCGGCACCGGCGGTCCGGTGCCGAGGGAGCGCGCCGTGAAAACTAACTAGCGCTCGGTGCCGAGAGCAGAGGAGCAAGTGCTGCCTCCCTCAGGAGCTGTTTAAAACGAAAGCCCCGCTCCCCTTTGTTCACGGATTAAGGGCCTCACAAATGCGGCACTTATCTGTGAGGTAAGATCCCTCGAGGCACTTAGGAGAAGATCTCTTGTCGGCAGCGGCTTGTGGCCGGCCGAGCATTAGAAAACCCTGTGGACCGGGCATCGGACCCGGCCCCGGGTGAGGGGAAGGGGATAAACCCCAACTCCTGTAAAATAAATACACTATACTATTCTACAAACAAACAGAGTTAACTACAACTATAAACAGAACGAGAGAAAACTACGAGTAGCTAGGGAAGTGGAGGTCAGCTGAGCTGTGCTCCACTGTTCCAACGGCCGTCACGGGCGGAAAGAAGGAACTGAGGAGCGGACGGGCCGGCTGGGGTATATATCCTGCGCTATAGCGGCGCCACTCAAGGGGGCGCCCAGCCGGCCCGCCGGAGTTGCTACGGTAAAAATCTTCTGAAGAGCCGTGCACGCGCGGCGCGCACACCTAACTGGAATGCATAGGAGCAATCACTCGAAGAAGAACTAAACTATTGACTGGCAGAATAGCCAATGAAACTTTGGAAGGAATAATTTGAACTAGTCATAAGCCTTTACTGGTTTCTAAATTAACCATAATAATTCAGGGGAAAGACCTGGGCATCACTGAAGACAGCTCAGTGAAGACCTCTGCTCAACATGCAGAGAAGGTCAGGATAGCTAAAGGAATGTTAGGATGTGTATAATATTTAGTCTTGGTAGAATTCAGCTCTTTTTGATAAGTAATAGATATATTGATTGTTTAAAGTGGTTTTTTTTAACTTTTATTAAAATTTTCACAGTTGCAGGAAATTACAGTGGGGTCAGACAATACAGAAGGTCAGATAATTATTATTTAAAGACAGCAGCTGTTGAGTTTCAAAAAGTTAAAGCTTTATAACCATCAAAACACACATTGTCAACGTCACATGTAAAATATACAAAGTAAATATGCTTAAACCAAACGCTAAATTCTCAAGTAGCATTTGTCTTACTTTACCTATCTGTAAATTTCAGTTCTTCTTCGAGTGCTTGCTCATATCGATTCCAATTAGGTGTGCGTGCGCCGCGTGCACGTTCGTTGGAAGATATTTACCCTAGCAACACTCGGTGAGTCGGCTGGGCGCCCCCTGGAGTGGCGCCGCTATGGCACCAGATATATACCCCTGCCGACCCATCCGCCCCTCAGTTCCTTCTTACCGCCCGTGTTGGTCGTTGGAACAGTGGAGCGCGGCTTAGCTGACCTCCACTTCCCTAGCTACTCATAGTTCTCTCGTTAATTCTTGTATATATAGTTCAGATTTATATAGTTGTAGTTAACTTTATTCATTTGTAGTATAGTTAGTGTATATAGTTCAGAGGGGTTCGGGGATTATCCCCTTCCCCGCACCCGGTGCCGGGGCCTATGCCTGGTTCACCGGGTTTCAAACCGTGCTCGGCCTGCCAGAAGCCGATGCCGACAAGAGATCCCCACGACTCCTGTCTTAAGTGCCTCGGGGAATCTCACCTAACAGATAAGTGCCGCATTCGTAAGGCCTTTAAGCCGAGAACAAAAAAGGAGCGGGACTTTCGTCTCAAGCAGCTCCTGATGGAGGCAGCTCTTACTCCTCCGCTCTCGGCACCGAGTGCTGGACAGTCTTCAAGAAGCGCTCCCGCGGCACCGGATCGCGCCGGTACTGCCAAGGCCTCTCGGTATTGGCCGTTGCCGGCACCGACGTCAGCTCGGCACTGATCCCTCTCCCCGAGGGTGAAGAGGCACAAGACTCCTGCTGCGTCCGAGCCGCCTGCTCCGCAGCCCGAGCGCTATACTAAGTCGGACCGCCCGGCACCGATACCTGCCGTGGCACCGACAATATCGGCACCGTCGATTCCGGCCACGCAAGAGCCGTCGAGTCCAGTGCCTGAAAGCTCCCCTGTGCGAGCCGTGGTTGAGCTCACTATTCCCTCCACGCCAGAGACATTTTCCACGGCGAGGGAGTTGATTGCAATGACAGCGTCTGCGCTGCCTCAACCCCTGGCACCGCCGGTGTGGGTTATATAGTCGATCAGCAAGCCTGCCTTGATCAGACCACCCTCTGTCGGCACCGCAGAGCGGCACCGTTCACGATCGCGGTCCCGCAGATGTTCTCGATCCCGTCGCCAATCCAGGTCCCGACGCCACTCGCAGTCCTGTCACCGTTCTCCATTTCGGTACCGGTCGTACTCGCGGCACCAGTCGGCGTCCTGTTCGCCGGCCCGGTACACTCGGCGCTGATCCAGTTCTCAGCACTGCTCCAGGCACCGTGACTCCTGTAGCCACTCCCGACGTCGAGCCTCGAGATCTCGGTCGACCTCCCGGCACCGCTCCAGTCGCAGGTCCCATTCTCGCTCCCAGTACCGGTATGCCTCCCGGTACCGATCCCCGGTGCCGCGTCGAGCGACGTCAGCTAGAGAGGGAGACTCTGCCCAGGGCTTTTCAGCTCCTCCAGGGCCATCCAGACATGCATCAATGTCATCCCGCACGGGCAGTTCATACGCGCAGGACCGTGATTCGGATGTGCCCACCAGAGTCTTCCAGGAGCCCCAGGCCCAGGACCCTGGCCCCCATCAGTGGTCATTCTGGACAACTTGGGCGTACCACCAGGCCAAAGGCGTACCTGTGATCCCATCTCGCTCTGTTCCGTCAGAGCACTGGGTGCCAGAGGCGACAGTTAGCCGTCCCCCTCCGACCGGTATGGAGGAAACCCCGGTTCAGCCACCGTACTCCCAGATCCCACCGGAACAGGAGGTCGTCCAGGAGTGCGAGCGCACACAGGACCCGCTTGTCCCCGGCCTTTCTTCTTCCTCCTCCCCAGATGAGGAGGTGGCAGGAATGTACTCCTCGGGCCCTCCTCCAATCGACTTGAGGGCCCATCAGGACCTCCTGAGACAGGTGGCACTCAATATGAACCTCCAAGTGGAGGAAGTCTCAGAGATAGAGGATCCGGTCGTAGACATTCTGTCGGCTGACGCCCCCACTAGAGTGGCCCTACCGTTCATTCAGACGATCCAGGCCAATGAGGATACCATCTGGCAGTCTCCAGCCACTATCCCGCCCGCGGGCAGGGGAGTCGAATGCAAGTACATGGTACCCCCAGGGGGTACGAGTACCTATATGTACATCCTCCCCCCTTGCTCCCTTGTCGTCCAGTCCGTCAGTGAGAGGGAACACCATGGCCAGCAAGCACCAGCCCCTAAATCGAAGGAGGCTAGGTGAATGGACTTACTGGGCCGTAAGGTGTACTCGGCAGGGGCCCTGCAACTCTGCGTAGCAAACCAGCAAGCCCTGCTTAGCCGCTACAATTACAACACCTGGGCGGCGGTGGGCAAATTTACGGAGTCAGTTCCTCAGGACTCCCGTCAAGAGTTTGCTGCCCTCCTGGAAGAAGGGAAGAAAGTGGCGAGAACTTCCCTCCAGGCCTTGTTGGATGCAGCTGACTCCGCTGCCAGGACTCTGGCCTCGGGTGTTGCCATGAGGCGCATTTCATGGCTCCAGTTATCGAGCCTTCCCCCGGAGCTGCAGCATACTATACAGGACTTGCCCTTCGATGGCAAAAGCCTGTTCTCCGAAAAAACTGACCCTAGGCTGCAAAGCCTAAAGGACAGCAGGGTCACTATGCGTTCTCTCGGCATGCACATGCCGGTGACTCAGCGCCGACCTTTCTGTCCCAAGGCTCACCGCCCTTACCCTGCGCCTAGACAAAGACAGGACTTTGCCAGCAGGCGTGGCCGAGGCGGTTGTAGGCATCAGTCAGGACCCCAAGGGGGCCAAAATCAGGGTCCCTCTAAACCACCAATGGGGCCAAAGCCTAACTTTTGAAGGCACGCCCGAGGATGGCGTACCAGTTATTACCCAGGATCCGTTCCCTCCCTTTTACAACCGCCTCTTCTTTTTCCTCCCTGCGTGGTCCCATCTAACCTCAGATTGTTGGGTCCTACACACGGTGGAACTTGGGTACCGCCTCCAGTTTATTTCGTCTCCCACCCTCGATCCTCGTCCCTCTTTAGGGACCCCTCTCATGAGCAATTCCTCTTGCAAGAGGTGTGGACGCTCCTCACCATCGGAGCTATAGAGGAGGTACCAAAGGACGAAAGGGGGAAGGGGTTCTACTCCCACTATTTCCTAATCCCCAAGGCAAAGGGAGGTCTCAGACCTATCCTAGACCTGCGGGAACTCAAGAAGTTAATGATAAAGCTGAAGTTCCGCATGGTATCCATGGGGACCGTCATCCCATCCTTGGATCCCGGAGACTGGTATGCCGCCCTCGATATGAAGGGCGCATATTTTCACGTTGCCATTTATCCTCCACACAGAAGGTACCTCCGGTTTGTGGCCAACCGTCATCATTTCCAGTTTACGGTCCTTCCGTTTGGCCTCTCTACAGCCCCAAGAGTAGTCAAAGTACATGGCTGTAGTCGCTGCCTCCCTCTGTCACCGTCGGATACATGTGTTTCCATATCTAGACGATTGGCTTATTTGAGGGACCTCCGAGGCCCAAGTTACCAGTCATGTGGGCATCGTCAAGGCCCTATTCCTGCATCTAGGCCTGATGATCAATATAGAGAAATCCACTCTGATTCCCACACAGAGAATAGAATTCATTGGGGCCATCCTGGACTCCAATCTCGCCAGAGCCTGCTTACCTCAGCCTCAGTTTCAGGCGATGGTAACAATTATACAAGGTCTACAGACCTTCCCGACAACTTTGGCTCGCACTTGCCTAGGTCTCCTGAGTCACATGGCTGCCTGCATGTTCGTAACCAAACATGCCAGGCTTCGCCTCCGTCCACTCCAATCGTGGCTCACCTCGGTGTACCACCCAGGCAGAGATAGCATAGACATGATCGTCTCGATCCCCCCAAGCATCCTAGGCTCCCTCGACTGGTGGTCAACGCCCTCCCTGGTGTCTACAGCGATGCTGTTCCATCCACCTCACCCCTCTGTGTCCCTCACGATGGACGCCTCATCTCTCGGCTGGGGTGCTCACCTTGGTCAGTTTCACACTCAGGGCCTTTGGTCAGCTCAAGAGCTGGCCCTGCACATCAATGTCAGAGAGCTGAGAGCAGTCCGCCTTGCGTGCCAGGCGTTTCAGCAGCACCTACAAGGGTGTTGTGTCTCAGTGTTCACAGACAACATAAACAACATAAACAAGCACGGAGGAGCACGATCCTCCCCAATTTGCAGGAAACTATCCAGCTCTGGGACTTCTGCATAGCCCAATCGATAGACCTGGTAGTGTCCTTTCTCCCATGGGTCCGGAACACTCTGACAGATCCTTCCTGCAGATCCTTCCTGTCTCACAAGTGGTCGATTCATCCGGACGTTATCCGTTCTGTTTTCCGGAAGTGGGGCTTTCCCTGCATAGACCTCTTCACTTCTCGCGAGAACAGGAAGTGCCAGACATTCTGCTCATTCCAAGGCCTCTCCCTGGGCTCGATCTTGGATGCTTTTCTGATGCCGTGGATGAGCCATCTGCTGTATGCTTTTCCACCGTTCCCGCTGGTTCACAGGGTCCTGCTAAAACTCTGCAGGGACAGAGCGCACCTGATCATGATCGCTCCAGCGTGGCCCAGGCAGCACTGGTACACCATGTTGCTAGACCTGTCGATAGCCAACCCGATTCCCCTGCCTCTTTGCCCAGACCTCATAATGCAGGATCACGGCAGACTTCACCACCCAGACCTGCAATCCCTGCACCTCACAGCATGGCTGCTGCGTGGCTAAACCGATCCGAGTTACGTTGCTCTGCCTCGGTACTACAGGTTCTCCTGGGTGGTAGGAAACCTTCCACTCGGTTAACATATCTGGCCAAGTGGAAGCGTTTCGCCTGCTGGTGCAAAACGCACAATGTTACTCCCACCGAGGTCCCGATCCATTCCATCTTGGACTACCTCTGGTCTCTCAAACAGCAGGGCCTGGCAGTGTCATCACTGAGGGTACACTTGGCAGCCATCTCTAACTTCCACCCAGGGGAGAGTGGCCGCTCCGTATTCTCGCACCCTAGGGTTTCTAGGTTCCTCAAGGGCTTGGAGCGCTTATACCGCCAAGTTCACCGCCCCGCCCAAACCTGGGACCTCAACCTGGTGCTAACCAGACTTATGACTGCCCCATTTGAGCCACTGGCAACCTGCTCGCTGCTATACCTGTCCTGGAAGACAGTTTTCCTTGTAGCCATTGCATCGGCCAGACGAGTCTCCGAGCTTCAGGCTCTCACAGTGGACCCACCGTATACTGTGTTTCACAAGGACAAGGTGCAGTTGTGACCACATTCGGCCTTCCTCCCTAAGGTGGTGTCGGCCTTTCATATCAACCAGGATATCTTCCTTCCGGTCTTCTTTCCAAAGCCACACTCATTGCAAAGGGAGCAACAATTGCCCTCCCTAGACGTCCGTAGGGCGCTCGCATTTTATATCGAGTGGACAAAGCCCTTTTGTAACGCCCCAACTCTTCGTCGTACTGGCAAACCGAACGAAGGGCCTACCTGTCTCCTCCCAGAGGATTTCATCTTGGGTGACGTCATGCATCCGCACCTCCTGTGACTTGGCCCATGTTCCATCGAGCCACCTCACTGCACATTCCACCAGGGCTCAGGCTTCTTCTGCTGCCTTCCTGGCTCACGTACCCTTCCAGGAGATATGTCGTGCAGCTTCCTGGTCCTCAGTCCACACCTTTGCCTCACATAATGCACTGGTCCAACAGTCCAGAGATGATGCAGCCTTTGGCTCAGCAGTTTTGCATTCTGCAACATCTCACTCCGACCCCACCGCCTACGTAAGGCTTGGAAATCACCTAATTGGAATCGATATGAGCAAGCACTCGAAGAAGAAAAGATGGTTACTCACCTTTGTAACTATTGTTCTTCGAGATGTGTTGCTCATATCCATTCCAAACCCGCCCTCTTTCCCCTCTGTCGGAGTAGCCGGCAAGAAGGAACTGAGGGGCGGATGGGTCAGCAGGGGTATATATCCGGCGCCATAGCGGCGCCACTCCAGGGGGCGCCCAGCCGACCCACCGAGTGTTGCTAGGGTAAAAATCTTCCGATGAATGTGCATGCGGCGCACGCACACCTAATTGGAATGGATATGAGCAACACATCTCGAAGAACAACAGTTACAAAGGTGAGTAACCGTCTTTTATCAATGGAAATCTTTTTTTTTGTCTGTTTGTGTGTGTGTGCAGGGGCGGCTCTAGACATTTCACCGCCCCAAGCATGGCGGCATGCCACGGGGGGCGCTCTGCCGGTCCCGCGGCTCCAGTGGACCTCCCGCAGGCGTGCCTGCTGAGGGTCCGCTGGTCCCGCGGCTTCGGTGGACCTCCCGCAGGCGTGGACCTCCCAAAGCCGCGGGACCGGCGGACCCTCCACAGGCACGCCTGCGGGAGGTCCACCGGAGCCCTGCCTGCCGCCCTCCTGGCGACCGGCAGAGCGTCCCAAGCACGCGCTTGGCGTGCTGGTGCCTGGAGCCACCCCTGTGTGTGTGTGTATAGTGAAATCGACTCTTACTGACATTTACCAATAAAAATCTAATCCTTCCAAGCCTAATAACATTATAATGCCATTCTATAAATCAATGAGAAGGCATCACCTGGAATACTGTGTTCTTTTTTAGTCACATCGTCTCCAGGAGATAGAACAGCAATTGAAAGGGTGCAGAGATGGGCAATGAAAATGATTAGAGGCCTGGAAAGAAGAGAGACTGAAAAGGTTAGGAGAGTGTAATTTAGAGTGGAGATGAATGAAAAGGGACATGACAGAGCTACACAGATTAATGAATGGAACAGAGTAGGTAAATCAGGTGCTCCCATCTTTCTCGCTCTCTCTCTCTCTCTCTCTCATTACATAAGAACCAGGGGGTTGCAACAGAGTTTAAAAGGTAAAACTAGCGTAAGGAAATACTTTTTTTTTTTGCACAATGCATATCGAACCTCTGAAGTTCATTGATCCAAGAGCTTAGTATTCAGAACAAGGATTAGACTTTTATAAGGATAATGTCTGATTTGCCTCCCACATGTGCCAATGTAAACCAGGAATAAATGCACTGAACTCAGTATAAAACATGAGTAGGTCAGAGAAGAGTCAAGCACAATGAGAACATCCACTGTTACCCTCATACTTCAGGGTAAAAGCCAACTGCTAGATCATAGAGGTTGGAAGGAAACTTCCCCACCTGGAAACCTCCCTGGCTGGAGACAGGCTACCAGCATAATGGGCTACTGATTGAATCGGGATGACAATTCCCGTGTTCCTCTTCTGGCCCATCTGAAAGCACAAAACTCAAAATCTCCTGAAATAGCCTATTCTTGGCAGACCTAAGATGTTAAGAGTTTGGCTAACCTATGGATGCACATGCTTTTGGAAGTTGATTTGAACAGAGGGAAACCTCCAAGTCTTTTGGATGTTCGCCTGAAGCTAATGCGCAATGAAATGAATGAGGAACTGCTGTACAATATTTACATTAATGGAATGTCTTCCGGCTCGGTTGCTAAAGAGCAACTTTTTACCACCCCTCCCTGCTTTCTCCACAGTAGCTGCAATTGGTTCATAGCTTTTGGGTGCAGTTTGTGTTCAGTGCAAGTTTATTTTCTGTACCTCTTATATAGGAATCCCCAAAATGCTTCATAGACTAATAAGAGAGACTTAGAGTTAAAGGCAAGGAAGAAAATAGATGCTTTCAGATGAGACTGAAATAAGAGCAGAGGCACTGAAATGCTATTCTGTAAACTTCACAGAACATTCTAATACTGACAAGGACCAGCCTGCATCAAGGGATAGTGAGAAAGCTAAATGAGTGGCCTTGAGAGCAGGGACAAAGCCCTGCAAGAATAGCTGGAGAAAGTCCTTAATGTGCTTTGAAAACAAGGAGGGAAATTCCTAGCAGGATCCTAGAAGGGGTGAGGAAGTGGAGGTGTCTGAAGAGGAAGGTAATATTCTCCTGTGTGTGTGTGGACCTCCAAGAGGGAAGCGTGGCCTTGTGGTTAAAGTATGCTTGGCTCTCAGGCGGGCTGGGTTCAATTCCTTACTCTCATACAGATTCCCTTGGTGACTTTTCCATGGGAATAATGATGCTTCCTTTAGCTATTTTGCTTGTAAATTCTTTGAAGCAAGGACTGCCTCTTGCTATGTGTCTGTACAGTACCTAGCACAAGGGGGACCCGATCTCAGCTGGGGTGGCTAGATACTAAAGAAGGAAAGAGAGCAGTAGAAATCCAGCATATGCTGGCACATGGAAAACTGAGTTGTGGAGACCCTATAAAAAGGCAGTTTCACTCAGATGCAACACTGTGTTGCAGATAGAATATTTTCTTTTTTTAAAAATCTCTTAGGTCGAATGCAGCTGTGGGGTGGAGAATGGTAGCCATCTCTCACCTTGTCCAGAAGTTTGAACAGTAGAACCAATGATCACTTATTTATTTTTATACCCAGGAGGTATAAAATGGAGATAATCTACAATTCTCCCTGAATTAATTGTACCTCCCTGCCACCTCAACACAATCTCCTGGCAGAAAAACTGCCTTCTTTCTTCCCAGCTCTCTTCCTTTTGCTCTGAGAAGCAGCGCAAAGACCGGCTGCCTTCACAGCTGCCTGTTGAGTCCTGAGATTAGAGTTTTCCCTGAGGCAATAATTTATGGGGATGCTAATTGGGTTGGCCAGTATTGAACTGGTAGAACATTACACTGCCAACCTGGCGGGGGAGAAGAGAGTTCAGGGATGCTGGGACCCAGGACTAGCCCTTGACCAAATAGTGCTCCAGGCAAGGTGTGTCTTCGGTGCCCCCCTCCACTTGTTAAACTTTTGAACACCTTATTTTTTATTGCATTTGTAGCCCATTTGCTACACGGTTTGCATGCATGATTTATCCCTGTCATATAAGACGATAAATGTGAACACTAGGATCTTCAAATCTGTATTTATTCATGCCATATATAAGAAAATAAAAATATTTGTTTCCTCTAGGCTTATAGAAACTTTTTTATTTTAAGAATAACTGAAATGTACTAACATCAGGAAATTGAACGGGACACCAACATTGGGTGGACAAGTATTAAATAGTATTACAGTAGGTGACAGCCTTAGAATGTTAACCCTAGTCCTTTAGTTCAAAAGGTCACTTTTCTTGCCTCTGCTTTCATGAACTGAAGCACAATGTCAGAGAGATCCAAAGACTGGCCAATGGCATTTTCAAGTGATAAAATTGCAAGCAATATCAGTCTTTCATCAGCCGTTGTTGATCAAAGATATGTTTTAATGAGCCTGAGATTTGAAAATCTACGCTCACCACTTGTGACTGTGACCGGCAGCATGAGCAGAATCATCAAAGCATCCACACATTAGGAAAAGTGTCCTTCAGCTCAGCATCATGAATAAATTGGAGAACTCGGAGTGGAGAGTGCTTCCCGTGTTGCACAATGTGACATACGTTGTCCAATTTGACATAGAGGTCTTTATCATTGATGTCCAAACATTCACCATGTGCCAGCATATGGTGAAGATCCGTACAATTGTTCAAGAGTGTTTTCCTGTCCACTCGCAACTTACTAAGGTCATACAAAGCCCCCCAGGTCTTTTCGTGGTTTTTCAATTGTCTGATTCTTAAATGGACACTCAAGCAGTGTCAATGAGCGAGTAAAAAACCTCCCTCTTGAATTTTTCTTCCAAGCTTCCCATTACCTCATCTCTTCCCTCGTAACCAAACTGTCTCTTCTTCTTCTGATTGTGAGTTTCCTCGAGGACAGGCTCAACTCCTAAGTTTTCCTCCATTTCTTTGGCAGCAGTGATGGTATCTACAAATCCATTGTTCCTGTAGGCCACAAAGAAATCAAGGCAGCTTCTCATCAAAGTAATAGCGGTCATGATATCCATCGACTGAGTTTGTTTACAATATTTTCTTGGAACAGGATATTGTGCTAAACCACAATTGAGACCAGAAATTTGAAGTCAGTGATCTGCTTTGCCAGGCTTTGCGCCTTGTGTTGGATTCTGGCCTCGGCTTTATTAGACTATGCTAGTTCCATCAGAGCATCGTAAACCTCAGTCACTTGATACTTCACTGGCCTTACGCTGTCAATGTGACTCTCCCAGCAAGTGTCACTTAGTGGCTTCATGGTCAGATTTGTAACACTATCCATGAGGATCTTCCACCTGATAGTTGATGCTGAAAACAGGATGTATATCCTTTGCAGTATTCCAAAGGAAAATACTGAATCTAAAGAAGATGACACTGCATCTGACACAACCAGGTGGAGGGAATGGCAGCCACAAGGCATGCAGAAAGCTTTTGGATTCAGCACAAGGATCCTTGCCTGGACGTCATTGTTTTTTCCCTTCATGTTCATGCTGTAGTCATAGCCTTGGCCACGGCAGTCCTGACCTGCTTTTTTATTCTTATTCAAAATGTTCAGAAATAGTTCTGTTAGGTCTTTTCCAGTAGAGTCATCCACAGACTGGAAGCAGATAAAGTGTTCCTTTACTTGGAAACAGCCATCCCTGTCATCAACAAATTTTACTGTAAATGCAGCAAAGAATCCTGTGGCACCTTATAGACTAACAGACGTTTTGCAGCATGCAAAACGTCTGTTAGTCTATAAGGTGCCACAGGATTCTTTGCTGCTTTTACAGAACCAGACTAACACGGCTACCTCTCTGATACTTTACTGTAAATGACATCTTTTCACTGTGACTAATGTCAGGAGTGCAGTCCATTATTATGGTGTAGTACTTTGCTTTGCTGAGCCATATCAATATGTTAGCAAGCACTTTTCTTGACATAAGGTCAATCAATTCGTTTTGAATTGTTTTGCTGCAGTAATGGTCCATAGCTTCTTTACGAACTATTCAATGTAGGTGTTCACACATGATGTTGTATTTCCCAAGGAGCTCTACCAAACTGCGGAAATTACCATTATGTTCAGTGAACAACTTATCTGATGAGCCCTGGAAAGTCAAATTATTCTTTGCAAGGAAGAGGTAATTGAGATCAGATGCTGGAGCACATTCCTCCAGTGTTGTGTTTCTATATTAAAAATGCACTGGTTTTCTGCATCTTTGCATTTATTTAGCATGAGCCTGGACTCGACCTCCATTCATTTGGAATAGGCCATAATCTGGCTGGCTGTCTCTTTAAATATGGCCTTTATTAGTCGCTACTTACACTCTTCAAGTCTTAAAACACAAGTACACTTTTACAATTACACAATAAAACAAGGTCCACAGTATCACAGCTGGGCTCTCACTTCACTTCAGCTAGTTCTTATACCTCACTGACTGACTGGTGATGCCCTGCTCTTTATATGTCCATGAGGGCATGGCTGATAACATTCTAGAAGGTTTGAGGAAAATGTAGTTCTCAGAAAGTGTGGAAGGTTCCACGAGATTCTACAAAGAACATTCTAGGAGGTTAGTGAAAAATGAATCCACATACAGAATATCTGAAAGATTTTACTTTCAAACATTCTACTTTCCCTTTTGTCACTAACAACAATAACAGCCCGAGCCACGCCCCCACAAGCTGGGTATCCCAGGCAGTCACCTGGGTCACCTGCCCCTAAATCCGGTCCTGCAGGGGCCCATGTAGTCTGGCCTAGAGACTAGGGATGCTGCAGAGAGACAGAGGTGAGATCTAAGCAGATCTGGGGGTCTTGACCCAGATCCTCAAAGGTACTTGGGCACTTAATTTTAAAGTAACTTTGAGCATCTGGACCCTTGTTCCCAGGAAAACTATGCTTTATTCATTTGAAAGATTGCTCTGGGGTTGCATGCTTCAAATCCAAGATGGCAGCTATTTGTTGTCTCATCAAAAAGCTTTTTATCAGCAGCAGAGTTGGAGCTATGGTTGGTGGGGAAAATTTATCCCAGAAATATTCATTTTTTCTTCAAAACAAAAATTATTTTTTGTTTCGGTTTTAATCTAATTGAATTTAAAATGTTCAGTTTTCGGGGGGGGGAGGTTTTTCCTTCCCACTATTCTTTTTTTCCCTACAAAATTCTCTTTTCTATTCAAATCAAAACTTTTTTAAATTTGCTTTGAGGAAAACTTGAAAATTTTCAAAAATATTTTTTTATATTCCCTAATTTTGTTTTGTTAAAATTTTGATAGAAAAATTTTCAGTTGGCATAATGTGGATCACAGGCAAGGCTTCCCTCTTGGAGTCATCTAGGGGAATGTTGCTCTACTACATTTTTTAACTTTATAGGTCAATGTAAAGAATACTACAGGAAACCTGTAAATAAGGCCTTATAGAAGAGCTATGCGTTGGACAGAAATGAATCAGTGCTTACATAGCACTGTTGCAAGCACTTACAAAATACCCAAGATATAGAGAGAGTAGAGATGCTTGAAATATTTCAATGACATTTTTGATAGAAAATTGGTGTTTTATCAAACAATTTGTATGAAGATCTCATTTTCAACTTAAATATTTGAAAATTGAATTTCAAAATTTTGTTTTCCAGTTTCAGCATCCAATAACTCCAAGTTTTCATTTTAAAATGGAAAAATTCTACTTTTCTGGTTTGTTTGTTTGTTTTCAACAAAAATACACTTTTTTGTGTACGGAAATTGTCAATGAAAAGCTTTCTTTGTGTCAAACTTTCCACCAAAAAATGACACTTCATAGACTTCAATGGAATTATAGCAGAGTAACACTGGTATAACTACAGCTGAGATCCACTTCAATCTGGCTGTTAGAACTGGTTGGATTTTTCTTTTCTTTTTTCTTTGTTAAAAATGTCAGTGCAAATGAAAAACTTCTCATTTTCAGTTTTTTTGTAGGAAAAAACAGTATTGACTACCTGTAATAGCAAGATCGAGCCGCATTCAGATGTCAGTTACACCAGGTTACTCTGATGTAACACCATTCACTTCAATGAGGTTAGCCTAGATCTGGTATAAGAAGAGGGTCAGTCCCAGGGATTCCATCAGATAACACAGGGATTGACCCTGGCTGTTTGTCATGGAGACTTGGAATCACCTAAAACTTGAACCTCCGTTGACCTGTGCCACTTCCCCCACCACCTCTGTCCTCCCAGGCCTCTGATCCCACTGCACACATCATTATTAGATAACTTACTGTCCTGGTAACCAAGTGATCCTCTGCACTGCTCTCTTCCCTTCAGCTAACACTTCAGGAGCTTCCAGACAGAGCCACTGCCTCTCCTGATCCCATTAGGACAGTGGCTTTCCCGTAACTGACCACGGGCAGGTTGCACCCCATAATCATTTGCATGGTTATTGCTCATGAGCAATCATACACTGATTGGGATGTCACCATAATGATCATTGGCATGTGGTTACTGGGGAGCCCCATGGAGTTCCCAGTTGCACAAAGGATTCTGGGGAGCTACCTATTTGTATTCAGTAACACAGCTATTGCAGCAGCAGCTCCCACAGTCCTTTGGGGAATGAGACCACCTCGTGACCCCCTGGTGATCTTGCTCAACATTAGGAGAGAGAGGTCATATAAATGTAAGGCTGGAAGGGACCTCGAGAAGTCATCTAGTGTCATCCCACCAGGGAACCACTGAGATAGGAATAAATATATCTAGACCATCCCTGACAGGTGTGTGTCTAACCTGTTCTTAGAAACCTCCAGTGGCTGGCATTCCACAACCTCCCCAGTAACCTATTTCAGGACTTAACTTTCCAACTATAAGATAGTTTTTTTCCCTAATATCTAGGATTGGCAGAACTAGATTTTTTTAAATAATTGTGATGGATAATATCAGTGTTTATTTTTAAGCATTTTTTTCTATTTTTATCTATTCAAATTTTCACGGTTGTGGGAAATTATGGAGGAGTCGTACAATAGGGGGGTGGTCAGACAATTATTTGACTGTAGACACTGAGATTTAAAAAATTAAACTATCAACATCACATCAAAATATACAAAATAGATATCCTTAAATCAAACTCTAAGTTCTCAAGCAGCATTTTTCTTACCGTGCCTATCTGGAAATTTCTGTTATTATCAATGGAAATATTTTTTCAACCATGTGGGGGGGGGGCGTGAAATCAAAACTTACCGACATCTACAGATAAAAATCGAATCCTTCCAAGCTTCCTAATGTCTAACCTAAATCTCCCTTGCTGCTGATTAAAACTATTACTCATTGCCCTACCCTTGGTGGACATGAAGAACAATTGATCAGCATCCTATTTATAACAGCCTTTCATATATTTGAAGATTATCAGGTCCCCCCTCAGTCTTCTGTTCTCAAGACTAAACACGCCCAGTTTTTTAACCTTTACTCAGAGACCAGGTTTTTTAAACCTTTTATCATTTTTGTTGCTCTCCTCTGGACTCTCTCCAATTTCTCTCTAACTCTTTCCTCAAGTGTGGTGCCCAGAATTGGACACGGTACTCCAGCAGAGGCATTACAAGAGCAAAGTAGAGCAGGACATTTACCTCCTGTGTCTTACATACAATACTGCTGTTAATACATCCCAAAGTGACACTTGCCTTTTTCCCAACTACATCACACTATTGACTCATATTCAATTTGTTGCCTTCTTCTTCTTCTTTTCTTTCTTTCTTTTCCCTTTATGCTGCTTTTCCTGGTGAGGGTCGCGGTGGCAGCATGGAGAGTAGGGAGGACCAGACCTCCTTTTCCTCTGCAACAGGTTCCAGCTCCTCCTGGGGGATTCTCCAACATTCCCAGGCTAGTCGGGAGATATAATCCCTCCAGTGTGTCCTGGGCCGGCCTTGGGGCCTCTGCCAAGTGGGACATGCCTGGTAGAGTTCCAACAGAAGTGTCCCAGGGGGGCATCCTTATCAGGTGCCCCAAACCAGCTCAACTGGCTCCTCTCGATCTGGAGAAGTAGCAGCTCTATTCCGAGGCCCTCCTGAATAGCTGAGCTCCTCACCCTGTCTCATAGAATAAGTCCAGCCACCCTGCGGAGAAACCTCATTTCCGCCCTTTGTACTCGCAATCTCATCCTTTCGGTCATCACCCAAAGTTCATGACCATAGATGAGGATGGTGACATAGAGTGACCTGTAAAGCAAGTGATCCGCTATAACCCCCAGATCCTCTTCTGTCCTATCTGATGTCTTCCTATATAGTCTAGAGCACATAAGCCCCAAAGATGCAGGGGCAGGGGAGGGCTCTGGTCTCCTGGAGAGCTCTCTGTTAGTGAGAGGTGGGGCTGTCCTAGACTGATGCTTGAATACAGAATTTGTAGAGAGGAAGTCAGTGCCTATGTCTACTAGTAACTAGCTAGGAAAGCTCAGGACCAGTTAGAGAAAGTGAGAAAACGGGACTATGCCACCAGTTGGCCTGGCATAAAGAAAGCAGCATGCTGCACAATCTTAACAGTGGGGTCTCAGGGGTATACTCCCCTGCTTGCTGAACTGCTTGGAGGAGAACCATGCCTTTCTGTGGCACAATCTCTCCCAGAGCCACCAGGAGGCAGCATGGCTTTGCACTGCCCCCAGAAGAAAGCTGTACCCTATAGGTTCTTCTCCTGCCCTTTGACAAGGGCAGTTTTTGAGAAAAAGTTGGTTACTGTCACTGAGACTGTGCTTTCAGCAACAGGTCCTGAACACAGCTCAGGGACTGGGGTTTGGGAGTATAACTGCACCTCACAGCCAGCAGAGGAAGCGCTGAGCATCTGTAGTGAGGAAGATTGTAAGGGTTTGTCTACACCAGACAGTCATGCTGGTCTAATTTAAAGTGTGATGTCAAACTGGTTTGGTTGAGCTGGTGCAGAAGGCTGTGTGCACACTCATATTTCAGTTTAAACCAGGCTTATTTGGGCTAAGCGTCAATCGGTTAGGAATTGGTTTATACTAAGCCACTCTGTAGCAGGGTGGATTCCCTGCTCCGGGGTTTTAAGGGGTTTGAAAGCAGCTTGGCAGGGCTTGAGAGTGGCTGCTCTAGGCTGGGCTGATTGGGGAAGTGGCTGCAGGTGAGGCCACGCCCCAAACTGAGCCACAGCTGGCCCCTATAAAAGGCTATGAGCCAGGAGCCCAGGCAGTCTCTCTCTGCTTCAGAGAGAGACGGGCCTGGCTGCTTAGGAGCTTGAGACTGGATACCTGAGTGCAGCAGGGCTGGGGAAGGCTGAGGAGCTGGGGAGCTCCAGCCTAGAAAGCCCCAGGCTGCGGCCTAGCAGTGGGCCAACAGGTACTGTGGGTTGCAGAGGGCAGCCCAGGAGTAGGACAAAGCAGCAGGTCCAAACCCTCCTTGCCAGGGATGAGTTGGCTGATACTGCAGTCTGCCCCAGAGTGGGGGGCTAGACAATGACTGGCAGTAGCCATACACTGAGGCAAGGTAGGGATAGAGGGTGGGGGTTCCCTGAGACAGAAGGGGAGACCCAGAGAGAAAGGGGTTACTGCTTGGGGGCAGCACCCCATGTAAAAGGGCACCGGGTCCAGGGAGGGACATGGGGGACCTAAGAACAGGTGGATCACCAGCCTGCAGAGGGTGCTCCAGGGCTGGACTGAGCTAACTTCCCAGAGCAACCAGTAGGAGGTGCCGCAGGGGTGAGTCGACCCGTTTACACACTCTTAAACCGAAACAAGACCATCCTCTCCCACGTGTACTCTGGACAAAGGAGTACCTGGTTTCAGCTAGAAACCCTGTCACTCAGATTCCCCCAAATGAAGTGTCTAACAGCTAAGTTATGTGACTGCCGCTCACTTAAACTGTGAGGATGTTACTAGTCATGAACGTCAACAGCACTGATTGAATTTGCTTGTTCAGCACATTCTGCCTGTGCAGCTCGTAAGTTAGAAGGCTGGGAATCGGGGAGGGGAGATGCACTCCCTTTTCCATGGGACCTCATCTGTCAGAGCTGATTGATTTAGGGGGGATGATTCAATAATTTTCCTCTGGCACTGGCTAGTCTGCACAGTCTCACTGGTTTGCGGCCACTTGGTGCGGCACCCCCAGTAGTGGTCAGGGGCTCTGGAACAGGGGGGCTAAGGGGCCATGGCCCCATCACTTTTAAAAGTGGGAGGGCCTTAGGGGGAAGGGACAGTACAACGGCAGGGGGTTGAGGAGAAGGGGTGGAGTGGGGGCGGGGCCTCAGGGAGAATGGGCGGTGCAGGGGTCAGGGTCACAGTTTGGACACTGGTGCTCCCCCTCCCCGCTTTTAGGGAGTTTCCACCTCTCCTGGAGGTGGTAGTGGTGGGAGAGGTAGCATCTAGGAGCCTGCATAGTTTAGTGGGTGGAGCACTGTGGACGTGTCCCATGTATACCCAAGAGTTCTAGTGGTAGGATGACATTTCTAATGATTGTGGATGGAAGATGAACAAGGGGGAGGCCAAAGACTCAGTACACAGCCTGGATATCAGCAGGCCTTAGACAGACCAATTTGCACGACAGCTAGAATCATAGAATCTCAGGGTTGGAAGGGACCTCAGGAGGTCATCTAGTCCAACCCCCTGCTCAAAGCAGGACCAATTCCCAACTAAATCATCCCAGCCAGGGCTTTGTCAACCCTGACCTTAAAAACCTCTAAGGAAGGAGATTCCACCACCTCCCTAGGTAACCCATTCCAGTGCTTCACCACTCTCTGAGTGAAAAAGTTTTTCCTAATATCCAACCTAAACCTCCCCCACTGCAACTTGAGACCATTACTCCTTGTTCTGTCATCGGGTACCACTGAGAACAGTCTAGATCCATCCTCTTTGGAACCCCCTTTCAGGTAGTTGAAAGCAGCTATCAAATCCCCCCTCATCCTTCTCTTCTGCAGACTAAATAATCCCAGTTCCTTCAGCCTCTCCTCATAAGTCATGTGCTCCAGCTCCCTAATCATTTTTGTTGCCCTCCGCTGGACTCTTTCCAATTTTTCCACATCCTTCTTGTAATGTGGGGCCCAAAACTGGACACAGTACTCCAGATGAGGCCTCACCAATGTCGAATAGAGGGGAATGATCACATCCCTCGATCTGCTGGCAATGCCTCTACTTATACAGCCCAATATGCCTTGGCAACAAGGGCACACTGTTGACTCATATCCAGCTTCTCGTCCACTGTAACCCCTAGGTCCTTTTCTGCAGAACTGCTTCCTAGCCATTCGGTCTCTAGTCTGTAACAGTGCATGGGATTCTTCCATCCTAAGTGCAGGACTCTGCACTTGTCCTTGTTAAACCTCATCAGGTTTCTTTTGGCCCAGTCCTCTAATTTGTCTAGGTCCCTCTGTATCCTATCCCTACCCTCCAGTGTATCTACCACTCCTCCAAGTTTAGTGTCATCTGCAAACTTGCTGAGAGTGTAGTCCACACCATCCTCCAGATCATTAATGAAGATATTGAACAAAACCAGCCCCAGGACTGACCCTTGGGGCACTCCACTTGAAACCGGCTGCCAACTAGACATGAAGCCATTAATCACTACCCGTTGAGCCCGACGATCTAGCCAGCTCTCTATCCACCTTATAGTCCAATCATCCAGCCCATACTTCTTTAATTTGCTGGCAAGAATACTGTGGGAGACCGTGTCAAAAGCTTTGCTAAAGTCAAGGAATAACACGTCCACTGCTTTCCCCTCATCCACAGAGCCGGTTATCTCATCATAGAAGGCAATTAGGTTAGTCAGGCATGATTTGCCCTTGGTGAATCCATGCTGACTGTTCCTGATCACTTTCCTCTCCTCTAAGTGCTTCAGAATTGATTCCTTGAGGGCCTGCTCCATGATTTTTCCAGGGACTGAGGTGAGGCTGACTGGCCTGTAGTTCCCTGGATCCTCCTTCTTCCCTTTTTTAAAGATGGGCACTACATTAGCCTTTTTCCAATCATCCGGGACCTCCCCGGTTCGCCAGGAGTTTTCAAAGATAATGGCCAATGGCTCTGCAATCACATCAGCCAACTCCTTTAGCACCCTCGGATGCAGCGCATCCGGCCCCATGGACTTGTGCTCGTCCAATTTTTCTAAATAGTCCCGAACCACTTCTTTCTTCACAGAGGGCTGGTCACCTTCTCCCCATACTGTGCTGCCCAGTGCAGCAGTCTGGGAGCTGACCTTGTTTGTGAAGACAGAGGCAAAAAAAGCATTGAGTACATGAGCTTTTTCCATATCCTTTGTCACTAGGTTGCCTCCCTCATTCAGTAAGGGGCCCACATTTTCCTTGACTTTCTTCTTGTTGCTAACATAGCTGAAGAAACCCTTCTTGTTACTCTTAACATCTCTTGCTAGCTGCAATTTCAAGTGTGATTTGGCCTTCCTGATTTCAGTCCTGCATGCCTGAGCAATATTTTTATACTCCTCCCTGGTCATTTGTCCAAGCTTCCACTTCTTGTGTTCAATCATGAGTTTTTGAAGAAGGTTATAAAAGTCACTGACCCCAAATAGGGAAATGGCAAGAAAGAAGCGGAGATAGCATTGAGGGCCTCTTCCAGGAGCAGCGTGGAGCCAGGGCAGGCAGGGAGCCTGTCTTAGCCCCGCTGTGCCACCAACCGGCAGCTGCCTGACGTAAGTCCGGTCGGTGACACAGCAGGGCTAAGGTAAGTACCACCCGGACGGCATGTCCGTCCCTTAGGCAGAGGCGCAAGGGCAGCGCCTGCAGGTGAGGGCAAAGTGCACCGCGTAGAGGTGCCTGGCCGCGCTTCCGCCTAGGGGCTGGACGCGCCGGCCTCTTCTGGGAGCAGCATGGAGCCAAGGCAGGCAGGGAGCCTGCCTTAGCCCCATTGTGCCACCATGTGGGAGCCGCCTGAGGTAAGTGCCACTCGGATGGAGCCCACACCCCAAACCCGCTGCCCCAGGTCGGAACCCCCTCCTGCACCCTAACTCCCCCCCACAGCCCACATCTCTCATGCACCCCAACCCCCTACCCTAACCCTGGGTCTCCTCACAGATCCCACACCCCCTCCTGCACCCCAAACTCCTACCCCAGCTCTGAGCCCCCTCCTGCACTCCAAACTCCTCTGCCCCAGCCCGGAGCCCCCTCCTGAACCCAAGCCCGTCATCCCCAGCCCTACTCCAGAGCCCACACCCTGAGGCAGAGCCCACACCTCCCTCCCACACCCCTGCCCCAGACTTGAGCTCACTCCTGCATTCCAAACCCCTTGTCCCCAGCCTGGAGCCCTCTCCTTCACCCCAAACCTCCTCATCCCCAGCCCCACCCAGAGCCCGCACCCCCAGCCAGAGCCCTCACCCCAGCCCCTTGTCTCAGCCCAGTGAAATAAGTGAAGTTGGGGGACAGCAAGCGATGGAGGCAGGGGGGCTGGAGTGAGTGGGGGCAGGGCTTCGGGGAAGGGGCGGGGCAAATGTGTGTGGTTTTGTGCAGTTAGAAAGTTGGCAATCCTATCTAGGAATGGAGGGGGAACTAGGCTGGATTGGAGTGGCACTGCAGCCCTGTGCACCAAGGCAAGTTGCCAACTGGCAGGGCTCTGCAAAGTGAAGTGCCAGAGCATTACTCCTGGGTTTCAGGTGCTGGAACGACACTGGCAGCACTACACCCCTGGGTGAAATCTGGGCTAACAGAAGCTCTGTACTGACTTAGTATAGGGCAGGGAATCTTTTTATTTAAATAAGGGATGCCCTCTAACACTTGACTGGCAACGGAAGAGTACCAAGACTATGGATGAAGCTCACCAACCACTTTTCACTGGTCTCCAAAGCCAAGAGACCCACCCTTGCCCCATTCTCCCTAAATGTGGCCTTCAAATATAGCTCCCACAAATATCCTCCCTCCTGCCAGCATTGCAAGGGAGCTGAACACCACTGATTGTGGTTCTAGGTGTGACTAAGCCAGGAGTGCCCAGAGAGTGGGAGATGGCCTATTATATGGTATGGAGGTTCTATGAAGAGAAAGGAGACCACTTAGTAGTGTCTTCTGTTCTCTATAGGTTCTTATACCGTGCTTATCACTGTAGTAACTGAGTGCCCTCCAACTGTTCATTGCCTTCCACCTGCTACTTGACGTCTGTCACGTGCCTGCTCTCTCATCCTCTCCCTAGGGAGAGCAGCGTGTGCTGTGGAGTGACTTGTTTTGGTAGGTTTATTTTGAGGTACCACTTCTCTTCCAAAACAAACAGCCGATCCTTGCTAGAAACAGGTGATCCCTGCTCCTTAGCTTTCCATCTCATCCCAAAATCAGCACCGCCTGGTGCTCTGGACAAGAGCATTAATGGAGACGGGGAAGGAATAGATGTTATATCTTCATTTTTCTTAAGGCCTTTGACAGTCCCACATGGCATTCTCCTAAGCCAACTAGGGAAATGTCATCTACATGAAATTACTAAAGAGCAGATGCACAACTGGTTTGAAGACTGTACTCAAAGGGTAGGTCTATACTTACCTGCCGGGTCAACGCGTAGCGTTCGACTTCTCGGAGTTCGAACTCCGAACGCGCTCCCGTCGACTCCGGAACTCCACCACCGCGAACGGCGGTGGTGGAGTCAACGGGGGAGCCGCGGACTTCTATCCCGCGGCGTCTGGACAGGTACGAAGTTCGAACTAAGGTAGTTTGACTTCAGTTACACTATTCGCGTAGCTGAAGTCGCGTACCTTAGTTCGACCCCCCACCCTAGTGTAGACCAGGCCAAAGAGTAGTTATCAATGGCTTGCTGTATCTAGTGGGGTCCAGCAGGGGTCAGTCCTGGGTCTGCTAATAGTCAATATTTTCATTAATGGCTTAGATAATGGAGTGAAGCATGCCTGTAAAATTTGTGGATGACACCAGGCTGGGGGAGAGGGGTGGGTTTACAAGCACTTTGGAGGACAGGATTAGAATTCAAAAGAACCTTGATAAATTGGAAGATTAGTCTGAATTCAACAAGATGAAATTTAATACAGACAAATGCAAAGTACTTCACTTAGGAAGGAAAAATCAAATGCACAGCTACACAATGGGAAACAACTAGCTAGTTCAGGGGTAGGCAACCTATGGCACGCATGCCGAAGGTGGTACGTGAGCTGATTTTCAGTGGCACTCACACTGCCCGGGTCCTGGCCACTGGTCTGGGGGGCTCTGCATTTTAATTTAATTTTAATTCAAGCTTCTTAAACATTTTAAAAACCTTATTTACTTTACATACAACAGTAGTTTAGTTATATATTATAGACTTATAGAAAAAGACCTTCTAAAAACATTAAAATGTATTACTGGCACGCGAAACCTTAAATTAGAGTGAATAAATGAAGACTCGGCACACCACTTCTGAAAGGTTGCCGACCACTGAGCTAGTTGGTAGCACTGTTGAAAAGGGTCTGAAGGTGGGTCACAAACTGAATATAAGTCAACATGTGATGCAGTTGCAAAACAGGCTATCATCATTCTGGGGTATATTAGCAGAACTGTTGTGTGTAAGACATGGGAGGTAATTGTCCTGCTCTACTTGGCACTGGTGAGGCCTCCGCTGCAGTAATGTGTCCAATTCTGGGCGCACACTTTAGGAAAGATGTGGACAAATTGGAGAGAGTCCAGAGGAGAGCAACAAAATTATAAAAGGTTTAGAAAACCTCACCTGTGAGGAAAGGTTAAAAAAATATTGGGCATGTTTAATCTTGTGGAAAAGAAGACTGAGGAGGGACCTGATGAGTCTTCAGATATGTGAAGGGTTGTTATGAAGAGGTTGGTGATCAATTATTCTCCATGCCCACTGAAGGTGGGACAAGAAGTAATGGGCTTAATCTGCAGCAAGGGAGATTCAGGTTAGATATTAGTAAACCCCCTCATTTTCAGATTAAACCTATTTTTACTGAAAACTTCCCAGGTTTTATAAAAACTATTATTCATTTTTTTTCAATTTTCACCCTACTTTTGTACCATTCAAATATATAAAAATAACTTGTTTTATTAGGAAACTAGAATACATTGCATGAGATATATGTATTACAATAATACATTAGTCAATGTGTATATGCAAAGCTGCCTGTTGAAGTAAGGGTATGTATCAGTCTAGAAGAGTCACACAATAAACACACATGCAAGCTCTGAAGTGCATGCGCATCTGAACGTACTGATGAATCTCACACCCACCACGTACACATTTCAAGCTGTTGGCGGATAACTGTGTAAAGATTTGATACACTAAAATGGGAAGAAAATGAAAATCTGCATCAGAACATGTTTCAGAACACAAGGAAGTATTTGAAAGTTTTACAAAACCAAAAACAGGAGAAAAGGATGAAGTTGAGTGTGTGCACTGCAAATGGTATGGCCCAATTATTATATGTAAATATTTATAGGGTAATAGTTCTAAGTCTACAACAGTAAACTGTTTATTCAAATGAAAAGTTTTATTGGGGATTAGAGATATGTTGTTTTATTAAACTCAGATGTGGCATAGTGTTTTGAGTTGTTTTAGTTCTGCAGCAAACCACATTGATGAACAGAATTCAAAGCATTAATCTACTGAATACTTCCTCCCCCCGTCTTTCTGTCCACCAAAATGAACCCCGATATTTACCCACAAAAATTATTAATCATTTTTTGCACTGATTTTCACCTGTTTTTGTTGTGGTAGAAATAAACACTGATAAATTCCCAGGAAAAATAAAATAAAATAGAAACTGAAAACCAAGGGCCCTAGATGATAGCTTCCAGGTTTCTGTCTCAGGGGAGTTAAGCTCTAGAATGGGCTTCCAAGGGAGGCTGTGGAATCCCCATCCCATGAGGTTTTCAAGAGCAGATTGGACAAACACCTGTCAGAGATGGTCTCGGTTTATGTGGGCCTGCCTCAGTGCTGAAGGCTGGATTGGATGACTTCTCAAGGTCCCTTCCAGCCTGACATTTCTATGGCCTTGTCTACACTACAGGACTATTTCGAATCTACTTAATTCGAATTTGTGGATTCGAACAGCACTGCAAGCATGGAGCCCGCTGCGATCCTCGCCGTTTTCTCCTCCTCGCACTTTATCGTCCACCTCTTCCACATTCAGCTGCTGAGAAATTGGGCTACTTTTCAATGGTTCTGCAAGCACTGGGGGACCATAGGGGACGTTTTACCAACATGAACGTCGTATGGCCGGGCAAGGTTCCTGATGCGTGTGTTCTCAGGAACTAATAACTGTTGTGGATGTGCATTTGCCTATAGTGATCCTCGGTGATCCAGCCTGCCCGCTAATGCACTTGCTCATGAAGCCCTATACAGGCGCCTGGGACAGCGACAAGGAACTCTTTAAATACCAGCGAGCAGCGTGACCTGTGACTGTTCAGTTTCTTTACAGAGAAGCTGAACCTGCCCCTGTTTCTTTACCCAGTTACTGTTGACTCTCCTCTTCGGTTAAATACCCCGTTCTCCCCGTTTCCTCCACTTCCAAGACACGTGTAAAAATAAAATACATGTCACACTGTTACTGAGGAGAGGTTTCTTTATTCATGACTTTTCGTTAAAGGGTCGAAACTGGAACGCAGACTGCGGTGGGTAGGGTGTGCGCTGATGTAAAGACCGCCTCTAAACTCAAGGAATGACAGGCTCCTGCTCCTACAGCGGTCCGCATTGCCGGACTGCTTGTTTCAACGGAGCCTGCCATCCCTCCTTTTTGGGATTCTGTGTGCGGGGGGCTATGTGGCCTTGTGGCGGAGGAGGACGGATACAGATTCCTCTGCTGCGTGACTCAGCGGTCCACGACAAGGACCGCTGTATAAGATCTGTACCTGCCCTCCCCCGCTAAAAAGTCACATCCCCACCGCCCACACAGAACCTGGAAACCACCTCCCATACCGACCACGGTGCCTGCTGACTGCACTGTGTGTGTTACCCGCTGCTGATCCGGCCCCCGTGTCTGTACCCTGCGAAAGGTGCCTGTCCTATGCAATTAGCAACCCACTTCCCCACGCACCCCATTCAAACACAGTCTTCAGTGAAGAAACATGACGGAAACAGTACTTAACAGCAAAGTATTTTTATTACTTAAGTACACAGTTATGGGATGGGACTGGGATTGGGACTTGTTTGAGTCCGGAAGGGAAGGACTTATGCAAACGTAGGGTATGAGAGCTTTTGGTTACTTGAGCACTCTGCTGGGGTGCAGTGACAGTATTCACGGCCCAGGGCGGGCATCCTCCTGGTTATTTGAGGTGAGGGGGGAATGTGACTTTGTGGCGGGGGAGGGCAGTTGCAGAGATACTGCCGGGGGCTCTGTCCTGCAGCGGTCCTGCAGAACATACACAAGTCGCCGGAGCGTGTCCGTTTGCTCCCTCAGTAGTACAAGCATTGCTTGAGTCGCCTGCTTGTGTTCCTCACGCCACCTCTCCTCCCATTCGCTGTGTGAGCGCTGGTACAGAGAGACTTTCTCCCTCCACTGCCTCTGCTGGTCCGCCTCGGCTAGGTAGCAGCCCACACATTCATCGAAAATCGTGTCCCTTGTCTTTTTCTTTCGCCGCCTAATCTTCGCCAGCCTCTGCGAGGTGGATGCTGTGGCAGGTCTGGAGACAGTGGAAGCTGTGAGATGGGAAACAGTTAGTTAATTCCTTGCAATGATACTTTTTTGCGAACAATTAACTGAGTCTAGGCTGTCTCTGTGAATTTTTTGTTGAGACCCCTGTGCCTGCTGTTGCACAAATCATTTGCGCGGTGGATTCTGGGTAAATGTCGCCAGTCATTCCTTCCTCCGGGAAAGCAATGGCAGACAATCATTTCGAGCACGTTTTCCATGAAATGCCCTGGCACACGCCATAGCGTGGCAACAATGGACCCTATTTTGCCTTTTGTGTATGTCACCGTATGTGTACTGGATGCCGCTGACAGAGGCGGACCAGCAGCGCTACACAGCAGCATGCTTATGCTTTTGCATGACAGCAGCGATGGTTACCAGGCATACTGCACCGTCTACCATACCATGAACTGGTAAGAAGACGGTAATAAGATGGTCATGGTTACCTGTCCTTTTGCACTGCGCCATTTGGTGCTGTCATAAGTGCCCCTGGTCGATCAGCCAGGGGCGCAAAAGCAAAATTTGGGAATGACTCCCCGAGTCAATCCCTCCTTTTTGGGTATCTAAAAATAGAATCAGTCCTGCCTAGATTATGGGCAAGTGTACTAGAGAACCACTGTATCATACAACCAGAGACCACAGCTGCTCTCTGTCCAATCCTGCATAAATTTTGAGCTGAACGCTATTCACAGGGTGTGCTCCTGAAACAACCCCAGCTGTTCATTCCATTCTTCCCCCAGCCTTCCTGGGTTCCAATACCATTGTCCCCCCACTTGTGTGATGAAGTAATATAGAATGCATGAATAAGACACAGGTAGTCGTTTGTGAGAAATGAGTGGAAGGAAGCCTCCAGCTGCAATGATAGTCCAGAGATGACATTAAGGGGTGTGGAGGAGGGAGCCACTCATCCCTCTGCTAGTCCAGGGGCAATTGAATCTTTTCTTTACAATGAAGGGTGGGGGCTGATGGAGCTCAGCCCCCTGTTGCAATGATGAGGACGGTTACCAGCCATACTGCACCATCTACCATGAAAAATTAGCAACAGGCGGCCTTGACCGACCTGTCCCAAGCAAGTTGGTACGGTCGTTATGGTTACCAGTCCTTTTGCACTGCCCCATGTGCCAATAGGCTGATGATGAGGATGGATTTCCATCTTATTGTACCATCAGCCATCCATAGCGTGGGGGGAGCAAGGATGTTGGTGTTGAGTGCTGCACCATCGCGTCTATCTGCAGCATTCAGTACAGATACGGTGACATGTAAAAGAGTCAACAGAGGATTGTTTTCCCTTTAACTTCTGGGGGTCGGGGGGCTGCGTAAATTGCCGAGCTATGCCCCGACCCACCGCGGACACTGTGTTTGACCCTAGAAGCATTTGGAGATCAGCCAAGAATGCAAATGCTTTTCGGAGACAGCAGGAACTGTGGGATACCTTGCGTCCTCGTTCCCCCCTCCCTCCATGAGCGTCCATTTGATTCTTTGGCTTTCCGTTACGCTCGTCACGCAGCTGCGTGCTGAGTCTGTGCTATGCCGTCTGTCCGTTTATTTATTAAAAATACTTTGGACCAGGCGTAACGTAACATTTCTTCCCCTACTTAGATGCAGGAGTCTCCGAGCGAGATCACCGTGAGGACGGGCACTGAAGGAGATAGAGAGCGCATGCTGCGTGAAATCTAGCACGAACCACGGACCTATGCAGCCGTGCTCTGGGAGGCAGTGCTCCCTGAATACCGCATGAAAGCCTCGCGCGGAAAAGTGTGCTACCACGGAGCACCCAATAAGGCAGCTCTCCCCAGGAACCTCCTGCTGATGCTTATCGATTAACGGCAGGAGAGCTTCGTGGCATTCTCCCAGGAGGATTTCTGTTCTATCACCATATATACAGAGACCTCCTTTTCACACACTTCAGATTCCTGTTATATTAAGAATAAAAGTTAACATGGTTAAAGCACTTACCGACAGATCCTACCCCTGATTCAGGATCCGGGTTCCTGGCCGGGGAGGGTTGGTAGGGGATCTCCGTGACGGTGATGAATAGATCCTGGCTGTCGGGGAAACCAGCGTTGTAAGCGCTATCGCCTGCCTCGTCCTCCACAAACCCTTCCTCATCTTCCCCATCCGTGAACATCGTCGAGGAACTGTCCGTCGACACTGTCCCATCATCAGAGTCCATGGTCACTGGTGGGGCAGTGGTGGCAGGCTCCGTAGCGTCCGTTGGCCGCTTTGATTTTTTGGTAGGCTTGTCTGGGGTCCTTGATTTTCACGCGGCGCTGCGTTGCATGACGGCTGTATCCTCTGTCTGGATCATGGCTTTGGAGACCTTCTCGTAGGTCTTTGCATTCCGTTCGTTGGAGCGCAGCTCCGAAAGCACAGACTCCTCGCCCCACACACCGATCAGATCGAAGAGTTCCCGGTCAGTCTATGCCGGGTCCCTCTTTCTATTCAGAGATTACATGAACTCCTCTGCTGGAGAGCTCTGCATTGCTGCCGGTGCTGCGGAGCTCGCCCCGATGTGCAACCAGAACGTCAGATTCAAACCGCCCAGACAGGAAAATGAATTCAAATTTTCGCGGGTCATTTCCTGTGTGGCTGGGCAGAGAATCCAAGCTCGGGCTGCTGTCCAGAGCGTCAACAGAGTGGTGCAGTGTGGGATAGCTCCCGGAGCTACTAAGTTCGATTTCCATCCACACCTAGCCTAATTCGAACTAGCCATGTCGAATTTAGCGTTACTCCACCTGCCGGGGTGGAGTACCAAATTCGAACTAAAGAGCCCTCTAGTTCGAATTAAATGGCTTCCTGGTGTGGACGGTTGAGCGGTTAGTTCGAATTAACGCTGCTAAATTCGAATTAAAGTCCTAGTGTAGACCAGGCCTATGATTAACACTACTTCCCGTAGCACCTAAGGGTACGTCTACACTGCAACTGGCTGTGAGTCTCAGCCTCGCCTGGGTAGACAGACACACACTAGCTCAGCTCAAGATAGAGCACTAAATGCAGCAGTGTGGATGTTGCAGCACAGGCTGGCTGTCCGAGTAAAATCCAGCCCAGCCCTCTGGCTCTGCACTCAGGTGGCTAACTCATGTTGCTCACCGTGCTGCTGACGCCACACTGCTAGCATGCTATCTGGAGCAGAGCTAGCGTGGGTGTCTATCCCAGGCTGAGGTGTGTGCTCCCAGTTGCAGTGTAGACACCCTCTAAGTATTCCAGGGAGGCTTCTCTTCCCCCCTGCCCATAGGCCTGCTGTTGCTTAGTTTGCTAAGTGATGAAATAACAGTCCATTGCTTCAAGTTCAATACATGCACAGCAGTGAGGGGTTCCTTGCTGTGTGATCGGTGGGCTGAGTCTCCTTCTTCTCCAGCCTGTTCTCTCACATTCAGAGCCTTCTATTGCAAATTTTGCAATGCAATTTTCACAGAAGTTTTGCTGCTTCAGCTCAGCCTGTGCTCTCATTCCTTCTGGCATGCGCCTCTAATCAAACATTTCCCCCACGTGCTTTTGCCACCTTGTCTGTTTCCAAAGTCAGGCTGGGTTGAGGCAGCTGCAGCCGCTGCTGCCCTCCCTGCAGTTTGTCCAAAATGTAAATACATTTTATTCATAGGTTTGTGCATTTCCTGGGGTTATGGATTCCTTCAGTTCCCCGGGGAGCTGCTATCTAGCCATTAATATTACTCTCTGGATTGCTTTGGGCTCTGTTGTGTGGCATTACAACTTTCCCTATTGACATCTGTTTCTAAAAGGGTGGAGGAGCAGCTTCATGCTAAATGGCCCGATAAAAATTGAATTTGCCATGAACCACTCTCTGTTGGTGTGAAAAGCCAGGCAGTGCTAGAACAAAGCATAGAGCATATGCTGAGCAGAATGGTCTCGGGGAATTGACTAGATGGGATCTTTAATGTCTAGAATCTCAAACTACACTAGCGATGGGCAAAGCTGAAAAGGTGCCATCTGGGGCAAGTAAGTACCCCAGATTTGGCTGGTTAGCCAAATGTTTTCTAGACCATCTGAAAAGCCTAAATGTGCCAAATTTCCTGCTCGGGGTATCTCACAAAAATAGGCTGTCTTAATATTATTTGTTAGAGCTGGTAGGAAAATGGAATTTCCAGCCTGTGTAAAATTTCAACACTTTGAAATTTGTATTTTATCCCAATGTGGGGCAGGGAGACAGAATTTTTAAAATACGTGAGAGGGTGACTTGCCCTTGGGCAGGAGAGCCTGCAGCCACGCCAGTGCTGAGAGGAAGCAGGGGATACAAATATAAAAGGCTGCAGGAAGGGGTAGGGGTTAAGAGAAGTTGCTGAGATTGCTAGAGGCAGAAGGTTGGTGGTGAGCTAGGGAAACCCAGAACAGGAGACTGGATGGAGCTGGGACGGATAAAAGACTTTGTGTTTGCTCTGGGACTTCTTTGAGTTGTGTTTTGGACAGGCTCTGTCGCCAGCTTCAAGAAGAGTGAATTTGAGGATTTGGGGCTGAGAAGGTGACGGGAAACTTTGTGAGTTCTTCAAGGGGCCCTGGTGAAGGGGAAATAGAAGCAGGTGATGGCCAGGGCACGACAAAATAGTTTACAGAGTGGAAGCTGTGAAATATTTTGACTTGGAAACACTGAAACAATGTCATTGAAATGTTTCATAATGTGTAATTGTTTCAATTTGTTAATGTCCAAACATCATAATATATTTCTATATAAATATAATATAATATAATACAATTAAAAGTTTAAAAAATTATATAAAAACAAAGCAATGATAAAGTTGGAACAAAATGTGCCATTTTAACTTCAAATTGTTTTTTGTGGGTTTTTTTTTTTTGGCCAAACTTAATCAAAATTGACACATTTAAGTGAAACAGCATTTACTGATGGAAAACTCTTCCATCAAATTTGTTTGACCTGCTCTACTGCAATGCAAATAATAGTTTCTAGAGCCCCCAACCAAGATAAGCACCCTCTTGTCCAAGGTGTTATACAAACACTCAGAAAGACACAGGCCCAGATCCATGAAGGTACTTTAGGCTCCTAACTTCCATTGCAATCAATGGAGACACCTTTATGAAAGTGGGCCAGAGGCCCTGTTTTGAAGATTTCCATTTCATGGCTGAGGAACTAATGCCAATAGAGATGAAACTACTTGCTCATGGACACACAGGAGTCTCTGGCAAAGCCAAGAGTGGAACCCAGGTCTCCTTAGTCACATTCCAGTACCTGTTTCCACAGATAAGTGTAGAGGTAACCGTGTTGGTCCCAGGAAATTAGAGAGACAAGGTGGGTGAGGTAATATCTTATATTGGACCAACTTCTGTTGGTGAGAGAGACAAGCTTTCAAGCCACATGGTGCTCGTCTCTCTCATCAACAGAAGTTGGTCCAATAAAAGATTACCTCACCCACCTTGTCTCCACAGATAAAGGCATTTTCAAGTGCAGTGGAGAACCTCACCAAGGATCTAATCCAGCTACCATTCAAGTCTGTCTGAGTCTTTCTGAGGGTTTCCCCTGATAATTGGATCAGGTCTCAAAAGGATTTAGAACCAGAAGGGATGAGGCAAGTTTCTGGAGCAGAAATTCTTCTTTGGGGAGACACTCACTCCTTTCCCCTAGCAGTGCACCAATGGGGAGGAGAGGTTTGATTTCCTAAGAGAGAAAGCTGAGGCCTTAAGAAGCGCAGGAACTGGGACAGTCCCTGGCTGAGTGAGGTTTCTGAGGGTACCATTGCAGTGAAATCACTGGCGAGGTGAATTTTAGAACTGCTAAACGTGGAATTATGCAATAACATTAACATCTTTGCAGGCCCTCACTTAGCCAATCAGAAAGAGCTAGCTTTTTCCCCAATTCCATTGTGATGGAGATATGCAGTGGGTCCTGCAGGTCTTGAGGAAATCAGGAAATGCTGAAATGAAAGATCATAAAGTTCTGCTTGTCCATCTGCTTGCTCTGCACATGCAGTTAATAAAAGCAGTGTTCAGCACGATGTGCGGGAATGCATGAGCACTCATTATACCCAGCAATACCAAGAGTCTTCAAAGCTTAATCAACCTTTTACTGCCAGTGAGGGAGCTAAGAACTACTTGGCAGAGAAGGAATCTGTGTGGTCTGTGCATTAAACTCCATAGCATTTGCCTTTTCTAACTATTCAGCCTTAGTGCAACTGGCCTGGGCTCCCAGGGCCAGGGCCTTGCCTCTTGTGTCATGCGTACTGGAGTTCAAGAGAATGTGTATGTTAAGAATGTCTCTGTTTCCTTCCCTCTCTGAGATGCTCAAAATGAATGGCATGGAATGTTCTGGCTTGGGTTAGCATGGCATGTGTTTTGCCATGGGTCAACAAGCTTAATTTATGAACTCGTTCATTATGAAGCCCACATGAAAGGTTAAGAGTTCATATAGAGTGAGTAGTCCCTTTGGCATACATTGGGGTGCATGCGCACCGTCACATCCATGGCAATAAACATGTAAAATCAATGCCAGACCCAGAATTTGATGGTCAGGATGTGGAGGGCCAAAAACCCTAAGCTCTAAAAGAGAAAGAAGTCCATCTCCTCAGCTGCAATAAGTTTGCACAGCTCTGCAGCTTCGGTGGAGCTGTGCTGGCTTACATCAGTGGGGGATGTGCCTCAGAAGGTTCTGCCTATTAGGCTAGAGCATGAGTGATCTTCATTCAAGATTCCAAGAAATCAGAAGAACAGAATATACCCTCACAAATAACTGACCCACCAAGGTGGTATCGGTGCCTTCCTGTGCTCCCAGGGAGTAAGGCTGCATCCAACTAGTGCACCATGGACCAGTACCCATGACCCCACTGTGACACTTCCCAAGGTACCCAAGGGTGTGAGGCACTTCGCGACCACCTGACCTCAATGTGAAGAAGCCTTGTCAGGGCATAATGGGGTCAGCTCTTCAACTCCTCTGGCCATGGGCAACACATGCCACGCCTCTCGGCCTACCCAGGCCCTGCTGTTACTCTGTCAGTTAGCAAAAGGCACATTCCAGCCCTCTGAGTGTCTCCCTGGAGCATCCAGCCCCTGGTTCACTGAACTCTCACAGTATTCACTGCTTCCAAAGATACAGAATACCCCAACTTCACCTCAGATCACTGCTCTGCTTAATACAGACCAATGATCCATCTAGCCCAGTATCCTGTCTTCTGACTATGGCCGGTGCCAGATGCTTCAGAGGGAATGAATAGATCAGGGCAATTATCGAGTGATCCAGCCTCTGTCATCCAGTCCCAGCTTCTGGCTGTCAGAGGCTTAGAGACACCCAGAGTATGGGGTTGCATTCTTGATCACATTGGCTAGTAGTCATTGGTGGACCGAATCTCCAGGAACTTATCTAATTCTTTTTTGAACCCAGTTATACTTTCAACCTTCACAGCATCCTCTGGCAACAAATTCCACAGGTTGACTGTGTGTTGTATGAAGAAGGACATCATTATGCATGTTTTCAAACCTGCTGCCTATTAACTTCATTGAGTAACCCCTACTTATTGTTATGTGAAGGGGTAAACAACACTTACTTATTCACTTTGTCCATACCTTTCATGATTTTATAGACCTCTATCATATCCTCCCTCAGTTGTCTCTTTTCTAAGCTGAACAGTCCCAGTCTTTTTAATCTCTCCTTATATGGAAGCTGTTCCATACCCCTAATAATTTTTGTTGCCCTTCTCTGTATCTGTTCCAATTCTAATATTTTTTAAGATGGGGCACCCAGAACTGCATGCCATATTCAAGGTGCGGGCACACCAGGGACTTATATATTGGCATTATGATATTTTCTGTCGTATTATTTATCCCTTTTCTAATGGTTCCTAACACTGATAGCTTTTTTTTTTGACTGCTGCTGTACATTGAGCAGATATTGTTTTCAGAGAACTGTCCACAATGACTCCAATAGCTCTTTCTTGAGGGGTAACAGCTAATTTAGACCCTTTGTATGTATAGTTGGGATTATATTTTCCCAACTATATTTGGGAAATATATAAATATAAATATATTTATATTTATATATATATAAACAAAATATATTTGTTGTTCAGTCACCCAGTTTTGTGAGATCCCTTTGTAACTCTTCACAGTCTGCTTTGGACTTAACTATCTTGAGTAATTTAGTATCAGCTGCAAACTTTGCCACCTCACTGTTTACCCCTTTTTCCAAATCATGTATGAATATGTTGAACAGCACTGGGTCCTTGTACAGACCCCTGGGGGGTCTATGCTATTTACGTTTCTCCGTTCTGAAAACTGACCATTTATTCCTACCCTTTGTTTTCTGTCTTTTAATCAGTTACTGATCCATGAGAGGATATTCCTTCTCATCCCATGACTGCTTACTTCACTTAAGAGCCTTTTGTGATGGACCTTGTCAAAGGCTTTCTGACAGTTCAGGTACACTATATCCACTGGATCCCCCTTGTCCACATGTTTGTTGACCCACTCGAAGAATTCTAATAAATTGGTGAGGCATGATTTCCCTTTACAAAAGCCATGTTGACTTTTCCCCAACACATTGTGTTCATCTATGTGTCTGATAACTCTGTTCTTTACTATAATTTCAACCAATTCTCCTGGTACTGAAGTCAGCCTGTAATTGCCAGGCTCGCCTCTGGAGCCTTTTAGAAAAACTGGCATTACATTGACTATCCTCCAGTCATCTGGTACAGCAGTTGATTTAAGTGATAAGTTAGTTCTGCAATTTCATATTTGAGTTCCTTCAGAAATCTTGGGTGAATACCATCTGGTCCCAGTGACTTATTACTTTTAAATTGATCACTTTGTTTCAAAACCTCCTTTCTGACACCTCAACCTGGGATAGTTCCTCCAATTTGTCACCTAATAAGAATGGCTCAGGTGTGGGAATCTCCCCCACATCCTCTGCAGTGAAGACCGATGCAAAGAATTCATTTAGCCTCTCTGCAATGGCCTTGTTTTCTTTGAGTGCTCCTTTTGCCCCATGATGTCCAATGGCCCCATGGATTGTTTAGCAGGCTTCCTGATTCTGATGTACTTAAATTTTTATTTTTATTTTGCTGTTAGTTTTTGTCTTTTGTTAGCTATTCTTCAAATCTTTTTTGACCTGCCTAATTATATTTTTACATTTGACTTGCCAGAGTTTATGCTCCTTTCTATTGTCCTCAGTAAGAGTTAACTTCCCATTTTTAAAGGATGATATTTTGCCTTTAACTACCTCTAACTCAGCTATAACAAAATCAAGTAACAAAATACACCAATTCAAGTAGTAGCCAGTAGAAATATTGAAAAAATGGCTACCTATAAAATAAAATCATAACATGCATTCTAGAGCGTACATGTCATTAACAGGATACTCTCATGTCTAAAAGTATTGCTTACCCAAAATCCCTGCAGTGCTTTGCAGCCTGTCTGGCTTTGACGCTTCTTTCATGAGACATGCATGCAGTCTGTTTGCCTCCTAGGCACAGGACTCAGTGTGTCCCTTTGCACACCAGGATATGTCAGAACAATCCTTTGTCTTTATTCGTAAGCAGGACACTCTCCTGCTGTTTGTTTCATCCTTGTAGATTTTGAAACCTCTTAATTTGCATTTGGTTCAGTATGCAAATAGGCCTGCAGTGGGAGTCACACACAATACACAGATGGCCAGTCATGGACACAGGTGTCTGTCACCTCATGCCTGAATGGTACATGTTGAGGTTTGTCACCTCCTGCTGATCTGCCTTAAGAGGATAATTCTCAGTATAGATACATATCTCCTTAAATATTATCCACACATACATTTTGCAATGATTATGATGAGCGGTGGGCTACTGGCTCGTGGTAGAGACCTTGCATGCTACACTTCAGAGAACTATTATGCAGATCCCTGTAAAACCTTGTGTTCTCTACCAGTTGGCACTGAGGGGTCTCTGGGCCACACCTACTACCTTCCTTCTTCCTCTAGGGTGCCAAGGGGAGCACAGGCTCCCTCTGTTGGTCCCCAGAAGCACTCATTGCACAGTCTTGTCACTCGGAGTTAGCCATGGAGAGTGCACATAATGTAGTGAGGCGCCACCTCTAGAGGTTCCATTACTGCTAGCATATGGGGCAGGGAGGGGGATGCTTCACTTGTCCTCTCTAGCTCTTGTCCACATGCCGGTTCAAGGATGAAAGGTGGATGGTGCTGCAGAAGCAGTGCATGCTCCTGCCACATGGCTGGAGAAGATGGGCAGCATGGGTGGCTCCTTCTGCATGCCACTCTATGGACACAGCGTAGCCCTTTGTCTGAGGATGTTCATTTAGACTAGGCTGAAACGTCTCCAGTCCCCGAGCTTTCCTTATGAGGCCATTATTGTTATGTGCCTTACAGCACTCGCTGGGGCTCACAACTGAGATGAGGGCCATATTGTGCTTGGCGCTGTATGAACACCGAGTGAGAGACAGTCCTGCCCCTGAGCTACAATTGAAATAGTCAAAGGGTGGGAGAGAGGAAGATAATGATTGTGGGGAGGTCAATTGCCACAGTGCACAGGGCCCCAGAGTTCTTTAATCCAGCCCAAATGTTCCAAAATCAGGAACCAGGCCCTAAAAACCTGACCTCTCAAGGGTTTCTCTGACACCAGGAGGGCCAGAATGTACTTTATTTTTTAAAAAAAGAAAGCTAATGCAATCATTTGACTCCAGGTACTGGGCCTTAAGGAAAATACCAGAAACTGTGAGCATTGGCAACACTCTTTTAGGTGAAAGCTCAGTGGAGACAAGGCCTTAGGGCAGCAGTTCTCAAACTGTGGGTCAGGACCCCAAAGTGGGTCGCAACCCCATTTTAATGGGGTTGCCAGGGCTGGCTGAGACTTGCTGGGGCCTGAGACCGGAGCTGAAGCCTGAGTTCCACCATCTGGGGCCAAAGCTGAAGCCTGAATGCTCCAACCCTGGGCAGCGGAGCTCAGGTTCCAGGCCCCCTTCCTGGGGCTGAAGACCTTGGGCTTTGGCTTTGGCCTCCCTGCCTGAGGCGATGGGGCTCGGGCTCGGGCTTTGACTTTGCCCCTTCGCCCCCCCCCCCCCCCCCCCGGGGTCATGTAGTAATTTTTGTTGTCAGAAGGGGTTTGCGGTGCAATGCAGTTTGAGAACCCTGCCTTACAGTGTAAGACCCTGCCCATGGGGGTGTGTGAACGAGTTAGGTTCTTAGCTCATGTGAAGTGTCATAGCTCCATTGACTTCAGCTTACCCCAGCTGGGAATCTGTGGCAGCGATTCCAGGGGTGGGTGGGTGTGTGGGTGTGGGTGTTTACAGTAGGGTTGCACTAGTTAAGGTTTGACTGGGCAGGTAAACTTTTCCTGATAATTTTGCAAAGCTGATTTACGTATTATTGTCATGGTAACATAAAATCAAAGAGGAAATATAGGAGAGATAACACAATATAGAGATCCATATGTTTCCCTATTGAGTAAAATATTGTGCAATTTTATCTAGTTACTATTAAAACAGGTTATTTCTGAGGGGCAGGGGAGTGGGTTAACCACACACATATTGCACTTTATTTGCTGACAGGTTAAGGAAGAAATATATATTTGTTGCACTTAATATTTCAAACCAAACATACTAAAAAGGGAAAATTAGCAATTAACTAAAAAGCCCGGCAAAGTAATAGTGGCATCCCTTCCCTCTGGATTCAGCTACCATGAGCCTTTCTTACCATAGACTTACTTAATTGCAGTCATGTTAAATCCCTTTATTAATAACTTTGCAAACCTGCCAGGAGCACAGTGAAATTACTGTGTTCACCTTTCAAACCTCAGCAAACCTTTGATACAGGGCCCACATCCGAGACAATAATTTACATTTATGCACCAAAACCCGATATGCTCACCCTTCATATTAAAAGACTATTTATAAGTGTTTTGTAAAGGGTTAATGCTTGATTGGCAGATGTTTTAACAAACAGTTAATTGATTGTTATAAAGTCCAACAGGGCACTGGATTGCCTGCAACCAGAACACCTTGCAACCATGTAACACAGATTGCTGAGGCGTATAACATCCGTCAGTCATCTATTAAACCCTTTAGAAATAGAACGTTGATCTGTAAAGTGGCCCACTTCACAAACTGCACCAGATCCTCAGCATAGCTTGACTGATGTCGGTGGAACTATACTGATTTGGACCAGTTGAGCATTTTGCCCATTATCAGACTAATCTTAAAGTCCTTGGTAACGCAAAAGTCCCATAGCCATCAAGAGGACTTTTGCCATCCTACCGATGCCTCTGGCTGTGTCTTTAGCATGCAGCAGCATTCTGGTTGGGTGCCATGAAATCCCCCTCTCCAGAGCTGCTCATCTTCTGCTTCGTCCCTGCACCAGACAAGGGAGCAGGTGGTGATACGGGGCAGCCGGACAGTTGACATCAGCCCTGCTTAGTTAAGCAGCCTATTGGGCAGGTTAGAAAACGTATCGCTTTGCAAGTGTGGGACACTTTCCCCAGGGACCGTGAACATATGCTAGTGTCCCCGCCCTGGGAAGAAGGTGTGTGTTATGCCCATTTTGCAGATCAGGAACTTCAGGCACACAGGCTGAGGGACTAGGCCAAGGTTGCAGAGTACATCAGTGGTGGACCCAAGACCGTGAATAAGAGCCCTAGCTCCCTCTGTGTCTCCCAGAGTCCCATGTTTCTATAAATAGTTTCCCAATAAGAGGACTCTATGTATAAGATAATGTCTAGAAGTTTGGTACTCTGCTTTCAGGAAGTGCATGGTGAGAGAGGACCCTGCATGTGGAGGAACAGAAAAAGGCTGATTGTTGCACTGCCTGGGCTCTCTCTCTTACTTGGCTTGAACTCTGAGCATGCTGCATCGCTCTTTGTTCTTGTGCCGCTGCCACTTGACTGGCCTATTTGCTTTTGTGCTTATAGTCCCCCAAACTACTCTCATGCGCTCACCGTTTGGGTAGCCCTTGTGGACAGAGCCAAAGCACATGAGGATAGTGCTTAGAAGCGGTGTCCATACTTAGGCTAGAGCGTCGGGCTTCTAGCATCCAAACTGAGCCAATTAGAACCTGCCTTGAGCCACAATCCAGTCTGAATCATGCCTCGAACAGTATCTGGACTAGTGTAGACAGCTGCACCCTCCTCAACAAATAGCAATTTCAGGCACTGTGCAATATACTTCAAAACCTCAGAAATGGACAGATTTCCTTGCGCGTCTCCCCTCTGTCAACCTGGAGCCCCAAAAATCATCATCAGTCTCCCCAGGATGCCTGTGCAATCCCCAAGCTGGCTTGCTAGCTCTGTGCTCAGGCCAACCTTCTAGAGCCTGGCTCATAGCAGAGATTGGGGCCATAAGCAGAGCTGGGCAAATTTTTTTGGCCAGAACATTTTTTTTTGTGAAAAATGTAATTTTTAGCAACGCTGAAATGTTTTGTGAATTTGTGTCATGTTCACCAAGTTGTTCGTGTTTTTTAAAAAAAAAAAACTTAAATTAGTAAAAAAAAAAAGTTTTTCAATTCCAAATGACTTTATTTCAAAGTTTCCTTCAATGTTATTTTTAAAGATAAAACATTTGAGAAAAATGTTGAGGAAAAGATTGATTTTGGGTTGATCCTGAACTAATTTTTTTTTAAGTGCAGTGACCCCAAAAAATCAGTTATTCGCACAGCTCTAGGCATGAGGCACCTTCTCTACATCTCCCATGAGGCACCATGGCACCTTAGACAGATGTTGTTCATTCCCCCCTGTCTCAACATCGAAGCTATTTGGTTCAGTTCAACAAACCAGAATATTTCAATTTGGATCAAACTCACCCAAAGCGGAATCTTTCCTTTTGGTTTTCATGATGAGGGGGGAGGGAATAAAAACAGTTGAGCAAAATCAAAATTGTACTGGGGAAAAGTTTGATGGAAAGGGAACTCTGTTTTCCTTCAAAAAATAATTCCAACCAAAAACTCTTGATCAGCTCAATAATCCTCTATTTGATTTTTTCAGCATAGTCCAAAGCCAAGCATCAACCTGAACTTTACATTTCTTATGTTTGGTCAGCTGGTGCCACACAACTTCTCTGTTGCAGGGATTTTATGGGAGAAAGGGTTATGTGGAATATGACATACATAAATGGCCTAATCCAAACTCCTTTACATCAGTGAAAGACTGTAAGGGGTGTGGATTATGTCTATATATTTTAAACTACATACCATGGTTGATATAAAATTTAGCTATACATGCAATGCACGTGTATATTTTTGCACCAGTCAGCTGCAATCTCTGCTTTATAATATATGGAGATATACCTATCTCATAGAACTGGAAGGGACCCCAAAAGGTCATTGAGTCCAGCCCCCTGCCTTCACTAGCAGGACCAAGTACTGATTTTGCCCCAGACCCTTACGTAGCCCCCTCAAGGATTGCACAACACTGAGTTTAGCAGGCCAATGCTCAAACCACTGAGCTATCCCTCTGTATAATATGTCAAATTTGCTGTGAACATTTAACAGTGTAAGTTAGCTAGTAAGGGGGGGTAGGGGAGGTGGGGTGAAAAATGGATTTTCCAGTTCATTGAAAACTTTGATATTTTAGGGAAAAAATTCAGTTTGGTTTGAAAATTGTTTCACCAAAAAAAATTGTTTCAGGCTGAACAAAATGTTTTTGTTTTGACCAAATCAAAACATTTTGCTTTGATTTTAGCTTCTTTGTTTAATTTTAAAAAATGTGTTACATTTTTCTTTCAGATTGAACAAGTGAAATATTATGTTTTGAAAATGTCCAAAGTGGCTGTTGCAAACTTTTTGAAATTTAAAAAAAAATTGTTTGAAATTAACAATTTGGTGAAATGCCCACAAATTCGCAAAATGTTTGTGTTGCCAAAGGTGCATTTTTCACCAAAAAAACCTAGCTCTCCTATGCACAGAGCATGAAATACTCAATATGTGTTTTGATTTCAGGTTTGATAGTATACATCCAGATCACCCATCATTGTGCTTATTAGAAATGAAGGGAGTTTAGCAAGTACAATATGGGCTAAGATGGAGTGGGACTGTCGGTTCCCAGGGGGTGAGAATGCGGGTTCTATAAAAGGTAGCACCGGGGTCTCCTCAGAGTGAATCAACATTCCGCTCTAACACCGCTGCTGTCTCACCTCTCTTCTCCTAGGATTCCCCTCGCCAAGCCGCCTCAACCTGCTGTGGTGCCTTCTGTCAAATGCTTCACACGTTTGTCACCAAAATGTTTTGGCAGCAGCATCATCTCTAGGCTTTGACATAATCCCGAAGAGAGACTTTCTCAATTATTACTAATGGAACATTACGCTCCTCTTTGGGAACTTCTGCATGAATAAAAAGGGTCATTAATGACATCTACTCACAGCCCGGAAATTATTAGTCAATGCTAATCCTTTTTTTTTTAAGCTCCTGGTAATTTCCCATCTCACCTCCCACCCCCTTCTCCAAAGTCTCTAGTCAAAGTCAGCACTGAGCAGAGTTATTGTTGGCATCGCTGATTTTGTGCAAGTAAATGCTATTCCCCTCTCGCCCGTGTTTCCCATTTATTCTCTCCTATATTGTTTAATAATATTGCACATTTCTAGAGCACATGCCAGCCCAAAGGATCCTGTAGCACCTTCCAGTGAGGTGCAATCACACTCCCAGTGAATTGGGATGTGGAGTCAGTGGGACCATGGGAAGGTGACAGTTACCCTTCACCTACTTGGACAGCAATGGGGATGAAAGCATAAAAGAAAAGGAATGGCGCCTCTATGTTCTCCCTTCCGTGGAAGCTATCAGAGCATTCTACCCCGCTCTGCTATGGGGCAGAGGCTTCATGACTCAGGGGAGGAGATGCATGCCATAGCCCAGAGAGGGTGGCGCTCAGAAGGAAGGATACCCAGGCAGGTGTTAATGCTGCTCCATGGCTGTGCCTCTCACTAGGGGATGCAGGTATTGTGGAGGTGCTGATGGATGAGCTGATACTATTCAGCCAGGTCCCCGAGAGATGCAGATTCATCTTGGGGCTAGTGTTTCTTTGTGGCCTCCACGCTACAGAGTCTATAGCATGGAGGCCACACCCGCTGTGTTCCTGAGACTCCCAAAAAACCTTGCCTCCTGGACCCTCCCTGAGTTTCCCAAAGCGTCCTTCCCACTTCCACCAGCATCAGCTGCCCCCTAGGCTGTTTACTGCAGCAGGGCATATTTGGAGATTGAGAGAGAAGACACGATGGGATGAGGTGATTTAAAGAGTTTGATCAGAATGAGTTTGGGGTGGCCCTGTCACTTACAAGTGACTCGAAAATAAATGAGTTACCCTGGGGTCATCCGCCCTTCTCCATGTATCATGTATGTTACAGGAAACTTAGGTCAGATTGTTTGAGAGTTTTTAAAAAAAACAAATTAATGCTGTGTTTTTCCCCTATCTGTCTGCCTTGTAAAGCAGGGTGTGTCAGTCCCATGAGCCCACCAGTGCAGGGCGTAGAAGGAGAGGGACATTCTAATGAGAAACCTCTACAGATGGCCTAAAGTTGGTTTTCTCTGCATAATAATGCAGTGATTTTAGAGTCTGGGATGCCTTGCAGCCTCCCAGAATTAAGGAGAAGAGCCTTATCCTGCTGGAAAGAGGGTCCTCTGGAATAGCCCTGAGCAGATCGCTGTTTCCTCTAATGCTATGTTATGCTGTCAGCTGTTTAACAGGGTAGGTGGGGGGTTAAGTGGCTCTTAGCCACCAATGTGCTACCTCTATTGTGGCACCATGCAGGGCCCTGCCAGGCCTCCGTTGCACTTCCCATGGCCCCACTGGAAGAAAAGAGTCGTTGTACGATGCCCTCTGGCCGTACCCTGATGTGCACTAGCATTTGAGGGGTGGCATTTTGAGTCCTTTGGCGGCGACCGTGGCGGCCGGATCTTCAGCCGCCCCGGTTGTCATTGGCATTTAGGTGGAGGGAGCTGGGGCAGGGGGGCGTGGGGAGGACCGCCTACAGCAAGTAAGAGGGGGGGCGGCACGCAGGAGAACTCCCAGCCCCAGCTCACCTCTGCTCCGCCTCCTCCCCTGAGCACGCTGCCCCCGCTCTGCTTCTCTCCCTCCCAGGCTTGTGGCGCCAAACAGCTGATTGGTGCCACAAGCCTGGGAGGCGGGAGAAGTGGAGTGGCGACGGCGTGCTCGGGGAGGAGGCGGAGCAGAGGTGAGCTGGGGTGGGGAGCTGCCACACGGCTCCTCGGGCTGGGGGGAGCTGCCGTTGGGGGGGGTGCCACAGGGCGGAGGGGAGGAGCTGCTGCGGGGGGGGCACCTCAGGGCGGGGGGCTGGGGAGCTGCCACTGGGCTTGGGGCGAGGGGGCAGGGCGCAAGATGGAAGTTTTGCCTAGGGCACGAAACATCCTTGCACCCGCCCTGATGTGCCACCAATGCAAATGATGAAGCATTAGCCCAGCTCAACCCTGCTCAGGATAACCCCTTACCCAGAGGCTAGTCTGAGGGGGCATTTCTACTCCTTTTAAGGATGTTTTATTCTGCCAGAGTTACCTAAAGGGGTCTTAGGATGACTGAGAAGCAGGCCCTTTGTTCTGATTAACCAAAAGGGCTCTAGCTCCCAGACACCTCAACAGCTCTACGGCTCCATAGCACACTATAGACGTGGGGCAATACATGTCTAGCTGTGCCCCCTGGTTCTTCTCTGGTCTTTTTCTCTCTCTCTACATCCTAGCTCAATTTTCACTTGTCCCAGCTCCCCTTCTGGCTTCATTTTCACCTGTCCTTTTTAAACAATCCAAATCCTCACCTCTCTTTCTCTTTAAAAACATTTTTATTCCTGGCTGGAGTCCTGCGTATGTGTGAAAATTACAATATAGAAGTGCGGTAAGAGCCAGGAAAAGGTGACACTGACATTGAGTTGGGCTCGCCAACTTATCTCAATTTCCTTGCTAGGAGAAATACTCACATTGGGTCCCAGTCATAAGAGGGATACTCCACTGGGCTTACATAGTTAGTTTCTCTCAGTGAATTCCAATCCAGATCGCTCCATTTACAAGTCAAAAGACGATTTGTTCTAATGGGGAGCTGATCTGAAAAGCAGCCATATGTTTTCTGCCTTTGCATATTGTTAGTTGTTATAATACTGTAGCTCTAGAGGCCACATACTGAGATCAGAAACCTGTTGTGCAAGGTGCTGTACATACACAGTGAGATGATTCCTCCCCAAAGAGCCTATAGCCTAACTAGACAAGACAGGCAACCAATGGGGAAGGAAATGAGCACAGAGAGGGGACGTGACTGGCCCAAGATTACAAAGCAAGTCAGTAGCAGATATAGGAACAGAATGTAGGTCTCCTAGCACCCAGGCCATTCCCCTATCTACTAGGCAATACTGTCTCCCAATATGTAATTGAACAGGGGGAGGGGAGATAGATTCAGCATTTGGGATTTAGCTGATGATGTGCCTGGCAGAATAATATCCAGACGCTTCTCCTGCCACTATGTCAGCAAATGTGACTCAGACACATGGGTCAAAATTTCTCAAAGCAGCCAATGATTTTTGGGGTGCTCAACACAAGGCATTTAAAGGTGTTTCCAGTTGGACACCTAGAAATGGAGACCCCTTAAATCACTGGCCAGTTGGAAAAACTTTCACCCCCGGGTGTCGCTGCGCTGGGCTCAGAACAAGAGAAATTAAAAGTAATTACAAATAAAACTCCTGCAAACTTCACCTAAAATAGCTTTTTCTAGACCTAAATATATTGCCGCTTGGGGGAAGAAATGAGGGCGGCAAAGGAAAGGAGGTAGAAATCTTTAAAGCCATAGTGGTTTTTATTTCCGAAACTTTCCTGTCTGGGCTTCAGGGTGGTCTGACTTAGGGGCGGAGAGACATTCCATATATAGGTCTGGTTTTCAAAAGTGCTGAGCACCCCTGCCTCCAGCTGACATCAAAAGGAAGAGCAAGTGCTCAGGGCTTCTGACGAATGGGATTGTGTTGGCCAGTTTTTCAGAATAGCTCATCACCAACTATGATTCATGTCCCAGTGGGAGCTGCCAGTGCTGAGCTCTTGATCTGGCCCTGGGCTCTTAGGAAAAATCTGGCCTTCTGTTGCCCAGGGGGATTGGATGCAAAATAGCACATGGAGCCTTTCATTGCTCAGTGTCCACTTGTTATCTACTCCAAAGGGTTCAAAGGTTAGTCCTATCTGGTGGCTGCATAATGGCTGAAAATGATTTGGCGGATCCCAGTCTAGTAAACATGTGGCCATTTCATCAAGCCGCTGGAACTAGTTGGCCACCTGCTGCCCTTCCAGGCCTGGATAGAAGCTTGTATATGAGAGAATAGGACACATCTTGATGGTATGCTTGTGTAAAATTAAAACATCCCCCCTTCTAAATGTGAGCATTGGTTGGGCAAGTACTAAGCACCTCGGATTTTCAAGCCAGACCAGAGGAATTAGCCAGATAGGAAGTTTACTTCTCTATCTTGTCCATCAGCCAGGATCCGGTGCAGTATTGTCCCTTGATTCGAGCACTTTCAGTCTTTGTCCTATTCTCCTGTGAAAAAGAAACCTAGAAGAGGCCACTCTCAATTTCACTGGCCTTTGATAGGCAGAAGAGAAATTTATAATCAACTCCTCTGTTAAGCCTACTCAGCTGAGCAGGGACTCAAGCACACTGAGGAGCAGATAGAAGAACTTGCCAGGGCCAGCCATGATGGTACTCCCCCGATCTGTCAGTGCCCCTCAGTCCTGACCTGCAGCACCCCCTGCTATGCCAGTCTGGAGTCCCCTACTGCCACCAGCTCTACTGATACTCCTCACTCTTGATGTACAACACTCCCTGCTGACTAGTCCGGTTCCCTGCTAGCTGGAAGCTTTGGGAATCAGATCCAGTCATGTTGCGATTTGTGATGTGCCCAGTTGCTGAATGGGAGCCTAACATGCATTTCACGGGTGACGTCAGTGCAAGATACGCTCAGAAGGGCTGGCACTTCAATCAACTTTCCCACGCAGTTCTCTTCCTATCTTTCCAGCGACTGTTGCTTTCCTGGCTCTTCCCTGCCAACCCCAAATTTGACCTTATTCTTTCCTGAGGCCAAGAGCGTAGTTGTAAAATAACATTAAACATAAATACACTGATTCGCCAATGTACTGCTCGGGTCTGAGCACACAGTAAATTAGCAGGACTTTAATGGAATGTAATGTCCCATTAATGGTTAGTAAATGACGTGTCTTTGTATCCTGCTGGAATGCAAACTCAGCCACATAAATGGGTCTCTATGTCTTCTATTCATCAGATGCTTCATTGTGCTGGCTGATTCTGGGTGAATTCAACTGGAGACTAGTGGTTCTCAAGCTATGAGGCACAGAACATTGATGGTCCATGGAGGTCTGGCTGATCACATGGTGCTGGCTCCTCCTGCTTGATTCCAGCAATTTACACTGCCTCAAAGCTAGCTATAAATACATGACAGGCTTCACTGACATTGCTTTCCCAACATACATCCACAGGGATGTTACGTGGTTGGGAGAGGAGAGGTGGCCAGTGGATAACAAATGGGAGGGGAAGTGGCTCCGTGACATGATCTCCTTAGTCAAATGTGCTCCATTCAGTGGAATAACCTGAGAGCCCCTGCTCCAGGTTCTGGGTTGCTGCTGAAGGTGCTGCCTTCCAGAGGAAATGTAAAACTGAAGTTGTCAGAGCCACCTGTGGTCACATGAATGAGTGTGTTATAGGCCCCAGTGGGTGTCACCTCTTCTCCACCTCCTGCCTGTTCCCTCCATCCCCTGACCCTACAGAGAGGCCTCTGTAATGTTTCAGGGGAAATGCAACAGAATCGCCCCAAGAGGAGCTTGGGGCTTATGAGGCTCAGTGTCCTACTTTTGGCAACACACAGCTCAAATCAGCCCTTTGGCCGCCTGAGGGAGGGAAATTGAGTCCTGTGCTGTTTACTCAGAGTTTTGGGTATTTAAAAATCCAGGGCCTACTCACGGTGTGTTACAGGTGGTGCTGTAACTGAGATATACAGGTATAATTCTGTACATTATTGGCCAGGGTGGTAGAGCTGCCTATTATTAAGATTGCCCAGCACTTTCTGTTATAAGACCCTTTTTCAGTTGCTTATAACTTTGCAAAACTAGATGATCTGGCAATCCCTTCTGGCCATCAACTCTATGAAACTTTAACCTTTTGGGCTAAAATTGTCCATGCCAGGTGCCTGCCTCAGGCAGAACTTGCCTGGAAAATTTGTGTCAAAACTGTTTGGCCGTTTCTTAGAACAAGATTAGGAAAAAATACCTTGTTTTGCCCATGTTAAAGAAAAATTCTTGAGACCTTTTTTTTATATGCTTTAGCGTCCAAATGCTTTGGAGCAAGGACTTGAAATTTGCCAGGGATGTGGCCTTTGTGTCAGAGATGTTCCTTTTGCTTGCTTTATGTAAATCTGCCCATGTTTGGCAAAGTTAGAAGCCATTGAAAAATCTCAGTTCACATATGCTTAGTAGAGACTTTTTCAATTTTATCAGCTACCGTCTTGGAAGATTCTGTCCTCACTGAGCATGCTTGAGCCTCTCTCATCTTCTAGTGCTGACCAGAATCTGCATGTGCTCAGGGGCAGCTCCAGGCATCAGCACGCCAAGCGCATGCTTGGGGCAGCAAGCCACGGGGGGCGCTCTGCCGGTCGCCGCGAGGGCAGCAGGCAGGCTGCCTTCGGCGGCTTGCCTGCGGAGGGTCTGCTGGTCCCTCGGCTTCAGCGGACCTCCCGCAGGCGTGCCTGTGGAGGGTCCGCAGGTCCCGCGGGTTCGACGGACCTCCCGCAGGTAACCCTCCGCAGGCAAGCCGTCGAAGGCAGCCTGCCTGCCGTGCTTGGGGCGGCAAAATGCCTAGAGCCGCCCCTGCATGCGCCATTCCCAGAGAGTGACTAATTCATATGCACAAGGGAGCTGAATTACGGTTGCCCACGCACCCTTAATTCTGGCATTTCCTATCTCTTGAGTGCTTGACTTTGCAAAGTTAATAATGTTTTTTTAACCTAGATTCTCTACTTAATGTGTAAATAGTTAGTAGACATGGTGCCAGTAGATGATGCTCAAGAATATGTAGATATGTCCTGTGCTTTGTAGGACCAATAAAACTTGTTATTGTGCCCTGCAAATGGCTTTCTCTTTATGAGGGGCTCCTAGTATGGTCCAAGAATGGGATTAAAAGATCCCATAGCACTTTACGTAAAAAATTGTAATCTCAACCTAATATTTGCCCTCCTCCCACTGCAGAGCTGTTTTTCTGTCAATGGCCTCCCTATACCCCAGAAGTGGCTGCATTTCAGTGGCACTGTAGTTTGTGGCACAAAGGTGCTATATAAGCACGCTTCGTTACAGTAAATGCATTTTCTTATTTAATTAATGTCTTTATAGCATTTTCATCTTCAGATGAAAGACACCAATACAAGTGCAGGTTAAAGTATGAAATAAAATCTAATAATTATATATACAATGACGTAGTAGGGCTGTTTCAAAATATTTTCAGAAACCCTCTGTTGCTTACTTGGCTGTCAGTTTGTTATGCTTCTAAGGGGGAAAGTTCAGCAGTCTGATGTGAAGGCCGACCGTGTACTGCCTCGGAATATGAACCGGTCTGGCAGAACCCTGCAGTGTTAGTTGTAATCAATTGTTTTCAGTAAAGAAGTATTAAGGCTTCCGGTTCCCCTAGCTACCCTAGCAGGGTTAGTCCCCAGAACAGTTACACAAAGGCTAGGGGAAGCCTCTCTAAATGGTCTCACAGCCGGTTCCTTAGAGGGAAAAGAATCTTCTGAAGAATTGGATCTCCATAATGGCAGTAACTCATGCTGTGTTCAGCTCATGCCAGGAAAAAGCTGGTCCTTGGAAGTTTGCTGTACCTGGAAAGTGGTTCTAGATCCTTACACATCAAAGGGGCTAAAGAAATTGACCGGATCGGTGCAATGTGCAAAAATCAGTCTATTACACACGCACATTACTTTCTTCTGGAACTTTGGAATAAAGCCTGGGAGTTGTGCACATACACGGGATTACCCTGGGTACAGAGCTCATTTTATAGTGAGGATGGGAAGGGCAGAAGTGCCAAGGGAGAATGGAAAGGAATCCCTGTTGGGTTTTGGCATGAAAAGGAGACCGCTGAGAAACTGGCTGATTTTGGGTCCCAGGGCTTTTGATAGACTTTGGGGTCAGCCCCAGGGTAGCGAAGGTGAAAATCAAAATGAAACCAAATTAAGTTACGCTCTACTCATGGCTAGTGAAGAGTAAGAGTTTGTTCCAAGTAAATGACCTCCCATGTGTCTAACCTTCACAGACTTTGGGCCCTCTGATCTGCATGTGGTGGGCGCATCTATCTATGAAGTGGCAAATATGGTGAGTGGGGAACAGGGTCACCTCTGTTTGTGTATCTTCCTGTGACCTAATGTCCGACAGACTGTCATCATTCAAGTGCTAGTAAAGCCACCAGTATCTGTCAGTAGTAACACCTGATATTTCTATTAGAGTTGGGCCTGAACAAAAACCCTGGATCCAAACATGCTTGATCTATGGGGAAGTTTGGCTCTGGTACAAACCTAGGCCCCTATCCCTATAAAGGGACAAACCAAAACCTAGGTCCAAACATCCCTGAAATTTGGGGAAGTTTGACTCTGGACCTAAACTTCGATGTTCACAAGCATCTTTAATTCTACAGCTACTTCCATCCACAAGGATCCCGACACACTATACAAACTGTAGATGCAGAATGACTGAAATGCAGCCACCTCTGGGATACGACACATCGGCTCTTTAACAGCACACAACACTGCACAGTGGTTAGAGACAAGAAATAAGGAAGAATGCTCTCTTTAATTAAAACTGTACCACTAATTAAGGGTGGCAGGTTTAATTACCTCAGTTAGAATTTGCTTAGTGTGCTCTTGAGAACAGTGCAGTAGAGAGGACCTCCATTTTACAACTCATCTGGAAGACAGTAATACCTCCAGCAGTGGAGGCAGCTGGGGCAAGGTTCCACTACTTACTCAGGAAGAAGATGACCACTTCCCACAGCACCGCTGCTTTTCTTTGGAGGACTGAGCAGGTAATGCTACTTAGCCTACCATGTGAGACTTACCACGATCACAGTCTGTGATGGCATGCTCTTGGGAAACATGGCAGCAGCTGCGTCAGTCTGATTGTACAGGATACTTGCAAAGAAAAATACACACCTATGTTCAGGTTTAAACTATCTATTCCGGTTTGAGGTTAAAGTGTTCTGCCAACAAGACCATCCTACCCCAAATGTGTGCTTGGATTTTGCAAAGTGGACGAATGACCCAGGGAGCCAAATGGGGATCACCGTGCATATTTTGAACCAGAACTTGGAGGTGAAAGGTCAATGCACTCACTCTAAAAAGAAAACTGCTAAACAAGAAATAGACTCCTTTACAAAAGTCCCTCAGAGAAAAGAGATTTCAAAATCTTTATGATTTATGACCTACTATAGAATATTGAGACATTATTTACAATCGATATATGCGCCTGCAAGCCTCCCGCTGGAGCCATAGACCTGGCCTGTTAGAGAGGAGGCTGGTCAGCGTGAGCCAATGGAAGTGCTAGCAATGTCCTACTGGAACAGGCAATAAAGCCAGATGTGGCTGTATATCTTCCAGAAAATGGACCTGGTTACACATGTCTTTGGGCAGCTGACACAGGGATATAGTTTAGGGCTAAGCCAGCAGTTTAGCAGCAGAACTCTGTATTCCTTAACTTTACCAATAATGAAATCTCTTGTACCACGCATCCTGGGTATATCCTTAACTGGTGTAAATCAGCATCTCTCTATTGACTGCAATGGAATCGGGTCAGCTGTGGATTTTACTCCAGCATTTTCTTTTTAAAAGGGGATTTGCAAATGCTCTGGGGGCAAAACTTCATTATTGTAGTTAGAATTCCAGGGTACTTAATTGCAGCCTCTTCTGTAAGTGACCACAGGATAAAGGACTGTTCATCCCATTCTAAATTCTACAATGTGCTCCTGTGCTCCACTGCAGAGGTGGCTGCATTTCAGTGGTGGGTAAAATGATTCCTTGATATTGAATGGTGTGCACAAGAAGGTAGGAAAGTTTGGGAAGTGCTTTGGATGAGAGAGAGAAGTGCAAGAAGAGCAGCATCATTATGTGTTGAATGCTCCAAATATCCAGAGTCAGAGGAGCACTTTGCAAAAGAGATTGCTTTAACCTGACCCATGCTTTCCTCTTCAGATCCCCTGAAGTCACAGCTCACCAGCTTCTGCTTTCTGAGGCACCCCTTGCACTGGTGCCATCCCAGCCACCATGGAAACCTTGATGGAGCATAGTGACTATATATCCCAGAGGGGGCCCAGGCTTCCTTCAAGGAATAGCAAATCTCCAAGCAAATCACTTCAGCAAATGGTTAAGTCATTGACTTCAATGGGACATTAGCACATGCTTAAAGTAAAGTGTGTGCTTACGTGCTTTGCTGGATCAGGGCCTAGCGGATGGAATCTTACAAAATTTGAGCTGGAAATAAGGCGTGAATTTTTAACAGTGAGAATAATTAACCAGTGGAACAATTTACCAAGGGACATGGTGGACTGCCCATCGGTGACAATGTTTACATCTAGATTGGGTGTTTTTTCTAAAATATACACTGGAGTTCAACCAAGAATGATTCCAGGGAAGTTCTCTGGCCTGTGTTCTGCAGGAGGTCAGATTAGATGATCACAATGGTCCCTTCTGGCCTTGGAATCGATGAAAAATGCAATCGTTTGGGAGGGTTGAGGGTAGAGGAGATAAGTGATAGCCAAAGCTGTGACTCAGGTTCCTCACTCTGGGAGTTCAGATGATATCCCCAACCATTATCATCAGAGCTGCTTCACATCTGTGTCTACTGCCTTTTAATTCCCGGGTTCCTGAGGAGTGGCTCTAATGATTACAGCTGCGCAGAATGTGTGCAGTGAAAATTGAAGCCACGCTTGGGTCTTGTATCTCATTTGAAACTCGGAGCTCAGCCAGAGTTGCTGAAAGGTTCATTAAGGTGTGGGAAGTGTCTCCCAGCAGACAGCAACATTGCTGAGATCTTAAGGGAGGAAGCAAAAATACTGGGTCCAATTGAAACAATGGGGAATTTTAGGGAAGCAGAACAAACACCCAAACTGGAATTTGGCCAGGGTGTGAAGATATCACCTCTGTCCACCGCATTGTCTGCCTTCAAATCCCTCCAGACAAACTCACCTCTGCTGTGATGCCAACAAATTTGACAATGGTTTGGCAATGGATCACTGTGCCTTCTGGTTGATGTCACATCTAATTCTTACCTTGTGCTCCCTCGTCTATCTGTTGTATCCAGGTCTTGTCTCTTCTATTTAGATTGTAAGCTTGTCGGGGCAAAGATTATTTTTCTTTGCATGGTGCTTCGCATCATGGGGTTGGGCCTCTAGCTGCTACTGCAACGCAAATAACGACTCTTGTGCAAAATGCCCCAAACCTTTTATGATCACCATTGAGCAGGAGCTTGGTTTTATGTCTCACCCCAAAGGTGGCACTTGTAGCAGCAAAGCCTGGCTGCTAGTGTTATGCTGGGCTATTGCTTCTGCAGAAGCAGCCAGGAAAGGGCACCACCTACTTAACCAGCAACATTGCTTTCCGAAGCACCTTGGGTTTTTCCCTTGCCAATTTCCAATCCAAGCCTTGAGCAGCTCAAGGCCTGCTTAGCTGATCCAATCATAGCTGCAGATCATGCTGCTGCTGATTGGGTAGAGGTGTCACTAGAGTAGGGCAGATATGGATGGTGAGGGGATAGATGAGTGGGAGACAGGAATTGAGGAGAATGGATGCTTGTGACCAGTAATGTGACCTGCCTGTGAAAATCCTTGACCTACCAGCCTTGACTTTGTCCCTTTAAAGCAATTTGTAGATGGTTATCCTGTGTCATTAACCTAATTAGTGTAATTGCCACCATTTACTTAATGAGTATAAATACTGGACGAATCCCGTAATTAGAAGATGTAATTAGGTAATTAATAGATGACATGGTAAAAATCCATAGAAAAGTTTGTGAAATGGACATGATGCAGAGGTAAGCCCTTCACAAACTGGCCTCTCTAACATTGATGTGCAAGAGACACCCTGTGGTAGGGTGACCAGACAGCAAGTGTGAAAAATCAGGCTGGGGGGGAGGGTAATAGGAGCCTATATAAGAAAAAGACCCAAAAATCAGGACTGTCCCTATAAAATCGGGACATCTGGTCACCCTACCCTGGGGTTGAGTCTCAGCCACACTGTCACGCTGTCATTTTACTTTGGAAGAGTAAATGGGCCTTTAAGTGATCAGGAATGACCCCTGAGAATATCCCCTGTTCAGACAGCCTCTCTGGTCTCTGTGGAGCTGTTATATAGACTCTGTGTCAGCCCTGCTCCCTTATCTCTGAGGAGGGGGCATGTCGGCCACTAATTCTGGCTATTCTCCTTCCAGGCCCCAGAAGCAACAAAGCATATGTTAGAGGAGCACCCCTAAGGCCGCCTCTTCATGGCTCCAGAATACAAGGGGCACAGAGGTGGCATAAAACTTCATTTGCTACCAGCCCCTCAATCTCTGCCACAAGTGCAGGAATGGACTGAGGATCAGGCCCCATCTGTATAGGTGGGACCTGTGTGATGGAGATTCAGTAGCTTCTCCATAGCTAATGCTGCAACCAGCTTCTAATAGAAAGCCCTGCTTTATCCATCCTTTAAATTTCACTAGAGAAATTGATTGAGTCTGGAAATTGCCAGTTTTACACTGAAGACAAGCGAGAAGGTTTCTATGTTGTTTGAAGAGAATTTGTCTAACAGTTTTGGAGTTACAGGTCTTAGACATTTACCCTCTCCTGAAATGTTGACTTTTGCCTAATGTTTCTTTGTCTCCCTGGCTTGTTAAGGCCCCTTCATGCTTTCCAGGGAGTTAAATGGCCATATGTGTCTGAAAGAAATAGGTTGTAATTATGCAACAACATGAAGGATTTTTGTTGTGGTTAGTCTGGACTCCAAATCAGCTTCCATTGACATCAAAGGCAACTCAGCTTTTAACTCCAGTTTGTAGCTCCAGTTAGAAGCTCCAGAGGGGCTTGCATTTGAACTCAAGCTACTAACCCAAGCCAATAGCCAAGTTGTTGTGTCTTCACTGCTATTTTAACCAGCTTAACCTGGATTAAGAACACACTTTTTAATTTTCATTGAAAACATACCCCGTGCAAGGGGGGCTTTGCAATTGATTTCAGTAGAAACAGGACTAGGGTGTGTGCATGAGAGAGAGACAACATGTTTTCTGCTCTGTGGGCTGGTTGCAGAAAACATAAGGCCATGATTTTTTTTAAAAACCCTGCCTCTAAAGTTAGGCTTCTAAATACATATTTAGGCACAGATTGGGGGGAGGGTGTTAAGCTCCCTTAAAGGGCCACATCACACAGTATCTAACAGCTCCCCATCCCAGATCTGTAAGCATGCATTGCTTTCCTACGGCCAGCTCCATAGATAAGGCTGCAATCACAGACAGTATAGTCATCAGCAGTGATTGAACCCATTACCTTCACCACCGAGAGCACAAGCTCTTGTGCCTTTGAACTAAAGGAGAGCTGGCTTATGTACTGGATAGTAGCAGGCTCTCTAGTCCCTAGAGCTAGCAGCTAGAGGGAGATATGACCACATTCACGCACAAGGCCAGTGTTTCATACCCAGTGGCTTTATAAGCCTGCTTTTGATTTTTCTTGTAACCCCAGATAAAAGAAAGAAATCCTCTCACTTTCAAATGCTTAGCGTTAATGTAATTGACAAATAGAATGCCTGGTACAAATTTCATTAAATGGAATAAGCATCTTTTGAAATTGAAAGCCTTTCTAATGGACCCTGTTGGAATTTTTGCCAACTATTCCTTAGGCTTTGTCTACATGGGAAAATTGTACCAGTTAACCAGAGAGAGCTGTACCAGTTATAGTTATACTGGCATAGCCCTCAGGCAGACATTCTTATTCTGGTATAAGAGGCTTTTTAGCTTAAACCCTTCACAATCGATGTATGCTAAATAGAAAAAGGCCCTCCTATGAGTAAGAATGTCCACACAGAGGTGATACCAGTATAACCAGATTCATTTAAATTCACACCTTGTCTTATCCTGAATTTTTTCCTGTGTAGACCTGGTCTTGCTGCCTCTCAATCAGAACACGTGTCAGAGCTGGAGCCTGGTCAGTTTCTGCTGCCATATTTGCTTTGATTAATATATGGATGGGTTTTTTTTCCAGCGTTGGGCCTATTACATTATTAATACAAGCTGTGGTTTTGGTGTGCCTCCGTTCAGGGTGGAACCCAGGCCGTTCCCCTCCCACTCTGCCCCTGATGCCACATGGGATTCAAAACGCACAGTGCGAAAAGAGGAAGTTAAACAAGCAGGTACCATGCACTTTTTGCTAGCTGTCTGCCAATTGTGATAAGTCTAGGTTGGGGGCTCCACAATTAGAAGCCTAACGTACCAATCCCATGTAATACAGCACACTTTCTAAAACAGGCACCTTTGCTCTGTTCCCAACTGAGTGTGAACGGAGTCCCAAAAAAACAGGCTGTTCTTAGTCCAAATGAAATCAGAGTGAGGATTTGGTCCATTGAGGGTTTTACTGCATGAGTCCAACTTACCACAGGGAGTGTCTGTCTGCATTAGCAGGCCCCATGAGCAGTGAGGTGGCTCTGTGCATGGACATGGAGTGCTTGTAAGGAGGCTGTGCTGCATCTCCAGGCTCAGTCAGCATCTTGTTGATTTTACCACAAATTTTCATCCATTGCTGGCTGGTGGAGAAAGTGAACTTCTCTTAAAGTAGGAACTCCAACCAGTCGGTTATGCTCTGAGACAGGGCATATTTATTACGGCTGCCTCTGTTGCTCAGAGGCCCCCTCCATTCCAGGGCCGCCCAGAGGATTCAGGGGGTCTGGGGCAAAGCAATTTTGGGGGCCCCTTCCTTTCCATCAAAACTTTTTCTGGATCGAAAACTAGGGGTTTTTAAAAAGCAAAAAAAAATCATGGACATTGTCTGCTTTCCTTCAAAATTTGTTGTTGTTTTTTTTAATTGAAAAGTTGAAATTAGTCTGCCAAAACCTGAATATGGTTTGCGGTTTCAGAAGTGTGTGGCCAAATATCTGCTGCTTGCTGTGTTTGATTGTTTAAAGAAACAATAAAAAAATTCTGCTTAAAAAAAAATCCAAAACTTTTGAACCACCTCAGCTTGTGACCAAACGCCTGAGCCCATCCAATCAGAGATTTTTCCAGGTTTCTGATACTCTGCTGGCTTCCTTGACTCATATCTGTCTCCATAACTTTGGGTTCATTTAGATTAGAACATAAGAACAGCCATACTAGGTCAAACCAAAGGTCCATCCAGCCCAGTATCCTGTCTACCGACAATGGCCAATGCCAAGTGCCCCAGAGGGAGTAAACCTAACAGGTAATAATCAAATAATCTCTTTCCTGCCATCCATCTCCACCCTCTGACAAACAGAGGCTAGGGACACCATTCCTTACCCATCCTGGCTAATAGCCATTAATGGACTTAACCTCCATGCATTTATCTGTTTCCTAGAGATTGGCTCCATGGGGTCCCTCACAAACTGGAGACAGTTACTGTGGGTTTGTCTTTAGTATAGCTTATGTACATACTCCACGAACTGAGCATTTGAGCTTGTTCCAGAATCTGGGATGAGCCTATGTTGTGAAAACTGAAATGCTCAAAATAGCACATGCACGTGAATGGACACAGGGTGCTAAAATTAAATTAATCCAGGGGTTCTCAAACTGGGGGTCAGGACCCCTCAGGGGGTCATGAGGTTATTACTGGGGGTCATGAGCTGTCAGCCTCCACCTCAAACCCCGCTTTGCCTCCAGCATTTATAATAGTGTTAAATATATAAAAAAGTGTTTTTAATGTATAGGGGGTGGGGGTCGCACTCAGAGGTTTGCTATGTGAAAGGGGTCACCAGTATAAAAGTTTGAGAACCACTGAATTAACCCCTCTGGAGCCTCAGGGAATGCAGGGGAGAGGGGGTCTCCCTTGGTAGGGTTGGGAAGGTGTAGTGAGGCGGCCTGGCACCCGGCCGCTCCTGAGAGGGAGGAGCCAGAACAGCTGCCCCAGTGGGCGGAGCCACCTCCGCCTGTCCCCGCCCCCCGGAAGTCAAGGGGCGGGACAGGAAGTATAAAGGCCCGGCCCCAGCGCTCAGTTGCAGCCTGGCGGCCAGAGAGGACAGACGCTCCTGACCGAGCTCCTGCTGGACCGAGCCTTCCCCGAGCCCGGTACCCTGAGGTGGACTGGCCGAGCCTTCCGCGAGCCCGGTACCCTGAGGTGGACTGGCCGAGCCTTCCCCGAGCTCGGTACCCCGAAGAGGACTGGCCGAGCCTTCCCCAGGCCCGGTACCCCGAGGAGCTACCCGAGCGTAACCCCGACCTGCGTCCTGAGGAGCAGCCCGAGCTAGTCGACTCTCAGCATGACAAGGAGCCCATGGTGTGGGACCCCGCTGCGGACACCAGCGACGAGCAGGTACCCATGGAGGGGGAGATGGGAAGTAGCCCGGGGGTAGCTGACCCCAGTCTGGCTACTGCAGATTGTGAGCCGATGTCGGTGTGTTGCGGTCAGGACCCCACCGACACAGCAGCAGACTAACTGCTGCTGTTAGGGCCCCGGGCTGGGACACAGTGGAGTGGGTGGGCCTGTGTCCCCCCCTGCCACCCCTCACACGGGTGGCAGTCTCCCCCCTCATACCAGAGCTCGGACCCAGAAGTCTGGACTCACCTATTGTTTGCTCAGTTCCTGCTCCCAGGACCTGAGCCCTGACTACTGCCGTTTGCTCAGCTCCTGCTCCCAGGACCTGAGCCTTGACTATTGCTCTTTGCTCAGCTCCTGCTCCCAGGACCTGAGCAGAGAACTGCTGCTTGTTGCCCCGCCCTGACTGAGGGCTTGGGGCTTAAACTACTGACTCTGTTTGTTTGTTTTTGCTCAGCCCCTGCCTGAGGGTCTGAGCCCGTGGACCTTCGGAGACTGACTTGCGGATTTAGGCCGTGTAGTGAGGCGGCCTGGCACCCGGCCGCTCCTGAGAGGGCCGAGCCCCCTACACCGGACTCTTACAGAAGGATATTGCTCTTCTCATGTGATCCCTCCCCCAGTGGCTAATTTTAAATGAAGCTACCCTCCCCTGACATGAATCTCCCTATGGCACTGAAATTAAATATAGACTATCATTTGGCATTTGAGAAGTGAAAGGGATGGTAGCCCTAATGGAAAAGCTAACAGCTTAGCTCTTCTGCAAGCCTCAAACTGCTGAATGAGCTTTAGGGTGGGGAAGGCTGTGCCTCCCAAACAGCCTGGCCCTGCCCCCTATCTGACCCTCACCCACTTCCTGCCCCCGACTGCCCACCCCTCCTCAGAATCCCTGACCCATCCTCCTCCGTTCCCTGTCCCCTGACCGCACCCCCCCAACCTCTGCCCCCTCCCTGTCCCTGGGACTCCCTGCCCCTTAGCCAACCCCCCCAGCCCCGGCCTCTTACCCCAGGCTCCCCCCTCACCCGGAGCCTCAGCCCATCCAGGAGCTTCCCTTGACAGCGGCAGCGTGACTCCGGCAGGGCCCCTCAGCTCCGCCCCGCTCAGAGCTGCGTGGAAAGGGGGCAGGGCTGGGAACTCCAGGAGCTCAGCTCCCTCCACTCAGCCCGGAGCTCCCAGCCCAGCCCCCTGACCACGCGGCTCTGAGCGGGGCGGAGCTGAGGGGCCCCGCCGGAGCCACGCTGCCGCTGTTCAGGAACGCTGCTGGATGCGCTGAGGCTCCAGGAGAGGGGCGGAGACGGGGTCAGGCTGGGGCCGGGGAGGGAGCCTCAGCCGTTCTCTTGGGAGCCCCTGCAGAGCCCGGGGCCTGGGGCAAATTGCTCCACTTGCCCCGCCCTCTGGGCGGCCCTGCTCCATTCCAAGGTCAGTCACTAGATACCTAAATATCTCATTAGTACACACAGATGGCTGTCCTCTCCTGGCCTGGACCAGAAGTTCATGCTTACGCTCATGGACTTCCAGAATATCAAAGTTCTCCAGAGGTTGCCGTTCCTGACAGGACAGAGAAACCATAGCTAGTAGCTACACTACTTAGAAGTTCTCCATGCCACCTCCAGAAAAAAAAATGAAGGGGATATAGAAATAACTTCAAATGAATTTTGTAGGTGTGTCTTTCCATGATGTGTGACAGTGTCAGTGCTGCTCCAAAGGATGTCTGAAGTGTGAATAAAACACAGCCCATTGATAAAAAGTAGCATCTTTTGACCTGGAATTAAAGCAGCCCTTTTCACAAAGTGGGAAATATAATTTTTTATCATGCTCAGACTGTGCTCTGACTTTCTTCTTTCAAGGCTCTTCCACCTCCACAGGGCAAGCACACAGCTCCAGGAGCCTGCGGGTGCAGGCCAACCTACGGTGAGTAAAGAGAAAGAGTCTGAGATGATGGGAGACCTGCTAGATAAAACTAATTGGCAGAAAGAATTCCAGAAGGACCAAATGGAGTATCAAAAGGACAACAATGCACGAAGGGTGGAAAGAGAAACTGAATCCGCAGAGCGCAAGGAGAGATGAGTGGACAGATCCATGGAGCATGACCACAGGAGCAAAACAGAGCACCACAGAAGGAGCTGTTCGAATGATGACTTGTGCTCATGGCTACCAGGCTTCACTGCCATCTTCAGCTTCTGCCACATAACTTGAGTCCACACTATTCTGCCCTGCAGACAATGCAGCCTTTAGACAATTCAGGGACAGGCTGGACCCTGGCACAGGCAACAGACACTAACACATGGAACAGACACAAGTACCTTGGGTATTCATCCACTCCAGTCCAGTCACGGCCTGCACATACAAAATGCTCCCGGAAGGCCAGAGAGAGCAGAAGACAAGGACCTCCCAGAAGTAGTCAGACATGTCATTTAGGCACATGGACAGCTGACTGTTTTGACACAATTTGTTTATTGCTCTGTACACTTTGATGGCCACTGATCTGCCTTTCTGGTTCTTGCAGTGGTATGTAATACAAGGAAGTGTTGACTTTACAGACAAGCCTACAATAGCAAGTTTTATTATATGTAATGGGAAAAGTATCACCAACTAATGAATGTCATCACATGCCCATTCTCAATAACTTCCATAAAAAAAATCTGTCATCACGTTAATCTGTAAACTGTGAGTTGCAGTACGTGGCCAGTTCTGATAAAACATATAACACATCTCCATACATTTCATGAAAGTGTTTACAAAAGTCATAATACACAATGCCAACACCTTTCCAAAATGTTTCCCACAACTGGCCCACACCCTTACACGGAACAACATAAAATACCATTTCATTCCCCCTCCTGCAGGGGACTGTGCAAATATATTATGTGGGTGCTCAATGCACCCCTACTTTCCAGTGTGTGTGTGTGTGGATCCAGCACCAGTGTCCCCCTCCAGAAAGTGCCTTCAGGAGTTCAAAAGCTGCTGCTGAAATGTCCACCGGTGTCTCCTAGATGCTCTGTTGTGTCCCAAAATAGGACTGAGAGCATAAGGTGGAGAAGTTCTTCTACTGGGTGGAAGAACCTACTCACCACCTCAGGTTTCAGAACCTGAACTCCAGCGCAAGCTGCAACTTCAAAACACTGTCAACACAGCTATTTTAGAGCACCAGTGAGAACCGTGCTAGTGTGAGTCTGTCAACACGGGTGGGAGGCTGGTTGCCACAGGCTGTGTAGATGTACCCTGAGATCACTTGCTAAGCAGCTCTCACCTGCTGCTGTGATGTCACAGGCCAGGCCTTGGTGAGGTGAAGCACTAGTGGCATAAACAGACCAAAAGAAGAGGTGGGTATTGATGTTATGTGGCAAAGTGATATTGTATCATCTTGCATTACGGAAGGAGGCATGGAGGAGGGCATGGAATACATGTATCTGAAAAGGCACCTATTTTCAAAAAATTTTGGTCTAAATACACACTAGTAGCACATCCTGGCCAGCTTCAAACACAAATCTGCATCCATGCATAATTCCACCATTAATTGGAATAATGGGGCAGCTTGCCCCTGGGCTGGAGAGCCTGGAGCTAAACCAGCCCAGGTGAGCTCCACCTGAGGGGAATCCGGAGAGGCCAATATAAAAGGCAGCAGAAAGGGGTTTGGAGGAGACTTGGCAGTGACTTAGGGAAACCCTGGGCAGGTGACTGACTGGAGCTGGCACTGAAGAACGACATATGTGTTTGTTTTGAGACTTCTTGAATTCTGTTTTGGACAAGCTCTGTTGCCAGCTTAATGAAGAGTGAATCAAAGGATGTTGGACTGAAAAGGAGACTGGAAACTTCACAAATTGGAAATACAGGTGGGTGATGGCCACGGTACTACAGTTGGTAACATACAAACTCTTCTATTAAACCACATGCACAATGTTGTTCTTGAGGAACTGTGTTTATAAGTACTTTACAAAAATGTCCTGTAAAGTGAAACTAAGTTGACTGATACTACTTTCCACATAACAATAACTTTTAGAAGGAAGTATTTAGATAATAGACTCATGATAATAAAACCATGTAAACTGGCCATGTGTATGGGTCAGAGTTAAGGTTGTTGTACTGTAATGAAATATGCACACCCTCCTACTTCGTTAGAAAAATGGGTTTGTTCATTACGGAGGCAGTGTAAGAACTATGATATCCTTAATTAGTATTTCCTTGCTTTCAAAATGTTTGGGTTTCATAGGGTATGTCTACACTACAAGACTATTTCGAATCAACTTAATTCGAATTTGTGGAATCGACCTTATGAAGTCGAAGTTGTGTATCCACACTAAATACACTAGTTCGACTGTGTGAGTCCACAGTAACGGGGCCAGCGTAGACTTTGGAAGCGGTGCACTGTGGGAAGCTATCCCACAGTTCCCGCACTCCCCGCTGCCCATTGGAATTCTGGGATTTCCCCCCAATGCATGCTGGGGGGAAAAATGTGTCGAGGATGGTTTTGGGTAACTGTCATCATTGAACCGTCAATCACGCCCTTCCTCCCTCCCTCCCTGAAAGCACCTGCGGGCAATCTGTTCGTGCACTTTTCTGCTCAGTGACAGTGCTGGCGCCACAGCACTTTGAGCATGGATCCCGCTGCAGTTATGGCCGTTGTCAACTCCTCGCACCTTATCGTCCACCTCTTCCACAGTCAGCTGCTGAGAAATAGGGCTACATTTCAATGGTAAGCTCTGTGCAGCTACATTTAAGCTCTGTGCAGGCGCCTTGCACAGCGACAAGGAACTCTTCAAGTACCAGCGAGCAGTGAGCAGCGTGACCTGTGACTGTTCAGTTTCTTTACAGAGAAGCTGAACCTGCCCCTGTTTCTTTACCAAGTGACTGTTGACTAGCATCTGCAGTTACATACCCCGCCCACCCCGCTTCCCCAACTTCCAACACACGTTTAAAAATAAAATACATGTTCCACTGTAACTTTACAAAGGTTTCTTTATTGATGACTTTGCGTTACAGGGTTGAAACCGGGACACGGACTGTGCTGGGTAGGGTGTGCAGTGATGTAAAGACCGCTTGTAAACTCGAGGAATGACAGGCTCCTGCTCCCAGAGCGGTCTGCAGTGCCGGACTGGATGTTTCAACGGAGCCTGCCATCCCTCCTTTTTGGGACTCTGTGTGCGGGGGCTATGTGGCCTTTTGGCGGGGGAGGACGGATACAGATTCCTCTGCTGCGTGGCTCTGTGGTCCAGGACAGGGATCGTTGCATGAGATCTGTAACCCCCCTCCCCCGCTACAAAGTCACGTACCCCCCCACCCACACAGAACCTGCAAACCACCTCCCATACCGACCAGGGTGCGTACTGACAGCAGTGTGTATGTGACCTGCTGCTGATCCTGCCCCCATGTCTGTACCCTGGTAAAGGTGATTGTCCTGTCAAATTACCAACCCCCTTCCCCCCCTCCAAACACAGTCTCCTCTAAAAGAACATGACGGAAACAGTAATTAACAGAAAAGTATTTTTTATTATCAACTAGACAGTTAGGGGATGAAACTGGGATGGGGGCTTGGGTGAGGCGGGAAGGAAAGGACTTCTCAAAATTTAGGGTATGAGAGCTTTTGGGTACTTGAGCACTCGGCTGGGGTGCAGTGACAGTTTATACGGCCTCTGGCGCCCCTCCTTCTGGTTATTTTGGGTGAGGGGGGTATGGGACTTTGTGGCGGGGGAGGGCGGTTGCAGATACACTGCAGGGGGGCTCTGTCCTCCTGCCTGTGGTCCTGCAGAACATGCACAAGGCGCAGGAAGCATGTCCGTTTGCTCCCTCATTAGTCCAAGCAGCGTTTGAGTCGCCTGCTTGTCTTCCTCACGCCACCTCTCCTCCCGTTCACTGTGTGAGCGCTGGTACAGAGAGAGGGTCTCCCTCCACTGGCTCTGCTGGTCCGCCTCGTCTTGGGAACACCCCATATGTTCAGCGAACATCTCGTCCCCTGTCTTTTTCTTTCGCCGCCTAATCTTTGCCAGCCTCTGTGAGGGGGATGCTGTGGCAGGTCTGGAGACAGTCGAAGCTGTGTGATGGGAAAAAGGGAGTGAATTCCTTGTAAAGATAAATTTTTGAGAACAATGAACACAGTCTAGTCTGTCTCTGTGAATTCTGGGTTGAGATCCCAGTGTCTGATGGGGCAAAAACCATTTTCGCGGGTGGTTCTGGGTAAATGTCGTCAGTCATCCCTTCCTCCGGGAAAGCTACAGCAGACAATCATTTCAAGCCCGTTTTCCCTGGATTGCCCTGGCAGACGCCACAGCGTGGAAACCATGGAGCCTGTTTTGTCTTTTGAGCCTGTCACCGTATGTGTACTAGATGCCGCTGACAGAGGCGGTCCAGCAGCGCTACACAGCAGCATGCTTTTGCTTTTGCATGACAGCAGAGATGGTTACCAGCCATACTGTACCATCTACCATACCATAAATTGGTAATAAGATGGGCATGGTTACCAGTCCTTTTTCACTGCACTATTTGCTGCTGTCATAAGTGCCCCTGGCTGCTCTTAGCCAGGGGCGCAAAAGCCAAAATTGGGAATGACTCCCTGAGTCAATCCCTCCTTTTTGGTATCTAAAAATAGAATCAGTCCTGCCTAGAATATGGGCAAGTGTACTAGAGAACCACTGTATCAGAGAACCAGAGAGCACAGCTGCTCTGTGTCAGATCCTGCATAGATTATGAGCTGTATGCTATTCACAGGGGGTTCTCCTGCAACAACCCCACCTGTTCATTCCATTCTTCCCCAGCCTTCCTGGGCTACCATAGCATTGTCCCCCCACTTGTGTGATGAAGTAATAAAGAATGCAGGAATAAGACACAGTGACTTGTTAGTGAGAAATGAGTGGAAGGCAGCCTCCAGTTGCTATGATAGTCCAGATAGGACATTAAGGAGTGTGGAGGAGAGGAGCCCAGCATCCTGCTGCTAGTCCAGGGGCAATTGAATCTTTTCTTTACACATGAAGGGTGGGGGCTGATGAAGCTCAGCCCCCTGTTGCTATGATGACGATGGTTATCAGCCATACTGTACCATCTACCAGGAAAAATTAGGGCCAGGCGCCCTTGATCGACCTAACGGATGGTAGTCTGCATGGTTACCAGTCCTTTTGCACTGCCCCATGTGCCAATAGGCTGATGATGACGATGGATATCAGTCTTATTGTACCATCAGCCATCCATAGCGTGGGGGGAGCAAGGATGTTGGTGTTGAGTGCTGCACCATCGCGTCTATCTGCAGCATTCATTAAAGATAGGGTGACATGTAAAAGAGTCAAGAGAGGATTGTTTTCCCTTTCACTTCTGGGGGTGGGTGAGGGGCTGCGTAAATTGCCGAGCTATGCCCTGACCCACCGCGGACCCTAGAAGCATTTGGACCCTAGAAGCATTTGGAGCTCAGCCAAGAATGCAAATCCTTTTCGGAGACAGCAGGAACTGTGGGATACCTTGCGTCCTCAGTCCCCCCTCCCTCCATGAGCGTCCATTTGATTCTTTGGGTTTCCGTTACGCTCATCACGCAGCAGCGTGCTGAGTCTCTGCTATGCCGTCTGTCCGGAGATTTTTTAAAAATACTTTGGACCAGGCGTAACATTACAGTAATTCCCCTAATTAGATGCAGGAGTCTCCGAGCGAGATCACCCTGAGGACGGTCACTGAAGGAGATAGAGAGCGCATGCTGCGTGAAAGCCAGCACAAACCAGGGCCCTATGCAGCCGTGCTCGGGGAGGCAATGCTCCCTGAGTAGCTCATGAAAGCCTCGCGTGGAAAACTGTGCTACCACGGAGCACCCAATAAGGCAGCTCTCCCCAGGAACCTCCTGCGGAGGCTTTTCGATTACTTCCAGGAGAGCTTCGTGGAGAACTCCCAGGAGGATTTCTGTTCTATTCCCATATATAGAGAGACCTCCTTTTCACATACTTCAGATTCCTGTTATATTAAGAATAAAAGTTTACATGGTTAAAGCACTTACCGACTGCTCCTTCCCCTGATTCAGGATCCGGGTTAATGGCCGGGGACGGTTGGTAGGGGATCTCCGTGACGGTGATGAAGAGATCCTGGCTGTCGGGGAAACCAGCGTTGTAAGCGCTGTCGCCTGCCTCGTCCTCCACAAACCCTTCCTCATCTTCCCCGTCCGCGAACATCGCCGAGGAACTGGCCGTCAACACTGTCCCATCGTCAGAGTCCATGGTCACTGGTGGAGCAGTGGTGGCAGGCTCCGTAGCGTCCGTTTGCCGCTTTGATTTTTTGGTAGCCTTGTCTGGGGTCCTTGATTTTCACGCGGCGCTGCGTTGCATCCCAGCTGTATCCTCTGTCTCTCATGGCTTTGGAGACCTTCTCGTAGGTCTTTGCATTCCGTTTTTTGGAGCGCAGCTCCGAAAGCACAGACTCCTCGCCCCACACACCGATCAGATCCAAGAGTTCCCGGTCAGTCTATGCTGGGTCCCTCTTTCTATTCAGAGATTACATGAACTCCTCTGCTGGAGAGCTCTGCATCGCTGCCGGTGCTGCTGAGCTCGCCCCGATGTCCAACCACGAAATGAGATTCTAACTGTCCAGACAGGAAAAGGAATTCAAATTTTCCCGGGACTTTTCCTGTATGGCTGCTCAGAGCATCCAAGCTCGGACTGCTGTCCAGAGCGTCAACAGAGTGGTGCAGTGTGGGATAGCTCCCGGAGCTAGTAAGTTCGATTTGCATCCACACCTAGCCTAATTCGACATAGCCATGTCGAATTTAGTGCTACTCCCCTCGTCGGGGTGGAGTACCGAATTCGAACTAAAGAGCCCTCTAGGTCGAATTAAATGGCTTCCTGGTGTGGACGGGTGCACGGTTAATTCGAATTAACGCTGCTAAATTCGAATTAAAGTCCTAGTGTGGACCAGGCCATAAATGATGTGATGAGTAATTACACTGCCACATAGTAATAGGAGATATACCAATCTCCTAGAACTGGAAGGGACCTTGAAAGGTCAGCAAGTCCAGCCCCCTGCCTTCACTAGCAGGACCAATTTTTGCCCCAGATCCCTAAGTGGCCCCCTCAAGGATTGAACTCACAACCCTGGGTTTAGCAGGCCAATGCTCAAACCACTGAGCTATCCCTCCCCGCCCACATAGCCACCTTAACTCATTTTTAGATGAAATGTTTTAGTTTTGAAATATTATTTATATCTGTAGATATGACTGAAATTTTTTTTTCAACAGAACAATGAATGAAAGTGAATAGAGACTAGTGAATAAACTAACTAATGCCATTGTTCATACATCTACACTCTGATTTACATGGGTATGTGGGCATTCATACCGGGTAAAATTCACACCAGGGAGAGGGCAAGTAGGAAGCCAATATGATGTTTATATTCCCGTTAAGCCTGCGGTTTCCCCAGATTCTTATGCAAACAAGGGAACTAATGCATGAGTGAGTTTTCCTTATTCATTGCACTATAGCCCAGGGCAGAAGCAGTGTGGCCTAGTAGATCAAACATTAGAACTGGACTCTGGGGATCTTGGTTCTATTCTAGGCTCTGTCATTGGCCAGCTGGGTAACCTTGAATAAGTCACTTGACTGCTCTGTGGCTCAGTTTTCCCACCTGTAAAATAGGGTAATGATACTAACCTCCTTTGTAAAATGCATTGAGATCTGCTAGTGAAAAGAATTATTACTTGTTGTTCATTATCCACCTTTTTAAAGATGCCCTACAATGGAAAAAATAATTGGGCTTATGACAGCTTTTGCTGCTTTCTGGTGAATGAAGAGGGCTCGAAAGGTTGTAGTTCTTTAAAAAGAGAGAAATTCCTGATGCTTAGTTTTTGTTTTGTTTTTTGGTTTTTTTAACACTAGAATTTCAAGTCCTATCTAGGCTTTAGGATGATTAGAGAACTGACATCACTGGTGAAAGTTGGGTGATTGGGAAAGAATTGTTATGCATCATAAAAAGCAGAAATCTGACTTTTTAAAAGATTCCTTTGCTAGTGGCCTTTAAGAAGTTTTAGGTCAGGTCTAGACTATAAACTTTTGCAGATATAGCAATGCTGATTAGGAGTGTGATTTATTTACAAGATTTCGGTACTGGCAAACGCCCTAATGTAGACAAATTATGCTGGCAAATTAAGTGCTTTTGCCAGAGTGGCTTATTGTGTTGGGGAACTGGTATGAGCTATACTGGCAAAATCAATATAAACTGCATCTGTACCAGAGTAGTTTGCTGGTGCAGCTATACTGGCAAACTTTTTCTAGTATAGACTAGGCCTTATCATCTAGGGGCTTGATTCAAAGCCCACTGAATCATTGAAAGATTACCATTGGCCTCAGTGGGCTTTCGATCAGGCCCCTAAATGAGTTGCAGTACCAGTGCCATGCAACTTAGGTGACCAATAACAAACCACAAAGCAACTACAGGCTGAAATTTGTTCATATAAATGGTCCATCAAACCATTATGACTAGCAAACACAACTGTAAAAAATCAATCTGTCTGCGAAAGAGCCACAAAAGATAAAAGGACTAAATTCAGTGGACAATTTATTTACAATGAATAACTGAGAACTCCACACTTGCGTGATGTTTGTCATTATAACGACAATAGCACCTAAGGGCTCTCAGTGAGATCCAAGCCCCATGGTGCTAGGTGCTGTACATACATGTAGTGAGAGGCCCTGCTTTAATGTGTTTACAATATAAATGGACTCTGCCTCAATGGAGGCCTCAATGCCTTGCCAGTCCCCACCCAAGGAAAGGTCACTCAGACAGGTTTACCAGCAAGACAACCCTCCCGGAGGCCTAGTAGGAAACACTGAACAGCCCGGAACCAGCAGGCCAGTTAAGGCTTGCCTGCTTTTGCTCAGGGGCAAAGCTGGGTGACACTGGGACACAGGAGTCACTCCTCAGGGCTACCCCAGGCCAAGGCCTTGCCCTAAGCACCTGCATTGTGAAGGGTTTTTTTCTCTTTGTTTAAAGGCAGAGACAGCTGAGTCCTGAGTTGCTACTAGATTGATTAGAGACTGACGCCAAGCGTATGACACAGGCAGTCCTGCCACAAGCGGGGCGAGGCCAGGGAGTGCCTGCAGAACCACGCATGGCCCGAAGAGGGTGCTGCACAGCAGCCCCACCTCCCTCACCACCACAGTGGAAAGGCGTATTTCCATTTCATAAATGTGGAACTGGGGAGTGGAGATGAAGTGACTTGCCCAAGATCCCACAGGAAGTCTGTAGCAGAGCCAGGAAAGGTACCCACATCCCCCTAAATCTGGTACGGTATCTAAACCACAACATCATCCTGCATTTCTGCACCTGTTGAACAAAAACCTCGAACATTAACCATGAGAAAAAAAAACTTAAAGGGACACCGTTAAAAAAGACGTTCAGAATGCTAAAAGTCAAGGTTGTTAAAACAGAACCAATGTTTTAAACCTTGGCGAGTTTTCACAACTGATTGTTGAATTGTAGCATGTCACACAGCTTTGGCAACGAATGCGGAATGAGCCTTATTCTTTTATGTATTTTTAGTAGGGCTTAGAATATGCTAGGGCATTTCTGATCAGGATGCTGAGTTTTCACTTTCTGTGTAGCTGCTCCATATTCAAGGCTGTTGTGTTTGCTTTGCCCACGGTGCAGGGGAAAGTTTAAGTCCAAAACACCTCCTGACTTCTCTCTCTGTCTCTTTTTAATTCCATGAAAAGATTTTTACTTCCATCCAGTTTTGTTAAAGCTCTTTGTCTACAAAACCTAAACTGGGGCTACAAAACAATTTAGCAGGGTCCCTGTAAAGCTCCCGTAGCATTTTCCTCAAAAGTGGGGGTGTTAACCTAGCTGTCCTGGCCAGATTCCAGAGGAGGTAATTACATTCTGTCTCCATAAACTAGCCCTGCAGTTTCTGCAGGAGAATTTATTTGTCACTTCTCCTCCAAGAACTGTTGGGCAGTGCTGCAGAAGGTCTACTGTGCCCCACCCCAGAGGTGGCTGCATTTCAGGGGGCAGGGTATCAGTGACCCATATGTACACCATATCTCAATGTCCACGCTTCAAACTGCTTTGGGTTCCTATTGGGACCTCTTTAGATAGAATGGGCTTGATTCTTAATACCTCCATTCCTCTTCTTGGCTCAGGGATGGCCTGGGGAAGGGCAAAGCCACCCTTAAGACACTTTTGTGCTTCCCAGGCCAAATTCTCTGATGTCGTAATGCCACTGGCTTCACCAATAGAGAACCTGGCCCCTTGTATTCTGGGGCTGGGCAGAGACCTGCCTCACCTCCACAGTGAATGCTAGAGCAGCCTCAGGTTTGCTCAGACTGTGTTCTGCTTCTCATCACACACACCCACCCATGTGCCCTGGCAAGCAGAGAGTGCCCATAGTGCCACACGCTCAGGCAATGCCCACTCCCTAGGCCAAGTCAGTTATGGCCCATCTCCGACATGCCTCCCACCTGGGGTGAGGGGCTGAGAGCAGGGCTGGGGCACAGAGCTCTCAGGTCAGCTTTAAGGTCCCTTTACACTGCCAAAATGGCATGAAGGTGTAACTGGGAACCAGGCCCAGGGGAACCAGACCAACAGCCCCCAGCAAAGCCTCCTTTAAGCCCAGACTGTATCCCGGTGTGAGCCACCCAGTTCACAGAAGTGAGTACAATGGGAGAGCAGCCTTTGTGGGAGTACTTCTTTCCCCTTCCCTGGGCAGTGAGCAGGATGAGACAGCAAGCAGACTGCTCCTCCCCCTCACTCTGCTGGCTGGCTGTGCCCGGGTGCCCAAGGAAATACGCTGCCCCAAGCATACACCGTGTGCTGGGTGTGCCTCCCTCCAGCAAGGAAGAATCCAGAAGGCAGAGTACATGTTGGTCCTCTCCAGGCCGGGTGGCACAACAATGCACTCTGAGCCTGGAGAGACAAACCTCAGGCCAAAAGGAGGGGAGGGGAGTGGGGAAACAAAACAAGATTCCTCCCCCCCGCCCCCCACCAGTGTTTCCTTTTCACGTGTCCAAATTATTCTTTCTCAGCCTTAGGCAAATATTTTCTATATTCATTCTAGCCTAATTTCCTAAATGTTCTAGTGAAATTAACCTTTTCATCGTCTACTTGTCCTGTTTGCCTTCCTCCATACCCTTTGCCTGGAATTTTTTTTGCTAAATTAAAAATGTCAATCACCCTTCAGTGATGTTTTTCCCAACAAAATGTTTATGGAAAAACAATTAAAAGCGAAATTCATGTATTTTGGTTAGAAATGTGTTTCCCACCCTGTGAATAGCTTTGAGATATTGAAAAAAACTTCCCTTCCTGATTTGGGATGAAAAGTTGATACCATGAAAAATTTCACAAACCAAGTCTGAAACTTGGGGCTTGGCTACACTTACAAGTTGCAGCGCTGGTGGAGGCTTTCCAGCGCTGCAACAACACCCCGTCCACACTTGCAGGGCACAACCAGCGCTGCAACTCCCTGGTTGCAGCGCTGGCTGAAAACCCATCCCGGCAGGGGTATAAGGAGTGCAGCGCTGGTGATCCAGCGCTGCCCAGCAGGTGTGGACACTCACCAGCGCTTTACCTGTCCTCCAGGGAATAAGGAGGTATCCCAGAATTCCTGTTCAGCCACTCTGCACATCAGTTTGCACTCTACTGCTCTTGCCTCAGGTGACCCGCCCTGTAAATGCCCCGGGAAATTTAAAAATCTCCTTCCTGTTTGCTGCAGCCAGGTGTGGAGTGCAATCAGTTTTAATCAGTTACAGGTGACCATGCCTCCACGCGGCAAACGAGCCCCAGCATGGAGCACTGGTGAATTGCAGGACCTCATCAGTGTTTGGGGTGAGGCATCTGTTCAGGCACAGCTGCGCTCCGGCCGTAGGAATTACGATATCTTTGAGCAGATATCAAGGGCCATGCTGGATCGGGGCCATGATCGGGACGCAGTACAATGCAGGGTGAAAATTAAAGAGCTGCGGAGTGCCTATTACAAAGCCCGAGAGGGGAATCGACGATCCGGAGCTGCTCCCACGACCTGCCGTTTTTACAGGGAGATGGATGAGATACTTGGGGGTGACCCCACTGCCAATCCCAGGATAACGATGGACACTTCTGAGCAGGCTGGGGGACAGGAGGAGGAGGCGGAGGAGGCGGCGGAGGCGGAGGCGTGGGGGGGGGAGGAAACCGCGAGTGAAGCTCCTGGCATGGGGGAAGAAACCGCAGATTCCCTGGAGGCATGCAGCCAGGAGCTCTTCTCAAGCCAGGAGGAAAGCACCCAATCGCAGCAGCCAGCAGTTGCAGAAGGACAAGCAGAGGAGCGTGTTACCGGTAAGCGGCTTTTATTTTCTGGGTGAAATGTTTCTGGAGAGGAGGGGGGTTATGGATGCATGCATGCCAGCCTCTAGATGTGGAATAGCCCGTTGATGTGGTCTATCACGTCGCGGTAATCTGCCTCAGTTATCTCAGCAAAAGCTTCATCCAGAGCGTGGGCAATATGCCTGCGCAGGTTTATAGGCAGAGCCACTGTGTCCCTTGTCCCAGTGACGGTGACGCGTCCGCGCCACTCTTCTGCCAGTGGTGGGGGGACCATTTCTGAACACAGGCAAGCCGCATAGGGTCCCGGGCGGAATCCACATTGCTCTAAAAGAGCCCCCCGCTGTTCCCTAGTGACTCGCAGTAGGGAAACATCTTCCAGGATTAAGTCCTGTGAAAAATGTTGGGAGACTCTTTAGTGAAGAGATAGGGAGATAAGATCACCCCTGCATCTGCATCTTCATTTCACTCAAACCCTCTAGCACTCCAGATTACCCGAAGCAACGAGCTCCCCTCTATCACCCAAGCCCCACTTCTCCCCATATAAGCACTGCTCACTCACCATGTCGTGGCTTCTGTAGTGTTATGCGTGTGGGTAAAAGAATGCTTAAATAAGAACTCACTCCCTCAGTGTAACAATTCATGTCTGGAGATAGTGGATACAATGCTGCCCGTGTTAAATGTTGTCATTTCTGTTTCTACAGTGACCTTGACTACTGGACTGCCCAGATGTTCAACATCACAGAGGCTTCAAAATTTGAGAAAAAATCCCCGAAAGAGCAAAGAAGACATGCTGAAAACTGTTCTTAATCAGTCTGCTCGAGAGAGTAAGGACTTGAAGGATTGGCGAGAGAAAGAAAGCAGGACACGCAAGAGAAATGCAGTGGCCAAGAGGAAAACCACGGAGCGGCTGCTAAGCATCCTGGAGCGCCAAGCGGAGTCTATAGAGTCACTCGTTGCCATGCAAGCAGAGCACTACCGTGCTACTCCCCCACCCGCCCCGTCCTTTGTGCCTTGTGCCCCAATGTCAGCTCAAACCACCTTTCCCCAGCATCCAGGTTCTTACCACCACCAGCTGCCTCCAACACCTGTATGTTCCCCAACCAGCCCTGATACCTACCACCACCCTTACCCTCTGCATTCAACCCCCATCACCATGCAGTATATGAACCCTGAAGTGCAGGATTCATTAAACAGCAATCCAGACAGGGCATATGCAAACTTGTGACTGTACAGTTCACCAACCCACACCCCTGCCCTCTTGTGTTCATGAAATGTTGTGTGTCTGTCTGTCTGTCAAGGAAGTTTTTTTCTTTTCAATAAAACAATTCTTGGCTTTGAAAACAGTCTTTATTATAGCAGATAGTGAAAGATACCTTAGCCCAGTAAAGAAAGAGGCACTACAAATCATATTATTATTATGGATAATAGAATAACAGTGTAAGCAGTGCAATTCACTCCCATGCAAGGCAGCAAACATTATTGTTGGCTTTCAGCCTCAAATTCTTCCCTCAAGGCATCCCTAATCCTTGTAGCCCTGTGCTGGGCCTCTCTATTAGCCCTGCTCTCTGGCTGTGCATATTCAGCCTCCAGGACTTGAACCTCGGTGGTCCATGCCTCACTAAATGTTTCACCCTTCCCTTCACAAATATTATGGAGGGTACAGCAAGCGCATATAACCGCGGGGATGCTGCTTTCCCCCAAGTCTAGCTTCCCATACAAGCAACGCCAGCGGGCTTTTAAACGCCCAAAAGCACACTCCACAGTCATTCTGCACCGGCTCAGCCTGTAGTTGAACCGGTCCTTGCTCCTGTCAAGCTTCCCTGTATAGGGTTTCATGAGCCAAGGCAGTAACGGGTACGCGGGGTCTCCAAGGATCACAGTGGGCATTTCGACATCCCCTACTGTGATCTTCCTGTCTGGGAAAAAAGTCCCTGCCTGCATCTTCCTGAACAGGCCACTGTTCCGAAAGATGCGTGCATCATGCACCTTTCCAGGCCAGCCTGTGTAAATGTCAATGAAACGCCCGCGGTGATCCACAAGCGCCTGGAGAACCATAGAGAAATACCCCTTCCGATTAACGTACTCTGATGCCAGGTGGGGGGGGGCCAGAATAGGAATATGCGTCCCATCTATTGCCCCTCCACAGTTAGGGAAACCCATGTGTGCAAAGCCATCCACAATGTCCTGCACGCTCCCCAGAGTCACGGTCTTTCTTAGCAGGATGCGATTAATTGCCTTGCAAACTTGCATCAAAACGATTCCCACGGTCGACTTTCCCACACCAAACTGGTTCCCGACCGACCGGTAGCTGTCTGGAGTTGCCAGCTTCCAGATTGCAATAGCCACTCGCTTTTCCACCGTCAGGGCAGCTCTCAATCTTGTGTCCTTGCGCCGCAGAGTGGGGGCGAGCTCAGCACACAGTCCCATGAAAGTGGCTTTTCTCATACGAAAGTTCTGCAGCCACTGCTCGTCATCCCAGACTTCCATGACGATGTGATCCCACCACTCAGTGCTTGTTTCCCGAGCCCAAAAGCGGCGTTCAACGGTGCTGAGCATTTCCGTAAATGCCGCAAGCACTTTAGTGTCACACGCGGCAGGCAAATCCATATTGATATCATCGTCGGAATCCTCACTGTCACTTTGGAGCTGAAGGAATAGCTGGACTGCCAAACGTGTTGTGCTGGTGACACTCATCAGCAGAGTCCTCAGCAGATCGGGCTCCATTTGCCACAGAAATCGCGATTCACACAGAGAGTAACAGAAAGACACTCACAATGGCGCCAAACGCTGCTGGAAAGAGTGAATGCTGGGATGTGAAGCGATGCACCACGGGGCGCTGGCAAACAGGAAGCGGAATGACCCGCACACTTCCTTCCCCTTCCCACAATACTCAGCGCCAAAACGGCGCCAAAACGGGACGAGGTGCTCTGTGGGATAGCTGCCCACAATGCACCTCTCAATACAGCGCTGGAAAGTGCTGCAAGTGTGGCCACACTGCAGCGCTGGTAGCTGTCAGTGTGGCCACACTCCAGCGCTGGCCCTTCCACAGCTGCATGACCAGCGCTGTAACTCCCAGCGCTGCAACTTGTAAGTGTAGCCAAGCCCTTGTTTAGTTTGGATCGACTGAAATGTTTCATTTTGATAAATGTTTGTTTTCATTTAAACCTTTTTTCAAACAAAACCCTCTTTGTAATCTACATTTACAAAAATAGTTAATGATGGAAACCCAATTACAATATTAAGGCCAGGTCAACACACACAGATGTAGCAGTTTAACAAAAGATGGGATTTTAAACCAGTTTAGTTAAATTGGTGCAACTATGCATGTGGACACTTAAACCAATATAAACTAGGTTTAGTTTGCCTATATAAACTAAGGGTGTGGTTACACTTGAAGTGGTTGATTACATTTAAGTATCATTGAAGTTCATTGTATTAAATGAATGGTGTATATGTTATTGTGGGCCAGGATGGTATATAACTAAGGCTATGATTTAGTCACGGGTATTTTTAGTAAAAGTCATGGACAGATCATGGGCAATGAACAAAAATTCACAGCCCCATGACCTGTCCATGACTTATATTAAAAATACCTCTGATTAAATATTGGGGGGGGGGGCAGTGGGGCCGCTTCGGGGGGGGCTGCTGGAGTGGCCGCCTGGTGCCAGTGGTACCAGATACCTGGGCCACTGGACCGTGGCTGCTCCAACTGGCTGGCCGGGGACCACTGCCTGGGGCTGCCGGAGCAGCAACTGCTGTGGCTGTCTCCTGGGCTGTTCCAGCATTGGCTGGCGTGACTGTCCCGGGGGCCACTTGAGCAGCTGGCTCCAGAGCCAGCTGCTTGGGCGCCCCTGGGGTCAGCCATACTGACCCCTGCAGAAGTCACGGAAAGTCACGGAATCCGTGACTTCTGCGACCTCCATGACAGATACAGAGCCATATATATAACCTCTCGAGGTGGGACATATGGCAGATGTGAGACCTGGAGGTTCAAAGAATGATGTTGAATAACGTGTCAGACAACAATGGACTTCTGGAACAAAAAAGTGTTAAGTGGTTTTTCTGGGGAATACCTAAGGGGAGGTGAATTCAAATTCCCCATTTCTGGTTGTGCGAAAACCCAGCCTTTTGAGGCTATGCTCTGAGGAGGGGCCATTGTTTGCTGATCACCTGAGGCCAAGATCAAAGACCCAAGCTGTATAAAGCAAAGACTGAATTATTCCTGGTTGTTCTCGTTCTGATTCTGAGACCATTAGGAACTTGGAACCATGGGACAAACCTAGTTGTGGATTTTGAAGTACTAACACCTCCCAGAAGCTGAAGTTGGAGCTGTGATGTCCTCTGGTAAGCTTTTTAGCATGCATGCAGATTATTTTATTGGTTTGCTTTCACCTTTAGAATATGTGTGCTTGCTTAGAAAGAATTGTATGGTAACTTATAACTGTGGGCAATTACAGCTGTTCATAACCTCTGGAGAAAGCAAAACACAGAGGCTAGTCTATCTAGGGAACTGTGTAGCCTAGATAGACCCCGGTCAGGAGGAAGAGAGATGCAGGTCTCTGCCCAAGAAGGTGACAGCTGAAGAGCTGGGAGCCTAGATCGGGTGCACTTGGTGGACCAGGGAGGGGAAATACAGATGCAGTTGCCCTGAACTGACAGCTGAGTTAGTTAACACGGTGTAGCTCAATGGTACTCAGACAGGGGTACATGTACCCTTGGGGGTATGCAGAGGCCTTCCAGGGGGTACATTAACTCATCTAGATATTTGCCTAGTTTTACAACAGGCTACATAAAAAACACTAGCGAAGTCAGTACAAACTAAAATTTCATACAGAAATGTTCATACTTGTTTATACTGCTCTATATACTATACACTAAAATGTAAGTACAATATTTATAATCCAATTGATTTATTTTATAATTATATGGTAAGAATGAGAAAGTCAGCAACTGTTCAGTAATAGTGTGCTGGAACACTTTTGTATTTTTATGTCTGATTTTGTAAACAAGTGAGGTGAAACTTGGGGATAGGCAAGACAAATCAGACTCCTGAAAGGAGTACAGTAGTCTGGAAAGGTTGAGCCAGGGCCGCCCAGAGGGGGGGCAAGAGGGGCAATTTGCCCCAGGCCCCGAGCCCCACAGGGGCCCCCACGAGAGTTTTTCGGGGCCCCTGGAGAAGGGTCCCTCACTCGCTCCGGGGGGCCCGGAAAACTCTTGCGGGGCCGGGCACAGGAGCTTCTTCGCTCCTGGTCTTCGCCGGCGGGGGGTCCTTCCGCTCCGGGGCGGAAGGACCCCCCGCTGGCGAATTACCGCCGAAGACGGAGCGGGACCCGCCACCGAAGTTCAGCTCGGTCTTCGGCGGTAATTCGGCGGCGGGGGGCCCTTCCGTTCCGGGACCCGCTGCCGAAGTGCCCCGAAGACCCGCGGCGGGGACCCCCCTGCCGCCGAATTACCACCGAAGACCGGGCTGCACTTCGGCGACGGGTCCCGCTTCGGCGGTAATTCGGCGGCGGGGGGCCCCGCCGCAGGTCTTCGGGGCACTTCGGCGGCGGGTCCCGGAACAGAAGGGCCCCCGGCCGCTGAAGACCCCGGGCCCCCGGAATCCTCTGGGCGGCCCTGGGTTGAGCCAGTGGTGTAGCTAAACTTTGACTTAACCTTGATCTTTTCCCTATCATAGACGCAGGGTAACACCTTTTACCTTGATTTAAGAAATAGAGTCTTTGACTTCAACCAGTTAAGTCAAAGTTAATTATGTTAATCTGTCCATATGCTAGTTTACTATCTCAACTCCCAAATTCTCATAAACAGTCACTTTAGAGAAATCATCAGTATCAGATGGCTGGAAAAATACTCTGGAGGAGGACAAAACAGAAACCAAGAGGACAGGAAAGCACAGAACAAGAATGGAGATGCATGGAGGGAAGACCCAAACAGCATAACAAGACAGGCATTGGATTGGAACTTCTAGAGAAAGAGAGGGCACTTTTCCTTGTTCAGACAAACCCCTTTGAGCGGCAAGTTAAACTGATATATAACCAAGTTTAAACCAGTATATAAAGTGTGCCCACATGGAGGGTTACATCCATTTAGCTAATCTAGTTTAATCATACCAATGCAAGTTGGTGGCAAACACATCCCAACTGTGAAGAGGCAAGGCCTCTCCATAATTAGTACATTATAGTGTATTTTGTCTTTATCCTTTCAAAAAGTTAGTGGTGAGATCTCAACGCTATCCCCATATTTCTTTGCAAAGCAACCGCAGGAAGTTGCCATTGCAGTCAGCAGAATTCAGTGTGGGATTTTCAAAAGTGCCTCGAGTGATTAGGTAGAACAAATCCCACTTGTGCTCCTAAATCTTAGCTGCTTTTGCAAATCTTCCCCTAAAGCGGAACGTGTGCTCCTGAATCCCTTCAGAAACTCTCAAAAATCCCACGCTGAATTCCGCAGACTGAAATGGCAACCTTGTTTGGTTGTTTCCCCTTTGATTTCAGGCTTTGCATGAAAAAGGCTCATGCAAAAGCAGAGACAATCCTTCATTTGTTTCTTATAGACTGATAGCCCTGCCCCAGGGAAGAGATGTACCTCTACGTGGGTTCGTCCATTGCCCGGCTCAGTGTGGCCCTGATCTGGGTTGGGGCTCTTGAGAACTATCATCATCGTCATCGAGTGGCTATCTTCCAAATTTCACTGCACCTACAGGTCCAGATCCTCAGTTGGGGTAAAACAGCATAGCTCCGTGGAAGTCCATGGGCCCAATCCCCAACTCATGGAACTGCACTGATTTATACCAGCTGAGGATCTGGTCCACAGGTACTGAAGCTGAGCAAATTCAGTTACCCCTCTCTTTGAGCTGTTGGTAATCACTACAATGGGTGACCTGCAGTTCCCTTCTGCATGTGATCTCTTGGTTTAGCAAGCAGCGGAACGACTCCACCTTCACCTCACTGTGCTGTGTGTGGGAGAGGGTTTCAAGAAACAATTGACCAAATGAAACCTAGGTAATGCTCCTAAATACTCCAACGCATTAGACATGCCTGCCCGGCTGGGAGATAAATTGGAGCTATTATCACTAGTGCGCAGGCAAACAAACGGCGGGCCCTCTCCAAACAAGCCATTCACTCCAGACTAGATTTGTGAGGCTCAGGGAAGTAGTTTGTGTCACATATGTGCCTTCATCTGAAACCTCCATAGATCCACCATATTTACTGACTGCAAAAAAGGAAGGGGTCCCACAGTGTATCCCTGAAACTTAGATCTCTAATCCAGAATCCCCAAGTGACTTTTGGGGGGGTGTCTCTGCCTTGTATTACTTAATGCTATTATTATTTGTATGTATTATTACATACTCTGCATGTGCAGTGCCTTGCACGGTGGGGTCTGGTTAATGACACAAGCTCCAAGTGCTATGATATACAAATAATACATAATAATCATAGTGTAGTTAAGGTTGTAGCGTTCAGCTTCAGCAGGCAGTTCCTTTATTTTGTAAAAATCTCACGGAAGTGGCGAAAACCAAAGCCTGGCATATGAACGCCGAGCACCATTGGAATTTTTCACAGTGGTTTGATGAAAAACGAGTTGATACGGAAGAGAGGAATGAGTTAAATCATCACTCCTTTTTGGCAATTTACGCTCCAGTGCAAAACTTTACCCAGTGACCTCAGCGGAATCGCTTCCCAAGTGTGTGGAATGTGTGACAGTCAGATGTGCTGATCTGCTGATATAAGAGTACAACAGATCACTGGTGAAGTATTGTGCTATAGTGCAAGTCTGGGGAAGCTGGGGTTCCTGTTGCTTTTGGGTATCTGCTAGAGGTAGACGTGAGAGTCTCACGGAGTATCAGGGAGCATGATTGACAACTGGACAGCAGTCTGTCATGGCTTGGTTAGATACAACAAATCCTGCACCTTGGCAGGGGATTAGACTTGGTAACCGTTGTGGTCTCTTCCTGTGATTCTGTGTTGCCCACCACACTGGGATGTCCAAGTCTTTCCCTTTAACTTCTTATTTCCATGCTTTTAAGGATTTGAGTGAGTGAGATGTGTCCTGCCACAACCTTAACTGTCACTATGTAAGCCTGGCCTGCACCTAAAACTTGTTCACACGCCTTGATATGTGTAGGTAAGTCGACCTCCATCCCTATATAGACGCTGCTAGGTCGACAAAAGAATTCTTCCATTGACCTAGCTGCTGTCTCTCAAGGGAGTGGGTTAATTGCCGAGATGGAACAAACCCTTCCATTGCCATAGCAGGTGTCTACACTACAGTGGCACAGCGGCAGTATAGACATAGCCTTAGTCTTTATCTGCTAACTTGTATTACAGCAGCACATGGAGGCTGCATTGTGTTAAGCACTGCACAGGCACATGGTAAGAGACGGGGTATGTCTATACTGCCGTAAGAGGTGTGCCTGAATAACCAGCCAACATGCAAACAACACCCCCTCCCCTCCCAAGAAAGCAGGATTCCAAACCAGTAAGGGTATGTCTACACCTGCAGTTGGGAGGTATGATTGCAGCTTTGATCTAGCTAGCTCAAATAATAGTAGCTGTGAAGCTGCAACTGCATGAGCTAACTGAAAGAGGACATACCCAGGTGGACTTGTACAGCCCATGCTGTCCAAGCTTCACTGCTGCTGTTTGAGCTAGCTAGGGTTGCAGTGTAGACACACCCTGTGCTTGCCCCAAAGAGCTCACAAGCTGAACAGGGTGGACAGAAATAGGATCCCAGTTTTCCAGCTGGGCACAAAGACATGAAATGGCTTTCTTATCATCACAAGGGCCACCCGGGGGGGGGGAGAAGTGGGGCAATTTGCCCCAGGCCCCCACGAGAGTTTTTCGGGGCCCCTGGAGCGGGGTCCTTCACTTGCTCCGGGGGCCCCGGAAAACTCTCACGGGGCCCGGGCCCCCGGAGCTTCTTCTACTCCGGGTCTTCGATGGCAATTCGGCAGCGGGGGGTCCTTCCGCCCCGGGACCCACCGCCGAAGTGCCCCGAAGACCCGCGGCAGGGGGTCCTTCCGCCCCGGGACCCGCCGCTGAAGTGCCAGGTCTTCGGCGGCAATTCGGCGGTGGGGCACCCCGCCGCCGAAGACCCCAGGCCCCCTGAATCCTCTGGGCGGCCCTGGCCAAAGAGAGCCTGTACAGAATTGTTTAGTGCTCCAGGCTGACTCACTGAGACAGGATCTGCAGCAACATTTGGAGCAGGGCTGTGATTAATCCAGTGTTTCAGCACTTGGCTGAATATCAGATAGGCAGCCTTGGTACTCAGTGACTATTGAATACAAGTACAAACAGTGGTGGGAGTAAGCCAGGCAAGCAGGAGCAGGCTTCTCTGTAGCAAGGAGGATGCTGGGCTCAATGGTGGGAGATTTGGAGCCGGGCTGGGGTTGGAAACAGGAGTGATAGAGGGGCCGAGTCCTGTTGCAGCGCTAATGTAGCCGGTGTGATTTGGGAGCAGCCATTTAAGGGTATGTCTACACTCCAATCGGGAGGTGTGGCTACAGCACAGGTAGGCATACGTGAGCTCACTTATGCCACCATGGATACACTGCTATTTTTAGCAGCTCAGGTACATCTATGTGTGCTGCAATCACACTTCCTGACTGCAGTGTAGTGCCCTTAGTGGCTTGAAGTCCTGCTTTCTCAGGTGAGGGAGGGGAAGAGGAGTATTTGCATGGCAGTCGGTTTACTCAACTGAATATAAATACCTGCCAAATGACTGCATAGTACACAAACAGAGACTGAACCAGACTCATCACAGCCCTAGCAGCGGGGGAGCTGCCAAGGCTTGAAGGCCAGCTGAGACCACTGTGGGAACTCGTCTGACCTCCTGCATAACACAGCCAGAGCATTTCTCCTGGAAATTCCTGTAATGGAGTGAATTATTCTTCCCTTCCATATAAGCAACACTACCAAGCCCAATGACACTACCATGCCAAATCAAAGCATGTCTTTTAGAAAGACAGCACGTCTTGATTTAAACATCCTGGGTGATGAGGAATTGACCATTTCTCCTGGTAATCTCATCCAGTAGTTACTTACCCTCACTGTTAAAAAGTTGCATTTTATTTCAATCTGACTCAACTCAATTCTCACAGTTTTTACCATGTGTCTTGTGATATTTGATACTTTTGTCAAATCCCCAGCTGCTGGAGTCATGTGAGAATCTCACCTTTCTAGCCTTCATGGTTGCGGAGAAAAGCTTGAAAATGTGTTTGTAATGTGAGCTAAAGGCTCAAAAACCAGAAGGCAAATAAAAAGAACCTCTGGGTTTTTTTCTCATGACTTTTTAAGCCAATCTCTTGTTCTGTTTTGTGGGGAGTGGAGTTGACTCATGATTTCTGAACACCTGGGATTGCAATAATACTAGTGTACCTAGGCCCCAGGACATCCCAGATTTTAAGCCAGGCATGTGGTGGACTGTCCATCATAGTAAGTCTTTAAATCAAGAGACATTCTAGCTCAAACAAAAGCTATGGGCTTGTTGCAGAAATTATTGGATGATGTTCTCTGGCCTGTGTTACGCAGAAGGTCAGACTAGGTGGTGATAATAGTCCCTTTTGGCCTCTATGAACTTCAACTTCATTGCATCTTTTTGTGCCTTTGCCTGCTAAATGAAAGGGCTTTCCTAATGTCCGATAGCTTCACCTTCTGTAGGTAGATGATGATCTGGTGATTCAATTTATGAACTGTTTGATATTGGAGGACTCTGTATCTGTCAGATGGCAAACTCCATTTTGACTGTAAGGCTGGACTTTGCCTTCCTGCTGTCTTTTAACCTCCATCTTGGGCTAAAATTCCAGTGGGTGGTGGTAGCATTGGGCTAACAACGAATAGTCCTTAAACTTTGGTGATCATCCATTCAAATGGAGCAGACTTGGACAAAGATGTCACCCAGGGCACAGCAGCTTTTTGGGTCTGAACTCTGGAGTGGGAGGTAACTAAGCAATGAATCAATTGGTAGGCAACTTGTATCACCTGGCAAGGCTATCCAGGAGTCACCTGACAAAGGAGGCTGGAGTTTATAAAAGAAAAGGTCTGTCATCAGCCATTGTACAAGAAGCTGTGTCAGTAGAGAGAGGGAAGAGTCCAGAGACTCCATGTTTTGGAGAAGCCAGGTGGGGAGAGGAAGGTTCCTGGATACTTTGGAGGATTCTGACCCAAGTCCAAAGAATGCTCAACAGTGGTGAGGCAGGGAAATGCATGTAGGGCTTGAGTAGTACCTGGAGAGGTGAACTGTAAACCCCAAGAGCCCACAGGGTTGGAACTGTGGGAGAAACTGTGCTTAAGCTACTGGGTAGTCTAGGGGAGATGGGTCAGCACTGGTCCCATGGGGGCCTGGGCAGCTGCTCCCCATTTCCAGGAAGGGGTAACCAACAATCTATACCCAGGAAGTGTGCCAGAGAGGCCAAGGGCTAAAGACAGTACTGGAGCCTACTGAGACCCAGAGATGGTTCAGAGCACATGGGTCTGGTGTATTGGCACCCAAACACATCAGGTTGGAGGGACTGCTCTGTGCATGTCAGAGATTGTCCCCTTTTGTAGTTGCTCTATAGATGGGGATCAAGCTGCCAGTTAGATTTCTCTTTGACAAGCTGAATAGGCTCAGCTCCTTAGGTCACTTGCAGGCTGAAGCACCCGCACAGTACAAGATGTGTTAAAAAGAGAAGCAATGTATGTGAAACATCCTCTCCACCCATGCTCCTTGCATGATGTAGTGCTCCTTTTTATAGAAAACTAGGCTATAGGAGGGCATCCGGGTTAAATGATCTGACCAGTTGCTGGAGGGGACTTTAATTGCCCGATGGATGGTGTATTGAACACATCAACAAACTCGCCATTCAGCCTTAAGGAAGATAGTGAAATGTTCCAAAATGTAATTAAAACCCTGGGTCCGCTAAAAGCAGGGAGTCATCAGCATTCCACTAAGTTAAAAACAAATGCTCAGTTTGACTGTACATAATTCATTCTCGGAAACTGATTTTCCTTCAACTCCTAAGTTAATTATGTAACAGACGTGGATCAGCATCCCAGGATCTGCTCTGTCCATTTGCCTTTATACATGGGCCATAATACTTTGCACCTGAATGGTTCTTTTCAGCCAGCAATCTCCACATTGTTTGCAAACTCTCATTTGTACGACACCGTGTGCGGTAGGTGATTATCCACATTTTACAAGGATGTAAACTGAGGCACAATGAGGCTGAGTAATGAGCTCATAGTCACAGAGCAAAACCATGCTATAGCTGAGACAAGAACTCAGAAATCCTGTCTCCCAGTCCTGTGCCTTAATGCCTTCTCAACGGGATGGAGCTGGTTTGCTCTCTCCTGTGAAGACTGCAGGCTACAGACCTCAGGAAGACTTAGTCTGGGCAGGACACTGCTTCATACTGGAGCTAGGGAAAGGCAGTGGATCTCCGGGAAAGGGTTGAGCACAGGGCCCAGAAGATAGGCTGATTCTTTGGGACTGTAGACTACTTTGGACATTTAGTTACCCCAGAGGAGGTTAGAACTTGCTGCTTCCTAGCCAGAGGGCTGAGTGGTCCATGAGGACAGATGGCTAGGAGGGGGCACTGGAGACACAACCCTCTGCAACATCTCACCCTGACTCACAAGGTTGCTTTGGTGGTGTGTGTGCGTACTACAGCACTCAGTCAATCCCAAGAATCCGGCAGTGGATGCACCATCTTGCCTAACTAGTGAATAGGCGATTCCAAGCTTACTTGCAACGACAAATTAATGAATATGTCAAGTGTTTTGCTCGTGAAGACCCATCGCGTGCTGAGAAGAGAGAGAGAGATCAGGCTGCTATGGAACTAAAAATGAACTGGCTTCATTAGTAGCTACAGGACATCCTTACCATGCAGTTCTTTGTGAACAAGCATCCACCTCATAGCTGACCCTGTCTGATTTTCTGATTGGTATTCTGAGGAGAGGCCTAGAGAACATACCCTTCACTTACCAGTAGAAATAACTACCTCCAGGACAAAGGTGAGACCTGCTGATGGGCCAGCGTGCATATGATGTGTGTATTGCTGCTACCCTGCTCTGTAGATGAAGGCTTGCAACTTGCAAGTCACATGGGCTGTCAGCAAAAGAGCTTTAGTTTAAATGACTATTTGACAAAGAGAGTTAGAATCACAAACAGACATCCCAGAGCTGGAACAACGGCACGGACCAGACTCCCTCTCAAACACCAGGAGCAAAGCAGACCTGCAGACACTGGGACTGGAGTATAATAGCCCTGCTCAACAGCTGAGCGGAGAAGAATGAAGTGTTCATGGTCTGTTCATGTGGGAAGCAACCTACATGGATGCTGAGACAAGAGGCACTTTCTTGAGCCATTCCTGTTATTATTTTAATCCTGTGGTCTGATCCTATGCACTAGAATTGACCCGTGGAGCTACTTACAGCTAATTATATATGTATTGGCAACAGTCAAAAGCACTCGTCAGAATTAAGCAATGTAGCTAAACAAAGTCATTGTGCATGAAAACTTTTAAATTCATCCTCTGGCAAGGGATTGTCCGACCACTAATGAGGCAGTCACAGCCCAGGTAGTTTGAAATCAAGCCCATTTTGGAAACTGGTTACTGTCCGGAGAAGCGGCCACAACTGAGAATCCAGCATTTGAAATCTTGCTCTCTAATCCTGGCTTCTTGGATGGATTGGGGCAGCGACCATCACCATCAACATGTTGTTTTGCCCACTTGTAATTTACCTACATCCCAGAGTTTGTTATTTTTGGGGGGAAGATTCATTAAGTAACTGGACCACAACCTGCTCCCCTTACCCACCTATGCTGTCCCACCAACTTCAGTGGGATTAGTCGTAGGTGGCACAACCTTGTGTAGACCAGTGCAAAGAGTAGGCCTCACTTAAGACCTCTTCTGAGTGTTGCCCTCTCTTCCCAGGGATGAATTTCACCCTGTGTGAATAAAGTAAACAAGATTTGGCCTAATCTGCAGAATGTCACACAGTATAAGTGCTGAGTACTCTCTGTTCTCAGAACTGCTGGCTGACCCACCAATTGGCAATGTATAACTATGCTGACCATGAGGGAGAACAGAACTCCCTTATATGGTACAGTGAACAAAGCTACAGTTTACACTCTTTTGTAAGCCTAATAAAAAATCGCTTAGTTATGACTAGGGGGATGTCTGTACTACGCAAAGAGCCAGGAACAAGCAGAGGTATGAATCTTAGCAGCTAGGGGGATCAGTGATCTAGCAGGATTTCTCTTACTGCCAGTATAAGCTGTAGCCTAGGTTAAGTAAAAAATTAGGCTTTGAACTAAGTTACTCTAAGTGTAGAGGAGGACGGGAAATTGAGGTTGCTAGTGTGAGAAAGTTAGAGATGGGAAAATTGAAGTTAGCAAGGACACGGCCCAAGGTTGCGTTGTGACTATGGTTTTGGTTATAACTGGTTTAAGCAGGGTTTTTAATGAATGTTAAGAATTGTGAATGTCTTATTAAAATGCTATCTATACTGTCAGTGTGGGAAGGACGTTTGTGCAGATGTTTGTTTAAATAATCTTTATTGTAAAGAGCCAATTAAGAGGTGGCAGAAATATAATTTATGGTGAGGGGCAGTATAATGTTAATATTGTAAAAGGAGGAGTTTTGTTAATTTGAGGAGAGCTCCAATTAACATCAAAAGGGTACCGTCGGGCTCCAGCATTATAAGGTGTACTTCACTCTGTTGTCAGTGGACTGATGACCCATCGATACACTATTTCATCTTTGAGTGTAGGTATAATTGTAGCATTGTGTAAGGGGTAATTGCATGCCTATTTGCTTGTTTTAGTTTTATCATTCAAAGCGTCACCTAGTGGGCCTCTACTGAACTTTCTGTAACTGACCCAGAGGCTTGAACCTGAAAACGAAGTTGGTTTTCATTGCACACTTATTTTTAACAACTTCCTATTAATTGGAAACACTTCAACATAAAGGTTACAAAATGACAAACCAGTTCTAGAACTGTTAGCAATGGTATGACTTACATGGCTCTCGACCATGTCGTCCGGGTATCCTAGCAATAAAAATTAATGGTAGAACTCAGATGTCCTTAATCACCACAGACAAATATTCTACCACATGGATCATGATTCTGGGTGCTGCAAAAATAACAGTCATGCCCCAGCACACTGCTAAGTTCAGACCTCAGGTCCTAGCCCCAGATTCTGGTTCATAGGGTGGAGCAGCTAATCAATGCTGTTGTGCACAAAGATTGTCTTGGGAAAGACACAATGGATGCCTGGTTAGTGGTCTGTACTCCCCAAGGGCATGACAACCAAGCATATAGCTTAACCCTAGTGCTAGTACACCCCTTATCTCCACAACCTGTCTTCTGAAATGTGAACCAGGGTCAACATCTTTTGCAAAGTAGACTAAGCTTTCATGTGCAGGCTCCAAATTACTCAATCCTGACAAATGACTTGCTTTAACAAGGGGCTTGGTCAGATGCTTCTGAGCCTTTTGCTTTTAGGCTGCAGGTTCCAATCCCACATATGTAAGGAGTGACTAAGAGATGCTCCCGCCTGCCTGCTCTTGGGCTGCCTATGTGGTGTGACACTGATGATCTCATGGTTTATAAAGGCCAGAAGGGATACTGTGATCATGTATCTGACCTACATAACCCAGGCCACAGAAATTCCTCCAGATAATTTCTGTTTGATCTACAGTGCGTGTGCATATATAAAATCAAATCTTCCAGTGACAGAGAATCCACCACAGCCCTTGGTAAGTCCTTCTGATGGTGAATGACCCTCGCTGTTTAAAATGTGTCCCTTATCTCCAATTTCAATGTGTCTAGCTTCAGCTTCCAGCCAGTGGATCTCTTGTTACACGAATCATGTTCCCATTGGACAGGTGTTGTCACTGGCCAGATCTGCATCCCTGGTGAGGAGATATCAGCAGAGAGGCCAAGAACTGTGTGGGACATGGGCTGGAACTCCTAGAGGTGGGTGCTGCTGATCAGCATGGGGAAAGATGTGGAAAATTGGCCTGGTTCTCTCTCTGCTGTTCCTTCCCTTTGGTTACACAGAGGACTGCAATTTCTAGGTTCATTGGGCTGGCTGACCATTAGACCAGCACTTTCATAAGCATTTACTACCTACCGACCTACATAAGCTATTTTTATAGCATTTCTCTCTATAGTATCAGCAAGAAATTATACTATATATACACCACATTCAGTGCACAGGATGGATCTGCTCTGGGGATGCACAGGAAATCGTAATTCTGACATTCCTCACTTTTGAGTGCTTTCATAGGTGCCGACTCCATGGATGCTCCGGGGCTGGAACACCCATGGGGAAAAAAATGGTGTGTGCTAAGCAGGGCCATCCCTGGGGGTGTGCAGGGCCCAGACATAGGTGCTGAGTTTCTAATCTGCCGGGGTAGAGCACCCCCCTGGCTCCACCCAGGCTCCACTCCCCACTCCACCCCAGGGCTGCCCAGAGGATTCAGGGGGCCTAGGGCAAAGCAAAGGAGCTTCGGTGCTTGTACTCACCCCGCAGCGGTCCGGGTCTTCAGTGGCATTTCGGCGGCAGGGGGCCCTTCAGTCGCTCTGTCTTCGGCAGCACTGAAGGGCCCCCCCTGCCTAAATGCCGGCTGAAGACCCGGAGCCAGGGCCGCCCAGAGGATTCAGGGGGCCTGGAGTCTTCAGTGGCGGGGGGCCCCTGCCACCAAATTGCCACCGAAGACCCGGCACTTCGGCGGCGGGTCCTGGGGAGGAAGGACCCCCCCGCCGCGGGTCTTCAGGGCACTTCGGCGGCAGGTCCCAGAGCGGAAGAAGCTCCGGGAGCGGGAGCCCGGGCCCCGCGAGAGTTTTCCAGGGCCCCCGGAGCGAGTGAAGGACCCCGCTCCAGGGGCCCCAAAAAACTCTCGTGGGGGCTCCTGCTGGGCCCAGGGCCTGGGGCAAATTGCCCCACCTCTAGACGGCCCTGCTCCACCCCTTCCCCCAGGGCTTCACCCCTGCCCTGCTCCTAACCACCCCTGCTCTGCCCCCACCCAGTCCCGCCCCTCCCCCGAGCACGGTGCGCCCTAGCTCCTCCCCCCTGTCCCCCCAGCGCCTCCTGACGCCATGGACAGGAGGTGCTGGGGGGAGGGTGAGCCTCTGGTAGAGGGGCTCCTCCTTGCTATGCCCCACCTGCCTCCCCGCCTGCCTCCTGCATGGCCCCCCAAAGTGCAGGGCCCAGGGTGGTCACCCCAATTCGCCACACCCTAGGGATGGCTCTGGTGCTGAGCATCCACTGGCAGCCCCCCCATCAACGGCTCTCCCTCCCCACCCAGCGCCTCCTGCCCCCTGGCAGGCCCTGCTGATCAGCGCCTCCCCCTCCCTCCCAGTGCCTACTGCCCGCCACAAAACAGCTGGTTTGCGGCATCAGGAGGCACTGTGGGGGGAGGGGGAAGGAGTGAGGGCACAGCGTGCTTGGAAGAGGGGGCCAAAATGGGCAGGCGGGGGCAGAGTAGGGGTGGGAAGAAGCAGGGCGGGGTGGGGCAATGGGCGAAGGGGTGGAGTGGGGGCAGGGCCTGGCTGGAGCCGGAGGAGGAGCACCCCCCGGCAGATTAGAATCTCAGCGCCTTTGAGTGCTTGACTTTGCAACCTTAATAATGTTCTTTTAATTTAGTTTTCTGGTGTGTAAAATACATGCACAACTCTCTCTCCTCTCTTTTACCTCCCTATTCCATGTGGAACACAGGGCCTTCATCTTTGCTGATCTCTGGCTGCAGTTTTCCCATGTCATTTTGATACCTTTCAGTTTTGCTTCTATTGTGCATTTCCATGTTATCTTTGGTCTACACACACAATACGCTAAATTAAATTAAATCAAATCACAGAATAAGAACTTAACCTCCCACCCCACCCCACCCCACCCCACCCCTGCACTCTCTCACACTTTTCTTTTCAATCCTCTTTTGCCATCACAGAAATCTTGATGGCCCCTTTAAGTTCAAAGCAACCAAAGGCCCCGGTATAGGTGAAATAACAGAATGTCCTCTCCGTTTACACAAATGGTTTACTGTTGTATGCAACAAAGTACAACTAGCCTTGCCACAAAGCTGAATGAAAAGATTCAGGGATAGCATCGAGTCAGGACTCAAGAACACACTTTAATTGAGCAGTGCGTGTGGTGATGTTCTCAGAGCAAGAACACTGACACACTTAAGGGTCTTGCTACAGAATAAATAATATAAAAATCAAGGAAAAACTCCCTGACCACAATTCTACCTCCCTCCTGCTCAGACTACAGAAGGATTTAAATAAATTCAGGGCTATGGGCTCCCACAGCGTGCAGGAAGGAACAGTCTGAAATGCCAGGGTCTAAGCACACTCTTTCTGCATGTTACATGTTGTGGGATCTAGGTAGTGGATGGAGCTAAGTCACTACTGCCGTATGATTTTGTTTTCTGTGTACTACACTTTGAATCGCTAGGAGTCCGCTCTCTGCGGCTTTCAGGTTGTTGCGGGGTAAGTCAGAGGAGGGACATGCTGTTCTTGCCTGAAACTTTACTTCAGTTCGTTGTTGTTAGGTTCCTGCGCCTCTTGAAAGAATGTGACTTGCTCTTTGGATATGCAAAAATAACAGCAGGATACAAGATAGTCAGGAAGGATGGTTCAGCTCACTAGGTGGAGACCTGGGCTGAATTTCCTGCTCTGCCACAGACTTATTGTGTGACTTTGGGCAGCTCACTTAGCCTCTCTGTGCCTCATTTCCCCATCTGCCCTGCCTCCAGGGGTGGCTCTAAGAATTTGGCCGCCCCAAGCAGGGCAGCATGCCGCAGGGGGCGCGCTGCTGGTCCCGCGGCTGCGGGGGACCTCTTGCAGACGCGCCTGCGGAGGGTGCGCTGGGAGGGCGGCAGGCGGCTCCGGTGGACCTCCCACAGGCATGACTGCGGAAGGTCCGCCGGAGCCGCCTGCTGCCCTGCCGCCCTGCCGGCAAAATGCCGCCCCAAGCGCGCACGTGGGTCTGGAGCCGGCCCTGCCTGCCTCACAAGAGTATTGTGAGGATAAATCCATTAGTGTGTGGTGCCCATTGCTAAGTACCTTGTAGGTAGGACCATGGTGTGGCCTGAATAGCTCAGTAGATGCTGGTTCAGCTATGCATGGTGAAGCAAGCAGCAGCTCTGCAATCTGCCACAGTTCCCATACGTTACTGCCTGGCTTTGCAGAGGACAGCCACTGGATGGAAGCTAACACCCCTCCCCAGGCAGCATTAACTTTTTGATCTTCTCTTTTTCCTGAAGTCACTAGGGTTGCTCCAGATTTAAACCAGTGTAACTGAGAACAGAATCTGGCCCATTCTTGCTAGTCGACCAGACGTATTTCTGTGGTTTTTCAAGAGCTCTGCTTGAGCTGCATGAGCAAAAAGGAGCTGTTGTCTTCCCAGTGAAGAAGGGGATTATGTGACCAGAGACCAGTGCATATTACATGTCCAGTGCACATGCGGGCTTGTTATAATCCTATAGTTACAGAGCCTGGTTCTTCAGCTCAAGCTGTAGACACAGTCAAAGGTCTTGGCTCAGCCACTGGCGTTGGCCAACGTGGCAGCTATTGCAAAGGTGTGGCTCGATCTTCTTCAACAGTAAAAATATAAAAACTAGCCCCCTGAAGAGACAATGTGAAAAGGCCTGGGTGCTAGTGGATCTGCCCATTCGTTTTAGGCGTGCAAGTGCTTTCCCTGCATAGCTATGCTGACGTGAGTGGATTTGCACATTTCCTACATGATGGATTTGCACATTTAAGGGATTTTTGTATTGTAACTGCTTGAACTAGGTTGCTTTCCATTTTCTACCACCAGTTTCACCTAGCAGACAAAGGCATAACAAGACCCGAGAGCTGGAAGCTGAAGCTAGACAAATTCAGATTAGAAACAAAGCATCATTTTTAACAGTAACTCACCATAGGAACAACTTACCTAGGGATATGGTAGATTCTCCATCGCTTGCAGTCTTTATGGCAAGTCTTTCTAAAAGAGATGCTATAGATCAAACAGAGGTTATGGGCTTGATGCAGGGATTACTGAGTGCTGGTCTTTGGTCCATGAGATGCAGGAGGTTAGACGTAATGATCATAGTGGTCCCTTCCTCCCTTAAAATCTATTATAGATGGAGGAATTCAGTTGCCCACATGGTTAGAATAAACTGTCCACCCTAAATGAAGAACACATTTATTCGTTCTCATTTATTAGTTATGGGAATTTAATGCTAATAAAAGCTTCTTTATTTCTTCCTCCCCTCTAGGACCAGTTGTGATAAGAGAACTCAACTGAGCTGCCATTCTTTCCTGTTTCATCTACCCACATGGCAGGATAAAGACCTGGGGAGAAATCTTGACCCAGTGAAGGGGAAGTTTGGTATGGAGCCAGACTTTGCAGCTTGCGGTTCTCTCTACTAAGCCTGGTTGGAATACCTAGTGGGTAGTGCTTGTGAATCAGCACGTGAGCCTCTTTGCTCCGGATCAACACTGACCCAAAACCTCAGTGTACCATGAAGAGCACAGTGCTGCTAGTGGTGCCGTGTTTCAGGTACAACACAAGGCTGAGGTCCTGACTGCACATAACAATTCTCATGGGTAAGCCCACTGTCCTGGCCAGTTTCCAAACTGCCTCCCTAAATTCCTTCTGCCCTTTCAGGTGGATATGATCTCGCTTTTAATTTCCTGTCCTACCCTGTTGTGTGCTGTTACTGTACTCTTGAAACCATTGTAGTGGCTGGTGGGTTGACTCCTTTATTCTCTGTGTGTGTTTATATGCATGTTATATATATTTTGTTTGGGATCTGACATGATGAAAGGCACTATGTAAATATATCCTATTACTACTTACTATATACATACCTTACTTACTATATATGGGCTAATATATGTTGATATGATCTATTACAATAGATAAGGGAGGAAGAATGGTCTTGTGTTTAAGAGTCCAAAGATCCTTGTCTCTGCCAGGCAGTTCCTTGGGTAGGTAACTTGGGCCCAGATTTTCAAACATGGATTGTTTAAAGTTAGCAGTCTCAATTCCACGTCTGGTACCTAAACACGTTGCTTGGTTAACTGAACACATGCAAGCTCTCCTGAGGTCAATGGGACTGGTGAATTCTCAACATCTTTGAAAATCAGTTCACTTACTTAAGGGCCTAAATTTGGATTTAAATTTAAATTAATGTTAGGTATGAAAAGGTTGGCTTTAATCTGTCCCTCCATTCTCCCATCTGTAAAATGGGCATAATAATGTCTTATAGTAGCAATTGAGACCCCATCTGAAATTAGGGCTGTGTCTAGTCCAGCACTATACAGACACAGAGCAAGAGACAGTCCTTGCACTTCCACAAGACAAAAAGTGAGAGTGGAAAGAGGCTGCCTAAAGTCACAGAGAAGGCAGGTACATAACTGAAGCTAGAACCTCTGGGGCTCCTGACTCCCAGTCCAATGCTCTATCCATTTGACCGCACTGCCTTATCAAACACCCATGAATGCATATGCTTGTAAGCCTGCGTTCATTACTGATTAACAAGCTCTTTGCGATCCCCACATGGGAGGTGCAGTAGAAAGGCAACATATCATTTGAATATGCAAAAAACTTTTGTAGTGATAATCAAGAAGGCCCATTTCAGACAGTTGACAAGAGGTGTGAGGATACTTAACATGGGGAAATAGATTCAATCTGTGTAATGACTCAACCATTCCCAGTCTCTATTCAAGCCTAAGTTAATGGTATCTAGTCTGCATATTAATTCAAGCTCAGCAGTTTCTCGTTGGAGTCTGTTTTTGAAGCTTTTCTGTTGCAAAATTGCCACCTTTAAGTCTGTTACTGAGTGACCTGAGAGGTTGAAGTGTTCTCCTACTGGTTTTTGAATGTTATGATTCCTGATGTCAGATTTGTGTCCATTTATTCTTTTGTGTAGAGACTGTCTGTCCGGTTTGGCCAATGTACATGGCAGAGGGGCATAGCTGGCATATATCACATTGGTAGATGTGCAGGTGAATGAGCCCCTGATGGGGTGGCTGATGTGATTAGGTCCTATGATGGTGTCACTTGAATAGATATGTGGACAGAGTTGGCATCAGGCTTTGTTGCAAGGATAGGTTCCTGGGATAGTGTTTTTGTTGTGTGGTGTGTGTGGTTGCTGGTGAGTATTTGCTTCAGGCTGGGAGGCTGTCTGTAAGCGAGGACTGGCCTGTCTCCCAAGATCTGTGAGAGTGAGGGATCATCTTTCAGGATAGGTTGTAGATCTTTGATGATGCGCTGGAGAGGTTTTAGTTGGGGGCTGAAGGTGACAGCTAGTGGTGTTCTGTTATTTTCTTTGTTGGGCCTGTCCTGTAGTAGGTTCCATTCTATGCATCTGAAGAAGTGGGCTGTAGCCCATGAAAGCTTATTCTCAAATAAATTTGTTAGTCTCTAAGGTGCCACAAGTACTCCTGTTCTTTTTGCGGATACAGACTAACATGGCTGCTACTCTGAAACCTGTCATTTGAATATCGTTATTTGTATATCTCTTGCCCTAGACAAGCTAAATGTCCCTAACCCATGTGCTCTGTGCTTATGTCTTAAAATAAGATGAGTCCTATAATCATAGAAATTACAGATGGACAAAGAAATATGGCAACTAGTACATCCAGCTCAGATATGGTTGTTTCCTACAATATATCTTCTGATGCTTTTTCCATCACTTCCTTTTGAGAGGACACACTAATACTTTGACACCCTAATACTACATTCTCCAGGAGAGAGGGTTTTTTTCCCCCCCAATATTCATCAGGCAATTCCCTTTCTTGATTTCACCCCATTAGCCAGTTATACCTCCTCATCTCTCCCTATGCAATCCTTCTCATTCACGAGAGAGATCACTGAACCACAATCAGACCAGAGAGGCAGGAGATAGTTTTGTGGTTAGGGTATGGGACTGGAGTAGGAGAGTAATCTGTTCCCAGTTCTACTATAGACTTCCTGAGTGACTTTGGGTGGCAAATGCCTCTGACAGACTTAGTCCCTCTGGGCCTCATCTTTAAAATGGGTGTCATAATACCTCATTTTTCTACTTAGTCCCTGCACTGAAGAGCATATATGCTCTCTCTCTTATTATGTGTCTGTACAGTGCCTCGCACAATGGGGCTGGAGTCTCAGGTGCTACAAATACAAATAATAATAATTTTGGGAATGTCCGGATCTGAATTCTGCAGCTCTGTCTCTCGCTCTAGCACTCCAAGCCAAAAGAGCAGATGCCTACACCCTCCAGACTCTGAGATCTAGAGCCAAAGTACCTTGGGTTTTGAACCCAGGTACTAAACAATGTGGTGTTCATTGAATTAGAAATAGCTCCTGTGGCAAACTGGGAAAGAATGAGGAGATGGTACTAGACAATTTCCAAATCTGTGTTTATTTGAATTTTCAGTATTTATTCCCTCTAAAAGGGAGCGAGGGGGGGCAGGCAGGGGAAGAAAGCACTTTGAATCTTGCAATCATTAAAACCAATTCCACTTTTCCTGTCCCTGCCCACCTCCTGATACGTATGTGAAGCAATCTTTACAGCTACACAGCCATCAGATGGTATTGATCCAGATGTGGAAATTGGTATTGACTGCTGCTCTGTGCATTTCCGTGGCTTTTAAAGATACACCATCCAGGTGATTTCACTTTGCACATGACACAACTTGGGAAGCATTGCCTGCAACAGACCTAAAAGTATGTGCTCATGTAATATAGAAAGTTTTGCCTCCTTCACTCCTATTTACCTAAGTTACAGTGCTGAGGAGAGATGGATGCTAAGACACCAGAAACCACTTATCTAATGGGAGGAATTAAGAAGTTGTACGTCTCTAGTCTGCACTGGCTGTTTCTCTCTATCCAGCAAACATTTTCTTTTTAGAGCCAGTGATTAAATCTTGCAAATCCACAAACCAACTGGGACTAATCCTGCATCCTTATTAGGGAAAAGGATGATTGAACTCCTCAGTACAAGCAATGTCCCTGTCGGGGACTTCAGGATTGGGCCCACTGATCTTTTTTTAAGAGACACCTCTGATGTGGCATTAGGAATTCTCAGTCTCTCTTCTGTGGTGGAATGTAGAAAGCAGGAAGTAACATTTGACTTTTAATATAACTTGTGTGCTGCTTCAAATATTTCCTCATCATGAGGTCTGACAGCAGAGTGCCAAGAAGACCATAAAATGCACATTTGTTTTCTTTAGGGTGGCTTATTCTATGCTGCCTACTTGTTCAAATGTATGAGACAGGGCAAGCCAAAAGGGAAGGGACAGTCAGAAAAATATCAGGCTCGATTTACATTGTGTAAATCCAGAGTAACTTCACTGGATTCACTTTGGGTTCAAGCTGGTGTAGCTGAAAAGAGGAATCTGCCAAATGAAGTCTAAAGGTACGACTTTAAATATTGCTGCTGCTGCTGCAATAGAAATTACTCAGACACTCGATTCAATTACTTGAATTCAAAACTCACGTGTCTTCATCACCATTAATTGAAGGCTGCTTTACAGTGAAGATCTCTTCCATGCTGTTCATGTCAATCTGTCCACGTAGACCATTCCCAGAGCACCGCAGAGTGAGGGCACCTGTCCATTATGCAGAATGGTTATCTAGAGATAGTATCAGAGGGGGTAGCCGTGTTAGTCTGGATCTGTAAAAGCAGCAAAGAATCCTGTGGCACCTTATAGACTAACAGAAGTTTTGGAGCATGAGCTTTCATGGGTGAATACCCACTTCGTTGGATGCATGACATGCATCCAACGAAGTGGGTATTCACCCATGAAAGCTCATGCTCCAAAACTTCTGTTAGTCTATAAGGTGCCACAGGACTCTTTGCTGCTGTCTAGAGATAGGCACCACATGCAACCAGTGAAGTCAGCTGAGGATTTCCTGTGACCAGCCAAGACCTCTTCCTCCACTACTCAGCATGGAGCCTGCCAGGAATTGTCTCCAGTGGTATTGCTCAGAGATTCTCTGGCTGACTTATGACCAGTCACCCAGCTAAGAACTAAAGTCTCCAATTTGTAGGGTCAGATGCTGTCATCAGAAAACTCTTAAATGACTTAGTCCCCCCAACGATTGTCTAGCATAGGGGTTCTCAAACTGGGGGTCAGAACCCCGCCAGGGATCGCAAGCTGCCAGCCTCCACCCCAAACCCTGCTTTACCTCCAACATTTATAATGGTGTTAAATATATAAAAAAGTGTTTTTAATTTATAAGGGGGGGTCGCACTCAGAGGCTTGCTACGTGAGAGGGGTCACCAGTACAAAAGTTTGAGAACCACTGGTCTAGCAGGTCAGAGACGTCACAAGCTCTGCAGTCTGTTTCTAAGCCAGATGAGACCCAAGGTAAATCTCTGCCTGCTGAGACCTCACTTAATAGGAGGATGCGGTTGGCCATATATGAAGACATTGTGGTCATCATTAGCTAACGATAGGCCTATGGTCATGTAGGCAGCCTAGGGGAATGGGCTTAGCAACTTCAGTTCTAAAGAGCCCTGTTTTGCAAGGAAGAAGGGTGGCTGCATTTTGCATTATTGAAAATGAGGGGAGGGAGGAGGAATATGTTTTTTAATTGTGGAAAATTTTCCTCAAAACTATGAATTTTAAAAAATTATAACAGTCACTTGTGTGAATCCTGGAAAGCAAAAGCAATTTCATTTTTTCCCATGAAGTTTCCCCTACCTCTTTTATTAACCAGTTCTAAATATTATATTGTACACTTTATTTTTAATCAACCTACTGTTTCTTTATATATTGAAAATATTAAACATTAACCGGCATTACAGAAAGAAGTCTGACTTAATCTAGTTGGCAGTGTTCCTATAGGATCCATATTTTGGTTTGGTAAATATTTAATGAAATATAATCTGAAGGCAAACGCTTGTTTTTACATGAAAGAAAAACGGCAATGCCTAGGAATGGGAAGTGTCACAAATGTCCTCCTGGGGGCGCCAATAAAGGTCACAGAAACTTCACCAGGGCGGCCAGGAGGAGAGAGGGATAGAAGGGGCTTCCTCCCAACCATGGCATCTATTGCTGCATGCCAGCAGCACCACAGCTCAATACATAAATGATATACCTATAAAGGTGATTGACTTTGTGATTTTGGGGGTGGGGGGGCAAACTTTCTGCTTAAAGACGGCCCCATGGGGATTTCCTGTCTTTCCCCAACTCCTCATAAAAAAAACCCTGCTTGTTTTTTTCCCCATTAGTAATACAGGCCTTGCTATCAAAATGTACTTGTTAGTTACAAGTTCTCCTAAGATCAGGGCCCTACTGTGCTAGGTGCTGTACATACATATAGCAAGCAATAGTCTGTGCCCTGTAAAGCATACAATGGAAATAGATAAGGCAGACCTGGGATGGGGAAAAGGAAGGGTGGTGGTTGTGTTTTTATAGCTGGGTCTGCCTTCATTGAATCAATTGCCTGGGGCCCAGATACAACAAAGCATTTAACCACATGGTGAACTTGAAGCAAATGCTGAAGTGTGTTAGTTACTTAGTATTTAGTATGAACCACAGGCCTGTCGTATAAAGACTGCGGACATGAAGAAAAAACATTTTACTACATAAATGAGAATGATGTAAACTCTTTGGGGCAGTGTGGCGAGCCTGGCACCGCAGTGTCCCTTTGTGGAAGGGATGGGATGGGGTGTCGGCGCCTCACCACTCTCCAGTCCTTGCGGGCGGGCGGTTACGGCCTTCTGGCCTTCTTCCCCCCATCGGCTCTGTCTGGTGGGGTAGCGTGGCCTAGCAGCCCGAGTCCATACAATCCCCTCTCACAAGTGGGGTAGCGTGGCCTAGCGGCCAAAGTTTATACCATCCCCCTTCACGAGTGGGGTAGTGCAGCCTAGAGGCCAGAGTCCATACACCCCCCTACTTATGAGCAGGGTAGCGCGGCCTAGCGGTCAGAGTCTATACAACCCCTCTTACGGGTGGGGTGGCGTGGCCTAGCGGCCAGAATCTCTAGGATCCCTCACAGTTTGGGGGTGAGGGGGTAAGGAGACTCAGGCTCGCCCTCTCCACTGAGCCCTGACACAGGGCCCTGGTAGTGGCAAGCTCTCCTTGCCACTCGCTTTGCGGGGATCCGCCCGCAACATGCCGAGTGTCAATACAGCTCTAACGCCATTTGTCTCTAGAGTTCCCCTGGGTCACTTCCTACCGTGAGTACCAGTTCATCTGCGGCGGAGGGTCCTCCAGTCTGTTCCTCCCCTGTGACGTCCTCCGTCGGGGTCTCAGGTTGTGCCTCGGCTTGGCTGACTCCTGGATCCTGGCACGCAGGCTCCCCCTCTTCAGGAGCTGGCTGCGTGCATCCTTCTCCTCCAGTGGTTAGCCCCGACTGAGCTGGTCTGCAGGCTTGTATACCTGTTCTCCAGTTGGAGCATGCCCAGCAGAGCTTCTGGGGCATGGCTTCCTCTGCTAGGAAGGAAGGGTTAACTCCTGCGGTACCAATGCGGGGCCGCTCTGCCCCGTCACAGGCAGTTATGGTGTCTTTGTGTACGGTTGGACAGCAGCTGCCACAACAGACCATCATCTTGACCTAAGAGCACTGGAGTAATATTAATTTAAAATAATGCTTGGATGCAAAAATCATCAGAACATAACTTCATAATATCAACTCTGATCCTGCATAGTGTTATACATGTATGCTTCCTTTTACATACTGGGAATTGTACTAGTTAAGTCAATGGGACTACTCACTATATGTAAAGTTTAGCACGTGTGTACATCTTTGCAGGATTTGGGCCTTACTGGGCTTTACAACAAAATATTATGGAAGAGGTCACCAGGTGTTGCTCTTACAGTCTTTGCTGATTGTCTTAATGTGCAAGTTTTTTAGTCTTGGAGAAAACTGTGGCAGTGGTGGTTTTCTGGTGTGGTTTCTTTGGGGGAGCTGTAGCAAACTCTTTGCTTTAATCTCTATAACTAGAGTCAGTTCTTAGGGCAGAGCTGGTCCCTGCTAATTGAGCATTGGTGTTTGGCTAAGATTCCTGCAAGAGGGGATTGTCTGCATGCTGTTTGTAACCATGTGTGTTCCAGGACTGCTATGTATAGTGTAAATAAAACAAATTTTGCTAAGAATATACCCAGACTCTGCATCACTGATTTCTCCTCCAGTGGGAAGTCAACCTGCCAGGTCCTGACATCTGCTGCCCTTCATATCAATTAGACAGAAAACACTTACCCACAATAAAAACTTTTCAGCTTTCAAATATACATCAGAAAATATGCAAAAACCCTCTGGGTCAAATTCTCTGCTCCACTTTGCACTGCTCAGACACCACAAAAGGAGAGAAGAATGGCTGCAAACTGATCACTTGCATTATATATGCACTCCAGCAATCCTCAGTCGGGGAAAGGTCCTTGGGTACCATCATCTGCTAGGCCACATTAAGGAGCCTTCAGGGTATCTTAACCAATCCCCAGAGCTGGAGAGAAAATCAGGGAGACATAAGGGACTCCCATCTTGGAGCAGAGCACCCAGTAGAAGTCAAACAATCACAATATTCTACTCCTGAAGAACCATAGGTCTACACTGACTGCTTGTACCATGGTTTGCTCTTCAGTTGTCTCTGATTACTGTTATGGTGTCTGACCTATTTTTAGTTCAGGATGCAAAGCCCTTCTAAATGCCAAAATATTAAAAGATGAACAATGTTTCCATTTTATCATTAAGAAGTTGTTTTTAGACTAGAGCCAATGTGCAAAGTAATTCCCAGCATTCCCCTCTCCTATTTGCATATTAATACTTATCATGTTTCAGGCCCTACAGGGACACCTGCTGGCAAGTTCCTGTGTTGACTTTGGCTGCAGAATGTATTGTCTCATCTGAGGAAGTGAACCATTGGAAACATTTGGTGATAGGCTTTTAGCTCTTGGAGAAGGCAGCAGCCATTTAACAGCTCAGCAACCCAAAGCACAGGTACCTAGCATTCCATCCCTCGCACCTTCTGCCAGGCTGCCCCTGGGGTGTGAAACACTCTCCCAAAGTCAGGAGCGATTTGGGGCAGCAGCTGTTTCTTACTGTGTGTGTGTTCAGTGCCTAGCACAATGGGGCCCTGATCTAACTAAATTGCTTATTACTGGTTTTGTTCAATAATGCATAGAGCTGGTTGGAAAATGGAATTTTCATCCTGCAGGAAAATTCCAAAATGCTGACGTGGTTTTTGGCCCAAATTAGGATGAAAAGTCAAAATCTTAGAATTTTGTGCAAAATGACATATTCTGAAATATTTCATTTTGACCTAGCATTTCATGTAGACTTTATTATTTGACTTTATATTATAATATAATATTATTTTTAGGTTTGGCAGAATTCAGTTTTTATTCTTTATTCATTTAGATGGATAATATCAATATTTGTTTTTAAGCATGTTTTTCCTATTTTTATTGGTTGTTTTTTAAAATGTTCACAGTTGCGCAACATTATGTCCAGGGGGCAGACAATAGGCAGGGCCGGATAATTATTTAATAATAGTAGATGATGAGATTTAAAAAGTTAAAGCGTTTTGTTAACACACAAATTGTCCACATGTCAAAACATACAAAGTAATTAGCCTTAAATCAATCTCTAGTATGTTCTCAAGCTGCAGTTTTTTTACTTTGCCGATTTGTACATTGCCATTATTATTGATGGAAATATTTATTCATCTGTTTGTGTGTTTTGCTGAAATTGACTTTTACTGAAATTTACAAATAAATATCTAATCTTCCCAAGCCTTATTATATTATATTAATAATCAAATCAATCAAATCAAAATGAAATGTTTCAATAATTTGCTGTGAAAATTTTGACAATCAATATGTTCCTGCAAAACATTTTGATTGTGTTCAATCAGCATTTTCCAACAGAAAGCTGTTCTGTCAGAATTTTCAGTCAGTTTAGTAATGCGTTTACTTAGGGCTTGTCTTCACTACCGGGATAAGTCGACCTAAGTTATGCTACTCAAACTACGTGAATAACATAGCAGAAGTTGACGTAGCTTAGGTCAACTTACCCCAGTGTGGTGTCTTCACTATGCTGCGTTGACTGGAAACTTACCTTACTCTTCTTGGGGAGCTGGAGTACCGGAGTCGACCAGAGAGCACTTTGCCATTGATTTAGTAGGTCTTCACTAGACCCGCTAAATCGGCACCCACTGCATCGATTGCAGCAGCATCAATCTCCCCGGTAGTGAAGACAAGCCCTCTGTCACTACAGTATTCATTTACTAAGTTAAAACAATGCTGTCCTTAACCTTTTTAGTTTATTATTTATCATTTATTAGCACCAGCTCCAGAAATAATAATTGTTGGAAGGCGCTTAAGCACATGCTTAACTAAGTTGATGTGCTTATGTGCTTTCATGAATCAGGGTTAATAATCATTTATTAATTGTTTATTATTAACATATCCACTCCTGTGCACTCTTTAAGTCCTACCTATTCCATAACACCTTGGCAACTTGCCTAGTGAGAATGGCTAGGCCTGTGGCCTGTTAGGGATTCATTAATTTCTCTTCTCCACTGATCTTATTTCAAACACACTAAAAACCCATCACAGTATATCGCACAGAAGGCAGCAGACACACATGCCAGGAAGGGATATACTGACTGATTTTTTTTGGAATTTAACAAATATTGAAGGCCAGATCTGTGTATCGCCTAAATTGTTTGCAGTGTTGTAGCCATGCTGGTCCCAGGATATTAGAGACACCAGGTGGGGGAGATAATAACTTTTATTGGACCAACTTCTGTTGGTGAGAGAGACAAGGTTTGAAGCTACACAGAACTCTTCTTTCAGGTCTGGGAAAGGTACTCAGAATGTCATAGCTAAATACAAGGTGGAACAGGTTGTGTAGCATAAGTAAATACATTTTAAGAGACCATTCAAGGTGAAGTGGCCCATTAACACCTCTGTAGTCATAGGACAAAAATGGGGTGGAGGGGGGCTAGTGGGTTACAGATTGTTATAATAAGCCATAAGTCCAGTGTCTTTGTTAAGACCATAGTGTCTAGCAAACATAGGTTCTGGAACTAGAAGTGCTGCCTCACCCCCTGGCATGAAGTGATTTTCATCATATCCAGGGTTTACAGTGTGGTTCAGTGGCTCCCAGCACCCCCCACTATACAAATTGTTCCAGCACCCCTGCTAGCAAAGTTAGGAATTTAAGATCCCAGGCTTGTCTTTTGAAAGTGTTGTGTGGGTTTCTTTTATGGACAAGGACTGAGAGGTCAGATATAGAATGATCACCTGCCCAGGGCTGGGGAGGGTCCAGGGCTTCCCACAGTGGCCCAGGCTCCCTGGGAGGTTCTTACCATGGCCTGGCTCCAGTTTCTGGTCTGGACAGGAGGCAGGGCCTCTGGGGGAAGAGGAGGAGCGGGGTGTGGCACAGAAGGGGGCGGGGCTCCTCCATGCATTCTATTTTTGCCTTTTGAAAGGGTGGTCACCCTAGTCAGATACAGAGTGATCGCTTTGTGAAAAGTGTTTGTCCATGTGTTATATGGTGCTTTTGTCTTTTATCATTTTCCTATGTGAGTTCATTTGAGAGCACAGTGATTGCTGGTTTCACCTGCATAGTAGTTGTTGTGGCATTTAGTGCATTGGATGAGGGACAATGCATATTGTGATAGGCTTGTGTAGGAGCAATGGTCTTGAAAAGTGTGTTGTGGAGGGTATTGACCATCAAAGCATTGGAGATATGCCTGCAGGTTTTGCATCTGTTCTGGCAGGGTACAGTGCTGCTTTGAGTTGATGGGTCCTGGTTTGTGGGGAGCTTGCTTCTGATGATGAGGCTGGTGAGATTGAGGGGTTTTTTTGAAGGCAAGATGAAGGGGTTCAGGAAATATTTCTTTCAGTATGTGTGGAGCCCATTGAGTAATGATACGCCGTATGGGTTCCAGTGTGGGATGTTAGGTGACAACTAGAGGTGTGTGGTTGAAAGGGAGGGAAGTTTCTGTATTGAAGCAAGTTCTCTTGAGGTATTTGGGTGGCCATTCCATGATGTGATCTACTTCTCTGGTAGAGTGTCCTCATTTGGTGAAGGCATTTTTAAGTGTATTAAGGTTTTTATCCCAGACTTTCTCCTTGGAGCATATTCTGTGGTATCTGAGTGCCTGACTATAGATAACAGATTTCTTGGTGTGTTTGGGATGGTTGCTGGATCTAACCAGTAGGTGTGGTGATCTGTGGGTGTCTTGTATATAGTTACCAGTAGGGTTCTATTGTTGAAGCTGGTCTTGGTGTCCAGGAAGTTGATGCTGGTGTGGGAGTGTTCTAGAGAGAGTTTGATGGAGGGTGGTGGTGGTGGTTGAGTTGAGGTGGAAATCTGAGGGAGTTTACGTCATCTGTTCAGAGGATGAAAATATCTTCTATGTACCTCAGGTATACCATAAACTTTTGTGGTGCATTTGTCCAGAAATTCTTCCTCAAGAAGGCCCATGAAGAGAATGGCATAATGGGAAGCCATGCTAGTACACATAGCTATTCCTGTGGTTTGAACAAAGTGCTTGTTGCTGAATGTAAAATGGTTATGGGTGAGGATGAAATGGATGAATTTGGTGATGTATTTGGGGTGGATATCTGAGGATTGTCCATTATCTTATAGCTATATGAGGCAGGCAGCAATGCGGTCATGGCGTGGAATGTTGATATACAGGGAGGTGACATCTATGGTGGAAAGGACAGTGTTCTGAGAGAGGTTGTTAATGTTGTGGAATATCTGGAGGAAACAGGTTGTGTCCTGAAGGAAGCTGGGTCTTTGTATGGTGAGTGGTTTGAGGATGGTTTCTATGAGTCCTTCAATAAGAGGCAATGGCCAGATAGGATGGGTCTGCCTGGGTTCCCTTGTTTGTGTATCTTGGGAAGTATGTAGAAGGTCCCTTGCTGGACTCATGGGAGAGGTTGTAGAGTTTCTCTTGCAGTTGTTTGGGGAAGGATTTGATGATATTCTTAAATTCCTGGGTGAATTATGGTGTGGGGTCTTCTCTGAGTTCTTTATGATAGGTGGTATCAGAGAGTTGTCGGTTGGCTTCATTGACGTAGTCATCACGGTTGAGAACTACAACAATGCCCCTATTGTCTGCTGGTTTGATCCTTGTCTGATGTCTTGATTTCAGAGGCTGTATAGCTGTCCTCTCAACAGTGGAGTGATTATGGTGGATGTGAGGTTTGTTAAGGATTTCATTGTCAATTTTTTTGCCTGGAGCAATCAATGTAATAATCAAGTGTGTGTTTTTATTCACTGTTGAGTATGCAGTCAGATGATTCTTTTTTTCTTATGATGTCGGTGGGGGTGCAGGATGATGTTGTTGTTCTGAAAGAATGCTTTGAGGTGAAGTTGGTGGAAAAAATTCTTCTAGTTCTCCCCAGGTTAGTATGGCATCAGTTTCTGTGGTGTGGCGGAAGTTCAGGCCCTTGGAGAATACAGAAAATTCAGCTCCAGTTACAGGTACTCTTGATAAATTGATGATGTTGGGGATGTCGTGTCGTGTCCATGTGGTGGATCCTGGTGCCATGGTTTCTCCCAGGCATGTTGTTCTGTAGATTGTGCACAAGTTGTAGTTGGTTCAACATCTTGTTTTTGTGTTGGATGGCTGTCATCAGGGGTTTTTTTTTATAGTTGTTTTGGGTTTCCAGATAGGCTTCCTGATATTTTTTTCATTCCAGTGTGTGGGAAAATGTGAGGATTTCTTTCCTGAGGTGGTCTCTTCTGGAGTATATGAGCTACAGGAGATATTTCCTCACTAACCCCCCTTTTTTGTCCTATGACTGCAGAGGTGTTACTGGGCCACTTGAGAGGTCCCTTAGAATGTAGGGACCTGTTCTAAACAATCTGTTCCACCTGGTATTTAGCTGTGGTGCTCCGAGTACCTTTGAAAACCTGAAGAAGAGCTCTGTGTAGCTCAAAAGCTTGTCTCTCTCATGAACAGAATACAAGATATTACCTCACCTACCTTGTGTCTCTACCACCTAAATTGTCTCTTTTGAGATAAGTGATTCTGTCTGATCCTTCCCAATTTGGCAGCTACAGTACCTCAGATGACCCTGTCTCATGTCAGGGTGCTTTCAGGAATAATAGTGTCCTTTCACAAGAACTACCTCTCTGGCAAACCCAGCGTTTGAGCTGGTATGTCAGTAACTCCATCATGTTCCATCTGCCAAGAGCTGGCTCATCTGCTAGCTCGCCCTACAGTATACGGCTCTGTTGGGCTGTGAAAATGGCCTGAATTATGTATGTGCAAACCATCCTTTCCCCAAACAGGAGTAAAACAGGGCTATCTAGGTGTCAGAAGGTAGCTTGCAGGAACTTGCCCTGTTCAACAGATCCTTGAATGTTCCTGTCACTAACACCAGTTCAACCTCCGTTAAGTCAATTTGGCCCTCTTGAGAGAAAATTGCAGTGTAAGGCCATGTCTATGCAACTCAATCAAGTCCATTGTGGCACTTGGTCTCCATTTTGGGCTAGACCACATGCAGAGACTTCAGAGTCTGATGCAGTCTCAAATCTAAGTGGCTTGGCTCCTCTAGCTCAGGCAGTAGTGTTTCATGCTTTTAGAGCCAGTGGTCCCAGGTTCAATCCCCACAGATGACAAACCAGTCAGGGTCATCACATTATATCTCCCATGGTGGTTTGCACTGATTTCAGCCAGCCCTGGGATGCTGCACTGGGGCAATTTCTGAAGTCAGTCTAGCTCAAGGAATCCAGCTCAGCACAGGGGGAGCCAGATTCAAGTACTTTCAAAGTTGCTGTATCACATCACTAGCAAGAGGCCCCACTCAACTCAGATCAGTGGGCTAGGTGTGGTGTATACCTGCATGGCAAGAGATGGCTCCTGCCCCCAAAAGAACATACAATCTGAATAGACAAGACAGACAAAGGCTGGAAGCAGAAACAGGCCCAGCATGGAGAAGTGAGCTGCCCAAAGTCATTCAGGGAAAGAACTGTACATGGTAACCCATTTCTCCTGAAGGCTAGTCCAGGGCCATGCTGTTTCTCAGATGTCAATAAAACACTAAACTTGGCAGAGACTTTCAAAGCTTTCCTAACCCAAGTTTTGCTCAGATTTTGCTCAGATGTAGGAACTCTAAAACATCTTTGAAAAGCTCTGCATTTGCCATGTGTTCTAATGGGCACCTGTATTTCCCGTGGTCCAGGCTGCTGATGTACCAGTAAAATTGCAGACACCAACAACCAGTAATGGAGATGATGGTATTAGTAAAAATTGAACCCTTAGGAAAATTCATTTCAGTCTGATTTTTTTTACAGAGGACTAGCAAGCAGGGCCAGCTTAAGGCATAGGCACTATGCATCTTTGCCTGGAGCCCCAGTGCCTGGAGTCATGTGATTACACCACTCTCAGCTTTCATTTAAAAAAAAAAGTACATTTCTCACCCTTGCGGTTGGGAAGAAAAGCTTAAAATGAAGTCTGTTGCAACTGACACAGCCTGAGTCTGCAGTCAGCCAGTGAGGTGAACAGCCCCATGCATCTCAGTAGGGTGTTCAGTCCAGAATTCACTGCTTTGGGGTGCCCTTCCAACCCCACCTCAGCAGAGGACTCTGTGTGTGGCAGGAGAAGAGGGCCTCCCACCCATGCAGATACATCCCAGCTGCTGGGGTAAGTACTCAGGGCATCATTAAAAATGATGGCCCCACATGGAGAAGGCTGTAGGAGGCTCACAAATCTCTAACCACAGTCTAGCCACTAGAGGGGGACAAAGAATCACACTGTGTTACTCTGGGAACAGGCACATCAGCCCACCCACATTGAGGGGGTGAGTCGTACCAGCCAGAACAGCAAGGGTTGTTGCTAGAGTGAAAGCGGCTCTCATGGCAGCCATGTAGGCCGTGCACCAGCCAGGCATGGGAACACAGATATAAAACCTCAAGTAAAAAAGCTATGAAGGGTCCTTGAAAAAAAGGGAGATGGAAATAACTCTGGGCCCACGCACAAATGTGGGACTAAATGCAGAGCTGGTTCAAAAGTAAGTTAGACAAAAAATGGCTTTTTGTCAAGCTTAAAAATTTTTACAGAATTTTTTTTTGGTGGAAAATGATTTTTTAAAAATTTTTTCAGCTATATGCCAAAAACTGAAAGGGTTGGGTAAAAAATTCTGATTCCGGTTAAAAATTCCAGTTTACCAAAATTTGGAAACGCTTATTGAAAACTGAGGAAAAATTCTGAAAATTGTTCTGGAAAACTGGAACTTTTTTGTTTTTTCAGCTTTGTTTTTTCATCAGAAATACCGCATGTGGGAAATTTCAAATAAAACATATTTTGTCGTAGAAATTTTCCACAAAAAATAATTGGTATTTTCTGACCAGCTATAGGCTAAAGTTCTTTATGAGCAGTGTAATCCACTCTCTGACAACAATTTCCCCAGACCAGCTTCCAGCAGTGATGAGGACCTAGGGTTGCACTGCTACAGCAATCTTAAAAGACCCTTCCCACAATGCTTTGCAAACCCAGGGGTTAATAAACATAAATCTATAGCTTTGTTCGCATACGTAGCATGGTCATTACAGCAGTCCTCCAAAGCATTTTCTCTTGCCACCTTCTTACAATAGGAACATTCAGAATGCTGCTCATTGTCTTGTCTCTGGAATGGGATGAAGGAGATATGAGTTTCTTATGGGCAGTTCCATCAACAATTTTCCTGGATTCTTTGCTTTTTCTTATAACATTTTCCTCCTTAAAGAACTTGCTTATTTTCCTCTCTGGTGTCTCAATGACACCAAATAACAGCCAGGACCAATTTGTCTTCCTTTGCTTTTTCCCTGCTCTATCTCTCCACACCCAGAGTTCCTCTGTCAACAGTTTTATTTTGTCTCTCTTTGTCACTGGCTCATCTCTCACACCGAGTCTCTGCATGCCATAGCACCTTTCTACTCTTCCCTTTTCTAAATCCATCAGTTTGATGGGCAAGCACTTTCATTTTAACCTGCAACTGCCTGATTTGCCTTCTCTTTCAGCATCTCCCCGCTTCTTCACGTTAGCTTTCAGTTTCTTCTTCACTGGACCACTTCCTGGGCACTCCTCTTCCACGTGACAACATTCCCGGTAATGCTACTGCCCTGACTTGAGAGATCGATTGCCCTTTTCTTTTCTGGTTCGTGTAGATGTGTGCAGTTTCCTCTAAGTCAACATCTATTGCCTGACCACCTGGGCTCTTCACCCAATGGATGTGCATCTGCATTTGCTTTAATGGGTGGTTTTCCCACTTCCTGTTTTGGGTATGAATTCTGCCATCTGTGGTTGGAATTGTGTCTCAAAAAGTAAGATAATTAGGGTAAAAATGTTTTTTAATTAAATGGTCAAAAACACTTTTTTTTTTCATATTTTCAGTTCCCAAGAATTTTTGCTATTTGGATTTTGTGTCCCAGTTCGAGATGGGAACATTTAAAAAAATCTCAAGATTTCATAGGATGGGAAAACCATGGGTACGTCTACACTGCAAAAAATAAAAAAAACCCAAATCCCCACAGCAGCGAATCTTGGAGCCCTGGGTAAATGACAGGCTTGTGCTAAGGGGCTAAAAAGAGCAGTGTAGATATTCCAACTCTGTCTGGAGCCTGGGCTCTGAAATCTGGCCAGGGGAGTGGATCTCAGAACCCTGGGATCCAGTCTGAGGGGGAAAGCCTACACCGCTACTTTTAGCCCTGTAGACCAAACCTGAGTCAGTTGTTCTGGACTCTGAGACTTGCTGCTGTGCTTATTTTTTCCTAGGGGTATTCAGTTCTCTCAGTAGAGTCCCACAGCCTGCTTCTTCTAGTCTCTTCCCTTGAGAACAGCACCTCCTTTCCCCAGAGCTCTCACTGTTGCTAGGAAAGGCAACTGCTTATATCCCCTGGCTCCCTTACCCAGCATTCCTTGCCAGCTTCTAATTCCCAGCCATCCCTCTGGACCACAAATCTCAGCATGCTTTGCTGTAGGAATAAGGCTAATACTAATGACATGCTTCCGACGAAGTGGGTATTCGCCCACGAAAGCTCATGCTCCAATACGTCCGTTAGTCTATAAGATGCCACAGGACTCTTTGCTGCTTTTACAGATCCAGACTAACACGGCTACCCCTCTGATACAAGGCTAATACTGAATCACAGGTCTGCCTTAAATGGCTAAGACTCTCTGTTAAGGGGCCTTTGGAATGCTTTCCTGCCTGTGGTTCAAACCAGCCTGCACCTTTCAGACACACTGCAAAGCCCATCTGTTTGAACTGGCAGTAGCCAAGGAAGGGATTTCTTACTTGTGGGAATGTGTGGGCTTTATAGTCCTGCAGACTGGTGATCCATTGAAGTCAATGGATCCATTTACTTCAGGGGATGTAGGCTCAGACTGTGATCTGGGGGTGGGGGAGGAAGGAGAGTTGATGCTGTTGCTGCATTGGGCAATGTCTGTTTTATAACTCCCATGTTATTGCATTTTTTAGATGCTGTTAGGGTTCCTTCCCCACTCTGAACTCTGGGTTATAGATGTGGGGACCCGCATGAAAGACCCCCTAAGCTTATTTTTATGAGCTTAGGTTAAAACTTTCTCAAGGCATGAGTTCCACTTTGCCTTGAACAGTATGCTACCACCACATTTCTTTGCTATTACTTACTATTTCTGCAATAGTAGATGCTTAGTCCACATATGCTTAAGGAGATGTATATTTCCTGCCCTGGTTCCTTGCTGTCTCAAAGAGAACAACAACAAAGACACAAACAAAAACGTCCCCCACAGATTTGAAAGTATCTTCTCCCCTTATTGGTCCTTTTGGTCAGGTGCCAACCAGGTTATCTGAGCTTCTTAACCCTTTATAGGTAAAAGAGGAATTAACCCTTTACAGGGTAAAGAGGGATTTTATGCTACCCGTAGCTGTAGGTTTATGACAGATGCCCATCAAGAGCTTTGGATGGGCACCTTGTGGTGCAGCATTTGGATCAAAATCCCAGTGGCTACATTGGCCAGATGGGGTTCCTAGGGCGGCTGTGTGTCCCTGAAAATGAGGAATTTCCCTGTTTCTTCAGGGCCTGACCTGAAATCTCTGTTGGTTTAACCAAAATGCATGTTTTGTCATGGTGTTTTCATTAGCTGTTTGGGGTTAGAAGAATTCACCATCTAATCTAGTAGGTGAACATCACAGGTTGAAGGGACTGCTGAGTCACTGCCGTCACTATCAAGAACACAGTGTGCTCTAGATCAACCAGGAGGTATGGCCTTCATACAGGAATGACTGGGAGAAGTTCAATGGCCAATGTTATGCAGGAGTCAGACTAGATCTGTGGTTTTCAAAACTATGGCCCGAGGACCCTGCAGACTGTCTAAGATTTCCAAAGTGGTCTGCACCCCCATTTGAAATTTTTTTAGACATCCGCAAATGTAAAAAGGTTGAAAACCATTGGACTAGATAACTAGATTTGTCCCTTCTGGCCTTTAGACTCTGTGGATCCCTGAACTTTGCTCAGCTGCTCTATTGACTGCTAGCCAAGGTAAGGAAGTGCACAAGACCTGCAAGGAGAGAGCAGTGACAAATAGCTTTCATCATGCTGATTGGATGATCTGTAAGATATGCAGAGATAACAAATAACCTGACTATTTGGCTAATTAATAGTAATAATATTGGTATGTAGCTCTTAGACAACAATGGGTTATCCTGATGGCCATTTGTAATACATATTGATGCTGCACAATGTAGCTCCGGTGCTGTTTTATATGAATAGCAGCAGGGAAAGCTTTGGGTGAGTCCTTTTTGAATCAAGGACATTGCCACCTCCAGAAAGAAAGTATCATTGCTGTTCCGGGAATTTGGAGAGGGTTTTAAATGGACATTGGCAATGGCATCCGCTGAGGATCTATTTTTTTGTTTTAGGGAACACTAGACCCACATTCAAGCCAATTAGTAGAGTGGAACTGAGTAAAGTACAAGAGGAACTGGAATGATAATGAGCCAAGTGCTTAAATGTAAGAAATTTGGGGCAGAAGCCAAATGAAAATGAAATAAAAGGCTATGGTCCAAATCCCAGGGTCTTGCTGAGAGAAGGGAACAGACAAATATAGCATTTCTTACACAGACACTGGGTCAAAACCTAGTTAGTGCTTCTGGAGGCAGCTCATGTGAGGGCAACTGCATGAAGAAATGAGGGGTAGTGGGGAAATCTAATCTAACAGTGAATCAGTGCTGCTGGTCATGCTGGCCTGCATGCAACCTGAGAGACCAGACCCTCTCTCCATAACACAGTGAACTCTTAACCTAATTTATTGATTACACCCACCTTGAGAAATGCAAGAGAGGATGAGAATATATCCTAGTAATCAGTGATCATCTCTCCAGTAGGCAGATGCTTGGTTTTGGGACACTTCTCTCTATTTTGTCTGCCTAGTTTTGAAAGGCACCTATCCACCCCACACCCCCACTGCTTGGGGTTAGAACATTTCACGGGAGTTTGCCTTGGCTACTCCTCCATTAATACAATATTTGTAGGAGAAGCTGGAACCTATTCCTGATCCTGCCTTTATCAGCTGCTGGAAGCCCTACAGAAAGCGAGAGTCCTCGACCCCACAGGTGAACTTTATCAATATCATTTGTAAGTAGGCAATGGGGAAAAAAATTAAATGAACTAAATCTTTGCCTCAATGCAAGAGCAAACTAAGAAATCATTCAAATTAATATAGATTGTTAATATAACTCGAATAAGTTTGCAGTGTTGTATCCATGTTGGTCTCGTGATATTAAAGACAAGGTGGGTAAGCTAATATGGCCTGGTCTACACTAGGACTTTAAATCGAATTTAGCAGCGTTAATTCGAACTAACCGCTCAACCGTCCACACCAGGAAGCCATTTAATTCGAACTAGAGGGCTCTTTAGTTCGAATTCGGTACTCCACCCCGACAGGTGGAGTAACGCTAAATTCGACATGGCTAGCTCGAATTAGGCTAGGTGTGGATGCAAATCGAACTTAGTAGCTCCGGGAGCTATCCCACAGTGCACCACTCTGTTGACGCTCTGGACAGCAGTCCGAGCTTGGATTCTCTGACCAGCCACACAGGAAATGACCCGGGAAAATTTGAATTCATTTTCCTGTCTGGGCACTTTGAATCTGACGTCCTGGCTGGACATCGGGGTGAGCTCCGCAGCACCTGCAACGATGCAGAGCTCTCCAGCAGAGGAGTCCGGCCAATCCAAGAATAGAAAGAGGTCCCCAGCATGGACAGACCGGGAAGTCCTGGATCTGATCGGTGTGTGGGGCGAGGAGTCTGTGCTGTCGGAGCTGCGCTCCAACAAGCGGAATGCAAAGACCTTCGAGAAGGTCTCCAAAGCAATGATAGAGAAAGGATACAGCCGGGATGCAATGCAGTGCCGCGTGAAAATCAAGAACCTGAGACAAGGCTACCAAAAAGTCAGAGCAGCAAACGGACGCTCCGGAGCCCAGCCCCAGACATGCCGCTTCTACGAGGCACTGCATGCCATTCTAGGTGGGTCTGCCACCACTGCCCCACCAGTGACCGTGGACTCAGTGGATGGCATAGTGAACCTGGACAGTTCCTCCTCGATGTTCGCCGATGGGGAAGATGAGGAAGGGTCTGTGGAGGAGGCGACAGCGAACACAATACTGCTTTCCCTGACAGCCAGGATCTCTTCATCACCCTCACAGAGATCCCCTACCAACCCTCCCCGGCCGTTAACCCGGACTCTGAATCAGGGGAAGGATCAGGCGGTAAGTGCTATAAACATGTAAACATTTATTTTTTATAAAACAGGTATAAAAAAATAGAAATACTATATATAAAATTTTCAATGAAAAACTATATGAAAAGTAGGTCCACACATATAGGGATTGAACAATAATCCTCCAGGGACAATTCAACAAAGGTCTCATAGAGGTCCTCGAAAAGCCTCCGCAGGAGGTTCCTGGGGAGAGGTGCCTTGTTGGGTGCTCCGTGGAAGCACACTCTTCCGCGCCAGGACATCCTTATGTACATGGGAATCATCGCCTCCACAAGCATGGCCGCATATGGTCCTGGTCTCTGCAGGGCTTCCCTTAGCATCCGCTCTTTGTGACTCCGAGGGACCCGCCTCAGGGTGATCTCGTTCATGAAATGCTGCATCTAATTAGGGCAATTAGTGTATTGTTACTGTTGTGAATGGTTGACTTTTACTTTGCATAACAATGACCCTCGCTTAACAGCCACGTGTTGTAGGCCACATAGGAAAAGCATACATTGATCTTTCCCGTGCACTGGCGGGAGTGGCTGGAAAAGGGTCAGAGTATATGATTTCCAGATTGCCTTTAGCGGGAGGGCACAGCTATCCATTAACTGATAAGCAGAATGTACTGTAAGGCTTACCAGGACTGTCTGCTAGACGGATTCAGCTGTCTCTCCCCACTTGTCCGCTCTCCTGTGCAATGCCGCAGCCAATGAGAGCGTATTCCGAAATCTCGAACTTGTCCTGAGATCTCGTGAGACTTGTTGCCCTGTATGGTCTTGTTCAGAGAAACTGACTAGACTGTGTTCACTGTTCGCAAACATGTATCTGTTCAAGGAAATCACTTACTTTTCCCATCACACAGCTTCGGCTCTTTCCCGGACTGCCCTGGCATCCCCCTCGCAGAGGCTGGCGCAGATTAGGCGGTGAAAGAAAAAGACTAGGGACGAGATGTTCGCGGAACTGATGGCCTGCTCCAGAGCCGAGGCGGCAGAGCAGAGACAGTGGAGGGAGACCCTATGTCAACAGCATCGCACACACATCGAACGGGAGGATAGGTGGCGGCAGGAAGACCAGCAGGCGACTCAAACGCTGCTTGGGCTAATGAGGGAGCAAACGGACACGCTCCGGCGCCTTGTTGATGTTCTGCAGGACCGCAGGCAGGAGGACAGAGCCCCCCTGCAGTGTATCTGCAACCGCCCTCCCCCGCCAAGAAGTCCTGCCCCCCCCACCCAAAAGTACAAGACGGAGGGGCGGTAGGGGCCGTGAGAACTGTCACTGCACCACTGCATAGCGCTAATGTACCACACACCTCTCACGCTATAAATTTGTAGAAGTGCTTCCCTTACAGGCTCACCCAGTCCCAAATCCAAGTTTCATCCCCCCACTGTGTATTAGATTATTAAAAGCTGTTTGCTGTTATTCACTGTTTCGGTCACGTCTTTCGTGTCAGAGGATTTTTTTGTGTATGGGGGGGGGGAGGGGATTTATAATTGCACGATATAGCCTACATTACCAGGGTACAGACTTGGGGGCATGATCAACTGCAGGGCACACACACACTGCAGTCAGTAGGCACCAGGGTCACTCTGTGTGCTGTATGCTGCCCCGGGTCATTCTGTGATGTGTATGCTTGTCCAGGGTCCTAGCGCCTGCCACCCCCTTAATGTTAAGGCACGCTGCCCTTACCATGCACTTCCACTGTAGCAACGAGCCTCTCCGCTGCCCTGAGCCCCAACAAGAACCCTCATCCACGGACAGATACTCACCCTTCCCCCACACCCCTCACCCCTTCCTACGCCCAAACCCGCAGCCCACTGCCGTCATCCAAACCCCTATCCAAAGAAGGCACCACTCGCCCCTTCCTGCAAACCCACCCCTTCCTGCAAACCCTCCCCTTCATGCACAACCACTTTCAACCGTCCCCCACCCCAGAGACCTATGTAGGAGCAGGAGGATGTCATTCCTCTATGGAACAAGCGGTCTGTACATCAGTGCACACCGTGCCCAGCACAGTATGCGTCCATGTTTCAACACCTGAACAGAAATGCAAAGTAAAACAAAGATTTATTAATAATGAGTGTTACAATTAATTTGCTTTAAAACGTGCTTTGGAAGTGAGGGAAACTTGGAGAACGGGGTATGTAACCGCAGATCGAAATCGACACATACAGACACAGGCCCAGGGTCAGTTTCTCTTGAAAGCAAGTGGAGAGTCATAGGTTACCCTGCTCTCCGAGGAAACTTGCTTTCAAAGCCTCCCGGATACACAGCGCTTCCCGCTGGGATATTCTCTCGGCACGGGTGTCTGGCTGAGCGTAAACTGCAGCCAGGCGATTTGCCTCAACCTCCCATCCGGACAAAAAGGTCTCGCCCTTGCTCTCACAGAGATTGTGTAGCACACAGCAAGCAGCAATAACTACGGGGATATTCTTTTCGCTGATGTCCGAGCGAGTCAGTAAGCTCCGCCATCTCCCCTTGAGACGTCCGAAAGCACACTCCACCACCATTCTGCACTTGCTCAGCCGGTAGTTGAAGAGTTCCTTCTCTCTGTCCAAGGCGCCTGTATAGGGCTTCATGAGCCAGGGCATTAGCGGGTAGGCTGGGTCCCCGAGGATCACTGTAGGCATCTGCACATCCCCAACCGTTATTTTGTGGTCCGGGAAGAAAGTACCTGCCTGGAGGCGTTTAAACAGACCAGAGTTCCTGAACACACGCGCGTCATGAACCTTGCCCGCCCACCCAACGAAGATGTTGGTAAAACGTCCCCTATGGTCCACCAGTGCTTGCAGCACCATTGAAAAGTAGCCCTTTCGGTTAATGTATTCGCTGGCCTGGTGGGCTGGTGCCAGGATAGGGATGTGAGTCCCATCTATAGCCCCACCGCAGTTTGGGAATCCCATCGCGGCGAAGCCATCTATGATGTCCTGGACGTTTCCGAGAGTCACTACCTTTGAGAGAAGTTGCTCAACGATTGCGTGGGCTATTTCAATCACAGCAACCCCCACGGTAGATTTGCCCACGCCAAAGTGGTTCGCTACTGACCGGTAGCTGTCTGGCGTTGCAAGTTTCCAGAGGGCTATGGCCACTCGCTTCTGCACACTCAGGGCTTCTCGCATCCGGGTGTCCTGGCGCTTCAGGGCAGGGGACAGCAAGTCACAGAGTTCAAGGAAAGTGCCCTTACGCATCCTGAAGTTTCGCAGCCACTGTGATTCATCCCAGACCTGCAGCACTATGCGGTCCCACCAGTCCGTGCTTGTTTCCCGGGCCCAGAATCGCCGTTCCACACCATGAACTTGACCCATTGCCACCATGATCTCCACGGCACGGCGTACCCTGCTTTGTGAGAGGTCTGCGCCACTCTGTGAATTCCTGTCCTCACCACGCTGCCGGAGCCTCCTCGCCCGATTTCTCAGCAGCTGACTGTGGAAGAGGTGGACGATAAGGTGCGAGGAGTTGACAACGGCCATAAGTGCAGCGATGATCGCAGCGGGCTCCACGCTCGCAGTGCTGTGGCGTACGCGCTGTAACTGACAAGAGAAGGGCGCGAACAGATTTCCCGCCGGAGCTTTCAGGGAGGGAGGGCGTGATTGACGGTTCAATGACAACAGTTACCCAAAAGCACCCTCGACACATTTTTCCCCCAGGAGGCATTGAGAGCTCTACCCAGTATTCCAATGGGCAGCGGGGACTGCGGGAACTGTGGGATAGCTTCCCACAGTGCACCGCTTCCAAAGTCGACGCCAGCCCCGTTACTGTGGACTCAGAAATTCGAATTAGTGTATTTACTGTGGATACACAAATTCGACTTCATAAGGTCGAATCCACAAATTCGACTTAAGTAGATTCGAAATAGTCTTGTAGTGTAGACAAGGCCTATCTGTCATTGGACCAACTTCTGTTGGTGAGAGAGACAACTCTAATATGTATATTTCTCTGAGAATCAGCTTATGAAATATACACTACAGTAATAAAACACTGTCTAGAAGTGTATCCATCCAAAAAGGGGGGAAATGTTGTTGAAATATGTGCTATACTATATGGACAGCATTATTAAAAAACATAAATGTGAACTTATATAAAAAGGAAAATCAACAAGGATATGCTGGACCATGATGAGAATGAAAATAGTGTAAGAATACAAGAGGGTTTTTCTAAATTACAGCATGTTACATGTATGTTTTTTGTCTGTTGAAAAATGGTTTGAGATCAGAGTTCTCTTCCTGGCTCTTCCACTGAGTTACCTTGGGCTTTGCTTCTTGGTACCTCAGTTTCCCCATCTGTACTATGGAGATAATGATACTGACCTCCTTTGGAAAGCGCTTTGAGATCGAGGGATGAAAGGTGCCATAAAAGAGCTAGCTGTTATTATTATATTGTATTATTGGAGAAATAGAGCTAGTTGAAACCGGGAAATTATTTCACGAAATAATTTCAAAATTGTGTTTTGTTTTATCGAGTCCAGAATGGATCCATTTTCCATTTTTACCTAAAATGTTCTGTGACATTTTTGTTAATATTCATACTGAAATTTTGTATCTGAATAATTTTCAAAATCATTACTGAACATTTTCATTTGCCCGAATACACAATTTTAGGGTAAACCAGAAATGTTGATGATTTTGAAAATGATTTGGATACAAATGTGATAATATATCACAGAAAATGTCACAAAAATGGAACATTTTGCTAATGCTGACAAACTTTTGCAAAAAGTTCTCATTTTTGAAATGCAGCCAGTTTTCAATGAAAAAATTTTTTATACTGAAAGTTGCCACCACCTCTCAGAAATAGCAGGTGATCACATAATTAAAGCCTGCATTGTAATGTACAAAAAGACAGAGTTTAAACTGAGGATATGTCTACATTACAGTGGCATAGCTATGGCTAACACCGTAGTATAGATGTTTCCAATATTGACTGGCACTAGAAAAGGTTCAGAAAAGGGCAACTAAAATGATTAGGGGTTTGGAGAGGGTCCCATATGCGGAAAGATTAAAGAGGCTAGGACTCTTCAGCTTGGAAAAGAGGAGACTAAGGGGGGATATGATAGAGGTATATAAAATCATGAATGATGTGGAGAAAGTGGATAAGGAAAAGTTATTTACTTATTCCCATAATACAAGAACTAGGGGTCACCAAATGAAATTAATGGGCAGCAGGTTTAAAACAAATAAAAGGAAGTTCTTCACGCAGCGCACAGTCAACTTGTGGAACTCCTTACCTGAGGAGGTTGTGAAGGCTAGGACTATAACAGTGTTTAAAAGAGAACTGGATAAATTCATGGTGGTGAAGTCCATAAATGGCTATTAGCCAGAATTGGTAAGGAATGGTGTCCCTAGCCTCTGTTTGTCAGAGGATGGAGTTGGATGGCAGGAGAGAGATCACTTGATCATTGCCTGTTAGGTTCACTCCCTCTGGGGCACCTGGCATTGGCCACTGTCGGTAGACGGGATACTGGGCTAGATAGACCTTTGGTCTGACCCAGTACGGCCGTTCTTATGTTCTTAAGGGGTTTTTCCACTGATATCCTTAATCCAACTCTCAGAGGCAGTAGCTAGATTGATGGAAGAATTCTGTCGACTAGCAGTGTCTACAGAGTGTTTAAGCTGATCTAACTATGGCATTCAGGGTATGAAACTTTCCACACTGTGAGCAATGTAGTTAAGTTGATTTAATTTTTAAGCATAGACAGTAATGACTGAATATAGAGTATGACTCACTGTGAATATACCATTTATTTCATACATATAATGCTTAGAAAAATCACTTACCCTTTTATGTCAGCTTATGAAAAAAATCAGTTTTCATATTAGTTTAATTTGCACAAATAGAAATGTGTTACTTTCAAACCAGTAATGCACAAATACAAATTGTGTAAAAGAAATACATCCACTCTTCAATGGAACTAATTAGGGCTGTCAATTAATCGCAGTTAACTCATGTGATTAATTAAAAAAAATTGCGATAAAAAATATAATCACGATTAATCGCAGTTTTAATTACATTGTCAAGCAATAGAATACCTCCTGAAACGTATTAAATATTTTGGATGTGTTTCTACATTTTCAAATATATCGATTTCAGTTACAACATAGAATACAAAGTGTGCAGTACTCACTTAATATTTTTATTGCAAATATTTGCACCGTAAAAATGATAAACAAAAGAAATAGTATTTTTCATGTCACCTCATACAAGTCCTGTAGTGCAATATCTTTATCGTGAAAGTGCAATTTACAAATGTAGATTTTTTTTGTTATATAACTGCACTCAAAAACAAAACAATATAAAACTTTAGCGCCTAAAAATCCACTCAGTCCTACTTCTTGTTCAGCCAATCGCTAAGAGAAACAAATTTGTTTACATTGACAGAAGATAATGCTGCCTGCTTCTTGTTTACAATGTCACCTGAAAGTGAGAACAGCCATTCTTATAGCACTTTTGTAGCCAGCATTGCAAGGTATTTACATGCCAGATATGCTAAACATTCGTATGCCCTTTTATGCTTTGGCCACCATTCCGGAAGACATTCTTCCATGCTGATGATGCTCATTTAAAAAAAATAATGCATTAATTAAATTTGTGACTGAACTCCTTGGGGGAGAATTGTATGTCTCCTGTTCTATGTTTTACCCGCATTCTGCCATATATTTCATGCTATAGCAGTCTCGGATGATGACCCAGCATATTGTTCATTTTAAGAACACTTTCACTGCAGATTTGACAAAACGCAAAGAAGGTACCAATGTGAGATTTCTAAAGATAGCTACAGCACTCAACCCAAGGTTTAAGAATCTCAAGTGCTTTCCAAAATCTGAGAGGGATGAGGTGGGGAGCATGTTTTCAGAAGCCTGAAAGAGCAACACTCCGATGAGGAATCTACAGAACCAGAACCACCAAAAAAGAAAACCAGCGTTCTGCTAGTGACATCTGACTCAGATGATGAAAATGAACATGTGTTGGTCTGCATTGCTTCGAATCGTTATCGAGCAGGAGCCATCATCAGCATAACGCATGTCTCCTGGAATGGTGGTTGAAGCATGAAGGGACATATGAATCTTTAGCGCATCTGGCACGTAAATGTCTTGCAATGCTGGCTACATGCAAACGCCTGTTCTCACTTTCAGGAGCGGCTCTAGACATTTCACCGCCCCAAGCACGGCGTCATGCCGCGGGGGCCGCTCTGCCGCTCGCCGGTCCCGCGGCTCCGGTGGACCTCCCGCAGGCGTGCCGCTGAAGGCACCCTGCCTGCCACCCTCCCGGCGACCGGCAGAGCGCCCCCCATGGCATGCCGCCCTAAGCACGCGCTTGGCATGCTGGGGCCTGGAGCCGCCCCTGCTCACTTTCAGGTGACATTGTAAACAAGAGGTGGGCAGCATTATCTCTTGCAAATGTAAACACACTTGTTCGTCTGAGCGATTGGCTGAAAAAGAAGTAGGACTGAGCGAACTTGTCTCACATTGTTGTATTTTTACAGTGAAAATATTTATAATAAAAAATAAATATAAGTGAGCACTGTACACTTTGTACTCTGTGTTGTAATTTAAATCAACATATTTGAAAATGTGGAAAACTTCCAAAATATTTATATCAATAGTATTCTATTATTGTTTAACAGCACAATTAATCACGCAATTAATCACAATTAATTTTTTTAATTGCTTGACATCCCTAGAACTAATTAATATTTGACCCATGTTAGGCTAGTTTGGGGTTAAGACACATGAGAGAAAAATGCTGAGCCAATATTTGTAACAGGGAGATATCAATTTACTTAAATAAGCAATACTTTATGGAAGACAAAGCTTGCCATATTAGAGGCAGTGTGGTCTAGAAGGACAGGATTCGGGAGATGTGAAGTTGATCCGTGACTCTTTCCCCACTGTGATATAATTGCAGCCCTAAGTATGGGAGATGAAGTCCAGCCAAGGAGCCCACTCTATAGAAGAGAATGGGCACATGAGGCATCCAAACTACAACTCCCATGAGGCACTACACCAGCATTTCAGAACAGAAACATTTCAGTTTTGGGGCATGTAGATTTTGGATCAAAAAAATTTTTTTTCTCTGCTCTTTCAACTTTAACTTTGGTATTTCCAGCCGGACGAGGGCTTACCCATGGTTTACATTTAATCAACACTGGGAATTACACTGATATGGTGCCAAGATTTTAACAAGAGCCTTCCACAAACATTTCCTCCAGTAATCTATGATAAACCAAAGACAGGGAGGCTTGCAGAGAACAGAGATGAGAGATTTGGAATCGATCCATCCAATTTGCCATTGAAACGAAACCACTCGTTAATAAGCAGGGTGTGGAGGGGAAGCAACATCACTCAGCGTTCATGCTTATACTGTGTGCGGTGGAAATCTTTATTCTTTATATCACTGTGTTCTGCTTGTGTAATGGTAAAGATTTCTTTAAGGGAATCCAGGGTATCCTGCCCAGGGACACTGTTTTGACAATACTTGTTGCAACCTGGTACATTCCAAAGGAGGTGAGACTCATGCATTTTAGGAGTTGTTTTGTTGGGCCAAAGGATAAGTCATCTCGCAAGGGGCTAATTTAATAGAATCCAGTTGTTAGTTAATCCCCATAACATTCCCTTCAATTGCCTTTTTAGCAAGGGTGGGTGGGCACAGCAGAAACAAGCAATGCCAAGCTACTGAGGCCTGGACTTTCTCCCCCTGCCCTCAATGACTGCATTCTTCCCCAGTAGGGTGACCAGCTGTCCGGTTTTGGACACCCTTTCCATCTCAACCCCCCCGCACCCCACCCCCTCACTGCATCCCTCCCTGTCCCAACCCCCCCGCGCCCCACCCCCCATCATTGCATCCTTCCCCATCCCAACTCCCCCCGCATCCCTATCCCCCTCACTGCATCCATCCCCGTCCCAACCCTCCCGCATCTTCATCCCCCCGTCATTGCATCCTTCCCCATCTCAACTCCTCCCGCACTCCCATCCCTCGTCACTGCATCCCATCCCATCCTGCCCCCCACACCTACCTATCTCAGCCCTATCCCCTTACAATGCTCTCCCACCCATCCTCTCCACCTCCCAGAGCCACCACCCCCATGTCCCTCACCCCCCACAGCCCTGCACCCCATTCACCTCCATACACTGCTGCACTCCCATTATGTCCCTATACACACCTGTGCCCCCACATCCTCATGCACCTGTAGCCTTCTGCCTTCCCCTGCATCCCCATCCACCCCAAATACCCCCCCACCCTCTCCTCGCTCCTTCACTTCCCCCTCTCATCCCCACCCTACTCTTGTCCTTGGCCTTTTTCCTTCCCCATGCTCTCTCCTCCATCCACCCCCCTCATCTTTACCCCTCCAGCCCACTCTCCTCCCTTCCCAGCTGAGTGATTTAGGCAGCCCCTGGAAAAGTGTATGAAAAAGTGTCTCTGTGTAGGCAAGTGTGTGCATGCATGCACTGTATATGTGTAAGAGACTGTGTGTCTTTGTGTAGGGAGGTGCGTGTATTGCAGCATGTGTGTATATCTGTGTGAATAAAATTTGCAGCCTCTCTCTTTGACTTTTATTCCTTTTGCTGGTTTGCACACAAAAAATTGATGACACAAAATATGTGTGTATTCCTTTCATAACAAGTTTTTAAAAGAGAAGGGAACTCTAAAAGAAATGTATTATTTCTTAAAAGGTGAATGTTGACTAGTAATTGCAGAAGAGCCAATGGATCAGACATTTCTCCCACCTTTGTCTAGTTACATTTTAAACTCTTCATTGCAGACTCTCTTTTTATGTGTATGTCCAGCACCTACCACCCTGGAGCCCTGCTCTTAGTCGGGGTTTCTAGGCACTAAACAACAATTATAATAATAAATAATGTGGAAGTATGTGTGTTAGTGCATGCTAGATGCGTACACATGAATACACGTGTGTATCTGCATGTAGGTGTGGGAGTTGGGTTCTACAGATTTATTTCTATAGGTATCTGGACAGGTGTGCAGTTCTGTGGTTGTGTTCTATGGATTTGTACTCGGGCTTTTGGAGTGGGCTTTTAATGTACCCACTGCAGCTGTGATAATGTGTGGTCCTGATTCTACACATAAAATTACAATAACTTTAGTGATTAAAAAACATGGAGCTGGTTATGAAAAATGGGAAGAGGAGAGGGAAAGAATCATAAAAACCTTTGTGAAATTTCATTTCTTTAAATTACCCTTTTTGACTATTTTGCTGCCAGCTCTAGTGTCCTGCAACAAATAAAACCTGAACTTAGCATAATACAGCTGTCAAAACAATCAATATGTCTGTTTGGGCCTTGCAGTGAAAATGAGCACGTGAGCGAGGGTGGAGGAGAGCAAGCAATGGAGGGAGGGGGAATGGAGTGAGTGGGGGCGGGCTCAGGCAGGGGTGGGGCCTTGGGGAAGGGGCGGGGCAGTGGGCAGGAATGGGCAGGGCAAGCGTGTTCTGTTTTCTGGAATTAGAAAGTTGGTAACCCTACTCCCCAGGTCTGTGCAGGGCTCTGGAGAGAGAAGAACAAGGATCATTTGTCGCCTACCCCTAGTCTCAGTCCTAAAGGGATGCAGAGATTGATGGGGGCTCCCTGCAGAAAGGTGTACCCCTGGCTGCCATCCAGCTCCTGTTCCTCCCAAGCTCTTTGCAGTGGTCCTGGGAATAGATGGCACCATCATGACCCCAGACTTAGAACCAGCAGCTGCTCTGGTGCTGTGTTACTGCTGAATATCCCCCTACGGGCCCTGGGGCAGAGCTTGCACATGAGCTCCATGTGGAGCAGTGCATGAGACAGGGATTACAACTGACCAGCCAGGGACAGGAACACCTGGGCAGAACAAGGCCAAAGACCTGTGTGATGCGTGCCAGCAATATGGCTCTCCTGGCAAACTGGGGACATACACCCCCCAAGGTCGGGCAGCAGCACAGCCGCCCTGCAGGCCAGGCACAGAGACCTGACAATCTCTTTCAGTTGTACCCACATTAGGCACACTTGCCACATCAGGTGCCTTGTGATGTTCACATCTGCTGCATGCTCAGGCACCCAGCTGAGTCCGAGGCAGGCAGCTGGTATCCCCTTGCAGTGACTCTGCCTGGCCATGGGTAGGCACTGCTGAGCCCCTCTACTTCTCTGTCTGCTCATGCTGCCAGCTCCTGCTATTATGCGGGAGGTGGGGTAGCTCCAGACAAGTGTGTGTTTGATCTGTGGGCAGTCACAGATCTCGTGGCAGTGGATGCACACGTTGGCCGCTTTTCATTCAGGTGCCTCGGTGCCAGACCCCTACCACTGCTCAGGGGGAGGGGGAATCGGTCACTGTCTCTTTGAGGGAAACATCACACTTACTAGCTGTGAAACAGGAGTTACTTATACTTAGGCCACCATAATATTTCCAGACAAAATATCATTTTCAAGGTAGTGGTGCCCCGGTTCACTTCACTTAAACCCACAAAGGCAGTTTAAAGAGATTGAGTTCTTGAAGCAAACAGGGCTCTGCTTTGTAAGCTCCTTGGGGGCGGGCACTATATATAGCTCTAATTGTACAAGGAAGGGCCAGCGCTGATGGTGCTCTGTAAATCATTCCAAAACGTCCTTTGCTGCACAGAACCCCTCTGGCACTTGGGAAGAAAGGCAAGCACTCATTTAACTGAACTCTCCTATTGCAAAATTGTCACCCAGAGCCAGCACTGCCACCTCTTATAGTATTTGGTGTATGTCTTAAAGCCCCAACTCCTGGAGTCAGTGGATTAGACAAGGAGTTCATTTAAAAAAAACTTCTAGCCTTCATGATTGTGGAGGAAAGGCTGAGAACGTGATCCAGCTGTAACCTAAATGCTCAGAAACTTCAGGGGAATGAAATAACCTGGTGTTTATTTATTTTGTTTTGTAAAAAAAATCCTGTGTTTTCCACCCAGCCCCAGGGTTTCTTGGGGCCTAACTCCTCATTCTGAAGGTGGAGGGCTGCCCAGCCTGCTGAGCAAACCAGGCCCTTTTCCTAAATCACAGCTGGCACCTCCCTGATACCCAGCATGCAAATAATGCTTTCGCAAGGCCGTGCAAGCAAGTAAACCAGTGGTAGGTTGGCATGTTTGCAATAAACCTCCTTTTGTTTCTTTTCCCAGGGCTGCAGGGTGGCCGGGTTGGGAGCCTTCCCCTCCCCTAGGAAGAGCAAGCACATCAGGGCGGGGGTTGGGGGGGAAACAGGCCAAGTGCACTTTCTTTTGCAAAGACCCCCTTGCACCTTTAAGGACTGGAGACTTCGGATGGAAGCAGGGCACAGCCCACCTCTGAACCCGGTGATTGACAGGAAGCTGGGGGGGTGGGGTGGGGATGTGAGTGTATGTGTCTGAGGAAGGGGTGGGAGGAGCTCGGGCTCTTCCCAGATGGCCAATCAAGGCAGAGGGGTGGGCAGCTTGGCTCTCTCCTCCTGTGGCTTTTTTCTGTGTCAGTTTCAGGAGTCCTGAGCCTGAGCTAAACAAAAGCAGGAGACAGAGGGGGCTGCTGGAGTTTGCAGAGACAGAGAGGAAAGGGAGGATATTTTGCTTGCTTTGCTGCTGCTGGGGTGGGGGCAGAGCTCTGGCTTTTGCAAGAAGAAGGGGAGAGGAAAAAAGAAAGAAAGCAAAGCAGCCCACCCCCTTTGAGATCGCTCTGGCAGTGGCTGGAGGGGGGTGGGGGAAAGTTTGCCTTGCAACCTTCCTTCGCCCCTGTCTTCCCCAGATCAATGCCTATTTGCAAGAGGATTAAGAGGCAGATTTAAAGGCTGATAGCTCATTTCTGCGATTGAAAAAGGAGCCCGGGACTAAGAAAGCAGCCAGAATCCAGCTCTGACCCCCCCCCACCCCAAGTGGCAAGGAGGTTTATTTTTCTTGCTTTTTGGAGTCGTCCTCTTCCCCCTCCCCCCCCACCCAGCCCCCGAGTCCCTTTTCCTCCCTCCCAGAAGCAACGGGATCCCCCTCCCCCTTTTCTCGTTTTGCCTTTTTTTTTAAATTTCCTCCTCCCGAGAAGAAGGATTTGGAGCCAGCGTGAAGGATAAAAAGCCTGGTTGCTCCCTAGGAGGCGCGCCGAAGGAGCAGGAGGGAGAAGGAAGGAAGGAGAAAAGGGACTGCTGCCGCTGCTGCTAGCTTGGGCGATGGACGATCAACCCAGGTTGATGCATTCCCATGCTGGGGTGGGGATGGCAGGACATCCCGGCCTGTCCCAACACATGCAGGATGGAGCAGGAGGGACAGAGGGCGAGGGAGGCAGGAAACAAGATATTGGAGACATTTTACAGCAGATCATGACCATCACAGATCAGAGTTTGGATGAGGCACAAGCCAGGTGAGATTGGGAGGGGGGGTGGTGGTGGAAATCTTCTCTTCCTTCTTGCATAGTGCTGGGTTTCTTCATTGTGCTTTCTCTGCTTTGAATATCAGCTAGGTCGGGGAAGGGAAGGAACCAGAGCCGCAGGAGAAATGTTGATCGCAAGTATATACATATATTTGGTGATATGATATAGTTACATTATATCTATCTGTCTGTCTGTATCTATTTGAAACTGCTCTCTGATCTCAAGCCGGCCTTCCTCACTTCCATGGCGCCTGGAGTCGAACAGGACAGGAGGGCTAAGTTTTGAACATCATCTTGCTGGGTGGTATCCCAGGAGGAGAAAGTCCCAAGCTAGACTTTATTGCTAAATTATTTGATTTTCCTTCCTTTCATCCCGCCTTTCTTGCCCGTGGCTTGGGACGGTTAGGATTTCTAAAAAAATAGATTCCTTGCTCTTTTGTAGTTTTGTGTGTAAAAACAAATCACGTTCTTTGTCGCCAGTTATCAGCCCTTTTAGAAAAGCTTTTCCGTGGGATTTTAAAAAGCAGGCCTTTTCATGAAGGGTGGGGGTGGATATTTGCTTTTATTCATTGAAAAAGTCGTACTCAAATTCTTGTTTGGGGTGAGGGGATTTAAAAAACAAAAACAAAAAAAACTTGGGCCAGTTTCCTGTGGGTTTCCTGTCTAATCCAGCTATATGTACAAAAACTACACTCTTTCTCTTCCCCCCCTTCACCCTCCACATTAAGCACCTATGACACTACTATGTGTTATTGGAACCATGTGTGGATTATGTACATTTTTGGAATAGGATTTGGGGATGGCAGCTGATTCTTCTTCAGCATTTGTGTAGTAGTATTTCATTTTATAGCAGACAATTTTAAAAACACAGTAGCCTGCTTTGAATTCCATAGAAAATGCACCAAGTGGTGTATCATCTTTGGACACCTTTTAAAATAATGCGCTTTTTGCTAAGGCTACATTTTATGGTTGGGGCAGATCTGCACAGATTTTTTTATGATGGGATATTAAAAAGAAAAAAAGCAGTAAAAATCTGCTAACTGGAACATATTCGACTTCACCGCATGCAAGCTCAATAGACAGCTTTGAGACGCTCTAGCCAAACTTAAAAAAATGAAGGCACGGTTATTTTTTTAATATAAAGTTGCCAAAATTGTCTGGTATACATTAGAATTTTATTATCTGAAGAAAAGCTTTTAGGTGTGGTATAGTTCTCGCTGGCACATATGTTCCACAATGGAACAGATTGCTAGAGTACATTGTTCATGGAAAAACGTAGATCCCAATAAACTAGCTTGGATCTACTTCCAAAGGGGTGAGGATATGCTATTATATTTGGTCTCTCTGTCTTCTTAGCCTTAAAACCCCAGTATCATAGGATACTTTGTTATTGGGCTGATGAAGCAGAGCTTGCTAGCTTTTAGGATGAAGAAATTTCCCATTTCATGCCCAGACAGAGCTGGGGAAGGGGGGGAAATCTTTATCCTGAAAGTTACAGGAATTGTGTGTGTGTGTGTGTGTGTGTCAGTATTTTCCTGCATGTGTAATTTACATTCAATCAAATTAAAAACAAACAGAACTTTGAGACCTGGATGATGCTCCATGTTTTGCCTTGCTGGGCTACCCACAGCTACTTCCTTACAGGACTTTCTCTTCGGCTGTGAAACTGATTGTATTTTTCAGCGCTGCCTGGTTTTCAGTCCTGCATGCATCCCATATTAGTTTTTTATGAAGTTTCTTTAAAGATGTAAATTGCTAATAGTGTCTGTGTGTGTGAAGCACATACGCGTTGTTTATATACAAATGGCTGTGATCATTTGAGTTCTCTGCTAAGGTGACAGTGTGGCTTTTCTGGGCTATGCCTTTGAGAGACTTCATACACCAATCTTTTACCATAAGGCAGGGTGGTGGTGAGGAAAATAATAGTGAATGTTTGCCAGATATTCCCACCGCCTTTATATATCGTTTCAGTTGGTAAACAACATTCCCATAATTGATGCCTGATCGGAACAGTCCTTTATACAACCAAGCTCTTTGCAAAGTGATTAGACGGCTAAAAAAATTACATTTGTTTCTTTGCTTAAGTGGGCACCTGATGGGTTTTAAAGGCAACCAGCCAATTAAACAAGCAACTCTCCTGCCTCCCTCAAAAACAATAACCAATCCCTGCTGCCCAAAAAGAAAAGAAAATTTAAAAAAAATCCACCAAGCAGAAGGTTGTGTGGTTTTTTTGTTTGTTTGTTTTTTTAAATGAGTGTAGTGTCTTAATTGTCAATAATTGAATCTTAACATCAGCAAGCAGGCAGTGTGTACACAAGAAGCATAATGTAAACATGAAAAAATGAATTTCTGTGCCCAGATGTGTGTGTTTGCCCCTGGCAGTGCATTTCCATTCTCTTTAACTTGGGTCCTGAAATGCGAGAAATTGACAGTTCCAATTGGTGCACCTTTCAAATATTGAGGGGCATCTGCAGGATGAATTGGAACACATGGGTGTATTAAATAGAAAGGAGGGGAGTGTGAGGACGGGGTGAGAGGGAGGGAGACAGATCTCAGTGCTGTGTATTCCATGTCTTCCACATGTTCCTGGCTTTGGCTGTTAATTGCCTGGCTAGGGCTGCTAGATTGCGAATGCCACTTAGTAGCAAATGCCATTTTCAAGTAATTCCTAAATTGGCCTAATTTATGTTATCTGCATTAGCGGGTAGCCCCTCAAGAATGAAAGATCATCAGTTTAAGTCCTAAAAGTTATTGCATGGTGGCTTCCTGTGCAGTTTTGGCCAAAATGTATACTGTGTTTATAGGTATTTATTTGTATTTTTCCCATTCCTTTTGCACATACCAGCCAATTTCAATTTTGAAAGTTGTCTTGAGCTGCCATGGCACCCTAACCTTGCTTCTTTCTTGCAGGAAACATGCTTTAAACTGCCACAGAATGAAGCCGGCCCTTTTTAACGTCTTGTGTGAAATCAAAGAAAAAACAGGTAGGAATGGGGATTCTGATGATCTTATGGGGTTTGTGCCATTTTTGTTTTTCCGCTTTAAGGGTATTTCCCTCTCCTCAAAAGTTCTTATTTTTTAATATTATTTCAAAGGGAAAAATGGAATATTAACATTGCATAGTAGGGTATCTATTGAAGAGGAGAAAATATTAATTTTCACGCATGCAACCTTTGCTGCTTTTAATATGTTGTCTCTCTTGTTACATCTTTAAAATATTGCTCTGCTATGAAAACTGTTCGGAAATGGATTTAAAAAAAAAACAAAACAACCCCCTAAGAAGGTGTTTTCACTTTGTCTCTTAAATAAGGATAAAAAGAATAAAAATACACTTCTAAAGTTTTTTTTATTTTATTTTAAATAAAGTTAAAATCTCTGTGTATCTGCCAGTCACTGACGCCAGATAACACACAGAGAAAGTTGTCAAATACCTTTAGTGGAAGCCTATCTATTAGATTGTTGATTACTTTAGGGTACTGTTGTTTTATGGCAGGGGGTGTTTTCCTGTAAGGGTGGTAATGACATCACAACACTCATTCTGCTGGTTCCCACTTTTCCAGACCTCCTACCATGCACTAACACACTTATAACACATCCCAGGGGGGCATTTAAATTTTAAAAGCAACAATTAAAAAATAGCAGTCATCAATCAAGGGTGATCTTAAACAACAGATGCTCAGAGAAGGACATTTAGCAACATCCGCCGCCATGTATTTATTTTATATTTTGCAATTTTTAATTTTATTTTTCCTCTCTCCGAATGGGTAAAATCCTTGCTTACGCCTCCCAGAAAAATGAACTGCATCTAGGCAGCCTGATCCAACGGCTTCTTTTTTAGCACGCTGCGAACTACTTGACTTTTTTTTCCCCCCCCTCCCCTTTTACCAGCAGGACTGTAACAGTCAATAATTCATATCTAAACTATATAAGCAAGGGCATGACATGAATGGAAGTGACAATAAATATGATTGCACGCCCAGTTGATATACATTGATAGTTACACATGGTGGGGGAGAGCAGCTTTCGGAAACCTGAATCTGTGTCTGTTTAAATTTTTTTTATATATCTATCTATCTATAAGCCTCATCGTGTTAGCAGCTGATTGAAAATGTGGTTACTTGACTCTTGTAATATATATAATATGACTAAGGAGGCCCTTTGTTAAATGTTGTTTGAGCAGCTTGTAACCTAGACAAAGCACCTAGCAGTGGCATTCAACTCTCTGAAGTCCTTAGGGCTGCATTGCCAGTGCTTGACCTTCTTGAGAAGCTGTTTATTATATATTTCCTATAATATAATGGAGCCTGTATATGGTTCCTATAATGTAATGGACCCTGTATATATAAATATCAGAGATGCCTTGGAAATCCTGCAAGTGCCTTTTCTTCCACTCCTTTTATTTTCTGTTAGCCAAGAAAAAGACCGGTCTCTCTCTTCCTCTTATTTGTGTTGTTGACAATGTTGTCTATAAAATGTTGGTGGTTGGCCCAGTTTCTAATCAATATCTGCCCTGGTTTGAAATCAAAGCAGTCGTGAAGTTGTAGGGGATGATTCTTTTTGAATTAGAGCAACTGGAAATACAGCGGGGGAAAAACAACAACCCACACTCCCATCCGCTCCAATATTTGGAGAAGCTGTTGGGCTATAGGGAATCAGAGCGAGGTGGGAGCATTTGAGTGTCCATAATGAGTGGGTGTGTTAATTCCGATCCCCTAATTAAAATCTAGAGAGACATTAGGTCAAAGTGTGACAGTGCAAACAAAGAGCAGGTGTGGATTGGTACGGTCTCCCTTTAATCATTCTGGCTGGATTGCTAGATGGGAGGCTGCTGTGTTAAACAGAATAACCCCCCGAAAGAGGTAAATTAGGATGGCATTTGGAATGAATTTTTATCAACTCAGCTATATGTGTATGGAGAATAATTTGCTTTATAAATGGGAGGGGGGGGGAAGAAAAGAAAAATCCATCACACTTGAAACTAAGAAGGGTGCAGGTGGTATCTTTATTATTATTTTCTTGGACCAAATTCTAGAGCTGAGTAGCTGTGGTCTTCCGAAGATGAGTCTCATCCAAAAGGAACACGCAGGCCTAGTGAAATCCAAGGTGCAGGTGTGCAAAGGTGAAAGTTGCGCTAAGTTAGATTTCCTCCCCACATCTGAATTTCTGATGTGGAGTCAACGGGGAGGAATCCATTGTCGGATAAAATCCTGGCTACTCGAGTGGCTTGTGGTTCTCGTGGGGCGAGTGTGCGAGCGTGTGTGTGTGTTCCACTCATCCCGTCTCAAGCGTTACGGGGATTCGTTTTCAAACAGCTTGATTTAAGTGACTCCAGAGCCTGGTGGAGACTTTACCACCAACTCCCGCAACATTCCGGCTAATATTTCATAGCGTTAACATAGTCTGAGCGAACCCAAAGTGTCCATGAAGTTGTTAGAAAAAGAGGTCGTCTTTACTGGCTCGAGTCCCCTTTTGCAAGCTGACTCTTTAATTATTTTAAAGGATTTATAGGCATGCTTTTTTTTTTTTAAGCTTGTTTGCTGGAATCCGTTAGTTTCTTTTGTCTATTTCAGGGTGATGTCTTTTAAAAAGTAGTAAGTGGAGAGATTTGATTTGAGGTTAATGCAGGAAAAATTGTTGCTTAAATGTACCCATGATTAGTCTCTGCTAATTTGCAGTGTTTTCTCTTCTTTTTTTGGTTGCTTCGTTGGGGGCTAATTGGTAGGACTAGCTTCAAATGGCTAATTGGCTTTTTGGAATAAAATAGAAGCCATCATTGTCTCAAATGCAATTGATTTCCCAGTCAATAGAAATTTTAAATAAAAAAAAATTTGCTCTGGCAATTATGAAAAGTTTGCAGGGGGTGGGGGTTCCTGTTTGTGTTTTTAAAGATGATTCTCTGCCTGAGCAGAATTGCTAAGTAGAGGAATCAGGCAAGGCAAACGCAGACGTGCGGTCCTTGGATAGCAAACTGGAAAATATCTGCTGTCAAAATGCAGCAGCGTCTATTTCAGCTGTGAGCCTTTTCCAACTCCCATCTCATTTAATGGGGAATGGAGAAGAGAGAGAAGGTGAACGCAGGATCTATGATCATTTAATCCGATTGCTCCTCCTTAAACATTAGAAGGGATATTCACTTTTTTGCTTCTTCCGTGGATGTGGGAATGTGAAACATATTCTATTTAACAAGACCCTGACTTTTATTTATTTTTTTTAATTTCTCAATTTTATTTTTCCCTTCTGCGTGTCAAAGTAATTCAGGTATAAAAGGAAAATTAATACACCCCCAACAGATGAAATGTATTAAGTGGAATATTTATAGACAGCAATGATTAGCTGTGCAATTGTTGTTGTTAGTGGCTTTGGTTGGTTTGTTTTTGGGGTTTTTTTTGTTTTTGTTTTTAAATTTTGAACATAGTAGTTACATAAGGCACTTCTTAGCCACCCTTCCCCTATGTATTATCTTCACAAAAGTTAACTCAAATCAGCTCTTTTGGAGGAGGTAGAATATTTTATTTATTTTTTTTCTTAGCACCCCTTTGTTCTCTCTAGCTCTCTGGCTTTCTCTGTGTTCAATTAACACCCCCATCACAGAACTGTAGTCTTTTTTTAATGTCTGCTACTGTATTTCACTTCTGACACCTCCCTTATTATTCTTGCCTGCCATTTCTTTTTAATATAGCAATTACGTTATGAGGTTTCTTTTCTTTTCTCCCCCTTCCCCCCCTTTCATTTCGTTCTTTAAAGCTGGAGGAAAAAAAGGAGGGCCAAGCATGTGTTGTATGTCAGTGAATGTTTCCTGGGGTGCATCGTATCTGTGAGAGAATGGTCAAACCAAGGCCCTGTCTGCCCTTTATAGGGTAGCATGGGGCAGCTTTTTTTCGGCTCTGCTTTTTGACCTTTATGCTTCACTTTAAAACTCTGCCTTTGGTTTCCTGTTCTTCCCTTAAGCTGGGAGTCAGCAGAGGAGCCCAAGGAGCATTAAACACCCGCATTAGAATTTCAGTGGCAGTTGTGTACTTAGGGCCTGATCCTGCTTCCACTCCTGTTGACTTCCCCACAGCGGAATCAGGGTCCTAACTCCTTCAGGCTCCTCTGCAAATCCCAACCTTGGTTCCAGCGCTCCGCGGCTCCCCTCCGAAGCAAAGCAGCATTTAGAATTGTGCTGCTTTTTTTTGTGTTTTGTTTAAAGCGGCTGCTGTTCAAATGCCTTTAGCTGCCCTTTTGAGCTGTGCACTGTTCTCCTGGCGACCTTGCGTTGGATCCACGGTTGGCATGTGCCTCGAGGTTGGTTTAAGAATATACAACCAGTGGGGGGGGGGGGGGAAGAGTGGTGGAGCTTTTGACTTTTCTACCCCAACAAACACAGCTTGGTGTAGGCCCCTGAAGGTTGCCAGATGCTGGCCGCAAAAGCCTGTGCAGGACTCTTGATTCAATTAGTTCCAGAAACCTAGCATCTTTAGAGGGAAAGGAAGAAAACTAGGAATGAAGAAAATAACAACTGCCCAGAAGGAAAGCGGTATTCAGGGGGGTGGAGGGAGTGTTGACTTACTTGGAGACCACGTGCACCTTTGGAAGGGAAAAGTTGGGGGCACGACAGGGTGTGGGGTGTGAATGAGGCTGGGGTATAAAGCAGCAGCCCAGACTGGGACTGAAGACAGATATATGGTATCTATTGAGGGGACCTACCTAGTGGGGATGACAAATGCAGCTCTCCGCTCAGGTGTGGGTCCCTCCCGTGCTGCTGAAATGTCCGAAAGCTTTAGTTTTAATTGTACTTTCTCTACCGCCGAGAGGAGGGACGGGGAGGCTGGGGGTCTGTATAAAGGTTCCCCGGCCCCGCTTCTCCCTTGTAACGGAGCAGCGGTTAGAACAGAGCAGACGAAATTAGCGTAATCAGAATTGGCGAGGCAGTGTGAAAGGAGGTGGGAGCTGATGGCCTGCGACTGACTCCAGCCGGCAATGAGGGGGACATCAGGAGAGCTGTGGGGTGATAGGGATTTTTTTGTGGCCATGATGCCAAATAAACTTGCCAGTAGCTACAGGGATGGAGGTGCTCCCCCCTGCGTTATCCAGAGGAAGCTGAATTGATGCAGTCTGATGGCCTTGTTTAACTAGTGTTTAGCTCAGTGTGAGGCGGCCCGATGTGAGGCGAGTCCCCTGGCCGGCTCTGTCTCGCTCGGGGATAGGCTTTGATCAGTCTTAAATCTCTCCTGTGCGTGTCAGCTGGCATCAGGGTGCTTTGGATTGGGTGGATGGATCGGAAGATGCGTTGGGATGAGGTGTGATTCCTGCCGGATTAGTCCGGTGCAGCTTCCCAAACTTGTGGAGTTGCCTTGGCAGCATTCATTCCGGAGACTGCCTGCCATCACCCGTGGACTAGATGCCTTGGAGACTGAGTGGTTCATGCTTAGTTAATTGATTCAGGCAAAATATCGCCAGGAACATTGTGCGTGTGCGTAACATTTGATCAAAGATCCCTCTCACCTGGATATATTCCGTTCCCCACCAGGTGTGAGCTGTTTTCTCAACTCCTTCTCCTGCTCCCTGAGCCCTGTTCATCCAAACCTCTATTGATGTTTCTGAAACATTTTGGAGAAGACTTTTGTTAGAGGAATAGTTTTTGCATCTTGTGATCTGAACAAGGACTTGGGAGTTTCCAGCTACCATGCTTTAATCCCAGCTCCTGACTCTGACTCCCTCTGTGGCCATGAGGAAAATCTTTTAGGCCCAAATTTTCTAAAGTGACTAGTGATTTTTTTTTTGGGGGGTGCCCCACTTGAGACACCGAAAGGGTTTTCAAAAAGTGCTGAGCATCTGCCCACTGCAAATGGGGCCCCTTCCAGCTATCTCAGGATGGGCATCTAGACTTGCTAGTCACTTTAGATAATGTAGGTTGCAACCGCTCTCTGCCTCAGTTTCCCCATCAGTAAATTTGGGCTAATATTTAGCTGCCTCATGGGGCATGTTTCAGCATCATGGGGAGAATGTTTCTAAAGCATGTTGGAGAAGCTATATAAGTATTAGGGCTGTAAATGGGCTTGTAGTCTGCAGATACAATATCTGTTTTTTGAGGGGAATAGTAACAAAAATTGAGCAATAGAGAAAATGTAAGATATAAATATAGAGAGTCCTTGAGAGGCACCATCAATGCTGCCTTCATAAGATTCTGAAGATCCAGTGGGAAGAGAGGCGTGCCAATATTAGTGTTCTGGAAGAGGAAAATACCACCAGTATCGAGGCAATGATCATCCGTCAGCAATTGCGCTGGACTGGTCACATTGTCCGGATGCCAGACCATCACCTCCCAAAACAGGTCCTGTTCTCTCAGCTGAAAGAAGGGTATCGTAATGTGGGTGGACAACGGAAGCGTTGTAAGGACTTGCTGAAGGACAGCCTAAAAAAATGTAACATTGACATTGATACCTGGGAGACACTTGCCCAGGATCGCTTAAAATGGAGTGAAGTCCTACATGATGGTCCCCTGCATTTTGAACTTGTTCACCAACAAGCCGAAGAGGACAAGAGGCACAGGAGGAAGGAGAGACTGGTCTCCAGTCATGGTCAACAGCCTCCTGCTGAGCCTGAAAACATCTGCCTTCATTGTAATAGAATTTGTGGTTCAAGGATTGGCTTTATTAGCCACCCGAGGACCCATAATTCCCATGGAAGATGATCATACTTGGTAACGAGTGATCGTCCATCACAACAACTATAGAGAGAACTATATTTCACAGCTAGGTTGTTTTTTTCCGCCTCTCAAGGGTCATTATTTTACACAGCACTTCGTAGGGAAAACCGTGTGGTATTCCTTTATACCTTTGTAATTTTGCAGGTTTGTTTACATTGAGATGATGAGGGATGAGAGGAAAGATCTACCAGATCATATCATCTGCTTCTCCTACCCGATGAGTCAGGGACTAGTGGCTAAAGCTGGGATTTTGGAAATCTGGGTTCTTTCTTTGCCTCTGCCATGGGCTTCCAGCATGGCCTTGGTCATGTTGCTTAACTTCTCCTGATCTGTAAAGTGGGAATACCACCTCCCTGCCTCCCAGAGCTGCTGGGAAGCTGCAGTCATGAATGTTGGTCAGGGATTTAGAGCTCCTCTGCTGAGACATGTTTCTGAAGTTCACATCATTATTTTTTTTCTTCCGTTGGTGGTGTAGTAGCTGGGGGTGTTAGAAAGCCTGGTGCCATCTGCAGCACAGTCTATGTGCTAGAGAGGGTGCACTGTGCCCACTGTGGGTGAGATTTACATTTCTCGCCTGCCCGCCTTTGCAGAAGAAGGGTGGTCCTGTGCTCAAAGCACTGCAGTGAGTTGAGTACTCCACTCTGCCCATTGTGACTTCTGGGCCTTCATCTGTAAAATATACAGTGCCTAGCACAATGGAGCTTTTAGGAGGCACAATAATATAGCAGTCTGTTCAGTAAGCTACAGTAAAATACGTTATTTACAGCACTTTAGATGATTCATTAGTGTAGTTCCTAAAAGCCCCAGCCAAGAGCGCAGGGTGTGGGCATGCTCACCCTCTAGCTGTTGAAAATGCCACGGCCACAGCGCCATGCCTTCGGTCACTTCCCCTCTGCAATCAATAGAAGGGCTACTCGGCGGATCACTGGGTTTCTGTGTAAATTCCTTCCTTTTGGCTCTGAGCAGAGGCTTTCCTGTATGAAAATAACGATTGGAAAAGCAGCCCGATCAGGCTGTGTTCTGCATGGCCTCTCTCGCAGGCGTTCTGGCCCCAACTGCTTCGCAAAGTTAAGTAACACGAGACAGCGGGCAGTATAGGTATAAATGACAGAAAGCAGTAGTGTGAAGATGCTGAATACATTTAAAGCGTTCAGTTCTCTGGCCGATAACAGAGTGGGAAGCATACAGGCACAGGGAGATTGGAGACGTTATCTCCTGAGACGGAGAGTTGATGAGAGACTTAGGAAGCTATTTATTGAAGAATAACTTTTTGTAAATGAAACCCCAATTAACCAAAGAATTAGTCACTTGCTCTTGTGCTAATAAACCGCTCCCTTCTCCCTCCTTTTTAGCCAGAACAGTATTATTGTGACCAGTACACTGGAAGTGGGAAGCTAGTCCTTCAGCAATGCATTATGGGATACAGTTGTTCAGAGGGGAGAGAAACCCCAATCTCCATTTTATGAATGAACGACTCCCGTGGCACATGCTGCTCGGCAGTGATGGGCTGAGAAAGTTTATTTTCAGTTAAAGGATTGCTCCATAAACTAAGGCCATGTCTATGCCTTGCCGCTGTAGGGTTTTTCCACGGTGTTAGCTTTTCACTGGGAGGTGGATTAACACCACCAATGGAAGAACTCCTCCCGTTGCTGTAGCGAGTGTCTACACTGAAGTGCAACAGAAGGGCAAGTGCAATGGAGCCGCTGCAGGGTTTCAAGTGTAGACAAGTCAGCACCCTGAGCGACAGTAGCTAGGGAGTCGTCTACACTTGAAACCCTATGGTGGCTCCGCAGCAGCTGCGCTGCTGTAGTGCTTGGGTGTAGACCCTCGCTACAGCAACAGGAGGGGTTACTCCTCCTCCCCGCAAGGCGGTAGCTAGGTTGAAGGAAGAATTCTTCTGTTCATCTAGCACTGTCTACACCGGGGGCTAGGTCAGCTTAACTACGTTGTGCAGGGGTGTGGAGTTTTCACACCCCTGAGCGACGTAGCTGGGTCAACTTAACTTTTGAGTGTCGACCTGTCTAAGGCTGATGGAAGCATTCTTCCATTGACCTAGCTGCATCTACACCGGGGGTGAGAGTGGCAGAGCTCTGCCACTGGGGGATGTGGGTTTTTTATGCTCCTGAGCTCCAGAGCTATGTCATCCTAAATTTTAAGTGTTGACTAGGCCTAAATCAGAGTTCAGAAGGGGGGAAAAGCCCACTGCTGGCCTTGGTTACAGAACCCAGCAAATGGGCTCCTCTGTTCTGTTCTTTGGTCAGCGTTGTCTGTCACAGGGATCTCTTGCAGGCAACATCCCAGATGCGTGTGTAACTCTTCAGATGCATTTGCCAGAGAGACTGGCCATGTGCTCTGAGGCAGGGACTAACAGATCCTGGATTTTAGTCTCTTCAGTGGGAGGTTCCCATATTCCTGCCCCTCTTTAATTTGGGTCACTTCTTCCCATCTTTCCCCATATTCATCTTTTCCATGCCCTCCCATCTTTCCTATCTGCAGTCACTAACCTGTCTTGCCACCCCTTAATAGCTTTCTTCTGGTCTGGTGAATAGAGCTGGGGAGACAGGGGAAAACCACCGGCAATACTTTAATTGTTTAAAAACTTGACACAGATTTTCTTTCCTTTTTTACATGTTGGTTTTCCTGACAGCAAACATTAGACTAGAAAAGGATCAGGCAGCTTTATGGGGGAGCTGCACAGAGATCTCAGTTGCTGGACACTACTTTAGCGAGCTGTGTATATCCATGTCTCCAACAGATGAAACCATCTACCCATGCCTGCAACATAGAAGTGCAGTACATTGTGCATTGCTCTTGTGTATTTTGGGAAATGCCAAAGCAGTCTAGCTGGATATAATAGGCTTCAATGTTTATTTTGAGGGGGTATCTAAAATATGCATGCAACTTTAACAATCTTTTATTTGTAGAAAAGAGCTTACCTAAAACAGTCTTTTGCTCACTCTAAACAAAAGGGGCAATTTTTCCCCATTGTTTTAAGAAGGGGAAAAATCAGCTAGTAAAAATAAATAATTAAATAAAATAAAAATCCCTACCCGTGTTACTAATAACTATGATCATTAAAATAATTACTTTCAGCATTTCATGTCAGCTACATTGGAAAAATTATTAAAAATGTAATTTGCATTTCCTCATTGCTGAGGATGCCTTGATTTTTGTTTGTTTTTTCCACTCACCATGGGCCCTGAAATTAAGCTGGTCAGTTTCAGGTTCTGTTTTTAGTCAGTTGCACATCTAGGTTCTTCTACCAAAATCTTTGCCCTAAACAACCCGACTGCATGCCTTAGACACTAGAAGAAGAAAATCTAGTTTCTCTCCTGTTAGATAACATTTCTTATTCTGCAGTGATGCTGATTAGTAAAATGAGCAATGAAAGGTGACCTTCAAAACTACGGTACCTGGTTCCTAAGTCTCTTCACTGTTCTTTGCTGCCTGATTCCCAGTAGCCAGGCTGAGTCCCAGATCTTGCAAAGACATAGGCATGTGCTTAATTATATTTGCTGTGAGTAGTCCCCTTCTCATCAAATGTTTTGCGAGGTTGGAGCTTAGAGGGAGACTGTCTGCCTATAATAATCTGAAACACTTATTTTTGTTCTTTCAGAATAAACTTTGAAAAATGCAAGCTCTTTGTGTGTATGTATGTGCATGCATATATATATACACACACACACACACACACACACACACACACACACACACACACACACACACACACACACACACAGTTTATGTGGGCTCCTGGTCTGATTTTGCAGTGATTTGACAGTACAGTGGAGTAAGGTAATAAAGGTAATAATTGGAGCTATACCAATCTCCTAGAACTGGAAGAGACCTTGAAAGGTCATTGAGTCCAGCCCCCTGCCTTCACTAGCAGGACCAATTTTTTCCCCAGATCCCTAAGTGGCCCCCTCAAGGATTGAACTCACAACCCTGGGTTTAGCAGGCCAATGCTCAAACCAAATCCCTCCCCCGTGTTAAACGTGATATAATAGTTGGAGCATGCCAGCCATGGCATGGATAGACATCTACCAGTTTCACTGCAGTCAAGAGCTATACAAGGGGCAGAGTTAAGGTTATGCATTAAAGTGTGAAGTTCCTGACTTGTGAAAACATTAAGATGGCAGAATTATAGATCTTTTAATGTGGTCGTGGTTTTTTTTGGCATTAAATTGTACTTTGGGATATCATGATATAAATGTCATTGGACAAAATTAGATTTTTCAGCTCAGAAGGGGGTCCATTTTGATCATTGAATCTGATCTCCAGTATAAAACAGGGCATAGAATTTCACCCAGTAATTATTGCATCAAGCCATAACTTCTGGCTGGGATAGAGCATCTCCGTAAGAGACACATTGAGTCCTGGTAAAGACTTCAAATGATGGAGAATCTACTACCTCCCTTGGTAAGTTGTCATAAATCTTTAATTACCCCCATTTAGAAATCGGGCCTTTATTTCTAGTCTGAATTTGTCTGGCATCATCTTCCAACCATGATATCCGTGTTATGCTCTTGTCTGCTAAATTAAAGAGACCCTCTATAGTCGGAAATCTTTAAAATTCTAATCTTTGGAGCTAGGGGCCAAATTCCCGCTGAGTTCAGAGGGAATGGGAGCTGCAGTATACAGGGAAGTGAGTTTGCGGCAAATGAATGGGCTATCCCTGGCTGTTGAACCCAGTCAGGAGAGGTTGCCGAAGTGCTGAAGCTGATTTGGGGAAATTAAAAATCTGAGGAGCAGTGACTTGATTTACACACTTATTAACTGAAGTAATGCAGTTTCTTAAGCTTTATGTATGGAGAGCACCTTGTGGAGTATTTATTCCTTTGGATATGAGTCAGCCTCAAATTGCTGGTGATTTTGGGTGTGTAAGTTGCTTGGGTGCCTACCTTGAAACCTTTTGAAGGGGGCCTGATTTGCAGAGGCTAGGTGGCCAGCCCCTTCTGAAAACTGGGGTGTCAAACTGGGCACCCAAAGTTGTAGGCGCTCTTGGAACACATGGGCCATTTTAACACAGCCAGAGTAAAGATTCAAAAGAGGCATAAAGATAAGTGCATCTCCCTGAGCCAGGATGTCTCGTGTGTACCGTGCCCTGCAAGGTGGGGCAGATACGGGGGCTGCTGTCTATTGCATGTGATGCTGCTAAGGTGGTGGGGGAATTCTGCACCTGCGGTTGGCCTGAAAGGTCTCCGAGCTCGGTAGCAAATATTTCATTTCCTCACTCTGCGAATACCTGAGCAAACATCCTTCTACTGGTGCAAGGGGTGGGGGCTCCCCTCTGCAATCCACCGGGAGGATGAACTATTGGAGTGTCTGACAGAGCAGGGCCTCTTCCCTCCCAAGGTCTCCTATTGCTATTTGCAGAACCTGTGGCCTGAGTCAGCTTGGCATTTCCCCAACTGGCTGGAATTTACTTTCTGCCTGGCAGGGCCATTCTATAACATTTGCGCACCTGGGCGGCTTAAGCTTCAAAGCGGTGTGGAGCAGCTGATCCTGCCTCTCTGTGCCCCTGATTCCTCCTCATTGGTGGGTGGGAGCCAAGCAAGCAAGCAATGGCTCTGCCTTTCCCTGGGAATTTAATGATAGGAAGGCGCTTATCTGCTGTTACTGCTCATTGAGATGGCACCTGGGAAAGATCAGGACCCCATTGGGTTAGATGCTGTACGGACGAGTAACAAGATGGTCCCTGAGAGCTTGCGGTCCAGTCTGCTTCCCTTTGCTAAGACTGGCTCGCTGTCCATCTCGGGCAGTGTGGTCTAGCTCACAGATACTCAGGCCTCTGTGGTTCAGGAGCCAAATTAGCGATCAGCATTACCCAAATGAGCCACAGCAGTGTGAATTTCATTGTTTAATTTACTATAGTACTGTACAATCCTATTTAAACAGTATGGCAGGAAATATTTAGTGTGTGTATTTTGCTGTGAGAATCTTTTTTATATAATACATATATTAAAAAAAATTCTCACAGCAAAATGACTGTCCATATATTATTATTGTATTAACTACAGTTGGCTCGGGACATAGTAAAAGCATCCTGATTGGTTAATAATTCAGTCACACTGGTTTAATATCACGTGCGGCAAAGAGCCGCAGGAGACGCATTGAAGAGCCACTCGCAGCTCGCGAGCCTCAGTCTGAGCATCACGGGGCGAGATCAATGCGCATGGGAGTGGAACTCAAGAACTCCTGCCTCTGCAGCAAGGGGCCACTGAACGCTTAGGCCCAGATCCACAAAGGTATTTGGACTCCCAGCTTTCTTTGAGGAGCTGGGCCTTAAGCGCTGTATCTGTTTCCCCATCTGTAAAACGGGGCTCATAGTTATTTACCTGTCTCCCAGCGGAGAGGTGTCAGGGTTAATTGGTTAATGAATTTTACAATAGTGTGTGTGTGCAAGAAGGCCCTGTAGAAATGCCCTTCTGCTCTCACTCTCCTGCCTGTCCTACTCCTGGGTGGAAGAAGTCGGGCTGTTTTCTGAGCCCCTGTCATTAGACTGCCTGACTGTGAGGCTCTGGGCAATGGGTCTTTGGCTGTCGGGCACCAGGGATCAGGAGGAGTATTGCTGCTTTCTCACCCTCCCAGACACTAGCTGTTCCTTCTGTCTGTCACACAGGGTAGCCATTCTGATACAGAGGATTATAATGCCCGGTCTGTGAGGCCTGGCTGTGCTTCCCAGCTGTCTCCTGCCTCCCCTGACTGATGTTTCTCTGCTTGCTCCACCTCTCTTCAACCAGAGCAGATGCAGGAGACGGAAGCTCTGCCTCTTCTGCTCCTGCTCACTGCGAGCCAGCCTGTGCGCACTGACCATGGCCTGCCGGCAGGACATGCATTGTGTGCTCCTGTGCAGCAGAATGGCCGGACCAGTGGCTACCTCAAGATCCGCAAAGCCAGTGCTTGCTGGGGGTGAGGCACAAGGAGGGGCCTCCCCTGGGAAGGATCCATGCTGTAGACGGGGTGGGAAAAGGATTGCAACAGGGCAGGTCCTGCACCTGGCAATCCTAGCTCTGTAAGGCCTATGCTGGCTCGCTGCTCCCTCTTCCCAGGGACCCCTTCTTGTTCTCTCCAAAGAAACAGCTGGAGTGGGGCCCCATCCCCTCTGCCACCAGCTTCTTCTGCTCCTCTAGAGACTTGTTTGGGTTCCCAAGGAAGGGGAAGGAGACAGATGCAGAGCTGCAGCAAGGGGAGACGTTTTCTGTCCCTGGAAAGGAGGTAAAAGTTGGTGGTACTCTAAAGAGATGTCCATCGGGAGCTACGTCTTCCTATGGCGGATCCCAGAGCTCTGGTCTCGCTGATCCCCTCAGCCCCTTCTCTCATTCTCCTGACCTTCAGCCTTAAGCTGTCCTCTCTGACAGGGTCCAACTTCCTAGAAGGGAACCCCACTGCCGCCAATCGCAGCTTAGTAGGTGGGGTGTCCGCTCCTCTTCCAGGTCAGTCCAGGGGGCTTGTTCTGCATACTAGAACTCAGGGCGGTTGGGCTGGCGGTTGGGCTTGCACTGTGTCTGTGATGCTCCATCTGGTGGGATGACAGGGCAGTGATGGGTCACCATGGGGGAACCGGGCCGTCATCCTTTATCACTGGCCCAGAGAAATTGGTCCTGCTGAAGCCCTACATGTCTCTAGCCATGTGGACTGGCTCAGACATGTCCAGATCCACCCTGTCAAAGGGAAGCACCACAAGCAAGGTTTCCGGTGAATAGAGACAGGGATTTAGGTCCAGGGACACTGGCCATCCACCCTCTTGCTGCATCACACCCTGCATTTGGAAGCTCTGTCCTGGAAGCGTTTGCGAAAACCTTATGTCTGCCCTCCCCCTCACCTGGAAGGCACAGGAAGGTTGAGGCATAGGAGTGCTGAGGACTCTGGAGTGGCTCAGGTGGGCCTGGTTCTGCTTTTCAGCCCTTCCAAACAGATGCAACCCCCTGAGCTACAGTCCATTGCTGCCCCCGCCCCCCATGCTCAAACCACGGCTTCAGCAGACAGTTTTTGGGACTGCCTGAGGGGTTTCAGCGCTGAGAACTCTCCTGTGCTTCCATGAGAAGAGAACATCATCATAGAATCTCAGGGTTGGAAGGGACCTCAGGAGGTCATCTAGTCCAACCCCTGCTCAAAGCAGGACCAATTCCCAACTAAATCAAACATCATCCATGTACTCCTGGATGGCCAGGGAACCTCACATCTGTACCTGGTCATTTGATTGCAATGACGATTTTAAAAATAAATAACTAAACCACCCTGCAGACCTTGATGGGGCCTCACCAACACAGTTTCTGCCTAGGGAAGTGGTGTCTTGCTAATCTATTAGAATTCTTTGTGTGTGTCAATGAAGTAGGGGATAACGTAGAACCAGCTGGTTTAACGTATTTAGACTTTGAAAGGGCCTTTGATGACAAACTCTCCATTAAAGGCTACTGAAAAAACGAAGCGGTCATGGGGTGGGATGCCAAGTATTGTCCTGGATCAAAAAACTGCGTAAGAGATAGGAAACTGAGTGGGAATAAGTGGCTGATTTTCATCGTGGCAGAAGGTTAACAGTGGGTGTCTTAAGGTCCCCTAATGGGTCCCATGTATAATATATTAATGATTTGGAATGGGGACAATGAGCAGTGAGGGGAGCAAAATTTTGCAGATAACACTAAGTTATTAGTGTTAGTCAAAGCTTAGTATTAGCTTAGTCAAATCCAGAGAGGACTACTCTTACATCTTACAGGCTTCTAAATAAAATGTATTAGCTGGGCGTCCTTGTGGCCAGGTCAATGAAGACTTCTGCTCAGTGCGCAACTGCAGTCAAAAAAGCCAGCGGGATATTAGGAAGCATTAGGAAAACAATACAGATGTCCTTATATAAATTGGTGGTATGCCCTTATCTAGAACATTGTGTGCAGTACTGATCACCACCTCTCAAAAAGGATATTACAGAATTAGAGGAAAGTTCAGAGAAGGGTAACAAAAATGAAGCCAGACTGGGATTTTTTACATTAGAATAAATCTCTAAAATGAGGGGTATAAAAAAGGTACACTTGGGAGAACAGAAGCTCTTGATCTCCTAACACAAGCAGCAGGGGGTGTTCAATGAAATTGGAAGGTGGTGAATTTAAAACTGATGATTTTTTTTGTTTTTGTTTTTTTTCCAGACAGTGCATAAGACAGTGGAACTCCTTGCCATATGCTGTCATTAACATCAAGAATTTAGCAAGCTTCAAAAAGGATTAGACATTTTGTATTGATAGCAAGAATAGCTGGAGTTAGTGATTAAAAATTAGAATCAGAGGGAATACAAAACCTCATGCTTTAGGTTTTACACCAATGTATGACTAGTAGGGATTAGGATGAGACAATGAGGGAGCAGTTTACCCCACATCTGCCTATTGTGTGTGTGTGTGTGTGGGGGGGGGGTTCTGCAGCTTCCTCTGGAGCATCTGGTGCTGACCACTGCCCCAAACAGGATGCTGGGCTAGAGGGACCTCAGGTCTGGTCCAATCTGCCAGTTCCTCTTAACCTATTGCCTTCTTATAGATGGGGAAATGGGCTAAGTGACTTGCTAAAGGTCTTTCTGGAGGTCTGTGGCAACCTGCATCTAGAACTCACATCTCGTGATTCCTAATGTAAGACCTTAGCACAGGGGTGGGCAAACTTTTTGGTCCGAAGGCCACATCTGGGTATGGAAATTGTATGGCAGGCCATGAATGCTCACAAAATTAGGAATTGGGGTGCGGGCTCTTGGGTGGGGCCAGAAATGAGGAGTTCAGGGTGCGGGAGGGTGCTCTGGGCTGGGACTGAGAGGTGGGAGGGAGATCGGGGCTGGGGCAGGGGGCTGGGGCGTGTGAGGGGTTCAGGGTGCTGGTTCCAGGCGGCATTTATCTCACGCAGCTCCTAGAAGCAGCAGCGCATGTTCCCCCTTCCGATTCCTGCACAGCCAGGTGGCTCTGCATGCTGCCCTGTCTGCAGGTGCTGCCCCTGTGGCTCTCATTGGTCGTGATTCCTGGCCAATGAGAGCTGCGGGGGCAGCGTGAGGAGCCCCCTGGCTGTGCCTATGTGCAGGAGCTGGAGTGGGGACATGCTGGAGCACCGGAGTGGGACAAGCTCCTGACCTCGCTTCCCAGCGGGAGTTTGAGGGCCGGATTAAAATGTCTGGAGGACTGGATGCGGCCTCCGGGCTGTAGTTTGCCCACTCTTGCCTTAGCACATGACTTTCAGCTCTCCAGGGGCAGAATTACTTGGATCTGGGGTTTTCGTTTAGGCGCTTCTTTCTCTTCAGAGATTCTGGGACTGATTCTCATTTTACAAGACCTTTAACACTTGACCTAAGGCCCTGCTATACTGGCGAGCAGCATAAAGGGGCTTTAGCATCAATGAACTTTGGTTCCCCTATTGCAAATATCTTTTGATCTGTGAGTCCCCAAGTTTTCCCAGCTGACTAGGGAACGGTGTGTGCATTCAAAAGAATTCCTATTTCACCTTTAAGGCAAAGCCCCTTCTCGGAGGGCGGAGTGGCCTGTTGATTCCTGGCTGCAGCTTAGCCCTGTTTTTGGGGAAGAGGGAACTTGTAGCCCCATTGGAATGCTCTCCCTTCAGCGGCTCCTTAAATAAGTGCTTTTTGCAGCTATCTTAGATTTTGTGGGGAGAGGGGAGGGGAGCTGAAGGAAGAACAAATGAGAACCATATAAAGACAAATGGGAATCAGATTTAGGAAGCAGACTAGACAACCCCTTTGAAAGGAGGGCGGAGGGGAGTTATCGCTTTAATTGGTCTCCTTCTCGGGTTCCGGGCAATAATAAAAGTGGATTTTTTTTTCCCCTTTTTCTTCCAGAATTTGGCCTGCTCCCCTCCCTTCACCCTTTTCCCTCTCTTGGCCTTTTATTTACTGTTTTCAAAACATCGCTGGATCCAACAGCAACAGCGTCTCCTACCCCTCTGCGAATCGGGTTACCAGCCAATCCCAGCTGACCTCTTGCCCGCTTCCCTTCTCCTGCTGTCTGCTTACCCGTCTGCTGGCCGTGCTCTCTGACCAAAGCTATTTCTAGCCGGACTGTGTTGGCAGGGAAGCTTTTTGAAGTCCCCCATCTCCCCCACCCCCACAGTCTTTTTGAGCTGGCCTGGGAGCAAACTCCTGTAGGTTTTTGTTTCTGTTCTTTGGCAGCAGATGAGTCTTTAATTCTTCTCCTGAGATGGTTTTAGTCTGATCCTTTAGGTCGCTCCAAGATTTTTGTACTCCCCATGTGATTTACAGATGTCCCTAGGGGAAGGAAGGCAGTGTATATGGCAAATCATTGTTTCTGTGTCTCAGTAAGATGTGGGTCGTCCCTCAGGCCTGCTCCTCGAGGGTCTTGTTTGTGACTGGTGCCGAATCCTCGGCGGAGGGGGCCGTTGTTGCGATAGGCAGCTGTTGGGTCAGTTCTGCACTTACCTTGGAGAGATCTGACCCCTGGGTTCTCCTGTGTGCTCCACAGCCAAATTCCTGAGTCATTTGGAGCTGTGGGGAACCTGCCTTTGGGATGGATGGTCCCGTAGGAGATGAGGGGTTTTCTGCCTTTGGTGGAGGCTGTTGTTCTCTTTGGTTTTTTTGAGGCGGAGGGGAAAGCAGGGTCTTTTTTAACATGTATCAAGGACTCCCAGAATCCTCTTCTCCTCCCAGGCTTAGCTGGGAATGGAGAGCAGTTCCTCTGGGAACCCATTCCACCTCTGCAAGTCCCCTGTCTGTGATAAAGTCCCCTGAAGTCACTGCCCTGGCTGTGGAATTCAGCCTGTCCCATGCTTGCTGTGATGCACTTGAGGCCGAACCCATCGCCAGTGAGAGCAGTGGTGGTCTCGCCAGTGGAGTGGCCTCTGCATCAGGCGTGTGGGGCAGTACTTAGGTGGCATGTCAGTACCTGGCTTGTTTGTTGTGTTGTGACTGGGGGAAGAAGGAAGGCCACCAGTCCTGCACCTCTTCCAGTCTGGCAAGGTGATGAGAGCACACGGCTGTGAACTGGGGTTCTGGGCCAGACACTGCAACTGACTCACAATGTGACCTTGGCTAAGTCGCTTAACCTTTCTGTGCCTAGGCTGGTTCCCTCACCTGTAAAACACTGAAATCCTCTGGGGAACGGGGCTTTCGAACAGCTGATTTACATCGGTTCCAATTTTCAATGGGCGTGCCCAGAAATGTGTGGGGATTGCCGACATCCCTGTGTGCGCTCATAAGATTGACCTCTGTGCTTGAACAGGAGGTGTGCAAAGGTGTGCATGCGCCATTATATTTGAAGAGGCCGGGCTTATTAAACAGGCTAGATTTATATCTGGCACCTTCCCCTTTCCCCACCCACGGAAGCTTCATAATTGCACCACTTACAAAGATGAGCCACAAGAGCTTCCCCCCCCCATGCTGTGGTCCATTCGCTGCAGACACATGCACAGTCAGGCAGGTGACGTGTGCCGTTCGGAAAGTCCTGCCTGAGGGCCTTTCCTCTACGGCCCCGGAAGGAGTCTGGGGCAGAGCCAGGATTCGAACATGGGCCTCCTTCGCTCTCAGGCCTGCTCAGCATTGACGTGGCTAGCCGGCCTCTGGCTATGAAGTGAAAAGAGACACCCCCTTTGTGGCTAGAGGCCACGTTAGCTGCTGAGCTGGGAGGAAATTTGTGGTAGCCCTACTGCTGTCGTTGGCAGCCCAAGAGGGAATGATTGATTAATACCTGTAAGGCAGAATATAACCGCCGGGCCCTCCAGCTGCAAATGGGTTTGCCTTTGCCCTTAAAAATTGAGGGCGGAACCTTGTTGCTGCGGGCTCACCAGATCCCAAAGGACAGCCCTGGGCAGGTGGGACGGGGGGAAGCAGTGTCAATTACACCCTTGATTTCACCGCTGGAGGTAAAACCTCTTGGTCATAAGCCCTCAAACCTGCCACCCCATCCCCCCCTAGCGCTTATATTTTTGCCCCTTAGGCAAGGCTTAGGGCAGAAGGTGGGGAATCAAAAGCTTGGATTAGCTTTAATGTTGCTGTGACCCCTAACTAGGGGCTGCAGGCTCCCCCTCCTCCTCTTCACCCCCCCCTCCCCCCGGGAAGGCTGGCTCAACCCATGAGGCCCATTTGGTTGCTTTAAAAATGCAAGCCCTTGCGGCTGGCCCCTGGCCCGCTGCTAGCAGATTTGTTTGAGAAAAGGCTGCCTTGGCATCCCACTGTATTGACTGGGCCTCCTGGGAAGGGTGTCTCCTCGGAGCAGGGAGCTGGAGGCCAGTTGCTGTGGCGGGGATGGGGGCTGTGCCTCTCTCCTCCTCCCTCCCCCCCCCCCCCTTGTTCCAGGCTTTTTTTGGAGGAGTGTGGCATGAGCTATGCCTGGTGCTTTCCACTCCACGCTGCTTTTGCTCTCTCTCTCTCCCAGCGGAGTTCATCCAAAGTTCGTATCCAGCCCGTGAACAAAGTGGCTCAGACCTTTTCCTGACTCCTCACCCTTTGTCCTCATCACTCAGTGACAGACAGGAATCAAACGCCCGGGACGGGGCAGGGGTGTGTGTGAAAATATTCCTGTTAGCTGGGGGAGGGGAGAGGGAGGCTGGGGGGGGGGGGAACTCTTGTTTAAACAGCTCCCCAAACGCCCGCCTGAGCTGAAAGCTGAGTTTGTTTTCCTTGGAAGGGAAAAGGATGTTCAGCATTTTTAATGGCCCATGGGAGGGTTTGAACGACAATAAAGGAGAGGTGGAGACGTGAGGGACGCCGGACCGAACAGGGCCCAAAGGGCAGGATCCTTGTGGGTGTATTGGTTAGTGAGCACAGTGGCTCATGCTGAGCTGAGCTTGGGAGGGGGAGAATGCAGTTTGGTTCCCTTCCAGAGCTCCGCCCCTGCCCCCTATGAGAGAAACATATCCCCTTTCACAGAACTGCCAGGCGGTGCTGGGCAAATCTCTTTTGAGACCGTGCAGAGGGAGGTGTTTGGTGTGTGGCGGGTACACGTAGCAAACCGCTGCACTTCTGTAGCTTGTTTAGCTCAGGACTGTGTTTGGCCAGTATGGCTTATTCCACAGCTACATTTTGAGGGTATCCGCCGTGGCCGCACTAGGAGCACTTTGCTGGTATAACTATCCCGGCAAGGCGCTCCTAGTGTAGATGTGGCCTCTGTGATAGGCCCTTTTGCATGGCAGCTGCCCATTAGAGGGGTATTGTGCTCTAAATTTGGCTTACTGCAAACCCCGCCTTATGCTGGCTGGAACAGCCCAAGATCTGTGGGTAGGAAAGAGCACATACAAAACAGAAGGCAGCTAGTGCTGGCAGCTCTATGTTTGTCTTGAGTAGTGTTTGGTCCTGTCTTAACTCGTGTGAGCAATCGCACTTGAGTGTGGACTGTCACCAGACGTTTTGCTCCAGGACATGCGTGTTTGTGGTTTATCATAGGCTGAACTCAAACCCTACTCTACCCTCCCCTGTAAATGTCTCCGTCTCTGCCGTCCCCAGGACCTGTATGCTCTCCTATGTAAATGCCACGCCCCAGTGGCCAGCGTAGTGACCCCTGGGCACAGTGGTTAGGCGCAAGGCAGCCATATTGCAGTGGTGAGTTGCGTGCACCTCAGAGACCTTGTTGAAGCGCTTAAGGATGTGAGGTGCTGTAGAAATGTAAGACAACACCTATTTCTAGCTGTAAATAGTGGCTTTGCCTAGGAAGCGCAGAATGCTCTGCAAGGCAGAGGAACTAGATGAGGGAGGGGAGAATGTTATTACCAGAGTTTTTTGGTCTGCCAGGAGTCCCTGGGTTAACATCCCAGCTTCTGAAAGAGGCCACATAAAGCTTTACTGACCTCAAAGTTGGTTTTACTGTTCGACTAAAAGATGGCACCCCCCTGTTCCATACTGGCTTGGAGAAAATCATGCTTGGTGAATCCCCAGCGCTACTTCCGTGGTCTTCCATCCAGATACTGAGCAGGGACAATCCCGCTTCGCTTCAGAGTCAGTGAAATTGCGCCCCACGGCCGCTGCTGCTTTTTTACACTGCGGCTTTTAACATAAAGCCGCCAATGATATGGTTTGAGGCTGGCACTTGGTTGCATGTGTTAAAGAAATTTAGTTGGGGGGGGGCGAGAATGAGAGTGAAACCATTTGGGCAAATCTGTCAGTTGTACAAGTGCAAGCGAAGAGATGGTTTGCCTGTCGGATGCTTTGTACGCACCTAGAATCCAAACCGGTGTTTATCCCTCTTCCCCTGCCTCCACCTTCAAATGATCAGGTGACTGGTGCAGGAATTGATTAATTCACCTTTTTTTTTAAATCACATCCTCCCATCACTCCCCCATGCAAATACAGGATGAGAAAGGGGCTTCTGCGCTGCTCGGCGAGATGCCCTGTTCATGGGCCGCGTTGCCGTGGGTGAAGGACATGTCCGTGGTGCTGAGCTGACGGGTCTCTTTGAGTGCCTGAGCCCTTGTACCTGCTGGAAGGCAGGAATGAGCTGCCACCTTGTGTGTCGCATCAGAGAGGTAGTCACAAAAATCTGTTAACTGTTGGCACAGCCCTAAAATAACTCGTAGCCGCCCCCCTCTAGGGGATGCTACACGAATGGTATTAAAACTGACGAACCTTCAAGGTGAAAGTAGCTGTCTGTGAGCTGGGGAGGAGCTGGGAGAGAGGAATGGGCTCTAGGTCTGTTCCCCCATCTGCCATAGATGGGCTGTGGAACCTCAGTCGAGTGGCATGACCCGTTCTCTCTGCATCTGTAAGCTGTGGCCTTGCTCCTGTAACTGGATCCACACAAGCGGAAGGATGCCCAGAGCCTCTGTTCAAGGTTCTGCACTAGCCCAGGAGTCTGCCTGCGGAGGTGCAAGTGCAGGATTGAGGCCTGAGTTTTGAAGCCTTCCAGCGCTCTGAGCTAGAAAGGGCAAAGCACTGACTCTGTTTCCACGCGAGGAGCTGTTTCTAAAGATACACTCTCCCTCCCCTGTTGCTGACACCACGGGTGGCTTTTAGTGACGTTAGAATCCTTAGTGTAGACAAGGCTCCTGTGTCCATAGCCCTTTTAACAGACTGTCTATTAGGTGTGGCTGTCTTGGCTTGGCAGAGGATGTTTGACTGATGTGGAGTTATAGATGGCTGCAGGGGTTTGTCTGCGTTAGGGCTCCCCCTGGTGTTTAGCCAGGGTGAGCAGTTTTTAGAAAACATCCCTAGTGTAGACAAGGCACCGTGACTGGGACCAGTATCAGCGAGGATGGATGGTGGGAGATCATAAAGAGAAATAAAAAGGGTTTTCATGCTCCCCCTTGTAGGGGATGGGAAACTGAGGCACATAGCAGTGACTTGGCCAGGAACAGAGCCCAGATCTCTGCTTAACCATGGGCCACTCTTCCTCTCCATGCGGTGGAGCGAAGCACAGATCTGCTGGGCCTGGGCTGAGAGTGAGTTCCATGCCTCTGTATTGGACAGTTCTGTGCTTTGGAAGTGCTTTATTTAAAAAACAAAAGTAAAACCCACCAGCAGGGACTGGGTATAATTTCCCCTCCTTGCATGTAAAAATCAAGCAGGGTTTAATGGTGATGAAGAGATTGGATGTTCTGGAGTGACTGTGTCTGGGCCTTGTGTATTTCCTGGCCCTTAACATGTCTCTCATTTAAATGTGGATAAAATATGGTGGTAATGTGTCATTTTCCACCCATAAATCTACCTCTGTAATATTCTTCTCCTTTTTTTCCCTTCTCCCCTTTCAACTGTGAAGCATGCCTCCTGCCAATGTGCACCTCTCGTGAACGACTCAGTGACCGGAATACTGAGTGTCTCTGGGCTAAGTGCTCCGCAGCTCTCTGCCAGCAAGGAAGAGGGGTGTGGTGTGTGGGGCTGATCGCTGAGCTGGTCGGAGGGGGAGACACCTGCCAACAGGACCTGGATCTTTCAGATCTGATCTGAAGAGTTGCATCGTGCCTGAGCCGGCTTTTCTTCCTCCACTCTGTGGGTACCTGCTTCCATGCCCCCGCTTTCCCCACCTGTCACTGGGGTATTTGAGCACCTCACGATCTTTAATGCATTTATCCTCCTACACCCCTCTGAGACAGGACAGTGCTGTTATCCTTATTGTTGACGTGTAGAGAAAACTAAGTGCCAAGGCCAAGGTCACACAGTAAATGGTAATTGAACCTAGGCTAGGTCCTTAAACCTTGAGCCAGTCTGCCTGGCCCGTGTGATGGTGGCAGCTTACGTAGAGATTTGAGATCCAGCTTGCTCTGCTTCCAAGGCAGTACAAGGATTCCCTGGCTGCTGGCGTCGCGGCAGCCTCTGCATGAGGAACAGAATGTGCAGCTTTGTTTCCTGTCTGATCTGTGCATCGTCACCAGGAGCAGCGGTGTAGGAATTGCCCCTCAGCTGGCAGTGAGGCGTATGGGGAGGAACCAGTGTAAAATCCAGCTTGCCCTGCTATAGATCTGCTGCTTGAGATCTGCCTTGTTGGCAGGAATTATTTGCTTTGTATCCATAAACAAAGCAGGGTGGGATCTGGAAGGCGGATCTGGGCAGTACTATAAGCAGGAGCCCAGCTGTGAAAAGCTGCAGCGGCAACACAGTTGCAAGTGAGCTGACTTGTGTTTCTCGTCCAAGACTGAGCACAGATACTGGGAGGCCAGGTCAGTTTTCTCCAACGCCAAACTTGAACGGCGACCTCAGCAATGTTAAGGCAGAATTCTTTTGGGGCGTGTGCCAGTCAGAGAAACTGATCTGTTGATCCAAGAGAGTTTGAGGCACCCTACAGATTTGTCTGGGTCCCAAATGCTGGTCCTGTGAAGCTGTAAGGAGACCAAGAGTAACCCATGATCTTTAGGAAAAGTCACTGACTAGCACCTAGGTCCCTGAAATAGGGTGGGGACACAAGGGGAGGAAAATGCCATGGGATTTGCAGGAAGAGATAATTTTAATATTTACTCTGAGAATCTATTTTAGCTGTTGCCTCTGCTTCCCCAGGCTGGCTGCTTTTGGGAGCCTCGTCTGCTCCTATTGAAGTTACTGGCAAAATTTCCAGTCACTTCCATGGCAATGGGATTGCGGCCCGAGTGGAATTGCTGAAATAATCCAAAGGCACCCCCTTTTGATTGTGTTTCTGACCCAGCCAGACACTGGAAGTGCGAGTGATCTCACCAGGGAGCCTGTTCGTGTCCGTTTCCTAATGCTCAAGAGGTTTGTGGGGAGAATCTGAGTGGAGGCGGTAAACCCTGGAGTGTCGTCTTCGAGCTCATCCCCTCTGTAATGTGGTTGCATTGCTCCCTTGCGTGTTGGAGTGGCCTGCGCCAGATTACCATGGAGGCTGTAGCTATCTCTTGGCTGCCGATGAGAGCAAGGAGGTGTGTGGGGGGGTGAGAGAACGATGCATGTGTAGCCTCAAACGCTCGGTCAGTATCAGTTGTTGTCATGACTCTCACCTGTCCACAGTGACCAAGATGCTCCAGGTGTGACATTGTATGCAAAATATTTAGTGAGCTTATTTGCAAGTAACTCGCATTGTGGAGGTTTGCTGGCGGTGAAAAGCGAGGGGTTTGTCTGCTGTCTAGCGACACGGCAAGCGAACGCTGCCTTGCTGCCATGGCCTAACTCTGTTATGGGATGGGGTGAGGGGGGGGGAGCCACTTCCCCTACAGAACACGGAGTTCCGCCTCCATTGTCCTTGCAGTTCTTGGCTCCTCTGCTGATTCTGCTGAACTGGGGTGATGAGTTTGTGAGATGAGCTAGCCCTGAGGCCTGTGAAACTCATCACATGGAAAGAGCCACCTAACATCCATTTATCCCTGCTGAGCTGGGAATCTGCAGCTCATTAGCAGTCCCCTGAAGCGTCTTGTCCCCTGAAGTGCTAATGTTCCATCTTGGAGAATGAGACTTGCATCCTGAAAAGATCCCCGAGACCAGATCTGGATTGAATTTCTGGAGCTTACAACAGCAGGGTCGTTCCCTCTCAGCACACTGTCCCTTCCGTCTTCCTTGCACCAACGCTGCAATAGATGCTGCACCTGGTTCTCAAAAGGTCAGCGCCATGAACCAAAATACAACAGTATGAACAAATATTAATGCCGCCTCCTCCAAATCTGCTTCTCACTACAGTGCATTGCAGTAGAAAGTCACTTCAAGCATCCCCAGGTCCTTGCACTGTTAGTATTTATTATTTATATTGACATACTGTCTGTGAGCCTGGCCCCTGGCTCTGCTGTGCTAGGTGCTATCTAAAGACGCAACAAAAAACTAATATATATTCCCCCATAAGGGTCATCTGCAGAACTTGGACCCACAACAGGTCTCTTCCACTTCAACGATAGATGTTTCTCCTGGGGATAGCCTGCTGTGTAGACTCACCTAGAGAAGGGGACATGACACACATTTTGACAGTGCGGCTATTCCCTGTTCGTGATGCAGCAGTGGAACGTTGTGGATCTAGGAGCAGCGAAGCATCTGCTGATTGGAGACAGCCAGATCTTTTTATGCCCCTGTTTGGGTCTTTTGCAGGGAATGAACCCAGGAGCTTTCAATCTTAAAAGCACAAGACTCTCCCACTTGAACTAAGTACCCCACTCTGTTAACAGGGAGGCAGTAGCAGACATATAAACATCTCTATGATCTAACCCAGTGATACTCAGACTGAGGCTTGTGAGCTGCAAGTGGCTCTTTAATGTGTCTCCTTTGAAGCATGTGATAATAAACCAATGTGTCACTGAATTATTAACCAATCAGGATGCTTTTACTATGTTATTAACCAATTGTAGTTTATAAAATAATAATACTTGGTCAGTCATTTTGCTGTGAGAATATATAAAAAACTTAATATTTTCCCTGTCATATGATTTACATATGAATATATATTACTATACTAAACAAACTAATAAATTCACGCTACTGTGGCTCTTTTGGGTAATGTTGATCGCTAATTTGGCTGCTGAACCACTGAGTTCTCAGGCTCACTGATATAACCAGTAGAGGGAGACAAAGATCTTCACTGTAGTCGGGTGTGCTACACAAGTACATAATTTGATGCATTCCTTCTGAAAGGCAAGGTGGCTGAGACGTGTTGGCTGTAATGGAGACTGGCGGTTCTGTTTCTGTTCCTGTATACAGTGATCTTGGGCAACCTCAGTTATCTTGGCTAAGACTTTTAAATGCACCCAGCATGACTTAGGAGCTTAAGTTCCATTGACTTCTGATGGAACTTAAAATTCTAAGTCACTTAGGCATTTGAGCATTTCACCCCTTATCTGTAAAATGGGTGAGTGATAGTTGTGAAGCGCACAGAAATATTAACAGCCATCAGTGAAAGCTCCTAGCCTATAGTCAATGTGCAATTGCCTAGGATACAGGGCTGGGGGGGGGTGGTGTTCTCAGAGTGTGATGTGCAATGCATGAGACTTGGCGGAGGGCTGCCTTTTCCCCAGGAGAAGTTGCCATGTAAGCCCCCGAGTCAAGATCCTTTCTTTCTCTTCCCACAACTTCTCGCCTCCTCCTGCTTCTGGCTTTTCAATCCAACTGTGTGTCAGGGCCAGAAACCCTCCGAGCCTCAGCAAACTTATCTGAAGTGTCAGCGTGCAGCGTTTTGCTTCCCCCACCCCCTGCCTCTGCCTCCACATTTATCAACCATTTCTATTGCCTCCAAGTCTCTGAATTCTTGCTTCGTGGCGTCATCCCCTGACAGAAGCCGATCCATCCCTATTCTCCCTTCCTTCAAATGAGCCCTGAAGTGCTGGGCAAACATCTAGCCTGTTGTTATTACAGTATTCCCATCTGCATACTTGGTCATAAACCCTTTTAATTCCAGCCCTTTCTGGGGTGAGGTTAAGAGTTCAAACCCATCATTTTTCTTTTGGGGGTCGAGGCGTACAAAAGCTGCCTGCAGCGAGATTGTTCTGGCGTCCAGGCCCGAGAACGGGTTTGCGGGGGAGGAGAGGAGGGGGAGCGGGGCTAGGTGGAAATCGAGTTAATCCACTCAGGGAACATTTTTGGAAGCGGTTGGTACAGAGTCAGGCAGCCGAGACTTTGAACCAGACTCGGAGCTGAAGAAGGTGCAGCATTGACCGACTCAGTGGCATTGTGCACGCTTGTGCAGGCTCTGCACGGACTCCTTAGCGCTGTCTCGTGTCTTCTGTTGTGTTACTGAGATTTTGCAGAATGCTTTAGGGAAACTGGGTCACAGTCTCCTTGAAGAGGGGAGATGGAGGGGTCCTAAGGCCAGAACCTTTTCTTTTTTTCCCCTCTCCTTGCTTTGCAAGATCCTGCAAGATTCCAATAAACCCCAAACGAGGAAGGACCCCAACTAAAATGCTCCAGTATTGAATTTTAAACATGGACACCCCCCCGCCCTCATGCGAGATCCTATAATAACAAGCTGGTATCGTAGAAATTAATGTGTAAGATGGGAGGAGCGTGAAGTAAGCTTGCTTCTAAGGCAAGTAAAGATTTGTTTTTTTCCAGGCTCTGTTACACCTATATAATCCTTTTTAATATGTAAAATACATTAATGTGTTTCTTAAACACAAACCAAACCCTATTACTTTTTAATCTGGTCCCTTGATTGCTCTTGGCCCAAAACAAGGAAGGCTGGAGGAGGTAGGCTTGGAAGAGCGTTGCCCTACTTTAGGACCATCTTCTGTACTAGTCCTGAACTCCTATCTGCCCATGCCCCTTTCTCTTGCATGTGGGGCTCGTTAACCCACCTGTATATTGGGGGTTAGCTAGCCAGTTGGTAGTGCCACATAGTTTTTACTATCCAGTATCCTGTAGGTAACTGTGTTGTGGAAGTGGTGAGCTGGCATGATGGAGGATTTGGTTGGGACAACTGAAGCTTTTGGCACCCAGGCAGGGGTGGGAGGCAATTTGGGTCTGTGGGATAAGCACGCCAGCTAGCTATTTCAGCAGTGAAATAGGTAACAAGTCACCATTTAAGCCTTCATTCCTAGGCTTCAGAGTTATCACCCCTTCTGAGCTGAATGGGGCAGCAGACACCTCTCTGGGCTGACTGCCGGCTCAGGCAGACATCACTGTATCGGTTATACTCATAGGTGTTTGAGAGGGTTTCTCAAACCCACAAAGCTAGAAATGTATTCTCTCTGCCCATTAATTAAAGTTTAGAGTCTGTGGCGAAGTGATTCTGTAGCCGCATAGTCCAGGGTCCCTGAGAGCTGCACTGGGAGCACTTGGAACGCTGCATATATGAGAGAACAAATGTGGGTGAGGGCGCATTGGACAGCAGCTTAGGATCACCGTGCTTGCATGGTCCCTTGCACTGGCCCCAATGGCCGTGTGGACTCGATGTCACCAGATAATGTGCATGCTCAAAAACGTATGCAGCACAGTTGAGGATGTCTTTATATGCTCTTCCCCCTTTCCAACATATGCTGCTTAGCCATTGGCTCTTTTGCAGCTGTCTTGCTATTTATAATGAGAGAGGCAGCAATTGCTATAGTTCAGGTTGCATAATGGTTTCCATTCTAACTCTGTGTTCACAGGGGCTCATGGGTCACCTGTAGGCTCAAATATTCCAGGTGTGACCTGTGATTGATGGGGGGGGGTAGTTTGTCTTTTGGGCGGGCATGGAGTACAGGATGGGGTGTGCTGGGTGAGAGATCCCTCACCTTTATATTAAAGGGAAAAAAAAATCTTCCAGTCTTTGCAAGCTGCTGGCCTAAACAGGTTCTCATTGATGAGCCTTGGAGTCTTCTGCTATACTACAGCTTTCATCTGAAAGTCATGCCCCTTTGCAAACCTGGGGCCGTGCATCACTCTGTGTTCTGCATGAGGTTTCGTGCCACGCTCCTGAAGTGCCTGGAATGTCTCGCTGCGCACGCGTGGCTGCCTAACTACCTCTCTGCCAATGTGTGGCTCAGAGCGCCCTTTCCTTCACGGTGGGGCGTTCCTGTAGTATGCATTGCCTTGTTGGCGTAAAGGGATTCTGACAGGCAGCTGTGCGGTTTGTAAAGCTTTATCCCGATGCATCTTAAAAACTCCACTGCTGAGATGTGTGCGAAGGCCCTGCTCCTCAAAGGTGATTTGGACACCTAACTCCCACTGATTTCCTTCCCCACATGCTGGTGTACAGGAGATGGGAGTTCTGAAGAGGCTCCCTCCTGTAGTGGCTGCGAGGCCTGGTGCTCAGATGATGTGTAGTTCAACTTTTTTCCAGAATCAGGAATCTGCAGGCACTGTTGCAAATATTTTGAAGCAAACAGCGCTTCCAGAAAAGTGAAGTTACTTTCCCCTGCCTCTTTTTCTTAAAGCAATTGTGGGGGTGGAAGGCTTTCTACAAAAAAAACTGTTCAGGGTTAATGTTGCAAAGTGAAGCAAGCACTCAAAGATAGGAAATGCTAAAGTGAAGATTGCATCAACACCCGTAACTCTTCCTACCTGGGCATATCATACCATTCGGTCTTCAATTACATGGTTACATTGCATTACCTAAAGAATACAGTACAATATGGTAGAAAGTACAACTTTTCTCCTACCTTCTTAGATGCATGAGTTACAGAATCTCAGTGCACCCCGTGTACATTAGTTTCATGAAGGTCATTTGTAGGAAAATAAATTGCCCCACATGCTACATCTTGTAAGGTTACAGCAGGGATCGTCAACCTTTCAGAAGTGATGTGCCGAATCTTCGTTTATTCACTCTAATTTAAGGTTTCGCGTGCCGGTAATACATGTTAACATTTTTAGAAGGTCTCCTTCTATAAGTCTGTAATATATAACTAAACTACTGTTGTATGTAAAGTAAATAAGGCTTTTAAAATGTTTAAGAAGCTTCATTTAAAATTAAATTAAAATGCAGAGTCCCCCGGACTGGTGGCCAGGACCCAGGCAGCGTGAGTGCCACTGAAAATCAGCTCGTGTGCAGCCTTCAGCACCCGTGCCATAGGTTGCCTACCCCTGGGTTACAGCATAGAGTAGTAGTGAAAGTTTGTAGGTCATATATAGGCCATTATAAGGTCTAACCCTGCAACTGTATGCATGAGGATGGTGGTCTGGGGTCAGCCTGCGCAGGTGCAGCTGTGGGATTGGTTTCATGGTATCTGTCTGATCTCCTGACATACACCGAAAACAGGCTGTGCCACTAGATGGAAAGATTATGTACCGGTACTTTACCTGGGTGAGTTAAAATTATTAAAATACCTTGGAGAGAAGAGAACATACAAAGAAGTCTGTCAATAAAGATGTACTGAGAGTGAAATTAGTCTAAGCTTTTAAGAGAATGGAAAAAGCTATTACAAGATGTCATCTGTGTTTCTCAGCGTTGTACAAGGAATTGTACAATAAAGGTAGGCGCTGGTAACAACCTGCCAGCTATAGCTAAGTTTGCGTAACTGGTTCCATTCTAACTGCCTGTTTTCAGGTGCTTATAAAACTGGAAACTTCTTTGTTTTGGGCTGAATTGTTCTTCTTTGATCTCCACCCATGGATGTATTTTAGTTTTAGAATGGTAAGTTGGGCTGAAATACTCCATTAGTACGTATCTGGGCAGCTTGGTTGGTGGGTGTTTTTTTTTTTTTTTTTTTAACAAAAATCACTTGAGATCCTTTAAAGCTATTACAGCAGAAACGGTTGGGAGCAGAACATTGAAAATATCCCTTGCTGAAGTGCCATTGAATGCCCCTGTGGAAAATGCTTTGAGCGTGACAGCATTGGAACCTTTGGACAAACAGTCAGTGTGTGTAAAGTATGTTTTTGCACGGAATTTCTCTCTGCACTCAAAACGGGCACTAAGGCTGGCAGTAGTGTGTATACATAACAAAGACCTTGTCTGGGATGGAGCTGGTGGTGGCAAACACCTGGTGTAGCTATCCTCCTGCAGACCGCAAGTGCTGACTGGCTTCAAACAGGGGAAACTCAAATGGTGCAGATTACAGATTTACTTGGCTGCAGCTGTTAGAAGCAGGAGCTGCTGGGAATGTTTGAAAATCCAGCTATTGCATTGTAAATGTGGAGCTGAGCAATTTTGAAAATTGGACCCCAAATATGGATCTTGATTTGCTGGGCCAGATCACGATGCTGCTTGGCATGGAGTTTTTTTGAAGCAGTTAGTTGTTCTGTCCCTAGAACGGAGGTGACATGTGCTTGCTTGCCCATCTTTGCTGGAGGCTGTGAGGCCAATAGATGGAAGAAGTGCAGTGCAAGGGCAGAGTATTTTTATTAGTCCCATTTCACAGGAAACGTGAGTCTCAAAGGGCGTGTGCCTCGCCAGGGCGGGGGTACCAGGTTAGGCCTTAGCATGTGAGCCCAAAGACCTAGGTTTGACTCCTGGGTAGGACAGTTAGCTGCTGAGTGACCCTGGTTGAGTTCTGTCACTTCTCTGTTCTCTCATCTGTAAAATGGAGGTGTTAATATGCATCTACATCCCTCGCAGCTCTTTGACAAATCAAGGCGCTTGGAAGAGCAGAGAGCACTAAATACCCTATCAGGTTATGCAAGCTGAGAAGCACTGGAAGTGGTTGGGTGGGTACTGCCACAAACAGTTCCTGGGGGCGAGGGGGAGAGGTGCCATCTTGGAAAGAAATGGAGAGAAGACACCTGCGCTGTTAGTACAGCATTGAGCCTCATCTAGGGCCTATGGCTTAGAGGTCTGACGGCAAGATGTTTGGTCTCCCTTGGTTCAGACCGCCATCCCCGGGGGACCTCTGAAAAGCCAGCCTCTAATTTCAGTAGCTAAATATGGATGTATGTGCCCAGCTTTAGCATTTGCAAGGGTTGGCCTCTGCGACTTCGCCAGGGTCACATGCTAAGTTAGCATCAGAGCTGAGGATAGAACCTGCCTTTCCCGACCCCTGCTTGGAGCTCTGTCCGTAATAACAGAAACCACCGAAGAGCCATCCCGTTCATGGGAGCCGGTTGGAAGGTTTCCCTTGCTTGCGGTTAGTTTTGGGGGTACGAGTGGCGTTCCTCTCAATTTTCAGGAGTCAGGTTTTTGATTTACTAGCCAAGGAAGCGATCTGCACAATGGATTCCTTTCCCACTACGATCTCCTTTTTAGCAAGAGGACTTGGTCCATGCAAGCTCTCCTCGTGCCTATCTGTGCCTCTTACCATTCTGGTGACTGATGCGTTAATTATGGCTTGAAAAATTGTTTGCCAGTAAATCTTCCAAGAGCATGACCCCCTTCACCCCCCCCCCTCTTTCCCATTCTCAAAAGCTCCACGCGTCACATTCCAGCACCAGGAATGTTGTCTGGGTGAGCAGTAGCCCCTGCAGTCCCTTGATTTCAGGGCGTGCTGTCACCCCGGCTCCTTTACACCCCTCCCCTCTTTATGTGTTGCCGGTGTAATTGTTGGCTGTTTGTCTGCTAATGATTATAAATTAGAGGCTGAGTGTATACAAAGTTAATGAAGTTCGGTTAGTGGAACCATTACGAGTTCCCCGGCTGGCACGTACAGGTCGACTGAGGCGGTAAGAAAAGCCAGACACTGAATCCAGCCTTTCAGGAGATCGGGTTTCAGCTTGCTGGCTCTCTTTCCCATGCGCGCTTTCCTGCTGGATTGCTGGAAGGTGCCAGAGCCGAGCACTGAAAATGCCAAAGGTGGCAGGTGATCTCGACTCTGTTACTGAGTGAGACGCACCACCTTGATCCCCTTGTATTTGTTCCCCTTAACTTTTTGTCACCCTCTTCAATCTAGTTTAAGGGAGGTATGTGCTGTGCTAGCTTCCCCCCATACCCAGCTGTTTCAATGTCCCTAAATACTCTCCTGCAGAAACCTCTGCTATTTCAGTCCTGGGCTCCAGCATAGCTCTCCTCATGCACTTCAGTTCTGACTGCTGAGCTCCTTCTGCTTCCTCTTCTTAAAGGGACAGGGCCTTGCAATGCTGGACTGTATCACTGTCTCCTGGCGATTTGGCACTTACAAGCTCTGGATCTGAAGGGGTCTGAAAGTGGTGCAAAAAAATTATAGCGGGTGCAGGCAGGTCTATAGTTAAAGTTGCCTGTTATACAATCTTGTTTTCAGTTGCTTATAACTTTGACCAACTCTAACTCTTTGGGCTGAAATTTCCTAGGCTGGGCGTCTGCCTCAGGCTTTTTTTTGTAAACTGTCAGTTTAAATGGTGCAGCTGTTTCCAAGAATGAGATTAGGGAAAATACACCTTTTAAAAAATTAATTAATTTATTTTAGCTTTAGCTCTTCTGTGCTTTAAAGCAGGGACTTCAGATTCACGTTTGGGCCAAGGAGGTGCCTTTTGCCATCCTCATGAAAATTCGTCCAGGTTTGGCCATATTATGAGCCTCAGAAAAACCTCCATTTGCACATGCTCAGTAGAGACTTGTTAGGGGCTGGCAGCTAAATTCTCCAAAGATTCTGTCTGCACTGAGCAGAGACTGCTCCAGTCCATGGCTGATGGGGCTGAGTAGAATCTTCTCTACAGTTGCTCCTCACTTCACCCATTGGCTGCTATGGTGCCAAGCAAAGAAATTTAGAGCAGGAAGACTGACTTTCTCTCCTGTGCTCTGAGTGCTCCTGCTGCTTGTTTCAGGAACCCCAGGTGCCTGCCTGGTTTGAATGTGTCCACCACCTGTCCTGGTTACAACCCCATTGCATTGCCACCTCCCGGTCACAGCTTCGTTACTTCCCTGCTGCAGTTAGAGCAACCTTTTTATATGGGAAACGGAGGCCAGGGAAATACTTAATATAGGTAGCTACTAGGAGGAGGTACCACGCTGTGTGCCTCTTTGTGGCCCACCAGTGAGTGTGCTGTGAGGGCAGAGTTTGGGGAGCTCCGCAATAGACGGTGCTCTTCCCTCTAAATTGGCACTGACCCAGTGTCAAGGCGTGTTGTATGGGGATGCGCTGCTGCTGGAGCTGCTTTCTTCCCACTGGAATGTAAAACTCAGGGCTTCGCCACCTGTGGTTGTCAGCGATCTTGTGGCACTTTTCCCGAGTGTGAGCTGTTCACTCTGGAGTCCTGGCCAAATTCCAGCCTGAATCATCACTTTCTGCTTTGCTAAAGTCCCTCTGCTGTTTTCCATTGGATACTGTGTTCTTCTCTTGTTCTAGCTGCTGACTGGTGTTCCAATGGGCTGTTAAACAGCTGCTGCGTTCCATCCTGGAGATGGCTGCATATCCATCAGGGTTCTGGGATTGGTTCTTGGCCCTCTGCTATTTAACATTTTTATGAATGACCTGGAAGAAAACAGAAAATCATCCCTGATAAAGTTTGCAGACGATGCAAAACTTGTGGGAGGGGTAAATAGTAAAGACCCATCACAGATACAGAGCGATCTGGATCACTTGGTAAGCTGGGCGCAAGCAAAACAAGATGCGTTTTAATATGGCTAAATGTAAATGTAAACTTCTAGGAGCAAAGAATGCAGGCCATATTTACAGGTTGGGGAACTCTATCCTGGGAAGGAAAGACCCTGAAAACCATTTGGGGATCATGGTGGATAGTCAGCTGAACATGAACTCCCAGTGTCATGCTGTGGCTGAAAGGGCTAGTGCAGTGCTGAAATGCATAAAAAAAGGGAATCTTGAGTAGGAGTTGAGAGGTTATTTTACCCCTGTATTTGGCACTGGCTGGAATACTTGTCCACTTCTGGTTTCAAGCATGGTGATAAATTGGAAGGGGTTCAGGAAAAAGCCATGAGAATGATTAAAGAATTAGAAAACCTGCCTTCAAGTGATAGACTCAAGTAGCTCAATGTATTTAGCTTAACAAAGAGAAGGTTAAGGGATGATTTGATCACAATCTATTAGTACCTACATGGGGAACAAATATTTAATAATAGGGCCGCCCAGAGGATTCAGGGGGCCTGGGGCAAAGCAATTTTGGGGGCCCCTCACATAAAAAAAAGTGCAATACTATACAATACTATATTCTCGTGGGGGCCCCTGCATCTCAGCACAAACCCAGTTTTGAGAAAACTTCTTTACAAGGTATCACTGATTCTCAGCATCAGCTAGTGCTAAAAGGCACTAAAGCTCATTAAAAGGGTTGGACAAATATTTTCCATCAAAACTTTTTCTGGATCGAAAACTAGGGGTTTTTAAAAAGCAGAAAAAAATCATGGACAATGTCTGCTTTCCTTCAAAATTTGTTGTGGTTTTTTTTAATTGAAAAGCTGAAATTAGTCTACCAAAACCTGAATATGGTTTGGGGTTTCAGAAGTGTGTGGCCAAATATTTGCTGCTTGCTGTGTTTGATTGTTTAAAGAAACAATAAAAAAAATCTGCTTAAAAAAAAGCCAAAACTTTTGTACCATCTCAGCTTGTGACCAAATGCCTGAGCCCATCCAGTCAGAGATTTTTCCAGGTTTCTGATACTCTGCTGGCTTCCTTGACTCATATCTATCTCCATAACTTTGAGTTCATTTAGGTTAGAACATAAGAACAGCCATACTTATGTTAGGGGGAGAAGGATAGCTGAGTGGTTTGAGCATTGGCCTGCTAAACCCAGGGTTGTGAGTTCAATTCTTGAGGGGGCCACTTAGGGATGTGGGGCAAAAATTGGTCCTGCTAGTGAAGGCAGGGGGCTGGACTCAATGACCTTTCAAGGTCCCTTCCAGTTCTAGGCAATTGGTATATCTCCTATTATTATTATTATTATTCATATACTGGGTCAAACCAAAGGTCCATCCAGCCCAGTATCCTGTCTACCGACAATGGCCAATGCCAAGTGCCCCAGAGGGAGTAAACCTAACAGGTAATGATCAAGTGATCTCTCTCCTGCCATCCATCTCCACCCTCTGACAAACAGAGGCTAGGGACACCATTCCTTACCCATCCTGGCTAATAGCCATTAATGGACTTAACCCCCATGCATTTATCTGTTTCCTAGAGACTGGCTCCATGGGGTCCCTCACAAACTGGAGACGGTTACTGTGCGTTTGTCTTTAGTATAGCTTATGTACATACTCCACAAACTGAGCATTTGAGCTTGTTCCAGAATCTGGGATGAGCCTATGTTGTAAAAACTGAAATGCTCAAAATAGCACATGCATGTGAATGGACACAGGGTGCTAAAATTAAATTAACCCAGGGGGTCTCAAACTGGGGGTCAGGACCCCTCAGGGAGTCACGAGGTTATTACTGGGGGTCGTGAGCTGTCAGCCTCCACCTCAAACCCCGCTTTGCCTCCAGCATTTATAATAGTGTTAAATATATAAAAAAGTGTTTTTAATGTATGGGGGGGGGAGGTCGCACTCAGAGGTTTGCTATGTGAAAGGGGTCACCAGTATAAAAGTTTGAGAACCACTGAATTAACCCCTCTGGAGCCTCAGGGAATGCAGGGGAGGGGGGTCTCCCTTGGTAGGATTGGGAAGGATATTGCTCATGTGATCCCTCCCCCAGTGGCTAATTTTAAATGAAGCTGCCCTCCCCTGACATGAATCTCCCTATGGCACTGAAATTAAATATAGACTATCATTTGGCTTTTGAGAAGTGAAAGGGATGGTAGCCCTAATGGAAAAGCTAACAGCTTGGCTCTTCTGCAAGCCTCAAACTGCTGAATGAGCTTTAGGGTAGGGAAGGCTGTGCCTCCCAAACAGCCTGGCCCTTCCCCCTATCTGACCCCTATCCACTTCCTGCCCCCGACTGCCCACCCCTCCTCAGAATCCCTGACCCATCCTGCTCCTCACCCCTTCACTGTTCCTCAGAGACCCCCACCCCCAACCACCACCCCGGGACCCCACCCCTGCTCCCTGTCCCCCCGACTGCCCTGACCCCTATTCACCCCCCCGCTGAATCCTGACAGACCCCCAGAACGCCCACAATCCAACCCCCCCATTCCCTGTCCCCTGACCACCACCTCCACCTCTGCCCCATCCCTATTCCCTCCCTATCCCCAGGACTCCCTGCCCCTTAGCCAACCCCCCCCGCCCCTTACCCCCAGCTCCCCCCTCACCGCGTGTTAAGGGGGCAGGGCTGCAAGCTCTGAGTGGGGCGGAGCTCAGGGGCCCTGCCACTGCTGTGGAGCAAAGCTCCTGGATGCGCTGAAGGTCCGGGAGAGGGGCGGAGGCGGGTTGGGCCGGGGCCTCAGGCATTCTCGTGGGGGCCCCTGCGGAGCCCAGGGCCTGGGGCAAATTGCCCCACTTGCCGCCCCCCCCCCCCGGCGGCCCTGTTTAATGATGGGCTCTTCAGTCTGGCAGAGAAAGGTCCAACACGATCCAATGGCTGGAAGTTGAAGCGAGACAAATTCAAAGTGCAAATAAGGCATAAATTACCTATTGGAACAACATACCAAGGGTTGGGGAGGCTTCTTCATCACTGACAATTTGTAAATCAATATTGGGTGTTTATGTAAAAGCTCTGCTCTAGGAATTGTTTTGGGGACGTTCTCTGGCCTGTATGATAAAGGAGGTCAGACCGGATGATCACAATGCTTTGGAATCACTTGGATCACTTCTGGCCTTGGAATCTAGGAGTCCATGCAGCAGAGGGCCCCATATACTGCATACTGCCGTTATGTAGCTTCACAGACAATTGCATAATCCTTTTGCACTGGAGAAATCCACAAGATGCTGCCTGCTTCTGTTCTTGAGCTTCTCCATATGCTGGTTTGCCATCCAGCTGTGCCTGCTCCCCCTTTGCTCCCCTCAAAGGACAGAGAGAAGGCAGTGGGGGGGGGCCCTCCCAGACTGAGGACAGCACCAAATATTGGACCACTGCCAGCTCCCCCAGACCTTGTCTCGGCAGTGGGATTCGGTCACCTGCCAGGCTTTGCTTCCCGCGCAGAGGGAGATGGGGGAAAAATGAAGGACCTGAATCCAAAGCCCATTGGAGTCAGTGGGAGTCTTTCTGTTGATTTCAGTGGGCTTTGGATCAGGCCCTAACTGCTCAGGAGGATGAAGAGAAACTCACTTATGGGGGAAGAGGAGAAGCTGACCAGAAGAGGGGATGTTGCCTATAAAGTTCTTCTCTCTTCCTCCCTCCGCAAGGTCAACTGGTGGTAGTGGGCACCCTCCAGTCAGCCCCAATGGTAGTAGAATGTAATGTTGCTTGTCTTGTAGTGTCTCTGGGCCCCACTGAGTTCAGGGCTGTATTACGCTAGCCAAGTACAAACCCCGTTAGGGATGGTCTAGATACACTTGGTCCTGCCTCAGGGTGCAGGGATAGATTATGACCTTGAAGAGTCCCTTTTAGCCCTACCTTTCTGTTATTCTGTGACAGAGGGTCCCTGTCTGAAGAGCTTACAATTGGAGCATGTTGGAAAATGGATTTTTCCATCCTGCAAAAAATTCGAGAGTCCAAAACAAATTTTTTTGGTTTCTATTCTGGACAGAAAGGTAAAATTTGAATTTATTTTTTGCAAAACAAACTTCAGAAAAAAAATTGTTTTGGGTCAATCAAAACATTTTATTTTGATTTCAATTTTTAATTTAAAATATATAAAGTACATTTAGAAACAAAATGTCATTTTGAAATGAAAAATCCAAATTGTTTGTTTGGAAAATGTTGACATGGGACATTGGGTTGTTTTCAAACCATTTTTTCCAATTTATTTTAAAATGGAATGTTATAAGTCGATACGGTTTTGCAAAAAAAATCAGTTTAATCAAAATGGCATTTTCCAACAGAAAACTTCTGACAAATTTTGTCAGCTTTGCTCACAGTCTCACTAGACAAGACTTCCCACTGCAGTTGCTTAACCACAAGATCTTCCTTCCCCTCTCTGTTGTTGCTAGAATTAATTTCTTTCCCTCTTTCTCTGGCATATTCACCAATCCCTCCTGTGGAGGACCCAGTAAGTGGAGTTAATTTTTGAATCTCATGAGGATCAAGAGTTCAGAAGGATTTTGTCTTTCTCCTGGTAAAGAAGTCTGTAGACACTGTGGACATCTAAACTTTCTGTAAATCTTGGATATAGATTAATTTACTTACACAAGAAAAAACAAAGGGAACTACAGGTTGCTGATGACCAAGGGATGGTGGGAAGGGGAACCTAGATTCTGAGGAGAGACAAACTGATGAGTGAGGTTTGGGAGCTAGTTTGCACTAGTCTGCATGCCTGTGATCTGGTGGGTCCGCTAAAGCAACCTGGCTTCTCCCTGTCTCTTCTAAGCCCTGTTTAGCTTGAGTCAAGGGGCAATTGGTTTCAAAGGTGGCTTTACCCACACCAAACTGAATAGCCCATTATTCCAATAGGAAATGTGGGTGTTTTTTGTGTGTGTGTCTGTGTGTGTGTGTGTGTGTGTGTGTGTGTGTGAGCGAGAGCAAGCTGTCATTGTGCAACACAACAGCTTCAATCTTCGGGAACTGAATAGTATGAAGACAACTCCATCCGGCCTTCTTCCCCTCCCCAGAGACCCAGCCCAGTTCCGTGGGAGGTCTCTAGGCAGAAAAGAGAAGAGCTCTCAGGCGGTGGGGTGGGGTGGGGGCACTGGGATTGCAGTTTCACCCACAATCCATCCACTGCAGACTCATTACTCTTTCCCTGTGGCTAATTTTCTGTTAAGTGTAGGCATTCCAGGAATTTGTAAGGAATTGTGGGGTGGGGAGCAGAGAGGGGAGGAGGGGGAGCAGGAAGACTCCTGGAATATAAACCATCTGGTTATGGTCTCTCAGTGCTGCAGCGCCTGGGATAAAGGAACTGATCTAAAACAGACATTGTTTTAGACAATAAAACCGTATTACACATTAATGAGCAAATACATTTTAGAACCAGAGGTGTCATGCAAGCTGGGTGTTCTCTTTTTCCTTCCTGACCCAGGAGCAGCCCAGTTTGTTGGCCAAGGGTCTAATGCGGTTGGTGGCTACCTCTCTCTGTTATAACTGTGGGCTCCAGTTGCTGGGGGACTCACCTGATGACGAGCCCTTTCTGGTCTGCTCTCAGGAGGAATCCGAACGTGCACAAGAGGTTCTGGCTTTTGGCTCTATTACATTTAAAATAGACACGTGCCAATTGGCCATAGCTTACTGGGCAGTGAGCTGGCGCTATGGCTGTTCTTCTGTCCTTGCGTCCGGGACTCTTAATGCCTGCATACTGAGCATGGATAAACTGGGCCAAATTCGCTTATCGGTTGGAAATTGTCTTCCACGTTCGTTTTTTTGTTAGCAACCATAGGGCATTTATTTCAGGGTGGCTGCCCCCTCCCTGCCGATGTCCCTGCCATGCTGTGAAAAAAGCAGCTTCAGACCCTGGAGTCTCGGTCCCTGGGCCCCCTGCCGTCCACACCCTTTATTGCTGGCAGTTAGTTGCTGAGCTGGGGTTACCCAGCCCTGGTGTGCGCTCACCCTCCTGCTGATTTCCCGGTGGACAGTGCACTGTCAGAGGATGCAGCCCTGAGGGGAGGGCTGAGTTTGCATGCTAAATGGAGCAGCTCGGGACCAGTGTAGCAGAAGGGCTGGCTTTGGGGGTTGGTCAGTACAGCCAGGGAAACGAGGGAGCAGGAAGCCTTGACCCACACACCATTCTGCTTGAAAGGCAACATGGGGGCTCTTAATTGGGGCATATTCGTTTGAAATAAGTGTGCAACAGTGAACCTAGAAGGCAGTGCCTGGGAGATGCATCCTGCTAATTCCAGGAGAAATGCATCAGCTCCCCACCCATCTTATCAACCCCACCCTGCTGGTTGATTCCCAATGGGCCCAGGATATTTCAGCACTAGCTCCCCTGCAGAAAGGGAAATCCATCGGACACTGCTCTCTTCGGCCTCTGCGGGGCTCACAGGAGCTTTCCTGGCCCCTCTTGCTGCTTGCCTGTAGGCTGCATGGTAATAAAGGCACACGGGCTCCTGGTGTGAGTTGTTCTGGTGGTGGCTGCTTGGCATGCGTCCCACTTGTCCTAGTGCCAGTTCTTGCTTGACTTTCATGTTCCAGCAGCCCCTCTCTCTTCTAAAAGGAGCGGGGAAGAGGGGAGACACAAAGTTAGCTCGGCTGGGTTGCTGTTCACTTGCCCTTTATTTTCCTAACTTGCTTGAGCAATAAATCCCAGTTCCCTTCCTCTGTTCTTTTCATGGTCTGCCAGTGCTCGCCGTTTCCTTGCTGGTTGGATGTGTGTTTATTTCTGGAGTGCTGCCTTCAAAATGCCTTCACCTCGCTCTCCCTGTGTCTCTGGCCTCTTCTCAAATATCATTTTCATCTTTCGATTGCTGGTCCTTCCCCCTCTGTTGTGCTGCTTTAACTTTCTGCCTTTGTTTTCTTGCCATTTGAGCCACTTCAGCTCTGGTCTCCGTCGCGCGCAGGGTCGACGTTTGTGTTCTGGCTTTGTTTTGAGTAGGCACCATCCTTGGGGCAGTTCTTTCTCTCCAGGAAATATCAGCTCTGATTTAGAAAGGTAGGGCAGCCACGGGATCCCCAGCGGCTGTGAACTGGCCGTAGCTCCACTGGAGTCAATGGCGCCAGATCCCCCAGCGGGTGTGAATTGACCATGGCTCCATTGACTTGAATGGCCCTGTGCTGACTTACGCCAGCTGAGGATGAGACTCCTTATAGATGTGCCCTGCACCCCAGCACCCCGAGCTCTAAGAGCTTGCTCTGGATTTCAGCCATGCTGCTCCAGGGGCTGCCCGACTCCATGCTAGCAAAGACTTTAGTTGAGTGTAAATTCCATCTGTGCTCTTAGGAGAGGCCCCCCAGATGGAGTGAGCGTCTTTTAAGAAAGGGAGCGGAGTCAGTTTCTACTTTGGGGGCAGCACGTCAAAGGGGGGAGGCGGAGTGGGCCCTGTGCCTCCCAGTCGACATTTTCAGAGCTTTCTCTTCACCTAGAGCTGATAGCCCACAACAATGGCCTCCTTTCTTCTCCCCGGCTGGCTGCTGGCGTTGGGATAGTGTTGGGTTACAGCCCCTTCTCTTGGGTGGGGGAGGGAGAGCGTTTGTAAAATCCCGCATGGGCGACATGATGTTATGTTAATGCAGCACTGAAATGAGGCAACATTTCACCCAAAGTCAGCACAAATTTACGGCGAGCCCAGAGTCCTGGCTGAGTCGGCTCTCTGGCCAGTCCCCCAGCACCCTGACCAATCCTTCAACAGTCAAAATCTCCATGTGGCGGTGGCACCTGCGGGCATCTCTTTAACCTCCCCTCTGGCCCTGTTTTGCCACTCTCCTGGGCCTCAACCTAGAGATTTAATTAAATGTATTTTATTTGTGGTGCGCAATTGGGGAAACCCATTTTTATACCCTGTGTTCAGTTAATCAGCCATCAACATCTGTTTCCTATTGAAAGGCTATTTGGAGAGAGCGATCCTTTTTATAGCTTAATCATTTCAGAGGCAAGCATGCAGCCCTGGCTGTCTTTCCAGCATTCCCCCCCTCTTTCTGCCTCCCCCTCCAATCCCCAGCTTGGCTGAGCTTTCATTTAAATAAGTAGTAATAATTTAAAAATAATAATAATAATATAAACCTTTCTGAACCCCACCATTAGTGTTCCGCTGAAAGCTTGGATTGAGCCGCACGTATGCAGCTCCTCCACCCCATCTCCCTGAGTTGCACCACCGCCTAGCCTCCATTTCTCCTTTCTCCCAAACCGTGCTCTGCATCCTGATGGCATTCCGAACCGGCAGCACGTGCCAAGCTAGAAATGGGCACTGGTGAAAATAGAGACCCTCGGTTGAAATCCACAAGATTCAGAGATATTGTTTTGAAAGGATCGGAGTGGAATGATAGTGTTACTAATAAAAACTTTGGCTTTGTGGTGTTGTTTCAATTCCTGTAGCTCCTAGGAGCCTTAGTCCTGGGCCAGAATTCCATTGTGCTAGGTGCTGTAAGGTACAGGCGGGTTAGGAATGGATGGGCTCTTTCCACGTGCAGGAAAAGGCATGAAGGTCCTTTTTGGGAAGGTGTAACAAATGGATGCCACACTGTGCTATGGGACATATGGTTAACTGCCAGTCCTCAGTGCACTAGTATCCCACGGCAGCCTTTCAAATGAATGTAATGCTACTTGATCTGTTTGGACTCTGAAGGACTGGGACTGTCTCTTGCTTGACTCTACATGGGGTCATTCTGGAATAGCTATTGTGCTTTAAAGCCACAACCTCCCTTAATCTGAATTAACATGCAGATGTAGACAAGCCTGTATGTATATGTGCACTGGGGCTCAGATTTCACTCGGACCTATAGGCTCTGCTGTAATACAAATACTGATGGAATGTCTGCGTGCCTTTTATTGGAGAGGGGCTGGGGCAGCAAAGGGCATCTTTGTTTATGAACGTATAGAAGGATTGGAACGGCCTGGGATATGGGCTAAAAAGGGGACGCTGCATCATGATGGCCTCTTGAGATCTGCTACAGCTGCCAAAGTTTAAAGATGGTCAAGCCCTATTGGGTCTCTTCTGGTTGTGTGTGATGCCCCCCACAGCTGAGCAGAGGAGGCGACAATGAAAAGGTTAATGGCCCAGTGAGTTCTCAGGCACTTCAACCTAGCAGCTTCTCCACCAGACCTTCAGTAGTTGGATTTAGCTGCGCTCAGTGGTTCGGGGTGAGGAGAGCGGGGATGGGCACAGTATGACTTCAGCTCTCAACCTCGCACACACTCAGGCTAGGAATGGGCAAAAATTAGTCTAAAAACAAAAATTTATCATAGAGAATGATTGATTGTAGGGGAACATAAAATAAAAAAGTCCCCCTTCCTCCTCTGATGTGCACCTAACGTGTCTAGTGCACTTTTGTTTGTATCCTTTTACTGAACAGTTGTGAGTTATTTCAGAGTTACAAACTGCGGCTCCAGAGCCAGTTAACCCTCAGCAGCTGAGGGAAAGCTTTCGATTCTCTCTCCTCTTCCCCCTTCGCGTGACCACTGGGATAGAGACAAATGCCACACAAGAGGTTTTCACTGTTTCTCCCCCCCCCCCCCTTGCTAAGAGTAATAAACGCAGGGTTTTTAGTTTGGAATAATAGTGCTGTGGATCAGAAGGACTTTCCCTGGGGTAGGCCGAGCCCCCAACCTCCACCAACTGCAACGTGTGCACAGCAAACTCTGTGAGCTTGGCAAATGCAGGAGGGTGTAAGCGAAGGCTAATTGGAAGCAGCCCCAACATGCTCTCTGCTGGAGTTATTTACAATATCTTTCATGCAATGACTTATCGGGTTATTCAGTAAAAGAGAAAAACCCGGCTTTATTTATAGCAACAGTGGTAACCCCTGATACGCGAGCGGCTTTGGACGTGGAGGCATGTGTCCTCGTCAAACCCATGGCTATTCGTATTCCTGCTGCTATGCATTGAAATATGCAGATGTCTGCTGAAATTGTGGCCTGGGGTTGTCGTTGGCGGAGGATTTACCAGACTGGGCACAACGGTTGGCCGATAGGGATTTTGTCCAGCTGCATAGGTCAAAAGACCAATATTCCGATGAAGGCCAGGTAGCAGATATTTGATCTGGTAGGGTCCAAGGGGGCAGAAGTCTTGTCTGCAAACACCCTTCAGCTTACCCTGTGTCATGCAAGTTCAGTTTGTAACGAAGCTGATTTTGTCCATGAGTTAATTGTGGGTGAGTGGCTCAATTTCACATTGTTGAGGCTCAACTGGATGAATCCTGTGGCTGTGTCTTGGTAGATGAATCTTGGGACTTCTTATTGGTAAGGTTTTTGTCTGGGGAAGAGTAATTTGTTCTGAGGCTGTGGGGGACGCAGGGAGGAGGAAGGTCTGCATTTGTTGCATCTGACTTTGGGTTTTGGACATGTACCTAGTATTGAAATGCATCAGAGTCTTAGAGTTCAAGGCCAGACAGGACTACCAGATCTCTCTCGCACGCACGCACATGTGTGTCCTGGGCATTTATGTAGGGATCCTCGTTGTGTACAGACTTCCCTGCCTATGAATTTCTGACTAGGCTTAACTCAGTTATCTGTCTTGGAAGTGGAGTCACCAGGGCTTATTGCTTTGAGCACCTTCCATCTCTGGGCAGACAATGCTGCTTTTCTTTGAGTGTGGTGCATGGTGCTCTCCATGACGACCATCTGATTATCCCTAGTGCTTTCTTAGTGAGCTTCTGTGGGTGAGCACGCTGTGGTCTAATCTTTTAGTGTTTGGATTGGATTTAAGAGGTTAAGGGATCATGCCTTTGCTATGGTTGGGTCTTCCTCTTCTCTGGGTCGAGGTGAGGATCTCACCAAGCTCTGGAGAGCTGGGTTGACTTGTTTGGTTTGATGGTCAGTTCTTGGAGTCGATTGGCCCATGCTGGGTTCCCAAACTCCTCTGTCCAAGCTTTGGACCTGGTGGAATATTCTCGCCATCTCTTGGCCAGAACCATCGATGCCCTGGTCCAGCATTGTACACTTCGGCTATTATCGCTAAATTAGGGAGGAGTGACAGAAGGGATTGGTCAGGCTGCCTCCTCCTGGAGCGAGCAGACACTAAGATTGATCCTGGGTTGTGTTTCCTCCTGCGTTGCAGTGCCAGTGACATCAGACTGCTGGGCTGGCCCCTGCATTGCATGGTTAGCGCCCTACACCCATGCCAACATTAGCTGTGCGCCTTGAGGCGCGACCATAGCCCTCTTACTGCAGTGGCCTATGTTAAGTAATGTGAATGGGGCCCTTTCTGCACTGAAATGGGGGTTCTTGGGGCCAGGTTAGATTTCAAGGGGAATTTGCCCCTATGACTTGTGGGGGGGCTTTCTTAAATGTGCTTTAAACTGCTTCAACTAGGGCAAAAACGACTCCCACTTTGCCTATGCTGGGAGGCACAATTGCCTCCTGCACAATCATCGATGGCTTCTAATAACTGAAGGAGAGGGGGTGGAAATCTGGCATCCCCTGCAGTTGGTGGGATTCAGAGCTTTGGGGAAACTCCTCATTCTGTTTCTGATTGCCCCAGGGTTTAGACCAGACTCCGTTTCATCCCACCACCTACCACCAGCGGTTCTGGGTACGTGGCGGTTGTATTGGCGCATCGCCATCCTGTAGCTTACGTAGAACACAGAAGTTTTGTGTCATGGTACAGGACACATACATAGTTTTCTGTCAAGTGAAGAGCACAACGTTTCATGGGACCGTGTATTCCACCCTCCCATCCTTCCAAAGCTGTTTCATTCTGACCCTGCCTCTCTGATTCTCCCCCCCCCCCCCCCCCCCCCCCCGCCCTGCTACAGCTTAGTATCAGTGCTTTTGATGTTCCCATCCTCCTATCTCTGCACAGCTCCGGCTGCACCAGCCCTCTGCCTTTCATTAGTACATTAACAAACTCGAGTCGTGCCTAACGAGGACGCCTCATACGTTATGCTAATGATCAAGAGACATGTTAATGATATTTTAGAAGCCTAATTAGTGGAATATATAACTATATGCAATTTGGTAATGGACTGTGACAACAAGTTGTTAAAAGGAGGCTTGACAAATCCCGTTGTATGTGGCCTCAGACAAACAGTGGCTGAGAATGGATGAGCAGCGACCGTGTGGAGGTAGTGAGGGGAGACGTGTGAGTTCCTGTGTATCTGCTTTTCAGTTGTACATTTCCTATGGTGCCACGTGAACTAATGTGACCAAAGCTTCAATTTCGGTGCAAAGTAATTTTCTCTCTTCAGCTGTCAATACCTTCCCCCATACCCATAAAACACTGTCTGTTTGTCTGCAGCGTTGGCTGCCCCAGATCAGCTCATTGAGCCATTGGGTATCTGATCTGGGCTCCCTGCTCCATTGTATTGGAGGCTGGAGAACACTCCCTGAAACTGCCCTGGCCTAGTGTATAGCACTCCCCGTTGGGTGGAGGGTTGGAGATGTAGAATTGTCCAGCCCTTTCCAGTTGGCTAAGATAGTCACGTGAGACAAGCCACTACTGTGACTGCATAGAGATGGAACATGGTCTCCGAGGTAAAGACCAGGCCTGAGTGCTCTGAGATCTGGCTTTCAGTCTTGGCTCTGCTGCCAGTGACTTGGCCTGGGAGAGCCACCTGGGTGAACACTCTGAGACGTGGCAGCTGGACGCGAATGTGGGTACTCCGGACCTCGGACAATCACACCCCAGGCATTTCAGGTCCAGCCTCCAAAACAGCTGCTCTCTGTCTCTCCCTGCCTCTGTCTCTGTCTCTCAGAAGCACAGACGGCATACCTGCTGCGCACTGACATTGTCCTCTCCATTTCCAAATATCCCAAGTTAAGGCGTCTACTTCCCTACAGAGACTGTTCTGCTTTTTAAGGGGGAGAACTCCTGGGCCAGTGTTTAGGTTGGCTGGGAGCCTGGATTTTCTTCCAATCTCTGCCACTGATCTGCTGTGTGACCTGGGGAAAGTCTCTTCACCTCTGCGTGGTCCAATTGGGAATAATTACATTCCTTCCCCTTTGTACAGCACTTTGAGATCTGATGATAACCATTGTTGTATAAGAGCTAATGATAAGTAATAATGAATGGTTATTGTTAAATATTACTTATAAAGTAGTAGTAGTTATTAAATCTTATTGTCAGGAAGCCTGTCCTGATATTGAGCCTAATTTTTTCTCTTCCTTAATTACTTCCCTACATTCCTAGTTGTATTGTAAGCCTGGGACCATCCTCTACTCCTCCAGATATTTGACGTCCGCTGTGCCCGCCACTGAAGTCCTTGTGCATCCAAGCTATATACATTTAAACTTTTGCTATTGTCATGCATTCTCTCCAAGTTATCAGTATCTGTCTGGTAACGAGATGCTGAACTGAACCCAGAATTCCACCCAGGAGACCTAGAAAGGTAGGCTGTGATCGTGCTCCATAACCCAACGCCTCTGAATATGCACTTCAGAAATGATAAAACTGATTGCATTTTTTTCCTGCAAATTCCTAATTTTAGCAACCATCGTCACCTGTCTTTTAAAATGACTTGCTTCCCATATTCCTCCTTCCTCCTGAATATCTGTGATGTGGGTTCGTTGCCCAAAGATGTACCTAGCTCCCATTTTTACCAACAAGGAGAGCAGTAATGAAGAGCTGTTTCATAGGCCACATGACTTTGTGGCAGGCATTTTGCCTCTGCCTGGCAGCCCATACTGCAAACACTAATAATCCAGAAGGCACCATGACGTCTGTTATGTAGCTAGCACCTTTCTGCGGAATTATTTTGAGGTTGTAATTCAGCATGCTTCACCGTGGCTTAAAGTAGATGTTGGGGGGGAGGGGGGAAGCGTGAAGAAAATACACTCTGATGCTTGTATTACCTGAATTGGGGGGAAAATATGTCTGAGTTTGTCGCTTAACATAGTGGGGGCCTGGTCTGTGACTCATAAGTGCTATGGTAAAGCAAATATGTATCCCCAGGCATGGTTAGTGATACCCTTTCCTACTCGGTCTTCTCTCTGTCTGTTGCACTTTTATGTGGCCTCCATTGTTGAAGAATCTGAGTGTCTGTCAATCTTTATTGGATTTATCTTCACAGCACCCATGTGAGGCAGGGTGGTGCTATGAATCCCATTGTACATATGGGAAACTGAGGCACAGAGCAGCTAAGTGATTTGCCCAGGGAGTCTGTAGCAGATAGGAACTTGAACGCAGGTATCCTAGGATAGCACCCAGACCACTAGGCCATCTCTGCTTTCGCCAGCTACCTTGATAGGGTTATTGACACCAGATGCGGTTTCCCGTTGCGTATTATAAATAGGAGTTTGTTTCACTTGTAGGGGAGACAAACCCGAGACCTTGGTCGGGACCGGTGGGGCTCCCTGAACTGTTTGAAGCTGGGGAAATTAGCAGCTGCTTTGAAGCTCAAAGAACTTTTCATTGCCTGGTTTGGTTTTTTTTTTTCTTCCTTTAAATATTTTTTTAAAAAGTTGAAATTCTTTTTCTCTCACCACTTATTTGGTTTTTTCTGCTAATAACTAAATTATAATGAGACTCCCGATGGGATTTAAAAAAAAAAACTTCACATAAATTACTCCTTTTTTTCCCCTTTTTCTTCTTTTCAGTAAAATCCATTCTGCATAATAGCTCTTTGTCTTGCTTATAGATAGAACGGGGGAGGCCAGGCATCGGAAATGAAGCAGCCGTGTTCTCGGGAAGAAATCTGAAGTTCTGCAGCATTCATAGGGGGCTGTGGAAGGGGGCAGGGAAATGGGGTTTTAAAGTTCTGTGCGCTGCTGGCGGTGTAGAAACACATTCCGTTACCTTCTGAAGACCGAGCCCTACCCATGAGCCTTAAGGACGTGGTTGGTGTCTGATATGGGGACTTGGTCTGGGGGGTTTTGCACACTGACAGGTGTGCGATGGTCTTATGGGTTAAAGGCATAGGAGCAGGAGGCTGACCTCAGTTCTATTCCTGCATTGTTGTTCATTGTATTAGTCATGGACCCATTGTGCTAGGTGCTGTACCTCCCCAGTCTTCCTTTATGAGCCAAAGCAGTGACATAACCTTTCTTTGCTTCAGTTGCACTGTCTCTCAAATGAGGATAGTCCCTGTCCACCTCACAAGCATTTGCGAGGATAAATTCACTGACTTCTAGAGGTCCTTAAACAGAATGGGCTATCAGAGGATAAAGCATTATTATTTATTAAACCATTGTCTTTTTTATATATTGTAATATTTTTACACAACAACCATGTTCTCCAGGGATTAAGCCATCAAACCCTTACTGAAAACTGTTGTGCAAAATGGCTGTGTCCCGTTATGTGGTGTACAACCCGCATGTCTTGCACACGCAATGTGGCGAAGGCATTTTAAACATCTCCATCGTGTCCAAATGCCTGCACCCATTTTTTAGCAGTGGGGCTGGGGAGAACTCTGACCACCTGAACCTTAGCTTCTCCCTCTCCCGCTCCCTCCTGTTAAACAGGTATAATGAATCAGGAGAATCTTTACACTTGGTGATTTTATACCACGGAACAAAGATCAAAGCAGAGGAATACACAGCGTCCATAAAATTAACTGCTTTTTCAATTTTACAATGCTTTCAGTGATAAAAAATCATATAAATTTAATATTAATTAAACACTTAGCTTTTAACCTCCTCCTGCATCTACTTTTGGCTGCTTGTTGGGGAAAAATTAATTGGGCGTCTTAAATCTTGTGTTACTAAATGGCTTGACAGGGGGTTTCAAAGGCACTTATAACTTCAGCAAAATGCACTTGGAGCCTCCATCCTTCCACTCACCTAATTGAAAAGTCTGGGGGGGGGGGGGAGGAGTGAAAGGAAAAATGTATCATTTTATGGTTTTGTTTCTTAAAAAAAAACCAAAACTTATAGCCCCAGTATTGTAGTCTGTGCTTTAATTCGATCCCTGTCACACTTAACACTTCACAAAATGGAAGCGATTGATCGTCTGTTATACATGACCTATTGCTCCTGAGCCACGTTGGTAGAAATGCATTACTGGTGACGTATGCTTAGTGTTATAATAGCTGGTATTTCTCCAGTACGTCTCATCACTATGTGGTGTACAAACGCAGAGTGTGTAATGCATCTCTCTGTATAAAAGATATAAATGCATGGGTTGGTATATTTGTATATAAAATTAATTATTAACTCAACAGCCATTGAAATGCAGCTGTCTCTGGGGTAGAACACAACACCTCTTTAACAGCCCACAGCTTCACTGACAGCTTAGGATGGAAAGTGAGGAATTGTAAAATAACACCATGCATGTGGGCAAAGTAGTAATAATCCAAAACGGAGCAATTCAGTGGAAAGAAGGCCCTTGGAAATCAGTATTGCTGAAAAAGACCTGAGGAGTGACATGGACAGTAAATTAGACTTGTATTTGAACTGTGGTGTGGCAATCAAAGAAGGCACATATGATTTTGGGTTATGTATGCAGCGCTATGGAGCAGAGAGATCATAGTCCCTCTCTCTAACTGGAATATTATGGTCTTTTCTGGAAGTCTTACTAATGGAAACCTATTGATAAATGGAATTCAAAGAAGACCCCCCCCAAAGGGGGGATTATAGGGTTGGGTGCTTTACTGAGAGAAATTAAAATGTTTTCTGTAGCACCTCATTAATTCCCACTGTCGACTGGGAACCCCATTGACTGTGCTCAGATACTCTATGGTGATAGAACTTGGTATGGAATATCTAGACTGAGAATAACAGAAGCTTGTGATCTGGCAAATAAATGATCAAGCAAAGAATAGGTGCTGCCTCATAGGATGTACTTTTTGCTCCTTTGACAAATTCGGTTTAATTTATTGCAATGCTTCCTAGAATACTATTCCAAGTTTTTTGTAGTGTCTTTTGTAAACATAAAGGCGTCTTAGTAAGGTGAGATCTCACTACAACGTTTTCTGCTATAGACCATTTAAATTGGGGCGAGGGGTGTGTGTGTGTGTGTGTGTGTGCGCGCGTGCGTGCTATTGAGTGAAGTGCAAAGTGTGTACTGTACAGTTTGACTGAGGCCAACAAACTAGGGTGGGAGGAACGAACCTGAGCTGAAATTTTGGATCTAGATTTAAAGCAACCCAGAGTTCTTCGTTGGTTGATTCTCTGTTTTGTTTGTTTTTCCGTTAAGGATTGACTGTGAAATCTGGATCTGAGTTAGAATTCAGATGTCCCTGTTTGGGGATGCTCAGACCAGGATATTTAATGTGAATGCTTCTCTACTCCTAATCTAATGCTGAAGGTTGTGGCCTACAAAGCCCTTTCTTTAATAATAAACACTTGTGCATCCCTGAACCAGATCATGATAGGTTTCAGAGTAGCAGCCGTGTTAGTCTGTATCCGCAAAAAGAACAGGAGTACTTGTGGCACCTTAAAGACTAACAAATTTATTTTAGCATGAGCTTTCGTGAGCTGCATCCAAAGAAGTGAGCTGCAGCTCACGAAAGCTCATGCTAAAATAAATTTGTTAGTCTTTAAGGTGCCACAAGTACTCCTGTTCTTTTTGCAGATCATGATGTCACCCATTGGCCAAGCAGAGGAGCAAAGAATGGAGAAGAATTATTTAGTGTGTTATCCAGGGCTAGGCTGCAACTAAAAATCATGGGCTGGAATTAAGAAAGGAAACATTTAGATTTTCCTGCTATTCAGCCTTTTTTGACAGCGATCTGTGTGAGGCTACAGAGAAGTCTCCCAGGGAAAGGGATGGAAACTCTATTGCTTGAGATAAAATGTACAGTCTGGCTTAATCTTGAGTTGCCAAAATCTCCCTTCCACGTCTAACTACTGATTCTTTGCAGCATCCAACTCAAACTGCTGAGGAAATTAGAGGCAAAATGTCATTGCTGAAGTTGTCCTGGACTCCTGCGAGGTCTCCTGGTTTCATTCCTCACTGGATTGAGCCCTTCTCCTGTATTTTACAAGAAGTCCTTTATATGTTGCTTAAATCCTGGGACCTATATCCCATAAGATACTGACAACTCATTAGATAACAAGTATATTTCCAAGCAGTCATCACTGTAGAAGATTATTACTAGGATTAATATAGACCCTAAAGTATGCCCCAGCCTCCACCTTGAACAACTTCTAATACAACACTTAGGTACAACAGATACGCTGTAAATTTTATATGATGAATAAAACTTCATGGGGCAGCATCCCTTTAAGAAGAAGCCCTACCCCATTTGTTTCATGCTGTTGCCCTTTTTACACATGAAATGTAGGTAGTTCCCCGTTCCTGGCACTGACGCGGAGTCTGACTGCTTGGGAAAGTTCGCTGTGTATGGAATGGAGACTGGGGGGTGGGGGGCAGACTGTCTTTGGGTAAGCTGGAAAGTGCCATAGAAGAGCCAAATGTTGGTGCTTTTTTCATGACCCCATAAAGAAGGGTGTCTGTGGGCAGGTCTCCCAACGAGCCCTGCCCCATTTTGACCTGCACACCTCCCTGCCCTGGTTCAGGGGCAGTGTGTCTTGGGACCCCGTTTGAGAGGGTCCCCAAATCAAGTGGCTTTGGCACCTGGTGCACAGGGTTGCCGCGCCACTCAGGTTTGGCCTGGCCACCCCTTTGCATGCATCTCCAGAGGGGCAGCCGGGCCAAACCTGACTGGTGCTGTGCCCCGCTTTAGTCAGTGGATGGGAGAGATACTTTGTATCTGTGCGTCCTGAAGCGTGGGGCCGATCCCTGCCCTAGCTAGCCCATTTTCAGGAGAAGCAGTGGCTCTGGCTGGTGCCTCTTGGAATGTGGGCAGGATTCCATGGAAGCCGGGAAAGGTTATTGGGCTATGTTTTTGCTGCTCCTCTTTGGAGAAATGATGAGTGTCCCTTCACACCTCTCTGCTAGAGTGTGCTCCACGCAGCAGCAGAGATGCTACCTAGCGAAGGAGGAGTTAGCCACACTGCCCTGCTAGAGGATCATGCTCCTGTGGGGCCCTGGTTGAAGTTCTTTGCTCCTAACAACTAGATCAGGATCTTGACCTGCTGCTTGCAAGTTGAGGGGGGGAGAGAGAAGCGAAGCTCCTAACGTTCTCTTCATTCCCCACCCTCCCTTTTATACCTGCCTGCCGCATGGTATAGTGTGTACCAGTGTAGGGATATTTAGTAAGTACATCCTCAGTCTGACTAGCCCTTTCTTTTGATGGCCATCTATGTACAAATCCTCATACGGATTTTGGATTTTTTTTGTCAATCAGATGTTGAATATCCCAGATAAGTAGAGCCTGCCCATTTCCATCTTCAGTCTCCGATCGGGAGACATTAGCTGCTCGTAGGGGTAAGGCAAGCCTGGTTTTTCTGTATGCAATATGGTTAATGGCTCTATATTGATGTTTATAGACAGGGTGCATCAGACTGTTATAAAGAAACAATATGACATGGATGGAAGTTTTTGAAGCACTGTGGCCCTCATTAGGGAGTAAGAGACCCTTAATGCAGAACACTTCACAATGTCATACGCTGCTGAGAGCAAAATACGGCTCGTTTCTCCAAGGCCGTGATGTAGGGTTCAGTGGTGTGCGATGTTAGTAGAGCCCATCTTGGGACTTGGCACAGATCAAGATCCGGCCACCCTCTCAGTGGGCTGTGTATTAGGGGACTGGGAAAAGATGGTGGAGAGGATGGGCAGAAGCCCCAATTAAAGTTACGGGGCCAGATCTTGAGCTCACGTAAACTCATGTCACTCCCCTGACTTGAAAATTGTTTTACAGCAAATGAGGCAGCATGGTCTAGTAGACAATTGGATAACCACTTTCAAGGGAATTGACTGAGCCCACTCAGTAATGTTCAATTCTTACAAGTTATTAAAAATAATGTATCTAGCACAATGTCCGGTACTATGTTACAGTGGTCCTTTGCAGACATAGATAATGCCCAACAAACATAAAGTAAGGAATCATAGAAGCACAGAAGATTAGGGTTGGAAGAGACTTCAGGAGGTCATCTAGTCCAACCCCCTGCTCAAAGCAGGACCAACACCAACTAAATCATCCTAGCCAGGGCCTGGTGAAGCCAGGCCTTCAAAACCTCTAAGGATGAAGATTCCACACACCCCCTAGGTAACCCATTCCAGTGCTTCACCACCCTCCTAGTGAAATAGTGTTTCCCAATATCCATCCGAGACTTCCCCCACTGCAACTTGAGACCATTGCTCCTTGTTTTGTCATCTGCCACTACTGAGAACAGCTGAGCTCCATCCTCTTGGGAATCCCCCTTCAGGTAGTTGAAGGCTGCTATCAAGTCCCCCTCCATTCTTCTCTACACTAAATAAGCCCAGTTCCCTCAGCCTCTCCTCGTAAGTCATGTGCTCCAGCCCCCTAATCATTTTTGTTGCCTTCGGCTGGACTCTCTCCAATTTGTCCACGTCCTTTCTGTAGTGGGAGGCCCAAAATTGGACACGGTACTCTAGATGTGGCCTGACCAGTGCCAAATAGAGCGGAATAATCATTTTCCGTGATCTGCTGGCAACGCTCCTACTAATGCAGCCCAATATGCAATTAGCCTTTTTGGCAACAAGGGCACACTGCTGACTCTTATCCAGCTTCTCGTCCACTGTAATCCCCAGGGCCTTTTCTGCAGAACTGTCACTTAGCCAGTTGGTCCCCAGCCTGTAGCAGTGCATGGGATTCTTCTGTCCTAAGTGCAGGACTCTACACTTGTCCTTGTTGAACCTCATCAGATTTCTTTCGGCCCAGTCCTCCAATTTGTCTAGGTCACTCTGGACCCTATCTCTACCCTCCAGTGTATCCACCTCTCCCCCCAGCTTAGTGTCATCTGTGAACTTGCTGAGGGTTCAAATCAATCCCATCATCCAGATTTTCACTGCTACAAAGAGCTCACAAACCAAGGGCCTGAGTTGAAGGTGCCTAGCACTTCGCAAGATCAGGCCCTAAGACAGATAAGGCCAAGAGACGTAGGACAAGACACAGACCAACAGCTCAGGTAAAGGAGGGTATGGGGTGATCATTGGTGAGAACAAGGTAGGAAGGACTGGATGTGAAGTAGGGGCAGAAGTGGCCCAGGAAGGAGCACTGTAGAGCCTGGACTTTCTCCTAAGGTGCTAAGCAGAATGAGGACAGAGGCCTGGCCTGGGACTTAGGAGAGCTAGGTTCTAATCCCAGCTCTGCCACTGGCCTGCTGGGTGACCTTGGACAAGTCACTTCACCATTCTGAGCCTCAGTTTCCCCATCTGTAAAATAGGTATAATGTTACTGATCTCTCTAATACTGATACTGATCTTAGCTCTAAGAGCTAATTATCATTCATCTCCTCCATTTACTGAATGCCTTAGGCTGTTCAGTCTGTCTCATTCAGCCCTTAACTGTAGTGTTAGGGAGTGCTGGTTTGTTTTACTTTTTAAAAAACACCTTGGGTAAAAAAAAATTCAGAATTGTCTAAGTCCCATTTTCAAAAATGACATTTTGAAAACGGGACTTAGAATCCTAAACCACTCAGGTGCTTTTGAAAATTGAGGTGTGTGTGTGTGAGTGTAATGTCTGCTAAAGATACTTCAGAACTTTCATGAAGTTGATAAAAACTAACATTTCAGTGAAAACTTTTTAAGTATTAAAACTTTCCTCTGCAGTGTTGCACTCCTAAATCCACCCACCCCCATGAGAAACAAACAGTGGAACTGACTACAGATGGACAGTGGGACCCAGCATTGTGGTGAAGGGCACAACGGAAGCAAACAGCATCAATAAGTACATTGAGACTTAGATTTTCAGTAGCACTTGGCTAACTCTGCTCCCATTGAAGCTGACCCTTGTTTACTGTTGAATTCAGTGGGAGGAGAATTTAGGTTGGGTTCTGAGCTGAAAGTACCACCCCAATATATAAATGTGATCAGTGTAAACGCTTTAAAGCACAGCTGGGAACACAAGGCCGTGGGGAGGGTTGGAATTCTCTCTTTGAAAGTGGCTTATTATGGTAGTGCAACTTGGACTCATGTGAAGAGTCCAGTCAGCAATAGCCTTTACACACTAGTGTGGCTGAAAGATACCAAACCACAAAATGCCTGCAAACAGCTGGCTCCAGTGAACTCTCTTGGATCTGCACAGAGTTGTTCTCTTTGGCCTCAGCACTCGTATTATTTCCCCTGCTCTCTCCCTGAGGTCCATGTTCCTATGACAGGATCCTGAGCTGCCCACAAGGCTCAGTCTGAATAGCTACTGATGATGATGATGATGATTTCATTATTGAACTTCTCCCCTCTTCTTTCACATAATGGTGTGACTGGCACAAAGGAGTAAGACATGGGCCTTCTGTGTCATCGTAATGGCCACTTCACTGCTTCCAGGCAGGGAGAGGTAAATCAGTGGAAAGGAAAGTGCTTGAAATGTGGGTCAGTCACTCACTAGCAGCTCCTCCGGGAGGATTGGATTTCATGTTCCTAGGCAGTCCAGAGGAAGTTGATTGCCCAGTTACTTTCAAAACGTCTCCCTGGCCTCACAGATCCTGCCGAGTTCTTGTTACCTGCACTGGAAATGGAAAATTAACTCCTTGTCTTTAGTAGTGCTCGTTTGCTGGGACTCTCTAATCTCTTGCCCTGAACTTTCAATATTTTTTTTCTTGTTCCCACGATCACTTAGTGCCTTTTCCTAAAAAAAATTGTCCTGACCAAAATTGCAGCAGAGTGAAAACTGAAATCACAGCCCTGGTGATTTGTTGGTGGGGAGGAGAGATGCATCAATCTAGGGGATCAATCTCTATTCAGCGGAGGCCTGTTATTGAATATGACTGAGTGCTGCAGGACAAGCTGGGCAGAGCTGCGTGGGAGACCTGTACACAATTCAGCCCAGTTACTCAAAGGCAGTTAGATACTTAAATACCTTTTGAGGATCCCACTTTTTCTACCTATCCTGTTACCTGTTCCCCCAGTGCTGTTGCTGACATGAGCTCACGCAAATCCTGGCAGAAGTATCGTGGCTGCACTTGGGACCTCTCCATTTAAAAAGCCCAAAGAGCTAAGTTCTCCACTCTGTAGTGCTATAACATCTTGGGCTAAAATCCTTTGGGTTTAATTTTGAAGAGGCACAAAAGGAGAATTAAAATGGACTCAGTTTTGTTGCATAGTGAATTGTCACCTGAAATAGAAGACTTCTGCCTGAAATGATTTTTTAAACCATCTTTACACGTGTAATACCTTAGTGTACTGAGAATCCTTCTCTTGAGTGGGGCAGGGCTTATGTCTCTGTTTTTGGGTCAGCACTTGATCTTGTAGGCAATTGAAACCTTAGCACAATCGGGAGTGCTGCCCTGTGCCAGTTACCCATCTCCGTCAAGCTGCCCATGGCATCTCCAGAGGCTCCCATCACAGCCTGGCTAGTGAGAAGTGACCGGCCCCTGAAATCCGGCCTCAGCAGCTGGAGAGAGCAGAGAGAATGCCAATGCATGCCTTCACCTCGCTCCCCCTGTGCACTTTCTCCTTCCTGCGCCGGGAGGGAGGGAGGGAGGGAGAGAAAAGGAGGAAGAACTGTATAAAAAAATGTTAATTTATTAATCACTGAATATATAGCAGTTCATCTGAAATGCTGTTGCCATGCCAACACCCTGGGAGTTTATTTTCTTAATCCAAGTGAGGAGCGCTCGGCCCCCTGGTCCCCTGCTGTGTCATTTGAATATGTTGCCTCCGCTCTGGTATCTATTTAAAAGGGGGAAGGCAAAAAAAAAAAAAAAAGTAGGCTAAACCACCAAAGCAGTCAGATGCAAAACAGTAAGAGGCCTTTCTCAGTGCGACTTAGTAAAAATGACACAAATTAATATACTCTACTTAAACCAGACCAAGATTAATGGTTCTCTTTCAGAGCAGCTTAGCCCAACTGTCACTCGACAGGCGTTCGTCGGACAAAATCAACACTAATCAACATTTATTCCTCTCTTGCCCTTGGGTCTGAGGAGCGTAGAGCAGGCTCCACCATTCTCCGGCTCGTCTCGCCACGCTTTTCACCCTCTATCCAGCTTCGCCATATATCACCCTTCCTCGATATGCCTCTCCTTGTGCGGATCCACACGCTCAGCTATCAGGCTACATTAGAGGCATGATAGATTTTCTGTTTTAATTTACATCTATTATATTACAACATAACAGATCTTGATTCAGTGGAGACCAGTGTCTCCTATAGCCAGACTCTTTGGGAGGATTTCTGCATTAACTTATTAGGGCCGGTTAGCATGTGGCTTTGAATAGATGCTCGTGTGGGCGCTCCCTCCCTCCCTCCCCTGCAGGCTGAGCGAAGGAGAGCACACGGCAGCCGTTGCTTCCTGTAGAGGATGATGCGGGGGCCCTTGGTCTCCTGGGAGAAAGGGCTCTTGAGTTCTGTTCCCAGTCCTGTGATAGTCCTGTTGTATGATACCACCCGCTGCTGATGTTATTACTACTGGTCGTTTTTATTACGTTGTATTCTGTCAGGCCTAGATCTGAGAATGGCGCACCAGGTCTTCTTGCACCGGGCTCCGTACAAACACGTAGGAAGAGACCTGTACTGAAGAGCTGGCAATCTCTATAGATGAGATCAAGGAAGAAAGAAAGGCAGTGCTGTTCTCCCCATTTTACAGATGAGGAATTGAGTGACTGGTTCAAGGTGTTTTGTGGCACAGCTGGGATTTGAACCTACTTGTCTCAAGTCCTGGACCCAAGCCTTACCAACAAGACTATCTTTCCAAAGCGCTGTATTTCGGAGGCGGAGTTCCCTATCTGTTAAATGGAGGTAATACTGCACCCTGACCTCCTCCTGGTGTGGGGAGGCTAAATTCACCAGTATCTGTTAAGTGTTTTGAGATCTGTGCATGGAAGGTGCCAGGGAAGGACGCTATTGTTTTCTTTAGAATAAGAGCAAAAGTTCCTGCTACATGCCTGCTTCCGATAAAGAACATGGCCTGGTTAGGCGCCAATACATTGTGGTCAGGCTTCTGCTCTCATTTGGCACAGCCCTGCCCTTGCCTTCCACGTGCACTTTACCTTTGGCTTCTAGCTCTATGCTGTTTGGTTGGTTGCACAGGAAACCAGGGGCATCTGGGCAAGAAAGGAGACTGGGAAGAAAAAGCTGGGAGAAACTGCAGCTTTTGTGTTCATTTCCTCTCCAGCTCTTGGAAGTGGAGCGTAGGTCGGGGTTCTGTCAAGCGGAGCCTGGTGTCATTTGAAAACCCCTGCCTGATCTTAGAACCTTGGATTGTTGAAACGAAAGAGGATTTTAAAAAAACAATTATTTCCCCCATAGTGTGTGTGTGTGTATGTGTATAAACCACTTTTTCCATCTCATTCCCTTAGCCTCCCTGTGCCTCACCATCACCTCTGTACGGGGATGATGGCACAGGATGTGGTGAGGATAAAAGCAGTGAAGATTGGGAGGTGCTTACATGATGGGGTGAGGTGTGTGTGGGGGGGGCATGCAAGTACTTGAGAGAGATCGGAGAGATGAGCTGGTGGCATTGTCTGTTTCTCTGGCACTAGCACAATGCTGTTGTCTTTAGGTTTCCATTGAGATTTTGCAGATGACATTTATGGCCTTGGCCTGCCAGGGCTTATGCTGATTTCAGCTGTAGGTGATGCAGGTAAATCCCTGGTGTAGACAGGCAAGGTTGGTTCCTGCTTGCCAATGGCTATAATTGGGGTCAAATCCCTAGTCGGGAGAAGACCTCATTTGTGCCCTGTCCCCAGGATGATCTAATCCAAAGATGCAACTTCTAGATCCTGGCTGTGGTGTTGGGTTGCCGTGGTTTCTGCTGCCCCGGAGGCAGTGGGGATAAATGGCAGCAGAACAAGGCCCAGTACCAGGATTCTGTTGAGGGAGTCAAGATTGCTCTTGCTGATTGGCAAAGGTGCATTGCCTGGTGTTGCACAAAGAGGACTGTACTACCATTTACTTTGCATCTTGCCTTTCAATATTTGCTTTGCAATAAGCATCGCTGAGGCTGGAGGGAGGTGGAACAGGACAGGAGGCATATCGTGCTGCTCCTTCCTTCTCGGCCTGTGCCCTCTGCCCAGTGGTGACTTAAAGCCAGGATCTGCAAAGGCCCAGGAGTTTGGGGGTATCTTTCTCTGTTTGAACTGAGCTTTGATTAATCTGGGCTCTCCAGCACACGTGCTGTTTTCCAGGCAGTAGTTCTTGGCACGTGGAATTCTTGCCTGACCAGAGCGTAAATGAAACTGCAGACAGTGTTTGTGCCTGTGCAGTTTATGATGTGTTTGGAGGAGAGCTTGGTGCTTCCGTTTAAGTTTCTTATTGCTCAGCAGTAAAATAAATGATGCTTAGTATAACTTTGCACTTATAAGACTGTAGCTCAATTTAAAAAACAAAACGCCAGTAGCAGGAGGGGCTCTGTAGCATGCTCGTCTCTAGAAACTGACCTCGTTAATTTTAATGGTGGGAGAAATTCTCCAACTAGGGGGGAGAGAGAGAAAAACATTGATGTTTCAACTCCACACCCTTCGCTGTCAGAGGCGGTGTTTAAACCCTACCCAGGAATTGTTGTGAAGACTCTTACCCCTGGTCTACACTGGGGTGGGAGGGGGAATCAACCTAAGATACACAACTTCAGCCATGAGAATAGTGTAGCTGAAGTCGACATATCTTAGGTTGACTTACCTCCCGTCCTCACAGTGTGGGGTTGATTGCTGCCACTCCCCGTCGACTCCGCTTCCGCCTCTCGCCGCGGTGGAGTACAGGAGGTGATGGCAGAGTGATCGGAGATTGATTTATTGCGCCTACTCTAGACATGATAAATCGATCCCCGTTAGATCAATCACTACCTGCCATCCGGCAGGTAGTGTAGACATATCCTTAAACTGGACATGGAAGGGTTGGAGATTTCCCCCTGTAAACGGGTCGGACTCACCCCTGCGGCGCCTCCTGCTGGTTGCTCTCCAAATTTGCCCTGTTCAGCCCTGGAGCACCCTCTGCAGGCTGGTGATCCCCCTGTTCGTAGGCCCCCGTGTCCCTCCTCGGACCCGGTGCCCCTTTCTCTGGGGTGCTGCCCCCTGGCAATAACCCCTTTCTTACTCTGTCTGGGTTTCCCCTTCCTTGGGAACCCCCCCACCCTACTATCCCCACTTCGCCTCAGTAGTGGCTACTGCCCAGTCCCTATTTAGCCCCCGTTCGCTGGGGCGGACTGCAGTATCCAGTACTCATCATCGGCAAAGGAGGGTTTGGACCTGCTGCTTTGTCCTACCCTTAAGGTGCCCTCTGCAACCTCCCAGTACCTTCTGCCCTCTGCTAGGCCGCAGCCTGGGGCTTTCCAGACCAGAGCTCCCCAGCTCCTTAGCCTGACCCCGGCCCTGCTTCACCCTAGGTACCTTGTCTCATCTACTAAGCAGCCAGGCCCATCTCTCTCTATCGCCAGAGTGAGACTGTCTGGGCTCCTGGCTTCCCTGCCTTCTATAAGACCCTGCTCCTCAGTTTGGGGCGTGGCCCCCAGCTGCAGCCATTTTCCTAATCAGCTCAGCCCTGTCAGGCCACTTTCTAACCCCTTAAAACTCCGGAGCAGGGATCCACCCTGCTACACCCCTCTCCCCCAAAGGCACAGCCAAATTTAAAACAATTATAGTGAGCAAGTCCACAGCCAAAGAATGGTTAATTAGGAGTGAGATGAAAGCCCCGGTATCAAGCAGACTAGAAGGTGGGCTGTCTCCATGTGAAGTTTTCAGGACTATGCCAGCCCTTGATGGAACACTGTAGAAAGGAGAAAGTTAGTGCATAGCGGCTCATTATATTCATAAAGCACTTTAAGATGTGGAAAAACTGCTATAGAAATGCTGTTGTCAAAAGTCTGGCTCATTGAATTCTGTCTGAAAAACTTCTGTTCTCCTAAATTCATCCGTAATAGCAACTGGTCGACTATTTGGAAAATTAATTTCCCTCAACCCATGCCAAGATTAAAAATAACAAGTGAATTTTTCTAATTGTCCCATAGAACTCAAGTCAAGATGTGAGCGAATCTCAAATGGTGCAGTCTGACAGGATTTGAGTGATTTGTGCTCTAGTGAAGCGAAAGAGATATTTGTATCAGGGCCGCCCAGAGGATTCCGGGGGCCCGGGGTCTTCGGCGGCAGGGGGCCCTTCTGTTCCGGGACCCGCCGCCAAAGTGCCCCGAAGACCCGCGGCGGGAGCCCCCCGCCGCCGAAGCGCAGCCCGGTCTTCGGCGGTAATTCGGTGGCGGGGGGGGGGTCCCCGCCGCGGGCCTTCCGGGCACTTAGGCGGCGAGTCCCGGAACAGAAGGGGCCCCCCGCCGCCGAAGACCGGGCTGCGCTTCGGCGGCGGCGGCCCCGGCCCCGACGGTCCCGCTCCTCCCCCCCGCCCCGGTCCCGGCCCCGGCCCCAGCCTCTTACCGAGCACGTCTCCGGCGGGGCCTGAGCTCTGTCCCGCTCAGAGCCGCGTGGTGAGGGGGCGGGGCTGTGAGCTCCACGCCGAGCGGAGGCAGCTGCCCCGCCCCCTCCCCACGCCGCTCTGAGCGGGGCGGGGCTCAGGCCCCGTTGGAGCTCCCGGCCCCGCCCCGCTCACCACGCGTCTCTGAGCGGGACGGAGCTCAGGCCCCGCCAGAGACGTGCTCGGTAAGAGGCTGGGGCCGGGGCCGGGGCCGTCTCTGAGCGGGGCGGGGCTCAGGGGCCCCGACGGAGACGCTGAGGCTCCAGGAGAGGGGCGGAGGCGGGAGCCTCCGCTCTTCTCTTGGGGGCCCCTGCGGAGCCCGGGGCCCGGGGCAAATTGCCCCCTTTGCCCCCCCCTCTGGGCGGCCCTGATTTGTATGTGTCCATACATGTTCTTTCACCTTAACAGATCACAGATCGCCATTCCATTGAAATGCAGCCACTTCTGGGGTGGAGGACAGCAGCTGGTTCAACATCCTGGGGAAGGGGAGGTGAGAGAAATTTGGGACCAGAGCAAACCCTTACTCTTATGAGAAGTGCCGGGGTATCTTGAATGGCAGATCAGTTTTTAAGGCCGTCTCCAACAAACCAATATACAGCATGGAATTCATCGACCTGCTGAAGGAATCTGGTCTGACTTACCCTGATTAGGGTTTGAACCTGCTAGCCCCAGCGAGTCTAGATATGCCAAACCCAAGGCTTGGCTCACTTATCCCTCAGATCTGATTTAAACAGGAGCCGTTTCTTTGGAACCGAACCAAACTGCAGTCCTTGGTGGAAGGAGGTGGGGGGAGTCTCTACAAACGGAGTTGGCTGTTGGGGGCAGTTAAACTAGCTGAAGAAGCTCTGAATGAAAGCTTGGGAAAGGGCCTGCCAGGCAGGCCCCTGTGGGTGCCCCCTGTGCTGAGCAAGATGGCTCTTCCTGTGTGGTGCGTGGAGATAAAGGAGCAGCTCACCGAGGAGTCCCTGGAGAAAGGAGCAAAGCGTGCAATTGTTTGCTGGGGCCCAGGGAACAAAGCAGTCAGGAGAGAGAAATGCGGCCCAGCCGGGCTGGGCCTGCCCTTTCTCAGAGCTTTGGCAAATGACAGGCTCCTCTATGAGGTCACCTGCTGGAGGACATGTCGGTGGGAGGGTGCCTGGATCAGATCAGGGGCCGGAGCTTTGTTAGGCTGTTGGGGAAACACAGGAGGAGATGGGCATGCTGGTAGGTGGGTGCACTTGGCCAGGTATTCCCCCCCCATCCCCCCCCCCCCCCCCCGGGTGGCTGCTGGCTTTGACTTTTGGGAAGGGAAGATGCGGCCGTTGCTTTATCTAGGAAGAGCCGGTCAGCCCTCGCAGCCGGAGTTGGGTAACACGATGCAGGACATCTTTCTATGTAACCCACCGCCCCTGGAGTGAGGGGTGAATAGCTGCCTATGAATTGGGTGTAACACAGGCAGTGTTGCTACAGCCAGCTCTACCAATGCTCCAAAATTTGGATTTACCACATGCTCTCCTGTGAGACTCCTAGGCCTCCCCGGAGGGAAAGCTCTGGGGAGGAGGGCGAGCCCCAGCAAACTGGGGAGAGAAATGAAGATGTGAACCCAGGTCTCTTTTGGTGCAAGGCTGGAGCAAATGTTATACCTGTCTTTTTGAGGAGGTGCTAGGGGTGCTCCTGAGAATCACAGACCATTAAACCTTACTGCAGTACCAAGAGGATCTGTTGAAATGATAATGTAAAAATAGAAGTATAGACCCCTTAATTAGGACTCTGGGATAAACCAGTGCTGCTTCTGTAAAGGGAAACTGCTTCTCCACCAGGCTAGAATTCATGGAGACCACAACAAAGCAGTGCATAATGGAGAAGCAGTGAGAGTCACTAATGTGGATTTTCACTAATGCTTTGACAAAGTCTCTCACAAGAGGCTATTAAGGAAATAGGTTATGGGGTGAGGGAGTTAAGCACTGACACAGATCGGAAACTGGCTAAGGGATAGAAACCCAAGAGTGGTCTTTTTTCAGAACGTCTGGAGGTTAACAGGGGAGAACCCTACGGTTTCCCAGTAGGAGCAGTGTTAAATATGTTAATGGATGATTTGAGAAAGGGGATCGACAGTGAGGTGGCCAAATTTGCACAACGCCAAATTCCTTCAGTTCCCTCGATTGTCCCTCGTGGTCTGCTAGTCAGAATGGCGGCCGGGCGGCACATGATGTTCACTGGTGACCAATGCACGGTAATGCACGTTGGAACGAAGAAGCCGACTAGGCTGTCGGGTTGTAAATTAATGGTAAGCACTCGAGTGGGGGTGGGTGGGAAGAACTGGGAGTCATTGTGGGCGGCTCACTGAAAACTTGTACTGTACAAAATTGGTCCCCTCCCTCCCTCCCTCCCAAAAAGGGCAGATAAATCTATAGGGAATATAACGAGTGGGATGGTAAATAATAGTAATGAGATGATGCTGTGATGTAAATCCAGTGGGATCCCTGTACCTGGAACACTGCGTTCTGTTTTGGTGACTCTGCCTCAAATAGATGCAGTTGATTTGGAGGGGCTTCCATCTGAAGAGACAGAAAACACAGAAACCGTTCAGTTTAGGGAGAAGATGACCAAAAGGGGAGGGCTGTGAAATACTGTCTTCAGTAGGATGCTCCTACTTACCCAGTCAAAATACAGGAATAAGGAAGGAGACCCAATGAAATCCCAAGGCAATCAATTTCAGATTGATATAAGGAAATACTCAGTTACAAAAGCACATCCAATACCATGTGGACTTTGCATCATCAAAACTAAAACTTGGTACGATTCAAAGGTGAGACAGTTAATGTTTTCGAACCTGGATGGCTAAAGTTAGGTCACGCATACTCTTTAAACTTTTGCTGATATAGTAATGGCAATGCAGAGTGTGATTTTTTTTTTTAAATGACATTTTAATGCCAGCAGAAGCCCTACTGTAGATGCAGCTTATTCCGGCAAAAAGTGCGTTTTTGCCAGGAGAGTTTATAAACTGTATCTGCAAAATCTTTTCTAGTCTAAATTAGGCCTGGGACTCCTTAATCCAGAGATAGTCACCTCATAAAAACGGCATGCTTTGTGAAGGTGCTGATCGCTTGCAATTCTCATTTGACTCCTTTGGGATTTCGGCCTGCTTGGTGCCTTTTTGAAAAGCAGCACTCCTTGTGATGCCTGCTTACGGATCGGGAAGCTGAGCTTTGAGCACACCCAGGTTCGAAAGTGTTGGCCTTATAAGACCATCCAGCTGCTATATAAATATATTTTATAAGGGCTGTAAACCCGTGTGCTTCAGGCAACCCTTAACTATCAGGCTGAGGAGGAAGCTTCCCCTGGAGCGTCTTATTCCAAAATTGCTCAGTGCAAGGTTTCTTGTGCTTTCCTCTGAAAGATCTGCTCAGAGACGGGCTACTGGAGTAGATGGACCACTGGTGTGACCTGGTAGGGCAGGCCCTGTATTCCCATTGGAAATTCAACTCTGAAACCATTAAACAGCTCTAAAGAAACAAGAGAGTTAAAACTAACATATCTTTTTCTATCTGTCTGTACCAGGGTAGCTGGGCCTGGAAAAAGTACCTCCTCTCTCTCTCTCTCTCTCCCCTCCCTTCCCACTCCATTTCACTTGGCTCCCCTCCCAGCTGAGGCCTGAGTGACATCAGAGGTAGCAGATATCGCAGCAGGATTCAATAAGCGACCTTCTCCCCGGGTCACTGGTTGCCAGGGTCAGTTGGCTGCTAAGCTGCATATCCGAGATGTTTTTCCCAGCTGGTGAAAAAAGCAAAGGAGAAAGACCGCAGGTGGGGGAGGGACTGCTCCAGCAATGGCTCATTGGTCCCACCTTTGTGTGGCCCCATAGTATGTTGCAGCCTATCCATAGCGTTCCAGAACTCAGTGGAGATTTTGTTAAATGTTGTTATAAAAGAAATAGAGGCCATGTCGGTGAGGAGGGGAGAGATGGTTCAAGTGTAGACCTGGGAGGCAGGAGATCTCACTTCTGTTTCTGCTTCTGGTGTGGCCCCAGGCAAGTGCCTCAGTTTCCCTATTGTAAAATGAGACGCAGGGACTCATTTATACTATTTTTGTAATAAACCAGCCCGGGTGGGGGTGGGCGGAGGGAACTACTGGGGCAAGAGAGCCTGGCTTAGAGTCCTTGGGTTACCAGAAGGGGCAAACTGGTGGGTGCACCAGTCGTGCCATGGCCTGCCACAAGAGGGTGCTCCCATCAGGGTCACCCCCAAGCCAAGGGCCTAAGGCCAATTTTTCCCCCAGGTATCTGGGTACCTATCTTCATCTTCACTTAAATACCTTTAAAATCTGACCCTGCATTTTCAAAAGTCACTAGGGCCAAAATTTTCAGAAGTGCCCCAGTGACTTGAGGGTTATTGGCTCTTGCTGAGCCCTGAGCTCCTTAAACCACTTGGAAAATTGTTACCTGAGGTGATGGGGGATGTGTGTGTGTGTGTGTCCAATTTTCAACACCATAAGAAACCTGATTTTCAGAAAGTGCTGAGCACCCACTCTCTGAAAATCAGGCTTTTAAAGTGTTTAAGTTGGGCCCCCGGAACCACTAGATATTTATCCCTGCCTTGTGCCTCTGTCTTTCCCTTCTGTAACATAGGGACAGTGGTACTTGCCATCCTTTATAAAGTGGTGTTGAGATGACTGATGGAAAGCACTTGGCGGCAGTGGGAGCAGCTGATTCATTCTGTACGTAATAAGGAAAGAGCCTGGGCACGTTTCACTTTGAAGGGATTTGAGAGGAGTTGTAAGTGCCTATTCTGTGGGTCAAGGATGTCACACTCCCAGGCTGCAAATCCAGCAAAGTCCTAGCAACTGGAGCGCAAATATCTGTGTGTCAGGCCTGATCCAAAGGGTTGACTGCTCTACTCGCTCCTAGAGAAAGTCTCTCTGGGTGCATGGCTGCTTTTTCAAGCTTGCCCACTGGGGATAAGGGCCAGCTGGGATGGTGGTTCTTGTGATGGGGACGGGTGCCTGCTAGGAACAGCACTGAGATCAGACAACAGGTTACTGGACAGCTGTCAGATGATAACACCTTGCGCTCTCCTTTGGCCTGGGCTGAATTTGAACCGATGACCTAGAGATGAAAGGCCCCATGTCCCTTTCTTTGAATCACCCAATATTTCGTACTTCCATCTTCTGTAATGCTCTGGCTCCATGTGAGCCATTTACCACTGTGGTGTCCCAAAAAGTCACTGTCTTCACTGAGTAGTCTAATGCAGAGGCTCCAGCCTTGTCATAGCTGAGCACCTCCTATGCACTTATCTTTGCAACATCCATGGGAGGGAGTGAAGGGCTCTTATCCCCATTTTATAGACAGGGAAACTAAGGCACAGAGAAATTCTGTCAGTGGTAGAGCCAGGAATTGAATCTAGAGCTTCTGAGTCCCAATCCAACACCATAACCACAAGACCATCCGTCCATCCTGCTCCCAATATATCTCAACATCCTGGATCACCTCCCCCCCCCCCCAATGCTCGATGGGGAACTGGGCCTTGATCCTGGCTCCTATCCCAGTGGCACATGAAGTAAGCCGGTGGCTTCCTTCAGATACTCAGACTGTTGGGCCAAGCGGCGGGCAGGTGTGGCCCCATAAAAGCGGAGATTTGATACAGAACAAGGGGTAGGAATAGAAATGTTTGCAACTGTTAGTGAGTGTTACTGTTGATGTACAGCAGCCCCTACTGGTGGTAGCCGCGTCCTTTCCCTGGGACCCAGGGGGAGCTGAGATCCAGGGGGAGGAGCTAGCAACATTATATGACCCTCCAATTCCCAGGGTTTGGGAAAGGATAATTTAAAGACATCAATGGTCATTTTTATTCTAAACATCTTGGGGAGTGGTGTGTGTGTGTGTGTGTGTGTGTCCACACATTTGGCTGTGATAGTGCAATACATTTAGGAAAACTGTTTGCCTCATTCTAATTCCTTCTGGACTATAGAAGCCACCTCACAATTTGCTGTCTCAGTGCAGGAGAAGCCCAGGACTTGAATAGCAAGTGGGGATAGGGGTGGGGGGAGGGAATGTGAAGGAAATGATTGAGGTGCACTGGAAGCGGTGGGTAGGGGTAGCTTTGGAATAGCAGGAGGGGAGCAGATCAGGGTAGATGGGGGAGGTGGGTGGGTAGCTTTGGAACAGCAGGAGCGCGGCAGGTCAGGGTGGATGGGGGAGGTGGGTGGGTAGCTTTGGAACAGCAGGAGTGCGGCAGGTCGGGGTGGATGGGGGAGGTGGGTGGGTAGCTTTGGAACAGCAGGAGCGCGGCAGGTCGGGGTGGATGGGGGAGGTGGGTGGGTAGCTTTGGAACAGCAGGAGCATGGCAGGTCAGGATCAGGGTGTGTTGGCAGAACCGTGCTGGGGGAAAGGTTGCAGGAATCCTGTTTGTGGCCCCTTTGTATTGATGTCAATTTCCTGAAATTCACCTAGATTCCCCACCCCCCGCCCCAAGTCTCTTTCATTCTTTCTCTCCAGGCTAGCAATAACCAGCTGCAGGATAACAGCAGAGTGGAAGCCATTCTCTGCCCCCTTCCGGGGGAAGGGACATTAACCACTGGGGCAAATGTCTGTTAATTTCACCCTTAATTTTGTGATTGGAAAGGAAACACAACAAAGGGAAGTGGCACAGCATGGGGATGGTTTAACCTTGATAAAACAGTGATTTCACCAAGGCTGATGTTCTCTCATCTATCTTCATCCATCATAGCGCAGCTGAAATATGCTAATGAAGCCCATGGATAGGAGTATAGTGCAGTTAAATGGGGCGTTGCAAACGCTCTCTATACCCCCATGACAGGGTGATGCTACTTACTGTCCAAATTTATAGGAAGTAGTACAATTGCCGCCTCTTGGTTTTGGGAGCCAGGGCAAAATAAAGATGGGCTCTGAAGCCAGGGGTAAGGAATGGAGGCCGGGGGTGTCTGTTAACCCTTTGTTCAGGGTTATTGTAAGTCCCAAGATCCTTAGTTGTCATAGCCCCATTGACTTCAGCACCAGCTGACGAGCTGCCCTGTGCTGTAGACTTCTGAATAAGCAAACAAGCCATGATCAGAGCAGCCACTTCTCTAAATGCACTTGGTCAGTTTATTTTGATAAATGCATTTCCCTTTTATCTGGGATAAAATGTTAATGGCATTTGTCAATGTGCTGCGGTATATTTGGTAAAAGTAACCCAGTCTTACTAATGTGGGACAACATGGTGTGTGTGTGTGTGTGTGTGTGTAGATTAGCAATGTGGGGTTTGGCTACATATCTAAAAACAACCTTACTGGCTTCATGAATATATAGGAATAAAAATTTAGAATGACCAGTGGTAAACTGACACCTGTAATCTAATCTCTTCTTCTACCCTATTCCTGTGAGCTCAGACAGAGTTTCATGCGGGAGCTCCACAATTCTCTAGAACTTCCAAACATCCATGTATGTCCCTGAGTTCTATATTTTAATCATGTGTATTGTTAAGTCTTGCAATTCTCCTCTGCGGTAGGCAAAGGATATGCATAGATTGCTTTGTCCACTTCTGGGGTGGAACACAGCAGCGCAGAGAAATACTTCACAACAGTAAACCCTATGCCAATATAAAACAGCCGGTGAGGACTTAGAGGAGATAGAATATAATTATCCTGATTGGAATTTGGCCGAGGCTCCAGGGTTAATATTCTTTTATCAAAAGTGCCATGGATGGGCAAGGCCTAGTTTTAATCTTTACTCTGGAAGACTGCCTCTCGAGCAGCATAATGCCCCCAACACCATCCTGGGGCATTTGGGTTCAGGGGTGTATCAGAGAGAAGAGTGACGCTTACGGACGATCAGACATGACTTCCTGCAGCACCATAGTGCTTTCCCAGCCAAATGACAGACGAGGCATGACTTTGATTACCTGTGATCATAGGTGACTGCACCACGGCACGTCTGCTGCTGGAATATATCACGGAAGTCTTTAATCCTCATTGAGCTCCTCCTTTAAATCCTAATGGCTCCTTCCCTCACTGATCACTCGGTGCTCAATGCAGGAACACTGGATGGAGTTGTCTGGCCTGTGCTATGCAGGAGGTCAGACTAGATGGTCACAATGTGGCTTTAAGGCCTAAGAAACTCCCAAGTCCAGAAACAGTGCAGTCCGACCTCCACTTCTAGTCTTGCCTGTGAGGTTATCTGTCTGTCCGGGGAGGTGGTTTACTTATTGAGGGACACCAGTGTGGGGTCTGTTTGGTCATTGGATCGTGTCAATTTCAGTGATACTTTGGCCATGCTGCTCCTAGACCTTGGGCTAATGTCCATGGCTGCTCTGTGAGCTCCGGTTTGGAAGGAGGACGCAGAAGGAGGGTTTGTGGTGTCTCTCTGTTAGGAAAAGTTTGCGCAGGCGTGTCTCCGTAGTGAATCTCCCAGCATGCACATAAGTGTCACAGGTGCTTTCTTTCAGGGAGAGCATTATTTCCATCCTGGGGCCGCCTGTAAAGCTGGACCGTGTCACCTCCCCTAGGATTGCTAGGTTTAGTTGGATGTATTGCTGGAGGTTTCATCACACGACATAATCTTTAATTAAAAGATTCATCTTTAATTGCTGGAGACTCCAGGATAATCCTTGAGGTTGGCCACCCTAACCTCCACCTAGCCTTCCAACACCTCCAACTATTCCAGTCGTGAGTCCTTATGCTGCTCTCCCAAAGCACCTCAGTCCAAGGCCTGAGAACCCCTTGCTTTCCTGCTCCCGGTCAGCAACTGCCAACCTCTCCTGATCGCGTGCTGATTTTTGCGCTGGGGCACAGTTATAGCGACTAGGAAGAAACCCTCAAAGTGGGATTGGGAAGCAGGTTTCCAGAAGCTCTGGCTCAGTGTGCCACCCCACACTGCAGAGCCTTTGGTGAATGACTGCTCCTAGCGTCATTAAACCCTCTTCTGCCCTAGGTTTTTGATGGACCATGTGAGCCAGAGACCAGCCTGGCAGAGGCTTTCAGGGCCCATGTTAGCTACGGGAGCAGCGCACAGTGTGTCATTTCCCCCCCGCCCCACGTCTCTTGTTCCCATTCTCCCATTGCTGCCTCCATTCCTAATGCACTTGGGAGCATTAGGAAAAAGTTCACAAAAGAAATGAATTATGCATAAGGAATTAATTTCCTTGATGAATAGGGACTTGCAAACTCGATTGCTGTTTGCTTTCAAGGGGCGACTGGGGGAGGCGGAGGAACACCAGCAAAAGGTAAAATGATGGGAGGTGGATTTGGTCTGCAGAGGTCCCTGGCCATCCATTGGCCCTTTGGAAGTGGCACCGGCCCATTTAAAATCACACAGTGACATTTTCCTATCCAGGGGCACGGTTCACAGAGCACGACATGGTAGCTGTAGTGGCTCAAAATTGGGTGAAGGACAGTTTGTGTGTGGGGTGCAGGGTCATGATGAGATGCATTGGAATTTGGCAGTGAGCATCTTCCTCTGATGTGAACATGAGAAGCACAGGGGGAGAGCCAGGCTTTTCCAATAAGTAGCATCATTCCCTTTTTACAGGTGGGAAAACTGAGGCACACACGGGGAAGTGACTTGTTTAAAGCCACACCAGTGGTCCGTGACAGAGCCAGAGCTAGCACTGGTGAGTCTCCTGAGTCCTAGAAATGTGCCTGTCACCCTTGGAAGCTATACAATGTTAAATGCTGAGAGCACGGGAGTTATAGGGGCTAACACAGCAACTGGTTGATAGCTCATGCTCAGTCTCTCACTAGGGTTGAGAAAAGGGCTGTACATGGTGTCCATTTCAGTTCCCAGCTGGCTTTGGGCTGGTCCTCCTCTGACCACAGTGGAAGGAGTGGTGGGCTGATGCTGGGGTGGGCGGTGAGATCCAGCGCAGCCCACCAATGTCTTTTGTTGGTAAAACAAAAAAAAAACAAAAAAAAACCCCCAAAAAACGGGACCATTTAAAGCATCTGTGTCAAGATACTGAAAAGTAACCCTCCAGAAATGGATCCTGGCAAAAAAAATCTTCACCAGATGCATGGGCGAGTGGGGGAGTCTAGCCACCAGCCCCTTCCCTTCTATCCCCCGCCGGAGCCCAGAGCCCCCACTCTACAGCCACTGCCCTCCCCCCATCCTGGATTGTCACAGCCCCAGAGCACCAGTGGGTGGGTGGTGTGGCCCCAACCCCACAGTGCTGGGTGGCGCGGCCTCCTCCCCTCCCCCTCCGAGCCCAGGCCACAGCATGGGGAAAACTAAGCAGGAGGAGGCCTGGGGATGGAGCATGAGTGGGGCTACACCTGGCTGTTTGGGGAGGCTCAGCCTCCCCCAGCCTATGATACCCACCACCCACGCCCAGATGGGGGAATTCCTGGAGGGAAATGGTTGCATTTGTCAGTGCTCTGCTGTGGTGCTTTTGCTTAGCATGGCACTTGTGTTGAGGGGTTTGAGGCAGTTTGGGGATAGAACGAAGCTTCAGACAGGCCACAAAAAAAAAAAAATCTTCTGTCCCATTCCTCCCCTGGTCGGGGGAATGTTTTAACTTACAGAGCCCTGAAAGAGTTAAGAGAGCCCCTTTTGTTGCAGAGGCAGGGGATTGTCTGCTAGTGAATTTGAAAAATATTGGGCTGGTGTGGTGGTGGCAGTGCGGGTGAGGGGCTGGAACAGTATTTTTGTCTTTACAAAGAAAACAGGCAGACCTAGCAGCGGGAGGCCCAGCATTCCAATGACCTTGGCTTCTCCTGAGCTCTCTGTGCAAAATCCATGTAATTCTTCCTTGTCGTTTTCCCCGCCCAATACACTGTACATGGTATTTTCCCAAAAAACACTTGCATCAGTCTGGTGCTTTTGAGCAACTCTCCAATAACAAGCCAGTGTACACAGCTTGCCCCTCCAATCACAAACTAGCATGTGAGGGGCATTCAGAGAAGGTCCAAAAGACAAATCCTGTGAAGAAAGACTGAAAAGATGGGGATTGTTTTACCTTTGACAAGAAAGAAGAGGGGACATGATAAAAGTATATAAAGTTGGGACCTTCTGTTGTTCCCATCTCCTAGCCTAAGAACAAGGGGACATTCAATGTGATGAAAAGGTGGCACATTCAAAACTGATGAAAGGTTGCATGAAAAAGCGTATCATTGGACTGTGGAACTCACTGCCACAGGAAGTTGCAGATAGGCCAAGAATTTAGGTAGATTCAAAAAGGAATTGGACGTTTCTATGGACGGCAAGAATATCGTGAGTTTATAATAATGAATGCTGATAAAAAAAAATGGGAAGAGATATTAAACCATAGGTTTTAGGGTTAAGCCAATCTGAAAGTCTCACCTGGATCTCAAATAGTTAATGTGGGGGGCAGATTGGCCTACATTTGCTTACTGAGTGGTATTTATCCCTCTCTCTGAAAGTACTGGCCACTGTCAGAGGTGGGACGCTGAACTAAATGGACCTCGGGTTTGATCTAGTCTGGCAATTCCTCTGTTCAATGGAGGGTAAGAAATGTTGGTAGGGAAATATTCAGGTCAGTGCATCGCGGGGAGGGAGGAAGATTGTAAACAGGAGTGGGTAAGATGCTAAGTACGTTGACGCTGTCCCCTTCCCCTAGCTTGTGCACTGCCTGTGGCGATTCTTTTTTATACAGCTCACTTTTGACGTACTAGATGGCCACATAACTTCAACACAGCTTGTCTTCAGACAGTGCCTCCTCGGAACAGCAGGCCTCCTTTGTTGTGTCTGGGCACCTCTTTGTTCTTAAAGGTGGAAAAGGTAAAACAAAGAGAGCAAGTTGTGAGGGCTTGCAATTGCAATTGTGGCTTTGTGAGGGCCATCTGAACAGAGTTGGCTTTAGTGGCCACCAGGCCCAGGAATATCGCTGTGTAGAGTCCATGGGACAGGGACATGTGGATGACTTCATCGACCGTTCTTCCCCTTTGTGTGAGCAGGAGCTGCAGCCCTCCCTGACTTGGAATTCTCAGCCCGTTTTAGCCTTTAGCATGAGTCTTACCCTCCCATGCTGCAAAAAGACCTTGTAGTGGGAGTTTCACCCGGGGGGAGGGAGGGGCGATTTTCTGTTGTGGGTAGGCGCCAGCGGTTCTACCCCCAAACCCACAGATGCTCCACAATATGCAAGCGCTTAAGGTCCTCCCTGCTGGCTCTGGGACCTTTGCCTCTGTCATTGCAGCTCTGGGGATGGCTCCATCCAGGAGCAACCTATTACAGAGCAGTTAATATTGCCTCTGACTGCATTATGTGTTTGCTGGGAAGGTGCATGACACCGCCCAAAGCTCCCGGGGGCAAGGCCCCCAGCCTGACCCCTCCTCAGCCATAAATCCTTGACCCTTCAAAAGGCTCTCTCTCTCCTAGGGCTGGGGTGGTGGTGTCGCAGAGGTGGCTTACGTCATCATTTCCCTTAGGACTGGCGAGGCTGCCCCATACAGGAAACTGGGGGTGGGGAGGAGCTCAGGGCCCCATATGAGGGTTGCAAGAGCACTTAATGAAGGCTTAATTAAGTTTCCCCACAGGTTAGTGTTACGCCCCCTCCCAGGCAGAGACACTAACATGCCTAGAGAAGCAGTAACTCACCCCAGGATGCACAGTGAGTCTGCCCTGTGTCGTGTTGCCTGGGTATCTGGGCACTAGGAGTCACGTGCCCAGGACTGAGGGAGAGGCCTGCCCTCTCCCATGTTGGGGTTTTGTAAGAGGCCCAGGACCCACTGACAACTGCACAGTTGCCAGGGACAATGTAGGGACAGCAGACACCCCAACAGCCACTGGTTAAGGGATCTCCTGGGCAGCTTAGTTGGCTTGGAGGCCTAGAGACTAGTGAAAACATGATCTCATGCACACATGCGTCAGCCCAGCCTTTCCCAACCCCCTCCATGTGGACGCCAACCTTGCCTTCCCAACCATGTCGGCAAGGGCTGGCAGCATGCCCATGCCTCCTTGGAGGAATGAGGGAAGGGTGGAGGTGAGACCTGTTGTGCTGCTAAACAATAGCTCCTCATTGTAGCATGGTGGGCACTCACTGCCGTCTCCTGCTGGTCGTCTGGGAATTAGCTCAGTTCCAGCCTCTGAGTGTCTCCTGCTGGCCAGTGTCTTCCTACCGGTGGCTGCTTCCTCCTGATCTCCACCACTTACAGCACTTCAGGCCCCACGTCGGTGCCCCTTGCCTTGGGGTGCTGCCCCACAGCAGTGCCCCCACACTGTGGGGGTCTCCCCTTCCCAGGGAACCCCAGTCCTCTAAGCCCACCTCACCTCAGTGACCTACTGCCAGTCCTCACTTAGCCCCTTCCCTCAGGGGCAAACTGCAGTCTGAAGTGGCCACTCATCATCGGCAGGGGGGTTTGAACCTGCTGTCTTTCCACCCCTAGTTGCCTCCCTGCAGCCCTGGTACCTCCCCTGGCCTTTAGCAAGGCCTCAGCCTGGGGACTCACCAGGCCAGAGCTCCTCAGCTCTGCCTGCCTTTCCCCAGCCCTGCTCTGCCTCAGGAACCCTGCTTGCTCTCCCAGGCAGGCTGGTCCTCTCTGCTCCTCAGATGGAGCAAGCGTCTCCTATCACTCCCTCAGCCTGCCCTTTTATCAGGATCAGCTGGACCCTAATTGAGTGTGGCCACACCTGTGGCTGTTTACCCAACCAGCCTCCCCTGGCTGCTTTTAACCCCTTCCTAACCGGAGCGGGGTGACCGCCCGGTTACACTCATCATGTGTGTTTAAAAATGTCAGGATTTTTTGGGTTGTGGTTTTGAATGCTCTGTCAAGCTCCTAAGCACGCAGGAGCAGGGTCTTTAGGCTGAGCTTATGCTGTGTAGTGACATAGCTGCAGGGTCGCTTTGGCCTGTCTGGTGGAGACCTTCTCTGCACCAGGGCTGAAGCCCTTCATGTTCGCTTTTGCCAGCAGCAAGGGGGGTGCTCCTCACATGAGAGCCGTGTCAGTGTCCCAACTGTCAGTTTGTGGGCAGCGGTTACTCCTGTAAGGTACCCCCAAGCGTTTAAAATAGATTGCTTGTGCCATATCCCCTTCCCACTCCATTGCTGCCTCACCAGCCTGTTCTACCCAGCCAAACGATGTGATTGGCCTGTGGCAGGTGAGAATGTAACCCCCAAAGTTGTCCGCTGATCTCACAGGCCCAGATCCTGCAAGTGGATGCATGTGGGTGATTCCCTGTGGCCCTCCGGCGTCCACCAGCACCGATCTCATTGTGGGATTGAGGTCGCTGGGAGATACCAGGCAAAATTCCGCTAAAGACATCTCGCTGCTAATTAACTGTGTGCCCCAATTCCCATGAGGAAGTAGTGTGTGCTTGGCACCTTGCAGGATCCATTGGGATGGCACAGGTTGAACAGGGAGGATTAAAACAGACGCTGGATAAGTTGCCTGATTCACTGCACATTGTCCAACCTGCAGAAAAAATAGAATGTGATCATGTAATTAAAGACTGTTGTAATGAATCCGAACAAGGGGGCAGAGTTAAGGTGACCTGGTCGGTTTCCATTTCTGACTTTTGAGTGCTTCATTTTGCAACCTTGGTGTTCCCTCTAATGTAGCTTTTTGTATGTGCTAAAATAATAGTGTAGTAGTACATTAAGACGTCTTCTGACAATTGTATTGTGTATAATTGCACAACACAGTTGTTACACACACAGTATATGTTAATTATGCATGTTATATACTCAGAGTGTATACTAGCTGTGTAAAAATAAATAAATACATTTTTCCCACCTACCTGGGGCAAGTAATTTTTTTTTAAATGAGCAAATTAAAGTGTCGTTAGCTTATTCATTAGCATCTGGGTAAGATCAGATAAGTAGTTTTGTCTCTGGGCTGGTGAATTTTCACAGCAGTTTTGCAAGGCAGATGTACATACATGTGTACATTCACCACAGCCCAGGGTATGATATGTGCACATGCATATGAACACACACAGCATGGTGTGCATGCACACCCCAGAGTCATCCGACACCCCCATCCCCCCCAGAGCGTGGTACATACATACACACAAATGCAACTGCCACAGTATAGATTCTGCGTGACACTGTCCATTCCTTTCTCACTGACACGCTCCTGTCCCCCAGCAGTGTGATGATGCTGACAACCCAGACTGTAAAAGGGGGAGGAAATGGGGCAGTGGGTATCTTCAAACTACACCTGTTTCCACATTCTACCATTTGCCCCCCCCCCCAGTTTGCTGATGCTAATACATGGGGGAGGAAGGGATGTTTCTCATAAGATGCACTGATATCATAGCTTTCAATCCTCCTTTGAACCCAACCCAGGCGGGTGCGTCGATGGCATTAGTCAAGTACATCCTGCTTTCACACACAGCACCTGGAGAGAGGCGGGATGGCTTTGGTTTCCATCACTTCTTAAACTGATCACAGAATTTGGATGTTAAAATGATCATTTAATTGTATTTCCCCTCCACTCCCCGGTCAGTGCCAAGCGCAGGGCACCAGCGGGAAAGGGCTTTGCGAGCTGTCGCTTTGCATTGTGCGGATGGGGAAAGGTCTCTACCTGACTTACTTTGTCCCCTTTGCTTAGGCTGTCACTGCTGACAGTCCTCATGTTTATTTCATCTAGCGTGGTAGCTGTCTCGTTTCCCTACCCTCCGATGTCATTAACGCACAGAGAGCGGGCCCTGCAGTGCTGAGCCTAATGAATTCCACTGTGGCTGCTCCGCTCCCCACCTCGTTACCAAAGCTCAAGGTGTCAAATTAAACCCAGCCTGGAAAAGGGGAGAGAAAACATAACAAAACAAAAAATGAAAAAGGGGGGAGATCGCCATCAAACCATCTGGGAGAGGAGTGCCCACAAGTGAGGGGCATTATTTGCCCAAACTACCCCCTTTAACTGTTCTCTCACTAATCCCGTGAGCAGAGTGTCTAGATCTGGTTTGGTGGCTTTTCAGTTCCCCCCTTTTCATTGCTTTATTTTAGCTGGTCATTTCTTGTTGTAACCCTGCAGATGGCAGGATATGGTACAGAAAGTGCTGGAGCTGGATGCCTTGTTAAAGAGCGGTGAGTTCGCATGTCTTTACGAGGCTGCAGAAGCCCTGGGGGTGATGGTGAACGAAGAACTTCTGTGGTTCTTAAAAACTGGATTGACATGGTTAATCAAGCACCTGGATTGGGATTCCTCTCCGCCGCTCCCACACTATTTCAGTATTGACAACCCTGTGTTCAAAAAACAGGAGTCAGGGCTCCCCAAAATTGTGAGAGTGACTTAAAAATCATGAGGTTTGTTTTTTTTAAATAGCAACTTTGGGGTTTTTTTAGTTTGCCTTCTGAGTCATTAGATTACAAGGTTTTTTTTACACCACTGACAAAGGCTAGAAATGCATATTGTTTTGACATGGAAGCTGCAATTGCCCCCTAATCCCATGACTCCAGGACCCAAATATCCTGTGATGAAGTGCGAGAGTTGGCAACACTGTATGTGTCTCTGTTCCACCATTATGGGTTGGGGGCTGCACTGCAGGCAGGTTTAGCTTTGGTATTTACCCTTCATTTAAAAAGAGGTCACTCTCTGTTTTGTTGTGTGTTTGCAGGGCCGTCCCTAGCCATTTTGGTGCCTTATGCAGCTCCTCCACGGTGTGTGTGTGTGTGTGTGTGTGTGTGGCTCCAGGCCTTCGCGGGGGGGCAGGAGCAGACTTGGGGGGCAGGGGGAAAGCTGCCCCTCAGCATGAGCTGGCAGAGCGGAGCAGGTTGAGGCTGGGTCGCTCCACTTCCTGCCTCCCAGTGAGTGCAGGGCAGGCCTGACCTCACACTCATGGGGTGGCGGGAAGTGGAGCGACCTGGCCCCAGCCCACTCCGCTCTGCTCTCCTGGCTCCCGGGCTTAGGGGGCATGGGTGAACCGCAGCTGGGGCCGGGTCGCTCCACTTACCGCCGCCTGGTGAGTGCAGGGTGCCCAACCCCTGCTGCAGTCCTCAGGGGAAGGTGTGGAGCAGGGGTGAGAAGAGGCGGGGGCCATGAGGAAGAGACGGAGCAGGGGCTGGAGCAGCACACAGCTGCGTAGGGCACCAGGGAATTTGGTGCCCCAAATTTCCTGGTGCCCTGTGCAGCTGCATACTTTGTGTATGGGTAGGGACGACCCTGTGTGTTTGTGGGAGGCCTGGCACAGTGAGGTCCTGCTCCAGTACCAGGTCTTCTAGGTGCTACTGTAATACACCTCGTACATAATGTACAGCGCCTGGCACTGTAGGGTCCTGTTCCAGGACTGGGGTACCTAGGTGCTACCATAATATACCTAATACAATGCCTGGCATGGTGGGTCCTGTCCGGGATTGGGGCTCCTAGGCCCTACTGTAAAGCACCTAATACATAATGTACAGCACTTGGCATGGTGGATCCTGCTCCAGGACTGGGGTTCCTAGGGACTGCTACAATACAGATAGATAGCACATGTCCCAAACACAATAGCCTGCAGGAGCACAGTAAAGTGGTGTGGGCAGTTGCTGTGAAACTGAATATATCATTGAAGGGGATTTAGTGGCTGTGTGGGGGGGACAGATGGGTGGAGGGTTAGACTCTGGTATTTTTTGTGCCAAGCTGAGAAGAAGAGACTGAGCCTCTGCAGAGCATGGGGAGGCGCCTCTGTGCATGGCTGTGGTGATGGCAGCTCCCTCCCCCCTCCTCCTTGGCTTTCATTGATTTAAAAGAGTTTTGTAATGTAATTATCTCCTCCTGGATAGTCTTTGTCATTACGTCGGCCGCCTCAACGGTGGTGAGCACATTAATGTGGAATTAGTATCAAGATGAAGTGTGGTGGGGGTGGGACCAGGGAGGGGGAGCAGCAACCCCTTGGAAAAGGAGAGTGGGAAGTGCCCAGCCACGGATGTTGCCTCCGTCCCTGAAGCCAGGCCTCTTGGCAAGTCAAAGCAGGTGACTGTAGGAAATGGGAGACCCTGGATTGCTGCTTTGCAGCTGAATGACTTGGGAGGGGGATCAGGGGCTCCTTCGTGTCTCCCAGACGTAGCATCGCATTGGGGGTAGTGCGGAGGGCCCTCGTCCCAGGAGGAGCTGTGGGAGGGATTATGCCTTAGGGAGATGCCAGGCTTCTTGACACTGCCTGGCCTGCTGGGTAGAGTGATCTCCTTTTCAAAATGCCAAAGCGGGACACATGCAGGAGCCCTGCCCCCTGATGCTCCTCCTTTCCCTTGAGGCCCTGCCCTCTGGCCAGGCTGGAAGCCAGAGCCAGGCAGTAGTAAGAGCTGCTCAGGGAGCCTGGGCTGCTGTGGGGAGCCCTGGAGCCTCCGTCTACCTTGGGTGGGGGCCCGGGGTGCTTGCCCCAAATCATACTTCTAGCCGTGATTTACGGTAAGGGCGGTCATTTCATTTCTGCCAGGCAAGTGCTAAACATGGTGCTGCTTGCTGTGTTCACAGATGATTCCTAATTGCACATGGTGCTATTTGGATTTGATAGTTCAAGTGTCAAAGTCGCAAGGTTTTGCTCAGCGAAGCCACAATCAGATCGCTAGGTAGGAGACCCATTAATATTAACCTCCTGGAGAAATCCTCTGAGAATCTCTCTCTCTTAATAAGAGCAAGAACCCAGAGTCTCTTTGGCAAGTGTCTGCTTCCCCCCCACTCCATCTCTCTTCCCTCCTCTCTGTCATCCGAAATGGGGCCAAGTTTGCTGCCCCCTGCCAACCTGTGTGCTGTGTGGATGGTTCTGCATTCCTGGTCCAGAGTGGGAGTATTTGGTTTGAATTTCACCCGACGCTGGCGGTTTGACTCCATGATATCCAGAACTCCCCCTCATTTTGAGTGGCTCTTTGAGAACTGACCATGGATTTAGCACCTGGTTCTTTGGTGCAGGCGTTTCCTGCGTGGCAGCGGTTTGGTTTTCCTCTCGGGTCATTTCTCCTCACTGGGTTGTTTGAGCAGAGTCCTACCAGGCAGCCTTCTACGGGCAACTCTCGCCTTGTGGGAACTCTTTACGGGAACGTCGCTGGCCTCTTATAAACTACCCTGCTTTAATTGTGGATTCTAGAGAGAATCACTTACTCAAGGCTTTTGCTGTCTTAGCTCCATGTATGCTGCTAGTTCTCAGTCTCTAATTTCTATAGAGTCCATCCCTCCACTTGCAGTTTGATTAGGCTTATTCCCTGGGTCTATTCTTCAGTGCCTTACCCTGCTTGTCAAAAATAACATGGCTCCTCAGCTTTCCTTGGGCATCTTTGGGAAGCCAACAGCCTTCCTTGAAGGCGGCAGAGGTCAGAACAGTAGCAAAGTCTTGTCTGTTGCTTTTTCATTTCCTTTTCCTTGCCACTGAGGCTTTGTTGGCTGAACCAACTCCCTTCTGGGGGAGGAGGGAATGAGGCGATGGATGGATGGTCCCAAGGTTAGCCGACTCCTGGAGCACCTGCCATTCCGCGGCACTTCGGCCCCGCAACGTGTCAGCGAGGTTCCATTCAAGATGCTCCCCATCGTGCTGGCTGCAACACCTGCGTCTCGGCTGCCAGCGTGCGACCTGTCAAGTGCTCTCCACAAGCAGAGGGAACAGAACAGGGGGGCCTTGCGTTAAAGTCAAACATGGAGCGGTTTGTTCGGCCTCCAGCCGCGCGCAGGGCTGAATGCTGAATTCTGAGATAAATAAAATGGGAAGGGGGCAAATAACACAGCCCTCTCTGCATCCCCTAAATCCTCTGCCCGCTATTTGTCTTACTAGGAGAAGTGAAGGTGGGGCCTGATGCCACTGAAAATGGGCATGTTAATATTTAAAGACTTCCATGTGTGTCAATATGCAGGAGTCAGGAGCTGTTTTTCAATTAGTTGCCTCACTGGACGTGGTAGTGTTTTTTTTTTCCTACCCCCTCCATCTTGACAGCATGGAAAGTGCTTTAAATTCTCCACACACACACTCCTCATCTGAGGGGTCTCATCAGCACTGCTCCTTTCTTAAAACAATAATAGTATGGAAATGTACATTTCTGTTTAGTGCATTTCATCCCGACAGAACCCCCATCCTAGTTGTCTGTGTTGTGAGCTAGACATAGGGATCATTTAGCCTCCCACCGAAATGCAGCCAGTGCCAGGGCAAGGCACAGAAGCAGTTTCACGCCTCACAGCAACCCGGCACAACTGGGTAGAACAGGGAGGGAAAATACTGTGGTCAATTGACAATGCAAGGGAAATGGAGAGAGGCAGAATTTAATGACCTAAGTTGGAATTTGGCCAGGACACCCAGGTTAAAACACCTCTATATTACAAAAAATGTCGTGGGAGTATTAGCTGTCATTATCCATCTGCCGCCTGGCACTCTCGCAGCATAGTGCTCCCTAACATTCTTCTGCTGGGCTTGGGATCAACCCTTCCTGCGGCATAGAGACTGGGATTAAAAACATCCCTGATGCTTTTTCTAGAAAGAGGATTACGCCGGAGGGAATATCCATGTGTGATCTGTATTCCTGTTTCCATGCCCCAGAAACCCACGGCCTCTGGAATAGAAAAGTGTTTCTGAAAATCTGACTTTTCTCTCTCAATACGTCTTGTTATCCTCCATTGGCTGGATCCTGGATCCTGCTGCCCCTGGGGTCTTCTACACATGCCGGGTGATCTTAGGCCCACACTCTTTTATGAAAAGTCTGATCGCTCTCCCTTTCTCACACCCCGAGGCTGGAGCTGGGCTCTGGCTATGCCTGGTTCCCCTAGCGTCTTTACAGAGGGGCTTGTTAAGGGAACCAGTAGTCAGCAGCTCCTTCTCCTCACCGGTGGGTTCGGAGCCATGTCTCTACTGATTGCAAGGCTCTGGTGGTCCCTTCCCCTGGGGCTTATGTTTGTGTGGGATGAGGGGCTGAACTTGGTGCTTCCCCAGCAGTGGTTTAGGGAGTAACATAGTCCAGGTCAACGCTACCGTGCACTCAGGTGGAAGTAGCTGTGGTGGGGGAGTGGCACAGGCCCTGCAGCGTGAATGGGGTTTTCTAACACTGCACATAGTCTCTCACCTAAGTACTGATCTGGCCTGACCCTGCTTTGCTTGGGATCATAGCCAGGGGTGGTAAGGCTGCAGGATCAACAGCTTCTGGCGTGGGATGGGAAATGGAGGCCGGCCAGTGGCACACCATTGTGGGTAGATGACTGCGGCATCTAAGAGCTAGAGGGAATTGGTGTGAAAGGGACAGATGGCAGCCCGCAAATAGCATTTTTTCCCCTCACCAGAGTGAAAAAACAATCCCTTTTTGATAGGAATCTTTGATAAAAGACTAACCCTGTCAAAAGAATGAACAACTCCCAGAGCAGCAAAAAGGGGTAAATGCAACATAAAATGGACTCAACGAGAGAATCGATCTGTGATTTGAAGATATTTCCTCTGCTACCAACATAGGTTTCGAAATGCAGCCAAGTTGTCTTGATTTAACGGGTTCATACTGGGTGCTCTTACTTTACTGTAGACAGAACGACTGTCTTAAAACCTGCCCTGTCCTCTTCTTGAAAAGGACTGTAAAAAAATCCAGGGTTTTTATTGTCTCAGGAGGAGCTTTTATTAGGAAGACAATGTCATCTGCATTTAAAGCTATCTCCCGATTATGGGTATGGTATAGGGGACTTGGGTTTGAGACAGCTCTCGGGAGCACAGTCAGAGCAGTGGGACAGTGCTGTGATATATCAGGAATACATTAGAAAGTTCCTGGATTTGAGTTCTTTTTGTTTTTAAACAGTGTCAAGTCACAAGATTAGAGATCTTATTGGACACCTGCCAGTAAGTCATTTGCCCGTCTCTGTTATTTCCATTAATACAGGAGGACTGTGGTGAAAGTTGGCTCATAAACGATGAATGCAGCTGTGCTAATCTTCCGAATGCTCTGTCAGAACTGACTTGACATTAGGAAGGATAGTCTTGTAGCTAGCACACGGGGCTGGGAGTCATGGAAGGTGGGTTCCATAACCATCCTGGCTGCAGACTTCTTGCATAACCTGGGGTAGATCCCTGCATAGTTTTCCCCTCCGTTCAGTGAAAATGATGATACTTCCCAAGCGAAGTTCATTAATGTCTGAAAACTGCTTTGGGATTCTCAGCCAGAAAGTGCTGTAGAAGGGCAAAGTATTAATAACTGTTGTTGACGTAAATATTGTCCCTATATCCAGGAAGTGGGCATATCTGCCGTATGCTTCTGTCTGATGGTAGTAATCGGATAACTGCAAGATTAAAAAGAGGAGTGGGGGGAAGATAGTTTTTTCCATGGAAACCAGTTGTGCCGGCTTTTCCTCCTCTCATATTTTTCTTTGTAAAAACCATGGACTGAAGTTGTGATGAGCAGTGAAATCTTTGCCTGGCCTTTTGCATGAAGGTGCGACCATGCTGTATTTTCAGATGCCACCACAGTCAGTGGATAGCACTATTGCACGATGCCCTGGCAGATCTGACACTGTCCTCTTTGACGTTGACAATTTTTACTTTTTTGGGGGTCGGGGAAGAGTTCTGTAATATCTCACTGGTCCCAATCGTCTCCTGCCTCAGAGGAAGCGAAGAAATCCTTGCTGGCCTGATCCTAGGAGCTGCTGAACACCTGCAGCTCCCACTGAACCCAGGCGGTGATTAACCCATTGCTGCCTGATGTATGACGGTTGGAGACTGCATATGACTGCAGTCATACACGCTAGATCTCTAGACTCTTTGGAATTGTGTCTATGCCTGAGTTGGTGCTTTAAGGGTTAATTTGCGCCCAAACTCACCCATCCCCCTGTAAACAGACATTCAGATAGGGAGAGAAGGGTTCTCTCTATGTCTGATGTTAGCGTGTATAGTTATAAGGCCTGAGCTCACTTAGCTTCACATGCGGCATGAATGAGACTGTGCGCCTGTATCTTCCCTATACCCAGAAGTGAGGTTCGCTGAGCTCTTGCCCACACATGACTGCGGTTCTCGACCTGCTCTTAGTCTCAGGAGACTCCCAGCATGCATCGTGATTTGATGAACGGAGTAGCCAGGAAAGGGAATATAATAATTTGGCAATAATACCTCACTGGGGGCATCAGCCACACATGGCTGAGAAGAGCTGATGAAAGGCAGCACCAGGTTCTGCTCTGCTGACAGGTGATACCTCAAGCCATGCAAGTATTATAGCAAGAAGGGAAAAGTTGGAGTGGGTAGGTGGGACTCGGACCTGGTTACTAGGCATCCAGCGCTGCCTCTTCCTGCCACCATCTCCAAATTCCCCATGGGACTTTCTTCTCTATGGTGTCTAGGGAGTCATTCTAGGTCTCCCCTGCTCCAGAAACCACCAGCCGTGTCTATAGGCCCAGGTCTTTCCTGTCACCCGTCTCAGGATGCTCTGCAGATGTGCTTAGCTGGCAGGTCCAGGTTCTTCTCCCATGACTGTTCATGGGTCCAGTTTATCCCTTGCTACAATGGTCCCTGGGCTGAGATTCTCCACTCCAAGGTGGTGTCCAGTTCCCCTGTGTTCCTCTGATGGTCTATCTTCTCCCCAGCCCAGATGGCTGCATCCCAGATTTCCTTGGCTGATCAGCTATTGAGAAATGCAGATAGTGGCTTCTTGTGCCCTACCATAATTCCATCCAGTCATGGAGATGCAGTGTCGCAGGCAGCCCAGACTCGTTTCTCCAAGACTTTGTCAAAACACTCAAGGAGCCCCGTCGTCACCTCCTTTTTTTTTTTTAATCCCTCGCCCCAGGCGCTCTTTGCTTCATCAAAACATCTTCGGAATCTGGGCTGCTGGCCCCTCCATGATGCAGCCCAACCTGAGAATCACACCATTCGATTTTGGCGATGAGAGGCAGGCTGACCTTGGACGCCAGGCCCCCTTCCTAAGACCCAGCCTTACCTGCTGATGACGGCTACAGTGCATTTTGTCCACTATTACTGGCTCAAGGCCTGGAGGTAGGCCTGATTGGCAGAGCCTTCCTATGTAACCCACCCAGGATGGAGCTCCTGGCATGCACCCCTGTCTGTGTGTCCCCAGAGCGCCCATGCTGGGAAATGCTTCAGGTTGCCAAGCAGGAGTCAGGTGACAAACATGCGACTACAATTGGCTCTATCCTGCACCTATACGGCTGTTGTTGCCTTTGGCATCCTGCTCTCGCTCTGGCAATAGCTTACTATATCTGATGTTGCAGAGTAAGTGGAGTCTCATCCCCCATAGTGCACTTGACTGTTTGTGCAGTGCTGCATTAGGGCGGAGAGGAACTCCCAATTCGCTACTGACCCCCCGGTCGATCATCTGCTGCCCTGAAGCACGAGATCTGGTTCCCTTCCATTCCTCCGGTCCCCTTCAAGTGTAACCCCTGCTATTACAGAGCCCCTCACCATCCTGTTAATTAGACACACGCTGGAGTGGTGATTAACCTTCAGCCTCAAAGCTGTATTGTGCCCTTGGCTGGCTTGTGCACGGTCAGTCGCTGCGTGTACGGCTCACTTTCAGGAGCGGCTGGGGCTGGAGGAGCAGGCCCCCCCGTGTCCAGCTCAGTGACTGAGGGTATGTCTACACTGCCAAAAAAAAAAAAAACAACCCTCAGGGCAGCGAGTCTCAGAGCCCTCAGATCAACTGACTCTAGTTGCGCTACAAAGCTAAAAATAGCAGTGTAGACAAGCCTGAGTGGCACCGTTTTGGGAACATCTACACTGCTGTTTTTCATGCCGTAGCATGAGCACTGCAAACCCCAGTGAGTTGAACCGGGCTCTGAGACTCACTGCCATGTTTTTCGCAGCATTGTCGCACCCAGAGCCTGTTGGGTCCTGCTGCTGGGATGCCGACCTGCTCGGACAGCGAGGGGACCTTCACTGAGTGTTGAGCATTTAGCTGCTGACCGGATAATCTCGAGGACCCAAGGCTGGAGAGCCAGATGTGCAGTTCTGACAGGAAGGGGGAGTTGCTGAGCAACATCAGCCACTTGTAATCTTGACCTGTTGCTTATTGCAGCTAGTCTTCCCCGCCCCGGGAGGAGGCCAAGGGGTGAGAAGAGCTGCAATGAATTGTATGTTCGTTCCCACCCCTTTCCTAAGTGGTTTGCCCTGCTGCATGAAGGGCTCCAGAGGGAATAGTGATGCTGGAGAGCTGATTTCCTGGCTACACCTGTTTGCTCAAGCAAGGCGATTGCCACTCATTGTAGGTGTTTTTGAAGTCGGGCCTGAAAGAGATACTGAGTAGAAACCCTCCCATGAGAGCGGCCCTCTGGCTGGGGTAATTGAATTTGGTGCCTACGAAGATGAAGGCCTAAGATAGCCAGCTAAGTGAGGCATAGTGCAGGCAAGTGTTCTGGGGACTGTTGGACCTAGCTCCTGACCGGCCATAACCCCTGCTGGCCTAGCCCTGGGTCCACGCACAGCGCTGCTAACACACCTCACTCCTAATGTGCAGCAAGATCCACTCCTGCATCTTGCCTGAGCATAGCCACGGTTACACATGAGCCTGCTTAAGGGGAGAGGGACAAGCAAACTCGCTCTATGCCTTGTGATCTAGGCTGGATTTGAGCCCAGGGCCCCAGAGGCGAAAGAGTCAGCATGCTAACTCCACCAGCGCCCACCCTCCCTTGCTCACGCTTCCCCTGGTGTTATCTGAGGGACATGGCACTGCCAAGCCAGGCTCCTGCGCCAGCGTGGCAGCAGCCACAGCCCTCAGCTTGTTAGACTGAAAGAATGTGCCGTTTTAATTAATGATATGTAAATATCCTTGAATGGGCCACATTTGCATATTAAGAGAGATTTGCGGAATCTGCGGAGTAATATATTTTAATTAAGGATTAATTAAAAATAATGGGAATTTCATTTCGCCTGGCAGAATCCGTTTAGATCTTAGCACACGTCTGCTTGGGAGTCTGGTCTGATCGCTTAGCATCCCGCATCTCGCAGCTGAGACCGCTGCGCCTGTGTTTATCCTCTTCTAGCCGCATCTCCAATAACAACCGCAAGAGCAAGGGGGCAGGCGGCTAGTCCCTTCCCAGCGCCTCCTCTCTGCCATTTTTCGGGCTGGTTTTTGGTATTCTTTATGGCAAAGTAAGTAAATGGCTCTGAGACACGGAACACTAGTTGTGTTGGCAATTATGTTAATGGGATGCTATTAGGCTATGATTCTATATGAGCAATTGGGGAGAAGAAATGCCTTACTGAGAGAGAACGATACAACAGACGTCTGTCTTATTGATATAGCTCCAGTGGTGCTTTCCGCATAATTGCGCTCGGCCACTTTCCATAGGTGGGGGAGAGGCCGCTGCTGTGGGACGGAGAGTGGGAACTTGGGCAGTGGTGAAGGGGGAAAAGCTGGCTGCCTTGTGGATTCCATGCACGTTCCCCCCCCCCCCACAATTGCACACCCCTGAATCTCACCAAAATACTCATGCGGCCTTCCAAAGCCACGCGTGTCTTCTCCTCTGGATGCAAAGCCATGCATGCAACCGTGACACTTAGTACACGTGTATGTGGGACCCAATCTGAACACATCTATCTACTGCACATCTATATTCACATGCACCCCTACACAGTTACCCAGAAGCACACACCTGGCTTCACACACACTTTTTCAAAAGACATGCATCCCCACTCAGTCTTTCAGCATGCACACGTCTGGCCCCGTTTCCATGTGGCACACATGTACTTACCAGGCTTAGCTGGACCCTGATATTAGGGTGACCAGACAGCAAGTGTGAAAAATTGGGACAGAGGATCGGGGGGTAATAGGCACCTACATCAGACTAAGCCCAAATATCAGGACTCATCCTTCCTGATGTAGCCATGCAAACCCTCTTCTCTCAAGCACCAATGCACCCCTGTCATTCTCAATAGGCTGATGCAAAGCAACCCCAAAGCTGTGTGGTAATAGGCTGGTGTTTTTAAGTGACCCCCCCTCGGGCCGTGTGATGGCTTATGGCTTAGAAATATCTTGTGCAGAATGCAAGTGGTCAGTAAATAACACTTAGGTATTAGAGTCCGGTGATAGCCAAGCCCTCCTCCCCCCCCCAGTGTAAAGTTCCACCCTTCCGTTTTGGGGTGGGGTTTGTTCTCCCCATCTCCGACCTAGAGGGGTCTCTTGCACGCCACCTGATGTGGCCGCTGTGACTTAGGTTACGTCTATACTACCCGCCGATCCAGCGGGGTAGTAATTGATCTATTGGGGATCGATTTATCACGTCTCATCTAGACGCGATAAATCGATCCGCGAATCGACACCCGTACTCCACCTCGGCAGGAGGAGTAAGCAGCGTCGACGGGGGGGTACGGCAGTCGACTCGCCGCAGTGAGGATAGCCAGGTAAGTCGAACTAAGATACTTGGAGTCGCTGAAGTTGTGTATCTTAGCCCGATCCCCCCCACTAGTGTAGACCAGCCCTTAGGCTCCGCCAAGCCTCTTCACAATGCTGGGAGCTTAATCTGTGCCAGGAAAGTGCGTGTGAGCGGTTTTTTTGGGGGTGGGGAGAGAGACGGGTACAGTGAGTAAAGGGGAAGGTTGGCAGGGAGCACGGATCCAGGGGTGGGTGAAGTGGGTCAGTTAGGTGCTGGGTGGGATGCCGAGCATAGGAGAAGAGGGATTCGGGTAATGTGAAGAGGGAGGGGGCGGATGGGGGCTTTGACTGGAAAGTTGGGTGGAGAGTGAGATGTAAGGTTGGTGAGGGGGAAGGGGCACTGGATAAAGGAGGAGGAGGTGGGTGAGGAAAGAGATATAGGGGGAGATATTACCACATCCCTACCCTCTGCATTTCCCTTGCACTCAGCCAGCAGCAGTGTATCTAATGCAAATGGAGGAAAATGCAGTTTGTGGTAAGTGTCCCCTAATAAATAACCCCGGTGCCTTCTCCCCTATCAGCCAGTGACATCCTGCATTTCTCTTCCTCGCTGCACCAGCCCAAGACATTTAATGATGTAGTGCTCCTTATGGGATGTGATGTCCATGCTAAATATCTCCAGCCTCACAAAATGGTGGGAGCGGAGCCCCTTGCCCCCCCTTCTTTAAAAGATGTTGCGTTGAGTGTAGTCTCCCCCACTCACCAAAAAAAAAAAAAAAAAGCTTTACATCCAAATCCATCCACCCGCTAGTTCTCGGTCGCTGGAGGATTTCATTAACTGAATGAAGTAAAAAAAAATAATCAATTTCAGATGTTCCTAGTGTTTGTAGTAATGGTCTCTCTAACCATTCTGATTAGCCGAGTGAGATGGAATTTTTCTTTTAAATTACGGTGCGTTGACATTAAATATAGGCAAACTTTGTGTTGGGGGAAGGGGATCAGCTTTACATTCATCCTTGTCCTTCCCTTTGCCGTTCATCACTTGCTTCATCTTTCCATCCGCCCCCCCACTTCCCAATCATGCTGAAATCTCCAGCGAATTCTTTCGGCTCCCCAGCTGATTTTTTTTTTTTTTTAGTTTTTTAATGTTCCATTCCACGTTGCTAGCCCGTCCTTAGATTGGTGGTTTTATTTTAGGGCCAGGCTGTTTCTGGGAGTGGTTCGGTATCTCTTTTTTTTGAAATCTGCATTCAGATCAATAGTGAGAGACTGTGCATTTGGAAACAGGTTTGGTTTATTTCATTTCATTTTTGCCCTGCCCTCCTTCGATGGATCAGTATTTGCACGATTTGAATTCCCAGCTCAGTAGGGATCTTGTCAAAATGACTTGCTTGCCCATATGCCTTTACCTTTCCTTTCTTCCCCAGACCCTCTTGTACTTCCAAAGAATGAATAAATTAAGGCTCAGAGAAGCCCACAGTGGATTTTTCCATTATTAATTTTTCTTTTTATTTATTTTTCATGCATTTCCCCCTCCCACCTCTCTCTCCTTTTTTTCCTTTGGTCTCATTCTATATGTGAACATCTACATGTAGGTATAGATATTTCTCTCTTGTCATCTGCGTGTGTATACGCAGTATAGGAGCTGTTTGTACTTCTTCTTTTGATAAGCTGTCATCCTCCTGGCCCTGTGCAGGGATTTGATCAGCGTGATCTCTCGACCCCGTGGAAGACATTAAACACCCTCCCAGACCCTTTGCTCTGTCTCCATCTCTGAACCTTTCACTCTCCTTTAATGAGAATTTCTCCTAATTATTTCAGTGGCTGCAGCACAGGGACCGCAGTGTACTTAGATCTCGATACTGGGACGTGACTGTTATGCTGATAAAGGCAAGAGATCAATAATTTAGGCCCCAGCTTTAATGGCAGCACTGAACGCTTAAGTGTCTGCATTCAGGTTTCGTCCTGTAGGTTCCTGGAGTATTAATGATTTCCAGAGGAATTCCCCCCCCCCTTTTTTTTCTTGGGCTGCCATTGCTTTTGTCATATGCCCCGCATCTTTGAAAATCACTTTTTTTTTTTATTTCCTCCACACTTCTTTTTCCATCCATGTAGCTTTCAAGTTGCCCCTGAATTGCCCTTATAAGATTCATCTGGTTATGTTCTCGCACGTCTAAAAGCGGGTGGGGGGGGAGTAGGAGGGGGGAATCTCTCTCTTGCTTTCTGTCTCGCTTTGTAGACCAGACAGATCTGCCCTGCTTAGAAGCTGAACAGCAAAGCTAGGTATGGATCATATGTACGTAGCATAGATTTATAACAATCCACTGATAGGGTATGTTACATGTATGTCATATAAATATAGATTATAGTCATATAATCAGCGTTGCAATGCCTAATTGATTTAGGAGTCTAAATCTTATCTTAAAAATCTGGGCCCAAATCCTTACAGATGAAACATACCCTAATGAGCTGGGCCAAGGGTGTACCGCCTGTAGAGCTTCCACATTCCTTGCACGCAGTGGAGGCAGGAACTGGGGTCAGGCCAGGCAATCAACTGTTTGATGCTAGCTACACATCCCCAGTCAGGGACAGTAGCTGTAATTGCAGCTTGTGGCTGGAGCAGCGGTTGTGGAAGGAGGAGTTGCATGCATTTCTTGCCCAAGTGCTGAGGTGAGAGGGGTAAATTCCCTCCCTTATTCGTGCAAATCCCCATTTAGTCGCAGTTTGCATTTGCAACAGGCAGGAAGCACGGCTGGGTGCAGCTGGGTTGTCTTGCATCCCGCAATGTCCTGTTAGCATGCAAACCCTTGCCAATTGCAAACAAAGGGACTGGAAACAAGCACAGCTCTTCGAAATCTCCTCCCCTCCCGTGTATACCTGCCAAGACCTGAGGTCAGGCTCCACCTTGCCTCGCTCCAAGCCAGAATGGTTTAGAAACCAACAGCAGGCTGGGTTAGTGTTTGCTAAGGTGCCTGGCTCCGGCGCCAGTAGGCTGAGGAATATGGGCCCTGGCAGGTAGATAAGATGCCAAATTATTTTCAGATATTGTGTTTGCAAATGTCACTGTTATTTTTAAGTGCAGGCTTTTCAGCCTGGGGCAGGCATGGACAGCGGGCATTGGGCAGATGTGCGAGTTTGGGGGGGAATCCACTTCCCCATCACCAACCACTGACCCCTGGAGACTCTGAAGTGGCCTGTGTGGGGGAGAGAAAGGGAAGGATTTGTGCGGCACTCAATCCTCTGCTCTCAGTCGGTCAGGCCTCTCATATCCTGCCCCAGAGTTGCGCCTCACAACATGCTGTAAGGTGGATGTCCCTTCTGCTGCTTTAGGCTCCCCACACCCGGGCAGGGGCATGGAGCTGTCCCTTATTGAGCTGGGATCACTTGCCTGTTTAAAAAAAAATTACTAGATAGATGATTTTGCTATTTCTGTCTATCTCCCTGTGTCCTCACTGCTGCAGGAGACATATGCTGCTTTATAAGCCACCTGCCTCTGTGTACCCATCTGTAAAATGATGTCACGGGGTGGTGTGTGGCTGAGTGAATGGTTGTAATGTGCTCTGAAGTCCATGGGGTGTGTGGAGGAGGGTGAAGTAGTATTTTGGGGTAGGGAAGTGGAAGGGAATGGGAAATATTAGCCATCTGCCTTTCAAGTCAATCTGAGCCTTTTCTGCTTATTTCCAAGCAGTCTGCACTTGGGGATCAGGAAATATTTGATTGATTTGAAAGATACAATTGATAAAGGACATGGGGGGATGAAGACTCTCTGACCTGAGGACTCGAGGCATTTAGCCACTAGGAACCTGTGCTAGGAAATGCAGCTTCATGCACTGTCTGGTTAGTGCCAGGTTTATCCCCACCTTGATCGTGGGGAATGTACCTAGATTACTCTTCCCTAAACAGCTCTTCGGTGCCTTCTTCTGTAGGTTTGCTGCAGGGCATCTCTCCACTGCACAGTTCACTTGAGTTATAACTTGCATGCTGCCCCTTTTGAGTCCCGTCCACGCATGTGGACCCTTCACTCGAGGGTGGTGGTACTTTTATCTCGAGTTGGTAGCCCACTGGGATATAGGCCATAGCCTCAAGTTAGCACAACTTTTCGCCACCACTTTGTTAAATGTGGCCACAGGCTTGTGCCACTTGAGTGTGGCTAGTCCTCCAGTGCCTTCCCACAATTCCCCCACCGCTTGTACCCAGAGTTCACTGGGGAAAAATTCACAGAGCAGCTCAGCTTACTGTAGTGCAAAGAACCATGGGATATGCCCCTAAGAATCTTAGGGCTGGTCTACACTGGGGTGGGGTGGTCGATCTAAGATACACAGCTTCAGCTACATTATTCGCATAGCTGAAGTCGAAGTATCTTAGTTCAACTTACCTGGCCATCCTCACGGCGGCAAGTCGACTGCCGCGGCTCCCCCATCGACTCCGCCTACTCCTCCTGCTGAGGTGGAGTACGGGCGTCGATTCGGGAATTGATTTATCACGTCTAGACGAGATGTGATAAATCGATCCCCGATAGATCGATTACTACCCAGACATGGCTTTAGCATCATGCACGAGTGCACGTGTAGCCCCAGTGTGGATGAAGCAGCTCGCGGTTATTTCGTAGTGTGGCTGCTCTTATTTGAGCTAGGCTGATTCGAAAGGAGTTGCTTGAGTGTAGATAACAGGAGTTAACTCTGCGGTGAAGACAGACCCATTGGGGCTCTCTCCTCCTTTTCCCATCCCTGGCCACCCCCTCAGAGATCTAGGAAAGGCTGGTTGAGACCCCTGTATACCTGCCCTTTATAACCAAACTTCCCTTCCTTTTTTTCTTTTAAGCCAGATTTTAATCAAGTTTGTTATGGTGTGAAAAATCATGTCTACCCCCATGTGTCCTTCCCTGAATCCACTGAAAATCCGTTAGTCTCTGTTATGATCACATCAAAGTGATACACATGATGCAGGTTTCATTGGACACTGATTATCTTTTTTTTTTTTTTTAAAGGAACATTCTAACTATCAAAATAATATGTTTATAAAGCCTCTTCTTGTATGGTTGGTAACATCTGAGACTGAAATACCTTTGACAACCGGAGTTTGTTTCTCACCATTGATAGTCTGTCCTTTTCCTAGGGCTTTCTGCTTGGACAGGGAGGCCATCCCGGTCGGTTTCACTTCCTGGTTCTCTTGCAGTAGCCCAAGGCTGCTGCAAACCCAAATTCAAGGCGCGGGGTCCATGTTTCCTGTGTCTCTGTGCATTGCAGGTTCACTGTGCCCTGTTGGTGAACATTATTGCCAGTCTGAAAGTTTCCAGAAGCATGAGCTAGCCCCCTCAAATCGTTAAAATGAACAAATGTAGCTTCTTCTTGGTTTTGAGCCTTTTGGGTTCAAGTTCTTCTCCATAGCCATGAGAGATAGAAACATACTTTTAAAAATAATGGTAGCTGAGATTCTCACATGCTCCCAGGACTCTGGCAGCTGAGGTTTTAAGAAAATCCTCAAATGTCACAAGGCTTACACTAACATTAGGAGACCTGGTAACACTGCATAACATTTTCCCCGGCTACCAGCTCTGCACTCGCCCCCTGAAATCTGAGAGTCAAGCTGGGTTCTTTCCTTTTCATCATTGCTAGTTAAAGGTTTTGTTTCTTCAGCCTCTGATCTGCCCTCACGTACACCTGTGCAAACTTACAGCCTGCAGTACATTTGCACAGGTGTGATCGATTGGCGCTTAGTAAAGAGTCCTGGTCGATGCAGAATCCAGCTGGCTTTCTTCCCTCTGTTGGCTCTGCAGGCCTAACTATAAATTATTATCAACTTACTGTAGTTGTTGAAGTCAACAGACATAACTGAGTACATGCGCGAAGAACATCTGCCCAGTTAGATGGTGTCATTTTTACATAGATACTCTTTGGAGTTGCATTTTAAACAGATGTGTTTAAATGTCATACAACTATTTCCATGTTAAAAAAGAAATAAACTCGCCTGTGGTCCCGTAACTAGCTGTAGCATTCAGCAGTCTGGTGGGAGGGAATGGGAAACTAATTCTTGCATGGTGATGGAGCTTTGTCATCCTAGGGCTTATGGGCTGAAAGAGAGAACAGTGGGGTATCCAGCCCAAAGTCAGTATCTTCACTCATGCTGATAGTCACTCGCTTTCAACCTGTGAGGCTGAGTTCTTGCTTCATTCATTCTCCAACTGGTGTAAACTCTTACAATGAAATCCTTGGGGTCTGTTGAGCACCCTTAGATGTGTCCTCTACCATTTGAGGACTTGTGATTTGTGGCTCTCACAGGTAACCTTCTGTTTCCAAACTGGCCAACAGATGACCAACTAGCGTGACCTCCATGCTGTGCGGACTGCTGCCTGCGAGAGCAGTTTGTTGCACAGCTTGCCAAAGGAATAATTTCCTTAACAGGCCATAAATGGGGAGCAAGGAGAAGATTTCAGCAGGTATTCTTGTTCCGTGCTTTCTACTGGTGGTGAAAGGAGACATCGTTGGTTTGTCTTGTAGTGAATATGAAATGGAAGAACCCAGTATGGAGACAGCTCAGAGGCAGTGGACCAGCACAGCTAGGCAAACACCGATGAACTGTTTGCATGGTGTGAAATGTCAAAATATGATTTGACGCACAAAATAATCACAACCATTATGTGGTTGCTGACTTTCCAGCATAGGAAAGCTTGTGTGTGTGTGTGTGTGTGTGTGTGTGTCTGTTCTGCACCTGTGTATTCTGATACCATTGTCCAAGAGAAATGTTCTTTATCTGGGGGTAGTGTGGTACATACAGGGGGCCCAGTCAGTGATCATTGTGCTAGGCACTGGACCCGTGCATAACAAAAAGGACTGTCTTTGCCCTGAAGAGCTTACAAATCCCATGTGTTCTGGAGTCTAGTATCTGGCCGAGTTGTGCATAACTCTTGACTGTAGAGTTAGCCGGGTGTTATCCCCTACCCCCGCCCCTGTCAACACACACAGCCCTCTCACCCGAGCTGGGTGGTGCGCTCAAGCCAGGCTAGCTGGCTAGGCCAGGATGTGGGTTAGAGCTCACTTGGGCTGGTAACCCACCCACTTTGCAGTGAGGATGCAGTGCCCCTAGTCTTCCAATGGCTTCCCCCAGTTCTCCCTGTGTGGCCAGAAGGACAGACCAGTTCTCCCACAGTTCACTGAGAATTCACTAGAACTTACTGCAGCACAAAAAACTCATGGGATACGCCCCCCCCCCCCCCCCGAGACCTAGTGACATACTTGGGGAAGGCAGCACCAATGAGGACACTGTAAATTGAATGTATCTTTGCAATGTGGCTGCTTACACCTGGGCTGGGCTAGCTTGGGTGCTGCTTGTGCGAGTTGTGAAGATGTACTTTTGACGAGGGATGCTTGTGTTTCAGAGTGAATGATAGACCGTACGTCTAGACTACCCACCATATCGGTGGGTAGTGATAGAGTTTTCGGGGATCCATATATCGCGTCTCATCTAGACGCGATATATCGATTCCCGAACGCGCTCCCCTCGACTCCGGAACTCCACCGGAGCGAGCGGCGGTAGCGGAGTCGACACAGGGAGCCGCAGACGTCGATCCCGCGCGGTGAGCACGGGAGGTAAGTCGGAATAAGATACTTCGACTTCAGCTACAGTATTCCAGTAGCTGAAGTTGCGTATCATACATCGACACCCCCCCCCCCCCCGCAGTGTAGACCAGGCCTGAGAGAGGGACACAAATACACCGACTGTTTCCTGCTTTTGTTTTCCCCCTCAGCGTGGAGAAACAGGTTCTGTTCTAACCCCAAAACCAAATAGAGATGGATGGAAGGGCATATGGTTGGAAGTGCCACATCTGGTTCTTCATCTTCAGCATCTGGAGGCATCTCCTATCTAGCTCCTTCCATCCTGGAAAGTGCACAGCCCTTAATGAGTCAGAGAGTAATGGAGACCTTTAAACTGGAAGAGAGAACCCGTGCATTCTGTCGGGGCTAAGCATGCATGTGGTGTGTGGGAATGCCTGCTCTTCTTTGCAGGAGTTACGGTAGGGACACTAGCATGGCCTAGTGGAAAGAGACTTCTACACTAGGGTTGGAAGAGTCTGAAGGTCTGTGATCATGCACTAGGAAGTGTGTGAGGAGGAGAGAGAGAGGGGGGGCAGGTCTGAATTTCTAAAGGGTGTTACCCAGTGAGTTGCTATCATCTTAGTATGTTTGATTTTTTTCTGGGTCGCCAGCCTTTTAGAACTATGTTCTGCAGCATTAACTCATGATGAAAAATATGTTGCTATGTTCTGGTGTCGTCCTTCTCTGCTGCTGTAACCTCCGACCCCAAAACATGGCCACTGTGGGAATACCTTCTACCAGCCTTGAAAGAATTTGGGGGCCCTGTGGCTTGCAGGACCTGGTATTGCTACAAAATTGAATGCCTCCAGAACAATCAAGCAAGGCTGAAATCCTGGAGGGTGTTAGCCCCTGCTTCAGCAAACCACTTAACCACATGCATGACTTTAAGCACATGAATACCCCCGTAGAAGTCAATGGGACTATTCATGTCCTTAAGTGCTTTGTTGATTCGTAGCCCTGAGCTGTAGCATAAGTTCTATTTTAAACCTTTTTCTAGGCATTGATTATTTTTAAAACATCCTTTTTATTCTAAAACAAGCAGGTATTGAGATAGATAGTTCTGCTGTGTCTACAGCATTCCCACAAAGCACTTTCATCGTATTACCTGCCTTTATATTTAAAAAAACCCAAATGCAGGTGGTAGGCTGAGAACTATAGAAGAGGCCTTGAGATCTCTCATTTTTTAAGTTCAGCACTGTTCCCTGTGAGCAGGGTATCACAAGTGTTTTGTTAAGAGCAAAACAATTCTAATGATACAAGTAAACACTTCAGGGATGCTGTCAAGAGAACAATCACATACCAGGATGGTCTGGGTGAAATTCCATTGAACTTGCAGTGGGCTGCACCCATTTATTCCAGCACTCTGTTCTGTTGTCCTTTTTAAGTAGCCTTGTAAGTAAACCCCAGCACTATAGGTTGTTAACATTGGCAGAATTTAACAATACAATATTTTTTATTCACCATTTATGCAGTTTGTTTACTCTTTGCTCTTCCCTCAGTTTGGACAATGAAATTAGAGTGGTTAGTTTTACTTTGTTTATAGTCAATTTCATTTTCCATTTCTCATGGATTAGCATTAGGTTGTTGCTTTTGGGTTCTCAGTGCTGCAGTTTAAATCTGCCTCCTAACCATCCCAGAAAACCTGTTTTGAGTGTTGCTACTATAAAAACATTTATAGCAGGAACTCCTATCCCTTTTAACACAAAAATATAGATTTGGAACTTAAGATATAAAATGTATATATGCCACAAGTTCATCTTATACTATGCCAGCAGAAAGAAGTGTCCTGCTCAAAGATCTTATCTAGGCCCTGATTCAGCACATCACTCAGCACATGCTTAACTTTAAGCACACGAGTGTCCCCATTGAGTCCAAAATTGTGAAACCTATATATGCTTGCAAACCCTCACTCTGTTTGCTCTGATTGTGTGTTATATCCCTTTCCCCCAACTTGTACCTGTCTTGTCTATTTAGCTCTTTGGGGAAGGGCCGGTTTCTTATTTTGTTTGTAAAGTGAGCAGCACAAATGGGCCCTGAGGCTGGATCTCTAGATGCTACTGTAATACAAATAATAATTTGTGCTCTCTAGGAAATCAGTCTCTCTGAGCAAGGACACCAAACAGCCCTCTTCTTTTACATGTGTCTAAGGCCCTCGTTACTGTGATATTTGAGAATTTCATGAGCTTTAATGTATTTATTCTCCCAACACCTTTACAAAGAAGGGAAGTGCTATTATCTAGAGACAACGAGAGACCAAGTAACTTATACAAAGTCACATCAGGACTTGAACAAAGGTCTCAGGAGTCCCAGGCTGGCAACCTAGCTGCTGGACCCATATTTCCATCCCATAGCCCTTCAGCTGGCTCTCTGAAGGGCAGGATTAAGGCACAGTAGGGGGAGGCCTGATGGAAGTTGGTATTGTTGCCTCGCTTCTCCATGGGCAGCCATTCCAGCACATTTCACCAGCAAAAAGCGTGTGTATGTGTGTTCTATACCTGATGGGGATCTAGTACGGTCTGCCCCAAATCTTGTCTGCATGGCATCGGCTGGAATTTAGAGGAATTCAGGAATAAACCATCTGGACACCAGTGCCTAATGCAGTTGATGCTGCCGAGCATGCTGTGGTAACCGTGTTGCCTGCTGCCTGTCCTGCTGGGAAACCAGCACTGCCACGCTGGGTGTGCAGCTCAGAGGTGGTGGGAGTGGAGATCCCTCGAGCAAGAAGAACGTTGGTCACTCCTCTTTCTACGATGGTAGCGCCCAAAGGACTCCAGTCTGGATCCAAGGCCTATTTACAGGCACCTGTGGAAATGTGGCCCTGTCACAAAGAACCCACAGTCTGAACAGGGACGGCAGCACAGAAGTAGGATCTCCGAAACACACGTCGTCTTAGTAACATGGGGTTTTAAATGTTGGTTGCCCTCAAATCCTCCACCGCCCTGCCCTTGTGTCCTTCCACCCCATCTACCCTACCCATCTCTATTTGAAACAGATATTGTAGCGTTCTGTTTTGTGTGTCTCCCTGCGTCTCCTCCCATGGTCACTATAACCCCAATCTGTGCCCCATTGACTGAGCATCGCGGCAGTGTGGTTAGTTAGGGGTTCTGCTGATGCCATGGGAGGGAGGGGTTCTAGATGCATCTGGAGTTCTCTCTGACCCCTGTGGGTCGGGTCAGGGTGGGATCGCTCTGGGCCAGATCCTCAGCTGGGGTAAATGGGCAGGGCTCAACTGAAGTCAGTGCTGACAGTTTTAGCCTTCTGTCTGTAATGGTGCTCCTGGTGGAGTTTTTTTAAGCACATCTTAATCAGTAACTCACAGACTTGCCTGGGCATTAGGGTTAGCCATGCCCAATAGTGCCAACCCCAAACATTAAAAACAATCCTGAAATCATAAGACTCTGCAAAACCTATTCTTTTCTTTCTCCCTGGTCTCCCAGGCTTTTAGGGAGCGCATGAGTCCCGTTTTTGGGGTCTTTCTCTGCAACCGTAAGGCCGATCAACTTCCTTTTCTTTTTAAAGGAAGCTGAGATTTTTCCCATATTCACAGGACTCCAGGAGCTGGGGCTTTAGGAAAAATACTATAATGAGATTCACAGTAAAATTGCAGAGGCTGGCAACATTGCATACCAGTGAGCGTATCTACATTATAAATGGATGAGGGCAGTAATTCATCAAACTCATTTGCTGCTAAGGGGGTCTGTGAAGGGGTAGGAACAAAATAGTGCGTGTCTGGACTTGACCGAACCCCCTCGCTCCCTCATCTCTCCTCTGCACATGTGTTTCCATATCAAATTCACCCTTCTAGACACAGGAAATTAAAAACAAACATGCACCTTGTTCCTGGTTTTAATCAGGGAAGGCTGAACCAGTCTCCCTTACAGTATATTTCTGACGAGGCCAGAGGCAAGATATTGGCTGAGCTTTTTGAGATTTGCCTGAGTCTGATTTATTTATAGAACACCACAGATGCATGTAGCGCTGAGCAGATGAAAAGGACAGGGACGTGTTCTGAGGACCTTGCACTTTAAATGAGACAAAAACCAGCAAGAGAGGGGTTAAAGACCTGGACTGAGACTCACAAGATCTGGGTTTAATTCCTGGTTCTGCCACAGACTCTCCGTGTGACCATGGTCAAGTCATTTTGACCCAGGGGTCTTAGGTACCTAAATACCTCTGAGGATCTGGGCCTTTATCCTTCTTTTCCCTATCTTTAACATGGTAATAATGATCCTTCCTCTTTGCCATCTTTTGTCTGTTACAGATTATAAAATCTTCAGGGCAGAGACCTTCTCGTACTTAGTGCAGCACCTAGCACATCAGGGCCATGTCCTTGGTTAGAGCCTCTATACCATAAAAAATAACAAGCGAGGAATGGCAATGAACAAAGTGCTGGGGAGAGGACGCTGGATCCATGAGGGTGACCCCAGTGTAAGATTCAGGATATGTTTGTTCCATGCACTTCTTGGTACTTCTACCTTGTTCTCGTTTTTCAATTGGGGGCAGCGTCTGGAATGAGGGGGGATGTGGGGCTGGGAGATGGAAGGAGAGGGAGATTGCATGGCCCATAGGGTCAGTGAGGTGGATACGTTGGATGTAGAGCTTGGAGTGAGAAAGGTTGCTTCTGGGAGAAGAAGTCCAAGAGACCAGCTAGGGCAGGAATATGAAACATGGCCCACGCCTTGGGTGTGGCCTGCTTGATGTATTTATGTGGCTGTTTGTTTAGCTGCTGTTCTGAAGCTTGCCTGAGTCTGCAGACAGCCTGACACAGCCTTGCAATACCTACGCAGGTATTGTCCTCATGGAAGGAAAACTAGTCACAAGGTCCTCAGACTCGCTGAACCATGGGCTCAAGTCTGGTCAGAGGCAGCAGTTTAAGTTCAGATGAGTCTTTGAAAACAAAGGCCATGCCTGCCCTGTGTAGAGAGTGATACCCTGGCATGCTGTGGGTCATTGGCCAAAACTTCACCACCCTTCCTCAGACAACTATTGGGCTGCCACTCTGCGTGCCTTAGAGCTGGCTGCATGTCCATGAAGTCTTCTGGGATCTTTCAGGGTGTGTCGTTATTGTTTGTTTGTGTTGTATGGTGCCTCCCAGAGGCCCGTGGCGCTTGGTGCTGTACGGACACACTGAGAGACGGTCACTTACAATTGAAACAGAGAAAGCAGACAAGGGAGAGAGGATGGATTACCCCATTTGTACACCTGGGAAATCGAGGCACGGAAGGATGAAGTGACTTGTCCAGGGGGTCACAGAGGGCATTAGTGGCAGAACTGGGAGTTGACTGCAAAACTCTGGAGACCCAGGCCAGTGCTTCCCCGGTATCAGTATAGAAATGGAAAGGATCGTTACTGTGAGTGTCAATAGTCCGTTTCAATTAGTACGTCCTGGAAGGAAATGAAACAGCTGGCCCTTCTGCCTACACCTTCCTCCGTCTCCCTCCAGAGGTGGGTGGTGTCAGTCTCTCCTCGGCCGCTCACCTTGACTGTCAAGCCCCACCTCCCCGTGTCGGCACAGGCTGACGTGTGGCGGGTTTGGGCCCCGGCCACGGTTCCTCTACCGGCCTCAAATGTGCTGAGCCAGGGATGAATGATTGGGACTTTCCAAAGTGTTTAAACACCAAAATTGAAATTAATGTCCCCTCATTGCTGGCTAGGCTGACAATACATTACAGCGAACACCTTCCCAAAGTGAAATGAATGTTTGTTTATCCTCATGAAATATACATCAAAACATGTTGGGGGAAGAGGCCCTTAATGAGCGAATGGGCCGGGTTTCCATTAATTCCAGGCTGGGAGCGGGCACCGAGCGGTTTGCTTCCCTCGCTTATTTTGATGGTATTTTGAGGCTAACCTGTCCACAGCTGTGTATCTAGAGCATTAATATGGGTTTAATGAAAATGCCGGTTGATCTGTCCAAAGATATTGATGAGTGTTCCACGGTCATATTAATCATCTCATCGGAGGAGGAAATGAAAGGGATAGCTGAGCTGGGCTGTGTCAGGTGCCACTCCAAATGGGAGAGCGTGGAGGGAGAAAGCTGAATTTTTTGTTTTGTTTTTGTGGTTTTGTTTGGTTGTTTTACCCTCCCCTCCCTGGGCTGGCTGGCCCGGCCCGGTGTTTAACATTAAAATCATTACAGTTCTGCCAATAAATCCATTACAGTTATGTATATTGAGAGGGCTAACGATCCGTCGACAATATTCTCCCATTGATTTTCATTCGTGTCGAATCAGTGCCCTGGTTTTAATCTGTTCCGGGGTGGGTTTTTTTTTTTTTTTTTTTTTTTTTTTTTAGCATTAGCAGTAATGCAGCATGCACTCTCTCTGGTGATACGGTTCTCCCTAAGTGCCGAATGTTTCTTGATAGGAACAAGCTACATTTCTTTATGGCTTATGGCAAACTGCCTTGATTACTTCTACTGTTGTACCCATTATGTGAATTAAATATGTATTCAGTTGCATGCTGCTTGCGATGTTATTGCAGGGTGACATATGGTACCGACTCAATTAGAATGGAAACTAGCATTAGATAACCCTTCTGATTACATGCATTCCGACCCATTCCTCAGTCTGGCTGCTGCTGCTGCGCCTGCTCTCCCGTTATCTGCAGGCCATGGGCTTCATTATCGGTTATCATCACTGCCACGCCAGAGGTGGGCTGTGGGTGGGAGTGTGACAGGAGGGGACTGCGTGAGAGAGAGCGAGAACGTGCGTTGTGCATCGTTTTTTGGCTCTGAATGAATGATGAGAAGCCGCCGCCTTTCCCATCCTCTTCCTTTTGAGCAGACCTAGCAAGATGGGAACAAAACCTCTGTGCTTCTCTTTCGCCATCAGCAGTGCCTGGATTTGGAGACTGAGGCTGAAGGAGTGAGAGACTCCCATGTGGTACTGGAAAGTCCCCCACGCCGATGCTCCAAATAGTAACGCTGCTGCCGTGGAACGCTTGCTGTACTTCCAGGCTCTTCTCTGTGTCATTTCCCCCCCTAACGGTTTATTGTGGTGAGAGGAGGCTCTGTTAGGGCTCACTGTGCTTGGGCATGTTTTCAAAGCACCCCAGCCCACGTTGGGGTGAGTGAGCTACCCCAAAGGGGGCGGCAGGAAGTGCCGAATTTAGTTTATGCCGTATTTGGCCTTTGATTTTGTGTGCGAAATTGTATGAAGCCTTTTGTGAGTTAAGGAAATTAAATAAATGGAGATTTTTAAGATGAAGCAAATGCTATGTGAGAAACATTACGTACGAATGTAAGAACGGCCATACTGGGTCAGACCAAAGGTCCACCTAGCCCAGTATCCTTTCTTCCAACAGTGGCCAATGCCAGGTGCCCCAGAGGGAATGAACAGGACAGGTAATCATCAAGTGATCCATCCCCTGTCACCCATTCCCAGCTTCTGGCAAACAGAGACTAGGGACACCATCCCTGGCTAATAGCCATCGATGGACCTATCCTCCCGGAACTTATCTAGTTCTTTTTTTACCTTACCTAGTTCTCTTGGCCTTAACAACATCCTCTGGCAAGGACTTCCACAGGTTGACTGTGTGTTGTGTGAAGAAATAATTGCTTTTGTTTGTTTTAAATGTTGGAAGCTTCAGAGGGATTTTCAGTTCTTTTCGGTCATTACAGAGTGACACATACAGCTAATGATAGGGATGAAGGGCCAGAGAGCGCGCGCACACACACACTCACTCTCTCACTGACTGACTGACTGCAGTTATGAGGTCTGGTCAAGTATATGTCCTGAGTCCTACAACCGCTGCAGCTAGGAATGAGTCTCCTACATTTCATCTGCTAAAGGCCTTTGATTTTGGAGTTGAAGAACCCCACCTATGAACACTTGAGTCCTAAGTGGTCAATTACACCCAAGCTATTGGGCAGACTGGCATAGATAAAATAAGAACGCTCCCTTCCCAATTTCCTCCACTCCCAAAGAACCTTTGCTCAAAACTCAGACCAAACCCAGACTCTGTTTGGAAGCTGGAAGAGGTTGGAGTTTTCCATTGACTATAACAGGGGTTCTCAAACTGGGGGTCGGGATCCCTCAGGGGGTCACGAGGTTATTACATGGAGGGTCAGGAGCTGTCAACCTTCACCCTAAACCCCGCTTTACCTCCAGCATTTATAATGGTGTTAAATATATATAAATTGTGTTTAATTGAGAAGGGGGGTCGCACTCAGAGGCTTGCTGTGTGAAAGGGGTCACCAGTAAAAAAGTTTGAGAGCCACTGGGCTATAATTTCTGTATATCCCTGGAGTCCATGTAGGCCCAGAGGCAGAAGTGCTGCTTGCTAATCTTGTGATAGAATTTGCCTTATTGAATTCTCAAAGGAACAAATCAGAGAGCTGGCTATTTCCAAGAAGCACCCAAACTTTAGAGCCAATTGAAAAATGGGTCCAAATTTTCATGAAAACATTGACACAAATTTTGTCACTTGTTTTGGATCAAAATTTGACAGTCACCTCATAGATGTTTGCCCATCACTAGATGCTAATGGCTGGTAGAGGTGAATGGAAAAGTTTGTTTACCATATAATAGTACTTGTGTGGGTTGAATTGATCAGTGTGTAAATAACATTGATCATGGAATTAGCCATGTCTGTGAATTATCTGCCAGCCAATCCTGATTTCAGCGAATGGATTCACTAGCAGTATTTGCCTAATCGTTTATGCAAACAAGTTTCAGCATATGGGTTGTTTGCAAATTTTTCTCTTCAGCTGTTTGCTATTGATTTGTGTGTTGTCATTGCTGACCCAAGTCACACGATCCTGTATCTGCTCTCTGATTGGATGAAGGAAAAGGCTGAACAGGTGAATAATAAAGAACAAATAATGCCCTTCCCAGTGTGAATTTTTGGATGAATAATTGTTTTTCTTTAGATTTGTGAAATTGCTGGGATCTGTGTCATGACCTTTTTCATGTATACACAATGAATGTGTGAATAACAACTACGACCTCAGAAGTAAGAGAGAACCAAGCTCTGGCTTTTTAAAGAAAATATTCAGAAATCACTTTGTCGTTTACAGCCAGTTTAAGTTATTACTCTTCTCCCTTATTTTTATTTCACTCTTTGCACTTTCATAGCACATTCCTGCACCATGCTTTACGTGCATTAACTCTGGCATCATACCTGAAGACTAGTAAGCATTATTCCTGCTTTTGTAGCTAGGGAAGCTGCATAGCAGAAAGAAATTAAGCTGCTTGCCAAAGGTAGCACAGTGATTCTGTGGCAAAGGGGGCCAGGATTTCACCCAAGGGAATCTTGACTCTTACTACTATTCTCTTCAGTGTGCCAACCTGTTTATAATGAAAATCACATCTGAGCAGGGCTCCCCCCTCCCTTTAGTAGGTGTGCCTACCCCTGCCATTCCATGCATGAGTGTGTAATATCCCTGTGGCAATTGATGAGGAGGTGGTACCCTGTGATCTGCCAGCTCTCTGTGGACCATGGGTAAGCACTGCAATGCCATGGATGGTCCACAGGCCACAGTGTGAGGCAAGCTGCTTCCGTTAGTTGTAGCTTATGGTAGCATTTAGGGGCTCCAGTCATGGACCAGGACCCCAGCGTGCCAGGTTCTGTACAAACAGAACAAAAAGGCTTTTCTCCGCCGAATGGCTAACAGCGTAACTAGGAGACAAAAGACAGCAGGTGGCTACAACAAACAACCTCCCCCCTAGGCAAAGCTCTCAAAATACCTTACAAACCTGAATCAGGCCTGACCATGCCTCCAATAGAAGGGAAAACCTTAAACAACTATAGAATCCCACTCGAGTCAGACACCTTTTGTATAGACTGCAAATACAACTTATTTTCTAAATGAAAACTTCTGTCGATTGTTTTTTCTCCTTTACTTACCTGCCAAGACCAGAGTTCATGAGTTCAGCCTGAGGGAGTAGTATCATGTACTGCATGAACATGGCCCTTTCCTACATCTCTTGCATTGCTTTAGATGCTAGAATTGTCAACACTTGCAGAGGAAAGACAATTCCCAGGTCTTAGCAGGTAAGTAAACAAAGGAGAAACTGATTTTCAGATGTTATTTTAAAAGCATGTGCAGTATTTGTGATCTCCAGGTTGCCATGACTGTTCTGGTACTGGGCTGGGAAAGGGCACCATTAATTTGTTTTTAATGCAGGCTAGTTTCTAGTAAATGCAGTGCTGGTGACAGGACTTGGAGGAAGGCATTTGCTCTATCACAGATCCACAGCACCAGCTGCAGCTGGGCAAGCTTTTCCCTGGACTGTCCCCTGCTAATATGTCTTACCTCTGGCCTAGATGGACCACATCTAGGGGCGAGGGGAGTTCATTAGTGACTGCTCATATTGCCGTCTTCAAAGGGGGCCAGTTAATGCCAATGGTGAATGGTGGGTTTTATGAGGTGGGTACCTGCCCCACTCCTGAATGAGTTGAATTACCAACTGAGGAGACAACCTGCTGCTAACCAAGGCTCAGTTGAATTAGTGCCCTAGAAAGTCCTCTAAGCCTGCGTTTGCTGGGCCATTTTGAGCTCTGTTGCAAACTCTTGAGAAGTGGTTTCTCAGAGCCTTTCTCCCACCAGTATGTGGCAGCTGGAGTGGTCTCCGGCTAGGGTGTTAAAACCATGTCAGTTCTGCTGGGTTGGAAAGGGACCCAATTTTCTCGATTCAAGAATTTTTGCAATTTGTTAATGGGAACCTTTCTGGTGCACATTATCAAAATGCTCCTCAAGGCTGTTCAGTGAATGCAAAACCAGTTTGCTAATCAATTCAGATTAAAAATACAAGTCACAAAAAAAGGTTTGGAAAACAAACAGTGCCTAAAAATCTGACCGTTTTTCATACGATTTTTCATTTTAAAAGACGTAAAAAATCTGGTTTATTTTTTTTTCCAACCAGCTCTGTTTCTCCTATGCCCTAGTCACTGCAGCCTGTGCGCGTTTAACCTTTGTTAACTTATCATGGGTATAAATCCTTTGGCTTAGGTAGTAAAGGCATTTATGCTTTTAGACGGAGTGGTCCCATGTCCAGTCCCTTACAGTGGCGATCTATTTTGCAATTTGTGGCTAGGCTCTGATTGGATATTTATAGTCATGTTTTAAATGGAAAAAACCTCTTTCAATTAATTCAAAGCAGACTTGGCAGCAAGTGGGCTGTCACCCGGTCTCCTGGGCATTCCTCGTTTGTGCCCTGACTTCTGATGCTGACCAGCCATGTGACATGGGTAGTACTGAGCCCAGTCCTCATCTAGTCCTGGTTGAATCCAGCCACAGCTCTGATTCGCTCTCTCAAAGGGAAAGTCCAGATTTCAACATTGAGACTTTAAAAAGAGTGAAAGGAGGCAGAAGAGACCCAGGGGCTCCTAAGCTGCTAGGCAGAGTGGATTATGTAAGTGGATTAGTGATTTCTGATGAGGGGGCGTATAGAGAGCAGATCAGTTTTACCCTCGCTGGTTACTGCTCTAAGAATAGAGAGCTGTTGTGGGTCTCCCGGGGTTCCCCTGGGGTGGGGGCGATTTGAATCCAAGCCATTATTGACAAGTGCCGAGCCGACAAGGGCGTACATGAAGGGAAGGTAACGGATGTTGTGCATAAGCTCCCTGTCACACTGATTCTAGTTTCACTGACGTGCTCAGGACTTGCCCATCTACATCTCCACTGGAGGTCTGGCTCCTCACAAGGCCCTTCCTCCTGCCTGTGTCCCCCAGACATCCCATCCTGCATGTCTGGCTGCCAGCTCCTGCACAAGGCTGAAACACACCCTCAGCCAATTATAAAGTAAAAACGTATAAATAGATATTTTAAAAATAAACGCTGTCTCCTTCTTTCCCACTGAGCAGATCTCAGATGGTAATGACTTTCAAGCACTACCAGGCTGCAGGGGAACGGAACAAGCAACCTAGCTGAGAAGTGAGAGGCTCAAAATCCCAGTTATCTAGTCCCTTCCATGAACAATTGGACCGGCCAAAGCCCTGGAGACGTATTTTAGAGAACAAGCCTCCATTGCCCACGGATTGGCTAAATAATGTAACAGGTCTCTTATGTCTCTCACTGCTCTGACCCTTTCCCTTATGGCTGTGCTGGTGGTGCTCCATAGGTCAGGCTGGTTAATATGCTTTGCATCGTGAAATGAGTTCTGCTTCTCTGTGCACTGATGCTGGTCTGAAAGCCAGTCCAAGTTCAATCCCAAGTCTATCAGGGAGCATCTGCCCTAGCTTTCCAGCCAAAGTGAACAGCCAATGCTGCTGCTCTGTCACCTTGGATGGCTGCGCCTCTTCTTTTCAGAAAACCCCTCCTTGACTCACCTGAGCTCCTCTCACCTCCCCATGGAGGGAGGCGCGACTTCAGAAACTGCTAGCAACTCCCCTTGTCACTGCAGCATGCTTAAAGCCCCAGCCTGCATCGCTGGCACCAGTCCCTGGCTTGACCAGGAAGAGACCGGAGTGGCTGCCTGAAGTAGGACTGATGCCCCCAGGGAAGCAGCAAGCCAGGAAGGTAGGCTTGCAGTAAGTAACTACTTGGCTTTCTTCTCTCGCTCTGGTTCCCATCAGAACAATGGACTCTGCAAACAGCTGGGAGGCTGGCCCCTGCACCTGCCCTTGGCCGGAGAGGTGGTTGTATTTCTGGAATGACCCTGTAGCCCAAAGAGAAGCACTTTGGCCGCCTTTGCCGGCGCCATGGCTCATCTGGCAGGTGAAAGGTCCAGTGAATTCCCTTCCCTTGCCTCCCGCCAGGCCGCTGGGTCAATGAAATAACAGAGCAGGGTCGGAGGGAAAAGGGGGACAGCAACTCTTTGTCTGAATCGGGAACACCACGCAGATCACTCGACGTCTGGCTAGCGTTTGTTCTGCTGAGAGGGAAAACCCCCTCTCCCTCCCCCATGCTCCCTCCCCCCCGTAATAAAATAAAGCCCCCAGCAGAAAGGAAGCTGCGATGCTGTCGTCCCCGGCGTTGATGTTATTTATTTTCCTCAGTTGCTGCTCTGGAAGCCCGGAGTTGACAGAGCGGTTTTGTAGAATAGAAACATTATAGACTGTTACTGTCAGAGTGTTAAATGTGATGGATAGAGAAATACAGGAGAGGGAGGGGACTTTATACTAGCCATGTCTGGGAGCCTGGGTGCTCATGGGAAAATAAACCAGCCGCATATAAGAAATGAATGAGGTAATGTGGCGGGAGGTAATGGGCTCTTGCTACACACTGGAACAGAGATGCTCATTACAGGGTGGACTTAACCCTCGGTGGTCTGGTTTCCCGCTGCACGTTGTGGGCAGGGAGGGTGTTTTGTGTTGGGATTTGTTGTTGTTTTTTTGGGAGAGTGCTAGTGAGCCACTGGGGAATGGATTTCTCTTGAATAACGCTATGCTAGCAGCCTGGAGACTTGTGAAAGCAGGCTCTCCTGGCGCTAAGAGATAGGAGTGTACTGTGATTGCTGATTTAGTGACAAAAAGAGTTGAGCCATCATTGGTTATTGAACCGAGGGACTTGTTTGGAAGTCACAGTAGCAGCAGCATACATGTCTATAGCCTGTTTTAATGTCTTGTGCTCTGTATGTGATGTATGTGTACATACAAATGCATGCATCTGGTAAATTAAACTTGTTTTATATACTGATACATTTTACACAGAGATGGGCCCAAACCAAAATCTAGGATCCAAATGCCCCCATCTCTTTTATTTAATAAATCTGCATCTTTATATTATGCCCACCCATGAGAATTGCTTCCCCCTCTTCTAACATGCAGCCACTTCTAGGGTGTAAGGCAGCAATTACCTGGCAGTGCACAGCAACGCTATACCCAACCCTTTCAGGCTGGAAGTGAAGAAGCAGTCGATATCCAAGGGAAACTTCAGGGAGTGTTTACGGAGCAGGATGTAATTAACAGAAGTGGAGTCAATATCCCAACCTGTTGCCAATGGCACAGTTCATATAAAAAAATCCCAGGAGAGATGGCCAAGACTTGTGTATCCCATCCAAGTTGTTGTGAACAAGTTTAGCTGTGACGATCTGACATCCTGAAGTGGCATGGCTGCTGGCAGCTCAAACAGAATGGCAGGTGACCGTATTGGGTGATTTCTTGTGTGCACGTTTCCTGACCACCAAGATTGCTGAGGGGTGTGTACGTCTGTGGGGCGTGAGGGCGTTTCAGTCACTCTCAATGTTTCAGAAGGATATAGCTCTGTGTTGGTATAACCCGAGACAAAGTCTCAGCTTCCCAGAAAACGAGAATAGAGGGGAGCAGATATAAAACTGGAGTTCCAATACTGAGTCTAGATCTCGCAGCTTCCCAGGAACCTGAGTCATGCACTTCATGTACGTGTATTTTTCCCATCAGAAAGTGAATGCATATTACAGTGTTGCTTGCACTCGATCTCCCTCCTTGACTGATGGATACACTTGCCAGTGCGCTGCGTTTTAGGTAGCCCAGTCTGGAGCAACCTTCTCTAGTTTAGTTAATATTAGCTCCAAGATGTTATAGGTTTGCAGAGCAGGAGATTGGAAGCCAGGACTCCTGGGTTCTATTCCTGGGTCTGTCACCAGCTTTTTTGCCTCAATTTCCCTGCCAGTACAAGGGGAATAATAATGAAGACCTACTCCCCAAGGGTGTCGAGACTTAATTGAAAGTTACTTTGGTAGCTCCTTTAATCCGAGTGTTTGTTTTTTTTTAAAAGATCAGGAGCCCTCCTTTTGACCCCCCGGCATGCATGTTTCCCTGGCAGTCAAGCCCCCTGTGGAGCACAGCAGAAGGTAGGTGGGATGGGACATCCATTCCTATGGCACCAAAAACTTTATTCCGAATCCGTTACTGATGCTACTTGCAACTGGTGATGAAGTGTAATCCTTCCTCGCAGCGGTACAAAGGCAATCCGGCCATGCTCTTTGGGATCTCCCAGTGGCCTTTGGCGTGGGGGGTTGGCTGTAAATCTAAATCTCTTGGCTATGCATGCAGTGAGAGGGAGGGATGGGGTAACTGCAGTGGCATTAGCCATTTCAAGTGTTGCCTGCCAGCTGTGGCCCTTGGGGTGCTTGCTCCTGTGCCTCTGGGAGGTAGCTGTAATCCTTTGGAAATCTACTCATTCCTTAAGGGGCTGTGAAGTGGGAACTAACTGATGTCAAAGTTTTGGAAGTGGCAGTAGAGGGTGCTGTGCAGGGAAAGAGGAGTCGTCTCCAGCTGCTGGGTGGTGGGGCTGAGTCACATGGGTGGGGCAAACCTGATACAAGCCACCTCCTCTTGGGCAGCTCCCTCTCTCCTCCCCTGCCGTGACTTGCTTCCCCCTGCAGTCAGCTGCTGGCTGCTACTGTGAGCTGGCCAGCGGCTGAGAGGGAGTGGGGAAGAGCTAGGGTGGGGCAAACGAGGGGGCCAGCCTGGCAGCTGGGTGAGGCAGCAGTAGCATGGCATTGCCCCTCGTTTGAAGAGGTGGTGGCGGGAGGCGGGGACCTTCGTCTGGCCCTCGGCAGAAGAGGGTAGGCCAGGGAGATGGGAGGGGATGGAGGCATGGGGGTCCTGCTGAGCTGCGATGGAGAGCTAATTGGGCCAGTACCCAAGGACACCCAAGCTTCAGCGAGGGCCAGCAACTGAGTGCTTAAGCTACCTAGTGAGTCTGAAAGTTAATTTCCATGGGAACATGGGAATGGCCATTGTCTGGTCAGACGAGGGTCCATCTAGTTCAGTGTTTCCAACAACAGCCAGTACCACCTGCTGCAAGCAGGGCCGGCTCTAGGTTTTTTGCCGCCCTAAGCAAAAACCAAAAAAAACAAAAAACCCCTCCAAGGGCGCAACTGCCGCAGCAAAAAAAAAGGGTGGCCGGAATGCCACCCCAAGCACGTGCTTGATTTGCTGGTGCCTAGAGCTGGTCCTGGCTACAAGAAACCCCATAGTGGACAATAACCTCCCCACAGGGGAAGTGATCCCTTCCTGACCCTCCTGGTTTATGCCCTGAAGCATGAGTGTTTGCAGCTCTCTTAATTTTTATCCTGTCGAATGCAACTGTGGGCGTTCCCACCATCTGTATAAATATCTCATCCTCTTTTGAATCCTGCTAAAGGTTTGGTTGTCTCCTCAGCCTCTGCTCATGTGGAAGGCTTCCCATAGCTCCAATCGCTGTCATTGCCCTTCTCTGAACTGCCTCTCTTCAACCTACATCCTCCTGGGAGTGGATTTTGTGTTCCATGTGCAGGTGTCCTGTGGATTTCTGTAATGGCGTTATAATTATTTTTTGTCTTCTGGAAGAGATGTGTTAGTCAAACAAGTGATTGGGTGCAATACAGGGGTAACCAGGTGAAATTAGCTGGCCTGTGTTAGACAGGAAGTCAGATTAGATGGTACATTGGTCCCTCCTGGCTTTAAAATCTAGGACTCTTTCCTTCTCCTTATACTTCCTAGCATTTTGTTTGCTTTCTCTGACTGCCACTGTGTGTTAAGCAGAGATTTCAGGTACAGGCAATATGTATGGAGTAGTTCAATCTATCTCTTCCAGAACATGCTACCTGGCCTTTATCAACACTAAATGTCATTTGCTATCATGCTGCCAATTCACTTTGCTTGGTCAGGAGGTCCTCTCGGCTTTTTCAGGTCTGGACTACCCTAAATAATTCTGTATTCTCTGCAAAAATCTGTACTCTCTGTCAGATTTTTATCACTGCTCACCCCCTTTTCCAGATCATGAATACATCCGTTAAACACCGCTAGCCCTAGCATAGAACCTTGGGGCACCCACTTCCCTGTTAACCTTTGCCATATTGAACATTGATAATTTATTCCCACTTTTCACTGTCTCTTAGCTGCTTTCTAATCCATGACAGCACTTAACTACTCACCCTCTGGCCACTTAAATTTCTTTAATAGCCTTTTGTGAGGGATCTTGTCAAAGGTTTTTTGAGAACCAAATAAATGATGCCCCAGCTATTTTCCTTCGTCTACTGTGAGGTTGACACACTCAGAGTTCTAATAGAGTAGCGGGCCATGGTTTTCCTTTATGGTAGCTGTGCTGGTTAGTCCCTGTGATATCCCAGTCAGCTAGATGTTTCATTGTTCTCTCATGATCATTTCAGCCAGTTTAGCTGGTACTGAAGTGAGGCCCAGTGGCCTGTGATCCTGTGGCTCTCCCCAGCCTTTTTTAAACATAGTGACACTTGCTACTCTTTCCAAACAATAGTTGACAAGTCAGTGCGCTTTTTTGCTAGCAGCTCAACCCCTTCATTCTTACGTTCCTTCAGAACTCTGGGGCAGATCCCGTCTGCTCTGGATGCCTGGTTGCTCTTCAGTTTATCTATTTACTGCCTCACCACCTGTTTTAACATATCAGTCTCTGTCAGTGCCTCATCTTTGCTCCCTAAAACCCCCCACCTGGATGGATTATTAACTTTAAAATTTTGTCTTCCACTGAGGGCTTGATTCCCTTTCTCTGCAACCTGCCTCCCCCCTGCGCACCTCAGAACCTGGGCCAGCAGAGGGCGCCTGATGTAGCATCTGCCTTTGGAGACTAGGATGTCTATGAACACGGCATTCTGGTTTGTCTCTCTCTCTTTTTAAATCTCCGTGCTGAGAGCTTGGTCTCCTGTGATGGCTTGTGTCTGGCTTACTACTGCCTTTTCAGTTTGTAGCACTGCCAGACCCAAGTGTTCAAAAACATGAGCTGGGGCTTAAAAATCACGAGTGGTTTGAAAATGGTTCGATTTTTTTTTTAAATTTGTTCTTATGATGTGCATTCTGGTTTGTGGAATTGCACTCAGATCATGTTTTAAAGCTTTTCTCCTCAATCCTGATGGATAGAAACTGACTTGTTTTTTTTTGTTTTTTTTAAAAAGACTATTGTAATTACATGACCCCAGAAGCTGGGGCTTAAAGAAAAAAACAGCAAATGTTGCAAGATTCCTGATAAAATTGCAAGAGTTGGCAACGATTTTATTCCATGAAACTTTAGCATAGATGGCTGACTGTCCTCTGTACAGCAGGGTGTGTGTGGGTGTGTGTGTGTGTGCGCGCGCGCGCGCCTCTAGTGCTGTTTTAGTTTGTCTCATTGTTTGTTTCTCATTTATGAAAAATTAATTCCTTGGAAGTTTCTGTTCATGGAAAGCCAGATCTACGGGCTGATCTGGCTCCATTAATTGAATCTCTGCACCCTGCTGCTGCTTCCCAGTGATCTCTGATTACATACACTAGTTCCTTAGGTCTCCCTGATTTTTTCGATTGTTTCATTAAAACAGAATCCGGGGGAAGCAGGTGGAAAGTAGTTTGCATGGCCGGCAGACGGACAGCAGGTCTCCAAGACCACAGCCTGGCAGAAGTCTGTTGACAGAGAGTCCCTTCTCATGAAAGAGCTTTGACAGCCTGCCAGGAGCTGGGACCCAGTTCAACTCTGCTGACCAGTTAGCCAAGAGTCCTCATTTGCCAGCTTGCTTGCCGGCCCTCCCGGTCGCAGTCCTGGTTTATCCTAGTCAGCACCCGGGCAGGAATGCTGACTTCTGTGGAGCTGAGCAGATGACAGCAATCCCTGTGTTAGCTGCCTGGGAGCATGGTTGCAGCTGCTCTCTCTAGTGAAGTCGGGGAGTCAATTAAGCATCCTTTCTCATCCCTGGTGCTCACCAGCGCAGCACGGTTGCATTACCGAATGCTGTGGCTCTCAGAAACATCCCCTTTTTCATTAGCATTTCCTTGTGTCTTCAACCTCCCTGCGTCAGTCAAGAGGAAAAAAACCTATAATCTTTTGCTGATCATTTTCTTCTTTTTGCAAAGGCAGGGCAGCTCCAAACCAGCTTTATTTGGTAAAGTGCTGCAATGGAGACATGTCACAAATAATTCATTCCTGTTTGCTGTAATCTGAAGGAAAACAGATACAAGACCTATAAGAAAAAAAAATAAAGTAAAGTATTCTTGCTTTCGCTGACAGTACAAAGGTGTCAGATATGAGAAGGATTGACACAGACCAAGGGGTCTTGTGGGAAATATGATAATAACTATAAAGAAGACAGATTATTCCCCAGTTGCCAACATTCAAACCTTTTTACAGTCAGTTCAAACATATAAAACTTTATTGCTCTAGCAGAAAGGGGAACAATTTCTGGTTGCACAGCTTTCCCAGGGCTGGGTTTATACTGTCTGTGTTATTGCTCTATAGTGGCATTTTAAAGTTTATTGAACAAGACTTTTACAATTGAAGGAAGTATATAAAACTGTAAATTTATTAGATTTTTCAGGATAAGTGCCCTTTCTAGTTGTGCTCAAGAATTCAGAGCTACGAGAAACTGCTAGTTACAAGACTTATTAATATTAAAGACTGAGAGAGCGCACATTTTATACCTTAACTGATCTCAAAAATAATATTATTATATTACTGAAAGTCTGAGCTGTCATGGTACAAAACTGTGTGCAGTGTGTTGTATAGGTTGGTGGATATAAATATACTATATACTTGTGTGTTTTGTATATATAGTGAGCTTACGTGCTATGCACTAATATTACTTTATATTGTGATTGTTATATTGTGTATATAAGTATACTATATTTTATAAAATGTGTGGTATTGTGTGTGTGTGTGTGTGTATAGATATACACTATGTGCACATATATAGCTGTGTATACAGTGTGTGGTTATACATGCGATATACTGTGTATCTATAACATTTATGTGTGTGCAACCTATATATAAATTTATATTACCAATACACGTGAGAACATGCATTATTTTATTTGTATATATCTGCATAATATAGTACACCTAGCACAAAGGAGGACCTGGTCCATAAGTAGGGGTTATAGGCATTACAGTAGCACAAATAATAGTATGTGTGTGTTTATACACATAATAGTTTTCTCTGTGTGTGTGTGTATGTGTACGTGTGTGTATACACACACACACACACACACACACACACACACAAAATATAGTGTGTAAATGATACATGGTTTGCAAATCATATAATTTGCACTATATATAAGTATATAATTTAGACACGCTCTTGTGGATGTATATATAAAGTACCATGTGACTAAATGATTATATAATTACACATTTCAGGGGACTGGATCTTTAGCTGATTTCAGTGACTCCTCTTTAAGGCTGTGGTTAAATAAAAATACATTGGAAGGGGCTTGATTCCTGAGCCGCCAAATTCACTCTATGCCGTTTATGTGGCATAAAGTGACCTTAAAGCTGCTAGAGATTGCCCCTGGGGAATTCCCTCTGCAGCAAATCAGTGTGGGGAACCAAGTCCTAAGGTGTCTTAGCATTTGATGGTCCCAGCTTTGGGTTTTCCTCACTGGCCTTACGATTCTTATATTAAATATTTGTTGTGAACTAAAAATACCCCATGAATTTGACCTCCTAACAGCCATACCGCCACCTAGCCCCCTTCAGTTTTAGGGCATGGGGAAGAGGTGTCACCATAACAAATGCTGGAGTCTGAGTATGTTAGTGTATGTCCATGTGTGCCTCTGTAAGTGTGTGCCTGTCTGTGTGTCTCCTTTGTATTTGTGTGCCCGTGTACAGCATGTCTGTGTGTGCGCGTGTGCATGTGCACACACTTCTACAGGCAGCGTTGGAATATAGCCATTCCAGCCCGGCTCCCCTACAGTGGAACATGTGGAATATACTTGACTCGTGGAATTTGGTCTCCTTCCATTAGATGTTTTACATCCTGTTACTGCGTTAGCCTTTTTAATTAGGATTTCTATTAGATTTGGCGAGGTTTTAGCTGGGGAGAAAATAATCTGCCTATAATTGCGGTATGTGCATGCACAGTTTGAGAAAGATGAAGACTGCATGAGATACAAGGGCACCCGTCCACATTCACACACGTACCGGCCATACGTGCAACCTCTTGTGTTCTCAAACAGACCGTCACATGCCCGCTTACAGAAATACACAAGGAATCTAACACGCACACATCTACATCCACCTCTCTCGTTCGCTGTATAGAAAATATACCTTTGTTTAAAAATAGCCATGGAAAGGAAATCTTCATCAGGCCTAACTGTCCTTTGAAATGCCTTTCCTCTGAGTCCGAGCTAGGAAAGAGAGAGGATGGGAAAGAATCCCTGAGTTAAACAGGAAAGGTTCTTCTCTGGCACTTTTGTGTGTCAGTCCAGTTGTCCAGAGCAACGAAATTCCTTCCACTTTGGTGTTTGTGATGACAACTTGAAAGGGTCGCGGCCTCTTTTGAGGCTGAAAGGAAGAAAGCAGGAGCAACATGAAACAGCAGCAAATGTAGGGAAGTCAATAAGCCCTGAATTTTTTATGAGACCTTGGATATTCTGATCACAGCTCTGCTGACACCGAGATTGGAATACAGATTATGTGCCAGAGCATCCGTGACTCGAAGCCCAGTCTTAAATCTTCCCAAGGTTTTAACATTCCTTCCTGTATTCATATTTTGTTGTTTGTTATCTGGCGCTACCCCTGCTGGGAGGTGAGGACAGGGCATTGTGTATGCTGGAGCTGGGACTATCTGGAGATGGAAGTGGCAAGAACATTACGACAACTAATGGGGCTAAGAACATTATCTCAGTGTATTTTTAATAACAAAACAAGGCAGAGATGCTGCGCGCTGTGAGTGAAAGAAAAGGCAAGCTGCGAATCCCTTGTAATCCCTCATGATGCGGAGCAACATTGCTGGAATCACAAGAGCTCCCTGGGAATTCATTTTGGTTTCATAAAGAAAAGGAGAGAGGAGAAAATAGGAAAAGGAGAGACCCCTGCTCTATCATGAATTTATGCCTAAGCGCTTGTCTCGGGAATGCAAATGTGTTTAAGAATCTCTGAACTAAGCCACCCCTTTTGGGAAGGGGGGGGAGGGGAAGACACAGAAAGGACACTTGGAGAATGTGAAATGAGGGGTTGCTGCTCCATGAGACATCCTGCACTGCCGCTGACCTGGACTCCAGCGGGCGCCGGCTGGGAGAGCCGGAGGGCATTGGGCTGGGGTGGAGGCCTGTAGGCCCCCCTGCTGCTGAGAGAGGTCTCCATGTCTCCTAGATAGTTTGGAGGAAAGTTTCTGTGTGTGTGATATGTACAGTGAGGGCTCCACTGAAGTCAGTGAAACTGTGTATGGAATCTGGCCTGTGGCGCTCACGCACCCCTCCACACCTCCCACCTCTCCTTCGAGAAGTCGTCCTGGCATAAATCGAATCCTCTCTTTGCCTTGGAGGTCTGAACGCAGCGGGTGGGCAAGGATTGGAGGCACATGTCTTGTGCGTGGGGTGCAGAACCCCAAAGAGGCCATTTTCCTAGGGCTGCTGACACATCACAGGGGAGGGTGGTGGTCCGGGCCTGTAAGGAACTTTTCGGGCAGGTCCCATCCTAATCCTCATGCCCACCAAGCTTTGGCTCAGTGCTTCCTCTCCCCCCCCCCCACCACGCCGTGCTCTCCAAACTGCCATACTCCGTGGTCACTTCCTACCCACCTTTCTCACCACCCACTGGGATCTGTTGTTGTGTTTCAGCTGCCTGCTGTATGGTCAAGTCCTGCCCCGCTTTGCGTGGGCGTGCTAGAGGAGAAGAGAGGGAGCACAGGCCAGGAAACTTGCTCAGTAGGAGAGCAGGAAGCCTACCTACTTTTTTCCAGTGGTGCTTGGTTTGGGGAAGCTTATCCACCTCCCCATCCTTCATTGACTCTACAGTGTGGCCACTGGGATTGAACCCAGGACTCTGGATCTAAAAGCGTGAACCTTTTCCTGCCTGAGCCAAAGAACCAACTTTCCGAGACTTTTGCGGACTCTCAAACTTCTGTATGTGGATTAGTCGCTAGAGAGGGACAGAGAGTAGGGTGACCAGATGTCCCAATTTTATAGGGACAGTCCCGATTTTTGGGTCTTTTTCTTATATAGGCTCCTATTACCCCCCCCCCCACCTCTGTCCCGATTTTTCACACTTGCTATCTGGTCACCCTAACAGAGAGCCACAGGGGTTATGCACCGGGGCAAGTGAGAGCAGAATCAGGTTCTAAGCCTGCTCTAAGGCACTGGTACTAGCACAGGGATGGGGTGTATGTGTATGGGGCTGGGGGGAGAGGCGGCTTTCTCTTTTAAAATAGGACATTTTTTTATCATGGCACATCACCTTTCATCACATGTGAAAAGTCCGGCTTTTGATGATGCTGTGGCTGAAAGATACGTAGCAACAAAATCCCTGCAATCCAGCCGGTTCTTCCACAGTCTCTCGGGTCAGCGCTGAGGTGGTCTCTGCCATGGGCGCCAACTTATATGGGCTCCTGGGGCTAAAGCCCCAGGAATATTCAAAGTCAGGGGCTCTGCTCCACCAATATTTGGAGCCGCGGGGAGCCCAGAGCCCTTTAAATCCCAGCCGCGGCCGGGAGTCAGAGGGCTCTGGGTTGCCCGCAGTGGCAGGGAGCCCAGAGCCCTTTAAATCTCAGCTGTGGCCGGGAATCAGAGGGCTCTGGGCTGCCCGCAGCGGCGGGGAACCCAGAGCCCTTTAAATCTCAGCCGCGGCCGGGAATTAAAAGGCTCTCGGTTGCCCGCAGTGGCCGGGAGCCCAGAGCCCTTTAAATCTCAGCCGGGCCGGGAGTCAGAGGGCTCTGGGCTGCCCGCAGAGATTCTGAGCCCTGGCTGGGATTTAAAGGGCTCACGGCTCCCCGCAGCTGCCGGCAGCCCAGGGCTCTTTCAATCCCAGCATGCAGCCGCTGTTTGCCCCCTCCCCAGACCTCTGCCCCAACTGCCCCCCAGGACCCGCACCCCCTATCTAACACTCCTGGTGGTCCTTATTCCCTGATACCCCTCTCCTGGGACTCCTGCCCCTAACTGCCCCCCAGGACCCCACCCCCTATCTAAATGCTGCTGCTCCTTGTCCCCCGATTGTTCCCTCCCAAGACCCCTGCTCCAACTGCCCCTTGGGACCCCATCCCCTATCTAAGCCTCCCTTCTACTTGTCCCCAACTACCCCCTCCTGAGACCCCCACCAGCTTTCCCCCAGGACCCCACCCCCTACCTGTCCCCTGATAAACCCCTGGGACTCCCATGCCTATCCAACTGCTGACTGTCCCCTGACTGCCCCCCTGAACCTCTGCCCCGTCCAACCACCCCTGCTTCCTGTCCCTTGACTGCCCCCTGGAACTCCCTACCCCTTCTCCAACCCCCAGCCCCCTTACTGTGCCACTCAGACCAGCGTGTCTGGCTCCATGCAGCTCCAGACACGCTGCTGCATACATCCTGCCGTGCTCCCCCACAGAGCCCACAGCCCCACCCCCACCCCAGCACTTGCCTTCCAGATTTGAACACCTCAAAATTCAGGAGTGCTCAAGCTCAGTTTGGGCAGCTGTTACTTCATTTCTCCCAAATCAAATATACTGATCCACTGTAACTTGCTGTAGAAAAAGCAGGATAAAATTGAGCAAGAAATGCTTATTAGCACTGGAATTGCTATTTTCAACAGCCATTGCCTTTTTGTTTGTTTAAGGAAGACAGTGATATTGCATTGGCAAATTCCCCATAGAAAGAAAGAGTGGAACAAAAGAATAATAAAGGCACCTCAACTTTTCCTCATTTATGGAGGACAGTCTTATAATATGCATCCAGATATCTTCCAGTCACACAAGCTGAAAATTGTTCCACTTTACTGCACCTCTGTGCAGTAGGGGAACCAATCCTGTCTGTGTTCTGTGCACATCCAAAATTCCTGCTGAATGACCTGCCCTGGGAGCGTTACCAGTGACCCAGGGCTGGGGAGGCAGGAGGTGTGTGTGTGGGGGAGGCACTGGCGTGGGGGAGTCCAGGGCTGGGGCACTGGTGGGGAGGAAAGGGGGAAGCCCAGCGCTGGGGCGGCAGGGGGTGTGGGTCAGTGGGGGGAGAGCCCAGGATGGGGGCAGCAGGGGGGTACAGGGGGGAGCCCAGGGCTGGGACGGGGGGCAGACAAATTTTTTTTTGCTTGGGGCAGCAAAAAACCTAGAGCTGACACTGCCGGGTTCCCCCAGCCACCGGAGCCCCGAGCCCTTTAATTTGACCCTGAGTGCTCCCAGCCACCTCTTCAGCTGGGAGCCCCCGTTTGATTTAAAATAAGGTATCACCTCCCCACCCCCAACCTTCCTCTCTCGGAGCAGACTGTCTCCAGGGGAAGAAGCTTACACCTTCCTGGGTCTGACCTCGGAGCATTCAGCATGCCCTTCCACATCATGCACTTTCCACAGCGAGTCTGCCCAGGCGGGTCCTGGGGCAACCAGAGGTCCCTGCACCCCAACTCCGCAGTCAGATGTGACTCTCAGCCAGATAGTAAAACAGAAGGTTTATTAGATGACGGGAACACAGTTTAAACAGAGCTTGTTGGTACAGAAAACAGAACCCCTCTGTCAGGTCCATCTTGGGGGGTGGGGAGCCCAGAACCAAGTTCTGGGTCTCTTCCCATTTCCCCAGCCAGCTCCAAACTGACACTCCCTCCTCTGGCCTCTGTGTCTCTTCCGGACAAGGAGGCCACCTGATCTCTTTGTCCCCAACACCTTCAGTTGGCATCTTGCAGGGGAAACTGAGGCACCCACACAATATTCAGAGAAAATATTAAGAACATTCCCACTTCATCACAACAGGTGCAACAAAATATAATACTGTATATTGAAGAAGGCAAGTGCTGCTTCTGACTTTTCACTTTTAATTGATCCTTGTAATCTTGTGGCACTGACGCGTTGTAGCTTCATTTTATATCGGCTTAGAGGGCGGGAATGGGGGGGCACCACCATTTTGGGCCCCACCAAAAATTATACAAACCTGCCGCCTATGGTCTCTGCGACAGATACGGCAGCAGTTGGGCGCGGTTTGAATGCCCGCACGGACCTGGACCAAATCACTTGCCAGTAAAGTTCCAAAAGCAGCCACTGACTATGGATGCCTCTGGCCTGATGACCCAGGAGTGGTGAGCGCTTGTGGGCGTTGTGAGAACTCGGTGCTCTTGTGAATCAAGCGCTAGGGGTCTCAGATTGGGCACCTGTAAATGAAAGCACCCCACATCAACAGCCGCTTTTTGAAAAACATGACCTTCACCTCCATGTGCCTCTCTTTTCCACCTCTGTAAAATCGGAGCAAGAAATCTGGTCTACATATGGAAGGGTCTAGGTGGTTTAATTAATCAGTGTCTGTAAAACACTTTCAGATCCACATAATGTATAGGACTATAGAAAGGATCCTTTCTTTTTATATGATCCATCAGTTTCTTAGCCTTTGAAAACCAGTTAGTCAAAATTAGGTGGTAAGCTTTCAACTTCTGCCTGGTTTTTATTTAGATTTCAAAGTATGGGGGAGGAGGGGTGTCTGTTTCTCCATCCATCAAATCAGCTGGTCTGTTTTTCTAATTGGGGATTGAGAGTGGGGGAAGGTGGAGTTTTGAGGATGTCAAGTTTGGATATGGGTTTATAAATAAACTGAAAGGGCCACGGCTGATTCCCTTAGCAGACAGGTGAGCTCTGTGATCAGTAATGGGTGGGCACAGCTCTGTTGGCTGGAGCATCCAGAGGAGAAAAGAAGGATTGTGCTTTTGAAAGCAGGGAAGAGAAAAATGAAGCAAAGGGAAACGGGGGGTGGGAGAGGACCCACTGCCAATTGGGCAGTTGCGTCTGTTGTTTGCGGGCTGCTGCTATCCACTCGTTACAATTAAAATGAAGTGTCCGTCAGCGGCTATCTTCACTGTGTGGCCCATATGTTTCTGAACTGATACTGTCCGGATTATTCTGTTTGGGAAAACGATAACGGCTGTTTATAACCTTGGCAAAGACTGAGGCCTAATCAGGCTGGAGCACATTTTCACTGACTGCCTGATAACAGGCTGTTAGCTGCTTTATCGCTTGGGAGAGAGAGGCCAAAATAAGCAGATCTGTGAGCACAGGAGCCCAACCATGCTCTGGCCCAGTCTTTATTTTTAGATGCCTTTTTCCTGGTTGATTTCAGTGAGAACTGAAGGATTTGGCGGGGGGGGGGGGCATAGAAAGAGGAGAGATTATTCAACACAGGGGTGGGGGGGCTGTTTCATTCACACATGGCATTGATAAATAAAGAAGAGGAATAAAAGGAGTGGAAATGACTTGGTTTCCTGGGCTTCCATTCTCCTCACTGGCCCTTGCTCAGTGAATTTCACCTCGTCCGTCTCTGTGCCCCTGTGAGAACAATCCCAGTAGCAGGTCTATGCATCACTGGGCCTCCGAGTAACATAGCAGCCAGAGTCTATCTGTCTTTTGCAGTTTTGCTTGTTCTCTGCCTTAGCCTTTCTCTGCTCTCCTCCTCTTTGTCTGTTTTTCCTCTTCCCACCACCCCGTTTCCCTTCTCCGGGTATCGTTCCAAGCAGATTGCTTTGCAGAGCATTGTGTGGCCCTGTATGACTGGGGGGAGAAGTGGGTGTCTAGAGCCGCTGCTCTCCAGCGCCTTAGCTAAGAGCTTTCCAGAATGCTCCAGACGGGCGGGTTACAAAGATCCAGCAGCTGTTCTGCATGTTAGCTAGGAGAAGGTTCCCTGTGGAGCTGCTCTGTGCCGTCTTAACACTAACCCGCGCTGTTGAGCCGGAACACTGGATGCTGAGTGTGAAGACACTAGCCCGATCCACACTGATGTAAACTCACGGCGCTCCATTGACTTGCTTCCCATGTGAGATTGCCACTCCTTTGACGATACGGCACATAAGCCTTAAATCTCTTCTTTCATGTTAATGTTTAGAGCCAAGTACTCTAGTGTGCACTGTCTGCTCTGTGCCACTCTGGAACCGCCCACACCTGCCCTGGTGCATTGGCCACTGAAGCTGGGTGTATAGCGGCTTTGCATTGCCAGAGCCGTCCAGAGCAGCCATTGCACCTCCCTCCTACTCTTCACATTCGCCTGCACCCTCAGCTCTCAATGGGAGTGAGGCTGTCGGCTGTTATTAGCAAAGATGGCCACTGCCTCCCATTCTTCCCAATGGGAAGGAAGCCAAGCTGCCCTCAGGGAAGATGGTGATGACCCCCCCCCCATCTGTGGGGAGTCAGAGAGAGAGAGGAATGCAGGTGAAGACAAGGGATGGCTGCCTTTGCTGTGGCCTACAGCTCTCTGAGGATGGTAGGAGTTGGCAGCCATTTTGAAAGAGGGCAATTCTTGCATGAGTTTCGCTGAAGAAGAACATTAGTCTTCAGTGCCTGCTGAAGGAGAACGTTGGAGTTTTGAGGAATGACCGGGAGAATGATCATTAGCCCTGACTGTTTCCTCGCAAAGACAACCCAGTGCACCAGATCCACCCAGGATTCATCTGGCTGCCAGTTTTGGTGACGCTAGACAATACCAGAACTTGTATTGTTCAAGGGTGCTCTGACACAAGCAGCTAACTTTCGGACAGGACCCAATTTTAAAATGAATTTTTACTCCTAAACCAATGAACGGATTTACTTCTAAATTCCCTGAAAATTCATTCAGTGCCCAAGGAGCAAGTGCTGTCATTTTGGGGGAGCAAATGCGTAACACAATGGCTCAATCCCTGTTTTGAGTGGAAAACTCAACTCACGCCTAACTGTGGAGCTACTTCCATGCGTTGGTGGTAGAGGGGAGAATGATTTCCAAAGTCCACTGGCCCTCCCTAAGAACTTGCTCCCAGCAACAGTGTCTGGTCTACCCATTGGCTGATTGAATCTGCGGCAGTATGGCACCAGAGTGGAAGTTCAATGGGGCTTGTTCACTGAGGAGGGTGAGCAGGATTCAGTTCTGTGCTGAGAGGGTAGTTCCTGGGTTTTCTTCGCTTTGTTGTGCTAGCGGCTTCAGTGAAAGGCAAGGATCCCTGTGGGTCATGCCTCTCCAATGTTCTGGTGGAAAATGTCCAGATTTCCCAGCGCAGCCCCCTCTGTGCCCAAGCTCTGCTCTGCCTCGGAGTTGCAGGCAGGTGTTCAAATAAATAATGCAGCTAAAAATACCTTTTGGCAGCAGCTGGGAGTTCTTCAGAGCAGGGCTGGAGTGGTGGGAATACAGCAGCGCAGCTCCGCGGGCAGGTGTGTGTGAGCACTCCAGAAAGTTAGAACAAATACACTCCAGGCACACAGTCTACATGCCTTGTGGGCCCGTCTCAGCCGAAGGAACAAACCGAGACATTTATTCCATCCATCCCAGCTTTGAAACAGGCGTCGCTCCGCCGAATGTGTTTACAGTCAGCTTTAGTTGAAAGGACAGCCTACTGCAGCCACAGGGACCCACCAGCTGTGTTTTAGCTTGTGCATGAACGTCACGCTGTCCCGGTGCTCTGGGCTCACCAGCAGGCATCAGAAAATAATCGTTTCACTTGCGTAGCATCTTGCGGCCCCAAAGCGCTTCACACTGCGTCACGTACCCGCTGCTGCAATGCAGCCACCTCTTGGGAGGAACGAAGTTGCTGTTTAACAGCACACAGGGTTTATAATAATGCTCATCCCTTTTTGTCTTGTAAAGTGCCATGAGAACAGTTTGGGAGGGGAGGTGGAGACTAGCTGGAGCTGCAGGGAGAATGTAACAAGGCAGTTAATTACCCACGGTCAATTGCAGCCACTTTATGCAAAGTGCCACTGATCTTTACTGGCCACAAGTGGTCTCAGACTTGGCTTACATCTCGTCTGAGAGGTAGCAGAACGCATGCCCCTAACACCATCCCGTGGCATTGGCTCAGTACTGATTTGGAGGAAAGAGAGTCCCATCCTGAGTCACCAACATCATTACTTTTCAGCCCCCTCCCGGCTTTCTTGGTGGCCTCTTGTTCAGCCAACGACAAGGGATGGCAGCCCCGTGTAGCGTGTGAGATCTCAGCCTGAAGTGGTATGGCTGCAGGCTTCCCCGGCTTCTGAGCCGCTCTTGCAGGTTTCAGTGGGCTACTTGCTTACAGGAAAGGGCACGAAGGCTTAGCCTTCTTCGAAAACCCTCGCCCTGGGGTTTTGCATCACCAGTGTTTATACCCCTCTCAGCCCCTCCTTTTGAGAGCCAAAAGATCAGCATTGGGAATGTGTCTTTAATGTTAAGCAAAAAAAAAAGGCCTTATGATGAGCTTAATTTTTGGTCCTGTCCCCCTGGGCAATGTCACTTTCAATTATGCTGGTCTTGCAATGACACTGGGGTGCGGTTTATGAAAGCAAACATCCAGGGTGATTGCGCTTTTGTCCAGGGTAGAGGGTTTGGACTGGCTGCATGACAAGACAGAAGCATGCTCCAGGGGCGGCCGACCACCACAGCCATTCTACTTGAAGCGGAGGTTTCACCAGCGCCCTCGCGCTGTGCCAATTCAGCCCCGCTTGGTGCTTGAAAGGAAACTAAAGGTGCTTGGAAAAGCGAAATTAGTGTTTCAATAGGTGGCGCTCTTTTCTCTGGGTCAGTGCTGAGCAATGCCCCAGCATAGTGTGAATGGGTGCTAACCGTGCCTAGTGTGGCCTTTTAACATCCAGGGGCACTTTTCTAACAGCCGGGATGCCTAGTGAAGTGATAATGTTCCTTTTTGGGAATGCCTAGGCTGAGATGATTATCACTATATGTTAGTGTATTACAGTAGCACCCAGGACCCTCCCCCAAAGGGTTTACAGTCTAAGAAGAGACTAACATCTACCATGCGCAACATCCTTTCCAGACATAGAGGGAGATGCAGTCCCTGCTCTGTAGCGCATGCAGACTAAGAAATGTCTGCTGTTTTTTCCACACCTGTGCGCTACCGTTTAGCTTCCCAGAGCCGTTTCTGATTCAGAAATGCAGCATCTAGCAGCTAAAAATAAGCAAATAAATAAATAAAATGCCTGGGCTCCGTTTTGGCAAAAATGATGAATGCTAATGTTCTGGCTGCAGATGTACTGTCGGGCACAGATACATGTGGTGACATGTCTCGCTCCCGTGTGTGTGTGCTTGTGTGTGAGCACGGGTTCATGTGTGTCCGTGTTTTTCTGAAGCTCGCAGCCCACTGCCGGCCCGTGAAATGCAATCAGAGTGATGCGGACACGGCACGCTGGGGCAAACTGACTCTTTCCATTTCGTCCTGAAAACAGAACTAACATCCTCAAGGTAAAGCTCTGAAATCTCACAATGACCTTTTCGTAAAGCATTATAATCAAGTTGAACATTTCCAGTTGTACCACTAATCCTTGCCCTATGGGAGAATGCGCCCTGGTTTTATTATTATTATTGCTACTGTATATTTCTCAGAAGTTAATCCCGCTGAATGCAGAATGGCCACCATTGACTGGAAAACAGAAAGTCCAAAGGTCCCGTGTCACTCTCCATTTGGTTCTGTGCTGCGGGAGGAGGGCACTGAAAGCTGTTGAGTGCCGTGTGTTTGGTCTAGTCTGCTCTGAGGGCTTTTTTTTATAGTTTGTATCATGAAACATACACAAGAATATGGGTCAGCGCACACCTGTGAGCTCCCCCAAGAGTGATGTCAAGGCAAGAGGAGCTTAGCATGGTTTCTACTTGCTCAGGCCATGAGCTGGTTTGTCTGTGACTCATTTCTACGCCTGGAGGATTTGACTTTTGGCTGTTGGTATTTAGCATGTTTAACAGCACTTTGTGTTCAAATCATTGCATGGATGTTAACTCCCAATACTCATGGTAGGGTAGGTATCACTAATCCCATTTTACAGATGGGGAAGATTGGGACGGAAGGGCACAAAGGGACTTGCCCAAGGGGACACAGTGAGTCAGTGGCAGAGTGAGCGAGAATTAGAACTCAGGACTTCCTGACTCCCAGTCCTGTGCTCGCTCTACCAGACCATCCCCCCCGCTCCAGTTGGTGATTTAGCGTTCCCGACTGCCTGCTTGAATGGAGAAAGCCCCCTGAGCCCAGTTAGAACCAATGGCACACTGCTAAACCAGCAAGTGTTATCAGTAGGGGCATGGCTAAGGCACAGATCCTCTGATTAACTTTGTGGATTTGGTTCTAAGAGTACGTCTACACTGCAAAAAAAACCCCACGGCAGCAAGTCTCCAGAGCCTGGGTCTCCAGACTCAGGCTTGCACTACAATGCTAAAAATTGCCATGTAGACGTTCCTGCTTGGACTTTGAAACCCGGCGCGGGGGTGGGTCTCAGAGACTGGGCAGGAGCCCAAGCAGGGATGTCTACAAGGCTATATTGAGCACCGCAGTGTGAGCCTCAGTCTGTAGCCCTGGGCCCTGAGACTCGCCAGCACATGTTCTGTTTTGTATTTTTGCTGCATGGACATATACCCTGTGTAAGTGGCTCGTCAAAGATCATCCAGTGCATCGGTAGCAGAGTTCTCAGCAGAATGCCTGAGAGCTGATTCTGTGTCCTACTCAAGAGCATGCTCCCTCTTGGCGGTTGGTGGCTTTCACAGGCTGTGACAAAATAAGAAACGGGGGTGGGGGAGTGGGGAGATTACAGCAACAACGAGCTCGATCTCTGGAATTCTCCATTTGCTTGTTTTAATAAAGTGCACTGAAGAGCCTGCCTTTGTCACGTGAAGTGAGCGTCCAGTCAGAGCCACGCCGAGGCATTATCGCAGGAGTGTGCGCTGCCTTAAAAGCTCTTCTGGCACAGCTGACATTTAGCTTGGAATGACTTGGAACCATGCATATTTATGGAGAGCAGGCAGCCTGGCGGTGAATCGCTGGACTTGGCCCCGCGACCTCCAGACACACCGCGCCGTTACAGCTAGCAGCCAGCGCTGTGCTCAGCCGGAGGGAGGTTGAGGTTTCTCATTGAAATGTTCCTGCAATTGCTATTCTTCTTCACACATCCCCGCCCCCCCCCCCCCCATCAGGGGAAGGCGAGGCAGAGTAGCCGCAGAACTGGATGGTGCTGTCCATGGGGTTTGTCTCGTTTGCACAATGTGGTGGCTACATCTGCAGTTTTCCCGGTGCAAGTGCTTCACCAACCAGCTTCCCCTGGCTTTGGGGAAGGAGAGAGCGCTCACCACCCCTTCCCTTCTGGTGTCTACAGCATCCGTTTCACTAGCCTAAGGACGTGCCCTATCTGAGTTCCCTGAGCCTGAGTTCATTCCTTGCAGCCGTCACAGAGCATGGCATGTGTGTTGCATGCTGCAGTTGTGACGCCGGGTGCCTTTAGAATGCATCACAAATACTCCCAGGGCCAGCTATTTATAATTCCCCACAAAAACAGCTGTGTGAAAAGAATGCTATTAAGATGGCATAGGTCAAGCATTCAAAAGTTAGGAAATGCCAGAATGAAGGTTGGCTGTGCAACCTTAATTCACCCCCTTGTGCGCATGCATTGTGATACAGACTTTAATTACCTGATTGCAGACTGTTTTTTCCACAAGACCCCTGCTTCACTCAGTGCACAGGAAGGACTGGTTCTGGGGATGAATCAGGACTGTGTAGCAAAGGATGCTGTTGTCCGGGGGACCCCTGCCTCATTTGTTGCAGAAGATGAAAAGTGTGCAGTGAATGAGGCAGGGCACTGCAGAAAGAGAAAGGATGCTCTCGTAGTAAAGGCAATCAAATGCTGCCCTGGAGAATTGGATTCTAGCCGTGCCTCTGCCACAGAGTTCCTGTGTGGTGCTGGGCAAGTCAGTTAACTGACACTTTTCACAGGTTGCCTCTCGTTGTTTGTTACTCATTCTCTGCAAGCCTGACTTGAGACCCTTAGGCCTGGTCTACATTGGGGGGGGTCGAACTAAGGTACGCAACTTCAGCTACGCAAATAGCGTAGCTGAAGTCGAACTACCTTAGTTCGATCTACTTACCCGTCCTCACGGCGCGGGATCGAAGTCCGCGGCTCCCCCGTCGACTCCGCCACCGCCGTTTGCGGTGGTGGAGTTCCGGAGTCGACGGGAGCACGTTCGGAGTTCGATATATCACGTCTAGATGAGACGCGATATATCGGACTCCGAGAAGTCGATTGCTACCCGCCGATCTGGCGGGTAGTATGGACGTACCCTTAGTGTGACTGACAGAAGTGCTGAGTGTTCACAGCTGAAGTCACTGGGAGCTGGGCTTTGAACATGTGAAGTGCTTATAATGCTACGTACTCTGAAACATGAGGTCCTAGGTGTCTCAACTGGGGCACCCAAAACTAGTGACTACTTTTGACTTTCTCTTCTCTGTGCCTCATCTCCCCATCTGTAAAATGGGGGTGATAATACCCCAGATCTCACAGGGATGTTGTGAAGGTAAATGAATGTTTTAGAAGCATATGCATTACAGTGACCAGCACCATAAAAAAGCCCGGGAGGTGATTCATAATTCTATCTTCAGAGCAGGGTTGGAATAGTGGGCAGTGAACAAGGCGTGGGGCCGCCCATTGAACAATGAGGAGAAAAGAAAATGTTGAATAGCTGCTCCTTAAGTGAGCACTGTCCATCCTGTGCGTTGCATGAGGCGTGGTCCGGTGGAAAAATAGCATGTGATGGCCTAATTAAGGACTGTATCATAATATGCACAAGGGGGTTAAATTAAGGTGGCACAAGTATTTCTCTTCCTGGTTTCCCACCCCCCGTCTCCTTGCTCAGCCAGTACCATCCCCCCACACCAACTCCCAGTCCCAGTTTCCTTCTCCATCTCCTTGCGAGCTTCCAGCCCCAGTTTCTTCACACACTCACACTCCTTGTCCCAGTCCACTCCCCCCACACCCTGTAGGTCTACCCCTTGCCCTCTCTGCATTCAAACCAGGCAGCTTCTCCCTCCACACTCCCTTGGCCCAGCTGGGGCGTCATTGACCGCACAGTACAGACAGGCTTGCTGCTCTCAGTTCAGGTGCCTGGCCCTGGACCTGGCACAGCCGGCAGCAGCCCAGAGCTGCAGTTGCAGGGAAAGTCCAGATCAGACCTGGGCTGGAGGAGCATGCTTAGTGTGGATGGGGAATTTAACTGCTAGAATCCAAGGAGTCTACTGAGTGTGTGTGAACTGTGATTTTTTTCAGTGGTGTATAACTTAGCCAAATGAGGTTGAATTTTCACAGGGACAACAAAAGGCACAACCCTGGTCACCGTCTCCTGGAAAATTTCAAGTCCCAGCATGCTATAACTTTTCCAAGGAAACAGGGGTGGCTCTATGTTTTTTGCTGCCCCAAGCATGGCAGGCAGGTGGCTTTTGGCGGCGTGCCTGCGGGCGGTCCGCTGGTCACATGGATTCGGCGGCGCGCCTGCGGGCGGTCCACCTGTGGGCGGTCTGCTGGTCACGTGGATTTGGCGGCGCCCCTGCGGGCAGTCCGCTGGTGCCGCGCCATTGGTGTCCCCACCACCGAATTGCTGCCGAAACTGCGGGACCGGTGGACCTCCTGTAGGTGCGCTGCCGAAAGCCGCCTGCCTGCCATCCTCACAGCGACCTGCAGGCCACCCCCCGCGGCTTGCCGCCCCAGGCACACGCTTGCTGCGCTGGTGCCTGGAGCCGCCCCTGCAAGGAAAATATGGGCAAACCAATGTCTTTTTGCCTAGCCTCGTTCTCTGAAATGATGGAACCATTTTGGCTGAAACTCTCCCTAAAAAAGTCCTGAGGCAGGTTCCCACTATGGAAAACTCCCACCTGAGTGGTTTAAGTTTGGCAAAGTCATGAGCAACTGCAAAAGGAGTGTTTAATGGGAACTGTCGGACAACCTTAATATGGGCTGGGCTGGTAGCACTGCCTAGAAATAACATTCCACATGCAGCCAGACAAACTGGAATGATCATTGAGGAAAAGAGCAGCTCTCGTAGGTGTGGAGGGCAGCAGTCAGGGGCCACAATGCCATACAACGTTTGGGCTGTTGGGCGACCCCGTACACTAATAAAAAATTACCGGGGGTGGAGAGGTTGGGGGGAGGTTGGACATGCATATGTTCCAGACCTGGCCTATTAAGGTCTTTATCCAAAAGGTTCTTGTATAGCTGCATTTATTTAAACTGGCAAGATAAATTGACCTACTTGGATTTGAACTGGTGGTAACAGTATTGTCTGTAAAAGCAGCAAAGAATCCTGTGGCACCTTATAGACTAACAGACATACAGTACCTAACAGTATTGTCTGTCTGTCTGAGGCCTTGGCTACACTTACAAATTTGCAGCGCTGCAGCAGGGTGTGAAAACACACCCTCTCCAGCGCTGCAAATTGCAGCGCTGCAAAGCGCCAGTGTGGTCAAAGCCCCAGCGCTGGGAGCGCGGCTCCCAGCGCTGTCCGTTATTCCCCACAGGGAGGTGGAGTATGGACAGCGCTGGGAGAGCTCTCTCCCAGCGCTGGCGCTTTGACTACACTTAGCGCTTCAAAGCGCTGCCGCGGCAGCGCTTTGAAGTGCTAAGTGTAGCCACAGCCTAAGGCACTTAGAGCTGCCATTACCAGAGTATTTGAGCACCTCACAGTTCTTTAGGTATTTACCCCAATGCCACGCTGAGAGGCCACGCAAGCACAAAGAGACTCACCAAGGTCATACAGGGACTGTGACAGAGAAGGGACGCGAACCTAGGTCTCCAGCTAGCGCTCTAACCATTGGACCATCCTGCTGCTTAGTTGCCGAAGACCTTGCTCGCCCCTCTAGTTCTACTCAGTCAGCAATGGGAAAGTTGCGCTCAGCGTGGTTCTGTCCCAGAGCCGTTGTCTGAATACTCTACCCAAGGTGGGCACCTGGAGCGTAATGCACCCCTGCAGGGTCTATCCCCAGAGCGCTCTCGTTCAGTTGCTCCTTCCCTAAACCCTGGTTCTCTCCTCGTTGTGTATGTTCATGCCTCCCTCCCTGCCGCGAGGATTTGATGCGCTGTATCGCGTTCCCTCTCCAGGAGCTGGGGACCTTCCCGGTTTGGCACTGGTGTTCCCCGCTGACATCCACATTGCATTGAGCAGTGCACTAGGTACCCACGATCGATCCCGCAAGAGCCTATGCTCCAGAACATACAGGCGGGTCTCATCTTACGCACATTTAACATGCGCGAATTCAGCTTTGCGCGGTCAGCAAAAACAAAACAAAACAAAAAAAACGAGAAAAATAAGAATTTTAATACTGTACCTGTAGTGTGGGTGATTCCGCCTGCCATTACACTCAATGTAATTTTGACTATACGCGATTTTCGCTTTACGCGCTGACAACGGAACGTAACCCCAGCGTAAGATGAGACTCGCCTGTATTGGGTGGGGGATGGGTTACAGAGGGGGAGGACAAAGACTTGAGAGCTTCACGTGTGATGGGACAGGGGGAGATTCCAGACTGAGTAAAATGGCTTCCTCAAAGTCCCCTCTCTCCCCCAACAAAACAAACCTTCCAGCACTAAGGCTCACTGGAGAGGTGCCCTCTGTCTCTGCCGTGCCTGCCTGTCAGAGGTTATATATATATCGGCTGTGCTCATGCTCATCCTCTGTAACCATTTTCTGCTACAGAATCTTCTGGCTGCTCATTGAAGCCTTAATCCCTAATGCAGCGATCAATGGGTGTGCGCCTGGGCCTCTCGGATGCTCATTTTTTAATCCCCTCTGCCTCCCTCAATGTCATCCCTTTCCATTTTTCTTTATAGAATTTCAGGTCTACTGTACCTGCTGATTACTTAGTGGAGAGCCCTGGACATCTCCCTTAATTAATTCCATCGATTTTTTTCAAATCCCACAAGGTTTGGGGTCCTTAGATTTCTGAAGCAGCTAAATGGAATGTCTAAATTCTGACACTTTCCTTCTATAAATTGTTTTGCCAGGGAGTCGCTGGGAGGCAGAGCTGTGGTTTTATTTATTTGGAGAGGACTTTAACCTGATCTTGCCTGCCGGAGACTGGGGCGATGGGGGAAGGGAGTCACCTGGAGTGACAGATGGAACTAGCCTTTCGGGGATCCTAAGTTGGCATTGGAGGGGTGGAACTGAGTGCAGGGTTGTGGAAGGATGAGATGTGAAGGATTCCTTTCCAGGCCGGACTTTGGCAATTCAGTGTTGAGCCAAGGAGCAAATTGACCCCCGTTGCAAGGGAATCCAGTCAAGCTTGAACCACCCACTTTGAAAACGATCACTGGGAAGAAATATGCAGTGGGGAGGAATGGAATGGGTCTACCTTGCCATCCCCTTCTCTGTATGGCTCACCTGTTAACAGGTAGCGCTACTCTGTTACCTCCCCCCCACCGCCACTCCTGCCACTCATGGACGTAGGTGGAACCTGTGAAATAAAGAGCCGGCTTCTCTTCAACCCCTTAACGGCTGGTCCTTGGCTGCCCTTGAAGTGCTGGCTGGCTCCCTTAGTGGGGTGTTAGGCTGGATGAATCCGGAGCCGTGTGATGGTAGCATGGCAGGGGTCGTGTTACCTAGGTAGACCCATAGCACTGAGCTATTGCGGCAGGGGTGCTGTGTCTGAACCAACATACTGTAGCTGGGACCAGCCAGCGAGCAGTTAAAAACAGGGTGGCAATAGCGGATGGTGAGGAGAGCCTGTTAAATCAGCCTGTATCAACCGAGGCTGTTGTACACCGAGCCAAGGTCTCCAAAATGGAATAAGCCTCCTCCAAAGGATCTATTTACCATTCTGGCCCAGCAAGCGGCAGATCCTCGGCGGCAGGAGGCCATGGAGGACTCTGTTGCTATGCACAGAGAGCTTAATTTTATTATTACTCTCCCCTATTTAATGTCTGTCTCTCAGGCAGCTGGTGATGTTTTAATGAAGCTGGAATTGTATAGTCTGTAGCGCTGGGTAATCATAAGCTGCCGAGTCAGAATCAAATTAATAATTCATGAAATTAAAGTGTATAATTAATTCGAACAGTGCAGATGAGGAGAAGGACCCGAGCCCTCAGCCTGAAAGGAGCTTATGTATAGATATATATAGAGAGAATCAGAAATAACTGTACTTAAGCTTCCATAACATTTCCATTCTAACCCCTTGTTTTCAGCCTCTTGCAAGTTTCTGAACCTTGAGATTTCACCTTTTGGGTGAAATTTCCAGGCATGGTTTCCTGATAACTATTTAAAGATTGAGCAAAACCAGTTTTGCATTAGCAGAGCTGGAAAACAATATGCTGTCCACACGTGACTCAACTTTTTACCCCTAGACTTGGTTTTTTAAAAAAATCATTGGCCACAGCAGTCATTAATTCCCCCAAAGTTTTGTCTTCTGCATATTCTGGGGAAAATTGCTTTTGCTTTGATGGAGTTATGACACCTAGAAGATCATACAGGGTGCATGCAATACATTTTACACAGAGGTTTATCATTAAGCTGACAAAACTGCAGACACCTGGAAAATGTAAATTAACATAGTTGCACAGTGAGGAATGTTCTGACGGTGCATGTATAACCAGTTGCTTGCAGTGAATGAGGCAGGGCTCTGCAGGAGCCCTGGATTCATTTGCTATGCGTTGTGTAAGCTAGAGAGGCATAGATTCTGAGATTCCCAGGAGAGGAATACTCTCCTGCAAACTTCATGAGGAGTGTGGAGGATAAAGTGTTGTGATGCCACCTAGCCAAATAGTTCCATGTTGTTGAAGCACAGGTGCACCTAGGAAATTCCATCCAAAAACGACGTTAAAAGAACTTGATGTGCCAATTATCAGAAAAGAATGGTTTTGAAGTGGTAGCAGCCTGGCTAAGGAGGAGAATGTATTGATGAACGACCCAAGGTACAGCCCCACATGGAATATAATTACTGTTATGTCATTGTAGGTCAAGGCTGTCTGGCCTGGAGCCTTCAAACTGTTTGGTCCATGTGCATGGTATTGGGGACCCAGACCCTCGTGCATTCCATGTGTAGTCAGGCCTTGCTATAAGAACTGTTGGAGCACCAGCTGGCCATAGTCAATGCATCCTGGCTCCTAGTGCAACTGACAGTAGGCAACTTGGAACCCCCTGATGGTGGGATTGGTGAAAACCAACACACCACTAATATTAGGATAGGACTGCATATGTTTTCCTGTCCAAAAGGTACTGAGCCCCAGAAAAGCCCCAGAGGGGGTGTGTGTGTGTATCTTTTAATTCCCATGCTAATTTTGAGAAATGAAGAGAGGCAGCTGGATGGAGCAGAATCCAGCAGAGTTGGTTTTGTGTAACCAAAGCCTTGGATTGGGTAGCAGGTAATTCAGACTCCCAGACTGGCACCCCTGCTTAGCAGGCAGAATCCAAGCATTGGGAACGCTCGTTGCTCGACCCTGAAAAGATAATGCCATTTTCAAATATCAGGGTTGAGTAATGGGGGAATGTCCCACTGGGCCAGGCTTACAACCAGACAGCTAAGGTCCTTAGCCTCCAATCTATCCTCTTGTGCCGCGTAGACAGGAATAACCAGAGAGAAGTCGTCTCCACCTTGTGACTGGGTCTGTAAGAAAGTCAGATGGATCTTTGTGACTTGTGGTTTAACTCATCCACTACACTAAATGCTCCAATAACAACTAGGTAGGTGAAACCAGACAATCACTGTGTTCTCAAATGAACTCGCACAGAAAAACGATAAAAGAAAAAAATCCACTATACCGTGTATGAGCAAACACTTCACAAAGTGATCACTCCATATCTGACCTCTCAGTCCTTGTCCTCAAAGGAAACCTGCACAACACTTTCAAAAAATGAGCCTGGGAGCTTAAGTTCATAATTTTGCTAGACACTAAAAATCATGGTCTTAATAAAGACACTGGATTTATGACTTGTTACAACAATCTGTAACCCACTAACCCCCCTTTTGTGCTGTGACCACAGGGGTATGAACGGGCCACTTCACCTTGAATGGTCCCTCAGAATATCTGCTAACTACTTATGTGAAACTATCGGTTTGATCTTGTATGTAGCTGTGACACTGAGGCTATGGCTACACTTGCACTTCAAAGCGCTGCCGCGGCAGCGCTTTGAAGCACTAAGTGTAGTCAAAGCGCCAGCGCTGGGAGAGAGCTCTCCCAGCGCTGTCCGTACTCCACCTCCCTGTGGGGAATAACGTACAGCGCTGGGAGCCGCACTCCCAGCGCTGGGGCTTTGACCACACTGGCGCTTTGCAGCGCCGCAATTTGCAGCGCTGGAGAGGGTGTGTTTTCACACCCTGCTGCAGCGCTGCAAATTTGCAAGTGTAGCCATGGCCTGAGTATCTTTCCCAGACCTGAAGAGCTCTGTAGCTCGAAAGCTTGTCTTTCTCACCAACAGAAGTTGGTCCAATAAAAGATATTACCTCCCCCACCTTGTCTCTCTAATATCCTGGGATCGACATGGCTACTACACTGCATACAATAATTTTATGAGACACTTTTAATCATCATTTAAAAAATTATATTGAAATTGGTTATAACCAAACATCCGGTTTTATTAAGAAAATGTGGTTTGCAGTCCATGAACATTTGGATGATTTTGCTAAAAAATGTCGATAAACCAATTAAAAATATCAATAAAAATTCCACAGTAGACAGCGGAAGTATTATCCTAGCATGATATCGTCCTATAATGTAGATCCACAAGGATAACTGTAGTGATGGGGAAGTCCTTTTGTCTTTTTGTTGCTCAATATACCATCCAGGGTTCCCCAGCTAAATTCATGTTACATTCACTCAGCAGAGTTTAGTGTTTCCATTGTGTGTAGGGTTTTCCTTTCCTTCTTCTTGAAAGTCCTCTTCCTCATATGACTGTAGTACCGATTTACCATCTAGGATAAACTGTGCCACTTAGCTGTGCTGCCGTACCAGCTCTGCCCCTCACAGAAAATGGAAACTTCAGTTGCTCTTGCCCTTTAAAACTAGCAGAGAAAATCTTTCTAAGTGCTCGCTGGTTACGTTGTGAGCAAGAACCCAATAGAGAAACCTAGCTCGCTGTAATCCCAGTTTGCCATTTTTAGATGTATATGGTAGCGTTATACAGATAAATAAACTGTACTGTAGTTTGCCTGTTTGGATTTGTGACTTGAGTCTTCTTAATTATTCTTGGTCCATTTAATTTTTCTATTCAGCTTCAGTGCAGTGGAGCAGAACTTCTTATTTTTGTGAGAAAATAAAGTTGTAAACCTCCCTCCCCACCCTAAGGTATGAGAAATTGTGTGCTTTTTGTTTGTTGTTGTTTGTACGTCCTTGGTAGCCCAGTATTGTATTAGACTCTCTCTCCCGAGAGTACATCGATATGGAAATGGGAAAAGCGGCACACTTCAGCCCTTGGATCCCTATGCACAGGCCATCCAAAAGGCTTTATTTGAGATTTCTTCGGAATAGGGACAAATGTGCTTCATTTAATGTTTCATTACATTCTTTTCTTTGTTAGTTTCAAAAGGTCTGTCACATCCATTGACTTGAGCAATTTCATACCATTTTTATTGCAATGAATACAAAGTATTTAAGTGAAGAAAAGGTTTTCTCTTCACTATCTGAGCAACACCTTGATATGATTAGGGAGGTTCAATTTAGAGGGAGATGGTCCTTTGTTTATTGAACTATGTTGCGTAGTTTAAACATGCACAGTAGACTCTGAAAGGTAAAAGCTCTGTTACGGCTTCTAAGCCACAGCCCCATATAGGGTCAGTACAGACCTGCACCTCCCAATGAAGAGCTCCAAGATTGTACCTCTGGGGGGCACAGCCTCTCTGGGGCTGCTCCTTGCACACAGGGGTGTGTGTGCCGGGGAGTGAATAATCTGCTCCATCCGTCACACCTGGCCATCGCCCAGTCCTGTTCTTGGAGTTCTGCTCTCCACTGAGTGGTGCTGGCACTCCACACAGCTGTCCTTGTGTCCCTGCCCAAGGTGGGAAGTGTGGGAACTGGTTACTTGTTGGTTGCCCTCAGTTTGTCCCTGAGTTTTCTACAAAATCTGATAAACCCAGAATTCTGGTTCTCAATGAGTTTAATGGTTTTTATTATTTATGTTCCAATAGCACCTAGAGACCTTGACTGATGTAGGGAAGGGACCTCAAGAAGTCATCTAATCTAGACCCTTGTGGTGTGGCAGGACCCAAGTCTACCTAGACCATCCCTGACAGGTGTTTGTCCAGCCTGTTGTTAGAAACCTCCAATGATGAGGATTCCACAACTTCCCTCAGTAACCAGTTCCAGGACTTAACTGCCCTTCTGGTTAGAAAGTTTTTCCGCGGATCCAACCTAAATCTCCATTGCTGCAGATTAAGCCCATTACTTCTTGTCCTTCAGAGGACATGAAGAACAGTTGATCACCATCCTCTTTATAACAGCCCTTGACATATTGGAAGGCTGTTATCGGGTCCCCACATCAGTCTTCTTTTCCCAAGATTAAACATGCCCAGTTCTTTTTAATCTTTCCTCACAGGTCAGGTTTTCTAAACCTTTTATCACTTTTGTTGCTGTTCTCTGGACTCTCTCCAGTTTGTCTGCATCTTTCCTAAAGTCTGTCACCCAGAACTGGACACAGAACTCCAGCTGAGGGCTTATCAGTGCAAAGTGGGATAATTACCTCCCGTGTCTTACATACGACACTCCCGTTAATACATCCCAAAATATTAGCCTTTTTTGTAGCTGCATCCCATTGTTGACTCTTATTCAGTTTGTGTTGCATTATGACCCCGAGCCCCTTTACAGCAGTACAACCGCCTAGCCAGTTAGTCTGTGCACTTGATTTTTTTCCTTTCTGAGTGAAAAGTACTTCGCACTTGTCTTTGTTGAATTTCATCTTGTTGAATTCAGACCAATTCTCCAGTTTGTCAAGGTCATTTTGAATTCTAATCCTGGCCTCCATCGTGCCCCATTGTGCTAGACGCAGTAGAGACACACAGCAGGGCAGGCTCTGCCCTGAAGACCTTAGTCATTCTTTTTTTTTTAACCTTTGCCAGCAGTGCTGGTAGCCAAATCCATCCACCTTGCAGCAGTGTGGGAGAACCAGGAAGTGAAACTGACTCAAACCAGACAGCGATCCTTGAACACTCTTATGGCCAAGCTCAGCATCGTGCAAAAAACATCGAGGCTAATCCCAAATGGATGTAGTCTCCTTGCAGACTGAGCGCCATGCAGATCGATCCCAAGCGAGGTCCTGAAGACGGTCTGGTTGGATAGTCAGTCCAGTGGCAATCCTATCGTGCTACCAAAGCTTTTGGCGACCACATGAGCACTGGCTGTATAGCAGCTGTCCTTGGTACACGTGCTTGGGACTTCATTGGTCTGCCATCCTAATGATATGTCCATACCATGAAAGCCACTGAATCTGAACCATTGCTGAGAGAGAGGTGGTTGGGGCTTCGGCTGTGTGGAAGACTATAAAATAATCTGGTTATGTGAAACTTAAAAAATTCCATTCCGTTTTTAAACATGAGACCTAAACAGGGCTTGAGCTGCTACTCTTGCCCCTCTGTGACTCAGTTTCCCCATCTATTTAAAAAGAGATAAGGATGCCTACCTTGCCGGGGAGGTTGTGAGGCCGAATGAATGCCTGTAAAGCTCTCAGAGGTTTCAAAGTGCTACGTAAATGCTAAATTTTACTAATAACCGCCTGCTTGAGTGCCTCTTTAGAAGTGTTCTCATTCAGGGTTGTTTTTTATTTGTCATTATAAAGCTGAATGTAGAGAAGATAAGGAACAAGCCCAGCTGGTTGTGTTGTTTTGCTGCTCTGTTTGCATCACCGCTGGCCTTAGCTGGAAGATAGGAGTTGTTGGTTCGTCCTCTAATGTAGCCCTGTGATCTCTTAGGTGGTGGGCTTTGTTTGGTTCAGAGGAATTCAAGAAAAACAATCCCCTCTGCAGAAGAGACTGGAGATAGCAATAGAGACCAGGACAACTCTGCATGCACACACCACACTGGCAGCTCTAGGTGCACAAGACCAGATCTTCAGCTGGTGTAAACGGGTGCAGCTCCATTGGCTTCAATGGACATAAACTGATTCACACCAGCTGTGGATCTGGCCTGTAATATCTCTACTGCCCTTCTCTGCTTCCCTCTCTCAGCGGCTCAGGTCGCTGATCTTCCTATTCTTGCTTGTCAGAGGGAAAATGAGGATTCGTGGGGCCATTTTCTCTTCTTTTGGCTGCCTGACTGGTATTTAAGGGGGGGCGGGGTGGAGGGGAACCTAGGTCCTTGGTGTGAATGCAGTTGAAAGGGTTACAGGGAAATGCAAACAAAAACAATATGCAAATGAGGCTGCCAGCAACAGGTAGACTTAATCAGATGCTGTCAGATGAATTCAGCATCTCCCCGATTGTCGCCTGTGTTAGCCTCCCATTCGGAAGCCCTCATCTGCTCCAGATGTGGTTTAATTTACTGCGACTTGGCTAATTACTGTAATTAAGGATTAATTACTGTTAATTACTTTCACATAAACTCAACGCCAGTCAAAGAGCGGAGCCTTATGAAGCCTGCCACATAAGTGAACACAAGCACAGCAGCCTGGGTGGGCATGGCAGGTCTCTTTATTCGCCTGGACGGCTGTGCTGTGCCGTGGCCTCATGTTGGCAGGGCTGGGGGGGCAATGCCTCGCCCCTCATAGAGCGTCACCTATCCACAGTCCCCTGTGTGCAGTGGGATGGCAGAAGGGTGACCGTGGCTGGAGTCCAGATGGCAGGCAACGAGGCAGCCGTTTGTATTTTAATCTTCAATTTTTTTTTCTGTATGGCAAACCCCAGTTTTGGGGGAAGAAAAAAAGAAAACCATCCTGATTGGGACTGTCAGGCAGATGAGCTGTTAAAAGCAAAGCCCCGGGGGTTGAAGAACTGCAGCCTTCCACCCCCAGGTTAGGAAAGCAAATGTATTTGGAGGTAGCAGGCGTCTCTAATCAAGCAAATGCTTGAAAAGTAACCTCTGGTTCTGGCGTGCGTGTGTGTGTGTGTGTCTCTGCCCACCCTGCTGCAACCTCTCTCATCGCTCCCAGTCACACCCTCCTCCCTACTGCTTTCTGATCTCTTCTTGTTTTTGACCTGCGTATCTTGACTTCAGACAGCAAGCTGCAAAAGAACCACTGGCTATTACCTTTCCAAACTGTCTCTTGCACACAACCCTTACATGCATGCAGAAGGCACTTCAGCATTATAGCCAGACCAAAATATGGCAGTGTAGCTAAGGGGCAGGCTCTCCAGGAAAGCAAGTGACGTGTGCCTACAATTAATATATGGAGCAGCAATATGCATATATCTCCTCTTTTGTGTAGGCCTAGCTCGAGAATGTGAGATGTGTGTATCTCTACTGGGGGATGATAGGCGCCTGCCCTTGCATGGGGATAGACTGGATGGTCTGTTAGTCTTACTAGATTATTAATCTGTATTGTACGAGTTTAATAGTCTTGAGGGCTTTTTCTGTGTTTGTTTTCCTTGATTGTGTATGTATTATGGACTGTGTGTGTATTATATTGTATTTACTCTGTATGTGTATTTTGTGTATATAGTAACTATGCATGCATGGTAACATAAGATCTCAGTATGAAATACATCAATGATGTAACCCTGGCGGAGTATGTAAGGGGCACTGAGAAATCCAGTTGTTTCTCTGTATGAAAGTGAGATGGTACATGTGGAGTGATCATCCTCTGTTTCCTCTCCTGCCATGTGTGTGTGTGGGGAGGAGAGCAGAGCTAAGCAGCAACATTCCTTTTAATAATTCAAGGGAGAGAGAGAGAAGAAACTGTAGTTTCTGATGAGGATTTCACTCTTGGCAGCTTGGAGCGATTGCTCTCTGTTTCAGTGACACATGATCAGTGGTAGGTCTGTATGGGGTATGCATGTATGTGTGTATGATATGTGCATTTATAGACTGTCCTGCAAGTGCGCACGCACACATGGTCGGAACATGGACACGTGGTGTATGTACACAAAACATGCGTGTGTACGGAGAAAGCACAAATTATGGGCACTGGATATTACTATATAAACACTACATGCTGTTAGGAAATGGTGTGTGTGTGTGTGTATGCATAATATAATGAGAAAGCAGAGTGCAGAGAGAGAAATAGGAATGATTAGGTCGGTATTGTTCTACCAAATCTCTGCCTGCTCGCTATTGTTTTCCCGCATTTGAAGATGAGCCATATTCATTTAGCTCTCAGAATGAATGGCTTTAATAAGGGCAGCGAGATGAGGTGGGGTAGCACTGAGGACTTGAGAGACCCATCAAGTCATCCCCTAAGGCCATTTCAGTGATGACATGGACCACACGACCATTAACGCTGCAATCAGGACAAGTTTGCTGTGTCCCTCTGTATCCTTCCCCAGGAACAGGATGGTTTGGCACTGAAGAGGAGATGTATATCAGCAGTAATTAGATTCTGCCTGGGGCCCCAGTGTAAGCATTCCACTCTTAGGACTATAGTCCTTGGGGGAAGGCTGGGAGGGGGGAGGGGGAGAAGGGAGAAAGGGTCGCTCATGCTAGCAATGGCCAAATGCACAGCAGCAACAGGCATTGCTGCTTTGTAAAGACACTGTTTCACATTTAGCTTGCCGGTTTGCCCCTCAGCTTACTGTAGATCTGCGACTGAGATACTTCACTCACAATCTGATTGATCTTCCCAGCATCCCACCTACTTAACTTCCTTCATGCAGATCAGGCGATTCCCTCCTTGGGATAGGCAAAGCTTGCTCTCTTTTTTTTTTTAAAAGGAGTCTGGCTGTCCTCTTCCCTCCCACCTCCCTCCGAGCCCTGACTGCTTCATTACAATCTGCCTTCAGGCTCGCTTTGGCCTGCTTAAGCCTCAAATCATTATAATTACCATTATTAGAAATAGCTGCGGGGGTGGCGAAGGAACACGAAGTCAAATGTGTGAGTGTCCCTTCGCCTGGCGGTCGCTGGTTCCGAGCGCAGGGGACCACGAAAAACGAGAGAGCCACCAAAGCCGGCTAATGCGCCGGCTGTCATCTCCACTCACCCCAACTGTCAGGCACGGGATGCGGCGGGGTTCATTTTTTTAATTGACACCTTCCTCTCTCGTTCCACGCTCTCCCATCTCCACCTCATTCTTTCTTTCAACTCCCTTCTCTTCGGGGATAGGAAAGCCGCTCTCCACTGCCCCCAAAGAAAGGGAAAGGGAGGGGTGGGGAGGACAGAAAATCCCTGTGCTGGGAGCAAGGGTATATGTATTATTCTCCAGGAAATATGGACCTGCTAACAAAGGCAAAACCCACCAGAGAATGCGCCCGCAGTCAGAATAGCAGCACAAAAAAGAGGCACTGGCTGGAATCTTGGGGAGGGAGAGCATGCACGTGTGTGGATGTGACTCCCGAGAACCGGATCAGTCCCAATCATTGTAGGAATTTTTCTTTTCAAAGGATGTGAACACTTAGCAAAAGCATCCCAGCACTCCGCATCAAGGCTCATCTCTGTTTGGTGAGGCCCAGGGCACCTTTGTGCTCATCCCTGCAGGTCTGGATGGGTGCATGTGGACAAAGCTGTGTAACTGACCAAATTGATTCTTTAAAAAATCAATTCTTATTATTTATTTGTATGATTGTAGCACCTAAAGGCCTCGATCAGGGAGCACGGTACCAATGTGCTAGGCGCTGTACGGACATATAACAACAAGGACAGTTCCTGCCCCAAAGAGCTAAAAAGGCACAATCTGGGCTATGCTTGCTTGAAGCAGTCAGGAAGGGTCTCATCAAGCTTCACTGTAGTAGCAATCCAAAGAGTTACATAATCTAACCTGGATCTATGCACGAGGTGTGATTTTCATAAGTGCTCTGTTCTGGCCGAACGCTGGAGTCAGGGCTAAAACTCCCATGGACTTTGATCAGAGCAGGGCTAGGCCAACACTAAGTGCTACTAAAAAATCCCACTTGTCACCCCATCTCCTGTGCCCATTCATTTCCTCCAGTTCGCTGCGGTGAAAGGTGCGACCTCAAGCCCGTGCGTTCTCCCTCCCCAAGGCTGCCGTGGACAGTGATCCTTCAGTTGAGGGTGCGTGCGGGACGATATCAATTTTTGTTTTACTGTCCAGGGGTCTTGCATGCCAGCAGCCTGGTGGAAAGAGCGCTTTTATTTCTGCCTCGCTGTCTGCACATGGGTGCATGTCAGCCTCTCCCGACCTAAAAGCAGACCAGCAAATTGCTTCACTTGCCATGATGAAAAGTTTAGATGATCAGTACTTTTTCCCCCACCTGTACTGTTGTAAATAAGAGTGATTGTGATGGGCGTTCTCCTGGCAGCCCCTAAGGTGTGGGGCTTGCTCTACATATAAGATTAGGACTCAGCATCTCTCACCCTGCAGAGCTGCCGTTTTTGAGGTTCATTCATTGGGTAGCTCCCCTGATTCCAACCGGCAATGGCCAGTCCTCACCAGCGCAAACCCCTAGTGTAGACGGACTAAACTGCTGTTACTGGCATTTGCAACCTGTGTCCTGGTTCAAACAGGTTAGCTCCACCAACTAGTGGCAGAGCTTGTCTATACTAAGGGGTCACACTGATCCTGCTTCAGCAGGAGCTGGACCGACTGGTGGCTAGAGATAGGGCACATCCCCAGTGTAGACAGACCTCTGTCCGGCTATACAGCAAAAAGCTCCTGTCAAGGGTTTCTTGGGACAATGTGAGCACTTCATGCAAAGCTCAATTTGTCAAAAGCACCCCCTTGCCCCAAATAAAAATACCAAAGCTAGGGCATTTCCTTCACCGCTGATTATCTATGTGGGTCTCAGCACTGAAGGAGAAATTACAGGGGAGTGAAAGAGACAGTAAGTGAAGGGGGCATGGTGAGCAAAGGGAACCCTCTGTGCTCAAAGCGTGCCAGAGGTCGTGCCTGGGGTAGAATGAAGGGAGAGAGGAAGGGGATGGTTGGGGGATAGAGGTGGGGAGAGGAGCACGCTTGGTAGGGTAAATGAGGTCAGCCCAGGGGGTGTGCTGGTAGCAGGAGCTCCCCAAAAGTGTGGGGGGGGCACTGGTGCCTGAGCCATGGCCCCACCCCACCCCTTCTCACCAAGCCCCCATCCATGCACCACCCTTTCCCCTGAGGCCCTGCCCCTGCGCCTCCCCTTCTCAAGCCCCCATCTGTGCATTGCCCTTGCCCTTACGCTGTCCCTTCTCACCAAGCCCCCATCCGTGCCCCGCCCCTTCCCCTGAGGCCCCGCCCCCATGCCACCCCTTCTCACCAAGCCCCCATTCATGCCCCGCCCCTTCCCCTGAGGCACCGCCCCTTCTCACCAAGCCCCCATTCATGCCCCGCCCCTTCCCCTGAGGCACCGCCCCTTCTCACCAAGCCCTCATTCATGCACCACCCCTTCCCCTGAGGCTTCTCTCCCGCGCCACCTCCCCGGTTCCTGCACCCCGGGGTAGGAAGGGGAGTGGGGTGATAGGTTGCCTGACAATCAGTGGTGACAGAGTAAATGAAGGTTTGGTTTCTGAACAAGCGGCTCGTGGGTGGAATGGAAAGGGCCCTGGAGATTTTGGGTTCATCCCGGGCATTTCACTTGTCTTTCAAATGAAAGACAAAAAATAACCCGAAGTGAAATTGGTTTCTAGCTCATCTAGGCCCCCACTACGTAGAGGAGCCACAACAGAGTTCCTGCCAGTGGGGTTTGAAGGGCTATCCTATCTCTGTTCTTCGCTGTCGAACGGGGAAGGTGTTCATTAGACCACTGGCTTTCACCTGGGCTGTGATTCTGGCTGGAAATGCCTGGTGCGCTGGGAGGGAGGCATAAGATTTATTAACCGCTGGAGGAATGGGGGAAAATCTCCCATATGCACCGTGTGGCCATGTAACCTGTAGTAAATGGGGGGAGGGTTGTAAGCCCTGCTCTAACAGAGGCCAGTTGTAGACTGTTTTTAAAGCAGAAGGAAATTTTTTTTAAAAAAAAAAAGAGCATTTTGGAGAATCAGGCTGAGACATAAAACTTCTCCTGCAAGCAAACCCTGCAAGATACCTGGCCATGGTGGCTCTCCGGCAGCAAGTGTATGGGGCTGGGTCTCGTGTGGTTGTCCATGAACTCCCTTCATTGTAAGACTCCATCCGCCCACCCGTGACGGTGACCAGCACACGAAACAGAGAAGCGTGCGCTAGAGCTAAGTGAATTGCTGCAGCCGGTGATCCCTTGACAGTGCGGGATCTGCGTGAATCGCCAATGCTTCTCCCCACCACTCCCCATCCCTGGGCTGGGGAGTTCTGAGTCTGCAGATAGCTGTTGGACCATGCTTTTCCTCAGCATCTCTCAAAGCACTTTACAAGGTCACCCAGCAGGCCTGATTGCTCCTGACATGGCTCCCCATCCTGTCCTTTATTCCATTCCCTTCTAAAAGCCCACATCATGGGAAAGGAAATATGGCCCAGTGGTTAGGACACTGGGTCTTGGGAGATCTTAGGTTAGTTCCCTGCTCTGACACAGACTTCCTGTGTGACCTTGGGCAAATCGCATAGCCTCTCTGCTCCTTGGTCCCCTAACTGTACAATGGGGACATTAGCCCTGCCCTGGCTCACAGGGGGGTTGCTATGGTGTTGGAGGCAAAGAGACATCTAAATCATGGTAGACCTGAGCCTGGATTCCCCTGGACCTGACTCACTTCATATCCATCTACTTCTCTAGCCCACATCGGTCTAGGATCTGAGCACCCATGACACAAGTGCGTTTACCTGTGAAACAGGTCTGGGAGGTAGGGAAGTGACATTATTCCCACTTGACAGAGGGAGCCCAGGGGAAGTACGCGACTTGCCCAGGTATCTCTGCTAGAGGAAGGATTTGAACCCAGATCACCTGAGTTGAAATGCCTTGAGGCCAGAACAAGCCTTCCTGAGCTGGCTGCCATGTGGGACCCCACTGCACCTTCCCACTTGCTGAGCCCACGCTCTGCCCTACTGCCAGCCAAGGAACAGGAACCCGGAGGCTGTGTGACCAACTCTTGTGCTCAGCTTGTGTGGGAGAAGCTGCCTTTCCGAGGGCGGGGGTATTTGATTCCTCTAACACCTTTCAGCCTACAGAGTAGTGAGGCTTTGTCCATCACTCCCCAACCTCTGCCAGCAGCTGGCTGGAGTATGCCTAGAGCACAGCAAGCCAGGACGAGTCCCCAAATCCCCTTGGTTTTTGGCCATGTTCACATGAGGCGCTTTCCCTACCTCTAGTGCTGAAGGGACTACGATTGCACCCCACCACTTCAAGGGACTGACGCGACCCCATCACTGTAGTGCCACAATACCTCCCAATCTTCAGCGTGTTTATCCTCACTGTGACGGGGTCGATCTCAGAGACTCCCTTGGGACTGTCACCTGATGTGCTGAGACTACCTCTGAGCCCATTTTCTCTGCCAGTTTGGGCCTTCACAACCCTGCCTTGTTGAGCCAGACACGCTAGCCTGCTGCAACACAGACCCAGGGTTTGAACCACACCCCGAAAGCTGCAGACTTAACTGAAAACAGCTTAAGTGCTACTGTCTCCAGCACCCAGACACCCAGCTCCTAGTGGGATCCAAGCCCCAAATAAATCTGTTTTACTCTATATAAAGCTTATACAGGGTTGTGGTGGGGTGACGACTCACCGGCGTGGCGCCTCCTGCTGGTCATCCAGGGCATTAGCTCTTTCCAGCCCGGAGCGCCCTCTACAGGCCAGTGTCTTGCCTGCCGCTGGCCCCATGTCCCTCCCAAATCCCGGTGCCCTTCAACCTCAGGGTTCTGCCCCCCATGCAGCAACCCACAATCTGGGTCTCCCCACCCAGGGGAACCCCCAACCCCCTATCCTCACCTTGCCTCAGTGGCTACTGCCAGTCTCCATTTAACCCCTGCTCACTAGGGCAGATGGCAGTCTGTAAGCCACTCATCATCAGCAAGGGGGGTTGGACTAGCTGCCTCTGCCTATTCCTGGGCTGCCCCTCTGCAGCCCTAGTACCCTTTTGTGGGCCCTCAACTCAGCCTGCAGCCTGGGGCTTTGCTAGGCTGGAGCTCCCCAGCTCCCTCTGCCCTTCCCCAGCCCTGCTGCACCCTAGGTACCCTCCTCAGATTCCCAGGCTGCCAGGTCCTGCTCTCTCAAGAGGCAAGAGTGTGTGTCTTTGTCCTTCTGGCCCACCACCCTCTTACAAGGGCCAGCTGGGCCCTGATTGCACTGGCTACAGCTGTGGCTGCTTTCCCCATCAGCCCAGCTTTTCCCCTGCCACAGCCCTCTCCCAGGGCTGTTTTAAGCCCTTCAGGGCCGGAGCAGGGTAACCACCCCACTACAAGGGTAAACTCATAAATTGTCCACCCTCTGTAACACTGATAGAGAGAGATGCACAGCTGTTTGCTCCCCCAGGTATTAATTACTTACTCTGGGTTAATTAATAAGCAAAAGTGATTTTATTAAGTATAAAAGTAGGATTTAAGTGATTCCAAGTAATAACAGACAGAACAAAGTAAGTTACCAAGGAAAATAAAACAAAACACGCAAGTATAAGCCTAATACAGTAGGAAACTGAATACAGGTAAGTTTCACGCTGAGAGATGTCCCAGTAAACTTCTTTCACAGACTAGACTCCTTTCTAGTCTGGGCCCAATCCTTTTCAGACCAACATTGTGGCTTATGGCCTGGGTCCAGCAATCACTCTCACCCCTGTAGTTACAGACCTTTGTTCCAGTTTCTTTCAGGCATCTCTTTGGGGTGCAGAGGCTATCTCGTGAGCCAGCTGAAGACAAAATGGAGAGGCTTCCAGGGCCTTTTATATTCTCTCTGTTGTGGGCGGAAACCCCTTTGTTGTTCTGTGCAAAATCACAGCAACAAGATGGAGTTTGTAGCCACCTGGGCAAGTCACATGTCCATGAATGATTCAGCTTTTTGCAGGCCGACTCCATGGTTTACATGTTAGTTTGAACGTTCCTACCTAGGAAAGCTCAGATGTGGATTGGCGTCTCCCAAAGTCCATTGTCAGTTAAGTGTTTCTTGACTGGGAACTTACTCAGAATAGTCTTTTCTCAAGAAGCTGACCAAATGCTTCACTGATGCTACTTAGAATCAAACACATTGAGGTACAAGTACATAGCCAATATTCATAACTTTAAATACGAAAAATGATACACACATACAGACAGCATAATCATAACTAGCAAATTACAACCTTTCCATAGACACCTTACTTGACCTTCTTTGTACAAGATTTGGTGCAACTGTAGGACCTTGATTGCAACAATGATCTATACGGTCACAATTCATGTCAATAACATCACACTCATAACCCCCCGTGAGGTAGGGCAGGGCTCTTGTACAGATGGGGAACTGGGGCATAGCTCCTCAAATCTCATTAGGTCCCTAATTCCCATTGGGAGTAAGGCACCTAAATACCTTTTGAGCATCTGGGCCAGAGAGACTAAGTTATTTTCCCAAGATCACAGGATGCCGGTGGGTGACTAGGGGATTGAACCCATGCCTCCCACAACCCAGGCTAACACACCAGCCAGTGGCTCATCCTTCCTCATCTGGTCCAAGTGGGCTCAGTCACACACCAGTAGGGGATTCTCTGCCATGTGTGTCTTTTTGGACAATAGTTCCCTCTCTTGCTGGTTAAACAGTTCCAAGGACCTCTCCCCTGCTACTCCTCATGAGCTTGGTTATCTCTTAGTCAGCCCACCCAGGTCCCCAGAAGACCCCTTTCCAGTCCCAGAAAGAGAAAGGCAAGGTGGAATAATCCACACGGCCAACAATGCGAAGTTTGTTTGTTTTTTCCTCAGGGTCAGGCTGGCAGAATTTAGCTCCTGCACCAAATCACTCCCAATTGGGAGGTGGCGGGGGGAGAAAAGAAAAGAGATGGGAAATTGTTTTTCGCTGTTGATGACTTACAAAGAACATCTTTAAGTTCGGCCCCTTGGTGTCTAACTTTTTAGTTGGTATTTATGCCTAGAGGCACCAAGCAACCTGTATAATTAGCACGGAGAACGTGGCTGTCTCTGCGTGGGATGATTGGGCCAAAGCAGATAATAGATTTCAAAAGCTCTGTGTTATAACAGAGAAATGTTGTGTGGGGTTTGGTAGGTTTTTACAAAGCTCCTTTCTCCTGTTTTTGGTGGCTTTGCATTTCCACAGTCAAGACACACATGGGTTTTGCTGGCTATTGTTTCACAAGTTGATTAGCTGCTTGTTATCGTTATATATGTATCTAAAAGGCATTAGACAGAGCACAAGGACATAGGAATAACCAGGCTGCATCAGACCTGTGGTCCAGTTAGTCTAATATCCTGTCTCTGGCAGTGGCCAGTAGATGCTGCTGCAGAGGACGGTGCTAGAACCCTGCGGAGGGTGGTTCTGGAATAACTTGTCCTCTTGAAAAGCTTTTCCTAACCTCCTTCCTCCCTTAGTAAGTGATTGGCTTATGCCCTGAAGCATAAGGATTTATATCCCTTCCTCAGCCCTTCCTGTTCTGGTTCTGGATGTTCTTGTTATCCATATAAATAACAAGATCTTTGGTCTTGGTCAAAGAGTTCCACAGGTTAAATGTGTGTGGGGTTTTTTCTTCAGTTTTTGAATTTGCATGTTGTAAAAACCAAGCTGTGGAGCCATCAGAGCATTATGTGACCTGATGTTTCGTTGTGATGCTGAGACTCAAATGTCGTGCTATAGTGATAGGTTTTTTTTCCCCTGGAGGAGGAACTCAGAAAGGCATCGACCCATTTCAGGCATCCTGGCTTGACGGTCTGGAGCTCCAGACCTGTCTTTAACCTAGTTGTACTCTGCTCTTCTCTCACACCCGCCCTGCGAGGGTCATGGCAAGAGGCAGCAATATTAATTGATCAGCGCAGCCCGTTAGGAGGTCAGGAGCCTTGTCCTCATCTTACAGAGGGGGAAGGCGCAATACAAAGCAGTCTTGTGTGTGTCTTGTTTTAGGGTCAGGGGGTGAGATTGGGTGTTTAAAGGAGCCTGAGAGACTGAGGCACCCAACTCCCATTGAAAGTCAATAGGAATTGGGCACCTGACTGCCTTTAAGCCCCTTTAAAATTCCCAGCAGTAGTGACTTGCCCCTAGGAAGAATGTGACAGGATGGACTGAGGATCCAGTTTGTCTTTCTTTTCCCCATCTCCTGCTCTACCCTGCAGTCCGTGCTTCCTCTGAGTAAAGAATACGGGGATCTGTACGATTTGGAGTTGCTTCTTCCTGCCTGCAACTCTGATTTGTGATTGAAATAATGTTGCCCCTTCTCTTGACCCTCAGTGTCACATTTCTAACAGCAGAGTCGCTCCTTTGCTGGGCAATAGCACATGGTCAGGGCCTTGTAGATCAATTTCCCAGTGGAGGAGAAGTTAGTAATGTGGAGTCTAGATATATTCTAAGTGTCATTTGCCACACACACACGTACGTACGTATGTCTGTACGTCCTGGCACAGCAATGGTCACAAACCACAACCAGGCATCTCAGCACAACCCCAGTGCTTGGTTTCCCGGGAGCACGTCTGCCTCAAGAATAGACTCCAGCTAGACAGATCAAGGCAGAAAGTAAATTCTCCAGCTGCTCAGACAACTCTCTCTACCCAGAACCTTGCATAACAAAACTAACCACAAGACAGCATTTCTTCAAAGGCTAAAAACTTGTTCACACACTAAGGAAAAGAACAGAGAAAGTTATGTATGACGCCTCCCATAAAAACACCAGTATCCACATTTGTGTGTACCGTGGAGCAGTCCTGGGCCCACAAGGAGGAACTGTATGAGGAGGAGGATGCCAAAGGAGAGATCTCACCAGATCCTGCCAATAAAACGGTAGCGTCAGGCCAGTGGGCTCTGTGGTTTGTGTAGCACAGGACCAAGTGAAGAAGTTCTCCTATTGCTGCAGAGGTGACTATAGTTTGTCTTGCACTGCAGTTCGTGCCTGGCCACTAAGCTGCTGCTTGATTTGGTTACTGGCCTGGCAGTTCCTCTGTCACAGCAGAGCAGCCCTGGACTCCTTTTCAAAGGGCACAGTTTACGATGACTTTTCAGCTCCATTGGGTGCAAGGCTCTGTCTCTGGGCCAGTTTGGCCACCGCAGAATTTTGTCTATAGTTGCAGGACAACGGGCAAACAAGCAGGGTCATGAGGGAATACTTCCTGGCCGACCCCTCAGTGTGTGCAGTGGAAAGAGAGCCATAGATCTTGCATTAGTTTTCTAAAACAAGCCTGACTTTTCCACACCATTGCTCCAGAAGCACAGTCCAGTGGGGAATGCAGCGTGCTCCTCCACTTGGGGCATTGCTCAGGAAAAACAAGACTTTCCAGTTAAGTAGGTTGTCCTCACACTTGTTTTTAGACATCTGCTGTGCCTCCCCTCCCCTGTCTTTTCTTTTCAAACGTGAGTTTCCTGTATGCATGTAATAATACTGTGCTCAGAATTTGTACAGGATATTTGCAAACAACAGGCAGTGAGCCCCTTACACAGTAATCCTCTGGGATCTAGACACCAGTGGGGGAAACTGAGGCACAGAGCAGTTTTGTGAATTGTGAAGCCTGCACAGTGAGTCAGTGGCAGAGGTGGGAACTGAACTAGAGATGAGGAGGGTGGCACCCACCTTGTTCAGTGACTTAGACCAGCGCAAAGAGGGTGCAAAACCATTCAGCATGGTAGCACTTTATACTCACTTTTGCTGGGTGCACATGACTACACAATGGAGAACCACGCTCCTGATCTCTTGTCCTTTGCTGTTACCACTAGACACACTGCTCCCTCTGTGTTTGTGCCTGTGATATTAAAAATAGGCCCAATCAAAGCCTGAAAACCAAGATCCAGTACCATTGAATCAGAACCACAACTCAGCCCACTGACCTCTAATCAAGTTCCATATCCAAGCTCCACCTCCTTAGCCCATCTCTCACTTTCCTCTGTAACAGTTTTCTCAGGAGCACTGCACCTGACCCAATCTGATGCCAGTCTGTCCTTTCTATCACACCACTCTGTGTCTTGTGTATGTTGTGTAATACACAGAATTATTACTTTAGAGCAGGCCTGAGATGTGTGAGCCCAAAAGGACCCTTCTGACAATGGAAAGGTTGAAGGAGGCTGTTTCTCTGCTAGTGTTACTGTCAGCCGCTTCCCAACTAACTATCCAACTTCAATATCGATCGTGCAGAAACAGCAAAGCTGCAAGGTGGCCTGTTTCGTACCTATGATGCCATCAGAGGCTCCGTCTCATGGCTGCGACCCGGCGTCATTAAATGCAACTTTTCAGGACTAGGGCAGGGTGGGAAAGAAGCAAGATGGCTTTGAAGAGTTTGAACCAGAGAGGTGGAAGTGGGTTCAGACTTCCTCAAGGGGAGGGGAGTTTGGGATGCAGGGGGCTTGATTGGCGGTCATCGCCACACTGAAAGCAAACGCTGGCTGAGCTTGCTCGAATGATGTACTTTCCCCCTAAATGTAGTAAGATGGGCAGCGCTGTCTTGGAATCTACCTTTTAAAAGTTAAGTGTGTGTGTGTGTGTGTGTGTGTGTGTGTGTGTGTGTGTGTGTGTGTGTTTCTCTCTCTTTGTCTGTCTGTCTTTTTCCAGTGGGTCTTAAAACATTAAATAACACCCCATATCCTTCGTTTTTTATTTACCAAAAAATATCTAGCCAGAGGGCAGATGTGTACTTTGTATGTGATTTTATCACGTACAGTAACGCCTCACTTAATGTTGTAGTTATGTTCCTAAAAATGTGACCTTAAGCGAAACGATGTTAAGCGAATCCAATTTCCCCATAAGAATTAATGTAAATGGGGGGGCTAGGTTCCAGGGAAATTTTTTTCACCAGACAAAAAACTATATTATATATATCTACACACACACATACACAGTATAAGTTTTAAACAAACAATTTAATACTCTACACAGCAATGATGATTGTGAAGCTTGGTTGAGGTGGTAGAGTCAGAGGATGGAAGAGGGTGGGATATTTCCCAGGGAATGCCTTACTGCTAAATGATGAACTAGCACTCCGCTGAGCCCTCAAGGGTTAACATGTTGTTAATGTAGCCACACGCTCTACAAGGCAGCACAAATGGAGGGAGGGGAGACAGCATGGCAGACAGAGACACACACCTTGTGTGTGAGAGAGAGAGAGATGCGCATTGCCCCTTTAAGTACACTGATACCACTCTATGTACATTGCCTTTTTAAGTAGATCAGGAAGTTGAGACAGCAACTGCGGCCAGCAACTCTGCATCCTGAGCCCTGTAATGTCCCCACCCTGCTCTATATGGAGAAGGAGCAAGCGGGGGGCAGGAGCAGGGGAAAGGGGGACACTCTGACATTAGCCCTCCTCTCCACCCCCCCACCCCACCCCCGACACACACAGCAAGCAGGAGAGTCCCGGGAGCAGCTCCAAGGCAGAGGGTGGGAGCAGCAGGTGGCAGATGGGGGAGGGACAGTTGAACTGCCAGCAATTGATAGCCTGCTGGGCCACACAGGGAACTTAGGGGTGCAGGGAGCTGATAGGGGGAGCTGATAAGGGAGGCTGCCAGTCCACCCTGGTTCCAACCCTGCAACAGCTAGCTCCAATGGGCTGCTCTTCCTGCAAGCAGTGGACAAAGCAGGCGGCTGCCGAACAACGTTATAAGGGAGCATTGCACAACTTTAAATGAGCATGTTCCCTAATTGATCAGCAACGTAAAAACAAAACAACGTTAACGGGGAGGACTTTAAGTGAGGAGTTACTGTAATGTGTTTTCTGATTAAGAAGAATTGTACTATCCCCCAATATAAAAGGTAATTGAGGGACACAGTCCAGGAGGATTCTCATCCACTCCAGGTTCTGATGTCTTTTGGCTTTGTTCTCAGTGTTAACACGATGTGATCAGAGCCTTGTCTGGTGTGGGGGCAGTATAGATCCATAGTTCCATTAGCCCCTGTTGTGTATATTGTGTGCATATGTGTGTATTCAGTGAGGATAGATCTACTCTGTATGTGTGTGTGTATGTATATATTATATATGAGACTATGGTGTTTAGACCACTTTAGTGAATATAAAAAGTGTACAGAGAAACGATATCATTTATGGTTATGATATGGCTACTGTCAAAATAACATGTTATTTTGACAGTTCCTTTGTCTTCTCTCTCCAAGTCTACATTGAGAAACTAGTTCCTTAGCAACTAAAATGTATCCTCAAACAAGAACATAGAAAAACAACCTCCCAAAAGGATAACATCAACAGCATGAAACTAGTTAATGGTAACTCTCTGGCGTATCCTCATGGGAACGTTGCATTAACAAACTAGATACTTGGCAATATAATACCTAGCCTTTGTGTTGCACTTATCTAAGCATTGTATAGACATTAACCTTCAAAAGGAACACATCCATGTGATGTGGGTCAGTTTTATAGTCTTGTTTTACACTTGGGTAAACTGAGGCACTTGGCAGTTGAGTGGCCTCTAATTTTTTGGATGCCTCAGGTTGGGTACCCAACTTTAGACACATGGCTCTCAATTTTTGGCAGCGCTGAGCAGCGTCAACGCCAATCAAAATCAATGAGAATGGAAGTTGGGAACCTAGATACAAAAAGAGGCACTCTTTTTTTACCCTAAGGGCCTTGCTTGAGGATATATAGAAATTCAGGGGCAGAGCCAGGCTTAAAACCAAGGCGCTCTGGAGTCTTAGTCTGGTGCTAAATCCACTAGTCCAAACTCTGGAGCATGCTATATTACTACGGTATTGCCTGTGAGAGATGATATTTTGCTGCTTGGACTCCTAATGCCAAGTCAGGTGTTCAAGGCGGCCATCACTGAGAGGCTTTCCGAATGGAGTACATTTGGCATTTTATTCAGTTGTGGTATTTGGGGACAACACCCTCATCAGGACATACAGTGTGATGGGTCAAGCAGGCCAGGCATGGAACGGGCTTTGGAAGGGTGAATGCAGGATGATGCTGAAGTTCCCAAAACTTTATTTGGAGGCTACGAATGAAGTACGCATGGGAACGTCCCATTTGGATCCAATGGTGTGATAGCATATCAGCTAATAAAATAGATGAGGAAAGTCTGTGCTACTGTGGAAGAATTAAAAGGGCAATTTAGAGCCAGAGGAGACGCCAGCTGATAGGTTTAGCCAGTCAGGATTCATCTAGTATGGTATGAATGAGGAAGCACATCCATAGAACAGCTCTGTCCACCCAGGACTTCAGTACTTACCTGCTTTTAAAGGGACGAGCAAATGCAGTGATTACACATAAATCTGGCCTGTTATGGAAAATAAATGAAACTTTATTCATATCTGTTAATTGGTTGCATGGCCACTCAGTGTGAAAATGAGAGTGAATCGAGTTTAAATGAGAAAAGACTGACGCATACTTTGGTTTTCAGTGCATTGTCCGCTTTCGCCATTAGCTAGGCCTAAAATGAACGTTTTCTACAAATTATGTATAAGATCTCCTTCCTTGAGTTGTTACTTTGGATGTCTGTTCTGTGTTTACACTAAGGCCCCTTTACACCTCTTTTTGTATCATCACCTGCTCTGAGACTCCTTTGCCCCCCCCCCCCCCAGCAGAGTTCTGCCAGAGCAGTGTGAAGGGGTCTATGGGCACGTCTATACAGGAGCTGGAGGTGTAATCCCAGCTCACGTGCACAAGCTAACTTTGGTTGAGGTCAGGCTCTAAAAATAGCAGGATAGCCGTAGTCGCGGAGGTGGTGGCCAGGGCTAGCTGTCCGAGTACGGGCCTAGGGTCTTGGACACAGTTGTGCTTGGAGTGGCTAGCCCATCCCATTGTCTGCACCACAGTGGCTACACACTGCTAGTTTTAGTGTGCCACTTAGATCAAAGGCATTGACTTGAGCTGGAAATTACACCTGTACCTGCAGTGTAAACATACCCGATGTGTAAATGAGAACCAGGCCCTGGATTATGAAAAGGGAAAGCACTTTAAACATCTAGGGTAAAATTTTCAAACATGCTGGAGTGATTTAGGAGCCTAGGTTCCACTGGGCCGTGGGCTTCTAAGTGATGTGGGTGCATCTGGAAAAATTATACACCCTGCGCACTCTAACTGGTGTAAACTAAGAACAGCTCCTCTAGAGTGAAGTCACACTGTTGTGAAACCTGAATCCAGTCCCCAATCTACTTGTCACCTCCTGCCCTGTCTGGTAACTCTTTTGCCCTTTTATTTTAACTTGGCCAGTGGAACTAGGCTGGTCAGTTTCACTCTGTTTCTGGTCAGTTTCTGATTCTCCTGCAGTAGGCCTCAACTCTGCCACTGAGTGCTCTAGGGTTTTGTGGAGGAAGGGATGGGGACTTGGCACTGTGGATTGAGGGAGTGGGGAGTGCAGGTGATGGTATTGCCTGGGGTGGCTGGATGTGGGGTGTTGTAAGAGCAACACCCTGTGATTCACTGTCACCCACATTTGGAGAGTAAACAGAATCCAGGCTCTAGATACCCAGAGGCCAGATGATACCTTCCTGCAAGCATACCCTTTGGTGGAGAGGGGAACCTCTGAAAAGATCCCCTCATAGAGTTTTTCTTGGAGCAGTGTGTGGAGTGAGCCAGAGGAGCTATCATGGTTTTTACACCAATCTCATTATTTTATGGGGCTTGATGCATGAGGTTGGCAGAGCTGTGGACTCTGAAAAGATGCATCAGGAAAGAACCGGGGAATGGAAGATGGGCAAGGGAAGAAAGTGAGGGAAAGGGAGATGTTAAAGTTTTTATTATTTTATTTGATAAAACATTTACTTTACGCAAACATTTTGAATCTGTGATTTAATGGGGATTTGGTTGATTCTGGCACACTCACATGCACAACACACGTGTAGATTCTCACACTCACACTCGTTAGCGCTCTCTTACTGTCAAGGTGCTAGAGCTCCCCAAGACATTCTGTGTTATGGGGTTTGTGGAGGAGGGTGGAGGGGGGGGGTTGACTGACATGGGAGATTGTGGGGGAGCTGCTTTCAAATCATTTGGCAAAGGTTTTCCTATTCACTTTGGAGTATTTCTTCGTTGAAGCCAGCACTGGATCTTGTGTCTGTGCTGACGTTTTAGAATATGAGAGCAAGCCGTGGCAGGAGCCAAGTATCTGCCAGACTGTGTCGGGAGAACTTTTATCATTTCTGTCAGAGACATCACAACTTGCTTGTCTTACCATACATCTTCCTAAATGTGACAGAATATTCAGCTGTTATTAATTGAATACTCTCTAATTTAACTGCTTAGCAGGAGAAAGAGCGACTGGTTTGTTTCAACAGGGAGAACTGGCATCATCCTATACCTAGGTTTCAATGCAGCTGAAGGTCCTAATGGATTGACTGTAGTAAAGGGGGTGACCTGTTTTAAAACAAAGTAACTCAATTAGGGTTGGGCTCCAATGGAAAACACATGTGTAGCACAGTCCCCTGATCCTGCATTGAAAGTCCAGCTATGTGGAGCTCAGTGCAGGATCCGGGCCACGATAAGACATGGGATCTTGCAGGGGCAGCCTGTGTGAGCTGGGGTGGTCAGATGATTAGCACAAAACCCTGGGAGTTCAGGACTCCTGGGTTCTGTTCCTTACTCTGAAGCTTGCTTGCTTTGTGACTGTTTCCACATGCTCTGGAATCCCTCAGGGATGTCTCCAGGCATGCTGTGTTGGGAGAGGGGCAGGGCAGGCCCGGCTATGGGACATGGGGAATGTAAATTATCCCCCACTCTGGCTGCACAGAAACTGCTGACAAACATAATAAGTCCCAGGGCTGATATCCCCCTGGCGTGCTCTGGTGGCTGGGGCCAGAAGGTGGCCCTGTTAGCATAGGGAGCCATGCTGCTATGGAGATGAGGAGGGGAGAACGGAGCCAGGGCAGAGGACCAGGCCTTCCAAGGATCAGCCAGGTTTGGGGGCAGTCCCCATGGCCTCTTCTAGAGCTGGTGGAGAATTTGTCCTTCCCGCTCGATAGAGCAATGCGGAGCTGTCTCTGGGAGGGAATTTCCTCCCTCCACTCCAGAGGCTGAGGTGGGTGTTCAGCACTTCCTGGCAGTGAAGCTCAAAGCATCTCAAGTTGGGCACCCGAATCAGTGACTGCTTTTGAAATGGCTGACCTTAAACCCCCTGTGCCTTAGTTTCCCCATTTGTGACATGTGCGTGATGCCTACCTAACAGGGGGCTTGCGAGATTTAATCGAGTAACACTGCTTTGAGATCATTGGATGGCAGTTGCTATAGCAGGGGCTCCTGAAGTTGGTCCAGGTGTGAATCAAATCTTAGAGTGATTGTCTTCTCATCTTCCCTCTCTTTCCCGATTGCCTGTCCACGTCCCCTCGCACTGGCCATTGCAGTGGGAGCAGTTGCTCACATAGGAAAAAGTTGCGCGTACTCTTTGCATCCTTAATGAGATGTCGCAGCTGAAAATAGGGAGGGGGAGCCAGTGCCATGTGACCAACCAGCTCTCCCCAGCTTGTGTGTCCACAGATCTCTGTTTGGGAGCTGCTGGGCCGTAGGTTGTTAATGAAGCCCCTGGGGTTCTGCAGTGCAGCCAATGGGAAGTTTGGCCCAGATCCACGAAGAGATTTAGGTGCCCAAATCCGGTATTTAGGCTCTTGGAGACTAAATTTTTGCTGTATGACATGCCTAAGTTTCTGCCTCTGTGCATCCTGAAGCACCTACCTCCCACCGATGCCCCGGTGTGAGCCTCAAACCAGGGGAAGATAAGCACTCACCTGTTCAGATCCCTTCTTCTCATCAAGCAGGGGGAGGAGGGATTTGAACCTGGACCTCCCATGTCCTCAGTGAGTTCCCTTACCACAGGGCTAAAGGGTATATGAGAGGCTGCTTCCTTCTCTTGAGCTATTGCATTGCCTGAATCTCTTTGTGGATCTGGGCCTTATCCTCTGATTTCTCCTCACCCTGCACTTCGAAGGAGTGTGTCTACACTGCACACTGAGCCCAGGCCTGTTGGACCCAGGCTTTGGACTTGGTTTCCAAGCCCGTGCTTGAGCGGACACACTGGATTTACAGTTGCTGGACTCGGGTCTCACAGCCGTGCTAACACATCCACACTGCATGACGCAGACCTTCTGACTTGGGTTTGCGGCTTGAGCCGCGTCCGCACTGCAGAATGGCAGGGCTTGGACCTGAGTCACCTCAGGACCCGGGCCTTCACCCGCCCCTCTAGGAGGGTTCTAGGACCTGGGTGCTTGCTGCCCCAATCAGACTGATTTGGATGTGTACGAAGGCAGGGCTTGGGCTCAAACCTGAGTCAGAGCCTGGCCTTAGTTGTCTGTTGCTCATGAGCCATCCCTTGCTTTTGGTGGTGTTGCTGTCAGGTTGGTCCTAAGCAGGGGCAGCTCCTGGGTTTGCAGCCCATAGCCAGGAAATGGTGGACAGAGTGGTGAACTTGAAAGCAGTGCTGTGAGTTTCTAGAAGATCCCCTCCGTTATGGTTATTCCTTTAAAACGTTACTGCAAATGTGGTTGCTGCTGCTTGCGGTTCATTATTGCTTAAATAGATCATTGCACAGTGTCATGGCTTCCGGCTAATGAAACTCCCGCACTGAGTGACTGCAGCCTGCCTTTGTGAGAAGTGACATCGGAAGCTGTGGGCAGTCCCTGAAGAGTCAGGGTTTCGCTCTGCCCTGATGCTGTGGACCGATCTGCACTTCGAGTGTAGGACATTAGAGAGCATATGAAGTAAGGGTCACCGCCTAATGATGTCTGCCGGAGAACAGGGGAAGGTGACTTCCCGGTGCCAGCTTTCCGATGGAAACTTGCATCTCTCGGCTGCCTTCTCCTGCCATAACGGTCACAATCCATGCAGCGTCAAACTCCACAACGAGGCAGCGAGCCATGCCAAGTACAATTTAAGATAACACCAGCAGCTCCAAGTATTTCTCCCCCTTTCCCAACATATTTCCTGTGCGATAGTTCCCAGGTTCATTCTGCAGTCGGTTACCTTGCTTTTTTTCCCCTCCTCTCCCTCAGTTCCCACGCACAGATGGGGTTGTTATTGTAGGGTTGCTCAGAACCACTGTTTTTTTGTTGCTTCTGTTGCTGCTTCCATGAAAGATTCACCTGCGTGGTGAGGCTTTCGTTGTCGAGTGGCTCTGGAGCTCAGCTGGCCTGGGGGCTGAGATGGCTGCCTCTGAAAGGCTAGGGAAAAAATACTAAACTCAAAAGGCTTGGCAGTATGATCTTAAAGTCATAGAATGTGAGGGTTGGAAGGGACCTCAGGAGGCCATCTAATCCAACCCCCTGCTCAAAACAAGACCAGTCCCCAGACAGATTTTTGCCCCAGATCCCTAAATGGCCCCCTCAAGAGTTGAACTCACAATGCTGGATTTAGCAGGCTAATGCTCAAACCACTGAGCTATCCCTCCCCCCAGTCAGCCTAAGCTGGTGTGAGTCCCAAGAGCAATCTAGAAGTCAGTTGAGCTGTGCTGGTTTACACCAGCTGAAGGTCTGCCACGTATTAGAAAACCACGGTGCGGCATCCCCTGGCTGGTCCTATTCAAGGTGCGCCTGTGGCTGGCACGCAGGGTCTCTGTAGCAAGACGTTTACCCGAGCAGAGGGTGGGAGATGGCAGAAGACGCCAGCCTTGGTACCATTCTGCCGTTGGTAAGGAGCGCGCACCGCGGTGCCCAGTGAAAAGAGGTCTGTTTCCATGCTTGTGTAAGGCCAGATTGCAATACCGTACTTGTGTGGCATAGTACCTGAAATCAGGGAGGCTATGGGTGGGTAAGAGTTTCCCGGTCTAGTCTGTACTGCTCATCTCTGATCTGCCACCCAGCTGAAGGTGCTCCATATCCAACCTGTCATCCAGACAAGGAAGAGGGGCTGGCTTAGCCACAGGGAATGAGCAGCTCAAGAAACCTGCCATGGTGCAGAAGAACAGGGACAAAGAGGCCTGCCGCTGTTCCAGATACGCCGTTGGTGACAGTCAGTTACACGCATACACCCAGTGTCTGTCTCTCTTTCTCGAAAAGTTCAAACACTGAGTTAAGTTTATTGTTTCTATCTCGTTTATTTTAAGTATGGTTTTACACTTTATTATATGCTGTGACATCTTAAATGGAGCCTGTCACTCCATCTTGACTACTGCTAGGGGCTAGAGCCACTTACTGTGTCAGGCATTTCGGCAGCCCTGATTAACAATACCAAAACGAATGGATCCAACGCAGGCGCACGCACAAAATCCAATGCTGATTTGCATATTCAAATAGAGCGCGGCATGAAAATGATGTAGCTGGTACATGTATACGATCTATATTCAGCACACGTCTGTGTGTGTGTGTTTAGACACCCATGTGCACGTGTAGAATATATGTATGTATGGTATACAGACACATGTATATTTATTTATAATATTCTGCAGGAGACAAATTGCACTCATCTTTTCTTCTTAGACTTTTCCTCCAAGGATGGGAGATCAGTTAGGATGACTAAATGGAGTAATTCTTTTTTCTTGTAAGCTAGCGTGGGTCTGGTGTAAAATTACACATGCAGACATTTTTTTCCCTGAAAGTAACATTTTGTTAGGTTAATTCATGCACTGGAAAAACAAACTTTCTTTTCTTCCAGTCCAATCCACGCTTACAAGTCAGTTTTTTGTAACCCTGTCATTAAAATGCGAGGTAGCCTACAGTAATTTGAATATTTCATTCTGCCGGCTGCTAATGCACTCTGTGTTACAGATGGTACTTGCTCCATCCTTCTGGACTGGGTTCAATTATAAATGAAAGTAGGGAGCTGAGATTTGTCTTTTTGTCTCTGCTTAGTTGGAATAACACAATAAAGCTTGATGGGTAGGAATTCCTCAGGCTGCCTTGTGCGTTTCCCATGCAGCTGTCTCCTTGCCACGGCGGAGTTCACTTACCTTTCAAAGCAGACGTGTCATATTTTTGCTTGTGGTTTATTATTTTTTTTAGATCCTCATTTTCAACTTGCACAGTTCAGTTCCTTTCTATTTTTTTTTCCATTAGCCTTTTGCCAGACAATAACAGAAAAAGCTGTTTTAAAAAACTGTGGATGGGGAGGCAGCCTGGATTAGCACTTCTGGCAGGAGACTCCAGACTCCACAGCTCTGGAGCTAACTCGCTGTGTCACCGCAGGCACATCACTTCACCTCACCGTGCCTCAGTTTCCAACCTGTACATGGAGGAGGATAATACTGACCGACCTTTGTAAAGAACTGAGGTCCTCAGCTACAGAGGTGTATTGTAGCCCTGTTCCCGGCACAATATTGCTGCTGTGGAACGTTAGGAGTTGTTTATAATTGTACAATCATCATATCCTCAAGAATGAACAAAAACATTTTTTTTCTGCTTGGGGCGGGAGGGGGATTAGAAAATCTGTAATAAAAGACCTGAGCTACGAGATCTCACCACTATAGGAGTTATAGGCTATGTCTACACTAGCGCAGTAAGTTGACCTACAATACGAAACTCCAGCTACGTGAATAACCTTAGGTTCTACACCAAGGTGGGTTGACGGGAGAAACTCTCCCATCGACTTACCTTACTCTTCTCGTTGGGGGTAGAGTACAGGGGTCAACTGGAGAGTGATCTGCTGTCGATTTGGTGGGTCTTCACTAGACCCACTAAATCGACCTCACGTGGATCGATCTCAGCGCATGGATCCTGGCTGTAGTGTAGATGTAGCCATATTCCACACAGATTCACCTTGTGACTTTCCTCTCCTCTCCACTCTGAGGGGTAAGAGCAATATTAGCAAGAGAAAGCCATGGGCTCTGGTATACTTTTAATTGTGGGTTTACATTAGCAATGACCAGATGGTCTGCTGGGGATGATCATTGATCTAGGATGTAGGAGGAATTTGTCAAAGATTTGGCTTCCGTTTAGTCTCCTGGCTGGGCCTCGCTAGCATAAGGTTAAAAAAGAAATTGGTTTTGTGGTAATGTAGCGATCTCTTCTCTTAATGGTATCGGCCTGGTCATGGCTCAGTCAAGAGCAGTTAAAAAAGACCCAAGAGGGAAGATGGTTTGTGGTTAAGGCCCTGAACCTAGAGCTGGGGGAAACTTTTTGTTCACACCTTTTTTTTTTTTTTCCCAGTGAAAAATGCAGATTTTATGCCACCAAAATGTTTTCACAAGTTCATGTTGGTTTTGCTGAATTGTTCTTGTAGGTGGATGGCATGGTGGGGGAAAATGTTTTGTTTTGACATTTTTCTAAACAAAACCTTTTGATTTTTCAGCCCAACATGAGTTTCGTCTTGAAATGTCTTTCAATTTTATTTAAAAACATTAAACAACTGCAAAAAATCTGGATGGAACATTTCATTTTGGGTCAATCGATATGTTGCATTTTGATCCCAAAAAAATTGTTCCCAATTTTTCAATTTCCCGAAAAATTCAAATTTTTTTACTTTTGGTCAATTTTATTGACCCCCCCCCCAACAAATTTTATCTCTTTTTTTGTTTGTTTGTTTGTTTGTTTGTTTGTTTTCAGGGGGGAATTGCCAGTAAACTGAAAAATTGGTTATTCACACAGCTCTGCCTAGGAGATCTCAGATCATATCCTGACTGTATGTGTGACTCTGGACTTCAGTTCCCTCATCTGTTAAATTAGGATAATGTCACTTCTTTTCCTCCACCCTTTGTCTGACTTCTCTATTTAGACTGTAAGCTCCAGGATCTGCGCTCACAATGTGTGTACAGTGTATGCACAATGGGGCCCCCATCTCAGCTCTGGCCTCTAGCCACTTCTGTAATAGAAAAAATAATATACAAAACCGTATCCCATTACAACACAGCATTGCAGCCTAAAAATTTGGGTCAGCATGATGGTGTTGTATCAAATATAATTAAACACACACGGACACTTAAAAATGTAATTAATTTATCCTTTCTAATTATTTTTCCCAACCTCCCTGGTGTCTTAACACCCTTTCGAAAGTGTGAAGAGGTATGTTTTTTTTTCTCCCAAGCAATTCTGTCCATTTCCACTTGGCACAGTCCAATTTGGGGTTTGTTTTTCTTCCCCTCCCCCATGTTGAAACGAACGCCACTGATCCTGTTTCACAACCTCTTGGACTTGATGCTGCCCAAACAGATCGTTTATAGAATTGTGCATGAAGGAACAGAACGTTCAGACCAATTTTCAAGCTGGGATTTAACACAAAATGCTGCCAGTTTGGGAAAGTTTGTTCATGTCCTACTCTTGCCTCAGCCACATCATGATGCTCATGCAAAGCTGTATTGCGTTGAAGGCAGCAGCAGCACAATGCAAAGGGGTGCTGTATGCCACTAATTTATTTGAAGGCCCACATGCAGTCCCCACATAGTCAGTATGGGCCTGGAAATTTCAGGGTAGATGCCGATCTTGGAGTCTGGGCTTGACCACAGACCAGAAAGTTGAATTTGAGCAAGTGAAAGCTGTGTGGTGTATTAAACTCTTTCTTGCCTGCGCCACCTCCCCCGCCACCACCTGCCTAGCTGAAACTAGGTGTAGTTGCTCTATTCTGAGCTAGGTTGAGTTATATCCAGGCAGTATGTGGTCATGGGGGAATTGTGAGAGAAGGCAGCTAGCAAAGGACCTGGGAGGCCCATCTGAGTTTCTGAATCTCTAGGACATTTGGAGGGAAGGAGTTAGACTGGTCATAGCTAAGATCTATGATCAGGGAGAGAGAGTTCTTGACAGGGCTGATTGGAAATGTGGCTGGGTGAGCACGTATGTATGTATGTGTATGGGGTGGGGGATGACTGTGCATGTATGACTGCGTGCGTGAAACTCATCCACACTGCTCTCACTATTAAACCTCCTCACTAGGCAGGCACTTGGTGGGTTGACTTTGGCAGTGCTGGCAGAGTTCGTCATGCAAATAGAAGTCGCTGACATTTAACTCTGTGGCTCTGGGTGTATGCAATGTGTGTGTGACTGTGTCTGGTGGCTACAGCTGTACGGGGCTGAAAGCTGTATATGCCCTGCCCTTCCTCCACCCTGACCAATCACATTTTGCCTTACCCGGGAGGGAGGGACTTTTGCAGACACATCTCCATGAGCCTTATAGCTCTGGGAATTTTAAATTTCAAGCCTACAAAAGCTGTTGGTCACAAATGATCCCTGCTGGAGGCCTGGGGTTGCTGTTTAGAAGCAGCTTCTCTTCTACATCCCTTTGCCTTGCTCTGCATGTGGTGAGATGCTGAAGCCCAGCCCCTGGCATGGATGTGCTGTGTGTGTGCATATTATGAAGGCAGGTGTTAAGTCCCGCCCAGGTACTTCCCAGGGATTGTTGAAGCAAGTGTGTTGCCCATTGACAGCCAATCAGTAAACACTATTTCTTAGCAGGAGATGAGGATGGGACCCAAGGTCTGGCGCATTCAACAATGCACTTAGACGGGGAAGGTCCGTAGTGCCGAGTGTCCATGAACACATGGTACGGCTTGATTCCAGGCATTGCAGAGCTCCCTTGGGTTACTACTGATCCGATGCAGCAGGTTATGACTGCGTGGCCGCTGCCAGGCCATGGGCTGGGCAGTGTCCCCACTTGACCTAAAGTCCGATCTCCAGGGCTCAGTGTGTGGGGACTGTATCTCGGAGGCAGGTTGCGTGACCAAAAAGTGCCATCCGGCGGTGACGGAAGGTGACTCCGGTCCTCATGAGGTCAGTTCTCCATAATACAGCTCTGTGACTGATCAAATCAAGCTGTGTTATGCCCAGTGGTCGCTGCTGCCAATGCATGTAAAATGCTTCCAGCCTCCTGATGTCTTGTTCAAGCAGTGTCCACGTTCCAGATCCATAGAAGAGGATCAAGAGTGCACAGGTTGGATAGATCCATGCTGTTGTATATAATTTCACCTTCTTTTTGCTCTAGATCCGGTGCAGGTCCTTTGTGGCTGTTAAACCAATTCTCCTTCTGATGTCTGGCTGCCTGTGCCCATTAGATGACAATTTATGGCTTAGATAAATGAAATCAGCCACTACTTCCATGGTGTGCCTGGCAGCACAGATGTCTTGTATCACAACTTTTGTGCTGACACTATGGATTTTTGTTTTTGCCCAAGAAATCTTTAGCCCCAGGGCAGCTGCCACATGCTGGAAACTCTCTACTGCATCTTCAAGGTCATTTGTTTCCTGGCCAAAGAGGACGACATCATCCAGATCAGTAAAAGAAGCTGAGCTGACAGCTCTATCAGTATTTGTCAAGACTTGTTCAAGGAGTCAATCCACTGCACAGCCGAACAGGGCTCAGGGTCAAGATGCATCTCTGCTTCACCCCAGATCTAGTGTAAAATCTGTGAGACTTATGGGTCCACCATCACACCTGTGCCCCGAGTCGTCATTTAGATCTTGAATTAAACTCTGGAGGATGTCGGGAATGCTGGTGCCTTATGGGGCCTTCTGCAGGGCAGAATCGAAGGCTTCCTTACAGAGCACTCCATCATTATTAAAGATCTCAAGAACTTTCATGTAAGGAAGGGTGTTAGCTGTGATGTTTTGGTCAAGTTCCATAAGAACATTGGTCCAATGGTCCATCTAGCCCAGTATCCTGTCTTCTGACAGTGCCCAATGCCAGGTGCTTCAGAGGGAATGAACAGAACAGGGAAATCAATCATTGGGTGATCCATCCTTTGTCGTTCAGTCCCAGCATCTGGTAGTCAGAGGATAGGGGCACTCAGAACATGAGGTTGCATCACTGACCATCTTAGCTAACAGCCATCCCCTGGCAATGAGTTCCACAAGTTGACTATGTGTTGTGTGAAGAAGTACTTCCTTTTATTTGTTTTAAACCTGCTGCCTATTAATTTCATTAGGTGACCCCTGATTCTTGTGTTATGTGAAGGGGTAAATAACACTTACTTTCTCCACATCATTCAAGATTTCATAGACCTCTCTCATATCCCCCTCCTTAGTCATCTCTTTTCCAAGCTGTAAAGTCCCACTTTTTTAAATATCTCCTCATACGGAAGCTGTTCCATACCCCAATCATTTTTGTTGCCCTTCTCTGTACCTTTTCCAATTCTAATATATCTTTTGGGGGGGCGACCAGAACTGGACACAATATTCAAGGTGTGGGCGTACCATGGATTAATATAGTGGCATTACAATATTTACTGTAAACTTTACTGTAAAATGGGATGGGCATGCTCAGTCTCCAGGTCCTGGGATCCTATGAGCTCCCTTACAAATGGAGCCAGATCCCAGCTAGTGTGAATGAGTGTACTTTCATTGGAGTTGATGCTGATTGGCACTACCTGAAAATCTAGCTCATAAAATCCACCAGTAATACTAAATATGCTGTCCCCAGGGGTGCAGCGTACACACCAGCTTGAAAGATTCAACTCAGTATCAGCCCCTGATACAATACCACAGCACTGAGATATATTGATAGTGAGAACACCCATACATTTATTATCCAAGATCAAGATTCAAGAGAGAGTGCGTAAGGACAATAGAAACAGAAGGGCACATGTGAAACAAAATCAGTATACACTTTCTAGAGATTAAATTTAACAGGCTGACCTCCTGGCTACAGCAGTCTTGTCTCATCCAAAGCCTTTTGCAGCGTTTCCAACCAACGCTGGTTGTGATCCCCTTTCCATGATTAAAAAGCTGTCCGTTTACTTCCTAGGGCCAGGATAAGAGGTGCTTTCCTTGTCCTGCAGATACAGTGCTGTACATTTTTGCAGTGCACCTCTCCCGCACCCCCTAATGAGGCTCTTCCCCAGCTGTTCCTCCTCTTCTCCTCCTGTTCAATCTCACAATCCTTCATTTGCCTTTAGCTCAGACCAGTGATTGTGAACAAGACAACACACAATTTACATTGCAACAGATAGATGGGTAAACATCTTTGGTCTGGCAGGAAACCAGTTTTTCACCTCTGATGGGGATTAGCAACTTGATACAAAATACACACACACACCTCCTTACATAATAACAGTACATACATTGTATAATAATATTCATACCCACTGTGACATCAGCTTTCCTTTGATACTTTATCTGACATTCTTTGGTGAACCAGGATGTCCATATTAGTAACCCCCTTGCCAACTGGTATTTAGGGGTTTTGGGGTCCCACCTTCATTTTACAGTAATTATCCAGCCCCCTATAATGTCTGATAGTGCGGCTGCAATTTTTTGGAACTTTTATTACAATAAAAAGCATTAGTGCCAACCTCGGGCATTCAATAATCATGAGTCCAACAAAATCATGAGATTAGCTTAAAAATCATGAGATTTTAAAATAATAATAAATGTTGAGTTATTTTAATTGTCCTTCTGGGTTTTTTTTGAGCCTTTAGGGTGTGGCTGAATCACATTTTCTTTGCAACAGATAGGGCTAGAAACTTACTTTTTTCTAAATAAAAGCTGAGATTCTGACACAATCACGTGACTCCAGGAGCTGGAGTTTTAAGAAAAAAAACCAAATATCACTGAGCCAGAAAGCTAGTACCTGAGCCAAGGGTGGTGGACCTCCCTGCTTTTTTGAATATTTGTGGGTCACTTTTGATTTGTTTAGCAAACTCAGGACACGTGTGGAGTATCACTGCCTGACAAGCATCAGTATTTTTGCTGTTCATGGCGACACCATGCTGCCTGGCTACCTTAATTTATTATTTAAAGTCTCAATCTAACGCAGGAAGGGAATCTGAAATGCGGTGGGTTTGAAGCCGCTTTTAATCTTGGTCTCCTGTCAGTCTCGTCACCTACATATTTCCCATCCTAGATGCTTTGTGCATAGAACAGCAGCCCTGAGGCCATCCGTGTCCATGGGGGATGACCTCTAAACAGGCTAGAAAAGAGGCAGTTCCTTTTTGGGGGAGCCTTTCTTTGTTTGTTTATAATTTCATGGCTTGGCCTGGAGAGGTTGAAATGGGACCCTGGCCCTCTGAGGAGCTCCAGAGGCCACAGATTCTCGTCAACAGATGCAGTTGGTTCAAAAGCCGGTTTCTTTTCAATGGCGAGGATTCATATGCAAAGCAGTGAAGAGGAGAGAGGGAGTGGGAAGCATGGATCCCAGCCGGGCAGGGCACTCTTAATCTCAGAGGTTCTTTTATGGTTGGCCTCATGAGCGAAACAAAGCTCAGACTCTTCATCATTTCCTCTCTTGGTTTTTTGTTTGTTGCTACTTAAGAATTAGGGTGCAAAGCTTTAATTTAGGGCTCTGATCCTGCAAATGCTTGATGTTAAGTGGTCGCATTGAAGAGTGTGGGCAAGTATAATAACAACACCTAGCTGTTATCTGGGGCTTTTCATCAGCACATCTCAGTGTTCTTAGAAAGGCGGTTTCATTAGCCCCATTTTAAAGAGCTGGAAACTGAGGCAGAGAGTGGCAATGACTTGCCCGAGGTCACTCAGTCAGTGGCAGAGCCAGGAGTAAAAGCCAGGTCTCCTGTCTGTCTGTGTGGTGGAAGGGAGTAGTTGCCAAATTCTTACCCCAGATCTGTGACTCCAGCTGTATCTTTGCGTAAAGCACATCCCCCATTTTGCCCCAGTTTCCCATTAGCAAGATGAGGCTTGTAATATCTGTCTCACCAAGGGTGTTTGACAGGTTGGCTTGTTCTTGTTTGTGAAGAGGTGTGAGGATGGAGTGTAATGGAAGTGTTGGATTTTATGTATTGGCTGGTGGCTTCTTTGCACCACAGTAAGGATTTGATTTCTCCTCTTCTGGGGAGGAAACGGGGAAGAAATCCCTTTACCTCAAATCCAGCAGTCCAAGGTGCCATTCAGAACTGAGGCCCCGGGACCTTTCACCATGAGGTGGGATTTTGCCAGCATTTTAGCAGCAACCCTGTCAGTCTGGGATCATAGCAATAATGCTGGCATTGATCTAGCACCTTTGAGCCAATGAGCGCTAAGAACTCTATGAAGGCAGAGTGGGGAAACTGAGGCATGGAGTGATGCCGTGACATGCTTGGGGTCACAGAGGCAGAACGACATATCGAACCCAGGTGTGCTGACTGCTGTCCCCACTGTGTGAGAATTAGAATGTGCTGCCGCCCCATTCTGGCTTCTTTTTAAAATCAGATTCTCCCTCCCCAGGTGGGATGTCACAGACTAGGGGGAAGAAATCCAGTCTAGATTTATTTTTAAAAAATGCAGATTTTTTTGTGCAACTGGATTTTTTCATGGAAAATATTTGCCATTTGTCATCCAGCTCTAGCGTTTCATTGATATTATTTATGTTTATGATGCTATTTATTTTATGTGGTAAGGTGGCCACTGAGGGAAACGACTGAGTATCCAGCCAGGCTGTCCTAAAGACCTAGCGTGCTGCTCACTCTGCAAGAGGCTTACGTCTCATTGGGATTTACCATGCCGAGGATGATCTAGTTCTACCATTGGGTGGACGGGGCTGGGGGAAATTGTGGATTTCTCTCCCCTCCCCACTTTAACGTGGAGGTGTGGTTACAGTCACAAGCATTTCCTGCGTGGCTTATTAAGGTGCTGTGAACCAAGCCGACTAATAACAGCTCAGCCTGTGGTTCAACGCTAGTCCACTGGTGCTCTGCAGAGCACATGTGGGGGATGAGCAGAGTCTAGAGCTGGGTAGGCAGAGGATGCGGCCTTGCCCTCCTCCAGCTGTTACATTGCATTAAAAGGACCTGGAAATCCATTGCCTTCCTAACTACTTCTTTGAATTTCTATAGCTCCCAGCAAACGCAATCATGAACCAGGACCCCATCGTGCTAGGCACTGTACACACACTGAACAAAAAGGCCAGGAGCTGGCAGTCGAAGTGTAAGACAGGAGAATGGCTGAACACAGACCAACAGGAGAGTCCAAGTAAACAATGAGACAGTGCCGGTCGGCATGATGGGCAGCAGTCTCTGCACACCCACAGCATACCCTCTGCTTTTCCATATAAGCAACTGATGGCACTGCCAGAGGGATGTTACCTTCTCCCGAATAGGCTGGTGACTGGGAAGGGGAAAAGAGATGGGTTTGCAAGACAATCTCCGTAGGGTGGGGTGGTCAAGGCTCTGACATATTTTGAGAAGCCCTGGGGTAGTTTATGTAGATAAGGGATTGATCACACTTCACTCCAGCCCGCTAATCTTCTCCTGGCCAAGGCAGGAGAACTGCTTCATTAGATAAGCTGATTACTTCAGACCCAGTAAGAGTTGTTTGTATGTGGAATTGCTCCAGTCAGATTCAATGCTTGGCTACATTAGGTAAACTTGCCTTGAGGTCAGCGGTTTCAAGCAGTCCTGGAGGGTTAGGTGGGATGTCTAACCTGGCATGGGGAGGGTAGGAGACAGAAAGGGAAGGGATAAGGGAACCTTAATTACAGGTCTTTCTCTCCCCATAAGAATGCGGTTAAATATTTATTTTAGTTCTTCCAAGGAAGGAACTTGATAAGATAATACGATCCTGACAGTTTTGACCTCCCGATCCCCAGGAGTTTTGCTGAGGGGCCAAAGGTCAGTGGCAAAGTAATATCGTGGTGAATTAAGTTGCCAGGGTTTTGTTATTTGTTTGATTACACTGAGCGGTGAGCAAACCTGGTACTTTGTGGGACACAGAGCCCAGTAGCCTGGTGAAGCTGAAGCAGCTCCTGTCAGGCAAGGAAGAGAGCCAAAAATCTGTGTGATTGTTTGGGGGGGGGGGGGGGGGGAGAAGAGGGAAGGTTGGGGAATAGGCCACCTGATTAATTCTCATTTTTGAAGCCACAAATAGCTGTAAACTGTGATTCCCTCTGCTGCCGGCTGATCTGCAGTTCATTTGTATTGTGGGTTTTCTTCGGCCTGCCAAGTTTAGTTCACCATTTAACAAGGAAGCTAGTGTGTTTGTGTGATATTACATAGCGCAAGTGGAGGCCATCGCCGAGTGATACCTTGCACCTAACGTGCACCCTTGGGCCCCTGACCTGTGTTCTGCCATGAATCCATCTCTCTTTGGAGTTTTGGACTGTGGCTAGCATTCCAGCCCCAGGCGTCGCATCAGACAGCTGCCGTATCGTTAAAATGACTTGCCAGAGAAATATTTCTGAATGTCCCCCGTAATTAAGCCCTGATACAGCAGAGCTCTGAAGCACACGTTTGTTTAAATTTGACAGTTGTCCCCCTGAAGTCAATGGGATTTTAAGCACAGACCTAAAGGTAAGCACATGCTTAAGTGCTTTGATGAGCAGAGAAGGCGTGATGAATCAGGGCCAGGGGGTAAAACTTTAAAACTGCTTAAGCCCCTTTTTCCAAGTGACTTTGGCCCAGATCAATTTCAGTGAGAGTCAGGTGCCTCAGGTACTTTAGAGGATCTTGACTTTAGGAGCTTACTTTCTATTGACTTTTTTAAATATGAAAATTTTTACCTATAGTGCTTTGCTAGATTGCAGCCTTATACTGTGCCGTGAAGTGCAGGATGGGTCTCAGATGCCCGTACCTTGCAAACCTACAGAGCTAGAAATCTGGAAGGTTTATACTATTGGAAAAGGGAGAGCCCCTGCGCTTGTTCTATTCCTGGTTGATTCAGGTTCCTGCGGAATCGGTTTTTATTCAGACCTTCATATCCCCACATTATTACAATTGTTACATTATTATGGAAACAGTTATTTTAGGTCACTTTCTGAGTTTTTTCTCAAGTGTGTTACTGTTTTTCTCACCTCCTGAGCCTTGTACTATCAGACTCTTGTCACTAAGGCAACTGGCTTTGCAGTTGAGAGGAATACAAACAAAAAATAGCACAAATAAAGTATTTTAAAACTCTCTAAAACATTCCTGTTTTCTGTAACTGACATGACACCTTCAACATCCATCAATGGGTGGTGCAGGAAAAAGGGGGTCTATTGGGATGGCCTGGGTAACATGCTTGTGAATACGCAATGGGAGAGTTACAGTTTCTACCCATCCCAAATTCTTGATGATGACACACCTCTGCCTTATTTGATGCTATTCAGTTCTTCCATGGTCTGATTGAAAGCCCTGTGAAGTCAATGGAATGACTCTGGTTGACTTCAGTGCAGCTCAGTGTAGATCCTACATCCACCACCATCTATGGGAAGGTATGTCCAGGCAGACATAAAATCAGGGTATACGTGTTCAGGTGCTGTGTACATACATTGTATGGCCTAGATCAACAGTTTTCAAGCTTTAGCAACCTGAGGAGACCCCCATTTTGATTTAAAAATGTTCATGGACCCCCAAATCCCCCACTCAGCCCCAGGTCCCACCTCCCATTCCACCCCTTCCCCCAAAGGCCCCACCCTTCCTCGTCTCTGCGTCTTTCCACCCCCTCCCCTGAGCGTACCCCATCCCCACTCCTCCCCCTCCCTCCCAGGCCCTCCTGCATGCCTCTGAACAGCTGTTCCTGGCGTGCAGGAGGTGCTGGGAGGGAAAAGGAGGAGTTGAGGGAGGGAGGGGGAAGAGTTGATCAGCGGGGCCCACGGTCCCTCTGGATTACCTTCATGGACCCCCCCCCCCAGAGGTCCACGGACCCCTGTTTGAGAAACGCTGGGCTAGGCTCTGGTTTCAGTGGAGCTATGCCACTTTGCACCAGCTGACAATCTGGTCCTGTTGCTTTAACAAAAGTGAAAGCAAAGAATAGAGTAGTTCCGTCCTGAAAAGACACTCTCAGATTGGCACTCAGAGAGTCGCTTTGCTTCTGTGGCTCACTGACAATCAAATGTGACTAGTTTGGGCTCAGTCTTGTAACTTGCTGAGCTCTCTTAGCTCTCATTGAGGTGAGCAGCTCACAGGATCTGAACCTGTACAACTAAAAAGCTGGGTCTCCCCCAGTAACCCTGCGGAGTGACCCTGGAGTGTGAAAGCTAAGTGATGTTTCCTTCTCCGAGTGCATCAGCAGCAGAAAACCTGTCCCGGCTTTGATGTATAGGGCAAGTCAAACACACTCTATCTTCACCTGTAATAGATCTCGTTTGGGTCATGGTTACAAATGACAGTGCACTAGCGAGAATGAACAGGGCTGAACTCTGAGTCCAGGCAGAGTTGGCAGCACTGATGGTTAGAAAATACTTCTTTTTACTTAGGTCTGTGGGAATCTGTGGTGGAAACTGCCCCTTAGTTTCACAATGGTCCTCCCTTTCTGAAAAAAAGTTCTCTTTTTGCTGGCTGGAATTTTCCGCCCTTCTTCTCAGCACAGAGATGGCGCTTTCTGGAAAGTTTGAGCAAAATCTGTTTATCCATTTTTAAGTTTTGGAAAGGAGGTGGGGGAAATATACATTTCCTGTTTGAAGTAGATTTTAAAAAGAAGCATTTTGCTCATGTATGACACTCTCTGGAATGTATTGTGTGTGTGTCTGTAGAAAAAAAATAGATTTTCAAAGGAGTGTGAGAGTTAGTCACCCAAATCCCTTTGACTTTCAACTTCTTTAGACTTTTCCTGAAAACCCCAGCCTAAGATTAGGAGTGTAAACTGATTAGGCTAGTAAAATACTGTAAATGCAAATAGACCCAAGTTTTAAAAGATTTGAGTGGATCAACGGTGTGCAAACGGTTTCACCTCTGTTGTTCTGACCGTTAATGTAAATTGGACGTCTATGCACACTTGCCAAGAAAGCTGAGGTTACCTTGCTGTGTCTGTCTCGTGGGCCCTTGAACTGGTGGCGGGGAAGCATTTCACCTAGCTGGGATACAAGTGTCTATCAGATGGTCATTCTCGGGTTTACACAAAGCTCCTGTCAGGGGGGCTGATATTTTTGTTGTCACTGAATGTGGGTCACTGAGGTGACCTGATATTTAAGGTGAAAAGCCAGGACACCTGTGGTAGCAGTGAGGGTCACTGTGGGGTGAGTCGGAGGATATTGGCAGCTGAGGCCGATGCTCATCCCCCTTCTCCTGCCCCACTCTCTATGAGTCTGACTGTGTGGGAGTGCTGGCGTGAGGCTTCATGCAGGGGTGGGTCACTGGTCACAGGTCTGCTCTGCACCAAGGGGCGTTATCCCCCAGTCTGGGTAGACAGACACATGCCGCTAGCTGGCCTTGAGCTGGTGTGCTGAAAATAGCCGTGTGGCTGTTAGAGCGTGGGCAGTGGCTTGCACTAGCCACCTGAGTACAGACCCTGGGGCAGGGGTGGGCTTCTCCTTAGGCAGCCAGCCCATGCCGCCAGCCCTGCTGCAACGTCCACGGCACACTTTTTGGTGCGCTCACTCATGCAGATCTAGCGTGCATCTGTGTACCCGGGCTTAGAGGCACAATCCAGCTGCAGCGTCCCTGGGAGTGTTCATGGGTTCAGCACGTGGGATTTCATAAAATGGATGGGACACTGGGTCTTGATCCATCAAACTGGTTTTCAGGAATACACGTTCACTCTGCCGGTCTCTCTTGCGCCATGCTATGCAAGTGCTCAGTGTGGGCACCAGGCATCAGTTTGGTCTCCTATAGCAGGTCATTCATTCCACGTGCAGGGACTTTCAAGGGGGTTCCTTGACTTCATCCTGTGCGCTCGCCTCTGCCTTTGCCTCTCCATCAAGGAACTGCTGAGGGGCGTCTCATTAGTCCGGACCCAATGTGTTGAGGGCCTTAAAGTTGAAGCTGGGGCACCAGCCTGGCACTGGAGCAAAGTGGAGGGGTGTGGTGTTTTCTTGGTGGCTTTTCTTCCCCAGGCGATGCTGCATTCTGGGCAAGCCAGAGTGCCTGGGTTACAGCATTTCCACCTGCCCCAGATACTGTCGGCTTCACTAGCCCTGCATGAATTTTGCTGGCCAGATTCTCATCTGAGAGAAGTGTGGTAGCTACCTACTGTGCTGGAGGAGGGAGAATGCAAATTACGTCACTGCTGCTGCCGGCGTATCCTGAGATTTCAAGGCGTTGTAGCACCTTGGCCTAGGGAGGGCAGATGCCTTTGGTGGAAGCAAAAGTCCCGGGTCTTGGCTAGCTGCTCAGATGGTTTTCCCCCTCCCTATCATCACTTCTGTCTGCTTGGGATCAGCCGGGGACAGCTGCTCTTCATCCAGGGGCTGATCTCTGTCAAGCGCTGGGGCGTCTGGGTGACGACATTGGTCCCATCTGCTGAGTGGAGCATCTATCCTCTCTTTCACCCCCTAAATCGTGACACAGATCCAGACCCTGTGTTGCCCCATGGCCTCCTTCCTGTCCCCCAAATCCCAGTCCGTTATTGCCAGCCTCAGCCTTCACATACTTTGCCCTCCTGGCAAATGACACACACCACTGTCCTGGGTTTGATAAGCAGTGGCCCTTGGGGAGCCTGGAAGGCGGGGTTTCTAACTGACCTGCCCAAGGAAAGGCAAAGAGATCTGCCCTGGGACACGAAAACCCTCTCTCAAATCCAAGGTGGGCCAGAGAATTTTCAGCTCTGCTCTTCCACAGTGGGAGGGGAGGCAAGGAAACCATTGCACGTTGTTTAAGCACTGAACTTGTTACCGTGCGCAACCCGGCTCCATTGTCTTCCACACAGCTGAGCCCACTCAGAGCGGGACTGAATCTGGCCCTGTGGCCTTCCCCATAAATCATTCCCTAGAATAAATCTAGGGAAACTGCCCCCATCTTTTCTTATGCAGAAGTCGCTGACTTTTGCTGAGTTTCTGTCTCCTAGGGCCCATAAACAAGAAAGCCCAAGAGTTCCCTTTAATTTCCCAGCTCACCTTTATATTGGGCCACGGGTGAGTAACTTAGGCTTTGTCTGAAAAAAGAGGAGCTTAAATAACTTTTGTAACTGGAAATGTGTTTGGGGCTGGGGTGGGGCAGGGCGGGAGGCTTGGTTATTTTAATTCAGTGACGCCAGGTTGTGACGTAGGACAAATCCAAAGCCAACGTGGTACCTCTTTTCCAGGAGGTGAAATGCCATCGTCCTAATTGCTCTGGCCAAGCTGAAGGGTAATAAACGAAGAGCAGTCAGTCATGAAGTGTTTCAAACCCTCCCATTTTCAGTGGTATAAAGTGTTACAATTAACGCAAAGCAGGAGGGAATCCAGCTGTTTAAGATTCAGTATGGCCAACCCCAGCCACATGATTCAGGCTGTAGGAAATGATGAGTCTGGCTTAAAAATAATGTGATTAAAAACAAACAAATAAATCTGGGGTTCTTTTTCTTGGCCTCCTGGTTTCTGGGTCATGTTTGCAAGTTTTCACTGCAACCATGAGGGCTGAAAACTTGCATTCTTTTAAAGTGAAACGAGCGATTCTCCTGCAATCACGTGACTCCAGCAGCTGGGGCTTTAAGAACGCTACCAAATATTGCAAGGGCCTTGATAAAATCATGCAAGAGATTATTTTTAGCCTGATGGTGACCTTTTAACATCTGGCTATGTAACACTTCCAGGGGATTTTCTGCATTGGCATTCACGCATAGGTGCAATGCTGCCTCACTGTGCATGGGTGGGCATATATGTCAGGAAAGGTGGCTGGTGAACGATAATAGGCAGCATCATGGGTCTCCCTAGAGATACTCTTCTGCTCCTGGACTCTTGGCTCTCCACTGGAGACATCCCCAATTCCATGGGGAAAGCCATTCTAGGGGGTAGATCATGACCCCATGGCTGCAGCAGAAGAACCCTCAGCTTCTCTCAAGCCCCTGGGTTTTTCCAGCATATCTTAAGCACAGTGGAGGCAGGGAAGAAAGCTCTTCTGAAAATCACAGCCTAATCACTCCCATCTGCTCAGTGCTGCTTCCATCGCCGCCTGCCAGGATGCTCGCCTTCGATGCTAAGTGGCACATTATTTTCGATAACTTGCAATCATTTGCTGGAAATCTCCTCCTCCTTTAAAAGGTCCCCCTGGAAAGACAATTCGACAAAAACATAGGGCAGCCCACCCAGCTCAGGCTGACATTTGAATTCTGCATCCGTGTTATTGGAAATACGACCTTGCTGTGTTTCATGGTGGGTTTGTCAAGATTCTGACCACTGGGCCTCATTTTTACCCAAATGCTCTCCAAAATTAGAGCCAAAAAGGAGCTACCAGGTCCTTCTAGTTCATCTTCCCACCCTGCCAACCCACAGTGGTTCCCTACAGTCTCTTCTCCAATGGTTCCATCACATCCCTTTGGAGACTATTACACAGGCTAATAAACAACGTTCCTCCTGATGTGCAACTTTACTTTTCCCTTAGCCCAATTTCAAGCTCTTCATCCTTCCAATTTACATCCTAAAGGATCCAAAAACTCTTTGCCAACTACATATAGGAATTACTTCACTGAAATGCAGCTGCCTCTGGGGTGCAATGTGGCAGCTCTTTTACCAGCACTGTTCAACAGCTGAGGATAGAAAGCAAAGAAGAGTATTTTATCTAAACTACAAGGTTAATTATTCTACTGAGATTGGAATCTGACCAGGACCTCTGAGCAAACAACACCCCTTCTCTTTCAAACAGCACCCTGCTGCCTTTAGGCATTCAGTTTGGTTACAGAAATTGGCGTTCTGTCCTGTCGGAAAGATGGCAAGAACTTGGCAACTTGATCCTTTCTTCTGCATAATGGACCATGTCTCCATCATTCTGCATCCCTTCTCTGCAGAGCACACTCCTGAATGCAAGGTCTCCAGCATGTCAACCACCACCCCAGCTCGCTGCCTAGGTTTAACAGGATCCATTATGCTATCTTCCCCCCCGCACACCTATGACTTTAAGAACTGAAAAGCAACATCTGAGGAGGAAAGAGATGTAAATCTGGGAGGTGGAGGGGGCTCCCTAGGAGTGTTTAAGAGCCAGCACTCAACAGCTGGATGGGATCACTCCACAACTCCTTTCCTGATGAGGCTCCCAAAGGAATTCGGCGCTCAGCCAAGGGTTGTACTGCCGTGATCTGGGGATTGTGAGGATGGTAGGGAGTGAATGAGGGGATGAGACGCAGCCCAAAGACCCTCTTGTAAGTTTCATCAGTGCTCCAACTTGTGCTTTCCAAGTGCACCTAAGAAGCAGACTCCTCCTCCTCTGTTTGATCAGTGCCCTTGCTGGTGTTTTGTCCATTGCTCTCGAAATGGGGGAGGCAGAGAGTCATGCAGCCTCCAGGTTGGAAAGAACTTGCTCATGATGCATCTTAGAGCATCTGGAATCCTAACACTTCCAGGACCGCCTGCCTGTTCGGGAACTCCCTGCAATTTTCATGCCTCTGTCCCAGGTCCCACAGAGAAGGGCAGTTAAAGAACCTAGGGCTGAGGTCAGGCTTTGCCGCGGAGCATTGCTCCATGGGGATTTGGCATCATGTCTGTGTTGTGCGAGTCCATGATGACCTTACGCATATGTGATGTCACTGCCTGCTGATGCCGTGTTGGATGAAGGTACAAGTATAGGATCCAGGTGATGTCCTCTCGCAGATGATGATGATAACCCCTGGCTCTGGATAGAGCGAGGAGCCATTTCCTGAGTCGCATGCGTGTGCAATCCAAAGCAGAAAATCCAAGCCTGAACCGCTGAACTAGACTTTCCCAGTGCAGCACACACAGGCAAATCTCCAGAGTTGAAGGAGGTACCTGGTGAGCTCATGAGTGTCCCACCTGCAAGCAGGCCTGGGGAGTTGCTGTGTGACCAAGTGGGAAATGAGCAGGGGATATGATGCCCAGTGGGCCCAAGGCAAGAAGAAAGGAGAAGGGATGTGGGAGGATGCAGCTGTGATTGGATCGTGTCGCGGTCTCCGTAGAGCTCCAGCTGTAGATACATTACTAATAGTGCTGTCTGCATCCCTAGCACCTCCATCAGGTTGTGACCCTCGGGCTGCGTTACGAGCAGCAGGCAGTGATCATTTATCCCCTTTTAGAGCTGGGGAAACAGAGGCAGAGGTGAAGGGACTTTCCCACAGTGTATCAGCGGCAGGGGCACTACTGTTGAGCTTCCAGCTCCCTGCTCTAGCCGTTAAACCACACTGCCTTCCAGGCTGGGCGAGTCCTGAGCCATAGGTGCCTTATCCCCCAAAATCCCCTCAGAAGCTCGTCAGCACTTGCCGAGGGGGCAGGGAGATGCCCATACTGCATCCTTGCATTTGTGGAGCAGGAGGCTCAGAACTGGGGCTGGGACAGACCTTCCAGGTCTGAGGAAAACTTCCGAAATACCAGGCCAGGAGAGAGGGGGAAGGTGGGAAATGAAGGGCAGAGGGAATGGGCTGCAGCTGCGGCCTGTGCAAAGATGCGTTGCCCTGGAGAGCCACCCTCCAGCTCCATGCCCCAGGAAAGCGGCTAGAAGGCTCAGTGTGATGGGAATGGGAGGGTCGTCTTGCTTTCCATGAGTGGTTCTGGCATGACGCAGGCCTTGTGGGTGCTTTCTGAGCCTCACCGATTGTTTTTGGGACAGCTAACTGCAACGGCAGCTGACTTGCAGGTGGATCGTTGCATGCTCGGACCTGTCGTCTCTGGAGGTGGGACCTGCGTATTAATGATGCGGATGGTCATGGGCCAAGCTTTGCCCCAGGGTTGCATGTTGTCACCCCCGTGACCTGACAAAACGCTGGCTATGTTACTTGAACACCACCTAGGGAGGAGCATGCCGGTGGGTGGGGACCTGGTCCTGATCTCGTCGTCCCACCCGGTAACCTCACCCCGAAAATGCTGAGGAATGTCCCCTCCATGGTTGCACTGGCCTGGGAGGTCAGAAATTAGCGGCAGAGGCATTTTGCAGCAGCCCAGATTGGGAAGAGGTGTGTGGTTTTTGTTTTGTTTTTGTTTGTTTATTTGAGCGAAAGCTGGTTCTTTGTGAAGGAAGAGCATCCTCTAGTGGCAGTCAGCGGAGCTGGCAGGTTTGTCAGGCTGTAAGTGGAGCAGCCACGGACAAAATATTCTTTTTCCCCCTAGTTCTTAGCCTATATTTCTTTTTCTATCATGAAGAGCAGCAAATTGAGTGTGCTGGGCTATTGCGTCTCCACCTTGGACCGTGGGAAGGGTGCCTCTGAGGACAGAGCAATCACAGCAGCATCCTCCCACATCCCTTCTCCTTTCTTCCTGCCTTGGACCGACTGGGCATCATATGGTTTCTCTTCTAAGAAACTCGGGGGAGAACGAAAGAAAATACCATTCTGCCAAATTGGTTTTATTTTCACTTTGTTTTCCCCTTTCTCCTGGGAAAAGTGACAGCCTGGGAGAATGAAGGCCTTCCTTGGCTATTCATAGGGGCATCCCCCCACACTGAGCCCCTTTGCCCCATTCTTGGTTTCTGCAGCGCCCCCCGACGAGGCAGCCAAAGAGGGGGTGTGGTCGGTACCAGCTGCGAGGTGGTGGTGTCTGATATGCTCCTACCTCCACCAAAATCAGTGGTGTTAAGGGCACTGGGGCTGATAGCCCCTTGGTTCAAATGAATTCGTAACTGTCCAAATGTTCATTAAAGAGTCTGTCACCAACACAGATGTCCTGGGCCAAATCCTCAGCTGATGTAAATTGACATAACTGTTATCTGCACTGATTTGCACCAGCTGAGGAGCTGAGCCCATAGAAACCCTATAAAGGGATTTGCATTGAATGCTGCTAAATTCCCTCACCGATTTCCAAATTCTCTTTCCCACCTCCTGGGTATGGAAATCCACAGACTCCAATGCCCCCGCTTGGAATGTCTTTCCGACTGTCAGGAATGGGTCCCTTGTCCCTTTAAACCCATTTCTAGTGGAGCAGGGGATGAACAGGAGAGAGGTAAAGGGCCAATCCGCTCAGCGGAGCTTTGATCATATGTGATAGTTGCTGGATTAGGTAACAGCTCTGCCGCTTGAAATTGGATTGTGGTGGATGAGTGTTAACATCTCGGGTGTCCTGGCAGAAGGTTCATTTGAGTCTTATACAGTGCTGGGAAGATAAAGGAGCTTTTAAATAATCATTTTGTCTCCTACTCACCAGAGCACAGACTTCAAGCAATAACTAGGTGGCATCAGGTCTGCTTAGACACATTGGCCTTTCCATTTATTTATTTAATAGTGTTATTCTACCTGGCTTGCCAAACAGGCACAATTGCTGCAAATCCCAGCGCCTTCTCACCCAGCTGATTTTTTGGATTCCACTCATTAAACCTATGTAATTATAATGTAATAGTAATCTAATGTGTACTTGCACAAAAATGCAGATGTGGATATAATAGAACACACTGTGTGTGTGTGTGTGTTTTCACATTATACAGTAATATTACTAAGCACCTATATTGCGCTTTTTTTTTCTAAAAAACTCTACACACACACAGACTAATTAATCACACATGCACTCCTGACTAGGCAGTGAGTTTTTATTATTAATATAAAAAAGCTCTCTTTTGAAATCCTAATCACAAATCTGTCTGGTTTGAAACCCTATTTTGTATTTGTTTTCACCTTTTATTTTTGTTTCAATTTGTCTTTTGAGTTTTGTTGGGAAGAACAGGAGATTATTCTCTGCCGTTCATGTCATCTTCATCTCCGTCCCATCTCCTGGCTTCTTTTCCTCCTTTTAAGTTCTGCTGTTTGCCTTTTCTCTTGTTTAGGATTAAGGATCACCAACCCCAAATCAACACACGTTTCATTGACAATGCTCCACATCTTCTGCTGTGATTTCCTTCCCCACCGTCTCTCCACCTCAGGAGATGTTTTGTTTTCGTTTTTGTCCTGTCTGTCAGTTGGTTTGCTTTGTGCGTGTTAGTTATAGAATCTTTCGATTGATTTTAGCAGAGCATCATATCTATTTACAGTAATACCTATGTAAGAGAGGTGGGGCCCGGGCCAAAATTCTGGATCTCAACTCTTCTGAATTCTTGTCTCTTTGAAACTGGGATCCAGATGTAAATTTGGCACCTTCAACCCATCTCTAGTGTGCAAATTATAATTGTTAATTAGCAATTGTTTGTAATTTATTATTTTATTTTACTAACAAATTTACTTGCACATTTCAACTCTTTCACTGACAAAATTTCAAACACAAAGGGGACGAAAAATACTAAAAAGGATTTGTGTTCAGAAAATTATGATTTCAAAGCCATTTGGGGGGTTTTAAGTCTCCTATTATTCATGTTCATTCTCAGCTGAGCCTTTTACTTAAAATTGGTTTCTATTAATAGTAATTGTATCATTCAGAAACTTATTCTAGATTAAGGAAAAATATGTTTCTTGTTATTTTCACTGGCTTGTTACGAGTTTTTATTGGCAGCCAATTTTAGATTATTTTTTTAAACTGACAGTAAAACTATTTGCTGATGGTTGGCAGTGCAGATTACAGGGCTAGGAATAATGGGTCAGATTCATTTTAGACATAAGCAAGCATAGCTCCATTAAAATCAATGGATCATCACACAGCTATGCCATATAATATGTATATATTGTCCCGCAGAATCTCTATAGAAATTCAGTGCACTGGTTCTTCCTATCTCTTATTAGCATCCCTGACTGTGTCCAGATTTTGTCTAAATGCAGCTGTTTCTTACCCTTCCCAGCAAGGCTTACAAAATTGAAATGCAGTCAGTTTAACACCCCCCCCCCCCCCCAAAAAAACAGCAATTCAGCATCGTAAGTTGCCAGTTTGCCCATCCCCTCCTCCCCCCGACCCATTTTTTCCCTCCACTTCAGCTGAAGTTTTCAGGCAGGCTGCTTAGTACATATTTACCATTTTGCTACCCAGCTGCCTGTTGGCAGAGTGCATACGCACACAAGGGTTTTGCAAACTCAGGCTGGGCCTCCACTTTCGCGAGTGAGCCCGGAGCAGTGGAGTGCTGTTTTTTTGTTTTTTTGCTGTAATGTTTTGTTTTTAATTTCAAAAAGCGAGAGAGTGATTTTAGGAAAACACTCAAAGAGAGTGATTTTATGTGTGTTTAAAGCATGGATTGAAGCTGTGAGACTACTAGAAAATTGTCTTTGGCAAGTTATTTGTGAGAATATGGTTATTGCTGCTCTCTTGGCTTAGTACAGTTCAACTAAGTCCCAAGAATGACAAAAAAGCTGTTTCCAAATAATAAAACTATTATTATTAATAGTTTTTATTTTCCTTTTGTCTTCCACCAGAGGATGTCAGTTAAGCCTTGTAAAACCCTCTTTTTTTTAAAGGCAGGGAAACTGAGGCACGAGTAGTTTAAGGTCCTGATTCTGCAATGAGCTCTGCATAGGGGTCCTGCTTGTTGCAGGATCAAGGCTGAGGGCTTCGTCCGGCACCCACTGAAGTCGATGTGGGCTTTATTGTAGACTTCGACGGGAGTAGGATGAGGCCAGAAATGACTCATGCAAGATCACATGGGGAATGTGTGTGAGAGCTAAGAGCAGAAGCCAGGTCTCCAGACTTGCAGCCGTCTGCCTTTATTCTCAGATCTGCCTTTTGTTTGTGATGCATTTCAGCAAATTTGGGGGAAATCAAATCCTTGTGTCCTTTGTATCAGTCATAAAAAATGAGAGAATTGGGAATCCTGCCCTGATTCTGTCTCCTGTTGTATTCTCTGTGTGTGCAACAGCCAATGCATCAGGCAAAGCAGGCTTGTATTTATTTGGGTTTGAAGAGTTGCTGTTAGTGCCTCTAGTTTATCCGCTATGCAGATCTGAGAACAAGATTTTGCATCTTGTTAATTTTTCTTCTTGCGAGAACAAAGAGCAGAGCAATCATTCGGTCAGATTCTGGAGTCAGATGTGATCGCAGAACAACAATATGTAGAAATCAACCCCAGGGAAAAGCCCTAGGGATTGGAATATAATAGAGTGCTTGCATTGCTGGAGAGCACCTTGACCCCACCTATAGAATTCTAGGTTTTTATTAAATTTCTGTTGGTTTTAGCCCTCTGAGATTTTTCCCTAAGGGAAGAAAAAGAAACCCATGTAACCAAGAGTTAATATTCGTTGAATGATTATTTCCACCGTGAATGATCTAATATTTGTGCAGCTGTTTGGAAATACAAAGCCATGTTATTAATTAGTCTCGTGATTTCTAGTTTGTTGTTTGCCTTCAAAAATATAATGCCCTTTAAAAGACAAAAACGAAAGCACTTCTTCTTCTTCCCATTGTAATTGAGGAGCATGTGTAAACAGTCTGCAGCCCAGGCTGGTCATGTGGAGAACACGATGCCCCGAATAACTAAATGTCCCCTTGCATTGGCCTCACATCTACCTTCCCTGTCACAACCTCATGGGGGTGACCTGCAAAGGCTGCGGAAACAACCAGAACTGGCAAGAGCCCACGGGGCCAGCCAGACGCACACAGGACTCGCGATCTGTTTATTAAAGCGTCGCATCTGCAGCGTTAACTCTCAGTGCACCAAGGGGTTTCCCCTCCCCTGAAATGGGGGCTGCAGGTGCTGGCAAAGAACCATCGGCAGGAAATGTGTCTGCAGCCCCTTGCCCCTTAGCCACCACGCTCTAAGCTCCAGCAGCGGCTCACCAGTGGAGATCTCTCTGCTGACCACAGCCGGTGGGGCACGGTGGGGACTGCTTTCTCCTCGTTCTGTCTCCAGCTGGTGGCAGCTCATGAGCCTTGGAAAGGATGGGCTCAATTGGGGCATTCACCCTGGCACTTCTGCCACCAGTGGGGCCTAACTGCAGGGTTCCTGTCCCACAAAACTTGGTTCAATCCTGAGTGCTGCGGTCTCTTTGCCATGCCCACTCTAGGGAGGGCTGGAGAAAGGGGTCTGGTTGACAGCCTTGGGGACAGGTGCCCTCTGTTTACCCACAGAAGGAAGGACAGCATGGGAAGTAGCAGTGCAAGCTGGGGCTGCCACCCATCCAGGTTTTTACCTGGACAGTCTCTTTTTTGGCTTCTGTGTCCTGGTGCCATTTAGGGTTGCCAGGTGCCTGTTTTTTGGAGACCTGGTAACCCTTAATCGCACCTGAACCAAAAGCCTGGTTACCGTGGGGTGGAGGGAGGCACCAGCTCGTTAACCCGTGCCAGCCCCTGCTTGGGAAGAGGCAGGCTGGGGCCAGGGCCTTGGTGGAAGAGGTGGAGAGAAGGTTGGGCCTTGGGGGAAGAGGCAAGGCAGGGGGCTGGGCCTCGGGGGTCCAGCTACCAGCCATTAGAAAGGTGGCAACCTTGTGCCAGCGTCTCCCAACGTGCCCCACCCTACTCCAGAGGGAGCGCCACGGAGGGTGAGAGCAGAGTCCGCGGCCCATCCAGGGTGGGACTCTCCCAGTGAGACTGTCACTAGGGGGCCGACCAGCGACAGTTGTGCTGTAGGCTCTAGCCACTGGGAACTGCTCCAGGCCCCAGTTTGCTTCAGGCCAGGGCCAGTATAGAGTCATGAGCTGGTGATTGCGTTGAGTCACTGCCAGCCAGGCTGGGTTTGAACAGGTGAACTAGAGGCACACTAAGGGTTTGCAAGCAAGGGCCAAGTCGGCATAAGTAGGGCATAGCTCCCTTGAAGTTGGGGGAACCAGATCCCCAGCTAGTGTCAATTGGCACAGGTCCACTGACGTGGCTAGAGCTGTGCTGAGTTACCTCAGTGGAGGATCTGGCCTTCACTGCCTGCTGAGCTGTTGCTATTGTTTGTGTTCATCCTCAGGGCATTGCTAATCGTTCCCTCCCTCCTCTGTCTCTTCTCACAGTTCTAAGTATCCGGGGAGCCCAGGAAGAGGAGCCCACAGACCCGCAGCTGATGCGACTGGACAACATGCTGTTGGCAGAGGGCGTGGCAGGGCCTGAGAAAGGAGGAGGTTCAGCAGCGGCTGCGGCCGCAGCAGCAGCATCCGGAGGGGCTGGCTCAGACAATTCCGTGGAGCATTCTGACTACAGAGCTAAACTCTCGCAGATCCGACAGATTTACCACACGGAGCTGGAGAAATATGAACAGGTAACAGGCTCATTCGCGGAGGCTAAGCAGAGGCTTCCCCCTCTCCCTGCCAAAGCAAAGGCAGGGTTTAAATGAAGCTCTGATCGAGGAAATAAACCCATTCAAGGGATAATCTGCCCGTAGAGCACAGGGAAGATAATGCAACAGAAAATGGAGCCGATAAGAGAATCGGTATGTTACCTACACACAATTCTGTACGCCAAGCCAGCATGGCTGTGTGTATATGGGCTGGAGCACTAGTGACATCTATTGTCAAGGTGGTATGAGTGTAGCAGTTACACACCCCTGTAGCTCAGAACTTCCTGAGACATCCACTGTTCAGGCTGAAATCCGACATGGGTAGCTGGTCAAAATTTTTGCACAGGTTTTTTTTTAATATATATATATATATATATATATATATATATATATATATATATATATATGAAGAAAAAACTAATTTATTTATTTATTATTTATTTGCAAAAAATGGTTGATGTCAAAAACAATCTGAGGTTTGGTTTGGTTTGGTTTTTGCAAAATTTTCCATAATGCATTGTTTTAATCCATGTTTTGTTATCAAAATAGTGTCAGCATTTGAATCAGAATCATTCAAGAAATGCTTCGTTTACTGAAAAGCCCATGTTCAGTAAGAAAACCTGGCTTTTTACCTAAGGATTTTGATCAAAATTTTGATAAATTCATGGAAAACGACCCTGGAAAACTTTGCGATGAAGGCAAAACTGAGCCATTTCAGACTTTGAGATTTTTTTTTGCAAACTCATTCTGCCATTTTCAGCCAGCTCCTATAACAGGCTTGGGGTCTGCGTAAAGGGGATTGTTTGGTTTTTAAGCTTGACCAAAAAATATTCACCCCCTCTTAGGAGTAAAGGAGAGAGGAAGGCTGGTCCAATGGTTAGGGCCTTAGTTTGTGCCTCAGAAGACCCAGGTTCAATGATCTGTTCTGCTAATGACTCACAGCACCCCTGCGCAGGGCTTGCCTGATTACCCGCCTCCCCTGGGCATGCAGGGCTTGCCTGATCCACCTGGCATTGCTGCTTTCACGAGCCCTGGTTCCTGGTGGCACCGCCGCCCGCCTCCCAATGGTCCAGGTTCAATTCTCTACTCTGCTAACGACTCACTGGTAGGGTGACCATATTTCCGAAAGTGGAAACAGAACACCATGCAAGCCTGGCCTGAGCCTTGCCACTGTGTGGGACTCACTGCCAGGTTTGTTTTTGTTTTTTTCAGTGTAGACGTACTCTTAGTCTCCGTGCCTCAGTTTCCCATTGGTACATGGGGATTATTGCTCACAGGAGAGTCTGTGAGAAGAAATACGCTACAGCTTGTGAGCTGCTTGGATGCTATGGCGATGGGGATGTATAAGGACCTAGGATACAGAGAAGTGAGGCGGGGTGCGTGGGACCATAATTCTCCCATTATAAAAACAATTGTTAGGAGCTTTTTTTGAACAGCCTGAGTGCCAGAATGGATGGAATTGAAACTGGGTGGGAAATCACCTTGGCTGAGGGAAAATGCCTTAAATATCCTGGTGAAAATTGCTTGAGATTTGGCTAACTGAGGAGTGTTTGAACTGCTCATAGGAGGCACATTGCGTACAACAATTTAGCCATATTGTCAGTGACAGACAGCTGAGTTGTATTGTGCTGTACTGTAACTCCCTGACCATTACACCTCTCCTCCTTCAGACCCATAGGGGTGTGAGAAATGAGTGAAAGGTGGAACACCTGTATTGCATTGCATGCTGCTCTCCAATGTCCAGATTATAAAGGCTTTCAGCCACTGGTGTCTGTAGGACAGGTGGCCTGATTCAGCCAAAAAGTGGACCATCCTGCAAAATCTGTAACACTTAGAATCATAGACTTTAAGGTCAGAAGGGACCATTATGATCATCTAGTCTGACCTCCTGCACAATGCAGGCCACAGAATCTCACCCACCCACTCCTGTATCAAACCTGTGTCTGAGCCATTGAAGTCCTCAAATCATGGTTTAAAGACTTCAAGGTGCAGAGAATCTTCCAGCAAATGACCCGTGCCCCATGCTGCAGAGGAAGGTGAAGCCCCCCAGGGCTTCTGCCAATCTGCCCTGGAGGAAAATTCCTTCCCAACCCCAAATATGGCGATAAGCTAAACCCTGAGCATGTGGGCAAGACCCACCAGCCAGACACCCAGGAAAGAATTCTCTGCAGCAGCCCAGATCCCACCCCATCCAACATCCCATCACAAGCCATTAGGCATATCTACAGCTAGTAGTCAAAGATTAATTAATTGCCAAAATTAGGCTATCCCATTATACCATCCCCTCCACAAACTTATCAAGCCCAGTCCTGAAACCAGACGTGTCCCTTGCCCCCGTGACTTCTCCCAGAAGGCTGCTCCAGAACCCCACTCCCCCTTTGTCCAATTTCAAGTCCAAACTTCCCAATAGCCAGTCTATATCCATCCACTCCCATGTCCACATTGGTACTGAGCTCAAATAATTCCTCTCCCTCCCTGGTATCCATTCCTCCGATATATTCACAGAGAGCAACCATATCTCCTCAGCCTTCCCCTGGTTAGACCAAACAAGCCAAGCTCCCCGAGTCTCCTTCCATATGGCAGGTTTTCCACTCCTTGGATCATCCCAGTAGCCCCTCTCCGAACCCGCTCCAGTCTGAATCCATCTTCCTCAAACACGGGCGACCAGAACCGCACACAGCACTCCAGATGAGGTCCCACCAGTGCCCTGTACAACGGCACCAACACCTCCCCATCTCCAGAGAGCCAGTGACCAGTGGTGGAGTAGCTGCATTTAAACAAGGATTGGAAGGGCACTGAACCAGCCCTGCCCCCTTTGTTGCCCAATAGGAATGTGTCTACACTGCATTGTAAACCCGGGTCTGTGAACTTAGTGTTTCCAAGCCTTTGCTTGAGCGTGCACACTGCACTGTAAACCCAGGCTTACAATAGCCAGACCTGGGTCTCAGGGCTGTGCTAACACATCCATACTGCACTACGCAGTGGTTTGAGCTGCTTCCACACTACAACATGACCGGGCTTGGACCTAAATCTCAGTAGGACTTGGGCTCCGAGCCAACCCCCTAGCAAGATCCTAGGATCTGGTCTTGAGTGCTTGCTGACCAGAGTCAGACAGATTTGTGTGTGGACAGAAGGGAGGCTTGGGCTGTGTTTAATGTAGACATACCCTAGGTGCTTGGGAAGAGAGCTGAGGTACTTTTCAAGAGAGCAGCTACAAGCTATCCCCTCTGCTGAACTGTGCAGGAAGGTTTCTGTTGCTAGTTTGCTGTAGAGTCAATGAAGCCTGCAGGACAGGCAGTCCCATTGAGGTGGAGGTAGAGGAAAGGGGGACCCACTGACTGGAGTAGGGGGTGTGCACTAAGTGAGAGAATTTATACAGGGTGAACAAGATGCACATTGAATGAGACACAGGAAATGGTCTGGCCTGTGTTACGCAGGAGGTCACACTAGACAACAATGGGTTCTTCTGGCATTAAAAGCAAGGAACCTGGTAACAGTCTCAGTAAATAAGGCATGGCTCTGCAGGAGTAGAGCTGGGAGAGTGTTTGGTTCTGAAAAATTGGGAAAAAAACATTTTGGCTACATCCCTTGCGTACCATTGGCTATGAAACTGACGATGAGCCATTGGCTCAGCGGAAATTGGACTTACTGTCGAGAGAAATGTACTCCATTGTCCGTGTTCTGGACTGACAGCAAGGTGTGTCTCTTGATTGCCCCCTTCTCCATCTCCCCTCAATCAAATGAGGTCTCTCGCTGCCCAAAGCCAGGACACACTACTCCCAACCAGAGGACAGCCTGCCAGCTGCACTCCTGCCTAGTCCCTCTCCGCTGAGCCCTTCTTTGTGCTGGGAAAACCAGCAGTGAGGGGAATCTGACCGCAGTAGGTGGGCAAAGGTGGGAAGTATAAGTGGACGGCATGTGTCAAGTAACCCTTGCCTTTCCAAGTCCTGCTTTCCTGGAGTTCGTGGCTTTCCCAGGGTCAGATGTTTTCCCCTCACGTTTGATTTTTAATCTTTGTGTTGGAGTCTGATTAGTGGATAAAGACTTGGGCAGTGAATCCCTGCCATGCAACTTCCTGTCCTTCCGCTGAGGTGGCTGTGGGGAGCCCAGGCAGCTGTTGACAGGGAAGCCGTGAGTCCGAATTGGGGCAGAGGACCTGCAGCTCGGACATCAAAGCCTGCTGGCCAGGTCCCCTGGCTGTCTGGCCTTTTCAGAATGTCTCCCAAGACCTCTGGATAACTGGGATCTGCCGTAAAGTCACTATCATGACTTTCCATGTGCAAAGAGCCCTGACATTGTTCCACCTTTGCCCTTGAAATGCCACAGAAAGGGATAGTGAGAAGGGCACCTTGGCCAGGATCTCGATCTCGATCTTCCCTGCTGCGTCCTGGGTCCCACCAAGCTGCCATCTCTCTGAGCCAGAGAATCAGAACAGCTTTTCCTCTCCAGTTCTCCCCTCAGGATCAGAGGCAGGGCTCAGGCAGCCCTTTCCAGAGATCCTCAAGCTGCCGGCACTGGTGGCCGTAGAGAATTCAGCCCAGTTCAAGATGGTGCAGCAGGTGATTGGATCCATCTGCAGCCTGTCAATGGCAGTGCCCTACACACCCTGTGGGAGTGCAGAGAGAGGTGACAAGCCCCAGGGGGATGCCATCAGAGGACCTACTGGGTGTCTCCCCCCCCTCCCCCAAGGAGACCGTAGGTTGAGAGGATCCAGGGCTTTTGTGGGGGAGAGTTGTGAGGCCTGCTGAGATTTTCCACGTTCAGACAGGGCTTGGAGAATCAGCTGTGCTTTAGGCAGGCTAGTTGTGTGGCTGCTGAGCTCCAAATGCTTTGATTTCTTATCTTGATGGCTGAATGTGGTTTGTGACCATTGCATCCCGACAGCATCAGTTTGCGCTGACCTGAAATCACGCACATGGGTGGTCTCGTGAGCCTAAGGTGTGGGGTAGATGTCCCCTCCAGGTCACAGCTGTCCTGCTGGCAGGGAAGCTGGCCCCAGGACACAGGAGCTGGCTGGGACAGGTCCAGTGTCTGGCTTCACCTCAGGGACCTGATGTTGCTGTGACTCAACACAGCTTTTCCCTGCAGTTTTGTCTATAATGGTTTTTTGCATGTAAAGATGAGGCAGGCTGAAACTACTTGGAGTCTGTAAGAATGGGTCTGGCTCTTTCAGCACCTAGGTAAACAGCCAGGAGAGGGTATAGCAGACCTCTCAGACTAGAGAGATTTCCTCACGACTTACGTGGATTGTATAGGGGCCAGTGGTTCTGCTGTACAGAAACCTTCATGAGGGCTCTGACCAACTAGCTGTATCTACTGGGTAGTTAGCTACAGTTGATGTCTTTAGAGCACCATGGGATGATGGGGAATGTTAAAAAGACTGGCCCTGTTTAGTCTTGAGAAAAATACTTATGGGGGGACCTGAGAACAGTCTTCAGATGTGTTACGGGCTGTTATAGAGAGAATTGGGATCAATTGTTCTCTCTATCCACTGCAGGTAGGACAAGAAGGAATGGGCTTCATCTGCAGCAAGGGAGATTCAGGTTAGATAGTAGGTACCAGGTTTCTGTCTCTAAGGGGAGTTAAGCTCCGGAACAGGCTTGCAAGGGAGGCTGTGAAATCCTTGTGACTGAGGCTTTTAAGAGCAGGCTGGACACACACCTGTCAGGGACTGTCTAGGTAGATTTGGTCCTGCCTCAGTGCTGGACCTGATGACCTCTTGAGGTCCCTTCCAGCCTGACATTTCTACAGTTCTGTGAATCAGGTGATTGTCACAGTAGCAGCCTCCCCTTCACGGCATCTCTCGAGTGCTGGAGAGTTCTGGCTTTTGGGGCGGTTGCTCCAAGACTACCCTTATGATTTACAAGGCCCAGCAAGAGCAGGGCCCCAGGTGCCACGAGGGCAGTGAGCTACCCTGTTCGGATGGGTCTGGGGAGAGAGACAGCAACTTGCCCCGTGTGAAGCGGGTGTGTTGCATGCCTCTCCGGGGGCCCCAAGGCGTGAGGCCCAGCCCAGCCAGCCCTGCTTTCAGCACAGAGCAGTGAAGTTCTTCAGCAACTCGTTGCTTTTCCTCTTCATCTTTGCAGGTCACCTCCCTTTCAGAGCCGGGCTGTCATCTGTGTTGCTAAGTGGTTTGCTTTCCTCTGGCCCAGCAGCCCCTGGCTGCACGGACCTGCCGGCATCCAGCATCTGAAGCAGTAGACTGAGAAAATGTTTTAAAAACAAACATCACCCGTGGGCATGAGAGGAGCGGGGGACCACGGGTGGTGGGAGCACACACAGCGGGGCGGTGCTGTGCCGTCAGCACACTAATTCCAGTGATTACCTGCTTGCCCTTTCATGTCAGGGCGCCTGTCTGCACTGCTTTAATTATTATCATTATTGACTTGTTATCAGATGTGCTGGAAACCTGCAGCAGGTCTGTGTCACTTCAGCGCCCGCAGCCACTTGATGTGGGTCGTTTTGGGGGCTCTGACTCTGCCCCCTGTCTCTGGGACCTGCATGCCTGCAGAATTAACCGTTCCCCGTGTCGGCAGCCTAAGGTGCATTTGAGCCACCAGCACCCGCTGCTTCCCACGCTTGTTTCTGGCCCACTCTCACCATCCTGTCTTTTGGCACCTCTCTCCCCCGCCTGAGGGGCAAGCGCTCTGAGACCTGGGACCATCCATAAGTAACATTTGTAGCACAGACAGCGTTAGGACAGGGCACCTCGCGTGCACCAGAACAGCAGCTGATCCTGGGTGGGCTTAAATCAAGAAGGAGTTGCCAGCTCCCGGGCACCCCATTGCACAGCAAACCACGTTTCATTATGGGAGAGCTGGTCTCATGAGGCACTGGGTACTTCGGCAGGATTGCAGGCCAGTATAGTCAGACTGTTGGCCTGCCTGTGAATGGAAGGAGGTGGGATACCAGACTGGTCGAGATGTTGGTCTGATCCAGTATGTCAGGGATGAAGGGATCAGTATGGCTACCAGACTGAGAGGACCGTGGTTCTGATCTGACACGGCAAATCCTATATTTTTCTGGCTCCTCCAGCCAACCCCAAAGCAAAAGTAATAGAGGGTAGGGTTTTTTCAGCCTTTGTCCCAAACAAAAGGCTTTATGCAGCCCAGCTTCTCCCATTCCCCCAGCAGCAAGGAAACAGCATCAACTCCTCCTCGCCTGCTCAGTTTGGGTTTGGCAGCCTACCCTGAAAGCTCATTCTCTGCCTGGCAGAAGAGAGAACTTTTTACTCTTATCTATGGAGAGCCAGCCTAGCCTGGCCTCCTCGTTCCCTATATCTCTGTCCTAATGACCTCCGATGGAAGACTCTTCCTTTCCCTTCCTTAGTCATTCAGAGTGGGACAGTTCTCCCTTTCCCCCGCTGCAGCTTTGAACGCCTTCCCTGCCTGCCCGCCTAGGTGTGCACAGTTCTACAGCCATTCCCAGGCCTGGTGTGAGGATCAGCAGTAATAGTAATTAGCATTTACAAAACTCTTTGCATCTTCAAAGTGAAGTACCAATATGTGTTAATCAGGGCCTGTTCTAAAGCTGATAGCTAATTAGAGAGAAGGGTTTGGGCCAGCTATGGATTATGTGGCCTCCCAAGTGTCTGAGCGCCTACTGTATTTATCCTCACAGCACCACTACAAGGTAGGGAAGCGCTATTAATTCTGTTACAGATGGGGAAACTGAGGCACAGAGCAACTAACTGATTTGCCTGAGGCCACACAGGGAGCCTGTGGCAGAAGAGATGCTTGAACCCAAGTCTCCAGAGTCCCAGACCAACACCCAACCCACTGGACCATCCTTCCTTTCTGATCCCTCTTAAAGCTCCCAAGGCCTCTGCCCAACCACCCGTTCTGTTCTGTATTCTGTGCAGTGACTCCCCATTGCTGTCTCAGATGCTGGCTGCGCAGTTTATCGCTGGATGTTTTTCTCCTCTTTCTCACTTAATCTGTTTCCCTGGCAGGCAGCCTATCACCAGACAGATACAGAGGAATGGAAGGGAGCTGAGGGAAGGGCAGCCACATAGATCCAGGGGCAGGAGGGCTCCTAAACTGAAGAAGGGTTAAAAGCTGACCGTGTGCAGCCATGATGAAGGGAAGGCCCTACTGCGACTGTCTGTCGCTGGTAGAAGGATGAGAGCGCTCAGGAAGGAGAGGGCTTGGTTAGAGTGGTCCAAGGAGGACCCAGAGTTCCGGGGATGGAAGCGAGCAGAGGACGATGGAGGTTAAGCATCAGGGAGATAGTGTAGAGATGAGAGGGTACGTTATAGTCGTCTTAAGGTGGAAGCTCCACTACTTGGGTCATTTTTAAATCCTAGACTGGACAAAACACTTAAAAAAAAAAAAGCGGGGGGGGGGGAATAATCCCACACAAGCTGGCAAGTGGACAAGGGGCCTGATCCAAAGCCCATTGAAGTCAGTGAGAGTCTTTCCTCAATGGGCTGTGAATTAAACTCTACATGACCCAACAGGTCCTCTTCGCCTGGCCTCTAGGGATACTCTAAAGGGTTGGGCCCAGTTTCATCTCCTCCCTGGCCCAATTTAAGGCTCTTTCCTTTAGAAACCCTCACCACCGCCTCAGGGCTGAAGTTGCAGGCAGCTTGATCCCCACCGTGGAAAGGGGAAGTGATCGACACTATGGAAACGGGTTCGGTGTCATGTCGTGGCTGGGTGGCTAGATCTCGTTAGCTGGTTGCTGTGGTGCTCCGTGGGGGCCCTGGGCTGGTGTCCTTACCTGGCTTGCTGGCACCATATAGTCTTGAACACGGCCGAATGACCCTCCGATCCCGGGGTTTCTTTTGTTTTTCTTGCCGTCCCAGGCGTGCAACGAATTCACCACCCACGTGATGAACCTCCTGCGCGAGCAGAGCCGGACCCGGCCCATCTCACCAAAGGAGATTGAGCGGATGGTCAGCATCATCCACCGCAAATTCAGCTCCATCCAGATGCAGCTCAAGCAGAGCACGTGCGAAGCCGTCATGATCCTGCGCTCCCGATTTCTAGATGCGCGGTGAGTTCTCCCATCTCCCGCCTGAGAGAAAACGTTTTTGGGGGGCGGGGGGGCGGTCTCATCTCTCATGTTGGCCTTTAGACAGAGCAGACACTGCAAAGATCTGCTCTGGTCTGGCAGAGGTGGGACAACCAATGGATCTGATCCAGTATGAAGGCAAGGGACCAGAACAGACGGGCTAATGTGGTTTGAGACGCAAGTGGATCAAATCCCCAGCCCACCCTGACTACCGTGTCATGCAGTCTCCTTCACCAGCCCACCTGGGGGCCAACCTCCTAACCAGGGCACTGGCCGGGGGGAGGCAGGTCAGAGGCCAGGTGGGTCCAGAGCTTCCCTCGCAAGGTATTGCAAAGTTTGAGTAGAGGAGGTTTGCAAAGTACTTTGCAATGGAGAGGCAAGAGGCCTCGTGGAACTGCAAAATATGATTCCCATCCCCAGAGCGCTTTCCCTCTTTCTGGAGCCTTGGCCCTGATTCTGTTCCATTTTCTCCTTGCTAAGGCGGAAGAGACGAAACTTCAACAAACAGGCTACGGAAATCCTGAATGAGTATTTCTATTCCCATCTCAGCAACCCTTACCCTAGTGAGGAAGCCAAAGAAGAGCTAGCCAAGAAGTGCGGCATCACAGTCTCACAGGTAAGGGGATGGGCAAAGGGAGTAGCACCAAAATAACGGCCTCGCGTTTCTCCAGCAGGGCACAAATAACCAGGCAAGCGTCTCTTTACTGATCTCCACAGTGGTGGTGGGTGAATTGCGGGGTGACTGCTAGATTGGTAGCAAGAGAATAATTGGAGGCTATATGGAACAATGGGGGACAAGGCCCATTGAGGAAGAAATGTGGATTGGGAGGGGAAGTATTAGGGCAATCACCTGGAAGGGATGGAGATGGACAGGGCAGGGGCTGGCTGGGACTTTGCAGAATAGAGCCAATGTGGAATTTAAGCGGTAGAGGTTGAGGGGAGCATGCTGGGGGGTGGGGAAGGTGGCAGAGTGAGAGCTGAGCAAGGCGACCAAGAGATTTCTGGGGCATGTGCTATGTTTGGGCAATGCCTGGCCTCACAAGCTAGAGAACAACTAACAAACACACGTGGGGCTTGGCAGGGGTTTGCTTGAGGAGCTGTGTGAGCAAGGACCAGGAAGGAGGCCGTGGTAGAGTGGGGTTTCTGGTTTGAGGGTCTCATGGCTGGAGATTGGGGGCTGGATTTGCAGGGTTGTTTCTTTACATCTAAAGGCATAGAGGGTAATTACTCTTGTATTTGCTGAATGCAATGCCTCTCTCATCTGCTGGCACGTGCAATTTTTGTATGGAAACAGGATATTCACTAGCTACACCCCAAGGTGTGCCCATGTAATGAAAGGGGCAGGTGAATAGCCTCTGTGCCCTGGGGCATATAGCATTGACCAGCAAGCTGATGCAAGGCTTGAGCAGAGCAGTTGAGTGTCTAATTTGCAACCGCCACGTTCTTGGTTGTCAATTATGCTCAGCCCCTTCCTTCCCTCCATCCTCCCCTGATCCTCCTACTGTATTTGGCTGCCAGAGGCTGAAAAGTCTGGAACCAATCAGCATGCCCTCTTGTAGTCTTGCCCACAGCCAATCCACATGCTTTCCGGGAGTCAGCCATCTTGTGCTCCCTCATGTTCGCAGACAGGTTTGTGGTGTCATTTGGGTCACACGTTCACATGAAGATGACAACAGTAACTAGGGCCAGGTCCCCACCCAGCGTGGCTGTTCAGTTTCTCTGGAAGGAACAACATCGAACCGGAGACTGTAGTCATCTGTAATCCTGAGGGAATCTTGCTAATTGCTCCTTAAATGCTCATGTAGTGACCTCCAATCAACAACATACATTAGAAGACCCAAATGACCATCAGTCCATCCCAAGGTTACACATGGGAAATGGGGCACGCTGGTTCTAATAAACCAAGCACTGTCCTGGTGTTTCATCCTGAACTTTTAATTGACCCTGGATGTTTTTATGGGATCCAACAAAGTTCCATTCACTTTTTTGTAATTCGCATGCCATCTCTGCATTCCCTAGTGCCTGGAGCAGAAAGAGCCGATTTCCAGGAGAAAAACTGTTCTTGCGACCTTTCTGAGCAAACTGAAATAAGGAAACATTGCTGCTTTCCTAAGGATTTCCATCCCTGCATGGTTTTTCAGACCAAAGCAGTACAGAAAAGTTGAGTGCTTATCCGCACCACGTCAATGGAATACCCCTTTGGAAACTACGTGAAGACACATAATCTCCCTGCACTGTAACTGCCTCAGTACATACTGCCTTGGGCTGTGCTCCTCTCAGCTCTCGCAAAGCAAACACAATTACCTTAGCTCCTAAATTCATAGATTGTAAGACCAGAAAGGACCATTGTGATCATCTAGTCTGACCTCCTGCGTGGCACAGGCAGAACCTCACCCAGTGATTTCTGCGTCAAGCCCTTATCTTCTGAGTGAGCTTTTTTAACAAGACATCCCATTTCCATAACTTCAGTGTTAGGCCTCAAAGGAAAGCCTGGATCTTGCTGAAAGGGGTGTCAGTGAACCAATCATTGGCTCTCTTCCCTATGACTCAGAAGTGGAAGCGTTCCTGACAACTGGAGGTTATTAAAGGAGCCATGACCCTTTTTGCAAGAGTTAGGCTGTTAACTCCCATCTCATGGCCAATTTATAATCTCAGTAGTTCCATTCTGCCTCCTGAAATTCACCCCTCAGTCTCAGCTGGATATGTTTTTCCCTTCCAGTGCAGTGTTACTGTGCATTGTTAAATAGCTGCTGCCATCCCCTCCGGAGGTAGCCTCATTGCAATGGTGTGCCAGGGGATTTCTGTGCAAAGTTTATCAAGGACTTTGGGATCCCTGCAGATGGAAGGCATCGTAGAAAACAGGAGGGATTATTTATCTTTTTTCCATGCAATGAAACAAGCAGCAGTTATTCAGTGAGTGCAAAACACTAGCTGGATACCAGTGACCAAATATCCAGCATTTAGAATGGGACAAAAGTCTCAGCTGAATCGCCATAATCCTAATTCAGAGTAGCAACCTAAGGGACAGGACTAGCCTACAGAAGACTGGCTAACTGGTCTAGGAGGTGACACACCAAAGTAGATGGAATATTGGACTTTTCCAGTAATGGGTTTATGCATAGAGGCAGGATACCAGATTAGATGGGCCACAGATCTGATCTGGTTAGCATAAAATAGGATTCCTGGCTAGATGGATCAATAGCTTGAACTGATGTACTCAGAAGGCAGGGTGCCAACACAGATGGACTTGTCTGGGGAAATCCTGTACGAGATGGCCATGATTTCGAAAAGTGAGGCCAAGATGTTCAATAGTGATGAGTAATTTGGGGTTTCCAACTAGAAGGTTGACGGGGCACTTGATTTTCAGAGGGTGGTACTTAGCACTTCCTGAACAGTGGCCTATCCCCACTCCCATTCACCCCATAGTTAAACATAACTGTGCCTGATGCATGAGGGCAGGTCAGTCCCAAGAGATTGCTGAGAGCAAGTACAGGAGAAGGCACTTGGGGGTCTGTCTGTGTCTATCTAGTCCGGCATATTGAAGCACTTCTGTTTCCAGGAAGCCGACGGGCGCTCCACCAACACCAACAAATATGGCATGGCAGGGAGAGTGCTCCAGGCCAGAGGGAGAGGGATTATTAGGGGGCATACTGATAGGACGGTCGCCATGCTCACTGAGCTTCCAGAAACGAGTTCCCATAAAAGGGGAGTTTACAGCTGACCCTAGCAGCTCTGTGTCTGTTGACCCTGCTGTTGGGACTTGATATGGATGAGCCACCCCGCGTCGATTAAATCAGAAGTCTCCTATCACCGTCCTCAGACCTTCAGCCTCAAACCAGGAACCTCTCCTGAGATGAGAACAAATTCAGCCAACTGTCCCCCCGTCCCAAGCTCCCGTTATTCCTGCCATGGCCTCCGCACTCTTGGACTCCATCTGGAAGTGGAAGCACCAAAATGCCAAGAGTCCCAGCTCCATGGCACACAATTGGAAGGAAAAGGAAGTCCAGAACTCTAGAGTTCCAGCTCAAGATTGTAGACCCAAGTTGCTCAGATCTTTCCTGAATCTTTTAACTATGCAGATAAGTCTCAATATACACATCCATGAGAATTGCACCCTGCAACCTTCATAATGATCCATTAAAGATCTGGAAGTAGGGAATGCCATTGGTATAATAAGGGGACGGGGACATGTCTGATTAGGTCCCCATCCTCTTTTGGTATCACAACCGGAGATAAATCCAATGACAAAGACACCAGGTCAATGGACTTTCAGCCTTCAAAAAACAGAGTCCGGTTTATTCCAGCCCTGTTTTGAACAGTCCTTGGGAACCTATTCATTTTTGCCACAACTGACCTTTCTGGAGGGAGAACTCCAGATAAAACCAGAAGACACCCAAAACATACTTCCAAAACTCAAGCTCAAATCTTTCCAATATTTTTAAAAGTTCTGTGCTGGTTTCAGTTCCATATCTGTGGTTACCCTTAGTGCTGGTTTCATAAATGGCACCAGAAGGGAAGTCAAGAGATCTGGGTACTGTCCCCAGCATTACCACTGACTTGTGGTATGACACCTTTCTCTGCTGCAGTTTCCCCATTTGCCCAATGAGAATGATACTTGCCTGCTTTTATAAAGTGCTTTGAGGTTGATGGGTGCAACACACAGTGTAAGTGAGGAAAGAGACTATTGTTAATAATGCTGCCTGGTTCCAAATGGGACTGCATGGGCCAGGATTGAGACACACCACAAAGTATCAGAAACTTTCAGAGAGCTTGTTTTAGTGAGAAATGCAGCCCGATTTTGCCAACTCAAGAATTTCATATATTTCAGATGAACATCCAGACTCTAAACTTTCGGGTGCTTATCCAAACCCTTTGGGGGTTGCCCACCACAAATCTTTATGCAATTGACTCAAAGCTACGTTCTTTAAAATCCTCAATGGAGACTAATTGCAATTAATCAATTAGAGCCTAGCTGTTAATATCTCTCCATGGTGCTCTCTGAGACAGATTCATTGCATAGGGCCAGATCCTCAACTGATGTCGACTTCAATGGAACTCCACCAATTTACGCCAGCCACTGATCTGGCCCATAGTTTTCCATTTCCTTAATTACTTCTGAAGAAGTTCAGTCTGTATTTATAAATCATAGTTCAACCTGTCTCATTCTGAAAATCTGTAGACAGTCGAGGCGCCATGCACGCAGCAGACGCTGCAAAGTTCTCTTGAAACACCTCCATTGATGGCTGCTCTTGCAAACTTTCCCACCTCTGCATCTGGGTTGGGGATGCATGATCTGAGCTGACAGCTTGGGATTGCGACCACCTGGCAGTGTCATGAAATGGGGCGCCGATTGAAATCAGAACCAAAAGAAGCGGACAGCAAAGCCCCTAACAATCTCCATTTTCTGTCTCCTTCAATTGGAATCCTGGCCTACACACAGAATTTGCACCAGTATTATTAACTGATGCAAGCTCAATTGATATAAACCAGGTTTAAATTGGATTAAGAGTGTCCATACAGGTTTTGCCCTGATTTAGCTAAACCTTGAGTTATATTGGTAAAACTGTGTGTGTAGACCAGACCAGAGTAACCAATGCAGCAGCTGTACCTGTAAATTCTTCTGGGATGTGCTCCAAAAAGCAGCACATGCTACTGTGATGGAGAGAGCATTAAACCAGGGTGTGATTGAGTGTGTGTTGGGGGGAAGCATAGCTTCCTAGTGCATGGGACTGGCATTCTCATGAAAGGGACACGGACAGCTTAGTTTTAGGCACAAGGTTTCATTTTGTTTAGAGGAGCCAGGCACTGGAGTTAACCCAATCAAATCAGAACAGAAGAGTTTCCTGGGTACTTAGATCATTCAGCTGAAACGGTTTATTTAAAAAATGAAAATCTTTCTCTTCAGTGCAGGGACCCTGAACCCAGCAGCCTTGAGAACCAGGAAGTGAAACTGACCAGGCTAGGTTGAGTGGAAATCAGCAAGATAAATGATGAAAAGCAAATTAGATTTTTAAAATCCTAACACGTTTAATAATGGTCTCGGGGGAGTATTCAAAGGCACAAGCAGGTGCTAGGCTCCCATTAAAAGACAGCTCCTGGAGTCCTGTGATTACGGGAGAATCTCAGCTTTTGTAAGTAAGCTTACAGCCCTCATAGTGGCAGAGTAAAGCTTTAAAACATGACCTGCGTGCACCCTAGAGGCTCAAATCCCAGAAGGGAAATGAAGGCCCTCACCCTGATTTATTTTAAATCTCATGATTTCTAAGCCAGTCTCTTGATTTCTGGAACCTGTCTCGTGATTGTGGAATGCTAGGGGTTGGCAATATTGTTATCTTGACAGTGTGCCCTTAATGGAAGTTGAAAGTACAGGCATGTGCTCGCCTCTGCATCGGTTTTATTGACTTTATACTGCTCTGGGGTTCACCGGGGTTGGGATGGAGTCAGCAGGTGGAATCTTTTCCTTGCAAAGCTTTTAGAAAAAACTGCAATGCTTTAAATTGCTTTATTCCCCATTTCTAACCCTCCCCCGTGTCCCCACCAAAATGTGTTAAAGGTGAAATGTTAACTTTTCTGTCTTTTCTTGAACTCGCTCTAGGTATCAAACTGGTTTGGAAATAAGCGAATCCGGTACAAGAAGAACATAGGTAAATTTCAAGAGGAAGCCAATATTTATGCTGCCAAAACGGCTGTCACTGCTACAAATGTGTCAGCCCATGGAAGCCAAGCTAACTCACCCTCAACTCCCAATTCAGCTGGTTAGTTTTTTTTTTTTGGGTTGTTATTGTTCGTTTTTTTTTTGTTGTTTGTTTGTTTTTTCCTTTAATATCTGTTTTCTTTTCTTTTCTTTTTTCCGTTTTCTTTTTTCGGTTGGTTGGTTTTTATGTAATTTTTACAACAACAACAAAACAACAACAACAAAGAAAAAATATGGATTTAATTTTTTTCATTTTTTTTTCCGTTCTGTTTTTTCGTTTGTAAAAGCGATGTGATCATGCTGTGTAACCGACGGTAACGTGTTGGGGGTTTTGCATGGATTAAAAATTCGCTTGAGTTGCTTGCTCCTCAGGAGAAAAAAAATTGTCCGTGCACAATTGATTTACTTCACCAGGGACTGAAAGCATGAGTGACCCTGATTTAAAAAAAAAAAAAAAAAAAAGACCCAACACTTACAGGATGTTCCAGATCATGCTATTTTCAGTCTGTTTTGTGTGGACTTTTATACTTCAATTTTTTGGCTGCTCACACCATAATGTCTGGATCACCTGCAAGTATGTGTTCTGTGTGAATTTTATTTTCCTTTAGTATCAGTATTGGGTGAGATCTTCTGTCTTCAAGGAAATCCTTGAAGTGGGTTGGTTTTTCCGTCCCCCACTTCTCCCCTTCCTTAGCTGTTTATTGTGGTTTTCATTTCATTTGCTTTAAGGGACAAATGTATGTTTGATCAATTCCTCTTACCCAGATTTCAACTCTTCTGCTAAAGAACTATGACGTGCCCACTGTTTAATTCTAGTGGTGATGTGTGCACAGTGCCACCACATAGAATCACCATTACTCCAAACAGGACATTTTTAGGTGCTTTGTACTGATTGTTCAAAGCGATGGGAGATTTGAGACCTAATTAAAAGAAACAGAGGTTAACTTGATGGCTGCCATGTGATTTAAATTCTCTTTATATATAAATTATATATCTGTATATGCTTATTTTGCTTAAAGGAGGGAAGTGTGAATACATTTGGTTCTGTATCATTCAACTCGGTCTGTGATTATGGTACCCCTTTCTCCAGTGCATGAAGTGGGCTGATCTCAGGTATGCTTCTGAATGCAGGGCCAGCAGAGATGTTAAACCGGAATTGGGATATTTTGGTATCAGTGAAACTATTTCTTCTTCTTAGGAAACCTGACATCATGCCAGTACTTGGTATGGCATTTTCAGGCGACCTAAAGAAACGTGGTCTTGACCCCGAGAATTAGACAGACATCGAACACAAAGGTAGAAATGGGAGGAGGATAGGGAAAACAGGACAAAGGTTCAATCAAATAAAGTAAATATCACGTCAGATAGTGAGGGAACCATGATTGCAACCAAAAAAAAAAAAAAACCCACTACTCACTCTTTCTCCAAACAATCCGTCTGGAGCTTGAAACTCCAATCTGTGTCCTTGCTGGATTTTTATCAGTTACTCCTTTAGCTCACATCCCATGCTATGGATCTAAAGATCTGCACCCAAGCCCTACTGCTGACCCATGTGGAGGGTTCTAAATGGTTCCATGTGAGCTACAGTTTTGTTTAGGATATAAACCATTTATGGTTCAGAGCACAAAACAGCCCCTAACTATTGGGGGTTAGGTTTCCCTGGAGATCAGGTTATCCCATAACTGCCCCACTACATTGTTTCTCACCCCTTCCTCTGTAGCCTCCGGTACTAGCCACTGTCAGAGGCAGGGCACTGGACTAGGTGGACCACAAGTGTGACCAGCAATTCCTGTGATTCTGTGCTCTCTCCTCATCATGCATGCAGGTTTGTGTAGGGTTGCTCAAAAGGCTCAGGCTGCACCCACTGGTTTGTTATTGTAGGGTTGCTCAAGAGGGTCAGGGTGCACTCACTGGTTTGTTATTGTAGGGATGTACTAGATGGCTTCCACACCTTTTTTCTTTCAAATACTTCTAAAAATTTGTAAACTTCTACATTCTTTTAATCACTTAGCTGTTTTTACTTGAGATCCATTTGCAGAACAGACTGGGCCTTCTGATGGTGGCAACTCCCCTTTTTAAAGGCATGGAGTAAATTTAGCTCTGTGTGTGTGTGTGTGTGTGTGTGTGTGTGTTATATTTAATAATATTCTTTTTCAAATTGGAGGTTGTGAATATCAGAGTCCAGAATCCACACAAACTTGTAGCCAAGGTGTGCGATTTTCACTCTTCTCCTATTTGCCCAATTTGAGCCTGATCCAAAGCCCATGGAAGCCAAGAGAAAGTCTTCAATCGACTTCAGTGGGCTTTAGATCTGGCCCATATCCAGCATAACAGCCATACCTCCAGTGGCTGCCCCAGTTGAATAATGGTGCAATGCGGCTCTCTTCCTGTAACATTCCCCACAGGCAGGAGCATGGCTGTGTAATGAGTGTAAATTGTCCAGACCCTGCAGTAAACTATGAAGATCCTACACTTTCAAGTCCTGTGGTTAAAGCATAGGACTTGGACTCCTTGGTCTTGTTTCTGACTCTCCCAAGATGTGTGTCTACATCCCAAAATCATGTACCCTTCTTCTACCAACATTGCTGCATGCTGGTGCTAGCGCTGGAGGAAGTGCTAACGTAGGAGGGACACTCACCACCATGCCACAAAAATCTTCTGTGTGCTTTTAGCAAGGTCTCCGTGACCTGGGGAAAGTCCCCTCCCCTCCACGAGCCTCAGTTTCCCCATCTGCTGGGATTAATGATGCTTCTTATGGGGATTGCAAGGCTTGGTTAATTAGCATCTATAAAATGTTGCGAGCTCCACAGATGGCACTGGAGAAGCGCAAAGTAATGTTGGTTTTCTACCTGCATCTATTGTATGCACCCAGGCCTGCCGTAATGCACCTATCTGTTCACCTATCTGTTGGGACATAGTTCACCTATCTGTTGAGGGGAGGGTACCCTCACAGATAAAAATACATCACTATCTTCCAGTGCCTTTTCACAGCAGCTTAAGAGGAGTGATAGGGGGTTTAGCAATACACTGATTGTTGGACTTACTTTGTCCTGTGGCCAAAGACCCTAGCTGCTTCTTCCCTTTTCAATGGTGGGGGAAAGCCCCAATCCTGACCCTTTCTCAAACATGACCCAGGTTTGTCAGTGTGCGCTGGTCTCTCTCGTGTTAGCTTCTCCTGAGAAGACTGTTGCTAATGGTCTCAGAAGTTACCCTCCATCCTTCTGGGATAGGATCCACGGGTACTGGCAGGGCAGCAAGAGGCAGCACTATGCCTGGCTATGATTCCTGGGCCCCAGTGATTGCCCTATTGCCAGCAGAGGCCCTTGTGAGTCAGACACTGTGGGCCTTTGATTGCTGAGCAGCATCTCTGGAGTGTAATTGGAGAGCAGAAGCCAGGTGACTTGACTGTGTGAGTCACTGCTGAGGTAAATACCATCCGCTCATCTCTCTAGACCCCATGTTTCAGAGCATCCTCCCTCCCCCAAGCATCGCCCTGTCTCTTCAGCTAAGAGCATCCTCCTGCCATGCCAGATCCTCTCTCTGCTCCCCAGGAGGCCCCTATCATCTCTTCCCCGTGACTGACAGCTTTGTCAGTTTCACCACGGTAGCACTCTTAGGGTCTGGCTTCCCCTTTCCCTTCTGGAACGTCCGAGCTTTCTTTCCGTCAGCCTGTGATGTTTGGACGGGGAGCGTGTGCTGGGGGGGAGATGCCAGTCTAGCTGCTCTGTGCGCTGCCGTCCTCTGTGAGTGCAGAAAAGCTACAGCAGCGCAAACTTCCCCCAGATGCCACCCCAGGAAATCATCTCTGCCCTGAGCTGCAGAAATCTGCATTCGGAGGTGGGAAGCAAGTTCAGTCCCATGGCTAATTAGGACCAAACGCGAGGGTAGTTTTCCTAATGGGGGACGCCTGCCTGCTAGGAACTGGGGCAAGACCCACCCAATTCATTTCGCACCGAGGAGCTACTATCGATCTGGGTTGGCTCCAGACTGGTGGCTAGATGTCAAAGGCTGTGTTACACGCTCCATGAGCCCGCCAGTCCTCCCTTTTTAGTTTCTGGCAGGGCAGCCCTGCCTTACTGTATGTGCAGCTCATCCCCGCGTTAGCACATATGTTTTAACATGACGGGCTTCTTGCACACCCACCTCTGCCTCTAAGAAATCAGCCAGGTAACGGAGGCTAGGCTAAGAGGTCGCTGGGCATCACTGGCCCTTGATCGATCTAATAACAAAAACAAAATGGCAAATGTCTATCCACGTTGTATCCCCACTCCCCACTGCCCTTTGCATCTCACTGTCTTCTCAGTTCTGTCAGCGAGCAAGGCAGGGAGCATGATTATACAGCGCCTAGCACAATGAGGCCGGGATGCTGAGTTGGGCAGCCAAATGCTACAGCAGCACTAGTGTTAGATGATTAATTACAGTGCTGAGCAGAACTGGGAGTAGCCGACGGGATGGCATGGCAACCAACTGCATTGTGTATATGCACAAGTAGGCATGGACACAAGAGGCTACCAGTATGTCACCCGTGGTCTCCTGTTTTGGGAAGAGATCAGCATAGAAATGCCATCTCTGCAGGGCTCCCCTGTACCCCACTTTCCCCTACCACCACCACCCATGCCCCTCGCTCCCCTTTCCACAGTATCAGGAGACAGGGTAAGTTGCAAGGAGAGGTTGCCCCGCAGAAGAACTGATGAGGTGTCAAAGAGAACCCCTCCGGAGCTGAGACACGGGTAGGTAAGCGGGCAAGGAGAGGTAGAATTAGTGCTGGTATTCCCTGGCCTGGGAGCGTCACAGACTAGGGAGTGGTGCCTTTGGCTGATTAAGAGGCGTATAGAGTCCTGCTCAGTCCTTAGAGGGTTGGAGTTTGGTGCCAAGAACCATAAAAAGTGCAACAGACCCCGATGACCCCTTTTGGATGCTCCAAATGGGCTAGTGTAGCTGCACCGTCTGCCCGTTCGATCCAGGCAGCTTGCAACGTGAGCTGCAGCCAGCATGGTTAGGGTCTGGGAGGGCGGCCGTGCTGGGCGAGGAAGAGGCAATGTTTACCTGCCTGCTGCAAAAGCACCTTCCTTTATGGCTCCTGGACACCCAGTCCTGTGCCTGCGACCGCAGCAGCCAGCTCGGCTGTGGCAGGTCTGTATTGTGCTGAGCCCCGAGGCCGCAGCAGCTGATGGTGATCATTGTAGCAGGTAGACAGACGGTACAAGAGTGAGCGATGAGTGGGTATCAGTCCGGAGTGCGACAGACTGAAGGTGCAAGGGGAGAAATGACTGGGAGACAAATGTGGGCAGAGCTCAGTATGTTGCCTGTCTAATGGTGAATTTATTGAACGGTGGCATGGACGGGCCTGGTGCTGTACATGGAGATCCTGTAGGGTCCTTGCCCCAATTTAAATGGCCAGTGACAAAGAGGGAGGGGTGCAGGGAGTTGGGGCGTGCACAGTGAACCGAAGGGGCACAGTTTGGGGTTTTGATACATTTTCAGTTCACAGGGCAGGTTTCAGGGATGATGGGAAATGGGGGTGCTGAGGAGGGATTTGATGAAGAGGGAGGTTGTGCGCTGGCTGGATATTCCAGGCCTAGGTCCCTTTGAGGGAACTAAGGAGACATGGCGGCATTGGAATTGGCAGGGCCTACGCAGGGGAGAAACGAGCCACTAGAGATGGGCTGAAGGCATGGAGCTTTGCAGAGCCTTGAGCACAAGGACCAGGCGTTGGAACTGGAAGGGAATGCGGAGCAAAGACGGGCGTCGTAGAGCGGTGGGCATGGGAAGCCATTTAATGTTACTCATGCTGCTTTCCTTGGGGGTGCCCACACTGCTGGAGCTTGGTGCTTCTGTTGAGTCGAAGAACTCAGCAACACATGGACAAGGGTAGGGATCGCATCTATCCAGCCCCCATCCTGAGATCCGCTTATGCCCCACCCTCAGCCACCTGGCCCCCTCCCAGGGCACGCAGGCTGAGCTCTCTGGGCTCAGAAGCGCTGACGAACCTCTGACACCCACCTTGTCAGTGCGGTGTCCAGATGAAAACCAGCTGCAGAGCCCCTGATTCCTTTTTATGTTGCTCTTTGAGAGGACTGCACCATTGGGAAACCAACATCCACTTTGTCTGTAACAAGCCCGAAAAGCCAACAAGCCTTCTGCCTTATCTGATTGCTGCTGAGCCTCTTGTCTTCTGTTACCTCTGCCTTCCTCTGTCCTTTGTGATAGTTTTTGGTCACATTAGGTGGAAATCCAGGGTAAGCTCTTCAGCATGGGAGCTGTATCATCAGACGTTCAGGTGCCCTTTGCACTTGCAGCGCTGGGTAAATAATATCAAGTTTCACTGTCCGTGTTAAGTGTGAAGTGCAAAAAGGAAGCCAAAAAACAATGAGGCCAAATAAGTGAGATGTCAATTGTCAGACTTCCACTGAAGTCACCAGCCTAGGATGGGTTCTTCCATCATACTAGATGGTGGTAGAAACGCTGAGAAAAGTATTTTGCATGTCTGGTGCCAAATTCTGCTTGTCAACAGAGACATGCAGCTCCCGTTGACTTTAAACGGCAGTCACACACGTGTAGCTGCAAGCAGAACTCCTGACCCCAGGTTTCATCTGGGCAGTGATGACTTAGATGGGCTCAGTGTGATAAAAGCCCATCACATTATTAGTGTCCGGAGTGTTTCATGGTATGGCTCAGCAGACAAAGTTGTGACTTGATGCTACACATGTGATTTTCGCTACCATGGGCAGAACAATGATTTATACTAGGGTGACCAGATGAGAGGAAGAAAATATCGGGTGTGCTGCCGGTGGAGCCAAAAAAAAAAAAAAAAGTGGAGTGCCGCCAGCGGAGCAAAAAAAAAAAAAAAAAGTGGTCGGGATGCGGGACAAACACCTAAATATCGAGACAGTCCCAATTTTATAGATGGACCTTTGGTCTGACCCAGTATGGGCGTTCTGATGTTACTATGAAATGTAGGATTCAGTGTGGGATTGAGGCGTGATGAGGGGCAGTTGGGAATAGAGAGGTGGGACAGCAAGGAAGTTGAAGCAAGTGGAAATGAGGGAGAAGGATTGGCAATGAGCAAGTCATGAAGACGTTTGAATATTAGGGAGCAATTGGGAATTGGATGTGGAGATCACCGGAATTAGAGGTGGAAAAGACCTGTTTAGACATGTCTAGTTAATCTCCCATCTGGGATCGGTGCATTCAAGTTGATGCTGAAACCTACCACCGACAACAACCTGGTCAATTGCCCTTGTACCTGAAACGGGCAACAGCATCTCTGCCACAAAGGCAAAAATGACTAAATGAAACCTTGCGAAAGGGCTATTCCAGTATCCTGCATGATTGATCCAGGTGGCACACGATCTACAAGGAGGCGATGTCCCTTTGGGATTTGCCATGATGACAAAGTTAATCTCACCTTGGCCCATACAGGCTTTCCTCTACTGCATGTTCCCCAGTGCCTTAAACTGACTGGTTTTAAATGGACCAAGTGTCTAAGCTTCCATCACTTTCTATGGGAGGCTGAAGCCCCGTCACGGTCCAACCTTCACCCCAAATTTAATATTTATTTTCCTCCCATTGCAACTAGTGGTACTTCCTCAGATCACAGTTCGTCATCCTCCTTGGAGGTGGTACTCTTCAAGGATGTGTGAACGGTGACCATACCCCCCCACCACACACTTCAGTCATTGTGGGAAATAAGCCAGTGAAAGCGATGGAAGAAGAGAGGATGGATGGGAAGCCAATGAAGAGAATGGAACTGGGACGTTACTGATGGGAAGCCAGCTAAGGGACGAGTGGTGCAAATGTCTTGGGTTATCATCTGATAAAGCACAGATGCTAAACAGCAGCAGCTGCTACAGGTGCTTTTCCTGTTAATTAATTAGTGTTATGGTTTGTATTAGGATAGCACCCAAGAATCCCATGCAGGGCTCAGGGACTCTTTGTGCTAGGCTCTGTATGAACATGTATCAAAGCAAAGAACCCTGCCCCAAAGAACTTGCAAGCTAAATGTCCGTTGTTACATATCAGTTCTTGTGGAGTCCCAGATCAGGCTGCAGTGACACTTCAAAAGCTTGAGCTCCATAACATGGGACCTTTAGAGTGAAAGATTAGATCTGTGATGGAGCCCCTTCTGATTGGTGCATTTAGATAGTACCTCCTAACCTCATGGATGCCACTGGAGTCTTCATTCTGATGGCACTTCTTTCCCCCTCTCCCACACCAGTGTATTAGCCTCTCTCAGCTGCTTCTCCGAGACTCTGGGCCTCATCATTTTCATACATGGCTTGTACATAGACAGCAGAATGCTGAAACAGCACTACCGACAGCAGAAAGGGCTATCTCGGCAATTACTGCTCTGATGCAAATGCATCCGTACATGCAGCACATTTGGTATGTGCATATTTATGGTTGCATCTCCATCAGGAGCAAGACATATTTAACATTTATGTAGGCACATCTATTGTAAGAAGACTCTGTGCCAGTAGCAGTGTATATCTTCCAAATGGCCTCTCGCGCGCCCTCATGATTGCCAAGACACTGCCGCTATTCAGAATTAGAGTTTGCAGCTGTTTATTTTATTTTTCTCCATTGTACTGTCTGGTTTGTTAACTTTCAATCAAATATCAGTGAGGTGTATGTTGTATTTATTGATTTATTTATTTTAAACCGGCAGTGGGGGTGTATGGAATAAAATAGTTGCCCTGGTGGAGATAGAATAATCCCTCGCCACTTGGGGAGGGAGTGTTGTCTAGTGGTTAGTGCAGGAAGCAGCGGCAGAGATTTGGGTTCTGCTCCTGTCTCTGCCACTTACTTGCTGCGTGCCCTTGAGAATATCATTTCACCTCTCTGTGCCAGCTATTAAAGGGGAAATAACAATTCTCTCCTACCACGTGTGAGGCTAAATTCATTGAGGTTGGCAAAGTGCTTGGCGATTCTCAGAGGAAAAATATGATATGAATGCAAAGTAATCATATACTTTTACCTTTCAAATAATAACCCCGGGTGCAGAATGGAAATGGAAGTTCTTTGCCTGCTAAGCAAGAGATGTGGAGGTTTCAGTATTGCTATCGGCTGAGTTGTTCCTATTGTTTCTTATTCTTGGATTATTCTCTGCAACATACTGGGCAGTGTTTCACAGCAATACGGTTACTGTAGCCTTTACTGGCTGTGTTCTTTCCAAGCACATTTAGGGTCTGATCCACCGATGTCAAGGAGAGTCTTTCTGCTGGCTACGGTGGACTTTAGGTCAGGCTTTTATAGCTGAGTGATCTTCCTGGCTCCCCTTAATTTTTAGACCTTCTACAGTCACATATGGGAGGCCTTTGTGAAGAGACACTTCAAGAGCTAACACCTGCATTGGCCAAATTCTCACCAATTGACTTCCTGACACCTTCTCGGAAGCAGGCTCCATCAGAAGAGCCTCCCTGGGCGGGATTATTCACTCCCTCTCCATGACAGGAGGAGGGACCTGGGCTGTCGATTTGTTTCAGAGCTTACGCATGACTCATTGCTGGGCAATTCCGCCAAGACGATGGTTGCCGATCTGGGTTTGCGGGGGGTGGGGATTGAAATTTGAGCAGCTTGGGGTTGGATCAGTGCAGTGGAGCTGACCTGGGCCCTTGAAGTCTCCCCCTTGCCAGGCGAACGTCATGTTTATAACCCAACCTTGCACGTTGAGCTTTCTCACTTAATGCGCTGAGCTGCACGAGAGTTTTGAAATAATCCCGGGAAACCATTTTTTTCCATGCGTTCCAGTTGTGCAGTGGTTTTGTTTCCTCTGGTCAGTGGGCGGGGGAGGTGGTCAGGTGCCTCAGAGATGGAAGCAGAAAACCTTGTTTCTGCAAAGACATTTTTCTGGCCCACCCAGTTGTCTCTATTATTAGCAGTGGCGACTAGTGCATGCGGAGGGATCCCTGGTCTGTAATTTGCTTGCAGAGTTCACTGTTGCTAGGCAGCTGGCATGGAAAGGGTTAGGAGATCCTCTGATGGGCCATCGTGGGTGCTTGTGTTGCCTAACTAATGACTATAATCTGCCAGAATGGAAGTGTGGGATGCCAAAGGATGTTAAGAGAAGGCTATGCGATGCCTTCCCGTCCTCGTGAACCTTAGCTCATAGATGGCTGCTAGCCCCACCTGATGAAGTTGTCCAGTAATGGATTTATCGTGGAGGGAGCAGCATACTTTCTTTTATAACCTAACCTCCTCGAAAGCACATTCCACACTCGGCTCACCAGCAGACCTTCTATGAACATCTGTGGGAGTTCTGTCCCAGGGGCGCGTAAACAATCTGCCCTTTATGAGCTAAGCTGCACAAAACTGCCTAAAGGTTTTGGATGTGCTCAGATGAATGGGAATTGGGCATCCCAGTCCCCTAGGCTGGGTTTTGAAAATATCCACCTCCTGCCCCCCAAGTTGGGAAGCTGTTAAAGGACAAGCCTTATGTTGAGATGTAATAATGTGTGGCTTTGTATAACCTCAAGTTTGCACCCTTTTTTTTTTTTTTTGCTTGCTCTGTTCTTCATACTACTAACCTACTGTGTGTTTTGTTTTCGTTTTGGGGTTGCTTTGCATGTTGTTCCTTCCTCTTGGCTGAGAGTTGCGGGGTGGATCCTTTTCCTTTCTATGATTCAGGTGCCTCACTCTTTCCTTTCCAGGTTCTTCCAGTTCTTTTAACATGTCAAACTCTGGAGATTTGTTCATGAGCGTGCAGTCACTCAATGGGGATTCTTACCAAGGGGCCCAGGTTGGAGCCAACGTGCAGTCACAGGTAGGGACCCATCCGATGTGCTGCCAGTGAATGCGTTAGTGTTGGAAGAGCCCTTGATTGTATTGGCATTTCCCACTCTGGTCCCAAAAGAGAAATCTGAAATGGTGCAAACAAACCAATCAGACAAACCAACAGGAAAAACCTCCCGACCCCCACCAAACCAAAAAAAAACCATTGTCTTGGGGAATCTTGCCCACACTTTGTGAATGCATTTGGCTCTGGCTTGTTAGTTTGCGTTAGGAGAGGTTTAAAAGAACAGGCATGTGCTCAAATGAAATTAGCCAAGATCTAGCTCGCTTGCTTTATTTTTCAAGGGACGGGACCAGATGTTCGTACTGGCGTCTCATTTGCAAGGCTTCCACTCGTTCGTTTGATGCTGAAGTTCGGTGTCTGCTGAAAGGAGAGCAATGCTGAAATGTACAAATACGCCCTGTTTTAATTAACAACCAACAGCGCAGGTTTAGGCAGCCATGCAGCCCCTCTCGAGTCTGATGAGACAGGGAAGGGCTTTGGGCATCATTTCAGGAGCGTTAACAGCTTTGGACAACAGCGGGTCATGCCTGCTAATTATCTTAGATGCACATAACGTTTTCTATAGACTTCTCGCTTCCCATCCACCCACTACAACTCCATGGGTCCAGTAGGCAGTCAGGGCTTTGCAGCTGGCGGGAGGTGATGCCCACTCAAACATTTCCACAGTGGCAAAGAGAGTTTCTAAACCATCCCTGTTGTCACCCTGGATAAAGAGCAAGGTGTCATTGACGGGCATCAGCCAGCTTGTGGCTTGGGATGGTAATTGGGGGAGGGAAGCAGCAAGGCAAGGTGGGGGAGGGATGGTGATCTATTGCCATGGTAAGTTTGCACACATTCTGTGCCCTCCGGAAACAAGCAAAGGAGTCACATGAATGATGTTCACCTAGACTTTGCGTCTCTTCGGTTGACATGGGCATGCCAGCGGGTTGAAGCATGGAGGGGCAGAAAGAGGGAAGGGGAGCTAGAGTTGCCTTCGTGTGCATAATCACTGAGTTAGCTGCAGCAAGGAACTGACCGCCCCCCCCTTGAGTTTTCTTTCCTCCCCACTGTCTTTGTTGCAATGCTCAGAACTGACAACCGAGAGTGACAATGCTGGGGGGGGGGGGGAAGAGGCGGGGGAGGGCGGGAGGACGACGTCCTCCATCTTCCGTCCCAAAAGCCGCCCTGCAAATGATCGCGATGTTTGGGTTTTTGATAACATGCTGAAATACAAACCAGAGTGGCTTTGCCTAATAATCTCTCTCTGTCTCTAATTTTCTCTTTTTTGTTGTTGTTGGTCTGTTTAGGTGGATACCCTTCGCCATGTTATCAGCCAGACAGGAGGATACAATGACGGGCTCGCAGCAAGTCAGATGTATAGTCCGCAGGGCATCAGTGTAAGAAAAATAGGCTTGTTTTTCTTTTTCTTTTTTTTTTGTGTTTCATTTTTGTTCTCTCACTCCCAATTATTTCAAAGCCATAGGGCTCAGAATGCCACTTAGTAGCACTTGTCTTAGCTTTACGGTCACCTAGTTTATTGCTTCTGTATCGGTCACGCCAACGGCAGAGTTCTGCCCACAAAAAGTGGCGATTGGGCAGGCTTCATGCAGGCAGCTGGCGTCTAGGCCTGTCAGACACGATCAGCGTTTGCAAGGCACCTGCGGCCACATGCGTTCAGCTGAGAGGAGCTGCTAAACAGGTGACACCTAGTAGAACAGTGGTAGGGAATGTCACCACGAGCCAGCCCTTGAAATCTCCACAAGGAGGCCAATGGCCAGAGCCCATCATGGACAGAGCCATGGTCCAAAAATAACCCTTCCCCTAGTCGGTGTCTAAAGCCAAAAAATGATGATGATGATGATGATAAAAAGGGGGGGAGGGTAAAAACCATCTTCTACTTGTTCTTGGGTGCGCTGGCGGCTCCCGAGTAGCATGAAAATTCATAGCGACAAGCTGTGTCGTACAGAGTGAAATCGATCAGACAGACACAAGGAGAACCGAGTGTAGATTCGGGACAGCAATCCAACTTCATTTCTCAGATCAATCGTCCGCCATCTCAGCGGCAGTGACAGCAAGCGGGGACAAGAGGGCAGCCTGGAAAAGGAGGCTGTTCTCGAGGAGTGGTTGTTTTGTTTTTCTCTGGACCTTTTAGAGGTCACGAAATCAGGCTGGGGGTGCTCGGAAGAGGGAAAGGTGTTTGCAATGTGGTTTTTGTTTTTGGTGTATCTGACTTGGGAAAAGAGGGAGGGAGAGCAAAGGAATCCATTGGCGGTGGGGGCAGAGGAGAGGTGAAGGGTTTAGACCCCTCCCTGTCTCTCCAGATAGCCTTCCGGATCCATACACAGCCCACCCAAGGGGATCTGTTCCAAACTAGCCACCTTCATTCGGGGAATGGGCAGGACACCCTTGGCCCTGCCAGGCATTCGCCATGAGTTCATGTCATTTTGAAACAAAGGCGCTGGGAAGAAGATATGATATGAGTGGAAGCATTAAAACAGCCTCCTTGGGCTCACTCACTTTCTCTCCATTTTGTGAAGCTGCACACAGAAAGGCTTTCAAACCCAAACGTTGGGGTGCTCAGGTGGGACGTGGCATCCAGCCATCTCCGATCTCTCAGTCTGCGACCAGCTTGCACAAAGGGAAGCCCCTTGGTTTGATCCCACTTGTGTTTCCTTTATAGAGCCAAACACCGGCTGAAATTAGAGATTTCCCAGGTTAGGCAGCAAATCAAGACCTGCATATCATTGGGATGGACGAAATAAATACAAAAATCCACCAAAGCAGGGATGTAGAGAGAGAACGCCACCATGCATGGAGAGAGACGTGGCGGAAGGCTTGGCTCATTGCTTTTACCTTCCTTTTAATTCAGCTGTGCTGAGAAAAAGGGACATTAAGGCTTAGCACAGAGACCTGACGTCACGAGGCAGAGCCAGGCGGCTTTGTGAAGTAATGCAACTGAACATGTGCAGATAATTATGTCTGATTACATAAGCCCATTGCAAAAACTGTGCTCGAAAATGCCAGATGAAAGATCCCATCGTTCCACATTAATTTCTATGTTCGCTGAATTTATTCCCTTTCTGGCTTTTTAATACTGAAGAATAACTGAATCAGAGGCTGATCGTGATAAGATATGATACTTTTGTATAAATTAAAATACCCCCGAGGAGAGGCTGAGCTTGTTAAAGCCAGGGAAGTCTTTGAAAATATCAGCATTCTGGGTTAAGTCAAAATATTGGGGGAGTTGCTATTAAGGGGAGGTGGAGGGTGACAAAGGAAGAGCAGTCTCAAGAGCCACATACAAGCCCCAGGGCCTGGTAAAGCGCCCCCACTCTGGTCAGCCAGGTACTACAGGCCAGCAGCAGAACTGACGGGGGGACCCAAGTGACCCTTGACAGAGCATTAGAAAGTCAGAACCTGTGGTGACACAGACGGGGGCCGTGCGATATGGCTCCACTTTCAGTTCAGGGGCGTAGGGGATTTGCTGGCTGGTTTTGGGGGGAGAGGAGGAGGATTTGGCCTGGAGGGGTGTTATGTGGGGATGGTAAGTTGGCTAATGGTTAAAAAAAATGCATAAAAGGTGGCTTTTTTTGGCGATGTTTCTCGGGTGTGAACAGCACTAAGCATTGCTCCTTGCTCATCAGTTGGATGCACTGAGACATTGCTCAGATAGGCGGTGGGGAACAGATTATTTGCAAACAAGCAGCAGGTTGAGAAAGCATCTTTCTGTTTGTCTCGCTGACTGAGGTTCCCCCACCCGAATACTTTGAGTCTCTTCCATCCCTGACAGTTCACTGCTATACGTAGCATTCATTATCACTGAATTTCTATACTTCCTTTCATCCCAGAGGATCCCAAAGTGCTCGACAAACTGTCTCTGCAGGAAGCCCTTCCCCCCACCACTGAAACACAGCCACCTCTGGGGAGGTCTCTGACGGGTGTTTACCGCTCCGCAGCAGTTTTAAGAGAGGAATTGGAGAAGAACACCATGTCCAGCTCCGACTACAGGCAGAGTGAGCCACCAGGCTGGGGCTTGTAGCCACACTCCAGCAGAGCTCGACTGGACCCGGTTACATTTCACAACAGCGCAGAATTTCCAGCTGCCAGAGTAACGATACTGCCCACAATAGTGAGAGCAGCTGAGTGAAGAGGGCACACAGTCCGCCACTCTGCGTGTAGGAGTGTCTAGGGGAAAGTTACCAGCAACACAGGAGACCATGCGTTGCCGGTCACGGCTTAAACCATCACTGGAAGTGCTCCGAGATAGTTGCGTTAAAACACAGGTGGGATTCATGCCACTGAAGATACCATTTGGGGCAGGGGGTCAAGACTATGTTGATCTTGCACAGATCTTGGGTGCTGGGGCTGAATAATTGGAAGAGTGTTGCCCAGCTCTGTCACTGCATAGTTTGATGACGAATGCAACTAAGGAAGTTTCCCCACCGTGGTCTTTCAGCCTCTGCCGTCACTGCCTTGGGATCATGTCTCCTGGTGGATGCTCAGTCTTAAAATATGGTTGTAGGCAAGACAGAGCCAAAAGGGCCTCTGTGTACACCATAGATTGGCGCCCAGTGTGTCTTCTAGTCAGAGCTGCCACATTACTGACAAATCCCAAATGGTTGCTTCTTTTAGCTCTGCAGAGCTAAAATAGCTGGATTCCCTTCTGCCCAGTGCATTGTCAACAGCCTTATCAGCTCCGACCCAACCGAAAAATCTTTGTTGCCTGTGTTTGTTGTCTGAGGCAGAGAGCAAACAGCTGGATTTGTGTATCCCAGGTGGAGTTAGCTTCCCCTGCTGTTGGAATCAAGAGTAACCATTTGATTCGTAAAGTGAACGGGATTGATCAGGAAGTGGTGCACGGTCTGAACCCTGGTAAGACACAGCCTAGGGGGGGCAAGGACAAAACTGTAAATATTTGGGTAACGTAGAGATAGGCCTGAGTCGCAGGGTTGGGACCCAGAAGTGCCCAGGATTCTAGGGTGCTAGGAGCTGGACTTTTAGAGTTGTTCACGGAGATGGGGGGCTATCGGTGCTGGAGCACCTCTGTTCCAGGACCAATTTGGGTCAAAAAGCAGGTAGGTAAGAAAACCATGCAGCCAGGCAGCCTTCCTCCCCAGTCCCCCCTCGCCTCCCTTGAGCTGGGGGGCCATGTCTAGGGCTGAGAGGGAGGGGTGTTAACAAGAGGGTTAACTAGTGCCAGCGGTGAGTTGTTTGTCAAGCTGTGGCCACGTGTCCATGACACACACACACACAAATCACACGGACTGTTCCCCTGGTTGGCAGTCGCAGCAGAGGGGCCAGCGACTGAATGGCCCATGAAGCATGAATGGCCCTCTCACGCCTAGATCTGGGACCCAGCATGTCAAGGTGGAGCTGCTGGGTTTGTGACAAGGACTCCGGACTGGGGAGCCGAACTCTTGGGTTCTGTTCTTGGCTTTGTCACTGGTATGGCAAGGTGGCTATGGCCAACGTTTCACAGGGTGCTGAGCAGCCACTTCTCCCACTGACGAACGCGAAAGCCGGGCTATGCGGGTCTGAAACAGGGACGCTGGTCAAAAAATGTGCCACAAAACTTTTTTTCCATCGGAAAATGCCCTTTTGTTGGAACCGAAATGTTGCGCAGGAACGTATCGGGTTTGACGGACGCGCCCTCGGGAAGGTTTCACAGGTGGAGCGAGTGTGACCCCAGCCTAGCCACCAGGTTCACTCCCTCCCTCTGGGATGTGCGAGACCCAGGCTCAAATCTCTGCTCTGAATCACTTGAACTTGGGCCTCCCACGTCCCAGTTGAGGGCCCTACCTGCCAACTAGGCACCACAGAGCGAGGCCCTCAGCCATTTGAGGCCGTTACTGGCTACACTTCCCGCGGCTCGTTTGTCAGAGGGGGGGACTGCCTCGGGTGAGTTCATCACTCTGCAGAGATCTCGGCGTGGCAAGTGCAGAGTGTTAGAGAGCTTTCCCTTCACCTTCTCCCCTGGTTCTTGTCATCAGACAGAAAACAGAAGTGCGAAGTGCAGGCAATACAACGTTTACTGGGGTTAGTTTCCAGCAAACATTTTATACCATAACTCTGATGCTGCAGAGCCCTGTTTCCCAGTGTCCCATCCACCCTTCCTGAGCAGGCATAATTATATCTGAAATCCATGCCCACAGTCCCACCCCTTATGGTCATGTTCCGTTTTTGGGGGGTTGTGGGTCTGGGGTCTTTGTCCCACCCCTTTTGTACCCCATGGGAGGGGTAAGGAGGGAGGTTGTGCTATGATCAGGGGCAGGCATTTCTTTGGCCTTTTAGTGTTTTATACCTTTCCGCCAATCTGCCTTTGTCCCTCCTGACTGGTTGCTTGACCTTGCCTTGAGATAGGAGTTGAGGCAGTCTTCAAGTGTGTGCTCATATATATTATATGCCCACCAAGCCCAGTAACACTTTAACTGCTCTTATCTGTTCAAACCCATCTGGTTAGGCAGAAGCAATATACACAGTGTCTTTATCCTTTGTTTACAAATATTACTAAGAATATAAGTGTATCAAAAAATCAAACAAGCAAGCAAAACCCAAAATACTATCTCTGGGGGAAAAAAAAGGGCCTGGATCCTACATTGTCACTGGCACTCCTAACACAGAGCATTCTTGGGTTGGTGCCATGGCATTTCCAAGGAGCAGTCGGGGGGAGAGAGACCGATGCTCCAGTCCAAAAGCCCCAGCATAGCTTTTCTCTGTTAAACCATTCCAGTGAGCGACTCGCTGGCTGTGAGCAATGGCAGTGCACAGTGCCCTCTTCATGGGGAGCCAGGAATCCTGGTCACCCAGTAGATGGCGAGCTCCCCTTTTAGTACTGAGCCAGGGGGTGCTGTGACGCTCGCAAGATGTTCACTATTTCGCTGCTGGTGGCCACGAAGGGGTGGGTTGTCTTGTCCTCAGCCTGTGAGTGCAGGAGGGTGGGTGCAACGAGCCCTTCCCGCACCTTGCAAAGGCGCCAGTCCCTGCACTCACAAATGTAGGGGCTGCTTCTTCCACATGCCCCGAGGGTGGCAGTCACCCTGTGGAGCTGGCCTGCTGTGCCACACGGAGCAGACTGCAGCAGCCACAGGGAGGGTGCAGTGTGGGCACTCCCCCCCACACACACACACACACAGGGGAGCTGGGTAGATTTCTGACCTGCTTCCCAGAGTGCTCTCCCCGTGTGAGCTAGTGACTACAGACCTCTGGCCTGGGAGATCCTGAGTATAGGCCAGTTAAATGTTGTGTTATGGCCAAACGCCATCTTGAATACCTATACTCCATCTCCCCAAGCTCCCAGGTACAAGTTCACTTTGAGACACTATTCTTCCCTGCCCTTCCATAACTGCTGCATAGTATTTCTGTGCTCCCTTGAACAGAGAGAGATGCATTTCAGTGGCAGGTATCTGTCTATATAACCTGAATGTGCATGGATACAAACATCCATACATGCACTCTTGGGGCCTCAAGGCTGGGATTTTCAAAGGAACATGAAGGATTTCGGAGCCCAAATGGCAGAGAATTCCAGTGAGAGTTGGTAGCATAACTCCCACGGCCTCCTATGAAAATCCCATTTCAAAATGCCACTTTTCCTGCAAGAAAGGAGCTTCTTTTTGGCAGGACCTAAATGTTCTGCAGTGGAATTCACTGTGCATGATAGGAAATTTCATGCAGGACAGAACTGGATATGTGTGGTTTTATGAAGGTTCTATAGCAGATTCATAGTTTTGCAGGAGGAGGCAGTTCTGGGAAGCTGACAAAGACAGCAGCGTTCGTCAAAGGATGCATCCATTGTGAGGAAAGCATCCTTCACTGTATGGCTCGGCTAGTTCCACAAATAAGTGCTTTGGTAGCTGAGTTGTGGGCAAAGACTCGTTCCCTGAGCTGCAGTCCTGGACATTAGGAAGTTGGCGGGAGAAGAGCTGCTCTTCTGTGGTCTCTCTCTGGGAATGTCTTTACCACAAAAAATTAAAGTAAAACTCGGCAGCAACGAGTCTCAGATCCCAGGTCAACTGACTCGGGCTTGTGCTACAGGGCTAAAAAGAGCAGTGTAGACATTCTGGCTCGGGCTCCAGGGCTGCCCAGAGGATTCAGGGGGCCTGGGGCAAAGTGGGGGAGCTGCGGCGCTTGTACTCACCCGGCGGCGGTCTGGGTCTTCGGCGGCATTTCGGCGGCGGGGGGCCCTTCAGTCGCTCCGTGACTTCAGCAGCACTGAAGGGCCCTCTGCCGCCAAAATACTGGCTGAAGACCCGGACCGCCACCAGGCCAGGGCTCACGGGGCCCCTGTGGTGCTGGAGAAAAGCCTTAAAGACACAACTAGACCAGTTGAGAAAGCTTCAGCGGAGGGCTCAGTCGTGGTAGTGGTTTTTTTTTTCTTTTGAGCCATCAAGTCAGGCTCAGCCCCAGACAGGCAGTGAGTTTGGAAGCTTACTCCAGGTCTCTCGGCCCTGTCGAGGTCAGGGTAGGGACTCCTCCCCATCCCATTTGATCCCAGAAGTGAGGAGCCTGGACACCCTCTGCACAAGACAAGGAAGAAGATGATGACATATTGAAATGGCAGAGGAATAAGAGTGAGCTCAGATTGCAGCCTTGCAGTGATGAGTCCAGCAGGAGGTCTAGGCTGAGACCAACCATTCTTGTTGTGGTTCTTGACGGTGCAGCAGCAGCTCCAGAAACAGCCACTTCAGAGACTTATTAACCCATATGTACTGCCAGGGGACCAGCCAAACTCAGCCCCTGTGGGCACAAGCACTAGGACCAGAAGATGGCTGCTATCCCCATTGGGAGAGGAGTCTTTGGCTCTGATGGCAGAGGCACATGTGCTGTGTACTGAGCTCTGCACAAGATGCTTCTGCCAGGGGCAGGTAGCTACTGTCTTGGCCCAATTGGAAGAAAATAATCATCAGCGACTCCGAGATTGTGCCCAGAGGGCAGCCAAGCGTATGGAGTGGGCAGTTCATTGGTCCGAACCCCAGATCCAAATAATAGGGCTTGATAGAGTGCCTGCGAGGACATAGACATGGGAGTGCCAGGCCCAACCCTCCAGACTGGTGAAGATGGTGCAGCAGCCAGGAGAATATCTGGAGGTGATTCCACTGCTGAGATCATCACCGCCACAGCTGCATCCTGAAGTGGAGGAGCAGTCAGGCTGACAGAGGGCCTTGGGCACTGCAAGGGGAGAGCCAAAAAAAGGCATTCACCAAAAATACAAGGGGGAGCCACTTTTCTCTCCCTCAGTGTGTGTGTGTCATGTAGGAGGCTAGAGCTTGTGGGGGAGATATGAGCTGTCGGGGGTACTCAGGGCTGTAGAGGGCTCATGCAGATAGAAGGCCATGTCGGGGCAGCACTTTGCCTAGTGCCTGTGAGATGCGCCCACATGCTGGTACGGGGAGCTTCCTCACAGCTGAGCCATTGCAGATAGCAGGAGCCATTCGGGTCACCTGGTCCCATGGCAACTCCCAGATGTACCCTGTGCTGTAACCCCTTATGGACAAGGGGACAAGAGGGCCCACTTAGGGTGCACACTGCTCTTATCAGTTGTATTGGGGAGAGATGGGGGTACATTCATGCCCCCTGAGGTCCCAAGGGGTGATCATGGACCACACAGAAACTCAGATATAAGAAAGGGCCCATGTCTCCTGGCAGCAGCGTGAGACTTCGGGAGATGGATCTTGAATGGTGAAAACAAGGGCGTAGCATTGCTGTGGTCCCTGGCGTAAGGTTGCTGAATGGCTCATATCTCCCCCACAAGCTCTCACTCAAGGTGAGTGTGGCTTGTCAACTCCAGCAGGAATATAAGGGGAAACCAGCAGAGAGAGAGTGTGAGTATGTGTGTATGTTGCGTCCTGTTTACCCACGTTGTATGGCCCCCCGTCTTCTTAGACCAGGGGTGGCTAAACTATGGCTCCGGAGCCGCATGTGGCTCTTCAGAAATTAATATGCAGCTCCTTGCATAGGTGCTGACTTTGGGGCTGGAGCTACAGGTGCCAACTTTCCACTGCTCAACCCCAGGCCCTGCCCCCACTCCACCCCTTACCCCAAGGCCCCACCCCTCCCGCCCCCTTCCCTGAGCCTGCTGCACCCTTGCTCCTCCCTGCTCCATCCCAGAGCCTCCTGTACACTGCGAAACAGCTGATCATGGCAGGCAGGGGAGGTGCTGATCGGTGGGGCTGCCGGCGAGCAGGAGGTGGGGGGGGGGGGTGATGTGGGCTGCTGACGTATTACTGTGGCTCTTTGGCAATGTAAATTGGTAAATTCTGTCTCCTTCTCAAGATCAGGTTGGCCACCCCTTCCTTAGACTGTAAGCTCGCCAGGGAGGGGATTGTGTCTGCATGTGAGCAGTAATAATAATAAAGGAGCCAAGAGCAAGGATAGATGAGGTCTGGAGGGGAAAACTCAGGGAGGAAGCTTAGGCTGAGATTGACATTGCCACTGTAGCCAACCCCCAGGAAGGGGGTGCGTCTGGACACAGATTATGGGGCTGTGTGCGCTGTAGAGGATGGGGTAGGGACGTGGCCTGGTCACCTAGACAAATGCTTGGAGACTGATATTCCTTTGGCTGCAACTGTTGTCTGAACTTGTGATTTCCTCGCTTTTTAGAGTTTGCATTGTTGGGAGAAAACCCAATGAGCAACCTTAAGTCCATGGTGTGTGCGCGCGTGTGCACCGTGGGATTCCCAGAAGCAGTCAGCGATAGTCTAACTCTGCTCCTGGGGAAGCCAGTGAGGCTTGTACTGCAGCTGTCAATGACAGCAGAGTACGGCCAGTGTGGGGCCCTTTGGAGAACCCCGTCCATCTAGTCTAAGGCATTTTGAGATCCTTTCAAATGCAAGGTGAGACTGAAATGGGCACTGTTATAATGGGCTTCCTTGCCGCCGAACTTGCCTGTGCTAGTGGCTCAGAGTTCTGGAGAAACATCACCTGTAGCACACTGGATCCCATGTGCCTTGATCTGGTTTCCATGGAAGTTATTGGGCATCTTTCCATTGATGTCGCTGGGCACCAGCCGCATCATGGTGCGGCATTTCCCAATCAGGGTGGGGAGCACAGCTAGCCAACTGGGTGATAACTCACCAAACGGGCTATAGCCAAAGGCCACAGCACCTAAAATGAATCAACATTTTCTTGGGCTTCTCTATGAGGCTCCCCGGGGGCAAGAGCCCTTTCTTCAGCCTACGAAATAAAGGCCATTACCAGTCATGACTAAAGTGGGGGCTTCCCAAATAGCCAAGTGCCGCATTCGTTGTCTGAACGATTTTCTCTCTCTCTCTCTCTCTCTCTCGTTTCATCAGTGGATGGAATTTAAAAAAAAAACCCTTTAAAATAGTTAGGCACAATAGGAACGGCAGGTCTGTTCTGAACACTCCCCCTCCCCCTCCGCTCCCCATTTCTGATAGCCGTAATGACCCTGCAAACACTAAATGGCATTTGAGTGCATTAAGCAGCAAACTCTCTGGTGACATAGCAATTACGGCTCTGAAATAGATTTGGTGCGTCACGGAAGATAAGGGTTTTGAAAGTTGCTGTTGTGATTATAGCTTGTAACGCCAACAAATAACAGGCTTCAAAATAAGAGGCTGCCAAAAGAGCCATTGTGGTTTTGCCTCAGTGATGGCACGTAAATTGCTATTCATGTCCTAAGTGTACTTGAGTATGCCAGTCTCCGGGCAGCAGAGTTGGCTCAGTGTCTCTCTTTACACAGCCTGTCATTGTCGGGCTGATAATCTGTGGTAATTGCTGCCTCTTGCAATGGTCAGAGATGTGTAAGGGCGTATGCTGTGTCTTCCGTGAAGCCATCAGCAATGTGTGTCTGTCCCTGTGTGTGGTGTATGGACAAAAGTGACTGCGGGTGCCTGCTTACTGTCTGACCTTGGGCATTTGTGTTGATAGGTGTACGTGTTGTGTGTGCACAGTGTGAGGATGGGTGTCCGCAGGCAGAGGAGGCGTGTGTGTGTGTGTGTACGTATACAATGTGACCACGGGTGAGTCTATATATGAATGTGTACACAGGGTGAATATAAGCAGCTGCCTTAAGCTGAGTGTGTGTGTCAATGTATATATGCGTGTAGTGTGACTGCAAGTGTTTGTATACAGGCCTCTATGTTGTGCATATGTGTACACAAAGTGAATGTCTGCCATAGGCTGTGTATGCGTGTGGAAGTATCTATTAGAGCTGTGTGAATAGGGATATTTTTTTTTGTTTGAACTGAAAAATAAAATTAAAACAATTCATTTTGGGTTGACCCGAAATGAAATTTTTACAGTGAACCAAAAAACTTGGAAAAGTTTTGTTTGGGGTGGCACGTAAATATTTTGTTTCTTTCCTGAGTTTAACCTTTTTTAAAATAAAACTGAAGTAAAATTTGAAACAAAAAAGTTGTTTCAAGTCCAAAAATCAAGCTGTTTCATTTAGAAAATCAAAATCAAAATTTTGTTTTTGTTGAGAATTTTGGTGCAACTGAAACAATTCAGCAAATTCCACACAAATTCACAAAATGTTTCCGAATCTGCATATTTGGGGAGGGGGAGTTTTGGCTGAAAATTTTCATCTGGCTCTAGTATACATACACACGTGTGCCATCTGAGTGTGTTTGAGCACACAGGCTTTGTATGCAGAGTGTGTGTGTGTGCAGAGTGTGTGTGTGTGTGTGTGTGTGTCTCTGTCTGTCTGTGTATTCTGCTTCTGCACAAAACTGTTCTTTCATGGACAGCCTGTTGTAGCAATTGATACGGAGTAGCTTGGTTGCTGCTGTTTGTCTGGCTGGGTTTGTCCCTCCTTTCTGTAGCCTACACTGCTGATGCATCCCCTGCGTTTGGTGGCTGTGGGGCATTTCTTCCTGTTGGGATCATTTCTCCCCAGCCATGCCATTGCTGGAGGGATGTAGGCAGGGAATCAGGCACACCCCACCCACGGTAGCTGTGGTAATGGCATATGGCCTGTTTGCAGACACACACGCTTGGTGCTGACATCAGCCGCTTTGGGGCACCCCATCGTATTTCTGGGCTGCAAATGAGACTTTTGTATAGGACCAGGCTAGCTCGGGCTGTCACAGGCAGTGATGTATTCTCTGCGTCAGCGGAGCAGTATGGAGGTAGGTGCAGAGGAGGAGAGGCGAGAGAGAGATGGCTCAGGCATATCGTAAACAGGACAGCGGCTGCCACCGACTTGGGCACTGGCAGGAATTTGGAAGGATTAATTAAAGTAGCATCGAATCAATGTCAGAGTGAGGTAAGGAGGCTGTGTGCACATCTGCTTCTCTCCAAAGGGGTCAGGCAGCTAGGGGAGAGAGGCGGCAGCCAAGGAATGGCTGGTAACGTTCTGTTCCCCTTCTCCTCCTGCCATAGTCTCCTGTAGTGTGCTGGAGAGAGCAGGTCCCTCTTCCCCACTCTAATGATGTGGCTGTGGCTAGAAAAGCACCACATCTTTATCCATCATCTTCCTAAGACACACACACTCCACAGCCTGGGATACAGTTGCAGAGAGCCAGCAGGATTGTGGGCCAGCCTGTGACGGTGACATCCCTGGGGCTGCTGATGGAAGGAAGAGAGACCGTGGCATTTGTGGTGCCAGCCCACAGAACAATGGGGTTTTCCTGCTCGCCAACACGGTGAATTTGTTGTGGAGTCACTGAGAGGGAATAAACGAGCGCTCAGAGGTGGCTTGTTAGTGGTTTTTATTCTACTTAATAACCCGCAGGAAAGCCAGGTGGGGGATTACCCTGGGTGTTGATGTGGCAATAAGGAAGGTCGGCCAGCATCCCAAATTCTGCAGCATCAGACACAGCTCACGTCCTGCGGCCCAGCCAGAGTTTGGCTGGGATCCTGGGACCAGTTCAGCCATGAGGGCCCCTTTTCAGGGGTTGGTTCCTGCATGGAAAGGGATTTCCTGAGGCCCCCTAGGCCAGCCTGGATTGGGGGCGCTTATTCCTGAGAGTGTGCTCACCGTAGAGATCACAACCCCACCGGCCTTTGAATGGCACAAGAGACCTGAGCAATTTCATATCTATAATACTCTTCCTCCCCAAGGGGTTCTCAGCCCCTCTGTCTCCTCCCAGCTTTCCCTGCTTTCATACCTGCTACCCATTAGCAAGACTCAGCCTCACATCCAGCCAGAGAGGACTTCCATTGTTATCCCCACAGGGGGCGTGGTAGTTACCGTACATGATGTGCACCCAGCTCCTCTGGTCGCGCTGCTTCTCCCTTCTGCCATCCTAGCTCTCTCTGTCTCTTTGTCCTGGCATGGCGGAGCATCAGCCCAGGAGCATTATAGCAGCTTAGGCTATTCAGTATTGGCAGTAGGGGCCAGACAGGCTGAGTCCTCTGGTTAACCCCAGAAGAGGACAAGCGCGGGCAGGTTCTCTCCACATGGCCATGCCAGCATGCCTCAACTGGAAGGGCCACTCTGGTGGGCGAGAGGGGAGCCCTGTTTCCATGGCCTTTCTTGAGTCTCTGGTTTCTCAGCTGAAACCGTTAGCTGGGGGCTGGTCAGTGCTAGTCCGTAACTCTTAGCAGTATGGTGCTTTTCATCTTTCAAAGCATTAGCTGATTTCCCCCCCCCCCCAATATCCCTGCGAGGCAGGCAGGGTTCATTATCCCCCTTTCACAACTGGCCAAGTGAGCCCAAGGCTGCCCAGGGAGAGGTGGCGTGAGAGCTGGGGTTGTGACTCGCTGTCCGCAGCGCAAGGAGAGTTTCTGAGTGGGCCCGTGAGACCCTCACCTTGGGAAGTGTGACATGTTGTCTGTTGTGGGGATACCTGGTTCTGTGAGGTGTTGGAGAGAAGCACGTTAGACCCTTGATGGTGGTGCTGGGTTTTCTGACATGGACACTTGACCATTAGAAACTGGATGGTGGGCGTCCAAACCTCAAAGATGTCAAAGATCTATCAGAGAGTGACAGCTTTTAGTCAGTGCCCACCTCAGTGGTATTTAACTGGTGATCAAGGCGGTACCACTGAAGGGATCCATATTTCATTCCTGACCCGCTACGCCATGTAGCCCCTCCATGCGGGACAGTCTTTCAGTATGACTGGAGAGCCAGCATAGAATCATAAGGCCTGGAAGAGATCCCGAGAGGTCTTCTAGTCCAGTCCACTGCAGGACTAAGTATTATCTAGACCATCCCTGACAGGTGTTTGTCTAACCCGATCTTAAAATGTAATTTGCATGTAATTTCAAGACTATACTGATCCTGCTTGGTGGTGCCCGGCACCTCCCCTCACTCCCCAATGGAAAGCGCACGTCTGTGCAGACGTGCCTGCCCCAAAATGACGTCAGAATGCTTGGGGGTTTTTTCTTTACATGTTCAGAGGGTGCCTCTGTGTATTCCAGGTGTCACCTTGCACGTGTATCCCATGGAGCCAGCAGGCTATTTATTAACAGAACCAGGAATTTAATCTGGCCTCTTACCCTTGTATCCTAACATGGCATCTAGATGATGTTGCAACCATGATAAAAACTTGAAAGCAAATTTCACGCAGGTGAAAAGGGCCAGCTCAACAGTCCCTAGAGAGAGCTGCTGCCTCCCCAGACTTGCAAGCATCTCATGCATCCCTGAAACACGCTGCTCTTTGACTCCCAGCTTTCTGGAGCCCTCCTTAGAGTTCAGCTTGAATCTGCCAGCTCGATGAGTCACTCCAAGCCACGTCAGCTTAAACTCAGTGCATGGCTTCATTTCACACCCAGGGACACATGCATGAAGGGACAGTTTTACCGTGGCACTTGACGGCTGAAAAATGTCTCCTACGTAGGAAAAATCACGCAGTATGTGGCAACTTTGCAACCCACACAAAAGAAAGTACAATCCGTCGGGCGGGTAGTGATGAAACGGGCCGAGCCAGATAAGGGGGAGGTGGAGCAATGGCTAAGGGCACTCCACCTCTGCCAAACCCCATCCCATCAGATTCTGCATCCAATGGGATGTGCTGATGTCTTTCGGGTACAGAGGAGAGACAAAGCCCGCCTCCTAGTTGAAGGCGATTTGCTTGGATGGCCAGCCAGTCACAAAAAGTGTGTCTATACCTGCAGGCGTCCAACCCACATCAGCACTGGGCGCTGCTCCTGTGTTTGTGGTGTGTGTGTGGGGGGGGGGGGTGTACACAACGCCTAGCACAAAGGGCTCCAGGACTGGAGTTTCTAGACACTAGACTAATACAAATAATCATAATAGTATAAACAGGGCAGATATACAGCGTCTCGCCCTGCTTTGAGCTGCACCGGGCCAGATGTCCAAGTTTTGCCAGCATAGACACGCCCAAAATGTTTGGGCTGGAAAGTTTCAACTTTTCACCCAAAATTTGACAATGTTTGTGTTTGAACTGAACGTTTTCAGGGTTTTGACCAAAAATGTCGAGGGAAGTGCTTTCCGTGAAAATGGTGGTTTAGTCTAAACCCCAGTTTTCTGGTTTTGACAAACAAATGTTGACCAGCCCTAATTTGGGGGTATCACCATCCTCTGGCCCCGTGCAGCACGAGGTTGTGACACGCAGTCGTTCAAAGTCTGCTCTCTCCTCAGGTGCTGCACAGGGCGGGGAGGCAAGTCTGTGGCTGTGCTTGGAGGGGCTGTACTGAGCAAATACGGGCAAGTGGAAGCAGCCTCCGGTCAGCAAAGCCAATGGTGGGGATGGAGTCTGCCTGTGAGGTGGCGTTCAGGGCAGGTTGTCCCCTGGGGCAGGACTGAGGTACCAAGGGGCTCAGGGCCAGATTTTCAAAGGTACTGAGGTGCCTGAAGATGAGCCGGGCCTTCTGTCTCCAGTAATATGGAGCAGCTTGGCAACAACAAAATGTGTGAAGTGGCTGGAGCATGGTAGGAGCCAGCCGGGGCAGAGGAGAAGGGAATGTTGGGTTTGGCCGTCCTGTTGATATAAAGCAACTGACTGAGCTCTTTGTTTCCCTCAGGCTAATGGAGGTTGGCAAGATGCTACTACCCCCTCATCAGTGACCTCCCCCACAGAAGGCCCTGGCAGCGTCCACTCTGATACCTCCAACTGATCTCCCAGCAAATCGCATCCCTGGCTGACCCCAGCCCCATTCAGGGCCGGGGGTGGGAGGGGAGGGTGCTCTCCTGACACTGAAGCAGTCAGACTGGAGGTGGAACCAATCGGCTAAATACAAGAGTCGCCTTCTCTTCTCTTCATTGGGATGCTTTTTTCAGCCAATCTGGACACTTCTTTATACTCTTTTTCCCTTTCTTTTCTGGGCAGAAGTCACCTCTCCTCTCGCCACCACTCCCTCCCCAACCTTCTCCCTGAAGGATATTTTCAACAGTTAGAAGAATTTAAAAAGGGGGAACAAAAACAACAACAACAAAAGCATCTGTCCATTTCCATGCTGGTGTTTTGAGGAGCCAAAATTTACCTCAATCCTTTGCTAACAGGCAACCCACTTCCTTCAGCTTCTCTTGCGCTCACACTACCTCTTAGCAGGAATACTTCACATCCGCTCTCTCTTCTGCTGCTGCTTCACCACTCTTCTGGTTCTGGGGACAGAGCTAACAGGACGCTTCCCTGTTCTGAAGCGATCCCAAAACCTCAGTGAGTCACCCCCGGGGCATTTCCAGTGACAGGGCGGATAAATGCATTCCCAGTGCTGCCAGGCATGTAGGAAAAGGGAGCAAAACTCCTCTGCTGAGGCTCTCCTTGCTTTCAAAAGGTACCAGGACACTGTGCTTGCAAACAGGTGTAAACAGCAAACGCTAACCCTTCCCTCTGCCACCGTGCTTTGCCTCAGACCCCAAACACCAGCCGTTCAGCTCTGCAGCAAACACACATGGCATTTGCCAGTGTACAAAGGAACCAAAAATAGCCAATATTCTTTGAATCATGGTACTTCTAGGAAGGAAACAGCAGAGAGCAGTGAGTGAGAAACTGTGGGCATCTGTAATGCTAACACTTAGCACTCAGATAGTTTTATCCAATCAAAGCGCTGCAGAAACACCGATGAGCGATTGATGGGGATGAGGCCGATTTGCACGACACTTATGTCTGTAGTGTCTTTTCTTGTTGGCACCGAGAGCGTTGCACTGAAAAGCAAGCCAGGCCTGGCCCGTGTTGTGTTCTGAGGGGGTGTGCATGCCTACCTGCTGGGGGGCTGGATGGGCCCTGGGGTGCCCCTTCTGCAGTTACAGTGAGAAACAGGCTCATGTACCCATTGGTACAATTTAGCCCTTAAAAGATGTTCAGATAGCATCCTGTGAATTAGCAGGCATGAATGTTCCTTATAGCCAACAGATGAGCAGTGAAGACTGAAGGGTGAGGGGAGAGATGGATGCACACAGCCAATACGTAAGTTGAATGGACTGGATACTTTCAGTAGCTATTAATAAACCAGGTCTGTTTTTGTCAGGGGGGAAAATGCCCCATAAACTAAATAATTTTCTAGTTTGGGGATTTCTTTCACATTAAAGTGCCGGTTTCAGTCCCGCACCTTTTTGTGAATCTAAGATGTGACATGATAAGTACTAAAATAAATCATGTAACATCCACCCAGCCAATCGGCACCCAGGATCTTTCAGCATTTTGTAGCAGGAGGGTTTGCGCCCAGTGTTGGTTCTCCTGCAGTGCAGTCAGCTGTAGGGAGGAGGGGCTCCTGATTGGCCAAGAAGGAGCCAGGGTTTATTCCTGGTGCAACGTTCCATTGCACACTAACAAAACAAAATGAGATAAGGAGGGGAGGGTGCAGCCAAGAGTAACTTTTGCAACAGAGTTAAAATAGATTGATCTTTGTCTTCAGCTGGAGGCCTCTCTGGTGTGAGGGTGGCATGTCAAATGGATGAACATAAAGCAGGGCAGCTCCGGCAGCAAGCCCTCCTGGGCAGGAGGGCAGCCTGCATTTAAAGTGCAATGGGGGGGAATTGTTGCCTTTAGTGGGCGGGATGATATGAAAATATGCCCCATCTTCTCTTTTACGAACTACAGCCCTGAGCCTGAAAACACATACGTGCAGTAGTCCCATTGATCAAAATGGGTCTGCTCAGAAGCATCAAGATATAGGGCATGTGTGAGAGTGTCTCAAAAATCTAAGTCTTAAGAAGATCACTGTGTGGGGGTTAACTATGCATAAATTGCTAAATGTGCTAAATTGCAGAGCCATGTGATCATCCGTATCTATCCATGCACCTCTGAGCATATCACCTGCACTCTGGCCACTGACCTCCACTGGCTTTTTCTTTCTACCAATTCTGGTATTAGTGTAGTGTAATTATTGAGCTGCTTCAAGTAGCCACCACTTGAAATCAAAACTCTGCCAGAAAAATAGCCATCCCTCCACTGAAAAAAATGTAGATTGATTTGAGGCCAGACATGGGCAATAAACAGTCCCACAAAAGTTTATGGCCTTGAGATACTGAGCCCCTGCAAAAGCTAGAATTGGGAGCATGATTCTGTTGAAATGGGAAGGTCCCAACTTATCAACAGGTCCCAACTTATATACAACACTTGCTAATAACCCTGGGAGGCGCCAAGGTATTGGTTTTGACATTTGTGCCTATTTTTTAAACAGATGAGCTAATTTGGCTGGATTGTGTAGGTTTCTAAAATGTAGATACTTAGATCTCCCTCCCGCCCCCGAGTCTTGTACAGTTGGATTTAAAGCTTTTTAGAAACTTGGACAAAAAATGACCAACAAATTCTCTCTCTCTCTACAATTTTCCAGTCAGTTGTGGTGCTGAGACACCCATGTTTAGAGGTGGAGGGATACAAAAAATAGTCCCAATTAAGGTCCAACATGTGAGCTCCCCCCCACACACACACTTTTACCCACAATGGTAAGCAGTTACTCCCACAAGTAGTCCCTGCATTGTAGTTCATTGTTATTCATGGTTGTAATTACTCACCAGTGGGAGTAAATTGCCCTATTCAGTCCTAAGCGTTTAAAAATTGTCTAGGCCATCCTACCTGGCATGTATAGGACACATGATGGGGCAGCGTGCTATCCTTGGACTGACTGGGACAGCGCATGACGCTGCCAGTCGGGCGGCGTCCCATCCCACACCTGTGTCTATAAAGCTTTTATACTGCATCCCGCCATCACGTATTCTCTCTCGCCTCGTAGCTAGGTGACACACACACACACACACACAAATACCAAATCGCCCCCCAGATGTTCTCCCAATATGGCGTCTTGGCTACATCACAGCCTAAGGCCTTGGTCTAGCCAAGAATTTAAGTTCATGCTTAACTTGAAGCATGTGACCAGTCCTGTTGAAGTCAGTGATTTCAGTTGACAAATGGGAGTGCTTATGGGCTTACAGTTCAGCATGTGCTTAAGTGCTTTGCCGGAGTGGGGTCTGTGGTCCAGATCCTGTGACTGACTCTAGGCAGGTGGACCCCCCCCCACACCCCACTGCCTGCATGGTGCCTCAGGGAAATGAAGAGGCCTCCATGTAGGTGCAAGGGCCGTCTGCAGAGCCAGCTGTGATGGTACCTCTTGAAAATGAATCATTTGAGAAACAGATTTAAAGCCATGCCAACATAAAGCAGCCTGCCCCTGGCGATCCCTGGTCTGCTTGAGAATCGAATTGCGCCATCCACCTCCAGTGCAGCAGGGACCAGTCCTCGGAAGCGGTTAGCTGGAGCTGCATTTATCTTCCCTCTCATTCTCCCATTCCCCACGGCATGACATTGACTCCTTTATGGTATTTAATGCGTCACATTTTTGAGTTTCCTTTTTCATTCCTTTTACATTTGTTGTTGTTGCTGACTGGTCGGTTGCCTTTTTCTCACAAACTTTGAATTTTTTTTCTTTTTTCTGCCCAGAAAACCCTAACTTCGATACCAAAAAAAAAAACAAAATGGAACAAAAATAAAAAAACAAAAACAAAAAAACCTGCAGAAAATTTAAAAAAAAAATAAAAAAAATAAAAATAAAAAAAAAAACCTTGACGATTCTTTCAGCTTTATTAACATTTTCCATTGTTTCTTGCGATTTGTGTCTTGTTCTTTGTAGCATTGATGATAATGAACATTTGATAATGAATGTTCTTGTATATTCAGATAAAGGAAAAAAAACCAAAAAAGCAGTCTGAATTTAATAGTGTTTATAATAAAAAAAAAAAAATTAAAAATGACCCTCATAGCACGCAAAAGTGAACGGGGAAAATTTCCACTCCAGTTCTTTCTGTGGCAAAAAGCGCTTCATTCCTGTATAGTTTATAACACCAAACTACCTACATTCATCTTCTCTTTTGGTTTGGTTTTTTTCCATGGTTTTTTTTTTTAATTTTGTTTTTAATTTTTCTCGCATTTGTGAATTAGTTCAAGAATGCTAGAAAACTGTAGAGTTGTGAACACTCATTTCCTCTTACACAATGTTTAAAAAGTGACAGTAATTCATTTTGTAAAACTTAAAAAAAAATGGTTGGAATAGTGAGCATAATAGGTACATTCTAACACTTTATGTTTATTAACGTTGAGACCCAGTTAATTACGTTTTCTTTTTGTTTTGCGTTCCTGTTTTTTTTCCTTTCGGGGGCAATTATGATGATGATGATGATTATTATTATTTTTAAATTGTCCAGGACTATGGCCTTGTAAACTTCGCTTCCTCCACTTTTGATGTATATTCAAGGTGATGTGAAAAGCTTAATTGGCAAAAATCCATTTTTTTTGGTTTGATTTTTCTTGTGGAATTGGATCTGCTCTGAAAGGACTTCACCCTGTTCCCCCTCCCTGAAAATTCCAACGTTGCCGATCTTGGGCTCACTTGCTCAAGTTCAGTGGAAGTTATGAGCCTAAGTGCCATGGTGTGGGCCAAGACACTCATCCTGCTAGGTGCTGAGTGCTTCGGCAAAGGGATGAGCACTTGCAGGGGCAAGATTTAGCTAAGGAACCCCAAACCACACCTACTTAGCAAAGCTTTTCAGCATGTGCTTAAGTGCAGTTACGGTCAACTGAGCACATGGTGAAAGTTAAGCACTTGCTAAATGTAAGGATGTTTCAAAGGAATTTAAGGTTGTTCAGCAACCAGATCCCATTGCATCTCTGTCTTAGGTGCTGTTGAAAATCCCAGGCTGAACTGCTTTGCTGAATAGGGATGGACTTCATACATACGTTTCCTCGTTGCCTGATCTAAACTCAGTTAGGACCTCATCCAAAGCCTACTGACGTCAATACAAATACTTTTTCACACAGCATGTAATTAGACTGTGGAACTCATTGCCACACGATGTCACCGAGGCCAAGAATATAGCAAGATTCAAAAAGAAGTTGAAGATTTATATGGATAACAAGGATATCTAGAGTTACAATGCTAATAAAAAGTATTGAAAGGGAGAGAAAAAACTCACGTTTCAGGGATTAAACCAATCTATTAGGGCTCAGGATGAGCACTTCGTGGGCCGGAGGGAGGGAGGGAGGTCGCCCCACATCTGCCTGTTGTGGAGTTTCTTGCACCTTCCTCCGAAGCATCCCTTGCTTGCCACTGTTGGAGACAGGATACTGAATTATACAGATCATGGGTCTGGACCAGTATGACTGTCTTAGGAAAATAATTCCACATACCTCCGGTGGGCTTTGGATCAGACACTAAGGTAGAACACACTTTCACCAGTGCATGAACTGGACAGGAAGTTTGGAGATGAGTAAGATCTGGGCCTGTGGCCTCTGATCCTGTGACCACTTACACATATGCTTAAATTTACACGCATCAGGAGGAGGCGACTTTTCACTGGGCCACCTCCCATGCAGAAAGTTAAGCACGTGTATAAGTGTTTGTAGAACCAGAGGGCTGTATTTGGAAGGCAGACGTAGTTAGCATGATAAAGGAAAATAAAACTCCAGTTACCTCCTGCAAATGATACAGTTAAAGGTCCCAGTTCAAGGAGAGAGGTTTATAAAACCATTAATTTTAACTTTTTTTCTTTTAAAGAGGTCCAAAAAAAACCCCTCAACTTTTCACATCACTAGTTGTTTTTGCTTTTATCTTGAAGCTTCCTAGAATACTTAAGCTTTCACACTCACGGTAGTGTTATAATTATTAAAATATAAATCAGACATTGCAGGGTTTTTTAAAAAAAATTCTCATTGCAAACCCTTTTCTTGTAAAGATGTTCCAGTTGTTCTGAATTGCTTTTTCTTTGCTTTGCTTTGCCTTTTTTTTTTCTAATGGATTCTGATTATAAAACTTAAAAAGACTCTGCTGTGACTTGGTTTTGAAACTTTAAGCTTTTCTGCTTCTGTAAAGACAAAGGCCTATGTCTTTTTGACCCCAACTGAAACTTTTATGTTCTATAATGTTACTAACAAGGTGTAGGTTTTACAGTCTCCTGATTTGTACTGGTAATGCATATTCCAAATAAATAGTTTCTTTTGTTGCAAACACTGGTGTATTTCTTGCAAGCAAAACCAAACTGCTGAACATGTATGGTATTTTATATTCAAAGGCAAAACATAAGCATAACACAAAGCGGAAGCTAGTTGGAAAGTCAATTTGAAGGGCTGTGTATTAATCAACTCACATTCACCTCAAACCCAGCTCTGCCAATGCACCTCAATCCTGACCTGCAACACTGTCATACCACAGAGCTGGGGCATCCATAGATCTCAGAATGCTTCACAAAGAAGGTCAGTATCATTAGGCCTATATTACAGATGGGGAAACTGAGGCACAGGGCAGTATCATGACTTACCCAAGGTCACCCAGCAGTTCAGTGGCAGAGCTGGGAATACAACCCAGGTTGCCTGAGTCTCAACCCAATGCTCTGTTCACTAGGCAACACTGCATCCCCTTAAGCTTTCTTATTCGTTAACACAACTTTCTGACAAAACAGTGCTGAAAGAAGCCATCTCCACTGAATCCACCTGCTGGTGTCTCTTTGTTCAGGCCTCTAGTGGCTCCACCTAGTGATAGCATGTCAGTCCTTTGCCTCAGTCTGTATTTTGCATACTAACCCAGTCCTAGGCCTCCGCGCAGCTCTGTCAGTGCACCTTGTAACTGACCTACTTGCACCGTCTGCTAGTCCAGCCCTGAGCAAAGATGTCAGATTCTGCTGAATTGCCTTCCAACAGTCGTTCTTCCTCAGCATCACAGTGCTGTAAAAGACACGGCTCCTGGAAAAGCTCCTGATTTGGTCTGCCCCAGCTACAGGTAGTCCTGGGTAACTAGGATCATGAATGTAAAAGGAGGACAGGTATGAAGACGAGACTTTTCCAAGAGCAATTAATTGCTGCTCTCACTCTTTGCCATGACATGTCACCCTGTCCCCACAGAACGTCGGACGGTTGCAAACAGATGCTGTCACAGAAGCTAGAGAGGGAATGGACTTATTAGTGCATCTACTTCATCTTCCCCACCCTGGCCACTGCTGGAGACTTCCCTCCCATCTCCTGGGTTTTTGCAGCCTGGTTTCACGTGACCCTAGAGATGGAGCTTTCACCATGTCTCTTGGGAAACTAATGGGGCTTTGCCACGATTAGGAAACACTGCCTGGTGTTCAGCCTACATTTGCTTTAGCTCAGTGGCATCCCCTTACTAATGCATGGCAGAGGGTAATGGTGAATCACACTTTAGGTGCTTGGTGTGGAGTGCTTCCTGACAAACCTTAGCCATGATGTTCCCCACATGGAATTCTGGCCTCAGTATTTCTCCACAAGTGGCGCTCTCTTTCCAAGGAAAGCGTGTCTAATATTTTGGAAACAACTGACTCTGAGTTCCACTTTGGGTGTTAACAACAGTCCAGGCAACGTACAAAAACATCATGGGCTAAAACGTGGCAGAGCCCTGAATAGGGAAGTGAGCCATTCAACCCCAGAGCGAGCTCCTGAAGTATGTCTACACTGCACCTGAAGGAGTGATTGCAGCACATGTAGACATACCCAAGCTAGCTTTGATCTGGCTACCTCACGTACCAGTAGCAGTGAAGCCGCAGCAGGACAGGCTAGCCACCTGCATGTATGGGTGCAGGGGAGCCTGGGGATGTAGCCTGCAGCTTCACTGCTATTGGTGCCCAAACTGGGTAGCTTAAAGGTAGCTGAGGCATGGCTACCTGAGGTGCAATCACACCTCCACTTGCAGTGTGGACATGCCCGTGTAGACACAGTTCCTCCTGGGGGACAGCCTCAGTGTTAAGCCTTAAAGCCTGGGCCATGGCTGGTCCCCTTAGCCTGACTCTTTCTTGGTTGTGGAAGGAGACAAGCGGGGCACCGCTGTTCTGCCTTTGCACAGAGGCCCCTGCGGCGCCTGAGTGCAAGGACCTCTGTTATCCCAGAGCCCAGAGCAAGGGAGACATAGTCCTTGTGCGCTAGCCAATGTGCCAGACTCACTTTGACCCTATCAGCTTAATACCATGTGACAACGGAGCAGGAGGGCAAAGCTGACACCATACTGCATGTCTGGGCTAAAGTCCTTTCCACCTGAGCTTGTCAAAAGGTGTATTTTTTTGTATTATTTTTGTAAAAAAAAAAAAAAAAGCCTTTTGACAAAATTTTGTTTTTCAATGAAAAGCCATCTGCTTTAGCAATATGTTTGTGACATTTTTGTAGTTGCCTTTTTTATTATAAACATTTTTCAGAATCGCTAGAAATGGTTTGTTCCCCGAGCCCATGTTTGGGTGCATGAGTGGGGCTGCTTTTTGCTAGTCAAAATGCTGCAACAAACTCTTTCAAGAACATTTTTGATTAAAATAAAGTGGCTCACTTCCATTGCTGTTTGCGGAGTCATTGGAGCCCTGCTGGTCCCAGGATATGCGCGAGAGACAAGGTGAGCGAGGTACTACTCTTTAGTGCACCAACGTCTGCTGGTGAATGAGACAAGTTCTTGCACTCTACTGAGCTCTTCTTCAGGGCTGGGCCAGAAGAAGAGCTCTGAGGAGCTTGAAGGCTTGTCTCTCTCCCCGGCAGACATCGGTCTAATGAAAGATATTACTTCACCCATCTTGTGACTTTTATAAAAAAAAAAATCAGATTAAAAAAATTAGTATCAGTTTTGACCCCCGCAAGACGAAATTTTTCAGGGATTTTTTTTCATTTAATTTTTTGCTGGCTTGACTTTCCACTGCTTTATGCTGCGATCTTTGTTCACCTAAGGGTATGTCTACACTGGAGCTGAAGGAGCCATTTCCAAAGAGCCATGTAGACAGGATGGTGTGAGCGGCCTGATGCCCCACGTACAAGCCCGGCTGAAACCTTAGGGATGTACTCAGAGTGGCTAGCCCCTCCCAGTGCCATGCAGCCATGGCAATGCTGCTGTTTTTAGTGCTAGCTTAGTCAGCACTAGAGCAGGGATAGTGACCTGTGATGGAAAGTACCCCTCCAGATCCAGTGTAGACATGACTTCTGAATCTAGGCAGCATATGCACCCAGCTTTGGCTATTCAGGCTGAGCTGTTCAACGCCGCCTAAGGGAACTGGTGTCTAGATGCCTTCAGCAGCTTTGAAAACCTCATTCTCCAACCCCCTCTTCCTCGCCGCCCAGCATACTAGGTGGCACAAATGGCCAGTGCTACCATAGATATGACAAGCTTAAAGAAAGGTTGAACAATACCGACCCTGGCGCATGCCAGGAAGAAGCTGAAGTCTTGAAGCCACAAGGAAGAGATTGTCTAAGTGGCTCCAGCTCCAAGTGAGTTTGGCAGAAGTGACCTCTCCAAATACTTTGAACCAAATCAGGAGAGTCCCTAAAGATTCAACTGGTTTCTCCGCTGGGTGTCCTGGTTAGCTCCTCAGCTGGTGTGAATGGGCATACCACCACTACAGTCTTGACCACCCAGGGAGGTTAATGCCTGCAAAGCACTTGGAGATCTTTGCATGGGAGCTGCAATGACAGTGACTTTCTCATGTCGATGTTCAAATGATTCATCTGCCACATAGGCCCTTCAGCCCGTTCAGTTCCACACACCTCCTGTAGTACAGTCCCATGTCCCTGCTATCCCACTGCAAGGGACCCTTCTGCACCCTAAGAGCAAAGGGCATTTCCTGCTAGCACGGAAAGGTCCATTTCAAAGCTAGATTTGCTCTCTGGAAAACTTCTGCAGGCTCCAAGGAGCAGCCAGCCCGGTGCAGGCCGTAGGGCTTTGTGATTCCGTTGCTGTGTGTGAACATGGTTCTCCCAGGTGCCGGCCCTTCTCCCCCTAGCCGAGTGCTGACATTTGCTATGAGCTGGCTTAGCCTTTAAACGGAGCTCCTGCCCTTTCTGCTGACTCGTTCCAAGTGCTCACCACTCCCTGGCCCACAATAAGTGTTTGACATTTGCTACTGGTGCAAGAACATTATTTGCTGAGTACAAAAATCCCATCCTCTAATGGGAAAGGAATGAATGAATGAATACCTCTGAGCGTTCAACCCTTCTATTCTCCAATGCCATTATCCACCGGAAAAACCCCAGCTCAGGGTGTCAAAGCCCCCCGAACCTGTTCTTCTTCGAGTGCTTGCAGGGCCCTTTATACTGGCTCTATGAGAGCGCAACTCCAGGGGGCACCAGAGCCAATGCAATGGATACCACTGAGGGGCAAAAACTTTCCAGCTGCGGTGCTCGGGGCGAGCACACGCCTTCATTGGAATGGACGTGAACAGACATCTCGAAGCACAACTAATAACCATTTTTTCAGTTTCACAGCAAGGGACACAAGGGAGTGGGGAGCGTCACAGCCAAGTGCTTTTGATGCCGCAATCCAAGGGATTGGGCACCCATTTTGCACCTTGGTCACCTGGAAGTGGCTTTTCAGTGGTAGATCAAGCAAGACATGAACACCTGCCCTTCAGGATGTAGTCAAGGGCCTTAATCACACAGTCACGGTACAACGCTGTATTTATCCCCTTAGAATTCAGATGTGACATTAGCGTTTCTCAAAAGTATCTGGAGGGATGGGGCTGTTGTAGGGAAAAGGTGGGGTCTGGCTTCAGGCCTGGCTCACAACCCGAGATAAAAATAACAAGCAACCAGCAGGAATAATATGTTGCAATTGCATCTAAGGGGCTCAAATATTTTTACCTAAGGATTAATGAATGGAAGCCTGCCCAGCCCTGTCCATAAGAGGTTAGGAAGCATTCATGATCTTGCGTCAATAGATGGGGAAACTGAGGCTCTCAGAAAGCCCTCCCCAGCGTGGGGTGTGATCACTGCTCATTATGTCCAGTCGCAGTCATCTCCCTGTTACCTTGTGGCCACCTCTGGCAGTTGTCTCTACCTGACACCTCTCACCTCTTATTTAGACAGGGTCAGAGGCTGTCTTTCCATTATAGGGATGTATAGAGCCTAGCACATCGAGATCTGAACCCAGAGTGCAGCCTCTAGGCACTCCAGCACCAACACAAATGAGGGACTTGTCCAAAACCTCTCAGCGAATTTCTGCGACAGCTGGAATTAGAATGCTTGTTCCCTGACTCTGCTCTCAGGGCTGCCAGGCTCCCGGGTGGCCACAAGGGGTCTGTTATGCAGGTGAATTGGCTGAAACCACCCTTTTTGGGAGGGTTCCCTGGGGGCGGGGTTGCTCCTTACATGAGCCTGCTCAGGCTAATGCTGCCTTGAAGGCCTGCCACATTGGCAGCCACTAACAAGCCCCTGCAGCAAGAGATATGAGGCATAGGCCCCTGGCACCAGCACCTCCGGTGGCCATGGGATGAATTGTAGGGCTGGAAGCTGAGGGTGGGTTTTTGTTAGTGTATCTTTAAACATATTTTAATCAGCTCATTAAACTGCAATCTGCTGCACATTCCCAGCAGCGCCGCTCAGCCCTGAAACAGATTTTTCACATGTAATGATACCTATAAACATCAGCTCTGTCGTGCCACTGAAAAACAACATGTGGGGGGGAATGACACAAATGAGTAAACAAACCCCCCCAGATGGCCTTTCCTCCTGCCGTTTGGGGCCTGATTTACCACAGATTCATAGAATCATAGAATATCAGGGTTGGAAGAGACCTCAGGAGGTCATCTAGTCCAACCCCCTGCTCAAAGCAGGACCAACACCTGCTTTGGTCCAGCCAGGGTTTTGTCAAGCTGGGTCTTAAAAACCTCTAAGGATGGAGATTCCACCACCTCCCTAGGTAACCCAGATTAGCACCGTGTGCAGCCAGTGATTCCTGGACAAAGTGGGTGTGAAACCCCAGGCATTCTGATCTGTAGCATTGTATAGGCACTTTACCATTGTTTATGTATAGAAGAAAAACATTGTTCTGATTACTGGCACCCATCAGATTGTGCCCATGTTTAATCTACTTAACACTCTGGTATTCCCGCTATTCTCCTTCTCCACGACATGCTCTGATTGCAGTTCTCTTCCTGCCCTTCCTGCTTTCCTATCTATTTTTTGTTACCCTTGAATTAAGCTCTTCACAGCAGGGATCTGGGACAGGGGAGGAAGCCTGAAAACCTTTGGAGCTCTGTAGGGAGAGGACACAGGGATGCTTCCAAATGTTTGGGTGGATTTAAACAAAATAAGGAAATTCTCAGGAAAGAACCTTCATTAGAAGTTCAAAAGAATCGCTCGCTTCAGCCCCAAACCGTCTTTCCAGAATCCTCAGAAAGGTGCAAATGTTAAGACGATCTGGAAGTTCAAAGGTAAAGCTCCGCTTCACAAAATAAAATAATAATATATACTCTAAAGATGCCCCAAAATACTCAGAAGTATGTAAATGTATACTGAAGGCCACTCAAACAACCTTAACTCTGCCCCTGTTGCACCACCATAAGACCAACCAGAAATTCTGAAACAAATTTACCGGTCCTTATCACAGGCTGCTCTCCTCAGTGACCGCAAAAAGTAGAATACCTCAGGCCAGCCATGGGCTGCTGTAAATCAGTGTAGCTCCGTTGATTTGCCCCCTTAATTGTACAGTGCTTGTGCAGAGTCTTGCCTTCTTTGTAGACATACCTGGTCATAGACATACTTTAAACAGCAGACAGGGAAGCCATCGCTCATTGCTCACAGGAGTTCTATGTGGTGCCAGGTAAAAGAACTTCATTAGACAATGAGGTAAAGTAGTCACCTATAGAACTGCCATGAATGACATCATGGTTAATAGATTCCAAGGCCAGAAGGGACCACAGTGATCATCTAGTCTGACCTCCTGCAGAACCCGGGCAATACAATTTCACTCAGTGGTTCCAGCATCAATCCCATAAAGTCTGTTTGGGCTATGGTGCCTCTTTTATAAAAATAACGAATCTAGCTTTAAAGACTCAAAGTGATGAAGAGTTTATCACACCCTTCAATCATTTGTTCCAATGGTTAATTACTCTCACTGCTAAAAATGGGCACCAGTTTGAATGTTGCTGCCTTTCTGAAGCTGCAGCACTTACAGTGAAAAGAAGAACACTTAATGAGGAGACAAAATATCAGCTTGACATCAGAAACAAATATGTCTGAAACCTTTTGTGAAAACCAGTGCTAGGTGGATCATGTGAGCAATGTGCTTTTCTCAAGGCAAGTGCTGAGGGCAGAGTTAAGGTTATTTGGGTGACTTTACTGTGCTTTTGTAAAGAAATTTGAAACTCTAGATTTGAATGTGTAGGCTTCCTAAAACTTCTGTCTTGGGAAAAAGCTCCAAGGTTCTCTAAAGGTTGAAGTAACAGATACTTTCAATCTTAACAAGAGGGTAACAAAGATTTTTTTTTGCCTGGGATAATCCCCTCTTAGAAGTTTGTACTAATGCTGCAAAGTAAGGAAACTGAGAAACCCCGTTAAGTATATGTATCATTAAGGACAAATCCCCAGAGTTTCAAAACTGCAGATTTTCCAGTCAAAGGCAGAGAAGTTTTGGCTCTGTGTTTGGAGACCACTGTCACCTCATAATACAGAAGAAATTAAGAAATTAAAATTGTTTGTGCTTCAAGGACCACTGGTTCCATTCCCTCGACTTCCCTAACATAGATTTATTTTCAGGAATGTAGCAAACCCACTGCCTAAAGCTTGAAATCTTATTACTTTAATGGTTACTTAAAATTGATTCTCTGCTCATTAATACAAAATTTACTTTGCAAGTGGATTTGAATGTCTGAATGCTAGTTCAAGGGAAGGCAAGAGGCTTTTAGACCACGACACTAAAAAATGTCAAAAACGAGCCTCATTTGGAATTAAACTCCCCTTAATTTGCCTTGCCTAGTTAGGACTTTCTGTCTTTCAGAAGTGCTAGAAACCAGATTACAGAAGGGCAGTAATTCATCTACTAATGATTTTAGAGTTATTCCAAACACAAAAAGCTACATTGCAGACCAGACACAAAGTCCAGCATCCTAGCTCCAACAGTGGCCAACACCAGTTGTTCCAGAGAAAGAAACCCTGTTAAGGGACAACCTGGACCCAGGTAAAGTCTTCTACTAACTCCAATAGTTAGAGGTTGGCCCTAAAATTGTGGGCTTATATCCCTTCGGAAACTCTTATTTATTTTTTAGTATTTGTTGTTCTAACTCCAGATGTTGTTTTTAATCCATATAAATTGACCAGTCCTTTTTGGAATCCTGTTAGGTTCTTGGCCTCAGTGATAGCTTGTGGTAATGAGTTCCACAGGCTAATTAAAATAATCTTGTCTTCCTTCCCTTTCCCATCAACTGCTCAGGCACATCCACCCTCCACAAACCTACCCATTCGGTCCCACTTGTAAGCAAACATAATACTGCAAATGCAGTCTGCAGGGAGGGTGTGGATGGAGCAGGTTTGTGGGTGGGAACATGGGATTAATGTGAGGGGAACATGAGGATGTGAGGAGCACAGTGGGATAAGTAACCTGTGGGGTTATGGAGGGAGCAGCCATCAGGAGAATTGGGTATTGAGCTGGGAGGGGAAGATGAATTAGCATTTCTCAAATGCGGCCACAGCCTCCTGGGTGGTGATGGGTGGGGCGCAAAGCAGCTGCCCCTCCCCCAGGGCCACCAGCAGGGGAGGGTCCCTGCCCCCTTCTGAAGCCACAAACACTGTAGGAGCAGGCAACTGGTGTGAGTTCCCCCCTTCCTGGGGGTGGTGGGGCTTGGGCTTTGGGCTTCAGCTCTGGGGTGGTGGGTGGCAGGCTCTGGCCGTGTGACTCCGGGCTCACCCGCCCATCGCCGTTAGCCCTCTCTGCCTCCCTCCCCACTTCCCTATCTAGGGCTTAATTTGTCCCCCAGCTTGCTGGGGATGAGTAAATCTGCTGTGGAAACTGATATTAACAAATATACAAATATCACTTTTCACAGTAGCAGATTTGCTAACTAGCAAGTCTTTAAAAAAATAAATCAAAAAAAGCAAAACATGTAAAGCACCTTGGTTTTCTGTTTAGGTCCAGTAAAGAATAAAGACAATTGCACATTATTTTTATTATTGAGTTTGCAAAAAAAAAAAAAGAAAACAAAAACCCCTACTTAAATGACAATGATTTGGACATTAATATATGCATATTTATTTGTTTTTCCTAAATTTAAGTAAGTATTTTAGGAAAAATTGTCAGAGTGGCCACCAGTAAGAGTTGGTGGCCGCACTCTGAGGCCACCAAAAATTTGTTGCGAGAACTTCTGAATTAGAAGCATCTCCACTCCCGCAGTGCAAGCAGCAGAACTGAGCATGCAAATTAACTGCAGAGGAAGATGGCTGATTGGTTGAGTTATCTCTGATGTCACAATCACACTATTTAAGAATGACCTGAGCTAGTGCCCTGTCCCTTACTGTAATCACACAGAGTTTTCTACTGACACCATCTTGTAGAGATGAAATGCACAAGAATGCTGCTATGGGGCTGCTTTATTTCCTGGCTCCTGTATTCCTGTAGTATGTTATGGATCAAGGTTACCAAGTGTTGCACCCTTGTCACATGGCATGGTCAGCATCCAGACTATCCAATGGGTATTGTTATATCCATTCAAATATGATAAGGTCTCTGCCTTTCTCTCCAACACAGCTAAGCAGACAACAGCATTTTTCCTCCTCATTTTTGGATTTCTGGGCGCCCCTGAAAATGAGCGTCACACGCTGCTTTCACTTCTTCCACTCCTCAAGAAGGTTCGTACTTTCTCTGTCCTTTGGACTCATGCAAATGTCATAATCCTGATCAGTTTGTCCTTTGCTCCAGGGGCTTCCAGCACCAGGGCATTGGCACCATGTAATGGTTTGTTTGCTTGTGTATAAAATGTAGGCCGCTGCAACACCTAAGAGTTATCCTTACAGAGATTCAGGCAGAGAAAACGTTCCTGATGATAAGCTCAGTGGGTGGGATTTTCACACTTGGCAAAGTGATTTAGGATCATGTCCCATCACCTATATCACTTTGACATCCAGCATCTATAAAGAAATGTACCACAGCGCACATTAAGTATTTACTTCAAGGGCTAATGCCTGAATATTCAGACAAACAGAATTTATTACACTACCTCTAGTGACCTCTGGTGACTCCCACTAGTATTACACTTTCCCCCTCTATTTTGGCTCTCTCGGTTTATATCAAAGAGGGCTTTAAGGTGATGGAGTGACTGCTGTGGAGCGTCCATGTAATAATTTATTACCACTGCCTGGTGACCAGGTTGTAGGGATGTTTTCTGTATGACTGTACTGGGGCTAACTCAAGAGGGCTGTGGGGAAACAAACAGCAGGCAAAACCAATGACCCAAAGTTGGTCACCCACTAGCACAGATGCAGGGGTTGTTACAGGACAAATGGGAGAGCCTTGGTCCTGAGGAGGCTGGCTTGCCCACCCATGGAGCTCACCAAACTGGTTTTGGAATAGCAGAGCCAAAAAGCCCAGAAACTGAGCGAACACTGGCTGGATAAAAAGTGACTCTCTCCCTAGGGGGAGGCAGTAGCTGTTGGAGGCAACTGTTGCTGAGACACTGTTCAGTCTGACACACAGAGACACCTGCTGGGATAGCTGAAGAAGTTAGACCTATCTACGCGTCCATCAGGGGAATCCTCTAGGTAAGACTGCATTGCATCTAGACTGTTTGTTGTTTTTAAATCCTTTTTAGTCCTTTAGTCCTTAACAGATTAAACAATCCTTTGGTTTAAGCACTGCTGTCTGGTCCCCTTTTCCCCACTTGTCACAGACTCCCAGGAGAGGTAAAGGCACGAGGGGGTGCGCTCAGAGAGACCAGAAAGGGGGCAGATTGTATTTGGATCTGGAATAGATCTGGGCTGAGGTTCTGGGTTTGCTTGCCTAGTCAAATCAGGGCCATGGTTGAGTATTGAGTTGGATGCGATTGTAACAGATCTCACCGGGTTTGGCTGAAATATCGCAAGCATGGTAGAAACCTCATGAGAATGGTTGCGCTTGTAAGTTTTTGGTTTGAAATTCAGTAAAATCAGCACACAGGCCCCTTCCTGGTTTGACTCTCAGGCCCAAACCAAAACTGCTGAAGTTTGTTTGGAACTGGAGATTTGGAACCTTAATTTCAAAGAGATTTTTGGCAGGCTGTGTCTCTGGTTTTAAAAGTCCAGTGCTTTAACATATTCTTAGGTTGAGGAACAGAGTCAATTCACAAAAGAGAGATGCAGGGTTTTCACTGGGCCTTCATGCTCTAACTGAAATTTAACATTGTGAGATAAATAGGCTGAAAACTTGGACAACTGCTGAGAAACATCAAACATTTTCAGTTACAAGGGCCTGATCCAACTACTTCAGAAGTCGATGGGAATTGTAGTTGAAGAATTGTAGAACTTCATTGGGAATTGTAATTGAAGTCCAGAATGCCCTGGACCAACACAGACACAGTGCCGCAGACACAACCAAATGAGCCATGCAAAATCCTAAAATCCAGCTGTCACCCCGCTGCTGAAGGTTGGCATGTTGGGGCCCTATAAGTCAGCTTGTTGTTGGAGAAAATTATGGTGTCAAGTGCATATTCTCAGTGCAACTCATTTTATTTCAACTATATACACCAGACCTGGAACAGAGATGGTCAAACAGCACATCGACTCTTCCAGGATTATTATAGCCTCTTCCAGGAATCTCAGCCCACACCCCAATGCCCAGTTCCCAGAGAGCAACTCTACCCTCAGAATTGCCTCTAGTTGGGGAGAGTGAGGCAGAGAGTGACCTCTCTTGCTGTTTGCAACAGCTCCCCACCCAAAAATTAAACTGCTTCCAAACTAACAACAATCCAGCATTAAGAGACTGAACATTGATTTTACGCTAAGCACTCATAAGACTATGCAACACTGCCATCTAGTGACACTGTTATAACACAGCCTATTGCAACTGCAGGGTGAGAACAAAGGTTTCTTATGGCTAATGAACAAAACCCCGAAGCCTTTACTGTTCCTCCCTCCAGACAGAAAGAAAGCCAAGCAAAATATCATGGTGGTGCATGCTTAATTGGTATTAAAAACATGACATAAAGTGGGGCCCGTGAGTGTTTGGGAAGTTGGTAATGTAGCCTTTGGATCCTCTTTAAAATCCGCTATGGTGCTTCTGGGTGGTGGGAGAGCTGCGTGCAGGATCTGAGATTCATATTTATGCTTTGTTTTCTTCATGCCCAGGGGAGCCATTTATGGGGTAGACATAACCTGGAAGACTGAACCTGAGTCCCCATTGGCCTGAACTATCACTGGAACTAGTGCCATGTGGGTGTGACATTGCCATCCTGAACTGGTAGCACTTTCTACTCAGAGATTAAAGTGATTTCAGTGTGTGGTAGGGGAGAATCAGGGCCTGTATCCCTAGCCATAGTGTAGCCATAGCAAGGTGCTACACTTAGGGAAGAAAAACTAAATGCACAAATAAAGAATGGGCGATAACTGGCTTGGCGGCAGCACTGCTGAGAGTTGTGGTGTATCACAACCTCAGTATGAGTCAGCAATACGATGCTGTTGCAAAAAAAGCAAATGCAATTTTGGGTTGCATTAACAGAGGCATAGCATTCAAGTCACGGGAGGTGATAGTACTGGTCTACTCAGCACTGGTTAGGCCTCAGCTGGAGTACGGTGTCCAATTTTGGTCACTGCTATACAGAAGAGATGTAGAGAAACCGGAAGGACCCAGGGGCTAGTGACAAAGGTGATCAAAGGGATGAAACGCAAGCCAGATGAGCAAAGGCTGAAGGAACCAGGTATGTTTAGTTTGCAAAAGAGGAGACTTAGTAGGGGACATGACAACGGTCTTCAAATACTTGAAAGGCTGCCATAAAAAAGATGGAGAAACATTGTTCTCTCTTGCCATGGAGGGCAGGACGAGAGGCAGTGGGTTCAAACTACAGCATAGCAGATTTAGATTAAATCCCAGGAAAAATTTGCTAACTATAAGAACAGTAGGACAATGGAACAGACTGCCTAGGGAGGTTGTGGACAGGGCCAGCTCCAGGTTTCTGCCGCCCCAAGCGGCAAAAAAAACAACAACAAAAAAACCCCATTTCTTCCTCTTTGGCGGCACTTCGGCGGCAGCTCAAAGAGGAAGAGAGGGACTGGGGGACCCACCACTGAATTGCTGCCGAAGACCCGGACGTGCCGACCCAATACCGGACGGAGTGCTGCCCCTTTATATTGGCCACCCTGCTTCCTTAGCTGGTGCCTGGAGCCGGCCCTGGTTGTGGAAGTGCCTTCACTGGAGGTTTTCAAGAAGAGACTGGATAGTCATCTGTCTTGGATGGTGTAGACACAAGTCCTGCATCATGGACCATTCTGGCCTTCGAATCTATCAATTGATAAATCAGGGGTCGGCAACCTCTGGCACACGGCTCGCCAGGGTAAGCACCCTGGAGGGCCGGGCCAGTTTGTTTATCTGCCACATCGGCAGGTTCGGCTGATCGCGGCTCCCACTGACCATAGTTCGCCATCCCAGGCCAATGGGGGTGGCAGGAAGTGCCGTGGCCAGCAAATCCTTCGGCCCGCGGTGCTTCCCGCTGCCCCCATTGGCCTGGGATGGTGAACCATGGCCGATGGGAGCCTCGATCGGCTGAACCTGCCGATGCGGCAGATAAACAAACTGGTCCAGCCTGCCAGGGTGCTTACCCTGGCGAGCCATGGGCCAGAGGTTGCCGACCCCTGTGATAAATGATCCTGATTCTAAGCTGGAATTCTGGGATAAGGTCATGATCCTGTTCATAAGAAGGAGACTGAGGTTTCCCTGGATTGCCTCCTGACTACCCCACCCTAGAGACAAGCAGTTTGTGGTTTTTGAAGTCCCATTCAAAGACCTCGGTAGAGAAGGGAAAATAAATAACCAAATAAACGATCACAACAACCCAGATCCAGGTGCCTAGGATAAAAACACCGGCCTTGCTTTGAGTCACTGCCTGGAACTCATCCCCTATGGATTTCTTGTCAATGATTATTCAATCTCCGGCCTGACCTTTCTATTCTAAATAACACTGCAATATCAGCGTGGCACAGCCTGCAGCACCGGCAGGAAATTAACTGTATCAGCCTCTCACAGGAGACTTGAGAAATCCCCTCAGTAACTGAGCTCTGCCTGGTTTTCTAAAACACCCCAGGAATTATCTCCCTCCCATCCACTCCTCCTAATACCAGTCTAAATATCATCTAGCTCCCAGCTGTTTAATTCTAATAAATACTCATCTATTCTCCAAACAGACAAATGTTAGGTCTCAGGTGGGCCTTGTGCATCTTGTGAGGAGGTGGGGGGAGGAAAGAAAAGCTGCCGGCAGCCAGCTCTGGCTTTCTGTTCCTGTAAAGAGGGCGGCTTGTAAAAGCAGCCGGCAGTTCCCTGTCAGCTGGGGAAGGCAAACACTGTGGCTGGCTATTTATTCGTGTCATTTTAAAACCTCCTTGGAGCACAGTGGCCAGACATGGCAGAGGCGGCAGTAGCAATGCCATCCTGCACTGAGCTTCCCTCTTGGAGCAGGAGTAAGATCCCTGTGATTCACCCTTTAACAATGCCGTTGAGCGTCCAGGCTGATCCCAAGTGCTAGTTAAGGGAGAAATGAATTTTCGAGGTGTTCTTTGGCTCCCCTGCTTGCTGACTTTTCTTGGGGGAAACCATTATTTTAGGCCTGACCTAAAATCAATCCAGCGCCACAACCACAATCCTGGCATTCTCCGAACATCATGTGTTTCTGCACCAACGCCACACCTCGGGTGCAGGCTGCTCGCAGAAGCTAAATCGAGCTGAACAAAAGTGGGTGGTTGTGTCGCGTGTGGTGTCTGCCAAGAGACACCACCAGGGCTGATAGAATCTGGTGCACACATCTGATGTCCAGTGCTGTCCCTCTGGCCCCTCTGTCCAGCCAGTCTGTGACCCCAGGGCCTCCCATGCCAGATCCCTGTACCCGCTCCCCATTGCAGGATCTGCCGTAAAGCAGCTCTGTAGTTGTTAGGCTGGCTGAGCAGTTGGTCTGTGGGCATCTCATAGAGACCTCCAGTCTGCCCCTTCCTCTCACTGGTCTTTAGTCACCTCCCTGCCCCTGGCAGACCCAATCAAGGGCACCAGCGGCTGACTCAGTCTGACACGGGTCTGTCGCAGGAGGTTTGCCGGAGGGGGAAGCTGCCTCCAGAGTGCACTCTCAGCCCTCCATGAAACTCTCTCCCTTCTTGCTATTTTGGGCTGGGATGTGTGTGTGTATGTGGGGAGGAGGTTGTGCAGTGGTTTCCTCTGTATTTACTGATGGCACTGAAAGCAAATGCTCCTGCAACCTTAGCTCTTTGTTAACCCCGGGCCAGCTCTCCAGCTGCTGTAACTCAGTGTGGCAGCGCCAAGATATTCAATGGAGCTCTGTAAACGTTTCAGCTGCTGAAGACCTGGCCCAATTTTTTGCGTATGGTTTATGTATGTGTATGTTTATTGATGCACCCCCCCCCCCAAACCCTCCCCACAAACGTACAGAGAGAGAGCTTTAAAACAGATTGGGGGATTTACTTAGCTATAAACACAGAAGCCCAAATTGTCTGACAGGCTGTGTCCAACCCAGGCATCCAACAGGGCATGTGTGCACGTTAGTTGCATTCCGTTTCCATATGCACCATACTACAAACTGGAGCCATGAATGGAAATGCTAGGATGCCTGTCCTGTGAAATGATACTAACTTAGAATTCTCCAGGGTCATTCAGCCTCCAAAGCTCGGAAGCACTTCACCCAAGCAAAGAGATCTTCGCATCCTTCACTGACACGCAGCCACCCGTGGGGCATAGGGTGGCAGCTAACAGCGCAGAATGCCATTGCACAGCCATTTAGGCCAGGAAGTGAGCAAACTGCAGGGGATTTTCAGGAGGCAAAAATCTCAGTTGCAATTAAGCCACTACGTCAGAGCTGACTGCACGGCTCTTGCAAAAAGTCCCATGGCCCTGAGTTTAATGCTTCATCCATAAGGTGACATCCAACCGCAGCATAGCCCCAGAGCACAAGGTCCCCAAACTTCCTTCACCTGGCCTAGCATGGGATACTGTATGTCAGGGCTGCGGTGCATGGGCTGAGTTATGCAAGGGACCCTGAGCAGGAAGAGCTGATCAGGAGTTAGGTGCATTGGCAGAGCTGTGCATGGGGACCTTGCAAAGTTTCTGCCTGCCCTATGTTTGGCCGGGGTGGTTGTACTCCCCCTCTGTCCCTTCACTGGTGCCCTTTTAGCACATGTGAGACACCTGGTTACATGTTACTCTTAACAAACACCAAACAGAAGCAGGACAACAAACACCTGACACATCTGCATAGCACAGGCTGGCTGGTCCAATACCAAATCCTACTCGGATTCTGGATGTACAATACTTGCTCCCAATTAGACACTTCGTCCCAGAGGTGGAGGATGCTCTGAAAGGCTATCATTTGTTCTCCCCCCGCCCACACACACTAATTGCCTTCAGATAAGTATGATTATCAATTTTGCAACATACCAGCAAGCAGCCAGTGGAACCAAATTAGATCAAACTGGCTGCTGTTCAGATCAGCTAATTGAATTAGTTATTGTTGCATTACGGATAAGGACAATTCAGGGAGAGAGAAAAAACCAAAAGGGCCAGTCTAGACACAGTTATATCCAGTGAAACATGGCCACAGGAACACATAAAGAGCAAATTTGGCTTTGTGATTAAAGGACTTGGACTCAGGAGATGGAGTTGAATTTTTTGGCTTTGCCACAGACCTCCCTACACGACTCTGGACAAATCACTAGTCTCTCTGTGCTGCCATTCCCCAGCTGAATGGGGCCCAATTCATTTGTGTACGTCAGAGGCTGTTCTTTGGTAAGGGAGAGCATATAAGACCCTAGATAAACAGGAGGCTGCTCAAACGTTTTCCATCCAAACTTTTTTTCCCCAACAGAAATGGGATGTTTGACAAAACATTTTTTATTTAAAATGGCTGCTTTCCTTGAAAATAGTCATTTTCCATTAGAAAAACCTGAGAACCAATTTATTTTTTTGATGAAAATGATTCAGGCTTTGGCAGTTTTCTCCTGAAAACATTGATAAAAAAAAATGATTTCCCCCCATTTTCACTGAAATCTTCCAGCACTGGGGGTGGAGGAAATATTGTCTGGCCGGCTCCAATAAACACAGAAGTATACACCTGTGACGGGGCAGGACGGCCCCGCACTGGTACAGCAGGGGTTAACCCTTCTTTACTAGCAGAGGAGGCCACGCCCAGGAAGTTCTGCTGGGCATGCTCCAACTGGCAGACCAGTACAAAAGCCTGCAGGTCTGCTCAGTCTGGGCTGGCCACCGGGGGAGAAGGACACAGACCGTCAGCTCCTGCAGAGGGAGAGCCCAGGAGCTCAGACCGGGGCGCCAGCCGAGCAGGGGCCGACCCGGAGCCCCCGGGGAGGGACGCCGGCAGTGACAGACCTACGGGGGAGCCGCTCCCACAACGCAAGCGTCCGGCTAGACAGGGTAGGAAGTGACCCAGGGGCATTGTAGTGACTGACAGCCTTAAAGCTGCAGTACCGCTCGGCGTGTTGCGGACGGATCCCCGCCGAGCGGGCGGCAAGGAGAACTTGCCACAAACAGGGCCCTGGGTCGGGGCTCGGTGGAGAGGGAGGGTCTGAGTCCCCCTACCCCACCTCGTGCTACCCCACCCCGCAGGGGGTGTTTATGGACTCAGGCTGCTAGGCCGCGCTACCCCACCCCGAAGGGGGTGTGTGGAGACTCCGGCCGCTAGGCCGTGTTACCCCACCCCGAAGGGGGCGCTTGTGGACTCCGGCCGTTAGGCCGCGCTACCCTGCCCCAAAGGGGTGTTTATGGACTCCGGCCGCTAGGCCGCGCTACCCCGCCCCGAGGGGGCGTGTGTGGACTCCGGCCGCTAGGCCGCGCTACCCCGCCCCGAGGGGGCGTGTGTGGACTCCGGCCGCTAGGCCGCGCTACCCCGCCCCGAGGGGGCGTGTGTGGACTCCGGCCGCTAGGCCGCGCTACCCCGCCCGAAGAGGGCGCTTGTGGACTCCGGCCGCTAGGCCGCGCTACCCCGCCCCGCAGGGGGTGTTTATGGACTCCGGCCGCTAGGCCGCGCTACCCCGCCCCGCAGGGGGTGCTTGTGGACTCCGGCCGCTAGGCCGTAATACGCCGGCTACCAGGGGCAGACCAAAGGACAAGCGAGTGGTGCAGCGCTAGGCCCCCAGCCCGCCCCTGCCACAAGGGGGCGCTGGGGCACCAGGCCCATCACAACACCCCATTAGTCAGAGGCATTTTCTCCAGTTTAATGAGTGCTTTGACAGTGAAACCAAGCCCTAGATTTTTGGGCTGCTTTAAACTTTTAATTAATGTGACTTTTATCCCATTTCACTCATCTCTGGTTTCAGGTCCTTTCCATCTGTTTTTTCTTCCCATTTTGGTTCCCCTTTGTCCCATGTTCTTTCTTCGGCTTCCTTTCACACAGTTACTATTTGCGTTGCAAACTTTGTCCCAATCCTGTGAGCTGATCCAAATAGACTAGAATCCAACGTATGGAGTTTGCTTTATCTTCCACTAGTTAGGAGTAAGCACCAAAGGATTGGGAAGGGCACTTGTACCTAGAAGCTGATACATTTGTTGGAGTAGCAGGGTGGCTGTGGTTTGCCTTATTTGCTGTGTAGAAGGGTTTGGCCGGGTTCGTCCCTCTCTGGGGTGGCAGGGAACCAGACCACCTCACTACGTCTATGGGGTTATTTCGGGGGAACTAGACTGGCTGCGGGGTTTCATGCCGCAGCAACAGTAGAGACCAACAAACAGCTTTATTCCGCAGACCCAGGCCCTAGTTCAGGGCGGGGCAGTCGAGAGTCTTTGGCTCAGGCCCTTAGGACCTGAAGGACCAGGGAGAGGGGGAGACTGCCACCCGCACAGGCCCACCCACTCCACTGTGTCCCTGCCCTGGGCCCTAGCCATGGCAGAAGACCCGCTACTGTGTCAGTGGGGATCCTGGCCACAACGCACTGACATCGGCTCTGGTAGTGCTGCAGCCAGACTAGGGTCGGCTGTCCCCGGGCTACTTCCTACCTCCCCCTCTAGAGGTACCTGCGTCTGGACGGTGTCCTCCACGGAATCAAGCACCATGGGCTCCTCAGGGTACTCGGCGAGCGGTAGGCTTGGCAGCTCCTTCAGGTAGCTTGCCATAGGCAGGCTTAACAGCTTCCCCGAGGTCTGGTCAGCATCAGGCCTCGGCTGGTCTGGCCAGTCCTTGGGTCAGTCACAGACTGCAGGAGTCTCCTCACCAGGAGCTAGGCCACAGGTGTCTGGCTTCTCCAGTGGCCAGGCCTTAGTGAGCTCTGGGGTTGGGCTTTTGCACTTCCGGTCCTGCGCCCTGACCTCTGGGGGGCGGGCGCAAGCTCCACTGACTCCGCCCACTTTGGCATCCGGAGGGGCTCATCCCTCTCTGGGGTGGCGGGGAACCACACTGCCTCGCTACATGCTGGTTATGGGTTACTGAGTTATACACAACATAATACACATGCCAAAACCAGTAGCTAAATCTAAGAACTGCTCCTAATCAGAGAGAGAACAGATTTTATTGGTGCTATGCCCAGTATCTAAAAAGAATTGCACCTCAACTAACAATAAGCATTTTCCTAAGATCTTGCTGCTTACATAGTTAAACAGAATTTGCAAGACCATTTGCAACAGCACCATCTGGTGCCTCCTAATAATATAACAAACCCAAGTCAGAATTCAAACTCTTGTCTCCAAATGGGAAAATAAACTTGAAGCAGGATTTGAAGTCTGGTCCCCTGATCTGAAAATTGCTCTTTTTGTTGAGCTCAAGCATTGCAGAGCATTCAGGGTCTATAGCCTGGACTCTTTTTATGTTAGATCTGTTGAATGTCCTTGTTTTTAATAACTGTACGTCTCTGTGTTTAACGCCAACTCTGTATATACACACGGCATATTTGGCCCAGCATTAGGGTTGTTAGGAAGTTTGCTGGAGTCTGCTGGCATCTTTCCTCACCTGTCATCTAGATGGCTTGGTGATTGTATGTAGCACACACTGATTCCTTCACGCATTTTGACCTTTCAAACCTGCTACATTTTACAAGCGCTGACTGGCTATTTGCATCTCAATTACCAAAGTACAGGTTGTGACTTCTTCCTTTCCCGTCCGTCGGCAGGGTGCCACGAAGGTTGTCAAAGAAGGGGGGTGCCTTGTCAGAAATCCCAGCCCCCCTGCTCTCCCTGCTCGCTAGAACAGCTCTGAGGACCCTAGCTCTTTCAGAGCCAGGTATGTGTCAAGCAAAATCCCACGTTATGATTTGGTGTCAAAGTTGGACCTGGAGCTGAACCCTATCAAAGCGGCATGGCTGAAATCAAATGACACTGTTTGTCTGGCTAGGAATGAGCTGACAGGACTTGCTTTCCACTGTCTCACACAGCCGACTGGAGAGACAGTGTTGACTGCAGAGCTGTGTATGAGGTTTCCAGACATGAGAGAGTTTGCTGCTAATGCAAATGTGTTGTTTTTCTTGACTCTTATCCTTGTGCGACACAGCACTGATCAGAAACCAGGCTTGTATTGCCGGGCAAGCGAACTAGGGAAGCACTGAAGCAGCAGTGTGAGTGCCTGTTCTCTCTTCCTCTATCTCAGCAGTGCTCTTATTTAGCTGTCATCGCAGTGTAATCTCTTTGGGACAAGCATTGCCTTCCATTCAGCTCTGGGGTGGGAGACGGGTTCCCTGGAAGCTCCTTGTATAGCTTCATAGGTTCTATGGCCTAATGGGACTGTTATGATCATCTAGTCTGACCTGCTGTATAACACAGGCCAAAGAATTTAATCCACTCACTTCTGTATTGAACTGCGTAACTTTGGGCCAAGGTTTTCCAAAGTGACCAGTACTTTGGCATACCTCTGCTTTTGTTCCCCCAACCCAACACAGCTTAACGGGCTCTGAATTTCCCAGCACACACAATCACCAGTTGATTTGGAAGCTCTTGACCATGAATAACATTATTGGCCCTGGCTTGGACTGCCCATCTTCTCCTTCCATGACTTCAAACAGGCACTGAGGATGCTTGGGGTAGGGGTGGGAGGGGATGTTAGCAGTTAACACTGTGAAAGTTCATGGGATCTAACCACCTATAGTTTCCAGGACAGAACCCAGCCTAGCTCAGTAGTGACCACAGTTTTGTATCTCAAAGCTGTTTGGTCGCCTATGTACAAAGAGCTGGGTACAAAGGTCTCCATTGCCCACAAGCCATCACTATAATAGGTACTTGTCGGCCGTCAGTGCAGAGGGTTGGGGAGGCCACTGAATGTCAAAGGAGCTGGGAGACGAGCACCCTTATTCCTTTGAGAATCACAGCCTTTATAACGGTGGCCCAAAGCTGTACTATCTATCTGCCTTCCTCCCCTGTCCAAACTGGGAGTTCAGCTCAGGTGGGCCCTGAATGTAAATCATAGCTTAGCAAGACAAAATCCAGCCAATGGGATTTCATAGCATCACCCCCACCCCATAGCCAGCTCTCTTGGCTCATTGCTAATCACTAGTGCCTCCCATCCAGCTACTAGTAGTCAGTGCGATATTGCTCCTTATGGGCTTGCTGCTGATGCTTTGTCCCCTCCGTTTTGAAATGCTTCGAGCAACAAGTTGTCCATCCCTTCCCTTGGGAGACTATTCCACACCCGAATTGCTCGCTCACCACCAGGAAACATCTCGATTGCGTTCTTTGGGATTGGCTGGGAGAACAGGCATGGTAGACTGGGAAAGGTGGGAAGGGAGAACCCTGAGACTGACACATTTCTCTTAGCTCCTTTTGTTTCTCTCGGGGATGGGTCTGTGGATTGTGCTGCCCCCAGCGCTGGCCTCTCCTAGCATGTGGGTGACTGTGTGGCAGACTCACATCACACGTTCAGTACTAGTCCACCTGCGTTTTTCCATGCACTCTGTGTTTTAGAATGAAGGCTAGATTTTGTGCTGTGTCCAGAGTCCCCTGGGCAGAGCAGAGTTGAGTGCTGGCTGTCAGGGAGCTGGTTTCGGCTCTCTGATTCTCTGCCCGGACTTAGCCCCAGAGACGGGGCAGGTGACAGCAGCCAGTAACATGCCTGCTGGTAACAGCCTCCAAGGACCCTCTGCCAACTGGGGATTGATGGAGCGCATCACTTAGTGGCCACTCCTCCTGCATCTCACCTCCAAACGGCCCCCATGTCAGGTGGTGTTGGAGCAGCTCTATGACCGAAAATCCTGAGCAAGGGACTTCTGCCCAGGCTCTGCTCCCTTTGCCACATGTGGGCTGCAGAGCAAAGCTGAGAACTTGTGACCTTGCTGTCTGAGCTCCACTCCTTGCATTGTCCAGAGGACATCGGTTCCTCCCCACTTCCTGCTTGGAACTGACTCCGCCGTTTGGGGCCCTGAGTTTAATACATGCAAGTGCCTGTTTGAACTCTTCATCCTCATGTCACACCTCATTCCACCTGCTGCTGTACACAGGTCTGGCTAGGCAGCGACTGAGGCCACCCTACCCCCAGGAGCAGCTCCATGGGCACCTCTCCCCTAGTTCCTTGTGTCATGGTGTCCGTTACTATCACAGATAGGAATGGACTTACGACTGCTCCTTAATGCAGACCTGTCCTCTCACTGAGTGGCTGGCTGTAGCCGCAGCTGCTTCTCGCTAATGTTGGGCTATTCCCCCTATATGGGCATTAGTCTGACAATATGTCTAGGGCCGATTCTATGACTGTGGGTACCAGTGTATCAGTCCTGTAGGAGCTCTGTCATAAACCCTCTGGCTCAATGCTATTCTAAGTCTCATCAGCCAGTCACTCTCCTTTCGATGGCCATTGCCTTATCTTGTAATGATTCTCGCCATTCCTTTTTGCCTTGATACATCACATCCCTCCCTGATGCTTGTAGCTTTCAACCCCTTCTATTTGTCTCTTGGATACAGGCAATGTGCACTCTCCTTCTCTTCAGTGTCTAAGCCTCTTCTCTTCATTTCCCATTCATTCTTCATAGAAGGCAGATGTAGTTCTTGGACTCTCTTCTTTCACCCTCAGTGCGATACCCTTTGCCTGTTTTCCACAGCTGTCAGACGACTTGGTTTACATCGCCTCCGGGGGATGCCCTAACACTGTGCTCCCTGAATAGGGAGGCTGGTAGAGCTTGTGTGATTGGCCCAACCTTTACAAACCACCTGGCTAGGCCTGATGCTCTTGGCTTGAAAGGGGAGGTCCTTTTCGTAGCAGGACTGCCTGCCATGTCTGACGAGTCCCGCTGCTCAGTTCTCACAACAAATATTGAACAGAAGTGAGGCCCAGAGAGACTAAGTGACTTTCCCAGCACCACACAGGAAGCCTGTAGTGAAGCAAGGAGTTGAACCCGGGTCTCCCAAGTCCTAGACGAATGTCCTAACCACTGGGCCATTGTTCTTCTCTCTCATTCTATGGGGATCTTCACATTTACTGGGAGCTGGAACTGGCCCTCCAAGAGAAGGCTGCCAGGAACAGAAGGAATCCTAGAGACAAAAAGATCCTGCTTTCATGGACATGCCTTAACTAATGGAGACCAAGGAAAAGAGACATGCCTGAAACATCTGACATGGGAACAGATGGCTGGCCCAGTGGTAAGACCTGGATTCGATTCCCTGTTCTGCCACAGACTTCCTGTGTAAGCTTGGATGTATCATCTGTCTCCCTCCCCCAGCTGTAGAATGGGAGTAATAGCCCTTCGTCCCTCCTAGGAATGCTGTGAGGTCCTCAGGTACTATAGTAATTTAACTGGACCTAAATTCTGCAGCAGGGCTCTGGGTTCTGTGGAGAGCAGCTGGCTGGAAATCGTGTGGAAGCAACCAGGAGAGTTAGATCAAGGAAGTGTTTAGAGAATTAAGCATGAAAATGAACGGTACAATCAATACAATATGCCTGCTGTCATTTTTTATATTAAACTCAATTTACTATCCTCTTTACTGACATGTTCAGTTTTCAGTGTGCTGCAGATTTGTGTATTGACAGTGTATAATTACATCACAGAAATCAGCCAGGGTGAAGCTGGAGGGTTTGACAGCTTGGACAAGGCCTGTTGGGATTTTTGGCACCCAGGCTGTGGTGGGATGTGGTTTGGGATTGCAGGATAAACATACTTCCTAGTTGTGAAGTAGCTGATACATCTTTTATCATCATTAAGTTCAAGAGTTAACAATTCACTGTGGGATGAAAGCGGCTTGTCAACACTTCTCTTACAACAGTTGTTTCAGGCTGTCTGCTGACTGCTGACTCAGGGGAGTGCTCTGTATCAGTTTACATTTGGTTCATGTTAACACCTCTCTTCACAACTACAAGGTTTAGAAATATAATGAAAAGAAACAAGAGCTGAGATTCTGGAGCAGAATTCAACAGCGATAGGTGGGTTCTGCCCCAGATCTCGTGGGCTCAGAATCACAAAACACATGGGACCATGATTATAGTGCAAATTTATCTCTACATCTGACATGCCCAGACCAGAAGGAACAGGAAGCAGCACGATTATGCAGATTCGTTGCTAAAGCAGCAAAGATTTACCTGACAGGCTGCCGCACCAAATGAAACAATGAGTAGCCTTCAGGGCAGGCAGGCAAGAGTATCTGCCCTCTGTGGGGTGCAATACTGTATGATCTCTCTACCTGCTGCTCTAAAATGGTTCTGGGAGACATCTGCATTTGTCAGTTTCACCTACCTACTTTCAGGTGTCATCAGCTTCCAGGGCATTGGGGTACAACAGCTGGGACATAATTTTTCACAAGATACCAGTGTGGTGCTGCACCACCTGCTGCATGTCTCCTACCAATCGGAGTCAAGTGGTTCTGATGAAATAAGAACAACCCAGAAGCTCATCCAAAGCTCAGGGCTTTTTTTGAAGTTGGAAAAGTTTGGATAATTTTCTGGTTGCAGTCAAGAAAGCAAGTGGAATACCAGCCTATGGAGACAGGGAGATTATGCTCATGGGAATCCAGGCAGATTTCTTAACCAAAGGGGTTTCAAATACACTGAGTCAAAAACATGCTGCATTTTCAGTGACAATTTTGAACAAAATAAATGTCTTTGGACATTGCTTTTCAGGATTTTTCAGTTCTTTGATTTAATGAAAAGTGATTTTTTTCTCCAATTTTTTCATCTTTTTCTCTACTATTTTTTCTTTCTCATCTTTTTTTCTGGAAAAAAAAAGGGTGCAAAAGGGAAAAGAGTGAGCCCTAAACACTGAAACCCCACCCCCAATGTTTAGTGATTTTTTTTAAATTTAAAAATGGAAAATTTTGACCAGAATGAAAAGTTTCTGTGAAAAAGTTCATTTTGCTCGCAGTTATTTTCCATTGAAAAAAATGTTTGATGAAGAAAATTCCAAACAACTCTAGATTTAGACAGATGCCCCTGGCTGACCTGACAGATAGTGGAAACTCAAGAAGAAACTGGCCCTACAACTTCCAGAAGGGGAAAGTTTATTTACTGAGATTTGAAAACTGAACCTTTCCTATCATGAAGTGCACTTAGAAATCATTTGAAACACACCACATCCAGTTGGCTCAATGACTAAACAAAGTTCATGAGTTACATCCCACATAGCAGATGGATATAGCTGGCTTGCAAGACCCTCAAGCAGAGGAATGGATCTAGAGGTCACTAGATTCTGCTGTATGCTTATCAACAGCTCTGAAAACTCTTAGGTGCTTCTGAACCGAAAGAGCCTTCCAGAATGTTTGACATTGCCCATCACTATTTTCTTCCTCTTCATCAGAAATAAGTAAGCCCACAATGAAATATACCCATGTGGGGGCAGGCAGACATGTGCCAGGAAAATAAAATCAGACTCCAAACATTCTCCATCTCTCTAACCAAAACCTGGCTCTTTCTAGGGTTTACGCAAGTCTGGTTAACATTAAAACTAGAAGCAAATAGCCACAATGGCACAGGAAAGGGTGTTCCAGGGGTAGTTATCTTTTCCAGACTGAGTGAAAGCAGGAACCATTGGACATTTTTCAAGAGAATCTGCTCTGGTGAGCTCTTAAACTCAATTTTGCAGGCAGAGGCTTGGATAGCATGAAGACCTGCCCAACCAAGAGGCCATCTTGCATCAACTTTATTGAACTTCTGAACAGTACCACAGACCCTATTCTTACATGCCAGTAGCTGGCCCTCTTTATCAGTATTAACTACACACGTGCACACACCTCTATCTACAGACGCTGCTTTTCTTTAACATACAACGCTTGTAACAAGTAGTTCAGCCGAGTATCCAAAATTCTGGACCTTTATCAGAACTGCACAGACCCTTTTGAGGTTTGCCAGGCAAGGTGCTAATAACACTTCTTGGCTTAGTGTAGAGGTGGTGGAATGGAGGAGTGCGTTGATATGCATAGAACAACCTTTGCAGGAAACACTAGTTACTTTTCAGCATAGAATGTGGCAATATATTGGATCTAATATTTTATTCTTTGACCTTTTCATATCAAGAGTCTATTGTCTCTAAAGAATAAAAGCCACAAGTTAAGGCCCCGCAAGAACTCATGGCCTAGCTTGACACCCGGTGTAGTGTCTTACCTTTTGTTACTCATGCCCAGATTAGCGGCCAGAACTAACCTTCCCTGCAGTAAAACGGAGAGTCTGCATTAGCCATTACTGATGACACTGCTCCATTCCCAGCCCAGCCCCTGGAGATGGGAAAGTTGCTGCTCTCACAGCATAAAGTTCTTGTATGGCTACAATTCTATGGGCCAGATTGCCAAGTCAGCTTCAAATTGAAGTTAATGGAGCTGTGACATAAAGGGCCAAAGCTTCCGTGGGTGTATCCATCCCTCTGAGTGCAAAGAAGAAAACCGGCTTCACCCAGTCCATGCAGTGCAGCCGGGAAGTTAAGTTGTACAAAGAGCAGACCTGCATGTAGCACAAATCAGCTGGCCAACTGAGTCATGCTTCCAGCCCATCCTGTCTCTTCGCTTGTCATTCGTCTGAGGCATGTTTCTTTCTTATTTTTTATTCTGAATGCGTTTAATATTAGTGAATGGTGTGAGATGACATCCCGGGTGCCCCCTGCTAATCCTAAACAAAGGTAAAGCAGCAGGGTAGCCTTGCCCCCGCCAGTGTTCCTGACCTCTGACCTCAACCTCAGCAGGAATGGAAAGGAATGCCCTTTCCATGGTGCATTGAACCTCTCTGCTGAGACTGCCAATGTGGGGGACAATGGCGGAGGCGGCTCTTTCATGACATGGGCACCTGCACTCTAACCTGCTGCTGACAGGCCACTGGACAGCCATCAGGGAGTAACACGTGATGCCCACATAGACATGGGCTGGAATCAAATGAGCAGCCGAACTGTCAAAGGCTCACAGCTCCTCAGGATCAGCCATCCCTCTAGCCTAGGTAGAGTTCTGGCCAAATTCTCTGTCGCAGCATCATCAGCTAAGGAACCTAACTAGACCAAGCTGCACTTATGGCAACAACATAGACAGCAGCAATTTGCTCCTGCTTCTCTTTTCCTCAGCCTCTTGGTTTGTGAAGTTCTGAGGACCTTTGATGGTGACTGTCATACTTGGCAAGCGAATGCTTCTTGGCAGGATTTCTGCAGGAAGAGACAGCACGTTCCTTTCCACCGTGCTAGGAGCTATCACTTTGACTTCTGTAGCTCACGCAGAGCTGTAGGAACATTCCAAAAGGGGCACTGTCTGCCTTACAATAATGAGCCGGATTCAACCCTTTGGCAACTCTATTGGCATCCATTGATGGCAGGAATGAATTTGGTCCAATATGTTTATATGGCTTCATACTAAGTTGGAAAGGACCAGGGGCGGCTCTACAGATTTGGCCGCCCCAAGCAGTCATGCCCGGGAGGCGCCCCCAAGCCGCGGGAGCAGCGGACCTCCCGCGGGCATGACTGCGGAGAGTCCGCTGGTCGCGCGGCTCGGCTGGACCTCCCGCAGCTGCGGGCGGTTCGCTGGTCCGGCGGCTCCGGTTGAGCTGCCGCAGTCATGCCTGCGGGAGGTCCACTGGAGCCGCCGGCCGAGCGTCCCCTCCGCAGTCATGCCTGCGGCAGGTCCGCTGCTCCCGGGGCTCCGGTGGACCTCCCGCAGGCATGACTGCGGCAGGTCCGCCGGCCCAGCCTGCCGCCCCCCCGGGAAAGGGCCGCCTCAGGCGGGTGCTTGCCCCGCTGGGCTCTGGAGCCGGCCCTGGAAAGGACCAAATTTGACCTTAGCAATAACTCCAGTCCCCTCCCCTGCAGTAGGGATGGATTAGCTTGGAGCTGTTCAAGGCAGGGAAGTAACAACAAGGGCACATAGGGAGCTGTGAACTAGGGGTAGAAAATTAATAGTGGACAGGTGTAATGTAATCCATAGCTATAAGTGGGAGATAGAATTTAGCTCTCAGGCATGGCTGAGACGATGCCCTCAGTCATTTTAGCTATAAATAGGCTGCTTTGTGGACAACTATACCACGTTCTACACATCTATGACGTATTACGGCAACACCTAGAGGCCCCATTGTGTTAGGTGCTGGACAGACACAGTGGGAGACAGTTCATGCCCTGAAGTTCTTATCTAATCTTTCTCTCTCTGCTCAGTGCTCTACTTTCTGCCATTTGTTTGCATCATCCTTGGATAGCGCCCTAAGGCCCCTGACCATACTGCTGGCGGGATACAAAATACAGTTCCAGGCTTTTTAAAAAGCCTTTGAAAACATTTTTAATCCCTTTTCTGAATCTCCTGGCTCCCAATCCAGTGCCTTAACCACAAGTTCTGAATAGTGCCCTTTCCGGGTCACTGTGATGTTTACTTTTGTGGCTGTCACTTTGAGGGAAATCTCACCATTGGGGGGGAAGAAGGAAATAGTTCTCTGCCAGGTTGATTTTTAAAACACACAGAAGCTGGTTGAAGTTGCTCAGTCATTTGAAGTCCTGGATTTAATCCCAGGAGAGAGGAGTTGGCAAGTGTAGCCCTGGGAAGGAAGTGAAAGGAAGCTAGCTGGGCATGTGAGACAGGTCATTCCCCTTGTACGGGGAGACTTTGGCAAACCAGTAAAGTGCTTGAAACCACTATGGCTTCTTGTCAAAGGCGGCCTAGTCAGCAAGCTGTAATTGGCCATTCAGCTATCTCAGCTTGACCAAGGCAGGAAGGGAGTGGTTTTTGGGTGCCACAGAAAAGGCAGCTTGACCTCGCATCCTTCCTGATAAGAATTGTGTTGAAATTGCTGATACGTGCATTTTAAAAGAGTAGGATATGCCCCAGGAATGTCTATTGGGGGCTCAAGGCTGCGAACTCTGGAAAAACCCACACCTGGTTAATCAATAATCAGAAGGAACCTCTTGCTTGACGATTGAAACTGCTTACTTAACATGGTTTCTTTAAAGGACATGTCATTCTATTACTAATGTATAAATAAGGGGAAAAAGCTTGAGATGGGGGGACTCTTCAGGACTGGTCTCTCCCTCTGGATGCATCTTGTGTTCCCCACTGGCAGACAGGCTGCCCCTGTGCCACTCGAGAGCCACACTCGGCTTTGGTAATTATCAAGGGTTGGGGGTGGTTTACTAACTTGTTGCGGACGTGTGTAAGTGCTTGAGACTAAGTAAAGTTTAGCTTTAAGTGAAAGCACTCTTGTGTTGTCCTGATTGTGCCAGCCATCTATTGGTCGGATGGCCGTGTCTCCCCTGATTTATTTCCTGACACCTCCTCGCACAGAGTAAAAGTTACCAAGAGCTTTGGGTTGAAAGAACCCTGGATAACACCCTGATGCCACACTGCAACACATGGGTATTGTAACCCATTGGAGAATGTGTTTTACAGCCACCCTCTTGGCCAACACAGGTATTAACACCACATATGTGGGGGGTGGCATTTTCCAAGGGGCATAGCTGAACTAGGTGCCCAGCACCCATTGAAAGTCAATGGGAGTTGGGCACCTAACTGTGTTAGGCCTCTGAAACCCCCCCAGCCCAGTTTTTCAGGACTGTTTTTACATTAATATCTAACCACAGCATCAGGATCTCCTGACTGTGGTTGGGTGAGTGAATGGCTCATGTGATAGAATCATAGAATCATAGAATTCAAGATCAGAAGGGACCATTATGATCATCTAGTCTGACCTCCTGCAAGATGCAGGCCACATAAGCCGATCCACCCACTCCTGAAATAATTCTCTCCCTTGACTCTGCTGTTGAATGCTCCAAATCATGATTTAAAGACTTCTAGTAGCACAAGCGACCCCTGCCCCATGCTTCGGAGGAAGGCAAAAAACCTCCAAGGCCACTGCCAATCTACCCCGGAGGAAAATTCCTTCCCGACCCCAAATATGGCGATCACCTGAACCCCGAGCATGCGGGCAAGACTCTCCAGCCAGACCCTCTGGAAAAAGGCTAACAATATCCTATCATTGACCCTTTGTACTAATTACCATTGTGGCATGTTATTGACCTATTGACTAAACCCGTTATCCTATCATACCATCCCCTCCATAAACTTATCTAGCTTAATCTTAAAGTCATGGAGGTCCTTCGCCCCCACTGTTTCCCTTGGTAGGCTGTTCCAGAATTGCACTCCTCTGATGGTTAGAAACCTTCGTCTAATTTCAAGCCTAAATTTCCTGACTGACAATTTATATCCGTTTGTCCTCGTGTCCACATTAGCACTGAGCTGAAATAATTCCTCTCCTTCCTTGGTATTTATCCCTCTGATATATTTAAAGAGTGCAATCATATCTCCTCTTATCCTTCTTTTGGTTAAGGAAAACAAACCGAGCTCCTCAAGTCTCCTTTCATACGACAGGCTTTCCATTCCTCGGATCATTCTAGTGGCCCTTCTTTGTACCCGTTCCAGTTTGAATTCATCCTTCTTAAACATGGGAGACCAAAACTGCACACAATACTCCAAATGAGGTCTCACCAACGCCTTATATAACGGGACTAGCACCTCCTTATCTCTACTAGAAATACCTCGCCTAATGCATCCCAAGACCGCATTAGCTTTTTTAGCGGCCACATCACATTGCCTACTCATAGTCATCCTACAATCAACCAGGACTCCTAGGTCCTTCTCCTCCTCCGTTACTTCCAACTGGTGCGTCCCCAGCTTATAACTAAAATTCTTGTTAGTCATCCCTAAATGCATAACCTTACACTTTTCACTATTGTATTTCATCCTGTTACTAATACTCCAGTTTACAAGGTCATCCAAATCTCCCTGGAGGATATCCCGATCCTTTTCCGAATTGGCAATACCTCCCAACTTTGTGTCATCCACAAACTTTATCAGCCCACTCCTACTTTTGGTTCCGAGGTCAGCGATAAATAGATTGAATAAAATCGGACCCAAAACCGATCACGCCCGACCTATTCACTGCAGCTTTTGCTTTGACTATTGTCTGTTTGTAGCATGTGTGCTCTGTGCTTAATCACATGATAATGTCTCTACTCCCAACTGGATGGCTGCTGGACACTGCAAATGTGATTGCTTGTGCACACTTGCACTAGTCTTACACATGTTCTACGCAGTCTTGGAGGAAAAAAATCACTTGTACTCATAGAAACAGATTAAAAGGGGGTAAAAAAGCAAATTTTGCTTGAATGAATGTTTTTAGAGGGTTTTTTTGTTTGTCTGTTTGTTTGCTGTGCTTGCCCCTTTACTCATAAGCTTTCATCCAATAGTGCGCATGAGCAACCCTACAATAACAAACCAGTGCATGCAGCCCCATCCTCTGTAGCAACAAACCAGACAGGTTTTATAATTAAAAAAAAAACAGATTTCAGTTTAAAGAGGGTTCTAATAATTGCAAGTAACTAATAATTACATTCAGCTGAAGCGAGCAAATACATTACCCACCTCTTCCTATATCCACTTTGTGGTGAATTAACCTAAGGTGTAGAGAGGTTAAGATCAAGTCACCAAGCCTGCAGTGGAACCCAGGAGTACTGGTGCATTTTTTCCCCATTCCGATCAGTAGCCGACAAATCTCATTATGAACAATGAGGAAAAAGTTATTTTGAAATATCAAAACAGCTTGACTGTGGCCTTCCTCAGAGTATGAGCTTTGATTGTTAAATGCATTTCAAACAAAAGGAAGAAGCTACAAAGAAGGGCACATTCCTTGTAGCAATTTCTAGTGTGTAACAGATGCCTCTGCCTCTCCCATATTCCCTTCACTCTTTGTGAGACTTTGATTGTGGCAGCCTAAAGATTCACACAGTGTGAGCTATTGTCTCTTAATTACATGTCACCTAATGCAGAAGGCTTTTCCTCAGACATATTCCTCCAGCCTCCTGGATTGTCCTCCAGTCAAGCTTAGGGCTAATACCTGGGCCAACAAAGTGAAAATTTCATGCATACAGGAGGCATCGTGAATCGTATCCCAGTTCCTAATAATCCCTCCAAAATAACGGAATAGTTTGAAGGCATTAAAGTTATCGTTTGCAGTAAACCCCATGTCTGTTTCCTGGTGAGTTTAATATATCGCAGGAAGTTTCACCCATAAAAGGTGATTGTTATGTTTCCTTCAGTTCACCAGGAGTGTATAACTTACGACCTCCATAAATGTGAGTGGGTCTCATGAGTGAATCCATCAGTCTTCAGAGTAATTCTGCTTTGTAGTAAAATATTTTACTGTGTTTGCCTCGTGCCTCGCATTGTTTTGCCTCAGCTGCATGCAGATACCCTTAGATCTCAGCTGCCACCTGGCTGGGCTCTGAAATGAGGTGGGAAATAACCTACGCCTTTTACACAGCTGTTCCTTACAGCCAGGCCAGCAGGCCATGCACAGGCACTGCTGTTTTCAGAAGGACTCTCTCAGTTGGGATTAAGGCGACCAGAGAGCAAGTGTGAAAAATCAGGATGAGGTGGAGGGTAATAGGCACCTATAGAAGACAAAGCCCCGGATATTGGGACTGTCCCTTTAAAATTGGGACATCTGGTCACCCTAGCTGGGATAGGCAACACGGTTGATCTCTCCTGACTAGGGCTTCCACTGTTAATGCTTCAGGTAGCACAGTGCGCACCACACATGACTGCCTCACCACAGCGTGAATCTGTACAGCCTCACACATGATGCGCTGCACCTGCTCCCCATGTACTGCTGCTTCCCATGCACACCACAGCCTCGCCACAACACACACAGGCCCATCACACACCCATGCATCACCGCCTTGCCACTGCCTTGTTCTGATGGGGCACCACGCACTCTTGGACCATGCTGCACATCTCACAAGGCAGCCTCCCCATGAAGCAACACCAGTCTTAATATGGTACCACTGACTGTACTGGAGCCTCCGCTTGATGGCAATACAGGATCTCCTCTGTGCCCAACCTACAAGAGGTGATCAGTCTCAGCTAGCCAGCTTTAGCTCATGCTTTGCCTCTGGCGGTCCCCCGTTCAATCCCTGGCATGTTGGCCGTGATGGCAGCCATCATACCTGGATTCCAGCATGAGCTAGCTTTTAGGGTATGGCTCTGAGGTGATAAAACACTCATGGCTGGCCTGTGTCAGCTGACCCAGGCTTGCAGAGATTGGGCTGTGGGGCTTTTTAACTGTGGTGTAGATGTTTGGGCTTGGGTTGAAGCCTGGGTTCTGGATCCTTCCCCCCACCTTGGGGGGTTTCAGCTGAGCCCAAATGTCTACCCTGCAGTTTTTGGTCCCATGAGCTTGAGTCAGCTGACCCAGGCCAGCCGCGGGTGCTTGATTGCAGTGTAGAGATAGCCTAAGGCTCCACATTCCCACAAGGGCAGGTCAAAGGACCTTTATGAGCCTTAGACTGGGCCTTTGGGTTTCAGCGCAACCTAGTTTTCACCATAGGTCTCAACAGTGAGTCCAACTGAGCTCAGACTCCTGAGAGAGACTTTACCTTCTTAGGGAGCAGTGCAACCAGCAGCGTATTTGCAGCGACGCAGGGCTGGCAGCCTTTTCAAAACAAAGTTGCAGTTATTAGGTAACTGCAATACAAGACCATAGGTTAGCATGGAAAAGTCAAGCTTAAGCCAAAGTCTGTATTGGTTTCAATCCTTCAACCCATGGTTTTTGCCCTGCCATGAGGTTCATCTTTGCTCTCTCTGTCCCTGTCTGTGTGATCATGTGTCTGCCTCACCCCCTTCCCCCACGTCACTGACAGGGTTAATGACATTTTGCTCACGGGCTAATAGGCCAGAGCCTCAGCTAGTGGCGAGGGGCAAAGCACTTTGGGCTGCCATGGAGCCGCATCACTTGGCCCCAGCTGAGAATCTGGCCCAATGCTTTTACCTCTTAGTCATGGGGATTGTACTGGTCATGCTGTGGCCATGGCTTGCTTGCTTGCTTGTGTGTGGGGGGGTGTGTGTGAAGGGGTGTGGGGCAGGGGGCAATATAACTAAAATGAGCAGGTGATGGGCTTTGACACTGACATTTTACTCTAGCTCACAAGGATAAAAGCCTTTGGCTTGGACTGAAGATGAGGGGAGGCGCCGAAGAGCACAATTTTATTTCAGTCAATTGGAGAGCACTGTAAGTACAATTGCTAAGGCCCCAGCACATTGTTCTGCTGGTGTCAGTTCCCCTGGCAACATGGTGGAGTCAGGGGCCATGGCTGTGGCTTCTAGGCATTACTGCAATAATCATAATTAATAATAACGTACACTTTCAAATGACAGTGTATCCCAAATTAGCAAATTCACCTGCCACCTTCAAACATGTCTCTCCTCACAAGGGGAATAAACTAAAACTGGAAAAAAAGGACAGAGGGCAACGACTCACTGATTTGATTCTTTTGGGGGATTCTTTTTCTGACCAACTGACTATTAGAGTTGGTCAGAAAAGTAAAAAAAATCTCAAAATAATCCAAAAAAAATCAAAGTTGTTTCTTTTTGGTGGGGTTCAACATAGATCCTTTTGGGGGGCTTTTTGAAATTTTCCCCAGAAGTGTTTTAAAATCCAATTTTGATTCAGAAGTGCCCTAGAAATCTTTATAGAAATGTTTCTGTACTGACCATGTTTTCAATACTAATGTCAATAAAATGGGTCATGCAAAATTTCACAACATTTTGATAACAGTGAGTTTAAAAAATAAATCCTATTCTAAGAAAGGGACCATTTTTTAACAGACCAAACTTTTTTAGTGCTAAAAAATTTCAATCAGCACTATGGAGTGTGTGGTACGTTCTTTCCAGGCATACAAGCAGGGACCCTCCTTGCCTGGAGGAACTCATAGTCTAAGGTTGGACAGACAGTCACAGGGTGGCAAAGGTCAGGGAAAGGCAACAACCCAAAGGGCAGATCAACAAGATTAAAAGAAAGAGACAAAAAAGTCAAGGCTCATCATCGGTACTTCAGATCTTTTTTGAGAGTCCTTGGACCTGTAGACTCCATTGCAATAGTTCAGATTCTTTTTAAGTCCTACTGTCCCTTCCAAAAATAATTTCAGAGTTCATCTGGCAGCTACTCATTGGATTGCAGGCTTCTGCCTTGCTTTCTGAAGGTACATAATGTCCACTGTGATGTGATGGGCAGCTGTTGATGTTCATAAGGCCATGGCTGGGAAATCTTGAAGAGTTCCTTTCCACAGAACAGAGACAAGGTGCAGGGAGGGAATATCTTTTATTGGATCCACTTCTGTTGGTGAGAGAGACAAACTTCCAAGCTACACAGAGCTCTTCTTCGGGTCTGGGAAAGGTATTTCCCTAGATTGTATTTCTGGGCTCCTTAGACTAGGGATGCGATAGCCCAGCAAAATTCACCTATTGTTTCACCAAGGCTTGTCTGTGCACTCCTGGTGCAGCCATGGATGGGGAATTGAACCTCAGGCTGAGTCCATTCTCTGGCCGTGAGGTAGGGACAATCTGCCCCAGAATTTGGACATTCTTTTAAATAAACATTTTCCCTTCTTTTCACCCAACAAAAGTTAGAAGTGTGGGTGAAATGAGAGGAAACATAGGGCCAGACCCTCAGCTGGTGTAAATCAGCATAGCTCCACTGTCATCAGATTAGACTGGGCATAAATGGTTGGCTGGGTGCGACTGGTTATGGGCAACATTCTGCGCTCCGTCACACTAGTGTAAAGTGGAGTAGCACCACTGAAATAATGCTGTTGGTTCAGATTTTCACTGGTGCAGAAGAGAGCAAAGCATGGCCCTGGCACTTCTCTGGGTACATCAACAGGGCCATAAAAGATCTGCAGCATGGCTATGGCTGGGCCTGGGTCAGCTGACTTGGGCTGGCAGGGCTCGGGTGGTGAGGCTAAAAATCACAGTGGAGATGTTCAGCCTCAGGCTGGAGGCTGGGCTCTGAGACCCCATGAGTGGGGAAAGCCAATGGCCCCATGCTCTGAGACTCAGTACCGTAGGGGTTTTTTTTTATTGCAATGTAGATGTACCCTTTGATGCCATATTGATTCTGACTCAGGCTGGTAGTGACAAGAGATGGGCTCAAACTGCAAATGTCAAGATCTGGTCTGAAGTTCAGAGGTGCTGGGATTCCAAGGTTTGGGGTAGGCCCTGTCTTTGCCAGTGACTGGTGCTGTTTAGTGACATGAGTGAAATGGTCTCCACCCAGTTCCTAATGGACAGGGGTTTACATTGCAAAAGCCACTGTCACAGCACTGCAGGACAAGCTGTGCAAGGTGATGCCTTCACCAGAAAGGATAAGGTCTGAATGGACCAGGGAGCCTGGACCCCTCATCGAGCCAAGACCCTCCTGGTTAGAACTGAGGCTTAATGGCTGCATGTCAGGTAAGTTTGTGTGGTTTGTGACCTTATGCTACTTGTTTGGTGGACACAGAAGATAAAGCCTGCTACAGGTCTGTCAAACCACCACTGGGGCTTTTCATTGGGCCCCCATAATTTATCAGCTGCTGTTTCTTTGTGTCTCCTCTCCACTCGCGAGATTCTCAACCGTTTCTGTGAGAAGGCCCCTTACAGAGCTCCATCCCCCATGCAGGAGCCAGCCAGAGGGGGAAAGGGTCTCAGAACTCCACCCAAGTGGGAAAAGCTACACTGCTCTTTTAGCCAGGAGCATGAGCCCAGGGCAGCTGGCCCAGGCTCTGAAAGGCGCTGCCATGAGTCTCTCTTTGCCGTGTAGATGGACCCTAAGTGACTTGCTCATAGTCACATAGGCTGTCTGTGGCAGAGTGAGGAACTGAATGCAGGTCTCCTAAATCCCAGGTTAGCACTGTAATAACCGAACCATCTTTCCGCTCCTGGACCAGTGGGACATTTTCCATTGACTGAAATAGGAGCAGGAACAAGCTCGTTATCCTATTCTTTATATTTTTTTAAATCTCCTGTTTTTCTCATTCTGCAAATGTTAAATTCCAAGGACAAACCTTTCATCGCCCTGTCAGGCCCCTCTCTGTCTTTTCCATCTCACTGCCTGATTGCTTACGGCATTTGAGGTGTGTAGGATTAGTTGGGGTTTTGTTTAAAAAAAAACAAATGACCCTGATTTGAAGTGTGATCTACTGGGAGTGCGAGCTACACCTTTTAATTATTGCAAATGAAGTAGAATTTAAATAGCTTTATATGGAAATTGATGAGCCCTTCTACACGTTTGCTGCTTGATTCAGAGAGGGCACGAGCGCTTATTAAAAATAATCAGCATAATAAAGCAGCAGATCAGCTGGTTTCCAACACGGAGTGGAACAAATAAAAGAGTTGGAAATGTGTTCCTGGAAGGAGCATAATAAAGAGATTCTGCGTGATAGGGGAGCCTCATGCTGCTGTGATAGAACAGCTGGAATGGTGCTGGCCGAGCTGTAGAATTTTAGGATCTGCTATTAGAATCTGCTCTGAAGACCAGGGAGGTCACCAGAAAAGCTCTCAGTCATGGCCCTTAGCTTTGGATCAGGCCCTTGGGGAGAAGGGAAAATTGGGAAATGGACACTGATTCCCCTCCCTTGAAAAATACACTAGCTAGGGAGACGAAATTGTCTGTTAATAGGGTAATGAACTGGGAGCCTGAAAGGGACCAGATCCTGCTCATTAGAAGACCTAATAATAGTGAGGTGAGAGAGTTGAGCAAGCTCAGGGTAACAATTACGTCCCCTTTAGGTGGGGTTCATAGCAAAATGAAGGTGATCTTGTTAAGGCCCAGGTGTGCATGTCAAAGCTGGGCTCAAGTCCCTGTGTGACCTTGCCACATAGTCTGTCTGTGCATCCCTCTGGACAGGGGGATAATAATTCTTCCTCTAGACATCTTATCTTTGTAGATTGGGAACTCTCTGGGGCAGGTTTCTCACAATGTATGTGTGGAGTGAATTATAGCTGGGCCCTGATCTCAGCTGTGACATCTAGGAGCTAGAGTAATACAAATAAGAAGAAGAAGAAGAAGATACATTAGAAATAGTCAATACACAAAAGGTATCTACAGGTTTAACCTGACACAGGGTTAGGGCAGGAACACTAGCAGGTGGAAAATTCGACTGTCCACCCTGTGAAAAATTCTGAAGTGTAAAAATTTGGTATTGGACCTGAATTGGGACAAAAAGAGAAAATATCTTTTTTTTTCATGGAATAGAAAATTCAGAAAAAAATTGCTTTGAAGCGTTTTGACATTCCTGACACTGATGCTAGGCAGGTGCCTAAAATATGCTTTGATTACACTTTGAAAGTTCTGCTGGCCACCAGTAAAACATGGAGTTGTCCAGTTTAGGAGTCTTGAGGCTTGTCTACAGGGTGACTTAGTGCACAGCTTGGAGCCTGCTACCGCACACTAAAAGTTCCCTGCTGAGTGTGCACCAAACTGGTGTGCTCTAGATTCACACCCCGGCTTGCTGCGCACTAAATCACGGTGTAGACAAACTCTTGGAAAGTCCCAAACAGACTGTAACCCAAGGACTCTTCCCAGCTGTTCAGAGCCTTCCATGGCATTGACTCTACCTGCCTGAGAGTTTGCCTCACCCTCCACGACCATTAAAAGCTGATGTAAAGAGCTGCATGTTCAGTTCTTCTCCGTGTCCTCTGAAGGTAGGACAAGAGGTCATGGGCTTAATCTGCAGTAGGTAGATTTAGATTAGATATGAGGAAAAACTTTAACTATAAGGGAAGTTAAATTCTGCAATGGGGATTCCACAACCTCCCTTGGAAGCTATCATTGGAGGGTTTTCAGAACAGGTTGGACAAACATTTGTCGGGGATGGTCTAGGTTTACTTGGTCCTGCCACAGCACAGTGGGCTAGATTTGCTGGCCTCTCAAGATCCCTTCCAGACCTACATTTCTGTGATTCTATACTGGAAGCCATTGGCAGTGCAAAACAATGTCTACTGGGCCTACAAAACCTACGAACAAGATTGAGCACCATCTACAGGTAAAGTCTACTATATATATGGATGTCCCTTTTATAGAGAACCCTAGTAACTAACCATGGCCTCTTATGACAGCTATTACATTCCACTGGAACTATGAAACTACGGACCCACAGAGAGAGCCTCAAGAGACAGAATTTTCACAGAAACTGGGCCTAGACTGTAGAACTACTCCAGTGAGAGAGAACAAAGACTACAGAATTAGGCAATTCCAGAACCAAATGCAGGACATTTCTTTAGTTTAGCTTCTGCACACCAGCACAAACATATTAAATAAAGTGAAATCCTACTAGTCAACCACTCAAGCCATTTACTTCTTAGGGCTGGGAAGAGGGGCAGAGATAGTAATTTAGCATTATAGAAGAGTCAAATTCTACAATGCAGAAAACCATGTAAGAAGCCAGCTAGACGGAAAGGTATTGACCAATGAAAACTTCCCAGCTCTGCTGTGACTGGGTGAACCAGGTTAGTTTTGAAGGACATTCACTGTGAATTTTAGGATTTACTCAAACCAAACTTGGGAGCTCAGGGACTCTATGAACCGCAGATCAGAAGAGAAGTTTTGCATGAGCACTTCAGTCTGCTAATGGAAGAACTGAATATAGGTACAATGATAATCTCAAAATTTTATTAAATCCCTCAGTGGCCTCTTCATGCTTGAAAATGGCTGCTAGTACCCTTTAAATCAAAAAGGAGTTTCTTATTCCTTGGAACTGTCTTTTTTTTCTGTGTGAAACTAATATCTTCTTTTCTCAGAGCAGCAGCCAAGACAATAATTTTTATCCTAAAGTTGACGTTTTAATGCAAACTGCCCTTCCCCCTCATCAATTACAAGAAAAGGTAGAGGAGGAAAGGCTCAGAGACTTACTGAGATCCCTGCTAATTAAAGATGCAAATTAAGGATCAGAGCTCAAGTCATAAGTCCTGTGAAATCTTTCCAAAGGTGCAAATTACAGGAGTGACTCATTGGCAAAGTGGCTGCTTTTAATTTCAAGAAGAATTTCCAGTCTCCCAGAAGCAGGGGAATAACACAGCTACCAGCTCTAGTGAGTGGTAGCCCCATTAGCCCTCAGCATCCAAACTAGTTCTATATTCCAAACCCACCCATTCCCACAGAAGTCTTTCCACTGATATCAATGTGCGTTGGATCAAGTTATAAACCTGCTTAACGTTAAGCAGTGGAATTTGGTAGAAAATGGTGGGGAAAAATTGTGGAGGAAAAACCATCACCATTTTTATGTTTAGTTTTCAGAAGAGTCTTTTTGGTTTTTGAAAATGTTCATTGAACTTTTGCATCAAAATGTTTTACTTTTGCTAAAGGAGTTTTTAAAAAAGTAATTTTGCAATTAAAAAAAAAAAATGTATTACGCGATTGAGTTGACCAATCAAGGTGACAGAGTAGCAAGACAAAACCAACACACAGAGTGGTACAGAGCAAGGGACGAGGAAGATTTTTCATCATTTTCCCACCCACCCACTCTTCCCCCCTCTTTTTTTTGGCTTGGTTGCTTTATAACTTTTGATTAGCTGTCTGAGTCAAATGATGAGATTTAAAAAAAATTATATCAAAATTTTCACAGAAAACCCCCAATTTCAACCATGAAAAAAAAATACCAAAAAAAAAGAAAAAAACCCAGAGAAGAAGGTTCATGAAAAACGTAGTTGCTGAAAAAAGGTCATTTTTATTCACAAAATTACCACCAGTTCTAGTGAGCACATTAAATGTTTTGCTGAAGACGGATGAGATTACTCAAATGCCTAAAATTATGCATGTACTTACGTCCATTTTCATAAGCGACAAAATGCCTTAGGAGCCTACGGGTATGTCTACACTGCAACTAAACACCTGTAGCTGGACTTGCAGGGCTCAGACTGTGGAGCTATGAAATTGCAGTGCAGACGTTCAGGCTCCGGCTGAGCCTGAGCTTTGGGACCTTCATTCCCCCCTCCCCCGCCCCAGGGTCTCAGAGTCCATGCTCCAGCCCAAGCCAGACATGTGTTGTGCAATTTTATAGCCCTGCAGCCCCAGCCCCGCGAGCCTGAGTCGTCAGACACAGACCAGTCACGGGTGTTTAATGGCAGTGTAGACATCCCCTAAGTCCAGTTTTCAAAAGTGATTTCGGAGCCTGAGTCTCATTGTCAGTCCCTTGGAACAGGACACCTGAGTTAGGCACCTCAGTCAGATCACCCCCTTCAGTAGCCCATGCCCTAGTAATTACATAAGAACATAAGAACGGCCATACTGGGTCAGACCAAAGGTCCATCTAGCTAAGTATCCTGTCTTCCGACAGTGGCCAATGCCAGGTGCTTCAGAGGGAACGAACAGAACAGGTAATCACCAAGTGATCCATCTCCTGTCGTCCATTCCCAGCTTCTGGCAAACAGAGGTTGGGGACACCATCCCTGCCTATCCTGGCTAATAGCCATTGATGGAACTATCCTCCATGAACTTGTCTAGTTCTTTTTTGAACCCTGTTATAGTCTTGGCTTTCACAACATCCTCTGGCAAGGAGTTCCACAGGTTGACAGTACATTGTGTTACGGGAAGGAGTAAATAACACTTCCTTATTTACTTTCTCCACACCGCTCATGATTTTATAGATCTCTAGCATATCCTCCCTTAGTCGTCTCTTTTCCAAGTTGAAAAATCCCAGTCTTATTAATCTCTCATACCGAATCCGTTCCATACCCCTAATCATTTTTGTTGCCCTTTTCTGAACCTTTTCCAATTCCAATATATCTTTTTTGAGATGGGGCAACCACAGCTGCACACAGTATTCAAGATGTGGGCGTATCATGGATTTAGACAGAGGCAACATGATATTTTCTGTTTTATATTCTATCCCTTTCTTAATGATTCCCAACATTCTGTTTGCTTTTTTTTACTGCCGCTGCACATTGGACCTCCCTCTCTCACTCGCTCGGTCTCCTACTCATGCTCAATATCTCTCTTCCACTTGCCCTTCATTTCCCTGTGCCCGCAGCTGTCTTTTGTGCAGTGCTGTGCTGCTCCCAACCCACTCACCGCAGCTTGCCTCTGGCCCTCCTGCAGCGGGCTCTGATGCGAACCAGGTCTTAGGCGTACTCAGAGCTCACCTACAGGTCTGAGCCATGCTGGTGAGGTTGGCACTCCCCCACCCAGATTAAACATTCCACTTCAGGGCCTTAAGCTTTGGCTGGAGCTGGGACTCATTAGCTGTGGGGTGGCAGCAGCGCGACAGAAACTTGGGCACTGAAGGGGACTTGATGTGCCTGAGCTCTGGCTTTCAAAATGTCAGCAGTGGACTTAGGTGCTAAATCCATCAGTCGCTAAATCTGACCCTTGGTCACCATGAAGTAAAAATGCTGCAGAACATTTTGATTCTTTGGCGGTCTGTGCTCATGGGAATGCTGGGAAGCTGTAGTAAAACCAGCCAGAGAGAGAGGATGCAGAGAGAGGACAGTAGGAATACAGAGGCAATGCAGAGTGAACTGTGACATTATTAAGAGATGTATTACTCCTAGGGCTTGTCTATGCTTGAAATGCTACAGCAGCACAGCTGCACCTCTGGAGTGCCTCAGGGCTCGTCTACACTACCACTTATGTTGGCAAAACTTATGTCACTCAGGGTGTGAAAAAACACCCTCCTCAGCGACGTAAGTTTTGCCAGCAAAAGTAGTATGCACAGAACTATGTCAGCCAGAGAGCTTCTCCCACTGACATAGATACTGCCGCTCGTTGGGGGTGGTTTAATTATGTTGATGGGAGAGCTCTCTCCCATCAGCACAGAGTGGCTAAACACGAGATCTTACAGTGGCTGTGCCGCTGTAAGGTCTCTAGTATAGACATGGTCTTAATGTAGACACCATCTACCCCAACGGGAGGGGTTCACCCATTGGCATAGGTAATCCACTTCCCCAAGAGATGGGAGCTAAGTTGATGGAAGAATTCCTAGCGCTGTCTACATCAGGGGTTAGGTCGGTTTATGTATGCCACTCAGAAGTGTGGATGTTTCTCACCCGAGTGATGTAGCTGGGTGCTTTTCAGTGTACACCAGGCCTTAGTCTTAATTGCTGAAAAAGCCATTTCTCCTGTACATTATGAATACATTTAAATAGATCTGGTCACATTTTCTTTTATATGTTGATGAAACATGGCCTTTTTCTCAAAAACAATTTTTTGTGTGTGTAAAAATTTTAGTTTTTCCACCAAAATACGGAACCTGAAAAACTTTTTAGCAAACATTTTGGTTTTCAGTAACAAACTTCAGTTTGCAGAAATGTTGGTCAGTTTTCAAAAAGTGAATTTATTTTTACCAATAATGATTTTCAAAAGCCAAAATTTCATACTGAAAAGGTGATTTTTGAACACCAAAAATGGTTATGGTTTTTATTTTCCATTTTTCAATGAAAAACAAAAAACAAAAATAGGCAGGAAATTTAAAAAAAAAATTCCCCATGAATTTTTGGGGTATTTTTTGACTAGATTACTGTTTAATCCAGTTTCCAGAAAAACAAGAAATGTAAACCCATTGATATATTTGTATGCTGCATTGTATTGCTTGCCCTTTACAACTCTTCATTTTCATTGTCTGACCAATAAACCTAAAATAACCTTATTAAAAATGTTAGCTGCACATTCCAAAGTGCCTACTGACTTCCAATTGTAATATTCTTCATGGAGTTTTAATTTTCAGAATGAAATATCTTTTCTTCATTAAACCTGTTGTCAGATGGACCCTCACAGCCTTAAAGGAAAAGATCAACACCCCCCCCACCCCCCAGCTTGTCTTCTCATGTCTTCAGATGTAAGTATTTCAACCAATTTCAAAATTCAGTGATCACTTAAGGGCTCATTATTATTATATTAGCACCTAGAGGCTTCAGCTGAGCTCAGGGACCCATGTACTGGGTGCTGTACAGACAGTCCCCACCCCAAAGAGTTTACACTAAACAAACATGACAGAATTATTATCCAAATTTAACTGATGGAGACCTGAGGTAGAGAGAGATTAAGTGCCTTACCTCACGTCACACAGGGAGTCTGTAGTGGAACTAGGAAGTGAACTGCCAGACCCTTTGAGGTGGGGAGGGATAGCTCAGTGGTTTGAGCATTGGCCTGCTACGCCCAGGATTGTGAGTTCAATCCTTAAGGGGGCCATTTGGGGATTGGTCCTGCTTTAAGCAGGAGGTTAGACTAGATAATCTACTGAGGTCCCTTCCAACTCTAATAATCTATGATGCAGTGCTCTAACCATCTTAAGAAAGGTCCATTGAAAACCATTGTCTTGTAAGTAATCAGCTTTCCTTTGCATGGCAGTTCTGACATCTTCTAATGGAGAGAAACTATTCTATTTTGCCTTAATAAAATGCCAGGCAAATATCAGCACCTTTTTGTGTATGGAGCCCTGACTGCAGTCCCAAATGAGCCAGTAGCTCTCATTGTTCCCGATGCTCTATGTGAGGTCTACTATACAGCTAAGGCTAAATATGAGGAAGAGCATTTGAGGGACAAGCTAAACCATATATGAAAAAGAAAAAAAAATCCTTGTCTGTGCTACTAACAACATCTCAGATCAAGTGTCCCCCTTTGGGACCAGGCCCCTCTTTGGGAAAAGGAAATGGATCCCATGCTCCTTAAATACAACCATGTGGTGTTCATCGATTCCACAGCCAAAAGGAACCACTGTGCCTCTAGTCTGGCCTCCTGTATAACACAGGCCATAGATAGAACTTCACCCAATAATTCCAGCACCAAGCCCATAATTCGTGGTTGAGCTAGAAGATTAAAAAGACCCGTCCATCTTCAGCCCTGCTGCCCCGACAGCTCTTCATGACATGCCCAAGGGGTTACTTCCATATTGTAGGAAATGTTGCCTTAGATTTTAAATTGAACATTTTAAAAAATGTAGGGCCTTATTCTGTTCTCAGAGAGGCAGATGTAAATCTAGAGTAATGCCACTGAATACTTATGCAGTGTAAAGTCAGGGTGAGTCAGAGCAGCCATCCAGGCCATAATTTACGAATTTAGGCCCCAATCCTGCAAAAATATACACACTTGCTTAACTTTAAGCAGGTGAATAGTCCCGCTGAAGTCAATGAGACCACTTACAATTGAAATTAAACATGTGTGTAAGTAGGGCTGGCCAGATAACAAGAATCCCATTCTGTGAAAAATGTTGAGGTTTTGGAATTTGCTTTTGTCCTGCATTGGAATGAAACCAAGACCTTTTAAAACATTTTGCAAAACACATGCTGGAATAGCCATAAGCCAGCGGTGAGGTCATTCCCCTGGGATGTGCAAGAGCCCAGGTCAAGTCCCTGCTCTGGATCAGGCAGAGCAAGGATTCAAAGCTGGTTCTATCACATCCCAAGCAAGAGCACTAGCCGCTGCTTTAATGCCTATTCTAGGGGGTGGGCTCTTGCTCTTTCTGCTTTTGACCAGAAATACCATCCTGGACCTGAGTCACCTGCCCAACAATGTCAAAACCAAAATGTTTGGGTGAAAAGTTTCTGTTTTGAGGAATTGGCATTTTTAGACCAAAACAATGTTTAGTTGAGAAATTCCCACCCAGCTCTACATGTGTTTGCAGGATTGGGGGCTTGGATCCAGCCCTCTGAAGCACTAATGGACTCTATTTACACACCACAAGCAGGGAAGCAGCACTAACACATTACAACCCTGATCCTGCATGGAGCAGTTCAGTTAACAGAGCTCAGGCAGTCACAGTTCATGGTTTTAGATTCAGAGGTCCCGGGTTTGAGTCCCCAGGGCCAGCGATATACCGAAGGGTTTCACGGTACACTTAGTCTGGATGTAAGCCCATAAATGCACTTGCTTAACTTTTCTCATGTGACTTCAAGGGGCCTACTTACATGCGAATGGTTACCTACGTGCCTAAGACCTGGCCTTGTCTTCACTGCAGAATTAAATTGTGTTATAATTCGAGTGTGCCCCTAACTCGAGCCCTGTCCACACACAACAAAACCCTTAACATGAGACTGGTGGTGCTCCTAACTCCAGTTTGCTGGCCCATCTCGGGGCACAGGCTAAAGCTTAAGTTAGCCCAACTCCCCAGCTGCTAATGTGATCCCCCTTCACAACTCCAGTGTGGCCACTCTCTCTGGACCTAGGCTAACCTAAGAGGAGTTAACGTGAGTGTCGAGAACTCGAGTGAGAGCTGCAGTGAAGACAGCTCCATGTGCAGGCTCTGGGCCTATGTGATTAAATTGGCTTACCTGAATAGGCCCACTAAAGTCACGGGGGAGATGTGTGCTTATGGCAAAGCATGTTTGTGGCCAGCACGCTCCGTTTCACTGCCTGCATCTGCTGCACTCAGCCAAGACTGCTGGGTTTGGGTTCCCAGTCCTGCAAGGGAAGATTGGAATGTTAAAAAATAATTTGCATTTTTAAAAAAATCTACTTTTAATTTGTTTTAAATTTTTTTCAAATCTTTTAGGACCTTAGTCCCTGATTTAGCAAGGTACTTAAAAAACACATGGCAAGTCCCATTGAAGACAATGGGACTGAAGCATGCACTTTGCCAGGGCCAGCTCCAGGGGTTTTGCCACTCCAAACAGCTAAAAAAAAAAAGCAAGCCGCGATCGCACTCTGCGGCAATTCAGCAGGAGGTCCTTCGCTCCGAGTGGGAGTGAGGGACCCTCCACCGAATTGCCGCCGAATACCTTAAAGTGCCGCCCCGCTCCAGAGTTGCCGCCCCAAGCACCTGCTTGGTAAACTGGTGCCTGGAGCCGGCCCTGCACTTTGCAGAATTGGGGCCAGAATGACTGTAAAATATTCCCTCCTCCCCCAGCTTCCATTATTAGGCGTGGGGCTGTCAGGCATGCATGCTCTGAACGTTCAATTAATAAGATGCTTAGATGCTGCCAAAGTCCAGCTACAGCAATTATCCTGCTACTTTGCTGACTCAGCTACATCAGACTTCTAGTCCTGCTGCTAATTAAACTCCAGCTTTTCATCTTGTTAATAAGCTTCCAGTATATTTTCATTTAAAAAAAAAGGCAAAAGAAGCCCATTTCACCTTCAACATGTGGCTAATTCTTATTCAAATATTTAACCTCTTCTTATGGCTCAGAAACATCTGTGTATATTGCACCCTGAAGAGGCAGATGTGATCAGGTTGCTACTTCCAGTGTGGTCCCCAGCCCCTCCTGTTGAGCAGATGAGAGGGAAGATTAACGAGTGTATTTAATAGGCAATACAGAAAGATGCTGCAGTACATCAGCAACTCCTTCCCCCATAATAGAAAACCCAGCTTCAAACTCCGGTGTCCTACTGCCTGATGACACAGATGGCCGTGACCTTGGCAGGTGTCTCTTCTCACCTGGGCCCATTGTTACTATTATTATTGTATTAATACCAGTGCTATAAATGCAACTTAACTGTGATGCCCTTAATTGGAATGGCCACTCTATTGCGATGGTGTCCAGAGAACTGATTTAGCTCAATGCTAATGTGAATGCTTAGCTGGGATAGTATTACTACAAACATGCCACTTAATGGGAACACGTCTGACAAATGCCAGGGAGCTTAACCAGGTGTTATAAGATGTGATGTTGCTAAGTGCAGCAATCTCTGGGGTGGAATGCAGCAGCTGTTGACTAGCTTGAAACCTTCTTTGGGTGCATGTGCAGCCATGATTCCCCCCCCACACACACCTTTAACTACTACTTATGGAATGGGGAGTGTAAAATTTTTTAGAATTTTGAAAAAAATATCAAAATTTGAAAAGAAAATCTGATTTTTTTTTGTGATCCCCCCCTCCATCCCAATTTATCTCTAGACCCATGTGTAGCCCCATTGATGCCCACATGCATGGAGTGGCTTGCAGGTTCGGGGGCGTTAGTATGTTAGCGCCGAAGAAAAACATTGCTAAGGAAGTGGACGATCTCGCTAGAAGCAGTAGCAGCATGCTCCTCAAATGTAAAGGCTTTCACAGTGCCCTTTTTCTCCTCTAGGGCAGATCTCTGCCATTGGCAGCCATCCCAGCGTGGCTTGGCTTGTTAAGGAAAGCAAATATACTGACCTTTTCCATAGCAGTGTTCAAGGGTTGCCAGGGAATACCCACAGATGCTGTAAAACAGATTCTGGAGGAGCTAATAGCAATTCCATTATTAAGGCTGGGTTCAGTTTTTCACTTAAGAAAATTCAGCATTGTTGTTTTGGGTGAACGTGATGGCATAGTCAGACCTTTCCTTAAACTTTAGCATGCACAGATGCACCAGCCCATGAAGACAAAGGATTGAACCAGTAATCTCTAGACCGGCTACACCTTGAGCTAAATACCCCACCCTTCCTAGGTATTGTGAGAGATTCATATCCTTTGTGTAAATATGTTTATGAATATGAGTTAAAAGTAAAATATCTGAGTTTAAATTATCCCTTTAACAAAATGTTAGGTTTGAATCTCATATTTTCTCAGGTGCCTCTAGCTAACAAAGGGCTTCTTTCTAACCCTTCAAACTTTATATAGAAACTTCCATTGAAAACCCTGGGCATGGTCTACTTTTGGAAAAATGATGTGGAAGTTATGCAAAGTAATTAACCATGATTCTTTATTACTGTTTCTTTCACCCTTGCAATTTACATTGTCAGATATGTTTGTCTGTGAATATATTTCAAGTTGCTCTAGAATGTCAACTTTCATCTTTTTAAAAATTCAGCTGGTCCTCAGCTGGTGTACATCAGCCTAGCTTCGTTGAAGTCAACTGGCTAAATCCCCACTATTAGACCTGGATAAAAATTGGGAATGTTTTTTTGCATAAGATTTAGAACATTTTGAAGTTATTTTTAGTCTTCATGTTACGAAAATGAAACATTTTTTTATTAAAAAAATTGTTCTTTTTTATGAAAATACATGTTCATTTTTTAAATTTTCCTTTCCCACCCCTTTTTTTCTCTCTTCCTCCCCCTTTTTCCCCCCTTTTACCATTTTGCCACTGAAAAAGGGGAAAATGAAGGAAAGAAACTATAAATTATAAACATGACTAATATTTTTATTTTTTTATTTCAATGGAAAATTTAAAAAAACCACGATTTTTATGAAAATGTCCAATTTTTTAAAAAGACCTTTTTTCAATAATATTTTTTTATTTTTAAATGTCGGCCACCTCTCCCCAGTACAAAGCCATGAAACTTGAGGAGCTTGCAAGCTTTTTCTACTACAGCTACAGAATCAGGGTTGCAGAATTTGCAACGGGTCATTGGTGCTATATGGAAACCTAAGGCAGAGAGAGAGCTTTCCTAATTTGCTTATCATCTCCAACTTTTTGTAGAATCTGAATGTGGTTCATTTCTTATTTCATTGGATACATTGTAAGCTTTTTTCACTACAGGGGGTCCAACCTTTTATAGTAAAGGGGGTATGGTGGCTTAAGGCTATAAGGAGCTACATGGGGAACAAATGTTTAATAATGAGCTCTTCAATCTAGCAGACAAAAGAATGACAAGATCCAATGGCTGGCAGTTGAAGCTAGAGAAATTCAGGCTAGAAATAAACTGTACATTTTTAACAGTGAGGATAATTAACCACTGAAACAATTTATCGAGGGGTGTGGTGGATTCTCCATTACTCCATTTTAAAATCCGGATTGGATGTTTTTCTAACAGATTTGCTCTTGGAATTATTTTGAGGACCTTCTCTAGCCTGTGTGATACAGGAGGTGAGACAAGATCATCACAATGGTCCCTTCTGGCCTTGGAATCTATGAAAAGCCTTTTACCTCTGGAAACTTGGGTTCATGTTTAACAGCTCTTAAAGGATTTGCAGACTCGGTCAACACTCAACAAGCCTAGCAGTTTGTGCTCAAGTTAGAAGCGAGGTGCATTGACAGAGCTAGGTGGGCACTGAGAGCTGAAATCGCACAGGTTCCTACGTGTCAGGAGGTGCTTTGAAAGAACTGTGTAGGAGGTCCAGGACTGGAATAGAAGAGGGCCAGGCAGGTCAGCATTAAGATGTCCCGGCAGAGCTGCATGGAAATAGCTGAGCCCCCAAACTTCTGTTTTTACAATTTCCATATCCAGACCTTACCTAGAGCATTAACCATGTGGACCGGCCCCAATATTCATTAGCTGCCACCATTTAATATGCCATTTGCAGATGAGTATTCTAGAAAGAAAAGTGGGTTCCTTGCAGGGCTTGCTTGTGTGCCATAACCCAGAAGGTCTCATAGCCATTTCACAGAGATGGGAACAAAGCCAGTGGGTTGAACCGCATTGGCCAAGGCACAGAATCCTATTCTGGGATGAGAACTGGGACAGGTTTTCACCCACCATGCATTTTGTGTACATGGCCCACGTACCATCAGAAAGTCCTAAGGAAGCAATAAGTGGTATGGGTGAAAGCTGTCCAGTGAAGGTGAACCTGCCATCCTAGTCTGTGGGCTTCTAGGTTATTCGACACAATTAATTAACCTGGGACTCAGAGATTTGCAAATAAACCAAACAACAGCTTGTTTGCTGGAGCACGTCCAACACCGCATGACCTGCAGTGGGCGTCTGTTTCAAAGCCTTCTGTGCTACCAGCTTCCCAGTACTGTGTGCTTTGGAGGACGCAGACAGAGTGGAAGTATCAGACTGGAAAATTGCCCACTGACCTGTTACAAACATATTGTCAACTGCTGTGCCATCGGTCCTTGTATCCTGAGTGATGGGTCAGCGTCCTACCCCTGGGCTCCTTGGAGGTCATGTCCGCCGCTGTTCCTACAGCTGTGGAATACCCTGCCCTAGCCATGAAATGCATATGAGCGGCTGGAAATCATGACCAATGACAGTTTCCTCTCTCCCCATCCATCCAGCTCCTAGGCTGTTCTTCTCTCAGGCCCTTGAGACTGGGCTGTTCTAACTTTATATGCTTCTGATAGCTATAGCTACGAGACATTTCCGGCTGCCCTTGTGCGGGTGTTGGGTGGGGGGAGACCTATTGACTCATCTTCTCTTTACCAACAGCACTACTGATCATGTGGCTGCCATCATTAAATCATTGCTGATACTCGGTGTCAATGACACGGCTCGCAGCCAGACAGTAGAGAGGACAAAATCACTCGCTCACCATCCACCCCTTGCAATTCACTACAGGCTCACACTGAGCCTCATCTGGAGGCAGTAGCTTAGACAGGGGTGCTAAGGATGGGTCTCCTCCCTCTGTGTTGGTCCGTGGGAACTGGGCGGAGCTTGTCTGGGCCACATGTTGATCTTTGCATACGTTACTGCAGGGGTGGGCAAACTTTTTGGCCCGAGGGCTGCATTGGGTTTCATAAATTGTATGGAGGGCCAGTTAGGGGAGGGAGTCGTGGCCCAGCCCCCAATCTACCTCCCCCCCGACTCCTGCCCCATCCACTCCCCCCTGGTCCCTGTCTCCTGACTGCCCCTGGACCCCCGCTGCCCCATCCAACCCCTCCTCTCATTCCTGATGGCCCCCTGAGACCCCTGCCCCATCCAACCACCCCTTCTCCCTGTCCCCTGACTTCCCCCAGAACCCCTGCCCCTGACTGCCCCCTGCTGCTCCATCCAACCCCCCGCCTTCCTGACTGCCACCCGGGACCCCTGCCCCCATTCAACTCTCTGTTTCCCCCCGACCATTATTCACACCCTGACCACCACCCCGAACTCCCCTGCCCTCTATTCACCCCCCACCCCTGCTCCCTGCCACCTTACTGCGCTGCCTGGCTCATCAGTGGCTGGCGGTGCTACAGCTGTGGTGCCCAGCTGGAGCCAGGCCACGCCGCCGCCACAACACAGCACAGAGACCGGGTCAGGCCGGCTCTGCAGTTGCGCTGCCCCAGGAGCTCACAGCCCCCTTGCTCAGAGCACTGCACTGGTGGTAGAGCAGGCGAGCTGAGGCTGCAGGGGAGGGGGGACAGCAGGGGAGAGGCCGGGGTGTAGCCTCCCAAGCCAGGAGCTCGGGAGCCGGGCAGGATGGTCCCGTGGGCCGGATGTGGCCGTAGTTTGCCCACACCTGTGCTACTGGGACATTTCTGTCTTCTCTTGAGAGCTCTTGTCATAAAGACCCGCATCTGCCAGCGTGAATACAATTCGTTAGCCACCTCTCCTAGCTGGTTTTGACTGTGTTAGCATCTGGCCACGAATTGGAAACTGTGGTGAGGATTCAGATGTTTCCAGCAGGCTACCCTGCCTCTCTCTCTCCCGTCTTCACTAGCCTTGGTCCCTTAGCCATTGGGCCTGCTCTTTTTCATATAATAATGCTAGGGTAGAACACCAAACCCTAAATAAATTGGAGACACTCTCAAGGACTTTTTCCAACATCACTGTTTCTTGACGTCCCTTAACGTATAACTCACACACCCTTTGCCACCCACACATAACCACCTTTCCCCTTGGAAGAAGAGCTTCTTCAGGTGCATTCTGGAAATGGTAGTTCTTAGATCCCTTTTTCATCAGGAATGCCTGCTAGTAGCCTCTCTAAAATATCCACCTCTCGCTTCCACAGGGATAGCTAGGTCGGAATAACTAGAGCTGTGCAGAGGACAGACGTTCTGAAATAAAATTGTGGGGACAACAACCTGATTTTGCAAAGCATTTTGGTTATGGTGGAGCTGCAGAGTCCTATGAAATATGGTTCCATCAAAATCTCTCTGACCCGGTCTAACAACAAGATGCTGTTATCCAAACACTAGTGACGTCAATGGGAAAAAGACTCCCATTGACTTCTGTGGGTTTTGGATCAGTCCCATTTTTGACTAGTGTCGAAACATGATGTGATCTTGGTTCTTGTAACACAACTGTACCATCATGAGACAGATTAAACAAACTGAGATCTCATTTTCGAGAGCTCAGCTTGTGACATCAGTCATTCCCACATGAAACCAAAAATGTCATACACAGAAGGTATGACTTTCAGCGGGGAATAAGGTGCCCAGAACAGATGAATCCACATGCAACAAAAATCCTGTTTTTCACAGGAAAAGAGAGGTGAAAATAACCAAAAATGCTGTGCATGCTTTTGGAAGGACAAGGAAATAGAAAATAAAATGTTTTCTCACGTGTTACCCACCAGAGCAGTTAATAGGAATTTGTTCAACCTTTGTCTTGGTTTCTTTGCAGAGCAAACACCTGTGAACTGGAGAGCAGTCTGCAATGTACAAACAGTCCTGAGATAGCAGCGTGGACTTATCATTCTCCCATATCATCTGGAAGTGGCAAGGGCCAGCTCTTGTGGATTTTCCAGAGAAAGCAGGCAACATCTATTATTTTCAATATCAGGGCCAGATTTAGGGGCAGGCTACCAAGGCAACTGCCTGGGGTGTCAGGTGTGGTGGGTGCTGGGTTTGTAGTGCTGTTTTTGTTGTTAGTGACAAAAGGAAAAAGAGAATTTTGAAATAAAATGTTTCAGGTATTCTGTATGCCAATTAATTTTTCACTAATCTCCTAGAATGTTCTGGACCTTTGTAGAATCTTGTGGAACTTTCCAGACTTTCTGAGAGCTACATTTTTCTTGAACCTCCTAGAACAGGAGCGGCCAACCTGTGGCTCCGGAGCCACATGCGGTTCTTCAGAAGTTAATATGTGGTTTCTTGTATAGGCAGCAACTCCGCGGCTGGAGCTACAGGCATCAACGTTTCAATGTGCCGGGGTGCTCACTGCTCAACCCCTGGCTCTGCCACAGGCCCTGCCCCCATTCCACCCCTTCCCTGAGCCTGCCGTGCCCTCACTCCTCCCACTCCCTTCCAGAGCCTCCTGCACGCCACGAAACAGCTGATTGGAAGGTGTGGGGAGGAAGGGGGTGGAGCTGATTTGCGGGGCTGCTGGTGGGCGGGAGGCACTGGGAGCGGGGGTGGGGGAGCTGATGAGGGGCTGCTGACGTATTACTGTGGCTCTTTGGCAATGTACATTGGTAAATTCTGGCTCCTTCTCAGGCTCAGGTTGGCCACCCCTGTCCTAGAATGTTGTCAGCCATGCCCTTGCAGGTATATAAGGGGTGGAGTGTCGCCAGTCCGTCAGTAAGATGTAAGAACAAAGTGAAGTGAGAGCCCGGCTCCAATACTCTGAACCTTGTTTTATGGTGTCATTATGGGAGGGAGAGCGGCGCCGAAGATGCTCCTCACCTGAGGCACCATTTGGTTTAGGGCTGGCCCTGCTCAACATCAGAAAGGCTGCATCAGCACTACTTTGCACAGCTAGCAACAGTGGGTTCCTGTGCAAATGGGGAAAAAAAGAGGCTAGGCCTGCTGGCCTGGATGGGAACTGTGATGGATCCCCCCGGGGTGCCATTTGGAACTGGGGTCCCACTGAGCCCACCTGACCCACCAGCCTGGGCTCCCTTTACACTGTATTGATGAGGCAAGCCAGCCAAGCCCTCCCTCAGGCTTCAGACTGCACTTTACTAGCACACATACAGGCAGGGACACACAGAAGCTGAGATCAGTTCTGCGTGGGAAGGTTCAGCTGAGGAACTTCCCAGTACTCAAGTGCATACCCCTTTCTGGAGTGTAAACCCAAAATTGCACCATCTTGCGCTGTACAGAGAACTGTACAACGTAAGCTCATGAAATTTGCCCCCTCCCTCAGTGTGGAGAGGAATATACACAGCTTTCTACCACAAGTTATGATTGCCTTCACACACTGATTTTAGACAAGACAAAAACAAGTTTAACAACTACAAAAGATAGATTTAAGTGAATATAAGTGATAGAAAACAGATCAAAGCAGACTACCTAGTAAATAAACAAAACCACAAACTGAGCTTATCACACTAGATAGGTAGGATATGAATTAGCAAATTCTCACCCTTGATAAACAGGCTGGCAGATTCTTAAGGCACAAGGTGCCTTGGCTTTCCCAGGTTTTCATACACAGGCTAAAAATCCTGGGACCATCACGTCCCACAGTTCAGTCTTTGTTCCTCAAGTGTTTCTAGGTGTGTTGTTGTAGGGGGAGTGAGGTACCATCATGATGTCATTTTCCCTTTTATATCTTCTTCCCACTTGCTGGAAAGCTCCTTTGCTGTGACTTGGGTCAAGCAGTTTCCATTGTGTAGTGCTATCTCCGAGAGGTTTCTATTGTACAGTTCCTGGGGTAATCCTTGTGCTTGTGTGCATTTTCTCAATGAGCCATTAACATTGTTCGACCTTTTTACTGTTGTACCTGAAAGGCTGCTTATGGGTGTTTTCAACCTCACAATATGTTTCAGTAACATACATAACCAAACTTCATACCTTCACATACGACGATAGCAATACAATCCAACGAGATATTGCTGTCTAGCCGATCAAGACTTTTAGAATGATGATACCTCACAAGACACACTTTGTACAAAACATACCCTAAATTACTTGACAATGGTGAATACTGGGGTGCCAGGGAAGTTCCTGTGACACCCTATGTAAACAGCTTTCTCCATTGTCCAGGTGAGAAGGAATATGATCTGATACAAACATTCTGCTGAACTAAACCTCCAGAGCTTACGGCTAGCTACCTAGTAGTAGTTGCTACTGTCAATGCACAGTATCCAGGCTACAGCTGCTATAGGTACATTCCTACCTATGATGCATGCATTTATTATGTATGGTTATTTGTATTACCATTGCATTTAGGATCCCCAGGCAAGGAACAGGTCCTCACTGTGCCAGGTGCTTTACAGACAAGTAACAAAGAAGTCCCATCCCCAATGAACTTCCAGTCTGGGTGTCAGACAGGATGCAACAGGTGGACAAAATAGACAAACGGGGTTGGGGATGGGGAGGCAGAGGGAGGAACAAAAGAGAGTTTAGCAGGAATACAGAAGTCACGGCTTGTCAGTTGCCTAACCAATAGCATGCAGGAGTGTTTTATAGACCTCACCCCAGAGGTGGGTTTTCAGGAGGGATTTAATGCTATGTAAGATGGTACCTTTTGATGGGGAATTTGTCCCATGCATTGGGGTGTCCTGGGAAGAAATGTTGGAATCACTTGAGGGAGAAACAGCCAGATGGATGCTCGCGGTATCATTGGCAAAACTAATGATGTCCCCGGTTACACATATAGCAAGGGGAGTTTAAAGGTGCTGAAATTCCTATTCTGACCTGTGAACAAACATCCCATGCACTTAAAAATACATCAATCATTCAACAAATCGGTTAAAAGCAAACATGATATGCCACCATCCAAACCACACAGACTAGTTCTCTGATCCTTCCAGCTGCACATCCTGAATGCGGTTGTAGAAAGACTATTAGTGCATGCTCCTATTGACTTACATTTATTGAAGTGTGACAGCGATGAAATAAAAACTCCCTTTCTATATTTATTAACCAGCTGCTGAATCTCATTCAGAATGTTTATTATACTCAGCCGGCATTTAGGAATGGGACTTATGTTCCCACACCTTTTTGGTGCTTTTGAAAAATCTCTGCCTTAACCAACAGGTGGCTAGGGATGATCCAGCTGATATAGAGTACTTGGGCATTCAGAAAGCCTCTGACAAGGTCCCTCACCAAAGACCCTTAAGGAAACTAAATAGCCATGGGATAAGAGGGAAGGTCCAATCATGGATCAGTAGCTAGCTGAAAGAGAGAAAACAAAGGGTAGGAATAAATGGTCAGTTTTCACAATGGAGAGAAGTGAAGAGTGGGATCCCCCATGGATCTGTACTGAGACCTGCGCTGTTCAATGTAACTGGACATGGGGGTGAGCAGTGAAATGGCAAAGTTTGCAGACAGTACAAAATTATTCAAGACAGTTAAGTCCAAAGAGGAATGTAATGAGTTACAAATGAATCTCACAAAACTGGGTGACTAGACAACAAAATGGCAGCTGAAATTCACCATTGATAAGTGCAGAGTAATGCACACTGGAAAAAAATAATCCCAGCTATACATACACTATGATGGGGTCTAAATAAACTGTTACCATTAAAAAAAAGAGATCTTAATGTGACCCTGGATAGTTCTTTGAAAACGTCTGCTCATTGTGCAGCAGCTGTCAAAGGGGCTAACTGAACATTAGGAACTATTAGGCAAGGGATGGAAATCAAACTGAAAATATCATAATGCTATTACATAAATCTATGATGTACCCCCACCTTAAATACTGTGTGCATCTCAAAAAGGATCTAGAGGAACTGGAAAAGGTTCAGAGAAGGGCAACAAAAGTGATCAAGGGTATGGAATGGTTTCCTTATGAGGAGAGACTAAAAAGATTAGGGCTGTTCAGTTTAGAAAAGAGATGACAAGGGGGATATGATAGAGGTCCATACGATCATTAATGGTGTTGGGAAAGTGAATAGAGAAGTGTCATTTACCCTTTCACACAATACAGAAAACAGGGGTCGCCCAATTAAATTAATAGGCAGCAGGTTGAATACAAAAAAAAGAGGAAGTGCTTTTTCATCAATACACAACTAACCTGTGGAACTCATTGCCATGGGATGTTGTAATGGCTAAAAGTATGAGTTCAAAAAAAAGAGCTGGATAAGTTCACTGAGGATAGCTCCATCAATGGCTTTTAGCCAAGATGGTCAGGGAGGGAGCTCCATGCTCAGGGCCACCTTAAGCCTATGACTACCAGAAGATGTGGGTGGAGCTCTCTATAATGGCCCTGTTCTGTACACTCCCCTGAAACTCTGGAATAGGCCACTGTCAAAGACAGGATACTGAGCAAGATGGACTATGGCATGAGCTAGTATGGTAGCTCTTATGTTCTATAACAGATAGTTGATAGTGGAACTAGCTGTGTCTTTTCAGCTTAATTATTAATAATAATTAAACTCAAATGTATAGATCAGGCTGCTTTTGAGGCATTCAAAAGTGAGTAAGTACTAACTGGAGTTACTAGGTGGCGCTGTAACACAGTTTTTCCAGTTCTTTTCCTTAGTGCGCCAGTGTGAGCTGCTGCAAACAGTAAGGGAGTTTGCTTTCTGCCTGAACCAGGGTTTGGGGTGTGGGCGGAGATTTCTAAAAAGAAGGGACTGAACATGAGCCCTTTGACCACTACTGTACAAAGACTGGTTATACAGTTACCCTGAGAAAATACCCAGACTCCACGTCACCTATGTCTCCTCCAGCCTGCACGGCGCCAAAATCTCATATCAGTCAACGGAGGGACAGTAGTGTTAGTACCTCCCATTTTGCAGGAAGGGAAACTGAGGCACAGAGCTTTTAGGGGATTTGCCCAAGTGCTTAAGTACCTTGCTGAACTGGAGGCTGTAAACCTTGGTCTTGCAAAACGCTGAGCTCCCAGATCCTCCAAGCTCTTCAGGTGTCTAGCGCCCAGTGGGATCTGGGCCTGAGTGCCCCTAAATCCCATGAAATCCAAGAGCTTTGGGTGAGGCCCTCAGAGCTCTCTCCTCCACCCTGCTGAGCATTTCTGGGAAGTGCTGAGAGCCCTCAACTCTGACTGATGTCAGTGGCAGGACAGGAGTCAGGGAGGATCAGGCTTTTAGGCCCCGACCCACTTAAGCATGGGTGATATTATTCTTGGGGGACTGCGCATGCAGAGTAAAATGAAACATGTGTAAATGCTTAGAGCACTGGGAGCTTGGAGCTTTCCCCACATGCAAATAGAGACTAGAAATGTAGCTTGTAAGTGCAAGTACTCTGCCTCTCCTCCCACCGACCTTGCACCGCAGGAAGGAAGCCGCCTGTCACAGCTGTTTATGCTTTCTTGCCTTTAAAGTCTGTAATACCAATGAGCTCTGGACTAGAAAGAGCTAAGGCAGTCTCCTCAGTCGTGGACCGAGACATCAAGAGAAGCCGAGCTGCCCTAATTATAAACTAGCATTTTTATTGATGGTACAGGGGCTGCTTTGCTGAAGTTGAAAGATACAGTGAGGAAAATGCGATCATGGAGCCTCACTGTCTTAAGAAAGTTAATTAGACTCTTTGTGGCAGATTAGTGAAGACAGGCTTATTAGACCCATTTATACGCTAATGATATGCATATACTCTGCTATCAAAGAAAAATGCATTTAAATAAATTGATTTACAGTTCAGTTGTTATCGTGTCTTTAACCAGCACTTTTGCACTCACATTATACAAACTTAATTGGCTTTGAATCTGAACATTTTTTTGACATCCCACCATTAATTTAGCTCCAGCCATTGTTCATCTCCAGCTTGCTATAGTGTGGTCGTACGTTAAGGGTACTGCGGTCAGTGGGGTTTTTTTCTTCCTTAAGTGAATTTGTGCTGGTGATAGGTACCAGAATCATAACCCTGGAAGGCTGAAGACGTCCATTTATCCACAGCAAGCTTTCCCAGCAAGCCTCCCCACACCTCAGCCCTGAGCTGGAGGGACCGTCGCTACAAGTGGAGACAGAGAAGTTTAGTGTCTAGGGTCCATTCAGTCACTGGCCTCACTCCGAGACTGCCAGTCAAAGGACTAATTAGTGCCATTTGAAGCCTGAGCCTCCAGGAGTTGTATTGAGGCCACCAACTAATTTCACATAGGCCACCAGATGGTAATGACTTTCCGTCACTACAGACCTCAATTCAAATCAGTGGCCTTGAGGTGAAAGGCTCCCTTGCCCACTCCCAACTCCTTTTCCCAGCTGCGGACCCCTAAAACATTTTGAATGGAGGCACGGACCCCTGCAGAAATCTTAGACATAGTCTGTATACCCCCAGGGGTCCACAGACCCCAGGTTGAAAACTACTGCCCTGAGCCATCTGCTCAGCCTTTGGTGGTGAAGGATTTTAACAGACTCCTCAGTAAGTAGTAGCAACAAATGAGATGCCCGGCAAATGACCTGGATTTGACATCTTTAGAGCCAACCAATGTACCACACAAAGTACATGAGCCTTTTCAATGGCTATGCTATGAGAATTCAAATAATAAACAATAATAACAGAGGCTGCCACTCAACTGTCTCTTCTCCCATCACTAGGACACAGGCCTCGTTTCAGACCCCAAAGTGCAGCCAACCCATGAAAATGTTTCCAGAAACAGACAAAAAATGGCAATTCAATGAGCGAGTCTGAAATTAATACAGTCGCCATTAAAAGCCTGATCCAAAGCCATTGTGATTTGTGAGAGGCGTCTCATTCATTTCAATGGGCATTGAATCATAGAATATCAGGGTTGGAAGGGACCTCAGGAGGTCATCTAGTCCAATCCCCTGCTCAAAGCAGGACCAACCCCAACTAAATCATCCCAGCCAGGGCTTTAAAAACCTCTAAGGATGGATCAGATGCTGCAGCCGGCTGCAAGACAAAGGGATGGAAACATCAGTCTGTTGCTTTTTGAGGAAGGAAAGGGTCAGCTCGGGGTTGTATGATCAGTGAATATTAGCTACCAACATAGAGCTGCATCCTCAGCTAGGATAGCGGTAGTGGCATCTGGGCTTACGCTCCTGCATTTTAGAGCCAAATCCTTGTCAAATCTCTGTCTACCTTCCCTCCCAGGCTGATCTAGAACCTAGGGATCCTGGCACCTGTTACCTGCCCTAAACATCAGGTCCCATTGCTGTCGCATGAGGGAGTGTATTACAATGAGTCCTGTAACACCCCCAGCTGACCTTCTTTAGAAGGGCTCACCTTACATAGCTTCAGACAGTTAATACCTAGGCGAGCTTACGGAGCATTTAATATCTAGACCTTTTTAAAAGGAGTGTTGGCTGTAAAGTGCTTAGTTCACTCACGTTAATCCCCTCCGAGCTGCGTTATTATTACATACCAGGGCTGGCCAGAAAACAGGAATTCTGTTTAAGAAGAAATCTGGGTGTTTGGAAATTTGTATCTGTTCTGCATTGGAACAAAATGGAGACCTTTTGGAATTTTTCACAGAAAACTTGAGAGCAAGAGAGATGCTCTCTCCTGGGCTGTAGGAGACCCAGGTTAAAGTCTCTTCTGCTAATCTGGCAGAGTTGGGATTTGAATGTGGGTCTTCCCCATTCCAGGAGCATATCAGGGGTTTGGTGACAGCTCCCTGATCCTGGGCCCCAGCTTGATCAGCCTAGGGGTTGCTCTAATTCATGCCACTGGCCTACATGATCCTATGCCCATGGAAGATCAATATAACTCAGTCATGCCTCCTCCTCCTCCTCCACCATAGTGGGGGTGGGTTGGCTGGCACAGGAACTAGCTTCTCTGGCTTCCCACCATGGAGAGTTCCCCTCTGCCAGGGAGTTCTCCACTGCCCATTTGCAGCAAGAATTCATCTCATTTCAACTGCCTGAGTGGCATAAAGTAACTAGATTGTATGGGACAATCTGTAATAGAACACCAGGGCATTGTCCTCTGCACAGCTCAGCTGATTGCATACACCCAAAAGCCACCACAAGGCTACCAGCAGCTTATTTTTTTTCTCCTTTCACAAACTTTAGAGCTCAGTGTAATTGGGAAACAAACATACCTGGAGTTGATTGTCTGGTAAATAGCAGGATTTGAAACTGATTCATCCTGAAGACTCAAGAGGATTTTCTCTGGAAATTCACCTTTGAGTCAGAATAGGTAGATGAGAACTTGCAGGCGTACTTGTCTCATACGATATGCCAAGACCTTTGGTCCGTCTTGCTTTGTGTCATCTGAAGGGCAAGGATTTCTGCTCCCACTGGCTTTCTGCTATTGGATGTGCTTGTAGTACCTCTTATTAGGAGTAAATAACCAGTCAATGACTGCGGTAATAACTCTTCCTTGAGCTCTCTTCCTCTTGGAGGTTATGCTGTCATTGTGGCTGGACACCTGCGTGCTCTAGGAACTTGAACGCACCCAATATTTATATTCTTTTCAGGTCTCTTCCATATCAGGGAGCCCTTTATGGGACTGAAACATGAGGTTTAATCTTGTGTTGCTGTTCACGCCCTCTAGAACTACACCACCATAGAAAACCAGAGCTTGTCCTATTTCAGTTTCAGCCTCGTAGATGGCTCCCTGCAGCATGACAAAAAACCCAGTGATAAACAAATACGAATGCAAACACTAGACCCCCATCTCCCTCACCCCGAGCTGTAATTATTTCGAACAGAAGTGGTGCTCATCCTTTTGTATAACAACAGCACCTAGAGACTCAGCCAAGATCAGGGACCCTTGTGTTAGGTGCTGCACATACACATAACGAGAATCAGTCCCTGCCCCAAACAGCTTACTGTTAGCACAAGACAAAGGGTGAGAAGGGAATCAGATGCACAGAGAGGGGACGTGACTTGCCCAAGGTGACTTAGCAGATAAGTGGTAGAGCCAGGAACAGAACCCAGCTCTCTTGACTCCCAGAGCCCTTCCCCCTAGATCATGTTGTAAAACCATGTGCCAAGAAGGGGGTGAGTTTTGGACACTGAGTTAGGGTCTGTGTGCTCTGTAGAACCTGAGGTAGAGCAGTGGCTTTCAACCTTCCCAGTCAACTGTACCCCTTTCAGGAGTCTGATTTGTCTTGCGTACCCCAAGTTTCATCTCACTTAAAACCTACTTGCTTACAAAATAAGACATAAAAATACAAAAAAAAAGGTGTCACAGCACACTAGTACTGAGAAATTGCTGACTTTCTGATTTTTTACCATATAATTATAAAATAAATCAACTGGGGTAAATATTGTACTTACCTTTCAGTATATCGTTTATAGAGCAGTATAAACAAGTCATTATGAAATTTGTACTGACTTGGCTAGTGCTTTTTATGTAGCCTGTTGTAAAATGGGGCAAATATCTAGATGAGTTGATGTACCCTGGAAGACCTCTACATACCCCGACAGGTACATGTACCCCAGGTTGAAAATCACGGAGGTAGAGTCTCAGCTGCATCACAGAGGCCAGTTGCAACCAGTGGATTTGGATCAGGAGCTGAGTTCCAAACCTCCCCCCCACAAAGCATGAGGCTTTTGGATCCCAGGTTTTGGTTCAGCCCAAATAATCACAGTTTGTATGGCTCATCAGGGCTGAAGCCTGAAGTCCTGTTGTGATAACTGGGCCTACAAATTTACCCTAATTGGCAGCTCAGCAGCAAAAAGTATGTTAAAGTTCATAAAATGTCACAATAACTTGTAACAACACATGTTGATGGGAAAAGAACGAATGGGAGAAAGATTGAATTAGCCTAAAAGGAAAAGACCACATTGATAGATTCAAGGACTATAGTCATGTCTTCACTAGCAACGTTAAAGCGCTTCCATGGTTGCGTAGTTGTGGCACCAGTGCTATAAAAAACCCCACCTCCACGAGTGTTTTTTCACTCCCCTGAGTGAGAAAGTTGCAGCGCTGTAAAATGCCAGTGTAGACAAGGCCTATGTTGGAATCATGCTTTGTGAAAACAGAAGACACGGAACTGGAAATTAATGAACCAAAATTGATGTGTCAGAAACTAGGCCTAACTCCAATGGGATGGGGAGAAGGTTCCTGGCTCATTCTATGCATAACTATTCTTCTACCATTATATCGTGCAGTGGGGTCAGTCTGTCACTAAAGCTGTGAATACTAGAGATGCCTCTGACCTAAAAGCCTGGATCTGCAAGCACCTGAACTTTGGCATAAATCTAGATCCAAACTCTGCTGCACGGGTTCATCTCTGGTGGTTCTGGCATTGCACCTTTCTATGTATATTCCTTAGGAAACAGTGAGATTAAATACGTGCCCAGCTAGGATTTTCCAAAAGCAAATGAACAAATTTGCATTGTTAATAATAAAAATGTACCAACAGGGAAAATTAAAAAAAAAATAGGCCTGGAGGCTAAGTAGTGCAGGCATGTATGTGTTTTAGTGGCTTTAGCAAATAATTCAGGTTTTTGTGCTGCTCAACAATGTTTAATAATGAAATATTAAGAAATTAGCATAATTACATGTTATGTTTATTATCTGATATTTTATGTTTATTAGCAAATATTATGATTTTGCTTCTGAATCTACCCTGAATCTCACCTCCATGGGTCTTTAAATGTTGGATAAATAACAAGTACTATCAGCTGGATGTATCCCCCAGAAATAGAAGGGTGGGAGCTGGCATGGAACTGAGCTATTCCATTCCTCTCACCTTCAGCTGAGCACCCTGGTGTTGTAGCTCCACAGGAAGGGAGGGTATAGTGATAGTGGCAAAGATTGGAAATAGACATTCACCACAATCATGATACATAGAATTACAGGGTTTCTTAAACAGAAGGTGGATATTAAAGGGAACAGTTACCACTGCAGACAAACCCACAGGTTTCCACACAGCTTGAGTTCCAGCTTTGCCTCACTTAATTTGTTGGGGAAGCGTCAACTTGTCTTTTGTAAAGGGAAATCCTGCCTCAACAATCTATTAGAATTCTTTGAGGGAGTCAGCAAGTATGTGGACACGTGTGACCCAGTGGATATAGTGTACTTGGACTTTCAGAAAGTCTTTGACAAGGTCCTTCATCAAAGGCTCTTAAGCAAAATAGACAGTCATAAGAAGGAAGGTACTCTTATGGATCAACAACTGGTTAAAAGACAAGAAACAAAAAGATAGGAATAAATGGTCAGTTTTCAGAATGGAGAGAGGTAAAGAGTGGTGTCCCCCAGGGATCTGTATGGGGACCAGTGCTATTCAACATATTCGTCAGTGATCTGGAAAAAGGGGTAAACAATGAGGTGGCAAAATTTTCAGATGATACAAAATTACTCAAGATAGTTAAGTCCAAAGCAGAATGCAATGATTTACAAAGGGATCTCACTAAACTGGGTGACTGGGCAACAAAGAGGCAGATGAAATTCAGTGCTGATAAATGCAAAGTAATGCACATTGGAAAACATAATCCCAACTATACATATAAAATGATGGGGTCTAAATTAGCCGTTACCACTCAAGAAGAGATCTTGGAGTCATTGTGGATAATTCTATGAAAACACCTGCTCAATGTGCAGCTGCAGTCAAATAAAGCTAACAGAACTTTAGGAACCATTAGGAAAGGGATTGATAATAAGACAGTAAATATCATAATGCCACTGTATAAATCCATGATATGCTTGATTACCTAGCTTTCATTACCTTGAATACTGTGTGCAGTTCTGGTTGCTCCATCTCAGAAAAGATCTATTTGAATTGGAAAAGGCACAGAGAAGGGCTGCAAAAATCATTAGGGGTATGGAACAACTTCCATATGAGACGTGATTAAAAAGACTGGGACTTTTCTTCTTGGTAAAGAGACAACTAAGGGAGGATATGATAAAGATCTATAAAATCATGATTGGTGTGGAGAAAGTGAATCAGAAAGTGTTATTTACCCCTTCACATAACACAAGAACCAGGGGTCACCCAATGAAATTACAGAAGTTCCTGGAGGATAGGTCCATCAATGGCTATTAGCCAGGATGGGCAGGGACACAACCCCATGCTCTGGGTGCCCCGAGCCTCTGACTGCCAGAAGCGGGGTGTGGCTGACAGGGGAACAGCTCACTCGATGATTACCTGTTTGGTTCATTCCCTCTGAAGCACCTGGCATTGGCCACTGTTGGAAGACAGGATTCTGGGCTAGCTGGACCATTGGTCTGACCCAGTATGGCCATTCTTATGTTTATGTTTACCAGGGACTACTCCCTGTCTAGAACGCTATACTGCCCACAGAGACATCTAGTGACTGAACAATATAATGCAAATAATAGCATTACAATAAAGAGCTTTAACCCCAGTTCAGATTGTGGTTTAATGAGGGAAGGAAATCAATTTTCTAATATGTCTTAAGGCTGCAGACAGGAGTATGTCTACTATGACTTCCATTGGGAAGCCCTTAGAAAGCCTTGGGTGTGTTGAGGTTCCAACTAAGTTTCCTAACGAAAGCAAGGAGCAGTATGTATTGTTCTCGTGCAGTCTGTGCACTGAAGATCGGTGACACTGGTATAAACTCGGGCTATCATCTAGGAGCAAAGGGGCAGGCAATACACAACAAACACAGGATACATTGTATGTAATATGGCAAGGCAGACTTTCCTGTAAATGAAACAAAAATACATGCATGTTCCTTCCTTTGTGTTAAGAGGATGAGCCTTTGCTATCAGGGCACATGATGCTGTAGGGCAATGATATCTGAGCTCTCATCCCCCCTGAGATGAGGCACTCCAAGGTTCTGTCTGTTGCCCTCTTCTCTTCTCCATTTACAGTCTCCCTATGGGATAGTTTGTTAGTCGTTCCAACCTTGGCCATTGCTTCTTTGCGGATGACTCTATAATACTACATCTCCCTTGGTGCATTCTCTACTCACAATCGGTATCAGCTTCTGGATGTATTGTAACTTATACTTCTGAGTGCTTCCAGAACTGTAATACTCCTTGCACTTAAACCGTCCTCTGTGTCCCATGCCTCTGACTGTAATCCTTATAGCTCACCTTAACTTGTCTCCCAGTGCCAAAAATCTGAACATCACCTTGTCCCTAGACTTTCCTTTCCCACCTCTCCTTCATCTGTAAATCCAGCGGAGTGTCAGACTGACAGCTTTGAGGGCCACAGCCCTTGCCCTATAGAACAAAGCTGTCCACACACTGCCCTGTCAATGCACCTTGAGCCTGGGAGAGAATGTCACACCTCTATGGCTCTTTCATTCCTTGGTTGTTCGGCTGAGACTGTAACCAGGAGGCGAGGGTGGTGGCTTACAGGATGTTCACTGCTGGCTGGGGGATCGCGACTGAAATTGGGATCATCTTTCATATAGACCTCAGGGCAGATATCAGATGGGAACAGCTTTTTATCACCACCACATGGGCCTGATTCAAACCAGACATCTCCAGTGGTTGGCTCAGTATCCCATTAGCTGGTACTTAATCTCTGACCTGGGGGATCTTGACTTGCTGAGGCCTTTGTTTCTTTTTCTCATGGGTCAGGATTTGGGCTCTTTTTGTCTCTCATTCACGTCCATTGTAACGGCTGCTGGCTGTGCCCACTTCTGGTGCCAAAGTACCCCAGGAAACATGTGCACCTAATGCCATCAACAGGCGTCACATACATGCAGCTCCAAAGGCCATTGGGCCCCTGATGTACTGTATAACAATCCCAGGGAATGGGGGGAGGCCCCTGAAGCCAGGTGGAGCCTTTGCACTAATGTTCTTCAGGGCTGGTCTAAGATCACAGTTTGAAATACATGTAGGGGAATTCAGAGTCTGCATGCCGCAGCATGGGGCCCGCAATGCTGTCTGCTTGCAAGTCATTCATTCCATTATGCGACACAGATCTTCATCATTCCAGCATGGCCCTGCTTTGCAACAAGAGATACGTCGAAGAGCAGCCCCCTGCCCTGTGTTGCGGAAGGAGCTGCTCATGCGGTGTGTAACTCCAGTGATGTGAGCACAGCTAGAGCACTTGAAATGGCCTGTGTTCTGGGGCACACTGGTGAGAAGGACAACAGCAAAGCTGCACAAAAGCGGGAGGGATCGTTGTTTGAGAAATCCTATTTTCCCGGGTTGTATCTGAACAAACCTCTCCTCTCTGACTCTGGTGGGGACATTGAGGGCAGGAGAAGGAGCATTACTGAGTGGACAGATGGGTGGCAGAAAATGAATTAGCTGCCTGGACCTATGATGCGATGCCCTTTTGATGAGAGACCCCTGCTTTCCATAGCTCCTGCAGGTCTCATCATCAGTGGAGGCTGAGGCCTACTTGTTCGGTCTAAGTGCAGCTTGCACACTGTCAGCCTTCATCAGGAACTGCCCTGTTCAGGCTCACATGCAGTCATTATTTTAAAACCAGAGATGCGAGCACAGTGGACTTTATGCGATTAACTGCTGAGATAATCATTAATTAGTTTTCAATTTCTGTAAAGAACCTCCGACAGAAAGATTTGTTCAGTAGCTGCGGCCGATTCCGAAATTGGGGAAAAGGCAGCAGGAAATGACTAGGAGAGAGGAGAAAGGGCATTGGAAAGGCACAGAGTATGTGGTGGAAGGCAGGGAAGGGTTAAATCCAGCATAAGCTGAGCCTGTTACTCACACAACAAAAATCGCCTGCATTATTGAGATGTGGAGCAGGCTAGATGGGGAGGGGCTGAAGGACAGGGAGATGAGCAGAGATGTGGAGGGGGAGAGGGGAGAAGAGAGGGAGACATGATAGAGGGATAACCCTGCCAATTTGTTCAATAAGCTGTGAAACACCTTACTGCCCTGCAGAGTCACGCACTTGGCTGAATTACCGAGGAAACGTTGACACCACCTGCGGGAAGCATGGCCCATAATGAGAAGATTCCCAGAGATCTCGTGTCTTTGGATTTTTTAAAAAAGGCTTTCATGTATTTTCCAAAAAGGCACCTAAATAATTAGCCGCAAAGCACGAGTTGATGCAGTTCCAATAAACCCCCCTCCAGATCTCATACACAGTCAAATTAAATAAATAACCCCACACACACAGCTTGCAGCCCCCCAACAGCACGTGATGTGCTTAGAAGTGAATTGCAAATGACATTTCATTAACGGCTTGAATAAAGCTGTTTTCCCTCTCTTCCACAATGCCCAAAAGCTACTGTAATCTCTGGCACAAAAGTTCTCTTTGGACAAACAAAGCCAAGCTGTACGGATGGTTATGGGTGGGGATTTGGTAGCAGGGATGGTATACTGACCCCACTGAGTCACCCCAGGCCCTGATTTTAGGACAGATGAGCTTACCATTCACTTTGGAGAGTAAAATAAATGGAGCAAAATCTACAGGGAATATGCAGGCTCTTGGGCCAGGAGATAAGGGTAGGAAAGATGGGCTAGTGATTAGGACACTGGACTAGGAGCCAGGAGACCTGGATTCTATTTCCAGCCCAACTGGTAGAACAGATCAAATGCCATTTGGGTTAGGATGGATGACCTAGTGGCTAGGGATAGGATGTCTTAGGACACCTGGGTTCTGTTCCTGGTTTAAACACAGACTGCCTGCATGACCTTGGAAAAGTCACTTAGGCTGCCCAGTGCCTCAGTTTCCCATCTGTAAAATGGGGGTAATCTCTCAAGGATGTTGTGAGAATAACAACCTTCAGTGGCTGTGAGGTGCTCTGCTGCAATGTGATGAGGGCTAGAAAACACTTGGAGAGAAGATCAGCTCTGGGTGTAATCAGGGGTCCAAGAAATCTGTGCTCAGACAGTGGAGAGGCTTGGAGCCCTAGAGCCATCACGGCTGGCTTGTTTCATGCAGCCCGGGCCAGCTCTGTGCTCACCAAATGGACGTGCTGCTCTGGGAAGCACCTGCACATCATGGCAAGTCAACGCACTAACCTGCGAAGTGCCACTGACGTGCCAGCTCCTGCCAGAGCCTCGTCTGAAATGTGACAATCCTCATCACCCCTCTCCTGCCGAAAAGACAGGCAGAGACCGCGCGAGTGAGGGAAACACTAAGCGGTTGTGATGGCCCTGCTGTGGTACAGTACCTCGGTGCTCTCTCACATTTACTCCACAGCCTCTGAGAGCTAAGCAAAATGTAGGCGTTCTTAACCCTTTGCAGACTGCCGATGGACCTGTGTGCCTGGGGTCAGATCTTGCTCTCTGTCCATCACACCCGTTGTAGCACCGTCCATTTGTTTTTAAAGGAAAAGTCTCATGTGAATTCAGTGTTGGTGAGCAGTGCTTGACCAGCAGCCCCGGGGATGGAAGTCCTGTCTTGCTCAACAGACCAGGCCAAGCACAGACAGAAGTGTGTAAGATTTCCACTGCCAGAGTCTCCTGCCAATGTGTTTCCCCATGACCTAGATGGAAAATGCTTCTTTGCCCAGACGCCAGTCTTCTTCAGCGCTCAGCCTTACTGCTATGGCTGACAAAGGGGCCAGCTGTGATGGTAGTTTCCAGGATGGGGACACTGGTCGAATAAAAATGGCCAGAGAAATTCCCCAACTCATTTCACGTGTCACCAACCAGCCGTCAGCCAGGAACAGTGTTCAGTTCACTCTCTGGGCTGTAGTCGTGCTAGCAACTTGGAGGTTAAAGACTCAGACCCATCGTCAATTCCTCCAGCCATCCAGTTCTTCCAACAGTACCAATTTTTAAAAAACACACAATGATTTCACTCTATGGTGGGAGGAATTCACTTGGGGTGAAATTGCAAGTGGCACATTGCACTGCGGTGGGACAATCTGGGACTGTCACAGCCTCCTGACCAGATTGTCATTTGGCCTGCACAGGTTCCAGCCACCCATCTGCGCAAGTGTATCCTCCTGAACATTCCTTTACCCACCCCACCACCCCCGGTCTGAAAAACACGGCTGTTCCTAACTGAACTGTCCCTCAGCACCATAGAACGACATCTCAAGGTGCTCATGGTCTGACTTGTGCCCACAAAACCAGGAAACCACAAGCTGGTGGTTGGGAATTTTCCAACCAAATGTGTTTTTTCATAGGAACAGCTGCAAGCCACCCTGATTGTCATCACTCTATTATATTCTCTAGAACTTTGCCAGATAGGTTGGGCTTAATCTATATGCCCTCGTGAGTATAAATTTACCCCAGCGGGAAAAGAGGCAAGGAGGAGGTAGGGCAATGGCCCTTGTCCCTTCCTTTGCATGAACTCATCGAGCTGACCAGCCACAGAAGCGAGAGCGGAGGTGGCAACTTTCTACAAGATGGTTGGGAGCGGAGGGAAGGGGAGAATCCCTCCTGGGGCTGCTGCTGTGGGGAGCTGTGCGGATCTGCAACATCTTTCATGTGAGGCTGTGCCTTAAAGGCATACTTTGGGCATCTGTGCCACAAGCACATGTGTGACATGTAGTTTGATCTGTTCTTTCTTGAAGCTGCTCGTGGTTCTGGTCCTCATGGAACAATGCATGATCATTGGCTTCCCCACCCTCCTCTGCTAGCGGGGACTGCCTTTTGCCACATCTGAGCCAGGAGAATTAATATCTTGCCTAAATGGAGCAAGAGCTACTGTTAATATGTACTCAGCTTGGCAAACAGTTCAACACTTTGAGCCTGATTCAGCAAAGCACACGTGCTGAAATGAAGTGGCTAGGACTTAGCCGTGTGCTTTCAGTTAAGAGTGTGCTCTGGAGCACACAGAGAGGTTATTTATTCAATAAAGGAAGGACATAGTGTCCTGCAAATAGAACTTTATTTCATCCAAGTTTTCCAGCCTCTCTCATTGATGGTCCATGGAAATTGCAATCTCTGCTCTAGGTGTACATGAATGAAGGCCTGTGGGAGCCCAAGAAGAAACACCTGCTCTGAAGCATAAGGGACGCAGCAGAAAATGTGTATGAAATATGGAGGGGAAAGTGCCATGCAGGTCCTCTTGCAGCATGCTGCCTTCCCAGTAACATACTGCCTCTTTGGTAATGAAACACCATCCAGCCTGGTCTATCCAGTGCATGAAAATGAAGGAGACAATGTACATGCGAACTATCAATTCACAGTAATTTTTCATAGGATTTGGGTCTAATTTATTAATTACAGAGATGGACTCAAGCTAAAACTCCCTGATCCTAATATCCCTGAACTTTGAGAAGTTCAGAGCTGGCTTCAAGTTGAAACATTGTGTGAGTCCATTTCTGATTAACTGGCAAATTGCTGGGTAGGTGAGTATAAGCCAAAATTTGGAATTAGTTTCCATACTGCATATACACAATCAGCATGTCAATTTCAAGGGTAATGTAAATGTTACTTTCATGCTATTACTAGCTGAGAATGAAATGATGGATGTGACAGTGTAGCTGAGGCCTTATTACATGGTCTGAGCTGTGCGTGTGAAGTGGAAGAATGACCACTGCATGGCTATTAGTTTTACATTCCTCTGTGAGCTTTGTTTTTCCTTTGCAACAATCCACTGATGCCCCTGCTCTGCCTTCAAACCAGTCTTTAAAACCCACTCCTTGCACTTTCCCTCTGGTCACTGATCTCCTGCAGCTCTCAGGCCTCACCCTTGGTTTCTTTGTGTTGCTCCCCTCCGAGTCAGATTACAACCTGCTTCGGGCAGGTGAAGTGGCCCTCACACCCATGGTGTGGCGTAAGGAATACATAGAATAATAATGATTCTGGCCAGGGGTTGCCAAGGAGAATAAAGGGCATTAAAAAGAAGAGAAATTAAACCACACGTTAGACAGGCGGGAGCCTGTCCCCGTGGACTGGCCAACGGGGCTGGGAGAAGGTAGATTTGGGGGTTATGACGTGCTGTAGCACAGACTTGCTCTGTGAACTAGAGCAGGTCACTTCACGTCTCTGACTTCGTTTCCCCATTGATGCATACAGTGTACTTACAGTGCTTTGAGCTACACAGCTGAAAAGTGCTGGATGGGCTAGACCCTAGCTGGCAGATATCACCATGGCGCTACTCATTGGGATGGAGACATGCTGATCTTCACCAGCTGAGCAGCTGAAGTGCTAGGTATCATTATTCGGAGGGTGGCTTTAGAATCTGCACAGCCGAGCGGGGCTTCCCAACAGAAAATTGAAATGTCTGCAGAGGACTTACCCGACCTGTCCTAAATCCACAAGCGCTTTCTTTACGTGATCGTTCTCTTATTTTCATTCCGGCGAATCCTTGCCCGGCTGGGCATTTCCGCCAGCACAGCTGTGGCAGACAGCAAGGCGTCCGCCGGCGTGCAGGGGCTCTTGTGAGGTTTTGCTTGTGCACCGGCGATCTGTTAGGACAGGCAGGAGAAGGGACAGGCCCTGGCTGCCAGGCCCACTGTCAGAGCGAACTTTCCCTCTCCCGTTAATGACTTTGACGTTATTAGGCTGGACAGAGGGATGTCTGGGCGAATCATTTTCAATGCTATTACATATTCATAATGGACTAAATATAGTCAGAGAAACAAGACTGGCGGGCATACTCCTCTGAATGGTCAGAGTGGATGACTTCTCAGTCGAAATGAAATGCCATCGCTCGCCCTGTTGCTCCCCGCGGGGCAGAGAAACCCATACCCCTCGCCCCAAAGAGGAGCATGAAACTAAGACATAGTTGTTAGGTTTTTAGCCCGATCTCCCGGTGGCCAAATTCAAATAACATTTCATCTGGACCAGGCGGTTTGTTCTGACTTGTAGAAATTTACAGTCTACAGCTTCAGCCGGGAGCAGGCTTTGTCAACCAGCCTCTCTCCTCCAGGGCTCCTGGGCCCTTTTCAGTGCCAAAGCCCCAGAGTCATGTTTTTCATTAAATGAGAAGGTTAATGATTTCAATTATGTAAAGGGAAGCAACTAAATGATTATAAATAAACCTTTTTCCTCAGCTGCGCAAGGAGGGAGGTGGGGGGAAGGAAAGGGAGGGGGCTGGAGGTGAAAGAAAAACCCACTGGATGCGCTCCTTAAGATTGCAGGACAAGGGGCCAGTTGGCGGCCTCCAGGCTGAAAATGGGGTCAGATCAGAAGCATCTGTGGCTGCTTGTTTGTCTGCAGTTGAGGAGCTGGCCGAGCCACCTCTCTGCGTGATTCTCCAGCGTGAGAGGTGGATAAGCCAACACAACCACCCCGGGTCCAGCTAAAAATGAATCGAGGCTGCACGGAGCTGGTACAGATGGTCCCACTCTGTGAAAGTGCTCGACTCCAATGGCAAACAATGCCCCTTCCAGCCACCCATCCCTTCCGCTCACGCCTCTTAACTCTCCCATGTTGCGTGAGAAATCCCGAGAGGGCTTCACAGAGCCTGCTGACCACAAGGGCTGGAGCTGTCACTCCATCCCTCCCAGCTGGAAATGCTCTTCTCTGGTCTCTGCTACTGATGTGAGGCTGGAGGGATTAACATAAGGAGAAATTAAAAGGACTAAATACAAACAGCTTGGCTACATGCCGGCCAGGAGAAAGAGGGATGCGATAACCATCTAGTCGTGTTTGGAGGGGGCACGTGCCAGGGTAGGAAGGGATTTGAGAGGGTGGTTTTGGTGCAGAGGATTCAAATTCAGCCCTGGCATAAGCAGGGGCACATCCCGTTGAAACAAATGTCCAGTAATGGGCTCAGGTGGCCGTGTTTCGGTCTCGGGGAACCATCAGTTATGTTTTGCCTTTCCTGGGACCCAGTGCGGATGAGCCCCAGTTTTAGATCCATGCTCTATAGGGCTATCAAAGAGTCCCACCCCCAACCATCCTCCCACTGGCTCACGTCACGCACTAGTCACCGCCTTAAAGAAGTCTCATCCTGGTGCTGAGACGCTGGGAGCCTGGAATCAGCACAATCAATATTGTGGATGATCCAGGCTCATCAGCAGCACAAGTGCACCGTACAGCAGCCCTAGGCCCGCCAGCACAGGCAGAGCTTCATTCACTTCCCCAGCCTGTGGCATTGCTCAGAACTATAAAGCAGCTTGCGGAAAACTCACCCCAGCACACAGCAAACCTGCCACCAGCATTGCCAAGATCAGGGGCGGCTCTAGAAATTTCGCCGCCCCAAGCACGGCGGCATGCCGCAGGGGGCGCTCTGCCAGTCGCCGGTCCCGCGGCTCCGGTGGACCTCCTGCAGAAGTGCCTGCAGAGGGTCCGCTGGTCCCGCGGCTCCGGTGGAGCATCCGCAGGGGTGCCTGCGGGAGGTCCACCGGAGCCACCTGCCGCCCTCCCGGCGACCGGCAGAGTGCCCCCCATGGCATGCCGCCCCAAGCACGCGCTTGGCGTGCTGAGGCCTGGAGCCGCCCCTGGCCAAGATACACATAGAAATGTGGCAAACACATCCTCAGTATTTCCAACATATACACAGGAGCAGGCTGTCCCCCAGCCTCTAATGTTAGCAAACTCCTGCTCTGCTGGAGGCATTTCCTCACGCTGTCACATGCGGCATCACTACGAGCAACCCATCCAACATAAACCTTGCAGTATCTCCCTGGCTGCCTCGTTCCCAGCCCAGCCCCTCACCCTGCTGGCACCCCACCTTTCTACCACTCCAGCCCAGCACTCAGAGACGTTAAGGTCAGAAGGGACCATCATGATCATCGTCTGACCTCCTGCACATCACAGGCCACAGAACCTCACCCACCCACTCCCTGTGGTACCACTTCCATACTGAGCACTTGGTTGGCACTTCCCCAACTCTCACGGCGCCATGCTTCCTCCCAACCTCCAGGGTACCGCACTTGTAGCCCTCTCAGAATCAGGGGGGCCTGCTTGTGTAAGGAGGGAGGAAGTCTACCTCTATTTCAATAGTCAAAGCTTTCCAACCTAGCATTAGTCACTTCACATGATATTTAAGTCAGTAGGAGTTGCTGATGCTCAGCACTTTTGAAAATCAGGTCACTTCTATCTGGGCACCTAGCTGTAGATTTAGGAGCCTGACTTTGGGCAAGGTTGGCTCAAGTGTTTAGGAGATGAGGAGAGGAGATATCTCACCTATTGTTCCCTGACTGCACCAATATTCCATTGAGAATTAGAAAGAAGAGAGAAATGTCACGTGTGCCAATGTATTGTACCATGTGTTAGGGGCTTCACCCACTCTGTGAGAAGAAGAAGATTTTTCTCCTGTTTGGGTGTGAATGAGGGCCCTTATTCACACCATTGTGTGTGCAGAATTGTTAGTCATAAAGGGTTTCAGCCCACCACAAACACAAATACAAGAAAAATAAAGGCCCTACGCATGATAGTAGCCCAGGTTCAGCAAAGTATCTGAGCACACGCTTAAACTGTGAGTATGTGAGTCGCTCCAGAAAAGTTAACGACAGACTGTGTGGAGGCATTTTGCTGAATAGGGGCCATTGTTAATGGAATAATGCAGATGTCTTGTTCCTGCGTAGGTGTGTGAGTATGTATACGGATGTTCTCACAGGCATGTTCCTTAAAACTAGGCATACCTGTGATGGTTCTTGGGGTACCCAGGACTGAGGGTCACCTCATTACCACTTGCCTCCAGCATGAAGGAGTCTTTCCGGTGGTAGCTGGGGGTCAGCTCCCTCACACCGACAGCCCTTCAGCCGCTCCGGCGCTCTCCTCAGGACAATGCTGGCCTAGCCTCAACTTGCAGGTTAACAATTGGTGCACCCTATCCCCGAGTCCCTGGGAATCGCTCCCCTGTGCTATCCAGCCCAACACTCACCGAAATTCCAGGCCCTCTGCACACAAAGGTGTATTGTACCCCAGATAAATCTGCGGATCTTAAACCACCACTCCTGCAAAGCAGACAGCGCTACTGAGCACTGCAGATAAAAAAATAAATAAAAAAAGAAAGCTTGAACTAGAAGTGAGAGAAAGTGATGGAAATAACCAGTTACAACACAAAGTTCAGTCTGTGCAGAGCTGTCTGGTTTCATGAGAACCAGGATCCAAGCATTCATGAACCTCCCTCTCCTCCACACTCCTTAAAAGGTTTTCTCCATGAATGGCTGAACAGATACACAGTGCCTTTGCCTTCACTCTGTTCTACTGAAACAGTCTTCTGTCTTTATTCACAGCCAGGGTCACCTCCTGCCCGCTGGAAGGGTCCTGTTCACCTCAGAGTTGCTTTGACCATTTGCAATTGTCTTTGATGGTTTTCCATTGACTGTTCTGGGGGTGTGGCATAGTGTAGCGAGGCGATGACTCATCCTGTGGCATCTCCTGCTGATCGTCCTGGAAATTAGCTCGCCAGCATCCGGATCACCCTCTGCAGGCCCGTGTCTCACCTTGCCGCTGGCCCCCCATGTCCCTCCGGGACCCCGGTATCCCTTCTCTCGGGGTTCTGCCCCCTGCAGCACCCCACAGTCTCGCTGGGTCTTCCCTCGCCTCAGTCTTGGGCTACTGCAGTCACCATCTAGCCCCCGCTCACTGGGGCGGACTGCAGTATAATTGCCACTCATCATTGGGAAGGAGGGTTTGGACCTGCTTCTTCAGCCTACCCTGGGCTACACCCCTGCAACCAGGGCCGGCTCCAGGCACCAGCATTCCAAGCTGGTGCTTGTCGCGGCAATCTTCAAGGGGCAGCAGTCCCTGTTGTTTTGCCCCCAGCAGCACGCCGAATTGCCGCCCCGGACAGCAGGGGGAGTCCGTGTGCCCTTAGGGCAGCTCGTGTGTTTCCGCGGTGGCAGCAGTTCAGCAGCAGCTTCTATGTTTAGCTGTCCGGGGCGGCTTCAGCTAAACATAGAAGCTGCCGCCGAATCGCCGCCGCCGTGGAAACATGCGTGCCGCCCTAAGGGCACACGGACTACCCCCGCTGCCCGCGGCGGCAATTCGGTGCGCTGCTTGGGGTAGCGAAAACTGTAGAGCCGGCCCTGCCTGCAACCCCAGTACCTTTCCAGCTTTTCATCAAAGGCCTGCAGCCTGGGGGTTTGCCAGGCTGAAGCTCCCCAGCTCCTCTCGCCTTCCCCCAGCCCTGCTCCGCTCTCGGTACCCTGCTCAGCTCCCAGGCAGCCAGGTCCTTCTCTCTCTATGGCCAGAGAGAGACTTTCTCTGAGCTCCTGGCCCACAGCCAGCTGTGGCCCAATTGGGGTGTGGCCCAGCTGTGGCTGCTTCCCGGATCAGCGAGCCTTTAGCTCACAGCCCCAGCCCTCTCCCAGGGCTGGCTTTAACCCTTTCCAAGCCGGAGCGGGTGACCACCCTGCTACACAGACGTAGGCAACAGAGAAATATTCTGTAAGGACACAGTGCAGTGAGTTTGGCAAGTCTTAGGTGAGCGCTATTTGTAAAGATCAGGGGACCCTTTCACAAGGGGTCTCTGTGTCATAGTATCCTTAAAGCCAAGCATGCGTTCAAGTACTTTGCTTGGTCAGGATGACCTTAAACATGTGCATAAGTGCTTTCCTGAATCAAGGCCTATATGCAGTACTGTCAAAAACAATAAGTAGCTGAGATCAGTCATGGGCAGGGATCTGAAAACAGCCAACCAGCCCAACTGCCTGTAGGAACCTCCACCTTGGTAACCGAACTGGGAATCTTCAGATTCTAAGCAACTAAATCTGCTACCTGTGCTGCAGGACAAATGCAGACTCAGGTTGATAGTAGGGCTGTCAAGTGATTAAAAAAAATAAATTGTGTGATTAATTGCACTGTTTAACAATAGTAGAATACCATTTATTTAAATATTTTTGGATGTTTTCTACATTTTCAAATATATTGATTTCAATTATAACACAGAATACAAAGTGTACAGTGCTCACTTTATACTTATTTTTGATGACAAATATTTGCACTTTAAAAAACAAAAGAAATAGTATTTTTCAATTCACCTAATACAACTACTGTAGTGCAATCTCTTTATCATGAAAGTTGAACTTACAAATGTAGAATTATGTACAAAAAACTGCATTCAAAAATAAAACAATGTAAAATTTTACAGCCTGCAAGTCCACTCAGTCCTATTTCTTGTTCAACCAATCGCTCAAACAAGTTTGTTTACATTTGCAGGAGATAATGCTGCCCACTTCTTGTTTACAATGTTACCTGAAAGTGAGAACAGGCATTCTCATGGCACTATTGTAGCCAGCGTCGCAACATATTTATATGTCAGATGCGCTAAGATTCATATTCATATTCTTCAACCACCATTCCAGGACACGTGCATCCATGCTGATGATGAGTTCTGCTCAATAACAATCCAAAACAGCTTTCTTTTTTGGCGGTTTGGGTTCTGTAGTTTCCACATCAGAGTGTTGCTCTTTTAAGACTTCTGAGAGCATGCTCCACAACTCATGCCTCTCAGATTATGGAAGGCACTTCAGATTCTTAAACCTTGGGTCGAGTGCTGTAGCTATCTTTAGAAATCTCGCATCGGTACCTTCTTTGTGGTTTAGCAAACCTGCAGTGAAAGTGTTCTTAAAAACAAATAACATGTGCTGAGTCATCATCCGAGACTGCTATAACATGAAATATATGGCAGAATGTGAGTAAAACGATGCAGGGGACATACAATTCTCCCCCAAGGAGTTCAATCACAAATTTAATTATCGCGGTTTTTTTAATGAGCATAATCGGCCTGGAATGGTGGCTGAAGCATGAAGGGGAATACGAATGTTTAACATATCTGGCACATAAATACCTTGCAATGCCAGCTACAAAAGTGCCATGCAAATGCCTGTTCTCACTTTCTGGTGACATTGTAAATAAGAAAAGGGTGGCATTATCTCCTGTAAATGTAAACAAATTTGTTTGAGTGATTGGCTGAACAAGAAATAGGACTGAGTGGACTTGCAGGCTGTAAAATTTTACATTGTTTTGTTTTTGAGTGCAGTTATGTGACAAAAAAAATCTACATTTGTAAGTTGCACTTTCATGAAAAAGAGATTGCACTACAGTACTTATATGAGGTGAATTTAAAAATACTATTTCTTTTGTTTATAATTTTTACAGTGCAAATATTTATAATGTACACTTTGATTTCAATTACAACACAGAATGCAAGATATATGAAAATGTAGAAAAACATCCAAAATATTTAATAAATTTCAGTTGGTATTCTATTAACAGTGCGATTAAAACTGCAATTAATGTTTTTAATCGTGATTAATTTTTTTGAGTTAATCATGTGAGTTAACTGTGATTAATTGACAGCCCTAGTTGATAGCACTGTCCTCACTACCGACTGCCTCTTCCAAACCTCTGTTCACTAATGAGGGAGACTGATACAACAGGGATTGATGCCCACTGAGCTGCATCATCTGCGGTTAGTAGAGGTGTGCACAATTCAGATTTTTTGATTCACTGGCTGTCATAACTATAAAGGGAAGGGTAACAACCCTCCTGTATACAATTCTATAAAATCCCTCCTGGCCAGAGGCACCAAAATCCTTTTACCTGTAAAAGGTTAAGAAGCTCAGGTAACCTGGCTGACACCTGACCTAAAGGACCAATAAGGGGACAAGATACTTTCAAAACTTGGGGTGGGGGGGAAGGCTTTTGTTTGTGCTCTTTGTTTTGGTGTTGTTGGCTCTTGGGACTAAGAGGGACCAGACATCAATCCATGCTCTCCAAATCTTTCTGCATAACTCTCTCATATTTCAAACTTGTAAGTAACAGCCAGGCATGGTGTGTTAGGTTTATCTTTGTTTTCTCAACTTGTAAATGTTCCTTTGCTAGAGGGAGGTTTATCCCTGTTTTTCTGTAACTTTGAACCTAAGGCTAGAGGGGGTTCCTCTGGGCTCTTTGAATCTGATTACCCTGTAAAAGTTATTTTCCATCCTGATTTTACAGAGATTATTTTTACCTTTTTCTTTAATTAAAAATCTCCTTTTAAGAACCCGATTGGTTTTTCATTGTTTTAAGATCCAAGGATTTTGGATCTGTGTTCACCAGGACTAATTGAGCCTACCTAGATAAAGGGGTGTAAGGACTTGGGAGGGGGGAAAGAATTAGTCTCAAATCTGCCCAGGAAAGGGGGGGGTTAGGGACTTGGGAAATATTTGGGGAAAGGCCGAGTTCCAAGTGGCTCTTCCCTAAGATTTGAAACACGCTTGGTGGTGGCAACTTACTGTTAACCTAAGCTGGTAAATAAGCTTAGGGAGTCTTCATGCAGGTCCCCACATCTGTACCCTAAAGTTCAGAATGGGGAGGGAATCTTGACACTGGCAGTTACAAAAAATTGTGTGGGAAGGGGAAATCTAGGTGAGTTGAACTGAAAATGAATTTTTTTGGTGAATCAAAAAGCATGTGGGGGGAAATTCACTGTGGCAAATTAAATGTTTTGCGCTGATTTTGAGCAATTTTTTCTTAAAAAAAATTAAGGACATTTCAAAACAAAAGTTTCAAATAAAAAAAAATCTCATTCAGAAAACTTCACAAAACATTCTGATTTTTAAGAGGTTATTTTCCCCCCTCCCCCGTGACCGAAAAGTCAGCAATATTGACACAAATTCATGAAATGTTTTGGTGTGGCTGACACTACACTTTTCACTGAAAAGCAAAAAAGTTTGTCAAAAAAAAAAAAAACTTTGCTCAGCTCTACTGTTTACACCAAATGAGTCCCATGTGACTCCCACTAAAGGAAATCAGACCATCTGATTGGTGTGACTCACAGATAGATGCTTTTTTCTTTATTAGCCATGGAATTTTTATTCAGAGGAGAATAAAACAATAATATAGGGGTGTGTTTTCAGCCTGGAAATTCAGGAAATGTGGCTTGAAGCTATTACTATAAAGAGTTATGTGCATACTATTTCATGCCGCCCCGGAGATCTTCTCATTGCAAGAAACTCTACTGTTTTATTAACAAACAAACAAAACACCTATTTGTTCATTTTAAAAGACTGGATTAAGATACAAAACCCATAATTGAATATATGTGCAGGTTTTTCTATATTACAGCTCAACATAGTTAAAAAACTTGAACTGGTTGAAATTTTTCAACTTGGGAAGTGTCTAGGAAATTTTGATTGAAAAAATGCAAAAATTTCAAAAACTAATTTTATAATTTTTTTTACTCTGTTTTTTTTACTAGGTCTATTAACAGGTTTATTTCTCCTTTACTAAGCTGCTAAGAACCACAATCAGCATTTCTGAGTCTCCAAGTTTTATCCTAAGCTGCATGATATTGGTGTTACTCTTAAAGCCCCGGCTTCTGGAGTCAGGTGAGAATCTCAGCTTTCATTTAATAAGAAATTTCTAGCCCAGCTGGTTGCTGAGAAACATTTGAAAATGTGAATCTTAAAAGCTCAAACCCTATAAGGCAATTTTTTTAAAAATTAGGCAAAATAAAATAAACATGTCATAAAAATCACAATATTTTAAACCCACCTCCCCGGTGCCGCTCTCGGGGGCCCAAGTCCTTCTGATCGAGGCACAGCCCGTGGACGGTGTGAGGCCGGTAGCGGCCCCCGGCGCGCCGGGACCGGGTCTTCTCGGAGTCGGGTTGCTTGGGAATGCAGCCCAAAGCGGGTGGTAAACTCCATCTAAGGCTAAATACCGGCACGAGACCGATAGTCAACAAGTACCGTAAGGGAAAGTTGAAAAGAACTTTGAAGAGACAATATTTTAAAGACTCTCATGATTTTGGGGAGGCTGACTCATGATTTTTGAATGCTTGGGCTTTGTAATACTGCAGTTTAGGTCTATCTTTCCCATTCAGCAGTCAAGGACATCGAAGTCAATTAAAGCTACGCAAGAAAGGCAGCTCCCTTCTCTGCTTTAGGGGCTAGCAATATCCGCCCCCCATTATTTCACGAAGTGGTTATAAACCAGTTGATGATCAATTGTTCTCCAAATCCACCGAGGGTAGGACAAGAAGCAAGGGGCTTAGGTAGCAGCAAGAGAGATTTACCTTAGGGTTAGAAAGCATTTCCTAATATCTATGATTCTATGATTCTATGATCCAAGGGGAGCTCAGCAGTGGAACAGGTTAGCCAGGATGGTTATGGATTCTTGGAGGTAAGACAAACATGTCAGAGATGGTCTTGATTGACTTGATCCTGCTTCAGTGGGGTGGGAGGAGGGTGTGGTAGGGAGGGAACGGGTTAGATGACCTCCGAAGGTCCTTTCCAACTCCTATCTTTCTATGGAATCCAAATGCAGAATCCTTCATCCCAGATGTGGACATAGAATCATAGAAGATTAGGGTTGGAAGAGACCTCAGGAGGTCATCTAGTCCAACCCCCTGCTCATGTAGAATGTCTTGCAGTTTACCTTTTAGATCCATTTAATAACTCATCTTCATATCGATGCCTTCCATATGCATTGCATGAGAAGAAGTCTCATCATCAGCTAGCATAACTGTGTTCACATTCCTCATCAGTCAAAGCTCACAGGTGCTACCACTATCCTTAATTCTGCTGGGCTGGACAGAATGTTCAATTGTCTGCTAAACATCTCCAACCTAAAGTCTTCGGCAGTGAACCAGGTGGAGGCTCAAGCCAGAGTGGAAGGCAACATCTTCATCTTAAAAACAGCCTCAAGCATTTTCTTGAAGAGGCTGGCATTGCAGTGGTCTGACACATATGGAGATCTGTACCCAAGCAGGGACGAGCTATCTTTGAGAAAGCCAGACTCAAACCCCTCCCATTTGAAAGAGCTGGCTTGCTATGACGACTCCGGGCAAGCTGATATCCTTTTGGCCTTTAGCATCATGCTGATGCTTTCAGCAAAGAACATAAGAATGGCCATACTGGGTCAGACCAAAGGTCCATCAAGCCCAGTATCCTGTCCTCTGACAGTGACCAAAGGCAGGTGCCCCAAAGGGAATGAACAGACAGGTTATCATCAAGTGATCCATGCCCCGTCACCCAATCCCAGCTTCTGGCAAACAGAGGCTAGGGACACCATTCCTGATGATGATGATGGTGGTATGGGCCAGATTAATCAAACATCTATGCTTGAGGCCCATGCTTCCAAACCCAAGAAAACTATGGGTGATAAGCCAGTTTGGTTAAGAGCCTCCCTTGTTGAATCATCAGCCGTCCCTCAAATGAGTGAAGTTACTGGAGAGTGGCAAAGAAGAATTCTTCATCATGCAGTGTGGTGATGACAGCTGATGTGGATGGCTGGAGTGGAAAAGGGCACTATTTCAGAATATGTTGGGCTTTCTTTCTGCAGCTTGTTCCCGATTTAAATGTGGGACAGCTCACTGCCTCTTTTTGCATGAGCGTCTTTATCAAAGGACCTTCCTGCTGATGCTTGGTCAGACGCAGTCAGCTGGTCAATATCAGGAACTCTCAAACTCCATGATCGCTGTGCTAAGCGCGGTGTACCTGTGTTTGTACATGAGTTCTTTGCCCGAACAGTCTATAGCAGAGGTGGGCAAACTACAGCCCGGGGACCACATCCAGCCTGCAGGACCCTCCTGCCCAGCCCCTGAGCTCCTGGCCTGGGAGGCTAGCCCCCATCCCCTTCCTTGCTGTTCCCCGTCCTGCACAGCCTCAGCTTGCCCCACCACTGACGCAATGCTCTGGGCGGCAGGGCTGCGAGCTCCTGGGGCAGCGCAGTTGCAGAACTGGGGCCTAATCCAGTGCTCTGTGCTGCGTAGTGCATGGCTGACTCCAGCCGGGCAGCTGCCAGCTACTGATGCTCCAGGCAGTGTGGTAAGGGGCCAGGGAACTGGGGGGTTGGATAGAGGACAGGGGAATTCAAGGTGGTGGTCAGGGGGTGGGGATGTGGATAGGGGTCGGGGCGGTCAGAGGGTGGGGAACAGGGGGGTTGAATGGGGGCAGGAGTCCCGGGAGAGCATTCAGGAAGGAGAGGGTGGGTTGGATGGGGTGGTGGGGAGCAGTCAGGGGCAGGGGTTCCCAGGGCAGTCAGGGAACAGAGAGAAGGGGTGGTTGGATGGGGCAGGAGTCCCAGGGGGCAGTCAGGAAGGAGAGGGGGGGTTGGATGGGGCAGCGGGGGGCATTCAGGGGTGGGGATTCTGGGGTGGTCAGGGGACAGGGAGTGGTGGAGGTTGATAGGGTAGGGGTCCTGGGAGGGGGCATCAGGGGCAAGAAGCAAGAGGGGGCAAATAGGGGGTGGGGACCGGGCTATGCCTGGCAGTTTTGGGAAGCACAGCCTCCCCTAACCGGCCCTTCATACAATTTCCGAAATTCGATGCGGCCCTAAGGCCAAAAAGTTTGCCCGCCCTGGTCTATAGCATATGTGTCCTATTCTAATAGCTTGGAACCCTGTTAATTCCATTTTCATCAACATTTTTCTTTAAAAAGGATTCTGGTTTTCAGTGAAAACACCGCAAATTTAGTCAAAATTGGCTTGATGAAGAAGCCGTTTTTTGTTGTTGAAAAGATGCTTCAAATGGAAAATTTCAACCATTTCAATGTGATGATATTAATTGACCCATTTATGGTCAGAATAAACACGAGACATGATCATCATTCTGCTGCAGCTTGTGCGCTCATTTAAATCAGGGAAAAGCGGGTGCGGAATACTTACAGTTCAGAATGGTGGCAATTGTGCTCATTTTGGGCTGATGAAAGAACTACCCAAGAAGCAGAGCAATGGAGAATCAGGCCCATGCTTCCAGCTCTGCGCAGTTCATTTAGGCAGATCCAAACACTGAGTCTGAGGCTAAATGTTGGGACTCACCACCACAGCGCCTCCCGCTGGTTACTCCGAGAATTATCTCAGTCCAGTGGAGCGCCCCCTCCTGGTGGTGTCCCGTCCATCATCTTGCCCTCATTTGGCGTGTGTACCCACGTTGCTCCTGACTTGCGGCGTCCTCTTCGAGCCACTGCCCTCCGGCAGTGCCCCTTAGTCGAACCTCACCCCCTTCTGGGGGTGAGGGTCAATCAGCCGTCTCTCTGCACCCTGGCCAATGTGGGCAACTGCACCCCCAAAGTCTTGGCCTTGATTGGCTCCCAGTAAGCCCTTTTTTAATTGACTGCCCATCTGCGCAGACACACCGCTGCAGCCCACACTCTCAGGGAGTGGGGCAGCTGCCCCACTACAAGGACACACGGCTAATACGCCACGCAATATGAATGTCTCCCATTTGTATTTTCTTAGCAGAATATTTTTAGTAGGGTATTTCTTCACTCCACCCAACTGTTACAAGTTAATCATTAGCCGATAGATAGAGCCCTATGGCCTTTTGTGTTGATGTGTGTTTTGAGCCAATGTAAAATGCACATTGTTGCAAATATGCCTAAAAATCTTAACTAACGGAGTCTGTAGCCAAACAGACCTACAGGTGCCTCCACGAACATCACACAAGTCAGAGAGGCAAAAGCGCTTCTCCCCCTCCTAGATCTCCAGCCATGTCGGGACACAGTCTCCCAGCAAAGTACATACCATCTTTGACACCAATGATCCAGAAGATGCCCTCAAGTAACTGGTTAGTTAGGGGTTGTTTAAAGTACCCAATTCACCCTAGTGGTTACTTAGGGAAGTTCCTGTGGTAATATTTTACTCAAAGACAATCTAGATTCACCTATTACATTGGTAGAAAGTAATCATTCCTTCCCAGTTGGTGTCTTTCTTGTCCCTAGACTTTTTTTGAATCACCCTGTTCTTTACTGGCTTTAATTCTGGAGAAAAGTTGCAAGAGTGACATTTCAGAAGTCTGAAGTTCTTTATCTTGGGCCTGATCCAAAGCCCTCTGAAGATTCACATTGGCTCTACTCAGCTTTTGATCAGCCCCCCACAAAGCAAATATAGTGTGGGTGAAACATCCCCTACACAGAAGGCCTTAGCCCTGAACTAGAGGGATGGCCTTCTGGAGTGAGGGAGAAATTAGGTCTTCATGGTGTATTCAACCCTCGATCTCCCAGTTGAGTTCCTGCTAGGGATGGTGATTGTTATGATATGAACAACTAACCATTAGCAACTGGACTGAGACCCCTAACTCATTTCTGATATATTGCTAAACAGTCTTCAGATTGTAATTTTCAGTCATAGTGAAGCCTACCTTGTCAGCAATGAACAAACAAGACTTCAAAGGCTTTGTAACCCTTCCCTGAAGGGTTTTGGCCCATGAAGCCCTTTGCAGTGGGTGAGCACTAATCGGTTTTCCTGTTGTTTTTCAAGTGAGGGCTAAAATTCCTTTGGGGGAAAATATTTCCACCTCTTCTTGTAAGAAGCTCATGAAATGAGATCACCCAGCTTGATTGGATTCAGACTTTTCCAACATTATCCAAAGACTCCCAGATGAAATTGACCCATACCAAGATCCCTGCTTCTTCTCGTTCCAAACACTCCTAAAAGAAACATCCATCACATGGAGCATTTCAGACAGAATGACCATGCAGCAATATGCTACGAAAACCACTCTGTGTGCTTCTTGTCATGCTAACCTTCCATTTGTGCCTTCAAGCTGGAGGCTCTCTGGGCTGATTGCTGTGTTTGATTTAGCATTCTCCATCTACTGTACACCACTATGCATGCATAAATAGTATTTATGGATTAAACTGGCAAAATGTCGTTTCTATAAATTAAATCTTTATTTGGGGAAAAGAAGGGGGGCACAAGCACTATGTAAGTTATTTGTTATTCCTTCTTGGAACACAGTTATTTTTCTTCCTCCCGGCCCTCTTCTGATTTTGTACACATTTGTCCCCAAGGCTGGAAAACACATATGATGAATTTCAGCAACAGAGTGAATTTTTGCGTCTACTTATAAACCCCCCAAAATGACTGGTTTACAAGGGGAAAATGCTGACACAGCCTTCACTGTCTTAGCTATCCTGGTGTGGAAATACATCTATAAGACTGAGAGAGAGTTGTGAATGAATAACCTTCTGTGTTTGGATGGGTGCCTTTAATGGCAGGATAATCATGTATATTGATGCTGATTTACGGTTGGGGACCTAGAATCTCCAAGTATCAAAACCTGCTTCTGTGCAACTCTGGCTACCTCTAGTGGACAGTGTGCAGAACTGGCACCATACTGTTGCCTTGTATATTGCAATAGAATCATAGAATCTCAGGGTTGGAAGGGACCTCAGGAGGTCATCTAGTCCAACCCCCTGCTCAAAGCAGGACCAATTCCCAACTAAATCATCCCAGCCAGGGCTTTGTCAAGCCTGACCTTAAAAACCTCTAAGGAAGGAGATTCCACCACCTCCCTAGGTAACCCATTCCAGTGCTTCACCACTCTCCGAGTGAAAAAGTTTTTCCTCATATCCAACCTAAACCTGCCCCACTGCAACTTGAGATCATTACTCCTTGTTCTGTCATCAGGTACCACTGAGAACAGTCTAGATCCATCCTCTTTGGAACCCCCTTTCAGGTAGTTGAAAGCAGCTATCAAATCCCCCCTCATTCTTCTCTTCTGCAGACTAAACAATCCCAGTTCCCTCAGCCTCTCCTCATAAGTCATGTGCTCCAGCCCCCTAATCATTTTTGTTGCCTTCCGCTGGACTCTCTCCAATTTATCCACATCCTTCTTGTAGTGTGGGGCCCAAAACTGGACACAGTACTCCAGATGAGGCCTCACCAGTGCTGAATAGAGGGGAATGATCACGTCCCTCGATCTGCTGGAAATGCCCCTACTTATACAACCCAAAATGCCATTAGCTTTCTTGGCAACAAGGGCACACTGTTGACTCATATTCAGCTTTTCGTCCACCGTAACCCCTAGGTCCTTTTCTGCAGAACTGCTGCCCAGCCATTCGGTCCCTAGTCTGTAGCAGTGCATGGGATTCTTCCGTCCTAAGTGCAGGATTCTGCACTTGTCCTTGTTGAACCTCATCATATTTCTTTTGGCCCAATCCTCTAATTTGTCTAGGTCCCTCTGTATCCTATCCCTACCCTCCAGCGTATCAACCACTCCTCCCAGTTTAGTGTCATCTGCAAACTTGCTAAGGGTGCAGTCCACACCATCCTCCAGATCGTTAATGAAGATATTGAACAAAACCGGCCCCAGCACCGACCCTTGGGGCACTCCACTTGATACCGGTTGCCAACTAGACATGGAACCGTTGATCACTACCCGTTGAGCCCGACCATCTAGCCAGTTTTCTATCCACCTTACCATCCATTCATCCAGCCCATACTTCTTTAACTTGCTGGCAAGAATACTGTGGGAGACTGTATCAAAAGCTTTGCTAAAGTCCAGAAATAGCACATCCACTGCTTTCCCCTCATCCACAGAACCGGTTATCTCATCATAGAAGGCAATTAGGTTAGTCAGGCATGACTTGCCCTTGGTGAATCCATGCTGACTGTTCCTGATCACTTTCCCCTCCTTTAAGTGGTTCAGAATTGAACCAATGGGTCAGGCTGTCCCAGCCCCTGAGTTTTAAGGCAGAGTCCAGCATGTTTTCCCATTCTGCACTGGGCAGTGATAGTTAAAGACATTTTGGGTCCAGCTAGAAGGTCAGAATCACCTGATTATCAGTGGAAGGTAGTGGCTGCTCTTCCTTTTTAAAATTAAATAGGAACTCCATGTTTTGGTAACCCTCAACCTGTTTCTAAGGCATTCCAGGGAAATTATTAGGCCCTGATTCATTTTGGTGTGACTTAATCACGTACTGAAGGGCTGATGGAAAGCCCACTGAAGTCAGTGGAAAAACTCCCATTGAATTCAATGCTTCAGGTGCAACTCTGAGCTTTAAATACACGCTTTGTTTTAAGATGGGTTCAAATCCATCCCTATGAGGCAAAGCACACACATCCCAGCTTAAAGCAAAACAGATATTTAAATGCCTTGCTGAATCTGGGTGTAAATTATGAAGTGCCAATGCCAGGCGAAGAAGCCACACCTCTAGTCCAAGCAAGAGGTACCAACACCTCAGGAGAATTTAAATGAGTTGTTGAGCTACAACAGTAGCACAGCCAAACCAGGCATTCAAAAAATCATGACTCAAGCCCCAAGAAATCACAAGAGTAGCTTAAAAAATTCATGAGATTTTAAAAAATAATTTTTAAAAAATGCCTTATGATTTTTGAGCATTTGGGATTCATGTTTTAAGGCACAACTTTTTAACAGAGTGAGCGATTCTCCACTGGGACAAACTACCAAGGGAAGTGGTGTAGTTTCCATATCTTGCGGTCTTCAGCTCAAGACTGGCTGCCTTTGTGGAAGAGATGCTTTAGTCAAACACACGTGAGTGTGCTCAGTACAGCGGTAGTTAGGTGAAAATCTCTGGTCTGTGGTATGCAGGAGGTCAGACTAGATGATCTAATGATGCTGCCTGGCCTTAAAAATCTGTGACTCTATGCACAGTTTCAAGCATCTCTCTGCAACCCTGAGAGCTAGAAATGACTATTTTTTAAACACAAATGCTGAGCTGCAGCTTTAACAGAAGCACCAAGAGTTGGCAACACTCCAGCAGAGGGGTTGAAACTTCCATTATAACGCACTGGCTTTTCTGCTCACTGTAGCACAGCTATCAAGCTAATGGGTGCAATATAGGAATCTGAATAGATTAGAATAGAAGCACCCTTTATAAACAAGGATAGTGTTTTATAAAGACACAGAAGTACTTTTGAATACTTCTGCAAAGCACTGGACATCTGGAAGCACTGCATGTTAGCAATATTTTCAGCAGAACTGGTTGGAAAAAAAGGGGAACATTAAAATAAAAAATAAAAAAAAGATAAAAGTGTTGAATTCTCCCTCCAGCCCCACTTTGTATTTTGACATTCAACAATTTCAGCCTCTACACGGCATGTAGAAAAACAGGCGAACAAATATTTCAGAAAGTTACATCTGAATTTTTCCACGTTTTCAAAATTTGAAATTGTCAGAATTTTGAAAAAAAATCAAAGAAAAAAAAATTAACCAGCTCTAAGGTTTAGCATAAATGGGGCTGAGGAAGGAATTGGACTTTACTGAGAGTCATCATCAAAGCCATCCATCACTCCTCTCACAAGTTTCTTACTTTGGTAGAGATTTTGCCATGACTGCATTCTTTTTTTAAATAAAGAGATATTCGTTTTAATGATCTATGACAGCAATACAAATAAGAGATATTAAGAAGATTCTCTCTGCAAATCAAATTCCATTGCCTGAGCCTCAAGTTCTGTTTCCATGAAAGACCAAAGTAGCTCCAGAAAGAATTGAAATGCTCTGCAGAATTGATGAGAATCTCCAACACTTTTATAAAGATTTTGATCCCAAACTGTACAAAGTGAAGACAGACCCCATAATTAGAGCTGGTCAGAAAACGTCAACTATTTTTCACATGAGAAGGGGGGGAGAATTAAATTTCCTGTGAACATTTGTTATTTGTTTCCTTGATTATAAAACTGAAAAAATTAACATTTAAATTTTCAAAAACTGAAAAGTGTTACTGAAAACATTGTGCTAACTTTTGGGGGTTTTTACTTGTGTGTGTGTGTGTGACAAAAACTAGAAAATTTAGTTGCAAATGAAATTTTTCCATGAAAACATTAATGTCTGTGTGTGGGAAAACTTATTATCCAATTTCATTTTTGATGGGGAAAAAAGTCCCCTCTCCTCCATGCCCAGATGAAACCACATTTGATAACTTTGACCTCCAGATACTGCATCATTTCACACATTGGCCGCTCCACTTCACCGCTCCTGGTTTGGTCTCTATTTCCTCTGCTTCTCCAGGTCGCAAGTTTCTGTAGCAAAGTGGACCTGGGAGAAGCAGGGGAAATCCAGAGTCCAGTATCAGGGCTAGCTAGGCAGTGATTAGAGGTTTGGGGGGGAGAAGTATCTTCTTCCCCTGTCTACAAGCCGATTGGGAAGCCTCTCCATGGAATCACCTACATTCAATGCATGGGAGTAGCTTGTGTGATCACTGATGTAAAACACCCATACCCTACAGGGAAGGGAGTTTTGGAGAATTCCCTTTGCAATGAATCCTCTTGTGCTACTCACGCTGCCACGTAGAGACAATGCTTCATGCAACTGCTTTCAAATCCAGCCCTGCTTGTGCAGCAGCTCATGTAGGACATGGGAAAGTTTTTATTTTCAAGTCCTCGCGATACTATGTTCTTATTCATCTGTGGCATGGTGCATAATTGTAAAGATAAGAGCTGCACATCTAACATGTAGCTGCCATTTGTCTCACGATTTTTGTTGAGCTCTTTCCTGGATCTGTGCAAAGCTGCCTTGCCAGCCAAGAACTGTCCAAACCAGACATTTCCCAAGTATGGTGGGTAAGCAAATTAGCTGTATTAGGGAATCGTTTATGCTGATTGACAACTTGGAAATATTCAGTCAAGTACACAGTACCTATACAACTGGTCTATGCACACCAGCTTGATTAGCACAGATTATATAAACCTTAACTGAGAACTGGATAAATGTATCATTTAAATTATGGTATTAGAAAGCCTGGGTTATCCATTACACCTCAGGGCCAAGAGATTAAAAAGAAAAAAGCAGCATTCATAAGTGTCGAACCTGGGACTATAGAATGGCTTGATTTTCAGAGGGTGGGGGCTCAGCACTTTCTGAAAATCAGACCCCTTCCAGTGGCCTCACGTTGAGCAAATGAAATCATGAGTAGTTTTTGGAAAATTTCAGCCCGGGTCTAGGGGAAGTTAGCATTGGTACCTGTAGCTTGCAGGGATGAAATTAAAGAACAGTCAGCTGTGACTTCACTTACTTGCCCTGTCTGTTTATTCCTGCAAGGTCCCTAGATTCAGCAGTTGGGCTGATGTCAAGGCCTGGGTTCTTTGCAGTCATTGGCAGGGCCCCTCAGCTTACCTGGCTGATTTCAAGGCCCTCTGGGAGGTTATGGGTCACCTGTTCTAGCATGCCAGTTGGATGTCAATGCACTGGCTTTTGAGAGGTTACTCATCACCTTTGGAGGATTGGTTGCCTGCGAAGAAGCAGGCCACTCTGACCTCACTGGCCCTACCCTGCTGGCTTGCTGGGATGATGTTAAGGACTTAGAGGTCACGCACTGGCTTTGCTCCTCTAGCTTGTTAGTCTACAGCCAAAGCACAGGCCTTTGTGATGTTACCAGCTCAGTACTAAAGCTTGGAGTGGATCAAAATAGTTTCTCAATCACCCTCTTCCCATCCACACCCTGCTGTCGAGGACCCAGGTGGAGCTTACAGCCAGCCTGTTCACCTGGGGAAGCTGGGGGCAGGGTCTCTGTCCCCTGGAAGGGAGGGATGGCTGAAAGCAATGGCCTCTGTCTCTTTCCCCCTCTACCAGGGCAGTTCTCTCCCATGAAGCCTGCCCCACCTACAGGCTGGAAAGGCTGGCGCCCCATGCACTCCTCAACCAGGCACCAGTTCCTCCTGCTGCTCATGTGATGGCTGCCATCTTGGCCAACAGGGACTGACGCAGGGCCCTCTAGAGCTCTAAGCGTGAGCCACTACAGCTTGAGCTCAAGGTTGGAGCTGGGGCCATGGCTAGGGTTGCCATGGTGTCTGGTTTTCGACCAGAACGCCCAGTGGAAAAGGGACCCTAGTGGCTCCGGTCAGCACCGCCGACCTGGCCATTAAAAGTCCAGTCAGCAGTGCTGCGGGTCTAAGGCAGGCTAGTCCCGACCTGTCCCGTGCCCGAGAAATGACCAGCAGGCCTGGCTCCTAGGTGTGTGTGTGTGTGGGGGGGGAATGGGGCTCTACGCCCTGCCCCCTCCCTGAGCAGTGGATCTGTACTCTCATTGGCTGGGAACCGTGGCCAATGGGAGCTGGGGAGGGGGCAGTGCCTGTGGGCAAGAGTAGTGTGCAGAGATGCCTGCACGTGTCTGCTTAGGAGCCAGACCTGCTTCTGGCTGCTTCCGGTGCGCAGTGCAGTGCCAGGACAGGCAGGGAGCCTGCCTTAGCCCCACTGTGCCGCTGACCGGGAGCCACCCGAGGCAAGTCTGCACCCCAACCTCAAGTCCCAGCTGCTTGCCCCATCCCTGAACCTCCCCAAACCCTAGCCCCCCTCCTGCACCTCAAACCCCTCATCCCCGGCCCCACACCAGAGCCTGCACCCCTAGCCCAGAGGCTGTACCCCTTCCCGCAGCCCCTTCCTGCACTCTGAATTCCTCAGCCCCAGCCCACAGCCTGGAGCACCCTCCGCACCCCAACCCTCTCATCCCCAATCCTACCCCAGAGTCCACACCCCCAGTTAGAGCCCTCAACCCCTCCCACACTCCAACCCCCTGCCCCAGCCCAGTGAAAGTGAATGAGGGTGGGGGGGGAGAGAGAGCCACTGAGGGAGGGGGAATATAGTGAGCAGGGAACGGGGCCTTGGGGAAGGGGCGGGGCTAGGGTGTTCGGTTTTGTGCGTTTAAAGTTAGCAACCCTAGCCATGGCAGCCTCCTCTGTGGATCAGGCACAAAGGGATGTGTGCATAAGATACACTGACATGTGGGCTCCACTTCCACTTCAGATTCATGCACCTGCTGCATCCTCATTTCACCAGGCCGTGAAGAGGGGCGCACCGAGCCCAGGGGGAGAGGAGGGAAATATACCCCCTCTGCTGCCCCACATTACTTTAAACCCTGAAAATTAGCAACCAATCCAACTCTAAGAGTGACCCAATAAGGGTGGTCTCACGGAGTGTTTCCTGTATATACCCTAGTCTAGAAGCTCAGTCCCACTCTCTCACCCCATGCAATCTCATTGGCACCAGAGGAGTTGGACATTGCTGAAAGACGACTAAATTTGATGCAGCTCCTTCAGCTCGCATAGTAAACCTAGTACAGAGGCGCTGTGGCTTTGAAGGACTTACGTTCAAACCCTCGTGGAATGTACACAAGGTTCCACGTGATGGAATTTCTGGGAGTTTTCCAGTTTTGTTTTTAAAGAAAACATAGGGAATTCCACACAAACCAGTACGTTAAAAGAACACGATTAAGGCTGCAAAATCACGCACTCAGAAGTTAGGAAATGCCAGATTTAAGATTGCCTTTGCAGCCTTAATCCTGCTCCTTTGTGCCTATACATTATGAGACTGTCTTTAATTATCACTATTTCCCCCACCCTCCGGAGTCCTGCTTCATCTGATGACTTCCTACAACCATAATCTTCTCTTACTCTAGATTTCTTTTTTCGCAGAGGGATTTCTATGGGGTTGTGTGTGTTTCATCTTGTTTTTAAGAACACAGGTAGGGGAAAACCATCAAAAGATCTGCTCAGTATAGGAATCTGAAGCCCAGCCAGCTTGCAAAATTTGGCAATAATGCATTGAAACTCTATAATCTGGAATGATTAGGCTAGACAGTAGACACTGCCAGAGCACCCTTCACATTGTTATTAGTATTATTAATTTGTTCTACCATAGCACCTCAGAGCCCTGCTCATGTCCACAGTACATCTACCTCCATCTTCCATGTCTCCTCTGAACTCCATGGGCTGTCGAACTACTAAGGTGCATCAGAATTCTTCTCCCAGCTGTGGACCTTACATAGTCACAGTTGTCCGCCCTCACTCATTCGTCTCTCCTAAACACAGGAAAGGTAGCCACTCGCTCATGAATAGCTCATTGTTTCTGAACTATGCCCTTTACACACTTACCAGAAAACTCAGTGCAAACAGTACTATGTATGCACAGAAGGTGCAATTTTCCCAGTCTCACCGTTTGGTCAAATATTCTTCCTTTCCCCATCCATTTCCACTGTCATTCTGTTAAAAAACTGGTTACACAATTCTTTTTTTTTTATTTTAGGGGAAGGTGTATTTTTTCCATTGTCCTGCTCAAAAATAGCTGGTTTTGGTTTTGACTATAAAATCCAGAGATATTTACCTTCAAGCAGCCCCGAAGCCTAAAAAGTATCAGCCCACCAGGTGAACATTTTCAAAAAGTTCTGAGCAATTCAAAACAGGGTTACAAGGGAAAAGAGTTTGTGCACTTTTGACTATAGCTGTTGCCGCTGCTCCTGCTCTACTGATGAATAGTACAGAGAAAGTCTGCTGGGAGTTCCTATCTACCCTGTCTTACAGTAAATGAAAAAGGGGAGCCCAATGAAATGAAAATGAAGGACACTGAAAATTGAATAAAGGAAACAAATTTTGCATGATACAAAATTATCCCTTGGAACTCACTGCCGCATGCTATTATTGAGGCAAAAAGATCAGCTGTGAAATATCACCCACATTGACCTTATTTAGTTTAAAAATATACACAAGGTATCAACCCCTGCCATAAATTATGCACCTAATTTTTTAATCAGAGGATTTTGCACCTTCCTCCAACATATCTAGTAAGGGCCACTCTCTGAGGCTCTCCTGAGACTCTACAGCTTGAGATAAAGAGATACCCTTAACTACTGAGCCTATTACAGACCCAGATCCTCTGTGGATTGGGCACTGACTAGCAAGTTGCAATTGCCATGGTCTCTGTCGATTCCATCTCCTACCACGCGCTCTCTTTCCATGACTCATCTAGTTACTGACCCCTCTCATGTGGTGATGATTGGTCCAATCTGATACAGCATTTCCTACGTTACTCTGTTATGTCTGCATTATGGCTGCTCTGAAATTAATAAAGGCAGCGGGGATACAGCTGAGATCCTGCTCCTACTATGGGGGCCTGTGCTTTGGGACATCACTGTGTTATAACAGTCCTAGATATAACAAATCATTGGTATAAAAGATAGCATTGTGGATGGGCTCTCCTGAAAGCAAGCCTAAAAACAACCCCACATGAGAGACGTGAGGTTTTTTACCCATGAAAGCTTATGCCCAAATAAATCTGTTAGTCTTTAAGGTGCCACCAGACTCCTTGTTGTTTTTGTGGATACAGACTAACGTGGCTACCCCCTGATACATGAGAGGGGTCAGTAACTAGACGAGTCATGGAAAGAAGGCACATGGTGGGAGGTGGAATGGACAGGGACCATGGCTAGTCAGTGCCCAATCCACAGAGGATCTGGGTCTGTGACACCCTTTATCTGAAGCTGTAGAGCCTCAGGCTTTTAGCTTTGGAGATTCCCGTTGTCTGCCGAGATGGCAGTCATCACTTAAGTGGGCCCCCCCCCACTGCAGAAGTAGCTAAGAGCTGTAGCAGGCCAATATCTTCTGCGCACTGGGCACAGAGGGGACGTGTGTGGTTACCAGAGCGTCACAGGGTGCTGTTACTAGAATAACAGAAACAAAAAAACCAATTAGGCTAAGTCTTGAAGCAAAGCAGAGTCCCAGATGCCCCTGGTGAGTGGACTGAAAAGGCTTTGCTGTCCTACCACCTGAGTTAAAGGGGAAACTCCAGTAGCTATTAGCAGTATAGGGCCCAGGACACACAGCTGAGTACTCAGATACTTGCAGTAGAAAGCAGCGTTATGCATACACACTAGCCAGTTCATTACAAAAGGAAGTATGTTGGATGAGTTCAATAAACCAGACTGAAACATTTTGATTTGGGGAATGTCAGAATATTTGCTTTCGATCAAAAATGTCAAACCCAAACATTTCAATGTTTCCCAATTGAAATTTTTTTGGAATTTCCATTCTGCCAAAAATTTTGAAATTTTACCCTTTGGTCACTATTTGGGAGCAAATATATGTCAAAGTGTCAAAATTTCCCAGGGGATGGAAAGTCTGAATTTTGCTCGGCTTAAAACCTTCCAAATGCTTTTTAAAACCTTAAAGAACTAATCCTCGGTAAAGAGGATTGGGGAAACTGAGGCACAGCAAGGTTAAGTGACTAGCTCAAGTTGGCAGAGTCAGGATCAGAACACAGGCGTCCCTGGCACATCATCCAACTGTGGATCCCCTACTCACAAGGCCTTGCCAGCTTAGCCCATCTTGTCCCTTCCAGAAACTGACAGAACAAAACCTACCTTCTTCACTCTGGCCTGGTGAATGAGATCCTGGTTGTGGTGCAGAGAAACCTACCTTCTCAGGAAGGCTTTGTACGGCGTGTAAAGTACCTTGCTGTCAGAACGCTGCATCGCTAATAACTTTGTCAGCTGCCTTGATTTCTCCGTCTCTTCCTTGAGGTTATCCAGCCAACAACATTATTCCCTGTCCCCTTCACCTCTTTGTGAGCACTTTGATAGTAGCTGGCAGTCTCCTGGCTATTCTTCTCAAGGCCAAACCTTCATGAGTTGCCTCTTTATGACACAGGATCCAGCATCAGCACAGTCATTAAGAATAAGCTTCCTGGATACACTTCCCAAAGAGACTCCTGGCAGTAAGAGGAGCAAGATACAAAGTGATCACTGGTGTCTCATAGGCAGGCAAATGGAAAATTGGATAACAGGGCTAATGGGAAGCGGAGATGAGTAATAGCTGTGGTGAGGGAGTCCAGGGTGACAGCTTTTTATAGGCTGCTCACTGCTCAGTTCTATGGTCTGCAAACACCTGGCTGCTCCCCGCCTTACAATAGCCAGGTCTGTCTAAGGGACTTACGACCCTATTAATGTAGTAGGGGAGCACCTCGCAATCATTAATCTCAAGCCATGCCTGGGAGGTAGGGAAGTGCTATTAACCCCATTTTTACAGTTGGGAAACAGAGAAACTTGTACAAGGTCAAGCAGGGAGACCGCTGCAGAGCAGGGATTTGACCCCTTAAGTCCTCAGCTAGTGCCCGAGCCGCTGTTAATGATGTGGCTATGCAGCCAGAAGAGATACTCACCCAGGAACATTGTCAAGGGCGTGGCACTCCCCAAAGATGCCCGCTCCATCAGGGGCTGCCTGAGGATGCCCAGGACGCAGCGTGCTGACAGACATGATCCTCCAGCCCACCAGGGGGATGAAGTGTTCGATTGCAAAGGAGCCTAGTGGCAATGCCCCCTGGTGGAGAAGAGGGCATTTCACCCAAAAGAGCGCTGCTGTGCCCGGGAATGGACACTCCATCCAAAAGCCACCCTGGGCCAAGTGCATTGGGCATGCCACTAGGGTTGCCAACTTTCTAATTGCACAAAACCGAACATCCCTGCGCTGCCCCTTCTCTGAGGCCCTGCCCCCTGCTTGCTCCATCCCCCCTTCCTCCCTCCCTCCCTTTCACCAAAGTGGGGCAGGGGCTTGGGGAGCTGCAGGGACCTGGCAGCCGCTTCCAGGAGCCAGGGCACCTGCTTTAGCTCCGGCCCCCGCTGCGCTGCCAATTGGACTTTCAATGGCCCAGTCGGCGGTGCCGACGGGAGCTGGCAGGGTCCCTTTTTGACCGGGCATTTCAGTGGAAAAGAGCAGACCTGGCAACTCTAAGTGCCACTCAAAAGCTCCCTCTGCTGGGGCAAGGTGACTCTGCAGTCCCAAGACCCTTACTGCCATGGGGGCCACAGAAGAGCAAGCAGGAAAAGAGGGAGTGCTCCTGAGGAGACTGGATTATTGAGAGGGGTTGAGTTCAAAGATACCTGGTGTGCTATGGGAGCTGCTGGGGCCTTTGTTAACCATAGATGAACTACAGTAGAACCTCAGAGTTACGAACACCAGAGTTACAAACTGACCAATCAACCACATGCTTCATTTGGAACTGGAAGTGTTGAGTCTGAACTTTTCATGAGTTTAAACTTAATCCAGACTTGATGTCTCTGTCTGAAACTTTTAATCAAGGCTCTGACCTGCGAACTACTCCTGACACCTCCCCCCTCCCAATAAGTAGTCATATCCTCCTTTGTCTTTTCTAATTTACATTTTAACCTGTTTTATCCTGTAGAATCTTGATTGATTATGCATGACCATTATGATCTGTTAATCACTTTGTTTACTTCTGTGTATAAACATTGATGCTCACCCCTAATAAACTTGCCACACTTACTCCGAAGCTTTGCTCTTAAGCTAAGGATGGTGTGAGCCCGTTGATCAACGAATTATTGTCTGGTCTCTGACAGTTTTCTGAGCCCTATACCAACTCCGCACAAACTCGGGTGCTGGAGAGGTGAGTAGGACTTGCTTTTTACCTAACAATTTGGGGGCTCGTCCGGGATTCCTTCTGGTGCGGTGCCTCTGTCCAGTGGTCAGACCACTCATATACGAATTGGCAGGCGCCACGGGAGATTTCTCCCAGCCAATTCAATATTGAGGGGTCGTGTACTGGACAGCAGGATAAACGCCAGTTGGAGGGCTCCTGTCAGACACCATGGGTCAAGGGACTAGCGTGCCTCTTGAGAGTCCGCTGGGGATTGTAAATAAGTTATGGAATGAAGGGAAACTCCCAGTACAGACAGGAATGTCTAGGAGGAAGTTGTACACACTGTGTGTAAGGAATTGGACTGGGTATACCGCGGTATTGGCCGACCCGGAGATGAGGTGGCCTTCGTATGGCTCTTTCGAACAGGCTGCCTTAAGAGGAGTAAGGAGCCAGATCGAAAAAGACCATCCGGGACAGTTATGTTACTGGTTTTGTTGGGACACAGCAGCAGAGCTGTGGAAATCTTTAAAAATTATGGCAGTCAGGTATTCTTCCGAGAGTGAACCCCCTCCATGTTATTTCAATGAAGGGTGTAAACCACGGCGTGTTTTAACTCGTCAGTTGGTCCCCACTGCACCTGCCCCTATTCCTCAGCAAGGGGACTCTCTCCAGGGCGCAGAGGGGAATCTGCAGGACTCCAGATTGGAATCTCTGCAGAGGGATAAGGAGGAAATGGAGGGGCACACCTCGGGAGGAGTTTTGCATGGAAAAAAAAAAAGGGAAAGTAGTAAAAAGAAAGAGAAAAAGGAAGAATATAAGTTAATGGCTTTAGCTTTTCGCGGTGGTATTCGAGGCAGAAGCCGTGGCCGTGGCAGGGGATTTCAGGGTGCTCGGGGAAGAGGGTCCTGGCAACCCCAGCCACCAGGAAATTGTTTTCAGTGCGGACAGCCCGGTCACTTTAAACGTGAGGCAACCCCAGCCACCAGGAAATTGTTTTCAGTGCGGACAACCCGGTCACTTTAAACGTGAATGCCCCTGGGGACGCCCAGAGGGTCCGGTCGCATCCGCAGATACTTACACCAGGGACGAATACACTCCTGCACCACCAGCCCAGCCCGTTCCTCAGGCCTGGATCAACTACGGGCAACAGCAACAGCTGCAGCGAACTCAGCCTTCTCAATGACGGTACCCCGGGGGCGAAGGCAAACAATGTGATGGTCTTATTTCCTTAATGTCTTTAGCCGGCTCTTTCCTCACTTTCTCCCCTCCCAGCAAAGAGCCTCATCTAACCCTTTCAGTCCAGGGACTGCCTGTCTGTTTCCTCATTGATACTGGAGCTACTTTCTCTCTTTTAAATCCTGCCCCCTCTCCCTGGCTATCCTCTGAGGTTAAAACTGCAACTGGGGTGGAAGGCAATCCACAGTCTCTGGGACTCACTTTGCCTCTAAATGATATTTATGCTGATAAATGTTTTTCTCACCGTTTTCTTTTTTCCCCAGCTTGTCCGATCCCTTTGATGGGCCGGGATTTACTCTGTAAGCTTGAGGCTACTTTAACCTGCACTCCTGAAGGGGTAGGATTATTAATGACAGTGTTAGGAGATTCGGCCCTAACTCAGGGTAATTGGGAAACCCCCCCTCTCTCTCCCCTGACCTCACTGACTTGCCTTCAACCCTCTGGGGAATTTCTGACACTGATGTTGGCCTGCTCCTTTCGGCAGAGCCAGTAAGGATTCAAGTGAAGCCCTCCTTAGCCCCCCCGTCAGTCCCCCAATACCCCCTGTCGCTGGAAGCCCGGGAAGGCATCCGCCCCATTGTCGAGGGATTCATTGCACAAAAGCTAGTCCGCCCTCAGCGCACTCCCTGTAATACCCCTATACTGCCTGTCAAAAAGCCTCCTAAAAAGGACGGAGACCCTATTCGTTGGCGCTTTGTACAGGATCTACGGGTTATTAATCAGTATGTGGTCCCTCTTCATGCAGTAGTTCCTGATCCAGCTACTATCATCAGCCAAATCCCCTGGGATGCTGAGTGGTTCACTGTTATTGACTTAAAATCAGCCTTTTTCAGCATTCCTGTGCAACCTTCACCTGGGAGGGACAAAGTTATGTCTGGCAATGACTTCCTCAAGGCTACAGAGACAGCCCCACGATTTTCAGCCAATGCCTCCGCCACGACTTGGAAGGCTTCACCAGTCCGCAGGGATCCACGTTAGTCCTATACGTAGATGACATCCTACTAGGTAACCGCGAAGAAGCCGCCCTCCGCATCGATGGTAAGGCACTTTTATTATACCTACACACCAGAGGCCACAAGGTAGACCCTAACAAGATTCAGTGGGTCTCACAGAAGGTCCGATATCTGGGCTTCCTGTTAACCCCAGAGGGGAGACAAATGGACCCAGCCCGCATAAAGACTATCCAAAACTGCCCTCTGCCAAACACCAAGAAACAACTTCGAGGTTTCTTAGGATTAATTGGCTTCTGTCGACCTTGGTTGCCGTCCTGCGGGGAGTTGAGCAAACCGCTCCACCGACTGACTGCTAACCTTGCTCCTGACCCTTTGCAGTGGTCCCCAGACACGATTCAAGCCTTTCAGTTACTCAAGGACAGTGTGGCCTCCTCCATGTCTCTCCGCCCCCCCCAATTACAGCAAACCCTTTCACCTTTTTGTCCACGAGAGGGGCGGAATTGCTAGTGGCGTCCTTACCCAGCTGAGCGGGCCCCACCATTTCCCGCTTGCTTTTTACTCCCAGCAGATCGACCCTGTCGCTCAGGGAACCCCATCCTGCACCCGGACTCTGGCAGCAGCTGCCCTGCTGATCACAAAGGCAAAGAGCCTGACCCTGGGTCATTTTACCACGGTCTGGACCTCTCATGCCTTGTCAGCCCTTCTGCGTAGGGGCACGACCCAAGTCTTTTCGGCCCATCGTCAGCAGCAGCTAGAGGCCGAACTCCTAGAAGACACTAACCTAATTTTTGAAAGGTGTGGGCCCCTTAATCCAGCTACCTTGCTTCCTGACCTGCCAGTCCTCCAGGATCAGCACGATTGTGTGGAAGTAGTTCATAGCATCTTACAGATAAGGAACAACCTGTTTGACGTGCCACTGGACAACCCTGATTGCATCCTCTTCTCGGACGGAAGCTCCTTCTATGTTGATGGCAAGCGTTTCACCGGTTATGCAGTCACCTCTGAATGGGACATTCAAGAGGCCGCCTCACTGCCAGGCAACTGGGGAGCCCAAGCCACCGAACTCTACGCCCTGGCCCGAGCTTGCCAGTTGGCCGCTGGTAAGACCGTTACCATTTTTACTGATAGCAAGTATGCTTTTACCCCGTACCAGTACCCGCTGAACTACAGTCGTGGGAGAGCCTCGGAGCCACTCTGGTCAAAGGGACCTGGCTTATGCCGGATGGCCGAGCCTGCCTCCCTCGCTCCACATACCCCGTGGCAGTTCGCTGGCACCATGATAAGGGGGGTCACTACGGCACACACGCCCTTGTGGACACCATCGCTCGCTTTTGGTATGCTCCAGGCATTCAACCCTACTGCCTGTCAATAGTGAAAGCATGCAGCACATGTCAGCGAAATGGACCTGCTCCGCCTCTTAACAAAATTAAGGGTGGAAGACCGCCACCTGCTGCTCCATTTCAACATCTTCAAATTGACTTTGCAGATATGCCAAAGGCTTTTGGGAAAAAGCACCTCCTTGTTTTGGTTTGCCCTCTGACTTCATGGGTCGAAGCTTTTCCTACTGCTAATTGTACTGCTGCCACAGTGGCGAAGATCCTCCTTAGAGACATTGTACCCCGTTTTGGCATCCCTCTCATACTTGATTCAGATCGCGGACCCCACTTTACTGGTAATGTCCTTGGCCATTTAGAACAAGGACTGGGCATTTCACACTCCTTTCATACACCCTACCAACCCCAGTCTAGCGGGAAAGTTGAGCGTATGAATAGGGAGCTTAAGCTTACATTGGCTAAATACTGTCAGGAAACAGGGTTAAACTGGCCTCAGGTACTTCCCTTGGTCCTGTTTCACCTTCGCACTCGCCCAACCCGTGTATTGGGATTATCCCCCTTTGAACTGCTCTATGGACACCCCCCTTTCAAAGGCGGGGCGCTACCACGTGCTGATGTTTCACTATTGGGAGGGGATCATATGACCGCGTGCCAGTTTCTCTCCCTACAGGCTCGCCTCCGTACCCTTTGGAAAGCCTCACAGTTTTCCCAGACCGTGCCGCTGGAAGAACAGATCCACCCGTTCCAACCAGGGGACTTCGTCTGGGCCAAAAAGTTCGTTCGTGGCGACGCCCTCCAGCCGAGGTTTACTGGACCCCACCAGGTTCTTTTAACAACCCAGACTGCAGTGTTCCTGGAAGGACGCAAATCCTGGATCCACCACTCCCACGTCAAGCCAGCCGTAGTGGACCACAGTGACGGACCAGCAGCTCTTGCCACCACTAAGGATACTGCCTCTGACCAGTGGACCAGCTTACCTCTTTCAGACATCAGACTTAAATTGACTCGAAAAAAATGAGAGGACCTTTTATTCTGACAACTGTATGTTTTTTATTATGCCTTTTTAGTTTATTTTCTGCTTATAAAGATAATGCTTTTATTAGATATTCCCACGAGGTTAAAACTCGTATTTTAGGAAATAGAAGTAATTGCTGGGTATGTACTCAATTTCCAGTAAATGCAGAACAGGGACTCCCCTTCACACCCATTCCCCTGACCACTGCTAATATGACTTGGATGCCACCGGCTAGAATAAAAGATCCAGTCCAACACAATCTTACATGGGACAAAACAGGAGTGCCAATTAACAGATATCTCAGGGTAACCAATCAGACAGGATCACTGTGTTTTGTTAAAGAAAAAGGGTCAACTTTTGTGGGAACCAGTAAATGCAACATGTATTTTAATGGCACCGCCTTTAGTAAAAACCTTGGCTTCAAGCCTTGTGCATCCCACTTATCCCATATGTAAATCCCCCACAAGCCTTCAGAGTCAGCTTTTAAGAAACCCTGCTCAGATCACGAGGGTGTCCAACTAATTGTTAAGGGATATACAATTGCCTTCTACAACTGCTCAAGCAGTACTACACTGCACTTTAAAAACACCACTACCAAATTGTGCCTCTGCGGTTCGCACAACGACCCCTCTGCGTTACCAGGGGAACAGTGGTCCAACGGGTGGTGGGTTACCTCCTACTTTGAGAAATGGAATACCCGAAACGCAATGTATGGAACACACCAGCCACCTTATGATTGGTGGGGAGCCTTATGGAATTGGCTGCCTGGATTTGGGTGGGTTAAAAAACTCTTGGTGGGTATTGTTGGGGCCATAGTAATCCATATAATACTGTGTTGCTGCATCCAGTGTGTCCCCTCCCTCATAAACTCATGTGGGTCAGTTTATTCTTTTCCTACTTCAGCCAAAGGCCTTACTCTCTTTGAGTTGGCCCAGGCTGAAATTGCCAAGCGGCCCTTGGCTCCTTAAAATGGGGTGTAGCGTTTGGTAAATAATTATCCCAAAGCTACAAATGGAGGAATGTTGAGTCTGAACTTTTCATGAGTTTAAACTTAATCCAGACTTGATGTCTCTGTCTGAAACTTTTAATCAAGGCTCTGACCTGCGAACTACTCCTGACACCTCCCCCCTCCCAATAAGTAGTCATATCCTCCTTTGTCTTTTCTAATTTACATTTTAACCTGTTTTATCCTGTAGAATCTTGATTGATTATGCATGACCATTATGATCTGTTAATCACTTTGTTTACTTCTGTGTATAAACATTGATGCTCACCCCTAATAAACTTGCCACACTTACTCCGAAGCTTTGCTCTTAAGCTAAGGATGGTGTGAGCCCGTTGATCAACGAATTATTGTCTGGTCTCTGACAGTTTTCTGAGCCCTATACCAACTCCGCACAAACTCGGGTGCTGGAGAGGTGAGTAGGACTTGCTTTTTACCTAACAGAAGTACACACAGTCAGGCAGCAGCAGAACCAAAAATAAATAGAAATTGTTTTTAAAAACTGCAAATACAATACAGCACTGTGTTAAATGGAAACTATTAGAAAAATAAAGGGAAAGTTTAAACAGAAAGATTTGACAAGGCAAAGAAACTGTTTCTTTGCTTGTTTCATTTAAATTAAGATAGCTAAAAGCAGCATTTTTCTTCTGCATAGTAAAGTTTCAAAGCTGTATTAAGTCAATGTTCAGTTGTTAACTTTTGAAAGAACAACCATAACATTTGTTCAGAGTTACGAACAACTTCCATTCCCAGGGTGTTTGTAACTCTGAGGTTATTGTGTTTACAAAAAAGGAGCAGTGCAAACTATGCACTGTGAAAGCCTACAGTAGGCACAATGTGATGTGATGTGTCGTCAGACTCAGACCCAGACCAGGTTCCTCACGTTTGCTAAGGCTACAAACTTCGAGCCAGCCTGAGCACATGGAGGATTTCAGCACAAGGCCTGGTGAAACGTGATGCTTTTGAGGGAAGTTTGCTGGGGTGCAGAAGTGTGTGTGTGGGGAGAGTTTGCTGGGGTGGGGTGTGGGGGGGGGTAGGTTCCATTTGGCCCAAAAGCACAAGGGGACAGAGAAAACGCATCAGCTTAGGTGTCTAGGGCTAGGCAATGATTAGTGCTTTTCATCCAAAGGCCTCCACGCATGTCATAGAGACCAGTATCTTTAGCTGTGTTTACAGATGGGGAAACTGAGGCACAAGGTGGCTCACCCAGCATCAGCACTGAGAACAGAATCCAGGTCTCCCAGTTGCTAGTTCAGTACACCATACTGCACCACACTACCTCTGTGGGGCACTTTAATACTCCTCCCCTCAGGACTGGAGAGGTGTTAACTAGCCACTTCATTTTGAATGGTTCCCTGAAAGAAAAGTGTTAATTACTTATGCTAAACAATCTGTTCCACCTGGTATTTAGCTGTGACACTGAGTTCCTTTCCCAGACCTGATGAACTCTGCATAAGCCTGAAAGCTTGTCTCTCTTTCCAACAAAACTTGTTCCAATAAAAGATATTCCACCACCTACCTTGTCTCTCTAATATCCTGGGACCAACATGGCAGCTACCCACACTGCATACACCCTTTTATGACAGCACTGGGGTCACGTTCCACCGGAAGGGCAAATCTGGAGAAGCTCGGACTCCCATTGCCAGTGCTGTGTCTGACTGGGGATTTAAAAGGCTTCGTTCGCTAGAGCTGCCGATCTGGCAACTTCCCGCCCCCCACCCCCACCTTAAAATTCACTTAAGAAATCAAGAGGAATACAAACTAAAGCAAGCGAGACCCTGACTTTAAATAAAGTCCCTGATTTGTGTGGAAGTCAGTCCTGGACCCTGCTGCTCACAAAGAGGCTGACGGAATGAAAGGTGAACTGATGCCTCATGCATGGCAAAAGGTTGCTTTGGTTGCTGCTGAAATTGACCTGTCTCCCATCGTTGGCCAGACAGGGATCTGATGCCTTCAGAGCAGCAAAGCCCAGGGAAAGATGTCAACGGGCAGAGAGATGTGGATGCTCCCTAATTTCATATGACTGTCTTGTGGTTGCCTGAAGCCAGCCCTGGATACAGCTTTGAAAAGACTTTGTAACCTTCTGACATAGACTATGTACTGCAGAAGCAAAGCAAATGGTAAATAAATCAAGGGCAACACCCAGCTCAACACTGCAGCAGCCTCAGAGTGCACAGCCCCAGGGAAAGGGAACACCTGGAATTAATAGGGTCATATTGCCAGCATGAAGGAAAGTTCATTAAAATAGTTCTTCCTACCAGCCCCAGCATGTGCCTTGGGCCTGCTCTTGCTATACACTCTCAACCAGCACTTCTTATATCCTAGAGCTGGAACCAAATGGCCCTTCCCGTATTTGGGAGCCAGCATAATTGCCTGTCTACTTGCTTTGATGCCCCTGAGCTGATAGGCATCCTGTCCTGCAACTAAGATCTGGCTTCTTGGGCAGATACTTCCATGTCATGTTGGAAAGCTGGCTCCCTTGGACAGAAGCTCTCCCTGTTTGTCAACAGCTGTGACCCTCATCTGGACGGCCCCTGCCATGTCCAAGGGCTGGTGCCCTTCTCTAGCTTAAATGTGCTTTCTGCAAGCATCTGTGCCAGTAACACCCCAAGTGCATAAATGCCTCTAACACTCAAAAGGGCTGTGAATACATTCAAAGCCAATTCACTGCAAAATGCTCTTTGCACTCAGTTGTTTCCTCTATTCACCCAGCTCTGTTAATAAATAGACTACAGCTAGTTGGGAATTTTCCAAGAAATTTTTTTTTCAAATCAGAAAATGTCAACGTGCAGAAACGGAACCGGTTCGTGAGAAAGGGTCAGTTTCGACAAGTCTCCTGAATTGAAAAGTGTTGGGGTGGGGACAGGGGAGGTTTGAGATGGTCTAAACATCCATTTTGACAGTTTCCAAACAAAAAGGTTCATCTCCTGATTCAAAGTGACTTTTCCTTTCAAAATTTTAGTTAACATTTTTAAAAGATCAAAACTGAAGAGAAATGTTTCAAAATGAAATGTGTCAGTTGACCTGATCTGAAATACTTTTCAGATGATTGGTTCATAACATTTTGTGAGATTTTGACATTTCACCCCATTTTGGGATGGGATTTAATTCTGAATTCTTGAAAATTTCCCATCACAGGAATGGGAAAACCATTCCCCACCCAGCTCTATAAATAACCACTTGCCCACCCAGTGCTTCTGTATCCTTGATGATCTTCCCCAACGCTCCCCCCCCCAACATGTGCCATCATCACCCCAACTGCCAGACAGGCAAAGAGTCTCTCTGATCCATCTATAAGGTACTAAAGGGCCTCAGTCTGAACCAGGTTGCAGGATCTAGCCCATTGTTCTTCCCAGCCTGATAGATGCCCAACAAAGGGGATGGAAAACTTGTGTGTGTGTGTGTGTGTGTGTGATAGCACAAACTCAAGAAAACAGCAGAGAAAGGTTCTCAAGGGGGTGAGTGAGTCACTACAGGACAGGCAGTGTCAGAAATTCTCTGTGGGTTGTACAGGCACAAAGGTAGCGGATTCCCTTTGGCACTCTGAAGAGGTGTGTGTCCCAGGACCTCCTCTCCATCCTAATGGAGCTGCTGTTCACAACTTGACCACAAGATGGAAGCTTCTGCATGTAGACCTGGGAATCTCTGCAGGTTGAGGAAAGCACAATGCTTTCTATTCGGGGTGACTAGATGTGGAGTGGGAAAAGACCCCACAGGGAAGGGAACACAGAGAGTAAGCAGCTGGCCATTAGCCCATTAGATTATGCTGGATTTGACAGTGAAGCTCAAAGCGCTTTACAAGGACTGTTGGAGTAGCCTCACCACCTCCTTTGCGAGTAAGGTTGCCGTAGACAGAGAAGTCCCTGGGCTACTCATGCCACATGCTATGCTGGCCTCTGGAGCAGCCAGGAGGTGCAAAGCTGGTGTAAAGCACAGAGTCTGGGCCAAAACATCAAGCGATCACTTTCTGCCGTATGGTAAAGTCTATTGCTGTTATTCAGAAATGTAATCAGCAATGGGCAGTTAGACAATACTCGACACCCTTCATTGCCCATCCCCACTCCCGTCCAAACTCACTGAATGTCTATGGGAGTTAGGCACCTGACTGCTATTTGTGCCTTCGAAAATCTGCCCTTTAATTAGAACTGGTGGAAGAGCTTCTGGCAAAAGCTTCTGGCTGGAAAATATGGTTTTATTGAAAGCAAAAACTTCCCATGGGGAAAGTGTCAATTTTGGCAAAAGGGTTGATTTTTGCATCAGAAAGACTGAAAAGAAAGTTTTGGTTCCGAATTGATGTTCTCTTCAAAACATAATTTTAAGTTAAAACATTGACGCACAATGCAGTGTTTAGTTTCCAAGCAGCATTCTTAAAACATTTCAAAAGGTTTCATTTTAAAATTTCTGAACTGAAATTTCAGAATGTTTCATTCCATGAAATGTTTTTGATATTTCAACTTTATGTTGCATTTCAGGACAAAAATGATGAAAGAAAATCAGAATTTCTTTTGGCAGCGGAAATTCTATTCTCTAATCAGCTACTTTTAGTTATGTGAATGTAAAAAAAAAAATCTACTTGTCCACCAGAAAAATCAGTTAAGATGCTTTTGGCTAATAGGAACTAAAAGTTGGTTGTGTTCTGTAACATCAGATTTGCCACAGCCTTAGAGTGCAGTATTTGTTTTTTCTATTGTTAATAGCCTCAATGTGCGGGGTGCACATAGTGAGAGCCAGTCTCTGTCCCAAAGAGCTTATCATCTAAACAACACAGAGAAAGAGAGGGACACAGAAGTGATACAACCTTCCATATGACAGTGGCAGAGACAGGAATTAGAATCTATGGCTCCTGAGTCCTAGTCTGTGTCCTGGCAATTTAATTGAAAAAATTGTCCAAAAATTGATGTTTCAACAAAAAACTGATTTTTTTCCACAATCTCAGATTGATTTTGAAATATTTCCCATGAAAACAAATGTTTTCTTAAACTTTTTGTTTGTTTGAGAACATTTTGGAATACAGGTGAAATTTTCCCAAAATGAATTTTTCAGAACAATTATAAAAATCTCCTCTTTGCAGGAAATCTTGAAATTATTTGTTTCAGTGCAAAACAAAATGTTAACATTTCCTGCAAAAACAGAAAGTCCAAGTTTTGATGGCTCTATCTGCATTATGGTGTGGTGAAGAAATCCAGTTCAGATATAAAGAAGTTACATAGCTGAAAATGATGAAAATTATGTACAACAACCTCACAGACTTTAAGGCCAGAAGGGCCCATCATGATCATCTAGTCTGACCTCCTGCACTTCACAGGCTACAGACCCTTACCCATCCACTCCTGTAATAGACCCCTGACTTCTGGCTGAGTTACGGAAGTCCTCAAATCATGATTTAAAGACAGTGATGGGCCCGTTCATCATTTGCAATTGTTTAATCACTTTTTTTTTAAATAAAGGGAACATTCTTTTTCACAGACCCAAAAGCAGTGTTAGTAGAAACTTTCCAAAACAGACAGCAATGCAGGTCATTGCTGAGACAGACAGACCTATATAGCTCAAGGTTCAGCCAATCACACCGAGAGACGTTGCTTGTGCAGAGAGACAGAAAACCCAACTCAAAGCTGAGAGAGAAGGCAAGCTAAACAAACCTAGCTCAAAGTCAAGGAAGGCAAAGAGACACAGATCAAAGCTGACACAGACAGACTGGGGGACAATGCTGCGACAGACAGACCCAGCCCGATCCTGCTTTCCTGTCCAAATCTCTCCTTTGCCGTCTGCTACCCTGCCTTCACGTGCGTCTCACGTTGGGTAAAAGGCTGTCATGACTTTGTGGCTGAGGTGATTAATTAGCAGCGTTGCGGTGTTGGGGAACATGTGTCGGACTCCACATCTGCCCCATGACAGCAGGGCTCAAGAAGCAAAGTGTCATCCCTTCCCTCTCACAGATCCAGATCTAATCAGCTGTGACATACATGCCAGCTGTTTGGAGAGGCAAAACGCAGGCATCTTCCAAATGTGGGAATATGCCCAGGCAATGGCCGCAGTCCTCCAAGTCCAGGTCAGAGCAATGGGGACATTTTAAAGTTCCTGGGCATGACATTCCTGATTCCCTTGCAGCTTGGTTAATCTGGTCAGATTGAGATGCTGCTATACCCAACAGCTGGTGCAAAGTCTGTGATGTTGTCACAACTCCATAGCCATCTGGGAACTTCACAGGCATTGCTATGCCGCACATCACAGCAATGCAAGCCTTCCTGCTCCAAAAGCACAGTTCCCATGGGCCTGAGCTCTAGGAGAATAATGACTTGCTCAAAGTCAGGGCAAGCTAGCAGCAAGGCTGAGATTATAACCCAGAGCTCTTGATTTCCACTCCTCTGTGGTGTGCACTAGCCTGAGAGAAGATTGGAGATAGAGACACTGAGATATATAGAGCCAGGATGGAACCAAAGACCCATGTCCCTGCTGCTAGACACCTGGGGTGAAATTTTCAATGGTGCCTAAGACCCAGGATCCACAGAAGTATTTAGGCACCTAACTCCCATTGACATGAATTAGAGTTAGGACCGGATTCTCAACGGTGTTTAGGCACCTATATGATTTAGGTTCCTAGGTTTTTGAAAATGGGATTTGGTGCCAGAGTCTCATTGAAAAAGAGATTTATGCTTAAGTCCCTTTCTAAAAATGGGACTGAGCCACTTCTGAAAATGTTATCCTTGGGCCACTTTGTCCCTGTATACGGAATAATATAGTTAGAATTATACATGGCTACTGTAAATACTAAGAGGAGATTATCCAAAAAGTTCAAGTTCCATTTAGGCTCATGAATGGAATTTTCAAAGCGTGCCTAAGTGAGTTAGGAGCACAAGTCAATGGCTCTTTTGAAAATTCCACCTCATAAGTGTTAAGATTTTCAACAGTGCACATACTCAGTATACCCAGTGGTGCCAACCCCCTATGATCACAAATAATGAGTCAGGCCCCCTCAAAAAATCATGAGATCTGAAAATAATAAACATTCTGCTCTTTGTCTTTTGGTTTCTGATCCTTTAGGATGCACTTGGGTCACATTTTCAATCTTTACTCTACAACCATGAAGGTTAGAAATATACTTAAAAAAACTGACAGCTGAGCTTAGCTTGTAATCACATGACTCCAGGAGGTGATGCATTAAGTAAAAACACTGAGTATCATGAGAGTTGGCAGGGCTGGGACAGAGCTGTTTTGAAACTCTGAGCACTTGTTTAGCTGTCTAAATAGGAGCTGAGTTCCTTAGAAAATTTGTCCCAATTTGTGGGTGCTGAACAATTGAAAATTTGTCCTAGAACAATTTGGAAAATCTGGCTCAAAGTCTAATGACGAACAAAAACTCTGGGCCAAAGGAAAAACTGCCCCCAGAAAATCTAAAGTGGTTACGTCATATTGCAGGTGATGTTTGTGCCTATCCAGACCTGTGGTCCTCTTAGCAGTCTTTGCAACAGGAAACTGAAAGCTGAATGTGCATGATGGCACTGATTCAGCAAAGTGTTTAAGCACATGCATAACTTGAACCATACAAGTGAATAGATATTTGAATGCTTTGCTAAACTGAAGCCTTAGCCAGCATATATCCTGGCATAGTCTAAGCCATCTTTCATCTCTGCCTAGCTTGTTAGAATCCTACCAACTCTAAGATGAAAGTTAAAACAAGCAAATGAAAGGCTGATAAGAAAGCTCTGAGTTTCAGGATTGCCATACCAACACTACAGGGCCAATTAACACTCCGATGCCCAAATTAGGGCACTTAGCCCTCCATTCAAGTGCTCAGCATTTAGCCACACAAATGTCCATTTTAGATGCTTGTCTGCCAGTCTGGGCATTCAGATGTGGAATTGGGCTCCCCAGGATTCATTATATGGACATTAGTTATTTCTATTGCAGTAGTGGGACCGAAAGCACCCTGGAATCACACCCTATACATTGTAATAACTGTTGTACAAAATAGATCTTGTGAGGGATCATTTAAAAATTAATAACTCGGTGGTCAATAATATCCTGGTGAAATGTACGTAGCAACCACTAGTTCTTGTATCACCAAATGAAATTAATAGGCAGCAGGTTTAAAACAAATACAAGGAAGTTCTTCACGCAGCACACAGTCAACTTGTGGAACTCCTTACCTGAGGAGGTTGTGAAGGCTGGGACTATAGCAACGTTTAAAAGCGAACTGGATACATTCATGGTGGTTAAGTCCATTAATGGCTATTAGCCAGGATGGGTAAGAAATGGTGTCCCTAGCCTCTGTTTGTCAGAGGATGGAGCTGGATGGCAGGAGAGAGAGATCACTTGATCATTGCCTGTTAAGTCCATTCCCTCTGGGGCACCTGGCATTGGCCACTGTTGGTCGATTTACCTCAATTTACAGATAAGTAGTAAACCTGATCCTCAAAATAGCAAGGGGAGGAGATGACAGGAAACAGAACGATTTGCATTGTAGAAAACACAGGTAGGGGAAGAAAGAGCATGGAGCCTCCTTTACCATCAGACTCCATGTCACCTTCTTCACTGTTGGGGTAAACTTTGCTTTTGAGGGGTAACTTTCAGAGGAATCTACTTCAGACATTCAATTGGATTATAAAAAAAGGGACAGAAGATCCCAAATTCTCTTTCACCTAAGAGGACAAAGGCCCCAGCACCTTCAGTCCTCAGGCAGAGATTATGACCAAGGAAAGGGTCAGTCACCATCTTGCTGGAAGACTGGGAGTGAGAAAAACTGCCTTGAACCAAAGCTTGCAGATTAAGTATTTGACTTTCAGAGGCATTTTCACTTTGATTTGCTTGTAACCACTTCTAACTTTCTCTCTCATAAAGATCTTTTTGTTAGTACACTTGTTTTATTTTTAATCTAAACCAGTCCAGAGCTGTGTTTAAACTGAACTGTTTGGTAACTGCAGGTAAAAGTAACAAAACCAAGAGCAACGAACCTTAAGATCTGGGCTGTCTGGGAGAGGGCTGAACATTGCAGAATCCAGGACTGGGAGCGTGGGGTGACCCTGCAAGCCCCAACCAAGGTGGGTGGAAGCCAGAGTGGGGCTGTAGACAAGTGGGGTTGTTCAGACTGCTGAATCAGGGCTATCTAGAACACAGACACTCAGAGAGTGACTTACACGCGCTCTGACAGATTATGAATGGCCCAGATTGGGAGCGACAACAGCAAAGCATTGTGAGGCACCCAAGGTTATGGGGCAGGCAGTGACAACCCCCACTGGTCTGGATTGCACCCTCCAGTGTGACAAGTAGTGCCTAGGAGCCCAGTTACAGAGAAGGACCCCCATTGTGCTAGGCGTTCTACAAAGGATTGTAGTGCAATCTGCCATTTTACAAGACTTTCCACAGGAGCCACATCTGATTGATCAACCTATAAAAGTAAGATTTTCAATGGGTTTAGATCAAAGTTTGCAAACAAGCTCATTTTTCAACGTACTTGCCAAGGTGTATGTTAATAGCAGTTTGATGTCAATGTGCATTAACTAACTTTATTGGATTAGCAAACAGAGATTGACGTTTCTGTCTCGATGGCATGTGTGACAATGAACTGTGGTTTGGAGAGCTACAGACCTGAGCTGTGGGTGTGAACTGAAGAGCTGTGTGGTTAGCTAGTTGTACTATGGATAGTTCACACACAGACACACACCTCCTTTTCCATGCAGTATACAGGGTTGATAATTAAGGGGGTGGGGAGTTAATATGCCTAGTCTGCCTCCATAGGCCCATTGTAGATTTCTCAGTGGGCTCCTAGTGGAGGGAGGGATAGCTCAGTGGTTTGAGCATTAGTCTGCTAAAGCCAGGGTTGTGAGTTCAATCCTTGAGAGGGCCATTTAGGGATCCAGGGCAAAAAAACTGTCTGGGGATTGGTCTTGCTTTGAGCAGGGGGTTGGACTAGATGACCTCCTGAGGTCCCTTCTAACCCTGATATTCTATGACCCCAGTGCTTTTGCCTTAAGGCAGAATTTGGCCCAGTAGGTCGTTCTTCCTGCAGGGACTTGACGAAACAATATGCCCAGGTCAGACAAATAACCAATTCAACACCATCTCCTGATTTCCCAAAGCCAAGCCAAGATTTGCTTAATACATCTCCCCTCTAAGAAGTCTCATGCAGAAGCTCAGGAAGGGCGAAATTTTCTTTCTAGGATAGCTACTTCCAGCCTTTCCACAAGTGGGATCGGAGAAGACAGAGCAGACAGAGGCTGATGCAGGCCGTCAAACAGCGGGACAGTAATAACCTCATTATTAGCCTGGAGATGCCAAGACTGCCGGCGCAGCAGCCCTTCTGCCGACCGCACTCGGTCAGCAGTTTGCCAAGCCAGTAATTGCTAGCGCGGCTCCTGGTTCACACCTTGCTTCTCATTAGCTCCCCACTGCGCTGCCACACGGGCAGATGAGGCAGGTCTGTCGAACGCCTGCCGGCTGCCCCCTTGACTCCAGAGGAGCGGAGCTACAGTCAAACAAAAGCAGCCCTCAGCCCAGCAATGGGTTTATACACTCTGCGTAGCAGCACCAGCTTTGCTGGTGCTTAGCATCAACTAGCCACTCCATGCACCCCGGCACGCAGCTATTTCAGAGCGAGGCAGCCCCTTCTCTGCTGAACGGCTGCCACGCTGCATTTTAAATCAGGACCAGCCCTGGCATTACCCTGGCTTGGAGCCTCAGGCCCGGTCCTCAAGGCCTTTAACTGGTTAAGGGAATGCTTTGCTAGAAACATGCTTCATGCCACAGTTAAAAACAGGTGACTCATACCACATGGCCTCCCACTAGCTGTCTAGTCCGGCGCTAGTAGCTGTCACTGGTTAGCCACAATTATTTTGCTCTTTGGATGGGCACCCTTAGCTGTGCCACTGTAACCAGTAAAGCTAGTCTTCCCTCCTCCAGTAATTCAGCACAGTACCCTGCAGCGCACTTTCCTGTGTGTCGAGGATGCCAGTCTATGCGCCTGAGCTTGGGGAACTCAATCTCCCATGCATGAGGCATTGCAGAGGGTAAGTTTAAAGAGCCTGTGGTTTGTTTTGCTGGACATAGCACTCACACCACCGGCTGAAGAGCTGGACATTGTGAGCTGCTGAGCAACTGCACATGCTGCCTCTCTGCTGAGAGCCATGAGAGGGTGATGCTGGTTCAAGGTGGGGGAAGACAACCTGCCATTGAGAGGTCACAGGGCTCTGGCAGCTAGGAACTCCTGAGTTCCAATCCTGGCTCTGTCAGCCACTTGCTGGGTCACCTTTGGGCTTGGGTGTGGTCAGCATGGGTTGAAGTCTCTATGGCTTGTGCCATGCAGGAGATCAGACTAGATAGTCATAATGGTTCCTCCTGGCCTGCAGCTCTGTGGAAATCCTGAGCTGGCTGAAGTCAAGGGGAGTTTGGCTTTGACTTGAGTGGAGGCAGAATTTCACCCTAGGAATCCAGACCATTCTGAGTGTAAATCTGTACCAGTGGACTCTTGACAGCTTTACCCAGAACACAAGATGCTTTCATTACCGCACTGGCAGAGCCATCCTCAAGTGCCCCTCTCACAGTGAATTACTCCCACTAGGTATTGGATTCTTCCCGCCAGGAGCCAACCTGTTCCACAGCTTGATGGCACTGCTATGCGCAGCACATACCAAAGCCACCTGCTCTGGTATCAGCTTGCTATGGGGAATAGCTTGCCAGGTGGAGGGTGGGGAAGTCCTTTTGGATGCCCTGGGGGAACTGATGGAGTGACAACATATTCATGTGCTAGCAGGTGTAGAGTGGCTTGAAGCCACCACAGGAAAGTGGAGGGGAGATGGAAGTAGGGAGGAGGCAGAAGCAGCAGCAGAAGCAGGAGGAAAGGAAAGGTCAGGAGCGGAGATGAAGACAGCAATTTGAGATGCAGACATATAGGATGCAAAGGATGAAGAAGATATAGGACCCCTGGTGCACTCCAGCCCCATCTCCCACAGCAGGGCCAACAAGTGAAATAGTAATGATTCCCACCTCTCCTCTTCTCCAACTGACATGCCTTATTCATCCCTGAACAGCAGGCCTGTATACTGCGAGAACCATGCAAAAACTGCCTGTCCCAGGATGATCCATCAGCAAGCAGCAGCATTAATTTCACTTCAGTGCATTTTTCTGGACTGGCCTGCACAGCTATTAGCCTGGTTTACACTTCTCCATTAAAACCCCTGTTCTGGGGTAACATTTTTCTCAATACCACATTGGGCCACCACTGTTGCATAAACACTCCATTTTAATACATGGCACAATTGTTGCCCGCTCTTGAATCAGTTTAAAAAGTCAAATTAATAAAGTGCTTTTGACATGAGGTCAAATCTGGTTGTGGCATTTAGGTGCATCCATTGTATAAAATAATAAATAATAATAATAATAATAATAAAGCAGAAGCTTGTCAGATACAGCAGCCTTCAACAGAGAAGCAGGTCTCCGTGATTTGAAATGGCCACTGACCCCTGAAGCAAAGGATTATGGGGTTTGCATAAGAAATCTCATAATCCTCTGCGGAAGGGGGGTAAGCTGCAGAAATACCCATAGTACTTGGTTTATGCGCCTATCGCCAGACACTGTAGGACAGAATGTCCCCAGATGTACTCCTGAAACCACAGTTGTTTCTGGGTCCATAACTAGCCCTCGACCTAAGACAGCAATGGCAGGAAAGTTGCCATGTGGACCCAGACCAAACTGCAACTTGAAGCCAAAGATAACAGATGTATCTTATGACTTAGGGTGGATGGGCTCTACCATTGAGAAGAGTGTATGGAAGGCCACTCCATTGTTCAGAAATCTTGCAGTGAACACAGATGGGTGAAGTCAGGCCCTTGGAGATAACAAGCAATGTGTTTGATCTTGCCTCTCCTGCTGCATGCATGTAGATTGGAGATGGTCCTGAGCTATATCTGAACTTTCTCAAAGTTCATAGGTGTTTGGCTGTCAGGCTTGGGTTTGTCCATCCATATGCCAGCATTCTGTTCTTGACTTGGGATCCCTGCTAGCTCTATAGCCTTTTCTTGGTGCCAGCAGATTCTATTTATATGCAATGTTTGGCATCTGCTTTTAGCAAATGTGTCATGTGGGAGGCATGTGTAGCAGTACAGAAAACAGATAGGAATTGGTGCATGGAAGGATTAAAACAGCGCAATGCAATGTTACATTCAAAACACTTTACAGGGTCAAACCATTTCGGGGAGGGCTACATGCAAGACATGGGAGGTAGTTGGCCCTTTCTACTCAGCACTGGTGAGACCTCAGCTTGAGTATTGTGCCCAGTTCTGGATGCCACACTATGGAAAGATGTAGACATATTGGCGAAAGCAACAAAAACCTTATCAACGAGGAAAGGTTAAAAAAAGTGGGCAAAGTTAGTCCTGAGAAAAGGCAACTGAGGGGGATCCTGATAACAATCTTCAAATATGTTAAGGGCTGTTAGAAACAGGATAGTGATGAACTGTTCTCCATGCAGAGGTGGGACAAGAAGTAATGGGCTCAATCTGCAGCACGGGAGATTTAGGTTAGATGTTAGTGTAACCCACACACCTTCTGGGTGTGGTGTTGTGTCCCATCTAGTGGCACCGAGACCACTTAGAGAGAGAGAGTTAAATGAGTCTGCTCTACAGCCTTAGCTAACAGCCACTTGGCTTTTAGCTCATGCAGTAGAGGCTCACGCACTAAGCTTCAGAGGTCCCAGGGTCAATCCCACCCACTGACAAGTGGGGTCTGTCGGCATTACATTAGGAAAAATGCTCTTACTATAAGGCTTCCATGGGAAATTTAAAAAACCCTCCAGTGATGGGGATTTCACAAATACCTGTCAGGGACAGTCTAGGTAGATTTGGTCCTGCCTTAGCACAGGGGACTAGACTTGATGACTTCTAGAGGTCCCTCCCAGGTAGGGTGACCAGATGTCCTGATTTTGGGGTCTTTTTCTTATATAAGCTCCTATTACCCCCCACCCCGTCCCAATTTTTCACATTTGCTGTCTGGTCACCCTACTTCCAGGCTACATTTCTATGATACAGCAGCTGCTTTAGCGCTAATGAGATAAAACAAAAGACTTGCTAATGGTCACTCGGTGCTGTGTTTAGCTCTGGAGAGACAGATAGACAGGGTGACCCAATGTGAGCAGCTGGAATCCTTGCATTTCCCCACCATGAACACTTGAAACCCCAAGCAGTTTCAGAAGATTCAAAATGTATGGCTAACGATGACATACTTCATTATTTTTCATCTTTTGTGCCCTTCTGGGATTACCGATACTGTCTGGGATCAGAAGCACCAAAGTACTAGGAGAGGTGGATGAAGGGGTTACCATCCCCACCAAAAGTTTGGATCTTCCCACCCTCAGAGAGACTTGAGCCCAATGCTCTGCACAAAGGACAGCTCAATGGTTTGAGCATTGGCCTGCTAAACCCAGGGTTATGAGTTCAATCCTTGAGAAGGCCACTTAGGGATCTGGGGCAAAAATTGGTCCTGCTAGTGAAGGCAGGGGGCTGGACTCGATGACCTTTTGAGGTCTCTTCCAGTTCTAGGAGATTGATATATCTCCTATTACCCTTTCCAGGATGGTCTCTTTCCACCCTCCCCCATCCAAACATGGTTTCTTGTCTTCTTCCCACTTGTGAGCCCTGGATATTCCTTCCAGGAGAGGCAGCCTGATTCACCTCCTAGAAGGAATTACTTGTGTTTTGTACTGAAGCCTGTTACACTGCCTAAGATCCACTGCTCCTTCTGTACACAGCAGTGACCCAAGAGTCGCCTCTGTGCCAGCCAGCACTCTCACATCTGGCCTTTCCTCATGAGTTTCCTAGCAGAGTGCCTGGAGGACAACAGCTCCATTTCACAGCAGCTTCCGAGGTTTTGAAAATGTGTTTTCATTTCCCACTGGAACAAACAAGGAATCCCTCAAATGTTTTTTGCAAAAAACAGTGGTGTTGAAATATCAGTTTTCAGACCAAACACGGAGCTAGGTGGGGTCCATACTGGTGTTAGTGCCCTTGCCTGCAGTGTAGGAGACCCAGCTTCAAGGCCCTATTTTCATCTCTCTTGCAGGCAGATCACTCAAGTCCCAGAGCAGCAACTTGAACCCAAGTCTTCTATCTCCCAGCCCAGTGCCCTCATTGCCAGGCTACAGAGTTACAAGCACCTCAAATACTTTGTCAAAACCAACACCTCTTTGTGAAACATTTTGGCTTTGATTAGATTCCATTTTGTCAAAATTGTTCCAGCCAGCTCTGATTCCTAGCTCAGGTCGGTAGACCCAAGAGGTTGGGATAAACATCCAGACTTAAATGATTATCCACATGGACCTTCTGTCTCCATTGACTTCTGCTTGTCACTAATCCCCACACATTCAGAAACCATATATCTAGCCCGCCCCAGCAATCATGAGAGAGGTTTAAAAATCCATGAGCTTTTAACTGACAATACATATTTGGATCTTTTTCATTTGCTGTCTGGTTTTTGAGCCTTTAGGGTGCACTTGTGGAGAAAAGCTTGACAACATGACCCAACCCAGAGGGCTAGAAACTCACTTTTCTTTTTTAAATGAAAGTTGAGATTCTCCTGTAGTCATATGACTGCAGGAGCTGGGGCTACAAGAAGGCCACCAAATATCCCCAGACTCACCAGAAGAATCACGAGTTGGCAACACGATTAAGGACACAGATTTAAAGGCACAAATAGCCCCCAAAACATTCCACTGGAGAGTACCAAGCAAGAAATCACTTATTGGTCTCCCAGATTTTTTGAGCTCTCCCCTCTCATGGAACCAGATAATTAGCTGATGCCAATGAGTGTGTAGCTCCATTGAAATCAATCAGGGATAGAAATCCTATTTACATCACTTGAGAACAGGCCCATGGACTTTTCTGTATGTTTTCTCATTTGCAGATAATGACGGGGCGCATTTTGGAAGTGGTGCAGCAGCTTTCTTCTGCCTACAGCTTTCCTCCAATTCCATCAAATAATCCTCATTCACCTCGCCCCAGGACTGTCTTAACTTAGATGGGCCTTTATCAGAGTGCCATCCTGGCTGTGAAAACACCTTCGCTCCAGTGCGCAATTGTGTCCGCAGCCTTGCAAGAGGGCGAGAGAGGTTGAAGTCTTGCCTCATTTTGATGGAGGAGGCATAAACTATAGGAGCTGAATTTAGAAATAAGTCAGAGCTGGGTCTTTTTTTGTAGGTGACAATGCACTTCAGGAAACAGGACTGCAGCGTGATTTCAATACATGCCCACACCATGCCTGCATTATACCCTGTGTGAGGGTGAGTGGAGAGCGCTGCTAATTAAAACTGCTCCGTCAGATGCTAGAGAGAGATTAGTTGTCACATTGTGTTAAAGGAATCCTTGGCTTATTCCCGAGGAGGGGCTGGACTGCCTGCCAGCCTGTCATCTGTTCATGTGCCATGGATATACCCAGCCAGTATGGCTAATTGGCAGATTCTGTAGAACAGAAGCCACCTTGTTATTGGGAAAATATTGACTCCTAATGAAGAAGAAAAAGAAAGGGGATGTGCCTGCACTAAACTGCTCTCACCGGTTCCAAGGTTTCTCTTGGGTGGCAGATGCTGCCCAGGCTTGGCCTGTGTGACCAGGTGAATGGAAAAGAACCTAGAATAAACCTAGGATAGAAAGGAGGCTAGTGGATCTCTAGCAACTGCACCTAGCTAGATCTCAGCCTTAAGCCCAAAGCAAGTGGCTTCTTGGGTTCTGCTGCCTTGGGGTCCTGTATCCAACGCTACTGCTACAGCCCATGGGCACCTCTGAACAGCAGGGCCAGAATGGAAAGTAGCCAAGTGACCTACCCTGGCCATAGCACTGCAGGAAAAAAAAATAAAAAACCAACCCATGACCTGATTTTTTTCCCATTCTAGTAGGTTGGGGCTTCTCAAATCATGAGGCTGACCCCATTGTCCCTCCAGTACTCATCTAGGGGTTTGGATTGGTTGGTTGTTTTATGACACTGCTAGTTGTTTCTCTGGCTTTTTTCACTTCACCTCCCTCAGCAGGATGTAGAATTCTCAGTCTGTTGCCTTCATTTTACTCTATGCTCCCTTTTCCAGCCTAGGTCAAGAAGCTTCCATCCATCTCCTCTGCAAGTGCATAGTTTGCACACTCCAGTTCACAGCCCATAGAGTCTGGCTGTCTGGATGGCTAAATGCCTTCTAGCGGTTGTATGACTGGCTAAATAACTTTCAAGAGCTTCGCAAGAGCCAGAGGCTAATCTTTGGATCAGATCTAACAAAGCTACAGCAAATATCACCTTTGATTTTTAAACAGGTGTGACTGTCATACAATCATCCCCCTCACAGAAGTATCTAGGTGCAAAAGATGCAGCTATGGCAGGAGATCCACTATTTTTTCCAAGGTCTTTTACACTCAGATGGTTCCAGAAGGCTCCATTGGCTTTCTTGAGACTGGGCAAATGGCTTTCTGAAGTTCCTTTAGGCTTCTCCAATTGCTGCCTTTTCAAGGAGACTGAACTCACGCTCAGTTTTGCAACTTGAACTATGGATTGACTCCTGTGACTCCATCATAAGAGTTCCATCCATAACTAGGTTAATGAGGATAAAAGTGATAAAGGTTACCAATCCTCATTCTTCAAGCCATCAGGTCATCACCAGCTAGGGTCAGGAAGAATCCTGTGCTGGGGGCTAGGCATCTTTCAATGAAGCAGCTGGCATGGTCTACTGTTGGAGAAAGGCCAGGGCCGCCCAGAGGATTCTGGGGGCCCGGGGTCTTCGGCGGCGGGGGGCCCTTCCATTCCGGGACCCGCCGCCAAAGTGCCCCGAAGACCCGCCGAATTACCGCCGAAGCGGGACCCGCCGCCGAAGCGCAGCCCGGTCTTCGGCGGTAATTCGGTGGCGGGGGGGGTCCCCGCCGCGGGTCTTCGGGGCACTTCGGCGGCGGGTCCCGGAACAGAAGGGGCCCCCCGCCGCCGAAGACCGGGCTGCGCTTCTTCGGAGGAGGGGTCCCGCTCCACCCCCGCCCCCGCCCCGGCCCCGGCCTCAGCCTCTTACCCGAGCGCGTCTCCGGCGGGGCCTGAGCTCCGTCCCGCTCAGAGCCGCGTGGTGAGGAGGGCGGGGTGAGGGGGCGGGGCTGTGAGCTCCACGCCGAGCGGAGGCAGCTGCCCCGCCCCCTCCCCACGCCGCTCTGAGCGGGGCGGTGCTCAGGCCCCGTTGGAGCTCCCAGCCCCGCCTCCTCACCACGCGGCTCGGATCGGGGCGGGGCTCAGGGGCTCGGCTGGAGCCTCGGCGCTTGATGCGCCGAGGCTCCAGGAGAGGGGCGGAGGCGGGAGCCTCCGCTCTTCTCTTGGGGGCCCCTGCGGAGCCCGGGGCCCGGGGCAAATTGCCCCCTTTGCCCCCCACTCTGGGCGGCCCTGAGAAAGGCATCCAAAACACACATTCATTCTGTGAGCCACTAATTCTCTCTCTTCTTCATGTTCAGGGCTTCTTTTCAGAACAACACTTTCCTGTTTACATGGAAGGAGGTCAATCACTGGTGTCCAAGCTAATCACAATGCTGCTCTACGAGCTAGCAGTTTTACTGACCCCTCCCTTCTTACTCTGAGATCTAAAGATCTCACTTCTCAGATACACAAGAGTTCTATGGTACAGATCCAGAAAAGTAAGGAGTCTAAAAACCTATCTGGGCCTATCTGCCTATGGACTAAGGACACCTGAAGTTCCAGTGTCCCATTTGGCTGCTGTCATCACCAGCCTGCCTGGTATCTAAATCTGATCATATATTAGTATTAGATCTAGGCTTCAAAATTTAGCTCCAGAGAGATCTAGTCAAGGCATTGATCAAATACAATTTAGAGAAGCACAAAGATCCCATTGATGGGTCAGCAACGTGTTCATTTATCCACTGATAAGATTTCAGTGTTTATATTATAAAATTAGGGCAGGGATTTTCAAAAGTGCCTAAGGGAGTTAGGAGCAGAAACCACCCTGAGTTTCAATGGGTCTTGAATTCCTAACACCCATTCTTGATAGAGAGTCTAGTATCTGGCTGAGTGCTATAGCTAAGATTTAAAACGTTTTCTATTAGAATCTTCTGTTTTCACATGCCCATAACTTTGAGAGAGTCAACATCAGGGCTGAAGTTTTCTATGCTTGGTCATTGACAACAACCACCTTTTTCCATTTTTAGAAGGTTTGAGCAAAAATCCCTTGAGCCTTTTTTAAATTAGGAGAGGATTTAAAACAAAACAAAAATCTACCACACTTTTTCTATTTAAAAAAAAGTTCATTTTTTCACTCTCCAAAACCAGCTGATGTTTGAAAGGTGAAATGCGAATAGGGCTCCACGAGGATGGGCTGCTATATTAAAAATCTGGCTGCAAAACAACGGTGAGGAACATTTGCAAAATGTGCTCAGATGGAAACTCCATTAAGGTTTAAGCTGTCATGCCCGGTGAGTTGTAGCAAAGAGCTGCCTTGTAATCATGGGTGATCTAAATCAGTCAGTCATTCTCAACCGGGGTACACATACCCCTGGGGTACACAGAGGTCTTCCAGGAGTACAGCAACTCATCTAGATATTTGCCTAGTTTTACAACAGGCTACATAAAAAGCACTAGCGACAGTCCAACTAAAATTTCATCCAATGACTTGTTTATATTGCTCTATATACACTGACATGAAAGTACAATATTTATATTCCATTTATTTGGTAATTATATGGTAAAAGTGAGAAGGAAGCAAATTGTCAGTACTAGTGTGTGTGACACCTCTGTATTTTAGGTCTGATTTTGTAAGCAAGTAGCTTTTAAGTGGGGTGAAACTTGGGGGTACTCAAGGCAAAAATCAGACTCCTGAAAGCAGTACAGTCATCTGGAAAGGTTGACAGCCACTGCTCTAAACCAACTAGGACACTGGGTATTATGATGATGGTAGCACTTAGAGGGTCAAGTCATACTTTGTGCAGTTTATACCCATAGTAGGAGAGTCTCTTTGCCAGAGAGTTTACAATCAAATAGGTAATGGGTGGGGAAAAAAACCCTGCTGTTACCTCCGTTTTCCAGGTGGGGAACTACGGCTCTGTCTCACTCCATTGTCTTAGTTGCCAAAATCATCCTTCCAACACCTGTATGCAAGGCTGAGGTTGTGGATTTGATTGAGTTTACCTAGTTGTTTGATAAGACCTAGTTCCTCCTAGTGGGGTTTCTTTTTCTTCTGGTGGGAGGTAACCATTACGCACTCCAAGCACAGTTCTCAGGGCTGCTTACTGAAGCCAGGTCAAACTTCTTGGCTAGCATGGACAAGGAAGGAGAATTCTCCTATTGGCTTAATAATCACAATCTTATTTTCTTTAGCCAGTAAAGGCTCAAAAATTGGCGAGAGAGGGTTAGATCCTCTGGAGTCGGCACAAAGCATAGAGGGTGTGGCTCAGAAGAGATAAGACATAGTAGGACACAGGCTTCTTTTGGTAAGTAGGCTGGGGAGAAAGGATGGAAATGCACCCAGCCACTAGACAGAGCGATCAGAGAAGTGCTGTAGAAGCTCAGAGTTATGAGCTGACCAGTCAACCACATGTCTCTAGCCTCTGTTTGCCAGAAGCTGGGAATGGGCGACAGGGGATGGATCACTTGATGATTCTCTGTTCTGTTCATTCCCTCTGAAGCATTAGGCACGGACCACTCTCGGAAGACAGGATACTGAGCTAGATGGACCTTTAGTCTGACCCAGTCTGGCTGTTCTTAGTTATGTTCACATGCCTCATTTGGAACGGGAAGTACATAATCAGGCAGCAGCAACCGGGGGAGCAGGGGTGTTAAACTACTAAAAAAAAATGTAAGGGAAAGCAGCATTTTTCTTCTGCTTAGTAAACTTTCAAAGCTGTATTAAGTCAATGTTCAGTTGTAAACTTTTGAAAGAACAACCATAATGTTTTGTTCAGTTACAAACAACCTCCATTCCCGAGGTGTTCATCAGTCTGAGGTTTTAGTGTAGCTCAGATCTTATTGCTCCTAAATACTATACATGACAAGCATCACACAAAACACAGTTTCACGCTAAGAGTCTAACTCTCAGTCTTCACCTAGAGGAAACAAGTCAAATGACATAGCTAGATATTAACATCCCCGATCCCCTTATAATCGATTATATGAGAACTCTTTCTTAGCTATCCTGAGGCTAAGATATAGTCCTGCACCTAATGTGTTATTCATTATTTGTATACCAGAAGTAACCAGGGCCCCTCCCAACTAAGATCACGGTCCCATTGTGCTCATCATGGTATACAGTGAGAGAAGATATCCTCTGCCCCAGAGAGCTTACAGTTGGAACAGGGAAAGAAGGGGAGAAAGGAAGTATTATCTCCATTATAGAGATGGGAAACTGAGGCACTGAAAGATTTCAGTTACATAGCCAAGTGGCTTAACAGATGTGCCAAGTGAGTTCCAGATGGCTGCCCATGGCTTCTCAATTCAGTGATTATAGATTGTGATTTCCTCCTAACAAAGAAAATTCCTTGTTGTTTTCTGCTCCCTCCATTAATCATAGATAGTTTCACACGGTTTGGCTCATTGGCCCACTCAAGATGGTTCAGAACCAAAAGATTTCCTCCAAATAGCCTCAGACTTGGAGGAGTTCAAAATTCAGGTCCAATGATTTGTGGCTTGAACCCGTCTCAAGTGCACACTAACATTTGGGTCTGGACAGGCCGATAGATGTGGTAGGAGGAACCCAAAGATGCAGAGGCTGCTGTGCATTGACAGTGACAGGCACACCTGGGTCAGATTCAGATATGATGAGTGCCCCGGTGAAAGTGACGTTGGGGTGAGCTTGCCTCCTCTTTCCAGCAGGTGGCATTCTCTGCTCTGCCATCTCTCTGCTAAGGTCTCAGACCTGGGCCTTGCTGCAGAAATGAGTTCTTGTCTGCTTTATTTTCAGGAGCCTTTTATTGTTGCAGTAATGAATGATAATGATGAAGTTGTATCTGTGTGCTGGCAAGATAGGAGACAGGTGATTGACAGAGTAATAACGACTCTCCAGCTGGTATCCCAGTTACAATAGCTGGCTTTTGAGAATTGCCAGGAGGCAAAGTACATGACACAGACACATCAGCCTTCCTGTGACCTCTAGTTAGGCAAGCAGATTGGCAGAGTGGTCACCTTTCACAGGGCGTCCTCACCCATTTGCATCACAACGTGGTGACACCGCGATTGTGCGCCATCAGTGAGGCCATGATGCAGAGTCATGACAACACCACACTGGGTCAGATCTGAAGACAGATTAAAAGCACCCCAGACTCTCATGGTCTTTGAATGCAGAATGTAAGGTAGTCTCATCAAAGTCATGACTGTGCTACAAGAATCAGGGAAGGGGGAGGAAAATCAGCCCAGCTGACGACTCTTTTGGAACAGAGGGGATGACCAGATCTTATTTCATACAGAAACGTTCTACACATCTACACGAATGATAACATAACACAGAAATTTAGCAATTTCAGTATCAGGGGGAAAATAGATGCATTCCATTTGTCCATGTAAAAAGCACCTACATGCCAAAGCTGGTCTTAGTTATGTCTTAGGTAGAATATGGGTGCTTGTTTATCATTTATATTTCTGCAGTGCCTATACACCCCAGCCAAGACTCTATTCTGCTAGGCTCTGTACATTCACATAGCAAGAGGAGCCCCTGGTTGCTATATAGACAGACAAAACAATCATCATCTGTGTTTACCATAAAGGACCCAAGACACTGAGGGCCAGATTTTTAAAGATATTTAGGTGCCTAAAGATACAGGTAGGTGCCTAGTGGGAGTTTCAGAAGTGCCTAAGCACCTAATTCTCACCTTTGAAAATCTGGCCCTAAGTGAAGCTACTTTATTCATTAAATCAACTTTCCTCTACACAATACTAATATACAAAATCCAAATCACTCTTCCCTCTCTCACCTACAGTAGAGCATTCCATTCTGGATCAGCACACTTAATAAAACCTCAACGTCACTGGCACATCTTTAGTGCTATTTCTTTGTTCTTCTGTTTCTTTTATTTTATTCTTTTCAAGATTAATCTTCCTACATTTTCCTTTGTTTTGCTGATTTTTTGTTTGTTTCTTCAGGGTTTTTTTGTCTCTTTTCTAACATTAACATTTAAGGAGTTCATCTAAAGCCAACGGCTGTGAAGTAGCATCTCACCTATCTGCACTGAATAACGAGTGAGGCATCCATTCCGAATTCTGAGTTTTGTAAGACCTCGATTCTGCAAACACTTATGGCCATGCCTAACTTTACATCCGCGAATAGTTCTATTATTACTTCAATGAATCCATGTGAGCAAACTAGGGCAGAGCTGGGCTTGTGCAGTAAAGTTCAGCTCTGGATCAGAACACTCCCTTAGCTCTCTGATCTGGGGTACTGGTTCAAACACACAGACAGTTAGCCCCAACCCAGGAACAATGCATCACAGAACATATTTTGTTTGTGATGTTGAGGAATGAAGTTGAGTTTTAATGATCTAATATAATTTAATGGGATGAGTGACCAAGTGATGATTAATTTCCATGTTCCCACTGAGTGAGAATTGTGAATTTTGGGCACTTGCTCAACATGAGTGGCGGAGAACATAGAAACAATGGATCTTTGACCTTTCCCTTAAAAGTTACCAAGGAGTCATGGGATTGTCTTATGAGATTTCAAGAATTCAAGTATCCTTTTGGAACTATGCTCTTGAAATCTGGTAGATCACGGGAACATAGGGATTGTGATACAGGATCAGACCCATATAGTCCACTGTCCAGTTTCCAATCATGGGTGGCAGCAATTACTTAAAGTCCTGAAAAGCAACCAACCTATCCGTTCTGTGGAGTCAGGGCCAGGAATCAGTTCTCATCCTCTTCCACCGAAACAGTAAGGACACCAGAGAAAATGCTCCCACTTTTGTGGAAGGTGCCACAGGATCTGTAATGAACACCAGTGTTCATCTACCCTTCTTCCTTCTCCTCAGTAATCCCCCAACTTCCTTTTCTGAACTGTGGTCTTACCTTGCTTTTTTAAAATCTAGTCTTATTGAGATAGTAACCTCTCCAATGTCTCCTTTGACATGCATGAGCTACTGTCTAAATATAAAGGCATATTATAATAACAACAAAAGAGAGTATTGATGGTTTCATATAACAATGGGCATGAGCACCTGGCCTTTTTCCATCTCCAGGAGACCATCCATTAGTGGAGACCTGTCTCCAGGTGTCTTCCACAGACAGAAGAGGTTCAAAGAGCTCTTAATGCTTCAAATAGTGTCAGAGAGGCATCAACATACTCTTTTCAATCCTCCTCCCAGAGCAGAGCAGCTCAGAGCCAGGGCTATGATGGGTGAAATTGTTTCGTTATTCCATCCCTTGTAGAGTCGGCCCCACAAATGTGGGCCTTCTGGCCATATAACCTAGGAATCTGTGGCTAAGGTACTGCACAGCCTCTTAGGGAATCTAGGTTCAGATCCTAGCTCTGCCATGGACTCCCTTGAGCAAGTCTCTTAATGAGTCTGGGCCTCATCTCCCCACCTGTAAATGAAAGCTATGATCCTTCCCTACCCTTCCCCCCACACACCAGGCAGTTGTGAAGATAAGCACATGGCCTTGTGTTCAGATGCTACAGTGTTGGGAGACCAAAGTGCACATAGAGAGATGGGAGAGGAGGGCAACTTTGGGAACTTTGGTTGTAGCTTTGCATCAGAGGCCTCTCTCTGCTACCCACCACAACCCACTTCCAGCATGGCTGATCCAATGCCCATTCTCCTCATGCCACTCCCGGCCCTATGACTCCTCCGATGGAGGAGGAGGGGAGGTGACATCTCCCGGATTCAGAAGAAAATATGCCACACACAGAAGCTCTGCCCCTACTCTGACCCCAGTACCCTGACGTGTCCTCCTCATGTCTCTTTCTGCCTCCTCATCTGTGTCTTTCTGTGTTTCCTTCTCACTGCACCCCCACCTATACAGTTATCAGTTTACTCTTCTCTTTGCACGCATGGAGCGCTCCTCACTCACGTGGCACAGAACATCAGATAATAAAGAGCTCCCTGCAAGCCGGCAAGAGACCGCCGCCGAGTGCTCCTGCTATGCGCGGCATTCCCAACGGCGGGCCAAGCTGGGAGATTCACCTGCGTGGGCAGACAGTGAAGGATTGTTCTGAGCAAAACACTGTGCAATCGAGTTGAGATAGTGGAGGCAATGGGGTCAGGCCAGCTGCCTGGGGCATCTTTCATCTCCAGTTTATAGAGGTGGGGTGTAAAGCATGTGCTAGATGGCCCCGAGGCATGCTCAAAGACAGCCTTGTTTGGCTGCCTATCGGCCATCTCTCTGATGTCACAGGTTTCATTTGGGTAGCTCACTTCAAAGGCGCCTTGGGGGGTTGGATTTTTCTAGTTGGGGAATAATAGCCAAGCTTTTCAAAAGCATTTTGCTGTGCAATAAAATCAACTATTCTTAACTGCGGCAGGCTGAGTTCACCCAGTTCAAGCCGGACAGCTCCACAAAGGAGCCAAGGCAGCCAGGCCAGGGCTGACACAGGGCAGCTGGGCTGTCTTCTCCCTTTCACACAGCCCTTCCTCTCTACAGCCCTGCACTAGGTCCAGTGCAGTCAATAGGGGGTGCTCAGCATGAGTGCTTCTGCTCACATGTGGCGCATGTCTGCATGTGAGCTTGCACGTAGCGGTATACACTGGCAGGCATGCTTGCAGGAGCATGTCTTTATCTAGTTCCATTGCAAGTCCATCGGAGCAGCGACCATCTCGCACTAGCAGTAGGTACAGCCCCAGCAGTGTTTTCCCCAGGAATTGACATTAGAGGGGGATGTTCGAATTTACAGGGTGGGAGGGGGATTGGAAAATGACTAAACTGGCAACACTGCGTGTAACTAGTTGACCACTGGCAGGAGGTGGGAGAGAGAGATGTAGACGTTTAAGTACTGCCATAATACACAGCACAACATGGTATCAAACTACACCACCTCGATCTGTCTAAGGAAGAGCTTTGGAAAGCTCAAAAGTGTCCCCCTTCCACCAACAGAAGTCGGTCCAATAAAAGATATTGCCACATCCATGCTTGTCTCAGTCTTATTTATTAATGGAGATATACCTATCTCCTAGAACTGGAAGGGACCCTGAAGGGTCATCGAGTCCAGCCCCCTTGAGACGAGCGCAATCATATACGGTGGTATTTGATCCTCAATAGCAGGCTCCTTGTCAGAGGATTTTAGAACAAGGTTGCACTTCACCCCTACCTGCTGCATTGATAGAACACGCCAGTCGCTATGGTCCATCAGCCATCACCATTCACCAGAGAGCCTCCCATGTTGCTCCTAACCACAGAGGAAGCAGTTGCATATTCTTGCCTGTCTCTTTAATTTAATTGTGCCAGGGTTCAGAATTGGAGGCTGCTTTTCACTAAAATCAATAGGGTTCTAACCAAGGAGTAGAAGGGGCCTGTGAAAGTGGGAGCTAGAGGCCCAGATGGGGGGGGGTGGGCTGGCTGGAGTTGGGGGCCAAGTGGCTTGGCTGAGGGGGATTGGCTGGAGTGGGATGAGGGACCCTAAAATCACTGCCTCACCCTTGTATCCAGAGGGACTCTGCTCCTCTGCCACAGATCTGAGATGGCCTTGTTCCAGCACTGATTTTAGTCGACAAAAGGCTTTTCTGGTTTTCCCATTTTCACCAGATCACTAGGCTTCTGCCCCTTGGTGTCTAGAACGGTCCCTGAGATTTTGGAATAGATCGGACACAGTTTTCAAAACAACTCCATTGAACACCAACAACAGGGACGTGCCATAGAGCTGAGCGCAGGGCCTTGCTGGTCAGCCAGCGAAAGCTCAATGAAGAGAGTGCAAATAAAAAAGTTTTCCCACAAACATGTGGTTAAATTCGCTCTTCCCCAGTCACTCTCCCAAACCCCATCCGTCCCAATCTTGGGCCCTGTTGGAGCTGTAGGCCCAGATCCTCAAAGGTATTTAAAGCCCATTGAAATCAATGGGGAGTTAGGCACCAAAATCCTTTAGATTTACCTGGACTTTGGATCAGACCCCTGGCCCAAGGAATCACGTGCATGTAGCCTCAGCCCAGCTGCAAAGGCTGCAGTCACAGATCTTTGAAGCTTCGGTGGATTGGAGGCCGAGAGCTACAGCATTTGCACAAGCCACATTGCCTAGTCAGTGCCGCATGCTGCACACAGGCAAGAGGCCAGAACAGCAGACTTCATTAATTCCAACAAAAGAGCTGTTGAGATGCTCGAGTCGGCTGTAACCTCTTGCTGAATGACAAAGATAATGGAGAAGTGACAAGAACTTTGCCAAGCCTTTTACATTGCACGAGACAGAAAGAGGCACCCAGGACCAATTTCAGGTTCACAAGTCTCTAGGCCCAAGGCAGACACCTGGTCCATCAGGCCTTGTTTAATCAACAGTTCTGAGATTTTTGTAGGGGGTGAATTACCCACTGGGGAATCTCTATTTCCCAGGAAATGAAACACTGAGAATTGTGAAGAACGATGAATACATGCAGATGCACTTCAGGGGTGATACACTTACTATCGGCAGCCGTAATCATTCCAAAATAATGAGCTAGGTCTCAAAAAAATACTCAGAATAGTCCCTTAACTATCCATGAGATTTAAAAAAAAAAAAAGTAATTTTGTGGGTGGGAGGCTGTTTGCTGGTTTCTCAGCCTTGGGGGTGTATTTGGGGTCATGTTTTCAAGATTTCCTTTGCAACCATTTGTGCTAGAAACTTTTTTTTTTTTTTTAAACATTGAATTTCACATGTAATCACGAGTCCAGATGCTGGGGCTTTAAGAAAGACACCAAATATCCTGAGACTCACAGTAAAATTGTGAGAGTTAGCAACACTGCTTTCCCTCAGTGAAAGGCAGACATAACAGCATGAAAAGTGTTATGAAAGCAAGATTGTTAGAGACACTGCTCTGTTGCACTAGCACAACATTTCAAAGTGTCTTAAAACCAACAAGCTCAACATCTTACAGAATCTAATCTAAATGGTCTCATGAAAAATGGCCAATGACAACAGTTCTTTAACAGCACATGAATGTTTCTCTGTAGTGTTGCGAAATAAAACCCAACAGCCCCCTATTAGGCCTGTAAGGGAATCCCTGTCCCCAGCACGTCATATCAGCATATAGCAATGGCACATTATCCTAGACAAGTCAACCTCCGGTGCGTAAACTCAGCCATACTAAACCAGACAGCCCTTGGGAGTGGTTAGAGGAAGGGCCTGCAGTCAGGACTCCTGGGTTTTATTCTCAGATCTTCTGCTGATGTGCTGTGTGCACTAGTTAAAATTATAGACGATATTTTGGACCCCTCATTGGCACAGGTGAGCAGCTACATGCATGAGTAGATGCAGTTTTGTCAATGGGACTACTAGTATGAGTCACTGCACCTCCCAGGGAGCATTGCTTGGCCCATCGCTTCTGTGATTCATTGCGCCCCTCTGCACAATGAAGAGAGCAATTAGAGCTCATCAAAAACCAGCAATGACATGGGGACAACATTATTCATTGGGAAAGAGACATTTTGGAGGTTGAAATTCAAATTTGTCCCAAAAAACAAACAAACAAACAAAAAACACCACAACAGAATGCAAGCAATGCCCTTACCCCTGGTGCAAGCAGTGGTCAGGTTGGGGGGCCTTACAGTGGATCCATCTGTGTGGTTAGAGAAATCAGTGATGCAATGTCCAACCATAAAGGCACATCCTCACCTCCAGGGCCACCCATGCTGTCTGAATGTGGGGTTGCAGGGGACCTGACCTTTTGTGCCCCCCTCACAGCCACTTCCTTGGCCACAAAGGCCAGTCCCAGCCAATGTCTTCTCTGTTGTGTATTTGGTTGTCATGGTTTTTGTTGCTATGGCAACTGAGTTAGATTATTATGGGTTAGCTCAACCGGTTTCAACCGGCTGAGTGAGCTCTCTGTATATCTGTAAATAAAATGGAGGTTTTGGTTAGCTGCCTGCTCTCTGGCCTCAAGTGATTGCTTCCTACACCGGCTGCCCCAAGGATATAACACTGGCGACGAGGATGGGATCCTGGTGCTGCTCCAGTAACAGAAGGAAGTAGAAGTCAAGGTAAAGAACAAACAAACAAAAAAAGCTGCTTGTTTGCACTGACTGTGAAAGTGAAACTAAAAATCATGGCTACTCTGACCAGGCCCCTGGAGCCTTTTGATGAGAATACAGAGCAGTGGCATGTGTATACTGAGCGTTTTGAGCTTTTTGGTATTGCAAATGACATTACAGAAGCGAAGAAGGTGCCAATATTCTTAACTGTTGTAGGGGCTAAAACCTACTCTCTGCTACGCAGCTTACTGCACCCTGTTAAGCCTGAGACTAAATCTTACAGTGACATTGTGGAAATCCTGGGGTCTCATTTCTCCCCAAAACCACTGGTAATTGCTGAAAGATATAGGTTCCACAAAAGAGACCAAAAGGAAGATGAAACAGTTGTACAATTTGTAGCCATTTTAAAAAAGCTAGCAGAACACTGTGAATTTAAAGAGATGTTAAATGATGCCCTGCGTGACAGGTTAGTGTGTGGCCTCTGCAGTGAAGCTATACGGAAGCGCCTACTGACAGAGGCTCAGCTTACATTACAGAAGGCTGTTGATATTGCTGTCTCCATGGAACTGGCTACAAGGGAGCCACAATACATCGGTGCATCCCCTAGGGTGCAAAAAGTGTCACAAGAACTGACCCACAAAACGGTGCAGAGTCAAGAATGTTACCGCTGTGGTAAGTTGGGTCCCCAGGCATCAGAATGCTGGTGTAAGGACCTGGTGTGTCGACACTGTGGCAAAAAGGGACACATTGAGTATGCCTGTAAACAAAAGAAAAAGAGGCCTGTGGTCTGGCCGACAAAAAGAGGAACCTTGCATACCCTAGAGCAGACCCAGGATGATCAAGGTGACACCTCCTCACAAGAGGAAGTGCCACTGCATGTTTTGTCTTTGGCAGCGGGCTCACATGAATACTGGGTAACCCCTTTATTGGAGGGCAAACCTATACCCATGGAACTAGACACCGGTGTAGCTGTCTCGCTGGTTCCTGAGACTGTGTATAAGGAAAAGCTACAGCATCTTCCGCTTAAGGCAACAAAAACTGTTCTGAAGACGTATACAGGTGAAGCTGTGCCCATGTTGGGCACTATTGATGTTAAGGTGGAGCTCAATGGACAGGCAGCTATATTGCCACTGTTTGTGGTGAGAGGTGACTACCCAGCCTTAATGGTTAGGTCTTGGCTTGGGAAGATTCAACTGAACTGGGCAGAAGTGCACCGGATGACTAAAGAAGAAACCAGTCTAACCCCTATTCTAAGGAAACATGCTGCTGTTTTTGGAGATGATTTGGGAAGTATGAAGGGAATCACTGTGACATTGAACATTAAACCTGACAGTCCACCAAAATATCTGAAAGCCCGAACTGTGCCATATGCCATCAGGCCAAAAGTTGAAGCAGACCTGGAGCGCCTGGTCACCAATGGAGTCCTAATACCAGTTACCCATAGCTCATGGGCCACTCCTATCGTTCCAATCGTGAAGAAAGATGGCTCTCTCCGGATTTGCGGTGATTTTAAAGTCACTGTCAACCCAGTGTTGTGTGCAGAGCAATACCCGCTTCCCCGCATCGATGACCTCTTCGCAGGCCTGGCTGGGGGACAAAAGTTCAGTAAGATTGATCTGAGTCAAGCATATTTACAGATGCACGTCGATGAAAAGTCCCAAGAGCTGTTGACTATTGTGACTCATAAGGGGCTTTATCGATACTGTCGCCTACCCTTCGGAATAACATCTGCTCCCGCCCTGTTCCAGAGGGCTATGGACCAGATCTTGTGTGGCTTATCAGGAGTTCAGTGCTATCTGGATGATATCCTGGTCACTGGAAGAAATGAAGAGGATCACTTAAAGAATTTAGAGGCTACCCTACAAAGACTGGAAGAGTATGGCCTACGAGTTCGCAAAGACAAGTGTGAATTCTTCAAGCCCTCTGTTGAATATTTGGGACACATCATCGATTCTGCAGGTCTTCATAAGGCCCCTGCAAAAGTTAAAGCTATTGTGGAGGCTCCCCCACCTCGAAATGTAAGCCAGCTGCGCTCGTTTCTAGGACTCCTGAACTATTATGGAAAGTTCATCTCACAGTTAGCCACACTGCTAAAACCACTTCATGAGCTCCTTGGGCAGAACAAGGCCTGGAAGTGGACTGAAGCCTGTGATGTTGCGTTTAACAAAGCTAAGGATGCATTGCTAAATTCTGAAGTTCTAACGCACTTTGATCCATCCTTACCACTGCAATTGGCCTGCGATGCCTCCCCTTATGGAGTGGGAGCAGTCGTGTCACATATTATGCCTTCAGGAGAAGAGAGACCTATTGCTTTTGCTTCACGCACTCTAAGCAAAGCAGAAACTAACTACGCCCAAATCGAACGTGAGGCATTAGGAATTGTTTTTGGAATTTGGAAGTTTCATCAGTACCTGTTTGGGCGAAAATTTACTCTTCTCACAGACCATCGACCTCTGACATCAATTTTTGGACCCTACACAGGCATTCCCCCATTAGCTGCTAGTCGTATGCAACGTTGGGCATTGTTACTTTCAGCACACACATATGAAATCAAATATCGGAAATCCACTCTGCACGGCAATGCAGATGGCCTCTCAAGGTTGCCTTTGCCGGTCAAACACCAAGATAGTGCCCAAAAGGAAATCTTCTACTTTGAACAGGTAGAGAATACACCCATCACTGCTACTCAGATAAAGAAGGCAACTCGCGTTGACCCAGTATTGTCCCATATTATGGACCTGGTGATGCATGGAAAATCTCGACAAACCTCTCCGGTCTCATCCGACCTTGTTCCCTACATGTCCAAGTGGACGGAGTTATCGGTCCAATCTGGTTGTTTGTTGTGGGGGAGACGTGTCATTATTCCACCACCACTGAGATCACAGATGTTAGAACAGCTACATTCCGGTCACTGTGGAATAGTGCGCATGAAGGAAATTGCACGAAGCTATTTTTGGTGGCCTGGACTGGACAGCGCTATTGAAGAGAAGGCAAAAGCTTGTATGTCATGTCAGGGTGTGAGGAATGCACTCCAGTGGGCACCCCTACACCCATGGGACTGGCCTGAAAACCCATGGCAACGTATTCACGTTGACTTTGCTGGCCCCCTTGAAGGAAGCATGTTCTTGGTGGCAATAGATGCCCATTCTAAATGGCCAGAAGTCTCTATAATGCAGTCCACTTCTGCAGAGAGTACTATCCAAAAATTACGAGGACTCTTTAGTCGTTTTGGTCTGCCAGAACAACTTGTGAGCGACAACGGACCGCAGTTCGTTTCTCAGGAGTTTCAAAATTTTATGAAGGCAAATGGGATACACCACATCACGTCAGCACCATATCATCCGTCCACCAACGGATTAGCTGAAAGATTTGTGCAGACAATGAAAAACGCTTTGAAATCAGCAAGGGGACAACACTCCATTCAAAAGCGTCTGGATACCTTTTTACTTTCCTAAAGAAACACACCTCATGCTACGACCCACGCATCTCCGGCCTTTCTAATGATGGGACGACAGCTGCGCACTTGCTTTGATCTGCTGAAACCTTCTGAACCCCGACAAATTGTGCAACATCAGCAGCAATATCAAGTCATCAGACGGGCACCCAGAGCAAAAGACCGAACCTTTAGCCCGGGACAGCCAGTTTTGGCTCGGAATTATACTTCCAGAGCTAAATGGGTTCCGGCCACAGTCATCACTCAAACAGGACCTGTTTCCTACACAGTCCGGACTGCAGAGAATCTTACCTGGCGGCGACATGTAGATCAGCTGTTGCCAGGTCATGCCAGTCCTCAGGACCCATCTGCAGTTGAGGGGTCTGACTTCACCTCTTCTAGTGAGGGACTGAATCACGAGTCACCTGTTTCTGACTGTTCTCCTCCATTACTGCCGGCGGCTGAGATACCCCTTTGCCCAGCACGAGCTGATACCACCTCCTCACCTGTTCGTGCTGCGGACCCTGAGCCCCTAGTGCTTTCGGGTGCAATAACACCAGAAGTTCGCCGTAATCCACCTAGAGACAGAAGGCCTCCTCATCGGCTGGATCTTTAGCTAGGGCGAACCCACGGTTATGGGGCAAAATAATCCCCAGGGTTTAGCCGGGAATGGAGGCAGTCTACCCTCCTTCTCTAGTCTAGTGTGTGTTTTATTTAGGGGATGTTCTTATTAGGGGGGGAGGAATATGTTGTGTATTTGGTTGTCATGGTTTTTGTTGCTATGGCAACTGAGTTAGATTATTATGGGTTAGCTCAACCGGTTTCAACCGGCTGAGTGAGCTCTCTGTATATCTGTAAATAAAATGGAGGTTTTGGTTAGCTGCCTGCTCTCTGGCCTCAAGTGATTGCTTCCTACACCGGCTGCCCCAAGGATATAACATTCTCCCATCTCCCTCTCTGGGCTCAGCCCTCCTGCCAAATCATGCAACAGTTCACTCCCCGCCAGGGTAACAAAAGTCCAACTTAGAGTCCAAATCACATGCCCAAACTAATAGTGCTTCTGTCCCTCTCAGGCACCACTGATGCCCTCTGCTTCTTAGCCCTGGCAGAGCATCTCTTGTCTTGCTTCTTCCCCAGCAGGATTCCCCTGCTGCTTCCCTTCACCAGGGACTCCAGAGTTTAATTCTGGGGATCTTCCAGCTCCTGTCACAGGCCCTAATTTAGGGCTCCCCCCACAGAAGCCTTCTGTGCTCCCAGTGGGTCTCTTCTCCTGCCACAGGCCCTAACTCAGGGCTCCCAGAGGGTGACTCACCCTGACTTCCTCAGGCTCCTCCAGAGGGCACTTCCCTTGTTCTTCCCTCCACGGGCTCCCCCTCTACTGACTTCCCAGCTCTGTTTAAGTAGCGCTCACCTGCTGCACCATCACAGCTGGGGTCAGTCTTTCTAACTAGGCCACTAATTAGCCAGCTCCTCAGGATGGCTGAGGGCTAGCTGCTAAGGCAGGGTCAAGGCTGATCCCAGCTCTTCTCCAAGGGCTGGCTGGTCTGTGTGGCTGATGTCGGGTAATTTAGTTGTTTATAGGAGGCACCACGTTGTGTTTGTGTACACGATGCATGTCAGCCTTGTTGATCTTAGGGTACGTCTACACTACAGTCATGGGATGGGACTGTCGACATGCCCGAGCTGGTTTTCGTGGAGCTAGCTCTGATCCCAGAGTAGTTGACAAAAAAAGAGGGTTCCTGGCAGGTTTGAACTGCTACGGCTTCACTGCTCTGGACTGTGAGCTACCAGGATGAAAGCTTGTGCAGGTGTGTCTCCTCGAGCTGTAAGCACACCCTGTGATTGCAGTATGGACATACTGTCATGCACACAGGCAATCCTGCTGCAGAAACCTCAGTTCAGTTCTCACTGCCCTGCTACCTAGGAACAGCCCCTCTCACTCCTTGGTCTCCAATCACTTGGTCTGTCCCCCTTTGATCCTGGAGCATTTTAGAAAACTCTATTCTCCTCTCCTCCTCCAGCCCCTGGGCTTTTTCTACCTGAGACTCCTTTAGTCCAAATCATCTGTCATAACACAGTTTGTGTCCTAACAATACCCTCCTCAGCAGGATTGTGGGAAGCCTAATTAATGTATTTGAAGCATTTTCAAGTCCCTGGAGAGAAGGTAAACATTAGGATCATATCTGCCTGGGGTTCCTTTTCTTGATTTTGGCATTTTAGACAAAGGGAAATGGTGGGGCTTATACAAGTGTGCAACTTTGCAAGAATATATGGTAACGGCAGCTATGGAGGTAATGTAAAGTAATAGAACCCATAAGGAACTATGAGAGACGCTCACACACAGATTTGATTGGTGGGTATTAAAAGTTCACAGGAGCCCTAATAGAAATCTGTCAACTCCCTGCTAATCCTTCTTGACAGAAACCTTATAAGAAGTTTAATGTGTTAAATAGCTCTAGAGTCTAATCAGTGTGAAAGCCAAAGGGAATGGGGAGTTTGGAATAAGGATTATATTTTCCTTCTTCATTTAACTGATATACTCTGCAAAGTCACAGGGGAAAAAATGATTTGGCTTGTAAATTGCTTTTCTTATGCAAAACCAGATTACACGTTTCAATGTCCACAGGCTTTTGCAGTCCTTATTTCCCTGGACTCTAGTGAATTGTGGCACAACCTCCCCCCACCCACCCACCCACCCACCCCAATATGCATTTGATCTCCTGCCCTGCACGCATCTGATGAATATGCATTGGACACCCTGCTCCCTTCAGTACAATAGTGCGTCTGTCTGCCTGAAGGTAGAGTGGAATGCATGGGGGGACCAGACTAGCACACCTGTGCTCACCTGAGCCCAGTCAAGAATGTGAATAATTTATATTTTCAAGTAGTCGGAAACCCATCAGCGATGAGAGAAGCTGGATGGCCTAGCCCTGATGGGGAATTTTTTTCATACTCCGTAAATCATTTTGGTGTGGGCAGTTCTATCAACTAATCATCTCAGACTCCTAGATTTAGCTTGTGTTATGCAGGTGGTCTCACTAGAAGACCATAATCCTCCCTTTTGACCTTAAAAGCCATGACTTCTAAGGCCAAGCAGGACCATTTTGATAATCTAGTCTGACTTCCTGCATAACACAGACCGAAGAATCTCATCAAGTCCCCTTATGTGCAGTTGAACTACAGCATCTCTGTTAGGAAGACATCCAATCTTGATTTAAAGATTTCACATGGAGAATCCACCATTTTCCATCAGTTAATTACCCTCACTGTTACAAATTTCAAGCTTGAACTTGGCTGACTTCTGTTTCCAGCCATTGGATCATGTTGTGCCAGAGATGGACCTGAACCAAATCCCCATACACACACACTGCTGAAATTTGGAGGAGTCTAGATTGGGAACCCAAATTTGTGGCATAGCCCCATTTCTACTGATTGTTGGGCATGAGGCAGAATGCACCATATTATTTGCTTTTTGGCAGAACAACTAGAGTATATTTCAACAGTGCCTTTAACCATGTTGGGTGCCAAAGCACTTCACAAACTGTATAGATGTTTTTATATCTTGCCCATCTTCATGGTCTCTCTGTCTTGTGGTACAGGGATCATTCTGCCCACCACTGAAATGCAGCCACCTTTGGGGTAGCATGTGACATCCATTCGTCATCTGCAACACTATACAAAAGTTCCCAGGTGAAGCAAGAACAGAAGGAATTTTGGGGATGGAGAATGTAAATGCCTGACCTGCAATTTGTCCAGCACTCCTCAGCCAACACAGAGAAATATAATGACATCAAGGATTTTGATGGCTAGTCTTCGGACTCCCTCTTCAGCAGCATAGAAACATCAGGCTGGGGAAGTGGGTTCAGTGCTGACAGAGGGATGAGCCAGAGCTACTCAACCACTAACACCACTGGGTTTTCCTTTATAGTCCTCCATGTAAATACTGACCAAACTGCAACCTACATCAGGCCTAGTTCTCCAGATCTCACTCAGATCCCTGCGCATTTGGGGATACTTGGCTAAGTGTCCAAGGAAAGCTTGCACAACTGGGTCCTTACTTTCTAAGCTCAATGAGATAACGGCCCAGGACCGTGCGGCTAGAGAGAAGCACAATCCCTTAAATGTAGGCAACATAGTACACACCGGGTCATAGCCAGAGAAAATGAACAATTTGCCTTGGGGTAGGATAAATCATTTACAGTTGGATTGGACAGAGCACTTCAGATCACATGCTGTGGGGAACAATCTTGCTTTGGTTGGAGGTAGGTACGCTGAATAACCCAACAGGCCTTTCTCCAGCTCTGATTCCTTTCATTTGCTGATGGCAATGCACCATAACGAGGCAGGACCCTGGACTGGAAATCAGGAAACGTGGGGTTTACTTCCAATTCTGCCACTGACCAGCTGTGTGACTTCAGGCAAGTTGATTGTCTAGGCACGCCTGCCTTGGTTTGGGGGGGATGAACTAGATGACCTCTTGAGATCGCTTCCAGCCCTACATTTCTATCATTGCTCCGCCTCTGTTTCTCCTCCCAGTCTTTGTCTATTTTGATTGTAAACTCTTCAGCGTAGGGATGGTCTCTCACGAGGTGTTTGTACAACCTCTAGCACAATGGGGCCCTCTTCTTACTTAGCACTATCATATAAATAACTACAGCAGCAGCTCGTGGAAAGATCAGTACCTTTGCTAATGGCCACTTGAAGCCATCTGTTAAAAGCAATCACCAGTCACTCCTCAAGTCTGATTTCCAGGGAACATCAGCAAGGAGCAAAGACATCACACCCTGGTGGAAGTGCTCTTTTCTGGAAAGGGTTAGAATATATTGTTCTGTCGCATACTCACTGGTTTGACCAAGGCCATCTCAAACAGGGCTGTGCTTTTTTCACCCATTAGCAGATTAAGAGGCCAAGGGCTTGTAGGCTTGACTACTCCATCCTGACAATTACGGTCACCTCGGAAGCAGTGCACATTTATTGGGAGTATAATATTTATTAGTTGCCAAGAGCCTAGAGGCCTATCAGTAAGTGTCTTATAAACAGTCTGAGATTTTCAAGGGGGCTAAACCCATTAGGCTTCCAACTCCCACCAAAAGCCAAGAGGAGTTGGGTGCCTGATTCCCTTTGAAAAAAGTCACAGGGGTATTAAATAAGGACAAGGTTGGGAAAGGTCCTTTCACTTCTGTGCACACAAAGATCCTGCCCCCTTGAGCATCCTGCCCAACTGACATCCCTCAGTTAAGCTCAGAGACTGCTCCCTCCACACACACAGATGTGGAGGGAGATGGGAAGAGATGGGACCATGAATCCACCCCCGCCTCCCATATTCAGAGGAATTAAGTGATGGGGTAGGCCTCATGCTGCCCTCAATGCAGCATGTTGGTGAATTTCACCCTCACTGGTTTAATCTTGATTTGTGGTTTGTCGTTTTCTTAGTCTCAGTCACTCCCAGAAGAAGCAGTTTGGCCTTAAGAAGAGATTCAGGCGTTAGGGAAGAAGTGGAGATGTGTTTTGTTGCTCGCAAATAAGTGTGGCCAGTCCGAGGGAGGCAGCTTAGTTTCTACAATGAGTAGCCCTGCCCCTGCCTACTCATAGCCCCACATTGGGCTTGCTGGGCAGAGATTAAAAAACACAACCCTGCATGAAGCTACCCTGCAAAATCTGATCCTTGCAAAGATGGGAGAAGATAGTAACAGCTGAGTCACTCTGGCAACAGACCCTTCTTCTTACCCTCACTCCGTGACACATGTCTATAAATGCAGCACATGCCCTCCACCTGCACTTCTTCCCCACCCCTTAGCTACACATTCAAACCAAGCTGGCCCTACCTCACCCTGCCTGTGTGCACACAGATAGCGTATCCCACATGCACACATTTGTGCTCAGCCCACCGATCCACCCAGCCACTTCCACATCCTCGCATTGTACCCATACGCACTCACCTTGCACACACCAGCATCCTGCCACACACTTGCTGTGACAAGCTTTACTCAGAATTCCTCTAGGCATTCCTCACCTGTCCTGCCCCCTATCTCCTTCACCCCACATCCTCCAGAAACCCCTCCATCTCCGCCAGCGCCTCACCCCCCGATTTTCCCCTGCCACCTCCTCCATTTTCTCCTGCCCCCATGTTTCCCAGACTCAGTTTTCGGCCTTGTCCAACACTCTCCAGGCTGTGAACTGTGCCAATTCACTCCAGTTACACACCATTACGTGTTAAACAACAACTGCAAAACCTGGAATAAAGAGGCTGTAACTCACTAGGTGGCATTTTATACCCTAGCTTTCCTCCATGAAGAGAAGTGTAAAGTTACACTGAAGGTTCTGTTTAAAGACCAGCCACTGAGAGGTCTTCTCCCTGGTGATTTGTAAACACACACCGAAGCACTGTGAATACTAACCTCAACTCAGATGCTCACTCCTCTGCATCTTAGTAGTTGGTTTATGTTTGTTAACATTTGGCACGTCTTTCTTTGCAACTTACACGTTTCAAGCTTATTTTTTCCAGACTTGCCAGAGCCCATCACCTGTTTATAAAGGACTCCTTGATGGAAACACCCTGTGTAATTTAAGAGAGGCTGGTGCTCAATCCCATAGAACTGAATGGAGAATTCTCTTTCTGCTGTAAAATTCTAAAGGAAAGTTCAAACCAGTTGTACAGGAAGGATCTCATTCTCTGTTCAATTCCAGAGATGCTGAGTCATTTCTGAAGAACCCTCTTCATTTCAGTGTTACTAAATTCAGTAGGACTCATCCTAAAGGGAAAAATTTTCCACCCCAAAAGGCACTGAATAGGTTAATGGCATAGCACTCATTGCATGTATTAATTATTGAAGAATATTGATGACTTTTCCAAATATTGGGCCAAATCCTTAGCTGTGTAAATGAGTATGAATGGCTGCATTACTCTACTACCTACTACCCATTAGTGTACTTCTCCTTACAAAAATCCCACCGAGGTAGGACGGTGGCATTAGCCCCATTTTACAGATGGGGAAACTGAGGCAAGGAACAGGTAGGTGATTGCCCATGGTCACACAGGAAGTCTGTAGCACAGCAAGGAACTGAACCCAGGTCTTCTGAATCCCAAGCTAGCCTCTTAAGCACAGGATCCTCAATGAAGCTATGTTAATGCATATTAACAAAGGATCTGGTCCTACCACATCTGTGCTATTGAGACTACAGTTACAAAGCATTGCCCTTGTTTTATGTTGTGAATGCTGATGCACATGGCATTAGCCCCTTCAGTACTGCTTTACTCACGCGATCACATGGGGAGCTTTGGTACCAGCAAATTTGCCAGTGGTACCAGGCCACTTCCAATCCAGCCTAGGGCGGTAGTGGCTGAAGAGTGTTACCATCTGATGGTTATTCTGTGGCCTCCTGAATGCAAAATGAGTTCAGGACCTTATCATGGTCATTTTAGACACCTGTCTGCTGGCACTGGCCCTACTCCTCCCCAGTGCTGGGTGCCTCAGCAAAGAGACCAAGGACTGAGTGATGTTTTAGCTCCCCCACTTTTGCTTTTCCATGTCAGGAGCCAGGCCCATTTGTGGAGGCCAGAGCAGAAGCCAGCAGGGCTAGTGTTTGGGACGTGAACGAGAAATGGTTTTCTGCTACCTGACATTTGGGGGGAGAAAGGTTAAACATGATTATTGGGGGCTCTAGTCTTGCTGCAGGTACCAGTGAATGTAACCAGGTTGGCAGCAAATAGGGGATTGCTTCTGTGAAAAGGAAGCCATACCATAGCACAGTAAATACACTTTCCTCTTCCCTGTGTATGCTATGCTCAGCATGCTCCATTATTACTGTAGCACGGCAGCAGCGAGCATACTGACAAATCTCCTGCTGTAAACCCCTATAGAATGAGCTCTCAAACCAACCTCAGGTACTCCCCAAATTCCCTCTGCATGAAGAGAGTTTAACAACAGTGATCGGGCTGATGAATTGGGAAGCACCTTAAAGGACAATCCGATAGGATTTCAAAACCAATCTCTTTTAATGCCTTTTTTACTTAGTCATTCCCTCGTTCTTGTCATCTTGCACTCAGCCTCCATTGAGCGGTTCCCAGGTAACCAGATCCCTTCCTGTACACAATGTGCCTACTATACTCCAAGTGATGTTATCAAGCCAGGCTCGGCCTAGTGCATGCGGTCAGATAGTGGCTAAGCTAGGGTGGCCCTGGGTTGATGGAGTGAAACAGGACTCTTCATCCCCAATCTAAATACACAGTGGGCTTTGTGAGGGCTGTTGGGATCAAAACACATTTATAAAGACTCATTAGTACTTAATTGGGTAGTGTTTTACTTGCTGAGTTCGGAATTCTCTATATAGTCACCATATGTATCTATCTGTCAAGCCTTTCATTCCAGATAAATGAGAAACCACAGTAAACATTTGGTAGCTCCTTGAGTGTTATGAGCCTGAGGTGAGATGGACATTGCAGTAGCTGATATTCTGAGAGAGAGAGAAAAAAAATCATAGAAACAGATGTTAAACTGCAGGAATTATTAATTAAGGGATAATTCAATTTTCTTTACTAAGCTTGTTTGCACTTAAAAGCTTTTGGGAGCAAGCAACTAGCATCTGCTTGATGGGACTTTTATGACTGAGGAGGAAAAAGATGTAATAAACCACAATGCACCAAAAGATATTATTTAAGAGAATTACTGAAACTCAGACCTACTAATTGCATCATTCTTGTCTAATGGATGAGGGATGTGATGGCCAAGATGCCAAAAAGTTCTAATGACACTCAAGGGCTAGTCTGCCAAACAGTTCTTTGGCCTACATGGGGACTGAAAGGGATGGAGGTGGGGGGAAGGACACTTACAAATGCATGGCAGACAAGTATCTTCACATGTATAGCTTCTGTGGGCCAGGTTGTGATCTCCTCTCTCATACTGACTAGGATCTGACTGAGTGAAGTCCTGATCCCAATGAAGTCAATGGGAATTTTGTCATTGATGTCAATGGAGTTTGCCCCGTGATTTCAGTTGGACTAGTCATGGTGTAAGGCACTCTGGCCTTCTGTTTGTAAGAACCGAAGAGGAAGGCAGGCATCAGCAGATTATGAAAGAGTGCCCTAAAATATAGGCGTGTTACCAAAAGTATCACTGGGATGAGAAAGTTCTTCCCATGGGTTGTTTTAGGACTAGATCATTCCTACAGCAAAACCAAAAAGCTCATTGAATGGTGATTGCTATTCAGGAAAGGCTATAGTAAGAGCTTGGGAGTTTGAGTCTCATGCCTCTCTTATGGGTCCTGATTCAGAAGTCCACTGAAGCCAATAGGAGCCAAGGCTGGTCATGCAGTACATGGTATGTAGAGCCAATAGACTGTTGGCCTTGCTCTTTTCTATTTTGAAAAAGGTAAAAGCTGTGCAGATGTTTCTAGGTTACACAGCAGCAGCTCCTCACTGCCAAAAAGGAGAAAGAGAAGTGGACAGATGCACTATTTAAACTGAATGGGATGAATTTTAAATCCATATTTGGAAGAGTAAAGAACTTGTGTCAAGAGTCAGCAGAGCATAGTGGTGAATTCTTCTTCAGTCGGGGATTTGTTCCATAATGTACAATACCCTCTTGGGTGTTATGATAGGGAAGATGGTTTGTTAGTTGATTTTTTAACATTTCTTAGTGTCTGTGCTTTATGGTTTGCTATTCTGAGAGTTTGTACATCATAAGCACCATTTGACAAATAGGGGGCAAGGATGTTCTTTAAGAAATACTAGGGTTGAGATTTTGAAAGCCACTTTAGGGATCTGAGCACAGAATTCCTCACATTTTAATGGAAATCAGGCATCCACAACCCTGAGATGGCTTGGTGCGTTTCAGCCCAAGGTTGCTGCACACGAAGAGTGCATAGTCAAAATGTGCACAATGAGTGATCTGTAGAAAGTACGACTTCAATAAAATCATCTATTACAAAAAAAGTCTTAATTATATTTTAGCCCCTTTAATATCTTGGGCCAAGTTCTCTCCATTGAAGTCATACTGAATTATTTCACGGATAAGATTCTTTTTTCTCCATCATATTTGACACATTTTGCATTGTCTTAGTTTACATGGGAACACAGCTGACCCTTCTTTCCTCATTCATATCATTTCCCTTTAGTCCGTCTATTCCCAGCCAATCACTCCCTCTTTCATTAAGTGTAAAACTTTCAAAAGTATCTAGTGACTTAGACCACGGAAAGTCATCGAATCATAGGGTTAAAAGGGACTGCAAGAATCAACTAGTCTAACGCCCTCATCTAGTCTAACCCCCTGCTCACTGGGACTTGGGCTCTTATGTCACTTCTGATAATTTTACCCTAGATCTTTAAGGAGTCAGATCTCTACTTTCCCCCAAGCCATCCAGTGCAATCTTAATTCAGCCTCCTTGCATGTCTGCATTCTGAGAGTCTTTAATTGTATGATCACCTACTATTTGTTCCACAGGCCCACTGCCTCATTCAGGGAACTGCTAGTTATTCAATATTTCTTTTTATCTTCCACATTCACTGTGGGCCCCCCACCATGACAGATATTGCAACCCCAGTGCACAGACAGCAAGGGGGCAATTGAGATGAATCACTCAGGTTGCAAACACCTCCAGAGAGGCACCGCCCCCCCGGGGCAGCTTGTATATACTGCTTCCAACTAGGTTTTTCAGAAAAAACAGACAAAGAAAGGGCTTTTGCTATACAAGGTTACATTTAAACTGACTCGGGGCCTTCCTTCCGGTCCAGCAAACAGAAGGATTGGAAGAACTTTGGCTGACTACGGTCCCATAAGACTGAGGGGTGACCTCTGGTAAGCTCTTAGTACGTTTATAGGAACTTTTATATGGTTTTTGGTAATGCTTTTACCTTAAGAATAAATGTGCTTGTTTAGAAAGAGCTGGGTGGGAACTTGTAACTGCTGGCAATATGCTGTTCACAGTACTCAGAGAGAAAGCAAAGTGCAGGTGCTCCTCTTAGGCAGTCTGATTTGCTGGGGATAGCACAGTGTAATGCAGGGAGCTGTGCAGCCTTAAAAACCCAGTCAGAAGGGAATGGGTCAAGGGTCCCTACCTAGAGACATGGGATTCCTGGAGACCTGAGACCTGACTGGGCATTCCTGGAGCGGGCCATGAAGGGGAGAGATACAAGTGCAGTTGCCATGAAACTGTGACAGCCCTGTGCCTTATTTACTGCATGCCATCCAACCCCTGCACTGAACACAGAATTATTTGTTTCCTTCTGGGTGTTTCTCTGGTGCTCTCACCACAGTATCTGAGTGCTTCACAAATGTTAATTTCATTTCACACATCTCTCTGTGATGAGGGGGAGAAACTGAGGCACATGGAGATTAAAGCCAAGATTGTCAAGCATGACAGTTAATTTAGACTCGCCTGGCCTGATTTTTCAGAGAAATTAGAAATTTTGTGCCACTTTATATGTTCAAAGTACTGCTCCAGTCAACTTCAGTTGCAGCTGTGAGTGCTCAGCACTTTGACAAACCTGGCCCCAGGTATTTCATGTTGGGCACCCAGAAAACAAGGAGCATATAATCAGTGACCACCTGTGAAAAGTTTGGTGTACATGACTTGCCAGCATCACACAGTAACTCTGTGGCAGAGGCAGGGATAGAATCCAGTTCTCCAGGGTAGCATTCAACTGCCTTGACCATGAGACTGTCCTTTTTCTTCCTAAAATCCCCTGTATCATTCATGACACACCTTCCCAATTCTGCAACAAATGAAGCAGGGGTCCTTCAGACAACAGCCTCCTTCACAACACAACCCTGATTTATCCCTAGAGCAGGTCCATCCTGTGAACTGAATGAGGCAGGGATCCTGTGAAAAAAATTTTGTGACCATGTAATTAAAGATGATCATAATGCATATGCACAAGGGGGTCAAGTTAAGGTTAAATGGACAACCTTAATTCTGGCATTTTCTAACTTTTGAATACGTGACTTTACATCCCAAAACTATATTAAACAATATTAAGTTTGCAATTTCCTGTTTTAAAAAACAGAGTAACTGGTAGCAGTAGCAGGCTGTTATCCTTTATGTGGACCAGTGACTAGAGGAGGGCTGAGACATTTTGTTAGTGGGTTTCACAGCTCTATTTTGGCTCTAGCATGTCTCCGTCCCTGTGTGCTCCCATCTGCCCACTCCAGTTCCTGCTGCTCTCCCTATTTAACCTCCTTATCCCCTGCTCCTTGTGCCCCCTCTCCCACTGGCCCCACCTGCTCATTTTCACCCTTCTGCACTGCAGTGGGGCTGCTCTCTCCTGGCTCTTTGTACCGGCAGAGGGAGCACTAAATGCACAGGACACACTCTCACTGCTATCAGTTCCAGTGCCCAGCACGGCAGCAGCCAGGAATAGCAACAGCAGCGAAGTCCTGCTCTGCCCTGCAGCCACAGGAGGGAGCATGCTCAGTTGTCTCTATGGGGACAGTGCATGCAGTCTGTTCAGCTCTAGGAGCTGTGAGGTGACGGAACATGCTCAGTGAAGAAGGAATCTTCAGCGGTTATAGGTGGCATGCTCTAACACGTCCCCACTGCGCATGTGCACACTGAGACGTTTCAGAGGCTTATAACTTGGCTAAATTTTCCAGCAGTGGCAAAAGGCGCATCCCTGACACATTCCAACTCCCTGCTCCAAAGCAAGGGGGCGCTAGAGCTTCCAAATGGAACAGAATTTTTCAACGTGGGCAAAATACATATTTTTCCCTTAATCTTAGTCTCAAAAACAGCTGAATTGTTTGATCTGAAACTTAAAAACAAAATTCACTCTGAGGCAGACACCCAGCATGGGATATTTTAGACCAAATGGTTAAAGTTTGGTAAAGTTATAAACCCCTGAAACCAGGGTCTTATAACGGACAGCATCTGGCAACTGTAACAGGCGGTGCTGCCTGTTCCCCTAGAAATGTTGTTGCTCTTTTCCCTGCTTTTGGTATCGCCCATGTTATTTGGCAGCTGTGCAGCACATTCCTAAGCTGGATTCCGGCTCACTGCCTTGGGCTCAGTGGTGGTGGCAAAAGACAGCTGGCCCCCCTGCACGGGTATGGACAGCATCTTGTGATGCAGTGGCTCACGACACAGACGTGTCATGCCTCCTACGCACAGGCCTCTTATTCTTGATTGTCCCAGCTGTGATCTGTTCCCATGAGCTGTGCGTTTGGGCAGCCCTGCTGATGGCTGTCACGAGTCCCTGGGCTCCAGGGTGCATTGGTGGGCACCTGGTGTTAGGGTAATGCTGTTCACACTGCTCCGTGCCCGGCCACATCATGATCTCAGGGTGGGAGTGATTGTTGGTCATTACAGACACGGGTTGCAGCAGCTGCTATTTACATGCACTTTCTGGTTTCCATTTCACAGGGCCCTGGGGTCTCTCCTGCTGGCCAGTGCCTACTGTGGTGGGGAAGGCCACAGCTTCTCCTATACCCTGCTCTTCCCCACCCTCCATGCCTGCTTTCTGCTGCACTGCTCCTGGTGAGGAACATCTCGGTGGCAGGCCGGCACTTACCCAAGCCTGTCCTTCCAGCCGGCCTTTGCATGGGCCACCCAAGGGAGGCTGCAGTCTGTCCCACTCACATTTGTGTCAGTCAGAAGCAGAGCTATTGAAGCTAATGGAGTCACAGCAGTATAAACCAGAGGAGGAACAGAAGGCCATTGCTCTTTCCCTGAGAAGCTGCTATCTGTGACTGCACGTAATTTTTGCCAGTCAACTGCCGGCCATCACTACTGTAGCCAAACCCTGCTCTTCATTCTACCCATGTGCCTTCAGAGTAACTCCAGTCACAGTCTGGATACACACCATTCCGAGTACAGAATTCACCTCATCAAGTGCCCCTGTGAAAGGAATCCATCTCGTTTTCACAGGCAGATCACCAAAGGAGAAATATGAGCCCTTCTTCGTGAGCAGCAGCCTAGAAGGGCCGAGGTATCTGGAATCCGGGTTCTTTGTTAAAAGGCCCATCAGTGTTTGACCAGTTGGATACACTCATCTTCTGTCTGTGACCTTATACACGTCAGCCTGGAAACCACCGACTGTAGGAGGTCTGCGGTCACCTCTAGATGACCAATGCCGAGAGAAGAGCAGCACTCAGTGGGACTGCTCCTCAGCTAGCCTCAGCCATTGCAGCTCTATTGACGAGCGCTCTGCCCATTTACACCAGGTGAGAATCTAGCCCTTTGTCTGCATTTCCATTGCACATTTCCCTTGCCACAGGTTTATATAAAACTTTGCAGTAAACTTTCCCTCCTGCTGAAACGGTGCATAGAAAGCCAGACCATCAATGGATGGAACTCAGCAAAAGCAAAGGAGTTGTGCCATTTTCACTACCGGAGGATCTGGCTCCCAGCATCACTTTTGCACCTGAAGAGTTTGCAAAGCTATTGATTCAACCCCTTGCACTTGATACAAAGGATTTTAAGGGAGTAGAGGGTTTTCTAGCATTGGATGGTGCTTTGTGCTGGAAAATACACCCAGGAGTTAAAAACTCTGATTTGGTTTAAACATGAAGACACTCAGCAAATGATTAAACCATAAAAGAGATGAAATGGTGATTTATCCACCAGCTCCACCCCAAGGGACTGGATACCAATGGCACCACTGTGCAAGACACGCAGGATTTGGTAGCCATCGACTCTCAGGAATCTCTACTTGTACCACCTGCACGAGACTGGATTTTACTTGACTCATGACATTTTGCTTAATGCTTCCCAGTCCACTAACCCAGTCATCAAATTCTTTAAGAATCTCTTCTGCATCCTGGTCTGGAGACAAGAAATGCACCTGTTTGCCCAACTGCCTCTGCAGACGGAGCCCACGCTCGTATCGTGAGTTACCTGATCCTCTATCAGAGCGGAGAACTCCCCATTACCATGTGGGAAGTGAGAACCTCGCTGTTTTGCCACAGCAAAAACCCTAAGCCCTTTCTTCAGCTCCAGCACCATCCGCTTCTGTCACTGTTGGGCTTGGGAAGCTCCTCTCACGGAGCTCTGCCTTCTTGCTGGCTGCTGAAACTGGGCCTCACCAGGTGAGGGAAGCTGAACAGGGAGCAGTAGGCAGAGCTGTTGCCTGGCTATAGAGCGCATGAGACTCCAGACCTTTCCTGCCAGTAGGGAGAAGAGCTGCCCCATCGGAGTCCCCCACTTACCTCCCCTCCTCTCCCGAGGGGGAAAGAGGCAAAGCCTTCTGCCTCCAGCTCTCCCTCCCCTCCTGGGGAAAAGGGAGACCTTATCCCCACCTTCCCCAGTGGAACAAGACCAAGGACTGAGATCCCCCCACCCCTCAAGGTGGAGAGGGGCAATAGACCACCTGGAAGCACAAGGCATTCCCCAACACAGCTCCACACACAAATACACTCACCTTCCCATGTCTGGCTATGAGCTTCCTTCAGGTGCACTGATTCCCTTCCCCACACAGACACAAGACAACACAGTGTCCTCCCACCGACAACCTGCAGCCACCAGAACTGGCAAGCTTCTACCTACCCCCTCCTCTCTCCTGTTTTCAGTTTAACCTCTGGGTTCCTGAACATGCCACTTAGCAACCACTGCTTTTCTCCACTGCTGGGGTCTATTTAGGGCCAGATCCTCAGCTGGTCTAAATCAGCATCGCTCTATTGATTTCAACAGAGCGATGCTGATTTAAGCCAGTTGAGGATCCGAAACATAATTTGGAGTGTATTTGTTCTAGACACAGAATTCCTGCCTCCATTGTTACGTGCTTCTGGACAGCGCAGCCTTGGACCTTTGCTGCTTAGAAGCTCACGTGCTCCAGCTGACTTCGGCTGAGTCTATTTCAGCCTCATTCCATGCTACGTCTGGCCAAGCTACTGTATAAACTCGTCACTGGAAGCAAGTTAATTAACATAATGTCATTCAGAGCTAGCTAGTTCCTTCCTATCAATATCATCTAATCAGTAGCCTCACCTGAAAGGTAATCTCTGCTTTGATCTCCGGTTGGCCATGGAGCAGCCTCTGAAAACACTGGGGGCTTTGTTAATTCAGTGTTCCCACTGAGACGCCAAGGTCGCAGCCTGGTCCTTCCCCTTCAGTGTCCTTGCTTTGGGTAAAACAAGAATGACTTGGTTTCTGTAGGAGACTCCCAGAGAACCCCCCCCGCCCCCGTTTCTTTCCTTCTCAGTCTGGTGGCAGGCTGTAGTTTGTCCGACCCAGAGAAGGAAACAAGGCACTAACTGGGCCAGGAGCAGGCTAAGCAGAACTGGAATTGAAAGTGTTAGGTTAGCACCACAAAAGGGCCCCTTACATGGAGAGGTTTCCCCGTGAACTGGACAACTCAGGAGATCAGTAATGGGCGATAGCGAAGTTTTAACCTGACACGTAGCTGATAAAAGGGCTGATAGTGACAGGGGCTGAAAGTTGTCAGTCATGTGCTGACTGCTGGCTTCCCTAGGTCAGATGAGTTGATGGGCTTCAGTTCATTGCTTAGGAGACAACGGTCACCATTGCAGCTGGTGCTGCTTGGCCACTTAGGATATGTCTACACAGCACTTAAACACCTGCAGCTGGCCCAGGTCAACTGACTTGGGTTTTTTGGGCAGGGCAGGGGAACGGGCTAAAAATTGCTGTGCAGACATTTGGGCTCCAGCCCAAGCCTGAGCTCTGGAACCCCACAATGGGAGAGGGTCCCCGAGTCCAAACATCTACACAGAAATTTGTAGCCTCATAAACCCAAGTCAGCCAACCCAGGCAAGCTGTGCTGAAGGTCTTTTATTGCAGTGTAGACATACCCTTACGAACTGCCACAGGTCATGTGCTGAATAATTAAGGCACATTCATGGGAAGACATGAGGAAACAGCTTGTGTTACTGACTGATTAAAAAGATACCCCAGGTGTGTATGATACCCCAAGAAACTGCCCAGGAGGGAATTTTCTGCACTAAGAAATGAATAAATGAGCACTAAAGGGCATTAAAAACATGACTGGCCAGCTGCTAAGCTACGACTCCTATGCTGCAATAGGTTCAGGCTTGATGGTTTTCAAGGAGAACTGAGTCCGAAGAAAGACGCGCCACTCACTCCTGCATTGAGGCCAAAAACCACCCCAAGCGGGACATCAGAGAGCAGAGGCGTGCTAGGCTGGACACAGTCTAAGCATTGTCAATGACCCTGGATCTCTCCACCCACAATCAGGGAGGAGATCCTCTGTGTAGCTTCCCTTTCTGAGAGCTGGGGACAGTCTAACTGTCTAGGCCCTGAAAGTAGTGCCAGCTCTCCCAAGTCTGCTTAGGAGCTTTTGCACATTCCCAGAGTTCCACTGAATCTGGTTTATTGCTCCTTTTTTCAGGGGCTAGATGACAGTAAAAGCAAGTAACAAAGAGACTGCAAAGGAATTTCTAAACACACACATGTTACTCTTTGACAGCACTAGAGATATGCAGATCTATAGAAACACAACAAAACCTTCATGTAGAACCCTGCCTCCATTTTCTCATCACTCTGAAAGCGCTTTGGGAGCTGGTTCATGTCCTTTCAGGATCTCAGGACCCTTCCTTCCACATAGCCGTACCTGCTTCCAATCTGCTTCTAAAATGGATGGGGTAGTGAGAGCTCCTTCCTTTTATAGAGTTCCAGGTCCTTGTCAGGTGACCATCCTGAGCAGCTTCAAGTCCCTCGTCAGATGATCTGTTGCTTAGCTATGGCCCACCTGATCAAACTGGTTTCTCTACACTGCAGCCAGCTCATTGTTCCAGGGATTTCCCTTTGAACAGAAGATCATCTAATTTAATTGTTCTTGATTGTTCTCCATTGTTAGCCCTCTGCTAGGTGGAAGGATTTCTTCTGACACTTCTTGATGTTTTCAGCTCTAGAGGAGGAGACAGAGCCAAGGTGAGGGCTCAGAACAGTTTCACAATCAAAAGGACAGTCACAAAGGCTGGGGGACACTACCAAATTAGTCTGGCTTAATTGCATCGCTCAGAGTTGTGGAAAATTTCACACCCTGTGCAACGTAGTTAAGCCAACCTAAGCCCTGGTGTAGACAACACTAGGTTGACAGAAGAATTCTTCCATAGATCAAGCTGCCACCTCTTGGGGAGGTGGATTAACTACACTGACAGGAGAATCCCTTCTGTCACTGTAGGTAATGCTTACATTCAATCACTGCAGCGGGGCAGCTGTGTGTCTGTGTAGACACGTCCTCAGTGTCTACACTACAGCTATGCAGTTGCAGCATTTCTAGTGTAGCCGTAGGGGTGGGCTCCACAAAGGGACTTAGGCGTTGAGATGCTGAGCATCACAGTGCCTAACTTTTATGTGTCTAGAACTTCACAGGAACAACACTGCACCCTACAAAGCTTGAGTTAGGCACCAAGGCTCCCTGTACAATGAATGGGGAGAGGGAGGCGCCTTAGAATGCAATCCACAAAAGCCAGCATGCAAGGCGGGCAACCTGAGAGGTGCCACCAAGAAAGGGATGTGCTAAGCCCTTCCCCTCCCTCAGAGCTGAGTGCCTAAATCCAGGCTTCAGTGAGGGGACCTAGCTCTACTTTGAGACTCACAAACAGTCTGGAGTCGGGGGGCTTAGGTGCCCAAGGCACTTTTTGAGGGAATGCATTGGGTGCCTACCTGGTGCCTCATAAAATGGCCAGAGGAGGAGGTGTCCACCTTAGAACCTTCAGCCCAGTCATGAGAGCACTTGTCTGGGATGAGGGAGATCCAAGTTTAATTCTCCCTCAAACTGCGGGGCAGGGTGGCAAAGGATTTGGACAGGGGTCTATTATCCTGCACAGCCCGCTCTAACCAGTGAGCTTTAGTAGATTCTGACAGAAGAGTCCCTCAGTCTCTCCTGTTGAACCTGTTGCCCTCTGGATAAATCAGGAAAGTGTGATTGGAACAGGGGGGCTGGACCCAGGGTCTGCTACCTCCCAGGTAGGTGCCCAAACCACCAGGCTACAGCGTCTTCATGCTGTCGTGCTCTCTTTCTCTGGCCTAATCAGGGCCGGGTCCAGGCACCAGCATTCCAAGCAGGTGCTTGGGGTGGCAATTTGCAAGGGGCGGCAGTCTGTGTGTTTTTGCCCCCAAGCAGCACACCGAATTGCTGCCATGGACGGCGGGGGCAGTCCGTGTGCCGTTAGGGCAGCACACGCATTTCCACGGCGGCGGCAATGCGGGGCAGCTTCTGTTTTCAGCCGCTGCCGCTGCCGCGGAAACACGCGTGCCGCCCTGATGGCGGGGGTTAGGGTGGCAAGCGCATTTCCGCGTTGGCAGCAATTCGGCAGCAGCTTCTATGTTCAGCTGTCCGCGACGGCGCAGCTTCTGTCTTCTGTCTGAAGACAGAAGCTGTCGCTGAATTGCTGCTGCCGCGGAAACGCACGTGCCGCCCTAACAGCACACGGACTGCCCCCGCCGTCCACGGCGGCAATTCGGCGCGCTGCTTGGGGCAGCAAAAACAGTAGAGCCGGCCTTGGGCCTAATGACTATTTATGTATTTATCCACAGTGGGCCAGACAATGACTCTGTTGCCCACTGGTTTAGGCACCTACCTGGGAGGTGGGAGACTCTGGGTCCAGTCCCCCTGCTCCAATCAGACTTTCCTTAGTTATCCAGCATGCTACAGCTTCACCAGGAGAGGCTGAGGGAGACTTGCACAGAGCATCCCATAATTCAGGGGTTAGAGTGCTCTCTCCTGAGAGGTGAGAGACCCTTGTTCAAATCCTGGCCCCCCTATCAGGCAGAGGGGGAATGCACTGGGTTTCCTATGCCCCAGGGAAGTGCTGTAACTACTAGGCTAGGAGTTATAACACATACCTCCTGCTCTTTTCCCCTTGCATTTTGAAGGGGACCCAATCCAGTACAAGTGCTCAGGGGCCACTTGCCAAATCGGGCCCCGCCCATAACTTAGACTGGTGAATTCCTAACTTCCCCTGGTTTGTGAATCGCCCCGGGGCTTAGGGGCCCCTAAGAGTGAGCATGCCCAGAGACTGGAACGTGACCACCAGGGAATATAGGGGACTTTACTCTGAAAAACATAGGCAGCCAGTGAGTCCAGATGCTTATAGGAGGAGTTTTGCGGATCATAGTAGAACCAAAACTGGGATTTAGGCACCTAAGGCCGGTTGTTTAGATGCCTATGCACCTTCATGGGTACCACCCAATGCAAAATGGAGGGTGCAGATTGATAACAAGTGACAACGGCCCAGCTCCTCAAAGGTATTGAGGTGCCATCCTGCCATTGATTTGGTGGGAGATAGGCACCTAAATACCTTTGCAGATCTGGGCTGCTGTGGCTATGGACTTGCCGAGACCCACAATCAGGGCAAAAGGAACGAGCTCATTAGGCCAGAAGAGATATCGTCCCATTGAGCAGGGCCATTTCAGGGGCAGTTGGCAGTATCAGGAGCAGTCTAGCCAGCAGCTTTGTAAAGCTACTTCTGAAGGTGGCACAGGAAAGACCTGCCACGTGCCTAGAAATCATTTCTGGTGGAGGACAGGTTTAAGAAACCATATTTTCACTGCAATCCAGGGCTTGCTGTGCCCTACACACCATTGGGAGCATCGCTGTCTTACAAAGAAATATCATCAATGGGGAATAAGCTCTGAAATACATTGATATGGCCAGTAGCCAACCCGCCTCAGACGTTTCTATATTTGTATGGCCAGATCTGGGAACTCAAGTGGCCCAGCCTACTGCAAGCTCTTTCAAAGGAGGCTGAAGGAGGGCGGTGCCCATTGCCCACTGAATTTTAATAGTGTTTCAATGCCTGGCTTTGAAAACACCAGCCCAAGCCTTTACTGAGGTGAAACTCCAGCTGGCTTCAATGGGAGTTTTACCAGAGTGAGAGCTGTCGGTATGATTTGGCCTGTAGCGAATAGTGTCTTTTACCTGTCTTTTTCAGAGGAGATCTGAAAGGTTTTGATCATCATTGCCTAAGGCCAGATTCCTTTCATTCCAGTCTCTTTAAGCAATCCTATTATTAGGACATTGTTCCATAACTCCTTCCAGCCACGATTACTGAACGCCTTGAAGTCCAGAGGCTGCAGCAGGTACCCAGCTGCTTGGACTAATATCCCAAGCAACCCAGCCTCCTTGGTCTGTTTCTAAGGAGCAAGACCTAGATTTTCAAAGGTATTAGGCATCTAACTCCTGTTGATTTTCCAGTATGAAAATGGGGAGGAGGGAAGAAATTAAGATGTTTCCGTTTGAACTTCCAAAGGCTTCAGGTTTTTGGTTAGGAGGTGAAGGTGCAGATGGTTTGTTTTATCTGTGTCAGTTCAGCCAGCCCTGATCCCCACCACCAGCCCTGTAGGGTTTGGTCTCTCACTTCACCACCCGGGGTGAAATTCACCCACTATAAGGCCTAAGCACTATTTAAATCTTTGGCAGAGGGGTGAATTGAAATCCCTGTCCCCAACTTCCTCCACCTCTGAGCTTTTCTCTTCGCTGCCTTCCCCCCAGGCAGCCATACAAGCAGCAAAGAAAGACATAGGAACAGCCAGAAAGTCCTTCTGTGACCTCCCTGGTGCGGCTGGCAGTTCTGACAGCGTTTACCTGTGATCGAGATCAGGTCGGTGCAGGGTGTGGAATACGTGTTGAATTACCTGCAGCACCACTGTCAGGAGACAGCCGGTGTGTCAGCCCCACATCTAACAGGCAAGAACAGGGGGGATCAGGGCCCCATTGTGCTAAGCACTGACCCGATTCAGCTAGACACAATCCCTGTTGTACTTGTCTGTTTTGAAACCAAACTTGCCAGAGTTAAAGGAAGGCACAACCACTGCTTGTTTTAAAAGACAGTTAACCAATGGTCCGAATACATGCAAGTGAGGATCCTGGTGGTTTCCATATAAGGTGAGGCTGATCCTATGGTGACCACTGAGCCAGTGCAGGAAAACAATGAGTTGCGCAAAGTGCTTCAATGAATGGTTACCAAAAGACAGCAGCAGAGAGACCTGATCCCACTGCCAAAGAAGTAAATGGAAAAACTCCCACAGTCTTCAAAGGCTCTGGTTCAGGCCTCATAATGTGAGCGAACACCAGGCAATGCAACAGAGTAGGGCTGTAGCATCCCAGGAGTTAGAGATGGAAAATCCCTATTGCTATAGTTCGTTTTGTCTACCACGTTTCCCCAGCCCTGGCAGGGATTCTTCAGGGTTTTGTCCCGTCTGATGTTACCCCTTTGACTTTGAAATGCCAGTTAGTGGGGCTTCCCAGTTGGAAAGCAGCAACTGGTTTATCTCTGAGTGGGAGGCAGAGGTACAGACCAGTTGTGGACTTTTGATTGCTTCTCTGTGAGTGGCTATTCCCCTGTCGAATAGAGCCCTCATTGTTATATATATTGCCTACTATTCAGCCTAAATCCTTTGGTCAGTTTATCTCACTATGCCCTGCCCAACTCCTCTTCCTCCTTAACATCCCCACCGTTCTGATAACTGCAGAGTAAACAGAACATCTGACACACAAAGAGACCAGCCACTTTGCGGAGATTTTTAATTTAATCTTCGTACATCACTTCCAATGGTGTGTCATTTTCATCCATCAGCCCCCCGTTACATTCAGTGTCAGGTCTTTAACATGGCCACTAGCCGGACACTACAGCACCACAGTTACTTTCATTCATTTACATTTTGTTGTTTGCATAATTTATCCATAACAGCACAAAATTACACAACACATAAACTATAATAGGATAAGGACTCGTCTGCACCTGCCTCAGCAGAGGGCTTGATTCTAAGGAAAACTCTGCCAAGGTGCCCGTGGCTTCCCCAGCGGTTCAACGGAGCATGTGGGTGGAAAGCAGGCAGCCCTCCCACACTTGATTTGTCCCAAAGACCACTGGGACATTGACACTTCATGCTTTTGTGCTGCACTGGGGAAGCAAAGAGCAGGGTAACCCATTGCTTCAAGAAAAGTGACCGTGTGAGGCTCCATACGTATTCTCTCTTCCAGAGGCGGAAGAATAGCTCATGTGGATCCAGAGCTGAGCCTCCGTTTTCAAATGAAGGGCTTGATCGGAAACCCTCTGATGTCAATGGGCTTTGGATCAGGTGCAAACAGAGGGTGTTTCTCAGGGCTCATCTATGCAAGCTAATGCTGGGTAGATTGACACCTGGGCTCGCTGCAAGTTATGTGTCCGTCTCGACCCTACTGCTGAGCATCAAAGGCCCTGTAAGTGCATTTTGATCTAGCCTGCTTTGCAACTGGAGCAGATTAAAATGCACTAGGGAACATGGACAGCTAGTGCAGTGTAGATTCACACCCCAGCTGGCCGCAAACTAAGCATTCGCATGAGCAAACCCAAAGTGCCGGCTTCACACTCCTCGCTTGAGTACTGGAAATCCATCTGTGCTCGGCTTGTCTACACTTGAAACGCTACAGTGGCACAGCTGTAACGCTTCAGTGTAGACACTACCTGTGCTGAACAGGATGAGTTCTCTCATCCGCATAAGTAATCCACCTCCCCAAGAAGCAGTAGCTAGGTCAAGAGAAGAATTTTTCCATCCACCTAGCACTGTCTACACAAAGGATTAGGTCGATTTAACTGTGTTGCTCAGGGGTGTGGATTTATCACACCCCTGAGCGACATAGCTGCAGGGATGCTAGAGCAATTTGTACAGTGCGGGTGCTGAGAGCCATTGAACCAAGCTGTAAACCCCGGATACGATGGAAACCACTTCAAGCCAAGGAGTGCGGCAGCACCCCTAGTTCCAGCACTTATGTGTAGCTGTGCAGCTGTAAGTTCCCAGTGTAGACCAGCCCTTAGATTCTGCCATCTGAGCTTAGCTGATCAGGGTTGGCCCAAGGTCAGATACAGCCCCCTGTAAATGTTCACCCAAGGATCTGCATACTCTCCCCAAGATCATGAAAAACTACTTCCCCTTCTCCTTCCAGGGCCCAATTCAAAGCACAGTGATACCAATGGGAGTTTTTCCACTGATTTTGATGGGCCTTGGATCAGGTCCTTACTGGGAGAATCGAGATCCTGTGCTGGTCACCAGATCTGCAGTTGTCTAGGGCTAATTCACTTGCTGATGATGCATGGGGCAGAACATATTCCATCTCACTTTTCCATAGCTTTATTGGCTCCTACCCGGCTAGGAATGGAAAACTCCTGAGATGGTCAGTGAAGCCAGCAGCTGTGACTCAGAGACACAGAGGGAGCAGAGCACAGACAGGGCTCAATCCTGCCCCATTAAAGTCCATGAGAATTTTGCCTTTTGCTTCAGTGGGCCCAGGATCAGGCTCCAACGACTGACACGGACACTCTTTGGATTATAACCAACCTTTAGAAGCAACCAAGCAGATAGAAAGCACCAAAGACCTCTCGACTGCAAGGAATCGAGTGTTCCTTCCCTGCCGCTGGGCTTTTGCAAACTAAACATAACCTTTATAAAAGTAAATTATTGTCTTATAACTTAAGTGCATCAAGCATTTCCTTAAATATGGTTCACGCTGAAAATAAAGTTACTTTTGCTGTACAGTACATTTCTGATAGAATTAGGAATAAACTTTGTTGATAGTATATACAGGTGTGTCTGTGCAGTACATACATTTACACACACACCCCATGTGCAGGCACATAGGCACACACCCAAACATACCTACCTCTTTCCAGGAGTTTCCCAGTTAGTGAGAGACAGATTAGGAGTTTCTAGATATCTAAACTTGCATGAGAATGTCTATATTAAAAGTCCCTGTTTTTATCAATAAACACTAGAGCTGGTAGAGAAACAGGAAAAAAAAGGGTGAACATTTCTTTGAAATTTCCAGTTTTTTCATCAAATATTGCCAAAATTGCAAAATTTGAAAAGTTTTGGACTATTTCTACAGGAGGACTGAAATCATATGGTCAGAGGCTCTAAGGCCAGAAGGTCACTCGATGCAATCATCTTGTCTGACTTGTATATCGCAGGCCAGAGAACTTAGCTGAAATAAATCCCATAAATCGCAGGAGGAGGGTGCGGGTAACGGAATTGTGAAAACTTTGCACAAAGTGTTCTCTGTTTTTTTTCTTTCCCCATCAAAATTCAGTCTAAATTTCAAAATAAAAAATAAATAAATACATGAATTTTTTTTTTTAAATCAACCCTTTCTATAGCCGGACAGGGGGGTAAACAGGAGATGGGGGATGTCAAAATTTCATAGAAATGTTTAACCTGTTTTTCCCCCCATTGTTAAAATTTCAAGTTGAAAACACCTAGCAGCCCAGCTCTAACAAACACTTAGTATCTAATACTAGGATTCTAATAAAAACATTACACTATGCGATCCATAACTTAGTCAGTCTTTGGAAATACTGCGCTACAAAATATTGTCTGACAGCATTCCAGCAACACAAACCCCTTGCCTGCCATATCTGAAGTGGGTTTAGCCTGTAATGTCATAGGCGCCTGTGCCTGGCCAGGTGACACAGACAAGGCTCAAGAAGTGAAATAGGAGTTCTGCATGGAGTACAGATGGTCGATGGGATTTCCCATTCTTGACTGCAGCGGTCCAGCTTCTGAAGTTGCTAGGAAACAGTCGCCCAGGTTGCTAAGTGAGGTATCGTCACTATCCAGGTCATGGAAAAGGGGCTCAGCACCTTAAAGTGAGGCAAACAAACAATGTTGAAGTATTATTGCCTATGGACAGTCCTAGCAAAGTGCTTCGCAGTGACATAGCGCTGACCCCCAGCAGAGCTACAGGGCTGGAGTGTGGGCGTTCAGCAGCTGCCCACACTAGGGGGCGCTGCTGATCCACGACACTCCAGCTGGAGATCTGGAAGGCAACATGTGCTTTGGGAAGGTGCCAATCTCACCAGCCATGGAGACTCGCGGGGAAGGTGAGAACTGGCGTGTGTGTGTAAGTCAGGGTGGAATCTCCATTCTGGCCCTGTCTTGGCGGGTGGAAAGAGACCCGCTGCAGAGGTGCCTACAGATGAGCACTGCAATTTCCCAGAGGCTCTTACCATAGGGGTGCATGTGGTCTCCTGGCATCTGGGGCGGGGTGAGGCCTTGCCGGAAGGGGTCCGAGCTGTAGACGCCCTGCTCAATAGCCAGCAGCTGTTGTGACGGGGCCAGTGTGGTGTATGGGTTTATGATCCCCTCCAGGCCAGCATTCCCACCATTGTTTGTCTGAGCTGTAAGAAAAGGGAGAACTGATGTCAAAGCCAAATGCTGCTGTAGGGCCTCCCTGTTTCTAACCTCCCTGGGCTGCTACACAGTGCCCTCCCCAGGCAGCAGTGCAGGGTCCCTTCTCACCCCTCTGGGCTCTTCTCTCACACCACATCCCTGAGCCCGCAGTCCCACAGTGGCACCCCTTACTCTACCCCACCAGCGCCAGGACTCAGCTCCCCCCTTCTTGCCCTGTCACCTAAGCTCCTGGCCCCCTTTGGCCAGAATCAGCGTCTCTCTGTGCTGTGCTGCTGTCATCCCTCCTTCCCTGCAGAAATGGGCAGAGATGTCAGGCTCCGTCCACTCCAGACTTCTGGACAAGTCATAGCCCTGCATGCTCCCAGGAGAATGCTCTGTCAGTCACTCTGGCCCTATGCTTGGGGCCCGGATGGAGGGGTAACACAAAGGTGGCTTGAAGTCACCTTCACACACCATGTATTCTGGGGTCATTCTGGGGCCACCATGCCCTGCAGTGTAAGTTAGAACCTCCTCAGGGCTGCTCTAATTGATTCTCGGCTTCCCAGGACTCCCCATGGGCCTTGGGATGCAGAGAACAGATGAAGAGCAGTGTGATCTGGCCATCTGCCCTCTTGCCCCCCGCCACGAGCGTAGCCCTCCCTCCTGCTCCCTAGTGCAAAAACACCCCTTGCCCCGGGTTGTAGATCAGGACTGTTGTAGAGCCCTTTCACCAGCTCTGCACCAGCCAGGGGGCCATTCCTATTCCCCTTCAGGCTCCTTTCCACTCCCAGAGCAGCACCAAGGGGCCTTATCAGAAATGAGAAACTCTCCCTCGCTGGCAGGAGCAGCTTTGTCACCCCCAATGCACTAGGCAGGTCCTCAGAGAAGCATCGAGCCGTTAGTCGCCTCTGTTTTAATTAAAGCCAAACCACCTTTTCCTAGCCTCACCTCTTGTGGCAGCGAGAACCCTGACCCCCTTTCCCACGGTAGCTGCCCTTTCCGGCCCCTTACCCTTATGCTGTAAGCCATGTAATAAAAAGAAACGCTACTTCACCCAGCATGTAAACAACCAGTGGAACTCACTGCTGCAAAGAGATTATCAAGTCTCATGCTGTGGCTGGGCTTCTAAGTGAGCTGTTTATCTTATGACAGATAGTAACATTTTCAGCTCTGCTGGCTAAGGGGGAGACTCTCCCACACATGTAGGGCATTGTACAATGGGCTAGTGCAGTGATTCTCGAACTTTTGTACGGGTGACCCCTTTCACATAGGAAGCCTCTGAGTGTGACCCCCCCTTATAAATTAAAAACTCTTTTTTCTATATTTAACACCATTATAAATGCTGGAGGCAAAGCGGGGTTGGGGTGGAGGCTGACAGCTCGTGACCCCCCATGTAATAACCTTGTGACCCCCTGAGGGGTCCCGACCCCCAGTTTGAGAACCCCTGGGCTAGTGGATCTAGGGGTAACACACCACAGAGCTGGGGGATCCCGGGCAGAGTTCTGGAGTGCAGTAGGGGCCGGTTTTGCAGCAGAATGGGAGATCCCAGCTAGAAGAGTTGGGGTTCTTGGCCAGGAAACGGGACACGGGCAGCAGAAAGTGGGCTCTGCAATTAAACTGGGAATACCAGTGCCACAGATTGGGGGGGGGGTAGCATTGTGCAGCAGCTCTGTGAGGGTCTCATGCAGCAAGGGTGCTAGGGGGGCCTTGGGCAGTACCTGAACTGAGCCGCTGGGTGTTTTGCTGATCTTGCTGCTGCTGCTGCTGCCTCCTTGCGAGTTTCTTCATCTGTTCAGGAAAGAAAGGAATGTAGAGGGTTGAAACAAGTCAATCTATGGAGGAGGCAAGAGCAAAGCTCTAGGACAGTGTTTTTCAGGAGAATACAGGGCCGGAGGGACCTCCTGGGTCACTGAGTCCAGGCCCCATATCGTCCCCCAAGGTTACGTACCTTCGCTCTCTGATTCTGGAACCAAACCTGCACGACTCGCACACTCAGCCCCGTCTCGGCTGCCAGCGTCTCTCTGACCTGGGATAAACGACACAGCAGACGTCCTCAGTCTTTTAACCAGCGGCTTTGCAGTTTCATTCCAGAGGAGGAACAGCGATCAGGCAAACCCCGGTGACCCAGAACATCAGGGAGTCTCCAGTTCACACAGTCCCCAGGAGGCCTGGCAGGCAGCCATGCTTAGCTAGCAGCCTGCTGGCAGGGAGTTTTCCTACCACTGGAGCCAGCTCAGAGACAGAACTATGGACTGCACCATCCCCTCCAGATCCCTTTGGGTGGAGGCTTTGCCTCGAGGCCTGTGAACCCTGCAGCTGGCCACCAGGGCCGGCTCCAGCTTTTTTGCCGCCCCAAGCGGTGAAGAAACCCCCCCCCCCCAACTGAGCTGCTGCCGAAGACTGAAGCGGAGCGATTGAGCTGCCGCCAAGGAGGAAGAGAGGGACTGAAGGACCCACCACCAAATTGCCACCGAAGACCCAGACGTGCCACTCCAAAAACGGACAGACTGCTGCCCCTTTCTATTGCCACTCCAGGCACCTGCTTCTTTCGCTGGTGCCTGGAGCCGGCCCTGCTGGCCACACAGATGGTGAGCTGTGAGCTGCTTCCCATACGAAGCGCTTGTTTCACTATCCCCATCTTCTCTGCCTTCCTACAGTCTCCCCTCAGTTTGTTTGCTCTCCCTCTTGGGTCTAGTGTAGGGTGACCAGACAGCAAGTGTGAAAAATCAGGACAGGGGGTGGGGGTAATAGGAGCCTATACAAGAAAAAGACCCAAAAATTGGGATTGTCCATATAAAATCAGGACATCTGGTCACTCTAGTCTGGTGATTAGTCTAGACCATAAGCCCTTTGTGCTAAGGACTCTTTTTTTAAATGACCTACATGTACAACAATTAGCGCTATGGGACTCCGATCCCTGACTGGGCCCTCTGGGTAATTCTGTAGTAAAAATAATAACGAATAAGGAATCACACAATGTGGCTTGCTCTCTGCCTCACATGTGCACACAAGCAATCAAATGCCTAGGAATGAGTCCGCAGTCTGCACTGGCTGGAATTTAAGGGATTTAGTTTAGCCTATGAAGCCTGGGGGTGAAATCCTGCTCCCCGCGGCTGTTTTGCCATTGATGCCAATGGGGCCAGGATTTCACCTTAATGGCAACTCCGTGCCCCGGCCCAGAACAGGGGCCCAGGGAGAAGAGAAGGATGTCTGGTGCCTGCCCTCTCCCTCACACCCCCACGTGGGGACAGGGCACCAGTGCAGTGCTTGTGTTTGGGGGAGCACAGGGACTGTTCCCTCCTAGCTCTTCCAGGGGCACAAGCTCCCCCAAGGGGGCAGGGAAGAGATGGGAGCCATTCACTCCTCCTTTTCCCTCACCATCCCTTGCAGCTAAGTCATGGAGTAGCTACACCCACGTGTGATCTGGAAGGAGCCCATGGAGCTCCCCACCAGTGGGGCAGTGCCAGCAAGATACAATCTGGCCCTATATGGACTGGGTCCTGGTTATCTCAAAGACTATCTCATGTGATCATACAGCAGCATTGAGCAGGAACTCCTCCTGTTGAGCCTGGGTGTGACTGGAGGCAGGGTCTTCTTATTGGGGGGCTCTCAGCTATTGACCAGCTTCCCCATCAGTTCACCAGAGCCTGAGTTTGTTGACCTTCAGGTCATGCTGGAAGGCCGAGGCTCTTCCAAGGTGCAGGAGGGTAGGCAGATGGGGCTGGTGGGAGGGCTGTAGTACTGGGGAATCCCAGGCAGGTTTCAGCTGTGGGACAGACTGAGCATCTCCTGTTGCGACCGGGCATGTGACTGTAAGATGCTCTCTCTTCCATGGACATAAGATCACAGCCCAGTCCAGCTACCTGCAGCTTCCGATCTTAAGAACTGGCTGGGAACATCAGAACCGAGATGGGATCTATAATCTGGCCCACAGCCATTCAGGACCTTAAACACAATAGAAGAACTTTAAAGAAAATCAATGTCTAGCTTGACAGGGAGTGAGGACAACAATTTCTGCAGCGAAGTAATGTCCTCGGGCAGCTCCATGCCCGTAAGAATGGAATCCGCAGCAGCCTGAATGAGCCGTTAGCCTCGATAGGTGATGAGAAGGAGCCCCGTATAAGAAACAATTACTGTAATCGAGCCTTGAAAAAACACAGCCATTTAGCCGTAACTCTAAATCTATCTGCCGGAGCACTGGTGGGAAAAGGCCCTTTTAATGATGAAATGGCGAGAAGGGGCCAGATCTCCAGCGGGTGTCAGTTGGTGCAGCTCCATTGTCTTTGATGGACTTATGCTGATTTACATCAGCCGAGTAGCTGGCCCAGGAGGACGGCCAATTGGAGGATAATATGAATCTCAGAGTTGGATGAGGATGGAGTCAGGGATCTATTGTCCAATGGAATCACCAGGACAGATGCACTGCTCAGCAACTGAATCGATGTTATTGGAGTCAATAATCAGAGCTCCTGCTTTCTTTGGGTTCAACTTCATGAAGTTCTAGGACATTAAGGTCCAGCAAACACCTAATCTGAGCAGAAATTGCAGGTGCGTGGGACCTTTTTAAAAACTAGACTGAAAACACTGAGAAATGTACAATAGGAAGGAAGCAATCCTGTGTTTTTCAGGAAATAGCCTGGATGATCTAAGAGATCCTTTCCACCTCTAACTTTCCTGGATGATCTAAGTCAGCAGTTCTGAACCAGAAGTCCAGGGGCCCACCAAGCAGGGCCAATGTTAGACTTGGTGGGGCCCAGATCAGAAAGCCAAAGCCCCACCATGTAGGACTGAAGCCTGGGGTCCCAAGACCCATCACCAGGGGCTGAAGCCGAAGCCTGAGCAACTTAGCTTTGCAGGGCCCTCTGTGGTGTGGGGCCCTAGGCAGTTGCCCTGCTTGCTACCCCCTAATGCCTTCCCTGGCTTTCATATGCAGAATTTTTTTTTGTTGTGGCACAGTTGGGCCATGGAGTTTTTATAACATGTTGGTGGGGCTTCAGAAAGAGAAGGGTTGAGAACCCTTGATCTAAGAGATCCTTTCCACCAGAAAGTCCTTGCAACAGGGTTCATATCCTCTACTATGTGTTGTACGGCACCTAGCACACAGTGTCTGGGACAGACGCTGCCTTACAGAGACTACAATCTCAATAGACAAGACAAAGGGGAATTAAAATCTCCATTTTACACACAGGGAACTGAGGCACAAGGGACTTGCCAAAGTTCACACAGGAAGTCTGGGGCAGAGCGAGGAACCAAACCTGTTCTGCTGAGCCTTGTGCCGGTGCCGTAACCAGGGCCGGCTCCAGACCCCAGCGCGGCAAGCACGCGCGTGGGGCGGCCCTTTCCCGGGAGGGCGGCAGGCTGGGCCGGCGGACCTGCCGCAGTCATGCCTGCGGGAGGTCCACCGGAGCCCCGGGACGACCGGACCTGCCGCAGGCATGACTGCGGAGGGGGCGCTCGTCCCGCGGCTCCAGTGGACCTCCCGCAGACATGACTGCGGCAGCTCAAGCGGAGCCGCCGGACCTGCGAACCGTCCGCAGCTGCGGGAGGTCCAGCCGAGCCGCGCGACCAGCGGACCCTCCGCAGTCATGCCCGCGGGAGGTCCGCGGCTCCGGGGCGCCTCCCGCGCATGACTGCTTGGGGCGGCCAAAAAGGTAGAGCCGCCCCTGGCCGTAACTACAAGACCCTTCTTCCCCCAGCTAAGTGTATCAGTGGTACGAAGCAAACCCGCTCCAAAGATAGGATATTACTTGTTAACCTTCCTTGTGGACAATACCATTCCACCTGACTCCCACTAGGATACTGAGCACCCAGTGAGATATAAGCAGGCTCTTCCACAAGCTTTTTGGAATTTCTGGGGCACTGGTAGGTGCACTTCATGCATACCATCAGGGGCGGCTCTAGGCACCAGCAAAGCAAGCACTTGCTTGAGGCAGCCCATTTGCAGGGGCGGCATGGGAGCTGAGAACCAACAGGGGGCTCTGGGAGCTGTAGTTCCTTGGTTAGCTCCCTGCCTATAGAGCCAGCCCTGGAGCAGGGAAAGAGCTACATTTCCCAGCATTCTCTTGGCCACTACCAATTGGAAAGGAAGGAGGGGGACCTCATGCGGCAGCGTGCTGTGAGTGCTGTGAATGGTAGGGAGACCATATTTTAACATTCAAAAAACAGGACACTCCAGGGGGAGGGAAGCCCCACCCTGCCACCACCCACTCCCTCCGACTGCCCCCCACAGAAACCCCAACCCATCCAACTCCCCCCCCAACTCCCTGTCCCCTGATCACCCCCTCCCAGGACCCCTGACCCTAATTACCTCCCAGGACCCCACCCCCTATCTAAGCGCCGCTGGTCCTTGTCCCCTGATTGCCCCCTCCTGGGACCCCTGCCCCTTGGGACCCCACCCCCTATCTAAGCCTCCCTTCTCCTTGTCCCCAACTGCCCCCTCCTGACACCCCCCCCAACTTCTCCCCAGGACCCCACCCCCTACCTATCCCCTGACAAACTCCTGGGACTCCCATGCCTATCCAACCGCTGCCTGTCCCCTGACTGCCCCCCCGAACCTCTGACCCATCTAACCCCCCCTGCTCCCTGTCCCTTGACTGCCCCCCTGAACTCCCTACCACTTCTCCAACCCCCTAGCCCCCTTACTGTGCCACTCAGACCAGCGTGTCTGGGTCCGTGCAGCTTCAGACACGCTGCTGCATACATGCTGCCGTGCTCCCCCGCGGAGCCCAAAGCCTGCCCCACACACACACCCAGCACCTGCCTTCCAGATTTGAACACCTCAAAATTCAGGAGTGCTCAAGCTCAGTTTGGGCAGCTGTTACTTCATTTCTCCCAAATCAAATATACTGATATACAGAGACTGGGAATGGTTGGGTCATTACACTAATTAAATCTATTTCCCTATGTTAAGTTCTCCTCACACCTTCTATGGGTCATCTTAATTATCACTTCAAAAGTTTTTTTCTCCTGCTGATGATAGCTCATCTCAATTGATTAGACTCTTCCTGTTGGTATGCGTACTTCCACCTTTTCATGTTCTCTGTATGTATAAATATCTCATGTCTGTGTGTTCCATTCTATGCATCCGAAGAAGTGAGCTGTAGCTCACGAAAGCTCATGCTGAAATAAATTTGTTAGTCTCTAAGGTGCCACAAGTACTCCTGTTCTTTTTACTGATCCACTGTAACTTGCTGTAGAAAAAGTAGGATAAAATTGAGCAAGAAATGCTTCCCAGTGGTTATTAGGACTGGAATTGCTATTTTCAACAGCCATTGCCTTTTTGTTTGTTTAAAAGGAAGACAGTGATATTGCATTGGCAAATTCCCCATAGAAAGAAAGAGTGGAACAAAAGAATAATAAAGGCACCTCAACTTTTCCTCATTGATGTAGGACAGTCTTATAATATGCATCCAGATATCCTCCAATCACACAAGCTGAAAATTGTTCCACTTTACTGCAGTTCTGTAACCATATGGGAACCAATCCTGTCTGTTCTGTGCACATCCAAAATTCCTGCTGAATGACCCGCCCTGGGAGCGAGTTACCAGTGACCCAGGGCTGCAGCGGGAGGAGGGTGCAGGTAGGGGGGGAGGAGAGCCCAGGGCTGGGGCTGCAGGAGGTGTGGGAGGGGCACTGGTGGGGGGGAAGGGGGGAGCCCAGGGCTGGGGCGGCAGTGGGGTGGGGGGAGGGCACTGGTGGGGGGGAAAGGGGGAAGCCCAGTGCTGGGGCAGCAGGGGGTGTGTGTGGGGGAGAGCCCAGTGCTGGGGCAGCAGGGGGGTATGGGGGGCAGCCAAATTTTTTTTGCTTGGGGTGGCAAAAAACCTAGAGCCGGCCCTGCATACCACAGACAGAAGTAACTCCACCCGCCCTCCCCCAGTGAACAGGGCATGGGATTGGGACTCAGCAGGTGTAAATCGGTGTTGGTCCAATGACTTCAGTGGAACTAGGAGGATTTACTGCCGCTTGGGGGTTGGCCCAGAGTCAAAGAACTACCCACCATGCTGTGCGCACACAGGTGTTCATGTATACACTTACAGCACATACCTTCATTTCTTCTTGCATGCACAGCTGGGAAATTTGCTCACATTTGGAGGTGTTTTGGAAAGGTGGGTTCCCTGGGCACGTCTGGCTGCACAAGTACATGTTACACACACACACAAACATGCAACAGAAACAGAGCAGGCCAGATCCTCAGCCGGTGTAAATCAGCACCGCCCCAGTGACTTCAATGGAGTGACACCTGCTGAGGATCTGGCTCGACATTTCCAACATGCGGACGGTTCTCTTCTCACTGTACCTTCCTGCATGGCTTGGAGGAGACCTCGAATGATGCTTTGAACGCCCTCCGCTGCTGCGTTGTCAGGATTGTCCTGGGTCTCTTGGGACGCTTGTGATCTTTGCTGTCCTCGGCGCCTTTCCCAGGACCATGACCCATTTTGCATAGACTCTCTTCATCGTCACTTTTACCTGAAAGAATTAAGCAGGCCCATGAAGGTGATGGACAGAGCATGCCAGCTTTCTGGATGGTGTGTCTTAGTTTAGCTGAACTGTACATTTTAGCACCCAGATCCTCAAAGGGATTTAAGTGCCCAACTCCCACTTTGCCTTAGGAGCCTGAGACTTATTGACTTTCAATGAGTTTTAGGCTCCTAAGTGACTTGTGAAAATGGGATTTAGGCATCTAAAGCACTTGGCCACTTTTGAACTCTGAGGGCAGCCTGGCTTCGCTGAAAGCAGAGGGGACGGCCACCTTCACTAGAGGCAGCCTCACTTTTGCATGCAAAACTATTGTGGAATTACTGCCATCTTGACTGGGGGACGTTTGGCTTCAGCCTTGTTGAAAGCAAGGGAAAGTGGTGGCCATTTTGAACAAGGGGAAATTCACAAGTTTGAATGCCAGGATCATGTGAAACAAACTCCACCAAATATTGTGAGATTCATAATAAAATCACATGGATTGGTTACACCATAATAGGGCTTAGAATGGAAGTCTAGATGCAGCCTTAGCTATGGAGGCTCAACCCACACTTCCCATAATTCCAGATTCTTGTGTTAAGCACTTTACAAAGGTATCATTATTCCGATTTTACAGATGGTGAGACTAAGCCTCAGAGATATGAAGTGACTTAACCAAGGTCACACACCAGATCGGGGTAAAGCTGGGTCTAGAAGCCAGGACTATCCACTGGATTGTGTCTCTATTGTACAATGACCTCCTCAAACTACCCTTCTGTTGTTGTCTTGTGGGTCTCATCATCACACACTGTGCCTGGACAGTTTATATTGATATAAAAGAAGGGCGACGCCATTTTTGACTGATCAAAAGATATTGCTGTGCATTCACTTACAGATCATAGATCAGGACAGATTTAAATGTGCACGTATGCAGTTTATATAACAGGACATTATGATTTTGGGTCAGGAATACATCCAAGGTGAAACATGAAACTGTAAAGCTTCTCCCTAGAATTCATGTGGGAGAATTTTTCTCTTAAGAACTAAAAATGCTGTAGCAGTCGAATATTAGAGAGAGATAAAGAGGGGACAGGCTCTGACCCCCAAATCCAAGGTCTAGATCAGGGGTAGGCAACCTGTAGCACGTGTGCCAAAGCCGGCACACAAGCTGATTTTCAGTGGCACTCACACTGCCCGGGTCCTGGCCACCGGTCCGGGAGGCTCTGCATTTTAATTTAATTTTAAATGAAGCTTCTTAAACATTTTAAAAACCTTATTTATTTTACATACAACAATAGTTTAGTTATATATTATAGACTTAAAGAAAGAGACCTTCTAAAAATGTTAAAATGTATTACTGACACGCGAAACCTTAAATTAGAGTGAATAAATGAAGACTCTGCACACCACTTCTGAAAGGTTGCCGACCCCTGGTCTAGATGTTTTTCATAATTTAACCTGACAATGTGAAAGCGAGATGAAAGGACTAGCGCTCGATGTTTGCAGAACTGTCGGCAATAGGAGCATACATCTCTTCTCTGACATAAAACCACCCAAACTCAGGCACTTGGGGAAAAACAAGAATTAATGCCATGTGAAGTTTAAACTTGTTTCATATGTTTGCTAAAGATTGGAAGGAATTTGAGGAGGGTTTTCTCTTTCCCTTTTTTCCTCTATTCATACCACCAATTTATGATGTGAGCAGTCTCCACTGAAGGTTATATCCTGTGAGAGCTAGACACCTGTGGAGCCTTGCTTGAGACAACAGTGTCAGCACTAGAAAAAGGAACGACGAATTATAAATCCATTTCGAGGAAAACTGAACTTTCTACAGAAGGACAGGAGGTGGAGCCTGAAGCCATACAAGTTGGACTTTTTTCCCTGGAGGTCTAAAATACTTAACAATTTATAAACTCCCTGCTTAGTGCCTCAGGTGGCAGATTAAAAGCTGAATTGTCCAAACAGAGGAGCAGGAAGGGAAGTAATTTTGGCAGCATGAGAAATACAGACGGATCGGAGTTCAGCTGATGAATTCACTGTATTTTCAAAGGCTGTAACTTACCTCTCAACCCCCAGACTCTGAAATGAGGGACAGTGACACTCAAAATGAGAGACAATGAGGGACAACCCACTTTAAAATGAGGGACAATTTTTTTTTATTGGACACACTAGGTTTGTTTTTAAATCAAAGTACAAGCATACAAATAGCCTGGAACTTATGATGATGAAACTAAATAATAATTCTGTGCACTAAACGCATACTTAAGATGCTAAGATGAAAATAATGCAAGTGCTTGTCTCTTTAGAGTCTGGTTCTTGGCCATAGCCTTTACCTTCAGCCATGAGTATCACGGGCTTTGGAAGAGCAAAACATTAAAGCAAATTAGTGATTTTTTATACTAATGAAATACAATAATACAGAAAGAATGTTAGGATGAACCCATACAGTTAAGATCAAGCTCCAAACTGTGGAGTGAGGTGACAGGGGCAGGTTTTATGGCAACTCCAGTTTTCTTGATCCAAGTTTGTAGCTCATAGAAAAGGGGAGCAGGTGGATCAATGCAATGGCCCCTCAGTTCCCCAGGGATGCTGATGGCCCTGGCTACAGGGAAGAGCATGGGCAGGGGATCCCCCTCCCTGTCAGAACGGATCTGCCTGCAAACCACATCCTTGCAGCTGCAGATGGTCTCCCTGAAGCTGGACTGGAAATGTGCCTCCACTCACCTGAGCCTGCAATCCAAGCCACTGGAAAAACCCAGCCAGCCAAGCTCCAGCACAGGCAGTTCCATGTCCAACTACTCAAGGAAGCAGGTGACTGAGAAGCAGTCCAGGGAGGTGCTAAGCAATTGCTCGGCTGCCCCTTCCTTGGCCCTGGAAGCCAACACGGGTGCCTGAAGGATGCCCTTGAGCTCAGGCTCTGAGAGGAATTTGGGCACATTCCCCCAGTGTAGGGAAGCCCTCAAGGCGTCCCTTGCTCCACTTGCTTGCAGCATGGCAGTGACTGGTGTGACAACATCACGCACCAAGACATGCATCTCACAAATAGGAACCTGGCTGAGCAACCGAATCAGGACTTCGCAATGGCAATGCACAGGACTGAAAGACAACTTTAAAAATCGGGGCCAGGGCGTGGGACGCCCTGCACAGAGCCATTGGAATAGCTGTTCCACATGACTAACAGCTCATAGGATTTGCTCCAACAGTCTAGATCACTGGTCTGTCTAATTTGAAACCCGTTCTATACCACAGCAAACTATTGTTCCATTTTATACAGCAGCCAACCTCCTAGCGTGCCAGACCAGTTCACTGATCCATCCACTCTTATCTCCTGCCACCCAACTAATGGTACAAATGGCCTAAGACCGCCTAAGACCTTCTTTCCCATGCAGGTCATATTAGTCAATATTTACCTCTTGGGTTAATAAATGTCAATTTCACATCAACAGACATCAATATTCATTTATTATTCAGTAGAGCTGGCTGAGATTTTTCAACCAAAACATCAAAAAGTTTCACCAAACTGGGCTCATTTTGCTGAATTGCTTGGGTCGAAAATACTACAAAAAAAATTAAATCAAAACATTTCATTTTGACTTTTCCTAAATTAAATGTTTTGCTTTTTGGTTCAAAATTACTCTTCATTTCAAAATTTCCTTTTGTTTTATTAGAAACAAGCAAAAATTATTCCATTTTCTTGAGACCAATCATTTTGTTCTAACTGAAATGAAGATTTTTTGTTTCTTTTTAACTTTATGGTTTGCCAAAAATTACTAACTATTTCATTTCCAGTTCAACCCCAAACCTTTTTTTTTCCGACATTGCCAGTGAACTGAAAAACTCATTATCTGCTCCTCCCCCCGCATTATTCAATTCCATAATGGAATTTTCTAAGCAAGTACAGAATTCTGGGATATAGCTTAAAAGAAAGACACTATACAAAATACAGGCCTGCGTGCTTCCTACAAGATGCCGACTTTGTCTACTCCACTATCAAATCCACATTTTTAAATCAGCACGTCTGAAAGATTCGCATCCAAGAGTTTTAAAAGAGCTGTCTGAATTGCTCTCTGGACTGTTCATGTCGATTTTCAGTAAGTCTTGGAACATGGGAAGTTCCTGAAGACCAGAAGAAAGCTTAGAATGTTTAACTTACCTTGATAGTCAGATATTAGAAATGGCAATATACAAAAACCTGTAGGAGAACGCTTCAATTTCCCTGGAGACACAATAGCAGATTTTAAGGTAGCCATCCTGCAGCAAAAAAACTTCAGGGCCAGACTTCAAAGAGAAACTGCTGAGCTCCAGTTCATCTGCAAATTTGACACCATCAGCTCAGGATTAAACAAAGACTGTGAATGGCTAGCCAACTACAAAAGCAGTTTCTCCTCCCTTGGTTTTCACACCTCAACTGCTAGAAGAGGGCCTCATCCTCCCTGATTGAACTAGCCTCGTTATCTCTAGCCTGCTTCTTGCTTGCATATATATACCTGCCCCTGGAAATTTCCACTACATGCATCCGACGAAGTGGATATTCACCCACGAAAGCTCATGCTCCAAAACGTCTGTTAGTCTATAAGGTGCCACAGGACTCTTTGCTAACTTACCCTGGTCTCTGCACTTATTTCATTGCCCCACAGGCTGTGTCCAGGGAGATACTCCAGACTGAAGTATCTCTTTCACAATATACTGAGGTTCAGTTTGGAAAAGTAACATTTTATGTCCTTGAAATTCCACAAGGATTTTTTCTGTGCTCCTGCACTGAGCTGTTGGAGACATTAACCCACTGGTTCTTGTCCTGTTCCAAGCCCCTTGACGTCTACCAGCTGCAGCACCTTCACAGCTTGCCCACACTGCAGCAGAAGCCTGGGCCAACATACCTCCATGGACCGTTCCAAAAGGAAGCGTTTCCGTGATGAACTCACAGTTGAAGTTCTGGGCAGGGCCAACGAGCAGGTCCAGTTCCAAGGACTTGTGGCTAGGGAAAAGACATGGCGAGAGGCAAGCGGAAAGACTCCGGCTGGCTGCACAGAGTGAGGACAGGGTTTCAGCACGGGAGCAGGCACTTGCTTCCCAATTCTTGGAACAGGAACAGCGGCTGAGGGAGGCGGACGTTGCTCAGCAGAGAGAACCGTTTGAGCGGCTCATATCTATACTGGCTCCTGCTGCCTCTCCCTCACCACGGCCTGAGTCCCCTGCAGCGTATCCTCATTCCAGAAACAGCTCAGAAAACTCCCTGGTTGGGTGACCCATGCAATCAGTCCCATGAGCAGCCGGGCAGGACAGCTTAACCCCATGCAGGCCTTAGTCTTGAACCTCCTTCTCCTGGAGATGCTTCCACCCCCTTTCCCTGGTGTTAAGTGTGCGAAAAGAGGGAAGGAAGGGAAAGGAGATCAGCGGGGCCAGGGGACATGGCATGATAGGGGGTTTCTGTCTTGTACATGATTTCAGAGTTTGCACTTCATGCTCATTTGTTGTTGTTCTTTTAGAAAGATCCTGTTGTCACTGGTGTTATGGTGTTGCCTGCCTGGCAATGGGTGAATGTTGTACGGTTTTAATACATGTTTATAACTAAAGCTTTTTATGTCATCAAGAAAGTTTATTGCTGTCCCTGCATCTCATGATACAATCCAATGTGAAATAAAGGTGAACACATGATGAGGGACAATGAGGAATTAGTAAGCAGACCCTAAGCCTCTATCTGGTTCCATTCAGCAAGCCACACTTCAATCACTCCCTTATATGAATCCATATTGTGAATCATGCCCCCCGCCCATTTCATAAATTGTCTTGTCATTTGCAAGCACGTTGCATGGTAACCAGCACCCCTGCAGCACTGAGCCCCCCCAAAGTCAATTAATCCCATCCCCTCCCCCCTAAAAGCACATCCATAAAGGTGCTAGTCTCCCTCTTCCATTGGGCCGTACACACCCGTAACATGGACGGGAGCACAAAGCATCCCTGACTTCTGTTGCCTGGGCACAGCCAGCTCCAGCTATGGTAGCTGCACTTTCTGGCTGTGTGTATCGGCTCAGTGGCCCCTTGCCCACACAGGTCCTTTCAGGGGGAAATGGCTCTGGCTTCACAAAGATTGGGAGGAACACAGCAAGCCACGGTGAGGGGGACAGCATTGATGACACTGGCCTCCAAATGGGTCTGAAGCCACCTCCAATGGGTTTTCAATCTGCCCAAAGCACATTCAACCACCATTCTTCACCTGCCGAGAGCATAGTTAAACCGTCTTTTGCCAGGGCCTTTGCAATTAGGGTATAGAGTCATAAGCCAAGGCAAAAGGGGGAATGCAGGGTCCCCTGGAACAATGGTGAGGACAGTAGCTCCACTGATGACAATGTCATGTGGTGGGACTAGTGTCCCAGCCTGTCCATGAACATAGGCTCCTGATCAGCGAAGAACCCTGGTCTCATGAACTTTCCCAATGCAGCCTACATTGGCATTACTAAATCTCCCTCTGTGATCCACAAGGGCCGGCATAACAGTGGGGTAGTACCATTGTGGAGGGCAAATTATGGGCATGAGTCCCACCAATGGCTTCAGCGCAGATAGGAAACCCCATTCTCTGAAAGTCAGCAATTACCTTAGGAATATCTTTAATGCCCACCACCTTGGGGTAACCCATACACCTGATTGCCTGTGATTTCCACCACTGATTTATTCGCAAATTAACTTTCCAACACCAAACTGGGTTGCCAACAGACCTGTGGCAGTCTAGTGTAACCAGCTTCCAGATGGCTGTAGCAACCCTCTTCTGGACTGGGAATGGTGCCCTCATGCATGTGTCTTTATGCCAGACGGTCGGGGCAAACTGCCCACAAAGCTCCAGAAATGTAGCTTTCTTCATGCAAAAGTTCTGGCCCACTGCTGGTCATTGCAGATCCTCATGATGATGGGATCCCACCAGCCTACGTAGGGGACATCAGCGGCTATATTGAGTGTCATGAGCAGCATTAGCGAGTGCAAGTCTGCCATGCCTGGATACATCTCATCCTCCTCCATATTTAGCTCTGTCAGATGCCTTTGGTGGGTCAGAAAACACAGCCTAAATGCCCACCAATGCCTCATGGAAGCTCTGCCCATTTTCTGACACAGGAGTGAAAGTGCAAGCAAGAGAACTTGAAAAGGAGCCTTCTCCATGTTGCTTGGCTGGCAAGGTTGGCAGGCTGTTAAAACTTCCTGTAACATGCTTGGTGCACAATAAAGCTTTCCCATGGTGCACCACAGTCAAAGGCCTAGAGCTGCCATTTCGAGAGAGTGGTAGGGAGTCTGCGGTATGGTTGGTTTGACTCGGGTCTGCGTGCTGCAGTGTGGATGCCAGAGCCCGAGGTTTGAAAATTCTTAACCTAGGGTTAACAATCAGTGTAGATGCTCTAACCTGGGTCAGCTGACTTGAGTCCCACAAACTCTGGGCTTACAGTGCAGTGTAGACATACGCTCAAGAAATTCAATCTATTTAGCTTAACAAAGTGAAGGTTAAGGGGTGACTCCATCACCGTCTATAAGTACCTACGTGGGTAACAAATATTTAATAATGGGCTCATCAATCTTGCAGAGGAAGGACTAACATGATCCAATAGCTGGAAACTGAAGTGGGCCAAATTCAGACTGGAAATATGATGTAAATGTTTTTAACAGTGAGAGTAATTAACCACTGGAACAACTTACCAAAGGTTGTGGTGGAGTCTCCATCACTGATCATTTTAAAGTCAAGATTGGATGTTTTTCTAACAGATCAGTTCCCAGAATTATTTTGGGTTGAGTTCTCTGGCCTGTGTTATACAGGGGGTTAGACTAGATAATCACAACAGTCCCTTCTGCCTTGGAATCTGTGAGTCTTTGGACTTGCAATACTTCAGTGGGAGTTGAGAGCACCTGGTATCCTGTAGTGCGCGCTCATCAGATAGCAGGATCAGGCCCAAAAGTCATTTTAGGATCATTTATTTTATGGCAGCACCAAGAGGCCCCAACCGAGACCTGGGCTCCTTTTTGCTGGGTGTGGTACAGACACATGGTGAGAGACAAGGCAGAAAAAGGTTGGGGAAGAAAAGAGAGAGGGGCTGTGACTCGCCCAGGGCCACGAAGTAGGTCAGTGGCAGAGCGAGGTACAGAATGGTAGTCTCCCGTGACCCACGCACTGACACCGCCTGGATTTTATTATTGCTCGTTTACTTGGGAACAAATCCATGGCGCTCGCCCACCAGTTTAAGTGGTGTCTGCATAGCAAGCTAGCAGAGACTGCAGCAGGAAGGTAACCACCAGCGGTCCCGTTCTGCTTCCACATGGTTGAACCAGAAGCCACAGAGGTAGGGATGTGACATGCTTTTGAAAATCACTAAGCACTAGGAAATTGTTTCAAACCGTTTTTATTCCAAGGCTGAAGTTATCTTGATTAAAATAATAGTAATCCATGACGTGGGCATGCTTTTTAAAAAAATTAAACCATTAATTAGTGATTTTTAATACCCTCCACTGTAATTTTCTATAACAAAACTTCCCTTATCATTTTTTAATTCCTCGGTTATTAGCCCAAACTGCTTTAATTTCTTCACCCCTCAGTGCCTCCCCACAATTGTTCTCTCTAGCTTGTGTCCCACGCTGCTTTGCGATGCTTAACTCAGTGTGGCATTTTGGGACACAGCTTGCACAGAAGATTCTATGCAATGAACACTTTATTGCGCTGCATAATTAAGAGACCTTATTTATGACTTAAATACTGTATTGGTAACCTCGGTTATTAATCCTCAGAGGAGCACCATGAAAGCACTTGTAAAATGACCATTGTACTGTGTACGAACTCCCCTCTAATGTGCTGTAAATCAATCATAACCTTTCCAGCAAAGCTCCTCTAGGATCCATTGGGGAAGTGTTTATGGTAATTACACCTATAATGAAGCTAAGCGGCTTCTTTTAACAACATGATACATACAGTGTGGGCAGGCTTGGAAGGGGCTTCATTGTAGGGATAAGCAAAATGGCAGTAATTAAGGGCAACCTTAGAGGTTCTGGGGAGGCCCTGGGAAGAGTCTCCCAGCCTCTATGTTTCCATGTGCCCACAAGGTGGGGACCATGCTCATGGGGAGCTGAGACTGACTCTGCGTCAGTGCAATGCAAGCTGAAAAGCAGTTCTAGGAGGTCTGCACTGAAGCCAGAAAAGGTGAGTGTGGTCTTTGACAGACATGGGTGTGGTCTGGGGAAACCCCAGCTGTGCTCCACACCTGGCAAGCTGTAATTTAAAGCAGGCAGTTGGCTGTGATCTCTCTGGCCCATTTCCACAGTAAGAATCAGGGGGGGTTAAGCAGGGCTCTGAAATAGAATGGGCCACATTGAAATGCCCAGATTTGCAGACATATTTCTGTTCTGTTTTCAATTAATTATAAGAAACAGTCAAACCTTACTTCACCGTGCATGGTCTCTTGAAATGTGTGTTAACTACTTATGCTAAACAATCCGTTCCACCTGGTATTTGCACTATTCCAAGACCTAAGAAGCTTGTCTCTCTCTCACCAACAGAAGTTGGTCCAGTAAAAGATATTACCCCCCGCCCCGCCTTGTCTCTCTAATGTCCTGGAACCAACACAGCTACAGCAACACTGCATATGCCTTACTAAGGCAGTCTAAGAAACTGGGAATTACTCCAGGCAGCAGCAGTCCACAGAAGATACATTCATGCGGGACCAGGGAATTTCTCTATCAGTGGACAATAACTTGAATCACAAATTCAGTGAGGATCTCACACCCATTCATGACCTCTCTGTCGACTGCGCTAGAAAAACGTAACTTCAACATCAGACAGACTTACAAAAAGTGTATTCGCAAAATAGGCAAAAGTTGTTCCTGGCAAAGGGAGGAAGGATGGCGCTGTGTTTAGAGCATTAGACTGCAATTCAGCAGATTTGAGTTGACGTCCCAGCCCTGCCACAGACACCATGTGTCACCTTGGGTAACTCACTTGATCCTTCTGTTCCTCATCTGCAAAGTGGAGTTAATGGTTCATTTTCCCACTCTATTTCTGTTGTGGCTATTTAGATTACCAGCTCTTTGGGAGTAGGGACTGGCTCTTGCTATATGACTGTACAGTGCAGGCCCTGACCTCCATTGGGACCAGTAGGTCCTACTGGGATAGCAATAAATAAATAATAATACAATGTTTGTGTGTTGAGCTTTTCCTCTCCTGATGTCTGCAGCAGCCGCTGGACAGCCAAGGATGGATCCTGGGAAACTGAAATGAGGAGAAGCTCTATTCTACTGATGGGTGTTGGGCTGAAAGCACATTTCACTCTCAGGCGGGGGTTGCGAAGGGCTACCACAACATAACTAATAATGATCATTAAGGCTTCAGCGAGATGCAGCATAGATTTTAAGATCAGCAGGGACCACTGTGATCATGTAGCCTGACTTTCTGCATCATCACACGGGCCATAGGACTTGCCTGAATTAATTAGAGGACTGGGCCAAAAGAAACCTGATGAGGTTCAACAAGGACAAGTGCAGAGTCCTGCACTTAGGACGGAAGAATCCCATTCACTGTTACAGACTATGGGCCGAATGGATAGGAAGCAGTTCTGCAGAAAAGGACCTTGGGGTTACAGTGGACGAGAAGTTGGATATGAGTCAACAGTGTGCCCTTGTTGCCAAGAAGGCTAATGGCATTTTGGGTTGTATAAGTAGGGGTATTGCCATCAGATTGAGGGACGTGATCATTCCCCTCTATTCGACATTGGTGAGGCCTCATCTGGAGTACTGTGTCCAGTTTTGGGCCCCACACTACAAGAAGGATGTGGAAAAATTGGAAAGAGTCCAGCGGAGGGCAACAAAAATGATTAGGGGGCTGGAGCACATGACTTATGAGGAGAGGCTGAGGGAACTGGGATTGTTTAGTCTGCAGAAGAGAAGAACGAGGGGGGATTTGATAGCTGCTTTCAACTACCTGAAAGGGGGTTCCAAAGAGGATGGATCTAGACTGTTCTCAGTGGTACCTGATGACAGAACAAGGAGTAATGATCTCAAGTTGCAGTGGGGCAGGTTTAGGTTGGATATTAGGAAAAACTTTTTCACTCAGAGAGTGGTGAAGCACTGGAATGGGTTACCTAGGGAGGTGGTGGAATCTCCTTCCTTAGAGGTTTTTAAGGTCAGGCTTGACAAAGCCCTGGCTGGGATGATTTAGTTGGGAATTGGTCCTGCTTTGAGCAGGGGGTTGGACTAGATGACCTCCTGAGGTCCCTTCCAACTCTGATATTCTATGATTCTATGATTCCTGCTTCCAGTCCAATAGCTATGGTTGAACAAGAGCAGATATTTTAGGAAAAAAACAGCCAATCCTGATTTTAAAATGTCCAGTAATGACAAATCCACCATGGCTCTTGGTAAGTTGTTCCAAGAGTTAACGACCCTCTCTGTCAAAAATTTCTCCTTATTTCCAGTTGCAATTTGTCTGGCTTCAATTTCTAGCCGTTGGAGCTTATTATATCTTATGCTGCTAGACCGAAGAGCCCTTTATTATCAAATCCCTGTTCTTTGTGTAAATACTGATAGACGGTGATCAAATCACACCTTAACCTTCACTTTGTTACAATAAATAGATTGAGCCTAAGACAGGTTTTCTAATCCTGCCATCATTCTCGTGGCTCTTCTCTGAGCCCTCTCCAATTTATCAGCATCCTTCTTGAATTGTGAGCACCGTATCCAGCAGCAAATGAACCAGTGCCAAATAACTAACTAACTAACTAATCCCTCACTCTTACACAGCACTTTTCATCAGTGGTCTTCAGGTGCAGTACAAAGGAGGTCAGTATCACACGGAGTTAACAAACCTCCTGTCTCCTACTCGATATCACCTTGTTTATTCATCCAAGGACCGCATTAGTCAGCAGGAGAGGAGTGGCACAGTACTGCTCAAGAGATTTTGCGGCTGGCATATCATCATCATCATCGCTATTATTATTATAGCTGTGCCTAGAGGCCTGAGTCCAGGATCAGGGCTCTACACATGACAAAAAGACAGTGCCTATATGCAAGAGCCAGCAGCGGGATAGGGCAGGCAGATGGGAGGAGCACGAGGTAACTAGACTATGATTGGTGTGGTAAGCAGCCGCCACAGCGCAGCTGCCTAACCACTGTACTTAACTAGCTCCCTATGGCACCCCTGCCGTTTTGCATGCTTCCAGCCCCACTCTTCCTTGAGCACACACACCTGGTGTGGCTAATAGGCACCGCTGACATGGAACAACATGCTTTATTAGCAGCATGCAGCTGCTTTCCTTTCCCACCCCACAGGCAGCTTAGGTTCAGGGGGCAGACCGGTCACACTAATTCCCACCAATCTCTGGCTGCTGCTGCAGGGGTTTTCTCTCCCTCCTTCTCCAAGAAAGAAACCCACTCTCCTTGCAGGCTACTGGGAAATGAAGGAAGAGGGTTTGCTCACTGGGTTTCAGATGCAATATGTAACTGCAGAGCTAGCCACTTCTTGGTTCCTTGCCACTTTGTGTATGTGTAATGCTGCATTAATGCCAGTGTCCTGCTTACATTCCAGTGTGGGTAATTACATTCTTCCACTTGCAGTTCCAACTGCACATGGCATTCTTATGCCCATCCTAAACCACTGTGCAGCAATACTATGCTGTTAGACACCTGTGAGGGGCGTTCCACACCAGAGATGGCTGTATTTCAGTAGCAGGTAAAGCGATGCCTATATAACAGCTATATTCCACTAAGCGTTATGTCAGCTTCTGCAAAAGAAACTGCTTTTGGATCTGAACTTTCCCAAAGCTAAAGGGGTCAGGCCCATTTCTGTTCAGAACCTATTCATGTTTGTCTAACACTATGTGTAATTTATCAATAATTATATACGGCTTAAAAGAAACCCCAAGATCTGAACTTGGTGGCTTCAGCCCATTGCTGGAGACTTAAGAATAAGGAACCTGAGATTTTTCTGCTCGGGACAAGTGACTGTGTTGTCTTCATTTATATCCCACCGCAGAGGTGATGGCAATAAAACTCTCTCTCTCTCTTGATCTCACTAAAGGAAGGCTGAGTGCTTGAGAGCATCTTATGGCGATGCCTGTAGGTGTTCTACTGCCCTGACGCTATTTCCCAGCTAGCATCTGGCTACTATTTCTAACCACATGATTTTAGAGTGCAGCAGGACATTTTGCTGTTAGTGTATGACAAGTGCAGCTCAGTGGATGATACTGGAGCCACTACAGCTTTCAAGACATTAAAAAAAAAACCACTGAAAACAAACAGATCTCTGCGCTCTACTCTGCAAGTGATGAAAAGGGGACCAAACTCCCCAAACACCTGCTCCAAGAATCCATCTGAGTGGGAAAAAAAGTTGAGTCGGATTTAGTGTGGTAATACTTTTAATTAACTCTGCCTTTAAAGCCTTCCGTGAACGAGGTAGGAATTAATTAATCTTTAAGGCTCCTCCTGACGTCACATGGGAAAGGGCTGGGGGCCATTTATATTGTCTGTGGTGACCTCTGGGTGACCCCACAGCTCAATGGGGAAGGGAGCCGGGTGGTGTGGGGAGGCAATCCAGGGCTACTCAATTTCATGCGCGGAGATGAAAAAATTCTTTGGTTGGAGGGAATTAGGGAGAGGAGAAATGTTAGTACACTTTTAATTGGAAACCAGGGTCTTCTTTCAGAAGGGCTTGTTTACTTAGGCTTGGCCACTGGAGCTCAGGGGAGGCTGTAATTGAAGCAAGGGTTTGGGAGATTAAAGAGAACATATGGCTTCCACAGCCTTGCTTTTCATCTGCATTTTCTCACAAAATGGCCTTCGGTTTGTGTCTCTCCCTCACAGCCTCTTACATTTCTGGAGGGCCTTTGGGAAGGCAGCCACCGGCTGGATACACAGCTCTTAATTTCACAGCTCTTCTAGCACAGGGAAAGTCAGAGATCAAGCTCCATTGCAGATCTCGATGGGGTTCACCTGGCACTGGGGGAAAGCTGGCTGTGGGGACAGGTTCAAGGCCTCAGGGTCTCACTCCACCCAAGGTGAGTTCGAGAGACAGGAAACCATGTGAAGGAGAGTCACAACCTCATAGGGGGGAACTCTCTGGTTTCATGCCTGTAGCTCCCATTGCCTTGACTGGGATTTATGGCTGCTCAGCCCTTCTGGAAATCAGGCCAGCAGCCTGAGAAGGGACTCAGAAGCCATGGGAAGGGGTTAAAGGAGCACGGAGGTGGCTGGCCAGACTGCACAGGTGACTCCTTCAGGAAAGGCCGCACTAGAGCTCTGCTTATACTGTGGTTCTGCCTGCGGAAGCACAGCCTGGTCCTCTTCATACATGACATGGTATTACCCCACCTTCCTGGAGCACCGCTCTGCTTTGGGGCTTACAGCTTGGTCTCCTTTCCACAGGGCACGGCAGCAGTCCACTGGTTCACACAACTGCTCAGCCATGGTGAGTGCAAAGCCATCCCTCTCCAGAAGAGGGCAGCGTATCTCCCATTTCCCTTTCACTCCACCTCAAAAAAGGCGCATTGAGATGTTGGATTGCCAGACGGCATCACAAATCAAAGTCACCATGTCACATGCACACCACCACATTCAGTGAGCTCCCACTACTGTACCCATTGGATGGGAGGAGCAAAGAGATGAACATCCTGGACTGCGCTACAAAGCAGTCACATCACAAGCAGCAATGGTGGACCATCAGTAAAGGTTTAGGCATTGAGTCTGCTTTGGGGATAGGTTCAAAAATTTGGATCCTGTTCTGAAGTTTGTCCCAACCCTCCAGATCTCCTGGGTCTCCAGAATCTGGCTGGCGTTTTCATAGGAAGAGACTTTTTTCCCCCTGAAGTTTCTGCCACTCCTTTTGGTTGGGCTAGAAGTACTGTAAGCAAAACCGAGGTTGTTGGGAATACCTGGGAACAAGTTAGCCAAACTTTTTCAAACCTCCAAAAAAAAACAAACCCACCCCTCACAAATCAGATCTGGTTCACTTTTGGGGTGAGGCTTCCTGTTGGTTCTTATTTTATCTGAATTGGCTCGCTTGTTCCTCGATAAATATAGATATTTATCTCCAGTAAGTTAAAAGTGGAGGAAAGAGGGATTTTTTGCCAGTTGACTTTCCAAGGTCTGATTCAGCACCCTCACAGCACCATGTTCCCAATTCATACATTCCAATATTGGACAATCATCTACTTGACTTTCTAGCAACAATACTTGCAACTGCACCCTCAGCTGTTGGCGTTCATCATTTGTGACACTAATTGACTCAATATCACATGGCATGGAAGCCCTCCAATACGGGCCATCCAAATCTGTAGAATATCAGCTTCTCTCTCCAGGAGATCCACTGGCTATAAGGGATCTCACTCATTCTCTGGATACTCACTCACCATAACCGCTGCATCTAAAACATACAACCCTCATAACAGCGAAATCAGCAAGACACTCACTACAACAGCTGCAATGATTTTCCACCTCCATTACAAGTGCAGAGAAAGGTCCCAGTCCATCTTCATCACACCTGTACTGGAAAGGGACATTCCCAGTCAGAGGATAATGAGAACTATTTGTTTTCCAAATGGCTTAGGGGAGGCAGTGCCCTAGACTAGGATTTGGAGAGCTGTGTTTTATTCCCAGCTCTGCGACTGGCCTGCTGGGTAACCTCGGACCAGTCACGTCGCTGCTCTGTGCCTCAGTTTCCCCGCTTGTGAAATGATGCTGACCCCTTTTGCAAAGCACCTGAGATTTGCTACAGAAGAACTAGCTGTTATTACAGCAACAAAGACTTGCTACAAATGACTGCCGGCTGTTCCTTTCACAGGGCTCCGGCCTCCAGGTGTTTAGCACCTTATCATCTGACAACATGTTTCAAAAAGGAAGCAAACAGTATTTTGGAAAATCAGATGCAATTGCAAGATACAGGCAAATGGCATGTGTCTGTCTGCCCCTGCTCTTACATGGTGTCGTTAGGGACTGCAGCCTGGCTTTAGGGACACTGTTTAACTGAAATATTTCTGCTTAAAGTTCATTTTCTTTTTCTAGCCTTTGCTGCGGGACTGTTCTTATTTAGGGTTTGTGGGTTGTTTTTTTTAAAGGAAATGTTAAACATTTATATGTAAAATAATGAAAGAGGCCGATCCAAGGCTCTGGCACCCTAACACATCATTAATAGCACAATCAAATTCCAGCAGCATTAAAGTCACCATTTCAACGGGAACTCAGCCAGCCACGCACCTACCGAAACTCCATCCCAGCCCTTTGTCATTTGGGGAAGCACACCCTCAGCCCTTTCCAGACATCCTATCAAACAGCTCCTTTGGCCATATGCCTGCAAGGTCACCAAATCCGGGGTATGTCAGGCTCAGTTTTGGAGTCAGGCTATTTATTGTGGTTCAGAGGCTAGGGAATAGGCAGGGAATTTGGGAGACTTGGAGTCTAGTCCCAGTTCTGCCCCTGAGTCACCAAATGGCCTTGAACAAGGTACATCACATCTCTGTGCCGCAGTTTCCCCTCTGTAAAAATGGAAATAATGATAAAAATACCTAGCTTTTCTAATCCCCAGATCTCAAAGCACTTTACAAAGGAGGTTACTATCCTTAGACCCCATTTTACAGATGGGGAAACTGAGGGGAAAGGGGAAGTGACTCACCCAATGTGACCCAGCACACCAGTGGCAGATCTGGGACTAGAACCCAGGTCTCCCTATCCAGTGCTCTATCTACTAGGTCACGCTGCCTAATATTAAAACTTACTTTTAGATTGGAAGCTCTTTGTGGCAGAGACTGGCTTTGGACCTGGGCAACATTTTTCAAACTAAACTCCACACCCACCCAAACTAAATATATAGTCAGTTTGATCAAAATATTTCACAAGTTCATGCAGAACTACTAACTGTGGTATGTAACCTATCACTTAAATCAGACACTGTGCCAGATGACTGGCAGATAGCTAATGTGACATCCATTTTTAAAAAAGGCCCCAGAAATTATCCTAGCAAATACAGGCCAGTCAGCCTAACTTCAGTACCAGGTAAACTGGTTGAAAGGATAGAAATGAACAGAATACAAGACATAAGTAAACAGGATTCGTTGGGAAAGAGTCAACGTGGCTTTTGTAAAGGGAAATCATGCCTCACCAATCTGTTAGAATTTTTTGAGGTGGTCAAACAAATATGCAGACAAGGGGTATCCAGTACATATAGTTAACTTGGACTTTCAGAAAACCTTTCATAAGGTCCCTCACTAAAGACACTTATGCAAAGTAAGCAGTTATGGGATAAGAGGAAATCATGAATCAGTGGTTAATAGAGAGGAAACAAAAGGGTAGGAATAAATGGTCAGTTTTCAGAATGGTGAGAGGTAAATAGTGGTGTCCCGCAGGAATCTGTACTGGGACCAGTACTATTCAACATATTCATAAATGATCTGGAAAAAGGGGGAAACAGCGAGGTGGCAAAATTTGCAGATGATACAAAATTATTCCAGATAGTTACATCCAAAACTGACTGTGCAGAGTTACAAAGGGATCTCACAACATGGGATGACTGGGCAACAAAATGGCAGATGAAAATCAGTGTTGATAAATGCAAAGTAATGCACTTTGGAAAACATAATCCCGGCTATACATGCAAAATGATGGAATCTAAATTCACTGTTATCACTCAAGACAGATTTTGGAGTCACTGTGAGTAGTTCTCTAAAAATAATATCCGCTCAATGTGCAGCAGCAGTCAAAAAATTAACAGAATATTAAGAAGCATTAGGAAAGAGGTAGATTATAAAACAGAAAATATCATTCTGCCACTATATAAAGCCATGGTATATCCACACCTTGAATACTGTGTGCAGTTCTGGTCACCCATTAGAACTGAAAAAGATGCAGAGAAGGGCAACAAAAATGATTAAGGGTATGGAACAGCTTCCGTATGAGGAGAGATTAAAAAGACTGGGACTTTTCCGTTTGGAAAAGAGACAACTAAGGGGGGATATGATAGAGTTCTATAAAATCATGAATGGTGTGTAGAAGTGAATAAGGAAGTGTTATTTACCCCTTCACGTAACAAGAACCAGGGATCCCCCAACAAAATTAATAGACAGCAGGTTTAAAACAAACATAAGAAAGAACTTCTTAACACAACAATATTGGTGTGAGTGAGGTTCTGCTGCAATGGGCAAGAGGTCAGACTAGATGATCATGATGGTCCCTTCTCACCTAAAGTTTATGAGAACACAGTCAGTCTGTGGAACTCATTGCCACGGGATGCTGTGAAGGCCAAAACTATAACTAGGTTAAACGAAAATTAGGTAAGTTCCTGGAGGATACAGCCATCAATGGTTATTAGCCAAGATGATCAAGGATGCAACCCCATGCTCTGGGTGTCCTAATCCTCTGACTTGCAGAAACTAGGACTGGATGACAGGGGTGGATCTCTCGGTAATCGCCCTGTTCTGTTCATTCCCTCTGAAGCATCTGGCATTGGCCACTGTTGGAAGACAGGATACTGGGCTAGACAGACCATTGGTCTGACCCAATATGCTGTTCTTTCGTTCATGGAAAACAAATTGCTTTGGCCAAACAAGGAAGAGAACTCCAAAAGGGTCAAAATGTTTTGTTTCAACCTTTTCAAGACAAAATGTTTTGATTTTTCTGTTCGAACGACTTTTCATTTTGAATTTACTTCCATTTTATTTCATAAAAAAGGTTAAACCCTCAGAAACGAAACAAAACATTTTGGTTCGTGTTGACTGAAACATTTAGTTAGACCTGAAATGAATTTTTTTTAAAAACTTTCTTTTCACTGAAAAGTTCAAAAAAATTTCATTTCAGGTCAATCCGAAACAGATTTTTTTAAATTTATTTTTCAGATCCGCCACTGAACCAAAAGATCAGTTTGTTGCACAGCGTTATGGGCATTTGCACTATGTATTTGTACAGCACTCAGCATAATAAGGCCTGGAATCAGTTGAAGTTCTTAAGCTTGAAAGATTGTCTCTTTCACCAACAGAAGTTGGTTCAGTAACAAGCTATTATCTCCCCCACCTTGTCCGCACAATAATACATACTCATTATAATAACTTAACTCACTTTTGTAAAGAGATCTACCAAAGTAAGCTGCTAAGTATTATTGTCACTGCATAGGGAAGGCATCTGTCCATCATTTCAACATTCCAAGTCCCACAAACCTTCTGCATGTCCATAATTCTGCATAACCCTTGTAAAATACAGTCAGAGCTGGCGGGATGGTGTAAAAACCTATCAATGAACAGTCCATCAAGGGAAGGAGTGTGACCTGCTTTCACGACAGCACAGAGAGGAGTCAGGCTGCATCATGGATTACTGCAGGGGTCTCCATGGAGCAACTCTTCCTCCACCTGCAAGGTGGAGGAGTAGGTAGATAGGGGCAGGGAATGGGCAGACCCTCAGTCAAATCTTTGTCCATCCCTCTGACACACTGGCTGGAGTATATATCTGCAGCAGATCACCTCCCCCGTGAAGCAAGAGGGAAACCAGACTCACAATTCCTTCCCAGGTCTATTCCTGGGGCAGTGCAGCTACGTGCCATCTCTGCCTCAGGCAGACTGGGAAGTGACAGTCCAGCCCCAGATCTCGATTGTATAAAACATAAGCTACTTGTCTGCACTTTCAGGATCCTCCATGGGCTTTCTCCACCCTCCGTCTCATCCAGTAGTGAAAGGTTGACTCCCACCTCCGACTGGCTCATGATGCCAGCCTCCATCACCCACTTATATCTTCAAACCCGCACCTTGGTACTTTCTTCCCTGCTTTTCCTCGTGCTTGGAGAAGCACCCTGTGAACAGCCACAAAACTAACACATTATTCTCCTTCGGATTCCTCATTAAAACTCCTCTCTTCCATGAGGCCTACAGAAATCTTAATAATGGTTTGGCTGTGGGTGTGCAGAGCCCACGGCCAATCATTCGGACGGGAGTGATTTCACTTCCTAGTGCTCCCACCTCTGTCGGTCTCCATTGGTTGTCTCTTGGCTTGTGCTTAGTTTGTAAAGCCCTTCGGGGCAGGAATTGTTGTTTGGTTTGGTGTTTGTACAGCACCTAGCGCAATGGGATCCTGGCCCACGACTGGGGCTCCCATGATTATCTCTGTCTCCCTCTAGTGGCTAGGCCACACCTAGAGATTTAAAAGCCTGCTTCTCCCTACAAACTAATGTTATTGGATGTAAGACATAGAAGCTGGAGCTTTTAGAGGCAGAGGTATGTGTTCAGTCATCACACAGGAGCCAAGAAGGAGTCTCATTACATGACTTGAGTGGGAAAAGCAGCCACATTGTTATCATGGGTTACATACCCACCCCTACAGCTTGGAGTGGTTCTCAGTTTGGATTTATATGTCCCAGCTGGGGTCCATCTCTCATAAGCTCTCTGGGGCTGGGGCCGTCTTTTTGTTCTGGGCCACAACTGGGGCTCCTATGCGCTAAGGTCATACAAATCAATAACAATAGTCAGGCATGTCTCTGTGGGGGCCTGGACTCACTCCCCACAGCACAGGCCACAAGCTCCTCTCTGCTCCGGGTTCCCCCTTACCGGAATCCGACAAAGCCGGGCTCACCAGGCTGAGCAGCTCCCGCTCCTTCTCATAGTCGCTCTTACACAGCAGTTGGCCTTCCTTCAGCACGAACTCATCGCCCTTCTGCAGCCGCCTCTCGCAGACGCAGCAGCAGAAGCAGCTCAGGTGGTAGACGCTCTTCTGGGCCCGCATGATGAACTCGCTGGGCGCGATGCCTTCAAAGCAGCCGCCGCACTTCACAGCGAACAGCCTGGCAGGAGAGAGAGAAGGAACACGTTCCAGCGGGGCTGCCAACTTGGGGGCACCGTGACCCCTTCTGCTGGTTGTCACCTTGCCCCTGATGGGAGGGACACGCCAAATCTACATTAAACAGACCTGTCCTCGTCTTTAATATGGAGCAGTGGCTTGTTGAGCCTGCACTGCAAATCCCAGTGTCCAATGCTCCACCTTCCCTCTGTGGTCTATTAAGGACTGTGTTGGAATTGCAAGCTATCACTTTAAGAGTTGGGGGGGTTTCCTGGTCCTGCTTGCAGTCTAGATGACTCTTTGGTGAAGCATGAGGTCCAGGGCTCAGAGAGGCAGAGTCAGGCTGGAAGGAGCAGCCTAGAACATGGCGGGGTGAGTTGTGTCCCTGTTTTATGGAGCAGCCTGCTTTGTCTCTCTCTGGTTTTGGATTCTCGTGTGTTATCGCTGTGACCACTGAGAAATAAAGTAATGTTACACTGCAATCTTCCAGCAAGATTATTTGATGTTTCTAATCTAACTTTTCTGCGGGTGTGCCGTGAACATAACACCATCAGTTCAAGGTGGAGCACTGCATGATGCAACCTGTAGTATCCACGGGCCTATCACTCCATTTTACGGTGCTTACTTCTGACAAATAAGAAAATAGTGGAGTCAAGAATTATGTAAATGAAGTAATTCACAACTTTCAATTACCTAAAGTGTTTGGGAAAAAAAGTACATACCATAATTAAACTGCAATACATTTCTAATCTCTGTGGGTAATAGAGTGTAGCAAAGTCCATCTTACTAATTATCAGAAGTAATAGAAGTGTTTGGTTTATTTATACTCAAGATATTAACAAGAATAAAGTCAGAGTTAAGGTCGGTAGTGGACTGTGGTTCATTAAGAAGTAAAACAAGTACTAACATACACAAAATAAAAGCTAGAAGTGCTGAAAAATATTTCTAGATTCTGAAATAAAATTATCTGAAATTTCCTTTACGTATTTCCCAAATTTTAAGGCACGAGGGTTTTGTTTATTTAAATTGATAAAAGCTAAATGGAAACATACTTTTTTATCCCATGAGTTAAAGGTAAACACAACTCCCGACCACATCATAAGCATCTATGCCTTATATTAGGTCCAAAAGGTATCCTATGTCTACCCACAAGGAATGCAGAGCTCTGCAGAGCTCAAAAGATTGTCTATTCCACCTATGTAAGTTGGTCCAATAAAAGATCTCTCTCCCATCTTGTCTCTTTCATATCATGGGACTAACATGGCTACAATACTGCAAACAACAGTTCAAAAGCCATTTTCGTTTGGCAAGTTTTGGAAAATGTTCAATTTTGTGTCCAAAAAATTGTGTTTCAGAATTGGGGTTTTTAAATATCTTATCTCTCCCTTTTTAATTTTTTTTCTACTGAATGCACTAAAATGTCATCAATATTTCTCTTTTTCCCACTTTTTTTCATGTCATTTTTACTTTTACAGTTCTGACACTTACAAAAAAAATGAACACTTTTGCCAAAGTTACAGAGCAGCAAAAGGAAAAAAAGAAAAGAAAAACCACAGACCTGGGCCCTGATTCTTCAACTATTTCCTTGTGTGCTCAACTTTACTCCCTGAGCAGGTTCATTAATTCCAATGAGGCCTCACCTGCTAGGAAAGTTAAGCACCTGCAGAAGTGTTTGCAGGATCAGGACCTACAATTTTCAATTCCAGTTTCATCAAATAAAGAAAAAAAATTTGAATCAAAGTGAAAATGTGTCACAAAAACTGTCAATTGATAAGAAAGACCATTTTTGATTAAACTTTTTATTTTGAAAAAATTCATTTATCTCTAATAATAATTATGGCTAAAATTTTGTCTTTGAATTCAGAACATGTAATATATTGCAGACTGTATTGTCCTCCTGATTTGGACATAGATGTTTCAATGCAGCACAGCCTGTAAATTGACTTCAAAGGATCTTTAACAAATTTACACCAGCCGCGTATCCTATGTTTAGCCCTTGTAGGATGATGCATTTGAGGCTACAATAGGTTGTTTTACCCATCTTTAATTATCACGATCCTGTAATGTAGCATGAAATGTACTCCATATTTATTTTTGCCTAGTGGGTAGCACAATGGACTGGAACTCAGAAGACCTGACCCTTCTACTGACCTGCTGGGTGACCTTGGACAAGTTGTGCCCCTGCTCTGTGCCTCAGTTTTCCTGTCTGTAAAAAGGGGCTAATGAAACTGGCCTCTTAAGTAAAGTGCTCTGAAATCTACATATGAAAAAGTGCTAGGGGTTATTAAGTAATAGGTGTTAGTCATAAGAGCAAGAGATTATTAACTAACTGTAATGGAATTTTTCCCCTTTCAAGAGAGGGAATAAGTCTTGTTAGCACTAGTAGGGAATATCACCTGTTCAACAGGGACACTTGACTCTCCCTATTGGAGACTCACACTGAGAAAAATAGGTTCCATCTCCTATTAACATTATTGGGGTGAGCTCCCCATGGGTATGGTGGGTGAAACCTCTATTAATATGAACGGTGTGTACTTCCCTTTGTGGTGGATGTGTATCCCTGGTTAATATTACTGGAGTCAATTCCCCCATTCATAAAGCCATTAACATTACAAGTGCCTATTCCCCCTCATTAACATGGTATGTGGACTATTGTCCATCATTCAGTGTAGGAACCACAGAAATCACCCTTTGTCTCCAGTCTGCCCCCTTTGCTTATTCACATCTCTGGAGAGAAGGGCTGTGATCCAGGCTATTTCCATTAATGCCATACATTACAAGGCTGCTTTGGTTTATTGGCATCAATTCTTCAAGTGCACCATGTAAACATAACAGCAACAGCAGCTGCCACCAATTAGCACCAACGCCCATCCTACTGGAATAGCTGTCATTACCGCAGGAGGCCAGCTCTGCAGGGGGACGAGGGAGTGGGATACAGAGTCTCCCATATAATCTGTGTCTCAATCGAATCTACAAAGAAACTAAGTGCTGAGCAAGGTTAAAATGCAGAGAACCACCCAGCGCGCAGTCTGTGCATTTGTCCAACATACTCCAGGTGTAATCAAGGGCCATGATTTTGAACATGATGTTATTTCTTTATCCTGATTTCAGCTCAGTCATAGGCTGTTATTTTGCATGTGCTGCCAGGTCTTCTTCCTCTCTTGCTCTTTGAGGAATGCTATTCTGAAGACATGTCTTACAGAAATGACCTGAAAATATCACGGGTAGGACTCTTCTCAGCTGCCTTTGAGAAGGTGTTGACTCTGGTTCTTGCTCTCTTGAATCTCTACTTGCTACACACCCAGCGACTGTGGCTGCCACAAAGGCTGGTCTTTTATATCACAATGGCCTAGACCCTCTGGGGTTTCCAAAATCGGCAGCAGAACTTCAGCTAGATCTTGTGGTTCACAGACAGCCCGTGCTGGATGCGGCATGCTGGGATGTGAAGTGTTCTCTTTGGCTCATTCCACTGATCAGCATGTGCAGCTCCTTTCTGGATGTCTCGTCTAGGCAGAGGAGTGAGAGCTGAAAGAGTCTAGTCATGTATGAATTACAGCGGCTGGGTCTCCATTTGAGGGGAATGGGTGGAGACGTCAGGGTTGACCCAATTGCTCCTCCAGCCAAATTGGTGGTAACATGTCCATTGACATCAGTGGGAGCAGAATTAGGTCAATGCTGAGTACTTTTGAAAATCTCTCGTTGGCCAAAGGTGAGAGAAGGTGCTTTAGTGCCTGCTGCTGATTGATGCACCAGGGTTAGTGGTGAATCCAGAGTGACCCTGAAGCTGCATACTCCCTTACCCACCAGCCAGAATGCACAGTCGACAAAGAGGTGATAGCTTTGGCCAACACCTCCAACTATTTACCTCTCCAAATTAGCATTACTTCAGTCCTTCCAGAATTCTGATTAAGCCATCTGTTCTCCATCTTGCCTTGAATCTCCCTGAAGCCCTGGATGATATGAGGACACAGTGGAGGGAAAGGATACTTAGCATACTGTTGACAGCCTATGTTGTCTCACTCTATCACTGAGGTTTGTACTAAAGTACGTAAGAGGAGCAGAAACAAGACCAAGCCTTGTGCAACTCTGGATGGCAGAGATTTTGGGGAGCAGGAGGTGCCTGCTCACCTAATCTGTTGGGAAGGACTGAAGAAAGCCGTCTCAGTGCAATTATGGTGATTTTTTTTTTCTGGATCTGGTAAGTGAGTTAGCACTTCAGAAGTCAGACAAAGATGCTGATACTGCTTGACCCATCTCCTTGAGGAGGAAGTTCAGCAGTACGAACAACAATGGCCTGAAGAAGACTTTGAAGGATCCAGGTTGATTCCAAGGCCAGAAAGGACCACTGTGATCATGTAGCCTGACCTCCTGCAGAACATAGGCCAGAGAACTTCCCTGAAATAACTCCTCCTTGAAGTACAGCAGATCTTCTAGAAAAACATCCAATCTTGATTTTAAAATTGCCCATGATGGAGAATCCATCACAACTCTTGGCAGATGGTTCCAATGGTTCCTGAGGATCTTGCCCCAGAAGGAGAGGACTGAAACTCAGTCAGTGGCATGTTGTGAATTGGGTGGGTTATTGAGTGTTTCAGGGTGACTGATGGTGTCCTCCCTGAGGGATGAGCTCACTATTTCTATCAGCAGAGGAACCAGGCATTGCAGGCTGGATTTGATCACCCCTGAGGGGTAGGGTCCAGGTGCCAGATGGTGCCACAGAATTCACTCTGAGCTTCAGCAGCTGAAGCACTGTGCCCAATTCTGATGAAGTGTCTGGTTTGTGAGTCTCCTTCTGCACAGGTTCATTGATCACGCGGCCGAGGAGGCTGCGATGGGTTCACTCGATTTGTTTAGAAGAGAGAAAGGAAAGCTGCTCATTGCAGGTAGTGGCTGAGCTTGGGGTAGAGTGGACACAATCTGGGCTTTGGGTTGACTGACTATTCAGAACAGCTTCCAAGGCTGGAATTTGGAGGGTGTTGTGGAATTTGGAGAGCAGAGGCCCATGAGTAATTGGCCAGAGACATTGCCTGAGTTTGTATAAATTCCTTATGTTGCCATTGTTTGGATTCTGAGGAGGTGTCCTCCAGCTTCCTGCCTTTGCATTTCAACTTCCTCCATTTGTCCAAGAACCAAGGTAACCTTTGTGGGTGGTTCCATGGTACGGGATACTTCCAGGACTAGGCTGTTGGTTGGTGCTCACACCTCCTAGGCCGCCTTTCACCTGTAGATCACTGGTTCAAAATCAGCCAAGTTCAGACCATTTGATGGCCTTCAATGGACCTATACAAATGCTGATCAGAGTCCAGTTACAGATCACATCACAACTGGAGCCACTGATGTTAATCTCAGCAGAGAGGTCATGGAGACAGAGCGAGGTTTGCATCTTGGTAGGTTGTTCTGGCAATGCACAGTTTAGGCACATGCCCATTTGGCATTTAGTCTCTTGGGCTTTCAAACCAGCACTTCCCCACACACTGAAGTGTTTAAAAGAACTGTAGAAAACAGAAGGTGATGGGTTGTTCTTGGGTGGAGGGTTCGGAGTATCATTCAGATGTTTCCCAAATTGTGGTGTACCACTTGTGTCTGTGGGATGAGACCAGCGTCTATGGTCTGCACTTACCTCTTGGTTTTGTTCATGAAACACAGGCACCGTAAGCTAACGTGTTCATCTTCACGGCACCCTACCAGTATTTTACAAGTTCCCTGTGAGGCTCCAGGGGTCTGGAACCCGGCTCTCTGGCTCCTGGACACACCGCCCCCAAAAAGGTCTGTTTGAGTGGGGAACAGCTGCCTATTAGCCCTATGGCCTCAACTACCACTGTTCTACCACAGAGGCCCTGACTGGCAGTGCCTACCAGATTCCCTGAGTGGCCCAGGCATGCTATGTAAGGCCTTGGGAAGACATCTGCAGGCTGGCTGTGAAACTAGTTAGACCCCATTCTTGCTGCTGCGACAGACCCTGCTGCACACTCCTAGTCTTGCTCCTAGTCCCAATTCGTGGTTCTTGGCCCCTGCTCCACTTCTGATTTCTCACCCTGCCGCTGTTCCACTCACATACCTCAGCTGACCTACTTGGCTCCAACCCAGTGCGGCTCATTGACCTCAAACATGACCTTACCCTACAGCGTGACACTAGTATAGACTGCTGCTTCCGGCCTGGACCCCCTGGACTGAACTCAGAACCTAGTTACCAAGCTGCCTCTGGCCTCCATCTGCATCTCATAGCTGGGATCCTGACATTCATAGATACTGAGGACAAACGGTACCATTGTGATCCTCTAGTCTGACCTTCTGCATAAACACCCAGAGAATAATTCTTCGTTACTACATGACACTAATTAAGTCCAATCACTTGGGCTTGAACTACAGCATGGTGTTTAGAAAGCCTCCAACCTGTATTGAAAGAGTTCAAGCAATGATGAATTTGCCACTTCCCTTGAATAGTTCATATTTCCCTGGGTTTCCCATGAACAGCTTGGCAGACTTTACCAGATGATAACATTCCTCATCAGGTTCTTAGAGAGTAGATACTTTTTAAAAAAAATCTATTGAAAAAAACCCCACACACAGAGGAAATGAAATGCCTCAGTCTTGAATCAGTCTCATTCCAACAAGGAGAGGAGCAGATGTGTGCAGAATATTGACAGCAAAATGCAGAAACTACCAGAAAATAGATGAATCGGTTCCGAGGCCAGAAGGGTCCACTGTGATCATTGGGATTTTCAGATTTCATTACCAACATGAAAGCTTGTAGGCCAAAACAGTTGCTCAGCTACATCGGACCAGATCCTAAGCTGGTGTAAGTCAGCCTAGGATAACTGAAATCAGTGCAGCTAGGCTGACTTACATCTGCTGAGGCTGTGTCCTGTCCATTTTTTGAGTGCTTCAGAGACCCTTTTGGAGAGAAAATTAGCACAACCTGGACCCGTTTTAGACTGCAAAGACGGGCTCACATAGAGATACACAGAAATCCTCCCTCTGCCCCCCCGCCATTTTAAAATCTCTAAATAGTCACTCTGCATCAAGCACAATTTGGGGTGTCTGTAAGAAATCACACCAAACAAAAAGAACCACAACAACAAAAATTGTGCTAATTTGCACCTTTCTAGGCCATGGTCCTGGCAACTGGACCCATGTGGATGGACCCCAGCACCTACACAGTGCCTGTGCAGACCCAGTTACACGATAGGGATCCTAGAGATGAGATTATGCATTCCCAGGAGACACAGACAAGGCACCTACAAAAAGAGGTGTGGGGGGTGTATATGCAGACAGATATAACCTATGTGCTGTATCCAGCTGAGAGAGCTCCCAAGCATACATGTCCCACAAGGCCACAGAAAACAGCTGGACTGAAGGCCAGACTTATCTGTTAAGAGCTGAGGTAAAGAGCTGCCCGAAGGCAGCCATTTGCACTGCCCAATGTGTTTTATTAGTCCAATAAAATCCAGGAGCTAGGCTGCCTATTGTTGTGCGCCATCTACTGGTGCACCATGCGCTAGCTATTGATGCAGACATATGTTTGGGGAATGGCCAACGCTGGGAGACATCTCAGCTGCCCCTCACGGAGCTACAGAGCATCTTGGTGGAGGGGGGGAAGAGCTCTTGCGAAGACATTCCCATGCCCTCACCTCTAGCATCTATCAATCCTAGCTCAGACTCAGAGCCCCATCACTAGAGCACCACACACTCACGCATTTTGCCTCACAACCCCCCTGTGACAGAGGGTAGTGCTTCACAGGTGGAAAACCGAGGCTCAGGCAAACCAATGGGCCCAGATTTCAGGACCTTTGAGGATCTGAGCCACAGAGAGACTAATGGACTGGTATTTAGGCACCTAGAGCGCTAGATACGTGCTTGGTGGTATTTTCAAAAGCACCTAAACAGATTGAAATCAACGGGAGTCAGGCATTTGGGGAGTTCTTCCACAAGGCGACAGCCTACATCTTTAGTTGCCTAAATGCCTTTGAAAATCTGGCCCTAAGTGCCTTGCTTTGGCCCACAGAAAACCTAGGCTGGAGCTGGGAACTGAACCCAGGACTCTCAAGCAAGCACCGTATCCACCTGCTTCTCCACTCCTGAGTCTGATGACTGTTACTCCTCACACGCTGAGTGCGGACACTGGGCTCACTGCTGCCAGCCGGCCCAAGCCAGCAACGCTCCCTAAATGAGCAACACTGAGGGCTCATTGTTCTCTTCTGCCTCCCTTTGCCCAGCCTCCACCCCACCCATGTCAGCTGAATAAACTGTCAAGAGATTGGGACAAACACTGCTGGGGAGTCAACAAGCACTTCAGAGCCCGCAGCAGCTGGTGCCATCTGTGCCAATCTCATTAACCTCTTCTCTCAAAGCATCATGTTGACTCAGGCAAGGGGAGGGGAGTAAGCGACAGTATCAGCCCTGAACCTGTCTTCAGAGAAGGGAGGGGAAGATGATTAACCTCAGTCTCTCTCCATATGTAGGTAACACCGGGGACACCACCACCCCCAGCATCTGCCAAGCTACGAAGTACAGAACCAAACACCTGCGAGCCAGATGTGCGCACAGCTGACTGGGTGCCACAACTGACCCAGTGGCTGAACACGCCACCTGCCAGCTGTTTCCGCCAAGGTGGGCTGGAGGAGGGGGAAACCCTTTAGAAAGCTCCTGATGTAATTAACACTCAGCCTGCGCTTCCCTTCCTGTTAGTGATCCCGCTGGATGGTAAGGAGAAATTGTCTGAAGTCAGGAGCCTCCTGTGTCTCTTACTTACACAGAACAAATGCTGCATCCTTCCTTCCCTCCTGCACCTGCACCCCCCTTGCCATCCCTGCTTTGCTAAGGAGCTGGGTCCCTGTCACAGCCCCCCAGCCATATAGTTTCTTGCTCAGCCACAGAGGGCACTGCAGAGTGGTGCAAAATGCTCCCTTCCCATCTCGCTCCAGGCCAGTGTATTGCTCCAGCTCTACCCTAGTGTCAATCTGACCTATTGATGGGAAACTGGAGCGGTACAGTGATGAAGCCGGCCTTCTGTCTCCTCAACCTGCCCAGCCCAGGGCAGAGAGAGGTGGCGAGCAGAGGCTGAGTGTGCTTGCTCTGCAGCCCATCCATCCCTGCTGGTGAGAAACTGGGAGCTGAACATGTTGCTTGCACTGAGATCTCCACTCTGACCACCCTGGAGAGACTGGAACTGGGACATAGGGTGTGTCTACGCTGCAGTTGGACACCTGCAACTGGCCCGGGCCAGCTGACAGCCTCCTGGGTTTCGGGCTAAGGGGCTGTTTCACTGCAGTGTAGACATTCAGGTCCAATACTGAGCTTGGGCTGTAGGACCCTGTGAGGTGGGAGGGTCCCAGAGCTGGGGCTGCAGCCCAGCTAGAACATCTACACTGCAATGAAACAGCCCCTTAGCCTGAGCCCGAGCCAGCTGGCACAGGCCAGTCGTGGGTGTCTAATTCCAATATAGACATACCCTAAGAGGGAAACTGCCTACAAAAACCTTCCAATGCTGGCCAGCCGAGGGAGAGAGAAAAATGACATGCTTCGTTCATGGGCCCACCGACACCTGCAGGCCAGAGCGAGGAGGACCAGCAACGGAGCATGGAATCCCCAACCCCCTCCTTTCTCCTGCTGCCACAAGACGCAAAGAGACCAGGGACAGGGACTACGTGGACTGTAAAAAGAGAATCCAAGCACAGAGAATGAATCTGTGCTCTTCATGTTACAACACAGAGAACTAACCCCCGGCCGGGGGGGGGGAGGCGGGGGAACCGGCACTGCTTTAGGGTCTGGCCGATGCATCGCAGCACACAGACTATCCTCAGACACAATGGAACCCACATTTGATGGGCCACATGCCAGGCCCTGCACCAAGCCCCTCAACAGGGAGCACCCAAGGGTGGGGTTCTGCAGTGATTGGGGTGGAGGAATAGATAGATGGGATCTGCCCTACCAGGTTCCACCAATCTGTAGTAGCTTCTGTCACCGCTTTGGTTCAGCCAGTAGATGCTCATCATTCTTGAGCCAACAGACATGCTGTCCCCCTTCCCAGGCCCACCTACTGTGTGGTAGCAAGGCCCTGCTTTACCCCTTGAAAGTACACACTGCAAAAAACCCCAACCCCTAGACGCACTCCAAACATGCTCAGTGCCTCCGCGAACATGAGGATTATCTAAGCTATGACGGGAGAGAGAGGGAATTCACTCGATAAATGCTTGGTGAGCAATAGTCACCTTGCAAGTATGCTGCTGATAGCACTCTGTCAGAGAAAGTGTGGGACAAATGCCTGCATAAATCAGCTCCCCCCGCCAACAATTCTCAGACACCCCACAGTAAGCTATGGCTCCTCTGGGGGCTGTAAACATGCTGTATCCAAGCTGCGGGAGGATATTGGACACTGATCCTTCACAGCTGAACTAAGTGTCGCAGGAAATAGCAGCACGTGTTGTCAGGTTCCTTCATTCCACCGTAGAAGGCGGTTTGGGGTTGAGGGAATTGTCCGAATGTCTGACGTAGGCGTCAGACTGTGCACACAGGAGGGTGTAGCCCATCCGCTGTCAGATTCTGATCTCAGTGGTTTAAAGCTGGGAGTAGCTCCATTGAGATCGGGTGAGTTCAAGCAGCATTGAACCAGAGGAGAATCAGGCCCCAGAGGCTGGAGTTTATTAGCCAGATTTAACTCCTTCAAATCCATTAGCACAAGGAGAATTGTAGCCTTGGAGCCCATCCAGTGTCTGGTCTCTCTCTCCTCCACAACAGCGGAATGAAGAACAAGGAACAAGTGGCCAGAGATGCTCATTGTCTCATTTCCTTCGCTCAGTCACTGTGTGGCAGTCAACTGAAACACACAAGGCCTCAGATTTCAGAAACAGAGCTGTCCCTCCATGTGCTGCCTACATGCAGGGCCGGCTCCAGACCCCAGCGCGCCAAGTGCGTGCTTGGAGCAGCATGCCGCGGGGGGTGCTCTGCCTGTCACCGGGAGGGCGGCAGGCGGCTCCGGTGGACCTCCCGCAGGCGTGCCTGCGGAGGGTCCGCTGGTCCCACGGCTCCGGTGGACCTCCCGCAGGCGTGCCTGCGGATGCTCCACCAGAGCCGCGGGACCAGCGGACCCTCCGCAGGCACGTTTGCAGGAGGTCCACCGGAGCCGCGGGATCGGCAACCGCCAGAGTGCCCCCCGCAGCGTGCCGCTGTGCTTGGGGCGGCGAAATTGCTAGAGCCGCCCCTGCCCACATGAGAACCATCTGTTGCCCATTGCCAGCTACCTGAGTCGCCTACGCCACCCGGTCAGAGCATCCCATGGAAATGTTGGGCTCTTGACACTTTGGAAACAGGAACTGTCATTTTCCTGTACCAGATCTGGACTGGGCACAGAGCTTGCGAATACACTCCAACTTTGTTCATCCTAAGATCCTTTAATGTTCTGCCAGGTATAGCTGGAGTTTGTTTAAATAAGGTATTTCTACACACACACACACACACAGTGGCTGAACAGTATAATAGGTTTTAGCATTCCATTCTGTCTCCCCCTTTAATTTTGACATTCCTACCACTTATAATATTTACACTATACTCTGTCATTGAAGTTCAATATGTATTGGTTTGTTAAGGGTCTCTGAATTGTACTGCTTTCTTAATTATGCAGCCCGAACATGTAACTACTTGATCATCTGGCTGTCCATTAGTTGCAACAACAGGCTATGGTCGGTCCAGAATCCTTGAGTTGTCGTCTTCTTTTTCTGCATCTGCTACCTGTAGAGTTTGCTCTTTTGATTGTTCTCTCTGTGGAACAAACTGTAGATGTCAATGGTTTCTGTTGAACTCTCCCCTGTCATTCTCAAATGACATATGATCTGGGTGCTGAATTCCTTTTCTTTTTGACAGCTGGAGTTGTCCATCCTTTTTCTCCATCCAGTTTGAGATGAATACAGTCACCAGGTTCTAGATCTAGCTGTTCTCTGTGTGATGTCCATTGTAAATGTGTTCATAAATTCTGTTAGCCTTTTTATCTGATTTGGCTCCTCTCTTCACTTTGGAGACAGAACTACCGTTCCAACTTTGGAAAAGAGTCTGAATTGTCTTCCCACGAGGACTTGTGCTGGACTATATCCAAGAGCTGCTATTGGTGTTGATCTGTCACTCAGAAGAGCAAGGAATCGATCTTCCTGCTGTAGCATTTTCTTGGCTGTCTGAACAGCTCTCTCAGCCTCTCCATTTGCCTGAGGGTAATGTGGGCTGCTAGTAATAGGATCAAAATCATTTTTTGTTCAGAATGACAGAATTCTGCACCAGTGAATTGTGGTCCATGGTCCATCACAAGTTCTGGAATACAAAAATGAGCAAAAGTCCACTTAATTTTCTCGATAACAGTGCAACATGTCGTTCAAGAACATTATATTTTTATATACCTGAAAAAATAGTCCACAACAACCAGGTAATGATATCCTCTGAATCTGCATAAATGTGCAGCTTCTTCCAAGTTCTGTCTGGTAAAGGTGTTGTTATTAAAAAGGTTCTTTGCGTTGGTCTGTTAATTCTGCAATCGTCACATGCGGACAATTTATTCTTTATGTCCTTGCTGATACCCAGCCACCATGTTGACTGGTTAGCCCATTCACAGCATTTAGTTAATCCTTGATTCCTTCCTGGATGAGGTTTCTCCTCTCATTTCCCTTGGAATTACAATGCAAGTGCCTTTAATCATGAGTCCATCTGACTCACTTAATAGTCCATGCTCCAGAAAGCAGTCTCGTCACTTCCTTATGATACTTTGGCCAGCTGCCCCTAAAGTAACTTAGAACATCCTGAAGTTATGTCTCTGTTGAGGTTGCTTTTTGTAGCTGGTCGTGTAGTCTCTTTTCTGACACTGGTCTGTACGCATCCACGTATGCTTTTACCTCATCTTTGAGCACATGGGTAATTATGTTCAACAACCAGATTTTTCCCAGAAACATATTTAGCACTTGGGTTAAATTGCATTAACCTTTAGCAATAGACACTGGTATCTCAGTGGTGCTTGAACTAGCTCTTTTCCACTGATGAAAGTTACAAGTGATTTATGGTCTGTTAGTGTAAACGAGTCCAGTCCATGCAAAAACCTGTAACAGTGTTCACACGCCCATACGCTTGCCAGGCACTCCTTTTCATTCTGTGAGTGTGCGAGAGCAAAAGGCAACTAGCTTGCACTCATAGCCATGTCGTTGCAACAGTGCACCTCCTAGGCCATAACTGCTTGTATACGCACTGACCATCGTGGGTTTGTTCACATCATAGTACTTCAGAACTGGAGCAGCTGAGATCATTTCTTTTTTAAGGCAATTTCTTGATTTGGGCCTCATAGCCAAGATGTGTTGGACTTTAATAGTTCATCCTGTGGTTTTGTCACTGGGGAATGGTCTTGTAGGTATTGACCAAACTATTTTACCATACCCCGTATACATCTCAGTTCTGGTACATTCATTGGTGCATTCAATGCTCAAATTGCTTTTAACTTCTCAGTGCTAGGACTGATTCCATCTTTGTTGCCTGTCCCAAAAACTTGCATTTTCTGCCTACTCTCAAATCATTTTCCCTTGTGTTGCTTCAGTCCAGAATGATCTATTAGGCTTAGGAGTTCGTTGAGGGTTTTGCTGTGTTCTTCCATTGAAGATCCATATATCGCAATGTCATCCAGGAAAACTACAACTCCATTTGTGCTCATTAACCATTCTGCCATCTTTCTTTGGAAAATTTCAGGTGCACTGGTAATCCCAAAGGTAATCTTTGAAAGCAAATCCTCCCAAAAGGTGTGATAAATGTAGTCAGTTTAATACATTCTTTGGCTAAAGGATTTGCCAAAATCCACTCACAGCATCCATCCTGGAGAATACTGTAGCTCAGGGGTCGGCAACCTTTCAGAAGTGGTGTGCCGAGTCTTTATTTATTCACTCTAATTTAAGATTTCGCGTGCCAGTAATACATTTTAACATTTTTAGAAGATCTCTTTCTATAAGTCTATAATATATAACTAAACTATTGTTTTATGTAAAGTAAATAAGGTTTTTAAAATGTTTAAGAAACTTCATTTAAAATTAAATTAAAATGCAGAGTCCCCTGGAACAGTGGCCAGGACCTGGGCAGTGTGAGTGCCACTGAAAATCAGCTCGCATGCTGCCTTTGGCACGCGTGCCATAGGTTAGCTACCCCTGCTGTAGCTCCTTTCACTTTGGGGACGCAGCCGTCCAGTATTGGGAAGATAGATTTTTCTCTCACAACTTAAGTCTTTTATGATCCACCCATTCATATGTTTCCATTTTTCTTTATACTGGTACCATTGGGGTACACCATGCTGTTGGCACAGAGATTTTCTCAATTATGCCAATCAGCTCCAGTCTCTTTAACAAGTTTTCTATTTAATGATGTAATGGGGGAAGAAGGCTGTGAGGTGCATGTACACTATATGGTTCAGCATCATCTCTTAAGGTGATTTGTACCACTTCTCCTTTAAAAAAATCCAGTATCACCAGGGGTGCCATTTCAGATTCTCTTTGGGGGGGGACAACTTTAACTGTGATTCCAGGGGCTACTTAGACACCTGACAACTCTAGTTTTTTTTGCAGATAACTTAGAAATTAGTTGAAAGGAGCACTGTGTCTAATTTCCATATAAAGAAAGAAAAAATATATACAAACACCAATTAAAGCCACATTTTAAGCTTATATGTAAATTTAGAACAATCAGGAGATAATACAGCAAGATATGCCCAATCCCAAACCTTAAAGTATCAATTCTGGAGATTTCAGAAGCACAGGTATGATCCTTTGTACACTATCTTTGGTAGAGATAAATTAAAATAAAATCTGCTTACTTCCTCTAACAGACACACTCTGTGTTACTGACATTATCTCCTCTATTTTAGTCAATTGTTTTTCACTCCATTAAAAGCATATTTATTTAATTTTAACATACATAATTAAGGTTTTTAAATCTTTTATTAAGAAAAGGAATTTATTTTTCTAATTATTTTGGCATTTAAGTTTATCAATCACAATCATGTATGTGATTCACTAACATTTGACTCCATTATTACTATTAGTATCAGTCGTGGAACTGCATTTATTTTCATACCATTTTTAAGTTATTTTACAGATAGAACTAAAAATACAATTTGAAAATAAGCAACCTTCATCTGCCCAGTGTCTAAAGTTATGTGTGTAGCTATTTTTTTTAAACTGGCACTGCTAAGGTGAGTGCACGTTAAATTTACATTCTACAAGGATACTATTAGTTGATTGTACCACTTTAAATAATGAATGACAAAGCACAATATGGTAATAAAAGTAATAATGATAATTATTCCAGCCAGGACAGATTAGGCATTTTAGAACTCACTACTCAAAGAATTAAATTTAAGCATAAGAGAAATTAAATTATGAAATGCACAGACCAGTCAAAAAACTAAAATAACAGCACTGTAATCCTTAACGATCTTTGAAAGAATAAAATTACAGAGAACATATATGCATTGCGAATTTTGACAGGAAGTAGCAAATTATAACAACTACAACACAAGTGTGTGTGTGTGAAAAAGAAGAGAGTGTGTTGGGGGGAGTGTGTGTGTTGGGAGGAGTGTGTCTCTTTAAGCAGAGCACTCAAGAATCTGAATGCTTGCAGCAGCAGCCGCAGCTCCCACTCCTGAGTGGCACAGAGAGGTTCCCTGTTCCCCCACCCCAGCTCAGCAGAGACAGGGTACATGCGCAGCAGATCAGGAGGCAGGCTCTGGGTCCTGAACAACTTGGTCAGTGGCAGCCCCATAGTAGTGCTGCGGATGCAGATGGCAGTGGAGCAGGGCAGGGCCGCCCAGAGGATTCAAGGGGCTTGGGGCAAAGCAATTTTGGGGGCCCCTTCCATAAAAAAAATTGCAATACTATATTCGCAAATTGCTCCACTTGCTCCCCCCCATGGGTGGCCCTGGGAAAAATAAACCTTCTGCATCTTGGTACAAACTCAGTTTTGAGAAAACTTCTTTACAAGGTATCACTGGTTCTCAGAATCAGCTAGTGCTAAAAGGCACTAAAGCTCATTAAAAGGGTTGGACAAATATTTTCCATCAAAACTTTTTTTGGATCGAAAACTAGGGGTTTTTAAAAAGCAGAAAAAAATCATGGACAATGTCTGCTTTCCTTCAAAATTTGTTGTGGTTTTTTTTAATTGAAAAGCTGAAATTAGTCTGCCAAAACCTGAATATGGTTTGGGGTTTCAGAAGTGTGTGGCCAAATATTTGCTGCTTGCTGTGTTTGATTGTTTAAAGAAACAATAAAAAAATCTGCTTAAAAAAAATCCAAAACTTTTGAACCACCTCAGCTTGTAACCAAACACCTGAGCCCATCCAGGCAGAGATTTTTCCAGGTTTCTGATACTCTGCTGGCTTCCTTGACTCATATCTGTCTCCATAACTTTGGGTTAATTTAGGTTAGAACATAAGAACATAAGAACAGCCATACTGGGTCAGACCAAAGGTCCATCCAGCCCAGTATCCTGTCTGCTGACAATGGCCAATGCCAAGTGCCCCAGAGGGAATGAACCTAACAGGTAATGATCAAGTGTTCTCTCTCCTGCCATCCATCTCCACCCTCTGACAAACAGAGGCTAGGGACACCATTCCTTACCCATCCTGGCTAATAGCCATTAATGGACTTAACCTCCATGCATTTATCTGTTTCCTAGAGACTGGCTCCCTGGGGTCCCTCACAAACTGGAGACAGTTACTATGGGTTTGTCTTTAGTATAGCTTATGTACATACTCCACAAACTGAGTATTTGAGCTTGTTCCAGAATCTGGGATGAGTCTATGTTGTGAAAACTGACACGCTCAAAATAGCACATGCATGTGAATGGACACAGGGTGCTAAAATTAAATTAACCCGGGGGTTCTCAAACTATGGGTCAGGACCCCTCAGGGGGTCACAAGGTTATTACTGGGGGTCATGAGCTGTCAGCCTCCAACTCAACCCCGCTTTGCTTCTAGCATTTATAATAGCGATAAATATATAAAAAAGTGTTTTCAATTTATAAGGGGGGGGGTCGCACTCAGAGGTTTGCTATGTGAAAGGGGTCACCAGGACAAAAGTTGGAGAACCACTGAATTAACCTCTCTGAAGCCTCAGAGAATATGGGGGGGGGGTCTCCCTTGGTAGGGTTGGAAAGGAGGTAGGTGGTGTAGGATATTGCTCTTCTCATGTGATCCCTCCCCCAGTGGCTAATTTTAAATGAAGCTACCCTCCCCTGACATGAATCTCCCTATGGCACTGAAATTAAATAGAGACTATAATTTGGCATTTGAGAAGTGAAAGGGATGGTAGCCCTAATGGAAAAGCTAACAGCTTGGCTCTTCTGCAAGCCTCAAACTGCTGAATGAGCTTTAGGGTAGGGAAGGCTGTGCCTCCCAAACAGCCTGGCCCTGCCCCTATCTGACCCCCCCCCACTTCCTGCCCCCCAACTGCCTGCCACCTTCAGAATCCCCGACCCATCCTGCTCCTTGCCCCCTCACCGTCCCCCAGAGACCCCACCCCCACCACCCCAGGACCCCACCCCAGCTCCCTGTCCCCTTCCTGCCCCAACCCCTGTCCACCCCTCACTGAATCCTGACAGACCCTAGAACACCCACGATCCAACCCCCCCCCGTTCCCTGTCCCCTGACCACCACCCCCCAACCTCTGCCCCTTCCCTGTCCCCTGACTGTCCCCAGAACTCCCTGCCCTTATCCAACCTCCTCCCCCCGCCAGCCCCTTACCTCTGGCTCCCCCCTCACCCGGAGCCTCAGTGCGTCGTATCCAGGAGCGTCCCTGAACGGCTGTGCAGCGTGTCTCCGGCGAGGCCTGAGCTTCTCCCCACTCAGAGCCGCATGGTAAGGGGGCAGGGCTGCGACCTCCAGCGGGGCCTGAGCTCGCAGCCCTGCACCCTTACCATGCGGCTCTGAGCGGGGCGGAGCTCAGGCCCCACTGGAGGCATGCTGCACAGCTGTTCAGGGACGCTCCTGGATGCGCTGAGGCTCCAGGAGAGGGGCGGAGGCGAGGTTGGGCCGGGGTGGGAGCCTCACCCGTTCTCTTGGGGGCCCCTGTGGAGCCTGGGGCAAATTGCCCCACTTGCCCCCCCCTCTGGGCGGCCCTGGAGCAGGGAATCAGGAGGAGGAGGGGCATAATCTTCCCTCCTGCTGCAAACTTCACCCAAATGTGACATGAAACTCAGCGGGGACAGGTACTCCCCCTTCCCTAAAGGCACCCCTGAATATCACCAAACATTCCATCGAGTTCTTTCACACTTCCTACTAGTCCATCATGGCTGCCATGCTGTGGCTGAGAAGGCTGTTGCTTTGCGGTCCTTTGATCACACACAAAGACAAAAGTTTTGCATTCAGAGTGTAAGTGGTTTCTGTGGTGAACTGGCCCATGCAGTTCAGAATCTCCAGGGCTAGTCCGAGCTGTGTCAGGTGACTTCTGCTCTGGGAGGGGTTGAAGGTGATTGTAAGTCTCTTCTGAGATGACTGACCTCAGCTCCTGAATCAATTTTGAAGTCAATTGTCTTGCCATGAATATTCAGTTTCACTCTCCAGGCAGGTTCTATGTCATCACATGTGATAGATCCCAGAAACAATGGCTCTTGATTGTCCATAAGACAAGTCAGTTTCCTGACTCCTTTGGAGTGGCAAACAGCTGCAAAATGTCCATATTTCATGCATTTATTACATTGTGCTGGGCATGCGTCATCTCTTAGGATCTAACTTTTTCCGCACTTTGTGCACATAGTCTAGAATTGGTTCCTCATAGCCTGGGAGTTCTTTCTTCTTGTTTCAGGGGTTTTATGATCATGATTTAACACTCAGGTGTCTGTTTACAGTTTCTAAGCTCATTGCAGGTTTTTCAAGTTGCTCTAGGATTGCTGTTTCACTAGCTCACACTGCTTTGCTTTTTGTACAGCTGTGCCTAAGGTCAAATCTCACTTCAATTGTAGCTGCTGTGAAAGGTTTCTGTCTGTTAACCCAATAACCAGCCTGTCTGATATTTTCATGTTCTGTATTTCCCAAAATCAGTTTTCAGCCAATGCATGGCAGAGTTCTTACAAAGACATTCAACATTTCCCTCCTTAGTCTTGAGTTCTCCGGTGAAAACATGCTCTTTCATAAACCACATGTCTCTGAGATATACAGTATGCATCAAACATAGCCAGAACCCTTTCATAGTCATCTTTGTGACCATCTTCAGTAAAATCAGAGGATTTAAAGATTAACTCTGCTTTAATTTATGCTGCAGGGAAGCAAGAAGATACCTGTATATCTCCAGTTTCTCTGTGGAGTTTGCAATTTGAAATCTTGCAAAAATACAGCGTCTAGGCTGTGCATTGTGAAGGTTTGTCAAAGGTGATATCCTCTGTGGCAATGAAGAGGCGCATATTGAGGAGATGTTTCAGCCTCTGTAGCTATGCTCCTTTTGTTTCTGTTTTTAGTTTACTCCTGACTCCATACCGTGTTCCTCTACCAGACAGGGACTGGTTGCAGAGGTTGCTTATCCACACCAGAGATGTTCATCATCACCTCTGCTAGGTGTGGCTGAGGTTCATTTCAATAAGGTAGTTCACTAACAGCGCCACCTACTGGTTGAACCTCCAGGAACCATCTTGCTGCTTTTCTTTCTTAACAAGAGAACGTCCAGATACTTTGATCCAGTTTATTGAAGCGGTTCTGTCTCCTAATCTCATTTCAGGTATTAACATGCAGATGGGGAGTTTTTCTTTGAAGTGAACAACAGGGAAATGGTTTACATGAATCTCCTGTAATTGGCCCCTCAGGCTATTTGCTGCCAAAAAGGCAGTGCAGCCTAAGGATTAAAGGGACTAGGCGAGGAAGTCAGGTGATTTAGGGTCTAATCTCAGCTCACCCACTGACCTACAACATGACATCGAGCAAGTCACTTCACCTGACTGTTTGGAATAGAGCCGATGGAGGACTGCTCTCCAGCATGTTCTTCAGAACGTTATAGTCCAGTTTTAAATGACCCACAACTTTCCTTGGGCAACTATTACAAAGTATAATAGATCTAACTGTCTGAACACTTTTCAGACAGACATTGAGGCATATTCTCCTAGCTACACCCCTTCCATTCCCAGCTCTCTCTCCTTGGTGCTTACCTGCTTCAGACACTTGAAGATGTTATTATACCATCAACCTCTTATTCATTGCTTAATATTCCCCTTTGTTGTCTAATGATGCACCCATATCATGAATCAAAGAGCCCTTCCATACTCTAGCTGTCAGGAAATAATTTATTATAAATCAATTTATTTTGCACAGTTCATATTATTCACCAGGGTCTTTAGAGCTGGTGAAGACACCGCCTAGAGCAAACTCAGAACTTTTCAGACTGCTGGGGACTTTTGGATGCTGATTGGTTGTTGAGAAGATCACATGGTTTATAACAATGCTCCTTATCATATCTGAAAGGAAACATTGGAAATGGATCTAATAGGATTTGGGAAGTGCTAACAACTACTTTCTCTCTCTACAGAAAATGCTCCTGCCAAACTTTCCCGTAACTGCTTCCATTTCATTTCCTCCTGTATATGCAGAGACACCCCACTCCCCCACACGTTCTGGGTTCTGTGGAAGGCAGAATGCCCAGGGTGCACTACACACTTACTCCGGTATAACTACATCGCTCAGAGATGTGAAAAATCCACCCCGAGTGACATAGTTATACCGACCTTAGCCCCTCATGTACACAGTGCTATGTCAACAGGAGAGCATCTCTTGTTGACATAGCTACTGCCTCTTGCGGAGGTGGTATAACTAAGCCGATGGGAGAGCTCTCTCCCATTGGCTTAGAAAGTCTTCATCAAAGGACTACAACAGCTTTGTAGTGTAGGCTTGCCCTTAGTCTCTCCATGCACTGCTGCTTTCTATTCCTCCAAGACGAAGGGCGAGGAGCGCTAATGATTATACACAAAGTGGCAGAGTGCATAGTAAGGGCAAACCTAGGGCCTGATCCAAAGCCCATTGAAGTCAGTGGGAATCCTTCCCATCTGTCTGGGGCAGACTCACTAAAGAGCAAATTAACCATCCAGAAAAAGCAATGGGACCTCATTTATTTTACTGAAACCAGGTGGCCTTCCACCTCTGCTGCAGTTTAACAGCTCTTTTTGAAGGCCGACACCTCTGACAACTTGACACCTCCTCAGGAGTGTGTCTGTACCATTTGTTGTGAATCAAAGGCTTGAACCTATGAGCTTCTAAACATGAATGACTTGGGCTGTAAACCGTAGCACAGTAGTTATGTGAGAGCTAGGTTCTATTATTACCCATAGCTACACCTCTCAGTGGACCAACAGCAGCATTTTTTATACAGCTTTTGTAACCACCCACTGCCTTCTTGATCAGGAAGTACCAATTAGGTTTCTCAGGTCCAGAATGGAATTTCTGGTCAAAGAGAGAATACAACCCACCCTGTAAGAGCCAGTAGCCCAGGATGTAGAAGGCATAAAAATGGCCATACTAGGTCAGACTTAGCTGTAAGGTGGCAAAATTTGCAGACAATACACAATTACTCAAGATAGTTAAGTCCAAAGCAGACTGGGAAGAGTTACAAAGGGATCTCACAAAACTGGGTGACTGGGCAACAAAATGGCCGATGAAATTCAGTGTTGATAAATGCAAAGTCATACATATTGGAAAACATAATCCCAACAATGCATACAAAATGATGGGATCTAAATTAGCTGTTACCAGTCCAGAGAGATCTTTGCGTCATTGTGGATAGTTCTCTGTTAACCATATCTACTCAACGAGCAGCGGCAGTCAAAACCGCTAATGGAATGTTAGGAACCATTAGGAAAGGGATAGAAAATAAAACAAAACATCATAATATCACCATATAAATCTATGGTATGCCCACAACTTGAAAACTGCGTGTGTAACCCATGCCTGCTTCGAGTGGCGCTCTGTTCCCCTCTAGTGGCAGCTAGATCAGCTAGAGATTGATAAGCCTCCTACAGCCTTGGCTAGAAGACACATGTCTTTTAGCTCATGCAGTAGAGGCTCATACAGTAAGCTGCAGAGATCACAGGTTTGATCCTGGCTGACGATGACCTGGGTCTCTCGGCATTACACGTGCAGCTTTGGTCACCCCATCTCTAAGACCTGGTCTACACTAGGGTGGGGGGTCGAACTAAGGTACGCGACTTCAGCTACGCGAATAGCGTAGCTGAAGTTGAACTGCCTTAGTTCGAAGTACTCACCCGTCCAGATACCGCGGGATCAAAGTCCGCGGCTCCCCCGTCGACTCCGCCACCGCCGTTCGCGGTGGTGGAGTTCCGGAGTCGACGGGAGCGCGTTCAGAGTTCGAACTATCGCGTCTAGATTAGACGTGATAGTTCGAACTCCGAGAAGTCGAACTCTATGCGTCAACCCGGCAGGTAAGTATAGACCTACCCTAAAAGGATATTAGAATTGGAAAAGGTACAGAGAAGGGCAACAAAAATGGTGAAGGGTATGGAACAGCTTCCATATGAGGAAAGATTAAGAAGACTGGGACTGTTCAGCTTGGAAAAGAGATGACTAAGGGGGATATAATAGAAGTCTATAAAATCATGACTGGTGTGGAGAAAATGAATAAGGAAGTGTTATTTACCTCTGCACATAATGCAAGAATGAGGGGTTATCCAGTGAAATTAATAGGCAGCAGGTTTAAAACCAACAAAAGGAAGTTCAGCCTGTGGAACTCTTTGCCAGGGGGTATTGTGAAGGCCAAAAGTATAACTGGGTTCAAAAAAGAATTAGATAAGTTCATGGAGGATAAGTCCATCGATGGCTATTAGTCAATATGGTCAGGGATGCAACCCCAATGTTCTGGGAGTCCTTAAGTCTCTGACTGCCAGAGTGGACAATGGGATGGATCCATTGGTAATTGCCCGGTTCTGTTCATTCTTTCTGAAGTATCTGGCATTGGCCACTGCCAGAATACAGGATACTGGGCTAGATGGACTATTGGTCTGACCCAGTATGACCATTCTTATGTTCTTATCCATCTTGAGAAATTTTGTGTCACCTGCAGATTTTACCATCCCACTGTTCACCCCCTTTTCCAGATCATTTATGAATATATTGAATAGCACAGGTTCCAGTAAAGATCCTTGGGGGATCCCACTGTTTACCTCTGAATTGTGAAAACTGACCATTTGTTCCTACTCTTTGTTTTCTTTTAATCAATTACAGATCAGTTAAGCAGTTACTGATCCATGGGGGGACCTACCATCTTATCCATGACAGCTTACTTTGTTAAGAGCCTTTAATGAGGCACCTAGTAAAAGACTTTCTGAAAGTCCACTATATCCACTGGATCCCCCTTGTCCACATGCTGGCTGACCCCCTCAAACAATTCTAATAGGTTCAAGTCCCTGATCTTCCTGATTCATGGCTGGGACTTGATCCACAGTCCTGCCTGTCCTGGCTGAGTGCCCTAACCACCAGGCTATTTACTATTCTGAGGCAGGGCTCTTGGGTTATTTTGTGAAAAATTTCAAGCAGTCTCAGTTTTATTCTGCTCCAGAACAAACACAAATGCCCAAAGCTTACATTTTTTCACAAAAGGGAACGACTGTTTTCCAGACAGCCCAACAGCTGAGTATCTTTCGTAACCCTAATCTCTCACTTGTCTCATAAATTACAGCAATCTTCCAACTTACCGCCTACACCAAAAAAATATTACCTGAGCTGACCACTGCTGGAGTGTCGCGCACTCACAGAGCTGCAACTGTCCACTCACATTCCATATAAATCAATGGTTTGTTGCAGTGGGACTAGAACATTCAGCAGCACAGCGGGTGTGTGTGACCTGGGTGGATCTAGAACGTTTAGCAGCATGGCAAGTGGATTTTGCCTGAACCTCCCTGGTATGCTCAGGTGCATCACAACCTATATTAGTACTACTATTTGTGAAGTGCTGAAGATCTGGCATATTCAGCAGGTTCCACCTATGTGGATAAATTTAATACAACAGGAGAACAGTCACAATAAATGATTTCTGAATCACTGAGGCACCAGACAAAGAGCAAAGCTGAGGAAGAAGCTACCAGCATCCAGAGGAAGGCTCAACTGCAGAGACTGGAAAGAAAGAGAGAGAGAGAGGTCAAACGCTTGCCGCTTCTGCTGTGGGACACCTCAGATACTCTAATGGACACAGCATTGAAATGGAGATGGTGTTGATTTACTGAATGGTATCAGGAGGCTTTGAAGCCATCTGAACTGTTGATTAAGTGGTGTTTCAGGAGGCCAGCTTCCATCAAATTCTGACAACCCTGTGGTTTGATCAGGACGAGTGAATGACATACACTGGTTGCATTTTGTGCCAGATATTTGGCTCTTCTCCTGCTCGAAAAACACACAAACACAAAATCCACCACATATTTAAGTTAATTGCAAACATTTACTGCTCCTGCAGACAGCTCCATTTTTCAAGAGCCCATCAAGCTCTGGTTACTGCAGCAGGCAGAACACCAGCCAACCTTGTTGGCTCACTTCATGCAGCCAAGCCGATGAGTTATCGGCGACAGGAACAGTCTCTCTCTCACCATGCACATAAGCCCAGCGTGTGTGAATTCTCCATCAAAACTGATAGAGCACAGCAATGGGGATGGGATGAGAAGTCAATTGGTCCATTTTCACCATCTGATAAACTGAAATCAGAGGCTCTGATGAATGCCAGTAGACCCAAGAGGTGGAATAAAGCTTTCTAGGGGATCAGCTTTCTAGGGGATCCATGCACACAGGTATGGATTGGGTGGGTTGTCCAAGCCACCGGGGTAGGGGAAAATCCTCTGCTGAAATCTTGCTGGCGTCCTCAGCAGGGATTGTAGTGTGGGGAGTTACCAAGTGTAAAGCAGGGCTGGCGGAGAAGATGGTGTTTGACAAGCAAGCTAACGTTTCTCACAAGGGATGAGGCATTTGCAATGAGATTCCGAGAACACTTTAATGTGACACAATAAGAGGGGGGGTGATTGACAGGCGCTTCCAGGCTGCTGTCTTGCCCGCACACTAGCTATCTGCGTAGCATATGAATAATGGCCTCTGTAGCCTTCTAGCATGGGTTGTGGTGGGTCAGGGATTCCATTATTAAATAGTGATGGACAAATCTCAAAAGATTCATAGGCTCGCTTCAGTTCTGAATGCCTAATGCATTACAACTTTATTTGGCAGAGCTGTCTTGCAGATCAGCTGCACCCCAGAAGCTTTTCAGAGTTAAATATTTAATAGGAGTGGAGGGAGAGAAATTAAAAGGTAGACAGGCACAAGGGGAAAGAGAGGCACTCAGCTGAGATGGGAATTTCTCCTCTTCTTGGGTGGCAGCTGACAGTCTGGGGGATTCTGCATCAAAGACATCTAGCACAGACAGCAATACACCAGCTTTACCCTGTCTTCTGGCACCATGCTTCAATCCTGACCACTGCTTGGGATAAGAAGGAAGCTCAGTCTGAATACTTGTATCCCATAGGACTAGCTTGCCTTTATTATATTCATTTCCTTGTCTTTATTATATAAAGCAGTATTGCAAGGAACCTACAGGCCTGTATCCTGTAAGCCATTGGATTCACCATTTAGCGTGAGGCCTATGGATTTTGGCACAGATAAATGATCTAATGGTCACTCTTAAGTTTTGAGAAACTGGAAATCGCGTGTAAGGGGGAAGTCTGGCCCTATTAGGGTGCAATATCTGTAGCCTGATCTATAGATTATGTATTAATGATATTGATTGCTTAAGAATTCCTGGTTATCACTTTGAGGGTTGATAGGTTCTTGTCCCAAGATCAGGCCCAATATTATTAAAGTTACTATATAATGGGGAAGCCCGATGCGCACAGTTGCTACACTCATATTGTAGGAACTCTTCTGTATTTACATATTGTTTATTAATTAGGGCTGTCGATTAATCACAGTTAACTCATGCGATTAACTCAAAAAAATTAATCGTGCTTAATTTTTTACATAGTGATTAATCACACTTTTAATCGCACTGTTAAACAATAGAATATCAATTGAAATGTATTAAATATTTTGGATGTTTTTCTATATTTTCAAATATATTGATTTCAATTACAATACAGAATACAAAGTGTACAGTGCTCACTTTATATTCTAATTTTTATTACAAATATTTGCACTGTAAAAGTGATAAAATAAATAGTATTTTTCAATTCACCTCATACAAGTATTGAAGTGTGAGATCATTATTGTGAAAGTGTAACTTACAAAAGTAGATTTTTTTTGTTCCATAACTGCATTCAAAAACAAAACAATGTAAAACTTTAAAGCTTACAAGTCCACTCAGTCCTACTTCTTGTTCAGCCAATCGCTCAGGTAAACAAGTTTGTTTACATTTACAGGAGATAATGCTGCCTGCTTCTTATTTACGTCACCTGAAAGTGAGAACAGGCATTCGCATGGCACTTCTGTAGCAGGCATTGCAAGGTATTTACATGCCAGATATGCTAAACATTCGTATGCCCCTTCATGCTTCAACCACCATTCCAGAGGACATGCTTCCACGCTGACGATGCTCATTAAAAAAAATCATGAGTTAATGAAATTTGTGACTCAACTCCTTGGGGGAGAATTGTATGTCTCCTGCTCTGTGATACTCGCATTCTGCCATATATTTCATGTTATAACAGTCTCGGATGATGACCCAGCACATGTTTGTTTCAAGAACGCTTTCACAGCAGATTTGACAAAACACAAAGAAGGTACCAATGTGAGATTTCTAAAGATAGCTACAGCACTCGACCCAAGGTTTAAGAATCTCAAGTGCCTTCCAAAATCTGAGAGGGACAAGTGGAGGAGCATGCTTTCAGAAGTCTTAAAAGAGCAACACTCCAGTGCGGAAACCAAACCACCAGAACCCGAACCACCAACATTTTTTTTAAAAAAACCAAACTTCTTCTGGTGGCATCTGAGTCAGATGAAAATGAACATGCATTGGTCCACATCGCTTTGGATCATTATCGAGCAGAACCCATCATCAGCATGGATGCATGTCCTCTGGAATGGTGGTTGAAGCATGAAGGGACATATGAATATTTAGTGCATCTGGCACATAAATATCTTGTGACACCAGCTACAACAGTGCCATACGAATGCCTGTTCTCACTTTCAGGTGACATTGTAAACAAGAAGCGGGCAACATTATCTCCCATAAATGTAAACAAACTTGTTTGTCTGAGTGATTGGCTGAGCAAGAAGTAGGACTGAGTGGACTTGTAGGCTCAAAAGTTTTACATTGTTTTGTTTTTGAATGCAGTTATTTTTGTACATAATTCTACATTTGTAAGTTCAACTTTCATGACAAAGAGATTGCATTAGAGTACTTGTATCAGGCGAATTGCAAATATTTCTTTTGCAAATAGTGCAAATATTTGTAATAAAAAATAAATATAAAGTGAGCACTGTACACTTTGTATTCTGTGTTGTATTGAAATCAATATATTTGAAAATGTAGAAAACATACAAAAATATTAAATAAATGGTATTCTATTATTTTTTAACAGCATGATTAATCGTGATTTTTTAATTGCACAATTAATCATGATTATTTTTTTTAATTGCTTGACAGCCCTATTATTAATACATTTAGCAAAGTCAAACACTTTAACTCAGTAAAGTAGATAGAGAGACTACAGCATGCACATCTGCACATCCATATACTCATACCATCCCCTGCAGAACAACCTGAAAAGTTAGCCATTGTCTTCCTCATCACCCATCACCTTCCTCGTCACCACCAGTGGCCATCATCCTGGCACCTCCCAAGGGCTACATCTCTCTCTTCCCCTACCCACAGGCTGAGATGTAACTTTTCATAATATATTACGCTGATGCCACTATGCCTATGCATATTCAGTAGGGGTTTCTCCACTCTTCCTTAAGAACATAAGAATGGCTATACTGAGTCAGACCAAAGGTCCATCTAGCCCAGTGTCCTGTCTTCCAATAGTGGCCAATGCAGATGCCCCAGAGGGAATGATAGAACAGGTAATCAAAGTGATTACCTGATATTTGTATTTCCTCACTCTATTAATGTTGAGGTGTCCTTCTATAGGTTAGTATATCAGTGATCTCAACTTATTATCATATACATCAATTCGTTGCCATGGTACTCTTGTGGTTAGATGTTCTTTCCAAAAGCTGGTGTTAGCTCATGTTTCTGTGGTTTGCTGGTGTCGTTATGGACAAACTTCCCCCTTACACTTACACACTTACTTACATAAGCAAGCTAGTCCAATGGGCTACATGTGCCATGCAGTTCTCCGTCCCTGCATTGACAAAGAGGCTGGTTAATCCCAGCTGTGGTTTTTTGGGGGTGGAAGCACCTGGCCGCACAGCACAATGAGAAGCCGGGAGACTAGGGCTGGCTGAAGTTTCTTTGCTGATGGTAATTTCGATGACAGATGATTGTTTTGTCAAAAAAGAGAGTTTTTGCCAAAAACATTCAATTTTTTTATTATTTTTTCAGTTTTTTCATTGGGGAAAAAAAAGGATAGAAAACCAAAAGGTTTTTCAGTCAATTTTTTTTTGTTTTCAGTGAATAGTCCAGTTTGGATTTCAGTTTCTGAACATTTTTACCAAAACCCAATAAATTCTTGGCAAAAAAATGCTTTTTATGGGAAACCAGAAGTTTTTGGTTTTAATTTTGGGGATTTCATTGCAAAGCCAAAATATTTTCCACAGGAAATTTCATCACCAATGAAAACAATGAATCTTTTTTGAATTTTCTTGCCAAGAAAAATTGATATTTTTTGACCAGCTCAACCTGAGTCTGTAGTAACTTTTGGTCACAACTCAAAGTATCAAAGGATTCTAAGCAGGTGATGCGGAGATGAAAATCCCATCAGCTGATTTCACTCTTTTGAGCCATCCAAACGCTATAGAGGAGATGGAGAGCAGGCGAGGTGAAAAGCTACAAGGAAGTTGTTACTGATGGCACTGGTTGCAGTGGGGAAGAGCCTTGCACCAGCAATGGGGAAAAGGAGAAAAGAAGCCCATGTTACTTAAGAGGAAGGAGTGGGTATGGGTTAGAACTGTGGTTTTCAAACTTTTTTTCTGGCAACCCAGTTGAAGAAAATTGTTGATGCCCACAGCCCAACAGAGCTGGGGATGAGGGGTTTGGTGTATGGGACGGGGCTCAGGGCTGGGGCAGAGGATTGGGGTGCAGGAGTGAGGGCTGTGGGTGGGGCTGGGAATGAGGGGTTCAGGGTGTGGAAGGGGGCCCTGGGCTGGGGCAGGGGGTTGGGGTGGGGGTCAGAGCTCTTGGTTGGGGGTGCAGGCTCTGGGGTGGGGCTAGGGATGAGGGGTTTGGGGTGCAGGAGGGGGTTCCAGGTTTGGGGGGGCTCAGGGCTGGGGCAGGGGATTGGGGCACAGGGTTACCTCCAGCAGCTCCCGGTCAGCAGCGCAGCCAGGGTTCAGGGGCAGGCTTCCCACCTTTCTGAGTACCGCGGACTGCGCTGCACCCTGGAAGTGGCCAGCAGCTGGTCTAGTTTCTAAGCAGAGGTGCGCAAGCAGCTCTGCGTGGCTCTCACCCACAGGCATCGCCCTCCCAGCTCCCACTAGCCGGGAACCAGCCAATGGGAGTGCGGAACAGGTACTTGGGGGGTGGGCAGTATGTGGAGCCTCATAGCCCCCCACACACACCGAGGAGCCGGACCTGCTACTGGCTGCTTCCGGGGCAGAGCATGGTGTCAGAAGAGGTAGGCACTAGTAGTTTTTACTGGCCAGCTGACAAGGTCCCTCAGTGCTGAGCAAGGCAACCCAGTGCCTTGCATTCCGCGAGCCAGTACTGGGTCATGACCTGAAGCTTTAAAACCACTGGGATAGAAGAGCAAAAGTGTCTGTCTGAAGTTCTCTGGAGCAATTTATTTAAAAAAAAAAAAAGAGGGGACAAGTTCATCCCTCTTATAGATTCATTGCTTTTAAGGCCAGAAGGGATCACTGTGATCATGTACACTGCAGTTACTTTGGACCAAGAAAGACAGCATATCTGAACCTGGTTTGCTCTTGTCAGATTTCTAGTACTTGGTTGCAGAAAGCAGTGGCAGTGGATCAGAGAGGCATGCAACCATTATAATGTCAAACAACCCAGTAACTCAAGAAGTCTCAGTTTGGCTTTGGGCAAAGGTCAGGATGGGTCATTTTAGATCAGCCCATCAGAAATGGGTGTTTGGTGCAACATGGACATGAATCAGTTATTTCAATCCCATGCCCAGTGGGGCCAAAGACCGGAAAGACAAAAGGGACAAAGTGATGGACTTGCCAGAGTTCAGGATTCATTGGTGGGGCGGAGTACTACATGTGAGGGACTGCTGGAATCCTTGCCCTTGCTGTATGTCTACACTGCAAGCAGGAGGTCTGACTGCAGCACATGTAGACATAGCTAGATCAAAGCTAGCTTGGGTAACACAGCAATGAAGCCACGGCAGGATGGGCAGCTGCAAGGACTAGTTTCATCTGCTAAAGAGCTTGGTTACATATTAGAGCAGCCGCGGCCTCATGGCGAGTGTTACTGGAGCTAGCTTTGATCCCCACTTGCTGCAATCACACTTCCTGACTGTACGTCTTCTGGGGGTAAAAAACAGCAAGTCAACCTCCAGGGCTGACAACCTGGTACCTTCAATCAGCACTAAGTTAGAGATGGATCTGAATCATGAACCTGGGCCCCCTTGGTGCTGTTCAGAATCCAAATCCAGGCGAACAGCCAGTTTTGCAAATAGTCTCTCTTCATAACGTGCCTGACCGCACCCTCAGTCCCAAACCATGCTGAATCGGGGGGGTGGGAGGGTGTTGAGATGTTCCTAACAACCAAAAATGTGGGTTATACACAAGCATTTTCTTCCCCCAGGAAACAGGGGCTATGATGCAGACCCCAAGCTCTTGAACTGCCGTGAATGAGGAGCTGTGGGGAATTGTTCAGCAATGAAGCTGGACTTTTGGTTCTGACAGTATACAGTACAATAGTACTTAGCAGAAGGGACTGCTTCCCTTCCCCCAGGCCTCCCTCTGCTTTCCCCTCCCCTGCAGGTGCCAGACTTTTCAGCACCACCCTTCTTCCTTCACAGGACAAGTCCAGAGGCCAAGCAAACACTGATTAACCCATCTCTGGGGCAGAGACATCTATTGTGCAGGCAGTCCAGCCAAAGGCTCTCCACAGCCACTTCCTAAGGAAGAAACAAAAAACCAAGGGGGTTTTGACTGGCTCATTCTTACAGATTCCTTCATGTCCCTCCCCCTGCAGCCCCAGAGTTGAACATTAGCCAGCTCTGCACAGCAGACAGCTCCGCTGATGCTGTGTGAGAGAATAATCACGGCTGTACGTGGGAGGCTGCAGAAAGGGACGCCAGCTCATGAGCTGTCGTATTTGCATACAGTGCGGACATGAACGAGAAGCTGTTCTGGAGGAAGGCTGCGATAGTGTGAATGGATCCTCCAGGCACAATGTCCCTGGATAACAAGGCCAAGCATGTGCTTCTGTTTTTCCTTTCCAGACATAGACCCTCAGTTATTTAAGTCACAATAAGTTATTTAAATAGTCTCTCTTTGTCCTCTCCAGGCCAATACCCACTGATAAAGACTAGAGAGCAGCCCCTGCTTTGCTCATCCGTACTCCAGATACCTCCCACAAGGTAATTCCCCCTCCCTTCCTTCCAGCACTGATGTAAGACACACCCACCTAAGGTGGCAAGCTGAAGGCTAGATAGTTGGACACCCATTTGCTGGCTGTCGTTCTCAATAAGCATCTCTGGCCACTTGTGGCTCAGTTTGCAGTGATGCAGCCAGGGGGCTCTCCATGCTGGCAGCTGAGTGGGGCATGCTGGGTCCCTAATCTGACTCAGCCAGAATGCATCCCAGATAGCACACATCCACGTACCTGCTGTTCCACCCTTGGAGAAGGTGCAGCGTGTTCCCAATCTGTGCCTGGACAATTCAGTTGGGGGAAATGCTGTGCCTGCCGCTTGCGCCTTTTGTGCACCTGGCACTCGTGGGGGCACACAGGCAAGAAGCAGGGGCTACACTCCCTAGCAGATTTTGGCCAGCTTTTGCCTAGGGACTGGCCCTGGCATAACTCCCCACTGATGAGTGAGAGATGACAAGACATTCACACTCATGTGTGTTTGGGTGAATGGAGGCGCTAGCGTGAATGGGTGTGTATGTAAGCAAGTATGGAAGTGCCACGGTGTGATAGCATGTGTATTCAAAGCAGTGCACAAGCATGCATGTGGTATTGTTTGCCTAGGTGCTGTGAAGAGAGATCTGAATACATGCAAGACGGAGGAGTGGAAAGGCAGCTGGTGAGAGCAGAGATCTCCCTGGGAACGAGCGTGGCAGTGATGTACAGAGCAAAAAGGACAGGAGTAGATGCCAGTGGAGACTGCAGCAGGCAGCTAGTGGAACTGCTCTGCAGGAGGTAATTATGTTGGATTGAGTTGTCTTGGCATCAGGTTGCCTTCTCATTCACTGTCACAGCTCCAAACCAGGGACGGGGGCCAGGTCCTGAGCTGGTGTAGATCAGCATAGCTTTATGCATTTATGGAGCAACACCAGATGTCAGCAACTGAGGAACTGGCCCACAACAGGGTTTTATTGAAAGAAACAGCCAGAATCTGCTTTCCAGGTAGGGAACCTCCAGATCATGCTGGCCTGAGCTGGGAGAAGATGGTGATGGTGTTACGGTGCGTTTCCTTTTCTGCATTATTTCTACATGCATCTGGGTACATATGAATGGGGGAGAGAGACAGGTGCAGAGCTTTCATTATGTTGACAAAATACCTGTGACGATGCTCTCAGGGAAGGCTTGGCAGATAAAAGGAATCAGGTTTCCAATTTGTGTCAGGTTGCTGATGCCTGACCCCCTTCTCAAACCACCTTCCAGTAGGGATGCCAACCCTCCAGGATTGCCCCAGAGTCTCCGGGAATTAAAGATTAATCTTTAATTAAAGATTATATCATGTGATGAAAACTCCAGGAATACGTCCAACCAAAACTGGCAACGCTACCTTCCAGGCACTCACACTGGCTGCACTCACACAGATTTGCAGCTGTCCTTATGTTGTGCTGACCCAGCAGGAGCAACCTCACCTGTTGCACTGTGCTGAGTCCACCTTTTGCCCAGCAGGGGCGCCAAGCAGAGATGGCTCCCCTAGCAGTGCGGGAGTGGCAGAGACAGTGCAGCAGCCACTGGGCTAGCAAGAATCTGGGGGTCCTTCTACTTCGTTGGGGGGGGGGAGGGGAAGGTGGAGACAGAAGGTAGGACACAGAGACCCTGGCTCCTTTCCTCTGAGATGCCAGGTATTCTCTCTCTCAATTCCAGCTGCCAACCTCCTCTATCAGCCACCACACTCCCTCCACGCTGATCATGCCATGTCTCCATCTCCCAAGCTATCCCAGACCTCTGTCCGACTGCTAGGGGAGGAGAATGCATGTGTCACATAAACCCTCTACCCACTTTTGAGGGCATGTACGAGAGCCTTTCCTAGAACCTGGGACCTTTAAAAATTTGGTTCTGTCAGAAAAGAAAAAACAATAATTAAAAGATCAAAATGGCCCAAGTGAAACATCTCCCTCCATTTTATCTCCCAGAACACTGGCCAAAGGAGTAGGATACATACAGAGAGACAAGGTAGGTGAGGTAATATCTATTATTGGACCAAGTTTGTTGGAAAGAGACAAGCTTCCAAGCTACGTAGAACTCTTCTTCAGGTCCTGTGCAGAAGATTGCTACTATAGAACAAATCCTGCATCTTAGCAGGGCGTTAGATTAGCTGACCCTTGCACTCCCTTCTAACCTATGGTTCTACTCATGTGTAGCTCAAAAGCTTGTCTCTCTCACCAACAAAACTAAGTCCAAGAGATATTACTTCACCCACCCTGTCTCTCTAATCTCTTGGGACCAACACAGTGACAACACCACTGCATAAGGTACATACACACAGCCACGGCATGAAAAGGGGCATGTTTTCCCATTAGAATTGTATCGGGGGGCATGCAGCTGTTTTGGGAATTGGTAACTCTGAAGGGCTGCCCTCCGAGTGCAGCGCCTCTCGCCCTGGGTGAAAGCATCCCAGCAGGGTGGTTAGAGGGGACCTGTGGTGGTGACGGGGCGAGAGGCAGGGGAAGGGATCAGTCTTCAGGGCTGATAACTCAACACCTTTCACAGCTTTTCCGGTTTCCTCTACGGTTCAGCTGGACTGAGGAGGTGGTGGTGGGTTGGGTTTGGCAAAACTTCTGGCCAGTTTGGCTGTTTGCAGAATCAAGGCACAGGGAGAGCAATCCCACTCCCTGGTTAAGGGGGTGAGGGAAATGGGGTTAAAGGGTCAGGTATGGCCCATCTCTAGAAAATAGATAACAGAAATTTAAGATGCAATCCTGGCTCCAGTGAAGTCAATGGGGTTCACTGGAGGATTCCACCCCAGTGCAAGCTCAAATAGGTATAAAACGTTAACCCTTTCTAACTCATAGCAATTGCTGCTATTTGGATTTTCTAACCCATGGATTTTCTAACCCTTTCTAACCCATAGCAATTGCTGCTATTTGGATTTTCTAACCCATGGATTTTCTAACCCTTTCTAACCCATAGCAATTGCTGCTATTTGGATTTTCTCTCCATAGGGAAAAAAATATCCAAAGGTGTTTGGAAAAAAAAAACACTTCTCAAATGGCTTTAAGGAGGGATGTTTTTCTGAGTCGTTAGCATGACCCTTCCCCCCCACCCCATGTCTGCGTCCCCTCCCCCTGGGGCGGACAAGTGTTTTGCTTGACTGCCTGGCAACCAGGCTGGAGCTAAGCTTGCTAAAATATGAGTGGTTTTTGGCTGGAGTACCGGAGGGCTTGCAGCCCTATGGAGAGAAAAAAATTGAGCGCTCCATGCCATGGCTCCAGAAAGGGGAAGAATTAGGTTTCACACCGAGCAGGCTGGACCATCGCATTCTTTAGCTAATGCTTAACAAACCCCAGAACAAAAGCAGCCAACTCAGCTGCATGTTAGTAAAATGTATTCTCAGCAGATTCAGGTTTATTGGGGAATTCTATTGCTTTGCAGCAAGTGTGGTTTTTAGCTGCCCTCCTTCCCCCCACCCAGCTCCCTTGTCTCAGTTCCTCCTCATTCCTGCCAGCAGAATGCATCCTCTCATGCTTGGAGGGGACTTAGCAACCAAGGGTAAATCATATTATTTTATCAAGTGCATTAACGTTAGCCTCTCCCATGTCACAACCATGGCATGAGAGCTCTGGCAATTCAGCGTCTCCCTTTCGGAAAGGGTAACGAGGGATGATGCTAAGTGGGACTAAAACGTTGCAGACAAGCTGCTGGTGTGGAGATGGGTGTGAACCAAAATCTCAGCTCCAAACTCTGGAGCATTTGATCTGAATTTTGAGCCCTTTGCTACACTTCAGGTGAACCATAAAAGATTCAAAGTTCAGATGAGGTCTGAGCAATCATATCAAATTTCCTCAGCTGAATCTGCACTGCCCAAACCTCTTGGGCTGCCAAATTCAGTAAGGCAGACTCCCATGGCATTGCACTGTAGAGATTCATATACACCTCTACCTCAATATAACGCTGTCCTCGGGAGCCAAAAAATCTTACCGTGTTATAGGTGAAACCGCGTTATATCAAACTTGCTTTGATCCACCAGAGTGCACAGCCCTCACCCCACCAAGTGCTGCTTTACCACATTATATCCAAATTTGGCCATAAAAACTGCTGGCCAGCTCCCCCAGGACTGGGTGGCTAAGCCAGCAGGAGGAAGGCACTTCAGTTCTATAACTGGGGCTGTCCATGCTGCAGGATTTGAATTCAGCACTGAGGATGAGGAAAACCCTGAGCTCAAGCCTTCAAACTCTGCAAAGTTGCCACCTTGGTTACCCAGACTCCAGCTCACCTGGAAGCTTTTGGGTGTCTCCAAACTGCTGAACAAGGTAGGTGATGCCTTCAATACTCAAGCGCTGCCAAATTCTGGCCCTTCTCCTTCCTGAGGAAAATACCACAATCACAGCCTCTCAAGAGCTTGCAACGTCTTCAGTCCTAGCCTGAGCTAGAACCCGGGAGCCAGACCAGCCCCTGGGCATAGTGCTGTTGAACCCAGTGGAGCTCCTATGCCAATGCACACCAGCTGACGGTTGGTCTCGAAAGTGCATAAGCATGGCATAGAACTAATAACACGGTGTCTAAACGTTTCCGAATTTCAGAAGTTTGTGTGAGATTCTCTAGGCTTATCCACATGACCCAAAATACTCATGGTCAGTTGCAAGATTCACTGCAAACTGTGCTCAGCAAGGGTTTAGCAACCAAACCCAGGAAACAACTTGCCATTGTCTACCCCTGCATCAACAATGCTTCATAGAGGGCACCCCTTTGTCAGCAGCAGTTGCTTTCGACGAGGTTGATGGTGACTAGAGAACTCATGAAATGGTGAGATCACAAAACCCAAGGACTGAAAGATGAGCAACAGAGAGGGATTTTTTGTTGCCTGGCTATTTACAACTCTCATTTTTTTCTGCTGAATCCTCCTGAACTTAAAGGTCTAATTAACATGTTGGAGAAAGGACCTCTCTGTCCCTATTCTTTGGTTAAGGTGTCAGAACTAACAACCTAAGACATTCCAATGATCCTCCCAGGACAACCAAGGAACAGCTGATGTTCCTTGTATTTTAGTGTTAAAAGACAAAAAACTTAAAAACCTGACAACTTTCAGGCCTTGTTTATAATACAAAGAAGCAAACATCACCTTGAAGGCAGGGCGTGGCAAAGGGTTTTCTAATATTAACATTTACTGATAAGGATAATGGGTAAGAATAATAATCACTTATATTTTATAGGGTCTTTAATCCCTGAGAGCCCCATAACAGTTCACAAGCCATGGGCCTGCTCCAGTATAAATAAATTATCAGAACCCCCATTGAACTCATTGGAGGCAGAATCTGGGGGTCTCTCTATTGTGCACACAGGAATCATGTGACTGCCTCTGGGATGGGAAAGCAATAGCCAGACAGACCACATTCACAAAAGCAACAGAGGAAAGAGAAATCCTTGGCTGAGGGCAAAAGCCTGGTGCAAATCTCTACTCTGAGGGACCTATCATGAGATCTTTCATGTCCACAAAAAGCCAACGGGATCTCACCTGAAGCTCTCACCTTGAACAGCCTAGCACTCGGATCAGGGTTGCGACGAAGTTAGGACAAGCTGGTCTATAGTAATATAAAGCCTGTGCTAGTACCAAATCCTCAGCTGATATAAAATCACTGTAGATCCACCATTGCCAATCATCCATTGAAGTCTATGGAACTCTGCTAATTTACATCATCTAAGCATTTGGCCCCAGCCTGCCGCTTCCCTAATTGCGGTTCTGCATGGCAGAAGGCACAGCCTGAACCAACTCCATTTACTAGCAGGAAACCCCCCAAGAAAGCCAAGATAATTGAAAACCAGAATATCACTAGTCAAATTTAATATTAGGAAAGAGCAAGCAGGAGCCAGAGGTCAGAATTAATTACACCCTTCCGTGTTTCACCACAGTGCTGCATACACATGCCCTCTCCTGGGGGAGCGGTAGCTACCACAGAGAGGCCGACAGACATTATTAGAAAGGACTGATTTAAGTGTACCCCCAGGAGCTTTTCAACTTTCCTCTTCAGAGCTTTTGTTTATATTGAGATTAATGGAAGTGAATATGAGGCAAAAGCTGATCCACCAGGAGTATTAAGGTCTCCTGGATTACAAAATTCATTGCCACATCCAAATTAAGCCACTTTTCAGAAAAGCTTATGAGTAGAAAATTCAAAAATTTGCATGCCAAAAGTTTTCCTGCTGAAAAATATGGTTTTATTGAAACTGAATTTCTCCTCCCTCCCCCCTTGGAAATTTCTAAAATGAAAACATTTGTTTTGTAGTAACATTTGAAGTGAACATTTTCGTTTTGCTTCAGCTTCAATTGTTTTATTGCAGTTTTTCTAAATGAACATTTTTGTTTTGAATTAGTATGAAGCTTCCCCTGGGAAAATCAAAACATTTTGAATGCAGATTTTTCATTCTGTTTCTGATCAGGAAAAAAATGTTTTCCACACCAGCTGGGTAAATGTGTGCGCCAGGGCATGGCTAAGTTTTCAAAACAGCTCAACTCCCATGAGCACTAAAATCAGGGCCAGTGGCTAGGTTATCCCTTTCTCTTTAAAGCACTCGGCAAACTTTAACTGGGCCGGAAATGATTGGAAGGAACTTCAGTTTATGGTCTCATCTAAAAGAGAGACCTTCTAGCAACGGGGTACTCAGTTTTCTTCAGCACAGTCCCATGCTGTGAAATACGAGCTGCTGTTTGGGGGTTAAAACTACAGACTGGGAGGCAGTACAATTGGATTCTACTCCTAAACTCTATTACTGACTCATGCTTTGGCCTTGGTCAGGTAGCTTCATCTTTCTGTGCTTCTGTTTCCCACTTCGCAAAATGGATAAGACAATAGCACCTCCCTCCTTTGGCCCTTGTGAGTAGAACTGGCTGGAAAGTGAGGTTCCCCCTCCCCCAGAAAATTCTGACTTATTGAAAGAAATGAAAACTCAAAACATGAACATTTTTGGCCAAAACCTGCCAGAAAAATTCAGTTATCAGCCAAACAGGTTTCTGGTGAAAAACCCAAGATTTTGAGGAAAAGCAGATACTTTCCAGGAACATTTTCGGTTCATCAAAACTCAATTTTCCATTAAAAAAAAAAGTGCTGATGGAAAAATATTAACCTAGCCCTAGCACGGAGGCTTAATTTTGTTAGTAAAAAGTTCAGAGATCTTTGAGGTTAATAGATTTATAAATTCTAAGGCCAGAAGGGACCACTATCTTCATCAGGTCTGACCTCCTGAATAACACAGGCCAGAGAACTGCCCCAAAATAATTGTTGGAGCAGATCTTTTAGAAAGACCTCCAATATTAATTTTAAAATGGCCAGTAATGGAGAATCCACCATACCCTTGGTAAATTGTTCCAATGGTTAAATACTCTCACCATTAAAAATGTACATCTGAATTCTAGTGTGAATTTGTCTCGCTTCAACTTCCAGGCATTGGATCGTGTTAGACCTCGCTCTGCTAGATTGAAGAGCCCATTATTAAATATTTGTTCCCTCTGTAGGTACTTATAGATTGAGATCAAGTCACTCCTTAACCTTCTCTTTGTTCAGCTAAATGGACTGAGCTTCTTGGCAGTATAAGGCAGGGTTTCTAATCCTTTAATCATTCTCGTGCCTCTTCTCTGAGCCCTCTCCAATTTACGAACATCCTTCTTGAATGGCAGGCCCCAGAACTGGACACAGTACTCCAGCAGCGGTCACACCAGTGCCAAATGCAGAGATAAAATAACCTTTTTACTCCAATGCTATATCTACACTAAAACTGCTGCAGCAGCTCAGCAGCAGCTGCACCGCTGTAGCTCTTCAATGTAGACACATCCCTGAGCTACATAGCTTGGTCACCCTAACTTTTTACTGTAGACCTAGCCCTACTCAAGATTCTTGTTTATACGTCCCAGGATCGCATTAGATCTTTCAGCCATAGCATCACACTGGGAGCTCATGTTCAGCTGAGTATTCACCACGACCCCCAAATCTTTTCCAGAGTCACAGTTCCCCAGGATAGACTCCGCCATCCTGTAAGTATGGTCTATGCACTTTGCTCCTAGGTGTATCCATTCACATTTAGCCCTGCTGAAATGCATACTGTTTGCTTGGTAAACTGGGCTCAAGCAGTCTAGATCGCTCTGAATCAGTGACCTGTCCTCTTAATTATTTAAGACTCCCCAATTTGTGTACCATCTGCAAACTTTAACTGTGATGATCCAGTTCCTTGATGGTGCTTGAGAAGGGTTTGCCTTTGATTCCCCTGTCACACACATCTGCCTATCAGGCCAGCGATGCTGTAAACAGGGAACACCAAGCCAAGCCAACCTGGAAATGACAACAACTCCTTCCTTTTCAAGTGGGGCTCTCCAGCTGTCTGTCCTACCATTCTGATTGGGTGCCAGTGACACCAGAGAGCTGGAGGAATGACAGCAGGAAGAAATGGTTAAAGAACCAGATCCCAGACTTCTCTCATGTCTCCAAGGTTACAATCAAGGACTGCATTAAAGCAGAAGATGTATATTCCTGGGGGACTATCTAAACATCTGCATACAGGATCACACATGCTCACTGTCAGTAATGCTCCTCAAACAAACCTCTCTCAGGCATTTAAAATTTATGATGCATTATCATTGCCAGCACTGGCCCGGCTGGCTATAGATGTGTTAATCCAGAGCATTCTAATTATATGAAAGGCAATATCCTGTCACGTTGGCATGTCGCTTCCTTATGAGCTGGCTGCTATAAAACTCACTCGGTTGTATACAATCTAAACAGAGTAAACTGAGCCTGACGTACAAACCAGCTGTTTAGAGCAAACATAACAAAGAGGTAAAAACATCAGAAAGGGCTATAGAAACAAGCAAGGGACTTATAAAATGGAGTTGTCAATTTCCCGTTAGAATATTTCTTCATTATCTAATCTTTCATTTTCATTAATATCAACTCAGCCATGTGTGTGTGCGGGGTGGGGGGAACTTAATGTTGATTCTTTCATTAAAATAATTGAAATGTGTAGTCAGGGGTTTTTTTAAATGGAAAAAACAACTGTTCTGGTATCACTTACAAGCCAAGTGAAGTGGTTCTTAAACAAAGCTGCACTGCAGCTCTAGATATCTCAGAAGAGGCATCCTTCATTCATACATCTGTGCACTAGAGAGCACTCTAACCTGTTTCAATGTTACCCAAATTCAGCTAAAGAGAAGCACAGAAGTGCCAGAGGAACATGCTTGTGAATGAATGGAAATAAATTTAAGCCACCTTTTCTCCCTGCCTTAATATCATTTTGCAAGATCTTTCCGGAATTCTTTGTGTGTTTTAAACAAAAATCTTCAGTGATGTTTTGCAATGTCGGCAGCACAAAAGCAAGACGCAACCCTAAAACAATATGTCAATGGGCACAGCTTTCACAAGTGAGAGACTGCGTGAGCTGTCCAGAGTTGTATGGCACATTCTTCACACATCACCCAACAAACCCAATTGCCATGGACTATCCAGTCCAACAATACCAAACCAGCAAGGGCAGGCCAGCATTAAAGGGTACATCTACATTGCAAAGAAAAACCCGAAGTGCTGAGTCTCAGAGCCCAGACAGAGGCGATGCATGGGGAGGGGCATACAGAGTCATGTGCTTCTCCCCCACCCCCCGAGATTTGCTGCTTAGCTTGTACTGAACGGATGACACAAACTGAGCATGCTCAGTAACACTGCTGAAGCTGGCTGCCCTCATTCTGTCCCCCCACTAATCGGCAAGCACAGGTCATCTGAGCCCAGGTCAACTGATTTTAGCTTGCGGGGCTACAAATAGCAGCATAGACGTTCTTGCTCGGGCTGGAGCTTGGCTCTGAGACCCTTCCTCCCTGGCTTTCAGAGCCTAGGCTCTAGCCCACGTGAGAATATCTACACTGGTCTTTGTAGCCCTGCAGCCTGAGCCCCACAAACCCAAGTCAATTGAACTGGGTTCTGAAGTCGCCGCAGGTTTTTCTTTGCAGTGTAAATATAACCAAAGTGACCCTGTGTGACGCTATCTGCTTAAAATATGAGCATATATATCATTGTTGTAACCACTGTTAAATATTTGCAACAAATCTTATACAAAGGTTATCAAGTGAGGTGTCTATGAAAAGATTATGATTTGCTAGTTGTGATTGTGCTGTCTGTATGTATGTATCATTTTTGTATTTGAAGTTATAAGTATTGGCTCTATACCTTGATTTCAAATGTTTGCTCCTGGTGTGCCGCCCACTAGGTAGTTAGCCAGCACATCTTGAAGGGCCTATTCAAATTGAGTGGCCCATCAAAAGGACAATTAACTCACAGTGGACCATGGGAGACTCCCATCTACATTGAGTGGACTCTCCTGTAAACATGCTATCTGGAATATAGGTAATGGCTTCCTGACTTAGTGAAATTGGGCATGAACATGTGCGTTGCCCATGTGACTCCAAACACTATCTGGTCACCTGTGATTCTCCACTAGCTGTGCTGAGGTTTTTGTTTGAAACAATGGGTTTCCTTCCACGTGGCAGAAACCATAAAAGGCCCTGAAAACCCCTCCATTTTGCCTCTATCCTGCTCCAGCCTCATGGGAGCATTCTGACTAATGGACTGAGGACCTTCCAATGATTTGGAAGCAGCCAGAGACTTGACTTAAGCCAGCAGTTTATTCCATCACTGCTACAAGCCTGAACCAAGAACTTTGCAATCACTGTATGTATTTGATTCTGTTAACCAATTTTAACTCTCACCTTTCTTTTTCTTTCTTTCTTTTTTTCCTTTCTTTGAATAAAGCTTTAGATTTTAGATACTGAAGGATTAGCATCAGCATGATTTTGGGGTAAGATCTCAGTTATATATTGACCTGGGTGTGTGGCTGGTCCTTTGGGATCAGAAGAACCTTTTATTTGATGAGACTGGTTGTGAAGAACCACTCATCTCTGAATCCAACATTTTCGGTTGTAATATAAGAACTGGAATGCCTGAGTAAACTGCCTTTATGTCTTCTTGTTAGCCAGTGTGGTGAAACAGGAATTTACTTTTGTTGCTGGTTTGGTACATCCTATGGGGGATTAGCTACCAGTTTTGGGGTGTATCTGCCCTATTTCTCAGCAGTTCATCCTGAATTTGGCATTCTCAGTTGTGACCCACTGAGGGCTGGTTAAACCCTGAAAACAGGCATCCTGTCTAGAAAAGAACACTTCCCCTACAAAAAAAGCTGTAACTAGTAATACTTTTCATCCATAGATCTCAGAGCACTTTACAAAGTAGCTCAGCATCATTATCCCCATTATACAGATGGGAAACAAAGGCATGGGGCGATCAGGTGACTTGCACAAGGTCCCCCAGCAGGACATGGCAGAGCTGGGAATAGAACCCAGGTTTGAGTGCCAAGCCAGTGCTCTGCCCATCAGGCCACACTGCCTCCCTATCAATAACTGAAGGGGAAAATCCTTTGTAGAATGTTCTAGGGAATGGATGAGTCAGAAGAGGCTGAAAGCCAAGAAATTCAGAGTTAAAGGTTACAACAGTACAAATCCAGTCATTCCCAATATCAGAGGAGTAGCTCTGGATTTAGAGTCTCATCCAACGACTCCTGATGCCAAAGAAAAGATTCCACTGATGTCAATGGACTTTGGATGGGACTCATATATTGATGTGACTAAGGGCAGCTTTTGCAGAAGGGCTCAGCACCCACAATTGGAGCCAGATTCTGAAAAGTGCAAAGCGCTAGATTTTTGCAGCAGGGTACGGGGCAGAAAACGTAGTTTCTGCAAAGTTAAAATTCACGGTTTTTCCCATCAGGAAAATCAAAATGAAATATTTCATTTGGGGTTGGTTCAACCTGAATCTAAAGATTTTAGTTTATTGGGTCAAACTGAACCGAAACATTTCCTTTTGAGTCACTTCAACATTCAAGTGCATCTCCCTCGGGTGCCACATTGCCTTATGGGAGTTGTAGTTTGGATGCCTCAGGCCCCAGAAGGGCTGAGCTTCTTGGGTGGACTACATTTCCCATGAAACATTTCACCATTTCCTAATTGAAATTTTGCAGAACTTAAAATTGATAGTTCAACCTTCCATCCCAATTCAGGACCAAACCAAATGTTGAAGTATTGGAATTTCCTGGGAGAAAGTCTATTGCTGGTGAGCAGAGCGGAGCGAAACTTTTCATCTGCTTCTCTGCCCCACTCCTCCTCTATACACGCACAGAGAGGAATGGATAATCCCCCCACACAAACATCCCCCACACCGCCAAAACACACAGAGCAATGGCCATTCCCCTCACATGATCATGGAGAGCAGTGGGAGCTGCTGTGTGTTGGACCTCTTTCGCAAATCAGGCCCCAAGAACAAGATTTAGTTCAAGGTTTACAGTTACAAATAACAGCTCAATCCAGATCTCATGTCCAGGTCTTTAACCACTAAGGAGCATTCCCAGCAGTAGTTGCTAGTGCTGCATGAGCTAGTCTGAGGCAGCATGTGAGAGAGGAAAATGAATCTGTTTCCAGAACAAAACTTCCAGTTTCAAGTTTCCCCGGGGTTATCGGTGCATCGATTGTAGTAGCTATTCCCGCCAGACTTTGGCAGCAGGATATTACATTGATGCTTATTCATTTTATTGCTTCTCCTTTCTAAATATTTGCTTGGCAGGAAAAGGGTTCGCTTCACTCAGTATCTATTTTTACAGGTCAATTTAATTTCTGGCTCTCTAAATCCCTCTTTTCCTCCCATTGCATTTACAAAACAAATATTGATCGTTCAAATTAACCGCTAGCTCCACCGAAGGTTGTTGAGCATCTCCCATTCTGTGCAAGGGGCAGGGCGAATTTCCAGCATGCAAACGGAGAGCTAGCCAGCACTTCCTTGCTCCCCAAGGCTATCTTAGGCACAAGTGAAGTAGCCAGATGTCTTGGGCGTGGCACCTCGGGCAAGACTGCCAGTATTGGGCCCAATCCAGAACCTACTGAAGTCAATGGGAGTCTTTCCACTGACATGAATGGACTTTGGAATAGCTCCATAGCACTGGGGCTGCTGGAGCCATGCTCCAACAGGCGAATAGCCAACCTGCTCTTTGCTGGCTACAGTATTTCTGCCCTGCCTGTTTCAGCTCCACTGGGTGTTCAGGGTGGGGGCACCTTCAGTTCTGACACCTCCCAGAATCCCTTGCAGTGACCAGAGTTTTACTTCTTTTGAAGCCCTACTGCAACTAGGGCAAAGGATTCTGGGGCATGACTGTGGACTAAGGGGGCACATTAAAGATAGCTCAGGAAGGAAGGAAATGGTGCAAGGAGGGGAGTGGATGGGGAGACCGGAGGAAGGGACAAGGAAGCAGTTGGTAAGGGGATCCAAATCTAGTCTTTTGAAGACATCTATATCTGGCCCTGCTCCCAGACCCGACAGCAACAAACTATCATGTTAAGCCCAGTATTCTCAGGTGACCCAATAAAAACAAACCAATATGCCCTAAGGGATGGAAATATAATTTGCTAAGAACACGGGGCCAGATTCATCCCAGGATATACCTCCACCGACGTCCACAGAATCACACCAGAGAAGGTTTCAGGAATCCATTCCCTTTCACGTTCTAGAGAGGTCCTGATGACCAGAGGTTCTGAAGAAAGTGATTTCATGGCTTACAAAACTAACCCCTTGACACAGCATGGTCATAAAGAACAAACGCTATTATGACAGAATACAATTGCTGCCCTAATTAGCTAGAAAACCTGACACTTTGCCCTTTTTGCATTCACTATCTACTGCAATCCTCTGGGAGTTACAAATCTGTATAGCCTAATGGCAACAATTAAGCTCTAATTATATAAGGAAGGTCTTGCCACTTGACTGATGGGCTGCCCAGAAACATCCTTCCATTAGAAACCTTTGCTGATACAGGTATGATGGCACCATACATAGGCAAAATACCAAGGCCCCATGGGTTCCACCGTCAACACCTGCAGCATTTGCCACAGGATCCACCTGGTGCAGCAAAATGGTACTTCAGTCTAAAGCTATGTCTACACTGCCACGTACATTGTATAACTTATGTTGCTCAGGGTTGTGAAAAAGCCACCCCGCTGAGCGACATAAATTACACCGACTTACGCACCGGTATGGACAGTGCTATGTTGATGGGGGAGCTTCTCCCGCCGACCTAGCTACCGCCGCTAGTGGGGGTGGTTTTATTATGTCGATGTGGGAGCTCTCTCCCATCGGTATAGATCGGCTACACAAGCGCTCTTACAGTAGCGCAGCTGCATTGGTACAGCTGTCTGCTGTAAGCCCGCTAGTGTAGACGTGGCCTTAGTGTTTTTTAAAAAGTACATTTCTAATCCTTCTGGTAAACTGCTGAAGGTGAATTTAGTGTAAACCAATTCTGTGTTGTCTCTCTGAGCCTGAAACAATCAGTCAGAGAGGTGTGAACTGGTTGATGCATAGTAATTGGGTGTTAACTCTGGAGCCTAACAATGACAATTTTGTTAGCTGTTTCTCCACTGATGATTTTAGCAGAAATATCCAGTTAATGTGTCTATCCCATAATCTCCAAAGGCCTGACACCTGGCTGGGGATGAGAGAAACCCCATTTCTCCTTAGGCAGCTGCTAAAACCTTCAGCTTTCCCTTTGCCAACCCTTACAAGCCAGTTAGTACACAGATCCACAGCATGCTGGAACTGTAGGGGCTGAGTAAGCTGATGCTAACCTCAAAATAAGTAATTTAAGAGATCCTGTAGGGACTGTGTTATTCTGTTTCATGTTTAATTCGCTGCAAGCTTCCATTTTAGAATACACCTGAAGTCTGCCATTCTGGAGGTTTACAATATTATTGAATTTGTATTTCCATAGCGCCTAGGAGTCCTCATCATGGACCAGGACCCCATTGAGGTCGGCACTGTATAAACACAACCCAGCTTGCTGCAGAAAACCTGGGTGCTTGGATATTGCACATCAGGTCCTGCAAGCTGACCACGCTACGTGCAGCATTTGCTGGGGGATCCTCCAGAGGCGGAACAGGCACTGTCCCTCTCCAAGGTAACGTCCTTGGGTCTCTGACGTATGAAATGAGATCTACATTGTTCTGGGGAGCTGGTGCTTGCATAGGTGACTGTAACATGCACGGCATGGGCGGGGATAGATGTCCCCTTTGTCAGAGCACGCAATTGCTCTGGACTCAACTATTTTTTGAGCAAGTCATCATGATGGACAAGCAGTATTTGGAAAGATGAAACGGGTGTGTTTGCTCCGCATGTACGTGGCAGTCACTTCGGTACTGAAATGTTAGAGGCTGGCCTTTAAGAGAGGGGAAATGAATTCTGCTAGCTCGAGAGACTCTGCTGGAATATTTGGCTGGCTGCTAAGGAAACGAACAGCAGTGAAAGAGTAAGAGGGCTGCAGGTCAGGATTGTCAGAGATCTATCAGGCTCAGGACTGGAACAGCAGAGAGTGCTGAATATCAGGTTTGGAGGTGCATTGGCAGAGCTGTATGTAGGGATGCTTGTCTTCCTAGCCTGACTTTGCCAGGCAATACCCCCTGTGACCTTAGCCCAACAGTCCCAGGTGCACAAATATCTACAGAAAATATCATAAGGGCACTATAAAAATCCATGGTACGCCCACACCTTGAACACTGTGTTCAGTTCTGGTCATCCCATCTCAAAAAGGATATAGTGGAACTGGAACAAGTTCCAAGAAAGGGGAACCAGGATAATCAGAGGTATGAGATGGTTTCCATATGAGGAGAGACTAAAAGGATTAGGGCTGTTCAACTTAGAAAAGGGAGGACTAAGGGGGGATATGATAGAGGTCTATAAAATCATGAATAATTTAGAGAAAGTGAATAGAGACATGTTATTTACCCTTTCACATGATACAAAAAACAGAGTTCATCTGATGAAATTAATAGGCAGCAGGTTTAATACAAACAAGAGAAAGCATTTTTCCACCCAATGCGCAACTTACCTGTGGAACTCATTGCCAGGGGATGTTGTGATAGTCAAAAGTATAACTGGGTTCCAAAAAGAAGTCCATGGGGGATAGATCCATCAATGGCTATTAGCCAAGATGATCAAGGACACAAGCCCATGCTTAGGGCAACCCTAACCCTCTGACTACTAGAAGCCAGGAGGGGAAGACAGGGAACACTCCATAACTGCCTTACTCTGTACACTCTCCCTGAGGCTCTGGTATAAGCCACTATTGGAGACAGGATATTGGGCAAAATGGATCATTGGTCTGAGTCAGTCTGGCAGCTTTTTTGGAAAAAAAATCTGAACATCCAAATTAGCTCTGTAATGAAAGCCCAAGCCAGGCAGTTGTCTGGTTGTAGATCACACTGTGAACATTTCACAGCACTTTGGGAATAATGTGACAGACATAGAAGGTTTTGGGGATGAGATTTAAGACCTGGATTTTCAAAGGCACCTAGAGGAATTAGGCACCCAACTGATATTCAGTGGGAGTTGGGTGCCTCAGTTTACCCCCAGTCCTGCCCATTTGGGATGGTTACTAGTTTCCTGCGCCGTTCATTACAGGTCACTGGGGACTGGCTCCCAATACAACAAGAAGTAGCAGGTATATTCATCCAGAGTCACATTCTCCTCTGAACACATAGCTGGTTACTTTTTGTTACTGGTTTCATTTTTCCTGGTGAAAACAGGATTTTGTCAAAAACATCATTTTTGGAAGAAAAGGTCAATTTTTAAAAATTAATTGTTTATTTTTCAGTGTAAGATTTCTGAACAAAATTAAATGAAAGTTTTCTGGGGATTTTTTAATTGAAATTTTTGTACAGTTTTGGGCTTCCGAAAACCTTTTTTATTTATTTCAAATTTTCATATTTTCCCCCTCACACCTTTTTTGCCATGAACTGAACAATGTCTGGGTTTTTATTTAACTTTTTATTTGTTCATTTTTCCAGTCTGTAACTTCTAAAAATTATCTCAATTTTAGGAAAGTTAGAGTGGCAAAAGGAAAAACGGAGCATTCAAATTTTGCCAAGTGGGAACTTTCCCAAAGTTGAGGAAGTTAAAAAAGTTATTCCATTTTGAACCTGCAAACCAAAAACAACTTTGAAAGTTTAAACAATTTCCCACCCCCCATTTTTCAACCGGCTCTTGCGAAAATGCAACAGAGATTCATTCAGCAGGCTAAGAAATAAAATTTGCTTTCAGTTTGTATACTCAGAATCCACACTTTGGGTATTTCTTATCTGAATTGAATGCACTTCTGCTACTGTCTAACATCTCAGTTTAACACTTGGGTTTATATTCTGAATTCACGATTAAGCCACTGTGCAGCTACACCAGCAAATGAAAACTGATGTGACAGAGGAATATGAAATGATTGCACAGTGATTGCAGGGTTGTTTCAGGGATAGTCAAACAATGCAATATGCTGAGTTATTTGCAGTGAAATGATACAGTTTCATGCTACACTCAGAGAAATGTGACAGCATGTTTTGTGATCACACACTTATGGAGCCTGCAACCTGACAGCTTACCATCAAAAAAAAAAATCAGAACTCACTGCTAAATATGCACCAGCAGTGTCAAAACTCACAGCCCAAGCCAAAGATGCACTGAAAAAGAAATCTACAGCTAAATTAGTCCTCAAATGTAGAAGGGGGAAAGGCAGCTTATGATGACTCAGGAGTTCTTGTTTTCAAGTTCTGATCCCTGGAAGTTAACTTGTTAGTTTGAATAATACAGGCTGTATTAGAAGCAGTGCTGTGGGCATCACACTTGCTGATTTCTAGAGACGTACAGCCCCCAGTTTGGGCTGTCTTCAGAGTTGGCTATGAATGCGTAATCCTGGGGAAACCTGGCTGTTTCCAGGTTTGTTACTCAAAATTAGGATGACCAGACAGCAAGTGTGAAAAATCAGGACAGAGGGTGGGGGGTAATAGAAGCCTGTATAAGAAAAAGACCCCAAAATCGGGACTGTCCCTATAAAATCGGGACATCTGGTCACCCTACTCAAAATGATGCTGCAGTTCACTGGAAGCAGAGAGGGGGTCAAAGACACCACACTTGACTCAGGATCTGAACTTTCCCTAAGTATAGGGCTGTTCAGATAGAGGCATTATCCATTATAGAAGAGGGGGACAGTTTCAAAATGCAGATACCCCTCTAAACTTTGGGAACGTTTGGGGTTCAGGCCCATATCTCCAATGTAAAGAGGGTGCACTCACCCCACAGACTTATTAAGTCAGACAGAGTGGTCGCTACCTTGCTTTCACTTCATTCTAAATGTCTGCTTTGAGCTGGTGAAAGATGACAGCCTCATTGTCGCCAAGTCTGGGGATTTAATCTTGAGTCCTGCAAGCCCCAACTCCTGGAGGCAAGTGATTAGGTGAAAATCTCAGCTTTCTATTTTTTTAAAATAGGTTTCTAGCCTATGTGGTTGCAGAGAAAAGCTTAAAAATGTGATTCCTTAAAGGCACATAAAATTAACTCAAATATTTATTTAAATCTCATGATTTTTAAGTCAATCTCATGATATTTTTTAGGCTTGACTCATGATTTGTGAACACTTGGGTTTGGAAATACTATTATCCATGAATGGCATAGAGCAGGGGTAGGCAACCTATGGCACGTGTGTCAAAGATGGCATGCGAGCTGATTTTCAGTGGCACTCACACTGCCCGGGTCCCTGCCACCGGTCCAGGGGGCTCTGCATTTTAATTTAATTTTAAATGAAGCTTCTTAAACATTTTAAAAACTTTATTTACTTTACATACAACAATAGTTTAGTTATATATTATAGACTTCTAGAAAGAGACCTTCTAAAAACATTAAAATGTATTACTGGCACGCAAAACCTTAAATTAGAGTGAATAAATGAAGACTCAGCACACCACTTCTGAAAGGTTGCAAACCCCTGGCATAGGGCATAGGCAGTGGTGGTGCAAACTTCCCCTTCAGGAAGCACATGTATCTATCTGCCCCTTCCTTCTCCAAGCAGACACTGGGATGCAGTTATCAGCCTTTCGATCCATATTACTGATCTATTTAACCTTGCACTCACTTCAAGGTCAGTGTGTTAAAGCACACTCAAACCATATGGTTATTAGTTCATTGCGGGTTCAGGGCCTCTCCTGAGTCATCACAACAGCTGGGTGAACAGGTCACAATGCATAATTTATTTGGTGGATTAAAGTCCATATTCTCTTTGCATGTGGCCTGCAAAGAGTTTGTATTTTATCAGTTGTTTTCCCAACCCCCACTATTTGTAATCACTCAAATTTCAGTCTGCAGTTTAACTGCAATTGGTCAGAAGCCACGTTTGATTTGACTATTAAGTATCAGCAAATTGCTATTTGAGATGTGTGTTTAGATAAGTCACATGATATCTGTTCTGTTACCTGACTGGATGATGAGGAGCTGTCGTAAAAAAGTTACTGTGATTTGAACAAGTGACAAAAATTAGAGAAAAGGAGAGACTTCTGTATGCAGAAAGATGCAAGACATTCGGGCTGTTTAGTTTTGAGAGGAGATAGAGGTATGCAAGATATAGTGATATATGATAGCGAGAAGGTGGGTAGGGTAAACAGGAGCACCGGTCTCATAATAAATAGGCCATACAATGAAACTGAGAGGGATCAAATTTAAAACCAAAAAGAGGAAATACATTTTCCCCCCAACACACAGTTAGCCTGTGGAATTCAATGCCACTACCACTGAGACCAAGCATTTAGCACCACTCAAAAAAAGAACTGGACATTTACATGGATAATGAGGACATTGACAGTTTCTATGACTGTGAGCAAGTCACCTCCCTGCCTTGTTCCTCAGTTTCCCCATCTGTAAAATGGGTATAATGATACTGACCTGCTTTGTAAAGCACTTCAAGATCAACGGATGAAAAGCACTACATAAGAGCTAGGGATTAGCAGGAGTAGGATTCATTTTAAAACTGTTGGGAAGGGATATAAACATTCTTGTATAAAGGTACAAGTAGGTTGTTAATAAGCGACTATGATAAGGAAGAAATGTCATCAATAGGAACGTTATTCTATAACTGCCCCAGTTGTTGCACCTCCCTCTGAAGCACATAGCGCTGGCCAGTGTCAGAAACAGGACACTGGGCTAAATGGGCCACAGGTCTGAAAATTCCTCTGTCCCTACAGTATGCTTAAATACTTTTGTTACTGTATTAGCCAGTGCATATGATCATCTCCCTGCTATTACTAGGAAACTTACAATACAGGAATGCATCGTATTGCTGGCTACGCCACAGGCTCACTGTGTGACCTTGACTAAGTCAACTTACCCTGCCTCAGTTTCCCAATCTGTGAAATGGAAATACCTACCTACCTAATAGGGAAGTTGTGAGAGAGCGTTCATTAACGTTGGCAATGCACCTCCAAGTCCTTACAGAAGGACCAAAAGAAGTGCAGTGTAATCTGTTTTTTTGAGCCAGAAACTCAGCAGGTTAAGTCAGAATAGTTCTGCAGTGGAGCTATGCCAGTTTATACCAGCTGATGATATGTCCCTTGGATTTTAATAAAGCAGTTGATGTCTCACTAAATCTTTACTGAAAGATTAATTCTAATTGGATGGCTATCATCATACTCACTTATAGAAATCACAGGATTCACTATGACACTGCAACTAACAACTCCAGCAAATTCAGGCAGGACTTCACTTCCTCACCACCCCAAACAAAGACAAAGACAATACCAATTTAACCCTAAGATACCTCCACCAGTAGGTGGCACTGTATTGGCTGCACTGATTAATACAATAGGAACATTCATTTGTAAACTGAAAATTGCTAAAGCCCTGCAGAAAAAGGGTAGAATAGTGATAAATGGTAATAAGTATAATTGAGGGAAGTGGATCCCACAGGGATCAAAGTTAGGACCAGTCTTATCTGACATCATCAGCCAGCTATATTAAGGTGTAAATAGCACACTAATTACATTTGAAGATAATCACAGAAGTCAGGAGTGCAAAATTATCTGAAAGGACCCAGAGAGATTAGAAATATGGACAGAACACAAATGAAATTTAGCTTGGGAAAATGCAGCTATTACATCTGTGGGAAAATAATCTGGAGCCCAGATTCCCAGTAGGAGGGGAAATTTGGGAAACAGGAAGGTTGCAGGAGACAGAGGTGATAGTGGACAGTAACACAAACATAAGGTTGCAGTGTGACGCGTCTGCAAAAAGGCCAGCGCAATACAGGACTGTAGATGCAAAGGCAATATGCCCTGGAGAAGGGAGGTAATAAGCGCTCTCTGTCTCCATGGCTCTGATGTCACTACACCTGGAATATTGTACTCAGCGCTTGGCAACACACAGATAATGATAAACGGGAGGGAATTCAGGAGAAGAGCAACAAAAATGATCAGCAGGTGGGAAATAACTTACAAAGGCGGATTAAAGAGCTAACAGCGTATCTCTTAGCTAAGCAAAGGTTATAGTTATGATCTCTCTTTGCATATATCCAAAGGGAGTATGTGTGAAATGAGGAGATGAATGATTTCTTTACATGGATACATATTCGGCTGTGCGATAATTTCCCAAGGAATGTGGTGGAAGCCCCAACCTTTGGAACCTTTATAGCCAGCCTGGACAAAACACTAGGGGGAAAAATGTACCTTAAGGAACAATCCTAAACTGGCAGGGGGATGGGACTGGTTTAGCTAAATATTCTTCTCCATCTCTAGTTTAAGAAACTTTGCTTATACCAGGGGTGGAGTAAATGGGATGCCACTGCATTCATTTTAATGGTAGTTGCAGATGCTAGGCAAATTTGAAGAATCAGGCCACTTTCAATTAGGAGCTTAAACGTGGATTTGGAAGCTCAATGTGCCCAAATTTAAAAATACTAGCCTAAGTGAGACATGCAAGGTTACGTAGCATGGAACTGGCAGAACCAGGATCAGAACCTCGGTCTCCAAGCTCCTGCTCTGAGACAACAAGGGCAGCTGCAGCACAAGTTTCCCTCTCCCACCCGCCTCTTAGATGGAGCAGATAATCTTACGCTTACACAAGCACAATAATTTTGACCAATTCTATCTAATATGTCCCTTGCAGCCACCTGCAGCTGAGCATCTCACAATCAGGGATTTCCCCTCCCAACATCGATATGAGATAGGGAAGTGTTACCCTCATATTACGGATGAAAAACCTGGTACATTAAGTGCTTCAACCAAGGTCACACAGGGAGACTGTGTCTGAGCTAGGAACTGAACCCAACACACGCTGTCTAGTGCCCTATCTACTAGGCCATCCTTTCTACCACAAGTGGTATTTGATCTAGTCTACCAGTAGAAGTAGAAAGCAATAAAAGTTTAGTGGGGCTAATAAATCAATAGGTCTCTACACCTGGCCAAGGCATGTCAGTTATTAATTAACTAGTAGCCAAAAGCCCGTGCTGTCACATGGGTGCAATTTGTAAAGTTGTATGTATTAAAGAAAAAAAAAGCCAAAAATGAACTTAAGAACTGGATGGTAACTGACCAAAAATCCCACTGATGATCGAATCTGGTGATACTGTGAGCAAAAAGAGCTCTCAGTCACTCTCGTAACTAATCCCTTCACTTCACACTGACTCCACAGACCTTCTGGGTTTCAAAGTGATGTTTGGGGATCTTGTGTGTGCTGGTTGTGTCGTTGGATGTGCTGGTTGTATTGGTGGGGTTTGCTTTGTGGTGGGAGATCTGTGTTGATTTATGCAGGTTGGTGTGTGCTGCTGTGAGAAGCTATATATTTGGAGTTTGTGTGTGTGTGTATATGTATTGGGAGGATTGTATTGATTTGTGTCTAGGGAGTTGTACTGGGAGATTTGTGACAGAACACTTCAACCTCCCTGGTCACTCAATTACAGACCTAAAAGTCAGAATTCTTCAACAAAGAAACCTTCAAAAACAGACTCCAACAAAAAACTGCAGACCTGGAATTAATTTGCAAACTAGACACCATTAAATTAGGCTTGAATAAAGACTGGGATTGGATGGTCATTACACAAAGTAAAAACTATTTCCCTATGCTAATTTTCCCCCTACTGTTACTCACACCTTCTTGTCAACTGTTTGAAATGGGCCATCCTGATTATCACTACAAAAGTTTTTTTTCCCCTCCTTCTGATAATAGCCCACCTTAATTGATTAGTCTTGTTATAGTTGTTATGGCAACACCCATTTTTTCCATGTTCTCTGTGTATATATATATATATATCTTCCTACTGTATTTTCCACTGCATGCATCCGATGAAGTGGGTTTTAGCCCACAAAAGCTTATGCCCAAATAAATTTGTTAGTCTCTAAGGTGCCACAAGGACTTCTCGTTTTTTTTGGAAGATTTGTGTTGATTTCTGCTGGTGGCAGCTGGGCCAAGTAAACCACCATCTGTGCCGCCTCCCTCATACAACCAATGAAATTGCTGCATGCAAACTAGCTGCAGAGTAAGGGTGGTGATTGGTTGAGTTACCCGATAGCCCAATGGTCTAGGACTCTTGCATTGGCAGAGAATACATGCCTTACTGTAGCTGTACCCCATCCAGGTGTAATTTGTAAAGTCCAAATGGCTGAGAACTTAAAAATGGGATGGTAACAGACCGCAAAATCCACTGATTGAACCTGGTGCTATTCTGAACCATGCTTGTGGTTTTTTCCATCACATACTGAGTCCAGAGCCATTCTAGGCTTCAGTGTGAAGCACAGACTGCTGACAATCCTGCAATCTTATTATATGGATGATCAGAGAAGGCATCAAGTTGCAACATTTAGAGCTAGACGCTAATCGCTCCTTCCCCTCAAGTACAGGAGCGTTTGGATCTGGAGCACGTCACAGAGATGGTGCGAGCTGCAAAATTGAGATCAGGGTTCAAATTCCATCTCTCCCTCCCCAGTTTTAAAGGTGTTTGAATTTGGGCCTTGGGGTCAGGACCATCTCTAGTAACCAACACTAAAACTTGGCTTGGATAAAACACAGCCCAGCAATCCTTTCACCACCATCTTTGTGTTTGTTAGACCCGGTTATTATTTGAGGTGACATTAACTGATACTCACCGACATCCTGAATGCTATTCCCAATCCTATTTGGAAAAATAAGCTGTTTAAAATAAAAAAATAACTTTCCAAAGAGAGATCCCAAGTGAAGACATTCCTCATGTTGCTGGTGACCGCAACCTCCATTTGGAAACGATTAGCACCAAAATAGCTTGACAAAGTGACTGATGTGAAGAGTTTAATGGGGACAATAAGCAGTAAGCTCAAGGCACAGCCTTTGGCATGCGCTGCGGCTGAGGGCTGGGAATCTTGCTTGGATGCTTATTGCAAGGCTTTCCCTCTAGTTTCCAACACATGGATCAATTACCCAAAGCTGTCAGTGCAAGATATCCCAAGCTGCCAAGGTTCATGGCGGCAGAAGCAAGCCAGCCAAGGATGCTGTCAGATCACTCTTCTGCCTACATCCCATGCTCTTAGCAGCCCAGCTCAGCAACGTTCTCCACCCAGCTGACCTTGAGAGAACTGGAGGGTGGGGAGTGTTCTGCTTCACTGTGGAAACTATGAGCTCATGTGTCTGAGGCGGGGAAGGTTGCAACGTCCCATAAAAACTCTTGTCTTTAAGATTCCTGGTGGCTGGGAAAATGGGGCCAGATTACCCCCTCCTGTGAGAAAATCCACAGGACGCAGCCCGGCAATTCAGTCTTTGGAACCTGTACATTGCCTGTGTGGTCTCCATAGCAACCTAGGGATAGGTTACCTTTTCTGTGGTTGTCAAGTGAGATGCATACAGCACACCAATTCCCCAAGCCTGATTTCTGAGGCCTGACCCCTAACTTGCCCTCTCCCCACATGCAGATCCCTACTCTGTGGACGCCTTCCATCAGTTTCAAAGATGTGGAGAGTCTCCCATGAGGTTGAAGTGCTGAGCCAACCCTTCCTTGATTTGAACCTGCAGCTCCAGGAAGACTACATATTCCACTATGACCACTAAGCCTGTGTATTCCATGAGCCATCCTAAAATTTGCTGCAGAATCTGCACCGTACCAGGGAGCTGTGCAGCAAAAACCTAATCTTTCTGCCATTATACTTGTGAACAGAATGGAAATCGAAACAGCGTTATGTTCCTGAGTCTGCAGACAGCCTGAAACAATAGCTCCAAGAGGGGTGTAAAATGCCCCCATTCATAGCAATGGCAGGTTAACACTGAAGCCTAATGATGACAAATATCAATGCTGCTAACTATTTCACTGCTGATTCTGTCCATGGTTGCTGAGGTGGGGAATGAAGAGTTCAAGCCTTCCTTCCTAAAATGTAAAGTCACCTCCAAGCCCTGCTCACCAGGAAGGGAAAGAGGAAATGTACCCTTCCCACAGTGCAAAGAGCCTTAACTACCTCCTGCCTACCAAAACTCAAAAGCACCTCCCACTTGTCATGCATCCCTCGCCGAGCTGCCAAAACTCTAGCTTCCTCCCCTGCAACTTCCACAATGAAATTCTACATCCTCAGTACACATTCCCATAGTAAAGCAACACTTGAAAATAGGAAGGCAGCAAAAGTACATGTAGCAACCTTGACCATTAGAATAAACACCACAGAGACTATGGTGCTGATGGTATTGCTCATTTCCATGGTGCCTTCTTAATTCACCAGAATGCTCCGTTTTCTAATGTACTGGGATCGGCCAGAGGCTTTTCAACCTTGGAGCCCCTTAGAAACCAGGAGCTCTGCTGCAGAACGCAGGCCTAGCTTGCTACACAGCACACTGGTCCTCAGCCAAAGCATCTAGCTGACACTCAAAGCTGAGCCCTTTCCTTAGATTGTAAACTCTTTGAGTCTTTTTGTTCTGTGTTTATACAGCACCTAGAACAAGGGGCTGCTGGTCTGTGACTAGGTCTCCTCGGTGCAATGCTAACACACATGCTAAATCTCTGAGAGTCCATGTACCTTCTCTCTTATTTGCTTTGTACCATTTATCATGTTCTCTCTTTGAAGGAAGACATCTGCCAAGTTTCCTTCTTGACAACCCTTCTGATTGCTTCTCAACTTATGAGCAGCCTCCTGCTTCCTTGTTCTTCTTAGAAAGCATTGGACGAAGGGTATGTCTACACAGCCACTGGAGATGTAATTTCCAGCTTGGATAGACAGACCCATGCTAGCTCTGAACACATTAGAGTGCTAAAAATATCGATGTAGCCATGGCACTGCAAGCTTTGGGGGAGGGGGCTAGCTGCCCGAGCACAGGTTTCAGATGGGCTCAGACTCAGTGTGGCTACACTTGTATTTTTAGCAGCTAGTTTGAGCAGAGCTAACACGGGTATTTCTACTCAAGCTGGAAATTACAGCTCCAGGATGGACCTACCCTTAGGGCTTGTTGACACTTAAGATATTACAGCAGTGCCGCTGCATTGCCGTAGTGCTTCAGTGTAGACACCACCAATACCCATCACCATAGGTAATCCACCTCCCTGAGAGGCGGTAGCTAGGTCGACCGCCAAATTCTTCCATCAACTTAGCGCTGTCTACACCGGGCTGAGGTCGGTAGAGCTACATCTCTCAGAGATGTGGATTTTTCACACCCCTGGGAAATGAATGTAAAAATCCAGTGTAGACCAGCCCTTGACTCCAGGGAGTTATGGTTGTACAACCTTACTGGCATAGGGTTATTCCTGGGAACACTTGACATAAGTGGGTGACCTATGCACAGTGCTTTTTCTACAGTCTGCTACAGCTTTCAAAGCACTGACCAATCCTCCAAACCCCTAGAATCATAGAATATCAGGGTTGGAAGGGACCTCAGGAGGTCATCTAGTCCAACCCCCTGCTCAAAGCAGGACCAATTCCCAACTAAATCATCCCAGCCAGGGCGTCGTCAAGCCTAACCTTAAAAACCTCTAAGGAAGGAGATTCCACCACCTCCCTAGGTAACCCATTCCAGTGCTTCACCACCCTCCTAGTGAAAAAGTTTTTCCTAATATCCAACCTAAACCTCCCCCACTGCAAGTTGAGACCATTACTCCTTGTTCTGTCATCTTCTACCACTGAGAACAGTCTAGATCCATCCTCTTTGGAACCCCCTTTCAGGTAGTTGAAAGCAGCTATCAAATCCCCCCTCATTCTTCTCTTCTGCAGACTAAACAATCCCAGTTCCCTCAGCCTCTCCTCATAAGTCATGTGCTCTAGCCCCATAACCATTTTTGTTGCTTCCGCTGGACTCTTTCCAATTTTTCCACATCCTTGTAGTGTGGGGCCCAAAACTGGACACAGTACTCCAGATGAGGCCTCACCAATGTCGAATAGAGGGGAATGATCACGTCCCTCTATCTGCTGGCAATGCCCCTACTTATACAGCCCAAAATGCCGTTAGCCTTCTTGGCAACAAGGGCACACTGTTGACTCATATCCAGTTTCTTGTCCACTGTAACCCCTAGGTCCTTTTCTGCAGAACTGCTGCCTAGCCATTCGGTCCCTAGTCTGTAACAGTGAATGGGATTCTTCCGTCCTAAGTGCAGGACTCTGCACTTGTCCTTGTTGAACCTCATCAGGTTTCTTTTGGCCCAATCCTCTAATTTGTCTAGGTCCCTCTGTATCCTATCCCTACCCTCCAGCGTATCTACCACTCCTCCAAGTTTAGTGTCATCTGCAAACTTGCTGAGAGTGCAGTCCATGCCATCCTCCAGATCATTAATGAAGATATTGAACAAAACCAGCCCCAGGACCGACCCTTGGGGCACTCCGCTTGATACCGGTTGCCAACTAGACATGGAGCCATTGATCACTATAGCCTTCTCTTTGCTAGGAAATCAAGATGTGTTCTTCACTCCGGTTAGCTAACTTGAGCTAATTTGCTTGAGCTAAAAATCCTAATCAAGAAATCGCAGGCTGTAGTTTCCACACACATTAACTAGGCTCCCCCGCAGACTTGACTGTGACCTGCTAGTGTGTGTGGAAACTCCAGCCTGCTATTTCTTCATCAGGATTCTACCTCGAGTGAGTTAACTCAGCTGGCTCATTTGAGCACCTATTTGCTACTAACGAAGACACAGCCTCTGTGAAATAGTTAAATAAGTAAAACCAGTTGAAGCGTTCCAAAGTGAAAACAAAAAACAACCACAACCTCCAAGCACTATTACCAACTGCCACCAAGACAACAGGGAACTATTTTTGTTTAATTTCTTTTCATGAATTTTCCCCCTTGTTTTCCAAGCAGCTTTATAAAGAAGCATTATTTCCACTTTACAGATGAGGTGACAGCCACTGAGATATTAATTTTTCACACTGTGGAGACCTAAAAGTGATCCATCAAAAATCCATAGTTAGGGGCTTAAATCAAAAACAGCACTTTACACAACAAAAACAGTATGAAGAAACCATATAGGCACAGTTGTTTATTAACTATATACAAACATGCAAGACCTACCTACACACACTGCTGCTCTGACTGGGTTCTGAGGGCTTCTGAAATACAGAACACAGTGAGTACCACTAGTGGACTCACCAAGAATTAAAAGGGAGAGTACCCTATACACGACAGCCTGATTTTTGTAGGGAGCTGCTGGTGCTCGAGCCCTTATTCAGGTCCTTAAAGATAGAGTTTAAGTGCCTAACTTTAAGGAGATACTTTTGAAATTGTTGGCCACTTGGTCAGCTTTGCGGAAGGAAATGTGGACAGGGAACACTTTTTAAAACAATTCATTATTAGCCTGTGGGATTCACTGCCACAAGATAGTATTGGGGTCAAGAACCTAATAGGAGTTTAACACAGGATTAGAGGGTAATGGGAACATCCCCTTGTTACACTGCAGGAAGAAGAAAAAGAATAACTAGCCTCTCACTGACAGAAGTTAGAAATAAATTTCTTCTATAGGCTGGTTATTCCATAGTTCTCTATTATGGAGTTTCTTACACCATCCTCTGAAGAATCTGGGGTGAGTCACTGTCACAGCCAGGGGACTGGGCTAGATGGCTCTGGCAATTTCTCTGCTTTGTATGGCAGGAGCAACCCTCAAACAGTGATGCTGAGCATGCACTGTTGGCTCTAATCCTGGTCCAAACACTGACTTGTCGTGTAACCTGAGTCCTGATCGTCCAGCTTCTAGACAATGGCCTTAAACCCCATTGCTCCTTGTAAAACAACAAAAAATAGGCAGTGTGGGGGGAGGGCGGGTACACATTGCATCTAGGCAGCTTCTTATGGATTAAAAGATGAAGCCAGGAACCCTAGTCAAAGCTCCAGAAACGAACCCAGCAGCCTGGAGTTTGGGAAGGACCATGCAGTCTGGTCACTAGACATTTACACAACGGACTTAAACTGTGCATCATGCTCCCGTGTCCATTAACCAAGACAAAAAATTGGACTCATCCTGGAATTTGATGAATTCTGCCCCAAATTGATCTCAGCAAGACATCTCTAAACACTCAAAACTGGACCACCCCATCGAAAAGGGACCCTGGCAGCTCTGGTCAGCACCACTGACTGGGACGTTAAAAGTCTGGGTGGCAGTGCAGGCAGGCTCCCTACCCGGCTCTGCACGACTCCTGAGAAGCAGCAACATCTCCCTCTGACTCCAGGCAGAGGGACAGCCACGGGGGCTCTGCGTACTGCTCCCGCCCCCAGCACCAGCTCAGCAGCTCCCAATGACCAGGAACCACGGCCAATGGGAGCTGAGGGGTGGCACCTGCAGGTATAGGCAGCGCGCAGAGCCACGTCGCGCCTCCGCCTAGGAGCCGGAGAGAGATGTCACTGCTTCCCGAGAGCTGCCTGAGGTAAGTGCCACCTGGAGCATGCACCCCAAATCCCCTCCACCCCAACCCCCGGCCCCACTCCAGAGCCCACACATACCCTGCCCCAGCCCAGATCCCCCTCCCACTCCCTGAGCCCCTCATTTCTGGCCCCACCGCAGAGCCCACACCCCCAGCCAGAGCCCTCATCCCCCCTTGCACCCCAACCCCCTGTGACAGCCAGAAGCCCGCTCCTGCACCCCAAACCCCTCATCCCCCATCCCACACCAGAGCCTGCAACCGGAGCCCTCACCCCCTCTCGTACCCTGCCCCAGCCTGGTGAAAATGAGCGAGTGAGCGAGGGTGGGGGAGAGCAAGTGATGGAGGGAAAGGGGATGGAGTGAGCAGGGGACATGGCCTCAGAGAAGGGGGTGTGGCAGGGGGTGGGGCAAGGGTATTTGGTTTTCTGCAAATAGAAAGTTGGCAACCCTACTCTGAACACCCCAGTTAGCCTTGCCCAGGTATAACAGCCACAGTGCAAAGCCCTTCCTGAGTTACTGTGTTCTCGCGGGTGCTGTGCTCCCTCATGCATGTCACTAGGATTTCTGGGGGCACTTCCCATGGTTCTTTGCACTACAGTAAGCTGAGTCACTCCTGTGATTCCTTCCCAGTGAACTGTGGGAGAACTTCTGTCTTTCTGGGCACGCAGGGGAAATTGTGGGAAGGCATTGGAGGACTGCTGACATAGGAGTAATTTAGCCTGCCTCCCCACTGCAAAGGGGAAGGGTTACCAGCTGGGGCAAAAGCATCACCTGAGCTCCAGCCAGGCCAGCTTGAAAGCACCATGAAACACAGGTTAGAGGATATAACAGTGTGGCCACTTATTGAGCACCCCCTCATGGCCAGGGGTCATGTGACAGGCACCCTACCCCGGTAGCCCCATTGTCTGGAGAGCTCATTCTCTGTTGTGGCTCAAGCCCCCCTTTCTCAGGCAGATTTAACATCAAATAAAGTTCCCCTAAAGTCAGTAATCCAAACAACGCTCAATAAGCCCTCAGCATACGGCCCCAGACCACAATTCAACCCTTCCTACTTAGCGCCGCCGCCGGTTCTTCAGCCATAGCCAGAGCTCTTTCTGTGTCAGTCTGCTCCACCTGCAGCTACCACTCCCCGGCCCTTTCTGGCTAGAGCTTAGCTCTGCTTCCCTCTCTTGTTGGGATTCCCTGACTCCTCCCCACACCCATCCCTGCAGCTTTGAAATACCTGCTTCTCCTCAGGTGGGCTCAGCCTAGGGTGACCAGATGTCCCGATTTTATCGGGATCGTCCCGATATTTACTTGTTTGTCCTGCGTCCCGACCGATATTCGGTTGGGACGCGAATTGTCCTGATATTTTGCACTCCGGCGCACAGGCAGAGGGGGCTTATGCCCCCAACTCAGCCCTGGCCCTGCCCTGACTCCACCCCCTCCCTGCCCCATTGGATCCCTCCCCAAATCCCTGCCCTGGCCCTGCCTCTTCCCCAAGCACGCCGCATTCCTCCTCCTCCCCCCTCCCTCTCAGGCTTGCACGAATCAGCTGTATGATTTGGCTTTTTTTTTTTTGCTCCACCACCGGCTCTGGTTGTTTTTTTGTTTTTGTTTTTGCTCCGCCGGCGACCCCCATGTCCTGATATTTCATGTCTCTCATCTGGTCACCCTAGCTCAGCCTGTAAGGAAGGCTAGCCTAGCCCCAATCTCTCCAGCCCTGCCTGTTACGGAGGGTTTTGTGTGTGGGCAGGGGTGGTGTTAGGGGTAGCACCAGGTAAGAGTCCAGGCTCTATCTGCACTGCAATAAAACACCAGTCTCACTGCCCAGGTCAGTTGACTCAGGGGCAAAGGGATGAAAATAGCAGTGGAAGTGTTTGGGCTCAGGAGGGTCTCAGAGCCTGGACTCCAGCCCGAGTGTCTACACCAGAGGTGGGAAAACTACAGCCTGCGGGCCACATCCGGACGTGGGACCGTCCTGTCCGGCCCCCAAGCTCCTGGCCCGGGAGGCTAGCCCCCTCCCCCGCTGTTCCCCTTCCCCCACAGCCTTAGCTTGCTGGCTCCGCCACCGGCGCAATGCTCTGGGTGGTGGGGTTGTGAGCTCCTGGGGCAGCGCAGCTGCAGAGCCCAGCCTGACCCGGTCTCTGTGCTACATGGTGGCGGCGACAGCATGGCCCGGCTCCAGCCAAGTGGCATGGCTGTAGTGCCACCAGCCATTGGTGCTCCAGGCAGTGGGGTAAGGGGGCACGGAGTGTGGGGGGGTGGATAGAGGGCAGGGGAGTTTGGAATGGTGGTCGGGGGTGGGGGTGTGGATAGGGGTTGGGGCGGTCGGGGGGGGCATAGGGAATTGAATGGGGGCAGGGGTCCTGGGGGCAGTCAGGGGACCGGGAGAAGGGGTGGTTGGATGGGGCAGGGGTCCTGGGGGGGCCGTCAGGAAAGAGAGGAGGGGTTGGATGGGGTGGCAGGGGTCCAGGGGCGGTCAGGGGACAGGGAACGGGTGTGTGTGAATGGGGCAGGGGTCTTTGGGGGGCATCAGGGAACGGGGGGGTTGCATGGGGCAGGAGTCCTGGGGGGGGCAGATAGGAGGAGGGGGCCAGGCCACAACCCCCTCCCCTACCAGCCCTCCATACAATTTATGAAACCTGATGCGGTCCTCAGGCCAAAAAGTTTTCCCACCCTGCAATTTTATAGCCCCTCAGCCCGAGCCAACTGAGCTGGGCTCTGAGACTCAGCACCACAGGTTTTTCTTTGCGGTGCAGATGTACTCAAGTAGGTAAGTGCATGGGTCTCTTAAGGCAGTCAGGGAAAGGTTAATTTCCCCCTCCCACCCAGGGAAGGGGCATGACAAATGGCTGCAAACAGACTGAAGTGATAAATGCTGGCTTTGGAACTCATAATTACTTGTGAAGTAGCTTCTCCCTGTAAAGAACTGTCTCTATTCCAGCCACCCTCACATCAACAGCCTCAGCCCTACCCCAGTCTCCCCTGCACCTCATCTGCCACCTCGCTGCGGCTGGGAACCTGGCCTACTCCACTCGCCCAAGAGAGGGGGTGAACCGTTCCCTGCTCTCGCCTTGTCTGGAGTGGAGCAAACAGCTAGCACACCGAGTTCAGGAATGAGTTAGGCTAGGTCTGCATTAGAAAGCATTTGCAGCTATACCAGCAATCCTTCCAAGAGCAGATGCACAAGAGTGCTCACGCTATTATAGCTTATACTGGTTCCCCAAAGCGAAATAAGCTATAACAGCAAAATAACTTTTTTTGCCAGTATTACTGTGTCTACACTAGGGTTTTGGCCAGCATAGAACTGACATATTCCCTCACTCACATCAAACCAACATTGCTAATCCAGCAAAAAAGTTGCTAGTGTATACCTGGCACAAGACTGAAATGCCCACCCAGATTTGTCTGCAGTTATAGTTGGGTAGGGCCTGATCCATCACCACATTTTACCCTAACTTCACTGGGGTTACACTGGTGTAGAACTGAAGCTGGGTGGTAGCGGATCGAGCCCACAGTCCAATAGCACATATTAGTGGATCTACAGCTTAAAACTAGGGATTGGATGATTCCAATTTTTAAGAATGGTTGCGTACCAAACAACAGCTCTCAGTCTGACTCCATGGGACTCAATGGGAGTTGTGTCACTGCTATCAATGGGGCCGGGATTTCACCCTCAGTGCTTATATACCCCAGTGATAGGCACATACAAAGGTAGGGTAGGCAGGAGAGACATGCTGGCAGCAGAAAAGGGTGATGCCTATGAATGCAAGATAAGGATCTTGGTACAAGGGAAGGCGAAAGGAAGTGCTAGCTCTAAGGATGCTATGGCAGGATACAGCCTGACCAGCAGGAGAGGGCTTCTGGCACTAGGAAGTGGCAGCAGGACAGTTTGCAGATTTGGGGTCATGGTGGATAATCAGCTGAACATGAGCTTCCAGTGTGGCTCTGTTGCCAACAAAGCTAATGCAAACCTGGGATGTATAAACAGGGGACTCTCAAGTAGGAAGAGAGAGGCTGTTTTACCTCTGTATTTGGCACTGGTGTGAGTCCGACTGGTTCTAGAATACTGTGTCCAGTTTTGGTGCCCACAATTCAAGAAAGATGGTGATAAATTGGAGAGGGTTCCGAGAAGATCCATGAGAATGACTAAAGGATTAGCAAACCTGCCATATAGTGACTGAGCTCCTTGTGTCTATCTATTTAGCTTAACAAAAAGGAGGTTAAGAGGTGACTTGATCACAGTCTATAAGTATCGACCTGGGGAACAAATATTTAATAGTGGGCTCTTCAATCCAGCAGAGAAAGGTCTAACATGATCAAACATCATTCAGAAAGATGAATGGTGACAAATTTGGACTAAAAATAAGGCGTAATTATTTAACTGAGAGTAACTGACCACTGGAACAATTGATCAATGATTGTGGTGGATTCTCCATCACTGACAACTTTTAAATCAAGATGGGATTTTTTCTAACAGATCTGTGCTAGGATTTATTTTGGGGGAAGGTCTCTGGCCTGTTAGGCAAGAGGTCAGACTAGATGATCACAGTGGTCCCTTCTGGCCTTGGAATCTCTAAGTTCAGATCTAGCGGAAAGGAGCTGTAGATGGGACAACCCCACACAAAAATGGCCTCACTCACTGCACAGCCGGTGTCTGAGAACTTTTACTATGATCCCTGTTAATACAGATCAAAAGCAGGTTGGGATTTGTATATAGGATCCAAACCCATATCATGTTCTTCCCTTCCCTGCAATAGCTTATGGCTGGCAAAGGGAGGCAGGCTTTTGAGGATGCCACCTGAGAAAGGTGAAACAGGCTACTTGGCCCATTGAAACAAGCACCCAGGACATCTGGCTTGGAGAAATTTCCCAGTCATCATCTTACAAAGGCTTGTCACTGTCAAGTTTATTATTAGTTATAATGCAGAGGCCTCAGACCATGCTGGGTGCAGGAGAGACGCACAGGAGGAGGCAATCTCTGCCCTGTGGAGTTAATGATCTAGAGAGTAAAGTGAGGGTGTGAAAGTGAAAAGCAATGGTGAGCGCTCAGTGCTTGAGTCTTGTCTAGCTGTTAGAGAAGTAGGATTCTAGGGTTCTAATCCTGGTTCTGACAGATATTCACTATGGGGCCTGGGACAAGTTGATTCTAAGCTCTCTGTGCCCGTTTTCCCATCTGTAAAATGGAGCTTACCTACTTTGCAGGTGGGCTGTGGAGGTTAGTTAGGTGTTTTATAAATTGGTTTAGCCTGAATGCCCTCTGTTTTACAGTTCTTGCTGGAGTAATACCATACGGCTGCTGCCACCTGGCACCCTTGCCAAAATGAGATATGTATCTCAGGAGCAACAGGTTTAAATAAATAAACGAAGCTGACTTTCAAAGCTGCCATCTGAGCCCTTGGAAACCTCAGCCGTTCCTGGAGGCAGTTTAAGTCACTCACTGCTTTTGTCACACCCACCTTCACTGGAATTCTTTGAGTCTCCTTTGCCATTGCAGGTTAGGGGATGGGACAGGGTGGAGTCTCCAAAATACTTGGAGGGGTTTAAGGCTCTTCTGACGCCTCCTTTGTTTGATCTTGTTTGGCCTGAAGTTCTGTTCAGGTTTAGGTTCCTTTATAACAAGCCCCGTGGGGTTTTCCACATGAAAGGTTTCCTTTAAAGGCAAATCCTGCTGGCTGAGCAGCAGGGAGCTGAATGGAGAGCCAGGTGCTCAGCTGGGGTGAATCAGTGCAGCTCCAATGGAGTTATGCTGATTTACACCGAGTGTGGATCAGGGCCCATATGTTTAGCAGAATCCCCCTTCCCCCCTCACCATACGATGACCTCCTCCTACTTGTTTGGATTATAACAGTAACCACTTATATAGCACTCAACATCAACAGCCTCAGCCCCATGCAGACATTGACCAATGGATCCTAAGGCCTTGTCTACACTACCACAGTAAGTCGACATAAATTATGCTACTCCAGCTATGTGAATAACGTAGCTGGAGTCAATGTACCTTAGATCGACTTACTGAGGTGTTTACACGGCGCTGGATTGACGGGAGACACTCTCTCGGCAGTTTATCTTACTCTTCTCATTCCCGGTGGAGTACCAGGGTTGACCAAAGAGCGATCTGGGGTCGATTTGGTGGGTCTTCACTAGACCCGCTAAATCGACCCCCAGTGCATCGATCGCCAGAGTGTCAATCCGCAGGTAGTGTAGACATAGCATAATAGTTCCAGTTAAGGCCCAATTCTCAAGCCCTACACAGCAATTGTACTACTTTAACAATACTGCTGGAGTTGAAATGATTCAACACCCTTCCTCTAGTATGGATGCAGTTATACTGGTATAAAGATACCTTATATCTGCATAGCTGTTCCCCTAGAGAACAGGGAATAAACTATATCAAATAAGGCACTTTGTACTGATAAAAGTGCATCTATACTAGGGGTTGTGCCAGTTTAACTATTTTGGTAGAAAGTCAGCCCCTCCCCCCAACTGAAATAGCTACACTGGCATAAAATCTGTGTGAAGTGGGGGTTCAACAGGGAAGTCCCACTGAAGTCAGTGGAGCAATGTTAGTCCATGAGGAGTAATCCTAGGACCTTACCCTTTACCCTAGTACTTCCCATTTCCAAGATGTGCAAGCCAGGCACAGATCTGTTCCTCAGGTTTTTTCAAAAGGGACCCAAGATCCGTTGCCAGTTTTGATCTGAACACTTGTGACAAACAACACATCATCAGCGAAGCTGTAATTAGAACTCTGTCATTTATTCATGCTCCATTAAGTCAAGATACAATTCCCACTTTGTAGTTGCCTGTTACATGGCTAATGGGGTTTGGGGATAGCTTTTTGCCCCTGTGGAGAATTTCTCTCTCATGTCCCCATTTTAGATGCAAATTGGTCTAACACCGTCTGCTTAGACTGTAAGCTCTTTGGGGCAGGGTACATGTCCAGAACGTCAATGCATGCTGTTAGTAAAATACAATAGTCAATCATCAATGAAAGTGTGCAAATTACACTTGAATGTAAAGTTCCTAATTTGCATGAGTAGGCGCCATTGTTTATTACCACCCCAGACTATGTCACTAATACAATACAGTCTTCATTCTTTTGCATTTTTAAAGAGCATGTTAGTACTAGTGATGTTACGCTCACAGCTTTCACACAGAAAAATTAGAGTATTTTCTGTTTTTTATCATACTGAAAGGTTGCAAAGAAACCCTACTTTTATTCCTAGAATCTGGAACGATATCACACAGTCACCAAAAACAAAGAGAGACAAATCAGACTGCTCCAAAAGGTAGAGAGGCAGAATTTACCCCAAGTTATTCTAGGCTGCTTCTTTCCAGATTGCTGCTCCTTATAGAGCCCCCTAATCTGCAGTCAGGACCAGGAAACCCCATAGCATTTAAAGTGATAGCTCTACAGTTTTATTACAGTTTTCCATATACCCCAAGTAAAAGGTGTTGGATTAACAGCCATGGGGACCAATGTCTTCTATTTACAAAACAGGTACAAGCACAAGTTGTGGCACTGCCAACTTGCCCCATACTGTTCATCAACAGGCCTTAACGTTGGAGAGACACCAAGGGAGTTTGATTGTTGTGACCCTTTCAGCCCTAGGCGTCTCTGGTGAGACTGCTGCTCATGGGTCAGTTGTGATTGGTGGTTTCATGGTAGGTCACTTTCATGATGTGGGCACCAATCCAGTCAACTCAGATGAGACTTCCTGTACTCAAAGGCCACTGAATGGATGGTCATGGCTAGATTTTCCAAAGAGACCAATGCCTTGGGATCATGTTGGGAAATCTGCTCCAAATGTGGGTGCTAAGTAGGGTTAGATGAAAACTTTCCATCAAAACTTCTCATTTTTAAATCAAAAATGGCCTTTGGATTAAATGGAAATTTTCCTGTAAAAACACACCAGCTTTGCTGAAAAGTATCAGGTTTCCATTTTTTAAAAGTGTGTGTTTTTGGCCACTGAAATTTTTCGACCATCTAAAATTTTTGTCAAAACTTTTCATGGGCAGGGAGGGGGGAAATAAATTACTTCCCAACAAGCACTAGAGCTATATACTTAAAAACCTGGCTGTAGCTGGCCCCACCCAACACCAACTTGGTCTGGATTTCAATTTGTAACTTAGACATGAAACACTCTATATCCCATGTCTGTTCACCTCTATCCCATGCCCATGACCAGTCCAGGAAGCCATCCTATCTCGCTAGTATTTTCTTCTTCCCCTTGCACAGTGCATTCCTGTTTGGGTGGATACCTAATTTGGACATAACCCTTTTGCACATGCTCAGTGTTTCCAGCTCATTCCCCTCTCCTTCCAAAGAAAATGAAAACATAGGATGGTAGCAGCAAACCGACAAAGGTAGCAAGCAAACAGAAGATGCTTTCTGGGGTGAAGGCAGCAAACTTCTCCACACGCCAACACCCCCTTGTGAAATAACTCAGCATCCCCAGGCAGGGGTGAGAGATGGCAATGGGGGGCCCAGCTCAGACCTGCTAGAAGCTGTCAATTGACAGGAGAGACAGATAGATGGCAAGAGGAAAGGGAGGCCATCTTGAGTTTCAGGCCTTCACAAATTAAACTGCTTCTTGTCCCTCAGGAAGGGCAAAGAGACCAGGTCACTCAGGAGCTCTGGTCACACCCCCTTTAGTACCCCCGTGGGCAAGCCCGTTAGTCTCTCTGTGCCTCAGTCACCCCATTGGTAATATTCAGATAATGACGCTGCCTCACCTAATTGGGATGTTGTGAGGTGCTTTGATACTGTACCAGTGGGAAAATCTAGGAAACTCCCTGGCTCACTGAGTTGAAGTTTTGGCTACTGCTTCACAAGGGTCTATGACAGTGTGGTCAAACTGCGGCTCGCGAGCCATATGCGGCTCTTTTACAATTGAAGTGCGGCTCACAGAGCTCCCCATTCTCCACCTACCAGACTGGGGAGGGGAGCTCAGGGCTTCTGCCCTGCAGTTGGGTGGTGGGGCTAGGGGCTTCTGCCCAGTGCGGAGGGGATCTAGGGGCTTCAGCCCTGTTCTTGCTGAAGCCCTGAGTCCTGGCAGGCACCTCCCATGGGGCTGAAGCCCGAGCCCCACCACCCTGCCGCAGGGAAGAAGCCCTGAGCAGGTGTGCTCGGCTCTCGAACTTCTGAAGATTATCATATGCAGCTCAGAGGATCAGTAAATTAGGCCACTCCTGGCCTATTATCTAAATCTCAAAGGGACCAAGCACCTACAACTTCTGTGGAAGTCAGCGTAAGCTAGTGGATTCTCATCACCTCTGCAAATAGTGCCACATATTCAGATGCCTGACCATTTGAAATCCATGACAATACTATTTGTGATGGGCTTTTAGCGCTTTGGATGCAATGCTCCATAGAAGGGCAATATATTGGGCTTTGTTACTGCAGTGTGTATAACAAACCCTAGAAATGCCTAGGATCATCTCGTTTTTCAGGATGTATAAAAGCACCTGTTAGTTTCTGGGATAACAGTGCACGAAGGCCCAGCATCACAATATCATATTTATAATGCTCTAAAGATCCTCAATGGAGATTCATGCCCAGCCAGTTTGTGCAAACTATTATCTAGTCTCATTCCCTTCATCCCATTAGTTAAGGATTTACAACACACGACCTCCGCTGAAATGGTTTCTGGTAAATTTCTTAAGAGCTCTCATGGATCTCGCTTCATCCTCAGGGTCAACAATGCATTAATGGCAACGCATTTATCCACTGGCTAACTCGTTCCCTGGCAAGCTCTTGTGTTTATGCTTTTCAAATTCAGGAAGCAATTAATAGTTGCCACAAAAGCAACATGCTTCTCTTGATTGAGGGCCATGCAGCCCTGCTTTATTTTACAGAAGAGGAATATCGCTGTGGTCTTCCGGAATGAAGAAGCATGTCAAATAAGAAGCAGAGAGATCTTAGAGTAGCTTGGTAGACTAACACAGTATCTTCTTCTTTCACTTTTAATTTTTATAATTAGAAATAAAACAAGAAGTTTGGAAGAGTTATAAATCTGTAGACATCAGGGTTTAAGCCCTATTAATTTCCCTCTGGGCAGATTTATTCTACAACCACATTGTTTCTTGTACACTCCTTTGGAACCAGCTGGCACGGGACACCGTGGGAGGCAGAATACTGACTAGATAGACCACGGGTCTGACCCAGTGTGGTAACTCATATCTCCCTAAATTTAGTGGTCACAAAAGTGCGGATGGGTAGACCTGGTGGCTCAGTGATCACAGGGGAATGCCACTCCCTGCCTCTCTTTCCAATCATTTTCAGGCAACATAACAACTCTGCAATGATTGAACGTCATGAACACAGGAGCTGCCACACTAGAATAGACCCATTGTCCTTCTAGCTCCATTTCATCCTGGTTCACAGTCTCCCCCTTTTCTGCTCTTCTGAGCAGACAGTGGAAATTCTGTATTATTTCTAGAGCTGGTTCCTCCTGATCAAAGTTCAGATGTGTTGCATGGAGGAGTAGCCTGCAGGGATTGAGCCAGGGAACTCTGGATGTAAAAGCAGGAGCCGCAGTTGCTTAAACTAGAGGCCCAGCTCTGTTAGCATGGGGCAGCAGCAGATTCATAAGTTTTTATATGTGCTCTAGTCACTGGAGGGAGACAGAGAGACATATTGTGTTAGGATGGGCTACTGTTCCTCTGCACTTCTCCCCACAGTGGCAGCTCCTGTCTCATGGACCTGGGCGCAGCTCCCCGGTCCAGGCATTGCAACCTAACACGTGGTCATAGTACCACACAGGCTTGGCACTTCCACCCCTCTGTCAACTGAGCCAGAGGGGCAGATGGACCAAACCTGTGTGGCACTGCGACACTATGTGCCAAGTCACAACGACAGTGGGCTCGGGGGCATTTCACACACTTTAATCAAATTAATGGTTTCCATGACCACCATGAGAAAATTGTAGCCCTAATCATCAGAGGCGGCTGCTGTCCAGGGCTGTCAAGCAGAAACTTTTCATCAACCTAAAATTCACTTGGAAAATCCTAACAATGATTACACCTGATGGTATTTCCCCACTACCACCACCAGGAGTTTGGTTCTGGTTTCATGGGAGTTTTGAGTCACAAAGTGGTGGTCAAACATTTCAAGGAACAGTTGGCATCTTCAATATGATTTTTAAGCCAATGATACATTTATCTTCTGTCTTTTGAGTCTTGAGGATGCATTTGGGTCACGTTTTCCAGCTTTCCTCCACAGCTCTCAGAGAGAGAAATTCCTTTTTCTCAAAATGAAAGCTGAGATTCTCACCCAATCACATGTCTAAGGATGGGGCTTTAAAATGAAATACACCAGATATCACCAGTCTCCCAATAAAAATAGTAGAGTTGGCAACCCAGCATCTTTCTAAAAGAATGATGTAGATGTCTTGACTGATGATGTGCCAGGCTGACAGCCCTAGGCCAACGTAATTGAACTTGGGTGCCAATGATTAGGCAACCTTAGGCTCTCATGTTTGAAAATATTGGCCAAAGTCCTCTTATTGGCCACAGAACGGGTATATCTCATGGATAGCAACAATACAAGCTTCTTCTACTCTACTCTGTACCCACATGGCTCAACTATGACTGCAAAGGACCATCTACGAGAGTGACAGGTGGTTCAGTTCCCATGTCCCACTGAAAAACATCAGCTCTTCTGCTGAAACCACTAACAAGAGCGCCTACTAGCACCAGTTGAGTTCTCTGGTTTCATGACACAAACACCTGACCAGCTCAGTTCACACAGGCCACCAAACAGCCATCAGACAGTAGTGATATTCATTCACTACCATCCCGGCCTAGACTCGAACCAGCTTCACAGAGACCATGCATATCCCATCCCCAATCCCTCATGCATGATCTCTAGATAGCCCCTGGCCTCGATTATTTTTTGGCTTGAGAGAACTACCCAGTATCCCTCCTGTACAGCTGTACTACAAGTGTCTCCTAGCACATTCCAAGTCTTGTCCAAATTACAAATGAAATTTTCATGTAACAGAAGAGCTGGCGAGAGCCAATTGTCCATTAATATTTTAAACCTCACTAATTCCGATTTAATAAGACATCCTAAAGGTACTTGGAATTGTTATGTACAGTAATAGACCTAAACCGCCTATTTATTGATTAAGACTGCGATAAGATTCTCCCGGTTGTTTTGGGGATGGTACTATTTTTCTTTAAGAGGTTTGCAGTCAGAGGAAAGAAATAAACGGTGAAGTCACTTTGTTGGAAACCAGCAATAAGCAGACTCTATTCCACCATCTATAAGTTGATCATGGGGGCTCCAGCGGGATTACAGATCCATGACACTTTACCACAGGACTCAGCCAAAGCAGGTGACCAGCAGGGCTGTAGCTCCTGTACTGTATCCCAGTCACAAGCTGGCCCCATATTCCCCTTTAGCAGCGAGACCAGACGGAGAAGCAACTCCCATGCTGATCCTCCCGCACTGCTCTCTAGCAGCCTTGGGCTGCTCACATGTACACACTTACACCAAGAAGCATGACCACATCATCCCCCATCTCAAAGATTTCTAGTGACTCCCTGGCATTCCTGTTGCCTTTTCAAGGTCATCCAGATCTCACAGCAGCATGGCCAAAGAGCATTGCTGCTTCCAGAGCGGCCTAAGTCTCAGAGATTCACATGGAGGCTACTGCCATCCTTTCACAGAGCCCTAGTAGTTAGAACTAGAGCCGCCTGCCATAAGTTCTAACGGGAGAAGAAGGCTGCAAGATAGAGCTGCATAGAACAGCTGCTTTAGCTGGCCAATCAGTTCTAAGCAGGGATACTCCCGGGGGCCAATCTCCTTCTTTCACTGCTTCTCTGCCTGTCTTCTCCATCCCCCCTCCCCTCGCCCCACTTCTCCTTACTCTCACAAGTCTCCTTTTCTCCTCTGCTCTAACGGTGTCTCCCCATCCTCCATTCCCATCTTCTCCTCCTCGTGCTCTTTCCCAGGCCTCCTTTCCCGCCCATCCAGCACTAACCCCGCAGACCCTAGAGGCATCCAGTGCACTCCATTCTCCTCCTCCTTTTCTGCTTCTCAAAGAAACTCTACCCTCCCTATTCCTCTCATCCTTTGAGGTCCATTCCACCCAGCTTTCCCCTGAATGCCCCCTCAGGGTGATGTCAGCAACCATGTCTACACTAATGATCCCTAAGTCCCCCTCTCTATCCCAGCCACCAGCATTTCTAGCTGCCTCCATGACATCTCCTCCTGAGTACCCAGTTGTCCCCTCCAAATCAGTCTCTCCAAGGCTGAACTTCTCACCATTCCTCCTAATCCTCTGCTCCCTAGACGCAGACTCTGTTCCCCAGCTCTGCTATCGACTTGCTGAGTAACCAGGCCAGTCACTTCACTGCTCTGTGCCTGTTTCCACCTCGGTAAAATGGGGCTGGTCATACTCTCCTCTGCCCCATGCTTTGAGCTCTGCAGATGGAGCATGTTGAATAAGAGCCAGGTGTTGTCATTTCTCAGCATATTCTTTTCCTTCAATGACGAGAAACTATGCTCTTTAATGTGATGAGTCTCCAAGGCGCAGCACCAGCTGGGAAGTTGGGCTGATTTCAGGCCCCTTCCCAGTAACTGAATAAAACCACCACCACAATTGGCCCCCAGGTTGGCTGTTTCAGAAGAGGCCAAAGGTTAAAAGGATGACAGAAGAATTTCCTGGCCTCCCCTAGAGTTGGTCCCTCCAGGTCAGGGACAGGGTCAGGGCTGCCCGGGTGGGGGGGCAAGTGGGGCAATTTGCCTCAGGCCCCTCAGGGGCCCTGCGAGCCACTCCGGGTTTTCAGCGGCACTTCCGCGGCGGGCCCTTCACTCGCTCCGGGTCTTCGGCGGCGGGTCCTTCAGTGCAGCGGAAGACTTAGAGCGAGTGAAGGACCTGCCGCTGAAGTGCTGCCGAAGCCTCAGAGAGCTGGTGAGTACAAGCACCACAAGCGGCGGAAAAAAAAAAAAAGCTGTGACTGGCAGCACTTAGGCTGCTCTACCGCCGCTGCTTCGTTCTTCGACAGCAATTCAGCAGCGGGTCTTTCCCTCCGAGAGGGACACGCCACTGAATTGCCACCAAAGACCCGGCCCTGCCCTAGGCCCCCTGAATCCTCTGGGTGGCCCTGGACAGGGTTGGCTAGGTTATGAGGGGAGAAGGAAGCATGCGTTGTTGTTGACCTTTCTGCACATATGAATGAACATAAGAATGGCTATACTGGGTCAGACCAACGGTCCATCCAGCCCACTATCCTGTCTGTGGCCAATGCCAGTGCTTCAGCGGGAATGTACAGAAGAGGTAATCATCAAGTGATCCAGCCCCTGTCACCCATTCCTATGAATAGATGAGTAAAGTCTGCAAGGATGGCTAGCCAGCACCTTCCACCAGCACTGACCTTCCCTTATGCACACGGGAACGTAGCATTAACCTGCTTTGATCCAAACACTGACTCAGTCCCAAACTGACGGGCAGGTTCGGCCATTTGTCACATCACAAGGAAGCTTGAAAGACATCCCAAGGTGTCAGGTGCTGGAAGCCTGGATGTTCCAAAGCACGTATAATACTGACAAGCTCTGAGTCTGTAAGCCTTCTAAAGGGAGTTTCAGAAAGCTACTGGAGTATGCCCAAGTGCCAGGTTTAGTGGTTAGAAAGTTAGGTAGGTCACTGGTAAGCAAACAAGCTAGTCCAGTTAATACAGCAATGGGATCCTTAGTGGAATGGGGGGGGGCTTCCCGAGTAGAAGAGGAAAGACTAATACACACCCCTGGAACAGCTCCTGCCTCAGTCCTGCAGTGAGCTCTGCATGGGCGCAGATATCCCAGTGCAGGAACAGGAATATAGCAAGGATCCTGTTATAACCCTTTTTGACTGGAGTGGTGTAACACCATGGAACCACAGTGGGAGAACTCTGCTAGTTTCAGGTTTTGTTACAAACTCAAACTCCATCAGGGCTTGTCTACACGGCCCTGCAATTCAGACAACGGGGGGAGGAGGAGTGACTTGAAGCATGTAGCTCCCCTGTGTGAACGCTGCAGGTGTGAACTGAAAGGTACCTAGCTCACGTTCACATAGTCCTGTATCAAAAGGGCAACGTTAACGCAAACTAGGTACCTTTTAGTTCGAGTTAGCAGCATCCACACAGTGGAGTTACAGTGCCACACTTTGGTGCGCGCTGCAATTAACACCCCCATCGTCCACATTACGGCACACTGTAGACATAGCTTCCGTGCAAGTTCACCTAAAGGACCACTAAGGTTCATGGGCCTTTAGAATGAACCTGGGCTGAATTTATGGTTTCACGTCCAAACTGCAAAATTCACAGTTACAAAGTGCAAATCACAGGGGAGATCCCTGTGTTTCACCTCCTTGACTTTGAATTTTTGGGTTCATTCAAACCCTTGCCTCAAAGCAAAACTCAGGTGAGGTGTGGACCACAGCCATGTTTTTAATAACTTCATGCTGATTTTCTTGCAATTATTTTTAGCTTTGAATCTCTCTCACGCACAGTCAGTTCTTAAGGAAAACCACAGATAGTGAATTCACCGCCTCTCTGATGTACTTATATGGCCCACATTACTACACCATTTGAGCAGCTCACAGTGTATAGCGTCCTTTGCCTCTCAGCACCCCTGTGAGGCAGGGCAGTGTTATTATTAGTCCCATTTTATAAATGGAGAACTGGGGCACAGAGAGATTAACAGTGGAGTTTCCAAGAGCACCTAAGCTAATTTCAGTGGGAGAATATCAGACCTCACCGACCCAGAGCGCCCCTTCATGGCATTGTTACCCCAGGGTATCTCCCTGTGGTGTTGTGATTGGTCTAACCTAGTGGGGTATCTGGCCAGGTCCCTCTGGAGTCCTGTCCCTTCCAGGGAATCAGTGTCCTTAACATCCTAAGTAGTGTCCTTCAAACTCGTAGCAAACCAAAAAGTCTTTGGCACCACCTGGGCTCTCCTTCCAGTCTCTTCACCAAGGGACGTCAAACAAAACAATAGCACCAACGCCCGCCCATCCCAGACAAGTTTGAGATTTTAGCCTCTCTTCCAATTCTTCTTTGTCCTCTACCCCACTGACAGGACACCAACCTACAAAACCATGTCCCTCGAGTCCTGCCCCCTCCCTAAGGGCTCCACACACAAGCTAATACTGGCTTCTAGAACATATGCCTCTCTTACACCCGTGGGTCCTTCTTCAGCCTCCCCACCCATCAGAGGAGTCCCACCCCACCTCTCCCCATGGCATTCGCCTCAGGAGAGAGCACAAGACCTTCTGACCCCGGGGCCTCCTCCCCCTGCTGCTCTGAACTCCTTCTTTTACAGCAGCCACCCAGCTCCTCCCCTGTGGGGTCTGATACTGAACTGAGCCTGATGCCCTCCAGGTGCAACCCAGGTGGGCTAATGGGGCTCAGACTCCCATTAACCCTTTGCTGGCCTCTGTGGGGTTAATGCACACCATCCCAGGGAGCTAAGCTTTGAACATCCCACTGAATGGTGGGATTCATTGTTAGGCTGGCACCCCAATGACACAAACTCCTTAGCTATACTGCTCTTCCACTACTGGGATGGGCAGTCCCAGCCCATGCTTGCGCTGGTCTGCGTGTGAATTCTGAGGACAAATTTCAGGTGTCAGTATTCTGGAGCACGCCGGAAGAATTCCTGGCAGTCAGTCAATAGTCACCCACTAGCGTAATAGACTAGATATAATAGAATCTATTCAACTTCACATATACAGCACCCCACCTCCAAGAGAGACAAATAAGACATATGGTACCCAGCAGGTGTATATGTTGATGAATCTGGCAATCAGGGAACAAAAAAAGCAGCCAAGGGTGATATCAGTACAATCTCTCTATGTGCAAGGGACCATGGGTGGGGGGAGGGGAGGAGAAATGGTATTTTACAACATTAGGGACAAGAGTTTCAAATGGGACTGGAGATTTTGAGTGCCAAATTTGAGACACATGAAAAGGCCCTGATTTTCAGAGGGTGGATGCCCAGCACTTTCTGAAGATCGGGCCTCTTTGAGATGTCTCTTAATGAGCATCCTCTCTCGGGATTGGTCGGGAAGCATGGTCTAGTGGTCAGGGCTATGCCCCATGACTGGCTGGGCGTTGTTGGTACAGGAGCCCGGATCCTCCCACTCCACTGAGCTCCAACCCGGGCCCTTTGGGGCAATCAGTGATCTGGCAACTGAGGCTGCTTTAGACTGCCCTCCCGGGGTCACTTCCTATCTTCCCCCTTTGGGCTAGCTCAGTCCAAGGCTCTCCCCTGCTGGGGTAGTCCAAACCAAGAGAATTAAAAGGGATTACCAATGTCCAGGGTCCATATACAAGGGAGAAGGCAATGCTTCCCTCTCTGACTGTTTCTGGGGTGGGTCCTCCCTTCCCTCAGGGAGGGCCCTTTGGGGCAGTTACCTTAGAGATTTCAGCCTTCCCTCTGCTCTGCACTGCTGGGGTTGCCGGTCTGCTCTCTTCCAGGTCTGCCCCCAAATGAGCTGTTTCCCTGTCTTTTAAGTCCTCCACCAGATGGCGCATTTGCCGCAGGTGTGGCGGGGCGGGGCTGGCTGGACCCAAAGTAATTCCTTAACCTCTTGTTGCCTAGTGTGGGGTTTGTACTGATGTGAGCAATCCAGGGAGCATTCCTGGCCACCCCAGGATGCAATACATTCTGCTATGGGCTGCACCTTGCTCACTTCTCTTCATCTGGCAGTCTCCCTGGCTCCTGGCATGCTGGCAAACCCAACAGACCACAGCTGGTGGGTGCAAAGCCTACCGGCATGCCAGCCAACTGACTAGTGCATGCATCCCAGGAGCCTTTCTGGTCAGACCTCTCAATCGTAGATGTGCAAAGACTGCTGGGAGGTAGCAGCCAGCCAGGAGACAGAGCCAAAAAGTGTCTGACCAAGAGATTTGGAGGGCAAATTAGGACAGGAGGAAAGGAATGAAATCTCTGATGCCAGTGTTGGCTATAACTTCATGAAGGGAGGTGTGACTCATATAACTGCATGTACTAAGTTTCTGGCACTAAGGAAAGATTGGATTTGGGGAGCCAATATGGAGGCGACAGAGCTGGGGCACACCCGTGACCCGAGAGATGATAAGACAGAAAAGGCACTTGGGAAGCCTGCTATTTTTATCTCCAAGAACCTACACTTAATACCCTGTGATCTCCCATGAAATGTCAGTTCAACTCAGGCCAGAAAGTTTACACCAGTTCTAAACACAGGCTGAAACTTGATCGCGTAATCCCTGCTCTGCTCAAAAGTTTTAGCTGGATTCAAAATGTCTAGACGTTCAGCTGAGCGCAATCCATACGGAATTGCAACAAGCTGGAGAACACCTGGGATCTGACCATGCCCCTCCTACACCTGAGTCAATAGCAGGGCAGGTTTGCCAGCTCCCCTGTATTCCATGGTACATTTGGCCTGGTAGTGCCATCACAGACACATGCAGCTGACAAGTGTCCCAAAGGCGCAAAGGCCTGAGCTCAGTAAAAGCAAGGGACCTTCTGGGCAGTATCCTTTCCTTCTCCTGGCTCCACCGCCTCCAGGTTGCCTGTCCCTGTCTCACCGCAGATTGAGAGAAGAGGCTAAGGTGTAGCTTGCTGGAGGCCTGGAGTTTTCTAGCCACAGCATCAGGTGCCTACCCGCACCCCTTTGGCTCACCAGGGTGTTGGAGAACGTAAAGGGGGCCTCATGAGGTGGAGGCCAGGCAGCAAGAGAAGTGGCCCCACCACCCTCCCCCTCTCCTATGCAGAGGGATCAACCCTCTGTCTCATTCCCATGCAGTCTTCCTCTTTCCTGGGACATCACAAGATGGAACAAGGGAAAGCTTGAGGAAAGGGAGAGAGAGGGACTGAAGAGATGGAAGGAGTCAGGGACCCAAGTGAAGGAGAGAGATTCTGGCAGAGGGCAGAAGCAGAGGGAAAGAGGGGTAGGAGATCCTGAGTGAGAATAAAAGAGAGGGAAGAGAGGACCCTGTACGGTGTGTGCGGAGAAATACAAAGTTGAGGAACAGCAGGAGTTGGGTCTTGGGCAGGTGGGGCGAGCACAGAACGGCAGTGCTCTATAGCTGGTGAGCTCACCCGAGAAGCCATCTCTGCTCAAATGCTGGGGAGGTGAGCGGACGCCACGAGAGAATCTACACAAAGGTCTGAACAGCCCTTGGGCTCCCATGCGAGCAGCCAACATGGCCCTCAGCATCGCAGCAGCCCTGGCCATGAGGCAATGGCTGGGAAACAAGCGAGCCACCTCCTTCGCCTGGCTAATCCCCGGCTCTGGCCTGTGCGCTTTATTGCAATGGAGTCTCTCTAATTACTTCAAATGCCAGCCCCTCGCCCTTCTCTCTGCAAGAGCCTGGGAATGAGGAACCCAGACAAGCCTGGGGCATTTACCATGATGAACAGAGACTTTCCCAACTTAATAAAAGAGGGAAGCGGCATTATTATTATCAGAGCATGGCTGGGACCCTCCCCTCCCCACCCCACTGACGGCAGTAATATTGTGTGAGTAATCCCAGTGGAGACCCTCAGCGCTGGCCTGCCAGAGGAAGCAATAACACAGCCCGTGTATGCAGCCCCTGGTCCCTCCAGGCCCGGCTCTGCCCTTTTATATTACACACTGTTCACTCAAACCCAGACCTTTCCAGTGGGGGTGGGATGCACAGAATGATTAAAAGGGAGGGATAGAGGGGGATTTGGGTCATGCCTGAGCTGTCAGCAGCAAGCCCACTAGCTCAGATTTCAATATGATCATCTCTAAGACTCCCTATTTTTCAATACCCTCCAGGCAGGCAGCTCTCCTCCCTTCCCCCTCCCAGATAACTCAGGGATATCTATAAGCATCAGGAATATTAGCCAGGCTCCAACTGTGTAATCCCACATGAGGAACTCACCAGCACATTCATTTCACCTCCCCAGAATCTCTACTGGTATCAGTGACCAAGGTCAACTGGTCCAGATCCTTGTTGGGTCTGTCTCTTCTGATCTACAGCAGCCAATGCAGAAAGACAGCCAAAAATAACAGGACAATAGTATTCTCATGGCAACCCATAAGAACCACGGCTCTGATCCTCTGAGGTACTTAGACACCTTATTCCCACCGATTTCAATATCTAAATACCCCTGCAGGCAAGACATAGGGTCACAGGGGAAACAACAACACAGTATGATGCCACAGAATTATTATCCACCTATTCGGACAGAGATTCTGAAAGCTACCTTTGGCATCTGGACACCCAGTTTCCATTAAAATTAAAGGGAGTTAGCCGCCCACATCTCGTAGGTGGCTTTGAAAATCTCAGGTGAGAAGTTCAGGGGGCTTTGGGTCTTGGTTGGAGCTCAACTCTGAGTTATGTAGCATCTTACAAAGATGCTGTCCCAAAGCACTTCCCACCGAGGGAGTTGCTATGAAGGAAAGGGAACTTTCAAGCTGAATTTCAAAGTGTGCAAGTGAGTTGAGGACACATTTTCAAACAAGGTCTAATTTTCAAGACAAGGTGCCTAAAGTTAGTCTCATCTTTGGATATCCCAATAAGTGCCATAATCTCCAAAGCTCAAGCAGAGCTGCTGGTTGCTCAGCTGTTTTGAAAACCATGACACCTATTTAGAAATAAATGTCTAGGTTTATGGGCAGGATTTTTGAAAGTGCCTAAGTTACTTAAGTGCATGAGTCCCGTTAAAAGTTAACGGGATTTATGCTCCTTAAGCACTTAGGTGCTGTTGAAAACCCCCATGCTATGAGCTAAACTTTAAGTTGCCATTTTAAAAATCTTGGCCCAGATGTCTATCTCTGTGCACTCAAATTTGAAAATTCAGAAGGAGATTTTCAGAGGCACAAAAGGGAATTAGGACAGTAGCCTCCATCCAAATCAATGGCAATGGGGGGAAATAGCTCCTGTTCGTGAAGATTGATCCAAAACTTTTGGGGGTGGGGGAGGACAGGGAGAGGGAGCCAAAAAAGTTGAAAAATTTTGCTTACGGCTGAACATATTGTTGAGTTTGACCCAAAAGGAAATGTTTCCGTTTTGAGTTTGAGGGGTTTTTTAAAAAATAAAATTAAGTCAAATTAAAAAAAATCATTTGGAAACCAAAAAAAAAATCAAAAATGTTTTATTCTGAAAATGTTCAAACATTTGGTTTTTCTAATTTTTTTGTTTTTCAACCAAAAAAACTGGGTGAATTGATGTGAATTCATGAAATTTTGCAGTCCACCCAAAATCTGAAAAAATTCACCCAGCTCTAAATGAGAGTCTTTCCATTGACCTCAATAGGCTTTGGTGCCAATGTCAACTATGTAACTTGGCCAGACGGTGATCATGTGTGAGGATGATAACCATCTACAAATATATGAAGGCTGTAAACACCATGGAGGAAGAGCAATTGGTTAGTAAGTCATATCAAGGAATAATGAGGAGTTCATGCAACTGAACAATGAAAAACTGTAGGTGGATCTGAACAAACAACCTAAAGCTCTATCACTCGATTGAACAAAAGCACTAGAGAATATGCTGTGGAGAATAATCATGCAATGGACTCCAGGGATGGGCTAGATATGACCCAATAGTATCTTCATCTATAATTTCTAAGATCCATTTCTGAGGTTTCATTAGCCAGGAAATGCCAGGTCATGAGCCCTGTTTTTTAAAAACAAACTATAGTTAAAACATGAAAGGTTTCAATAAAAGTCTTACATATTTTCAGGGGCACCAAGGAAATGCACGTTTCTTTGTGGACTTTAAAAAAAAATGCCCAGTGGGATAAAATCATTCAGAACTGCTTAACAAACACAAAGCAAAAAGAGCTTATAATTATTTCTGTGCCAAAGGCTTGTCAGCTAGAAAACTCAGCTCTTGAACACTAATCCTTATGGAAAAATGCAGATTCTATAATCGGTGCAGTCACTCAATTTTTTCTACAATTTTTGAATTAGATGAAAAATAATAATAATAAATGCATATGTCTATATACAGCATCTATCACCCAGCAGGAGCCCAACACCTATCACCAATAAAACATGCTGTATGAGAATCATTCATAGAACCATAGGGTAAGAAATGACTGCAAGGGTCATCTGGTCTGCCTCTGCGGTGAAACACAGCAGCCAATCTCTACCAGTTCGGGAAGGGAAGTGGAGAATAAAGGGTTTTGAAAATTGGGTACCTGAACTTAGGCACTTAGGCCAGGATTTTCAAGAACAACGGGTCAGTTTGAGTCCCTCTGTTTTTTGGTGCCCATTCTGAGATGCCTTAAAGGGGATTGATTTTCAGAAGGTGGGTGCTCAGCACTTTCTGCAAAGGTGTCTTAGGGCAGGCTCAGAAACAAATGGCTCTTTTTCACAGGTGCTGAGCATCCTCAGCAGCTATTGAAGTCAGCAGAAGAATTGGATGCTGAGCATCTCAGAAAATCAGGCCATTTTTATTGTACCAAGGTGCCTAAGGATGGATTTAGGTGTTGGACTTCAAGCATCCTAATTCAAAAATTTGGGCCCAAGTCTTCATTTCAAACTCCAAGGGCAATTTATGGAAAAGAATGATACTGCATAAGCTAAGCTGCAGTTCAGCGATGATACCAGGTCTATTATCTAGACCCTTGTAAAAAGATCCAGGGAGTATTTAATCACCATAACCATTATGACCTCACAATCCACCATCATCCAAATGTCATTCAGTTCCAGTCACTAGTAGAAAATTCAATCAAGTTAAGAATTCTAAACAAGTCCACCAGGAAACAGCTTCTCCTCAACCAACCCCCTCCCCGCCCCCATCCTATGAAGGTGCCTTCACCTTGCCATGGAAGAAAGGATCAGTTCTTGGCTGTGAGAGGAGAGATCAGTCTCTGTTGTCCATTCAGACCTGGGCGTCATTTCTGAGATTGCCAGCAAACATGCAAATCAGGGATTCAGTCCTGCAGTCCTCATGCAGAGAGAACTTCCCTGATGGTGCTTTCCATGATATGGACAGCTGTTTCCATAGGAACTGGACTGAGGCCACCAAATCATTTCATGTAGACCACCAAATGGTCAGGACTCATTTGCATCCCTTACAGCTTGGACAGTTTCACTGCAGAGAGAAACTGACCCAAAGGAGTGCACATTTTATTGGACAATTCAGAGACAAAGATGAAAATGACCCTGCCACAGACTCACCATCCCAGAGCATCTCCTTGTGGTGAGACCCAGCACTGCAGCCCCACTGCCTAACCCTCCTCCTCCAGACTTTGGTGGTCTGGGCCCTCCAGCCATGTCACACTGAAAGTCTCACCCCTTCTAGGGTAACAATGTCCAAACTCAAAGGAACAGCGACTCCACTGTGTTTCCCGGGCTCAGTCCTCCACAGGCTCTTGGCCTGTCTCCCAGACATCGCAGAGATCTTCCTCACTCTATTAAAGAGGGCTGCATCCCAGGGCTTTCTGCCTGGAGGCCCAGATCCTCTCAAACCACTGACCCTTGGGTCTCTCTTCTCCTGGGCCAACTTTAGAAGTCTCCTTTTCCCCAGCAGTTTCTCGCTTCAGGGAGTCCCAGGGTACAAGCTCCTTCCTACAGGCCCCTCTGTGGTTCCTTCCCCAGAGAGAAGAAACTTCCAATCATCTCTGTCCTGTGCCTCCTCTCCCTACTGCTGTGCAGTCCTTCCTCTATCGGAACCACCCAGTCTGCTTCTCCCCAGCTGGGTCTAATCGTTAATTACCTGACTCCCCTCCAAATGCCACAGAATGAGCTAATTAGGCTTGCCGGCTCCCCTTAACCCTGTCACTGCCAATGTGGGGTAATCACCTCATCAGAGACCGGTAAACTGCAGTGAGCTGGTAATCCACCCTCCTGGAGCCATAGATTCTAAGGCTAGTCTAATCTCCGGCATTACACAGACCACAGAATGGGAAGAGTCCTTCCCTGCTCCATAAGGGAAGTCTACATCCTTTGGGTCCACTTTCCTACACAGAGCCCATGCCTCATCTATGGTGTGTAATGGTCCTCTCCCATTACATTCTCCTAATACAACTTTATAAGTGTGGGTTTTAACATCCTAGAGGAAATGTGTGCAGTAAAAAGTCTCTCTTTCTTTCTGGTTAACCAACATTCTCAGGGCCAGAGCTGAAACAAGCTTGGTCTTAATAGTCCAACCCATAAAACTTTAAGTGTCATTAAACTTTTAAGCTGGTCCATTGAGGTTTCCCTTTAAGCCTTTCATAATTATAGATGCAAAACAGTGGAGCAGCATTTACCTGAGCAGATATTAAGTAGATTCAACCGCTAATGGCTTTCCTACCAAGGCACCACAGCCATGTTGCCATTTAAAAGGATACATTTAATATGGCTCCAGCTCTTTAACTGTCAGCGGAGAAGTCAAAAGATATACATAATTAAATATTTCATCTGTCTCTCTCAAGCTCCTAGCACACTTGTAGCCCCTTTGTCCGGTCTGGGGAGCACTGCACTGCAAAGGGAAGGAGCCCATGTTTACACAGGTTAGGTTTCCAGTAACCCAATAGTTATGTAACGTGTGGTACTGTTACATTCCAGAGCAGGGTGGTTGTTTAATGTCAGTGTGTGTGATGGGCAAAGACCAGGGGCTCCAGGGAGAAAGTGAGCAATGCATGGTGCTACCCAGACCATGCCTCAGAAAAGTAGAAATTCAATCCAGCCCAGGCACCTCTAAGCCGCATCTTTGTCCTGAGATGCTGGGGGAGAAGAGGGTGTGGTTAGGGCACAATGTGACTCTCATTCCTGCTCAATCGCCATCAGGGGCGGCTCCAGGCCCCAGCATGCCAAGCGCGTGCTTGGGGCGGCATGCCACGGGGGGCGCTCTGCCAGTCGCCGGGAGGGCAGCAGGCAGGGCTCCAGTGGGCCTCCCGCAGGCTTTGGTGGCTTTGGTGGCTTTGGTGGAGCTGCGGGACCAGCGGACCCTCCGCAGGCACGCCTGCGGGAGGTCCACCGGAACCGTGGGACTGGCGACTGGCAGAGCGCCCCCCACGGCATGCCGCCATGCTTGGGGCGGTGAAATGTCTAGAGCCGTCCCTGATCGCAATATGTTATGGATAGGCACAACTGGGCTTCACGTCACCGGGGTTAATGGAAGCAGAAGCATTTGGTGCCCATAATATGTCCTATGTTCCATATTCTCTAACTACTCTTCAGAAATTCAGTTGCGTGGTTGCTTTTGATTGGCCACCAGTGCCTTTTAGTGACTGACTTTTCAGGGGCTGCTTGCATATCTTGGTTCCACAAAATAAACCTTGGAAGGGGGAGAAGACACGTGGTGTGTCAGTTGCAGTTTCTGATGCCTGCAACAATTGGTCCTGGCTCTCTGCTATCTGGGGTCCCCTCTCCCCCTGTCTTCATGCTAGAAGCTACCTCCCTGCCTTCAGCTTGGGGAGTGTCCTTCAATGTAGAAGTGAGAAGACCAAGGTGAACTGAGATCTTTCTGCCCTCCCCGTTCAGCTTAGAATCCTAAAGATGAGTATCTGTAATGATTAATAAGGATCATTTTGCTTCTTATGAAGGTGTGTCTGAATATGTGTAATCTATTTCTGCTGCTTAGTCCCAACTATAAACCAGAATCCTCTCTGAAACTGGAAGAAAAAAAAAAAAAGATTGGATGTCTTTCTTCAAAACACCCTCTAGCTCATCCACAAGATATGGGCTTAATGCAGGAATTAGGGGTAGAATTCTTTGGCCTGTGTATACAGGAGGTTCAGGCTAGATGATGATAATTGCCACCTTTCAGTCTTAAAAAAACCCCTATGAATCTACTAAATCAAAATTAGTTGCTGTGGAGACATTTGTAAAGGCATCAATACAGACAAAAATCAAATTTCACAAGAAATTTTGAAATTTACAGTTCAAATACACAGGGTTCAAAAAAACTGTCCCATTTTTCCTTTGTTCCCTACCCCCCCAAAATTTAATCAACACTTTTATTGAAAATGTTATTGAAATTTTTCATTTACCAAAGACCTGTTTTCCAGTAAAAGACAAACCTCATTAACATTTCCAAAGCAAAAATTGAATAGAAACATCAATTTAAAAATGTCACCACGTTTTTTTTGGAGAAAAAAATTCGACAGCTTTGATTTGTGAAAAACTATATTTGAAAAAAAGGCCATTTTTCCTACTGAAAAAGCTTTTCATTACAAACATTTCAAATGAGCCGCCGTTGCAAACAGGAGATTCGAGGCCTAATTCTCCAAGTGCAACCCGGTTGGCTTTGACGGGATTTCACAGAGTGTAAATAAACTCATAATTTGCATCTCTGAATTCAGCTGGAGGAGGAAGATTCCCTTGAGAAACAGAATTCCAGATTCATTCAAATAGCCCCACGTCACAAAAATGAGGTAAAGGGACATGTGCCAGCAAGACAGACTACAATTACAACGGTATTCAGTGAAACTTTTCTCCGTGATCTCCTGGATAAGATGCTCATCACTGTGTTTCGTTCGCACTTTGCTTTCTTCAGGTGGAGGAAAAGTTTCTTTCTTTCATTGAGTTCTGCCCCTGGCACATCATCCCGTCGTGACTCAGAGCTATAATCATTCCGGAGGAATAGATTCGCCACTGGGAGATTTGCACGGTGTCAGTGGGGGTGAAGGAGAAGGGGGGAGGACAATGGAGAAGGGAGTGATGGTTGTGTTAAAAGGGATTTGTTCCGCTGTCAACGACAGAAAGATCTCCCTAAGAGCGGCATTAGGAAATGAAGCCCAGGAGGGGAGGAGAGAAGGAGACAATGTATAGACAGCAGCGACAGGGAGACAGCTGTGAAGAATCAATACATGCAGCCCTGATGGGCTCAGAGAGTACAATTACTGTCTGAGGAATACCCAGCAAACATGCTACGCTCCTCTAGGTATTTATGCCCTGGAGAGGAGCAGAGACACTAAACTGACTCACACAAATGCCTTGCCACTCAGCTCATTGCATCTTGAGAGGTCAGAGCACTAAACAAGTTAGCATTGTGGCTGTCCCTGCTGTACAGAGCCAGTCCTCTCTGGCTGCAAACCATCTCATGGCAACAACATTGAGAATAAACCTCCGATCTGGGGCGGGTGTGGCTTCCCTAACAGTTTTAGAGGAGAACCCAGGATCGCAGGGAAAAGCAGCTCCAGATAAAGCCAGGAGGAGTCTATGAAAATGGGAGTGGGCTAAAAATTCAGGTGGAGCAGAGTGGTGAGTTAGGTGAGGGTTAACTGGCAATTTTGGATGGGAGTGGAATATTTCTGTCCATATTAAAACTAGGTCACTTTGCAAAAATAGGGAATTGGAAATAAGGGGGGTGCACTTATATAGCACCTTCCATCTGTGGTGCTCAAGGCACACTTTCAAACCAGAGTGAAGTATTATTATTTATTACTGGTATTACTGTACCAGAATCCCATTGTGCTAGGTGCTGTACAAACACAGAACAAAAAATATAGTCCCTCCTGAATGAACCTTTCAAACACCCCTTTGGGGATATTAACTCCATGGTACTGTTGGAGAAACTGGGTCACAGAAGGGGCTAAAGAACTTGCCCAAGGTCACTCAAAGTCTGTGACAACAGAGCCAGGAATTGAACCACCAGTTCCCTTGAATCCTAGAATTTTTTTCTGATCCACAAGGACAGAGAATACTTTTCATTCATCACTGATTACTAAGGTCCCCTGTTAAATTTGATCAAAAAAAATCAGGCAAGGAATCACTTGTATTAGACATAACATGACTCCATCCCCTTTATTTTGATCTACGTAGACAAGTATTGTTGTATTAGTCCAGGGGTAGGCAACCTATGGCACAAGTGCTGAAGGCGGCACGCCAGCTGATTTTCAGTGGCACTCACACTGCCCAGGTCCTGGCCACCAGTCCGGGGGAGCTCTGCATTTTAATTTAATTTTAAATGAAGATTCTTAAACATTTTAAAAGCTTTATTTATTTTATATACAACAATAGTTTAGTTATATATTATAGACTTATAGAAAGAGACCTTCTAAAAACATTAAAATGTATTACTGGCACGCGAAACCTTAAATGAGAGTGAATAAATGAAGATTCGGCACAGCACTTCTGAAAGGTGCCGATCCCTGTATTAGTCAAACACTAGCTAAAGAAAGTAGGTTCCAACTCTGCAAGCTCTTCAATGAGCGCTGACAGGTCTCAGCACATTGAAAAATCTAGCCCTTAACTAATCAAGCGATTCTGAACAAGACAGATGATGAGCGAGCCCACGGAAGAACCAACTGATAGTGAAAAACAGTGCAGCAATAATTAGTGATACTGGGACAAATCCTGAAGTCCTAACACTCTCCAAACTCCTGTTGACTTCGGCCCAGATCTGCAAAGGTATTTTGGCTCCTAAATTATGTCAGTGGCATTTTGGAGCCTACATATCTTTGAGGATCCATCGAGCCTGAATCAGAACTGCAGGATTTGGCTGGTAACTAACCTGTGCTTTTGGAGAATCAGGAAAGTCAGCGATGGAAAAGCCCTTGTAGGTCAATTAGGGTTTGGTGATCTTAGTAACCCCATGGAATGGAACACCATTGACTTCAGGAGCCCTTGAAAGACTGGGCCTCCGGTCCATTTGTTGGGAGTCAGATTGTCCCCTGCTTTTTGTAGTTAATTGTTCAGTCTGGTTTTAGATCTCTCCTATGAGGATAGAACTGTGGAGCCATGTATTAGGGAGAAGGCTGGCTTGTTTTGTCCGTAGGGTATTTATCAATTTGCTTGCAGTTTTGTAGTGTCAGCCATAAAAAAAAGGACAACTATAGTTTACACTTTCAACTAGAGCTAGGCGAGAGCCGGAATTTTCATTTGGTTGGAAATGCCAAAAAAAATCTGTTCCAAAAAGGAAGTAAAAAAACAAAACAAAACAAAAAAACCTGAATTTTCCCATAAAATGTAACTAAAAAAAGTTGTGGAATGAAATTGAAACATTTCATTCTCATTGTGTCTTTTTTATTTTTATAGTATACCATATAACATTTAAAAAATTGTAAACACAAGTCCTTTCAGAACAGAAAATCAAAATGTTCTGTTTCAAAAAGATTGAAAACCATTTCACTGGAAATTTTCCAACCAGCTCCACTTTCAAATCTTCTAATTTTAGTTCTAATTAATTCTTATTTATTCAGAGCCCGATTCTGCCATCCTGATTCACATGGAATTATACCTTACTCTGCTAGTAACCGCACTAGTTGCCATGGAATTACTTGGAGAATAAGGCGATAGTCAATGTGAGTAAGGGTGGCAAAATCTGGTCGGTAGTAAATAAAAAGAGCTGGTATGTCAACAGCCTCCCTAGATAAAGCTGTGTAACTCTACATCCAGAAGCAATATCATTGTCACAGAATAAGGGAGTGTGGGAAATTTCAAGGAGGTTTTTCAAGAGAAAAATACCCAGCATTTTTCTCATGACAAAGCAATGACGTTGCATCTCTCCTGTTAATTTCTGTTCCTCTTCTATTTGGCTTTGTTTCCTTCCTCAGAAGCCCTCAACTGTGGAGCCCCAGAGGGATCTAACCTGTTCCTCTCCTCCTCTTCAATATCTATATGAGATCGCCTGCAGAGGCTGCAAGACCAGTGGACTTTGCTCCGATTGGGTGACATCTTCTGCCCACATGGCCATTGACACGGCACAGATGGCCCAATGCCCATAACATAACAGTGAAGCTGTTTCAGACTTCAGAAGTGATACTGGCCAGAAGGGGAAGATGCTTTGTAGCATTAGCCAGGACACTGACCCTCACTCCCAACAAAGACATCAGCCCCATTTCACCACAGTGCTATGCCACTGCCTCAGCACAGGGTGTGAACTAGATGACCCTTCCAACCCTACATTACTATGATTCTATGAAGGCTTGGGGTCCTTCTGGATTCATCACCCTGGAATGACCAGGTAGCAACAGCATCAAGAAATGCCATCTTCTGTCTTCATTGTATAGGAGACTTCACTCCTTCCTCCTGGATGAAACTCTGACCACATTCATCACCTCCTTACTGGTTTACTGTAATCCACTGTGTCTGAAGCTGAACTTGGAAGCAAGGTAGAGGCTTCCTCTGGGTCAGGATAAGCGGCCATAAGTACATCATCCTTGTGTTCTGATTACTCCTCTGTCTCTCGGTCCAATTCAAGGACTTGATCCCACTTTCCATGGCCACCAGTGAGGTCAGGACACCTCTGCATCAGCAACTACATCTCCATCTATGACCTAACATGACAGCTGAGCTCCTCTGAGATAATGCCACTTACAAAGCCCAGGGAGAGTATAGGAAAGCCAAAAATAAAGCGTTGATCAGTTGAAAGGGTCTGGCTGTAGAGGGAGCTACCAGAGGAGATCAGAGTAATCTGGAGTCTGGCTACTTTTAGAACATGCTGCAAAGCTCATAATTCTGATAAAGCATTTCATATCACAACTGAAAGCTTGATGTTATGTTAAAAATACTATTTAAAAAATTCACATATCCCAGTAGAACCTGAAAGCAGGTGAAGAGCAGATTAGCTAGAAGATAGATGATAGATAGTCAATATCACAAGTAAATGCTATTGTTACAGCTGGTTGAAAATTGAAATTTTCATTAAAACTTTCCCTACAATTTTGGTTTCCATTTAGTTTCTTCACTGAAATGTCAATGAAAAAAATATTGTCACCATTTGATTTTTTTGAACCAACTCTAACCTGTCCCAAACCCACCTACCAGTAGACAAGGGGGTGAATTGTTGGGGTACAACAATTTAAAAAACAGTCCCAGAATAAGAGGCAGTTGAAAGCTAGTAGCACAAGAAGCTTAAATCAATGTTGGACTCACTTTACCAGCACTGATAACAATCCCTGTCAGCTTAGTTTCACAATTCAGCCTATCGCATGTCCATAATTCTACAGTGATAAAAAGGAGGTGAAAGCAGGTCTCTGAAGACTGGAGGAAGAAGGATCCAAGATGAGGTATGTCCCAGGCAATGAAGGACAGATGATGTATTTATCTGTCTTATTTGCAGGCAAGGATGCCCAGGGCTAAGGCTGCCAAGTATCCATCACTCCTTGCCCTTTATATGAAATTATAATTGTCAGGCACAAATCTAATTAAGGGTGGGGTGAAGGGGCAACAATCCAAGTCTATTATTTGCTCCCTTTCTAAAATAGGCTACTTAAAGTAGAACACTGGATGAGAGGAGCCATTTCACGTGGTTCGAGTTACAGGCTAGGAACGGCAAGCAGCACTCCTTGTATTTTTAGTTGTCGTCACATTATGGTCGGCTAATAAGAGGAGCCCTGACAGCAGCCACATCAAACCCTGGCCTGTCCCAACACAATGGCTGGCTGGTGTGGGGTCCAGCAATCACGCCAGGCCTAACACATTTGAGAGAGACTCTCTTGATCTGGCATGTCCGAATTCCAGCTGCCCCTGCGTAACAGAACGTGGGTTTCCGCCATGACCCTCCCGCAGAACTCCTGTCTGCAAAGCTAAACCACTTAAAGATACCATTCCCAGTACCTCAGCTGGTACAACAACTGCCGTATCCATCAATGCTCCCTTGGCAAGATCAGGGCCAGATTCAGCTCTTAACTACACAGGTGACAATCTGAATCTGGATTCACTCTGAGAGCTGAATTTGCCCCGTAATGCAAACAAGAAAGGCAGGTGAGACAGACCAGCAGAGTATAGAATTACCTGGCCTCCCTTTTGTATTCTTCCTTATTCAGGGCCAAATTCTGCCTGACAGTACACTGGGAAAGGGTGCACTGGACCTCGCGCTGCCTAAGAACCTGGCAGAACTGCAGTCTTTGAGCTCAGGAGACGCAGGGAACGTTCCAGACCCACCCACCCCAGAGACATGCGATGCTCCAGAAGGGCATAAGGAGCAGTCAGAACTGTGATGCTGGCCAGGGCAGGCCTGGGGCACAGTGGGAGTGCACTGAATGGAGAGGGGGGATCAGGGGCGGGGGTGGGGGGAATAAAGAGATAGGGGAAATAAGGGGGGAGGCCAGCCGTTAGGAGGAAAGGGGATGGAATGAGGAGCGATTGGTGAGGGTGGAAAATGGGGGACAGAAATCACTGGAGGAGAAAGTGGGGGACACAGGGAAGGGGTGACAGGAGCTACTGGTGGGAAAGGGTGAACAGGATGGGAACAGGGCAGATAGAGGGAAGGTGAGTTTATGGGGCTCATGCCAACCTATAACAGCACCCCAGTTCCCTCCTGCCCAGAAGCCACACACCCTCTGTGGGCCCTAGCCACCCCCCACAAGCGTCCTTTGGCTTCCCACTGGGCACTACTCTTCTGAGGGGAGAAAGGGACAAGGGCCGGCTCCCTCACGCTAGCTCCCACCACTGGGTGGGACATCATGAGTGAAATCTGACCTCAGCCCCATGCCTCTCGCCAGCGCTACATCCACATGAGGCTTTGCAAAGGAATGGCAAGGATCACATGCAAGTTATCTATAGGCATGCAAGCTAGCCAATGAAAAGTCACCCCAGGAGCCACACTACCTTTGGGGGGAGCTACATGAACCCAATAAAGTGGTGCAGCCACAGGTGCACATGCCAAGGGACTCCAAGATAGAGTCATTCCTCCTAGTGTTGCCCTACATTAGCATATCTCCCCTCCACTCCGCCTGCTTTCTCCGGGCTGGGACTCAGAATTGCATTGCACTGATTTCTAACGCCTCAGGGAGCTTGGGCTCAGACCCTCAAAGGTATTTAGGCACTTAACTTCCACAACCGAAGCACCTAAATACCTTTGAGAATCTGGGCCTCTGATTTTACCATCCAACTTCCCATTTTATTCACTCCGATTCATGTGGAAAAGACCCCACAGACATACAGTTGCCAGAGTATGCTCCCCATAAACTAAAAGAGCATGAAACCCTCCCGCAATTAGCACTCATTAATTTAATAACCTCTCCTTAAGAATAATGGCAACGCATGTGGGTCGTTTTTTAATGGCCCGGTATTTAAAAGACATTTAGCTGGTTTGTTTCACTGTTAAATATTCACACTGAAAGAAATGACTGTGAGGTGGTGTAGCGGGACCCTGGGTTCTGCTGAAAACAGTCAGCAAGGTTTTATTCCTGGAGGAAAGATAATTGAAACCCAGTCAGATAAACCCTTACCCTGCCCTACAAATGGGGGTGAAACTCTGCTTTCTCAGAGAACGTCCCCTCTTTTAACAACCAAGCAGATGGTTCAAACAGAAATTTCTAAATGCTCCCCTTTGCCCCATGCAAGAGGCTTTGGGCACTAGACAAAATACATTAGTTGGAGGGCATAATTGGAGGAGGGGAAAAGGGGCCCAGACCACCCACCCATTGGCCCCTGACCACAGATGGAAAATTGAGTGGCATTGCGACTCCACACATCGGCTTGCCTCCTCCCACACTTCTGTAATCCTTCCAGTGCCCATGGGTACCAGCTCCCCACCCCCAAGGAGAAGTGAAGCAGGGGGCGTCTGGAATCCCCAGGCCCCAGAAGGGTGGAGAACTGGATCCAGGCTTTTGGTGCTGCCTGGGGAAGCAGGGACGCAGAAGGAGGGGGTCGAGGGCTCCCAGAACTGCCTGACCCCCGGTGGGGATGGTGCTCTTTAGCCTGACTGCCTCATTGAGTATGAGCTTGGGGCTGGGTATGGGGCAGGGAGACCGCAGGGCTGGGTGCAGGGGAAGAGCTCAGAGCTCGGTGTGGGGCAGAAGGAGAAGAGTGGGTGTAGATTGGGTTGCACGGAGGACAGCGTGAGGCTGGGTGTGGGGCAAAAGGAGAGGAGGGGTGTAGACTGGGGTGCACGGAGGAAAGCATGTGGCTGGGTGCAGAGGCAGTGTGGAGCACATAGGGACAACTTGGGGCTGGATGCAGAACAGGGGAGGGAGATCTCTGGGCCCCTTCCTTAGGAAAACACCAATTGCATCCCTGAATCCATTGTGCAGTCATTCTGCACAGCTGCAGGGCAATGGAGAATATCTATAATGAGCAGAATCAGAATCCTGGAGCAAAACACTCCTAATCTTGGAGGGTAGAAACCCAGGTCTTAGTCTGCTTATAGATTCCCATGACCATTATGATCATCTCACATGACCTGCCAGATACAAACCAAAGAACATACCTGAGTAATTTCTGCATCAAAGCCATAACTTGTGTGACTGAAATAGGTTCAGAGTGATCAAGCTGGGCCCATTATAAAGAAATCTCTAAACTGTGAACTTGGATCCCAGACTCACTCCAGGCTTTCAGCACATGCCCACCCTAAACATCAGAATGTGAACAACAGAACCACCAGACAAAATGCTAAGGTGAAATCCTGGTTCCACTGATGTCAATGGCAACCCCCCCACCCCCCTTGATTTCAATGGCATCAGGATTTCATCCTTAAAAAACCTGAAGTGCATCATTAGCTCATGCTGAGGCTCCAAATTCTCCTTTCCATTTATGCTGAGATAAAGTTCCTGACAAGAAATGTCATTGTGAACTAATTGTTTAATACTGGTGTTACTGTACTTGATAATTACATTTTTGGAAGGTATTAGTGGAATCCCTTTCCTAAAGGTTGTAGGCTGAGGAAGCAGTTATGTGATTTGCAGCTAATTGTGCAATTAGGTTTGTTGATTATACACAGCAAGTCTGCTACTCTGTAATGTAACAAATGAGATAAGTAGTGACAATGGTTTAAACCACTTCCCCTCTCATCCACTGCAATAGCAGCCTCAGATTCTCATTTAATTTATTCAGAGCATCGTAGATGTTAAGGCCAGAAGGGACCATTGTGATCATCTAGTCTGACCTCCTGTATAACCCAGGTCTAAAACCTCACCCAGTTATTTCTGCATCAAGCCCATAACTTCCATTTGAGCTACAGTATGTATTTTAGAAGGATAGCCCTTCTTGATTTGAAGAGTTCAAGTGATGGAGTATCCACCACACCCTTAGGTAGATTGTTCCATGGTCAAATACCCTCACTGTTAAAAATGTACACCTTATTTTTAGTCTGAATTTGTTTAGCTTCAGCTTCCAGACACTGGATCTTGTTATGTCTTTTTCTGCTAAATTAAAGAACCATCTACTTCCAGAAATCTGTGGTACCTTCAGACCACAATCAAGTCACCTCTTAAGCTTCTCTTGGATAAACTAGATAGATTGAGCTTCTTAAATCTCTCACTATGTATTGCCAACCCCAAGTGTTCAAAAATCACAAGTCAGATCCCCTGACATCATGAGTTGTTTGTTTTTTTTAAATCCCAGGCTTTTTAAGCCAAATATATTGAGGTTCTTATTTGTCTTCTGGCTTCTGAGCCTTTAGGACCACTCATGTCACTGTTTTGAGCTTTTCTCTGCAACCAGGAGGCTATAAACTTACTTTAAAAAAAAATAAAAAATGCTGACATGCTTGCACAATCACATGACTCCAGGAGCTGCCGCTTCAAATAAAACACGTAATATTGGGATACTTGAGATTACACTATGAGAGTTGGCAACCCAACAATGTACCCTGCAACAGGTTGTGAATAGAGTTCCTTTGGAGAAGTATCTTCCATTTACTTAGTACCCAGAAAAAATGACAACAGTAATAATGCTTAGAGCTTTATAAACTTTAGGCCAGCTCCCCAGCTGGGGTGAATCATTGAACCAGAGGATCCGGCACATTATTCTTAACAGAACCCCTACAAAGAGGGGCAGGATTATTAACCCAATTACACAGATGCAGAAAAGGAAGCCCAAGGAGGATAAGGCCCAGTTTGTTGAATTAAGCCACAGCCTGCGGTGGCCCATGGGGAGCTGCAGGAGGGATTGTGCTTTGGGAAGGACAGTCCCCTCCCACAAGCCATGGTGTGTTGGAGCAGCATGCACTTCACGCTGTCCCTTTGGAGGAGGCAACTTGGCACTCCCAGCTCTGCTTTACACTAGTATTAAAATGCAAACCAGAGTGATATCATGGAGAAACATCAGGAGCTGGTGGTTTTTTTCTCCCCAGAGCTTCCGTTCCTTGCAGGTGAGGAAAAAACAAACACCTAAGCTAGCCGGAGACTAAATAAGAATCATAGAATCTCAGGGTTGGAAGGGACCTCAGGAGGTCATCTAGTCCAACCCCCTGCTCAAAGCAGGACCAATTCCCAACTAAATCATCCCAGCCAGGGCTTTGTCAAGCCTGACCTTAAAAACCCCTAAGGAAGAAGATTCCACCACCTCCCTAGGTAACCCTTCCAGTGCTTCACCACTCTCCGAGTGAAAAAGTTTTTCCTAATATCTAACCTAAACCTCCCCCACTGCAACTTGAGACCATTACTCCTTGTTCTGTCATCAGGTACCACTGAGAACAGTCTAGATCCATCCTCTTTGGAACCCCCTTTCAGGTAGTTGAAAGCAGCTATCAAATCCCCCCTCATTCTTCTCTTCTGCAGACTAAACAATCCCAGTTCTCTCAGCCTCTCTGCATAAGTCATGTGCTCCAGCCCCCTAATCATTTTTGTTGCCCTCCGCTGGACTCTTTCCAATTTTTCCACATCCTTCTTGTAGTGTGGGGCCCAAAACTGGACACAGTACTGCAGATGAGGCCTCACCAATGTCGAATAGAAGAAACATTTCCTTTCATTAAGGAGAATATAAATATTTCACTAAGGGATTTAGGAGCACAAATCCCACTGAAAGTCAATGGAAAATCTCCCCCCCACTTGCTTGGTTGCCTATCCTTTCTCCTCAGTCATGTTCTCACACTATAAAAACCATTGTGTGCTGTTTTAATGTTGCCACATAAAATCATGTTCATGTTTTTACCTTGTAAAGTCTGTTTACATTTAAAAAGGGAGGGTCTCAAACAGTGTCCCAGCTCATTAAATTTGGGGGGAGAGGGCAGATTCTGAAAAAGAAATGTTTTCAGTTATTGTTTAATTCTGGGCTGGGCCTAGATATATATTAAACTTTCAAGGGCTCTGATTTTCAGCCCCTGAGCCACAAGAAACGAACATGCTTGTCAATGTATGGTTTTTATTTTTCTGAGTGTTATTTTTCCCCTCTGTTTCATTTTACCAGCAGCAGTGCCAAAAAAAATAAAAAATAAAAGCCAAAGCAAACGGCTGTGACTGGCTTCACAAGTGCAGTTTTATATGAGCAACTACAGATGTAGTTTTGATCTGTGAGTAATGTGTTTGTACCCCAAAAATAAATAAAAATATCAACCCAAACTCCACAGCAATGATGAAATCCAGAAGGTTTATCATCTCCGTTTTTAATACAGAAAAACTTCCCAGCATAGGCGCCGACCCCATGGGTGCTGCGGGACTGGAGCACCCATGGAAAAAAAAATAGTGGGAGCTCTGTACCCACTGGCAGCCCCACAGATCAGCTCCCCCATTCCCTCCCAGCACCTCCCACCCACCACGGATCAGCTGTTTAGCGGCATCCAAGAGGCGCTGGGGAGGGGAGGAGAAGCAAGGGTGGGGTGTGCTTGGGGGAGAGGGCAGAACAGGGCAGAGCGGGAGTGGAGGCTTGGGGGAAGGGATGGAGTGGGGGCGGGGCCTGGGATGGAGCAGGGGTCGAGCATCCCTCAGCAACTCATAAAGATGGCATCTATGCATCCCAGTTGCAACTTGTATCCCTCCCCAATTTAGGGCCTCATCCAAAGATATTTCATTGATATCAATGGGCTTTGGATCAGGCCTTTAATAATTTTGCCAATCGTTGGCTATATAGAAATTCAGACTTCACTTTCTCAACCTACTTCCTTTTCTAAACAAGGTCATTTCTTCCAAGGAAAGGTTTTCCAAAATCTCTTGAGATTTACTGAGCTGCACACAGTTTGGTTTGGCGTGAACGGCTGGTGATCGTAGTGTCATGGTTGCTATCTTGGTCAATAACACACTGGGGACTGAAGCAGGGACATCCAGACCGGAAACCTGAGCTGCTACAGTTGAGCTAAAGAGCCAACCCCCTGGGGTGGAGGCTATAACAGACTCCTGTCTTCTGTGGTGTGGGTACAAGGAAGACAGGTAGTACATGCTCAGCAGTCGGTTACACCGACACCAATATTCCACACTGCTCCTAAAAAATCTGACCCCAACTCTCTCTGTAATGATCAATTTCACCTGCACCCGGAAATGTCTAGGCTTGATTCACAAACACATGAAAGTAACAATAAAAACTTGAGGCCAGATTCTGCTCCCATTAAAGCAAAAACACCCTGGACTTCAACAGACACAGGCCCTGGATTCCAAGTCAGGGCCCATTCCACATAGGCTGACCAGACAGCAAGTGTGAGAAATCGGGACGGGGGTGAGGGGTAATAGGAGCCTATATAAGAAAAAGCCCCAAATATCAGGACTGTCCTGATGGCCAGCACAAGTGCCATGCACCATTTAAGACTTGTTAGTTCACAAAATAAGGCTTCAGAGTTGCTGTTTATAAATGGAACCTTAATTAGCTGGGGCTGGCACATGGGCAAATTTTACCCAGAAAGTGAATTTTGACCCCGAAATCACAAGTATGCACTGTGCAGACCTGATTCCAAGATTCACCCTCATCCACTCAGGGAACAGAAACAATGCCAGCTGACCTCTGTGTCCACTCCAAAGGACACCAGTTTCAAATGTCACATGCTTGCAATGAACGGCTTGCAAATCATCTGCAGACCTGGCATTATTCGGAGAAATCAGTGGGCAAATAATTTCTAATGACCTGGTCAACTGGAGGAAATCGGGGTCTGTTCATGGACAGAAAAAGAGGTGACCCGGGTCACATACACACACACACACCACAAATATCTTCCTTTGGTACTAAAATAAATTCTGCAAATTCCTGAGAGATTCGGGGCATTTGTAAGAGGATGCTATGCCAAATGAAGAGGGGGTAAGAATATCTAAACAATACTGGTTTGTTTGGTTGCACCATGAGGCGAGCAATACTTGGGGCCCTGCCTAGGGGCAGTGCAGTGGGTATTACAGGCAAAGTGGCTTCACAGGAGCCCCTCTGCACCAAGGAAATGGTATCCGCATCAGCCCTGCTTAATGCAGAAGGCTATGAAGTGAGCCAGGGAGGCTCTCCTCTCCTCCCCACACTGCCTCAGGGCTGTAGTCACAGCCTTCTAATGGCTTCACAATTCCCTGCCATGGAGAGTTTGGGGAAGATGAGCATTCCCAGCTCAACTCTTCCTAACTAAACACTACCACAAATAAAAATCGTAGAACTAACATGTTTCCCATCATCCCTCTGTTTGTTCTCTTTCCCCCTAGCCTGTGTCAGTCTGCCCCTTCAAGGCAGGAACTGTCTAGTACACTGTTTTTACAGCCCTACCACAATGGGGTCCCTATCTTGGTTGGTCAGTAGGCACTACTGTATTAAATGTCAATCATTCATTATTCCCCCTGATTCTGCTATCAAGATACCCAGGGCTTAGTGCTGTGTACTGAATGGCAGGATTAATACTTGTGTGAGTATTTGGATTTAGGAAACTTCAGTATTTGCAATTGTTAATGGATTCCCCTTCACTCTTTATGTTAAGGTGCCATTCATGAAAGCTTTATAAAGGGGTAATAAATGATTAATAGATGTTTTAAGAAATGGTTAATCAATTATTATACAGCCAATAAATCAGTTGCTCATAACTCAGGTTGGGAAGGAAAGGTTTTCTTGCCCTGTGCAAATTTGGGACATTTTGAAAAATTTTCCCCATCTTCAACTGGGCCGAAAAGTCACAATCTGGAAAAGTCACCTCGACTCAAAGCAATGGAAACTTTATTTTAAACCAAACAATTTTCAAGTTGGATGCTTCACTGAATCCGAGGCTGCTTCACAAATTGGCGTTTTTCAGTGAAAAATATTTTGTTGAAAAATCCCCAACCTGCTCTTATTAGAACCAGCCGTAATGCTTTCTACTGATGTGCTTATACCCGTCCATAAATACATACTAGAACATCTAATACTCATTTCTAAACGCTTTATGAATGAAATCTTAATCCCATTGCAAGCAGAAAGAAATGCTCCAGATATTGGGGAATTGTAACTATTTATCTTAGGTAAAATGTTTTTTAATGCCACCATAAAGTTTGTCCAGATCCCTCATCTGCATAATTTTGTTTTAAATCAGCATCTAGACACATAGGTGAAATCCTGCACCCATTGAGTTTAATGGCAAACCTCCCATTGACTTCATCCGACCAAGATTTCATCATGGGACCCAATCCTGCTGGCACTGAAGTCAACGAGATCTTTGCCATTGATTTGTATGGAAGAAGGTCTAGGCCAATAAACAACTATTTTACATTAACAAACTCTTATTTAAGTACCTCTGGGTGAGATTTTGAATGTAATATTTAGGGGCTTACCTTTGGAAATTGAGCCAACAGAACTAACTTATAAATCACCTACAATAATAACTAACCATTACAGAATCATAGATCAGTTTAGAATAATTAGATGTTTCCACTATTAACTGCTCTCTCCACGTTAATTTAGTGCTAATAATGCCAATACAATACATATCAAGACTGTGGGCCTGTTTGTGTGCATCTCTATGTGGCATTGTCACTAAATCTGGCACATGAAGAAACCAAACTATAAGCAGAATGAGAGGAGGATAAGTATGTTTGGAAAATAGTTATTAAAAACATACAAGTGTGGGAATCTCAATACAGCTAAAAGAAACTGAAAGAGTATAGAGATCTTTGGGGGTTTTCCCCCCTCTTCTCTATGCTGTCACACTAATTAAAGTGATCTGGTTATCTTGTATGAAAACAATATGCATACCCACTGTAACTCATACTGTCTCCATTCTGCTGTATTCCCTTAACTTCTGTATTTTTCACCTCCTTAAAGGTCTGATCCTGTTCCCACAGAATTCAATGGCAAAACTCCCACTGACTTCAATGGTGCAGGACTGAGCCCTTAATACTTAGGTAACAACTAATTTAATTGATAATTATACTGTCATAGGGTTGGTTTTTTTATTTCTAGTAAAAGGCTAGTAATAAAATGAAACCATCTAATAATTAGATCAAGTGGGTATATTCACAAGAAATTGGCTTTTCATTTGTATACATTTCTGAGTATCTATCTATCTATCTATCTCTGGGTTGGAACCATTTTCCCAAGTAGTTCTTACTCATGCAAAGAGTCCTAGTCAGCCAGATCCCCTCCACTTGGTGGAAATCAGCATTGCTCGGTGCATTTCAACAGAACTATTGCAATGTGCCCCAGTTGCAAATCTGGCTTAGTGACTACACTGTGACGTCTTATTTCAATAAGGTAGATCCATATGAGTAAAGGCAGCAGGATTGGGCCCCTTATCTAGTTAAACGTTCAGAAGCCATGAAAACAGACATATATAAGGCACAACCTCAAAAGCCAAGCATACGGCAATTTAGGCAGGTGTTTATATTGTGACATTTCATCATATTTTCCCTTCACTACCATAATAGCAAGGAAGTCTGTTCTGAAGGCTCGTTTTGATTTTTTTTTAAAGAGGACACATTACATTGCTTTTAATCCCACAAAGTACTAAAACTTGCAGCTATATTTTTACCAATGGATTAACATTACACACACATACCAAGTCATGAGACCGAAAAACCCACAACCGTTTTAAATTTTTTTAGCTGAACCTCTTCCTTTCATTTCAGCTTCAGAGAGTTCTTTCCTTGTTTCCTGAGCGTTTGAAAACAACGCCAAGCTTCCACTCTCACAAATTCTACTTCAAACTTTACTTGTAGCTGCAGTAATTAAACTCATGTCCTCTACACAGGCCTTAAAGGGAAGTTACAGAAGCCGCTTTAGCAAAATATAAGATTTGCCCTGGAATACACTCTCCTTATTAACATAGCGAGAGAAGAACTTTGCCAGTATACTCAGTTTTCTAATAAATCAGATACATTTCCAATGTTCCTGAATGAATATCATGGAGCTTGTCAATATGGGTAGTATTCTCATGCATAAAAGTCTGAACTTTTATCTCCTGGGAAGTGCCCTGTTAAACAAGCCCACTGGCCCACAAACATGGGTGGCCACTGATGCATCTCCAGCACACTGGACATTATGGTACTTCTGGGAAGGGCGTGGGCCCACCCTCACCAATGTGACCCCACCCTGCCACCCAGAGGATGAGATTTTGAAAAGCTGCTGGCAGCCACACCTCCTGAATGGAGTGGTGAGCTCTTTGGTGTTGTCCATACAGCACAGGGGACAAAACCATAGGAAAAAAGAGGACTGTCTGGCTTAACATGGGACGAACGGCCAGCCTCCCACCAGCACACCTCTGCAAAGACACATACTAAACAACTCGCAGAACCTGGGAAAATGAGCCCCAGCATTAAACACTGAGAAACTTGCAAAACTGCTACTGACTTCAGCAGCAGCAGGATCTGGCCCCATTTTCCTGGTTTGCCAAGAGCCTGATCCAAAACCCTTTTAAAGCAGTAGGATTCTTTCCATTGGCTTTAAACAGGCTTTGAAGCAGGCCATCCTGGGGGTCCAGTTCTGCCATGTAGGTAGCACCCATAGTAAAAGGCAACACGCAGGCCTGGAGGAGCTGTGCAGGGAATCACAGGGAGCCCAACCCAGGGAATGAGAGAGAGAGGGAAATGTCACCTCTGCTGACCTGCCTTCAATGTCAATGCTTTTAAGAGAATAATTTCTTTTTAACTATCTGTAGATACATCACACAATGATTATGGTACCAGTGAGCTACTGGTTCTCAGTAGAGAACTTACTTGCCGCCCTTTGGTGAATTATTATGTATATACCCAATTCAGGGAATCCCTGTAAACCTCCATCCATCCCCTCTGCCCAATTGGCATCAAGAGGTCCCTGGTGCGATGCAGTCTGGAGGGGAGGGTGGGCCCATGGGGTGCTGTGTCTGTGGGAAAGCAGCAGTTCCAGGGCCACTCCTGCGTCCGTCCCTTATGCTGGGGGAGAAAGCTACTTGCTCTCCAAACATCCCCACAGCCCTGCCTGTAGCGCTGCAGAAGGAATTGAATGGGAAATAGAACAAGAGGGACTCCCATTCCACCCCAGTACCTACTAACAGCCACATCCTGTGGTTCTCACCCAAGTCAAACTCCTGCTGAAGTCAAGAGAAGTCTTGCCTGGGTGAAGACTTCAGGAGCAAGGCCCCACTCACTGTCTTAACAAGAAGGTGCCCCCTCTCCCCACCTTTCCAGCCCTGCAGGGCTAGTCCCAAGGCTGGGACTCTGCAGATATGGGTTCAGTTCCCCCTGGGAGCTTGGCTAAGTCACCTAAAATGAAATCCTACCCCCACAGAAGTGAATGGGAGTTTTGCCATTGAGCCCAATGGGACCAGAATTTTGCCATTCATCTCTGAGTGCCTCAGTTCCCCCATCTGTGCAATGGGGTGTAAGGGTGAACACACGGAAGACTGAGAGGTGCTCAGACACTGCAGTGATGGGGGGGCTGGTAGGCTCCTTAGATAAAATACTTTGTGTGAGTGCATTTGAGCTCATGTGAAAGAAACCAGGACTCCCCGTTTTTAAAGCTACATAGAGGGGCTTGGGGAAGTGGTGTGGAATAGCGCAGCAGAGATCCCGCTCGGACATACCGGGTGTGCAGAGTTCTGTGCGGCAAATCCAGCCCGGGTGCCCGGGAAGAACCCACGCGCTCTAGGGGCCACTTCAGGCCCTTCGGGAACCCCAATCCCGCTGGCTTTCCACGGGCTCCCGGGCGCACGGGGCCCTTCGGACACTTCAGCCCTTGCAACACGTGTAGTTGTTCCCCCGGCCTCTAGCCTTAGCAAGGCGGTGAGCGCCACACAACCCCCGCTGGGGGTCCGGCTGCGCCCCCGGAGTGTCCCGAGCCCAGAGCCGCAGCCAGACACGAGGGGCGCGTCCGAGTGAGACGCGACGGAGGGAAAGAGCCCCGCGCAGCCCTGGCCAGCTGCTGGGCACAGCCCTTAGCCCGTCTCGGCAGCCGCGTGCCTGCGGGAGCCCGCGTTTGGCCGGGCTGCGCTCCAGCCGCGGGCATTGCAAAGCAAAGCGATGCACCTGGTCGCCACGCACCGGCCCTCGCGCCCCCGGCCCCGCAGCCCCGTTCTCAGATCGCTTCTCCCCGCGGAGCAGAACCGGACCTGCGGCCCCCAGCACAGGCCTTTCTCCGGGCAGAGGTCGCGCTCTGAGAGGACCGGGGTGGGGGGCTGGCTGGCCGGTCTGTCTGTCCGTCCGTCCTGCCGCCCGGGGCGGAGGCGATCGCGCTCAACTTACTTCTCATAGTCGAGCTTGCAGTAGAGCTTCTTGTCGCGGTAGAAGCAGGTGGTCTCCAGAGGCTCCTTGCAAGAGGCGCACTGCACGCACTGCTCGTGCCACAGGCTGTCATTGAGCCGCAGCAGAAACCGGTCCGAGATCACCCTCTGGCAGCCCTCGCACACCGACTTGGGGCTCACGCCTCTGCCTGCGACCAAAGAAACACGGGGAGGGGTGGCACCATGGGCAGCACAGAGGCCCCTTCCCCAGGCCTCCCTTCCCCAGCGACCCCAGGTCTCCAATGAGCCACAAGCCACTTCCAGAGGCTCCTTGGGCTTGTTGTGCCTCTTCTCGGAAGAGCTGGAGGCCGGAGCAAATCAAAACAATCGTCCCAAAGGCAGGGGATGTTTTCTGGGCAGACAAATGATCCAGTGAACTTATTTCACCGGAGCAAGAATTCCCAGGCCGCCCTGACACAAACCCGTGGGATTTGCACACACGCGCCTTAGAAATATACATTGCGCAGGGACACACACGCGAGAAAATACACTGCCCGCTGTCTGGTGTGTCCCCTCCGCAACTGAGCGGGTGCGAGTCAGACTCGAATCTCAAGAATATTTTGTCGGGTTTTTTTCCTAAACGAATTTGTAGGAAAATAACAATAATATTTGACCTCCCAAAGATGGCAAAAGATGATCGGCAGGAAATCCACTATGGAAATAAACATCTCGATAGGAAGCGGTTAGTTTTTCAAAGAATTCACCTTCCTTATTTAAGTTCGTGTTTATGCTCACGAAAGCGCCCCACCCCCATGACACATTTTTTTAAAAGTGGCATTAAAGGAATGAAATGTTTGGGGTCGAAATAATCCTTAAGGAACCCATTTGACACGCGAGATAAGGAGAGAATTTATAAATCAACAAAAACCAGGAGCAGATATGATCAAAGGGGAAATTTTGTGCCTCATGCTAATAGAGAAGTGAAATGAAGACGAAAAAGAAAACACTTCAGCTAATTAAAAGAAGAAATTTCACTCATTTGAATTTTAAGATTTTTATCAGCAGTTGAACTGTGGTACTTGAAGACGAATTTAGTTTTGAGTCATCTATTCTGGATTAAGGTATTTCTTACAAGGGCTAAACATTCTTCAAAATATGAGTATTTTCCTCTTAAACAAATCTAGATAGATTTAGATTCCACAAATATGTAATGTATATATCTTATATGTGCACAGTATATATCTGAGTATTTATGTATGTTTTATATATATATACACATTATATGTGTTATAGATCTATAGTTAGAAACAAAAATGAGTGCAGCTAATATAGAGAAACGCGCTATAGAATAACAGGAATGGTATCTGAGATGGTAAATTTATAAACATTCCATCGGTATAAATTCCACAATGCTATCTGCACCAATCTGTGATTTCCAACACTGTAATTATTATGTTTATTATTATTACTAATCAAAGCAACTAAGAGAGAGACATCTAAGCGGTTCGTTCTTTTTTTTTTAATCCATTCATTTTATAACCCTAAAATCGTAAATTAGATGGATATTTTTCATTTCTTTTAAGAGCGGGGAAGACAATTAAAAAACAAACGATTCAATGAAAAATCGCCCGTTTTCCTAAATCCTAGCCCAATATTCTGGAAGGCAATTTTCAAATAGTTTTTATTTTGATTTTTCAAGGCCTATTTAACAAAAACAAAAAGACAATCCCGGGTGAAGAAAAAAGCAGAATCCCGCGCCTATTCCACGCACAAAGGCTGCGGATTTCGATCCCTGGTTCTTCTACACTTGATTTTATTTGTAACTTTCGTACAGGTGGGAAATGAGTTCTAAGCTGGGGTGGGGAGGAGGGTAATGTATGCACCTAACTGGGCTGTTTATTCTTGGTCACTGGAGCCAGGGCGCGTGCTCACCGGAGTGAAATCGTGCAAACTTTTGCTGAGGCTCTGGCTAAATCCGATTTCTTGCCTTCTCGCTCTGAGAACGTGAGCGGCACGTTCACACAGGCATTCGGTAGTGGAGTGTGGGAAGGGCAGGGAAGAAAAGGCCCAATTTAACCGCAGCTTTAGGCTGGACCGTGATTTCAGGGGGAAGCTCGATCAGCGGCGCTGGAGGGGCGTCAGATTTCACCAGGGGCTTGAAATCAACCATTGCCCCAGAGAGCGCCCGAAACCGAGCCGAACCCCTCGTCTCTCACCGGGGTAGCAAGGAGAGAGGGGCTGCGCAGCGCCTCACGCCCTCACAAGACGCAGCAGCCTTTTCTTTTCTCTGTTCAATGGGTGGGATGCGGGGTCCCCCTCCCCCAGCCCCCTCAACCCTGGGGCGAGATCAGCACGGGAAGTTCCTTGCAACTTACCCAGCAAGGAGGAGAACGGGGCCGAGGTCTCCAGCGCGTTCTGCAAATTCTCTTCCATTTTCAACCCGTCTAACATGGTGAGGGACCGGGAGGGGAGTCAGCCCGGCTGCAAAACAGCAATGGACACGCGGCGCTTAGACTCACCCCGGAGCCGGGCTGGGGCCGAACTGGACAAGGCGGGGTGGGGGGGCCGCTACTCGATCAGATTTTGTCCTGGGCCGGTTGGCTCGTTGCAAGAACTCCCCTGGCCTCCACCTCCGGGGATCCGGGGCTGCATCTTCCCAACTGGCCCCCTCACAGCGGACCCCGCTTCAGCTCCATCCCCCTTTGCAGGCGAGGCGCGGATCCATCTACCACCGCTCCGAGAGGGACCCCGGGCAATCGGAAAGCCGCTGGGGAGCCCCCCAAAGCCCCTCGCTTTGCGCCCAGCCCCGCGCAGAGCTCGCTTACCTGGCCGGCGGGGGGACAGCTGCAGAGTAGCCGCAAAGGGGGAATCCCTGGTTCCTGCGGGCAGACGGGTCTGGGGAGCCCTGGAGGAAAGGCCGGTTCCTCCCCTGGGCCGGCAGCCCCCGCTGCAGCCCCCCGGCTGCTCTTCGGCAGCGCTTTGCCCTCCTCCTCGCTCCCAGGGGCCGGCAGAGCCCTCCTGCCCCGAGACCGACTCGGGCCGCTCTCCCCGGGGGTTGCGCTTTTGCAAAGCCGACGCGGCCGGGCCAGCTGCGTTTGCTCCTCGGGGTGGGGAGCTGCAGGTGAGCGGGAGGCGGTTACCCGGAGTTGCTGGCATATGTCCGCTTCTCTCTCGGGTAGGCGGCTTCCCCTAGCAGTTCTCCTCGGGCCCTACGCTGCGCTAACCCGGGGGAAAGCGAGCTCGGGGCTTGGCTCTCTCCCTGCTGCGGGCGCTGGTCTCAGTTCCTGACTCTGGTACCTCCCAGTCTCATCTCTAAGTTTCCTCCCCATCTGCAACTCTCCTGCCTCACCGCACCCTCTCTCTCTCCATACCAGCCCGCGCTGCTCCCTGTCTCTGCAAACACAGCTCTGAAATGAAGAGCGAGGACACAGTGTGCAGTAAAGGCGTGTAAAGCACCCACGCTGCATGCATATTTAATAGTGGGGGGGATACCCTACACCCATGCAATATTAGGGTGGTACACCTAACCACTCACAGCCGGGAAATGCTCAAGTTAAGGTCGAATGTGCAATCTTAGCATCCCAGTGCATGCACAAGGATACAATCTTTGGCGGAAACCCGAGCTCCCTTGAAATCAGTGGCAAACTCCCATTAACTTCAGTGGGGCCGGAATTTCACCCTTTAATTTGGGGGTCGTGCTATTCTTCAACTAATATTGTATATCTTACATTTAAAAAAAAGCCCTTAACTAGACGTGTGTAGCATTTTGTATTCCTGCTTCAGCTGTACAAACAGTGCCTGATAACCATCGATAGGGAAAGCACCCAGGAAAAAGTACTTAGGCAACATATTTCATACGCAGGAAAGCAAAGCGGAGCCAAATTTTAACGTCTGAATTCAGTTTTTGCCTGATCTGGAGCTAAGTACATCTCCCATTCATTTTAAGGGCAGCTGTATCCAAAACATGCAAGGTTTAGTATCTTGAAAATGTACTGTAATTATTTAATACAAGGAAATAATTAGTTCTTGGGAAAACATAATTTTATGTCAGACAATGAAACAGTAAAATCAGCTTGTGCCTTGCCAGGTTAGAAATACCGTCTTAATTGGAAATACACCCTGCCTCGAAAGTTATCAGTGTAAATGTTTTCAGCTGCTATAGGACATTAAAGAAACCGTTTTGCAATATGATCATTTCATTTTGTATTGCAAAGTACTCAAAACATTTTGGATTTCGCTAAAGAACTTGGGTCTAGGCTGCTCTAGAAAGAAATATTGGACCAACTCTTCATATTAAAGATACATTTTAATAAATTATAATATATTCTGCTATTAGAAGGACTGAGAAGGTTATTATTTGATCATGCATAAATGTATCTTCATCCAAAGAGGGAAATCACTGGATTTTGGATGCACAGGGTTCACACCATTATTTAATGTCATACTTTGAAAAACAAACAAACAAACAAAAACCCAAGTCAGTCCAGATATCCTGTAACAATGAACTCAGAGAAAATTAAGATACGAATATATTACAAGATATTAAACATGTTTATCCATGGCATCTACATTACATTCCTTAATAATATGTTACATTAGATATCATTTGAGATGTCATCTGTGATCACTTAGTTAAAGACTGTTGTTTACATACACTTAAGATGGCATTTAAATTTGTACAGGCAACTTTAACCCCAGCATTTCCTGGCTTTTGAGTACTTCTCAGAGCCATCTTAAATGTGCATTATTTGCATTTAATTATATCACATTTTGATTATCAACCATTTATAATAGTACAACGACAAGGCATATTTCCACTAGTTGTGTTACAGTAGTGCCTAGACGTTCCAAAAGATGTCAGGGTCCCATTGTCCGAGACTGAGAGTAGAGTGGATTAGCAAATGTTCCTCAAAACAGTTTTCCCCTGGAAAATGAAATTTTAACTTAGTTGCGATGTTTCATGAAATTGTGTCAATTTGGGTGAGAATTGTGTTTTTAAAAATGGAAAAACAATTTTCAAAACGTTATGTGGCACCTTATAGACTAACAGACGTTTTGGAGCATGAGCTTTCGTGGGTGAATACATGCATCCGACGAAGTGGGTATTCACCCACGAAAGCTCATGCTCCAAAACGTCTGTTAGTCTATAAGGTGCCACAAGACTCTTTGCTGCTTTTACAGATCCAGACTAACACAGATACCCCTCTGATACTTTTCAAAATGTTGAACATCCCATTTTGACATTTTTGAACTGCAAAGTTTTGATGGTTCATTGCAAAGAACCTTTTCATCTTGCATTGTATTTTAGAAATATATCTATATAATACAAATAAAAACAAATCCCTGTAGCAATGAAATGTTTTACATTTCTAGAAACAACATATTTTGATTTACCCCAAACAATTTTTTTATTTGGTTTTGCCGTGCTTTTTGAATTTTTGGCTTTTTGCTTCAATTTGGGACAACTTTTCTTTTCAAAATCTCCAAATTTGTCATAGGAGAGAAAATCCATTTTCTGACCAGCTGTACCAGTAACAGACAGGTTACCCTAACCCTGAAGATCTTAAAAGCTAAACAAACAAGACTGAGGATGGGTTTGAGGAGAATCTAGGGCACCTCAGGGTGAAATGACTTGCCCAAGTTCACACTGCAGTCCAGTGGCAGAGCCGAGATGAGAACCTAGGCATCCAGAATCCCAGGTTATTCCCCCAGCCCTGCTACCTCTCACAATAATTTAACACATAAGAACAAGAGGTGGTACAAAAAATTCTTTTTATTTGCCTGGCTGATGTGCCTTGTTCATACGTTCACTGTTTCCAGATGTGGGGTGAGGAACAGGGGTGGTGGAACTAGAGATGCTGCCGCACCCCTGGCTTAAAGTGGTTTCCATCACATACAGGGTTTACAGTTTGCTTCAATGGCTTTCAGAGCCCCCACTACACACATTGTTCCAACTCTACTGCCAGGGAAAGAATTTTTCTGCTAGGCCAGATAAGCAGAGATCTTGGAGGGGAGGGGTTTCACCTTCCTCTGCAGAATGGGGGATGGTTCACCAATTTGTATAATCTGGGCATCTCTCACCTAACTAATTACTGGCCATTGCAAGTGACACCTGGGTCTCTCCTATTCTCCGCCTATGGCACATAGTTTAGTTTCCTAAGGACTGAATGCTTTGGTCTAACTAAAATTGTTCAGCTTAACATAGGGGTGCAGTTTAATGGCCTGTGTTATGCAGAAAGTCAGACTAGATGAGCTAATGATCCCATCTGCCCTTAAAAATCTATGAAATGAAAGAGCAGAATTCATTTTAAACTTGCACCCTCAACATTGTATTTTCAGACTTTTGAATGGCAGGTGTCTCCATTTTCCTTAACATTGCATTAATGCTGGGTCTTTCTTGGACACAAAGTTGTAGCCAAGGCCCTAGATACCCTGTGGCAAGCCAGAGCTAAACTCCGTGGCAAAATCCTTGGATTCTGCCACACTCTTGTTCAGCAGACTGGCAATTTGGTGGCAGGGTCAGATAAAGTAAGAACTAGAGGTTGATGTTGATTGAGATATGAAAATAAATAATATACTCAGTGCAATACTCCTTGGGATATTTAGTTTGAGATTAAATTTGATTAATTTGATACTACCCCCAAATGTGTAATTTCTAGTGTGCGTCAGAGTATTGTGTTGAAAATACATAAGTGTAGATGCTATCAGGGGGAAGCTGAAGGGAGCGGCAGCTGGTTAAGGGGCAAGTTGAGGTTTTGGCATTTGATATGGGGAAGTGTGGCAGGCAGTTTGGGGTTAGCACATTAGCTAGATATGCCTGCTACAATCACCAGCTGTTAAATAGTTAACAGTGTTGACACTGAAACAGCCATCATTGAGTTTCAAACCTCACACCCCTTTGAGATGAATGGGTCATTCACCCCTCTCAGAGCCAGCCTTTCAGGCTGACTGCAGACTCATGCAGACAGAACTGCATTAGTTACATAGTGGGTGATTGGAAGGTTATTGTAACACAACCATCAGGGCTAGACTCTCAACCCCCCACCCCAAAAACTGGGATTCTGGAGCTGAATTTGTATGGCAAGGTATGGAGTCTTCAGCCAATTCTGTGGCTCTGGGATCTGAATACCTGACTATAGTTCTTGAGAAATGTGGTACTTTCTGGTGCTGTCTAAAAAATTGGTCCTTTCAGGAGTATTTGGAAGCATCTTCTTGATCTCAGAAAGGAACCTGCAAAGGAACTCGGTCCTCCAGTTACACGGACCTCATCTGCCTCATCCTGGACAACAGTGCATCTCTCTCTGACCTCAGCCGGGATACAAGCTTCAAACAACATTTTGCTGGGCCCAGAGCAAATTCACAATCTGGGCCCCCAGCCCGTCCCACACAGACCAACTAATTAATGAAAGAAAATTCTCTCTCAGTTCCGAAATGGCATAGATCAGTCTTATCACTTCACAACTTTACCTTTCTGCCCTTTTTCATTGCACTATTACAAACGACCTCACTAAAGTGAATTTCTCTTGTGAGTTCACATTCAATAGACAAGATAGCATGGTGACTGGCACAGAATAGATGGTCTGCAGTTTCTGATGAATGTCGGCTTGCTGGAACTTCTTTCGGCTTCTGACGCAGTCATTGGAAATGTGCAAAAAATGTGTAGGGCTATGCACAGCTTCAGGGGAAATTAGTTGTAGTTTTTGTTGTAAATCTCATTAAGTGGGGGTGGTTCAAGGTCTTCCCCAAAAGTAGACTTGAATATTTGTTTTCAGTTGCAACATGTTATGTGGAAAGTTCTCCAAAAGATCCATCGGATACTTAAGAACTAGACATTAGGATGTGTCTTCTGGTCAGGGCCGGCTTTAGGGGTGGGCCACGCGACGATTGCCTAGGGATGCCATGGTCAAGGGGGCGCCATGGGGCAGTGCAGAGGTGCGCACTGCTGGTCTACTGTCAGAAACTGCTCCCGGCTGGCAGGGGAGCGCTGGCTGGAGAGGGGGAGGCCCAGATTTTTCCCTACTTCCTCCAGGTGAAGAAACGTGTGTGAGGGGCAAGTAGTGATGCACAGACACAGCTCCCCCCACATTCCTCTGTACCCCCCTAGGGGCTGTGAGGAGGGGAACCCTAGCAGCGATGGCCCAGGCACGGCTTGGCTCAAGGCCCCTGGAAAGGAAAAAATCTTTAAATGTTCTAAAGATTCCCCAGTCTTGCTTCTCCTCCCTCCCACCTTTCCCCTGAGAGATCAGTGACCTGGTCACAGCCTCTCCCACTTTATTAGTTACACTCCCAAGTCATTAGCAATGGGACCAAAGCCTGCTCTCTGCTAGCGTTCCCCAGGAACTCTCCCCCCACTGGAGTCCCACTCTTGTAGTGCTGCTGGTGAGAGCCCTAGTTTAGCCAAGACACCTGTATTTGCTTACCCCGTCTCAGCAAGACTGGCTCTGATTAAGTCTACTGTAGTGCTCCTGCAGTGATGCTGTGCAGTGAAGCCCTCCGATGAAGGATTGAGGCTAATGGCTCACCCTCTGCACTGTTCCTTTGCATGTATGAATCATGCCAGAGCTTTCGTAATCCCATTGATCTTGGCTGTTGCACCCCAATGGGATGGATCAGAGTGTTGGGTACAGCATCCGTGGCAGGTCATAGCCATGGGCCCCTTGGATCATCCATGGATCTCAAAGCTCTTTACAAAGGGTGCTTACTTCATGTGCTTCGCAGGTTGAAAGAGAAATTGGGCCAATATTTCACTCCCCTGGCCAGTGCATTGGTAAGAGGCCAGCCCGGGCCCCAGAGGGGGCTGCAATTCAGAGCTACTCTGGATGTAAGACCAAATCCTGACTCCTCCTCAGGGCCCCATTCTCCTCCATGTAAGAGATTCCTGGGCAGGGAAATCGAAGCCAGCTGAGTTTCACTCTGCAGAGTTTGCTTGAAGATTCTCTCATTGTGGGGCAGGGTTTGCTTCGCACCTGCTAGGAGAGAGGCTCAGATGCATCCATCTGAAACCCACCGGTCTTCAGGGAGCTGCTAGAATCCAGGGCCATTGGTGCAGTCCCCTTGCTTCTAGCCAGCTGGCTTCCTGCTCCCCGTTTGAGAAAGTAGCTCTCACAGGGATCCGAGTGCCAGCTGCCCCAGGGCCCTCACAGGGGAAGGGCACCGGAAAGGGGTGCTACACAAAGGGGAGAGAATCTGCTAGTGCTTGGCGCTCCCCACCCTGCCCTCTCCCAACCCAGCAATCTTGAACTCCATGTGGGGGCACCCGCCGTGTCATGCCCCTTTATGCACTGCGGGCACAGGCTACCACCACGCGCAGGGACAAGGGGTGCACAAGGCTGGCTGTTTCTAACTGTCCTTACTTGTGCAGCGCTCTCGTTGGCATCAGTGGGAATTTGGCTCAGAGACTGGATCCAACGTAAAATAAGGAGAAAACTGCAGCAGGAGATGGCTGCATACGTACTGTTAATTGGGTTACAGTTGCCCTGCAAGACCCTGGGCTGCAATCAGAGCTCCACTGTGCGAGGTGCTGTACAAACACATAGTAAGAGGCAGTCTCTGCCCTTGGAGTTTATATTCTAAATAGGAAGGACAAAGAAAGGGTGGGGAGGGGAAACGGAGGCAGAGAGAAGTGACTTGCCCAGGTCACACAGCTAAATGAGGTATGGGTGTATCTCCCTACACACAAATTACAGGGATCCATCCACTATACTTCTTCTCTCAGAGATCATTTGACAGGGTGCTGCGTGCACAGCGCACTGCAGGGTCTAGAAGCCATGGTCAGGTCCATGGTGCTGATTCAGCAGAGCCCTTATGGGTGCCTTGTGCCCTTTCAGAACATCAAGGGAAGCCAGGAAATGAAGAATGAAGGTGGCATTACCCCCATATGGGGAGAAAATCGTATAACACCACAATGCTGGAGAAAAAAGGACATTCTTAAAGGCTGTATTGTAATGCATCCCACATGTGTAATACCAAATCAACTGTACCTCTATGTTCCTTCACAGCTGTGGCCCTCACAGCAGACACATGACATTACATTAGGCAGTGTTGCCTTATAGTAGAGCACTGGCCAGGGGCAAGAGCCCTGGGTGCTATTCCTGACTCTGCCACTGGCCTGCTGGGGGATCTTGGGCAAGTCACAGCATTGCTCTGTGCCTCAGTTTCCCCATCTGTAAAGTGGGACTGAAGATACCAACACCATTTGTAAAGTGCTTGGGGCTCCATGGATGAAAAGTGCTGTATTAGACCTAGGTATTGTTACAATTAGCATATCCTTTTGCATGGAAATTTCCCTGGTTTTATTTTTTTAAAAGGAAAAATTGTAAATATTTATCCTTAAAAAGATGTCTACAGCACCATCAGAACATTGCAAAATAAACAGACGATCATAAACACACCCTATTAAAATTCATATACCTCCAACCAATCCAGAGGTGGGGTACAAATGGAAAGGGAAGGTAATAGATATAGCAACAACATGCTCTCCTTTGGCCAAAGAAAAGGAAAGGGGGGCAGACTCTCAGCTAGTGTAAATCGCCCCCCCTCCATTGGTATGGTAATTTACAAGCTGCTGAGGAACCAGCCCAGGTGGGGTTTTTTTGAAAGTGAGGAGGGTTGAACTAGATAGACTTTAGAGGAAAATAGTTTAATCTCTTAAGGACCAGCTACAAACTCAGTCAGTTGCTAAACTACTGTGTGACTGTGAGCTCAATAAAGAAAGGCAATGGGCCCTGAGCACAGAAACGTATGCACAGGCTATTCTGTGGTATCCCACCATTGAGAAAACACACCCCTGCCTCACTCTGGACAGACACACTTGGGAGCTATGCCAAGGTCTGTAGTCTGCCTCATGCAACCTCCCAGCAACTTCCCTCTACCAGGCCTGATGTAGGAAGGTACTTGAGCATGTGTGACACGTTCACTGCATGAGTCCTTCTGTTGATGTCCGTGCTTGATGTTAAGCCTGACTCAGGGCCTAAGTATGAAGAGGAAGGGAGAAAGTGCCGTCCGGTAGAGAAAGGACAACAGAGCCTGGAAGGTAGAAGACATGATTGATGAACTCCGCTGAGTTCTGACACTGCGGCTGGGTCACAAACTTTCTGCAACACATTCTCCCCATCTGCAAACGTGGAGATGTTATTCCCTTCCTCAAGGGGGCTGTGAGGCGTAGTTCAGATGTTTGGCAGCTGCTGAGAGACTCCTGAATGAAAAGGGATAGAGAAAGGCATAGTATTATACAGGGTGCTGATAGCAACTTCTACAGATAAAGGCACAAAGCATTTTCCATCCCAGGGTTAGACTGTCAGATCTTTGGGGCAGGGACTGGCTATGTGTTTGTACAGCACCTAGCACAGTGGGATCCTCTTGCTGCTGCATCAGTATAAGTATCATCACCACCATCCCATTATCCTGCTGGGGGCACCTAAGTGCCTTTGCAGACCCTCCCCACACCCCGCTCCCAGATCTCCCATCACCCAGCCAGAGGTGTGTCCTAAAGGAAGGCAGCTGTGTCCTTAGACTCCTTGAATCTTTCTTCTTACTCTGAGGGATGGCCTTCCCTTTCCACCTCCCCTGCCCTGGGGTGCTATGGATTTTGTGGGGGAGAGACAGCTGCCTTTCCTCACTGCTATTTTAGAACTACAGCTCTGATTCAGGAGGGGGCGCTGACTTCTTTCCAGGAGCTGACCCCACCCCTTTTAAATTGTGGCTAGAAGCCCTGCCCCTTTCAAGGCTATTGGGGGGAGGGGGTGCCTTCTAACTGAAACCAGGAAGAAATAAGTGAAGAGCCCCAAAGTTAAGAATTCACAAAGAAGCTAATAAAGTTTGCGGATGACACAAAGCTGGGAGGTATTGCTAACACAGAGAAGGACCGGGATATCATACAGGAAGATCTGGATGACCTTGTAAACTGGAGTAATAGTAATAGGATGAAATTTAATAGTGAAAAGTGCAAGGTCATGCATTTAGGGATTAATAATAAGAATTTTAGTTATAAATTGGGGACGCATCAGTTGGAAGTAACAGATGAGGAGAAGGACCTCGGAGTATTGGTTCATCACAGGATGACTATGAACCGCCAATGTGATATGGCCGTTAAAAAAGCTAATGCAGTTTTAGGATGCATCAGGCGAGGGATTTCCAGCAAAGATAAGGAGGTGTTAGTACCATTATATAAGGCACTGGTGAGACCTCATCTGGAATACTGTGTGCAGTTCTGGTCTCCCATGTTTAAGAAGGATGAATTCAAACTGGAACAGGTTCAGAGACGGGCTACTAGGATGATCCGAGGAATGGAAAACCTGTCTTATGAAAGGAGATTTGAAGAGCTTGGCTTGTTTAGCCTAACCAAAAGAAGGTTGAGAGGGGATATGCTTGCTCTTTATAAATATATCAGAGGGATTAATATTAGGGAGGGAGAGGAATTATTTAAGCTTAGTACCAATGTGGACAAAAGAACAAATGGGTATAAACTGGACACTAGGAAGTTTAGACTTGAAATTAGATGAAGGTTTCTAACCATTAGAGGAGTGAAGTTCTGGAACAGCCTTCCAAGGGGAGTAGTGGGGGCAAAAGACATATCTGGTTTTAAGAGTAAGCTTGATAAATTTATGGAAGGGATGGTATGATGGGATTGCCTAATCTTGGCAATTGATCTTTGATTATCAGCAGGTAAGTATGCCCAGTGGCCTGTGATGGGATGGGATCTGAGTTACTGCAGAGAATTCTTTCCTGGGTGCTGGCAAGTGAGTCTTGCCCACATGCTCAGGGTTTAACTGATCGCCATATTTGGGGTCAGGAAGGAATTTTCCTCCAGGGCAGATTGACAGAGGCCCTGGAGGTTTTTCGCCTTCCTCTGCAGCATGGGGCATGAGTCACTTGCTGGAGGATTCTCTGCAGCTTGAGGTCTTCAAACCACAATTTGAAGACTTCAATAACTCAGACATAGGTTAGAGGTTTGTTACAGGAGTGGGTGGGTGAGATTCTGTGGCCTGCATTGTGCAGGAAGTCAGACTAGATGATCATAATGGTCCCTTCTGACCTTAGAGTCTATAAGCATAAGATACATATGGTGAACAGACAACGGGCCAGTAGAAATAGGAGCACACTGGTGCTTTACTAATATTTTAAAGCAAGTGTATTGACTAGTCAGAGAAAGTCACACCTGAATTTTAATAAGACTGGCCATGAGCACCCTCATTCAAGAAGGGCACTTAAGCACCTGTTTATATGCGTTCCTGAATAGGGATAGATTTAAGGACAATCATAAGCGCTTTCCTGAATTAGAGCTACAGTTTGAGGCTGTCATCTGAGCAATACACTTTAGCTCAACTTCTACCTTAAAAGAGACAGACAAGACCACCTCAAATATGCACTATGAATACAGGGTACAGTTACAACTCTACAGGTGTGTTCTGCTGAGACACAGCTTAGCACATACTTATTATTAAAAAAACAGTTGAGATGTAGCTGTCAGTACAGGAAAATGAGTTTACCCTGTTAAATAAAGATGCAAATACTACATGGGTTTTAACAGAGAGGGTAGTTAACCACTGGAACAACTTGCTAAGGGATGTGGTAGATTTTCCATCACCTGCAGTCTTTAAATCAAGTTTAGATGCCTTTCAGAAAGAGATACTCTCGTTGAAGCACAAGTTGCTGGTCTCTCTTCAGAAGTCACTGGGTGAAATGCACTAGTTTGTGTTACACAGGAGATCAGACTAGGGTCAGAATGGCTCCTTATGGCCTTTCAAATCTATAAGTATATGGGCATTGACAAAATTATTAAGATACCAAACTTCCTGAGAAGTGAGTTAGCTATATAGGAAATCTGAGGTCCACATTTTCAAGTTGCTGATATGTACAGCATTCCAGTTAAGGGGGCCTCTACTTGAGTCGCTGAACACCTAATTTCCAGAGGTACCTCAAGCTGAATCCCCATCACACAGATGTCTCAAGTGGTAAAACCCATACCTGCTTGATATGGCACTGTCCTCCTCTAATGGCAGCTACAGATTGAGGAGTCTGCCACAGTCTTGGCTAAAAGACATGTCTTTTAGCTCATGCAGTAGAGGCTCATGCACTAAACTCCAGACGTCCCAGGTTTGATCCTACCTGCTGCCAACTGGCCTAGCATTACAGTGGATTTCATCAAACATAAGTCACAAGGGCTTTGTCTCACTCTCTCAAGGGCAATACAAGTTTTCTTTGTCCTTTCCCAGCTCAGACATGCACCAAAACATTCAAAACACAAGAGCCCAAAAGTCAAAATTCAGTTTCCCAACAGGGTTGTTTCTCCAGCCTGTAGTTCTCCAAGGTTTAACCCCAAGATTCAAATTCAGGAGGCCAGTAACCTCCCATGGAGGAATTGCACCACCCTGAGGAGAGCTGCATTTATCTGATCCTATTGACCCCAATCTCTTCTTTTCTCAACAAGCCTCCCTGGCCTCTGAGAATGAAAAACAGGGCAGCCATCCTCTGTCTTTTCTGGCTAACGTGTTGGTAAGGTAACCCAACTGATTCCCAGGTGTCATGACTCTGGTACTCATCTGAGTCCCAAAAGACAGTGAGAACAGAAAAGTGTTATAGCATAGAGAGACATAAAAGGTGGGGGGAGGGGACGAGATGATGACATGGTGTTCTTTCATACTCCGTTTGTATCCCTTTTACACAATTATATCACATGCAACATTATGAGCTCTATAGACTACAGAAACCTCCCTAAACACTAAACCACTCAGAAACAGGCCCCAAAAGTGAAGCCCCACAATTATTGAACACTTGGACATTTCAATCAGTGTCAATAAGGACATGTTGAACCCTAATGTCATTGTAATGAATGTACATATAGAAGGATTAAAAAAATAATAATCACAAGTTTCTGCTAGTTATACATAGCCAAGATTGTGGGGGGAAATCCTATGGTATGTCTTACCTGAAAAGTGGAATATGTTCAGAGATTTCTGAGACAGCATCAAAGCACACACATTTAAGTTAGGATTTTGTGTTGAACATTATTATTGGCATTTTTTTGACTTCGGAATGCTTTAAATTGGAACATTTGATTATTGCACTGACAGGTTTGTTTGTTTTTTAATCAAATTCTTTTTAATGGTGTCCTTTGCCCTTCTGCAAGAATTCTGTTTTCCTGGGGTTGAGGATTGGAGCACTCCAGCAATAGCATCCAAACATTCTTCTAGCCCAAATATTCAGGATCCAAAGAGCAAGAGCTGTACAGTTGTATTATTGCTAAATATTGCACATTTAACTCTCAGGTATTTCTAAGGTGCTTAATCATCTTGGTTTATAATCACTGTACAGAATTAAGAAGTCTGTAACAATAATCCTTAGCTCTTTTTTAGCCCTTCTCACCAGTAGATCTCAGAGTGCTTTGCAAAAGAAGTCAGTAGCATTATCCTCATTATACAGATGGGAAAACGGGGGCATAGAAAGGTGAAATGACTTGCCCCAGGTCATCCAGCAGCTGAGCCTGGAATAGAATCAAGGTCTCAAGTTCCAGTCTAGTGCTGTATCCACTAGGCAACACTGCCTCTCCTACTGTCTGTGTTCTCCTGTGACCAGAGATGTGTGACTTTAGTGTTCAGGTTACTGCTGTTGGGTTTTTTTTCTGATGGTGATGATAGCAGCATAATTTACAGATCCTGTTCCTGTAGGAGAGAATTCCCCTAAGGGATGTGTCCCTACTCGGTGTTTAGAAATGGCCTTACTAAGAATCATGTGAAGAACATGAGAGTTAGGGCCAAACCCAGAGGAATGCCACACACCAAATCCTAGGTGATGACAACTAGTTAGTAGTTCATTACCACCAGCTGACTCCAGCTTTCTAGGTAGGGCAGAATCCCCTGAGGGCAGTTCCAGGCAAACCAGCAATGCCCCTTTGGCATCAAAGCAATAATCCATGTTCAGTGGGATCAGTAGTTTCAAGAACTGGTATTAGAGGATTCTGGGAAATCTAGCATATGACCAAAACTCAAGAAAGCCTCTTCCATCAGGAACTTTTTCAGCTGGAGCTCATGGGCCTCTCTAGTTCTGGGTGAGAAGGATTTATAGATACTACACTTAGCAGAGAGACGTGCCTAACCCAGACAGTACAGGCACCAGTGATGCTTGTTGCTGATGGAGAAGGAGCAAGGCAGGAGACTCAGTTCTTGAAGACCAGGACCCTAGGCATAGTCCTGGGACTAGAAGGGTTTCTCCCCAGCTGGGGATGGTATTTTACTCTACTTATAAACTATACACTAACTAGAATTCCTGTGCTAAGATATAATCTAGCTACAATTACATTTTTACAGATTCCGCAATAGTGAAGGAGGACACGATGCCGACTCACACCATGTGTGGTAAGAAGAAACTGGAGACCTCTCAGATGGGAGAACAAGGAGAGCAACTGAGCATGTGCAAGTCAATGGACACTGCTTTGAAGGAATTCCAGATTCCGGTGCACCGTGCCCATATATATGCACATGTGGAATACACATAGGGACCATCACATGAAGAACCCAAGATTTCCAGAAGTGACTGGACATTTGGGGTGTCTAACCTGAAACCCACCCAAGAGTCTTGATTTCCAGGAAATGCAGAGCACCCACCTCTGAGATTCAGACCCCTTTCAAGTGTTTCAGGTTGGACACCCAAACATGGAGTACCCAACACCACAAGGGCCCAGATCCTTAAAGATATTTAGCCACCTAGCTCCCATTGAAATACATGGGAGTTAGGCAACAAAATGTCTTTGAGGGCCTAGGCCAAAGTGCTTTTGAAAATCTTGGCTATATGAATCCATTGACCCCAATTTAACACCAGCAAGACATCCTTTATGACCAACATAGCAATGATCATAATCCTCAAGGGAGGCCTACAACCTGACTAAAATGTAGGATGTGATTGGCATCCAAGTACATTATCTTCTCAAGAATCTTCTGCAGATGTGTTTGTGTATGAGAGAGACCCGGGAGTAAACAGCAAGCATTGCATCATCCACAGATAGCTTAAGGAAGGGGCAGACTTCCACATGTCTGAGAAGTGGCCACGTCCTCTTGCTAAGTCAGGTATAGATAATGCCTCCAAAACATCCCTGTTACTTGCTTTAAGCAATCAAGATGGAGAAAGATCTGAACCACTATTGGTGGGTTTTAGGAAATCCAGAAGACATGGACTTCATAATCAAAACCAGCACAATGGTTGGGAGACAGTCCATTGGAAGCCAACGGTTCTTGAAGTGAAAAGGCCAGAAAAGATGAGCCAGGAGCTGGAGGTTTTTAAGAACTGATTTGACAAACACCTGACAGGGATAGTCTAGATAATATTGTCCTGCCTCAATACAGGGGAGTGGACTAGATGACCTATCTATGATACTCTCTTCCCTGTTTAATGAACCAGTCACAGTGAGCAACAGAAGAGAGAGCTGGTTGAGCACAGCAGTCTTGATCAATAATGCTGAATGGCCAACCTTCCAGGATTGTCCTGGAGTCTCCAGGAATTAAAGATTAGGTCATGTGATGACACCTCTAGGAATATGTCCAACCAAAACTGGCAACTCAGAAAGAGTTCAGCTGGCTGGTTCTTTGTGTTGTCTACAGGTGAGGATAAGTAACATCCCAGAGTCTCAGTCATAGCTCTTATGTAGAGCTGGTTGAAGTTCGTGCTAAACTTTTATTTTTAATTTTTAAAAAGGTCTTCTTTAAAACTGAAAACTTTGGTGAAAAGTTCTTGGTTATTTTGAAATTTTGGGGGGGGGTCCATCTAAACTGAAATTTCTGCTTGTTGGGTTTTCTGCTTGTTGGGTTTTCCCTCCCTCACCCTGTTTTTGCCACTGAATGCAGTAGACTGATTGGTGTCTAATTCCCCCCACACACACTTTTTTTTTCTTTTTCCTTTATCTTTTTGCCATTGTAACTTTTCAAAACTTCCACAACTTTTGACAAGTTTGAGTTTCAGATTTAAAGTTCCATTTACTGTCACCTAGGTCCCTGCTCTAATCTCTAGACCCCCAATGCCTCTCAATGATCTTTGGGCAGGGCAGGATACAAAGGGGGAATTAATTAACCAGTACATATATTTATTATTGTTTAAGCTATATATGAATTTATAGGTTTCCTAAATTATTCTGCAAGGATAAACTCCACTTAGAGAATGAATTCATTTCTTTAACTCATTTATGCTAATTAACTCATTTAGAAAGAAACCCCCAGTGCTACCCCTTTTGGGGAGGGGGGTGCGGTAGTGCAGTTTTTAAGTGGCATTTGTTAGCTTTTCTTAGACTCTTTCCCAGTGCAAGTTTCACAATATTCAGTCTTTTTTTATTTCTTAAATCCCCAGCTCCTGGAGGCATGGGATTATGAGAATCTTTTTTAAAGGTCAATTTCTAGGCCTCCTGGTTGCAAAGAAGAGCTTGAAAATGTGACCCCTAATGGGTCAGGAAAGAGAAGGCAAAGGATACGAATCCCAAATGTATTTGTTTTTAAAAACTTGTGATTTTTAAGTCAATCTCATGATATTTTAGGGCTGACTAGATTAGATGATTAACTCTTTGGGGCAGAAACTGTCTTTGTTCTGTGTCTGTACAGCACCTAGCACAATGGGGTCATGATCCATGACTGGGGTTCCCAGGCATTATTGCAATGATATAATAACAATGATGATGATGGTTTTTGATTGGTTGGCCCTGGCAATACTGTGTACTAGAATCACTGATGCTTGACTAGGGTAACATTTGGCAAAACCAGGGGTCGGCAACCTTTCAGAAGTAGTGTGTCGAGTCTTCATTTATTCACTTAATGTAAGGTTTTGCGTGCCAGTAATACATTTTAACGTTTTTAGAAGGTCTCTTTCTATAAGTCTATAATATATAACTAAACTATTGTTGTATATAAAGTAAATAAGGTTTTTTTAATGTTTAAGAAGCTTCATTTAAAATTAAATTAAAATGCAGAGTCCCCTGGACTGGTGGCCAGGACCCAGGCAGTGTGAGTGCCACTGAAAATCAGCTCAAGTGCCGCCTTCGGCACACGTGCCATAGATTGCCTACCTCTGGTCAAAACTAAGGTCAAAAAGTGTCTATAAGCCATGGCCCACACCAAGTAAGGAGGGGGTCTCCACTAGGGGGCGTTACCTTGCCAGCTGACTGGAGGTGGGGTAACAACTCCATCTCTCTTGTCCACTAGGGGGTGCTGTTCCCAAACCAGTCACAATGCTCCAGGGAATGCTGGGGGAGTGGGTGCCAGTGCAGGCCTTGTTCCCACCTTTCCCATAGCACTGTACCACTGCCCCCTGCCCCAGACCAGCCAGGCACCACTGGTCGGTGCAATGGGGGCAGGGCCAAGTGCCTGCCCACTTCTGGGGTGTAGCCTGTGCACATGAGACTCCCCCCACCCTTTCAAATGTGGAGCCCAAGAATCAGGTTGTGCTGGGTTCTAGTGCACAAGGGAAGGGAGAAAATTTCCTTGTGCTTTCATCTCCCTCATCTCTTGTGCCCCTCCCCCCCATACAGGGCCAGACCACGAGCAGGTGTAAACAGACTTCATCAGCACTACACCAATCTACACCAGCCGAGAATCTGACCCAACACCTCAGCAAGCTTTTCTCTTCGCCCTCAGCTCTCCTCCTCCTCCTCAAGCGTTGTTGGCGATGGCAATTAGAAAGGGCTCAGCAGCCATTCCATTGCCGTGTAATGCTTCTAAAGGCCAGAAATCGGATTAGGGGACTCAGCTGCAGCAGGAGTGAAGGCTGACCCCTGCCTCTGCTGAAGGTAGCCAGCTTAGTGAGGGCTGCCTGCTAGTACAAGCTGATTTCAGTGCCTGAAAAATCAAACCGGGAAAGATGTGTCCTAGGGAGCCCCCTAGTGGAAAACAACTGAAAGTATTTAAAACTAAATGTATTTGATGCTAGGACTTCAATAACTCAGACATAGCTTAGGGGTTTGTTATAGAAGTGGATGGGTGAGATTGTGTGGCCTGCATTGTGCATTGTGCAGGAGGTCAGACTAGATGATCATAATGGTCCCTTCTGACCTTAAAGTCTATGAGTCTATGAGGAGAGATCAGTATTGAAGGTTGATATTAAATAATTACCAGACAGTTAATAACATTGCCCTACTATACTAGCCACTTTCCAGTCACCCAGGAAGACACAGTCCCTGCAGAGCTGGCAATTAGTATTTGTCTCTCAGCTCCCTCGTTGGGTATGTCTACACTGCACACACTTAAACCCATGCTTGTGGTCTCTGTGTTTCCAAGCCCAGATTTACACTGCCGGGCCTGGCTCTCACAGCTGTGCCAATGCGTCCATATGGCACTACACAGACCTTCTGACTCAGGCCTGTGGCTTCACCTGCATCCACACTGCAAAAATGACAGGGCTCGGAGTGAGTCATTGCTGAACTTGGGCTCTGACCTACCCCTGTAGCAGGGTCCTAGGATCTGGGTCCTGAGTGCTTGCTGACCAGAGTCAGACTGATCTGTGTGTGGACAGAAGGGAAGCTTGGGCTCATACCTGAATCAGAACCAAGGTTTAATGTGCAGTGTAGACATGACCTCAGGGCGGTTCTTTGTAAGCCTGTCTATCATGGAGCACAGTGACCATTGTGGAAGCTCAGGGGAAAAGTCTCACATTCTTGTCTTCCTTTGGCAGCGTTTACCTGATGGGTAAGAAGTTCTCCCAGGAGCAGATCGCGCCAAAGTACAATAGACTGGGGAGGACGTACTGTGTGTCTGGAGGAAGCAAAAGGAGCCAAGGGGCAGTGTAGAGTTTTTGTTCTGTGTTTGTGCTGGGCCTCTGCCTAGGGCTCCTCAAGGCCACAGTCATAAAACTAAGAGACTAGTCACTGATGCTTCCCAGATCAGGCTCGGAGTCTTTAACAGCACAGCGATCTCCCTGGGGATAATCGTTACTAGACTAGGAGGAGCACATCAGAACAGATCAGTTCTCAGCTGTCCCAGAGCTCATGGTTCAGGCTGGTTGCAGACAGGCAAGTATCACTCCCCCATTTTATTTGTGGAAGGTTTTCTTCACAAGGGCTAGAAACTTGGGGCTTTTCTTCACTGCAGTGTTTGCTGGACTCTTAACCTAACTTCTGGCCACACACCAGAATGGCTAGTTCAATTTCCATGGTGCTTTCAGTTCAAACTAGCTGGCCCAGCACAGATTGAACCTTAATTGCTGCCAATGCTCCAGCTAGTACAGCTGTGTGGGGATGCAGCCGCTGGAGCTCCTCAGCAGCTAATCCAGTAGGCTCTGCTAGGCTAGCTTGGGTGAAATAACTCCAGTGTGTTAACTGGTGTGGCAAAGTCTAGTCCTTTGATTCAGTTTCCTCAGGTGGAGGAGGGGTTGGTGGGAGGCTGAGTCAGGATTGCAGTGATTTTATTGTACGTCTCACAGTATTTGGTGTTTTAAAGCCCCAGCTCCTGAAGTCCTGGGATTATGTGAGACTCTCAGCTTCCATTTAAACTAAAAAAGCAAGTTTCTAGCCCTCATGGTTGCAGAGAAACACTTTAAAACCAGACCCCAAAGGTAAATACAGAGACTCAACATTTTGTTTCAATCTCATGATTTCTGAGGCCCTGGCTTGTGATTTTTTAATTCTGAGGGTTGGCAATACTCGTGCTGGGATGATGGGGGTGGGTTCAGGTCTCATCTAAATATTAGGATCCCCACAAACAAATATCCTGTAGCTCTAAATGCCAGTACATTTGTTGGATGGACTAATAGCCATGTGAATGAATGGCCTAGCATTACTGCAAGGTGGTCCCAGCGCGCTGGTTTTTCCTTTACTGATTATTCCCTTGGCAGCACGGCTGCCTGGAGTCTGGGGAGCATAAGCCCAGCTCATGTTGGTAGGATTACATGTTGGTGATAGTAGGAGGTATATGGTCAAGGGTGGACCAGGGCTCTGGTGGCTTCTTGCACTGAGGCCCTCTGCTATGTGGACCCAGGAGGTTGCCAGCCAAGCCCACCTGCATTTCTCTCCATTAGCCACTGGGTTTCCAGCACTTGATCCTTACACCAGGTCACATTTAAAGCCAGGCGAATTATTCTGATCTGTGCTGAGCTTTTCCTGGGTTGGGGGAGGTGTGGGGAATGGGGCCATTGCTCTAACAACAGCATTTTTAGTCACGATTGAAGATGCTGCTAAGGGATGGACAGCTGTGCAGCTTGGGGGACTGGCTGTCTTAGGAACCACTCAGCATGCAGCTCTGTTCACCCCCACTGGGAGCCAGGGCTGCTCTGCGCACTCAGAAGCCAGGCCCAATGGCTCTTAGGCTGGACCTGCAGAAACCAGAGCACCCACTGGTGGAGGCAAAGCCCATCTTTCAGAACACCAGGCTGCTGCACATCCCAGGTAGCTCTTATTTCTTTGGCATTACCCCAGTGTCTGTCTCTCCAGGTACCCAGCAGGCCCCCATCACCCTAGTGCCTAAGCACCTCATCATATTTACCGTCACACACCCGCTGCGAGGCAGGGCAGGGCTAACATCCCCACTGTACAGTGGGGCACAGAGAAGCTAAGTGAGATGCCCAAAGTCATCTTAGCAGACCAGGTAATCAAACCCATGGGTCCCATGTCAGTGCCCTAATCACTGGGCTGTCCTCCTGCCACAGGAAGCTGGGGCTTTGGCTCCAATTGTTAAGCCTGGCCCTGGACTGGGGCTGCCCTGGTTACACACTTCGGCTGAGTGAAAAGCCATTAGATGGATGCTATCAGCCAGCGCTAGGCAAGGACACTGGAGCAGCACCCACGGAACTGGTCCAGCATGGGCAGTGACCCTGCATGTTCCATGTGTACCCCCCTGACCCTAGCATGGAGGGACCCCACTCAGGCGAGGGGGTAGATCAGGCCTCAGGGTTTGGACTGCCCACAAAAGGTGCCCATTAGTAGTGCTACCTGGGCGCTGTGAACATCCGTCGCCAAGGAACAAGGCTCATCTCCAGAGACCGCTGCGGCCAACCCCCCTGCAGAAAATAACAGCGCTCCCACAACAGTAAGGGCTTGGGCCTGCAAGCCACTGGGTGCTCAACTGTGGGGCCTGTTCCCTCCCTCTCCCCACGTTGCCATACAACTCCTGTACACTGGCCTAGGGCAGCCAGGGCACTCAGCACCTTGCAGCCTGAGCCCTACATTTGCCTGCATTTGAACCAGCCTCCTCATGAGGAAAATGGCTGCATAGCCCATGACTGCCCCCTCCTCCCCCCACCCAATCCACCCACCCTCATTGCAGCCAACTGGTTGCTTTGTGCGCTTTAATTCGGACCAGTTTCCAGCCGAGAAAGGCCGAGCCCCTTTTCAGCCGCTTACAATAGCTTAACAATGGCCAGCCAGAGCGAGTGATGTTCATGACTGGAGTACAACGGGGGCAAGCCCTACCCTGAGGGCTGGAGCCCCCTAAGCTGGCCGTGACGAATGGGCTCAGGGCTAGTCTCCGCTGGGTAATTACCTTCACTGGGGCCCTGGCAAGCCAGTCTCGCTGTGGTAGGGTGACCAGACAGCAAGTGTGAAAAATCGGGACAGGGGGTTGGGGGGTAATAGGCACCTATATAAGACAAAGCCCCAAATATCGGGACTGTCCCTATAAAATCGGGACATCTGGTCACTCTACGCTGTGGTGGCAGCAGCGCTTCTGACACAAGGCGGGCTGGGGAGTGGTTAGAACTCCCCTCTATGCCTCCGCCAGGGCGTGGGTGAGAATTGCAGGTTGCACAGTCCACCTTTACTGTGCATTGCACTCGCCATCTCCCTGGCTGACTCCACGTACTGTCTCCTCCCTCCCGAGATAGGGGAATTGCTGCTCTCCATTGCCTATTACTGTCTTCTCCCAGCCTCTTCTCTGCCACCTGCTCCCTTCCCCCTCCATCACTGCCCCCAGGAGGGCTGCCATCCAACCCTTTCCCCCATCACTTTCTTTCCACTTGCTTCCACCCCTCACATTGCCTAAATCTGCCTCCTGCTTCTCCCAGTGCCCTGCCGCCCCCCCTCCTTTCACCCACCTTTGCCAGTGTCTCTCCTGTCCCTCCTAGGCCCTGCGTCTCATCCTGGCTCCTGAGCCATCGAGTGGCAGCCATTTTGCCCATGGGCATGGCTTCTGGTCCCGTTGCACTCAGCTGGGTGTGGGTCAGGCACTGGCGTTTTGCAGCAGAGGGCTTAAAGGCTCAGGCTTTGCACAGGCCCCCAGCTAGGGAATGGTGCTTTAAGGCGAGCCCTGTCTGCGCTCACCTGCTGCAGCCTGGTTCCTGGCTCATGGGACGTGGCAGGCCTGTATGGGGAGGAGAGGGTGCAGCTGTGGGGGTTTTGCGACATGAGCACAGAGAGTAGGGTCACATGTGATGGCGTCCTTCCTGGGCTCATGTGCAATTTGGCACCAGACGAGTTGAAGTTCTGGACTCAGGTACTGCACTGGTGGATGCTGCAGCAAAGCCTGGCTGAGCTAGTAGGCAGAAGGGGCATCAGCTGTGCAGGCTCCCTCCACCCCAGCCCATGAGGGTCCCACCACACCCGCCTGACAAAACGAGCCATTTCTGAGGAGGAGAGGGAAGATCCCTCTCCAGGTACCAAATGCTGGAAGAGAGGGAGGACAGTTTTGTACCCAGAGTGCTGCACTGGGGCTCAAGAGAGCTGAGTTTAATTCCTGGCTCTGCCACAGATGCCGTGTGACCTTGGGCAAGTCACTGAATCTCTCTGGGCCCCAGTTCCCCATCTATAAAAATGGGATTTTCTCCCCCCTTGTAAGACCTGTGTCTGGTCCCCAATCTCCATGGCCATCTCTAGGTGCTGCTACAATAAAATCCTTAGCATAGCTGCTCAGATGACCCCTGCAGCTAGTGCTTTTGTGGTGGAGACCCCCCCTCTCTGCTAGGAACTAATCTGGGACTCCCCAGAGAAGCTGTGATGCCTGGAGCCCCCAGCCAAGCTCAGAACCTCCTGGGGCTAGGCCCCACACACATCCCAAAGATCTTACAAGCTAGACAAAGGGTGGGTGGGGAAATGGAGGTAGACAAGGCCCTACAGCAAGTTGGTAGTAGAGCTAGGAACAGAACCTACATCCCCAGAGTCCTAGCCTGGTAGGCTATCCACTGGACCACACCAGTAACTGCTTCTTAGTGTGTTGCTTCAGATCTAGCCCATGCCTAAGCCCCTGGGTTATCCATCCCCTTCCCTCTCCCAAACTCTGTGTCAAATGCATCCCAGCGTGACAGAATAACACACTCTCGGCTCTGATCCAGGCCGATCTCGTATATATTATTTTAATTTATTTTTTTGCTTTTATTGCAAGTGAAAAAATAATTTAAACCGATTACATGTACAGGGGGGAAGGGTCTTGTTAGCGCTCTGATAAACTGCAGCGATTCCACAGCTGGCAAGGAGAGGGTCTGATGAGTCAATTCGTCTCTGTACAAATATTCCCACCTAAAAAGATCTGAGGGTTTATAAAGCCTCTCTCTTGATTACAAGCTGTCGCAGTACAGGGCAGGGGCAAGAAGACTGGGCAGGAGCTGATGTGGGTCCACGATATCCTAAACTGTCCTCTACCATCTCCCTCCCAGGAACAGGGTCAGGTGATCTGGAGTGGGGTCTCGAGCATCTCCATGAGAAAGGTGTCGATGGGCGTGTCCCCGATCAGCTTGAAGAAGAAGAGGTGCTCGAGGCATTTCAGCCCGATGGATCTCAGCGCTGGCAGCCGGAGGAGAAGTTTGGCAAATCTGGAAGAATAGCCCACGGAATGACAGAAGTTAGAGATGGGAAAGGACTATTGTCATTATTATTCCAGTAGAGTGTAACCAAGATCAAGGCACCATTGTGCGGGGGCTGCACAAACTCACAGTAAGGAGCAGCGCCTGCTCTGAAGCACTTACAATCTAAATAGACAAGATCTGTGAAGGAAAGGAAACAAAGAGGTGAAGGCCTTTCACCCAAGGTCAGTAGCAGAGCCAAGAACAGAATCCATGTCTCCTGATTCCCAGCCAGTGCCCTATCCATTAGCTCACATTGCCTCTTCTACATGTACCTCTACAGTCATAGCACTGTATCCCTGTCAATGCAGGATTGTCCCCCACACTGCTACACAGAACTGAGCAAATAACTGATTTTTTTCCATTTCAGGGACTGAACTGAAAAATCCAGGAGAAAAATTCAGTTAGGTTCAAACAAGAAACTGATTTTCTTTTTCAGTTTCTCTCTCCAAAATCGGTGGGGGGCGAGGGGGGTCCCCAAACAATACCTTTTTTCTGACCTGAAATGATTTTGTTGTTTTTCTTGGTTTTTTTGTTTTGGGTGCTTTTCACCATTTTTTAAAATAGTGAAATTTCAAAATGAAATGCTATTTTGAACCAAAAAGTCAAAACAAAACGTTTTGATTTTTCTTACATTTTTTTCAGCCAAAAACGATTCACCGATTTGACCTGAATTTGCAAGGAGTTTCAGTGCCCCCCAAAATGCAATCTACTATTCACCGAAAATATTTTGCTACATGGTCTAGTGTTCTGTCCAGTCTAGTTTTAAATAAGACAGGGATTCTATGACGTCCCTTGGGAGATTATTTCACAAGCCACATACATCTGGAAGCTGTCTGATGCTCACCCTACATTTTCCTTCTCATAATTTCATCTCACAGTGGGAAAGCCTGTCACTTAATTCAGCTGCTGGTTCCTTTGCTCCTCTGTTTAATCTGATCAGAATCCCAGGGACTCAACTCAACTGTGTTAAAAGCACTACAAACCCCTCTCTTTATTTGGAACATTTGGGGCAAATTTCAGCAGCTGAGCAGGATACATGGGGACAGCTGGATGGTAAAAACCAGCAGGTCTTTGGAGAACAAAAGAGGGAGAATTTTTTATCCCACATTTTCAAACCTCCAAGGCCAAAAACAGTTTGGAGTCTCCCCCAGCCAGGGCTTGAAGTAGTGATCTAGAGCTAAAACATGCCACTAAAATCATTGTTGAACTGTTTAAAAATGGATTGCCCCTAAAAAACCTTCATAGCCTATTATCAACCTCCTCTGCCCACCCGCTTCCATTGTATTATGGACCAAACGTGGCCACATTTACAGCTGACTGAACTTTATCCACGTCCCACTTCCTGTCTGTAGCACACAAATCTGTAGCCAAAAATCGCAATGCTGGCAGCACCTTGCTTCTTAGGTGGCTTAAATAGCAATATGATGTTATGTGCGCCAGCATTTCTAGAAACTAGCCAGAAGAGGGTAGTGTTGTACAACCCAGGAGAACGAATTGCAATGGGCTCCTGTAGTGGCAAGAGGACACTGCTGGTGTAGAGGACCAGAGATAGGATCAGGTGGGTTACAGAAATGTCTTCTTTCCTTGAACCAGCTATAATTTGTCATCAGAGAAACAACAAATTTCAGCCAAAACCAGACCTTTTTTTTTGGTTTTCAGCCTAAAATTCTCCAGTTTGGGGCTGCAATTTTGCTGACACAAAGTCATTTTATTCTACTGAAAGTGTTGGTAAAATGGAACAATTTTTACTGTTCATCCAAATTTCCAGCAGGGAAAAAACATTTTCTAGCCAGCTCTCCACAGATTCCTGCACTCCTAGCAGAGGCGGAACAAAGAATTGCTTCAGAACTGTGATTGGTGCAAATCTCACTATTCCACACCCCTCAGGGAGTGTGCCACATGTGTCTGCTAGAGACAGAGATGCAGCACTGTGCTACTCAATATTTACCTTCCAGGTTGTTCAGGGTACTTCTGCTTTGTATATGCTTCGAGCGTGGCATAGACCTTTTCTCGTAGGGACTCCACCTCGAAGGGACTGGACAAGCCCTTGGCATCTGGACCAGGGAGAAACCCAAAGCAAGAAGGAAATCATTGCAGAGTTGACGTTTCACACTTTGTTTGGTTCACAGCTGAACAAGATGATCAATCACTAGAAAAGAGCTGGAGATGGCTCCTGTGAGCTGGCAGCAGTCTCTCCCCTCCGGCAGACTTTCTTCATTAACATTATCTGTCATATTATACAGTGGCACCTAACAGCTTCCCCAGGATGTTAGGTGTTGTACATACACATAGTTAGGGACAGTCTCTGAGTGTGCATTATGATACAGTCTTTAATGATATGATCTCATACTGCCTCATTCCGCACACAGGCTGGACAGAATCAAGGCTGTGTGTGAAAAACTGTAAATCGGATATTTCCTAACTTTCAAGTACTTCCCTTTTGCACCCTAAATCATGTTCTTTTTATGTAGATTTTAGCATATTTACATATATTTGTACACACACACACACACACACACACACACAAAGACAATATCTGTCTATCTATTCCCCACCACACTGAAAGGATCTTAATCGGTTTGGGGATTGAACCTGCCATTCTTTTCCATACAAAATAGAAGTTGCTCTGGAACGTGAAGTGCTCTGAAGTATGGCTGTAATTTCCAAAGTGATGAGCCCACCCCAGGCTGCCCTGTGCTACTCCAACAGAGCCTGCAAGTGGACATAACTGGTCTCTGCAGGTAGCACAGTTGGTTCTGTTACCGGGTACTGAGATGGCCAAGGGAACAGAGGGCAACCATTCCAGTAGCACAGGACCCCGGCCACCACACTGGGGGGAGAACTGTGGTCTGATGGAGAAAGCACTGAACTGACAGTGATGAGAGCTGGCTTCCATACCTGGATCTGCAACCTTGGACAACTCTCTGGTTCTCCTCTTGTCTCTCTAGAGTCTCAGCTCTCCCATGTGTATGCATACAGCACCTAGCACAGTGGGACCCCACTCTAGCTTGGTGAGCTATTGCAGGAAAGGAAGATAAGAGTGCTACCTACCGAATTCCCAGTACCCTGGCATGGAATTCGGCCTCCTCTTCCACAGCTACAGAATGTGCAATATCACGGAAAGGTTCCTTTCTGAGCAACGCTTCGGATGCACTACTGAGGTAGGGCACAATCTAGGTTTCACCCAGGGCCAGGATGCTCTTTGTCAGTGATTAGTTCCAGAGTTGGATTACCCTTTAGTGGGCCCCGCCCCCCACTCCGCCCTGAGGCCCCACCCCCGCTTGGCCTCTTCCCCCTGAGGCTCTGCCTGCCACTCACATGGGGTGGGAGGGGGAAGAGGCAGAGAGGATGGGGCCATGGTTCAGGCGCCGACCCTCTTCTGAGTGTGGGCCTGGCACCCTGGCACCATTGTAAACCTGGTAATGATTAGTTCTTTTTCTTTACTGATTCAGTGAAGCTGGATGTCGCTCATAAGGCTACTACAGTGATTCATTGATACTGAGACTTAAGCACATTCTTTCCAGGCACCTGGTAACCCAGGACACAACATTTTTCTGGATTTTCAGGACTAGATGCTTGTTTTTGTCAGCAGTCCAAGGAACTAACTGGTAGCAACTTGCAGGGAGGGTGACATGAGATGTGTTCTTTACAATACAGGGGTTAAAAAGCCAGCTCCTGAGCAACCACTGGAGCTAGCAAACGGGAGTTATGAGATGCAGATACACATAATAAACATACTGTAAGGTTAGGCCAATGCCCATCCCCCAAAACAAAACAAATCCCTGCAAGAGTACAAAGACTGCAGGGAGACATCCAGCAGCAGAGTGGGCTATCCAGTGTATGGCACTGGATGTAGCAGGTATGATATCTGCCTTGTGGGCAAGTGGGGTGTGTGTGCATTTGGTGCAAGCAGCTCATGGCCCTCAGAAACTGAGTACAGGCTCTGGAGACCAGAGTGATTGAACTGGGGGAGCTAAGGGAGACAGATAGGTACACAGAGGAAACTTTCAGGGTCACAGTACAACGGTCCCACCCCCAGTCTGACAGCCTCTGTGCTGTTGAGGAAGGTGAAAGTCTTGGGGAAGGAAAACATAAAGATGGAGCAAAGGGAAATAATCCCATAGTTGGGACCCTCCTTTCAGGTGATGTCATGGTACCCTCTTACACTGAATATACCCCTCGGGAGGAGGGGACCCCTGTTATTAGGAACATACAGGTAATAGTAATGGGTAGGGTGACCAGATGTCCCAATTTGATAGGGACAGTCCCAATTTTGGGGTCTTTTCCTTATATAGGCTCCTATTACCTCACGCCCCCTGTTCCGATTTTCACACTTGCTGTCTGGTCACCCTAGTAATTGGGGTATTTTATTATTAGAAATATCGATAGTTCAGTTTGTGAGGACCAGGAGAGCCGCACGATGAATTGCCTGCTGGGTTTGAATTGTACTCATGTCTGTATGTATACTCATCTTTTAACCAATACTCACTCTTTTCTTTTTGAATAAATTTTAGTTTAGTTGATAAGAATTGTATTTGGGTAAGATCTGAAATATTAATTAACCTGGGAGGTAATGTGTCCAATCCTTTGGGATTGGTAGAACTTTTTTATATGATAAATAAGATTTTCAGTAATCCTCATCATATTTGACTTGGGTGTCTGGGTGTCGGCCTAAGGTTGGGTTGCTTTATGGGAACTGTTGTTGGCTTCTGGGTAACCAGTGAAGCTGTTTTGTTCTGGCCTGGTAAATCTAAGTTTTGGAATATCCACCAGCTTTGGGGATTGTCTGCCCCATTCTTTGCAGTTCACCCTAATTGAGTGACTTCAGTTGGCTCCCCTGGGACTCCATCACACCTGTCCATGACTTTTACTAAAAATACCCATGACTAAATCTTAGCCTTAACTCACCAATCTATCAGAATTCTTTGAGCGGGTCAAGAAACATGTGGCCAAGCATGATCCAGTGGATATAGTGTACTTGGACGATCAGAAAGCTTTTGACAAGGTTCCTCACCAAAGCCTCTTAAGCAAAGTACACAGTCATGGGATAAGAGGGAAGGTCCTCTCATGGATCAGTAACACTCACTTTTGTCTAGCCATATTAGGGCTTACATCTCCTGGAGGTTGCAGCAGCCAGATGACAACATGATCTTAACATGCTCTAAAGAAATCAGAGCAGTAGCCAGGAGCGGCTCCAGGCCCCAGCACGCCAAGGACGTGCTTGGGGCGGCATGCTGCGGGGGGTGCTCTGCTGGTCGCCGGGAGGGCAGCAGGTGGCTCCAGTGGACCTCCCACAGACGTGCCTGCGGAGGGTCCGCTGGTCCCGCGGCTTCGGTGGAGCATCCACAGGCACGTCTGCGGGAGGTCCACTGGAGCCGCGGGACCAGCAACCGGCAGGGCGTGCCGCCGTGCTTGGGGCGGCAAAATGGCTAGAGTCGCCCCTGGCAGTAGCATATGCACCATATTTAGCCACTAGAGGATGACATATTCCTACACCCTTGAGAGAGTCTGACCTTCCTCCTAGTAGATGGTAATGGTGAACGCACACCTTGTGTTGGGACACACTCACAGACACAGCATAGTATGAATGACCATAACAATAAGAGGATGCATAATAATCCAGAAAGCATCTCCCCTGGATGTTGCTGAATGCCAATAAGAATTATTAGAGGGGGCCTTTGAGGGTGGTACCTGAAAGAGCCTTGAAGCATCCATTACCACCAAGACTTACCTGGGTTAAACAGGACAATGGCTCGCAGGCATCCCAGCTCAGACTTATCCATCTGCATGTCTTTCATTTTAGACACTAATTCTGTCAGAACTCTGCACATTGAAGACACAAGCAGACAGACAGAGACCGTATGGATGGCAAGGTCTGCATCTAGCATTAAATGCAACACCATGGCAATCTGGGGTGGAATGCTCCATAGATCAGCGCTTGCAAAGCACTCAGATGACTCTTGTGAGATTACAGGTTTATTGGCATAACCATTGTCTAGGCTGGTGCATTCAGGCATGGCCCAGCTGTGGGGTCTGCATTAGCAGCAGCTGAATAGGAGCCTAAGAAAATGGTGATCTAGCTTGGAATGGAAGCTGCTATCTTTATTATGGGGGGGGGGGACCATGGAGATGACATGGGGGCAATGCTGCGTACATGGCTTGTGAAACACCTGGGGGCAAAGGCCCAGTGTCAAGGGGAGATGTTAGCAGGAATACGTGGCAGGTCTCCCTTAGGCATGACCTTGCATGGAGGGGAACAGATGTCACTCTAGGTGATAGCAGAGAAACGGAGGCAATACCTGTCGAAAATGGAGCCCACGCCGGCACTGTGTGCACTGCTGCGGTGCACGTGTAAGCCTGTGGCGAGCAGGATGCCGTCTTGCACGGTCACCGAGCGATGGGAGAACGAGGCAATGAGCAGCTCATTCCAACCTGCAAGAGCAAGAGACAGGTGAATGTGCGATGCCAGCAGCTCCCCACTGAAACACAGGGCACCGTCCCTTTAAATCAGGGCTGCATGCAGGGACCAGTGCAGGCTCCATTACACCAGCCCCTCTGCAGAGATGTAATGGGAGAGGTGTCTTCAGCCCCATGGCATCTTAGGAAATTCCAGCCCTCCCGTGTTATTAACAAAGGGCTGAAAGGGAGGCTGGAGGCAGGCAGTGAGGAGTAGGATGCTGGGACGTGTGGGGGGCTGGAGACAGTGGGGGATCCCAGAGGGGCAATGTGAGGCCAGGAAGCTGACAGAGAGGAGTTGGGAGGGACGGACAGGAGTGTGATAAGGAGATTCTCCACCCGCAGCGCTTAGGAGAGGACTAGAACAGCAGCTCCCTCAGGGCAAGCAGAGCCCCCTCTGAGCAGCCAGCGTTTCTGCACACACAGGTAGGGATGAACTGGACCCTGAAATGATCACACCCAAAATGAAGATAGGAGGCATCTCCCGAGAGGCGCATGACTCAGAACCCAGGTGAAGCCAATGGCTTTCAGGGTGACAGGGTGGGGGGAATCTGACTCATGATTTCTGAGTCCAATGGCTGGCGAAAGGGCAGCCAGGAGGGGATGGGGCAGGTTTCCCAACAGCCCAGAAAACACAGGAGAAGCAACAACAGAAAACGTTTGGGGAAAAAAAAATCTGCTTCTTCCTAAAATCGTGTCCCTCCAATTTTCTCTTACCCTTGTACTAGAAGCAGTTTTTTCGTACAGGAGAAGGACACATTCCGTAGCTCCATTAGCCAAACAAAATACACTTTCATGAACAAGGAAAGAGAAGGACTGAGCCATATTCTGTTAGCAGCCAGTCTTTCCCAGATGACATTAGTAAGTTACTGGGGCCCGATCCAAAGCCCCTGAAATCAATGGGAAGACTCCAATGGGCTTTGGATCAGAGCCTTTGCACACCCCTTTAGCACCTCACAATGCCTGCACCACTAGCCCCAAGGCTGGTGGTTCATTGCTAAGGCCCAATTTTTCCAAGCTCTGCCAGTTTGGCTCATGGCACAATTAAGGAGCCCCTGTTTTATTATGGACCTTGCAACATTGCTATGTAGCACCAATACATGAGGCCACTGACACCAGAACATGAGGATACTGTCACCATGGTGTTTGGTGCAGCGTCTTAACACAATTATTTTGTTCCCCAGGACTTTGCACCCCAAAGAAATCAGCAGACATCTCCAGGATGCTGTAGGGAGAAACAAAGGAATAATGCAAGATTCAGATAAACAGGAGCATTTGGAGATTCTGAGAACCAAAGAATTTTACCTGCCCGCAGAAGAATCACTTGGTCTTCCAGTGTCAGCTCTGAGAAGTGGGGGATTCGCTTGGCCCATTCAACTAAGGTGAAGAGCTGCTTGTCCGCTGCATGGCATATATTGGTGACAGGGTCATTTGTCTAAGAAAGGAAAGATATAAAGAGAGAGAATGTGCCACTGAGAATTTCAGCAAATCAGTGACAATAATCTTGTTCCCTGCAGCCAGTATTGTGTCAGGTTAATATTACTCGGAATCACCATCCAGGTGATCAAATCCTTTGCCAGCTACAATTCAAAATGTGCATTTAACATTCTGGTTTATTGCTAGGCTTGGCAGAATGCGATTTTTATTTTTTATAATTCTGACTCATAATATCGATGTTTATTTGTAAGCATTTTTTATTATTTTTATCTATTTAAATTTTCGCAGTTGTGCAAACTTATGGGTTACAAGCATTTTTTTCCAATTTTTATCTACTTAAATTTTCACAGTTGCAGTAAATTATGGGGCATCAGACAATGAGGGGGGTTAGACAATAATTATTTAATATAGTCAACACTGATTTAAAAAGTTAAAGCTTTATAACCTTTAAAACACAAATTGTCAACATCACGTCAAAATATACTACGTAAATATCCTTAAATGAAACTCTAATGTTTTCAAGCAGCTTTTTCCTTCCTTTGCCGATCTGAAATGTTGAGCATCATCGATGGAAATATTTTTTTGTCTGTGTGTGTGTGTGTGTGAGTGTATGTGTCTGTATGGCAAAATTAACCTTTATTGACATTGATAAAAATTGAATCCTTCCAATTTTTACCTACATTTCTAGGGTGTCAGTTCAAATCCAGCCGAAGTTAGTAGCTGATTACAAAATGTTCCCTGTTTGTTCAGTGTCCTTTGTGAAATAAGACACTGAATCTCAGTCTAGGTCTCACCATACCATCCAGTTCACCCCACCATTGGCAGTCCTGGCCAGTGGCTGAACAAGCTCAACCGTCCTGTTCTACTCAGAAAAATGAGTCAATAAAATCCGACACCTTTCATCCAAATTCCACCCGCCACCTCACAGATGCCAATTTAACAGAACACCTGTGTTCCAGACACCGCAGTGCCCAGTCCAGCAGGGCGCACCAGAGCACGGTAGTCTTCAAGATCGGCCTTACTCATTATTAAATGCTGAGTTGGTTGAAAAAACAGGGGGGAAAATTCACACCCATGGTTTGTGACTTTCTTTCCACATGATTTTTTGTAAATAGCTGGTCAATGACTGTGGCTGATTCTGTAAAAACCTTCTTGGAAAATTTCTGCCATTTTTTTTTAATCAGAATTAAAATTTTTAATAAAAACTTCCATTGAGAAACTTTAATTTTTGGCCAGTCCTACTAAACAGTCTGTCAGCCACAGCAGCTCACTAATGGCCATTGGAAAGTGACTCTGCTGCAGATCCCAGAATCAGTTAACAATCACGTTGCTTTGATCTGGAGCTGCCACAAACAAGATGCGGGTCTCACTCCCAGCAGTGGTTCCTTCCTGGATATACAGCCCCATCAATCAGTTATCTGCTGTCAGTTGTAAATACAGGGTAGAACGCTGTCATCACAAGCTGCAAGTGGCTTCATCAAACCTGACCCACATGCAAAGGCCTGACTTAAGCAGACACTTACCGAGTTCTCAGCATTCACGTCGCTGTACAATTCCGTCTTTGGTTCAACAGCCAGTTCAGCTTCTAAAATCCTCTCCACAGGCATATCCTCATTGCCATTGCTCGTGGACTCGGCTTCATTCTCGCTGCGCTCTCGGCTTCTCTGTCTCTCCTCTTGCACAGCTGGAACACAGAACAGTCCTCTGTACCATGCGGGAGCTTGGGAACGCTTCCCATCTTTCTAACTCAGCAACAGCAGGGGGACTGATCCCTCAGATAAAACCCCGCTCACTACTGAAGACCTTGGTGAGGAGGATAGGAAACAAAACAGAGGCAGCAAGATGCAAGGCTCTGTTGACATGGTAATACTGGAAGCAGACTTTAAGGGCCTGATTGATCATTACCACGCACCTTGTGATCATTAACACCAGTGCAACACAACCGCAAAATATGACCACTCTGACATGAGTGGTGTGTTACACCTGCCTTGCAATGGTTTAGAATGACTGTGCAATGTGCCAGGCACCACTCAGTCATGCTCTTTTGGTGGACAGAACCAGGAGAGGTTTTAATTTGGCAAGCCTGCATCATGTCCGGATTTGGTTTTGCAAACCCCAAGCCAGGCATGATTTGAACAAAAGGCCCAATTTTATCTAAAATCTCAAAGTTGTTGGGGGTTGTGAGGATAGGGGAGAGTTCAGCGAAATGACTCTCGCTTGGGGCCATCGCTGTTCACTAGAACGTTGCATTGGAAAAGCAGCCCACAAAAGTCACAAAGAAGCAATTGTTCGAGAAGTGACACGCTGCTATTCCTGCAGGGCCGTGTGAGAGCAGCAACCCTCCATGGAGCAAAAGCAGAAGATGATGCATTTGCAAATGTCAAGGATCCAATGGGGAAGTTTGTCAGGGCAACTGCCTCAGTTGGTTGCAATACGTCAGGCACTTGGAATCCATCATTTAAAAGAGTGGGGCTCAACCTTTAGCAGTCAAAGAGCAACTTGGTCACTGACTAGAGTGAAGCAGGTTGAGACTGCAACCCACAAACAGGGGCGGCTCTAGGCATTGTGCCGCCCCAAGCACGGCAGGCAGGCTGCCTTCAGTGGCTTGCCTGCGGAGAGTCCGCTGGTCCCGCGGCTTCGGCGGACCTCCCGCAGGCGTGGGAGGTCCGCCGAAGCCGCGGGACCAGCGGACCCTCCGCAGGCAAGCCGCCAAAGGCAGCCTGCCTGCCGCCCTCGCGGCGCCGGCAGAGTGCCCCCTGCGGCTTGCCGCCCCAAGCACGCGCTTGGCGTGCTGGGGCCTGGAGCCGCCCCTGCCCACAAACATACGTTACACGTTTACTGTAACTCAGCAAACAATACACTCATCAAACCTGCCAAGTAAAGGTGACACAGCACTTTTCACTTAATTTAGCCGCTGATGCTAATACAGATTCAACCTGCCTGTCTACGTGTCTCTTTTTCTGGATTTAAATTGCCACACCTGCCATTACACACTAATTTACACAACAGCTAAGGATGAGCCCCAATACTGAACAACCCAGAGCTTTAGAGAAGAGCAGATCCAGGTTCAAATTTTGCTCATGGCCTCTCTCTAGTGAGCTGCACTGAACGTCCCTGAAATTTGGGGCCTTAGCTCCAAAATGTGTGACGCAGGGAGACCCTCTGCTAGGACCAGTGTCCTCCAAACTGGAACTCAGGTGCACATTTTTAACGCTTAGAGTCATTTACCACTGGGACAATTTACTAAGGGTTGTGGTGGATTCTCCATCACTGGCAATTTTTAAATCAAGATGGGATGTTTTTTCTAAAAGATCTGCTCTAGGATTATTGTGGGGGCACGTCTCTGGCCTGTGTTACACAGGAGATCAGACCAGATAATCACAATGGCCTCTGTTGGCCTTGGAATCTATAAATGAAACTGGCAGAAAATGGGAAAATTTATTTCTAGATAATTATATCATCTCACAAACATTGTACTGAGTGAGCATTAGCATGGACAGCAGCGGTTCTCAAACGGCTCTCCAGGGGTCTCATTCACAGGGCCACCAGAAATCCCAGGAGTGACTGCCAAGGAGAAGGTGGAGCTTGTGAAGAAGCGTGGGAAAGGAGGTACTCCATGAATGTCCATCTTATGAAAAATGAATTCCATCTCTCAGTTGAGGGCAACTGCACATGTATTGCCCCCTAGTGGTTCAGCAAGGGAACCCACTCTCAGGTTTCTGGCTCCTTTGGCTGTCAGCTCTCTTGGGCAGAGACACGCATCTCACTCCCTCCTGATTAGGGTATGTCTAGGCTGAACTACTCTGTGAATTCAACCAACAAAGACAGTCTTCCTCTACAGACCTACTCACTTCCTCTTGCGGGGTCTGATAACAGTGTAATGCCACAGGTATAAGTTACTCCCACTGCACTTCCTATGTATGTCCATTTTATTCTTAACATAAAAGCACCACAGAATCCAAACATGAGAAGTGGAGGTTCTCTTTTCTGATATTCCCCCACCCCACTCTAGGAGATGCTAAGAGATGGGGCTTCCCAAGGACTATCACAGAGTCTGGTCTGTTTCTACGGTTGTCACTCAGTGTTAATTTCCATCACGTTTGTCCTGTTGCATCAGCTGTAAACATGGCTTAAACCTGACACCACGTGGTCCAGTGTGTCAGGAAAGATCTCCTTGGAAGCATCTGAAGGTCTCCCTGTGGGTAAAGGGAAAAGTTGCCCAAGGATATTTCCAATAAAGTGCCTGATAATGGATGACCCTCAAAACGTTCATTGGACCAGGATGGTTTTGAAAAATACCTCAAAATCTGAGTGCTCAGCCAAGCATTATTCACACTCTTTGCCTCTCCTGGGTCTGCATAATTGGGCTGGGAATTTCGTAAGAGATGTCTTTCTGAGATAACCCTTTTCCATCTCAGCTGAACATTCAGAAATGCACAAATATTTTTATTAAAGGCATTTTTCAAATTAAATGTATGAAATATTTTAAAAAATCTTTAAAGTTAGATATTCAGCCTGTGTAAATTGACATAATTACAGTGAGGACAGCTGTGGAAAACCTGTGGTCTAAGATTTGGTGAAAGATTGAGGCAAAGGTTTGCCTCAGTTCTTATTTATCCAAATCAGTTCTATCTTAGATATTTATATGACCCCCATCCCCACAGTACCTGAGCACTTCACAATCTTTAATGTACTTTTTCTCCCAACACCCATTGTATTATATTCCTGTTTTACAGACAGACAGACTGACTTGCCCAACTAAAGTATTTCTCTTGAGCAGTCTAATCTCAATGTCCGTTGGGCAGGGACACGAATGCCTTTACTCTAAAGGAGATTGACGTAATCGGTATGACATAAAACAATGTTAATGATAATTAAATGGCGCCTTGGCTTTGATTTTGATGTGTGCGCACTGGAAGAGGAGATCTTTTCACATGTGACCCTGTAGGCGGTTGTAGCAAGAGCATCAGTGTGGGGCAGAGCAGGGCTGGGCTGGGAATCTGGGTAGCTGTCATGTTATGACCAGATTATTATGTTAACATACCACATTTTTCTGCACAATTACTTTTCTGCAGAGATAAGGCTAATGAGGAGAATTCTTGCAATGGGCTTTAGCGAGGTCTCCTCCAGCACTCATGGGTGAGGTGGTGATGCATAGCACCCATTCCTCACCCCTTTTGGGGAGAACAAATGAGATGTAACCACTAATCTGCATGGCACGGGTTCCGACAGAAGTGGTGCTGTCACTTGGAATCAGCTCTGCCCTGACCTTCTCCTATGCATAATTGGCAGGTGTGCTATCCAATCACATGGCTCTGGCACGCCATGGGATGGTAAAGTAGCCATGGTGTGGTAAAGCTGGTTTCAGAAAAGCTTGATTCTGCTGGCTTTCCCTTTTCCAGCTGAAGGTGGGTCAATGGACTCAAGATTCTCCCTTTAACCCAGCAGGAGGGGAGTCCTGGATGAGGGGCTACATGAATAACTGGAGTGGCCCGAGGAATGAGAGTGTAAGGTCCAGCTGGTATAAACCAGCATAACTCCTCTATAGCCAGTGGAGCTCCAGGCTTCCCAAGTAGCTCAGTGGGAATAAAAGCCCTGTCTCAGCTCTCTACCTTGCTCTGAAACAATCTGTGGCTCTCTTTGTTTTTTATTCCCGTGTGATTTTGCACTCCTGGGTTCACGCACCAAGGTACCATGAAAAAGCCCATTCTCACAGCATTTCTCACCCAACCAGGAAGAGGAAGGATATGAAGGTTCACCAGAAAGTCTGTTCTCGTGAGATCTGTAATCGGCTGCGGAGGCCTAGGAGGTTAGCCAACTAGGATGTAATTCTGGCCCTGTTGATGTTAATGGCAAAACTCTCATTCACCTCAATGAGGTCTATTTATCTAAAATGCTTATATGGCCCTTGTCACCAGAGTATCTGAATGCCTCTGTCTCTAATGTATTTATCTCTACAACATCCCTGTGCAGTTGGGCAGTACTGTTTTCCTCACTGTACAGATGGGAAACTGAGGCACAGAGCGATCAAGGCCTTGTGTACACAGGGAAATTTACCAGCATAATTATACTGCCATAGTTATACTGGTATAACTGGCATAATGCCCTTGGTGGATACTCCTATTCCAGAATAGCGGTATAATTGTACTGGTAAATTTCCCCTAGACAAGAACCTAGCGGCTTGCCCTTGGGCACACAGAATGGCTCTGGTGGAGCAAGAACAGAACCACAGTCTAACTGCCCAGGCCAGAACTCTAACCATTGAACCATCCTTCCTCACTCAGGTCAAGCTCTCACTCCTGATGTGTTGTGATTGCTGCTTATTACTCTAGTCGTAATGGTCTCCCTCTTCCCTTGTGCTTCCCCCATCTGCTTGCTTGGCCCATCCACCTGTGGTCCTAGGTTGTAAACTCTCTGGAGCGGGGCCGTGTGTACCCAGCGGCTAGCAGAGCAGGGCCCCAACTCCTGAGAGAGTTTGGGAAAGGTTCTGATCAGCTTCTGATCTTTTGGATGCTTGGCCAAACTCTGACCTTCCTGAGGTTCACCCATCAATATCTTCCAGTTCTGCTAGGCAGCGCTTGTCTCTGTCTCATGGGAAGCTGCCGTTGCCCCATGAACACCGACACTTCGGGATCCCGTATTCAACTTCTTCCTGTCCTGTAGGTCCTGGAACCTGTCTGAAGCCCCAGTGACTATTGCAGAAACCCCCCAGCAATCTCATAGATCCTCCAGAGGCTCCTTCTCATGCTGTCTGTCTGTGGAGTTTATTCCCCCGGCTTGCAGCCTGCTGTTAGCAATATAATTACTTTAAAAGAAAGCAGCAGCAATTTCTAACTCCTTGAAATCACTTGGCACCTGGCTGGTGCGGACAGCTGTGCTTGGAATTAGGTTTTGTTTCACAACTGGCAGCGTAACCTCCCACTGGCAGTGGCTGCACTAAGCCGCTGAGATAGAGCATCATTAATCACCCTGCAACTAGAGGAGTGGCCTAAAGACTGAGGGCAAAGCTCCAGTTCAGCCTTACCCTCCGTCTGGCTTTCAGGCCACCTGGGCAAGGCTTAGATTGTCCCTCCCCTTGCAGGGGGAAGTGGGGCGAGAGCGAGGACTCTTCTGTGTGCTCCCTTGCGCTAGCTCAGCTGGCTACACTGATTTTCAGCACAGGCATCCTCCAGCGTAAAGAATCACAGGGGGTACTAGAGAGAGGAGGTGGTCAGGGGTGTGGGCCTGCCCTCACACTTACCATGACAACAGCAGCTGGGAGAAGTGCAGTGACAGAAAACTCATCCCCAGAAGGAAAGGAGCATCCTATCGCTCGTAGTTTGTCCCATCAGTTCCCCCATCCCTGCTGGCTGGTTTAGGATCAGCCCCGGTTGGCTCTGAAGGGAAGTAGGGATAATCCTAACCAATCAACCATGCTCTTGGCGAGTGTATAACTGCTGTTGTGAGGCCTGCATAGTCCCTGCTACAGCGGTATCCAGTTCTAACATGCCTAGTCATGCCCTGAGCAGGAAACAGGCTATGCTGTAAGGCACAATTGCCCTTGACACCAGTGTCACAGAGTCACAGCAATCAAGGCCAGAAGGGATGACCAGATCGTGTGCTCTGACCTCCTGTATATCACAGGCCACCAACACCACCTGCTCCCGCACACTACAGCCCACAACTGAAATGAGACCAAAGTGGTACAGCTGCTCAGTGGTGGAAGGTTGCTCTATCCTTCTGCTCAGTCAAAGCGAGAGGAGGCGAGTGTCACAGGGTCTATCAGGCCTTCTCCGCCCCCAGGCTGGAGCCATCAGTGTCCTCACACATCCCACCCAAGGAAAATCCACTCAGACCAGGTGACCAGCAACACAATCTCCCAGAGGAGTAAATACTGACCAGTCCAGAACCAGCAGGCCAGATAAGAAGGCAGTGGCACGGCTGGATGAGAGGATTTGCTCCTCAGTTAACCCAGAACCCAGGTCCAGGCTAGGACCTTGCCCTAAGCACTGCAGCTAAGCTCTTGTATTTTGAAGGATAGTTTTTTCCATCTCTGTTTAAAGGTGCAGACTGACGAATCCTGAATTGCTGTTTCTGTCCATAGAGTGACGCCAAGTGTCCCCTTCCCGTGGCCAGAGTTTGCCAATTAAGGTGGGGAACGGCTGCAATACCACATGTGGCCCTGAAGGAGGCACTACAGAGCAGTCCTGCCTGCCACAGGGAGGATAACAACAGGTTTGAAACAGCCAGGATTGTACAGCACCCACCTGATTGTGCGGTGTTGTATAAAAACCAGCTGGCTCTGTCTTTTCCCTACACCAGGAGACACCTGTGCAGCTGGCTGGCTGTTCATGCCTACTTTAAAAGGGAATAAATGCTTCTAAAGGTGTGGGTGGAGGACAAATCTCCTCTGAAAGGAGAGTCACTGGAGCAGAACTCTGCTCTGGCGGCTCAGCAGAGCTGGGTAAGTGCACGTGGACTCAGTCGCTTTGCTGAAGTGGAAGGATGCTGCTCCTGAGCTATTTGCATCCCCAAGTATCTCCAGACACACGCTCTGGGCTGGAGAAGAAAGGGAGCCCTTTGAAACTATAGCAACAGGGTTCTCACCAAAAACAATGGAAAGGGACAAGGAGAACAAAGTGCAGGCGCTCATGGGGTCAGATCTCAGCTGGACTGAGCTGTATGGCTCATTGCGTCGTTCCAGCTGGAAGGGGCTCAGCTCGGTGCTCTGACAGCAGCTATTTTTGTAGATAGAGCATGAAGAGTCAGACATTTGTGCTCTCGGTGTGGAGAAGCGGGAAAGGGCAGCATGCTCCTTTCTCCCCGTGCTCAGACGCCCAGCAGTCTGCAACCGCCGTTTGCTTAGAGTGTGCAGCAGAGAGTAACCGTACATACCTGTGAGCACAAATATAGACCCCCTAGCTTTGCAGGTAAGGGCTTCGTCCCCAAACTGCACCCGTACAAGGCTGAAAGGACATTGCGACTGGCTAAGGGCCTGATCCAAAGCCGAGTGAAGTCTATGGGGATCTTTGCACTGACTTGAATGGGCTTTGGATCAAGCCCTCTATTAACATTCCTGACTCATGGCCAGATTGTGGCCAGCTGCCTGCATGGCAATGCAAGGGTGGAGAAGCAGGTGCATGAATTCTCCTCCGCCTTGCACTCCTGCCTAGCACCCTAGCCCAGTGGTTCCAGCCCCACTTGGGGCACAGAGGCTGCTCTGTCCTAGCTCTGCCTGCAGCACAAGGCTCCCCTTGAGGAGGAGAGAAGGGAGGGCTGACTCAGCACACATGAGGAGGAGATGTGGCACCTCCTGGAGGGGTGGAGCAATGGCCACACTGCCCCTGCACAAACCTGTGGCTGGCCTAGCTGCACCTCCCTTTATAGGGCTTGCATGAGACACAGCCACCATCACTCCACCCATTGGCTGCCTGCTTCTCTCCGTAACTGCTCCAATCAGCCGTGGGACACTCACTAATCTCCCAGACGGCCTGGCAGGGTAACTCCCTGCCCCATTCACTCAGCACCCTGCAGCTGCATTTCAGCTTTGCCCATTTCCCCTTTCCTGCCTATTTGAGCTGGTCTTTGCATAATTAATTCCCTGCCTAATTTCTTGATTAACTCACCTCATAATTAATTTGTTCCTTAGTCGATCATGCCCCGCATTAGCAAAGCTCTGCCTGCCTGACTGATTCTGCATAACTGATGTTCAGCCTGCTTGATTGACAGGAAGCCACCTCTTCGTGGTTTCTCTACCTAAGTGATCGGTGCTGAGTCACAGGGGCAATGAACCAATCTGAGCAATGTTCACAATGCCCCTGACTCTCTCATCCTCTGCTGCACTGCCCACTTCTCCTCCCAGCTTACGCCTCCCTTGGGCCCTATCTCCCCATCTCATTCCCCTTCCCTACCACTCCCCATCCCACCTCCACACCCTCCTTCACCTCCGGTATCGCCTAACTCAGCCTCTCTGCACCCTCCGGCCGTTCCCACCTCTCACGCTGCCCCACTGGCGCCTGCCTTGACAACCTCACCCGCCTCCCCGTCTCCCTCCATCCCGCCTGCCCCCTCTGGAATGCTCACTCCATCTCAGATGAGATCACGGTCACCCATGAGTTTTTCATCTCCTGCTCCTTGGTACTTGCCGAAGCCCTGCAGCCATGACCCCTCCTTTTCTCACATCCCAAGTTGCCCCCCAAGAACGGTGGGCTTCTCTCCCAGTCACGATATTCTAACCTCTTCCCACTCCTCCTCGCCTGAACTCCATTGGACTCTCCTTCCCCACCCCCAATTCTTTCACCACTTAGCTCTTTCCCTCCCCTCCTCACCATCTCCCTCAGTGACCGCACCCTACATGATGCTGTCCCATCTCACCCCTTAGCCCTTCTGCCTCCTCATCCTGTGACTGTCCACACGGATTACCTTCCCCCATCCCTAAAATGGCCCCTCCTGACCTTGTCCTCATTAAACACCACTCCCTCCCTCTCTGATAATGAGAACCAGGGCTGGAGGACAAGAGGATCATTGGGAAAGTCACAGGGCACTTGAATCTGCGACATTAGCGCAGTGTGTGAAAGGAAAGGCCTAGCACAGTCTCATTATCTGCAAGCCAATTTCTACATGTAGAGCAGCCTAAGGGCTGATCTAACATAGGCCTCTGAGAAATGGCTGGGCCACACAGAGCCGGTGCAACTTATGTGGCATGTGCTCAGTGCCTGATCCACAGAGGATGCGAGTCATCTTGCTACAGTTCCCGTCTTGCAGACATGGGTCCAGATCCTCAAAAGTATTTAGGCTCCTAACTCCCAAGAGATGTCCCCATAGGAGTTAGGCACCTAAACACCTTTCAGGCTCTGGGCTTTAGTCCTTTAGTACAAGCTGCAAAGACTCCTGCTTTAGCTCTAATGCTCCCTGGTAATGACTAAACTGGAGGTTGTTGCAGACACATACTAGGGGAGGAAACCTCGGTGATGGGTTTCCACTGTGTGTGGGTCTGCCAAGAGGAATCCCTCAGAGCATGAAGCTGTGATGAACCTCGTTATAGATTTTAGATGCCTCTGGGAGGCCACCGTCTACCTTTCCGGAAAGGAGAGGGCTTGGGTTGCTATGAGAATCAGAACCAGCCAAGGGCTGACGCAGCAGCGGAGCAGTACGCAAAGATGCTCTGCCCGGACAGTAGAACCTTTGGAGCAGAACTGGGACCCATAGCTCCAAATCCGAGATGAGGCTGTGCTTTGGGTGCCTGCACAGTTAGGGGCTGAGGAAAGGGTGTGTCCTCAGACTGTCTATAAAGCTCTCCTGAAATACCACCTGCCACTACCTGGAATCCCACCAGTCCTGGAACGTAATGAGGAGTCCACTTCTTCCTCACACTAACACCCAGCATGTGTATTTATATACCCACCCTGGTGTATATTACTACCTACCTTCTCTCTTCATACCCATAGCCAGGCACTTCTGATAGCGGCAGTACTGGCAGCGGTTGCGCTGACGCTTGTCTATTAGACAGTCTTTGTTATCGCGGCATGTGTAGATAAGGTCCTTTCTTATTGTCCTCTTGAAGAACCCTTTACAGCCTTCACAGCTGTACACCCCGTAGTGCTTCCCTGAGAACACGAGGAGAAGAAGTCACAGATCAACGTACTGTGTTTTTCCCTTAGTCAGAGGTTCACTTTAAATAAGACCAATGAGGGAGGAGTTTGGAATGGCTCTACCGATGCAGTTTTGGAGCCTTGCTTTCTAGTCCTGACTTTGGGCGGCAGCAGAAATGCTCTTTGCTGGTCTCGGCCTAGTCCCTGTTTGTGCACATCACAAAACCAGCACAGAAACAGGCAGTGTTCAGCATACTTAGCGAGGCCAAGAGAGACCCTGGATTGGAATAGTCGGGCTATTGCAGATTGCAGTGGAGGTGCATTAGTACAAATTGTACAGAGTGTCATACCAGAAAAACAGCGAGTGCTGCTGGCCAAGACTGAGGTGCAGTGACAAGGATGGGTGTGGGGTGGGGGAGACAGGACTTGGGTTAGAAATGGTCTGGGATATTCCCACCAGGATTGAGGTGTATTGGTACAATGCTCGCTAGGGGCCCAGACAGGAAGAGCAGCATGTGCTAGAGGGCTCGGTAGAGAAGTGCATTGGTAAAACGATAATGCTACTGCTCAGGGGCAAGGTGCATTGACAGAGCTGTGTGCAGGAAATTTGCAAAATAAACCTGGTCGTGTTATTGTGGCATCAGTATTTTCTAGCAAGATCCCTCAGCAAACCTCGTTAGTGTTGCTTCCTATGCAAATTTCACATCACGGCCCAGGGAAGGCTCCCTTTGCTTAAAGCTGCTCCACTGAAATAGCGAATCGGAATCATGTACCTGATGATCTGTCCCCGCAGATTGCACAGATGTGTTTGGCCAGGGACCCTGGGCTAGTGGAGGGATAATTCACGTTTCCAATCCCTGGGAGGCCTGGCAGGGGCTTAACGTCTTCAGAGCTGCTGACATTGTTCATGACATTGAGCTAGAAAAAGAGGAATTTACAAGAGACAAGCCTGATTTATGGTGATTTAAGATTCACATTGCAGTAATGTTCAAAGATCTAAATATTGTGCTAGGGGCTGTCCAGATACATATCGGGACATATTTTTGGTTAGACCTGGTTGGCATTTTTCCTGAAAAAGTGTTTTTGTTACAAAACAGTCTTTTGTTTAATAAAAAGGTTTAAAAGGAAAAAGATCATTGTTGCAGTTTTTCATGAAAAGTTTCGTGATTTTTATGAGAGATGTCTGGAGGACACCAATTCCATTTGGCGGCAATTTTCAAGGTTTTGAAATGTCGTTTGTTCATAAGAACATAAGAGCGGCTGTACTGGGTCAGACCAAAGGTCCATCTAGCCCAGTATCCTGTCTTCTGACAGTGGCCAATGCCAGGTGCCCAGAGGGAGTGAACCTAACAGGTAATGATCAAGTGATCTCTCTCCTGCCATCCATCTCCACCCTCTGACAAAGAGAGGCTAGGGACACCATTCCTTACCCATCCTGGCTAATAGCCATTAATGGACTTAACCTCCATTAATTTATCCAGTTCTCTTTTAAATGCTGTTATTCCTCACTGGGAACGAAAACAAAACCTTTGGGACATTTTCAATTCAGGAAAGATTTTTGGGTCAAGGTCTCCGATCACAGCACAGCACAAATGGGTGGTTGGGACATGGGGCTGGGGCAGACCCAGGTTCCAAGCCGCTGCTCTGCCTGATTCAGAGCCCAGTTCTACATTCTGGATCACTCTAACTCAAACATGTGAATCTGATCTGCCCATACCCCAGTCACTGGACTACAGAGTGAGACACTGGCTACGTCCACACTACTGCGGTAAGTCAACCTAAGTTACTCCAGCTATGTGTCTACACCGTGCGGGGTTGACAGGAGATGCTCTCCCGTCGACTTACCTTCATCCTCTTGTTCCCGGTGGAGTACTGGAGTCGACCGGAGAGCGCTCTGCCATCGATTTAGCGGGTCTTCACTAGACCCACTAAATCGACCATTGGTGCATCGATCGCAGAAGCATCGATCCCTCGGGAGTGTAGACGTAGCCTCTGCCTTTCCACTCAGAAATGACCACACTCACCAGATTACCCTGGACCCAAAAAACCTTCCAGAGGAAAACTTAGCAAAAACAAATTCCTCTCCAGGGAATTTTTTCAGCTTCAGTGTAATAGCATATTTCGACCAAATGAAATTGGGTCAAAAATGTTCCAGCCAGCTCTCCTTTTTATTGACATTTTTAAATTTAAAAAAATTTCAAACCATTTCATTCATCGACGACAAAGTTTTTGATACATCCGTTTTTTAGCCATTTTAATGCTGTTTGCTCATACAAAAATTGAAATAATATTTGATTAAAATAATTGTGAATAATTTATTTAAAAAATTGAAACATGGCTCCAGTTTGAACAATACTTGAAAAAAAAAAACACCTTTGAATTTTTTCATGAAATTAGTTCAATTTTTGACCCACTCTAGCGTGCACCTTGAAGAAATAAAAGCAAAAACGCACATTTACACATACACCCCCCCCTTTAAGATGTTAAAGATCTTGTCAATGTTGCCCCTCCTGCCAAGTGATGGGGGTTCTGGGGGTCTTGCAGGTCAGCTTCCAATGGAGGAGAAATTGGCAAATGGAATTCAGGCCTAGCCTAAGTGTAACTTGCTTTATTTATGTATATACACCAATCCCGGAACAGAGGTGGTCAGAAACAGCATGCAGGCAATGGATAACTCCAAAGCATGGGAGTCTTTGGAGCCATGGTTTTGGTTTGGTCCGTTATAGAGATGAAGGGCCATTTGCAAAATTTAGCTCCAAATTCAAATACCCCTAGAGCAGTGGTCCCCAACGTGGTGCCCGTGGGCCCCATGGTGCCCGCCGGGGCATTTATGTGTGCCCGCCTAGTGCCCAGCAGGGGAGAGAAGCCGTGGCCCCGCACCTGACGGGGACAGAGAACTCAGGCTGTGAGCATGGTGTTCTCTGTTCCCAGCAGGCGCAGGGCCCGCCTAGTGCCCAGCAGGGGAGACAAGCCGCGGCCCTGCGCCTGACGGGGACAGAGAACTCCAGGGCTGCAGGCTGTGGGTGCCAGTGTTCTCGGTCCCTGGCAGGTGCGGGGCTGCGACTTAAGCCAGCGAGAAGCCACAGCCCCACACCTGCCGGGGACAGAGAACTCCAGGGCTGCAGTCTGCAGGCACTGGTGTTCTCTGTGCTCGCGGCTTCTCTACAGCTTCTCTCTTCTCTCTGTATTCATATAATATGTTATATTAAATATGATGTTTTTCATATTATTTAATATACAAATACAAAATAAGCCTTGAAAAACTGTTGGCGCCCGCCACACTCTTCTGAAAACATGAATGTGCTACTGGCCACAAAAAGGTTGGGGATCACTGCCCTAGAGTGTTTTGATGTGCAGGTTTGATTCCTGATTGTACCCAGCTCCGCTTTCTATCTCAGTCATTTTTCCCCCAGTTCCTGTGAGGTTTGTTATCGTAGGGCTGCTTTTAACTCTAGAGCTGCTGAAATTGACTTTTCTTCTTTTAGAGAAAATGCTTTGAGCATGTCTGAATCCTCCTCTTGTTATGGCTCAGCTCAGTTTGAAACACCAGTAGAAGGGAAGACCTTTTCCAGCCTGCAGAGCCATAGCTCTTTTGTACTGAGAATATAGGCACATGACAGCCAGTTTACATCCTTCAGTGGATGGGCACACTTTGAATCCATGAATTAACACAGGATAAAGCTCTAGCATGTGTTCTGTCACTTGTGATGTCCCTGTGTTCTCTGACTGTGCTCTAAACCTGAAATGGTGACTTTGGCATTGCTTCAGCTTGCAGCAGATGAGTTTGTGGAATGCAACCCCCAGGCTGGCAGGTCGTCTGTGTAAAATGTGTCAAGCATCCATAGCCTCCGTATCCATGAGACCCAAGCACGGGCAAATGGCAGACGTGTATGCTCCAAACATCAACCCCTCCTCTTGCAACATCTGCAGGACTTGTTCAGAGACACAGGTGTCTCTCGCATCCCTCCGGGGCTTTACAAAGGGAGCTTGGCGCAGCCAGCCTGCTCTCTTCTGAGTGCACTGCCTGCTGCGTCTAGGGAGCTTTCCTTTGTGCAGGTCAGAGTGCACATTCCAGGCAGGATTCAATGAGGAAAACGACAAGCTGCCACGGGAGCAGATCAGTGTGTGTGCAAGCTCCAGGCAAGAGTGCAGACATGAGTGATAATCCGACATACCAGAGGCAAGGGAATTCCCCTGTTTCTAACACTACACATAGAACAGCAGCATGGACACCGTTCTGTAGCTGGAATTTAAATCCCGACTCCAAGAGCATCTTAGCATTTAGGAAACTGGCTAAGAGTTTGCTGCTTACAGCTTGAAGTGCTAACTGCTTAGCAATAAAGCATTGTATCCATCAGACAATCAGAGCATTAATTGCTCAGTGGCTGGTGGAGTTCCAGTCCACAGTGATGGTGATTTGTGAATAAAAGGCCCTTTCCATGAAAGTTCTCCTCTTAAACCAAAAACATTTTCAAATCCCAATTTTTTTTTACCAGTTTTCAAAAATTGCTTGAAAAATCTATTTTATTTTCCATGAAAAATGTCAAAGATGAAGAACATTTTTCGGTTTTCCCAAAATTTTTCCAGTTTTCATTGAAAAATCAAAAATAATTTCCCCTCATTTTCGAAAACCAAAATTTTTTCCAGGGTTTTGCTTTTTCAACAAAAAACAAACAAAAAATTATTAAAAATGGAATGTTTCTAGTGAAAATTTCTGTGTTGTGAAAAAGTCATTTTTCACTAAAAAAAAGGGGGCTTTTCATGCCCGTGGTCAATTTTGAACCATCGCTGCACATTGCATTGGCAGATGTGCCCGCCCCCACCATAATGAGGATTGAAGTACAATCCTGTTTGTGACTGTGGAAACGGACTGTAAACTTTTGAACACCTCATCAACCAATGGTTCAAGCAGTGATAGTCCTGCGATTCTTTTGCCATCCAATCCGCGTCACCCGAGGCAATTAATTAGATCACCAACCTAGACTTGACGATCTGACATTGCTGTTTTTAAGGAATGAAGGAGAAGACTGGAAAAAGGTTGACCACTCCTGTTCCCAAGAAACATTCTGCGTGACAGAGGACTCGCCCCCATGAATGGACGGTAATAAACCCAAGTGTACTGAGCCCTAACCTCATTCAAAAAGTGGAAAGAACAAGAGAAATTCCAGCAACCCTCCCTCCCTGGGTGGCTTTCTCCCACCAGGACACTGAGCAGAGGAATTCTTTATGGTTTTAAATGTTATGTGGGGATGGGTATCACGATTTTTTCCTCTCTTTTGCTTCACTCATAGATCACAACAGCAGCAAAGGGCACAGGTAGGTTTAGCCATCAATGTCTTTGGAGCTTGGTTCCTGCATATTAAGTGCAATGATGTGTGATATTTGGGACAACTGCTTGAATCCAAATCCATTAGCAGCCTGCCTGCTGAATCCCTGAAGTCCAGCTGTCTCATTCTGTTAGAGGGAACACAAATGAAGTGCACTTTTCAGAGTTGCTAACTCGACATGACAGGTTAGATCTGCTGCCCTGATCAGAGAAGCTGCTTCTGGATTTATCCTAGGCGCTGAAGAAAGGACTCAAACTCCCTTTTTTCCCCCTGTGCAATAAAAGTTTGACAGTAGCTCTGCCCCAGTAAAGTAATAGCAGCAACTTTCATCCTGAAATATCCTACTATACAAATATAATCATTCACTCATCACTGAAATGCAGTCACATCTGGGGTGCAGGCCAGCAGCTGGTTAAGAATGCAAGGCTATAGAAGTATTTGGGCCAGGAAGTGCAGAAGACTCTTCTACTTGAAATTACAGATGGAATTTAGGCAGGCAGGATGAAATTAACCAGGATGCAATTTGACCAAGACACTATGGCTAACACACTTATGGGTGGAACAATATTCTCATGGGCTTCCAAATTCAAAGTGTGGGGCAGTAGGAAACACAGGTCTGGAGTGTCCCTATTCTTACACACTGGTTTCCACTCACACAAAGTATCCACCTTAACCCACACCACCGTCTTGCTTTCCCCAAGGTCCCTGATGGCTCTGCCCCTCCCCAAAACCCCAACTCCACTCCCAGCTGGATGTCTGGCCTTTTATGGCAGTAACTGTCAAAAATGGCTCTCCTGGCTCTTCCAACATGTTTCGCCCTGGGCCACGCATCAGGCAGGTAGCTGTGTGTGCAGGTCCAAAGCAGTGTCCAGTCACTTCCCCCTCATTCCTTGTCAGTTGCTGGAGCGAGCTGAAGTTCAAGAGGAGATGCGACTTGCTATCCCTCTGATGCATCCTCTGCCTGTCCCTCCTCATGCCAACAAACCCCTTGGGTGGGATTCTCCCCACTACTGTAGAGTAGGTCTGGAAGAATCCCTGGATGCCACTACTCTTCTGAAAGGTACCATGGGACTTCCAAGAACCTCGAGCCATCAGGACCATCACTCCACAGCTCATCCCAAAGGTGTACGGAAACCATCGGCAGCTTTAAATCAGCATTGCTGCCATAGGAATGGCACCGAGCTGGCTCAGCAGGGTCAAGGATCTGGCCCCATATGTTTATATTCTAACACTTGGATGCTATTGTTAGGAGTAGAGCTAGTTTTATTTAAAAAAAAGGAAAATGCAGAAATGTCACCATTGGGTCCCTTTCTAGGCTTGACAGAACAATTTCATTTTTTTCTGATTTTTTTAAATTTTAATATGGACTAAATTCCTAATATTCCCTTTCCCCTCATCTTTTTGCCTCCCCACCCCACTGAATATAATCGAATTAATAATATCCAGGTTTGCTTCTTTTTTCCCACTTTTTCATTTGTGCTCTTGCCATTCTCTCGCTGTTCACAAATTAAGGCCATTTTGAAAAAGCGACAGAGGAACAAAAGGAAAAAAGAACCCCAGATATAATTCATCCCACTGCATTCTGCAAGAGAAAAGGGGGAAAGAACATATTGCACATTTTTACATTTTGACTAACAACATTTAAAATAAAACTAAAGTCTGGGGTTTGGAAAATGGCCATTTTTCATGGCGGGGGAGGGGGAGAGTTTTGACATAAAAGATTCCCAGTAGCTCATGTTAGAAGCAACTTAAAATTTTGCATTTCTGCAGTAATTTGCATTTGAGGCTCTCAAAACACTATAGAACAATCTAATCCAACTTGTCCTTGTTTTCTGCAGTCATGTTCCCTGTACCACCTCCCTCGGGAACCGTTTCTACCACCTGCTTTCTCTTACACTTACAGACATTTACCTAATATGCAGCCTAAGCTTCCCTTTTAGTTTCAGGCCATTAGCCTTTGTCCTGCCATCATCTGAGCATAATTCTCTTCTTCCATTTATGTTACCTTGAAGCTATTGATACACTGTTATCCTGTCCTGTCCTAGAGCCCTCTCTTTTCTGGACTATACAAATGTAGCTTCCTCATCTTAGCCTCTTGAATCTTTATATTATTTTCCATGCCCTTATTTTTAGTTGCTTCACACACACAATATTCTAGCAGTGGTCCCAGCAACGATGAGGCGAGAGACACAACTGCTCTCCCAATTTTTACATGTGATTCTACTGTGGCCTCATGGCTAGGATGCCAAGACTTAGGAGACCTGAGTTCTAATCTTGGCACTGCCACTGGGTAACCGTAAACATGTCACTTTATTGCCGTGGGCCTCAGTTTCCCCATCTGTAAAATGGGGACAATGATACCAGCTTCCTTTGTCAGGATCTAGGTATGATTACACTGGTCTACAATTTTTGAGAAGTCGTCTGCTTCAGAGATAAAATGTGCTATTTATTATGTATTTTGATGTGCTGAATTCAAATATGACAATTAAAACAACTGATTGGCTACCGTTTCTAAGATATTTAAGATTTTACATTTTATGTCTATGTATATTGTGTAGATAGTAGAGTTTTAATCATAAATTGTAAACCTAGGTCTTTTCATGTGTTTATGGTTGCTTTACATGATAATATTTCACCTGTCCTGTTTATGTAACACTTTAAAAATCAGCAAAAGGGTTATATAAATAAAATTTATTATGAAACAAAAGGCAAAAAACTATTATGTACATAATTTAGTCCTATTCAGTGTCTACTCGGCGCTTCTTGGCTTGTCTCTTGTATTCATTAAATGGAGCATCTCTTGTCACTGTCCAGCAATAGTCTGCAAGCATTGATGGGCTCCATTTGCCCTGATAGCGTTTCTCCATTGTTGCAATGTCCTGGTGAAATCGCTTGCCGTGCTCATCGCTCACTGCTCCGCAGTTCGGTGGAAAAAAATCTAGATGAGAGTACAAAAAATGTATCTTTAGTGACATGTTGCAACCAAGGCTTTTGTATGCCTTGAGGAGGTTTTCCACCAACAACCTGTAGTTGTCTGCCTTGTTGTTTCCGAGAAAATTTATTGCCACTAACTGGAAGGCTTTCCATGCCGTCTTTTCCTTGCCACGCAGTGCATGGTCAAATGCATCATCTCGAAGAAGTTCACGAATCTGAGGACCAACAAAGACACCTTCCTTTATCTTAGCTTCACTTAACCTTGGAAATTTTCCACGGAGGTACTTGAAAGCTGCTTGTGTTTTGTCAATGGCCTTGACAAAGTTCTTCATCAGACCCAGCTTGATGTGTAAGGGTGGTAACAAAATCTTCCTTGATTCAACAAGTGGTGGATGCTGAACACTTTTCCTCCCAGGCTCCAATGACTGTCGGAGTGGCCAATCTTTCTTGATGTAGTGGGAATCTCTTGCACGACTATCCCATTCACAGAGAAAACAGCAGTACTTTGTGTATCCAGTCTGCAGACCAAGCAAGAGAGCAACAACCTTCAAATCACCACAAACCTTCCACTGATGTTGGTCATAGTTTATGCACCTCAAAAGTTGTTTCATGTTGTCATAGGTTTCCTTCATATGGACTGCATGACCAACTGGAATTGATGGCAAAACATTGCCATTATGCAGTAAAACAGCTTTAAGACTCGTCTTCAATGAATCAATGAACAGTCTCCACTCATCTGGATCGTGAACGATGTTGAGGGCTGCCATCACACCATCGATGTTGTTTCAGGCTACAAGATCGCCTTCCATGAAGAAGAAGGGGACAAGATCCTTTTGACGGTCACGGAACATGGAAACCCTAACATCACCTGACAGGAGATTCCACTGCTGTAGTCTGGAGCCCAACAGCTCTGCCTTACTCTTGGGTAGTTCCAAATCCCTGACAAGGTCATTCAGTTCACCTTGTGTTATGAGGTGTAGTTCAGAGGAGGAGGATGGGAGAAAATGTGGGTCCTGTGACATTGATGGTTCAGGACCAGAAGTTTCATCCTCTTCCTCGTCTGACTCAAGTGAGAATGATTCTGGTGCATCAGGAACCAGCAGTCCTTCTCCGTGGGGTACTGGGCGTATAGCTGATGGAATGTTTGGATAATGCACAGTCCACTTTTTCTTCTTTGACACACCTTTCCCAACTGGAGGCACCATGCAGAAGTAACAATTGCTGGTATGATCTGTTGGCTCTCTCCAAATCATTGGCACTGCAAAAGGCATAGATTTCCTTTTCCTGTTCAACCACTGGTGAAGATTTGTTGCACAAGTGTTGCAGCATATGTGTGGGGCCCACCTCTTGTCCTGATCTCCAATTTTGCAGCCAAAATAAAGGTGATAGGCTCTCTTAAATATAGTGGTTATACTGCGCTTTTGTGATGCAAAAGTCACTTCACCACAAACATAGCAGAAGTTATCTGCACTGTTCACACAAGTACGAGGCATCTCTGCTCACTTTGGCTAAACAGAAAAACTATAGCCAATCAACAATTTTAAGCATCATTTTCGTTCTCTGTGACCCAGAATTAGTAACGTTTGACTACATTTATTTCAGAAGCATTTTGGCTGTAGAGCAGTGACAGCCAAGAATGCAGTGGGGGTTCAGATAACACCCTGGGAAGAAGGTTACAGTTATGATCCTTGTTTCAGTGACAAGAGTGACTTGCCTAAAGTCACACAGTGCATCAGTGGCCCAACCAGGACAGTGACCTGAGAGTCCTGCCTCCCCACCCCTCCACTAACAACTTAACAATACTCCCTTTGCCAGGCTGAAGAGACAGAGCAGGGTGCAGCTGCGTAACTACAGAGTCACAGCTGGCAGCACTGGCATAGCACTGCAGAAAGTGACCCAGGACAGGCTGGAGTCAGGGATAAAGAAGTATATAGCTGAAAGACACCAGAGGACTTAAACCTTCTCTGTGACGGACTGTGGGGCTGTTTGGTGTGTAGGTGACAGGGCTGTGTAAATGGTGGGTGCATGAAAAACCCCAATGGCTTAGCAAATTCCTTCCCCAAGGTGTTGGGGCCCTCTGGGGACTACTCTGTGATAGATTGTCCTTGGCCCTGGGACAGGCATGGCTTAAGGAGGGTAGGCAAGGAGCCATGCCCCAGAGCCAAGAGCAGCTGCAGTGTCTGCATGCAACAGACAGCAGAAGCTGCTCTCTCCTAGCTATCGGGGGAACGGGGGCACAAATCAGCCAAAGGTGCAGCCCCCTTAGTGTAAGGCCACTGGGCCTGATTCTCCACAGCATGGCTCTAGCACACTGATGTCATGCTGTCAAGATCAATGGAGTAACACCAGCATGTCACCAGGGTAGTGCTCGGAGAACGAGGCCCAGTCTCTTCAGCTGCGTTAATCCTCATTTCCCCTGATCTGAGCGCAGAATCCCCCCTGCATCTACTGGGGATACATGACGTGGTGGAGATGAATGAAGTGTTACTGGTGCTACTTCGGGATGGCGTGCACAACTCATCACTTGTGAGTGACACGGCCACTCCAAACACAGGCTAATAAAATGCATAAACCGTGCCCAAGCCATGTCCTCACCTCCCTCCGCCCCTCAGGCCTCAATCCAGAAAAGCACTTAAGCACGTGCTTAACTTTAAGCATGTGCTTAGCCCCATTGAAGTCAATGGAACCAGAGATTGGGCGGGTGGGGCAAAAAGAGAGGAACCTAAGCGTATAGCCCAGTACAAGGCCACTTGTGCCCAGCTGTGCCTTTCCTACTGCTGATATCTTGTGTACAGGAGCCTCATAGTAGCTGCTTGCCTGGGAGAATGTGCAGTGGGCAGGTAAATGTAATGCTCTCTTGTGTCACTCAGCAGCATTTCTCTCCCTCTGCTGCCTGGCTCTCTGGGATTGCTCCTTCATGACCTGTCCCTGGTGCTGAATATTAACCCCAGGCTAACTCCAGCCAGTCATTTTCACTTATGCAAAATACCCTGGACCTGGTTCTCAGTTACTTTGTTCCTGCACTTGAGACAGAGAGGGAGGTCTCTAAGCTACCTCATATTCTGGAACTATGTGCACATTTGATCCCTGGTGCAAATCAGAGGTGCCTCAGGGCTGCTGGAATGTAAACTGCTTCCCATGACTCCCTATAAGCCCTGGGAAGCAGAGAATAACCACAGAGCACTGCACTGCCACTGCACGACCAATCTACCCCCTACACTGGGGGCCAGGAGTCAGCGCTGGTGTGGAGCTCTTAGGCCAGCTCTGAGGATCGGGAACCCTTAGGCCAGGGAGGTTCCCTGCACTGGGATTTTCTGAGGGGGGTGTTGATGGTCCCTTTATACTCCCAGAGTGGCCTAATGGGGCCTTAGTGTAACTGGGAATCAGACCCACCACTGTTGGCATTAAGTTGGGAAGCCCAGTTACCAAATGGGGTATTTCAATCCACTCGTGGGCTGTCTTCATTGGCATCCAAACATCTCCCAAGCCAATTCAAAGTGCCCCTGGTCGCACCAGAAAACATGTCTTGTCATCTCAGCACAGTTACAGGGATGCCATCATGGAGTGTAGGCCGGAAATAGACAATTGGTTTTTAAATAATAGGGTTCACATGAAGCTTAGTATGATAACAAATCAGCAACACCTACATACTTCATCATGGCTGCCATTAAGCCCCTCACCTGCCAGTTTTAGCCAGGGCATTTATTTAACAATGGACCGAACAAAGCAATCACAAGAATGCTGTAGAGCAGAGGTTCTCAAACTGTGGTCCGTAGACCACCATTGGGCCGCAAGCTCCATTCAGGTGGTTCCCTCTAAGGTGCGCGCCTGGATGGCTGCACACAAGACAATGAAGGGCCACCCACCTAATTAGTGGAGCCGCGCAGGGATGGCTCCACTGATTAGGTGCCTGGTTCCTGGAGAAGATGCACATATAAGGTGAGGTGGTGGCCTTGGGGGGAAATAGGGAGTAGGTGGGAGGGGGCAGTGAGGTGATAAGAGGGGATGGGGGGAATTTGAGATGTGCAGGGCTGTGGCAGCCAGAGAAGGAGGAGACTTTCCCCAGCTCCAGGGCTGCAGCTACCAGGGATCGACAGCCCTCCTTCCCAGCCTCAGATCTGCGGTGTGGGAGAGAAACCCCTTCTTCCCAGCCCCTGTTCGGGGGCTGCAACAGCGGAGGAGAGAGGGCACATCCATTGCATTAGAAAGGTACGACTACTGATATTCAAATATGAGTTGTGTGCTCTTATATGTAGAACAAAAAACGTTAATTATTATTAAGGTTTCTTATATATAGCGCTTTTATCCAAAGCACTTTACAATAGTTAGTTAACAGTACAAACAACATTTGGAAAGATCATTAAGTGGTCCACTGAGATCCTCAGCAATTTTCAAGTGGTCCGTGAAAAAAAAAGTTTGAGAACCACTGCTGTACGGTTTGATCCTGCCAGGGCCAATTATAGGCACATAACTAAAACAGGTTGAAAAAGATAGAAAAAAAAGTTGCAAAATAAAATTCCTGTTTTTGTATTTGAATTTGAAAATTCTAAGACAATTTTTCATCAGTGTTGCAAATTGTGAATATTTTTGACTGTCCCTCTCTAAACAGTATTATTAAACTCAAACACAAGCTGGGTGAAGGTTTTCAAACAAATAGTTTATCAAACCAAAAATGCAGTTTTGGTCAACCCAAAATATTTGACACAAATAGTTTTGCCCAGCCCCAAAATGGCCAGAGGAGGAGGAGGTTCTGTTCATCTTTTACCCCTCCCCTGTGACCAAGAAGCCCAGGGGTTAGCACTGTCAGCCGGGGTGTAGACAACCCAGATTCTCAGCCCGCAGCTGGAACAAACCTGAAACAGAATTTTCTGATTCCCCCAAAAATTCCAAAAGAATTCAGATTTGATTCAACTCAAACTTTTTTTTTTTCATTTTTTTGGAATTGCCACCAAACTGAAAAATCAATTATTCACCCAGCTCTAAATTAAATAGAAAAGGGCCTATTCTCCCTGTCCATATTAATGGGAGTTATTCAGGAACAATCAGAGGGCCTCTTTAGGTCAGATCCTTGTAAATGGCTAAACATGCACAGCTGAAAACTAAGTGTTCAAACTCAGTCATTCATCCCAGAAATATAATGAGCTGTAGCAAAAAGACAGAGTCACTGGTACCCACCTGAGGGCTGGTGTGTGCCACAAAATTCATGCCAGGAGCTGAAGACAGGGAAACAGAATGAGATCCAATGGACGAAGCAATGACTCTGTATGGCGAGCCTAGCGCATTTGCAGGTGACCCTGTTGTGTTCATTGGAGACGCAAGAGTCCTCGAAGCACTCACTGGAGCCTCCATGTAGCTGGGATGGCCATCCACTGAATTCCCTGGGGAAAAGCTTGATGATGAGCTCACCGATGTAGAACTGGTGTGAACAGGGGAATCTGAAAGCACAGGAGAAAAGCTTTAGTAAAGGGACGGGGGAAGGGAAAACAGACCAATATCTTCTCCATATCGGTCATACTCTGGATCACCCTGTTGGAGTGGCTCATGAGTGTGAGTGCCAACCTCAGGGCAGACCGCTACAAACCAGGCCACAAACCTCAAATTGGTTGTGAGTTCTATATTTCGATTTCACCAACCAGGTATCAAGCGTGAACTCCTCAAGCACTCTAACAGCCTTTATAATGGAGTCACAGATAGTCCCCTTGGGTACGCCCATCTGCCTTGTCACCCAGGTGAGCCTGTCTTTGCCACAGATGGACCCTTACACCAAAAATCACAAAAATATTCAGGATCAGTCACTTACCCCAGGTCAATTTACCTCAGATCTCATGCCAAAGACAATACTTGTAGCCAATCCAACAGTAAGCTAGCTAAAGATTTATTAACTAAACCCTGGTCTACACTATTAGTTCAGTATTACTGCATCACTCAGGGATGTGAATAATCCACCCCCGAGCCATGTAGTTATACCAACCTAAGCGCCCATGTAGACAGCGCTAAGTCAGTGGGAGAGCTGTTTAATGAGTGTTTAATGAGGCCTATGCATGAGCTGGCATCTGGTCTGCCAGCATCACACACCCATGGCAGTGTATACAGAAAGGAAGGAGGAGCTGCACTGGTTGAGACCATTGGAGCATTTTGCTGGTACCTCGTCTGGCCTCCCGCCATACCAGACCACACCACTGACCCATCTAGTCTTGCATTTCACCCCTCCTCAACCAAGAGCAGATTGTTGATCCTTCTAATCAGCATCTTTCCTCCTGCAATTCCACATCAGATCACTGGTATCTCACCTCCTGCCATAGAGATCAGAACCTTGACCCATCTAGTCCGTATCTTGCCTCCCATGATACTGTTTGGGTCATTTGTCCATTTAGTTTGGTATCAAAATGCTCCAGTTTCAAGAGTTATTTCAGACTCTTAATACAACCTTTGCTTTGACTATCATGTTGGAAGATATGCTAAGATAATCAGTGCCAAAAAAGCTGGAATTGAAAACTCATGCCAGTTTGCAAATTATATATCATTATCCTCTTCTGTTGAATGAATGTGGTACTGATAAAAGCTCTTTGGTTGACATCTCAAGCTAAATCAGTGCAATGGATTCTGGGTAAGATTTCAAGTTACCGTACTTACAATACCGAGAAACACAGAGTCTGAAAAGTACCTTCATTCTTCTGCATTTAAAACTAGAACAAGTCAGCTGTGTTCCTCTAAATCCAACTGAACAACACAAAAAACAATAAATGGATCTCTCTGAGCTGAACATTTTTAGAAAGTGTGCCATGTTTTGAAGAGGCTGATTGAGTTAGATAACAGTCAAGGGCCTGTCTCCTGAGGGGAAAGTGTTCTTACTTGGAAACCATCAGGGAACAGGACATTTTCCTTATAATTTCTCTTCCAGCTGAAGAATCACTATATCCCCCGCTGCGGATACTGAGGAAGAAATAAGTGAAGTGACTCCCTTAAGGTCACATAGGACTTTGGTATAAGCAGAGCAGAGCAGAGCTCGGATGAGAACACAGAAATCCTGCTTTTCATGCCTTTGGTCTACCTATTAATCAAGACCACCTCTCTTTGCCTTGAAGGCTTCTGTGGTTGTCATTGTATCCTTTTGGTATGTGTTCCTTTCCCACCGGGAAAATTAATCCAAAAAGCAAAAGTAAGAATTGACAAAGACCTTTTCCCCTCCCTGTGCAGAATTAAATCTGAAATGGGTTGATAACAGCAAAATCCAGTCCTCCTTGACTCTGACAAATGTCTTTAATGTTATTCAGGAAGCTGACCTTTTCCCATCTTTATTGTGCAGCTTCCCTCTGAATCAGATTTGATTGTTACTTCAGGTAAAATAACAAACACTGTCACATAAACAACTTTGCAGCAACGTTAAAAGAAGAAAAGCTGCCTTGCCTGCAAAGTCAACAGAAACTAACAGTCATGCTCTAAGCTAGTGGCTCTCAACCTTTCCGGACTACTGCACCCCTTTCAGGAGGCTGATTTGTCTTGAGTACCCCAATTTTCACCTCACTTGAAAACAACTTGCTGACAAAATCAGATGTAAAAATACAAAAGTGTCACAGCACACTAGTACCAACAAATTGCTGACTCTCTCATTTTTACCATATAATTATAAAATAAATCACCCGGAATATAAATGTTGTACTTACATTTTGGTGTATAGTATATAAAGCAGTATAAACAAGTCATTGTATGAAATTTTAGTTTGTACTGACTTTGCTAGTGCTTTTTATGTAGCCTGTTGTAAAACTAGGCAAATATCTAGATGAGCTGATGCACCCCGTGGAAGACCTCTGCGTACCCCCGGGGGTACACAGACCCCGGTTGAGAACCACAATGCCAGCCATGGAAAATCAGTTGTGATGACCTTTCCCCTATGCACCCTCATCTCTGCATTCAGAGTGGAATACTCTAGGCATGAGAGTTCTGCTTTGAGAAAACCAACAGAAGAAATACCACTCCACTGGAAGGTTAATGGTAGGTAATACAGACCACAGATGGGCCAGCTAGATCAGAAAACATTAAAGATGGAAAATCAGACAGCAAATCTAAGGCTGCTCATGCAATGAAGAGAAATGACCACACATTGTGAAATAAGAGTTCAGTCCAAAGCCTTGCTACAGATTTCCTGTGTGACCTTGGGCAAGCTCATTTCACCTCTCTGGGCCTTGTTATCCCCAGCTGGCAGATGAGGACAATAATGCTTACCTACGCCTTACAGGGTTACTGGGAGGCTTAATTCATTAACGTGTGTTAAAAGTATTGAGAGTCTCGCTGCTATAGGAAATGAGTATCTTGGTCTGATAAAATCATGAAATCTATCTATCTATCCAGGTACTTACACAGCCACCATCATTGCAGTATCTGAACCCCTTGCAAACACCAGTGAATTTATCTTCACATCATTCCTGTCAGCTAGGGAAGTATTATTGTTCCTTGTGCATATATAACAAACTGAGGCACAGGAAGATTAAATGACTAATGGCTTGTCCACATAGGGAAACTGACTGGAACAGCTATTCTGAAATAGCTCCCTTTGTGGACTCTCTATTTCTGAATAAAAGTCACTTTATTCCAAAATAATTAGTGTGCTTCCAAAGGGGAGTAATTATTTTGGAATAAAATCACTTCTATTCTGGAACAGAGTGGTCATACAAGCATCTCTTCTACCATAGCTTATTCGAGTCCATTTCCCCATGTAGACGAGCCCTAAAGTCATATAGGAAGACTCTAGGAAAGCCATGAATTGAATCCAGGCCTCCAGAATGCCAGTCCAGTGCCTTAACCTCAAGACCAACCTTCCTCCCTTTCGTCAAAAAAATTAACAAATCAGTTTATACACAGTAAAGCACTGAACATCCTTCACAACACCCACCCATAAATTGTTTTGTTAGGTAAGTAAGCCATGAGATGTGCCAGGTCTGAAGACAGCGAGGAGACAAAATATCTAACATCCTACACTGCAAACACAGATGCACTGCCACTGTTCTAGCCTCTAGGCATGCCTAGATCTGACATGGATCAAACGGATAATGACAATGGGGAAGATCCCAGGTCCAATGTCACTAATGCCTGTTAAGACAGAAGACAGAATACAAATACACATTTCATGGATCAGGGAGAATTCCTGGGGAAAACAAGATTAAAATGGACCTCAGTCTACTGGCTGAAGAAATTGAAGATGGAAAATTTAGGGATAATTGTCAAGTTAGATGACCCTACCAAGGGGATAAATTTCCTGGTGGTCATGCAGAAACCATGCACATTACAACTATGACAGTGCCTAAATCCACAAGACCGGAACAGAGCTGTCAAGCAATGGGATTACATTTGATAAGGTAACAAAATTGACTGATGCATCCTGGGTGCCAGACAGCAGATAAAACTGGACAAAGAAAGGTCACTGCTAACCACAGTTAATACTCCACATGTAGAGCTGGCTGGCCTTGTTCAAAGTAAATGGGATGAATTTTTATAAAAAAAGACTGTTTTTTCCACCCAAAGAATAAAAATTGTGAAAAAATTGTTAACGTCGTCTAAATTTTTTGGTTTCCTCTAAAATTTTCTGCAACAATTTTTATCCAAAATGTTATTGAAATTTTGCATTTATAAAAAAAACTGGTTTTCAGAAAAGAAAAAAGAAACATTTATAAGCATTTCAGTAACTGTTTTTATAGCATTTTTATATTAGTTTTTTAACCCAGTGAAATGGAAATATTTAAAAAAAAATACAAAATTAAAAACAAAGACCATTTAGACCATCTCTACCAAAGGGCAGTATGGATTTACCTGCTCATCTCTCAGTATTCATTCATCCTAAGACGTGCTTCAAAAAGAAAATGGACTAAAGACACACTGAGCTCTGTGGGCTACAGCCATTGGCGATGACATGCATTGGTGTTGAGAGCCATGGCAGAGGAAATGCTGTGGAGTGACAAAAGGGAAGAACTGCCCCCGGTACTTTGTGCACCTTTTCAAGCATGTGCTTTTTGTAACGCTTATTGGCAGAAAAGCATAACAGCAGCACAGACCTCACTATGCATCTGTGGTCATTAGATACTTTGCAGACAGTGTTCCCACCTTTCGCAAATTTATCAAGGGTGTCACTTTTTTTTTAAGTCTCCCAGAGTTCTGTGGGTATGGGAGAATCTCAGCTTTCATGAAAGACCAAAAAAATTATTACAACATTTGTGGGTTGTTTTTTAAATTCCAGCTCATGGAGTCATGTTAATATGTGAGAATCTCCATTTGCATTGCTTAAAAAAGTAACTTTCTAGCTCTCCTGACTATAGAGAAAAGCTTGAAAACATGAACCCTAAAGATTCAAAATCCAGAAGGCAAATTTAAAAAAAAAAGTTTTAAAAATCGCATGATTTTGGGGGACTGACTCATGACTTTTGGGCTGGCAATACTGCATGCCATTAAATGTCTCCGTGCGTGCATGTGTGTATGAGTGAGCACCCATATAGGTGACTGGCTTCAGAGAATGAGAGAAAAGGGGGTCAAGTGAGATCCAGCCAAATGCATCAGCAGAGTAACTGAGGATAAATATATCGGTCACATGACACAGCAGTGGCTATCAAGCCCAACCCTGCAGAGATAGCAGCAATCACTAAGAGGCGGCCACCAGGGAATCGTGTAGAGCTAGATAAGATGTCAAGGATGTTAATTTTACCTCTCCACATTCACATCACACTTTTTAGTGGTGACAAAACTCCTGCAATCTCCTTCTGAAAGTGTCAGTGTTTCAATCAGACACCCAGCAAGACATTACCTTGACCCAAATGAAAAAAATGATTGCCAATGCAGGCAAACACTGGTGTAGTATGATCTAAATAAAGAGGCAATTGTTCAAGTGGACACATCTAAGAGAGAACTGGTGGTTGCTACTACTGCAAAACACCACTGGCTTTCCGTTTATGTCCAAGTCTCTCCCATCCATGGAAACACAACTGTGCACAGATTGAAAAGAGCAGTGTGAAGGAGCAGTCTGCTGGGCAGGGGCAGATAGCGCTGTCAGGGGAGAAAATTCACAGTGGAGTTTTAGCACAAGCCTTTCAAAGCAACCATGGACCAAAAAAAGTACAGAGAACCACCAGCTCACCAAAGAATGGTATTGCGCTTGCGGAAGTATGACACTGTGGTTAAACACAGAGCAAGAATGGATATGACAGATGGTTTTTGTCAGGGTTTGACACTATGAAACTGTCGTTCAAGGCCCAGTGTATTTAGCTGAAGAAGAGCTCTCTGTAAGCTGGAAAGCTTGACTCTCTCACCAACAGAAGTTGGTCCAATGAAAGATATTACCTCCCCCACCTTGTCTCTCTCATATCCTGGGACCAACATGGCTACAGCAACACTGCAAACAGTTTGGCTGTGTCAGGCAAGATATTGTCAGTGAAGAAATCGGACTAAGCAACAGCTCCCAGTTGTCTACATGGCTGGAGACTATCACTGCTGGCTGGTCAAAAGGAAAATTATGGGGGTCAACCACGCATGAGACAGCTCCAGACACTGAACAAGGAACTACCCTTCACAGAACGTTGTGGCTGCTCGGACAGGCTTCTGTGGCGCACACGGCAAAAAGAAAGGTTTGTTTGGACTCCAGCTGCGTTGTCTGAGTTACTGTTAATGCACAGTGACTTATAGGAACCTGAAGAACGGATGGCTCAAGGAACTACCATTGGCACCCAAGACCCTCTGACCCACTGGTTCTCATCACCATGGGGTTAGCAGCAACCAAAAGCTGCTGCTATCTATTAGCCTCTTCAGTGGCACCACACTGAAGCATAGGGATGAGATCCTTACCCCACTGAAGTCAATGAGAGTTTTGCCCGGTCACAAATTAAGAGAGTAGTCTCACACTTAGGAGTCAGGGGCACGCCTAAGATCTAGTCCCAGCAATACTGCTGACTCACTGTGTGACCCAGGGCAAGTCACTTCACCTCCCTGTGCCTCAGCTTCCTCATCCCTAAAATGGAGACAATACTCCTGAGGTGTTAGGCTTTAGTGTCTGTAAGATGCTTTAAGATTCTCAAGTGAAAATGTCGTAATTTGTATCAAAGTAAGGCCTAGAGGCCCCAATCAAGATCAGGGCCCCACTGTGCTAGGTGCTGTACAGACACGTGGTAGGAGACAGTCCCTGCTCCAAAGATCTGACTGTCTAAACAGACACAGGAAGCATTTTACAAACAAGGAGCTGAGGCACAGTGAGACTAAATGACATACCCAAGATCGCACAACAAGTGGATGGCAGAACCAGGAACTGAACCTAAGTAACCAGCATCACAGCCCAACCATCTTGCTATGCAAGTGTGGCGTGTATAGCATTGTTATGGTGGCAATCACTAGATGGCGCTGTAACACATAGTTTTACACGTTCTTTTTGTTAGCGGGGAAGCAGTGTATCTTCTTTGACAAAATACTGTAGTTGGTTTGCTGATGTAGTTGGTTTGGGGGAGCTGTTGCAAACAGCAAGAGTGTTTGTCATTAGCCTTAACCTCTCTCACTAGAGTCATTTTTTGGCGCAGATTTCTTTGCTGGGACCTGAGCACTGGGGTTTGGGTGAGAATCCTGAATGAGGGGATAGCCTGTGTGCAGTCTGTGACCACCTCTCTTCCAAGACAGGTGTATGTAGCCTAAATAAAACAAACTACGCTAGCAAATTACACTCAGGCTCCACATCCCTGATTTAACAAGGCCCTGACACTTGTAACAGCTCCACAGAGGGACAGCAAAATTATTCTTATCCTTCAGTTGGCAAGGAGAAAATTTCAGCCTAGAGGGGATGGGGAGAGTCAAGTGGCCCAGCAAGAAGATGACTTGCTGTAGAGACTGTGATGTTATTGTGGAGGTGAATAGACACTAAATCCAGGGGAAAAAATTCTCTGCACCAGCAGTAGCCTGGAGGGATTGAAATCTCAGCCTTTCCCGACGACTTTGGTACACATGACATTTAAACAGGCTAACGTGGTCCCAGAGTCTGTCTGTCAGGTAATGAAACATGACAAGTGAATCCTGGAAATTCTGCCCGACTGCAATGTATCAGTGTGAAGGGGAAGGGCGGGCCATTGGCTGAGCAAAACAAGAATCCCAGCCCCACTGCAATTTCAGGGAGGGGAAAGAGCTCAGATCTACCTGCCTCAGCTCTCACCCTCCTACAGGAAAGCCTGGCTCAATTTTCATATTTACTGGACTCCAGATTAGCTTTGCAGCCACGCACCAAACATGAGGCGTGATTTTCCCTGACGCACGTTGGTTTCACGCTGGTGTAACTCCGCTGACTTCAGTGGGGTGCCTCCTGATTCACACCAGCATCAGAAAAAGATGAACTGAGCCCTTATCCTTCTGTAGCATTTATTAGCTCAGGAATGGCTGGACACAAGTTACAAAATCAATACAATGATGTTAACTCTCTAGCGTCTGAATACTCGGCAGGAACACAGCCAGGTATTGCCATGCTGGAAGAGAGCACAGATAATCTGGTATCCTGCCTCTGGCAGTGGCTGATACCTATGAAGGAGAGCCAGCCTCCTAGCCAATGGTGCAACAGTGCACAAAATTTCTTCCCATCTCCTGCAGAGAGTAGCTGACACTGCAGCATGCAGTCTGGTGACCCTGTCTGAGCACGGATAACTACAAATGTGATTAGCGCGAGCATAAAAGTATCTAGCCCTTTGTAAATGCAGCTCCAATAAGTTCTAGATCCAGGATTGGGTCTGTTCATTTATTTATTTTCAGTCATTGATCAAATGTCTAAATGCTGAAGTTAAAGGGAGGCATTGAGTCAGTAGTTTGCCTGTCTTGGAAATTACAGCACATTTCTCTACCTCAGACAGCAACACTTGGTTTTGAAATTCATGTGTCGATTAAATACATTGCTACAGCAAAACTATAGAGACTAGGGGAGGAGATTAGCGATGGCTAAAATCTGCCCTACTGGCAGAAAAATACCTGACAGGAAAGCCAATAAATACTTGATTTTAAATATTTTAACAACATTACAGCTTAAGGCCATCATGACCTATGGTACCACCTTTACCAGCCAGCTACTGAGATGCAGGAAAAGGACAAAAAGCTTTGATTCTCAGGTTTTGTCAGAGGGGAGGGGGCGGGTTTAGCTATTGGTGTGGTGCTGGTGCACCCATGTAAACCATATGAACCTGATTTAGGCTGCACCAGTGCAAGTCACAATTTACACCAGTGCACTCTACGCAGGGCCGGCTCTAGACCCCAGCGCGCCAAGCGCGCACTTGGGGCGGCATGCCGCCGGGAGGGCGGCAGGCGGCTCCGGTGGACCTCCTGCAGACGTGCCTGCGGAGGGTCCGCTGGTCCTGCGGCTCGGGTGGACCTCCCGCAGGCTAAGTTTGCCACAACATAGGTGTGCTACACAGATGAGTAATCCTCCATATGGACAAAGCCCAAAAGCAAAGGTATCCAAACTCAGTGAGCTAAAAGAGCAGCCCTTATTCACAAGCCACGTTCCACCCAGCAGAAAGCAGTCACATGTGCACTCTCACTCACACAAATATCAAACGCACCATGCACCAAAACAAGCATCTAATGCAGGGACCTGAGTTAGAACCAATTAAACTGGCCAGGTTTGGACACCTGCCTGCTTCTTGACATGTGTAAAAATATCAGATGCCTCTCTCCCAGCCACTGAGTTTGTAAATTCTAATCCTTGTTTTTGTCTAGGGACCAGAAACATAAATGGGGATTGCTTCCCAGGGACCTTCACAGGAGTGAAGCTGCTAAAGGAGACAGATTCAGTCAAATACATGGGCATATGCGTGCTCAGGGATTCAAAAGTACATGTAAGTGTGAGGGTCTTGATATAAGTGCATGCTAGTGTGTGAGTGGGGGATGGTATGTCTTCTCTACCCCAGAAGAGTCTATAGTAAATGGGAAACTTGGGAAATTACAGCACTACAAGTGACAAGTCACTGAAAGCTCAGCACTTGACCAGAGAAACAAGACTTTTTTAGTCAGGCTGTTGTTGTCAAGTTTGCTTTTGCTAATGTCTATTTAACTCCAATACCTAATATACTCTTGGGAGAAAGGATGGGTGTGTTAAAGATTTGACTGGCCCTTCAGTTAAGGTGTAAACACCCATAAGAAACATCTCTGAGACTCTCTAGAAGTCCATCAGTAGGTCTAGGGATGACCAGGTTTGCCAGTCCTGATATTTCTAAGGATCCTTTTGGGCTTTCTTTATGTATCACAATGAAGGAAAAGGGGCACAAGCTCTTTTTAAAAAATCATTTGTAGCTTGCTTTTAAGAGACTATATATCTTGGAAATAGTTAATTTCTATGGAGAAAGAGATCCAAGACTTTGCTTCCCAAGACAACTGTGCCTTGCCCAACATATAACTAGGAAATATTTACAGCAGGTCTTGATTCTCAGAGGACCAGAAAGTACTAAAAAAATCCTTGGAGGTGTGCACAGATGAACACAGTGGGAAGGTCAAAACAAGAAGAGAGAGCTTCTCAGATGCAGGAAGTGTGGGAACCTTCCACTGAGTCTACTGCTTGATAGACATCCATCCTTATGGGAAAGTCTTGTAGAAAAAATAACCAGGATAAAATCAACAGGGTGCTATCAAAATGTAATACAGTTCTGTTGAAAGGACTCTAAAAGCTAACTGCAATCCAAGAGGAGTTTTGCCACTGGCCTCAAAATGGCCAGGATTTCATCCATAGAAATGAACAGAAAACAAGACATTTTCTATACGGTTTTATAGCCATCCAACAAAATTCTATAGAAGAGATAAAATTCTCTATTAAATTCTACAGGATGGTTTTAAAACAATCCTATAGAAAGGTTATTGTTTTCTACACAACCCTACAGGACTAAGGGCAGCATCAGTCTCTATGCATCAGCTCTAGTATTCAGTAAATAATTCATACTTCCCATGACAGAGGGCCATCGCAGGGGGAAAGCGATGTTATAGCACCTTCTTTCACACACACCCTGGAAATCTGAGTAGATCATACAATGATTAGAAGAAAAAATAAAATAAGCTTGAGGAAAGGAAGACAGTTTCCCCAGGTGGTCGTGCCTGTTTGAGTTGTGGCGATATTTGCATTCTCCTTTGGCACCATTAGAAGTAAAATATGATGCACTGTTGTGACAAGAATATAGACGAGCTCACAGCAGCTCTTATGTGTTCCCAACTCCTTCTCTGCTGGGTTTCCCAGCTCAAACCATGCTAACCCTATTTGCTGAGTTGCCCCTGTCTTTTGTCATCGTCCTCTGCTCAGGCCAGAGTTCCTGTCATTTCCCATTGTGTTCCTTTCTCCAGGTTCAGATCTGCACTGTCCCATTGAAAAGACCTGGTCCCCTCCAGCCCATTCCCACTCTAAAGTTCAGATCCACTCTGCAGCATCACAGAAGCTGTCCTGATCAGCCACGTCTCTCCAGCACTCTGAGGATGTCTACACTGCAGCTGGGCATGTGCCTCCCATCACGGACAGCTGGATTTGTGCTAGTGTCACTCAAGCCAGCAGTGCAGACATGGCATCGCCAGCTGTGACTCAGGCTATACCACAGGAGCAGCCATGCAGCCAATCAGAATGATCAGCGAATCAAGGATTTCCTGGCCTGTCTCTTCCTTCCCTGGTTTTCTCAATCCCAAAGGTCTCCTCTCCCTGACTCTATACAGTAGCTGCCTTTTATTCATTGGCTGAAGTGGGTGGAGAATAAAATTCAGGAATCCTGCAGGCAGCAGTAACACATTTGGGCTTTGTCCCAGAAAAATGTAGGAGGCTGAGCCCGCCTGTGAATTATAGCACTGTGCCAGCTCTGTTGGAGTTCAGGTTGAGCATCGCTTTTTGTAAAGGTCGCCCATTCCAAGCACTTTGAAGTCCACATTCTTACTGGGATTGTCTTGAAATCTGCTGTGCCTCATGTTGGTGCAGAGTAGGAATTGCAGACCAGGTTTGGGGCAATTTAGAGCAGGGGGTTCCCAAGAAACAGCCCTCTCCCCAAATCAGCTGTTTACAAAATCACCTGGTTCTTCTATTTATTTATTGCATGCACGAGGGGCACAAACTGTGGCTCATATTGTTCCCAAATTTGATCCCAATTGGGGACTGATCTCAGCCAGTGCATGGCACCCACTGCCCTTTTGGGGAAGCAATACTGGAAAAGTCAAAGGGTAAAGATTGTAACTCCAAGTCGGCACAAGCTGAACTGATGCACCTAGACGCGTGAAATGCTCCTGACAGCAGGACTGGACTCTCTTGAAGCCAGAGGCTTTGCAGGCAGTCTGTTGTGCCAGTAACTGTGTGGCTCAAGGTGACATCCTGTGGGACGTGAACCTGAGCTGACATTTTGAGCACTGCCTTTGGCGGTTTTCAGAGGAGGTGTGCTATGCACGTCCTCCACCCCCATTCTGCAGGGGCTCCCTTTGGAAGTCAATGGGGATTTGGGCATTGACTTCAATGGGGCCTAGGTGGAATTCCTTAGCAACCGCATCCTCAGGGAATAAAAGCAAAACAACGCTTGTAGCCAATCAAGGTCGAGTGCCCCTTTGGCTACCATTGCACTGTGTTGGAGGCAGCAATTTCCCACACAAAAGAGTGGAACTCAGAGATTTTAAGGCCAGAGGGGACTGCTCTGATCATCTAGTGAGACCTCCTCCAGAAAACAGGCCAGAGAACTTCACTTAGCAATTCCTGCATCAGGCCCGTTGCTTCTGGTTGGGCAGGTGCATCTTTTCTAGAAAGAACTCGAGTCTTGATTTAAAGGCTTTCACACGTGCTCACAAGTCTACCACATCCCTGGGTAAATCATTTGGATGGTTAATTACTCCATTGCACCTTATTTCCAATCTGAATCTGTCCAGCCACTGCTTCTTGTTATGTCCTGGCCTGCTAGTTACAAGAGACCGCCACCGTTCCATTACAAATGTGTGGCCACCACTACCACTGCGAGCTGCAGAGATCAGAGAATTCTTGTCCTTCTGTTCCAAACACCACAACCCTCTAGCACACAAAGTACTAGCATTTGAACATATATGTATGGCCACTGGAGGTATACGCTATGGAAATCCCATGTTAAAGCATTGATTTTTTGTAGACTTTTATTGGCATGTGCACCTCCAGCACCACAATGCCCCCTACTGAATCGTTTGCAACACCACTGCTTGCAGCGCCTGGGTTTTCCTGGGAGATTTCCTAGTCAAAGACTGACCTGGACTAACCCTATTTAACTTGGGAGAGCTGACAAGATTTCAGCCTGAGGCGGCATGGCTGCAAGCCAAGCTAGATGAATACTTATAAAGGAGACTTTGTGGCAAAGCCAAATAGTTCTCATCTCCGAGCAAATATGCCAATGAGCATCAGCAGCAAATGAGACAGCCACTGCAGCACCCCTTGGAGACGTATTCTTTATCACATGTATCCTTTTAACAAATAAAAACGTGTACATTTAAAAACCTTTTCAGATCCTCCCAGCCTATACAGCGAGAATGGATGAGTCCATGGAACATCCTTATCACATGAAACGACACCTTGTATCTAGGAGCACACGTTGCAGCAGGACAGCTAATGGAGCGACCCACGTGGCTGATGATTATTTGAAGTGTTGTTTGCAAATAAGGCAAATTCCCATGATATTGCAGGAATTGTTGTGATAAGAGCCGCTAACATAGAAAAAAACTGTTTTGTTACCAAGCTCAACAATGGACAGGTTTCTTCTGGGTTTTAGCTGGGCTTCAGTGATTCCATAGTGAAACCCCAGAGCATCCACCAAGTCAACCCTCACTTCTTCTCTGAGGCAGGGAAATCTGTCCCTCCCCAAACAGAGTTCAAGAACATGCCATAAATTGGAACACCTCCTCTCCTCTATGTGGGTTATTCCCACTTAGAGAAGAATGGCCCCACAGTATCTTTGGTTTAGAGAAATTAGGGTAATCAAATGTCACGTCTTGGCTCCTACAATGGTTAGGAAGGATTTCACATATCTCCCCCAGTACCTTTACTACCTGAACTGCAAGTTTTCACAAACAGCTGCCTTAGACAAATCCTTCACATCCAATGGCCATAAAAAAGATCACAGATTAAGGGCTTTGGAGAAGGACAAAACCAATTGATAGGCCAGGAAATTATGGAAAGACGAAGGTGGTGGCTAGGACACACCTGCAGGAAAGAACCGAACAACATAACAAGACAGGCATTGGACTGGGCTCTCCAGCACAAGAGGTGACAGGGTAGACCAAGGACAACTTGGAAATATACAACAGAAGCAGAAAGGAAACCTATCAACATGACTAGGGAAGAAGCTACAAGTAGGTCTACGCTTATGGTGGTGTCAGGGCTGCCCAGAGGGGGGGGGGCAAGAGGGGCAATTTGCCCCAGGCCCCGGGTCCCGCCAGGGCCCCCACGAGAGTTTTTCGGGGCCCCTGGAACGGGGTCCTTCACTCGCTCTGGGGGGCCCGGAAAACTCTTGCGGGGCCGGGCCCCCGGAGCTTCTTCCGCTCCCGGTCTTTGCCGGCGGGGGGGTCCTTCCGCTCCAGGGCAGAAGGACCCCCCGCCGGCGAATTACCATCGAAATGGGACCCACCACCGAAATGCAGCCAGGTCTTCGGCGGTAATTCGGCGGCGGGGGGCCCCTTCTGTTCCGGGACCCACCGCCGAAGTGCCCTGAAGACCTGCGGCGGGGGCCCCTGCTGCTGAATTACCGCCGAAGACCCGGCTGCACTTCAGCGGCGGGTCTCGCTTCGGCGGCAGGGGGCCCCTGCCGCGGATCTTCGGGGCACTTCGGCAGCGGGTCCCAGAACAGAAGGGGCCCACCGCCGCCAAATTACCGCCGAAGCAGGGGCCCCCCGCTGCCGAAGACCCCAGGCCCCCGGAATCCTCTGGGCGGCCCTGGGTGGTGTGTAGGGTACAGACATGGCATGCCCATATAGCAGGGGTATAAAGAACAGTATAGATGGTGAGGCACAGCTTAGGCAAGTAGAGTAGAGCAGAAGGCCCTACAGGCCTGAACCCCTGGGTACATACTCTACACAGCTCTCTACGTGCCCAAGCAGCGCCCACCTCTGTGCTATTTTTAGCAGTATAGCGTCCCGCTGCCTCCTGGCTACCGGAACCTCTTACTGCCGCATGTAACTACACACCATAGTGAGTTTGGATGCAATCTGACATTCAGTATGTCATGTAGCTACATGAACCCTACATGCCACCACAAGTACAGTCAAGGTCTAGACCGCAGCAAGAAACCGGCAAAGAATGGAAGGCCTGGGTGAAGGCCCGAGGGTCTGCATGGAATAAAGCAAGTTTACCAGAGAATCTCAACGTACATTACCAGCATTGACACATTCAGCCTCCCAACCCCCTGGTAGGCAAGTGTCACCATCCTCATCTCACAGGCAGGCAGCTAAGCTTCTGAGAGACAGGGGCAGGCAAGAAAGAGCTGAGGAGGCATCCTGCAGATCTGAGGAAGATGTGGATAGCCTGGTGGGAAGGGGACAGGCAGGAAGCAAAGGGGTTACCACTTTTGCTCCTCAGCCTTGGTCAGGAGACTCTGAAACCAGCTGATAGGGGCCCTCAACTCATCACACACTGCTCCTGAGGGCAATATCACTTGGAGGTTCAGGGGGACCAACTGCATCTCACCTACAGCTGGTAGTGACTGGGTAGACAGACACCTCTGGCTTCCTGACTCCCCTGTCTGCCAGGTGGTGTTGCTGGGTTTTAGCCAATGGCTAGCATGGAAGCGGCCAGCTCTTGAAACCCCATTTCCACTCTCGCCTGCCAGTCAACCAGCACCTTGCCGACCCTCAGCGCCTTCTCCCTACTCCAATGAGAAACAACTCAAAGGCCCCAGGGGAGAGAGTGCTTAGCATCTGGCAGGGCTGCTGATGTAGCAGAAGCTGCAAAGAGGCTGACCCAGAGTGAGGGGTCTGGACAGGGAAGAGGAGTTGAGGGACTGAGAGATGAGATGGGTATTGGCAGATTTTGGCAGACAGGAACTCATGGATTTGAGGCAGGCTGTATAGTAAGGCGTCTACTCCATAATGTATGCAGATTTCATGCACAATTTGTGCAAATGGGATTGGTAAACGCTGTACACTGTTTCTGGCTTTTTCCATGGCAGACTGGAGGTAGATTAGACAGACTCTGTGGGGTTCTATCCAACAGAAGCAGATGCAGCAATTCTGACCACTGCAGCTCTCTCTGGATTGCTACCACCTGCCAGCTTTTGAACTAGCTACCTCTGGATGTACTTGCCCAATCTGCCTCTGGAAATCAGCCATTAATGGAGGTGTCCATCCACATATCCAGCCACCTCTTCACAGTCCCAATTTCTGGCAGGTTGTTTTGAAAATCTGGCTCCTCATGGGACATTCTCACTATTCTCCTTCAGTCTTTGGTATTAATGTAAATATTTGTACGCTAAGCAGTTGTATGGTATTGACTCCCAGGGTGACCAGCAGCTACGAATAAGATCTAAAGTTCGGGGTTTAATAACAATAGTCCCAATTTGATAGTGTTGTTGTGGATTTTTTTCAGAAAGGACAGAACTGCCTGGGCTTAGCAAAGAGTGAAACAAAAGTTCAGGAGAGGACAACAGCAGTACATAATTTCCATGATAGCCTAGTTACTCATGCCCTAAATATATCAGGATTACCTTCTTTTTCTGCTTAGCCACTTTGCAATTAGCCTTTCACACCCAATAAGTGGAAATGCACAATAAATGAATTAACTGGCAGCCAGAAGAAACTCTGCTTATGGCAGCCAAACAATTGCATACGCTGCCTGGGGGAAAAGGTGTGCTAACTAACTCTGGATTACAAGTGGTTTGTAAGTGGCTATTTTATTATTAAACATAAAACATTCACAAAATACCTAATGATAAATCGTTCATACCATTTCACACTTGCAGTGCATTTCACCTTCGAAGACAGTGATTGATTTGCTTATGTATGTAGGCAAAAAATGACATTAAGACTAAGGGTAGGTCCATACTTACCGCGCGGGTCGACGCGGTGAGTTCGACTTCTCGGAGTTTGAACTATCGCGTCTAATCAAGACGCGATAGTTCGAACTCCCCACACGCTCCGGCCGACTCCGGAACTCCACCGCCGCAGAGTCGACCTTGGAGCCGCAGAGTTCGACCCTGCCGCGTCTGGACGGGTAAGTCAGTCGAACTAAGGTAGTTCGACTTCAGCTACGCTATTCGCGTAGCTGAAGTCGCGTACCTTAGTTCGACCCCCCCGCCCCGTAGTGTAGACCAGACCTAAGAGATTTCAGGCCAGCAGGGGCAATATGGTGATAATATAGTCTGACCTCCTGCATAACACAGGCTGTAGAATTTCACCCAGTGATTCCTGCATCGACCCCTGGCTGAGCTAGACCCTCTCTTTTAGAAAGACCTCTAGTCTTGAGTTAAGGATTCCTAGTGATGAAGAATGCATCACATCGCTGGGTCAGCTGTTCCACTGGTTAATGATGCCTATTGTTAAAAATGTGTGCCTTGCTAGTGTGAATAGAATACAGGTGATATTAAGGGCGAGAGTACATATCAGTAACCTGCGGGTTAAAAAAAACATTACAGGGAGGTGGGAATTATCCCTAAAACAAGCATTAGTAACCCAGGAAATTCAGAGTCACAAGAAATCCAACCATGTTAAGGTCTGGAAATGGGCAATTAGGGCCCCCAAACCACCAGACTTTTGCCTTGTAGTGATACCGTGCAATCATGAGGAAGACATTTTAGTGCTTGTGATCCCAGATTAAACCAATTTTTAAAAATAAATTAGGGTGGCTTTTTTTTCATATTTTCTCACACCTGGTGTCGGTGCAGGTAGAGGATATGGGTAGGAGGAAGGGGCTAGTAGCAATGCCAAGGTGGTGGGTGGAGACCAAAAATGTGCATGAGGTCTAGAGGGGAAGAGGGTTGTGTGTTGCGGGGAGAGCGGGCTATACGGTATGCAGGGGTGGGGACAACATTCCTGGAGGAGCCCTCAGAATGCAAAGACATCGGCGCTCAGGCACTGGACTCCCTAGGCCCCCACTTCACATAACACCAGTGTCCCATCAGAGCCCCCCTACCCGCTAGGCCCACATACATCCCTGTGTCCCCATTCCAACTCCCCACTGCATCCGACACAGCTGCTTTATTCTTCCCCCATCCCCATAACACTCTCCTTGCTCCCCCAGTACCCGAAAGCAGCACTATGGGGAGCCAAGAGGAGCAGGGAAGCTGCCATGTGGTGACACTGTGGGGTGGGGGGCATGACTAGGGATGTGAGGAGCAGAGCAGGGCAGAGGAGCAGGGCTGTGAAGGTGCAGGGTAGTGTGGGGCAACATCTCTATCCCCCACTTGATGGCCACATGCTTCAGAGGAAGCAGAGCCCGGCGAGGGTCCCACACCTGTCAGCCCAACAGCCCATTCAGAGCAGGGCTCCCCTCTGATGGAGCCCAAGAGCCTGAGTACAGCCATGGAACCTTTAAAAAGCTGCGACAATGAGGGTTGAGCAATCTGCCAGTGAGAACCCCCACACATCTACAGACCCCCTCATGCTGACTCATTACAACTAATGGAAATGAAGCATGCAAATTAGTTAGGGAAGAAGGGCCATGATTGATTAACCTCCCATGTGACACTGCCCCCCCTTAATTTAAAGGAAAGTTTAGAGTTAACCATTATTTGCAAGCAGGGGCGGCTCTAGGTATTTTGCCACCCCAAGCACAGCAGGCAGGCTGCCTTCGGCGGCTTGCCTGCGGGAGGTCCCCTGTCCTGCGGATTCGGCGGCACGCCTGCGGGAGGTCTGCCGAAGCCACGGGACCAGCGGACCCTTCACAGGCATGCCGCCGAAGGCAACCTGCCTGCTGCCCTCGCGGTGACCGGCAGAGCGCCCCCCATGGCTTGCCGCCCCAGCCACGCGCTTGGCGTGCTGGTGCCTGGAGCCACCCCTGTGTGCAAGTCCTATAGAATTTAATAAACAATAACAACTTACTAAAGCAACCCAGACATAAGACAGCGACCATGTGTGTTTGTATCCCCGTGCGGCTGATCCACAGCGGTTTGCTGCTTGACTCAACTAATCAGCTTGGTCCCTTAGCTCAACTGATAGTTGTCTTTACTGAAGAACTAGAGGGCCAAAGTTTGATCTCTGCTGATGACCAGATCAGGGAGTCCTTCCTTACAGATTCCTACAGCAGCAATATAATTGTCTACTAAATGCTATTGGGTGATACAATTGAAGAGAGAGAATATTGTTTTCTAATATATCCTAAAGCCCTATTTAATTTCTATACTTCCCTATTGATTTCCTCCCTATTAAATTCCATAGGGCTTTCCCATAAGGGTGTGCAAAATATGTAGAATACAACAAACATTGCTGACAGATCCTAAAATTGCAGCTTTTACGATTCCCCTACACACACAAAGCCATTGCTTCCTCTTGGTCTTGAAGCTGAGACAGGGTTTTGGAGAACTTTGCTATGTGTGTTTAAATAAGCAGTATTGCCAGCTCTCACGATTTGATCATGCTTTGCAATATTTGGTGTGTTTCTTAAAGCCTCAACTCCTGGAGTCACATGAATACATAAAAATCTCAGCTTTCATAATAAAAGTTTCTAATCTTCATAGTGGCAGAGAAGAGCTTAAAAATGGCTCAAGTGGACCCCACATGTTCCACACAAAAAAAATTAGATAAAAAGAATCCCAAATGTATTGTTTCTTTAAAGTCATCATTTTAAAGACAATCATGATTCTGTGGAGCTGATTAATAGTTTTTGAGTGCTCAGGCTTTGCAATACAGAGTCACACACAGTCTCTCATTCACAAATTGTCCCAGCAGCCGTCCAGGCTCCTACCCAACCATCCGCTCACAGGCAGGGAGAATATGCTGTCAAACAACACACATGGCTCATTGAGTATTCTCTGAAGTGAATTTGCAGTCACTTATAAAGCTTTCCATTCAATCCCCAACCCCCAAAAGCATTTATCTTTGTGTGGGTCTCTCCCTATGTCAGTGTAGAGTGCCTAACACATTGCGAGAGCTGCTAGAATACAAAGAAATTAATAATTATTAATAATGATATTGAGCGCTGTCAAACCCATTGAGTTAAATTAAGGTGTTATAAAGGACAATTTCTATTCTATCCTTCAACCACTGCTGAGTTGGCATCACAGTTTATTGTGCCTCAATCGACAGGCGCCTCTCAAAGTGGACAAACAGATGAAATAAACTGGTTTCAGACAATGCTAGTGCTACCTTTTCCCTATTACAATTAAATTCCCTAAAGTACTGAGCTCTTGGTAGGGTGCAAAACATCATTATAATAAAAGCTGCATTTATCTTCGTGGGTGGAGCAAAAATCTCTCTCTTCTTCCTCAAACCACTTCATTCACATTTAAACCTCACTAACAACTATCATCCCAACTCCTTGGCAGCAGAAAGCGATGCCCTGGTGGAACTCACTTCAGGAGTAGGGCCCTACCCCATTTTAAACTTCAGCATTTGTTTTATTCATTTATTTAGCTATGTCACCGTTCAAAAACAAGAGTGTGGTGGGTTTTTTTAATAATGGGAAAAGTATGGGTTCCCCCCTCCCACAACTCAGAAATGGATTTTATTCTGATTTTCCAAACAAATTTCCCCTTTCTGCCAAAACCAAATCATAGAAAAATTCAGACTGAAAGGAGAATGTTTTGGGCAAGTTAAGGGTGTGTGAAAACAAGGAGACATCATCATCAGCGACTGTAAAGTGATATGGAGCCATTGACTTCAGTGGAACTGTAAGCTGGCTCGAGAAGACAAAAAAGGTTTGGTACTTCAACTTGTGAGCCTTGACACTAGCTCATGTAACTCTGCTAGCTGAGAAATCGATGCTATGCATTGCTATATAGACACCTCATAGGTGCCCTCAAAGTATGGTGTGGAATCATTTACACACTTAAGGTACATGTTTGGAAAATTACCCCGCATTAGCAATAATTTGCATACTTATGGTAAATATTTACAACACAATCTACACTTTCACTTTGTCATTTAATTGCAGATTTTGTTTAAGCAGTCACTAGGAAAGTTTAAGTGTGAGAAATGCTAAATATAAATATTGGAAGAGCCAAATGAAAACCTCTCCAGAGCTTTGTATAATGGAACACAGTGGTTCCCGGCCCCATAACCACCTCCTATCTAGCCAAGACCCTCTCCCATTTAACTCAGACACCTCTTCCCAATGTCTCTATAAAACTCAGATGCCAGGCTGAGAATCCATGGTACAACATATCAGTACATTCAACCCATTAATGGCAATATCTTCAAAAAGTGCCCAATATTTCTGGGCAAATCCCCAATTTGAGATGCCTACTGCACTGATTTTTGTGGGTATCACAAAAATACTCCCAGAAAACATTCATTCACACATACACGAGTGCCCAATTTGAGTCACAATGGAACTGATCCATTATTACTCTGCTCTGCATGTGGTCATTTACTCTAATGCAAAGCAGGTGTAACACACAAATATACTGATCTGGCAGCATTTTATACCCACTCTGCATTCGTATAAGTGCCCGCACCAACTGCAGGGCAAAAAATGAATTGGGCCCACTATGTCTTACGTTTGGCACCCAAACTGAGCGGTTACAGCTGAAAGCTGTCCTTCATCTCCTTCACTCACACACAAAGAGTAACAAAAATGATCAACCTCAAGAAATTCAAAGCCTGCAAGAGTTCTGATTCCTGCAGCTCAGAGCTTCCCATTGGCATGCGGCATATCACGGTGCATCACAAATTATAACCAAAGTCCATTGCAGATGCCTGCCTCACTTCACTTGAAGTCCCATTTTGCTACATTTGTCAATGTGTCAAACTATTATTTATCAGTGTCCAGGGCGTGGGGGCAGCTGCGCTGGACAGAAAAGAGAATGTTCTCTATGGGGTTTTTTGAGGAAAAACTGCTGTATTAAAATAATTTGTTTCCTCCGAAAACACAAACAGGTAAAGAAGTCCAATTGGAAAGATAATTATATGATATTATCCTATTGCTTTGATTAATATCCACCATTCACAGAACACACAAATAAGTACATGCATCTTTCAAATGTCTTGTCCAACCAATGCCAAACTTTAGAGAAAAAATCCTCTGGCTTGGACCAAGCATGCATAATTTCTAGGCAGACTAGTTCAGTTGTGGTGCAGTTGATGGGGTTCATAATAATAAGACAGTTTCACTCTCAAGCATGTAAAGACCGTTGTAAGGTTACGGCTATCTAGAAGCTAGGTAAATGCTTTAATACTTCCCATTCACATACTCTGGCAATTTAAACGGTCTGTCTAGCTAACCCAGAAGGCTAAGATTGCAAGTGCAAGTGTAATACTTACTGCCAAAGCCAGCAGGAAACTTAATGAAGTGAGGATAATTCCCATACATGTTTAATCTTCAGTTCATCCCTTTCTTTTTTTTAATACAACTGCCTCTCCTCCGACTTCAAAGATCCTTAATATTCAGTGCAGTCTGGCAAGCTTGGGGCAGTGCTCTGTGATACCATGGAATCCCTGACAATGCCGGGGCAGCTGCCTCCTCGAGTCTATAAGAGATCCTCCAGACGAGAGACTTCATAGTATCTTCAAGACGGTAGCAGCTGCCGCCTGTAATTTGGCATACTGTTCTGCTGCTTTCCGATTCAGCTCAGGGCTGGGCTTCCGCACTCAGCTGTTACAGCTCCTTGCAAATTCACACTGCACTATCCTGGTGGCATAATCTACCAGCTAAGAGAACAATCGATGTATGACAGCACTGGTATAGGTCAGAAATTCAAGGGGAGGGGGAATGAAATTGTTTGGGGGGTTGTGTTTTTTTGCACCAATAAAAATGTGATGCAGGTTATTGTAACTACTATTATTATTATTTATTTACAGTTGCACCTGCTGTGTGGAAGATGCTTTCAAAACACTTGGGAAGGAACAATCCCTGCTTTAACAAGATTGCACTCTGCAGACAGATTGACAGACAAGCAAACACAGGTTAGGGGATGGGGAATAATGCATTTCCTCCAAAATTTCAAACAGTTTGATACATATAGGATTATAATTGTGACAGGGAAAAGGTCACACTCACGGTATCGGAAACTAAACTTTCTACAGTCCATCCATCCATTGGGTGCCCATCATAATGGTCTCAAGGTGCTAGACACTAGAATGCTAGAATTTGGTTTTATGTAGCACTGTAAGGTTTTTCAAACAGGTTTTACAAAGCAATTATTTATTTATTTTGGAAGGGGTTTTCATAGGGGCCTAACGATGTTAGGAATCCAACTCCCACTGACATTCAATGGAATTTGGGTGGGTAACTCCTTTACGCACCTTTGAAAACACTGGCCTTGTTTATTTGCAGTCAGTGGCTCCGACATTGTGTAAAGCTCTGCCCATTCACAGACCCTGCCTCAACATGCTTACAATCTAAGAAGCCAAGCAACTCAGAAAGGGTGAGTGGTGCAATAGTTATACGTAGGGCCCTACCAAATTCACGGTCCGTATGGGTCATTTCACAGTCATGGGATTTTAAAAATAATAAATTTCATGATTTCAGTTATTTAAATCTGAAATTTCACAGTGTTGTAATAGTAGGGATCCTGACCCAAAAAGGAGTTGGGGGGAATCACAAGATTATTGGGGCAGGGTTGCGGTACTGCTACCCTTACTTCTGCACTGCTGCTGGCGGCAGCACTGCCTTCAGAGCTGGGCAGCTGGAGAGCGGTGGCTGCTGGCCAGGAGCCCAGCTCTGAAGGCAGAGCCACCGCCAGCAGCAGGGCAGAAGTAAGGATGGCACGGTACGGTATTGCCACCTTTACTTCTGTGCTGCTGCTGGTGAGCCACCGCTCTCCAGCCACCGCTCTCTGGCCACCCATCTCTGAAGGCAGTGCAGAAGTGAGAGTGGCAATACCATGACCCCCCTAAAATAACCTTGCAACTCCCTTTTCGGTCAAGACCCCCAATTTGAGAAACGCTGTATAGTATAGGGTAATAGCACACAAAAGACCAGATTTCACAGTCCGTGATGCATTTTTCATGGCCGTGAATTTGGTAGGGCCCTATTTATACATATTATACAGCAAGTGTTAAGTCTATATCTGCTATACCCAACTGCCCCGTAGCTTAGCCATTTCCAATTTCTAGTAGGCATCCCAGCGGAGGGTGCTGAAGACGAGATCTGAAGGAGGAGGAGGTAGTAGATAAGCAAGCAGTCACGGCTGGCAGAGTAGAGCAGGCCAGGGTGATGTGTTAGGAGACATAAGCAAGGAGGGATAGAGCTGTGGAGGGCTGTGAAGGCAAAAGCAGGAAGTTGGAATTTGAAGCAATGATACAGGAACGTGCTAATGGAGAGATTCTAAGACAGGGTAGGGGTGGCGTGTTAACTGGCCAGAGTGATAGGATACGAAGGGGATCTTAGATGGTGGTGCAAATGAACTAGCGGTTGGGTGGGTGAGGGGTAGGCCAGAGGGGAGAAGGGCTGGATATGATGAGGAGGTTGAGGAAGAGGTTGGGCAAGTGTTTTAACTGTATGGCTAGGAAGAAAAGCTCAGATGCTGAGATTATTATGGAAGAAGCTAAGCTCTAAAGGTAGCTTGGACGCATGGGTCAAGCAAGGTGTCAAAGATGGCTCTCAGGCTATAGGTCTGAATGATGGCAGAGTTGTTTGTAGCAGCAGGAACTGTGGAGGAGAGAAGAGGGCTTGGGATAATTCAGTTCAGGCAATGTTGCTAGCAAGTGATCCGACAGATGTCAAAGATAGGCTGGGAGGCAGGATTGCACGGAGGGTGGGGAAGTAGATTTGCAGGGTTTCAGTACAAGGATGGTAGCTGAAGCTGCAAGCGGATGAGATCACCCAAGGAATGGAAAGAAAGAAAGAAGCGGGGGCCAAGAACAGAGCCTGGTGGGATAAATCAATAAGCAAATGGATTAAATCAAAGCTGCATGACCTTTCGGACATCATGGGCCATGCTGGCTAATTGCCAGCAGCGGTAGGGCTGCAACACAGTTACAGACATATTCAGCTCATCAGTCTACGTTTCCCCTCCCCAGAGAGTAAATGAACCGTGTACAATAGAAAGGAACACAAGGAGCCAGCTCCTCAGCTCGTTGAGTTCAATGGCATGGCACTCCAGGAGTCCCTGGCTTCTCTCGGTCCTTGGAGTCTAGAGATGGGCAGAATGGATCTAATTCTAGGATGAAGGCTGATATCCCTATGAGACTAGCCCTGGCAGAGGGAGAGAGACAAGGGGGTGCAGTGGACTAATGCACTGGCTTCTGATCACTGGTGGTCCTTGTTCAAATCCTGACAAGGGAAGAGCGGTAACAGGACGTTAGCTATTGGGGGATTTATAGGTGGGCTGAGGTACTGAGACAAGCTGACTGGTGTGCGGTACCTTAGTAGAACAGAATGTAGGATGAGCACAAGTGTTGGCAGGGGCATGATGAATCTGGACCCACGCACCTACTTCTAAAAACAAGTGTAGTACAGGTGGGTCAGCAAAGAGCACTGCCCCCATGAGGGAAACACATCTTTGGTCAGCTAGAGTTCCAAGCCAGAAGGGACCCCCAGCTCATCTGGTCTGACCTCCTGTGTTTCATAGGCCACCCAGCCAACCACCAGAAGAAGATCAAAGGATTAGAATCCTCAGGAGACTAAACTATAGTGAGTCACAGCCAGAGAACAGGAGGGCCTGAGGCCCTCTGGAAGCCAGGAAGAAATGAACCCCACCTAACGTGACACCCTTTGGCCAGCTCTGTAATCAATCAGAGGTTGTTATGATGCCAGACGGACAGAAAGAGGAAGAGAACAATGGGAGGGAAGGGAAACCTTGAGTGCCCTGGGTGCAGCTCACAGTCCAGTGCTCTGGGTTCACCTCATCAGGGCTCTGCCAGGAGATCTAGTAGCTACACCCTGCGGATGCTGCGCGGGGAGACTGCGGAGGAAGGAACACTTGACATGCAAGCAATAGTGAGGGAGAAGTTAATACATTGCAAACTAGACTCGGGCAGACCTGGTGCTGTCAGCCCTAAGGCATTCTGCAGGCAGGAGAGGGAAAGGTTACTCTTTGCAGTTCTAGTTCTTCCGCCGCCTGCAGACAGCCCCAGGCCCCAGTGTCTCCTTTAGCCTTAACCAGAGTGTTTAGAGAAACCCTTTTTAAAAAGAAAACACTGTTATCCTGGCCCCACGTACTCTGTGTGTGGCAGCATCTACTGGTGTGTCTCTTTGGGTATGTGGCTGGGTGTGCGTTTCAGCGGGTATCAGCCAATGCCTCTACGTAACTGTGTGTGTCTGGAAGTGCAGGTGTGTCTGTGCTTGCAAGTGTGCCACTGTGTTGCAGAACAACAAAGGGCTACTGAGATGAGCATTTGGAGTAAAAGGTGTAGCTGAAGATAGAAGCCGTGAAGAATATTAACCCTACTAGATCTATTCTAGCTGAGTGGAGTCTATGCTATGGAATAGAAAATCATATTCTGCACAGGTTCTATTGAATGCAAAAACATGTCATTCCAACATTAAATCTGAGAAAAACACACAAAGAGACAGACAGGACATTTTTTTTAAATCAAGATTTTCAACAATACATCAGCAGTCCCATGGTCTCCTTTTACATCCTGTTTATTTTATTGTATATATGTAGCAACATAAATGACAATATAATACGGTTAGCTTTCAGTAGGGGGGGAAAAAACACAAGTATAGGCCTGCTTAAGTGCTTTGCTGTATCGGAGCTATAAAGTGCCACTTGTGCAGAAGGCAGACAAGTAAAGGCTCAATATTCCAGATGAGAGTATATCTGTTTATATGACAGAATATAATGCTATCTCATTCTATACAGAAACTAACATTGTGTTGTTTTTAACCAGCACCAAGCTGCTCACAAGAAAGGTCTTTCTCCTGAACGCCTATAGCTTGTAAGGCACCCAGGAACATGGATATGTCATTATTCCATTTCGGTGCGTACTGCTTTGCCTTGTGTCAACTGAATTTTATCTGCTATCATGATGCACTATTTCCTAGCATGGTTCGGTGCCTTTGGAGTCCCTGCATCTCCTCCAGTTTTGACTAACCTAACTGATGCTTTAGGGAGGGGAGGGATAGCTCAGTGGTTTGAGCATTGGCCTGTTAAACCCAGGGTTCTGAGTTCAATCCTTGAGGGGGTCATTTGGGGAACTGGGGCAAAAAATCTGAGGATTGGTCCTGCTTTGAGTAGGGGGGTTGAACTGGTTGATCTCCTGAGGTCCTTTCCAACCCTGATATTCTATGAGTAGCAGCTGTGTTAGTCTGTATCCACAAAAAGAACAGGAGTACTTGTAGCACCTTAGAGAATAACAAATTTATTTCAGCATAAGCTTTTGTGGGCTACAGCTCACTTCTTCAGATGCATAGAATGGAACACACAGACAGGAGATATCTATACATACAGAGAACATGAAAAGGTGGAAGTACGTATACCAACTGGAAGAGTCCAATCAATTGAGATGAGCTATCATCAGCAGGAGAAAAAAAACTTTTGAAGTGATAATCGAGATGACCCATAGAAGGTGTGAGGAGAACTTAACATGGGGGAAATAGATTCAATTAGTGTAATGACCCAACCATTCCCAGTCTCTGTTTAAACCTAAGTTAATTGTATCTAATTTGCATATTAATTCGAGTTCAGCAGTCTCTCTTTGAAGTCTGTTTTTGAAGTTTTTTTGTTGCAAAATTGCCACCTTCAAGTCTGTCACTGAGTGGTTAGAGAGGTTGAAGTGTTCTCTCACTGGTTTTTGAATGTTATGATTCCTGATGTCAGATTGGTGTCCATTTATTCTTTTCCATAGAGACTGTCCGGTTTGGCCAATGTACATGGCAGAGAGGCATTGCTGGCACATGATGGCATATATCACGTTGGTAGATGTGCAGGTGAACAAGCCCCTAATGGGGTGGCTGATGTGATTAGGTCCTATGATGGTGTCACTTGAATAGATATGTGGACAGAGCTGGCATCGGGCTTTGTTGCAAGGATAGGTTCCCGGGTTAGTGTTTATGTTGTATGGTGTGCGGTTGCTGGTGAGTATTTGCTTCAGGTTGGGAGGCTGTCTGTAAGCGAGGACTGGCCTGTCTCCCAAGATCTGTGAGAGTGAGGGATCATCTTTCAGGATAGGTTGTAGATCTTTGATGATGCACTGGAGAGGTTTTAGTTGGGGGCTGTAGGTGATGGCTAGTGGCGTTCTGTTATTTTCTTTGTTGGGCCTTTCCTGTAGTAGGTGGCTTCTGGGTACTCTTCTGGCTTTGTCAATCTGTTTTTTCACTTCAGCAGGTGGGTATTGTACTTTTAAGAATGCTTGATAGAGATCTTGTAGGTGTTTATCTCTGTCTGAGGGATTGTTCTGTCACGGAGGTCACAGGTCTGCGAGTTCAGGCTTCAGCCCTGGGTGGCGGGGCTCAGGGAGGAAGCGCCACCTCCACCCCTTGACTCACCTCAATGGGCCACCCAGCTCATGGGTCAGTGTCAACGGCTCCGTGTTACACTGGAATACTTTATTGTTAAATTGCTACACATTTGTTTGCTGCTGTGACCATACCCTGATTTTTGTACATTTTTACCATGACTGTTCTGTGAATTTTGCCTAATTTTACCATGACAAAATAATCTCCATCGTCATCAGCAAATTTCATTACCTTATTGCTCATCTTTTTGTCCACATCATTGACAAGTATCTTAAACAGCACTGGTCCTAGTGCAGAACCTTAGGCACCCCCAGGGTTGTTCTTCAACATTTATCGCCGCTTTCCATGCTGAGCATTGACCCTGTTCTCTGTCCGGTAAGTGCCAGTCCAGGCTTGTACAGAGGAAGCCTTCGTAGCAGACCAGCAAGTTCTACTTCTTTGGCAACTTGACCTCCAACTCTTTCCCTCTCCCCTTTCTTACTAGGAGGGGCTAGTCTGGGGGAAGTGGGTAGAAGGAGACAGAGCGAGTTGTTGGCCAAGTTGCCAAAGAAATGGAGGTTGAAGGTGGGGCTGGTTGAAAAATCTTCCAGCTAAACTTTACTTTGCACAGAAATTTGGCTTTTTCAACTGAAACTAGTTTGGGGAGGCTGAAAAGCACCTGCTCTCTGAAAAATTTCCATTTTTCATCAAACCTGAACATCCAATTCTCAGCCAAAAAGCCAAAAATTTGGGTGTTCACTTGCTGAAAACAGAAACAAACAAAAATTAGGGGGTGGGGTGTGTCAACAAAAAAGTCAACATTTTCCGTGGGAAAACAACCAACCAACCTATTTTCTAACCAGCTCTACTTTCAGGTCTGCTCTAGAGGCAGTCGCTCCCTCTGCCAAAGCTGCTGCGGTTTGTCAGACACAGCCTGCATCTGACATGCCATAGGAAATACATCAGACTGCCACTGATTTAGAGACCATACAATTCCACCTACTGATTTCTGCATGGAACCTGTCTAATGGGCATGGGGGCAGCTAGCTACATGTGCTGATGCACTTCCTGCTGCACCACTGGAAGGCTTAATCTAGCCTCATATTTCTCCTGTACAAATAACACCACCCAGCGTTTGTGGGTGAGAGAATTTAACCTTGCTAAGATCCAGGTTAATTTTGTATATCTGCCTGTGACTGGGAGAACTGGGCGTATGCTATGTGTGTGAGTGGCTCTGTGTTAGAACTGGAAACAAGTCTGCTGTGAAACTGGGAAGCATGTGAGGGCACTTAGCGACTGCAAAATCTAGGTGGTGAAGAGTGCAAGTCGAGGTTGGTTTTTAACAGGACTTGAACAGCTGACTTTTTAGTGGTTGCCTTGCTTTGGAGCAGTTGCACGAGATCTGTGCCAATTTTTAGTAGTCAAATTGATTTTTAGTGCTTGCATGAGATCTGGGCAACCTTAACTTTAGGCTAATGAAGCTTTAGTGGGGAATTGCATTATTGACCAGACGTGAGCAAAGAGGCTGATCTAACCATGCCTTTCTTTTGCTCAGAGTCTGGAAAGAGGGAGAGAGAGAAGAAAACAAAACAACTCTGAGCGCCTTAAAAAGGCGGAAGGACCAAAGTAGTAAGTGGATTACTTTATTGATTTTTAGTGGATCTAGGTTAGCATCTGTCTGCTTTAGGGTGACCAGATGTCCCAATTTTATAGGGACAGTACTGATATTGGGGGCTTTTTCTTATATAGGCTCCTATTACCCCTCCACCCCGTCCTGATTTTTCACCCTTGCTGTCTGGTCAGCCTAGTCTGCTTAGTTACACACATTCTCTCTCCCACCCACACACATACACAAAAGCCAGGAGAAATGCATCTCAAGATATGATTATATATTAAGGCCAATATTTTCAGTCTTTAGTGCTCAAAGCCGCCTGTCAGTTCATATTTAGGTACCAGTTAGTTCAATGGAAGCTGCAGATTATCAGCACCATGGAATAATCGGGCCACTTATTTAGGTGCTTGAGCAAGTTTGAACAGACTGGCCTACATCAATCAGTGGAGGTTTTGAGAACAGCAGCATGGGTGATCTAATCTAAGTTGGCCTGACCTGCATTAAATACCCCGCTAACACTGTCCCCTCCCCCCGCCCCCCCGCAGCTGCCTTCCCCTGCTTTTCCTTCCCCCCTATAACAAAGGGGTGTTAATGGGCCATTTCACCTTGGATGGTCCATTGAGATATGAGTTAACTACTTATGATAAACAATCTGTTCCAGCTGCTATTTAGCTGTGACACTGAGTACATTTCCCAGACCCAAAGAAGAGCTCTGTATAAGCTGGAAAGCATGTTTCTCTCCCCAACAGAAGTTGGTCCAATAAAAGATCTTGAGACCAACCTGGTCTCTCTGCATTAAATAACAAATACTCCAGTATTCTGCAGAGATATCCCCAAATGCCGTAGTGACACTTCTTGAAGCAACAGCACAAAGAGCTATTGCTGCAGAATAGTGTCAGTTTTGTTAATTTGTTTGTTTTTTTAGTGAAGAGGAAGATTCAGGCTCCATCATCAACATCCAGGAAAAGCAAAACCAAAACACGGATCCCAACCTGCAGACAGTGCAGCTTGCTGTTCCAGTCATGTGGCCACAAGAGTCCACTGACTTCAAGAGCTGCAATGCTGATTAGCATCAGCTGAGCATCTGTAAGAAATCTGGATCTGAAGTTTGCAGCTCGGGCCCGTGTCTAGCTCTGATCCAGGGGATGCTCAAGGCCCAGTAATTTTGAGGCAGATATAGGGTATGGCTACACTTACGGTTTGCAGCGCTGGTCATCCAGCTGTGCAGGGCCAGCGCTGGTGTGTGGCCACACTCACAGCTACCAGCGCTGGTGTGTGGCCACATTTGCAGTATTTGCAGCGCTGTTGGGAGTGATGCATTATGGGCAGCTATCCCAGCATTCAAGTGGCCGCAACGTGCTTTTCAAAAGAGGGGGGTGGAGTGGGGTCTAGTGTGACAGGGAGCGGGGGAAAAGAGAGAGGGGATTTTTGGAGCCAACACTGTGTGTTTAGCTTCCTGCATTGAAAAATCAGAACATGTTTCCGACCCCTTAGTCTTAACTCTTAATTGCAAACAGCCTGCAGCCAACACGACTCCCCGCTGTTTCACTCCCTCCCTGCCTGCCTCTCATTTGATTGTTTACAGCCAGGTACAGATGATCACAGCAAACAGGAGCTCTGTTTATTTTTTAGATAAGCAACGGAGCTCCGATCGGAGCTCGTTCATAACAAAACAAAGAGAGGCTGCATAACAAAACAAAGAGAGTAATTTATAAAAGCATTCTGGGATACATCCTTATACCCTGGAGGCCAATCACAGCGCTGGTGTGTGGCCACACTTGATGACCAGCGCTGCAGCACCAGTGCTGGAATCCTTATTCCCCATGCCGAGTGAGGTGTACGGCCAGCGCTGCAGCCAGGGAGTTGCAGCGCTGGAAGTGCCCTGCAGGTGTGGCCACTTACTAATTGCAGCGCTGGTGGAGGCTTTCCAGCGCTGCAACTCGCCAGTGTAGCCATACCCATAATGTGTCTGATTCTCCACTCAACTCTACTCATTGTAAGTCAGTGTAATTGAGCGGAACATTAGACCCAATGAGTTACATGAAGTTTTTCAGGCAAGACCTTTAAAGACCTTGGGACAAGACCTTTAAAAACAGAGACAAACACCCAATCCCACCGCCTTGAAAGCTAAAGTGTCCTCCGTATGCCATCCAACCTGGGTTTGGTTTCCCAAAACCAGAATCCAATTGAGGAGTTTCTGAAGAATCAAAAAAAAAAAAAAGATCTGACCTCCCCATCCCATCTCTTCTTAAAGGGAGAGTGGTCCTGTGTGAGCTCATGGAGCTTTTCTAGTGTATTTGGTGAGAAATATCACATCCCATCAGTGGCTTAACCAGATTCCTCATAAATGCAAATACCCTTCCAGGCAGCTGGCCAATTATAAGAGCCTTTGGGAGGAAATGTGGTGTGGAACATATTGCTTATTTTTATAAGTGGGCTCTATCTTAGAGAGTTATAGCACCCTCAACCCTCGTCATAGCCCCTCACAATCTTTAACGGGTTTATCCTCGCAACGCCCCTGTGAGGGAGGGCAGTGCTCTGATCCTCAATGTACAAATGGGGAATTGAGGCATACAGCAAGTAAGTGACATGCCCAAGGTCACACAGGAAATGAACCCCTGTCACCCAAGTCCCAGGCAGTGCACTAACCACTGGGCCATCCTTCCCCTCGCTCAACCTTGCTCTCTCTGTTCTGTTGCTTTCCAATTCAGAGCTCACCCTGCTGCACCCTTGGGAGTGGAGAAATTATAAAAAGCAAAGCTGTAATTACTGCCCCCCGGAAGATGGGGGAGGAAAGGAAGCCGGCCAGCATGCCACCCGCTCCTCGACTCCTCAACCCAGGCTTGCCCTTTACCTCACTACTGCCTCATTCAGAGAGACAACTGTTGACATCAAGCTAATGAAATTAGCCCCACCAGCTAATGCAATTACCAACCACAACATGTTCAAACAACGGCCTCACGAAGACACCCCCTTCCTCCCAGTACCCTCACCCCACCTCCCTGTCCGCCTCCACCGCAAGCCCACACTGGGCCTGGTAATCCTGCGACACAAAGCTCCTCCTGAGTACGCAGAGTGAAGGACCCACTAGAAGCACTGAACTAAAAACAAGGCCCAGGAGAGACCCTGGGCAGTTCCTACCTTGCAGAATGCACCAGCCCGCGCAGGCAGAAGCAGACACTGAGGGGAGATAATTCCAAGTCCATTTAAACATCAGGGGACCTTCAATTCCTCCCTTCATAATGAGGCCCTGGACACTAATCAGCGGTGTCACTGAATCCTCTTATGTCTGCCTAAGTACCTCCAGCAGCTTTACCCATTGTGTGTCCAGCTGCCAGGGAATTACCTACTCAATCAGACACAGTTGGCGGTAGGAGGTTATTTTGACACACACTCAGCTAAGGGACACCCTAGCTGGGTATTTTTACATCTCCATCTGAAGCCTCAGGGATGTGCCACAGCTAGAGATGGGACACAGGGCAGGGAGGGCCAGGGCTCTGAGGTGGCACCAAGCGTCCTTTCTCTTGGGTGCTTGGCCAGCTGCTTCTTGCTCATGTGCTCAGGGTCTAACTGGTTGCTACATGTGGGGTGGGGAAAGGGATTTTCCCCCAGGTCAGATTGGTAGTGACCTTGGGGGGGGGGGTGCTTTCCTCTGTAGTGTGTGGGTTGCTCTGGGTATCATGCACTTAAGGCTTGTCTACACTTAAAACGCTACAGCAGCACAGCCGCTGTAGCCTATGGATGAAGATGCTACCTATGCCAATGGGAGGGGTTCTCGGGCCAGCATAACTAATCTACCTCCTGGGAGAAGGTAGCTAGGTCGACAGGAGAATTCTCCTAGCACTGCCTACGCTGGGGGTTAGGTCGGCTTAACTGTGTTGCTTGGCAGGGTGGATTTTTCACACTCCTGAGCGATGTTGTTATACCAGCCTAGTTTCCTTGTGCAGGCCAGCCCTCAGTCATTCCTCTGCCATTGCGGGCTGCCTCAGGCACTGGCACACCTCGGTCCTGCCTGGGGCATGTAGTAGTCTAGTCTCCATGGGGCTGGAATACTTTAGTCTCTTTTAGGTTGTTGGGTTTAGTGTGCGGGTGCTGGGTGGTGCTGGTGGCCTGTGAAATGCAGGAGCTCAGACTAGATGATTTGCTGGTCCCTTCTGGCCTTCAAGTCTATGACTGTGTTGCATGGTTACGGGCAAAGGAAAACCTGTTCATTTGCTGGCCTGCACATCTCTGGACAGGAGACCATGAATAACTCACGATGGTGTGGCAATAGATCAGCTCCTTGGCCTTCTGAAAATCTGAGGGGAATTACCTTGCCACTAAGGCATGGCGTGACCTTGAATTCCCAACAGTGCAGGAGGCATTCACGTCCCATCATTCATAAATTCAGAATAGATTAACTACATTCATGCCAGAAGAGTCCCATCAAATCCTGGTGTATCTGGGTGGTCACCCCGCTCCTGCCCAGAGGGGTTAAAATCAGCCCTGGAGAGGGCTGTGGCTGGGGAAAGGCTGATTGGGGAAGCAGCCACAGCTGGCCCTATAAAAGGGCTGTGAGCCATGAACTCAAGAGGACACACTCTCTCTAGCTTCCTTAATAGAGAAGGACCTGGCTGCCTGGAAAGCTGAGGAGGGTACCTAGGGTGGAGCAGTGCTGGGGAAGGGCAGAGGGAGCTGGGGAGCTCCAGTCTAGCAAAGCCCCAGGCTTCAGGCTGAGTTAAGGGCCCACAAAAGGGTACTAGGGCTGCAGAGGGGCAGCCCAGGAATAGGCAGAGGCAGCTGGTCCAACCCCCCTTACTGACGATGAGTGGTTTACAGACTGCCATCTGCCCTAGTGAGCAGGGGCTAGATGGAGACTGGCAGTAGCCACTGCGGCAAGGTGGGGATAGGGGGTTGGGGGTTCCCTGGGGAGGGGAGACCCAGATAGAGGGGGTACTGCGGTGGGCAGAACCCTGAACAAAGGGCACTGGGGTCTGGGAGGGACCTGGGGCCAGCAGCAGGTGAGGCCAGCAGCCGGCAGAGGGTGCTCCTGAGCTGGAAAAGAGATAATTCCCTGGAGAACCAGCAGGAGGCGCCGTGCCAGTGAGTCGATGCCCCGCCACACCTGGGTGCGATGTTTAAGAGCCCCCTGGAGAGGAAAGATGGTCTTGGGGTTACAGCACAGGCCAAGGAATCAGGGAATCCATGTTCTCTCAGAATTCCTGTGGCACGTTGTGTTCCAATTTCCACAGCAGCAACATTTCTATTAATGTTTCTCTGCTTCAGAGCACTGTAAAGGCCAATTTGTCTCTAGGCACCTAAATAAAGGTGGCCTGACTTTTCCAAACAGAGCTGGCCTGGGACCTCAGGGATTCCTGGTCTAGCACTTCTAGCAATTTCACCAGGCCATAGCAAACTTTCACCAGGCTGACAGTGGGTGCTGCTGGCGTTCTTCTGGAACGCCACAATTATCGCCTGCCAGGCAAGTGTTTAGTGCAGTGCTCCCACAAAAACATCCCCTCCTCTGCTCTCCCATCAGGGGAGGAAAAAAGGAATCACCAGTACCCTCTATCTCCTTGCTCCTTGTCTTGCTACGACTGCTTCACACTGGGAGTTTACACATCGTGGGATCACGTTCACCTCTGCAATATTCTGGTTGCAGCCAAGGCAGGAGACATGGTGGGAACTGTGGTTCCCAAAGATCACAGGCAAGGAATGCTGGGGAAGGGGGTGGGGATATAAATAAGGGACATCAGTTTGGTTGGACTTTGATTTACCCTAGAGGGGAGGAGGCTTGGCTGGAGCACCGCTGAACTAATCTCTCAGGGGAAGGGAAATGAGGGAAGGGAGAAGGTATAGTGGGCCACCATTAGCAGCCTTCAGTCCTAACTCACCACAGGTGCAGCTCAGCTGGTGGCAGCCACAATGTCATAGCCAGGGCTGGTGGTGAATTACCAAGCTGAAACTTGGTAGTGGAGATAAAGCCCCAGAAATTCCCCACTCCCAGCCTCCAGGGCCCCACTCCTACCCTGCCACCCCCCCACCCCCGCCCCACACCCACACCCACACACCAACCTGAAGAGGAATGGGCTCATTTCCCAGGTAAACTCTCTTTGACCATAATGAAATGCTGATGATAAAAAATGACTTGGCAGAGGGGGCAAGTTTGCTGTCAGAGGATTCAACTACAGACACTTTCATTTAAAAAAAAACCCAACACAATAATTCCGTGTTAGGTGAAGGGGGGTGGCTCTTTGACCCTGCTGCTATTCTGTGCGCTGTTGAAATTAACGACAGCACTCATGGAGCTACTGTCCCATGCACCATCGTTCTGATGGCCTCTGACGCACCAACATTTTCCTCTTCTCCCTACAGCAAGCAGCCGTTAACGCGCTCACCCTTTCAGTTTCCCAGCTCCGTGGCAAGGCTCGTCCGGGGGGCCCCCAGCACACCCCTTTTGACTCACACTCTGCTTCAACAATGCACTTTTTAATATACTGGAGGGGCAAAAACAACAGGCCCACTATGACGCCGAGATAGCCTGAGGCAGAAAAGCCATTCGGAGCCCAGCTAGAGAGATCTGAGTCAGACACTTTCTCCAGCACAGAGCTGCCAACAATCCCAGCCTTTGTGAGAGCAGAAGAATCGCAGCCTATGTGCTCCTCTGGTGACTCCTCTTTGCCAGAGCAGAAAGGTCAGCAACAGAAGCCTCCTGGGAAAACATGCAGGGAAAAAAATGTTCTCTGGGAAGGTGAATCAGAAATAGCCACATGGGCACTGTAGAAAATGCCTCTCGTTTTCCAAGCATCCATGCACGGGGCTCTGGGCATATGGCCAAAGAACCCAGGCTGTGCATTGGGGTGACCAGGCTGTGCTGGGTAGCCTGGAAACCGAATGCACTGAGATTGAGGGTAAAGCATGAGGATGATTCACTGATTAGGGCACTAGCCTAGAAATTGGGAGTCGTCTCTGCCACAGGCTCGCCCTGTGAGTCTGGACAACTCACTTAGCGTCCCTGTGCCTTGGTTCCCCATCTGTGCAATGCACTTCCCTGCCTGTTGTGAGGATAAATGCATTAAAAGGCGAGAGGTGCTCAGATACTAGGGTGAGGGGGTCCATGTAAATACCTTAGATAGGTAAGATGCAGAATAGCTGTTCAGATAAGAGCCTGGACTGCACTTTTGCCAAGAGCCTATGGCAGAGGTGCCAGGGGGTGTTCAACCGTCTGCTCCACCTCAGGCTCCGCCCCCACTTCACCCCTTCTCCCAAGATCCCCCTGCCCTGCCTCTTCCCTCCCCCACCCTGCCCCCCCCGCCCCATTCCATCCCCTCCCTCGAGCACACACTGCTCTCACTCCTCCTCCCCCCCTCCAGCGCCTCCTGTACACTGCTGAACAGCTGATCCAGAGTGAGCGGGAGGTGCTGGGAGGGACCCACCGGTGGGCAGGAGGTGCTGGGAGGAGGGAGAAGAGCTAATGGTGGGGGGCTGCTGGTGCTACTACTTTTTTTTGTGGGTGCTCCAGCCCTGGAGCACCCACGGAGTTGGCACCTACTGCCCATGGCCACCCCTGAAGCTAAAATCCTGAGTTGGAATGAGGATGCAGTAAGGCCAGCATTTTCAAACTCGGGTGCCTAAAGCACCGAAATCCATAGGCAGGAATCTAAATAAAGGGGCCTGGTTTCTAGTGGCAACTTCAGGGGGAACTCGGGTTGAATGCTCAGCACTTTGGAAAATCAGGCCACTTCATGCATGGATTTGAGTTCTTTAGCCATCCAAGTTAGAAAATATTGGCCTATGACCTCTCTGACATCACTTTGCAAACAGACGTTCCTATCATGAGTGTCAGCAGGTTGCTCCAGTATCCCATTTTAATCCTCCTCCAGTGGCAAGTGATCCATGCACAGAGCTTTAGAGCTGGTGAAAAATAATTTTCCACAAAAACAAATTGAAGACAATGAAAGGGGTTTGGGTTTTGTTAATGGTTTTCATCGAAATTTTCATTAAAAAAAACAAAAAACAAGCATTTCCCATTTGTCAGTGAAAGCCTAAAAAAGCTTGACAAAATCCAGAAATGTTCTTGTGAAAACTTCTGGGCCTGTCTACCAGACCAAGTTCCTAATGTTGGTGAGGGGACTTGGTAGAGTCAAATGTACGTCAGGGCCTGGATTTTGGTACAAAATATTCACCATACCTACACAAATTCTGTCTTGGCAGTTCTCTCCCTGCGTTTATAACCGTGCTGCTGTCTCTGACTCAGTGCAAAGCAAGAAAGGGAACCTGAAGGGCACAGTATCCTACAGTGTTGCCAGAAACTCCTCTAGGCCTTCAGTCCTTCTGATGCCATTTGGTGGCCCTGATGCACCCAGTTTAGATGCAAGCCATTTGCTTGCTGCTGTCAGTTGCTGCTTTTAGATTCTTCTGCAATACGGTGAGTGCAAAACTCCAGAGACAACCTGTCATTTCCCATCACATCCATCTGCCTCAAAAGTTCTATTTATACCGAATAGATGAGTGTGGATCTGGGAATTCAAGGTAAGAAGAGTCATTTATGGTTTGAATGGCTACCTCTTCCCTCTCAGGGGAGCCAAGAGTGGAGGAAAGCCAGTTGGAGTAGCTGCCCTGCTCCCAGGCTGTCAATTATTCAGTCACGGCCAACAGCAGTTGAGACCTGCCATCCAGTGAAGCACTGCATGGTTCTAAGGGTCTGAAACAGCCAAAGGCAAGTTACAGCTTCTAGAAACAAGAAGGGAGCTCTTGTTCTGGGCAGCACATCACAGACATCTGTGTGACCTGCCATGATGTGCTGATGGGCTTGGCCCAGGAGGCAGCTGTGTGGAGAAGAAAACCCTCAAGTCTGTTGGGACCATCTCTTCTTCAGAGTGTGCCACATATAGAGGAGAAAAATGCAAAGAACCGTGGGGACAGTAGCTTACCCTCCCCACTCTTTTCACTCGGTCTCTCTCTCTCACACGCACTTTTCTAGGCTCCCTCCCACTCCTCCAGGTGTTATCCTGCTCCACTTCCCCAGCCGGATGCCCTACATTCTTCCTTCAGCCTACTCTGCTTGCCCTTTACAGCTGATTAGCTGGGGTGCAGGAAGAAGGAGGAAGTAAATGCCACTCAAAAACCAGAATGAAAGTGTGTGTGTTGTGGGGGGAGGGGAGTGTTGGGCACACAGTCTTCCCACAATGCTTTGCTGTTTTACCTAATGAATAATGATCTTGTATATTTGCATAATGACCATGCTCTTCCCACTGAGGGGATTTCCCTTGAGTCCTGGTGGATCTTAATGTGTTTCCCCTGCTCTAAGTGCCCTAACAGGCCTCGCTGACCTACAGCACTTAAATGGCCATAGCAGCGAGGCTAAGTGTTTCCAGCCACTAGACCAACCAATTTATCAGGCACTGGGAGCAACAACTCAAAGCCAGTAACAGCTGGGCCAGTACAGCTCCCTGCATGGAACTACCACCCTAGCAGATACCTCCCCCCAGTGACATGTGCCATGCTAAGGTGGGCTCTTGTCAAATACAGGCAGTGATGAGCTGCCAAATTTTTAACAACGGGTTCCCTCCTCCCTCCAAAATTTTAACAACGGGTTCCCTCCTTCCCCCACCTCCGTGGGGGGGGGGAGAGAGATGCTTTTTTTACTCAAATGTCCCAAACACGAGGGCATGCGTGCAAGAAAGAGTATCTTCCTCAAACATCAGGACCCACAAGAGATGTCTCATCAAAAAGCAAAGAGGAAAAACTCTGCCTGATCCTGGGAGAAAGGAGAGAGATGAAATTGCACTATAGAGGCACCTGCCCCTGTGTCAGGAACAGACAGTATCAATAAATGGACACAAGGGATCAAATCCCAAACATGGTGCGTGACCTTATCCTGGAGAGGTCCTACCTGCCTCTGACAGACACCCACGGTCATGTCTATTTCTTATACTCTGGCAACATGCTTACATGATGGGGGAGTCTATCCTGGGAGGCAGTGACTCTGAAAAAGATTTGAGGGTCCTGGTGGATAATCAGCAGAACAGGAGCTCCCAGTGTAATGCTGTGGCCAAAAGGGCTAATGAGATTACAGCCAAGGAGTACAGAGATAGGAGTACAGAAGTTATTTTACCTCTGCACTGGGCACTGGTCTGAGGACTGCTGGAATCCTGTGCCCAGTTCTGATGCCCACAATTCAAGAAGGATGGTGATAAATTGGAGAGGGTTCCAAGAAGATCCATGAGAATTATTAAAGGATTAGCAAACCTGCCATATAGTGGTTGAATTCCTTGAGTCTATCTAATTTGCTTAACAAGGAGAAAGTTAAGGGGTGACTTAATCACAGTCTATAAGTACCTACAATGGCTCTTCAATCTGGCAGAGAAAGGTCTAACATGACCCAGTGACTGTAAGTTGAAGCGAGACAAATTCAGACTGGAAAAAAGGCACAGTTTTAATAGTGAGAGTGATTACCCATTGGAACAACGTACCAAGGGTCGTGGTGGGTTCTCCATCACTGACAATTTGTAAATCAAGATTGGCTGTTTTCTAACAGATCTGCTCTGGGAGTTATTTTGGAGAAGATCTCTGGTCTGTGCTATGCAGGAGGTCAGATGAGATTATCACAGTCATCCCTTCTGGCTTTGGAATTGATAAACACCTATAGCACTTGTCAGGCCAATAATCTCACTGATCTGAAAGGTATAGAGAAGGGCTACTAGGATGATCCGAGGAATGGAAAACCTATCTTATGAAAGGAGACTCAAAGAGCTTGGCTTGATTAGCCTAACTGAAAGAAGGTTGAGGGGGGATATGATTGCTCTTTATAAATATATCAGAGGGATAAATATTAGGGAGGGAGAGGAATTATTTAAGCTTAGTACCAATGTGGACACAAGAACAAATGGACATAAACTGGACACTAAGAAGTTTAGACTTGAAATTAGATGAAGGTTTCTAACCATTAGAGCAGTGAAATTCTGGAACAGCCTTCCAAGGGGAGTAGTGGGGGCAAAAGACATATCTGGCTTTAAGACTAAGCTTGATAAGTTTATGGAGGGGATGGTATGATGGGATAGCCTAATTTTGGCAATTAATTTGGCAATTGATCTTTGATTATCAGCAGGTAAGTATGCCCAGTGGTCTGTGATGGGATGTTAGATGGGGTGGGATCTGAGTTACTACAGAGAATTCTTTCCTGGGTGCTGGCTGGTGAGTCTTGCCCACATGCTCAGGGTTTAACTGATCGCCATATTTGGGGTCGGGAAGGAATTTTCCTCCAGGGCAGATTGACAGAGGCCCTGGAGGTTTTTCGCTTTCCTCTGCAGCATGGGGCACAGGTCACTTGCTGGAGGATTCTCTGCAGCTTGAGGTCTTCAAACCACAATTTGAGGACTTCAATAACTTAGACATAGGTTAGGGGTTTGTTACAGGAGTGGGTGGGTGAGATTCTGTGGCCTGCATTGTGCAGGAGGTCAGACTAGATGATCATAATGGTCCCTTCTGACCTTAAAGTCTATGAGTCTATGAGTTTCCCCATCCTGCTGTTACCCGGTGGGGTGAGAAGTTATTTGGGGGGTGAGGTGAACAGGCCTCATTCTCTGAAGATGGTTCCCAGGCCTTGGGAGAAAGGGATGGTGGCTTTTCCTTACCACCCTCTTCAAAGGACAAAATGAGGTAGACTGCCATGCAGAAGGCTATGAGGAAGAAGGGTCCTGGCTCAGGGTGTGACAAAGCAACCTTCCTGAGCCATGACATGAATCATTGCTCTAAGATCCAACCTTTGATCGAGTCTCCAACCCGTTTGTAAGAAGCTTTATCTTTTTTCCTCCATGCACCTCTCTGCACCATGGTGCTCCGATCTGAGTGGTAGGTTAAAACGCCTGTTCTTGAACTGGTCAACAATTTCAAATTTTTTTATTTTTCTATAAGTTTCTGTTTGGGGGGTTTTTTTGGTCTAAAGTTTTAATGTTGGCCAAAAAAAAAATCAGCACCTAAACAAGTAGTTGCGATGGAAATGTTCTTTCTAATGTTTGAGGCTTCTCTGTAGCTGGTTGAAGCTTTACAATTTTTGAACAATTTAATCAACATTTTGAAAAAATAGCACAAGATTTTTTATTTTTTTTACTGGTTTGTCAGCTGGCTTTACTGTTCTCCTGAGTTTTCTGACTCACCTGAGCAGCCCCAAGAGGCTCAAAAAAGCTGGACCCATGGTTCTGAAACCCAGCGAGAGGGGTGGGCCGCAGCCCAAGTAGGAATATCTACACTACTATTTTTAGCCCTGCAGCATGAGCGCAGTGAGCCTAAATCAGTTGACTTTGAGACACTCTGCTGCCAGGGTCTTTTTACACTGTACACATACCATCAGATGTTACCTAACTGTACCGCAGAACAGTTTGAAATTCACCCACTAATAGTGCCAATGTCATAGACTGACAAACAAGCTGGTTTTGCCCTGGGCTTTACAGTCGGTGCCTCCGTGACTTTAGGTTGCCAAAGATCTTCATTCAATCAAACTAGAACAGTGGAAGAACTGTAAACCCATTTATTAGTGAGGACCTGCCCTTTTGCTAAGTGCCAGAGGCCCACACATTGAAAGGAGACATACCCAAGGATGAATGGAATCAGATCCAGTCCCAAAGGGGCCTAACATTCAATGAGGCTGTGTTTGTACAAACTGTTTTCGTTGTAGCAGTTGCTGTTGATACAATACCTGATAGATGGGAAGCGGTTAGTTAAATATATCACTACACTTGGAGCGATGCAAAACATTGTTTTTAAGACTGCCATTCAGTTTAAGTTCAAACAGAAGCAAGCAACCAAAAAAAGCTTTATATATATCAGGGCTGCCCAGAGGATTCAGGGGGCCTGGGGCAAAGCAATTTCGGGGGCCCCTTCCATAAAAAAAAGTTGCAATACTATAGAATACTATATTCTCATGGGGGCCCCTGCAGGGCCCAGGGCCTGGGGCAAATTGCCCCACTTCCCCCCCCCCCGCCTGCCTCCCCCGGGCAGCCCTGATATATATAAGCTTTATATATAAGATTCTGCATCAGCCACAGAATTGACTTGAAACTTGCTTGGGTATTTTTAAAACAAAAAATCTGAAAATCAATTCCTCTGCCAAATCTCAGAGTCTGTTTCTCCAGCAAGATAACATCCCTAAAACTGAATGGAAAGGCTTTCCCTGCATTCCCGGAACTGCCTTTTTCTTAATAGCTTTATTGCCATCAACTCATGCAGAACACAATCCTGAAGTGAGATTTTGGAAGGTAAATGGAAAGCATAGCAAAAAAATTACTCTAAAAATCCCTAGATCAGAATAGGCAATGAGATTCTTTCTTTAAGCTTCTGGATCATTGCATAGAGAAGATCTGATTCCCTATTACATTTGACAGCATTAAATTTGATCACATTCTATAGGACTTGCCAATAAGGGAGGTGACCTTGAGCCAGTCATGAAACCTTGCTGGGCCTCAGCTTTCCTTTCTGAAAAAGTGCAATGCTTGTCATCTCCCTCCTTAGGAGCAAGCTAGGACAGTGTGAAGTTCATGGTATTATTTAAGACCAATCAGTAGAAGAGATGAGCCTAGAACTCCCAGTCTCTGGTTCCTGAATATTGCACGCCCCCTGTGCTGTAGCAGGTACAGTTTTAGCAGGCCCCTCCCAATAATTTTGAAACCCATCTGCAGCAATTCAGGGAGTTAGGATTTGGGTATTCGGCTGTGTGGAGTTCAGCCACATGCCGAGTGCTACCTGCTGACGCTTGGAAGATTGCCTAAGCCCGCTAACCCTTCAACACGCTCTACTGCACTCACACAATGGTTGCTTCTCAAGGCCCATAACTCAATCACATCTACCTTCAGTGGGACACTGAAAGGCATTTGCGCTGGAGATGTTCAGCGCAGACTAGGAGTTTCAACCACACTGCTCCTGCTGAAAGCATCAGGAGTTGTGTGGCTAAGGCTATGTCCACACTACAGACCTTACAGCGACATACCTATACCACTGCAGTTGTGCCATTGTAAGGTCTCCCGCATAGCTGCTCTTTGCTGGCACCCACAGCGAGCGGCAGTAGCTGTCAGCAGGAGAGGATCTCCTGCAGACATAGCGCTAGCCACACTGGCACTTCTGTCGATAACACTTAAGACTGTTGGTGAGAGACACAAGCTTTCGAGCTATACAGAGCTCATCTTTAGGTCTGGGAATGGTACTCCTCCACCAAATGACAGGGTTCTAGCCCAAGCCGATGACTGCGTACCACAGCTGTGAAAGAATAAGTCAGAAACTTAGTGTTATGAATGATTAAAATATTTTGGTTTTCACCCAAATTGTTTTCGGGAACAGTGAAAATGTGTGTGTTTGTTTTGTGGTGGGTTTTTTGTGGTTAAACTGAAACCACTGAAAAGCAAGAAATGAGGAGTTCAGGCAGTGGTCCTCAAACTTTTTGTTGTTGTGGGCCCCCGCCCCACACCCATAATGCAATCTGTCTGCGCCCCATTGGGAGCCGCAGTCAGGAGCCGGGGCCAGAACCAGGGTCACGGATAGGGCCAGGGGCAAAGGTCAGGACCTGAGCTGCAGCTGGGACCAGGAGTGGGGCTGTGGTCAGGGCTAGGGCAGAAGATGGAGCAGGACTGTAGCCAGGAGCCACAGCCAGGGCTCAAGACATCGGCTGGGTCGGAGCAGAGCTAGGGGCAGAGCGGGGCTGGGTGGCGCTCCCTCCTCTCCCCCCATGGGGAGTAGCACAGGCCCTGCCACTCTCCCCTAGAATGTTCCTCTATACCCCCCCAGGGGGTGTACTCCCCAGTTTGGGGACCACTGAGTTAAGGTGACACAGTGTGATGCTGTATGACTGAAATGTGACCAGGTATATCTTTGATATTGCCACTGATCTACAGTTGGAACAAAAGTTGTACAAAGGATATCATGTAAGGCGTCAATGGAAGAGTTATGATTCGCTAAAGATGACTATCCTTTTTAAAAAAAACAGGAGTACTTGTGGCACCTTAAAGACTAACAAATTTATTTTAGCATGAGCTTTCGTGAGCTACAGCTCACTTCTTCGGATGCATAGAATGGAACACACAGACAGGAGATATTTATACATACAGAGAACATGAAAAGGTGGAAGTATGCATAACAACAGGAAAAGTCTAAGCAATTGAGATGAGCTATCATCAGCAGGAGGAAAAAAACTTTTTGAAGTGATAATTAAGATGGCCCATAGAAGGTGTGAGGAGAACTTAACATAGGGAAATAGATTCAATTAGTGTAATGACCCAACCATTCCCAGTCTCTGTTTAGGCTACTCTGAAACCTATCCTTTTTAAATCCATGTATCATCACTGTATCTGAAGTTATTAATATTGGCTATATAGATCTGTATCCCAAGCGTGTTTGTTCCTGGGGTAACACCCACGAGGTAATACCTGTATTGAAACCAGACAGCTAGGTGTTCATGGCCCATCAAAGGCAATTAACTCTCACAATGGGCCATAGAAGAAACTCATTCCGCCCAGAGGGCTCTTCCTATGGACACCTTATCTTCCAGCTGGCCATTGGCTGGCCCTGTGAGTCAGCAAGTCATGTAAGGGCAGGTGACTTGCTCATGTGACCCTGGTCTGCATCTTGTGCCAGTAATTTTCCATAAATTGTGCTGTGAGCTTTGTTTTGGGGCAGTAAAATTCCAAGGACATGACAGAGGGTATAAAAGACCCTTGAAACGTCCCCATGTTGCCCTTTCCTGTCCTGATTCTCTGGACTATGGACTTACAACTAAAAGGCGCATATTTGAACTATGGACTGTGGATCTTCCAACCTTTTGGAAGCTACCAGAGAGTTTACAAACCCAGCTGTCTATAACATCACTGCTCCAAACCTGCTATAAGAACTTTCCAATGATTGCATGTATGTGATCTCTTAACCATTTTAACTCTCTTCTTCTTTTCTTTATAAATAAATCTTAAGATTTTAGCTACTAAAGGATTGACAGCAGCACAATTATGGGGTTAGATCACAGAATCATAGAATATCAGGGTTGGAAGGGACCTCAGGAGGTCATCTAGTCCAACCCCCTGCTCAAAGCAGGACCAATTCCCAACTAAATCATCCCAGCCAGGGCGTCGTCAAGCCTGACCTTAAAAACCTCTAAGGAAGGAGATTCCATCACCTCCCTAGGTAACCCATTCCAGTGCTTCACCACCCTCCTAGTGACAAAGTTTTTCCTAATATCCAACCTAAACCTCCCCCACTGCAACTTGAGACCATTACTCCTTGTTCTGTCATCTGCTACCTTTGAGAACAGTCTAGATCCATCCTCTTTGGAACCCCCTTTCAGGTAGTTGAAAGCAGCTATCAAATCCCCCCTCATTCTTCTCTTCTGCAGACTAAACAATCCCAGTTCCCTCAGCCTCTCCTCATAAATCATGTGCTCCAGCCCCCTAATCATTTTTGTTGCCCTCCACTGGACTCTTTCCAATTTATCCACATCCTTCTTGTAGTGTGGGGCCCAAAACTGGACACAGTACTCCAGATGAGGTCTCACCAATGTCGAATAGAGGGGAATGATCACGTCCCTCTATCTGCTGGCAAGGCCCCTACTTATACAGCCCAAAATGCCGTTAGCCTTCTTGGCAACAAGGGCAGACTGTTGACTCATATCCAGCTTCTCGTCCACTGTAACCCCTAGATCCTTTTCTGCAGAACTGCTGCCTAGCCACTCGGTCACTAGTCTGTAGCAGTGCATGGGATTCTTCCGTCCTAAGTGCAGGACTCTGCACTTGTCCTTGTTGAACCTCATCAGATTTCTTTTGGCCCAATCCTCTAATTTGTCTAGGTCCCTCTGTATCCTATCCCTACCCTCCAGCGTATCTACCACTCCTCCAAGTTTAGTGTCATCTGCAAACTTGCTGAGAGTGCAGTCCACGCCATCCTCCAGATCTGAGTTATACATTGACCTGGCTGTGTGGCTGATCTCTTGAGATCAGAAGGACCCTTGTTTGATGAAACTGGTTCTCAATAACCACCCATCATATCGTCTAGTGTCTGGGTGGTGAAATGAGGGCTGGGGTGTCTAAGGAGATGGCATTTTTGACTTCTTGTTAGTCAGTGCGATGAGACAGAAATTTACTTTTGTTACCGGCTTGGTATATCTAATGGTAGAAGATACAGCAGTCTGGGGTGAGTCTGCCCTATGTTTCAGCATGTTGTCCTGAATCTGGTGTTCTCAGCTGTGACCCACTGAGGGACCGTGACACACAAATATAAACTGAAATAAAAAGTTCAACGACAGAACCCTAGTCCTGCTGGACATGCTCACTTCACTCTCTTTGACCCGTCCGTTTGTCTCCATGTAGGGTGTAGTTCCCAACTTTACCCTGAATGACTTTTTCAGCAGCGCTTGCCCCAAGGGGAACTAGATGCCGGACATGAGCTGAGCTCAATCCTGAGATCAGTTTGGGGCAGACTGAGCTCCAGGTGAGTGCAGACCAGATCTAAGAACCGGACGATTTTGATATGACAGGATACACAGAGGGGTGTTGTATCTTGGGGACCCTTTGCTCAAACAACCTCAAATTTGAACCAATAGCCTTACCCCGATCCCATGACGCAGAGTAATTTTCAATACAACCTGCATAATCCTGTGGATCTTAGAGCACCTAGAAAGCTGGCTGTTAAACAGTAAATGAGAACCTTAATTACAGTAGAGCTTCTGCTTCACTATAATACTGCAGCCATCCCCTAAATACTCAGCACATTTTTCACACTTTTCACCCTTAGGTTTCAAAGCACTTTACAAAAGTAGGTAAGTATTAATAGTCCTAATTTACACATGGAGAAACTGAGGCACAAAGAGGTTTGACACAAATTCGCCAAATAGCTCCTGGAGAAAAAATTGGGACTTTGGTGCCATTCACAAAATGGCCAGAGGAGGCAGCATCCTTATAACTTTTAGCCCAGTGGTTAGGGCAGATGTGGGATTCATGGGTTCAATTCCTTCCTCTGCCTGATGTGGAGAAGGGATTTTAATTTGGGTCCCCAGTTCACTGAACCTCAGTTCCAACATGCAGTGCCTTATTATTATGTAAGTGATGGCAGTGGGTCTCTTGGGAGGAAAGATGAAGAGATCAGTGTTAGCCATGCTGAGTTTGAGCTGGCAATGGGACATCACAAAGGGAGAAGGTGGGACACTTGTGAGTCACCAGCAGAGAGAAGACAGCTGGAGCAATGTGTAGAAGATGCAGTCACCCAGGAATCGGGGGTAGAGGGGAAAAGTGGAGTGGGCTAAGGACACAGGTTGGAGGAGAATGTGAGACAGGAGTGGAGAGGAGAAAAAGCATCTAAGGAAATGCTGGAGAAACATGTCAGAGGAAAACAAGGAAAGGACAGTCATGGAAGCCAAGGAAGGGCAGAAACTTCAGGAGAACAGAGGGATTGACTGTATTAAAGGCAATATCTAGATCAAAGGAGATGGAGAATGAGATGATGCCCTTAAATGTAGCCAGAAGGTGGCACAAAACAGATTGCAGGGGATTTGAGAGGAATCAAGAGCTGAGGAAATCGAGGCAGCAGGAAAGGCAGCACTCCCGGGGAGCTCTGGAGCATGCAGTGACATGGAACGTAAGCAGAGGAAATAGCTCTGAGGTGTGATCTGGGGTTGGGTATGTGTGGGGAGAACACAGCATTGGGGAAGGGGGGTGGAGCCATCAAGCCTTGAGGAGAGGATGGGACTGGTGGTGGACACCATGGAACTAGGCAGGCAGGAGAGAGCTAATAGCCAAAGGGAAACCAGGGATGTAGATGGACTGGAGATCACAAAAAGATAGTTGAATGGGCAGAACTAAATTGTGGCCTGAAACACCCTCTGCTTTCCCAGTCCTGAGACTCACATGACTGCCAATGCATCTCAATCCTAACCTGTAGCATCTGCTGCTATTCTTGTCCTAGACCCACATACAGCTCTGCCAATGCACCTCAATGACAACTTGAAATAACCCTGGTATTCTAGTCTCACCCCGCAGTTCCCAGTCCTAGCAACATGCCAAAGTCCTGATCTGCAGCCCCCTGTGCTTCCCAAAGTCCCAGTTCTCTCTAACTCTGCAGGTCAGGATGGAACCGCCTTGGCAGCAACATCCCCAGGTCTCTCTCGAGCCCCGAATGCCAGTCGTAGTACATTCTACAGTACTTTTCTGACATGGACAAACGTCCACTAAAATGTTCCTTTTCCTCATCACTCCACAGCAACAGCACGGACATTTCATTGATAGTCTAGCTCTCTCTCCAAAAGCCCTATGCAGACATCTCCTCTGAGCATCCATGTTCCTCGCCTTCGTCAAGAGCAATCAGCAAGGAAAGGTCAATTGCTTCGATCAATACGCGAGTGGCTGTGAGCTGGACCGTGACTGAAAGGACACACAGGTGAGGAAGAGCCCAGCGCTAAAGAGCTGTGAAGGAGACTTGTATTGACAGAAATGACATTGCCATCAGCTCACTCTCTGTCACGCAAGAGGGAAGTCGGCCTCTTCTGCACTGCACTCTGAGAGCTGGGCAGTGGGACCAAATCAGCCCAACTGGACTCAAGAGGATAGACCAGGACTGGCATCGGGAGAGTTCACTGAGCAACACCATGTGGCTTTCGTGGCTCTCTGAACTTAAGTTTGCCTCACTAATCAGAGTCTCCATAGCAGGCTGGCAGCAGGGCTGCATGGAGCTTCCATTCTGTTACACAAAATCCAGACAAGACTTCCATGGTATTAGACTGGAAACACAGAACTCATCCAAGATTTACTGAAAGCAAGTCTGAGATTTGGGAGCCTTCTGCTCAGAGAGGGGTCAGAGCCAAGACCTCAGATCAGAACTTGGGGAACATTCTGAACTTCAGCCTTTCTCTAGCACAGCTCTAAACCAGAACCCCAGTTCTGAACCTCGGCCTGCACTTGAGGAAAGCCCATGTCCAATTTTGCTGTAAGTCTGGATACGACCTTTGCTCTTTTGGCCCATCACTGCTCCTGTGTTGAACAAATCTGGGCTGAGTGCTGAGTGCATCTGGATACACTTTATGCTGCAGCGTGCAACCCAGGTGATATTTGTCCATTTCATCAGTTTGGTTTGACTGTTGTAGTTCATTTGACCCTAAAACTTGGAACACAGCCCAGAGGGTGCAAACCACGTGAACCTACAGCAGAAAGAGACTGCTTGTTAACACTTAAGTGCTGGCATTTTCCAGACAAATTAATTCCTCAGGAGCGTATGTATTCTCTCCATAGCATTCAGCGAGTCAATTTCTGCTAGATCCTCTAAAATTCTCTTAATTAGGCACCTAATGGTCCATATCTGCTTTTACTTACACTAGTGTAGATCTCCAGAGTTTCCATGAGCCCTATAAATGGAAAGTGCAGACTCTCACACTGCTCTAGAGGGTCAGGAAGGTGCATTTCTGTCGTACCTAGTGTTTAACACGTGTTCCCATAGAGGTTACAGATGGAAAAGACTTAGGAGGACACTGTTTGTCTCTTCTCTTGGCCAGTGCAGAATTGGTCCCTATGGTGTATTTTCTAGGTCTTCCTATTTGATATCTGGGGACTGCTCCATCCCTGTAAGCCCTGTAGTGATGCGGGACTCACCCCTGTGGCGCCCCCTGCTGGTCTCCCAGGGAATTAGCGTTCCAGCTGTTGGAGCGCCCTCTTCAGGTCAATGTCCCACTCTCACTGGCCCCATGTCCCTCCCTGACCCCGGTTCCCCTCTCCCTTGGGTGCTGCCCCCTGGCAGTACCCCCACTCTCTGGGCTCCCCTCCCAGGGGAATTCTACCCTCTATCCCCACCTTGTCTCAGTGTTCACTTGCAGTCTTCATCTAGCCCCTGCACTCTGGGGCAGACTGCAGTCCGTATCACTCATCATCGGCAAGGGGGGTTTGAACCTGCTGCCTCCACCTACCCCCGGGCTGCACCTCTGCAACCCCAGTACCTTTTTAAGCCTTTGGCTAGGCCTGCAGCCTGCGGGTTTTCCAGGTGGGAGCTCCCCAGCTCCCTTGCCCTATTCCCCAGCACTGCTCTACTGCGGTACCTTACTCAAGTCCCAGGCAGCCAGGCCCTTCTCTATCTGCACCTAGAGAGAGACTGCCTGTGCTCCCGGCCCACAGCCTCTTTATAGGGCCAGCTGTGGCCTGATTGGGGCATGGCCTAGCTGTGGCTACTTCCCCAATCAGCCCAGGTTTTCCCCTACCACAGCCCTCTCACAGGGCTGTTTTAAGCCCTTCAGGGTAGGAGCGGGTGGCCAACCCACTACAGCCCCTAACTGATACAGCAATAATATGCTGAGATAAATTAGGAGCAGCCCAACTTATGAAACCGAGTGGGCCAGATCCTCTGCTCTTGGCTTCACTGGAGCTGCTCCAGCGATTTATATCAGTGTAAAATAGGAAAGACAATGCCTGTAACTATGAAAATAAGAGTTTGGGAAGACAGTGTCTAGTCTCTGGCAGCCTTTCCCCTTTTGCTCTATGGGTTTGACCCATGGCTGTCTTTAATGATCCCTTCTACTGGTCTCCAGCGAGAATCATTCACTAAAGCATTCAAGTATGAGACTGACAAAATGATACATTTGTCCAATCTGACACTAGCTGTGGAATTGAGGATAAACCAACCTCACTTGGACGACTCACTTTCAATACATTAAAAAGGAACTTAAGAACATAAGAACGGCCATACAGGGTTAGACCAAAGGTCAATCTAGCCCATTGTCCTGTCTTCTGACAGTGGCCAATGCCAGATGCCCCACAGGGAATGAACAGAACAGCTAATCACCAAGTGATCCATCCCCAGTAGTCATTGATAGACCTAGTTTCTTCTCCCAGCTGCTCCACCCTAGTCCAGCAGGGCCCTGAGCCACAGCACATGGTATCTCCCATGCCCAAAGACCCGTTCCAGTTCCTCTGAGTGGATGCAGCTCCCATGCTTCTTGGGGAAGGCAGGTGGTGCTGTTTTGAGTCAGATGCAAAGTGATCTTCATCTGCTGTTCCAAACTGGGTCTGGGCATATCCCTTCCATCTTTCCACCTCCAGATGTCCCCAGTCCCCGCTACGTGCACCCTTCTGACAACTTTCTGAGCTTAACGCTCTGCTTTCTCAGCTCTTCTGCAGGACATCCCTACCCAGAACAGTAACGCATCCTTTGCCCCAAGAGGGCTTTCACTCCAAAAGTGCAGAAGCCCCAGCTGAGCTAAGTGGATCTATCGGCCAACCTGACTGTATACAGCCCTGAACACGAGTGTATTTCCCCAAGAGTGTACGCCCTCCTCCCAGTGCCTGTCCTTTGCCTGCTACAGCTTTGACCTCTTGCCCAAGTTTGCGCTTCAGAGCCAAGGCCCCACAGAACATAGGCCTCCTCTTTCCTTTTCGTACCTTTCTCCTGCTCTTATCTTCACACCGATCCTTAGGGTGGGCCCAGTTTCCTCTTCCTTGGCACCAAGCAATCTTCAAACCCCTCCTCAAATCACCCCTCTTCTGCACACCTTTCCAACAGCAACTCCTCCCAAGTCCCCGCACCACCCTGGAGTTGCTCAGATACTAGAAATGAGCGATTTCGGGCCTGTGTGTGCGCGAGAGAGATCCCGCCTCAATTGCATACCCCCCCACCCTAACTGCACCCCTGGTGCCTGGCCTCAGCATACACAGCCCCCTTCCCTTGCCATGTGTCTTTCCCCCACCCCCCAGTATGCCTTTAACAGTTTGCTGGATTACGGATGGCCACTAAAATAACAAAGCTACAAAAGGAGAGAGGGAACAAATGAGACATTCTGCAGCAATTAGGGCTACAAGGGATAAAGGGGAGAGGAGACTGAATGGACAATGGCAAAGCCGAGGACGCGGCAGGCCAGAATCCAGCTGGGTGTGCAAATTGCCCTCAGGAGGCCAGGGTCCAAGCCCACGGGAGTAAGAAAGCAGAAGGACACAAAAAAAGTTATTTAAACAAGCACTAGGCAGTCCCTGCTGGGCCTCCCTTGGACTGAGCTCCGTCACACTCTTCCCAGTGAAGACCTGTTAACAGTTTCCTCTTCACTGAGTCCTTTCAGGTGGGTCTGTGTGTGGTTGGGCACCGGGGACGCTGTCAAGCTAGAGTGGGTATGTTCTTCCTCAGCCATTCAAAGGGAAGAAATCCATTCATCTCCCTGATAATTACTGGCACACATGGGTTTGCACAATTACCCTCCGTTTAATTGGTTATCACAGGCGAACCAGATTGATCGGACAGAGTGCTGGGGCTTTAACTCTTTTGCTGCCACTGTAGGTGCACGTCACAGCCACTCGCCAAAGAAAGCCTCATGTCATCTTGTTAGAGAAGCATTTCAATGCTAACTTGACCCTCCTACAAAATGTTGCTCTAGTTCCTTATCACCTGCGCAACCCTGCAGAGTGGCTGAGGACCAGTACAACTTGCGTTTTGCTTCTGGATTCCCCCCCCCCCCCCACACACACACACAACCCAAGACACATAGGCCAAACATTTCCAGAGTGGCCTCTGATCTCAACTGAGATGTCTGGCACCTGATTTCCCAAAGGTCCTGGGCTCTCACAGCTCCTACTGCCTTCGCTTCAAGTTGTGGGTGCTCAGCACTTTGAGTGTCTCCGGCTCAGCACTCAAAAATCAGAGGCTGCTTTGGAAATGCCGACTCGTTCAGCCCGAGGAATGGAGTGGGAGTTAAAAATTAGACACCTGAGGCTAGATTCTCTGCTCACGTACCCTGGTATAAAACAGGAGCAATTCCACTGAAGTTAGAATTACACTGGTGTCTGAGTGGACTTGTAGGCTCCAAAGTTTTACATTGTTTTATTTTTGAATGCAGTTATTTTTTGTACATAATCCTACATTTGTAAATTCAACTTTCATGATAAAGAGATTGCATTACAGTACTTGTGTTAGGTGAATTGAAAAATACTATTTCCTTTCTTTATTTACAGTGCAAATACTTGTAATAAAAATAAATATAAAGTGAGCACTGTACACTTTGTATTCTGTGTTGTAATTGAAATCAAAATATTTGAAAATGTGGAAAACATCTAAAAATATTTCTATAAATGGTATTCTATTATTAACAGTGCGATTAATCTTGTAATCACTTGACAGTCCTAGTTAATCTATTAATGACCAAAACTTTTTGGTGTGAGGCAGCTAGTGGTGCTACACACATACCATACCCCACACAAACATTAACCCATCGAACAGCCCATGCCCTCTGCTCCTCCACCCACAAACACGCATGTCAGCATTACCACAGCTACTGTACACCACAGACTACAATTCCACCACCTCCCTTGTCACACATCTTCTTATTGGATCATTTTTCCACAGCGCCAGGAGCTGTGGGTGTTCCATGGAGCAGCTGATTGCATTGGACAAAAGTAATTCAGTAAAAGACGGGTGTGCAAACAGATGGGTAAAGGAAGTGACTAGCATCCCTAATGGGAAGAGATAAGTTTGTGGTGCATGGTCTATGGTGTTCCATAATTGCGGTACTAGTAAGGTGTGTGCTTATGGATGGAGGGTATATACGCTTAGGTAGCTTAAGTTGTCATTTCCTTGGTTTCGTGGGTTGTGTCGGGTATGTTGTCTACTGCTTCCTAACAAAAGTTTGTGTGTATTAATTTCCTAGTGTTTTAAAATGTTTAATTGAAGGGGGATTGCGAGGGGGTGGGGGGCAGATCAGGGAGGGAGAGGGGTAGAAGTGAAGCTGCGCATGAGCCCTCCTCTATCGTAGGATAAAATATGACAGAAAAGTGTAGCTGCTGACTTAGAGGGTTTTATGAAAGCTGAGCCCCAACAATCAAGTCTGTGTGCACCCAGCCTGTCCCATTTAATCACACTTGTGTGCACTGCCCCTCCCCTCCCCAGCAATCATGTGTGTGCAGCACACGAACATTCAGCTGCAGTTCAAATAGTGAATAAAACTGAGCCTAAACTCAACATCGGGGGGGGGGGGGGGAAGAAAAAGAAAAAAAATCGCCACCTACTTTTTTTTTTTTTTAGAGGAAAACCAGGAAATTACGCCTCACTTTAGAACATAATCCTAATGATGGAGTCCTGGTCTGTGCCTCCATAAACCATCACATCTCGGGCCAGATTCTCTGGCCAAATCCAGTGTCTTTGCACCATTCAAATGGCACCGAGGGCCTGGATTCTGTCCTTAAATGGCTAACAGAAGATTTCCACAGCAGAGGGGAATCGTCCACTGGCACAAGCCCCTCTGCTGGCTGTAAGTTGCAGCCTGTTTGGTTCTTGATCATTTGCAAAGACAGTTAGTACAAAAGGCAAAAGATGCAATGAAGTTTCAGGGGAGTCTCTCGTACTGCCGGGAGCTTTCCTCCACCTGCATCCCATGCTTCCCAATTTCACTCCACAATCTACCGCCTTTATGCTTCTAATTAACAAAAGCAGTTTTCCCTCTTCCTCATTATAGCATCACTTTTATGCACTCCCGTCTCATCCTCTCTTCTTCCCCATTGTATCAGGGAGAGCCTAATACTTCATTCCAAGAGTATTAAGCATAGCTCAGTTTGCACAGGGTGGGACAGAACCAGGCTGTGAATTCATCCACTGGGAGGAAGAAGTTAACGAGTTCACAGGCAGACTGGCCTGGCTGTCAGCAATGCCAGGACAGGAAACAGAGAAATGGAGCAGGCTGGCTTCATTGGGCACAGACCAGGGAGGCACAAAGGGGATTTAAGAATTCTCAGCTGACGCACATCAGGATGGTGCTCTGAGCTGCACTACACTGCATGTCGGGGAATTCTCCCCTGGCCAGCTAAGGGGCTTACTGCTCCGAGACCTTACCGCGGCGGCATACTGGGACCAGGACAGTGTGGGAAGAATCCTTTAAATAAATGCTAGGGGTCAAATTCTGCTCCCATTGAAGTCAGTGGGGTTGCACCCATGAAAACAACAGCAGAATTTGGCCCTATGCTTTTAACAACAGTGCCAGAGTGGGGCATTGTCCCTTTAAAATCAAGGAAGCAAACTGAGTTGTGAATGTCCTATCTTAGATCTCCCTCCCTCCCCCCAGACCTACCCTCCCAGCCCCTGTTCTCCACACACACACACACCTCCCTCCCCCAGCTATCAGACAGCCAGGCTGCTCCGAGTGATACCTTCCCAAGGATCAGAGTACAATTGTGTCAGGGTCTCTTGTTTAAACAGTTTGTGTGGCTGGGAGGTAGATCTCTGCTCAGGGCCACAGGTACTGCTGCCAAAAGCAGCAGGACTGTGCAGGAGGAAGACAAAGTGGGTCACCGCACAGACCGACCACATGCAGGAAAGAAAAAAAAACGTTCTCCTTGTTCCACACCAAAGCTTGCTGAGAGCCGAGGAGGCAAAGCTAAGCCGGGAGGGCGGGCCAATCATCCAGAGATATGGCTGGGCTTCGCCGTTATGGGAGGAGAAGAGGGGAAGCAATGATTTGATCTAATATTATTTAAAAATGAAACTCATGCATTTTCACGGACCACGTCACTCATAAAGGAATGGTGTGGCCACCTGCAAACGAAGCACCACAGCTCTGTGTGAGTTTAGATAGATACCCTGGACCAGATCCTCAGCCGGTGCAAATCAGCACCAGCTCCAGTTTACACCTGCTGAGGAGCTGGCCCAGACTCTTTATAGCTCAGATCATGCAGGGGCAGCAAACAATTATCCAATAATAATCTTATTTGCTACTCACCTGAGTTGCATTTGCCCCCTGGGCTGCTCCTCCCATTCTCTAAATTAAGTTTAAATCCTGGAAGTACAGGATTTCACTTGTGTTAAAGATGACCTACAAAAGGAATTTTTTTAAAATAATTAGGTTTCTGCCTTTAGTATGGTTATTATTCTTTACAGTAGATAAAGGGGGCCAAAAGGTTTATTTTAAAAAGTCTGCTTTTTCTTTTTGATCTTCAAAATATCAGGAATGTCAAGTGTTCTTTCCCCTGGCTTTGTTGGAGGACTTGTTTGCCAGCATCAGACATGTGCACCATGAGCTCGCATGCTTTCAATGAGTCTTTCACAAAGGCATCCTTTCTCCCGGATGTTCATTAGGCACTGACATTAAATAACTGTTTGCTAAAACACAGGAACTTTAAGTTCTCTGACAATCCTACCCTCTCTCCATTACTCACAGTTCACTCTCTTGACTCTTGTAGTGTCATAATTCCTCTAGGTTTTCAGTTGCCAGAGAGTCCTCAGTCCTCCTGCTGCTGCCTGCTCAGATCCCCCTACCTGGGGAGTCCCTGCTCCAGAAGCCAGTGAGGAGAGGGAGCATCCCAACGCCAGAAGGGGGAACACTCTCTCTCTTTTTAACAGAGCAAGGAGAGCCATACAGCTCTTTACCTTCACCCCTGCTCAGCACCTGGAGCTTGCAGGGCTGGTGACCAGTTCCTAGCTTGCTGTGCGTGGGCAGAATGCCCAATATTCCCACGGTATTTGGTGCAGCACCCCTCTCTTCTTCAGTTGATGTCAAAGCTCAAGCCTGAAGGTCATTGGCTCAGCTGCTTGGTGCAGCTGATGGTCAGACTCAAGCCTGCAGTGGCTCAAACTTGCTGGACTTACATGAAAGGTGACTCATTCCAGACCTTGTGCTTGCTGGGCTGATTTCCACGTAAGGGTCTTGTGAGTTCGGTGGGTTAGCAACACAAGTATCCAGCACTGTTATGAAGGCGCAGCCCCTGCGAAGTGACTGGCTCAGCCCCTTTTCCTTCCCAATCGAAGGTCACAAGGCAATCATAGAATCCTAAAATATCAGGGTTGGAAGGGACCTGAGGAGGTCATCTAGTCCAACCCCCTGCTCAAATCCTCTGTGCTGGCACTGTTCAATGCTTCTAGCTTGCTGGCCTGATGTCAAGGCACAAACCTTTGTGAACCACCAGCTCAATCTCCCTAGATTGCTGGTCTGGAGCTGAGACACGGGCCTTTGTAAGGTTGGCTCAGCACTGGAGTAATTCCATCGCCATAATTGGATTTGCTCCCGATTTGCACGAGTAGCAGGGAGCGGAGAACCAGGCCGTTCCATTCACTTCACTCTTCTCTTGCATAAGTGACAAATAGATGCACTGGAAGCAGGGCCGGCTCCAGGGGTTTTGCCGCCCCAAGTGGCCGGGGGGGGGTGGGAGAGAAAAAAAAAGCCGCGATCGCGATCAGCGGGAATTCGGCAGCAGCTCCACCGCGCTGCTTTCCTCTTCAGCAGCAGGTCCTTCCCTCCGAGAGGGACCGAGGGACCTGCCACCGAATTGCCACTGAAGAGCCCGACATGCTGCCCCTTCCCCTTGGCCGCCCCAAGCACCTGCTTGCTGAGCTGGTGCCTGGACCCGCCCTGACTGGAAGCTGAACTGGTGCTGACTGAGATCCCAGGAGAAATGACTGACTTGCACTGCTGAAAGAAACTGATCTTGGTCCTCTGAACCAGCTAAGGAGAACACGACGGCCTATATGTGGCAAGGGCACCCACAGCGTGGCACAGGCTGCCCTCCAAAGCAGCATGACAGAGGGATTCAGAGTGGAAAATATCCGAAGGGTACCAGGCACTGTCACCACCAGCCCTGCCCAAAGCTGCCGCATTCTGAGCTATCTGCACATGTTCTAGCCACGGACATGGAGCCCTCTTTAGAAAAGTGTGTGTTTACCTGCTGTGTGTAGGTATCACTGGGAGATCTGGTAATATCCGGCCATCTGTCACACGCAAAGAAAGGGGAGAGATTGTTTTCTTCTGTCCCTTTGACTGGGGCCCGGAAATGCAGCTTTAGTGAACCGTGCCATCTCCCCAAAACCAATAATAGCTGCTCTGTTCAACATGAATCTTCACAGCTGTCAAAGGAAAGAGCGGGCAGAATCTGAAATCATGGTAAAAGGTCACTTGGTAAAAGTCATGCCGGGAAGGACAAATGCTTTATTGACAAAGACAGAGTGGAACGGATTAACCTGTAAATCCTTGAGACTTGATCCTGGGCGCTCTCAGCTCACTCTAGACTTTAGGTTAATTCTCTGCTGTTTGCCACACTCCATGATGCATCACACAGCAGTACCTTACGGAAGAGAGTCTAAAATGGTGGTTCTCGCTTGCACCCCAATCAGCACACAGCTGCAGCCCATATGACATCCTCAGGGCCATACAAGTAGTATATATAGAGTGTGGATGTGGCCCACATAACACAAAGAGAGCAGTATATGTGGCCCACAATGGAAAATAGGTTGAGAACCACTGGTAGAACAACAAGGGCTTGGAGACCCCTTTCATCATTGTTGTTTCTCCACTACAGTGCGACAACGACATAGACAAGACTGCCCCAGGCCACGTAGGGAGATGAACTCGTGTATCCTAGGCAAACCATCCTTCCCCTTAGATAAGCTTAGAACAGGTATTTTTAAACCCACCACACAAAGAAGATAATATAACAGTTTATAACCACTTCCATCAGCTGATTGTACTAACACGAACTCAGAGAACAGAGGGTTGAGAGAGTTGGGAATTGAAAGATACAGTGAAGGTAGTTTCAGGTGTTTGGTTAATATTGAAGGTCTGGCTGATAGACACAAGCATCTCAGTAGGATGCATTTGGCCAGGTGGGCTGTGATTTCCAAAGGGCCCCAAGGAAGGGAGGTGCCCACTCCCACTGGCTGCCAATGGGATTTGGATGCCCGAGGCCTCGTCTACACTGAGATGATTTGCCAGTGTGGCCATATAGGGGGTATAGTTATTAGGAAAAGAGTCCTTTTGCCAATATAGCTTATATCAGTTCTCCTGGGCGAACTAAGCTATACCAGCAGAAGGACATTTTCCCCAGGGTAACTGCATTGACACGAGGGCTTTTGTTGCCATAGTTATGTTAACCAAACGTAACATCCCAACCCAACATTACTATGCCAGCAAAACTTTAAGCATAGGCCTGGCCTCAGTGCTCCTTTGAGAAACCCCAGCTTCAAAACAGCATTTCATCATGTGTGCCTTCTTCAAGCCTCTCTTTAAACCAACATTCTCCCATGAGGCCTGCAAACCTGGGTACTCCTCCTCCCTTAGTGACAGTGTCATGGAAAGCCAAACCCAACCCCAGAAAACACCTTCCCAACCTTCATCACTCAGGCACAGCTTATCCAAGCAACCACATGGTCTCACACCCTTGTCCTCTCCTCCCCAGCCGCTAACATTTGTTACCTCCCCATATTGTGTCTTTGCTCTTGGCCGGAATCCTCATGAAAGCTAATGAGCATCCTCAACTCCCATCAGCTTCTGTGGGACCTCAGGGCGCTCTGCACTTCCTAGGAGTCACTCAGCACCTCGCAGGATGAGGGCCTCTAATCACCTCAAAGCAGGGACTTTGGACCAAATTCAGGAATGATTCTAAAGGAGTCTGCACTGGTGAATTTACATTTTCCTCTGACCCCTTCAGCAGGTCAGTTACACTAACGTACTTAGACTCTCACCCGCTTATCAATGCGTAATTTTATAGTACCTTGCACATCACCTCTGCAACCAGCTCACTGAGTCTAGCTGAGCCTGAGAGAAGTGGTTCTCAGGAGGTACGCAGAGGTCTTCCAGGGGGCACATCAACTCATCTAGATATTTGCCTCATTTTACAACAGGCTACATAAAAAACACTAGCGAAGTCAGTACCAACTAAAATTTCATACAGACAATGACTTGTTTATACTGCTTTATATACTATACACTGAACTGTAAGTACAATATTTATATTCCAATTGATTTATTTTATAACTATATGGTAAAAATGAGGAAGTCAGCAATTTGTCAGTAATAGTGTGCTATGACATTTTTGTATTTTTGTGTCTGATTTAGTAAGCAAGTAATTTTTAAGTGAGGTGAAACTTGGGGTACGCAAGACAAATTGGACTCTGGAAAGGGGTACAGTAGTCTGGAAAGGTTGAGAGCCAGTGCCTTAAAGAGTTTAAGGGTTTGTCTAAACTGTTATAAGATAGCACATGAATTTAAACCAACACAGTTATACTGGTGTAACCCCCGGTGTGGACTAACTTATTCTGGTACAAGAGAGCCTTTTTTCAGTTTAACTCATGTTGCTTTGGAAGAGGTTTAAGCAAAATGGAAATAGGCCACTCTTACACTGGAATAAGAGTAACTCTCCTGTAAAATCCCAAGCCCTGTTGAAAAAGGAGAACTGGCATCAGGCTGGCCACCAGCCATAAAACTTTGCCAAAGAAATCCATGACATGAGTCCTGAACTTAGAAGTGGAGAGTTAGAGAATGGTTGGAAGACCCCAAACTAGACAGATGGATGTCAAATCAAAAGCATTTGATTGGCTGCAGAGTTTCTGAGGAACTGCTTCAAGTCAGGCTGTAATGGAGAAGGATTTGAAAAGCCAGCCCCATAGAGATGGGACTAAGTCTGGAAGAAGAGGATGATGCTGGAATGAGAGTGTCCACATGAGGAGTATTACAGGTATAACTAGATCAGTTTAACAATCCTGGCATAAGTGGTAAAACGTTCCTGTATAGACAAGCCCTAAGCTGGTGTCACTCACACACCCAGTGGCTGGGCTGTATCGGGCAAAGCAACTAACATGAGTGGGTAAGAAGGTGCCAACTAAAGTAGGGAGTAGCCAAATTTCCGATGGCAGCATTCGTGGGGTTCTCAAGCTTTTTCACAGTGTTATTCACTTCTCTGCATACAGTTTGAAGATACCCCCTCCTATTCGTAACTGAATTCTCTCCTTCCTCCTCCCGTGCATGAATGAGCCACCAGATCACTTCCTCTCCCATTCATGATTGTGCAGACCACCTCCTCTCCCATGATCATTGCACTATGAATTATGAATGAACAGCAAAGAGTCCTGTGGCACCTTATAGACTAACAGACGTTTTGGAGTATGAGCTTTCGTGGGTGAATGCCCACTTCATCGGATGCATGTAGTGGAAATTTCCAGGGGCAGGTATATATATGCAAGCAAGAAGCAGGCTAGAGATAATGAGGTTAGTTCAATCAGGGAGGATGAGGCCCTCTTCTAGCAGCTGAGGTGTGAAAACCAAGGGAGGAGAAACTGCTTTTGTAGTTGGCTAGCCATTCACAGTCTTTGTTTAATCCTGAGCTGATGGTGTCAAATTTGCAGATGAACTAAAGCTCAGCAGTTTCTCTTTGAAGTCTGGTCCTGAAGTTTTTTTGCTGCAGGATGGCCACCTTAAGATCTGCTATTGTGTGGCCAGGGAGTTGAAGTGTTCTCCTACAGGTTTTTATATATTGCCATTCTTAATATCTGATTTGTGTCCATTTATCCTTTTCCATAGAGACTGTCTAGTTTGGCCGATGTACACAGCAGAGGGGCATTGCTGGCATATGATGGCGTATATTACGTTGGTGGATGTGCAGGTGAATGAACCGGTGATGGTGTGGCTGATCTGGTTAGGTCCTGTGATGGTGTTGCTGGTGTAGATATGTGGGCAGAGTTGGCATTGAGGTTTGTTGCATAGATTGGTTCCTGAGCTAGAGTTACTATGGTGCGGTGTGCAGTTACTGGTGAGAATATGCTTCAGGTTGGCAGGTTGTCTGTGGGCGAGGACTGGCCTGCCACCCAAGGCCTGTGAAAGTGTGGGATCATTGTCCAGGATGGGTTGTAGATCCCTGATGATGCATTGGAGGGGTTTTAGCTGGGGACTGTATGCGATGGCCAGTGGAGTCCTGTTGGTTTCTTTCTTGGGTTTGTCTTGCAGTAGGAGGCTTCTGGCTCTGTTGATCTGTTTCCTTATTTCCTCGTGTGGGTATTGTAGTTTTGAGAATGCTTGGTGGAGATTTTGTAGGTGTTGGTCTCTGTCTGAGGGGTTAGAGCAGATGTGGTTGTACCTCAGTGCTTGGCTGTAGACAATGGGTCGTGTGGTGTGCCCGGGATGGAAGCTGGAGGCATGAAGGTAGGCATAGCAGTCAGTAGGTTTTCGGTATAGGGTGGTGTTAATGTGACCATCACTTATTTGCACCGTGGTGTCTAGGAAGTGGATGTCCCGTGTAGATTGGTCTAGGCTGAGGTTGATGGTGGGGTGGAAGCTGTTGAAATCGTGGTGGAATTTTTCCAGAGTCTCCTTCCCATGAGTCCAGATGATGAAGATGTCATCAATGTAGCGTAGGTAGAGAAGGGGCATGAGTGGACGAGAGCTGAGGAAGCACTGTTCCAGGTCAGTCATAAAAATGTTGGCATATTGTGAGGCCATGCGGGTGCCCATAGCGGTGCCACTGATCTGGAGATATATATTGTCAAATTTGAAATAGTTGTGTGTGAGGATAAAGGCACAGAGCTCAGCAACCAGTTGTGCTGTGGCATCATCAGGGATACTGTTCCTGACAGCTTGTATTCCATCTGTGTGTGGGATGTTTGTGTAGAGAGCCTCTACATCCATGGTGGCTAGGATGGTGTTTTCTAGAAGGTCACCAATGCATTGTAGTTTCCTCAGGAAATCAGTGGTGTCACAGAGATAGCTGGGAGTACTGGTGGCATAGGGTCTGAGTAGAGAGTCCACATATCCAGACAGTCCTTCAGCAAGTGCGCCAATGCCCGAGATGATGGGGCGTCCAGGATTTCTGGGTTTGTGGATCTTGGGTAGTAGATAGAATAACCCTGGTCAGGGCTCTCAGGGTATGTTGATTTGTTCTGGTATTAGTGTAGGGAGTGTCCTGAGTAGATGGTGCAGTTTCTTAGTGTATTCCTCAGTGGGATCTGAGGGAAGTGGCCTGTAGAATTTGGTATTGGAGAGTTGTCTGGCGGCCTCCTTTTGGTAGTCAGACCTGTTCATGATGACAACAGCACTTCCTTTATCAGCCTCTTTGATTATAATGTCAGGGTGGTTTCTGAGGCTGTGGATGGCATTGCGTTCTGCACGACTTAGCTTATGAGGCAAGCGATGTTGTTTTTCCACAATTTCTGCCTGTTCACGTCGGCAGAAGCATTCTATGTATAGGTCCAGACTGTCATTTCGACCCTCAGGAGGAGTCCATGTGGAGTTTTTCTTCTTGTGCTGTTGGTGGGAGGTTAACTGTGTATCAGTGGGCTGTTCAGTGTGATCCTGAAAGTATTCTTTGAGTTGGAGACGGCGAAAGTAGGCTTCCAGATCGCCGAATGAACAGACCACGCCCTTTGCCCATTCACAATCCCACTACATCCCTGTGGCAACTACAGCAATTTCTTAGAAGGAGAATGACATAAGGGATGTACGTACAATAAACTTTAATGCCACGTTTTCCCCATTTGTTAGAAAGCCAATCACACTGTCTATTTGTGCTCTTAATTTCATCTCCCCCTCCCATCTGTCCTGTCCTCTCTTCCCCCATTGATTCCTGCCATATTTGTCTGACTTCTGCTCCTCCCCCTCTGCCCTTGCACATTTCCCTGCCATGTGGTTCCCTTCACCTTTGGCCATGCTGCCCAGGTGCCTGATCCTGTTTGCCCCTGAACCCCGCATCATGCTGCCTGATGCCTTTCTCACTGAACATTCCTCTCTTTGCAAATAGCCTGCAGCTATCACTCTAGTCAGGGCTCCAGTCCATGAGGGCAGCTCTTCTTTCCTCTCCTCTTTTGTAGTAGCAGCCCTTAAAGCCACCTGGTTTGATTCCACCTCTTTCTTTCCAGTTGCTTTTACAAGCATCCGGATTCTTATTTGCAAGGAAGGAAGAGAAACCAGCCCCTTGCTGCTAGAAAGCTCTCCACAGGCCACAGTATGGGAACTACTGGAATAATTAATTATTAAGCTAGTCAGTGAACATTTGGGACTTGAACTCAGGAATTCCTTATTCCTAACCATACCCCTTGTCTGGTCTATAAAGAGGCACTTTAGTGGAGAAGGAATCATCCTGCTAACCCCATTTTAATTGATCCTGGGTTTCCCAAAACATTTGGCTGGACAATTACATCACTAGACCAAGCACTTAGCCACCTGCTTAACTTTAGTGATGTGAGTAGTTCCATAAATGCTTAAAAGTAAGTATGTGCTTCAGCACTTTGCTGGATCAGGTCCTTAAATATACATGCACAACACAACCAGCATCAACACCCCCGCTTATAAAGTAATGGGTTTTCCTACTGGGCATGTGCTGGGATACATTTTCAAGTGTTCATCCTTCTTATTTTACACCTGATTTAAAATAAACTCTGTGCAAAGCTGCAGACTTACTGTTCACTAGGGAATTATTCAGAAAGCACATTTGGGCTTGTAAAGCTCAAGCATCTAAGGGCTTCTGTTGGTATAGCTATTATCATTCAGGGAAGTGGTGTAGCTATGCTGGCAGAAGAATGCCTAGTTCTCCAGAATGCCTAGTTCTCTGTAGTGTGACATGCGCCGGTGACTTGCCCAAAATCACACAAAAAGAAATCTGTGGCAGAGGACTTAAATCCAGGTCTCCTGAATCCCAGTCCAGTGTCTTAACTACAAGACTATAGCTGCAAAGTTAAATTTCAGAGAGTCATGTGTAGTTCTAATGGACACTACTTTGCAAACTAAGGTATAACATTTGCCACCAGCTATAATACAATACAACTGAATTGCTCTTCAATACAAATCTCAATGCTATAAGGAAAAAAATCATAAGTCAAAGATGTTCTATATAAGGGGCAAAAGATGAATAAGCTTCAATGCCTCTTACATTTCTATTTGCCTTAACTCTCCCTAATTATAGCACATTAAAAAGACTTTTGAGCTGTCACCGGACAAGCTACTTAACTGTCCCCTACTAATGATATGGCATCAAACCCTTTAATATCCTCCCTCAGGACAAGATGCATATTTAATTATTTCTCATAAATCAGTTGAATAGAAAAGTGTTACTTTCATTGGAGATCATGGTAGAGTTTCAGCCAATCAGAAACTGAATTTTGACCCTTTGCATGCATACATTTTGTTTGCAAGAATGTGACCGGCAAGCTGTGTAGTCTTGAATTGTATTGGAATGTTCCATGTAATGCTACGTAGGATGCGGGGGAGGGGAGAGGAGATTAGCTCTCACCCATGATTTTGGCAGGCTGCCTTAATTGGCATCAGGCCAACAGTCTCAACACTGATTTCAACCTGAGAGTGATCTAACCCTCCATCTTTCCAGCCATTCAACTGGAATAAACATACGGAGTGGCATGGAGATTAATAATACACTGAGTTTGGGAGCTGACAGCTATACAAAACTGTTGCCATCCCAAATTAGTAGATAAATCTTATAAATTGTGGGTTTACTTGATTCAGTTTAATCAACCTGATAAGTAGATTTGGTTGAGGATTTGATATAAACTCACACTGTTAATTTGATGAGTTTAGATGCATTTTATTTTATGCTTTTTGCTCAGCTATTTAGTTTTGCTAATAAATTATATAAAATTGGAAATCAGTGGGGTTCAGATATTTCTTCCCCAGATGTCTGGGGTCCATACCTGAGGAGTTCCAGGCCAGATGACAACTTTGTGACCCAGCTAGAGGCAGTCCATAGATCTGTCCCATAGTCCTCCTATAATTGGTATGCAATCAGGGACCCTGATCTTTTGAAGGGAAACCAACATCTATATTGATCATGTCTTTCAAAAGCAACAGAGATTCCAAAACCTTTGAGGGCCTGGGGTGGTACATACCTAAAAGCTGACCAACTCCCCTCACTAAGGCCTAGGGTGACCAGATGTCCCAATTTTATAGGGACAGTCCCAATTTTGGGGTCTTTTTCTTATATAGGCTCCTATTACACCCCACCCCCATCCTGATTTTTCACACTTGCTGTCTGGTCACCCTGCTAAGGCCATGTCTACACTACAAACTTATGTCAAGGGCCACGGCTGTGAGTATCTCACTTGTGCGCATACATACTTGGTTCCTTATGCATACTCACCAGGAGTACTTGTGTCAGTGCAAGGACAGTGCACCACAGTTAGGTACTCAGTGTGCAACCTGCCACCGTCCAGTGCTCTGTCTTTTGGGAAGTTATGGCAATGCTTAATGGGGCCAAAATGAGTTGTGCAGGGGTGACTAGGAGCATGGGGTTAACTTCCCAGTGTGCAAGTCTCCAATCCATCCCATAATGACAACTGTATCACATAATTTTCATGCCTTTTTTCAAAATCCCACAAACCCACTTGACCTGCCTCACTCTCTATCATCTCCAGCGTGTAACAGGTCGGACTCACCCCTGCGGCGCCTCCTGCTGGTTGCTCCGGGAATTAGCTCTGTTCCAGCGTTTGGAGCGCCCTCTGCAGGCTGGTGATCCACCTGTCTTCTGGCCCCTGTGTCCCTCCCTGGACCCGGTGCCCTTTCACATGGGGGTGCTGCCCCCTGGCAGTAACCCCTTTCCCTTAGGGTCTCCCCTCCTTAGGGAACCCCCACCCTCTATCTCCACCTTGCCTCAGTATATGGCTACTGTCAGTCATTGTCTAGCCCCACATGCTGGGGCAGACTGCAGTATCAGCCTACTCATCACAGGCAAGGAGGGTTTGGACCTGCTGCCTTGGCCTACACCTGGGCTGCCCTCTGCAACCTCCAGTACCTGTTGCCCTATGCTAGGCCGCAGCCTGGGGCTTTCTAGGCTGGAGCTCCCCAGCTCCTTAGCCTTCCCCAGCCCTGCTTCACTCAGGTATCTGGTCTCTAGTTCACAGCAGCTAGGCCCATCTCCCTCTACATGCAGAGGAAGACTGTCTGGCTTCTGGCTTCCCTGCCTTTTATAAGGCCCTGGGCTCAGTTTGGGGCATGGCCCCCAGCTGCAGCCATTTCCCCAATCAGCCCAGCCAAAAAGCCCCTTCCCAGGGCTGTTTTTAACCCCTTCAGGGCCGGAGCAGGGTCCACCTTGCTACAAGCGGAAGCATGGAGCCTGCATATATCTCTGTACTATTGCCATGAGCATCACAAGCACAGGACCCACAATCCTGTAGTATTTGCAAAGCCACAAGAACCATCGAATCAGCAGGAAACATGATGATTTCTTGGAGGACAGATTGTTGTGGTTGGTGGCATTCACAGAACAGCTGCAAATGGTGGAGCCCCACTTCTGGGCTTGAGAAATGAGCACTGACTGCTGAGATTGCATCATGATGCAGGGTTAGGATGATGAGCAGCAGCTGCAGAACTTCTGGATGCACATGGCAACATTCCTGGATCTATGTACCAAACTTGCTCCAGCCCTCCAGTACAGGGATACCAAAATAAGAGCTGCACTAACAGTGGAGAAGCGAGTGGGGGTGGCACTGTGGAAACCTGCAATCCCAGATTGCTGCCGGTCAGCTGGAAATCAGTTTGGAGTCAGGCAATCCACTGCAGGGGCGGTTGTCATGCAGGTGTGCAATGCCATTAATCACTTCCTACTACACAGGACAATGACTCTTAGCAATGTGCAAAACATAGTGGATGGATTTGCAGTAATGGGATACCCGAGCTGCGGTGGAGCACTAGACAGCACACATGTCCCTATTATGGCACCAGAACACCTTGCCATAAAGTACATCAACAGAAAGGACTATTTTTCTATGGTTACACAAGCATCCGGGGATCACTGGGGAGGCTTCACCAACATCAGTGTTGGTTAGTCAGGGATAATGCATGATGCTCGCATCTTCAAGAACACAAGACTGTTCAGAAAGCTACAAGCAGGGACTTTCTTTCTTGACTGGTGGATTACCATTGGGAATGTTGAAGTGTCGGTAGTGACCCTGGGCAACTCAGGCTACTCCTTGTTCATGAACCCATACTCAGGGCATCAACAGCACCAAGGTATGATTCAACTATTGGCTCAGCAGGTGCAGAATGACAGTTGAATGTGCTTTTGGTCACTTGAAGAGACGTTGGCGTTGTTTACTCACAAGATTGGGATATAATTGGTCCAATGGTTATAGCTGCCTGCTTTGTCCTGGATAATATCTGTGACGCAAAGGGGGAAAGCCTTTCTGCCAGGGTGGAAGGCAGAGGTGGAGTGGCTGTCTGCTGAGTTTAAACAGCCAATACAAGAGCTCATTGAGTAGCTATATGGCTCAAGGAGGCTTTGAAAGAGCATTTTATCAGTGAGCCATAGTAACGTGTTTTGCTGCACAATGCTCTATCCGGCCCTGCTGTTTTGTGGCCTGTTAGGAATTGTGTGGTGATTGTTGTACATGTAGGAATATAACATTGCCAATACCTCTATTAATTTTGTTTGTGGCTTATCCTATGAGCTGTGTCACACTATCAGTAACAAGTAATTGGTTACTTTCAGGCCTGCTAAGCATTCGGTAGCAGGTGTTACAAACTAATAAAGATGAGTTATGTTTTAAATAAGAGACCCATATTTTCTAACAGAATTCAGTGCAAAAAAGAAACCATGAATTTTTAAAACAAATGTATTTAAAACTTACTAAAACTTAATAAATTAAGAGTGAAGAACTTATGAAGGGAAGAGAACATTCATGTTAATTTCAGCTACACATACATGGTAAGTCTTGGGCAGACACAGAATTTGCCCCACACGCACGGCTCCATTGGTCTGGCTGGAGCTGCCCCCTCCGCCCCCATATAGAAGTCAAACTATGCCTATGAGGGTGGAATAGGGAGGTCCCAATATTGAGTTTTCAATGGGCTGCAGAGGGAGGCGAGCCCAGGATTGTTGAACCTGTAGGTCCACCAGAGTCTGCAGCATCTATGTTTGCTGCCGGAGAAGCCCCATTATGTCTGGTGCTTCTTTCCATTCTTTCCTTCTCCAGGCTCTCTGAAATGTTCACTCTCCAGGCCTTGTGCTCACGGTCCAATGCAGCCCTGGCTTGCAGGATTTCACTGAACGTCATCCCAAATCCTCTTCTTTCTCCCCCTTATCTGGCTCAGGCATTCCGCGGGTGTGGAGGAGGAGGCTCAAGGTCACAATGGCAGCAGCTGCAGATAAAACACACACAGGTACCATTATCACTATCATCATGAAAGAAAGCAAACGTTAAGAGGCAGAACTCACTCCCCTTGCTCCCCTAAAGTTTTAAGCATTACCTGCTCATTCACAATTCTGCTTGGGATTACTTGTGCACGGCACCAGTCACAGCAGCAGCCACGGTGAGTATGGCCCACAGGAGGTTAGGGAAATGAGGAGGGAATTGCTTGGAGGCCTATAACTAGTACCATAGGGCAATGGCACTGAATACTGGCATTGGTGATTTTAGCTGATCTCACTCCTGAGGGTAGCAAAGGTGCAGAGATCACAGTTGCTGCTGGTGTCCTGAAGCTGCCTGGACCCATATGCTGCTAACTTCTATACTGCAGTGGTGCCTGCTGAAGTTATTGCTGACTGACGTGGAAAAGCATCCTACCACAGAAGAAGAAATAAAGCTGCCATCCCTAGAAACCTTTGGGAGAGGATTGCAGAGGACCTCCATGGAAGTTTCATTAAGATCTCTCAGAAGAATTCAAGGGACATCCCTGTGTGCATAAATAAACTGCTCCACGTGGTGGTCATCGTCCCCACCCCTCGCCCCCACTGAACTCTATAGGCGACTGAAAAGCAGATAGCAACTCTACCTATCTTGGTTGGGCCACTCCATCTTCTAGCACAAGTAAATTAATGAAAAGTCAAAAGCTGTGTCCTGCTATTTGCAGGGGCCGGGGGAGCATCCCTGTAATGGAAAATTTATGTATACACTTACCCAGGGTTCTTTCCCCTTTATCGGACTCAACCGTGCTTGACTGGTGGAGTCAAAAACAGATCCTGGCTTGTTGCGCAGCTGGATTCCCCGGTTGCCATTCTCCTCCTCCTTTTCCTCATCCACTTCACAGTTCATGGCAGAGTCCTATGACTCGGGCTCCTTGGAGATATCAAAGGTGTTGTGTGGAATGGTGGTGGGGTCTCTCCTGAGGATGGCATACAGCTCATTGTAAAAGCAGCAGGTCCATGGCTTGGCACTGGATCGATTGTTGGCCCTCTTGACCCTTATGGTACATCTTCTGCAGCTCCTCGGCTTTCACGTGGCTCTGCTGCTGATCCCTGTCATAGCCCTTTTCCTGCATCCCCCAAGCAACCTGCTTACAGAGGTTCACATTTCTGTAGCTAGTCTAGAGCTGTGGGTGCATAGCCTCTTCTCCCTACAGGTCCAGGAGATCCAATATCTCATCTACTCCAGGCAGGAGCACTGCTGGAGCATGCAGCTGGCATGGTCGGCTGGGCAGTTGCACACAACAATGAAGAGCTGCTAAGTGTGCTCACCAAGCCGGGCAATCAGGAAAATGAAATTGAGAAATTTACAGGGCTTTAAGGGGAGAGTAGCTGCTGGACTCCAGGACCCCTGGGCAGTGAAGTTCACAATGGTGACCAGAGCGGTCAATGTCAGGCATCGTGGGACAGCTGCTGGAGGACCGTTAGGGTCAACATAGGTAATGCAATGTCTACACTTGTGCTGTGTCTATCTCTGTACATCGACCTTGGCTCAACGCTGCTCAGGGAGGTGGCATTACTATGTCAGGGAGGTGGCATTACTATGTGTACTATTAAGGTGGGCCACTTAATCGTACACATACGCACAACTAGGTCGACGCAAGGCAGCTTACAACAACCTAACTTTGTAGCAAAGACCAGGCCTCAGCCTATATTCCTCCCACTACGTCCTGCCTCAGATGGTGACAGGGAAGTTTACACGTCACCTAAACATCTCTAAGAACACAGGACACAACAAAAGACTAGCTGAAGCAGACAGAGCATTCGACCTATACCGGGAACACTGGACACTCAAATGACTAGACTGAGGCAGGGCATGAAACACTGGACTTGGCCTTAATGTCTTGCTTTCTTCATGTTTAGACCAGTGTCTGAGGCCAGGATCATGAGAGAGATTTGTCAATCACTTCCTATGCTGAAAAGTGCTAATGGCTGGTAAATCGTATCCAAAAATATATCACAGATCTCGTTAAGCCAATGGGTGACAAGCACCCTCCTCCAGACTCAACAAAAGGAGCAAGCATAAACAGCCAGGGGCAGTGGGGACCACATAAAGCAAGCAATAGGCCACGTGGCAGGTCAGAGCTAAGCTGTGTGGACTGATGGGTTTCCCCAGTTGCAAAAGCAGGGCTAGGTTATCAATTGCAGGCGGTGTGTGTTTGAGCAGGAAGTCTCTGCTCTGATCATTTCCTGTATGATCTTACTCTTCCCATGACTCAGTTCTCCGGCTGTACAATAAGATTACCAGCAGGGCCTCTCTCACCAGGGTGTTGTGAGGGCAAGTATATGAATGATTGTGAGGTGCTCAGACACTCTGGTGACAGGGGCCATGTAAGCACCTTAGGTCATGTCTACATTACAAAATTAAGTCAATCTAACTTACATAGGCATATAGCTGCCACCGTAACTATACCGCCTGTGCGTGTTTACACTTTGGTCCTTGTGTCAGCAGTGTGTCCCCTCACCGGGAGCACCCGTATCTATTGTATTGTCGGTCTGGGGCATTGCAGGATGGCTCCTGAAAGCCAGTAACAGTTGACATAGGTCACCGCAGTGTCAGTGTTGCTTAACTACATCGACATTGACTCTGCGCCTCTCATAGAGGTGTTGTTAAGTCGGCATAGCAGGGCAGTTATGTTGGTGGGAGCCACATTTAAATGTCAGCACTTCCATAGTTAGGGCGACATAAGCTGCCTTGCATCACCCTAACTCTGTAGAGTAGACCAGGCCTTCAATGGTCACAGGAGAAGGTGTTACAAGCGTGATCCTGAGAAAAAACAATGGCAGAGGGCTTCTTGGGCACAGAGATTGCTGGAGTGGGATCTCAGCAAGGAAACTGCCTGGCGTTGTTTGTTCCAACTATGTTCTGGGAAAGAAGACTGTGAATAAACTGCAAGAAAATACCTGACTCACATCATTGATTTCTCAGCCTAATGGAAACAACCCTGCAAGACTCTGAATTGTAGCAAACCACTCAAGCCAAAATGGCAACACACTGGTCCTTGACACTCAGAATGCCACATATCTTACTCCTGGCAGCATGACGCTTGTCTGTTCCACACATGCTGCTAAGATTGACTCAGACATCCATAGTCAGGGGTGTTCTCCCATCCTCATAGCTCTCATGGGCAAAGCTGGCCTCAACTTTCCTGGGAGGTCTACAAACGTTACACCACCAGCCTCCTCCCCTGCAAAAATACTACTGATTCCTGTGCCTATCCCCCCCCCCCAAACCAAATTTAACTGGCTGTTTTCCACTGTTAATATCCCCACTGTGTTAAGGTGAATGAGCAACAGAAACATTGTCTCCGGCTATCAAACGATCATATAGGATTGCAGAAACTCAAACAACTCAGAGACACCTGTCCGGTTTGTGCACAAATTCATCTAGCACCCTGGTACACTGAGGACTTTTAGACAGTTATTACTGGCATTGAGTAGTACCTGCAAGCAGGGCCCCTTCCTGCTAAGTATTCTGCACACATGCTAAGGGACAAGCCCAAGATCTTACAGTCTACATGAACAGGGAAACAAGCACAGTGACTTAGCCAGGCTTACACAGCAAATCAGTTGCAGAGCCAGGGACTGAACCCCAGGTTCCTGACTCCCACTCCAGTGCCTTCTCCGCTAGACCACATTACCTCTCTTGTCCAACTGATATAATCACAAATCCTGAATGTTGCTTGACTCTGCAGCCTGTCAGACAGATTTCCCCCACACACACATTTCCTCCCCCTTCCTCCTATCTTCCAGAGTTACCCAGCACACAGCCTATTTCATGGGGTGGGGTCAGAGTCCCTGGATTTTGGACTTATATCTTTAAGGTGACTAATCACGCAGCAGTAACAACAAAGAGGAAATACACCTACCAGGCTCAGCTTGTAAGCAATCTGTGGGCTGAAATTTGTTTGCTCAGAACAAACCACCGATCACACACAAATTCATAAAAATCAGTCTGTTCTCAAACAAGAAACCAGCTGAATTTTAATCAAAAAATCATAGCCTACAAATAGCTCACCCCAGTTCTACTCTTCGTACAGTATTCTGCATCCGGTTCAACCCTCTGGTCTGGATTCCCCACTGCCCTGCGCCTGGTGTAGACATTTACAGCCATGCCAAGCGGCTGCAAAATGCTGCTACGATCACATGGCCAGACTAGTAGTTATACTCAGTATTCACAGGGTGCAGTTAAGGTGGAGAGGATATCCAAAGGAGCAGCTTGCAGCTACTTGATTCTGAGTCTAGTTCTACCTACCTAGTTCAGAGCAGCGTCAGAGCTGCTCTAAACCAGGCAGGGTGACTATGGACAGCATAAAGGGGCCAGATCACAGAAGGAATCTGACTTGTTTTAGAGTGTGACCTCCGGTTTGCAGTCCATTTGTGCAGGTGGGAATTAGAACACAAGGTACAAGACATAGGGCCTGGTTCTCCGCTGTGTGACCAGCTCCCATCAGTCATAGCATCTGTGAAAAACCAGACACAACACTGCATGACAGATGAACTCTACTCACTGCAATAGTTTGCACTATATAAAGTACGGATTTGAAAACAATATGTACACCTTGCCTATTATCCACTGGGAAATTCTGTTGACTATCTTGTGTCACACAACTATTAATCAGTTTACATAACATACAGCTTGTGAACCAATGAATCTTTCAATGCGCTCACTGATATCTTTGTTAACCTGACATTAACATCAGTTTACAGAACTCGATTTAGCAAAGAAGCAGTGAGTTTAATTGCTACTTCAATCCATGTGTGCTCCATCTTTGGAACCTTTTACTGACCCAAGATGGGTCATATATTTAGGGTGCATTTATAAATAGTTAGTAAGGGGTCAATAAACGATTGTCTCTCTCACCAACAGAAGTTGGTCCAATAAAAGACATTACCTCACCCACTCTGTTCTCCTAATAAATGATTGACAGTGTAATAAGCAGTTAGATCAGCTGTTACTAATTGTTAGAGTCCAGCAGCTCAACAGGTTGCTTTTATAAGCATCTATACCCCCTCCTACTGATGTACTTAGGGAACCAGGCTTGAAAAAAGCACCAGGGTAATGCTAGGCATAATATATTTTTCCCATTTTCCTGTACCTCAGTTTACCTTTCTGCTGGGGTACAGACCAGGAGTTTGATACATATTATAAGGTGGATTGATTTAAATCAAAGCTATTTTAATCATGATTTAAATTAGCAAGAAGGAAAACTTGATTTAAATAATCAATACTTAGTATTATTTTCCTAAAGAAAAGTCAATACTCACTGGTTGATAATCATTAAAAAACATTGATTTGCAACTAAATAAAGCTTTTACACTACATTTGGTACCTTTTGCTAACCAGGACACTATAGTACATCTATACACATTTATTTAAGCAATGATATAACTTAACATACATTTATTCAGATTCATAATTTTTATATTTTATGTTAGAAAATGGTGAATGATGCATTTCTTATTTACTAGATGATTATTAATTTTTTACTTGGGGTTTGTGTCAAGCCTTATTTGGACAGAAATTAGAATTCATTTAAAAATGTCAAAAACAGCATTTTTAACAGTTAAATAAAAAATACATTAAATATGATGGATACATCAGGAAAAAAGAGGATCAAAATATGTTTTGCATTTGAAACTAACTGATTTAGTAAACAAAGTAAGTATCATCTGTAGTTAGTGAATTGAACTAATTGTCTCTGGTTGCCATGCCCTTTGAGATTTTAGAACTAGTAGATTGCATCCCTTATACCTGATTTTTATTCATAGATTGGAAGAAAGGAGCGGGGGAGGGGGACAAAACAAGCTTTCCTGCTTTTTCAACTTTCAGTCGGTGTCTTTACTTTGAATAAACTAGTCATTGAACTGAATAAACTGAAATGAACAAAATAATCTTTCTGCACCTGCAGAAAAGACGACTGCTGTAAAAAGCTGGTTTAGCACTTTTTCATAGATTTCAAGGTCAGAAGGGATTTATTTGTGATCATCTAGTCTGATTGTAATCAAGTCACCCCTTAACCTTCTCTTTCACTTGAGTCTATAACCATGACTCTATCACTATCAGGCAGGTTTTCTAATCCTTTAATCATTCTCATAGTTCTTCTCTGAACCCTCTCCAATTCATCCTTCTTCAACAAACTCTGGTTCCAGGTGCTTAGCCAGACTTCCACCAGATCAGTGCTGTGACTTGCTTTAAAACTTCAGCAGGAAATAGGTACTGCTTAGCATTAGTTTTATTTCACTTAAATGAAATTAATAGATTATTGTAAATTTAGACCTTAACATAGACTGTCCTACTTTCAAATTTAATTTTGTCGGTTTATTTTTAATAACATTTAAATTTAAAAACTGTTTTAAATAAAGTCAGATTTAAATTACAAATTTGATTTTAAAAATATCAATTTTTTCCATGCTGATGTATAATATAGCATTAAATATGTAACTGGAGAGTGGCTCAAAATCACTAAAGATAAGCATATACTAAAGCTAGATAAAGTTATGCATACATAGCAGTTTGCTTATAACCCTTGAAACAATTATGAATATTATCAATAACAACTCTTGTTTATTGACTACACTCCTTCAAGGGGGCTTCCCCCCCAAGTTTTAGTATTTGTTACTATCATGAGTATGCAACGTATAATTAAGCACATGCACATACATACACTTCCCTGGGGCTCGGGCATGCCATCTCCTTAAAGCTGGGAAACAAGTGCTAGTCCCCCAGTCTCCTTCAAACTCCCCCTGAGTCTTTGCCACACCAGTCTGCAATCTGCACAGCCTACAGCCATTTTAGTCCTCTTCTATTTCTGCAGAGGGGTGGGGGAGCAAGCAGCCTGCTATCTAAACACCATAAACCAGGTAAAATCCCTGGAAAACAATCCCTATGGTACAGACTTCTGGTCCTTGTACTGCTCCCACCATAAATCTTCCACTCTAATCTAGCCCCCACTCTTCCTATTTATAAACTCCTCCCCTTCCCCTTGAGTTCCCAGTGGCTCTATCAGAGAGCAATTCTGAGCATGTCCTGCCAGGCTACATGCTCACAATGGAAATCACCTAAGTAGCTTCAAACAGCTCAGGAGCATGCCTAGTGACTGCCATGCCTCATTTGTGGAGGATTCTGGCCCATCCATCAGAACCATCCCAGCCAGCCCCAGCAAATCAGAGTGCCCCAAAACCAAACCGAGAAACTACAGATCTTCCCAACTGATTCTTCACTTGTTTCCACCACTAAATGTTGCAATACAAGCATGTGCTTACACTTACAACCACCTGTGCATGCCCATAACATCTATGAATCATTAACCCTTTATAAACTGTTTTATAAATGTACCCTTAATACAAAGTGAGCCCCAAGCTGTATGCATATGTTACAGAATTGCATCCCATTCCCGCTTCTTTTTCATGCATGTTATTGTTCATGCACTATAAGAGGAAAACATTTACTGAACACTGTGTCCCAGGCTCACCTCCCATTTATTCTTTTATGAACCCAGGCTTATCAGGGAGAAATAAATCAAACACGGAGCAACGGGAGATGTCAACCCAATGCAGCAAAAGCTTGTTTCTTTCCAGAACTTGCATGTTGGCACCCGAGTTACACTGCAACAAACCTCAACTTGCAGGCTGTCCAGGACTGCTACAGGAGGGCAGAGAAGAACCATGCTGTTGGAAAGCCCCAGGGAAAATAATGGAGCGTTGCTATTTGTAAAGACCCCAGGCAGCCCTTGTGTCTCATCAGCCCCTAGGGTGACCAGTTGTCCCGATTTTATAGGGACAGTCCCAATTTTTGGGTCTTTTTCTTATATAGGCTCCTATTACCCCCAACCCCGTCCCGATTTTTTACACTTGCTGTCTGGTCACCCTATCAGCCCCTCTCCTGGCAGAGTCGGATTCAAGGCAATGTGTATGGCCCTGCTCGCTCGGCTTGACAGTGTCAGCTCAGCAACATTCGGCTTTTCATTTTAAGAAAGGGTGAGATGGGGACTTACGGAAAGGAGGAAAGGAGCCCGTCGCCATGCACTGGGGGACCTGCATCTCTGAGCTGTGTCCCTGGCCTCCAGCTCACTGGCCTGGGAAGGGCGCTCCGGTCACCCTGACAAAGGGGACCCTCGGGGGAGGAGGGAGCGGGAAGCCTGTTTGCACATTATAACCTGCTTCCCGCAATCTGCCCCGAGTTACAAATTTACCTCCCAGACCTTGACCTGGGCTGGGTTTGGGGCTTTTTTTTTTTTTTTTTTGGCGCATGGGCGCGTGTTTGCTTTTTTGGCTCCTCTCTGTTGTGTTGCAACACAGTGCCAACAGCACAGCCAGACAAACCAGCCAGGGCTGGGATCTTCTCAGCCAGGGGCGGGGGAGAAAGAGAACAGGGGGATGAGTTGTTTTAAAACCTGGCTCATCGGGGGAGGGGAGCAGTTTGCTACTTAAAAGCAGGGACTGTTTCTAACTATGCCTGCGCCCGCCCCGCTCCAGTCTCAGCTTCCCCCTGCGAGATAACAGCTGACCTTTGAACCTATAGCACAGGTCCATAAACTATCCAGTCACATTTCTTCTTCTTTTACCGCTTCCTCTCTCTCTCTCTGGCTCTCTGCAGAAAGCTAACTAATGCACATTAGCTCTCTTGCTGTTAATTCCTAGGACAGACAAAGCACAGGTAGTTTTTACCTTGCTATTGCTACCAGAGGTCAACACTGTACCTCCACCCAGAGTCGACCTTGACTAGCTACATCAAGGTAAAGCAATACAGAACTTTGTCTCCCCTGGGATTTTCAGCTAACACATGCTATCACCTTATTTTGGCAGCGAAGGCCTAGCCCCCGTCTTTGATTGCAGCACATGTAGTGGCAACCTGCATACAATGCAAATGACTCTTCACAGCACCTTTCGCATTGTTTGCCAGCTCTGTTTCTGATCTGCCTGCCCCAGAAAGCGGAGGATAACCTAGCAGTGCTATTCTCAGGGTATTTGACTTTCATCTCTCTTCACTTTAGGTCAGCTCCAGCCAAGTGAGATGGGCAGTTGTGCTGTCAGTTCAGGATACTGACCCCTCTGTCTCCTTGGGCCATTTCCCAGTGTGCCCTGTGGCCACGCCTCTCGCGCTTTTCCCCAGCCGACTCTTCGGCCAGGCCCAAAACAAAAGGGGAGCCAAACTAGTTATGAGTTCAAAAAGGTCCTGCCCCAGGCCTACCTGGCCAAGGCAGCTTTGACATTAGATGTCTCCAGTTAAGCTCTAGCCTCAGCTGGTCCCTCCTTCGAGGCACCTTCAAGGCAGTCTCTAGTTAAAGCTAGCTCAAGAGGTCTCCTCCCTCTCACCAAGCTGGGCTTGTCCTCTTAGCTCCACCCTCCAGACTTGACACCTACTGCACTTATAGCAGGTAAGGGTGATTGTACCCACGGGCTCTCCTTAACCCCTTCAGGCCCAGTGCATGGCTGGTACCCCCATCACATGTTGGCAATCTCCCGCCCTTGTCTCAGATATGGGGGGTGGAATTGAATGTTTTCAATCTATTCACAACAGGTGTACCTTTGCATATGTATCTAACTGCATGTAAAACTTATTTTACAAGAACATTAAGATTATACAGATAGCCATTGGAAAGTCAGAAAATGCCAAAGTTAAGGCTATATGAGCAAACTTAACTCTGTCCATGTGTGTCCCTATTAGGGTAAGCCCAGGATTCAAACCCAAGCTCATGCTTAATCCCTCCCTTCCATTTACACACAAATAGCACAGACCCAGGGCTCAGATCCAGCACCTCATGGAGGTGGAGGGTCTGAGCCTGAGTCAAGCCAGAATCCAGGCATCAAGCCTTATTGCTTTGCAGTGTAGACATAGCCCTACTGGATTTGTGCTCTGGGAGTTAGCCAAAAGTATCCCACAGGCTGACTTTCTTTGTCCTAGGGACAATCAGGTTTGGTGGACAGCCAAGTTTTCCCCCGCTGCACTACGAGCAAAGTGCTAGAGCGGCCACATTTTGGAAGGGCTCTTGAAAGTCTGGGATGGGGGTGGTTGGACTCTGGCCCATGTTATGCAATGTAGAGACTGGAGCCCTAGGTTGAGACTCAGGGTTCAACAATTCCTAGCCTGGGTTTACAAACTAGTGTAAAAAGCGACAAAGAGTCCTGTGGCACCTTATAGACTAACATGCATCTGACGAAGTGGATATTCACCCACGAAAGCTCATGCTCCAATACATCTGTTAATCTATAAGGTGCCACAGGACTCTTTGTCACTTTTTACAGATCCAGACTAACACGGCTACCCTTCTGATACTTGAAACTAGTGTAGACACTCAAGCCCTAGGTTAAACCCAGGGTCTGCTAACTTGAGTTCTACTAACCCTGCACTTACATTACAGTATAGACATAACCTAACTGGCCTGATTTTCAGAAGCACAGAACACCCACAGCTCCCATGGACGATGTAATGATGTACTTGATGTATATTATTCAGCCACTGTGTGCTGTGCAGTTTCAGGATGAACATGGCTCCTGGTAAACAAAGATGACAAAACTGGAACTCAGATTGTGTGGAAACCTGTTTGTTTGTCCATGGTTGTGGCTATTTTCGTGAATAAATGTCTCGTTTAAGATGGACTGTGATTCTACATATCATGACATAAGCCAAGAGGAGCTGCTACAGGTGCTCAGCAACTCTGAAAACCAGACTGTACCATATTTGGTTACAATTTCAAATCATATCGTAGTATTTGAGAAACAGAATATCAAAAAACTCTTAGTTAAAAGCTTAATTACACATGTATAGCATTTTGCACTGCTGTGCAACCATGAGTGTAAGTAACAGGAAACAGTACATGCTCAATAATATGAAAATGCATAATAAAATGTAAGCAACATACCACAGCTACAGCATAGATACAGGCAAATGATGGGCACCATTGTAAAGGTTTTCATCTATAGTATAAAGATTTACAGTGTCACAACACGAATTATTTCAATAACTGTATAACTATAATGTATGCTTCTTTAGTATAACTTATTGATCCCATTCTAAAAACATGACTGGGGAAAATGGGACACAAACAACTAAAGAGAATTAATTTCTCTCTGCAGATCAGACTTACAGTTGCCCTTTTGAGAGGAGCCCAGGAATACAATGTGTGAAAGGATAGAGACAATGAGATAGGATGAGCTATAATAATCACATGTGATGGTAGATTTGAAGCAATGATCTATCTATTTAATCTAATAATGAAGCATTCACTCCAGATGTCCCTGGAATATGTTTGGCAGACATAGGATTTCTAAGGAACCCTCAGATACTGCAGTGACAAGCACAGTGTCAGAACCTAGAGAGAACAGAAATTATTTTATTGTTTTATGAACAAATGAGAGGCTATAAACCTTTATAGACCAGGTGGCAATAAAACTTTACAATGCAAAACCATGGGGGAGTTTGTTAATCCGCTCCGATTGCCAGTTAGTTTTCCAGGTAGAATTTAAAATGTTGGTTTTGCCCTATAAAAAATTCTAAATGTCCTGGTATCACCCTATTTACCAGGCTGCCTCTGTACCCATGCCATAGAGCCGGAAATGCAATCGGAGGAGGCATCTGAGCAACATTCTTCTGTTTATGATGTTATGTTCACTGTGTGCATACAGAGAGGTTAGATGAAAACATCAAATACACTGCAGCCTTCCAACAAGAGTAATATCACTTTAGCATTCAGAGCGAGAACCCAAGAACCCGTGAACAGAGAGACAAAGTACCCTGATCCCTAAAATAGAGAGGCATAACTCACCCCACTTCGATCTGACTCTCATCACACACTTCCCTACCGAGCCCCCGGCCTGCAAGCAGGACCAGGAAACCCTGTGAGAATTTAGTGATTGATCACTGTTTTCAATAAAGTGACAGAGGCAACTGCTCACAGGGCATTCACTGTGAGGGGCCCTTCGTTTAGGAATACACCCCTCCTCTTGATCTGAAATAGCCTGAAACCATTGAACTTCAGGGCATGCTGGCAGCCCCATTTCCTTTCTCCTGGCATTTGAGGCAGAATGGAGTGCTGGTGTTATGCTTTGATTACAGCTGGATTTCTACTGGGGGCAGAGGGGGTTTCATTGTACTCTGTGATTTGCTTGCATTTTAAGCAAGAGATTTTGCTTGGGCACTTTATTCGGATTTCTAAACAGAAAGCAAAGAAGCGAAAAAGGGTTATACACCAGCTCCCCTCCTCCCCTGCAGCTATTTGCTGACATCACCTTTGGTGCTGTTTTATACAGACATTTCAAAACAACTGCTCTGATTTGATTCTGCTGTGGAGTTTTGAACTACTCAGATTCTCATGATTTAAATAGCTAATAAGGGGGCATTAAACTAAGTTAATTAACACTGATGGGAAGAAGAAAAGGGAATTGTAATTTTATTCATTAAGGCCCAGATTTAGCAAAATGTTAAGCAAGTGCTTAGTTTAAGGACTTGCTTAAGTCCTATTAACTTCCATGGGCCTTACTATAACGTGCTTATGATTGCACCTAGGAACCTTACTCATGGACTGGTACCACATTGTGCTAGATGCTGTACAAATGTGCCTGGCTGAATCACGTCCCACATACTTTCCCTGTATCATACAGTGCACACTAGTTTGTTATTGCAAGGCTGAACATTAACACTGAAATATTGGTTTTGCCAGGTGATTTTTTTGTCTGTCTTTTAGTTTAATTAAATATAAATAAGACAGTTACAAGCACTTTTCAAACAAAAATACACACAGAGACACACACATTGATTTCTCTTGGGACTTTAAAAAACAGATTTAATCCAGTTCACGTGTCAGATGCTACCATGCCTGTGAACAATTTGCAAATAGGATCAAAGATCAGTACTAATCTTGGTAGGCTCTTGGGCCATATGTCCCCAGACTACTTTTGTTTTGATGAAACCTTGTGGAACATGAGCCACAGATAGAAACAAACAGAGGGCGCTGGATTCTGGGGGGCTGGGAGGGAAGCCTCACTAGCAGAAAGGAAGCTTCTGTACAGATTTGCAAGGATAGTGCTCATCTGTATTGTTCATGGGGCTATGGAAAAGGCAGGAACGCCAGACTGAATCCAAAATGTAACACCATGTTTTATTTAGCCAGCTAGCTACAGATTGTAGCTCTCTCAAGTATTCCAACTCCCACACTGACTGGTATATCCCATGGGGCCTCATATCACTGCATAGGGATCGTCATAAGGCTGTCAAACAATTAGAGCTGTACCTTAAAAATCAGACATGAAACATTTTTTTAAAAGTCATCAAGTGACTATTTTGGAGTGGCTCAAATCTGGTTAGGGAGCGGATTCAGATCTTCATCAGACTCAGGTAGGAGTGAGAAAGAGTACAGCCTACTGTTGTTGGGTGGCCTGCCAGGCCTCTTGTTGCCTTTCAGCCAGTACCTGCTGAGTTTCAGCAGAGCTGTGCTGCTGCTGGGCTAGAAGATTTATCAATTTCTCCATTGTCCTCTTGTTTCAGTCTGAAGAGATCCCACTTCTAGTACCAAGTTTTGACTGGCAGGTGGCACTCACTTCCTGAGTGCCTCTTAGCCGCTGGGTGTAGTACTGCAAGCTTTTTCCTTGCTTCTAGCACCCTCTCTAGGTGGCCAACCTCATTAGGCAGGTCTTCCGTGGCTCAGCTCTCTGGCCAAGTCACACAGTCAAAATGGACCCCTTCCACAGCAGCAAAGAGTTCACCAAACTCTCTGCCCTCACCAGGGTCTTCAACCCCATCTCTGGGGCCTCTAAATCCATCCTTTTACTCAGGCACCTGAGGCCAGAGCAGAACCCCCTTCTTCACCCCTCTGATCACAGCTAAGCACTGATTTGCTCAACTCCTGCCGCTCCTTTTATCTGAGCCCGCTGGGCTCTGATTGGCTGCTTCTATGCAGGGCCGGCTTAAGGCCGATTCAACCAATTCCCCTGAATCGGGCCCTGCCCCTAAGAGGGCCCTGCGCCCAAGCCCCAGTACGACGTACCAGCAAGAGCCGGTGCGCTGTACCGGGGTGGCCCACACCCCCTGCCCTGCCTGCAGCCAGCCCGTCTGCAGCCAGCTCTGCACCCCCTGCCCTGCCCACAGCCAGCCCCTGTCTGGCTGTCTCCAGCCAGCCCTGCACCCCCTGCCCTACCTGCACCAGCCCCTGTCTCCAGCCAGTTCTGCACACCCTCCCCTGTCTCCAGCCAGCCCCGCACCCACTGTCCTGCCCGCACCAGCCCCGCCCCCCTGCCCTGTTGCTGCCTGCAGCCAGCCCTGCACCCCCTGCCCACAGCCAGCCCCTGCCGCACCCCTGCCCCGTCTCCAGCCAACCCCTGCTGCACCCCCCTGCGGTCCTGCCCGAAGCCAGCCAGCCCCACACACACCCCTGCACCCCCTGCCCTGCCCGCACCAGCCCTGCACCCCCTGTCCTGCCTGCAGTCAGCTCCACACCCCCTGACTTGTCTCCAGCCAACCCCTGCCACACTCCCTTGCCTGAAGCCAGCCAGTCCCGCACTCTGTCTCCAGCCCTGCTGTCGGGGACTCGAACCCCAACAGCGAAGTTCGTTGTCTGACCGCAGAGAGACCAGGCAACACCAGCAAGGTCCGATCAAAAGTTCTTTATTGATAAGTGCACGTATCAGTAAAGAACAGCTCGTATCCGAAAAGAACCAGCCCCCTCTTTACAGCTTAGTATTAGCTTATATAGACAGTTTTATTACGTCATAGATCATTCACTAGAGCAATCCACCCCCTTTGTCTAACAACTAGAAATTAGACACCTTTTAATATATACGCATGTCTAGTCTCTACAATATTAAATTGTTAATATCTCAACAAGCGCCAAAGGTTAGGAATGTGAGGGAGTTAAAAACACACCGAACACTAAACCAGGGAGTTAGTCAGAACTGTGAGATGCTTGTGTTTCTTATCAGTACTTCAAACACTGTGTCTTAACACAACACAGCTGGCATCAGCCCCCTCACTTATCTTGCTCTTTCCCAGGGCTTTGTGAGACAATTCTGCCTGTCATTATTTCACTCTGGGTTTTCCCAGAAACCTCTGCTAGCCTGATTTTAGTCAGGTTGGCACAACTGGTTTTTGTGCTACATCTTTATTCAGGCCTAACACTGCCAACCCATGCCGCAGCCCCCTGCGGCCCTGCCTGAAGCCAGCCAGCCCACCCCACACCCCCATCTCCAGCCAGCCCTGCACCCCTTGCCCTGCCTGCAGCCAGACTCTATCTCCAGTCAGCCCCTGCCCTGCCTCCAGCCAGCCCCATGTCCACTGGTGCTCTGCAGTTCCCAGGGCAGTAACCCTACACACCTGCTTCAATGAGGGGGGCAGGGAGCAGCTGGGACCCACACATGTGCACACCCTAGGGTGACCAGACAGCAAGTGTGAAAAATCGGGACAGGGGGTGGGAGGTAATAGGATCCTATATAAGAAAAAGACCCCAAAATCGAGACTGTTCCTATAAAATCGGGACATCTGGTCACCCTAGCACATCCCCAGGGAGTGGCAGGGACCCACACATGTGAAACGGAGCTCATTTCTAGTTCAGGCCCATCTTTTTAAAAAAGAACTTTAGGTGGGGTTAACATATATCCATATTTTACCAGACATGTCAGGCTTTTTGGTTCTTAAATCACCATCCAGGAGGAATTTTTAAATACGGATGTATGGTAACCCTATTGGTACAAAAAATACATACTGTGGCACATCCCTTAAATCAGAACTTTTTATAGGGAACCAGCTGCTAGGAAATGAAAGGCTTTTTTTTACCTTTTTTTTTTTAGTCATCCCTGCCGGGGCCCCACCGAAAATGTTCGAATTAGGCTCCGCACTTATAGACTCATAGACTCATAGACTTTAAGGTCAGAAGGGACCATTATGATCATCTAGTCTGACCTCCTGCACAATGCAGGCCACAGAATCTCACCCATCCACTTCTATAACAAACCCCTAACCTATGTCTGAATTACTGAAGTCCTCAAATTGTGGTTTGAAGACCTCAAGCTGCAGAGAATCCTCCAGCAAGTGACCCATGCCTCATGCTGCAGAGGAAGGCGAAAAACCTCCAGGGCCTCTGCCAATCTGCCCTGGAGGAAAATTCCTTCGCGACCCCAAATATGGCGATCAGTTAAACCCTGAGCATGTGGGCAAGACTCACCAGCCAGCACCCAGGAAAGAATTCTCTGTAGTAACTCAGATCCCACCCCATCTAACATCCCATCACAGACCACTGGGCATACTTACCTGCTGATAATCAAAGATCAATTGTCAAATTAATTGCCAGAATTAGGCTATCCCATCATACCATCCCCTCCATAAACTTATCAAGCTTAATCTTAAAGCCAGATATGTCTTTTGCCCCCACTACTCCCCTTGGAAGGCTGTTCCAGAACTTCACTCCTCTAATGGTTAGAAACCTTCGTCTAATTTCATGTCTAAACTTCCTACTGTCCAGTTTATATTATGCATCCTTTCTAGGCAGGCCTGGAGGACCAACCTTCACAGCTCCTTCCTGGGGTGGAGTATACTAGGACCTCAGGGCTTCCAGCGGGGGTGGGGGGCCTCAAAAGGCCAGGTATACCCCATTACACACAATCTTCTTTTTCTGACTATAAAATGTTCAGGCTTGGAGAGTCATGCTATGCATTGTTAATTTTGTTATACGAGATTCTGGGTAGCAGGAGCTGTGCAAGCAGCATGATAGTTTATGCTCTGCCTCAGTCTCTGATGGGAGTCAGTTTCTGAGGCAGAATTGTTCCCTTGGAACTGCACATTGGTGAAGAGCTGAGATTCCTGAAAAAAGGGATTGCCTCTGTGCTGTTTGAATAATAGAATCATAGAATATCAGGGTTGGAAGACCTCAGGAGGTCATCTAATCCAACCCCCTGCTCAAAGCAGGACCAATTCCCAACTAAATCATTCCAGCCAGGGCTTTGTCAAGCCTGACCTTAAAAACCTCTAAGGGAGGAGATTCCACCACCTCCCTAGGTAACTCATTCCAGTGCTTCACCACCCTCCTAGTGAAAAAGTTTTTCCTAATATCCAACCTAAACCTCCCCCACTGCAACTTGAGACCATTACTCCTTGTTCTGTCATCTGCTACCACTGAGAACAGTCTAGATCCATTCTCTTTGGAACCCCCTTTCAGGTAGTTGAAAGCAGCTATCAAATCCCTCCTTATTCTTCTCTTCTGTAGACAAACAATCCCAGTTCCCTCAGCCTCTCTGCATAAGTCAGGTGCTCCGCCCCCTAATCATTTTTGTTGCCCTCCGCTGGACTCTTTCCAATTTTTCCACATCCTTCTTGTAGTGTAGGGCCCAGAACTGGACACAGTACTCCAGATGAGGTCTTACCAATGTCAAATAGAGGGGAATGATCACGTCCCTCGATCTGCTGGCAATGCCCCTACTTATACAGCCCAAAATGCTATTAGCCTTTTTGGCAACAAGGGCACACTGTTGACTCATATCCAGCTTCTTGCCCACTGTAACCCTTAGGTCCTTTTCTGCAGAACTGCTGCCTAGCCATTCAGTCCCTAGTCTGTAACAGTGCATGGGATTCTTCCGTCCTAAGTGCAGGACTCTGCACTTGTCCTTGTTGAACCTCATCAGATTTCTTTTGGCCCAATCCTCTAATTTGTCTAGGTCCCTCTGTATCCTATCCCTACCCTCCAGCGTATCTACCACTCCTTCCAGTTTAGTATCATCTGCAAACTTGCTGAGAGTGCAGACCACGCCATCCTCCAGATCATTAATGAAGATATTGAACAAAACTGGCCCCAGGACCGACCCTTGGGGCACTCTGCTTGATACCAGCTGCCAACTAGACATGGAGCCATTGATCACTACCCGACTATCTAGCCAGCTTTCTATCCACCTCATAGTCCATTAATCCAGCCCATACTTCTTTAACTTGCTGGCAAGAATACTGTGGGAGACCATAACAAAAGCTTTGCTAAAGTCAAGAAATAACACATCCACTGCTTTCCCCTCATCCACAGAGCCAGTTATTTCATCATAGAAGGCAATTAGGTTAGTCAGGCATGACTTGCCCTTGAAGAATCCATGCTGACTGTTCCTGATCACTTTCTTCTCCTGTAAGTGCTTCAGAATTGATTCCTTGAGAATCTGCTCCATGATTTTTCCAGGGACTGAGGTGAGGCTGACTGGCCTGTAGTTCCCTGGATCCTTCTTACCATTTTTAAAAGATAGGCACTACATTAGCCTTTTTCCAGTCATCCGGGACCTCCCCAGCTCATCATGATTTTTCAAAGATAATGGCCAATGGCTCTGCAATCACATCCGCCAATTCCTTTAGCACCCTCGGATGCAGCGCATCCGGCCACATGGACTTGTGCTCGTCCAGCTTTTCTAAATAGTCCTGAACCACTTCTTTCTCCACAGAGGGCTAGTCACCTCCTCCTCATGCTGTGCTGCCCAGTGCAGTAGTCTGGGAGCTGACCTTGTTTGTGAAAACAGAGGCAAAAAAAGAAATTGAGTACAATAGCTTTTTCCACATCCTCTGTCACTAGGTTGCCTCCGTCATTCAGTAAGGGTCCCACACTTCCCTTGACTTTCTTCTTATTGCTAACATACCTGAAGAAACCCTTCTTGTTACTCTTAACATCTCTTGCTAGCTGCAATTCCAAGTGTGATTTGGCCTTCCTGATTTCACTTCTGCATGCCTGAGCAATATTTTTATACTCCTCCCTGGTCATTTGTCCAAGCTTCCACTTCTTGTAAGCTTCTTTTTTGTGTTTACGATCAGCAAGGATTTCACTGTTAAGCCAAGCTGGTCGCCTGCCATATTTACTATTCTTTCTACACATCGGGATGGTTTGTTCCTGCAACCTCAATAAGGATTCTTTAAAATACAGCCAGCTCTCCTGGACTTCTTTCCCCCTGATATTATTCTCCCAGGGGATCCTGCCCATCAGTTCCCTGAGGGAGTCAAAGTCTGCTTTTCTGAAGTCCAGGGTCCGTATTCTGCTGCTCTTCTTTCTTCCTTGTGTCAGGATCCTGACCTCGACCATCTCATGGTCACTGCTTCCCAGGTTCCCATCCACTTTTGCTTCCCCTACTAATTCTTCCCGGTTTGTAAGAAGCAGGCAGGAAGAGGTCTGCCCCTAGTTGGTTCCTCCAGCACTTGGACCAGGAAATTGTCCCCTACACTTTCCAGAAACTTCCTGGATTGTCTGTGCACTGCTCTCCCAGCAGATATCAGGGTGATTGAAGTATTGCTCTCCCAGCAGATATCAGGGTGATTGAAGTATTGCTCTCCCAGCAGATATCAGGGTGATTGAAGTCTCCCATGAGAACCAGGGCCTGTGATCTAGTAACTTCTGTTAGTTGCCGGAAGAAAGCCTCGTCCACCTCATCCCCCTGGTCTGGTAGTCTATAGCAAACTCCCCCCATGACATCACCCTTGTTGCTCACACTTCTAAACTTAGTCCAGAGACTCTCCGGTTTTTCTGCAGTTTCACACCGGAGCTCAGAAAAGTCATACTGCTCTCTTACATACAATGCAACTCTTCCACCTTTTCTGCCCTGCCTGTCCTTCCTGAACAGTTTATATCCATCCATGACAGTACTCCAGTCATGTAAGTTATCCCACCAAGTCTCTGTTATTCCAGTCACATCGTAGTTCCTTGACTGTGCCAGGACTTCCAGTTCTCCTGCTTGTTTCCCAGGCTTCTTGCATTTGTGTATAGGCACTTAAGATAACTCGCTGATCATCCTGCTTTCTCAGTATGAGGCAAGAGTCCTCCCCTCTTGTGCTCTCCTGCTCATGCTTCCTCCTAGTATCCCATTTCCCCACTTACCTCAGGGCTTTGGTCTCCTTCCCCCGGTGAACCTATTTTAAAGCCCTCCTCACTAGGTTAGCCAGCCTGCTTGCGAAGATGCTCTTACCTCTCTTCGTTAGATGGAACCAATCTCTGCCTAGCACTCTCCCTTCTTGGAACACCATCCCCTGGTCAAAGAATCCAAAGCCTTCTAGACACCACCTGCGTAGCCATTCGTTGACTTCCACGATTTGACAGTCTCTATTTGGGCCTTTTCCTTCCACAGGGAGGATGGACGAGAACACCACTTGCAACTCAAACTCCTTTATCCTTCTTCCCAGAGCCACATAGTCTGCAGTGATCCACTCAAGGTCATTCTTGGCAGTATCATTGGTGCCCACGTGGAGAAGCAGGAAGGGGTAGCGATCTGAGGGCTTGATGAGTCTCGGCAGTCTCTCTGTCACATCGTGAATCCTAGTTCCTGGCAAGTAGCAGACCTCTCGGTTTTCCTGGTCGGGGTGGCAAATAGATAACTCAATCCCCTTGAGGAGGGAGTCCTCAACCACCACCACCCGCCTCCTTCTCTTGGAGCGGTGGTCTTGGAACCCCCATCCCTAGGACAGTGCCTCTCATGCCTTCCAATCGGTGGAGTCTCCTTCTGCTCCCTTCCCTCAGATGTATCATCTTTCTAGTCCACTCTCTGCATTAGTACCTGTGGAGAGAACATGAAAATGGTTGCTCACCTGGATCTGCATTGCTGGTACATGGACGATCCTCTTTCTTCTTCTGGAGGTCACATGCTGCCAAATTTCTTCACCATCCTTGTGTCCCCGCTATGCAGCCTGCTCTGATTCTTCTGAATGTTGTGCCCGTAGAAGCATATCCTGATGTCTGTCCAGGAAATCTTCATTTTCTCTTATGCAACGCAGGGTCGATACTTGTTTCTCCAGACCCTGAACCTTCTCTTCCAATATGGAGACTAGATTGCACTTTGTTCTATTCTATGCACAAAATATGAGTAGAATACAGTTCTATGCACCAAAAAAACTCCATTAAAAGACTGTTTTAAAGTAAAACATACAAAAGTCAGGAAAGACCTAGAATTGTCCCCTTGTTTCCAGAGGTGAAACTAAGCCGGTCTGGTACAGCAAAAGCTGGTATGCTGTGCCGGACTGGACCGGCTTCTCCGGCAGTGATTTAAAGGGCCCAGGGCTCCAGTCACTGCAGGGAGCCCCAGATCCTTTAAAGCGCCGCCTGAGCCCACTGCCGGAGCTCCGGCGGCACTTTAAAGGGCCCGGGGTTCCCCGCAGTGGCAGGAACCTCTGGCCCTTTAAATCCCCGCCGGAGCCCTGCCGCTGCTACCCTAGCAGCGCCAGGGCTCCTTCTGGGATTTAAAGGACCTGGAGCTCTGCAGCAGCCAGAGTCACGGGCCCTTTAATTTGCCGCTTAGCCCCGGGGCTCCCAGATTCCTCTGCAGCCAGGAGCGGCGCCAGGGTTTCTGGCGCCCTTGGCAGAATTCGGGGGGCGGCATTTTGTGCGCTCCCCACGGGGTGTGTGGGAGCTTCCGGTTCCACTCCCATCACGCTGCTGAAGAAGGACCCTCTGCCGAAATGCCGCAGGCGACAGCGGCAGTCATTGAGCTGCTCAATTGCCTGCCGCTGTTTTCCGCGGCACGTCGGCAGAAGGTCCTTCTTCGGTGGTGCAACGGGAGCAGAACCGGAAGCTCCCGTGCACCCCCTGGGGAGCACACAAAATGCCGCCTCCCCGAATCCTGGCGCCTTAGGCGACCACCTAGGGTCGCCTAATGGAAGCGCCGGCCCTGTCTGCAGCTCATAGCTCTGGGGTGATTTAAAGGCCCTGGGGCTCCCAGCCACAGCCGGAGCCCCAGGGCCTTTAAATCTTGAAAGGTCCCACCTCTTCCTGTTGAGGCCATGCCTCTTCCAGTTGAGGTCATGCCCACTCAGGACTCCGGTGTACCAGTAAGTCCTTTAAGTTACTTTCACCCCTGCTTGTTTCTCTGCACTATGGTAAGATTCTCTTCTTACTGGGAGTAATTTTGCTCATATCAATGAAGTTACACTGGGGTGAAACTAGCGAGTGTGAGAGAGTTAGACCCGTAGATTGCAATCCTGGTTCCATTGAAATGGGAATTTTACCACTGACTTCCTTAGAGCCAGGATGTCACGAGTGGGTTTTAATAACATTTTCACGTTCTTTTTCCACAGCCCCTCATGCTTCATTTTGTGCACAAGTTGGATGGTGTTGACCAACTGAGCAAGAGGGTGCAGTGACTGCACCAGATCCTCAGCAAGTGTAAATCACCATTGCTTCTTCACTCCATGCCCATAGCCAACCCTCATCAATGGTCAATTATTTCCCTGCTCCACCAACAACCTTATTTGGTGCATGAAGTTCTTGTGCAGTTTTACAAACCCAAAAGGCTGGGCTAGTAGCCAAAATCTTGGGCTGTTATTTGAATCAAATATGCAAGTGCCTTAATAATCATACAAACATCTTAAATCACTTTACAAAGGAGTTCAGTATCACTGAGCCCCATTTTACAGATGGGGAAACTGAGGCACAAAGTTGAAGTGTTTTGCCAAAGGTCACCCAGCAGAAGAGCCAGGAATAGAACCTAGATCTTTTTAGTCCCAGGTTAACACTCAAGCCCCTCAACAATACTGCCTATAAACACTGGCTATGATATTGCTGGCACTTTGAGGGTGGTAGGCGTGACAGTCAGAGTTGCTGAAGGCAGTGGGTTTGGGGATAGGGATACCACAATTTACTCCTTGTTCTCCAACAAAGAGCTATTTCGTCACAATGTTGCTTCATCACATCTTGGCACCACTGTGCTTTCGTGCTACTGCCACGTTGAGAGGCTCAAAACAAATCAGAGACCCTTTGCCGTGTGAACTGGGACAGCAGCAGGATATGGGCCGGCTCTGTGGAAATTAGGTCTGTCGCACAACTGGAAATCCTGCCTCAAGAACAGAAAAGAACAACCAGCTGCTGGCTGCTTCCTGCAGAGGATAGGAAAGGGTCATGGGCAAGAGGGCGACAGCTCTTAGACGGCAAGCGTGAAACAGCTTCATTGAAATCAACAGACACTTTGCCATTGAATTCAATGGGGCCAGGACTTCACCCCGACTGGTAAAGGTATTGACAAATCAGCACATCTTGACGCACCTGGATTTAGAGTTGAAAACAAAGCCCCTGCTCAGACCCCTGGCCCATGCTATGCAGGGCAGACTAGATGATCACAATGGTCCCTTCTGGGCTTGGAGTCAATGAAAAAAACTCACCTGGCTTCAGTTTTCATTGCAAAAAAAATGCTTGCATGGTTCTTAATAACTGCAGGCCTTGGAAGCAATTTCCCATCCCGACTTTGAGGGTTGTTTTGTTTTGTTCCAGCTCCCTGTTGCAGCCTGTGGTTCCCTAATAGTTTCTGTGCAGGCAGATGCGGCTGCACTAATGTTAAAAGCCTCCACATGTCAAGCTGCTCCTGTTTCAAAATGATGCTTTCATCTGAGGAGGGGGAATTTGAAAGCACCGCTTCCCTAAAGGTCACTTGGGGAGGTGAAGGGGAGGAAATTGGTTGGCATGGTAACCAGAGAGCTTGAATGTCCAGCCACTTCTCAGCAAGGTGAAAATCCATCTGCCCTTGGCAAAGAGACAGAGCAAGATCGTGTCAATGGGCCCAGCTTGATGAGGTCCTAATCAGCTGGGTGAGAGTTGCAGCCAGCAGTTACAGCACCAGCCAGCAGCAGTCTGCCCATTGTCCATTAGGTTTGTCAAATTAAAGCAATGCAGGATTCAAGAGCGGTGTTTGCTAAGGGCCCACGTAAGCCTTTATTTTGGTCCCGGTTTGATTCACTTTGCCTTTGCATCCTCCGAGAGTCGCATCAAGTTCAAGGCTGATGGGGGAGATGATTGTGCTCTGTAAAAACATCGGGGATAGACACAGGGAGGGAGAAGAGCTATCGAAGCTGAAGGACAATGTTGGCACAAGAACAAAGAGATATAAACTGGCCATGAGCAAATTCAGGTTGGGAATTAGAAGAAGGTTTCTAACCAGAAGGGGGTCAGTCTGGAGCAGCCTCCCTATAGGAGCTGGGGGACAAACAACTGAATTAGTTTTGAGAGAGAGCTGGACAGATTTAAAAGTGGGATTGTACAATAGGGTTGCTTCCCACATCCTTCCTTTGCTGCATACAACTTGTTCTTTAACAGAAGGGCCTACTCTCTGCTGGGTCTAACAGCCTCTTCTGGTCCAGGTAGTTGCAGTTTCCTTCAGTTTATACCACACTAGTGCACCCTCGTTCTCAGGCTTCTAAAGACAATATCCATGACTAGAGGCCTGCACTTCTGAGATGTCTTTTTACACCTGCCATTTGTTTCCCCCTGCCAGGCTGGTTGCAAGGGCGCACACTCTCAATCACACACGCGTGCCGATTCAATCCGGCCTGCAAAGGCCTGGGTGCCAGCCGATGAGTGAATTGCCAGGAGAGTGCTCCCACGGCAGCATCAGAGGAATGCAAGGAGCAAGTGAATCACTGGCCATTTCACACTTCCTCCTTGCTTGCATAATGGCTGCTTATGGGAGAGGTGGAGGCAGGTGCCACTTGCCCAGTTAAAATGCAAACAGCTGTTGCCATTCTCCAGGAGCAGCTCCCACTGAAGCAGGAAAGCAGTTGGAATAACCTGGCGGGGGAGATGGCTTCAGGTGTCTGCTTCCTATTTCAGGTGGTGTTGTGTCTGTTAGATAGAATCACTGCGCTGCCCTGGCTAGTCCCTTTACAGAGCTATCATAGCCACCTCCCCATAACCAGTAGGGAAGGTGCTTTCTCTATGCCATTGCTATATTGGAGCCATGCATGAACTCCACTTGCCTACCCTTAACTCTGCCTTTCATTGTAGATTTCACATAGCTGCATTCCTGTACCAATAAACACCACTGGGTTTTAAAAAAACAGGGCCAAATCCAAGCCTCAGTTACACTTGTCCAACCACCACTGATTTCCGAGGGCACAAATAGAGGCTAAATGCCAGGTGAGGTAGGGGCCTGACTACGCAAATGAGATGTCAAGTTAATACACTAGTGATGCATTACACCTTTGAGCATGCCCAGTGTGAGCTAGATGTTTCCAGGCACCTACTCGGTCTCAGATTGCGCCGAGAGCTCATTCACGTCATAAAAGAGCTCTGCTACCTATGGCTGCGTTTCTGTCCTGTGTCTCAGCTAGCATGTCAGCCTTCTGAACACTGCATCCAACAGTTGCCCTGTTTTTCACACTACAGTTTCTATTGGCTACCGAGCATGCAGTAACTTTAATGAGAGAGAGAAGGTGGGTGAGGTAATATCTTTTGTTGGACCAACTTCTGTAGGTGAGTGGGACAAGCTTAGGAGCTTCCCAGAGCTCTTCTTCGGGTCTGGGAGAAGGTAACCAGAGTGCCACAGCTAAATACAAGGAAGGACAGATCATAGGCACCAGCTTCCTCCAGGCCCCGGGGACTGCTCAGCCCCCTACTCCACCCCAGACTCCACCCCCACCCCTGTCCTGCCTCTTCCTGCCCCTGCTCCACCCCAAGCCATGCTTCCACCCCACCTCTTCCCCAAACCCCCACCCCTGTCCTGCCCCTTCCTGCCCAGTTCCTCCCCTGAGCGCACCCCATCCCCGCTCCTGCCCCTCCCCCCAGTGCCTCCTGCATGCTGTGAAACAGCTGATCATGGTGTGTGGGAGGTGCTGGGAGGGAGGGGAAGGAGTTGATTGGTGGGGCAGCGGGCAGGCAGGAGGCACTGTGGGTGAGGGGGGAGCTAGCTGCCAGGGGTGCTGAACACCTGCTAATTTTTTCTGTGGGTGCCCCAGCCCTGGAACACCCTCATAATTGGCAACTATGGGACAGATTGTTAGGCATAAGGGTTCACACATGCTGAAGAAGACTACTTAAAATGAAGTGGGCAATTAAGGGTAGCAGGCAGTAGGGTGTGTTACAAAGTGTCATAATGAGCCATAAAATAAGTGTCCCTGTTAACTCCACGGTTTTTAGCATCCAGCAGAGTAATGAATTGAAACTCCTAGGCTTGTCTTTGAAAGCCTTGTGCGGGTTGCCTTTGAGGATGAGGACTGATAAGTCAGATATGGAGTGATTGCTTTGTGAAAAGTGTTCGCCAACAAGCGATGGGGCATTTTTGGCTTTCATCGTTTTTCGTGTGAATTCATTTGAGAGTGCAGTAACTATCTGGTTCCACCCACATAATTATGGTTGGACCACTTGGTGCACTGGATGACACCACATGTTGTAATAGACATGTGTAGGACCCAAGGATCTTGCAAGATGTTTTGATCATGGTAGCAGTGGAGATATGTTTGCAGGTTTTGCATCTGTTGCTCTGGCAGGGTCTGGTGCCACTTGGAGTTGGCATGTCCTGGTCTGTGGGGAAGTTGCTTCTGAAGATGAGCTTGGCAAGGCTGGGGGTTGTTTGAAGGCCAGAAGAGGGGGTTAAGGAAAGATTTATTTCAGGATGTGGTCCCCAGGAAATACGGGTTGTATAAATACAAGACTGATTTTGGGTGCCCAATTTGGGACATCTTCAAGGTGCCTGATTCTCAAGGGGCTCATGCTAAGCACTTTCTAAAACCAGGGCTATTTCAGGTATGTCATGTTGGGCAGCCTAAATCACTAATCACTTTTGAAACTTTAGGCCAAAGAACACAGACTCCAATCAGGGAGGGCCACATTTTGTGTGCATCCCCCGGGCAGTGTTATGTTCACATCAGGACAACCAGGGCCCCAACATCTCTCCATGGAAGGCTTTGTGGAAAGGCTTTTTAGTCCCATCTACTGTTTGATTGCAGGGGCGTGCACCAGGAACAGTCCGGGCAGCTCAGCCGATTTCGACAAGATGGAGAAGTGTTGTTATGTGAGAAAGACCAACAAAAATCCTCGTCGGCTATTTGCAGCTCAACGGCAGGAGCTCCGCCAAAAGGCATGTATGCCTCCCAGTTAATGTCCCTTTCACAATGTCCAGCAGTCACGGCACATAGCAGAGCATCAGTTCTAAAGTGAGATGCTTGGCAGATATCAGATCCCTCCCACAGAAATGCCACCAGCCCAGAAAGGTTTTGGAAAGTTGTAACAGAAATAGAACAATTCAAATCCATGCCACTTCCTCCAGCAGAGGGAGTCTGGTGACCCCATTGGGGCACAGCCATCTGATACAGGCAAGTCTCATCTTACGTGAGGGTTCCGTTCCGTGGTTAGCGCGTAAAGCGAAAACCATGTATAGTCATAATTCCATTGAGTTGAATGGTGGGCGGAATCGACCGCACTACAGGTACAGTATTAAAATTGTTATTTTTCTGGGGTTTTTTGCTTTTGCTGACCGCGTAAAGCAGAAATCACACATGTTAAATGTGCATAAGATGCGACAGACCTGTAATAAATAACAACTATTTTCATTTATATGGAGTCCTTTTAGGTCATTTTACCACAGCAATATATTGTGGTTCTGGCATTAATTAAGAGATGGATACAGAGTAATAATAATTCTGGGTACCGTGGTACAGAAAGGGAGGAAGCTCCAGTTTTAAAAATTATTATTTGCATTACAGAAGTACCCTGAGATTGGAGCCCCATTGCACTAGGCCCTGCACAGATGCATAGGAAGGGAGAATACCTGCTCCAAAATACTTACAGCCTAAATAGACAAGACCAACAAAGGGTAGGAAGGAAAGAAGGATCAGTAGCCTCACTGTACAGCTGGGGTGACTGAGGGAGGGACAAATTGAGTGACTTGCTCAAAGGGCCTGTACCTAGATCTTTTAACTACCAGGTCCCCTTTGAATGGCACCTCCTATCCAGAACAGCAACAGGACCTTCCCCTTCTGCCCCAGATGCTACCATTGCAAACCCCGGGCATTCCCCCTCTGGCCCAGTATACCTCCTAGTAATGGTGACTTGGGAAAGGTCCATTGAGGTCCTTGTGCAGCAGACCACCTACCTCCAGCAATGCTGGTGACAGAAAGTGCTTCACCCCAGCGCTCTACTTCCCGCATTGATCTGCCTGCGGAACACCGGGACCTCAGCCCTGACCTGCACAGCTCTCCTCCGAAGCCGATCAAGCAACCACCACAGCCTCTGCACTCATGGCAGCTCCCAACAGAGACATGGGAGTAGCACTCACAGGAATGGTGGGTGGTGGAGGCACTGTGCTTGGCAGCTGGCACTTCTTCATTCTGCTGGAGCCTCCCTCGCATCAAATCGCCGGTCACACCTGTGACACACACAAACATATGAGCTCAGACCCACAAGGAAACGGTGCTGGCTGATGGCATAAAATGCTCACCTTTAATTACACCTCCACAACCTCCATCCGATTCCCCTCTCTGGCAAAATCCACGCACACAGCATTCCAGTGGGCATCACATGCCTGGCACAGAGGGGATGGTTCCCTGCACGGGAGTGAAGTGCAGTGGTTCCAATGTTAGTAGGAATCTGTGTTTGCTATGTTGACTTGCAGTGCCTCTTGCTTTCCTGGGCTAAAGTATCTTTTACTTGATGCAATAATGAAGAATGTTTTCAAAGCCAAAAAATCAATTTATTGAAAAGAAAATTCATGTATTGAAAAGACACATAACTGCTTGGGAAACAGAAAGGGCAAGGGGGTGAGGTGGGGAACGGTACAATCACAGATTTGCATATGTCCTGTCTGGAGTGCTGTGTGATGAGTGCTGCACTTCAGGATGGCTATACTGCATGGTGATGGAGGTTGAGTGCAGTGGGTAAGGGTCGTAGTTTTCAGGGCTGGGTGGTGAAGCTACAGGTGTTGGAGGCAGCTGATGGTGGTAAGAACCCAGATGTTGGGGAAAGTGGGTTGGAGGTGACATGGGGGCACAAGGGAAAGAGTTTTGGGACAAGGGCTGCAGGGGGTGGATGGGCATGGTAGTGCTCCGCCTGCATTGCTACGAGTGCCTGTATCGAGTCCGCTTGGCGCTCCAAGATGCTTAGCAGCCGCTCTATGCTTTGGTGTCGGCGATCCGCATTCTGTTGGCAGACCCTCCTTTCACTCTCCCGCCACTCCTGCACTTTTTGATTTTCATTACCTGAATGCTGCATTACTTCATGCAACATGTCTCCCTTGCTTGTATGTGGCCTCTTTCCGATTGTTTGGAGTCTTTCGGCTGATGATAGCACGGACGGCTGAGATCTCAAGGTTGCATCTGTAAAGGCAAAAGGCAACACTTAACAGAGGCAGCATTGTTCACACCAGATAGAGCAATGATTCCCCTGTACTTAAAGGAAAGCACAGTCTACACAATAGCATAATTTGCCCGTCCCAAAGCAAGTGCGCACAACCCACAGGAGCCCCAAAATGGTGAGTAAGCACAGGGTCAAGCGTGACTGATTGTTTCATGGTCATACTGTCCTCTGGGTTTCTGTGCCTTGGGGAGAGCCAACAGCAGCAGGGGGGGCCTATACTGAACACTGTCCCCACATTTTCCACAGGAGTTTGTCGTGGAAGATATCTCGCTGCTGAGGGTGACCTGGGAAGCAAAGGAGGGTCTTCTACTGCAATGCAGCTTCCGCTCTGGCCCATATGCAGCTTGCCTGTGTGCAGCAATGGTCCCCCTGCCCCCTCACGGCACAGTGGCGCGGACAAGTTAGCCTTACTGGGACAAAGGCCACAGTGGCTCTCCCAAGAAACATACGCAAGTGCCTTGCCCAAGTTCTGGATGAGACCTTTGAAGAGATCACTGAGGCTGATTACCGCGTTGTGAGAGAGCACATCAATGCCCTATTCCGCACCTAGGCATACATGCAGCCCTAATCCTCCTCGCCCCAAGAGCCCACACCAAATAACTTCCTTCCCAAAATAAAAGCTGCTTACCGGGAACCTCCTCTGGTGTTTGTCCTTCCCCAAGCACTGGCCACCGCGACTCGCTACCTTCCTCCTGGCTTGAGAACAGCTCCTGGCTGCATGCATTTAGGGATGCTGGGGTGTCTTCCTCCTCCTCAGCACCCTCGCTCCCGCTTTCCTCCTCCTTCTCCTGCCTTGTTGAACTGGGCTCTGAAGTGTCCATGGTGATCCCCGGAGTGGAGGTGGGGTCGCCCTCAAGTATTGCATCCAGCCCTTTATAGAAATGGCAGGTCGTGGGGGCAGCACCAGAGCGGCGGTTTGCCTCACGGGCTTCGTCGTAGGCATTCTGCAACTCCTTCACTTTAACCCTGCACTGCAGTGCGTCCCGGTCATGGCCCCTTTCCATCATGTCCCTTGATATCTGCCCAAAGGTATCGTAATTCCTATGGCTGGAGCGCAGCTGGGACTGGACAGCTTCCTCCCCCCAAACACTGATGAGGTCCAGCACCTTGCCATTGCTCCATACTGGGGATCACCTGGCACATGGAGACATGGTCACGTGGAAAAATTCGCTGAGAGCACTCCACACCTTGCTGAGCAAACAGGAAGGGGATTTTTCAAAATTCCCAGAGAATTTAAAGGGCGGGTCTGACAGTTGGTCATCTGAGGGCAGGGCAGTAGAGTTCAAAGTGATGACCGGAGTGACTAGCACAGGCATTGTGGGACCCTTCTGGAGGCTGATCAGAGCACACTATAGAACCACAGCGTCCACACTGGCGCCGCGGCGCTCCAGCAGGCGTGCAGCAAATGTTATTCCACTCGCCGAGGTGGATTACCAGCAGCGCTGGAGCTGCAGAGTCAGAGCACTTTACATGCCTTGCCAGTGTGGACGGGTAGTGAGCTAGTGCGCCCGGGGCTCCTTTATTGTACTATAACTCGCAAGTGTAGCCCAGGCCTGAGTCAACAGCAAAACTCCACTGGATGTTAGTGGATGAGTGCCAGAGAGAACTCCCCTCCTCCCCAGAAGTAGGTTATACAGGCAGTGGAGATAAAGGGCAGGGTGGAGAACTGTGGTGGGTTAGCTCTTGAACAGCATTGGACAGGATTCCAAGCAGGGCGTTTAGGGCTAATCTACACCTACCCTCAGGGAACCTGAAGGATTAACACTTGACATCTGCTCAGGCTGTCGGGCTCTGTCTTGTCAAAGGGGGACACATTAGCAGCCATTCTCAGCTCATTAATCGGTTTGTAACAAGCGGTTGCAATGCTGTGCAGTGTAGGGCAGCTTGTTCTAACCAACTCCCTGCTTGGATTTGCTGCCCTGAGGTCTCACTAAGGCCCTGATCCTCAACAGTATTTCGGTGCCTCACTCCCAATGGTTTCAGTTTAAAAGTCAGGGAACAAAGGGTAGGAATAAATGATAAATGTTCAGCCCGGAGAGAGGTGTTCCCCTAGTGGTGTTCCCCAAGGGTCAGTCCGAGGACCAATCCTATTCAATTTATTCATAAATGATCTGGAGAAAGGGGTAAACAGTGAGGTGGCAAAGTTTGCAGATGATAATAAACTGCTCAAGATAGTTAAGACCAAAGCAGACTGTGAAGAACTTCAAAAAGATCTCACAAAACTAAGTGATTGGGAAACAAAATAGGAAATGAAATTTAATGTGGATAAATGTAAAGTAACGCACATTGGAAAAAATAATCCCAACTATACATATAATATGATGGGGGCTAATTTAGCTACAACTAATCAGGAAAGAGATCTTGGCGTCATCGTGAATAGTTCTCTGAAGACATCCACGCAGTGTGCAGTGGCAGTCAAAAAAGCAAACCGGATGTTAGGAATCATTCAAAAAGGGATAGAGAATAAGATAGAGAATATCTTATTGCCCTTATATAAATCCATGGTATGCTCACATCTTGAATACTGCGTACAGATGTGGTCTCCTCATCTCAAAAAAGATATACTGGCATTAGAAAAAGTTCAGAAAAGGGCAACTAAAATCATTAGGGGTTTGGAACGGGTCCCATGTGAGGAGAGATTAAAGAGGCTAGGACTTTTCAGCTTGGAAAAGAGGAGACTAAGGGGGGATATGATAGAGCTATATAAAATCATGAGTGGTGTGGAGAAAGTGAATAAGGAAAAGTTATTTGCTTGTTCCCATATTATAAGAACTAGGGGCCATCAAATGAAATTAATGGGCAGCAGGTTTAAAACAAATAAAAGGAAGTTCTTCACACAGCGCACAGTCAACCCATGGAACTCCTTGCCTGAGGAGGTTGTGAAGGCTGGGACTATAACAGGGTTTAAAAGAGAACTATATACATTCATGGGGGTTAAGTCCATTAATGACTATTAGCCAGGATGGGTAAGGAATGGTGTCCCTAGCCTCTGTTTGTCAGAGGGTGGAGATAGATGGCAGGAGAGCGATCACTTGATCATTACCTGTTAGGTTCACTCCCTGTGGGCACCTGGCATTGGCCACTGTCAGAAGACAGGATACTGGGCTCGTGCTTGAGGCGGCAGATTCTACGGGGCGGCATTCCGCCCAATCCTAGGGCGGCACAGCCACTTTTTTTTTTTTGGTTTGCCGATCCGGCCGCCCTGTAGGGGGCAGCGGCATGAAGGAGGGGCGCGCCCTGCTGGGAGCGGGCTGCATGCTCCATCTGCCTCAGCCGGTGCCAGGTCTGCAGCAAGCCTGACAGCCCACGTCCTTCCATCCCCGCAGACCGGAGTGGTGCGGAGCCTGTCCGGCAGGTGGCGCAGCGGTCAGGGCCGTGTGGCAAGAGCCCCGCTGAAGCCCTGGCCGCCCCCCTTCTCTCTCTCCTCCCCGCTCCCTCTCCTTCCCCTCCACTAGCCAGGGCACGTCTGCAGCACAGGCAGTCCCCCTGCACCCTGGCTCCGGCCACCCCACAGGGTTTTTTTTTTTCCCCTGCTTGGCTGCTCCGGCTGTGCCGCAGGGATTTTTAATTTTTTTTTTTTTTGCTTTGCCAGTCTGGCCTTTCCCCCCCGCCCCCTTTTTTTTTTTTGTTGTTGTTGCTTGGGACAGCAAAAAGCTAGAGCCGGCCCTGAGTTGATCGTTACCTGTTAGGTTCACTCCCTCTGGGCACCTGGCATTGGTCACTGTCAGTAGACAGGCTACTGGGCTGGATGGACCTTTGGTCTGACCCAGTATGGTCATTCTTATGTTCTTAATACATATGCACCAGCAGCAGATACAATTTTCTACACTCTGGGTCCTAGTGGTGTCCGCCCTCCCCCCTCCCCCCTCCCCCCCCCCCGGCCAGTCTGGCACCTGAGGCGGCCGCCTCAGTTCGCCTCATGGTAAGGCCAGCCCTGACTAACACCCCTTCCCCAGGTGTGACCTGGTGGGCTAATTGGCCTAGCACATCCATTAACCCTTTGTTTGCCGGTGTAGGGCACACACCCCATCACATTTTGAATTAACTGTAGACTGTTACCATGTCTCTCTTGAGCACCTCTTAGCCAAGCTCTGCATAGCTAGCCCTTTTAAACCTTCCTCGTAAAACGATCCTTCCCGCCTCCCAATCAGTTGTGTTCTGTTCTCTGAACACTCATCAGTATCCTTCTGGTAATGTGGTGCCCGGAAATCAATGCAGCATACCAGGTGCAGTCCCAGGACAGCCATAGGAGGAGACGCAGTCACACTAGAACCATGGAGGGAAATCCATTCTGTTAGAGCACAGCCTTGAGGAGTCAACATGACGTTAAATACACAGTATAAACTAAGTCATGTTTAACATCATGTCAGTTATCTGTAATTATCCCTAGGGTCAACTATGACTAGCTGACACAATGTTAAACATGACAGTACATGTCTATACTTAGGGCTAAATCATGTTCCACTCTGTATTCAATACAACAAATCCTGAAGGTCATGTTTTAGCATATGATTTCCCAGTGTAGATGGGCTTCAGTAAGAAGACTGGCCATGTCATATAAACACAGAGAGGAACTCTTACCTCCCTGCTAGACAACATGATGCCGTTGTGTATGCAGCCTGAAACTGCATTCAGCATTATTGCATTCATTTGTTTCATTTGTTGCCACCATTTCAGATCCATTTCTATGTGCGAGAGGTATGAAAAATAACTCACCACAGAAATGGATGCTTGCTGGTCCTCATTAAAAAGTAAGTGATGAACTGTCGAGTTTGTGATGGCAGGACTGTCAGCCTGCATGAGACTGTGTGCAAATGAGCCAGAACATCTGTGGATTTTGTGGGAGGTCAGGGAATGCTGTGCATGTGTGCGTGCGTGCATGTGTGTGTGTGTTTGAGAGAGAGAAGGAGAGAGAGATGTTGACAGTGACTCCGCATGCAACTCTACATTGGCAATAAATGAGCAGCTTTACCCCAGTGATGTGGCTAGACTCCATAACTTGGCACTGTATTTCCTTATTGCTTAGCACAAGTAGACCTCCTCTAGTGTGATTGCATAGACTGCCAGGACAGCACTCATACTCACCAGACTTTCCATCCCCATATTTTCCTTGTAGATGGTTAAAAATCCAGCAGAGCAGGATGCTAGACACACATGTGATGTGCAGGTCTATTCTGGATTCTGGTAGCTGATATATACCCATATCGCCTGATTACTTCTCCTTCTGTTCTCATCTCCCACCTGCCCCATGTTCAACAGAATGTTTCTCTTTCTTCCAGTGCTCATTGCTGCCGCAGGCACCTGTCTTATGTACCATGTACCCCAGCCGTTCTCTTTGCAATTCAGCACCTTGGATACTTTTCTGGGCTGTTTATACCGTGGTGTTTTGGCAGCCCTGCAGTGGTTGGCATTGAGCGCCATCTTCTGGCTACTCTCTGACCTCAGACATTTTATTTATATAAAGAATGAAAACAAAGAATGTAAGCCAGCCAACTTCCCACAGCCCCAAGCCCTTTTATCTGTGTCACTCTTTTTTTAAATGGAGCTTTTTACTGAAGCAACATCCACATATCTTATACAAAGACTAATAATACACATTTCCAAAATGTAAACAGTAATCTCAAACCATTTTATTAATCAACCTCACATAGAGCACGGCACATATCAGATTGAAAGCAGTCACTTCTGTGTAATCATAAATACATTAAATACATAACTTATTCAAAACCATACTGATAATATAAAACCTAAGCAGATTATATTCATTATATATAAACATCTTCTTATGCTGCCAGTTTATAGTTAAATAATATACAGACATGAAAACCATAAAAGGGTACCTCTGATTGAGCTGTGACAATTTATATCAGGTGAAGCTCTGCCCCCAAATATTCAGTCGCACATAACTGCTTCTTACAAAAACATCAGCCACTAAAATATGACCTCAGGTCTTTTCATTGGACTATTGTGTACGCAATGTTATCAAACGCAATATTCATGAAGGTGTCACAAAGAACAACTTGTAAGTTATGAAGGGCCTTTTCCTGAATCATTGAAATTAACGGGAGTTTTGCCATCAGTGTTAATGAGAGTAGGATTAGACCCCAAAGGTCTAAACATGACATTTTACTTCTATCTAGTGTTATGTTATGTTCAGACACACATGAATGCACATACAGACCTTTAATCATGTCTGTCCCTAAATGACAGATAAATTTGAAGGAATAAGTACACAGAAGGTCTGTAGTCACTACCTTTTGCATTATACAACAGGCTATTTTATCTGAACAGAGTAGATGTCACATACTTTTTGCAGAACATCTCTGATTCTGAACTCTAGGGCAGATATCCTACAGCAGTTCTACAATTTACAAACAGTATAGAATTACATGCAGAAGAAAGTGCACAAGAAACTAAATATATATTTATATAGATTACAATACTTAATCCCATGGGGATGAAATTGTTTCAGGTCTACTTGCAGCATTCACGAACCAGGGTGCCTGGCATAATTACTAACTCTGATAGTGCTCCCATTAGCAAAGGTTTAAAGTTACAATATAAAAACTCACTGGGAACTGCAGCAAAACACCCTGACCATAGTGTTACAAGCAGATTGATTAACTGTGACATATTGTTACAGTACATTTACTTCAACAATTACCAGTGAACCAAATCAATGGTTTGTAAGGAAATTCCACAGATATTTCCCATTCTAACTATTTTGCTTTAAAAATTGTGACCCATGTGTTTCCATGGGAGAGATCTCCAGCCATGTATATTGCAAAGTGTTCACTCCACCCTGGTACCTACAGACTGACCCTAGAGGAGTCCAACCTCTCCCATAGACAGCAGCTTATTTTTTCCCCATCCAGAGAATGAATAGAGATCTCCCAATCACTGTAGCTGTACGTTGGTGGGACCCATGTAGTCTCTTGGTAAACAGCTAAGGTTTTACCCACAGCTTGCTTCTCTTCAGTGGCAGAACCAGATGACTGAGCTCAGTATTTAGTAGCAAGACCCAAGGCTAATCATCTTGTCAGCAAGATGTATCAACACCTGGCCGCTTGCTGAGGACTGCATAGCTCCATTTCCTGAGCAGCTCTGAGGCATCAGTGAAGATAGCTTCAATTCCTGCAGAGATAACAGATTTCCTTTTAAAACAGGCACAGGCACAGACACAGGTTTGTATTCCCTTATTCCAAAGCTCTTTTGCATCTGGCCCATAGCCACAATGTAAAGGAGTTTCTACTATGTCCTAAGGCTGGGCACAGAACCTAACACAATTATCCTTTAGTCGTAGGAATGGCCATCGCTCAATCGATTAATCTGTCAATCTCTGGGTACTTTTATGGCCTCATCACCACGACACGTATGCTAGGTGTACCACGGTAAGTAAGGGGTTAATCTTATTGCTGGAAATACACAGCAGTTAAAGGTCATTCTAAAGAGCAATGCGTTCTGTGTTTGTTTGTGTTTTAAAAAGGAAACTAAATGATGAATGTAAACGTATCTTACCAGAGTCACTTGGCGTTAGATTAGATGAGCAGTGCTTTGGAAGGTACACTCTGAATTGAGACTCTGGCAGCTGCTGTAAGATATAGAGAAGAATTTATATACAACTGTTCTGTACATCAGTGTGATGTTAGCAAAGAATGATTGCAATGCTTCTCATGTGGTTTTTTAAATACAACGTACCTGGCAGGAGTAAATTTCTTTGCTGCAAGAGAAAAAAATAATATCATTAGCATTCTGGAGATGGCAGGGATTAGTCCTGCTTTGGGGGTTGGACTAGATGACTTCCTGAGGTCCTTTCCAGCCCTGATATTCTATGACCATCTCCATCTTGCAAGCTATTTATTTCATTGTTTTGTTGGAGAATTACCCCACTGATTTAACAACAGAAATCTGTTATAGGCCGAGACGAGCTATTCTTCTCCTCTTTTCCATAACCCTTCCAACCTCTACTGGCCTTAGACCTGGAAGCTGTTCCCCAAACTGTTATAAACCTATGAGCAGAGCAACTTGTTACATCTGGGTCTCTAGGACCAACCCCTCTGCTCCCTGTGAGAAATCAGAACTTACTAGTAGAACTAAACAGGTATCTCAATGAACGCTCCACATATATTTGCCTAACACAGTGTATTCTCTTAGGGTGCCTTTGTATCTCTCTTCTGTTCATGTTCCATTCATATTCTAACAAACACGTTGATTGTCAGGAAAATTAACAGAAATAATGCATCTTAAGTGACTATTAGGGAATATTCCTGGGAAGCAATTCTCATCTTGTAAATGTAAGTTGTTTAATTGGAAACCTGATTTTATGTCTCATATAATCAGGGAAATGAAAGATAGCATGTGACTGATTTGTCCAATTAAAACTAATCAGAATTGCTCATGTTTTGACTATCAAATGCTTGTAACAAACTGTGAGCAAACTACAGAGCAGAAAAGTATTCAGCGAATAATTTTTAAAGTGCAGATCAATCAAAAATGGCATAAACTGCTTATGCACTACTTGTGAGAAGAAAGAGAGGCTCCATTTGACAAATAAATTATTTGCTCTGAATTATTCAGCTCTGCAGTCATAATTGGTTCTATACATATCTGTTTCTATAACAGTCATTATTCATATCTCTAGAAACAAGGCAGTCCAATAAAAGACATTATTTCACCCACCTTGTCTCTCTAATATATTGGAACCAACACAGCTACAACAACACTGCAAATGCCCTATCTGGCATACTGAGCAATAGCGGTTGGAGGCACCAGTGTTATTTCTGGTTGATGTCCTCCTGGCTGATCCCTGGTCAGTTCTCCTGGCAATAACTGCTAATGATTAAAGCTGGTCGAAAAATGTATTTTATTTTCTGCAACAATGTTCAAAGAACATGAAAATTCTTCATTTTTTGTTGAATTTGGGGAGATTTTTGTCAAAAACCTAAAAATGGAATATTTCGAGGGAAATTTGAAAAATTTCAACAAAGATGGGAATTTTCTCACTGAAGTTTCCACTTTTTTTTTCTGAAAAATTTCCAACCAGTTCTACAGAGGGTGCAAATAAAGAGATGAACCTTGGACAGTATCTCACCTTTCCTTCGAAGGCGCTTTACAAGCCAAATGAGGAATGATGCTGTCGACAGGAGTGAGGCTCCGGTGGCTGCTATTCCAACTGAGACGTAACTGAGCAGTTCTTCAGGCACTTGGGGAGCTAAGAAGGCAAAGAAGATCCTATGAGATCAGGAGGAATGCACGGTCTCTGAAGTGCTTTCTGCTTGTTCTGTTTCCATTCAGTCCTATTGCAAGCAGCAGAACAGCTGCTTATTTCCTTGGTTTCTCACACTGAGTGGTGGCACCTGCTGTATGTAGGACTGGGCAGGGAAAGCCTCTGCATATGCCAAACAATGGCTGAAAGCTTTATTCTGAAAATAGTCCCGTCTAACTGGTGGCAGGTTAGCGAGGATGCAATTCTGCAGAGTTCCTCGTTACTTTGAATGGATCTTTAGGGTCAGATTTTGATATCTTTACTCCCACTGAGTAATGTCTGACTCCTTGAGCAGTCCCACTGAAATCAACGAATTTACTCAAGGAGTAACGTACAACACAATGTGAGGAAAGGTATCTTAGGGACGATAGGTGGTATTTTTGAAAGTGTTCAGTGTGGCCCATTGTTGCTTCTATTCCAACCAGTGATACAACTCCCGTTGACTTGGATAAGAGCAGAGTTAAGCCAAGGTAGAACATTTTTTAAAATCCTGCTCATAATTTGCAACCACTTATAGAAGTGAGCTATTTGGTTCTAGTCTGAAAATATTTAAGTTAAGAGGTATTTAGAGCTGGCAAAAATAATTCAGTCTAAGTGCTTTTTTTTTTAATTGGGTTTTTGCCTCCATTAAAATTTTCACAGAAATTGTTTGCTTTCCTTGAAAATTTTCAATTTTTTGATGGAAAGCCAAAAACTCAGAGACAGGAAAAATTTCAGCTGAAAACCAAAAATATCAGTTTCTGAGTTTGGGGGATTTTTAACAAAAGTCAAACATTTTCAGTGGAAAAAATATGTATCTGACCAGCGCTAGAAATGACAAAAGTCATTGCATCCCATCCTTCCCTAGATTCTCATCCAATAACAAGGCCAGGCCTCTTCAGCACCTAGTCACAAGTAAAAACACACATAAAATACCTTCGCATGTCGGCTGACTTGCAGTCCAGTTCCCTGCAGCGCCACACTGAAGTATGTTAGAGCCTTTTAGCAACCATCCCCCTGTACAGTTAAACTCGCAAACTGTGCTGTATGCAAAATCCCCAAGAGGGTGTGAACAATTCATGGAGCCCTTCTCAGGGAGTATCAGGGTTTCACACTGTGCAACTGAAATACAAAAACACATACAAATGGTTAACGAAGACTCTAAGAAATGTCCAAAACTGGGTCACACTATTGGGGCTAGTAAATGTGCACCATATTACACCATCTGCATTTCGTTTCTGGGATAAATGACCTTGCAGTGAGTTTTTGCTAAAATATATTAGACTTCAGCAAAGTAAAGAGCTGGTAGTACTACTGTATCAAGCTAACTTGCTTTTTCAAATGTTCAGCACTTTAAGACTTCAATGGGAATCACTTTAGATCAGATCCTCAGCTCATGCAAACTGGTGTAGTTCTGTTGATTTCAATGATGCTACACCAATTTGCACCAGCTCACGAACTGGCCTTACTCTTCGATACACAGGGTTTGAAGTGTCATGTTTGTAACAGATACCTAGGCTCCTCAGCCTCACTTGATTATTTTGAAAGGACAAAGACCTACCTTCACACTTTGGGAAGGGCTCTGACCATTCTCCCTGAGCTGTGCACTGAATGGTGGGTGATCCACTTAATCTGTAGCCCTCCTCACAATGGAACTCACAGGCCGAGTTGTACGTGAATTCTGGATAACGGGTGGTACATTCCACAAAGCCGTTTTCAGGCCTGTTCACTGCTTCACACATCACAGCTGAGAAACACAGAGAGCACATCAGCGGTTAGTTGGAGGTCACAGGAGCACTCTACACGAGCAGTGAGAGCCCTGTGTTCTGGGAAGGGCAGTGATAAAGAAAGGTACCTTTGCATTCCGGCTGCTGTCCGTTCCACTCTCCAGAAGCGCCGCACTGCAGCCTGTCTGATCCCTTCAACACAAACCCTTCTTCACAGGCAAACTCACAGGTTGAATTCCACAGAAAGTTCCCAGAGGCAGGAGAACACGTCACGGAGCCATGAGCTGGAGCCTTTAAGCCATCACACTGCACAACTGTAAATCACATGGAATAGCAGGGAGCTTAGTATGGAGCAAACTAAGGGAAAAACGTTTCTTCTGCATGGTAACGGAATATACATTGGCGGGAGCTGGGTGTTAGAGAGTGAAGCTATCTCCCTGCAGGCTAAGAAAATGACAAGGAGCAGTGGGATCTTAGTGTCTCAGGGGACTGGACACAGGATTTTGGGATATCTCTGTATTTCATAACATGTAACCAAAATACAAATATATTCTTGTAAGATGTATAAAGTGTCTCTAAAAAAGGTTCTAAACTATGCCCCATTTCTGGTACTGACAGATGTGCATCAGACCCCACTCCAAATCAATCTGCATTTCAGATCTGAAACAAATGATCTTTCAGTGATCTTTCTCTCAAGCACCTTAGAGTTCAGCCTTTCTGAAAAAAGGTGCTATGTGAAAATCAAGAGCTTATATTATCCCTGTATCTAGCTGATTGGCTTTGCAAAGCTTCTCCAATCAAAGCACTTGATAGGAATTGCTTAATCTTAAACACACAACATTCGCAGTATGCAATTATGCATCTTGGAAGTCTGCTGCTCACAAGCATCACTTCCCCTATCTGTGCCTCATTTTCCACATCTGTAAAATGGGGACAATGATACTGACTTCCTTTGGAAAGCACTTTGAGACACACAGAGAGCACATCAGCGGTTAGTTTGGACACCTCAGGATCACTCTACATGAGCAGTGAGAGCCCTGTGTTCTGGGAAGGGCAGTGATAAAGAAAGGTACCTTCGCATTCCGGCTGCTGTCCGTTCCACTCTCCAGAAGCGCCGCACTGCAGCCTGTCTGATCCCTTCAACACAAACCCTTCTTCACAGGCAAACTCACAGGTTGAATTCCACAGAAAGTTCCCAGAGGCAGGAGAACACGTCACGGAGCCATGAGCAGGAGCCTTTAAGCCATCACACTGCACAACTGCAAATCACATGGAATAGCAGGGAGCTTAGTTTGGAGCAAACTAAGGGAAAAACGTTTCTTCTGCATGGTAACAGAATATACATTGGTGGGAGCTGGGTGTTAGAGAGTGAAGCTATCTCCCTGCAGGCTAAGAAAATGACTAGGAGCAGTGGGATGTGAGTGTCTCAGGGGACTGGACACGGGATTTTGGGATATCTCTGTATTTCATAACATGTAACCAAAATACAAATATATTCTTGTAAGATGTATAAAATATCTCTAAAAAAGGTTCTAAACTATGCCCCATTTCTGGTACCGACAGATGTGCATCAGACCCCACTCCAAATCAATCTGCATTTCAGATCTGAAACAAATGATCTTTCAGTGATCTTTCTCTCAAGCACCTTAGAGTTCAGCCTTTCTGAAAAATGGTGCTACGTGAAAATCAAGAGCTTATATTATCCCTGTATCTAGCTGATTGGCTTTGCAAAGCTTCTGCAATCAAAGCACTTGACAGGAATTGCTTAATCTTAAACATACAACATTCGCGGTATGCAATTATGCATCTTGGAAGTCTGCTGCTCACAAGCATCACTTCCCCTGTCTGTGCCTCATTTTCCACATCTGTAAAATGGGGACAATGATACTGACTTCCTTTGGAAAGCACTTTGAGACACACAGAGAGCACATCAGCGGTTAGTTTGGACACCTCAGGATCACTCTACACGAGCAGTGAGAGCCCTGTGTTCTGGGAAGGGCAGTGATAAAGAAAGGTACCTTCGCATTCCGGCTGCTGTCCGTTCCACTCTCCAGAAGCGCCGCACTGCAGCCTGTCTGATCCCTTCAACACAAACCCTTCTTCACAGGCAAACTCACAGGTTGAATTCCACAGAAAGTTCCCAGAGGCAGGAGAACACGTCACGGAGCCATGAGCAGGAGCCTTTAAGCCATCACACTGCACAACTGCAAATCACATGGAATAGCAGGGAGCTTAGTTTGGAGCAAACTAAGGGAAAAACGTTTCTTCTGCATGGTAACAGAATATACATTGGTGGGAGCTGGGTGTTAGAGAGTGAAGCTATCTCCCTGCAGGCTAAGAAAATGACTAGGAGCAGTGGGATGTGAGTGTCTCAGGGGACTGGACACGGGATTTTGGGATATCTCTGTATTTCATAACATGTAACCAAAATACAAATATATTCTTGTAAGATGTATAAAATATCTCTAAAAAAGGTTCTAAACTATGCCCCATTTCTGGTACCGACAGATGTGCATCAGACCCCACTCCAAATCAATCTGCATTTCAGATCTGAAACAAATGATCTTTCAGTGATCTTTCTCTCAAGCACCTTAGAGTTCAGCCTTTCTGAAAAATGGTGCTACGTGAAAATCAAGAGCTTATATTATCCCTGTATCTAGATGATTGGCTTTGCAAAGCTTCTGCAATCAAAGCACTTGACAGGAATTGCTTAATCTTAAACATACAACATTCGCGGTATGCAATTATGCATCTTGGAAGTCTGCTGCTCACAAGCATCACTTCCCCTGTCTGTGCCTCATTTTCCACATCCGTAAAATGGGGACAATGATACTGACTTCCTTTGGAAAGTACTTTGAGATACACAGAGAACACATCAGCAGTTAGTTTGGACACCTCAGGAGCACTCTACACGAGCAGTGAGAGCCCTGTGTTCTGGGAAAGGCAGTGATAAAGAAAGGTACCTTTGCATTCTGGCTGCTGTCCGTTCCACTCTCCAGAAGCGCCGCACTGCAGCCTGTCTGATCCCTTCAACACAAACCCTTCTTCACAGGCAAACTCACAGGTTGAATTCCACAGAAAGTTCCCAGAGGCCGGAGAGCACGTCACGGAGCCATGAGCTGGAGCCTTTAAGCCATCACACTGCACAACTGCAAATCACATGGAATAGCAGGGAGCTTAGTATGGAGCAAACTAAGGGAAAAACTTTTCTTCTGCGTGGTAACAGAATATACATTGGCGGGAGCTTGGCATTAGAGAGTGAAACTATCTCCCTGCAGGCTAAGAAAGTGACTAGGAGCAGTGGGACCTGGGTGTCTCAGGGGACTGGATGAGGGATTTCGGGATGTCTCAGTATTTCATAACATATATCCAAAATACAAATATATTCTTGTAAGATGTATAAAGTGTCTCTAAAAAAGGTTCTAAACTATGCCCCATTTCTGGTACTGACAGATGTGCATCAGACCTCACTTGATAGGAATTGCTTAATCTTAGGTACCTTCGCATTCCGGCTGCTGTCCGTTCCACGCTCCAGAAGCGCCGCACTGCAGCCTGTCTGATCCCTTCAACACAAACCCTTCTTCACAGGCAAACTCACAGGTTGAATTCCACAGAAAGTTCCCAGAGGCAGGAGAACACGTCACGGAGCCATGAGCTGGAGCCTTTAAGCCATCACACTGCACAACTGTAAATCACATGGAATAGCAGGGAGCTTAGTTTGGAGCAAACTAAGAGAAAAACGTTTCTTCTGCGTGGTAACAGAATATACATTGGCGGGAGCTGGGTGTTAGAGAGCAAAGCTATCTCCCTGCAGGCTAAGTGACAGGGGCAGAGACAGTGTAGAGCTATCTAGGGCAGGGTGAAGGCAATGCCCCTCCCTGAACTGTACTTCTTCTGGGACAAAGAGAGGCCTGTAGGCTCCAGATCTGTCAACCTGAAACCCAATTCCCTTTAAGAATTTAATTTTAAAATAGTGGGCCAAAGCCTCCATTGCTGTAAAGGGGCAAAGCTGTATTGAAGTCAACAGCACCATAAGTATTTATGCCAGTTGAGATCTGGCCTACAGCTCCTTGAGAATTTACCTCTACATGCTGGAGTGGGTGCAGACCAGCTTCCGGAAGAGGTACACCAAACTGGTTCAAACCCAGTTGATTCATAGCCTTCTGCACACTGAACCTCACAGGATGAGTTGTAGCTGTAGTTCTGCAGTGGATGGCTGCACTCCAGCGTCCCTTGATCGGGTTCTTTTAGTTGGTCGCAAGTCACAACTACAAGGGGACACAAGCAGGCCTACAGTCAGTACCATTTTCTCAACAGCAAATGAAATAATCAAACTAGCCAGACCTACTGAAAACTAGCTGACATGCACATGTCCCTGTTTGGAAGGCATTAAGATATAATCTTACCATGCTGGCATTCAGGCCCATAGAATCCAGCATCACAGAGGCAGGTATGATTGTTAATGGTCTCCAGGCATTCACCATGGCCACTGCAGGAAGACTGGTTACAGGAAGCTAGAAGGAAATTCAGCATGGTTATAAAACAATCTATCCTCTTTACTATTTAATCTGTTTAGAGCCATTGCAGTGCTCTACTTATCCAGGAGAAAACACACTCTGGATAATAAATACTTTGCAAAGGAAACAGAGGGTGAAGGTTATGCCATTTGAAATTACATTGGTTTTGCATCACAGCATTTCAGAAACCAAGACAATTGAACCTAGCCACTCACAAAAGTATTGCTGTGGCTGGAAAATGACTCAATTAATATCAAAAGTTAAATCACAAAAAGAACAATAGACTTTTACATGATTTATTAAAGGCTCTAAGTTCTGCATTATTCATTTTAAGCAAGCGAGTAGCCCTCAGTGGACCACTCACATGCTTAAAGTTAAGCCTGTAGTAACAATGTTTAATGTGTATATACATATAGGTTAGCTAATAAACATCCATGTTCTTATTCTCAAATAGGCTCTTTGGGATTGATTGCATTCTGTACCTGCGTAGCACAAGGCAACCTTCTGTTTGCTGCATCTTTCATCATTCCATTTGCCTGCATCCTTATCTCTTTTGATGTAGATTTCAACACAGTCCTCATCATTCTTTTTGTTGTTTGGTTCACCCTTAGCCCAGTTTTTAGCCTCTTCAGTCAGCTGTTTTCTTGTTCCAACCCAGGTCCACTCATTATCAATCTTTCTGATTCCAATCCAGTAATAACTTGGATTGAAGGGTAGAAATGCATTCAGATGGACAATTTCCTCCTTATTCTGAATGGCAACCATATTTGTATAGTGTTTCCTACACCATTCCTCCGCAAGCTTATAGGTCATGTTTTTTTCTGAATAGTGGTATGTCCAGCAATTGCCCTCCTCAAGCACCATAAGTCCTAGAAAGAGAAGATACAGAGAAGTTGGTATTCTTTTATCTGTGCTTCCTGTTCTTTTATCAAAGGCCATTTTATCTCTTTATATTATTCTGCTTTATGAAGAACATTTCCAGGAAGAATTAGAATCTATCTCTTTGAGAGAACTGATCAGAAAAAGAGCTTCAGCAGCTAGAACTGCAGTATATAGCACAGAGATATTTAAAAATACAGAAAAATCCCAGAATGTTACGGAGAGAGAGAGAGAGGAGTGAAAACAGCATGGAAATTTAGCCCAAACACACAAGATGTCAGTGTCAAAATGCTCTTCCAAGAGCTAACAGAAAAAACACTTTTGAATTAGGGATCCCACCTGCATGCTACGTGTTGGATATAACTTCTACAGCAACCTAGACCTGATTGCTTTTTTCTAAAGAAGACTATATCTAGATCTCAGTGGATATTGCATATGTGCAGGTATTTGAGCCTGTGTAGGTAGTGGTTGCATTTGCTTTATACAAAGTTACAATAGTCTCCCAATCAGACATGTCAATATCAAATGTAGGGTCTCCAGCTTGTCGAGGATGTGTGCAGTCATTGCCCACACTGGGTGGGTATGCTGCACAGTCCCACATAGGGGCCACTTTTGGCTTTGGCAGTTGAGAGAGGAAGCATGCCATGGCATCTAATGCTTTCTGGGCAAATGTACCCTAAAACTTAACCCAGCTACTGCACCCCCATTTACTTTAGAAGGAAGCTGCGAGAAAAAAGCAGTGCTGTTACTTCCAGTCTAACTTGTTTTCCACTCAGATACGCACTCACTTACCGTAAGTGAGAACAGAGAGGAACCACAGGCCAATCATGTTTCTGGGGAACTTCTCTTCACTTTGCTCTTTGAAGAAATGGCTGCAAAAAACAAACATGCAGGATTACAGCGCATGGTTTAAGCGCTGACATTAACTTATTGCAATACAATAATATCATACAACGTTATTGTCTATAGCATCCTTCCTATATGCTATTTCACAAATCACTTTATGGGGTTAAACAGCAAGTCTCTTCACTGGTCTAGTGTATTATCTAAAGCAGATCTTAATGGTGAGGCAGACTGGAAATTAAAGTAACTTGCACAGGACATTTGTGTAGCGTTACTTCAGATCTGACTGAATCTGACAGCTCTGAGCTAAGATCACTGACAATGAGCTCAGCTCAGATATGAATACCTTTGGAAGGATTTGATTTTTATCAGTCAAAGTCGATAAACCTTGATTTCAAGTAAGAAAAGTGCTGCTTGAGAACTTCTTAGAGTTTGATTTAAAGATCTTTATTTTATATATTGTGACACAAGATATTGACAGTTTGTGTTTTAACTGTTATAAAGCTTTAACTTTTTGAATCTCAGTGTCTACTGTCATGAAATAATTATTGTCCGACCCACACAGACACACACACACACTTTATGACACCCCATAATTTCCCACAGCTGTGAAAATTTAAATTGATAAAAATTGAAAAAAAATGCTTAAAAGACATAATTTTGCACAAGTGTGAAAATTTAAATCAATACAAAAATCTTAAAAATGCTTAAAAATAAACTAAACTTTTTATTCATCAAAATTATACAAAAATAAAAATTGAATTCTGCCAAGCATGGATATGAAATATAACAAAATTACTTGAAAGCCTATTATACTTACAGATTGTGGCTGTGATGTCTGGTGCTATGTAGCAGCCTAGTAAAGATGTGTCTTCAGCGACTGTTTTCCTTTGCTAAGTCACTGTGGTGGTTCTTATGCTAAGACGCAGTGGAGAGCTGCCAGTCACAGTGTGCTCTTTGCCTTCAGCTCACAGCCTTTTTATTCTATCAGCTCTTACTTCCTAGAAATTCCAGTGACGTAGCTAAGAGGATATCTCCTAGTAAGAAAGTGAAAAATTCCCCAGGAAAAAGTATATCCATGATGCCAAAACTCACAAATACACACCCATATGCCTTCCTCTCCCAGACCCAAACCAACACCATAGATTTTAATTCAGATTAATGCATAATTCCAGGATTTCAAGAGAAAATAAAAATTCACACTCAATTAATCTTAGAATGTGGGTGAACTGATTCCTTACAGCTTTTCTGTTTTCATGGTTGTGCTTGTTTTGTTTGACTATAGTGAGCTTTACGTTGTTCCCCCCACCTTCCATACAGTAGTAAAGTTGTGCTGTGTCTTCCAGAAATGTAAGAAAGAAACATATCATTTACTGACTCCCCTAGATGCTCAGATACCATGGTGACGGGCATGGAATGAGAACCAAAATAGATGGAAGTGGTACTTCACTAAAAAACCATCCTCCATCTCTATTACATTTCTAGATGCTTTTAACGTGAATGGTGGAGATATTCAAAGCCAGCTAGTGGATTTAGATGCAAAACTCCTGTTAATTTCAATGGGAATTATGTGTCTAAATTTCCTAAGAAACTTGGAAAATCTTAGCCAATGATTATATTTCTGAAATATACAGAAATTTACTCAGCATTTCACTCACATCATCCTCACACTCTCCTGGGAGTCATGCATTGTAAATATATTAAAGAGATGTTCCTTATGAGGATATCTTAACAACTCTAAAGTTAAAGCTTAGTTGAATTTTGCAATTAAAATAGGAGGATCACAAATTCTTTGTTATGGATGAATAGTGCAGTGTGTCCTCCTCAAACATACCCCGGTTACTCTTTGAGTACAGAATGAATTTTCCAAGGATTGACAAGTTAATCCATTAATTACTTTGTGAGCAATACTTCTTGTAAAATGTGCCCTTGAAACAGCAATGGGAGTTGGGCACCTAACTCGTTAAGAACCTTATAAAATCCCAGCCTTGGGTGTGATGGTGGTAAATGCATTGGAGATAGATAGATAGATAGATAGATAGATAGATAGATAGATAGATAGCCTTGCGCTACAGCAGAATCAGTGAAATGTTTAAGAAATAGCCATGATTCAATAACTGGCCACAATGCTCAATCTTTGACTTTGACAGAGAAAAGATCCAACAGAGAATATTGACTGTGCTGATCCCAGTTCTCATCTAATTCTTTCAATGACCAAAGCAAAATTATTGGGTGACAAGATATTTATTATAATACTTAAACTCATCATTCTTATTAATTTGTATGACCTTCCTGATCATTTATTATTATGTATACAAAGACACACACCCAGTGAGAAGAGCTTCAATACTCTTTGAAGTCAGTGAGGAAATTTTAAAAATCATTTATATTTTTTCTAATATTTGTTATGAGCTTCCTACTTGGCAGGTCCATATACTCAAACCTCCTCTTTTGTGCTAGAAGCTGTGGAGCTGCCTAGTGGAAAATTTTATCAAAACAACACTATTGTTGGTGGATTTACAAGCGGGGGAGGGGGTGGGAAATCCAGGAAGGTGTAGACTTATTAGTTTAAAATATCTTTCCTGCAGAGTGGTAGGACAGACCACTTGTCTGCAGCTTTGCCAGGAAAAATATCCCTGTGGCATACAAAAACCCCTATCAGGCTGTTTGCTTTGGCTGAATAAACTGCCTCTTTTCGTAACCCCGGCCATTTTTTTCTGTGTATGGCTCACAGTGGATTATTATTAGCCTTTCCATTAAATCACTTCCAACTCTTCCCTATTTTGTGCAGATGAGTCTTCAGAAATTGTGCCTCCCCATGCAGAGGCAATTACACCAGTTCTCAGATTTGCATGTAGTTCAGAACATATAGGACTTGAAAGGAAATTGATAGGGAAGATGTGTTACCTGTGATTTCTGAAAAACTGTACAGGCAAAAATTCCTCAATGTGAAGTTTTGAAAAGATGTAATCAGGGGAATTAAAAGAACTGGGGTGCCTGCATCTCATCAGTGCCCATTACAAAGGCGACTGCTTACTATTACAGTTACTAGTCAAAGAAGAAAATGGGTCTTCGGTGACTGGCAAAAATTAGCTGTACACATTTTAACTTGCCTGCAGTTCCATGCACAACTTGTTGGATCTAGTGGGGGAAATTATGGAAGAATACAAATTTGTATTTAATATAGTCACGCGGCTAGGAAAAGCTGTGATGATAAAGCTACATGTAGACTCAGGGTCTGTCTACGCTGCAGGGTAAACCCAGAGTTAGTAGAACTCAAGTTAGCAGACCCTGGGTTTGTTAACCTAGGACTTGAGCCCCTACACTTATTTGTAATACCAGGTTAGGAATTGTTGAACCCTAGTTCCCAACCTGGATCTCCAGCGTTCACACTATATTATGTGGGCCTGAGTTCAACCACCCATATCCCAGCTTCCTAGTGCCCTCCTAAAATGTGGCCACTCTAGCCTTTTGTTCATGGTGGGGTTTGGGAAAACTTGACTGTCCAGAGGACAAAAGAAGTCAACCAGTGGGACTCAGGGATACTTTAAGTGGACTCCATGAGCATGAGTCCAGGAGGTCTTCATCTATACAGCAAAACAATAAGGCTTGAACCCTGGGTCCCGGCTTGACTCAGGTCCTCATAGTGTCCTGGGACCCATCCCTGGGTTAGCATGATTTGTGTGTAGACAGAAGAGTTGAGCCTGAGTTCAATTCCTGGGCTTTCATTGCAGTGCAGACATACCCTCAGTAGTCCCCCTCTAGGGGCATCAACCATCTAGAGAGTAATGAGTCTGCTATAGCGTTAGCTAAGCACCTTTTAGCTCATGCAGTAGAGGCTCATACATTAAACTGCCAAGGTCCACAGTTCAATCCCAACAACCAAGGTCTGTCGGCATTACATTTGCACTACTCAAGCTGCACAAAATGGCCACATTTTGGCTGTAAATGTCTGGCAGTGAATTCCCCCACTGGAATATATCTGGTGAATTATCTGGTGGCATAAACCTGGCCGAAGCTACTCTTGCACCAGCTACCCCCAACCTGGCAGCGGGGGCATACCATGGAAGAGCAGATATTGGGCAGAGCAGAGTTCTGTTAAACCAGTCCTCCACCAGGGGCTGGACCAGCACAGAATCAGGGAGCCACCAGCTTCCTGATGCCCCCCACCCTTCCCTGCACTGAGCAAGGCTCAGACTCGGAGGCTTGACTGTCCATGTCCTCGTTTAGAAGGAATTCCCAGGGGTTATTGTGCAAGCAGGGGGAAAGGAAGGCGTAGTGGCAGCAGCCTGAAGATGTTTCCTGTTTGGTGGATTTCAGCTTAACCTTTAACATTATTCCTTTGAAGTGTTCCTTTTGTTTTTAAAAGAAAAAAATGGAAAACTGATGCTGGCAGTTTTCACTAAGATCTTTACTGAAACAGAGAGGGAGGTGTTGTATGAAACACTCAGTGTCTCATCCCACTTTGCATTAACTGGGGAAAAGCAAGGAGGTGAATAATACAATTCCACAGAGAAAGGGAATTTTTCTGGTTGTGCAAGACAGTCTCCAGTCTGTCTGGATCAAGGCACCAGATGCATGAAATAGTTTATCTCCCTTTCTAGTGTCCAGAATTCTCTCCTGGTGATACCTTGTATGACTCAGATAATAGTCTGCCTCCTCCAAACGGATAATAATAGACACTCCCACACCCAATCTGAGGCCAGGGATCATGCTCATTGGAGACCTTGGAGTCCTTTAGGCAGCCACACTAGGCTGAACAAAGGAGCAGAGGAAATTGCACTTGGCAATATGACAGGGGCTTATTAACACCTTTTTAAATAAAAGATTGCATTTCAGCATAAATATGGATACATGCTAGGCCCCATCTGCTCTGTAGCAAAAGGGATCTTAATTCTGTGACAAAATTTCTGCGTGGAAAACACTTTTTTGATGGAAGACCCATCACACTGGAGCGTCTCTACCTCCACTGATCATAATTCTAGATCCAATTCAGAGTCCTGGACCTCATCTAGAAGGTCCTTAGTAGGATGCAGCATCAGTTCCTATGAGACCATCTCTCTACCAAAGCAGCTGTGATCATGGTAACTTTGCATCCTTCAAGACCAGGATGAAACTGTCAGGAGTCAGCGGCTGAAATTTTTTTGTGCTGGGCCATAAATTATGGAAGTCCCTACCATCAGAGCCTAGAATGAGCATAAGCCTCACCACCCTCAGAAACAAGTATCAGATCCATCTCCACATGCAGACCTTCCCATCAGGATGTCCCCAAAGAGCATACCACCAAACTCAGAAAAAGAAAAGGGAAACTGTCTATTAAACATAAAATAAAAGAATAAAAAACAATCCACCCAAGAAAGCAAGAGCTGCTGAGCATAGCTATAGGCATGTTAGGCTGGATATAGTAGCAGATAATCCCATGTGAAGTTAAGGGGAGAAGAACTCACATCCATACTATGCTGTTTGCCTACACTAGGGCACATCGACAGGTAGGATATAAAAGTTCTGGTTTCCCTTAATTCTGTGGCCTGGGCCATAGATCTGATAGACAGAGTTCTATGTTCTTCAGCTTATTAAAGCAGAGGGACTGTTCCTCCTCCTTTTCCACCCTCTCTCTATATATAGGTATATTTTGAGGTTACTATGGGAGATCTGATGTGCCAGATTGGATTCAGATTTCCTTGGCCTTTCAGTTCTGTGAGGTAGACACATTAATTTACTCCCTTCCATATTTGAAGTATTGGATATTGAAATCAGTCCAATACCAGGGGAAACTTTACTCCTTTCGGAAATGATCTAGAAGTTTTCCTATTCCATTGGCTCACAGAGGTAAGGGATGGGGACACACGCCTCCTATAAGGGCCTGTCTACTATCATTACTTCACTTACTGGAACTCAGGCTACCAGAAGCAGGGTTTTTAAGTGCAGGAAGAATTAATTGTGTGCTATGATCATACAAATAATGAAAAATTGGGACACGTTAAATCCTGTAGCCATCTTTATGTAGTCCTGTGATGGGGCACATAAACCCACACTGGCCAGGAAAGGGTTAGTGAGCTGCTGTGGATGTAGCAGGAGTTGGTACAGAGGGAGCAGTAGATTTGGCATGCTGCATCACTGTCAAAGCCTTGGTACAGGGATCCTTACAAGCTTCAGCAGTAGCCCCACTGGCCCATGAAGTCTCTTGACAGTGAACAGTGCAGGGAAACCATTCTTTTTTTAGAAAAGATCTTCTGCAGGGACTGCCTCTAATTTTCCCCAGTGTATTTTACATAGCTTCTCAGAAAGCTCTTTGTCAGACTTTCCTGAGGAAGCAGCTGGAGCCATATCTGATGGGGCTCTGAAGCTGTCAGACCCTGTGCTGATTGGAGCACTACTGGAGACAGGAAGGTCTTGTACAGGGGGGTCAATGACACCAAATCTGAAGCCAGTCTCATAGACCTATTGAGTAGAAACATCTGGAGACAGGCCTCTTTTGATTTTAAGGTCCTCTTGGAAAAGGACTTATATATGACACATTTACTGAAGATGTGAGATTCTCCCAAACAGAAAAGACAGCTAGTGTTCCCATCTTTAATGGATGTTGAGATTTCACATGAGGGACAGTACATATCTGGGGAATTTAAGACTGGAAACTTGTCAAAAATTAATCGCCAATGGGTAAACAAGTAACCTAATCATACATAGAAACTAACCAGGTCACAGGGAATGGACAACAAACAGCTCTCTCTTGTAGCTTGAGGGAATGAGAAGGAATTGAATGGTGGCTGACTTGCTTCATCTTATATGCCCTCAGTGTGGGGCACAAGAACACTCAGAATGCATGCATGACTCCAGCGGACACTGCAGTCGGAGGCTTCTGGGTACCCACACGAGGAAATAAGGAAACAGATCAACAGAGCCAGATGTGTACCCAGAAGCCTCCTACTGCAAGACAAACCCAAGAAAGAAACCAACAGGACTCCACTGGCCATCACATACAGTCCCCAGCTCAAACCCCTCCAACGCATCATCAGGGATCTACAACCCATCCTGGACAATGATCCCACACTTTCACAGGCCTTGGGTGGCAGGCCAGTCCTCGCCCACAGACAACCTGCCAACCTGAAGCATATTCTCACCAGCAACTGCACACCGCACCATAGTAACTCTAGCTCAGGAACCAACCCATGCAACAAACCTTGATGACAACTCTGCCCACATATCTACACCAGCAACACCATCACAGGGCCTAACCAGATCAGCCACACCATCACAAAATCACAAAATCCAAACACAGGAAAGGATTGAGCTCCAAAAAGAAGGATATCATACCTTCAGTTCCAAGCACTGGTTCCAAATTGACACATCAACAATCTATTATGGTGGTGGTTTAAATCCATTACCCAGATCTGCATTCTTCTCTGGGCTTGGATCTGACTTCTTTAAGTAAAGAAGGGACATGAGATAGTTGGTTCTGGTTCCACTGACAGTCCTTCTTTGGAAAAGAGAAGAAGAGTGGCTGATGTCTGAATCTCTCCACTTCCTCCTCTGCCTAAGACTCCTTCATGCGCTGCAAACAAAATACACTCACCCTTTCCTATTTTACAACCAAGACCACCAATATCACCTTTACCATCAGGATTGGAACCAAGATTAGACCTGCAATCTCACTTGGAACATGAACAGATTCTGCAGCACAAAGCAAGATGCACTGCCAGGCAATAGCATGAGGAGCGTCTGTGATGGGTTCTGTGAGTCGAGCTAGGGAGCCCCCCCTTGGCCCAGTTTGGGGTAGGTGCACCCGTCACAGGGCTTTTATTACTCAGAGTTTTATTGTTCAAATACAAATATGTAATTCTGGCCAAAGTGGCAGGTTCCAACCTGGGTAAGATGGCTGTGCTGACCCTCCCTAGAACATTTTCAAGAGCCCCAACCTCCTTTTGCATAAGGAAACCTTCTCCACCTGGTATGTGAGACAGCTTTGAACCATGGGATCCAAAGATCCTGGATGCCTTTGCAAAACACAAGAATAGAGATCAGTCCCCTACAATCATTCTAGATAGACTTTCAGAGGAGAAGAAACTGATGTTAGCTGAACATACTCAAGTGTTGGTTCTGGAATCAGAAGATACAATCTTCCCAGATGATGGGAGGGGGATTTCAACTACTTCTTTCCCTTCAATGAAAGAAGTCCTTTTTCACAAGCTAATAGACAGAATGGCTGAGACTCTTGGCTACTCTTGGTGTCTCTGGAGGGGACTTCCCAGCCTATATTTGACATCTCAGGTTCATCTTCTAGAAGCAGAATTGCTCTTCCTCTCTTAGAAGGACTTTCTCAACTGACTAAATTGATTGGGTCCTCTCCTGCATTGGGACAACCAATGTCAAGAAAAGATTATAAACTTTATCAGCTCTCTCAAGAGGGTTTTTCTAAGTTCTGCACACCTCCAGCCGTGGATGAGTGGTGGAAGCTGCAGTAGAATGATCAAAAGGTGGATACTTACTGAAGGACAAACTGCTGTGAAACATGAACTGAAGGCATCTTTTGACTGTACTGACATTTCTGCCAGAGTAGTGGCTTCTGCAATATCTCTTTGGTGATATGTTTGGTTGAGAATCTCAAGCCTACCCTCAGAGACACAGATGATGGCAGAGACAGATGGGGAAGGCTTAACTAGTGCAAAGACAGATGAAATACTGGAAAGAATGAAAGATGTTAGAAGTACTGCCAGATCTGTGGATGTATTCCAGCTCCCCAAGAGAAGATTTGGGGTACCAATGTTCAGATATCAGAGACAGTGTCCACCCTCAGCTTCATCTTTGTACTTTTTGCAAAGATGTAGTTTTCAACAATATCAAAACCCTTCTCAACAACATCATCAACAGACAAGGAAGTCTTTTAAACTTTATTCTAAGTGGAAACAAACCCTAGTATCATATTCCTCTATACCATATGAGTGTCCTCAAATCTGACATGAGGGTTGAGAGTTGCATTCCAGTTTCTACACTTCTTTCCCCATTCCTCTTGGGAGACCACTTGTGCCATTTTATGCAACAATTGGAAAGCAATAACATCAGACAAGAGGATCTTGGAGCTAGTACACAATGGATATGCTAGCCAGTTCAAGACCATCACTCCTTCCAGGCTTTCCCCCTTCCCTTTTCAGGGACCCATCTCACAGGATCCGGTTGAGATCAAAAGTTCCCTCCCTTTTACAAACAGGTGCTATAGAAGAGGTGCCCAGCACTTTCAGGGGGAAAGGGTTTTCTTCTTGAATTTTCCGCTCTCCTGATTTAGATGATTGGCTTATCAAAGCTCCATCAAGGGAAAGCCTATCCATAGCCATATCCCAACTGCTGTCTTCAACAGTCTAGGACTCAGAAATAAAAGGGAAAGGGCCCTATTAGTACCCATTTTGGACTCAAATCTTAGACAGAGCATTTCTGCCAGAGGAGAGATGTCTAAAAATCAGCTGTAGAGCTTCTGCCCCAATATCCAGAAGAGATGATCTTCACTTTCTCAAGTTAATGGGGCTCATAGAATCACAGAAATGTAGGGCTGGAAGAGACCTCAAGAAGTCATCAAGTCCAGCCCCCTGCACTGTGGCAAGACCAAGTAGACCTCCTAGACCATCCCTGACAGGTGTTTGTCCACCTTGTTTTTAAAAACTTCCAGTGAGGGGATTCCACAACCTCTTCCCTTGGAAGCCTATTCCAGAGCTTAACTACCCTTATAGTTAGAAAGTTTTCCCTAATACCTAACCTAAATCTCCTTTGCTGTAGATTAAGCCCATTACCTCTTGTTCTATCTTCAGTGGACACGGAGAACAATTGATCCCTGTCTTCTTTATAACAGCCTGTAACGGGGCGATGACTCACCCCTACGGCGCCATTCCCTGGTTGTCCAGGGAATTAGCTCACCAGCCTCCAGAGCGCCCTCTGCAGACCAGTGTCTCACCATGCTGCTGGCCCCAGTGTCCCTCCCGGACCCCAGTGCCCCTTCTCTCAGGGTTTCTGTGCCTGAAGTCCCCGAAATCTCTCAGGGTCTCCCCTCCCCGGGTAACCCCCAACCCCCTACCCCCACCTAGCCTCAGTCTTGGGCTACTGCCAGTCACCATCTAGCCCCCACTCCCGGGGGCGGACTGCAGTATAACTGCCACTCATCATTGACCTGCTGCCTCTGCCTATCCTTGGGCTGCCCCTCTGCAACTCCAGTACCTTTCCGGTCTTTATCAAGGCCTGCAGCCTGGGGGTTTGCCAGGCTGGAGCTCCCCAGCTCCTCTAGCCTTCCCCCAGCCCTGCTCCACTCCCAGTATCCTGCTCAGCTCCCAAGCAGTCAGGCCCGTCTTTCTCTACAGCTAGAGAGAGACTCTCTCTTGGCTTCTGGCCCCAGCCCTCTTATAAGGGCCAGCTGGGCCCTGATTAAGCTGGCCACAGCTGGGGTCAGGAACTCACTCGGCTTCTCACAGCTGTTCTCACTCCCTTTCCCTGCTGCAGCCCTCTCCAGGGATGCTTTTAACCCCTCCCAGGCCAGCAGGGCCGGCTCCAGGCACCAGCTGAGCAAGTTCGTGCTTGGGGCAGCAGATTCTACGGGGCGGCATTCCACCCAAACCTAGGGCAGCACAGCCGCTTTTTTTTTTTTCCCGCTTCTCTGGCAGCCCTATAGGGGGTGGCAGTGCAGAGGAGGGGAGCGCCCTGCAGCAAACTTGGCAGGGCAGCCCGCGTCCTTCCCTCCCTGCCTACCGGAGCAGAGTGGAGCCCTCCCGGCAGGCGGTGCAGCGGTTGGAGCCGCGTGGCAAGCGCCCCGCTGAAGCACTGGCCACCCCCCTTCTCTCTCTCCCCCCCCAGCTCCCTCCCCTTCCCCCCCATTAGACCAGGCGTGCACTCTGCAGCACAGGGAGTCCCCTGGCTCCGGCTGTCCTGTAGGGTTTTTTGATTTGTTTTTCCCCTGCTTTGCCGGCTGCGCCGTTGTCCCCCCCCCCCCCGGCTTTGCCGCTCCAGCCGCGCCGTGTTCCCCTCACCCCCCGCCCCCCTCCCCGTTTTGCTGCTCCGGTGGACCGGCCCCTTTTTTGTTTGTTTGTTGTTGTTTTTTTTGCTTGGGGCAGCAAAAAAGCCAGCCCCGGCCCTGCAGGCCGGAGCGAGGTGATCACCCCATTACACAGCCCTTAACATATTTGTAACCCCCAAGGAGATTCCTGGAGCTCTGTCTGCTGGCAGCTCAGGGAGGAGGAGCCAAGGCAACCTCAGAGTCTGCCCAGCAACCAATAGGGAGTGGAGATGCCCCTCCCAGGGAGTTGAGGAGAGGGAGAAGCCATTTTGAGGGGAGGCTGGAGCCAGCCAGGGAAAGGCCAAACAGGCTTTGAGGGGAGCTGGTGAGTCCCAGGCCTGCAAGCAGGGTTCCCCCTGAGAACTGGCCTCTAGGGACCTGACACCAGATTCCCCAGCTGGGTTTTCCTTCCTCACGGATGATTCCCAATTGTTATGTTCGCTGAGAAATTTCCCCAGCCAGGCTGGGTTCGCCTCCAGCTCCCCTGGTGAGACCAGTCCCCACATGGTCAGCACTGCTAGTCCAAGGCTGATTCCTGCCTGAGGAGGATCCCTGCCAGCGGACAGCAGCCCCTGGAATCGGTCCAGCGTCATCCTCAACCCTGAAAATCATTTGGGGAGCTCGTGAGTGCCTTGTCTTTAGTTAGTTAGTCAGGGAATTTGTTTTGGGGACCCTCTACTCCCTGAACTGTGTCCTCAAGCCAGGGAGTGAGGGTTTGAGGATTTTATAATCTACCGCTTATTACACCTGTGGAGGGATTCACCACCTCCTCCCACTTGTGGGTCTTTTGGGCTGTACTGAACCCAGTCAGCCACACTGCTACACCTCTGCAGAGAATTGTATCGGTCATCAAGGGCCCCAGCAAAGTACGCGTACCAACAGGACACTAGTTTTGCATTTGTTACATCCTGACACGGGTATTTTAAGTGTGGGCACCGGTGACCCTAAAAATAGTGTTTCCCCTGTTATGTTGTATTGTTGCCTGTTTAATATAATTGTTGTGTTGAATATATTTTTATGTGTTGTGTTATTTCTTGGAAGTCTCCAACTATCTGGCAAATAAGTGGGGATTCCTCTGTAGTTAGAATTTTCCGCCCAAGCTGCCCTGGTGACTCTGCCAGGAAGGAGTGAGGGGGGTGGAGGCACCGCCAACTAATTTCATAACCAAAAAAGATTCACCCTACTGAGTGGGTGGCGGGATCCAAAAGAACCCAGACCTGTCCATCAGAACCTGTAAGTAGATTGCCAGTAAAGGAGGTAATCAGGTGGAGAGGGGCGCTACATATTTGAAGACTTATCAGATCTCCACTTCCACACAATCTTCTTTTCTCAAGACTAAACGTGCCCATTTTTTTAAACTTTCCTCATAGGTCAGATTTTCTAAACATTTTGTCCGGCTGAGGCCTCACTAGTACAGAGTACAGCTGAACAATTACTTCCCATGTCTTACATACGACACTCCTGTTAATGCATGCAGACTATTACCCTTTTTCATAGCTGCAGCACATTGTTGATTCATGTTCAGTTTCTGATCTACTGTAACCCCCAGATTCTTTTCAGCAATACTACCACATAGCCAGTTATTCCCCATTTTGTAGTCGTGCATTTAATTTTTCCTTCCTAAATGAAGTATTTTACATTTGTCTTTATTGACTTTCATCTTGTTGAATTCAGACCAGTTCTACAATTTGTCAATTTTGACTCATTCCATGGCCTGAACCATGTGTGCAATGCCTTATACCCGTCTAAGAATGAGACCTTTACAATATTAGTTAATAAAAAATTACAAACCCAACATAGATACCATGTTTTGGGAATTAATCATTCCAGAAAAGGTATTTCTATCTCTAATGTGTTGGACTCGTCATCACAATGTAATGAAGAAGGTGTCTTTCCATCCTCCCAAACCTTCAATGATAATCACATCCACTGTGTCCAGTCTAGACATATAATTGCGTAGAGGTGTAGTGTCTTTGAATAATAAATGAAACCTAAACACAGTTTCTTTTTCCTCAAGTGTTCATTTCCTCATGTCTTTGTAGCATTTGGTAATGAAACCAAATAACCAGCATTTAAATAATCACAATGTTGTCAATCTATTTTCCAGAGTTATTAATATATTTTGGCCTCATCACATGAATATAAACATTCTGAGGAAAAAAAATATGGTTCCAAGAGTGAGGCCTTGTAATAGAAGGACTTAGTCTTTTATTACAGAATCGTAATAGTTAGAAATCCATTGAAATACAATGGCATAAAACTAATGTAATGAAGTAAAAGATCCCATAGAAATGAAACCTGATTAATTCAAAGGGGCATCCAACATGTGTTAGCTAACCCAGACCTAACTTCAACTTTTCCTAATCTAGACACACACTGAGGCTACGTCTACACTACCCGCCGTATCAGCGGGTAGCGATCGATTTTTCAGGGATCGATATATCGCATCTCATCTAGACGCGATATATCGATCCCCGAACGCGCTTCTATCGATTCCGGAACTCCACCGCCGCGAACGGCGGTGGCGGCGTCGACATGGAGAGCCCCGGACATCGATCCCGCGCCGTGAGGACGGGTAAGTTATCGATATAAGATACTTCGACTTCAGCTACGTTATTCACGTAGCTGAAGTTGCGTATCTTATATCGATTTTTCCCCTTAGTGTAGACCAGCCCTAAGAGTCTTTAAAACCTTATGTTTATTAACACCTATTTAATTCAAGACACCTGAGTAAATTCTACCAGTTTACTCAGATGTCTGTTTAAATAAATTAAACTCCTGTGTGAACACTCTTAATTAGGTTTAGCCTAATTAAGGCCACTTTATTTCTGAATGAGAGTGTCCTCACAGGAGTTTAAAACAGTTTAACTAAGCGACTTTAAAGTCATACCTTTAATAAATAACTTTCCTGAGTCTCCCCCTATAGATAAGCCCTAAAATTTCATACACATCAATTAAGTGATGTGTTGGGTTTATTCCTCAGTAGACTCTATCACGGTGTTCATCCCTGCAGAGCACAGGCTGACATCTGGGACCATGGCACCATCCCTACACATAGTGGGTAGTCAGACATTCTGCAGGGCATAGGTACCCAGAGGCATGGGGACGCTGGGAAAGAGAACAAGAGAGTAGGGGCAGAGCAGAGTTCCGGAGAATAATCTTCAGAGAGAGACCTAGAGACAGACAGATTCTCTCCCCCCGCAACTCAGGCTCTTCACTCCTCTGAGCTGACTATTCATGTGAGTGTCCAACAGCCTTTTATATTATGAAGGATGAGGTTAATACTATGCATCTGTGCAGGTTTTGCTGCTAACCTGTGGGATTCATGAGCTAATATGGTGACTAAGTTGGGGTGAGGAGGGTACACTAGCTGTGGAAAGGTATTAATGTAGAAACTACTATAAATGGCTGCTGCATGCACAGCTGGCAAACCAGACTCCCAATCTGCCCAGAGCCCACGCTGAGTGAGGGTCAATATAACATGCATATCTGATTAGCATCATTTTACTGGCCACTTTCATGTTCAGATTGAGTTTGCCCCCTCACTATCATGTTAGTCCCATGCACAGGTCTTTGAAAATACAGCTCTAGTTATCCAGCAATGAATCATTATCATCAGCTCCTATTTTCTATCTGCCACTGTATCTGTGAACTTCATCTCATGGAAGTTACCAACTCCATATTACAGGGAAAAAATTAGCATATGTTAAAACTACTTAGTAAAAAATCTTTAAACCACCAGCCGAAATATCCTTACATCCTATGCCAGATTGGCAAAGGGAAAAATTTACAAGTTGGACTTTGAATACAGATTGTTTTCCTATTCAGGGATACATTAACCTGATTTAATATTCTCTATGGTTTGCGACAATCCCCACATCAGCTCTCACTGTCTCCAATGCAGGTAATGTAAGTGCATCCCAGATTTCTATAATCCAGAATCTTCCTGGCCCCCTGGACTATAAGAGACCCCTTTGCCAAAGGGGTGGGAGGCAAATAGGTCAAAGAGAGAAAGATGATAATACTCATTTTGCTATTAAAATATTTGTGGATTGCAGCTATTTTTCACAAATGTTCCTGAAGGAACCACTCCACTGACTGGCAATTCAGCTTCTTCCTTTTTTTAGTCTCTCTTCCTTTCCCCTCCCCACATTTCAATCTGAATTGGCAGGAGCAGCAACACCTGCCAAGAGCTCACATTACAGTTGTACTCCCAGATTCTATTAAAGGCCAAAGTAGTTTCCAGCCCCCCAACAACCTAAACTAGACCATCACCCCCTGAAATTACACCCCTTCGGTGCTACTGAACCAAAATAGGTCTTTAGGGATCCTTTCCATGGAGGGCTATTTGGGAAGTAGACAAAGTATATTCCCTTTGTAGGATTTAGCTACTGTGTAATAATACTTTACACTTCTATCATGGTTTTATCTGAAGCCTGAAAAACACAAATAAAAAAGATGAGTGAGAGTGTCATTGAAAACACCATCATTTTGATAGTTCGAGTCAACAAGGAATTTAGTATCGTCTAGGGTGGAGAGCAAAAATTCCATCCTGTGAGAGGAGCTGAACTCCTATACATAGAGCCAAGCTTAAATCTGAGAACTGTGTCAGTGACTCAAGCCAAGTTAGAAAAGAAATACTGTTACTACTATGGAGTGCTGGCTTACAGGGACAAAACCAAGCTTTGGAACTTTATTATTTGTGGGGGATTTTTGCACAGACCTAACCACTTAGTGTTTAATTTGTGCCAGGGCTTGCCGGGGCTGAGCCCTGGCACCTCTAGGCTTGGCAGTTCATAGCTCCAGCACCTCTGGGCTTGCTGCAGCAGTTCTGAATGTAAAAAAATTGCTTGAGCCCCAGCACCTCTGTACAGTGCTTAATTTGTAATGAACCCCTCTAATATCACAGACACCAAATCCCTTTAATAGGAGCACTACCTACTGGGACATGGATGGGGTCAAAAAGGGAAATTCCTTTACACTGTATTTTTGTTGAACAGCAAAAAAATCCTGAAGCCTGAATATGAGGCTTAGCCACTACTGGCATCACCTGTGTGGGGACTACTTGAGCACAGGAGGCCAGATTCAGCATTGCATGATTGCCCCTTTGCCCTAGCCTGACTGGTCAGAAAGCAGGTGTGAGGCTCTTCCCACAATAAATACTCCTCGCAGAGGAGGCTTCCTAAACCAGGCACAGAGCTGGTTCTGCCAGCTCCGTGCCACCACTAGAGCAACCCCAGGCACAGAGGGGGGTTCTGGGACACCGCAAAACAGGGGCAGACTACAGGGAGGGAGCAGATCAGAAGTAGAAGGAGATATGGCTGGGCAGACAAGCACCCCTGCCCTGTGCTGGCCTCCACTACTCCTTAATAAGGGAGACAGATGCTCCTTCCCCTCTGGGGCACCCGTGCCAGCACAGGGGTGAGTCTGCCCCAGGACTCTTGGCACCTGCCGTTGCCAGCATTCCTAGTTTCTAAATCCAAGCTCATAGTTTAGAATATCACTTAACTGGCCACTCTGATGTTACAAATTCTGTATCCCCTTCTGAGACAATATTTTGATTATTTAGATTACCTACCTCAAGGTATTTCTCTATTTAAGTATAACTGAGGCTATAGTTATTCCACACAGCTTTAGGTTCCTTTTATAATGTTCTATTTAGTGCTGTTTTAAGCTAAAAATTGGTTTTGGTTTTTTGCAAACACCCCCCCACACACACACACACTTCTCTGTTTCAAAGGGGTTCCATTGGTATAAAACTGGAGTAATGCAGCTGCGAACCAGGCCTTTTATAAAAACAGACCCATTTCATTTCATTACATGTTACATATGATCCCTATATTTATTTTGATTCTATATTAGAAGGCTAAGTCCTTCTATTACAAGGCCTCACTCTTGGAATCGTATTTTTTTCTTCAGAATGTTTATCTTCATTTGATGAGGTCAAAATATGTTGTTAACTCTTGAAAATAGATTGACAACATTGTTGTTATTTAAATACTGGTTATTTGGTTTTATTACCAAATGCTACAAAGACATGAGGAAATGAACACTTGAGAAAAAGAAACTGTGTTTAGGTTTCATTTCTTGGGCTGTTCATAGCAGTTAGGTTTCAAAGACACCACACCTCCACATAATTATGTGTCCTTTGACTGATAAGTCAAGCAGTGGGAATATCTCTGAGAGAGAAGTGGGGGGTTCCTATCAGATATTCTGAGAGGGGCAAACTGTCCACTATGATAACCAGAAAAAGAAACTGTGGCATGTGTAGTTCTGGGGAAAGATCTGAAAAGAATTTACAAATGGTAAAAATGTAAACAAGTTTGCCTTTATAATGCTCATTTTCTGATGAAAACAAAACTAAATCTGGCAAGTGATTACGAACAAGAAATGATGTGAAAAGAGCATTCTGGCTTGAATCTACAGTCACTCTATGTGGGTACAGCTCTGCACCATTGAAAACAATGGGCTCCTACATTACCAGGCTATGGATCAGCCTCCTAGCCTCTGTGATCCAATCTGTGATTGGACTTATTTGCTGAGCCTACCAGCCCAGAAACTTTTAACTGGTGCCAACAGCCAGTGGTTTTTATGATGTAAATATTTTGCTGTCAGAACTGCCCTGAGAGCCCCAAATCACTACTCAGTGCACTAGGAAATTTCAACTCAGTTTTAAGGAGAACATCAAAAGTCTGTCCAGCACGCGGACTTGATTTTCATACACACAATAGAATTGTTTTATTATAAAACAGGCTTTATTAAAAAAGGTGTCTAACTGTTTAATGAAAGCTCTGACTGTTAGTATCATTACTCAAATGCAACAAAAGAATAAGTTAATAATTTTTAATATTAAAAATACACAGCAAGGAGTGCAGTATAATGGATAAGGTTATTGTCTGGTGTATCGGGGTGTCTGTCCCATTTGAGGGTAGTACGGACAGTGGGTCAGTCAACCTTTGTTCTATGTCCTTAAGATTCCTGGACTTCTGGAATGGACCAAGACCTAGAGAAGAGCAGAGCCAGGTATTGGAAGAAAACAGTGTTTGGAGAAAACATGGGTATGGCATTCTGTGGTGCAATCCAGACCAGTGAGGAGCTCTATCACCACTTACCCTGCAACCTGGGGTCCCTCAGAAAGCTTTGCTGCTGTAGCTCCTCACAAACAGCCAAACAGTAGGCAAGTTACACCTTGAGTGTCTCTTGAAAGCCACAGCTCTGATCCAGCAACACTGACCCCAGCAGCCTGTCAGCAAACACCAGCCACACTCCGGCTTCCAGCAGCCTGGGTTACTATTTGCAGGGTGACCCCAGCACACTCCCAATCTCAGATCCCCCCCGCAACATGTGTTCTGCACTGTCCAGTCCTCTCCTGGACAGTCCAGATATTAGGTCTGTTGCCCCTCTAACGGGGTCAAAATACCAAAGTCTGCTACCTTAAGTGGAGTTACCCAAACAATTCACAAGACTGGATTAGTTTTGATTAAAAAACTAAAACAAGTCTATTTAACTACAAAGAGAGAGATTTTAAATGAGTACAAGTAATGAGGTATTAAAGGCAGAAATGGTTATAAGAAAAATAAAGATAAAACGCTTTCTAAACTTCACAAACTAGACTTGGTTCAAGTTGAAGTCCCTTAAAACAGTTTCAGTACACCGCTGACCAAACTCTCTGGCCAGGATTTGCTTCCAAAGTCCATAGGCTGTTTCTTTTGTCTTCTTAGGTGGTGGAGAGAGATGGAAAAGGAGAGATAACTTGGAGTGCTTTTGCCCCTCACTTTTATAATACAGTTATTCTTTGAAATGCATTTTCCTGAGAGTGAACCTGAGATAAATTTCTTTCCAGTTGAGACAAAGGAGACATGGAGTCTGGTGGGGGAGAGGTTGTATGCTGTTGTTTGCTAAGATGCAGATCTGTTTGTTCCTGCCCCCATCTCTTGCCAAAGAATGGCCATTTGATAGGTGATGGCCCATCAGCTTTGATGACACGTGGCTAGAGGCATCAATTTGTCCTTTGTCTTTGAGAAACAAGTTTACCCACTCCCCAGACTTGTCTGGTAAACACACTTCAGTCATGATTTCAGCTTACGCTCATAACTTTACATGTAAAGTGGCTACATACATTTCATCATGATATTATTGACCAGCAAGTTATTAGTTTTCAAATGATACCTTACGAGGCATATTTTGTAGAAAGACTGTTATAGTAGTGTATAGGGTGTGAATTCGGAGTGCATTCTGTCACAGCAGGCAACTGTCATTTTAAGGGCCTGGGACCAGGAGCCCTGTAATGTAGGGTAGGGCGAAGCTCCTGTCTCTCCCAGTCAACCAGGACAAGCTCTGGGAAAGAGAGCAATGTATATTCTGCATCTTTCTTTAGAACAAGGGAAGGTTGCTATCTACTGACCTGTATCAGCCTAAGTAAAAAACAGGCCTGAACTCAGCCCAAAGAATGAGGGCTGTCAGACCCCTGGGTCAAGCTGAAGAAACCTCCATAAACTTAGAGACAGGCCCCAGAAGAAGGCTGCAGGACTCCTGAACAAAGGAGAAGAAGGGTTGGGCCCATGGGCTAAAAGAGCTCTATTTGGGAGAAGACAAAATAAATAAAACCCCAAATAAAACTTATTCGAAGTATTGAGACCTGAGTGTAAATTATTGTGAAGGACTAAGAGGGAACTGAAGACAAGCTGCTGGAGGCCACGAGGTGGGATCTGGTTTACACCTCACATTACACTCATGGTGCTAAGGTGTCTGGGGTATCTGCAGGACTTGCATTGTGTGCCTTTGCACCAAAGATGTGTGTGTGTATTCAGGATAACTGTACCTGCAGTAACTACCTCCCGACAAAACTTCCACAGCATACCCAATGGTTATAGCGTGGCATTTTTTGTCCCATAGTAGCTTCCCACATATAGAAGTTTATGAGTCTGCTACGACCGCTAAAAATGCTAATTCTTTAGCTCAACCGGTAAAGGCCTACATTTTTAGATCCAGAGGCCCCAGACATCCTGACCAAGGGTTACACCAGCACCTCATCAGCTACTGCAGCTGGGCTGCATATGTGCCTGCTGTAGTCTCAAGGAGCACCTCCTGAGCTAAGGGTGGCATAAACAGACTCCTCTTCTTAGTGCAGATTTTAATGACTGAGTGAAATGCAGAAATAAAACTATCTGACTTTACATTCATATTGGGCCTCAGAGCCTATTGACTTCCATTGACTTCAATGGCCTTTTCATCAGGCCCTTTGTGTTTGAAACGCTAAACCTATACACAGTGAGGGACAGAATTAAAAAAAAGCTGGCAATCACCCTCAGCTTCATGCGTTTAATGCCTTTAATCAGTAAGGATTCAATTTTTCCATCTTATTGACTAAGGCCTGGTCTACACTAGGACTTTAATTCGAATTTAGCAGCGGTAATTCGAACTAACCGCTCAACCGTCCACACCAGGAAGCCATTTAATTCGAACTAGAGGGCTCTTTAGTTCGAATTCGGTACTCCACCCCGACAGGTGGAGTAACGCTAAATTCGACATGGCTAGCTCAAATTAGGCTAGGTGTGGATGCAAATCGAACTTAGTAGCTCCGGGAGCTATCCCACAGTGCACCACTCTGTTGACGCTCTGGGCAGCAGTCGGAGCTTGGATTCTCTGACCAGCCACACAGGAAATGACCCGGGAAAATTTGAATTCATTTTCCTGTCTGGGCACTTTGAATCTGACGTCCTGGCTGGACATCGGGGCGAGCTCCGCAGCACCTGCAACGATGCAGAGCTCTCCAGCAGAGGAGTTCATGTTATCTGTGAATAGAAAGAGGGACCCAGCATAGACTGACTGGGAACTCTTTGATCTGATCGGTGTGTGGGGCGAGGAGTCTGTGCTTTCGGAGCTGCGCTCCAAAACACGGAATGCGAAGACCTACGAGAAGGTCTCCAAAGCCATGAGAGACAGAGGATACAGGCGGGATGCAACGCAGCGCCGCGTGAAAATCAAGGACCCCAGACAAGGCTACCAAAAAATCAAAGCGGCAAACGGACGCTACGGAGCCTGCCACCACTGCCCCACCAGTGACCGTGGACTCTGACGATGGGACAGTGTCGACGGCCAGTTCCTCGGTGATGTTCGCGGACAGGGAAGATGAGGAAGGGTTTGTGGAGGACGAGGCAGGCGAGAGCGCTTACAACGCTGGTTTCCCCGACAGCCAGGATCTATTTCTCACCGTCACGGAGATCCCCCAACAACCCTTCCCGGCCATTAACCCGGACCCTGAATCAGGGGAAGGAGCAGTCGGTAAGTGCTTTAACCATGTTAACTTTTATTCTTAATATAACAGGAATCTTAACTGTGTGAAAAGGAGGTCTGTCTAGATATGGGGATAGAACAGAAATCATCCTTGGAGATCTCCACGAAGCTCTCCTTGCGTTAATCGAAAAGCATCAGCAGGAGGTTCCTGGGGAGAGCTGCCTTATTGGGTGCTCCGTGGTAGCACAGTTTTCCGCGCAAGGCTTTCATGAGGTACTCAGGGAGCACTGCCTCCCCGAGCACGGCTGCATCGGGCCCTGGTTCATGCTAGCTTTCACGCAGCATGCGCTCTCTATCTCCTTCAGTGATCCTCCTCAGGGTGATCTCGCTTGGAGACTCCTGCATCTAATTAGGGTAATTACTGTACTTTTACGCCTGGTCCAAAGTATTTTTAAAAAATCTACGGACAGACGGCATAGCACAGACTCAGCACGCAGCTGCGTGACGAGCGTAACGGAAAGCCAAAGAATATAATGGACGCTCATGGAGGGAGGGGGGAATGAGGACGCAAGGTATCCCACAGTTCCTGCTGTCTCCGAAAAGTATTTGCATTCTTGGATGAGCTCCAAATGCTTCTAGGGTCAAACACAGTGTCTGCGGTGGGTCAGGGCATAGTTCGGCAATTTGCGCACATACCCCACCCACCACCAGAAGTGAAAACAATCCTCTGTTGACTCTTTTACATGTCACCCTATCTTTACTGAATGCTGCAGATAGACGCGATGGTGCAGCACTCAACACCAACATCCTTGCTCCCCCCACGCTATGGATGGCTGATGGTACAAAAAGATGGGTATCCGTCCTCAACATCAGCCTATTGGCACATGGGGCAGTGCAAAAGGACTGGTAACCATGCGTACTAGCATCTGTGAGGTTGATCAAGGGCGCCTGGCCCTAATTTTTCATGGTAGATGGTGCAGTATGGCTGTTAACCGTCCTCATCATTGCAACAGGGGGCTGAGCTCCATCAGCCCCCACCCTTCCTGTGTAAAGAAAAGATTGAATTGCCCCTGGACTAGCAGAGGGATGATGGGCTCCTTCATCCACAGTAATTAATGTCCTGCCTGGACTATCATTGCAGCTGGAGGCTTCCTTCCACTCATTTCTCACAAACAAGTCACTGTGTCTTATTCCTGCATTCTTTATTACTTCATCACACAAGTGGGGGGACAATGGTATGGTAGCCCAGGAAGGCTGGGGTAAGAACGGAATGAACAGGTGGTGTTGTTGCAGGAGCACCCCCTTGTGAATAGCATACAGCTCCAAATTTATGCAGGATCGGACACAGAGCAGCTGTGCTCTCTGGTTCTATGATACAGTGGTTCTCTAGTACACTTGCCCATAATCTAGGCAGGACTGATTCTATTTTTAGATACCAAAAAGGAGGGATTGACTCAGGGAGTCATTCCCAATTTTTGCTTTTGCGCCCCTGGCTGCTCGGCCAGGGGCACTTATGACAGCACCAAATGGTGCAGTGCAAAAGGACAGGTAACCATGCCCATCTTATTACCATCTTATTACCAATTTATGGTATGGTAGATGGTACAATATGGCTGGTAACCATCTCAGCTGTCATGCAAAAGCAAAAGCATGCTGCTGTGTAGCGCTGCTGGCCCGCCTCTGTCAGCGGCATCTAGTACACATACGGTGACATACACAAAAGGCAAAACAGTGTCCATGGTTGCCACGCTATGGCGTATGCCAGGGCAATTCTGGGAAAACGGGCTTGAAATGATTGTCTGCCGTTGCTTTCCCGGAGGAAGGAATGACTGGCGACATTTACCCAGAATCCACCGCGAAAATGATTTGTGCCCCAGCAGGCACAGGGGTCTCAACCCAGAATTCACAGACACAGGCTAGACTCAGTTAATTGTTCGCAAAAATGTATCTTTGCAAGGAATTCACTCCCTGTTTCCCATCTCACAGCTTCCACTGTCTCCAGACCTGACACAGCATCCCCCTCGCAGAGGCTGGCAAAGATTAGGCGGCGAAAGAAAAAGACAAGGGACAAGATGTTGGAGGAACGTATGGGCTGCTACCTAGCAGAGGCGGACCAGCAGAGCCAGTGGAGGGAGACCGTCTCTCTGTGGCAGCGCTCACACAGCGAACGGGAGGAGAGGTGGCGTGAGGAAGAGAAGCAGGCGACTGAAACGCTGCTTGGACTAGTGAGGGAGCAAACGGACACGCTCAGGCGCCTTGTGGATGTTCTGCAGGACCGCAGGAGGACAGAGACACCCTGCAGTGTATCTGCAACCGCACTCCCCCGCCACAAAGTCCCATACCCCCCTCCCCGAAAATAATCAGGAGGAGGGGCGGCCGGGGACGTGAATACTGTCACTGCACCACAGCACAGTGCTCAAGTACCCAAAAGCTCTCATACCGTACATTTGCCGAAGTCCTTCACTTCCAGACTCACAGTAGTCCCAATCCCAGGCCTATCCCCTAACTGTCTACTTAATTAATAAAAATGCTTTGCTGTTAATTACTGTTTCCGTTATGTTTTTTCAAAGAAGACTGTGTTTGAATGGGGGGCGTGGGGAAGGGGGTGGTTAATTGCATAGGACAGTCACCTTTCCCAGGGTACAGACACGGGGGCAGGATCAGCAGCGGGTCACACACACGGTGCAGTCAGTAGGCACCCTGGTCGGTATGGGAGGTGTTTTCCAGGATCTGTGTGGGCGGGGGAGATGTGACTTTGCAGCGGGGGAGGGCGGTTACAGATCTTATACAGCGGTCCTTGTCCTGGACCGCTGAGTCACGCAGCTGAGGAATCTGTATCCGTCCTCCTCCACCACAAGGTCACATATCCGCCCGCACACAGAATTCCATAAAGAGGGATGGCAGGCTCCGTTGAAAGAAGCATTCCGGCACTGCGGACCACTCTAGGAGCAGGAGCCTGTCATTCCTTGAGTTTAGAGGCGGTCTTTACATCACCGCACACCCTACCCAGCACAGTCTGCGTCCCAGTTTCAACCCTTTCACGAAAAGTCATGAATAAAGAAACCTTTGTTAAGTAATAATGGGACATGTATTTTATTTTTACACGTGTGCTGGAAGTGGGGGTAACGGGGTGAACGGGGTATGTAACCGAAGAGGAGAGTCAACAGTAACTGGGTAAAGAAACAGCGGCAGGTTCAGCTTCTCTGTAAAGAAACTGAACAGTCACAGGTCACGCTGCTCGCTGCTCGCTGGTATTTGAAGAGTTCCTTGTCGCTGTCCCAGGCGCCTGTATAGGGCTTCATGAGCAAGTGCATTAGCGGGCAGGCTGGGTCCCCGAGGATGACTATAGGCATCTGCACATCCACAACAGTTATTTCGTGGTCCGGGAAGAAACTACCTTCCTGCAGGCGTCTGAGCAGCCCACAGTTCCTGAAAACACACGCATCATGAACCTTGCCCGGCCACCCGACGTTGATGTTTGTAAAACGTCCCCTATGGTCCCCCAGTGCTTGCAGCACCATTGAAAAGTAGCCCAATTTCTCATCAGCTGACTGTGGAAGAGGTGGACGATAAAGTGCGAGGAGGAGAAAACGGCGATGATCGCAGCGGGCTCCATGCTTGCAGTGCTGTGGCGTCCACGCTGTCACTGACCAGAAAAGTGCACGAACAGATTGCCCGCAGGCGCTTTCAAGGAGGGAGGGAGGGAGGTTGTGATTGACGGTTCTATGACGACACTTACCCAAAACCACCCTCGACACATTTCTCCCCCCAGCAGGCATTGGGGGCTGTACCCAGCATTCCAATGGGCAGCGGGGACTGCGGGAACTGTGAGATAGGTTCCCACAGTGCACCGCTTCCAAAGTCGACGCTGGCCCCGTGAATGTGGACTCAGAAATTCGAATTAGTGTATTTAGTATGGATACACAAATTCGACTTCATAAGGTCGAATCCACAAATTCGAACTAAGTTGATTCGAAATAGTCTTGTAGTGTAGACAAGGCCTAAGGGACTGCTTCAGCTGTTATCTAGTATGAGCCATTAATGTTTCCTTTCCTTTGTAGAAAAAGTGCATTTAGATATTGTGAAGTAGGCAACAGTCGCTCGGGCATAGTGAGACCATAGAATTTCTGGTCTCTTAAGGAAATGCAGTTTAACTCCCTGGCACTGTCAGTGATGAGTAAGTCTCCTCTTTCAATAAAGAGGGTACAGCTAGGAAAGTCCCTCTACGGAGTCCTACTTATCTGTCTTAGGACAGATACATCTCAGCCCCTGCTCCATCCGCTTTGTGCTCCAAGTGGTGCAAAGGAGACATAAACTGACCACAAATGGCCAGTTGAGAATTCCCCCAGCAAAGGGGAATTCTCCATTGGCATAAAATCAGAAGAGCTGGCGCCTATGCCAGCTGACCCCACCACATGCTGGTATAGGGGGTCATGTAGGCATAGGGAGGAGTGGGGACAAAACAGAGCTCCATGATGCTAATTCTTAGCTCACCATACGAGAGAGTTGCCTAAAGACTGCTCTAATGTTCATCAGGGCCAGGGTTAGGATGACCTCTCCCTTGTCAAGCATGTGTCCGTGCAAGGAACCTGGCCCCTCATTTAAAACATCCTGTATCTGTTATAACATGCACATTACAGCTGTAAGTTTTTATGGATTCTTATAGCTGTAACCCCTTGGCCTTCCTCCCTACCCCAACCACACAGTTTTGTTGCCCCTTTCATTGTGTCACATGTGAAATTAGGCTCTAAGTTTTTTTGCAGCAGATGCCATGGACCAATTGTCTGCTGGTGAAACTCTACTGATTTCAATAGAGTTATGTCAGGAGAAAATTTTGCCTCATGCCTTCTTATCTGTAGTGTGACACATTTATGCTTGTGGGCACTGTACTGTTAATTAATACACAATAACAATTAGATAATTTCTGAAAAGGGATGAGGCTTGGTCTCCTTTTGCATTGGTGCCAAATGCACCCACAAAATGTATAATGAATTCCTGGTGGAAGTCTTAGACTCACCTCTCTAATTACCTGACTTGCACCTACAATCGAGTAGCCAGAAGCTCAGGTATTGATTTATGCTCACAATTCAATTGCAGGCCCCTATGGAAGTGAAATTTGGCCCTCTCTATGGGCTGAGCACATTAGATCTGTAAGTCATTGAGAAACATAGAACAGAGGATCTCACAAAGAAAAGAACACTTTGAATGATAAAACAATGATTAATTTACATGAAAATCTGCCATGACTAAAGTGCTCTTTTCCTCTTACTAGAGCAGGGGTTGGCAACCTTTCAGAAGTGCTGTGCCGAGTCTTCATTTATTCACTCTAATTTAAGATTTTGAGTGCCAGTAATACATTTTAACATTTTTAGAAGGTCTCTTTCGATAAATCTATAATATTTAACTAAACTATTGTTGTATGTAAAGTAAATAAGGTTTTTAAAATGTTTAAGAAGCTTCATTTGAAATTAAATTAAAATGCAGAGGCCCTCCGGACCGGTGGCCAGGCAGTGTGAGTGCCACTGAAAATCAGCTCACGTGCTGCCTTCAGGACGCGTGCCTTAGGTTGCCTACCCCTGTACTAGAGCACACTGGTTGTGACAATTCCATATTTCCATTCAGTGCCCTGTCTCATAGATTCTTCTAAGAGACCCCTTGTAACTTGAGAGACCCTGTCTACAGTTCCTCAGAGGCAGTGTGTTCAGATGTAAAATATCATTATTGGCACGTCAGGTGTGGCTTTATCCTGTTTCTCTCAGACATCCGCTGTGAAACCCAAAAGTTTGAAACCAAAAAAACCCTTAATACCAAACTTAAGAGGTCCACCAAGAAGTGTCTTACCAATGAACTGTATAATCCTATTTTTGCAACCTTGTCCATTCTTCCTCTTTTCTCTTCCTCTGTCGGTTTATGATTCTTTTTTAACATGCCATGCCTGAACTTAGACATAAGCTCTTCCAGACAAGGACTGTCTTCACTTTCTTCTGTGAAGCAACTAGCATACATTAGGGCACTCTGAACTCATAAAGAAGACCCAGAGTCTCAACGGTATTTAGGCTCTTCACTTCCATTGAAATCAATGGGCAAGTAAATAATAATTATCAATACCTTGTATTTACAATTATATCTCTACATCAGAACTCATTCAATTAAGTTCATGATCCCTGGGTACCTAATTTTTTTTCTTTTCCATCCTATTTGCATGGCTACACATTGAGCATTTTAAACAGTTCTTTAATTCTTATATGTAGTTAATATATTCGGTTCAAAAGGCTCTCCTGCCCTTGTGTTGTTGAAAACAGATATTTTATAATGCTGATTATGTCTACAGCACAAAACCACAAAACTGTATTGTCTTGGAACATGGTTGTGAGCAATTGAGTTAGATGACACAATGCTGACTACGCTTCAGCAGTCAACGTAGACCAGGATACACAATGTTCAGACATGTGTCCTACAAATGCTACGTTATAGTGGTCAGTAGTATATCATCTAACTTGATTATTCATACTGTTCAAATGCAGTCAAATTTGTATAGTGTAGATCAGTCCAGCTGTTTTCCTTATTTCTCTGGCTACCTTATCAGACAGTAGAAACACACAAATGTCAGAATGAGAAAGAAAGAAAGAAAATCTTGTGCAAAACGCGGAGCCCAGGAACATCCACATTATTCCTGAGTGCAAACACACTATCTATCCCCTTTCAGGGCCATCGAGAATACCAAAAAAAAAGGAGTGCATTATATTGCCTCAATAATGAAAATAATAATAATTAATTTCTTAGTACTTATACTGTATTTTGTATTCAAAACACTTTACAGACATTAATTTCAAACAACTCCAAGACATAGTTAGATATTAACAAGGCAGAGAGAATGACCCAAAATGAGCACAGAAGATTTGCAAGGACCAAATACCAGAAACTAAGATTAGCGAGATAAGGCTTGTGTGGCATCACACAAGAAAACATTGCATTTCTTAGTACGCGCCTAAACATATTTTGGAATTTCCCTTTGAAAGAAAGCTCCGAGGGCTTTTTCTTTTCTGAGTAGGCATTTGATGTGAACATACAAGAGAGTGTTTTTTCAGTATTCAGTCAGGAAATCACACAAGAACAATATAAGGAACTAATTCGTTACTCAGTGAATGTTGTGGATGCAACTGTTTATATCAGCTTGGTCAGAAGAAATTTCTATTCTTGATTTTTTTCCAGTGACTAACTGTGTGGAAATTAACAAATCATTTGGCCTCTCTTATCAAAGATAGAGGGGAAATAAAGAGGGGGAAATAGGCATATGACACTTTTAGCTTTTTATGCAGTATAAAGGTCAGCTATAAGGCTTTCCTAATTATTATTTCTTTTTCCAGCCTTGTTTTTACATTATAAATTCAGATGTTATCTAAGATGGAATGAAAACTCTAGTCAATAATGACTAGAGAACTAGTGAAATGGTGACATCACAAGATCCAAGTGAGTGAAAGCTGAGCAATTGAAAGGTACAAGAATTTAAAACTCTCTTTGTTTTTGTTAATGCCTGTTTAACCTTAATGCAGCATTGCAAACTCTCACAATTTTATCACATGTCTCGAAATATTTGGTGTTTCTCTTAAAGCTCCTGCATGTGGAGTCAATTGATTACATGAGAATCTCCGCTTTCTTTTTTTTTTTTAAATGGTGGTTGCGGAGAAAAGCTTGAAAATGTGTATAATCTAGAGTTTCAAAAATCAGAAGGCAAAGAAATAGAACCCAGAATTTATTATTTCTAAACCAGTCTCATAATTTCTTCAGGCCTGACTCATGATTTTGGAATACCTGGGGTTAGCAATGGGAATGACTAATTAACATAAGCATTTGTTAAAGAACTATCATCCTCACTCCTTTTCTGTTAGGAGTTCATAGTAAACATTTCTGAGACCTTCCAACATGTCAGAAAAATCGGATACTCCGGCTATTTCAAAGGTTAAAAAAAAAAAAAGGAAGAGACCTTACAAAGCTGAAAACCATCATAAACAGGGAGAACGGGAGTACTTGTGGCACCTTAGAGACTAACAAATTTATTTGAGCATAAGCTTTCATGGGCTACAGCCCACTTCATCGGATGCATGCAGTGGAAAATACAGTAGGAAGATATATATATATATATATATGCAGAGAACATGAAACAATGGGTGTTACCATACACTCTCTAACAAGAGTGATCAGTTACGGTGAGCTATTACCAGTAGGACAGAAAAAAAGTTTTTGTAGTGGTATGGAAAATGGTCCATTTGCAGCAGTTGACAAGAAGTTGTGAGGAACAGTGCGGGGTGCGGTGGGGATTAAACATGGGGAAATAGTTTTACTTTGTGTAATGACCCATCCACTCCCAGTCTTTATTTAAGCCTCATTTAATGGTGTCCATTTTGCAAATTAATTCCAATTAATTCAATCCAATTAATTCCAAAACAGGGAGGTAACACAAACCCACCCATTTAACAAACATTTGTAGGTCACCTCTGGGTTTCCCTATTAGAGCTGATCACATTTCCTTTTTAACAAAAAGTATCTTAGTTGAAATATAAAATAAAATACAATATTTTTAAACATTGTTTTAAGTTTGTTATAAATATGTTGAAATGTTTCATTTTTCCTTTTCTTTTTCTACTTCCTCCCCCCCTCCCCCCCGAGTCATTTTCCAAATTACTGGAAAAAAAGAAAGAGACAGGGGAAAAATGGAATGAAAAAAAGAGAACATAAAAATCAATTTTTAAAAATATATTTATAAAAACATTTTAAAATACCTCCAGACTGATTCATGTAAAACCCATGAAACAGAAGCAACTTAGGTATGTTTATTCCTTTTTTTCAAATTTTGATCGCATGTCTTGTGACATCTGGTGCATTTCTTAAAGACACACCTCCAGGAATGAAGGGATCAACAGAGAATCTTGGTTTTAATTTTTTTTTTAAGTTTCTAGCTCTCATGGTCACAGAGAACAGCTAGAAAAAGTGACCCCTAACTCAGAGACAAATAACTATTATTTCAGAATTGCCAATCTCAAGAGATCAAAACCCATGAATCAGACTCCCCCAAATTATTGGCCCAAAAGCCATGAAGATTTTGTTTTAAAAGGGTGAGATTGTGGTTGGGCTTGGCTACACTTACAAATTTGCAGCGCTGCAACAAGGTATGAAAACACACCCTCTCCAGCGCTGCAAATTGCGGTGCTGCAAAGCGCCAGTGTGGTCAAAGCCCCAGCGCTGTCCGTTATTCCCCACAGGGAGGTGGAGTACGGACAGGGGCGGCTCTAGACCCCAGCGCGCCAAGCAGGCGCGTGGGGCGGCCCTTTCCCGGGGGGGCAGCATTTGGCTCCGGTGGACCTGCCGCAGGCATGCCTGCGGGACCTCAACCGGAGCCGCGGGAAGAGGGGACCCGCCGCGGGACCGGGAAAGGGCGGCGCAGCGCACCGCGCTGCTTGGGGCAGCCTGATTTCTAGAGCCGCCCCTGAGTACGGACAGCACTGGGAGAGAACGCCACCTACTCACCCCTAGTGCTCCCCTGCCAGCACAACCCCCCCGCCCAGCCTCACTGGCATAGCCCCGCCTCCTAACGGTTCACGTCACAAACGTCACTATAACGACTGCCGCTGCTGTCCCTCAGCCTTAACGACAGCCGTAGCCCCGCCCCCTTCCTCAGGCAGGCTGGTAACGGTCCCTTCAGCCCGCCCACCGCTTAGTGCGCTTGGCGCATGCGCGGAGCCGCGGTAGTCCGGCCGCTCTCAGCCCCGAGGGGTGGCCATGGCCGGGCAGCTAGAGTCGGTGCCCGCGGTGGAGATCGATCCGGACGGCACGTTCAAGTACATCCTGGTGCGGGTGCAGCGCGCGGGGGGAGCCGAGCACCGGGACGTCGTCAGGGGCACCGCGGCCGCCGAGTTCCACAGTGAGTCGGTGCCGCGAGCCAAGGCCGGGCGGGGGCCTGGGGGCAGAGCCCGGCTGGCGCCTCATGCGCCCCCCAGACCGATCCCCCTCCCCCCCCAACCGCGCTCTTGAGCGGGGAGCCGGCTGCCCCCGCCGCGGGCCGCTCCTCCCCTGCTGCTGCTGCTGCTGCTGCAGCACCTCCGGGGTGGCCCGGCCCCCGCAGAGCTGCTGCTCGCGGACAGCGCTCTCCCCACTCAGCGGGGCGCTGCTCTTACCCGCACCCCGGGGTTGCTCCTTGGCCTCGGCCGCACTGGGGGGCTGCGCCTGTGCAATCCCCCCGGGGGCTGCGCCGGGTGAGGAGCGACTGGCTCTGGTGTCCAGCCCTGGGACATTTCAGTCCGAAACGTGAACTTGTGAGCAGCCTCTGACTTGGTGAGACAGTGGAACCGGCGGCAGCCACTGTTCTGGGATTTGCTAGGGCCCAGCTGCGTAAGTAACAACGGGTCTTTTCCTTCACTTACCAGCTTCCCCAAGGAAACAGGAAAAAAATACTAGGTAGCTGAAAAGAGAGGACTGGACGTAATCACCAAGTGAAACCTGAGTTCTGGTTAATGGATTGAACTGGCTTCATTTTGCAGATCATATATTTGAAAAAGTAAACCCGGAAATGGAAAAGTTGGGCTTTGAATGCAAGTGCCTTGGAGGAGGAAAAATTGACCATAATAGCAAAGACAAGAAAATGCGGGTATTTGGTCTCTCCACAGTAAGTGCCATGTATTAGTTTCCTTGAAAATCCAACATTTTAGGGCCCTAACCCTAACCATTAATTAGTTAGTCCACACAGCTCACCTGTGAGGTGGGTAAAGATGGCTTATTTTAGATGGGGAAACTGCAGCAGAGAGGTTAGATTGACTTACTCACCATCACACAGTAATTGGTGTCAGGGCTGTAACTGGAACTCAGCAGCTCCTGACTCACAATCCTGTACTGTAGCTATAGCATGCCTCTGTCTATGTATCTCTTACTTACATGGTTCAGTATGTAAATACATTCTGTTTATAAAATAACCAATAGAAGCAATGAATTATCCATATATGTGGAACACACTGCAGTCTCCATCCCACCTCACCACTGCAGAGAGTAGATAAGAGACAAGGATTTCTTGAGCTATTGATGTGGACAAGAGCAGACTAGTTCCATGTGATGTAAAGACATGTTATTTGAATCCTGTACAGAAAGTAGCAGTTCTTCAAGGTCACTTTTCCTCCAGGTCAGTTATAGCCCCAAACCAGATTAAACTTTTTTTTTTTTAAATTGGGGCTCTTTCTCAGATATCATATTGTGGGGGCAAAGCTCTATGGGGAGGGGAGATGGCCTGCAACATTAGGGGTGTTCTAGAGCCTGCTCAATATCTGTGGCAGAATCAAACAACTAATGACCAAACTCCTGGATTAATGGTGGTAGTGTGCAGCACAGGCAGCAGCATCTCTCTCTCCTGCCACCAAGTTAGTGGGAGAAGGGGTAGTCAGCTATACCCCACACCTTGTTTGCCAACTATTGTCAAGTGCCCTGAACTTTACAGAAGCATGCTGTGTAACTGCAAAGTTTCACTTTGTCAGACAGAAAAATGGAGATACAGAAAAGCTGAATGGCACTCTGGAATAGCGGGTTACATCTTGGCCTGTAAATCAAAGCAACTTGGCTCTTGTCCTGGTTTTTTGTTGTGTGACTTTAAAAATAGGGAAGTAGTTGTGTTAAATGGGGCTATTGATACTTAGCTCTTGGGTAAACTATGAGAATTAGAGAAATGCTTGAGGAGTTCTTTGAAGTGAACTCTGTGGCTGGGATTACTAGATTGAGCTCCTTGAGGCTATCACTATAAGGCAATGATAGTACCTTTCCCCAGTCCCCTGTAAAGCAATGTCTGAGCCAGCACTGGAGCTCAGCTACTAGCTTCCTACATTATTGGGTGTGGTAGGTCGTCTTAGACAATAATTTAATAGGAGTACATGTTGAGATGCAAAAAGTTCAAGCTTTCTAACCATTAAAACACAAATTGTCAACATCACATGTCAAAATATACAAAGTAAATATCCTTAAATCAAACTAAGTTTTCAAGCAGCATGTTTCTTTCTTTGCCTAGCTGTACATTTTGATTATTACCAATGAAAATATTTTGTGTGTGTGTGGTGAAATCGATACTTACCAATTAAAAAGCTAATTCTTCCAAGGCTACTTATGTCTGATATAGCCATGCTTGTTTATGTGGGCAAACCTTGTGTGTAGAAAACTACTTTTTGTATTAGTTGTGTAACATGCAGTTTAGATGTCAATTTACTTGTGTGATCCTCTTGGAGCAGAGTTAAGGCTCTTGTGGTCACCTAAGTGAGAATCAATGCCTTGTTAAGTGCAACCTTAATTCTGATTTTCCTGAGTAGTTGCCGTGTTAGTTTGTATCAGCAAAAAGAACAAGGAGTACTTGTGGCACCTTAGAGCCTAACACATTTATTTGAGCATAAGCTTTTGTGGGCTCAAGTATCAGAGGGGTAGCCGTGTTAGTCTGGTTCTGTAGAAGCAGCAAAGAATCCTGTGGCACCTTATAGACTAACAGATGTTTTTGCAGCATGAGCTTTCGTGGGTGAATACCCACTTCTTCGGATACTTGCATCCGAAGAAGTGGGTATTCACCCACGAAAGCTCATGCTGCAAAAACATCTGTTAGTCTATAAGGTGCCACAGGATTCTTTGCTGCTTTTGTGGGCTAAAACCCACTTCATCAGATGCATTCCGATGCATACTTTGTTAGTCTGTAAGGTGCCACAAATACCTCGTTCTTTCTTCTGATTTTCCTGGCTTCTAACTCTGAAACATTTTAATTCAGATATTCCTCAAAGATAATAAACAGAACTTGGTTCACCTCAGTGGGACTTCTGTGCAGGGGGAAGCATAAGGCCATAAATCTAGATATTTAAAATGTTAACTGGAACTTGATACTCTTGTAGCCTTATATTTTGCATCCCTTTAAAATCTTTTATCTTTTTTGCAGGGATATGGTAAAGCAGATCATGCAGTGGCCGTAGAAATACTGAAAAAAGTATACCAAGACTATGAAATCACTTGGTCAGATGACAAGAAATGAAAAACTACTCTAGAATCTGAAATACAAAGCAGTTTGCACTGTAGCTGTTGATATAGTATTGAAGTCTACATTGTGTTCAAATAAATCACTGTTACAAATCTTTTTATTCAGATAAAGCTATGTTCTCCATCCTTTAAAAATTGGAATTAAATCTTACTGAGGAAAACAGAAAGCAGCATAAATGCTGACAAGGTTAAAAGTATAATACAAAAGAATTTGAAGATCAACTAGCTTAAGACACAGACAATCAGCAAAATAATTTAAATACATCTGAGGTAGGCAGTCTGTCAGTCAGTAGGGCTATTGGACAACCCCGTGCTAAAGGAGTACTCAAGCAGGACAAGGCTGTTGCAGAGAAGCTAAATGCAATAAAGACATGCCAAGAATGCTAGAGCAATGTTTCTCAAACAGGGGTCCCTGAGAGTACAGCAGGGGGTCCAGAGGCCAAGCTGAGAAACTCCTCCCCCTCCCTCTCAGCATGCCAGGGAACAGGCTTCCTACCTGCCCTGGCCCCACACTCCTCCCAGAAGCAGCCAGCATCTCCGTAGGAGGGAGAGAGGAGCAGGGGGTCTCAGCGTGCTGCCTCCGCCCTGAGCACTGACTCTGCAGCGCCTATTGGCCAGGAACTGCAGCAAATGAATGCTGCGAGGCCAGTGCCTGCAGGCAGGGGCAGCATGTAGAGATCCCCTGGCTTCCACGCCCAGGAGCTACTGTCGGATGGACCGGTCACTTTTCGACGCTGCCCCAGGTAGAGCTCATACCCTAACCTCCTTCCCCAGCCTAGTGAAAGTTAGTGAGGGTGGGGAAGAGAGTGAGTGAGCAGAGAGGGCAGGGCCTCGGAGAAGGGGTGGAGCAGTGGTGTGGCCTCAGGGAAGGGGGGCAGGGCAATCGCTGAGCAGGGGGATTGGGGGTCCCTGAAAATTTTTAAATCAAAAGGGGGGGGGGTCCTTGGGTTGCTAAAGTTTGAGATCTTCTGCTCTAGAGTATTTGGGGCTCATTGTCACTCATGAGCCTTCTTTTTAGGTAACAAATCTGTCACTTCAATCTGAGGCAGTTCCTCAGAAGATTTTGGAACAAATTGATAAACAGTAATAAGTTATCAGGCCCAGATGGTATTTACCTAAGTTCCCTGTAAGCTGTACGGCCAAGCAGCAGCCTTTTCAGTGCTGCGCAGGTGCTCGGGGAACCCACCCAGGGACCTGCCACTCCAGGAGGAGGAGCGCCCCTCCCCCAGGCTCCAACCTACCACGGCTAGGGTGGCCCTCATCACAAGACCAAACTATGCCGCAGCCTGGTCTTGCCATGGCTGGGGTGCCCCTACCCTGGCCAGGGTGGCATGTCATGGTCTGGCCCCAGCTGTGGCCGGGGCAGCTCAGCACGAACCCAGGTGGTCTGGCTCCAGCTGCCACTAGGATGGGCCTGGCCCAGACCGGACCTGTCATAGGGCACCCTTTCCTGAACCCAGTTCTAGGCAGACCTGCAGGGGCCAGCGGAGGGGTGCCTATCCTGCAGCCCCAGCCCGGAGCTGCCACGGCAGAGGGGTTCCTCTCCCCTGCCAGTCCCGGTGCTACTATGGGGAGAGAGGGCTAGGGGGAGTCCTCTTTCCCTGCCATAGCCCAGGAGCACCCTCCTGCACCCCAGACCCCCCATCCCCAGCTCCACCCCAGAGCCCACACCTCCAGACACAGCCCTCACTCCCTGCACCCCAACCCTCTGCCCCAGCCCTGAGACCCCTCCCACACTTTGAATCCCTCAGTCCCACCCCCACCACATGAATTTTGTTATGTGTCACATATCCCCTCCATATTTGCACACATGATAAAATTCATTCCACACATGGATGGGAAAAATTAGAGGGAACACTAGCATTCACCCAGGAGTTCTGAAGGAACACAACTATGAAATTGCAGAACTATTAAGTGTGGTCTGTAACCTGTTGCTTAAATCAGCCTCTGTACCACATGATTGAGAGTAGCTAATATAATGCTGTTTTTTTAAAAAGGTTCTAGAGGTGAGTGATTCTGGTAATTACAGGCCTGTAAGCCTAATTTCAGTATCAGGTAAACTGATTGAAACAAGTAAAGAACAGCATTATTAGACACAAAGATGAATATGATATGTTGGGATAGAGTCAACACAGTAAAAAGCAACAAAGAGTCCTGTGGCACCTAATAGACTAACAGAAGTATTGGAGCATAAGCTTTCGTGGGTGAATACCCACTTCGTCAGATGCATGTAATGGAAATTTCCAGAGGCAGGTATAAATATGCAGGCCAGAATCAATCTGGAGATAACGAGGTTAGATCAATCAGGGAGGATGAGGCCTTCTTCCAGCAGTTGAGGTGTGAACTCAAGGGCCTCATCCACCCTTACAACTCTCCATTCCATACAGACTATGGCCCATAACGTTCTCTTTCTACCATTAAGCTCACTATGTTTCCTTCCTCTTCAAATTTCTATACTTACTTCCCCTCCTCCATGGCATTAAGTTTACATTTTTTGTTCTAGCCTTCAAGGGCTTAGATATCTCTACATTGGATTTCATCTGAAGTCTTCTCTTATTGCATCTTTCCCCATCCCGTCCTATGTTAGTGATGTTATCCTTAATTCCCTGTTAACTAACATATCCCATAATCTTCTTAGTATTTTTCTTCCACGCTGTTCCTCTCCACAGAATGCCCTACTATTACCCACACAATTTAAGGCTCTCATCTGCTACCCGTCCTCGTGGGTACTCAGGGACAAGGGACTCAACTTATCCCTCTGTAGGCTCAGGACTCTATGGGTCTGCAGAGCTTTTTCCCAGTGAAAGAACATTCACAACAAACAACACATCAATGGCATACACATGCCAAGCATCTAATGTTCACCACTCCCAACAACAACAGACAGACATCTCTTGATGCCCAGTCAGGATCCACTCTCATCCAGGGCTCTGGGTTCTGCACAATATGGTCATGCAGGGGTTAAAAGTCCTGGCAATTTTGGTTTTGGCTTGCATCCCAGAATTGAATTCCAACAAGTTTATTTTCTGACCCTCATTATAGTTAAAATGAGAGTTCTTCTTATCAATACCGTAATCAATTATTTTACTCAAAGCATGACTATACACTAAATCTAACCAATCATAACCCCAATGGACTAAAACAATTTCTCTAGCAAAACAAAACCTGCTAATTTCTACTTATCAGCAAAAGCAAGTTCTAACAAGAAACTCAGACAGGCACTCAGTAAGAAATTTGCAGAAACAAGGTTATTTTGTCCATACTCCCTTCTATTCCCATGAATCTATGATTTTAATTTAACTATCCCTGTTAGCAATGCAGCTGATATTTTTCTGTCTACACCAAAGCCGAATACTCCTGATTTTATAGTTATATTTCCAATTTATGGTGGATGAGTATACAAGATGGTTACAAGTTATGCTGTGAGTCATGTCAAGTCCAGGCCGCTTGTTACACTACTATCTGTCAACATAATTCCTTTGTTCTTAAAATCTCCCCTGAAGACTACATCTGTATTGCCTACAAGTAGTAAATCAATAATGTAAATATAGTTAAATCCTTGTTATTCCCTCTGCTAGGATTCTTGATGCATCCTCTACTTGTGGTATCCAAGAGATAAGTTTTCTGCTACAAGATCCATTTTCTATCTATCTATTTGGCAGCCTATGTGAAATGCATGGTTGCCTCAGCCCAGTGTCCACTATACAGGTGTCCACATCACAAAAAAAAAAAAGCTACCATGGCTGCCAGTGTTAGTGGAGAGGCCATGATGCCAATTAGCCACTTGTAGTCAGAATCCCACATCTTAATTCTGGACAGCACAAAGCTAGCACTTGTGAATTAACTAATAATAATTAGTTGAGGTCACGATAATACAGATCCCAGTTTTGATTTCCCTACAGGGATTATGACTACAGAACATGTTTCCATGCCAGTGTGTCTAGTAATCAAGAATGGGGTAAGAAAACCAGAACTCAAGTATCAGAGGGGTAGCCGTGTTAGTCTGGATCTGTAAAAGCAGCAAAGAATCCTGTGGCACCTTATAGACTAACAGACGTTTTGCAGCATGAGCTTTCGTGGGTGACTTGCATCCGATGAAGTGGGTATTCACCCACGAAAGCTCATGCTGCAAAACGTCTGTTAGTCTATAAGGTGCCACAGGATTCTTCAAAACCAGAACTGTTTCTAAATAGAACATTTTCCAGTGAGCATTCCCTTATGCATCTTCACTTTGTTTTTGCCCTAAACTTTTCAACAGAAAGAGATAACTTTAAGTGCTGCTGTTGTACTGCCTCACTGGTTCCTGTGCTTAAAGTTGGACTGATTGATGGTCTCAGTTCCTGTAATCAGCAAATACTCTCTTCAAAGAAAGATCATCAGATAAGGCAAACTCTTTCACAGAAACAAAGTCTTTAAAACTCACTTTCCTGAGAGAATTGGAGAGGATTGTTATAAGTCTTCCTGCAGTACTGATTTACTGGAAAGACAAAGCCAGACCGGATTTCTGATCATACAAGTCACACTTCCAAAACGTGAGGGTGGAGTTGGGATGAGTTCTGGGAATGGGGAGACGAGAAAGAGGTGTTGGGCTGCAATCTAGTTTGCACACACAGGAAATTGTAGATGGCTCAGTGGTGCATGGTGCTCCTACAAAGGGGACTTGGGTGGGAAGAAACCTCTGGATTCTATCCCCTCATCTAGTAGCAAAGAGGTTATGGGAGTGGGGGGAGGTGGGGGGTTGTGATGTGGTGTATAGGAAACACTGATTACTTGCATTCCTCACTTAGCCAGAAGAAGGGGGTAGGGTAGAGGCTATTAATTCCAGATTTTTAAAAGATGATTTAGAACTAGTCTATAGGGTTGTAATGATTTGACAGTGGGGGGAAGCAGTAGTTCCCCCAACTCCTCGTCTAAGGGTGTGCACGGGTTAGCTTGAATCCAGCTAGCCTAGGTAGCAATAGCACTGAAGACAGTGCATAACGGGCTAGTGAGCCAAGTACATACGCAGGGTTCGTGCCAGGCTTGTACTTCCCGTCTTCAGCATGGGTAGTACAAGCCTGACATTGACCCTGGGTATTTACTTGGCTTGCTAGCCTGCTCTGCACTGTTTTCACTGCTATTGTTATCTATGTCAGGTGGATTCAAGCTAGTTCAGGTAGGCCAGCCCGTGCAAGGCTTTTGCTATGCAGACTTACCCAGAAGGGGAAGAATGATACTTGTGATAAATGAAGTGGGAGGTAGCTCCATTTTATGGACACCCAGCCAGCCAGTTAGCTATAAAATCCCTGTTAGTAGCTGTTCTCTACTGGCTTTACCTGTAAAGGGTTAAAAAGTCCATAGGTAAAAGGAAGGGAGTGTGCACCTGACCAAACAAGCCAATGGGAAGGCTAGAATTTTTTTAAAATTCCCCTTTGTCTGTCTCTCTGTTGTTCTCCTGTGGAGAGATAGGGCTGGAACTATGCTGTATGAGCTGGCGCCAGGTATGAAAAACCATCAAATCATACCTAGTGTCATAAACAGATAGTTAAGGGTTAAGGTCTCTTTTACCTGTAAAGGGTTAACATGCAGTACCTGATGACCACCTGACCAGAGGACCAATCAGAGACAAGATCATTTCAAATCTCTGTGGAGGGAAGCCTTTGTCTGTGGTCTTTGTTAGAGCTCTCTTTTTGGATCTAAAAGAGACCAGTCATGTCTCCAAGTTCTCCTGGAGTAGTTTCTACTATTTAATAGTGAGTATTAATTAGAAAGGCGGGTTAGTCTTATAATTTGATTTCTACATTTGCAATTGTGTGTTTTGCTGAAGGAAATTCTTTATTCCTGTTTGCTGTTACATTGCTTTTACTGAGAAAGAAAGGAGGGGGAATTCTCTCCAGAGATTGATAAGTTTAGACCCTGTATTGTTTCATCTTGGTTACAGAGACAGTTACTTTCTTTTTATTCTTTAATACATTCTTTTCTTTTCTTTGGACTTGGTTAATTTCTTCTCTTGTGGAGATTCAAGGGAAGGGGAGAGGGAGGTGAGTCCCTCTTTGTGTTGAGTCAAGGATTTGACTCGGGGTAATCTCTCCAGAGCAGGCTGGAGAGAGGGAAGGGGGGAGGGGAACTGGCTGTTTCTCTCTCTCTGGTGAGATTCAAGGTGTTTGGATCTGTGTTCCCCAGGGGAAGTTTTTGGGGAAACAGGGAGTGTGTCAGACACTTAAAAACTGACTGGTGGCAGCGAGAACCAGATCTAAACTAGGATTTTAGTTTAGAGGGAAACCAAGGCAGGTCCCCACTTTGGAACCCAACAGCTCCAAGTGGGGGTGAGACCTATGACACCTAGAAACTATTCATTTGAAACCCCAGATATGTAAGTAGATCAGGAAATGTCTAGGAAGACGTGATTAAATTTCTCTCTTTTACTTCTTTATGGCTTGTGGATTCCTCTGTGCTAACCCCAGGTGCTTTTGTTTTGCTTGTAACCTTTAAGCTAGACCTCAAGAAAACCATTCTTGATGCTTAATTATTGTATTTGCTCTTTTTAGATCTAGAAATAGCCTAAGTTCTAGATGTATTTTCTTTCTGTTTGTTTTTAATAAAATTTACCTTTTTTAAAGAACAGGATTGGGTTTTTGTGCCCTAAGAGGTTTGTGCACAGGTTGTTTAATTAGCTGGTGGCAACAGCTGACTTCCTTTGTTTTCTTTCTCAGCTTGGGGGTGTGTGTGTGAAGGGGCTTGAGGGTACCCCACAGGAAGGAATTCCCAAATGCACCATCCTGGGTTTCCAAAGGGGTTTTTTGCACTTGGTGGTGGCATTTATCCATCCAAGGACAGAGGAAAAACTCCCAAGGTTACAGCTTAATACAACCCTGGAGTGGCCAGTATTAATTTTTAGAATCCTTGGGACCCCCTACCTTCTGCACTCAAAGTGTCAGAGTGGGGAATCAGCCTTGACATGGTGTTAAAGGTGGGATCACCTTGAACAAGAAGCACAGACCTCAGGATTTTAAAAGGACACATTTTTCCTTTTGGCAGCCTGCAAAGTCAGGGAGGTTTGTTTCCTTTATTTCTTCCTTTCCTTTCCTGCCTGAGGGGGAACAGGCACAAAAATGGTTCAGTCTGCAAAGCTAGGGTGTCCAACAAGCAATTTTTTTTCTAGCTTTGTGGCAACTAAATAGCTAGGCTACAGTAGGGCAGCCCTGTGCATGAGGTTGCAGTCGGGCACTCAATCCTTAGAGCAACCAGTCTTCCCAAAGCAGCACTCCATGGAGAAGACAGACCCAGATCAAGCCCAGACATCCTGCTCCATAACAGAAATGCAGAAAGGGGATGAGGGACTGGAGACTTCCCAGAAGGGAAGGGTCAGCCCTCCCCAACCCGAGATCTTGGTGCCAGGATGGAGGGATGTCTTTAGCCCAGGCCGAGTTCTAACTGCGGAAGAAAGGAATTTCGTCTAAAAGATGAAGCACTTGAAATCGGAGGAGACACGCTTGAAGGCGGAAGCAGAGGAGAGGAGGGAGGACGAAGGGCTTGGAGGCGGAAATGAAGCTGAAGCACTTGGAGCTGGAGAATACTAAGCTGGATCAATCAGGTAGCCCTAACAGTCCTTCTCTACTGCTCCCCATTCCAAGAAAATCCCCTCCAGACCAGTATATGGTGGAGCTGAGGCTGGACCTTAGCAAAGGTGGCAGCTGAAATGCCTAAACAACACATGAACGAGTACGAACTTTTTAAAACAAAAGACCAGAATTAGGATGGGGCTAACTCCTGAGCATGCCCTTCGGTGGTTCAGAGCCCAAAGGTGGAAACCAGACATGCCATTTTCCCAACATGCTTACCATATTGTAAAAAATTGGGATGCCTGGGTATGAGGAGCAAATGTTAAATCTTTGGAAGATCTGTCTGTCCTAATACAAATGGAGCAGTTCTTAGAGGGTGTTCCTGAGGAAATAGACAGGTACTTCCTAGATTGGAAGCCCAAAACTGTAATTGAGGTGGGGAAGATCAGAGCCAAATGGGTGGAGGTGGCAGAGAAGAAGAAATCTAGTAGCAGTTCCTATGGATACCAGACAGGGCAACCCAAGACAACACCCCACCATCGGAGTCAGCCCAAGGCCCCACCTCACAAGGGAAGCCCTCCACACAGCCAGGGAAACCCCAGATGCCCTCTCGTCCTACCACCCTACTCTTCAACCACCCACCTCGCCCCAGCCTACAGTCAGTTGGGCGATGCTTTAAATGTAACGAGCTGGGACATGTGAAGGCCAACTGCCCCAAGAGCACCAGACTGCAACTCATCACCCTGGGGTCCCACCGAGAGTCTTCAGGCCCCATCTCACAAATACCCACAAAGCAAAGGGAAACTATGTGTCAGCGGGAGGAAGATTACTGCGTGGAGAGACACTGGCGCACAGCACAGGTGTCAGCTATCCACCAATCCCTGGTGAACCCCAAATTCATCAACCCAGAGGCCCGAGTGACGGTTCAACCCTTTAAGGCCAACTTTTTAAACTTGCCTACCGCCAAGATGCCTGTCCAGTACAAGGACTGGTCAGGAATATGAACTTTTGCAGTCTATGATGATTATCCCATTTCCATGCTACTGGGAGAAGACTTAGACAACCATGTGAGACTAACAAAAAGGGTGGGAATGGTCACCCGCAGCCAGGCTAAACAGGCCTCCACACCTAACTCCATTCCTGAGCCTCCTAGAGGAACCCAATCTGTGTCCCCTGATACCACAGGCCCGGGGACCCAGCCAAAGGTGGTGGAACTAGACCCCAGACCAAAGTCTGTGGCTGCAGTTGTAAAACCAGTTCCTGGAACCCAGCCAGAACCAGTCCAAGGATCAGAACTGGCGGAGCAGTCAGCACCAGAGCCTCTGCTTGCAACCCCACCAGATTCAGGGGAGCCAGCACCAAAGGGCGCCACAGAGCCTGCACCTGCAGCAGCAGCTAAACTGGCGCAAAAAAACTCAACCGGAGCATGAAATACGACCAAGTGCACCAGCGAAGAGCAGTTTACAATAGACGGAGACACCCCCATCACCTGCATTGCTTCCATTGGGACCGAGCCCAAGTCCCAACCCAGCAAGAAACTAATGTCTCCAGCATCAAGGGAGCAGTTCCAGGCAGAGCAGGAAGCGGATAATCGCTTCAAGGGAGCTTGGACGGTGGCATGGAATGACCCATCCAAGGACAGAGAAAAGCTTGGGAGTTTAAGCCTGGAGTAGCCAGTATTAATTTTTAGAATCCTTGTGGGCCCCCACTGTTATATCCTTGGGGGCAGCCGGTTTAGGAAGAAATCACTTGAGGCCAGACAGCTAACAAAACTACCATTTATTTACAGACACAGATCTCACCTAACTGGCCGAAGCTGGCTGGGCTATCCCCTAATAATCTAACTCAGTAGCCATAGGAACAAAAACCATGACAACGAAATACACAACACCCACCTTCTTCACTCCAAGTGCCAGAGTGGGGAATGAGCCTTGACAATACCCATCTTCAAACCTCAGACTTACCAACCTTCAAAACCAATGGCCAAATCCATCACCCTTCAAGTATGTGACTGTTGCTGCTGACTTTAGCAGGAGTAGGATCATGGACAATAAAACATAAGGAAAGTGAATGGGGAATTTAGAAGCTCCAGAGTTGTTTTTGCTGGTTTCATCTCAAACAAATGACCTAAATGGATTATCTTCTTTATCTACCTTTGGGCCATGATATGGAAAAGGGAAATTAATTATACTATGTCAATTCTCCTGTTTTGTAGTTGCCTATAGTGCCTGTGGTATAGCGCTAATAAAACCTCCAAGTATAAAGCCTTAAAAGGTCTGATATATAAAAACCTCAAGGATGTTTCAAGAAGCTGTAGCTAAGAATAAAGTGAGGAAATTAAGCAAAGGAAAATTCATGCTGAACATCAGGAAAAAACAACAGTGGGTTCTGATAGTGAAGTATATTTTGAAAAGGATGTGGGGAAAGCTACATTGCATGACTAGTGACATTTAAAATGTGGGAGAATACAGCAGTAAGGCAGCTCAAGGTCTGCAGTAATTGGCTATTAGTAAATACCTTGTGTGTATTGCAAGGCACAAGTTCAAAAGCTAAATGCATTCAACTATCTGAGCATTGCACTAGAAACCTAAGAACTAGGCTGCCATGGCTTATTGTCGCCGGAGGGTGGCTTTCTTTTATATATATTAATTTTTTTCTAAAAGAAGTCTTCTGGGCACATGAGTGGGAAGAATTAGGCAACTCTTCCATTATGGAAAAAAGTTCCTTGCAGAAGGATACAATAAAATAGTAGATGGTTATAAGCACCTTTTCATCAACAGAACACATCTAGGATTAACCTTCTTGCGTATCATTCTCCCAGTGCAAATTGCCCTCCCTTAGCTCAGACTTTTGACTCCCTGAGGCAATAGTAAAGTGAGAGACACACAGTGGTCATTATTGCACACAACCAGTTGTGACTCAGATTGGAAAACAGTAGCAATGCTTTGCCAACCTTTGTCCACAGCCTCCCTCTATGCCCAAACAAGTTGCCATTAAAAGTAGATTGAGCAGATTTTATAAGGTAATCACCCTTCTGTGCTTTGGCCAGTAGTGTAAATATCAACATTATACATAGGGATCTTCGTTTTCAGCTTTTTGTTTTAATTTGCCAGGAATTTATCAGTGTTTATTCAAAATTTTAAAAACAGTGAAAATGGGTAAAAGCTGAAAATGAAGGGCAGCGGATGGTGGGAGAGGGGTGCTCAGTACTCACAGTCTGCAGGGAGCAGGTGGTCTCAGCAGCGCGGGCCTGGACCCCTGCCTGTCTTCCTCCCTCACTGTGAAGAGGAAGATGGTGCCAGGATGAGGGGCCATGGAATGTCAAAGCTCCACTCCATGAGTACTAGACCCTTTGCCAGACAGAGCCCCCTCCCAATCCTAAGCCTTCAACATGGCCCCAGGGCACAGAGCCCTACTTGCTTCACTTGCCAGACAGAGTTCCCTCCTGACTCCACCAGTAATCAGAAGATGCAGCCTTCCACTCTCCTCCTGACCCCTGCCTGTCAGCCAGGGGAAGCAGATAGGGCCCTGCTGAAGAGCCAGGATCAGGAGGGGCTTTGTCCAGAGGGGGCCAGTACTCAGTGCAATCTTCTGGTCCCCTCCGAACACCGGCCTTTCAGACCCTGTCCGCTTCTTTGGTGCAATGGGGGAGCGAGATGGGTAGGGAGCTCAGATAGCCCAACCACTGCGCTTAGGACAGAATGTGAAGACCACGCTAGAGACTTTTAGGTAGATAGGATAGAAGTTTGTCGTTTGAGAAGGATATTTACAAGTTTTAAATCAAGCCCAGGTGAGGGTTGATTGCTAGCAATTACCATATGATGACCCTTCAGTGGCCTACATTAAATGAATTGGTTTCAGTCCAGTTCTTAGTGGACCAGTGTCACTGCCACAATCAGAGTATTAACCACTACCCTTGGTGGGCAGCCTCAGCAGACAGGCCAAGAACTGAATTAGAATGGAAGCCGAGTTCCCTTACCTGTAGAGGTGGTCCCTGTAGAGCAGAGAGGAGGTAGATGGACGAAGCAAGTTGCACTGCTGCTTTCTCTGTTATATCTGTTTTATGACAGAGAATTTAAGAGTGCCTCGCCTTGTCAATTTGGCACCTTCTGACAACACTTATAAAAACTAGTATGAAAAAAGCAAATATATACAATTATATAGTGAAAATGAATTCTTCACCTTTTCTCCCACTCACACAAAGAAGGAAAAAGCAACCTGACCTATAAGACATTTCAGAACTCACCAGATAAAAAGGCAGAGGGACATCTGGCTATAAATCACATCTTTATTAAGATATTTAACAGGCACAATGGGGAATGAATGGATTAACTGGAAATCTTAAAGGTCATTTCAATAATGTACCGCATCAGTCCTTCATCGATAACTTTGACAGTTCTAGTCCTGAACACATTCCTCTCTTCAATGAATTTTTCAAAGATATGCACACCACCTCCCACCCCAAAATAATGTGCTTTGCTAGCCAAATACACGCGGCCATTTTTATCCAACGGTTTAGAAATTGTATCATGCAAAGCACTGTAGTAGTCAGGATTGTAGATGGTCTCTGATGTGAGAATAAGGTCATACTTTGAAAAGGGTTTGTTGCCACTTAACAGGAGTTGGCTAAACTCAGCCCATTCTCCAGAAAAAAATCTGCACTTAGACATTAGAGCTGGTATGAAGTCTGCTTTTTTGTGCTTCTTTGAAGGAGGTTCACTAATTCCGCCATCACCACCACCATCAGTCCAGTTAGCCACTACATTAGGCAAAGTTATTTCATCAATCACAGTGCGGTTATAGTCCTGAAAGTGGACTTTTTCAGCCTTTCTCTTTAATGCAAGTATTCCCAGCAGCCCAGCCCCACAACCAAGATCCAAGCGCATTTCAGCCTCTGACAAATAATCCATGAGATCAAAAGTGCATTCCTATATTTTCAGCCCTGCTTCATAGATGCCTGTGATAAGATCAGAGTGAGAAGAAATACTTTTAGACACTATGTCTTCTTCATGGGAGTCATTTGAAAGGGTCATTTCCACCACGGAAATATTTACATAGTATAGGCCCTGTACAGTGTCCATAACTTTATTTTCTAACACTTTGCTGAAATCTTCAGGAATATTATGCTCTTTGGCAACTTTAAAGCCGGCTCGTTTCTTTGGCAGCACCTGGACCTGGCTTTTATCAGGACTACAGTTTGCTACTGGATCTGTAGTTTTGGGTGTTGCCTCATGTGCACACAGAGACTCCTTGTGCACAACATTTTCTTCTGATGAAATTTCTTTGCTCTTTTCTGTAGATCCGCCTGGATTCAAAGAAGCCTGTGCAGATTCCAGCTGCAAGGCTGTATCACCAAAAGTCTCAAGTTCATTTTCTGCTTTCTCTTCAATAGAGAAGTTAAACTGAAAAGTCATGTTCCTATGAAGTATGAAAAAAGTAAATCACAGCTTATATCCAAAGTTACAATCAGGCAGACACTCATCCAATAATATTGTTAATATAAATGTGATTTTTCTTCTATGGCTTGTGCAGATAAGAACTTGCTCCCTGGCTGTAAGACTGCTCTGCCATAGTTAAAAGCTGTCTGCAAAGATCTTTACATTAGTCATCACTATGAAAGCCTCTACTTTGCAGGTATAATGTTCACTTTCTCTGCAAATTCATCTGTTGAATTCTATAAAAAGAGAATATATGTCAAATATCACATTTCATTAAATTGAAAGATAAATACTTTGCACTTTTATCTATCCAAAGGACAACATAAGTTTCAAATATTATCTAATGCCACCTTGTAACATCCCTTACAAACTTAAAAAAAAAAGTAAGCAATTTTTACTATTCCCATTTCACAGAGGAGAAAACAAAAGACAATTAAGGGATTTGTGAAAGGTAATTCAGGAAGTGAATGGCAGAGTTGAGTAACGTCTGGTCTCCTGAATAATATAATCTTGTGCTTTAGTCACAGCCTTCCTCCCTGCAAAGCACACCGACAAGTTCAAGAAGATATAAATTGCTTGCCTACAGGAAACTAAAATTTAAAATTTGATTGTCCAACAAGAAAATGTGATTGTTCCAAATTTCAGACTGTGGGCTCATTCTCGTCTGTAAATTAAAAGATTGTTGCTCGGCATTCTACTTGCTCTATTTTGAACTACTATGCCAGGGTTTCTCCTGTTCTTTTTCGGGGCATCTGATTCTCACTTAGTATGTTTGGTTTTGTCCTCACTTTACAATAAAAGTGACACCATCAGTCGGAAACTGTGCCAGAAATAAGACAATTTCTAATCTGAATAAGAATTCTAATATCTAAATAATATTATGGCTCATATTCATACCCATCTAGTTTGAAAACTAGATCCAGCCACACAGACTAGCACTTCTCTAGTTCTCCACTAGCACCATCTGCAGTAGGGTGACTAGATGTCCCAATTTTATAGGGACAGTCACTATTTTGGGGTCTTTTTCTCATATAGGCTTCTATTACCCCTCACCCCCATCCCAATTTTTCACACTTGCTGTCTGGTCGCCCTAGCCTGCATCTGCACTAATTCTGCACACAGTTCACCCCATGCTTAATCTTACTCCTGTGAGCAATCCCACTGCTTTGGGGGGTTCTTGTCTTTAACGGAGGCCAACAATCTTGTGAGTAGAGTTTAGCAAGTGCATAAATGTTTGCAGGATTGGGGCCTAGGGCTCTGTTCTTCTCACATTACTATTTGTGCTACAGTAGCCTCTAGAGTCTAAGATCATGGCCCCATTGTTCTGGGCACTGTACATTTAGAGTAAGAGACCGTTTGTCCTGAAGAATTTGCAATCTCTAAAGAGACCAGACACAGGATGAGAGGGGAAAAAGAGGCAGAGAGAGCAGGGGTGTGACTTGCCCAGACGCTCAACAGACCAATGGCACAGCTGGGAACAGATGCCATGTCTCCTGGTGCCCACTCCCCTGCTCCATCTGCTGCTTCCCCAGAACAAATCTGTCCCTGTCCCCCACCCTTGTCCCTGGCTGGCTGGGGGGAGGGGGTCACTCACCCTACCCCGGGGGCCCCCCCTTGTCTCTGGCTGGCTGGGGGGGAGGGGGGGTCACTCACTCTACCCCGGGGTCCCCGCGGCCCTAGCGCGCACGGCTACATACAGCCCCTACCGGCCCTTCCCGCCCTGTGCCGGTGTACCAACACATTTCGAAACCCTCCCGTTTTGCAACCAGTTGCAGTTTCTGCCGCACAACGTAACCATCTGGGCTCCTGCTCAGGACTTGCTGCCGCCTGATCCATGGGGTTGCAAATCAGGAGGGACAGGGTTTGTGGTCAAAAACACTCACATTCTGCTTCCTCCTGGCTAATGTGCCAAATTGACCTATTGCAGGGTTCTGGGGGTTTCTGCATTTTAATTTAATTTTAAATGAAGCATTTTAAGCATGTTAAAAAACTTATATACTTTATATACAACAATAGTTTAGTTATATATTATAGCCATAAAAAGAGACCTTCTAAAAATATTAAAATGTATTACTGGCATGCGAAACCTTAAATCAGAGAGACAAAATGAAGACTTGGCACAGCTCTTCTGAAAGGTTGCTGAACCCTGATCTTTTGGATGCTTGAGGCATGCTCTTTCACTTTTTTGTGTGTGAATATATGAAAAGGGAGGTAAGGTTTGGGGGTACAGAGCACTCCCCTGACCCCAAGGTGGTAACCAGAGTGGCCCCATTCATTTTTTCCACTGGCTTCCTCCTTGATTATTTCCAATGACTTGGCTCCCTATGCACCTGTCACTGGTCCAGGGATGGTTGCAAATCTGGAGGGAAGGGGTTTGCAGTCGAAAACGCTCACGATTTGCTTCCTCCTGGCTAATGTGCCAAATTGACCTATTGGATGAGTGAGGTGCATGCTTTCACTCGTTTGTGTGTGTGTGACATTATTGATATAAACTGGGACCATGTAGAACATGGTTTGCAACCAAGGTCCTGTAGTGGCACCAAATCTTAGGTAAAGGTGGTCATATACGGTGGCTAAGACCAGGTTATGGGTTGGTGGTTATGATTATGCTGTCTGTATCATTTTGTAGTTGAAGTTATAAGTATTGGCTCTGTACTGTCTGTATTTTGTATTTGTGCTCTGCTTCTGGGTGACGCCGCAGACAAGTTGGTGTTAGCTCTGATAAGTTCATTTGATGGCCTATTAAGGACCATCAGCTACACAATCGACCCGTGGAGAGAAGGCAGATACGCCTTGTAACTGAGCAAAGTATTCAGGGACTTGCCCATGTGACTCTAGACTCCATTTTGCTGTAATGTTCCACAGTAGGGACAAAGAGGTTTTTACACCTGGAAAAGCCTATATAAGGCTAATGCCTCATCTCCATCTTGTCTTCAGTCCTGCTTCTTACCTCTGGAGGAATTTTGCTAGGAAATGAAGCTCTACACAAGGGACTAGTGACCCATCCCAGCGGGGGATGTTCTCCAGAGACTTGATTTGAACCTGCAGTTTACTCCATCACCAGGGCCAGCTTTAGGAAGTGCGGGGCCCGATTTGAACAGTTTTGACGGGGCCCCGGCAGGGATGACTTAAAAAAAACACGTGGGGCTTGTACTCACTGGGTGGCGCTCCTAGTCTTTGGCGGCAAGTTCTTCACTCACTCCGGGGTCTTCAGCAGCACCCAAGGACCTGCTGCCGAAGACCCGGAGCGAGTGAAGGACCCGCCGCCGAAGTGCCGCCGAAGACCTGGAGCGCCGCCGGGTGAGTAAAAAATTAAAAAGGAGCCTCTAGCCAGGAAAGGGATTCTCAGCCACTTCCCCCCCTCTCCCCCACCCCGCGGCTCTGCCACTGGGCGCGGGGCCCTCTTAGGTGCGGGGCCCAATTCGGGGGAATTGGTGGAATTGGCCTAAAGCCAGCCCTGTCCATCACTGTTACAAGCCTGAATTAAGAACTTTGTCATTACTCTATGTAATTGATTCCATTTAACCAATTCTAGCTCTCATCTCTACCTTTTTCCCTTTATGAATAAACCTTTAGATTTTATATTCTAAAGGATTGGCAACAGCATGATTTGTGGGTAAGATCAGATGTGTATATTGACCTGGGGCTGGGGCTTGGTCCTTTGGGATCGAGAGAACCGTTTTCTTTTATTGGGGTGTTGGTTTTCATAACCATTCATCCCCAGGACGAGTGGGTCTGGTGGTGATACTGGGAGACTGGAGTGTCTAAGGACATTGTTTGTGTGACTTGTTACCCAGTGCGGTGAAACCAAAGTCCTTTTTGTCTGGCTGGTTTGGGTTGCCTTTGGGTACGTCTACACTACGGGATTATTCCGAATTTGCATAAACCGGTTTTGTAAAACAGAATTTATAAAATCGGGTGGAGCGCGGCCATACTAAGCACATTAAATCGGTGGTGTGCGTCCATGGTCCGTGGCTAGCGTCGATTTCTGGAGCGTTGCACTGTGGGTAGCTATTCCCTAGCTATCCCATAGTTCCCGCAGCCTCCCCCGCCCCTTGGAACTTCCGGGTTGAGATCCCAGTGCCTGATGGGGCAAAAATCATTGTCGCGGGTGGTTCTGGGTAAATGTCGTCAGTCACTCCTTCGTCTGGGAAAGCAACGGCAGACAAGCATTTCGCGCCTTTTTCCCCTGGATTGCCCTGGCAGATGCCATAGCATGGCAATCATGGAGCTTTTTTGCCGTTTGTGACTCTCACCGTATGTGTACTAGATGCCGCTCACAGAGGCGATTCAGCAGCGCTACACAGAAGCATGCTTTTGCTTTTGCATGACAGCAGAGATGGTTACTAGCCATATTGCACCATCCAAACCCTTCCATAAATTGGAACTGAGGATGATCATGGCTACCAGTCCTTTTGTACCATTTGCTGCTAGTGCCCCTGGTCAATCAGCCAGGGGCGCAAAAGCCAAGAGTGGTTACTAGCCATATTGCACCTTCCATCGTTTTGTACCATTGGCTGCTGTCATAAGTGCCCCTGGCCGATCAGCCAGGGGCGCAAAAGCAAAAATTGGGAATGACTCCCTGAGTCAATCCCTCCTTTTTGGTATCTAAAAATAGAATCAGTGCTGCCTAATATAGGCAAGTGTGCTAGAGAACCACCTGCTCTGTGTCAGAGCCCGCAGAAATTATTATCTGTATGCTATTCACAGGGGGTGCTCCTGTAACAACCCCACCTGTTGATTCCGTTCTTCCCCCAGCCTTTCTTGGCTACCGTAGCATTGTCCCCCCACTTGTGTGATGAATTAATAAAGAATGCAGGAATAAGACACACTGACTTGTTAGTGAGAAATGAGTGGAAGGCAGCCTCCAGCTGCTATGATAGTCCAGACAGGACATTAAGCAGTGTGTAGGAGAGAAGCCCAGCATCCCACTGCTAGTCCAGGGGCAACTGAATCTTTTCTTTACACATGAAGGGTGGGGGCTGATGGAGCTCAGCCCCCTGTTGCTATGATGAGGATGGTTACCAGCCATATTGCACCATCCATCCACCAGAAAAAATTAGGGCCAATAGGCTGATGACGAGGACGGTTACCAGTCCTTTTGTACCATCAGCTGAGGCTGATGATGAGGATGGATTTCCATCATTTTGTACGATCAGCTTATGCTGATGATGAAGATGGATTTCCATCCTTTTGTACCATCAGCCGCCCATGGCGGGGGGGGGGAGCAAGGATGTTGGTGTTGAGTGCTGCACTATCGCGTCTATCTGCAGCATTCAGTAAAGATAGGGTGACATGTAAAAGAGTCAGAGGATTGTTTTACCTTTCGCTTCTGGAGGTGGGTGGGGGGTGGGTGAGTAGATTGCCAAGCTATGCCCTGACCCGCGGGCACTGTGTTTGACCCTAGAAGCATTTGGAGCTCAGCCAAGAATGCAAATAATTTTAGGAGGCTGCAGGAACTGTGGGATAGCTTCAGTCCTCCAGTCCATGCGCATCCATTTGATTCTTTGGCTTTCCGTTACGCTTGTCACGCTGCAGTGCGCTGAGTCCCTGCTATGGCGTCTGTCTGGAGATTTTTAAAAAAGGATTCTGAATTTCATCTTCTGTAACGGAGCGCTGATAGAACGGATAGAACGGATTTGCCTGCCCTTACAGCGATCACATCCGCATGGTCCATGCGGGAGCTCTTTTTTTTATTTTGATTTCGGACTGCATCGCCACCCGTGCTGATCGGAGCTCCACGCTGGGCAAACAGGAAATATTCAAAAGTTCGCGGGGCTTTTCCTGTTTACCTGACCACTGCATCCGAGTTCAGATTGCGGTCCAGAGCGGTCACTGGTGCACTGTGGGATAGCTCCCGGAGGCCAATACCGTCGATCAGCGTCCACACTAACCCTAATCCGATATGTTAATACCGATACTAGCGTTACTCCTCTCGTTAGGGAGGAGTACAGAAACCGGTTTAAAGAGCCATTAAAATCGATATAAGGTGCCTCCTAGTGTGGACGGTTTTGGCGTTAAATCGGTTTTACGCTCCTAAAACCGATTTAAACGCCTAGTGTAGACCAGGCCTTAGAGGTGGAAAACCCCCAGCCGAGGGCTGTAACTGCTCTGTTTGAGCAATTTGTCCTGAACTGGCACTCTCACTTTGGTACCGCCAGAACTGCCTCATCACAGTGTGAATAAGTGAAAAGGGAGGTAAGGTTTGGGGGTACAGAGGACGCCCCTGACCCCAAGGTGGTAACCAGAGTGGCCCCATTCATTTTTTCCACTGGCTTCCTCCTTGATTATTTCCAGTGACTTGGCTCCCTATGCACATGTCACTGTTCCAGGGATGGTTGTGCACATGTCACTGTTCCAGGGATGGTTGTGCCCCTGTCACTGATCTGGGGATGGTTGCAAATCTGGAGGGATAGGCTTTGCGGTCAAAAACGCTCACGATCTGCTTCCTCCTGGCTAATGTGCCAAATTGACCTATTGGATGAGTGAGGCACGCTCTTTCACTCGTTTGTGTGTGAGTATGTGAAAAGGGAGGTAAGGTTTGGGGGTATACCTAAATGCACTCCCCTTCCCCACTCCCAGCCCTATGCATGCTGGCTTGGGAATATCACTACTGTAGTGTCAGCTTTTAAGAGAGCTTCACATGCAGAGCCGTAACTAGGGATTTTTGGCACACAAGGCAAGGAACAGAGGCAGCATGTCTGGCTCTTCCCTATTGGAGGGAAGGATCCACCAACGAATTTCTGCAAAAGAGCCGTATGCGCCGCCCCTCTCCATTGAAGACGACCAGTGACACTTCGGCAACGAGTACCACAGTCCCTCTCAGAGGGAAGGACTTGCTGCCGAATTGCCGCTGAAGGAGAGACTTTCTGAGCCCCTCACTTTCCGTGCCCGAGGCAAGTGCCTCACTCTCCTTGCCCTCGTTACGGCAATAGTCACATGCACCACTTCTAGTATTACAGTAAGTTAAAACAAGCTACAGTACATTGGGACATTAATGCTCTATTACAGTGTTTGCAGTAGCATGTTAAAAGCTATAACACTGAACAGACTAGTTAGGGCCGGCTTTAGGAAGTTTGGGGCCCACCCAATTCAAACATTTTTGGCGGGGCCCCAGCAGGGATGACTTTAAAAAAAAAAAAGGAAAAAAAGGTGGGGGGAAAAAAAGCCTTTCCTTTCTTAGCAACCGGTTCCCTATAAAAAGTTCTGATTTAAGGGATGTGCCAGAATATGTATTTCTGGTACCAATAGGGTTACTATATTTCCAGATTTAAAAATTCCTCCCGGATGGCAATTTAAGAACCAAAAAGTCTGACATGTCCGGGAAAATATGGCTGTATGTTAACACTACCTACAGTTCTTTTTTAAAAAGATGGGACTGAACTAGAAATGAACTCCGCTTCACATGTGTGGGTCCCCGCCACTCCCTGGGAGTGTGCTAGGGTGACCAGATGTCCCGATTTTATAGAGACAGTCCCAATCTTGGGGTCTTTTTCTTATATAGGATCCTATTAACCTCCACCCCATCCTGATTTTTCACACTTGATGTCTGGTCACCCTAGGGTGTGCACATGGGTACCAGCTGCTCTCTTCTCCCATCATTGAAGCAGGTGTGCAGGGTTACTGCCCAGGGAATTGCAGGGCACCAGTGGACATGGGGCTGGCTGCAGGCAGGGCAAGGGGTGCAGCAATGGCTGGAGACAGGGGTGTGTGGGGTGGGGTGGGCTGGCTGGCTTCAAGCAGGGCCATAGGGGGGTGTGGCATAGATTGGCAGTGCTGAAGACAGAGGAGTGCAGGAATGGCTTGCTTCAGGCAGGGGGGGTGCAGCAGGGGTTGGCTGGAGACAGGGCACGGGGTGCAGGTACAGGGGGTACAGACCACCCGGTATGGTAAGTGCTCCCTCCTCCTCCTCCCTCCCCCACCAGAGTAGCAGCAGCCACCTGGGGCTCCCCTGCTTCCACAGCCCTGGCCATGTACACAGCTGCCGGAGTCCTGGGGAAGCGGCGGGGCTCCAGTGGCTATTTAAAGGGCTGGGGCGATAGAAGCAACGGGAGCCACAGACTTTGTAAGTAGCCCACAGATCCCAACAGCCCTACCCCATGGCTCCAGCAGTGTGGCAGTGGTGGCAATTTAAAGGGCCCCCAGGCCCTTTAAATTGTCCCCTGGAGAAGCCAGGCCACCCTGGTACAGTGCACTGACTCTTGCCAATACACCGAACCGGGGCTTGGGCGCGGGACCCTCTTAGGGGCAGGGCCCGATTCAGGGGAATTGGTTGAATTAGCCTAAAGCCGGCCCTGCCAGTATATCCAGGACATTAGTAGCACACTTTTCCCCCACCAATACCTAGTAGTTGCACTGTCATCTCCCATAGCTACTTAGGTTGCAGCTTTATTGTTAAACCTAAATTGGGAAGAAAGACGACTGATTCAGAACTTCTTTAATGGTTACTTTATCGCTAAAGGGTGTAGTGGGGTGTAAACTTGGAGAGAGGAAGGTTTCTATGATGTAGGCAAGATCAAGTATTTTATCCAAAACCAGAATACGAATGGCGCTGGTCTTCTTGGTGTCTGACCTTGAGCTATTGTCAAAAGTTTGAGGGTGACTCGTCTCCTTCCTCATATTTTGGTTGAGGATTCCATTGATAAAGGGATTGGCCTCAAATACCTGGTTGTAGGACTCTGCCACGGTGTAGTTTTTATCTTGGGTTGCCTGGTCCTAATTATAGTAAAGCAAGTCTTTGTAATTATCTGTTATAACAATGTGGAACTAGCTGTTTTACGGGATGTCTCGATTTCATTCCTGTAGTAACATAACTGGTGATAGGAAAGCTGGGAGAGAGAGAGGTGTGTGCTCTGCAAGGCTGCTGGCCACGGGGTCAATGGGTGTGGGTGGGCTGGGTAGGATCGCGGGAGTCACGTCTCAGGGATCTGCCCCACTACCCAGCACTGCTCCAGCTCTGAGCTGTCTCCACTGCCTGGGACCTGTGGGGCCCCACCTGCCTCCCTGGGGGAAGAGCCACCTGGGACTGGTGCAGAGGCTGGGCCAGTCTCAGCCACTCACAGGGAACAGTCGGGGAGGGGGGAGGCTCAGCTGGGTCCTGAGAGAGCCTGGCCCGGGTAGGCTCTGCTCCTGCTCCAGCCTGGCTGCTTCCACCACTCCCAAGAGGCCAGAGTTATCCTGCCCCAGGACCAGTTCTGGCTGCGCTGTCATCTCAGCCTCGCAGCCACAGTCACCTCCCATCAGGGCCGGCTACTGTGGCTGGGGGTTAGGGTGTGGGAGAGTAGGTCTCTAGGGGGTCTGGGTAGGTGCTGGGCACTGGGGGGGTGGGGAGATCTATGTGTTGGGGGGGGCTGTCAGTTGGGGAGATCTGTGTGTGTGTGGGCGCTGGGAAGTGTGGGGGGTCTGTGTGGGTCACTGCAGTTGTGGTGGAGGGGGCACTGGACAGTGAGGGGATCTGTAGGGGGGCTCTGGGTGGGAAGGTGTGGGGCACTGTGCAGTTGTGGGAGGGCTGTGGGGGTCTTCAGCTGGGGGGCACTGGTCAGTGAGAGGATCTGTGGGGGGGTTCTGAGTGGGTGGGGGAGTGATCTGGGAGTGCACTGGGCAGGGGGGTTTGTGGGGGTCTCTGGATGGTGCAGCACTGGGCGAAGGGAGTCAGAGGGGTACAGGGCAGAGGGTTTGTGGGGGTCTCTGGGTGGTGTGGCACTGGGCATAGGGAGTCGGACGGGTGCTGGGCAGGGGGTTTGTGAGGGTCTCTGGGTGGTGTGGCACTGCCCGTAGGGAGCCAGAGGGGTGCTGGGCAGGGGGTAGCATGGTGCAGCATGGGCCCAACCCCAAGGGGAAGAAGCACAATGGCAGTGCAGGGCTGGGCTGGACAGCGTGGGTCTGGCAGCTCCTGGTTTGTAAACAGTGCCCTTGTACTGGGCTGGGTGGAGTGGGGCTGTCCCTGCCGTGCCATGACTCATATCCCATTGCCCCCAGTCAGCCCCTCGCTCTGAGGACTCTTCCCCCATGCCTCATGTCCCCATTTCCCCCATGGGGACCCACAAATATGTTTAGCACCGGGCCCACAACAGGTTAATCCGGCCCTGATTGGGGTGCAGGCTCTGGGATGGAGTTGGGGGTGCAGGAGGGTTGCAGGCTATGTAGAGTTTGAGTGACGGGTGCAGGCTCTGACCTGGGGCAGGGGATTCGGGTACAGGAGGGGGTACAGACATGTGGGCTCTGGGAGGGAGTTACCAAATCAGCACGTTGTATAAGAGAAAGGAGCTGCAGTGATTTCATATAGACATAGAAAATGATAGAAGACACTTTTACATAGTCAAAATGTGAGAGGCAGAGTGTGAGGGAGGGAGGGGGCGTCTGTACAATATTTCCCCGCATTCAGTCTCCTGGCTGGAGCAGTAAGAGCCCCGCAGCACTTGTATAGGCTAGAGAGGAGCTGCAGTGTCTGAGCTTTGACAGTCTGGGAATTGGGCTGCCTGTGCCTTTAAGACCCAGCCCCAGGAACCCGCCCCCTGCTCCGGGGCTGACACGCGGCAGAACTGAAAACAGCCTGTGCACCCCCCACAACCCCGACACCCCCAGATCTGCAAGCCCAGCAGGTGGCTCATCCCGAGGGGCCCCTGTTACCCCCCAGCCCCTCCCTAAACGGGGGTTTTGTCCCCGCACAGGGTCTGGCAGCGTCTCCCCCCGCCCCCGGGCTTAACCCCGGCTACCACCCCCCACCCCCGATTTTTCCCCTTCAGCCTCTCTCCTGCCGCTGCCTACAGCAGCTTGACCCCCTCTGGCCAGTAAATTTCTGCCCCCCGCTCAGACCGTGGCAGCCCCCCCGCTGCTATTTGCCCCCTTGAGCATTTTAAACGCCCCCAAAGAGCAGGCAGCAAATCGTGAGTAGAAGTGAGGGCAGAGAGAGGGCAGCGGCGGCAGCGGAGGTTACTGGGCAGGCTCAGTTCGGGTGCGCATGCTCAGTGCAGCCAAAGTAGCGAATCGGGAGCGGTTCATGTTTCTGTCGTTACAAGCTGGGCGGCTGGGACGGGGCGCTCTGCCGCCGGGAGCTGCCCTGCGTCCTGCCCCGCCTGCTCATATCCTTCCGCGGGGCCCCGGCGTGTCACTGGGGTGCGGCTGGGCGATGCAGGGTGTCAGTGGGGCACGAATGGGGCTGTGAGTGCTGTGGGGTGACAGTGGAGCAGCTGGCAGTGGTGGGGCACTGGGGGGTGGGGCCAGTGATGAGCTGCCAAAATCTTAACAACGGGTTCCCTATAAAAAGTTCTGATTTAACAACGGGTTCCCTATAAAAAGTTCTGATTTAAGGGATGTGCGACAGCATGTATTTTTTGTACCAATAGGGTTACCATACGTCCATATTTTCCCAGGAGGTGATTAAGAACCGAAAAGCCTGACATGTCCAGGAAAATACAGATTGTAGCGGGCTGGCTACCCGCTCCTGCCCTTTGGGGCTTTAAAACAGCCCTGGGAAGGGGCTTTTGGCTGGGCTGATTGGGGAAATGGCGGCAGCTGGGGGCCACGCCCCAAACTGAGCCCAGGGCCTTATAAAAGGCCAGAGCAGCCAGGAAGCCAGAGAGTCTCTCTCTGTGTCTAACCTCTGAGTCTAACCTCTGTGGTTAGAGAGAGATGGGCCTGGCTGCTTAGACGTTAAGATAAGTACCTAGGGTGAAGCAGGACGGGGAAAAGGCTGAGGGGCTGGGGAAGCTCCAGCCTAGGAAAGCCCCAGGCCTGCGGCCTAGCACGGGGCTAAGAGGTACTGGGGTTTGCAGGGGGCAACCTAAGGATAGGCAAAGCAGCAGGTCCGAACCCCGTTGCCGGTGATGAGAAGGCTGACACTGCAGTCTGTCCCAGGATATGGGGCTCGATAGTGACTGCGCAGTAGCCATTCTGAGGCAAGTGGGGATAGTGTGGTGGGGGGGGTTCCCCTGAGAGGGGGAGACCCAGTTAGAGTAAAAGGGGCACCGGGTCCAGGGAGGGACACGGGGCTGAGAGTAAAGTAGGTGGATCACCAGCCTGCAGAGGGCGCTCTGGACTGGAAAAAGAGCTAAGTTGCGGAGTAACCAGTAGGAGGCGCCGCAGGGGTGAGTCCCGACCCGTTTACACAGATGTATTTTAACCCTACCTAAAGTTCTTTTTTAAAAAGATGGGGCTGAACTAGAAATGAGCTCCGTTTCACATGTGTGGGTGGTGATCAGGGACAGTCTCAATTTTTGGGTCTTTTTCTTATATAGGCTCCTATTACCCCTCACCCCCGTCCCGATTTTTCACACTTGCTGTCTGGTCACTCTAGGGTGTGCACATGTGTGGGTCCCAGCTGCTCCCTGCCCCCCCCCCTCATTAAAGCAGGTGTGCAGGGTTACTGCCCTGGGAACTGCAGGGCACCAGTGGATGTGGGGCTGGCTGCAGATAGGGGCGTGGGGCAGGGCTAGCTGGAGGCAGGGAGTGACACGGGCTGGCTGTAGGCAGGTGATGCAGACGGGCGGGCAGGGGGCTGGCTGCGGGCAGGGGGCTGGCTGCGGGCAGGGGGCGGGGCAGGGGGCTGGCTGCGGGCAGGGGGCGAGGCAGGGGGCGGGCTGCGGGCAGGGGGCGGGGCAGGGGGCTGGCTGCAGGGGGCGGGGCAGGGGGTGGCTGCAGGTGGCTGTGGGCAGAGGGCAGCTGGGGGCAGGGGGTGGCTGCGGGCAGGGAAGGTGGGGGAGGGGCGCAGATACTCACACGGGGGGGGGGGGCTGGGAGCAGCAGGACGCAGCCGGGGACTCACCAGGCAGCAGCAGGAGCCCCAGGGCCAGAGGTCCAAAGAGCAGGAGCAGCAACAGGGCCAGGAGGCAGCTCACATGGCTCTCGCAGCACAGCGCCCCCCGGCGGCCACCGGGAGGAGGAATTACAGGCTTCCCAGGCAGAGCCCGTCAAAGCTTCCCTCGCAGGGAAGCTAGTTAACAAGCGGTTCTAAAACCGCTTCTAAATTTAACAACGGGTTCGTGCGAACCGGTGCGAACCGGCTCCAGCTCACCCCTGGGTGGGGCTGAGGTGCTGCAGAGTGTCATTGGGGCTCAGGCTCTGTGGGGTGCCCCTAGGATGGGGCTCTGTAGGGTGTCACTGGGGCAGTGCTGGGGCGCTGCAGGGTGTCACTGCAGTGAGGGTGGGATGCAGGGCTAGAGCCAGAGCACTGGGGGTTGTCGCTGGGGCCAGGGTGCTGTGGGGTGTTGCTGGGACAGGTGCTGATGGGGTGGCACAGGGGCAGAGTTGTGGGTGTTGGGGGTAGGGATAGGGCGGGTGTCTGCACTGATGTAGCTGTTGGGCATTGGGGCAGGCATAAGGTTGATGGGTTAATGCAGGGTCTCCATTGCCCAGCACTGTTGGTTTCTGACTGCCAGTCACCCATCACTGTGTGCAGCCCATAGCCTTTCTTACCCTGTTCTCCGACCTTAGCTACCAGTTGTCGCTCGGTTTCTCTGACTTCTTCCCTACTCCCATTGCTGTGTATTGTGTTTAGTTTTTGTACACTTATCCCACTGACCCCTCAAACTGTTAAGACCCTTCAGGCCTCTGGATGAGTGCGGGACTCCCCCTCGCAGAGCGGCTTTCGGGGCCATGGCTTTTCAGTTTAACTTTTCTAAAGATGAGGTTACCAAAATAAAAATAACAGAGTATCCCAGAGTTCTGAAAATAAAGAACATGTGGGCCTGGTTAGCAAATGTAACAGCAGTGCAGTAAAGTGAAAATTCAATTTTAAAAGAATTCAGTATTCCAAAGGGGTAAATTTGAAATGTAGCAACCCTGAATTCTAATAATCCTCTTAAAATAACACACTTTACAAGAATAAACATGTAAAAGGAAAACTGCAATGAAAAGGAGATTCTGATTCTGACACTGAATTATAAAAGATGAGTAAAAGAAGTTATGAGCACCAACTTTTAGTTATTTAAAATTATTGAATGTTAATTTTCTATGTAGAGAGACAAGGTGGGTGAGGTAATATCTTTTGTTGGACCAACTTCTGTTGATGACAGAGACAAGTCTTTGAGTGCCACAGAGCTGTTCTTCACGTCTGGGAAAGGAACTGCCAGGCTAAACAGCAAAATGCAAGGTGGAACAGATTGTTCAGCATAAGTAGTTAGCACATATTGTAAGGGACCATTCAAGGTAGAGTGGCTTGTTTACTCTTCTGCAGTCATAGGACAAAGGAGGGGGTTTATAGGTTACAGATTGTTGTAATAAATTGTAAATCCACAGTCTCTCTCTTGGGTCCATGATTTTTTGAAAGCATTGTGCAGGTTTCTTTTGAGAATGAGGACATAAGTCAGCAGACAGAGTGAACGCTTTGTGAAAAGTGTTCACCCACAGGGGCTATAGGGTGTTTTTGCTGCTGGGAGTTCCTTTACCAGACCTGAAGATTCTGTGACTCAAAAGCTTGTCTCCAACAGGAGTTGGTCCAATAAAGATATTACCTCACCTGCCTTGTCTCTCTAATATCCTGGAAACATTACACGAGTACAACTACACTGCATGCTATCTTTTATGTAGACAATCTGATTAACAGTAGGATAGAGAGTGCTGTTACTGGAATACATTGGAAAGTAGGAATAATTCAAAATTATAAACAAAATTCTATTCATTTTTGTGTTTGATTAAAGTAGTTAAGTAACTTTTTTTTTTTTTTGCACTAATTCACTTTGAATAAGATATCTGTGTGTATATAGTTACATTTATATTGGTCCTAATCCTGCAAGCATTTAAACACATGGTGGATGCTACTATGGAAATAGTGCCATTGATTTACCACATCCTTTTAAGTGTTTGCAGAACTGGAGTCATAGCAACTTCCATAGTAGGATTAGTCTGTACATATTTGGGTTTCTTTTCTTTAACATTTTTACTCGGTGTATCAAAATTCTGACGACTGGACCGAGCGTATTCGTAAGTTATAACTTTATTTGGTGTTACAGTGCCTCTTCCCTATAAGTTGTTTTGTATTACAATTATTGTACTGTAGTCCCTGTGTTAATTACAAATACTTTTACAAAACCAAGGAAGATAATGTTATAAGACAGTCTTCAATAATCACAGACATTCTGAACAACTTAAAAACAAAAAGAGAAATAGATTCATATGTGTGTATGAAGATCTTGTTTTTCCTTTTGGGCCATTGATAATTGCTAGGGTATTTATTAAAAATAGAATCTCTTTTCACTTTCTGTCTCATTTGTACACTGGTATCACAATTTGTCAGCAGCATGGAAGTGGTTCTAAGCCAGGCGTGGGCAAACTTTTTGGCCTGAGGGCTGCATCAGGTTTCAGAAATTGTATGGAGGGCCGGTTAGGGGAGTGGGTCGTGGTCTGGCCCCCACCTCCTATCCGCCCCTCCCCCCCAGGACTCCTGCCCCATCCGCCCTGGCCCCCTGTCCCCTGACTGCCCCTGGACCTCCTGCCCCTGACTGTCCCCCGCCGCCCCATCCAACCCCTCCTCTCATTCCTGACTCCCCCCCCCCCGGGACCCCTACCCCCATTCAATCCCCTGTTCCCTGCCCTCTGACCGCCCTGACCCCTGCCCTCCCAAACTCCTCGGCCCTCTATCCAACCCCCTTGCTCCCTGCCCCGTTACCGCTTCCTGGAGCACCGGTGGCTGGCGGCCCTACAGCTGCCGCTGCCTGGCTGGAGCCAGCCACACCGTCAGCACCGCACAGTGTAAAGCACTGGGTCAGGCCGGGCTCTGCAGCTGCGCTGCTCCAGAAGCTCGCAGCCTCCCATGCCCAGAGCATTGTGCCCGCGGTGGAGCGAGCTGAGACTGCGGGGGAGGGAACATCAGGGGAGGGGCTAGCCTCCCGGGGCAGGAGCTCAGGGGCCGGGCAGGAGGGTCCTGTGGGCCTGATGTGGCTGGCGGGCCGTAGTTTGCCCACCTCTGTTCTAGTCAATGTGGCCTGGTATCCTAGCTATATTATATAGTGTTGTATATCAGACTGTTGCTTCCTGGGAAGGTAAAGATTCCTACATTCATGCACCTCTCCAAATGGGCATTGTTATGGGGGTGGGATTCCTTCCTTCCTTCCTAGCCTCTCAGGCATCAATTTTATTTGTTAGGGTCGCTATCCCCTTTTACCATCAGAAAGAATACTTGTGCAGTTGCAAGTATTTTTATTATAGCTGAACTTTGGTAGTGGTATCTTTTTGATTATTTTATGGTGTTCTCCTTTACTACAAATATTTGGCTTCACAGGTGTGCTGAGGGTTCTGACTGAAATGTTTCTGCCTCATATCAACCTTTCAGAATTAGAGCAAACCTTTTTCTCAAAAGTGTTACCCAAGGTATGATGTCTTCCGTAATGTGAAGAATCAAACATCAATACAGTACTAAAAACCTGGTTACTACAAGGTCTGTAGTAGTTTGTATGATAGAATTCTTGTTTTGAAATCAAGCTAATGTTTGAAATACGTTCCCTTTCACTCTAAAATGATCTCATGATTTTATATCCCGAGTCCTGCTCCTGTGATTTTTATTGTTGATTTCAATGGCTGGAAGAGTGGGCCAATGATGTTATGTATGATGGAGTCAATAATAAAGTGAATTTTAAAAGCCTGTTTTGAGAAAAATCGACCTATTAAAACAGACGATAAGCAACTGCAGAATTACATTATTATGATTATTATAATTTGAGGGTGCTTCTTTGGCTAAATAAATTGCAAGGCCCAAGACCAAAGTATTTATAGCAAATAATCTATAAGGCCAAATTAACCTAGGATATGGTCAGTCCTAACAACATGAAATACTCCCTATTTATTATAGCTATACTGAAATTCTTAAATTAAATATTCACGTTTTAAATGAAATAGAAGAGACTACAATAGGGGTTGCCTAGCTCCCATTGTCTGTAGGGGTTTACAAGCAGGGATTCTAGGGAATTAGACAACAGGAAGTCTGTGTGGCTCCTGGTCAGTTCCTACTCCAATATTAATCATCCTCAACAGATTTTCAGAGCATAGAAAGAAACTGGTTCATAATGTGCATATCCTAAACCTTTGTAATTTCACCACATCAGCGATGCAAAGTTCTATATCTGCTTGGAAAGAACTGCTTATATCTTTCTAATTCCATGACTAACAACGCTAAGGCATCAAGACCAACCAAAAGAAAAACAAATCTTCAAAATGGCATGACCTCCAAACCTTTTCAGAATAATAAACTGCCTTTAAAACAAAACAAAACTCTCTATCACCAAAATGATTGATTTGAACCAAACTTAAGAAAAGTCTGTGCTAGGGTATGATGTATTATATAAAATTTGTAGTAATGTAAATATTGGTTAAAATTGGGGTTGGAGGTTAAATGGGAAGCTCCGTTAAACTAACTATAGAGAGACTCATTTCTGCGTAATTACAGAATGCATGATATCTGCCCTCATCTTAAATAGAAGTGTGACCTATGCAAACTGCAGGTTATGACATGCAATACTTCTTGCTTCAAACAGCTAGGCTATGAAGCATAAATGTCTGCATTCCACACCTCCATACCAAAGATAAAAGTGGATGTATGATGGGTGCCCTGGTTTTATACTGGGCATATGTTGGAGTCTAATAATACCAGTTTTATTTTAATTTGCTTTATTCTGACAGGCAATACAATTATTTGATGATTTGTTGTATGAATTATCTAGTCAAGCCAAAGGACTAACCAGCCAGAACACAGAATTATGCAAAGCGGTGAGGAATGTTTTACAGGTAAGTCTATTGAAATGATAGACTTAGGTGGTTAGGTGATTATGTTTTTTACCAAAACCGTGGAGAGATTTGTGAAGTGTTTGTGCCAGTAACAGCTGAATGTAAAATTCCATTCTGGATTTGTCATAGTGCAACTAGTTTGAATATGTCAGGCAGTGTCCATATATTTCTGTTGATAAAGGGTAGTTCAGCATGTGTATAAATACTTTCAGGATTGGGGCTTTAGATTGTTAGTCTTGATTTTCATCATGTTGCATTGTGAGGTTTCATGTTTATTGACTCTATATGATATTCCATCATCAGTAATAAAGATTCTGCTGGCCAGATTCTGCTCTTCATGACACACATGCAGTTCCATTGTATTAATTAATGTTACAAAAGTGTAACTGAGGCTAAAATTTAGCCTGCAGTTGGATTTGAGTTAAAAATTTGATAGATCATGTGTAGGCCAAAATAGAATCAATTTTTTTCTCCAAGATCTGGATTGGGTCAGCAGTGCTAACAGGAATAATTAGTAGTAAACAAAGAAAAAAAGCGAGCAGATGTTGTTCTAAATGCTCTCAAGGAGCAGAGCCAGTATTTAGGAAGGTGCCATTTTTTTTCATAATCACTTTTTAGGGTATAACTGTGCTTTGAAAGCTCTGTTAGTTGATACTGTCAATCTTGAAATAATAAATAGCTGATAAGCAGCAGACAATACAAACATGATTCTCATGTAAAGAGAATATGACATCACAGAAAAGCTGTGGTCTGAAACTGCTGCTGTCTTTTTTACAGAGCTTCATTCATCTTTCTGGCTTCCTAATACTTTTCCGTTTGCTAATGTCCTAAAAGACAGAGAACAGTTTAACCAAATGCACAAGGGAAGAGCTGCTTTACAATTTTTGCTTTTGAATTAACTGCTGCAGTGTATTGTTATAGATTGTGCCTTCAGTGATGATGATCTCACTTGCAGACTATGGTGCAGCTGCTGGAAACTCTGACGGGTTGTGTGCGACATATCTGTACCCTGCAGGAGCCTGTGCCTCTAGAGAGTATCCGTAGCCTTCCCTCTTCCATTCTGTATGTAATCAAAAACACATTTATGCACTGCAAGGTAGGTCTCTGGATTAACAGGAGAAAAAACTATTCTAGATCTAGTTATAGATCATTTAAAAAAATCCTTTGAGATGTGATTTTGCTTTGAAAAGTTACTTTTGTGGCTTTCCATATTTGTTGTCTCAATACTGGATCAAATGTGCTCAGTTTACAAGTATGACGATGGCTTTTCCAACTGCCAGCTCTGCAAACTCAGCGTGGCCTCTGAAAGCCAAGATCAGTTATTTCCATCTTGTGCATTATTACCAGTAATAAAGGTGGTTCTGATGAAATTCATACCGTTTAAGATGAGAAGGGATCATTAGATTATCTAGTCTGATCTGTATACCACAGGCCATTATACTTCGCCTGGTTACTCCTGTATTGTGCCCAATAAGTTGTTTAACTAATTAGGCCCTCATTGACACCCGTGCAAGCCCATTGTCTTCAGTGGGTTTGCAGAGGTGTAAGTGATTATGGATGTGTTAATATTAACCCTATGATTCAGTGCAAATTTCAAGGCAGATTTGGGATTGGGATTAAATACTTTGCGTTATGTATAAAAACATGTTGGTGTCACATTTTACAGCACCTGCAGATGGAGGAAAACTGATTGTTGTGCTTGAAACCTTTCCTGCTGTAAGCAGTGCCAGTATCATAAGACATAATAATTTGTCATCCATCCTACTGGCATCAATTTCCCTTTTGAGCTTGTCTTCCTTGCTTATTAGAACCTTTAAATACTTATGGAGCCAGATTACACAGTGAGACCTTGCTAAGGACTTCTTCTCCAGTAGGCAATCTGTTATTAAGAAACACTTTAAAGTACTGGGAAACTTTTGGGATACAACTATGTTTATCATGAAGTATGGTCCTAGATTTTGGTCGAAATCTGATTTTAGAGTCATGCATCAAGGGTCTGATTCAAAGTTCAGTTAAATCAGTAGAAAGACTCTTGCTGATTGACTGGTCTTTGGATCAGGCCCTAAGTGAGTAGGATTTTGTAGTTCATGCATAGTAACCACAGATGGTTATTTAAAGTCTACAGCTCTTGCTGGTTGTGTGAGTTGAAGTAGATTTTGTATTCCTTGATTCTGCGCCCACTGACATTTGTAACAAAAATCTCATTGATTTCAGCAGGAGCAACATCAAGTCTTGATTCTCAGACATTTTCTAACTCTCCCTAATCCCACATTTCCTACAGGACAGCGAGTCACTGTACAGTGGGTGCTTGCACTTGATTTCTGACCTCCTCCAATCTCTGTTTAAAGAGACCTATTCTCTTCAAAACCAGTTTATGGAGCTGCTTGATATGATCGCTATGGAATCTGCTTCTGCTGAGGACAGCATTCAGCACCTGATAATTGGTCAGTTTTCCAGAACTGGAAGGGGTTTTGCAAATGCAGTGATGTGACAGCTGTGTTTGGTTTTTTTTCAGGCATTGCATATACAGGTCCATTTAAATTCAGTGTTTGTTTGCTCTTACTGTTCCCTCTGCAGTGATCCACACTGTGCTGGAGATCTGCTCTGTCATTTCCAACATGGACCATGCCCTTCATGCCAACACATGGAAGTTCATAATCAAGTATGTTTTAATACTTTGAAGGTTGCTGTTGTGTATCCCAAGTGTATTTCAGAGCCACTGTTTTATAACTTGTTTAAAGCTAGGCTTTTCAAAAGTGCCTATGGGAAGTGGGGCGCTGATTCCCACTAAAGTTCAACTAGTAATGCATTCTCAGTGGAAAAAGTTATAAGCCTTGTCTTTGAAAGTGAAACACTCTTAAATCTTTTTTATAATGTGTTAAGGAAATAAATTCTAAATACAATATTATGATTTAAATGTTCCCCAAGGGTCTGAATTGAAATTCCACTGATATTGTTGGATTAGGTTCTGTCACCTTGTTGACACATCCTGTATCCCTTCTGTGCTTCAATAAATAGTCACAATAGGATTAGAGTGGTTCTGTCTCTGAGTTCCTTGGCATTTGTCAGAACACTGCTGCATTAGTGCACTCAGAAACCATGGTGATGGGTGCAGTGTAGGAGCCTAGACAGAGTAGAGTAGGGTCTATGGAATAGTGCTCATTATGACCTGTTGTCTCTTGATTTGCCACTAAAAGGATGAATTTGATAGCATGAGAGGCAGTATGGTCTGGTGCAGTGGTTTTCAACCTGTTGCCCGCAGACCCATGGGGGTCCACAGACTATGTCTAAGATTTCGAAGGTGGGTCCATGTCTCCATTCAAAAATGTTTAGGGGTCTGCAAATGAAAAAAGGTTGAAAACCACTGTTCTAATGGATTAAGTACAGGACTGAGAATAAAGGATTCCTTCATTCAAGCCCTGTCTTTGGCTTTGGTCAAGCCATTTAACTGTTGTGCCATAATTTCCGTGACGGTGTGAGAGAGAAACAGGTTCACCAGTGGCTTTGGGGCCTAGTGATCTTGACCTTCAACTTACTTGAACAACTGCCCATTGCAACATTTGTCTAGATGTTGGCAACTATCCATATCACCAGCACAAATAGTTGGATTCCATTTCTGCAGCAGGAGGCGGGGTGATACCTGAAGATCTCAATCACTGTCCAACATCTTTTTATAAAATAGTTTAGTTAAATTTGGGATGTAGCCAAGAGAATCCCCTTCCTAACCCTCCCCACAAATCCTCTGGCTAGTCTTGTGCAGCAGTGTAATAATGGTGAACAGGAATCAGTTACATATGGAGATGGGTGGAGAAAAATTGTTACACAGAAAAAGGTGTAAGGCTGTCTCTGAATGTGTGAGTTCTGGTGTTCCATTGCTCTTAAAAAAGACCTTAAACTCCCTCTTAAAGCAAATGTGAGCAGGAGATTTAAAAATAAATAATCTGGCTGGACTCTCTTTCTCCTGGGATTTTCTGCAAGCTCCTATCACTTACCTAGGGATAACTACAGAAAACCACTTTCCTCTTTCCTACTCTTTCTCTCTGTCCTTTCCTTCTCCCCCCACCTCTTTCTTCTGATATTCTTATTTTAACCTCTTGGTACCCATTTTAGTAACACACCAAATAGCAATAACAAATGCAGAGTAGATAATGAGGTATATAATCAGCTTGTCTGTTGTGTTAATGTCAGTTATCTTTTTGTTTATGCATGGGATAGAATCAATAGTCTTTAAAATATGTGAAGAGTGCATTTTTGTTTGTTTGTGATTGACTGTGGTTATTGCTCCTGTAAAAGAAGATTAAGAAAACCCTTAGCTTATTAATTTAGCTTCCTAAAGAGGAGAAACACATGATAATTTTACTTGATAATTTGTCATGTGTTGCACATTTTGCATTTCTTTTGCACTATGCATCAGAGCAGGCTACAACTTTTAAAAATTAGACTTCATAATAAAGCATTTCACAAATAAATTCAAGTAAGCAGAAGAAAAATATATTTAATCGTTATTTCATTTTGATAATACCATTCAAAATTGTTGGCTTTTGCAGGAATTTATTCCTTTCCTCTCTGATTCCTGCTGTCAATTACACCAGCTGTATCTTCAGATATATAGGTAAGTGAACCACAAAGAATAGCTCTTTGATTCTACTGCAGGGCCATCTCTGTATGAGCTCTGAAAGTGTCTGTTGTAGTTACAGCAGTTCCAAATGTTACAAGACTTGCAAAAATAAGAGATCGCAGCAGTGACTCTCTGATTTGTTATATGTAGAATAGCTTTGGTGTATGGCGGTCAGAGAAATTTGTACTTCTTCATGGGAAACTTACTTTGGGTGCTTTAGTGTGATCTGTTTGTCTAATGTAGCTACTAGGGGAGAGAGAGCTCAGTGGTTTGAGCATTGACCTGCTAAACCCACGGTTGTGAGTTCAATCCTTAAGGGGGCCATTTAGGGAACTGGGGTAAAAATCTGTCTGGGGACTGGTCCTGCTTTGAGCAGGGGGTTGGACTAGATGAGGTCCCTTCCAACCCTGATATTCTATGATTTTAAACTGTCCTCCAAATGCCAGCAGAAAGGAATCAGTGCCATTATTACCAACATGTTACCAAACTCCTCATTCCGTTGCATTTTCTTCTACTAAATCTTATCGGTGGATCTACCTGGGTAGACCTTACTGTGCAGATGGAGTCCTTAACAACTGATTTTCTTGTGGTTACTCACTCCACAGGGCCTCTGCAATGAAATAACGAGGCAACATTTTATTTTTAAAAAAGTGCAAAAGAAATGTAATGCACTATTAAGGTTACATTAAACCCCACAAAGGCTAGGAAATAATTATTATCCCACAATAACCATATTCTGTTCTACTTGGTGTTGCACTGTGACAGAGTTTGTTGTTACATAATCACTTAACAATGGAACCTGCTCTTTCTCCTTTTAATTGAAAGTATGTGTGTGGTGGGACAGTTAGTTTTATTTTAGTTGCATTCTGGTGAAAACATAAACCACGTTTTATGCACCTCAGCAACAGTTATTTTGTAAAATAGTTCTTTCACTATGATCGAACATGGAAATATTCAGCCTGAGCAGATTTTTAAAATTTTTTAACAACTTTAATGAGGGGTTGAAAATAGAATTTCACTCAAGAACATTCAGGCCTTAGTATTATACTGTAATCTTGTAAAAAGGGAAGATGCCAGGCTGACTAATCCTTGCTGAAACACTCTTTGCTGTGGCTTTGCAGACAGTACATAATATCATGGACTTTAAATTGCTTGTCACTTTTCTCTGAGATAGGATACTTATTCAGTTTGCCCCAGCAATGAGGAAAATAGCATCATGTAGGTGTAATTGAGGGCATATTTTGATGCTGGACTTGGAATTTAAGCCCAAATCCTTCAGTGAGTTGGGTGCAGATGGACACTTGTGCACATTTCATTGCAAGATCACGTTCTTCGTTAATCATTGTTGTTGATGATGCGTTCTCTCTTCTGCATGGGCTGATTTGGCAGGGCTTACAGGAGTGAAAGTGTTAAAAACTGAGCAAATTTATTGAGTAAGAAGGTGCCATTTTTACATAGTCTCTTCGTAATCTGTTTCTATAATGCTCATCTGTATAGTATCTAAGGGCTTGTCTGCATGGGGAAATTTACTGGTACAATTATACCGCTATAGTTATTAACCATGTTTAGTATGGTAGTGCCTAAGGGCCAGCCAAGAATTGGGCCCAATCGTGCTACACACTGTACAAACACCGAGTAGCAGACATTTCCCACCCAGAAGAGTTTACATTCTAATCCGAGCAGACAGACATGGGGTGGGGGAATAAGTGTCCACGTGGGGAATTATGCTGGTATAATTATGCTGGTAGATGGCCCTGTGTCGAATAGCCCTAAAGTCCTTCCTATACTTCCTACACCTTTATGCCATTCTAGTTTTGAAAAACATGTCTCTGCAACTTACTTTGTATACATAAAAGTTTTAACCGAAACACAGAAAACTGCCACACCCACGCCAATTTCAGTGTGGAAATAAAATTCAACATCTACCATTATAAAAAAAAAAATCACTCAGGGAGATGCCATTTAAACCTGTTCTTTCTTGGGAGATAGAAATTCAAAACTTAAAAAAACCAAAACAAAATGCCACCCCAAAACACTTTAGGCCTACCTCTTAGGCAGGCCTACACTTAAAATGCTGCATTGGTGCAGCTGCAGCACTTAAGTGAAAATGCTCTTACACTGACAGGACAGCTTCTCCCGTTGGTGCAGTTAATCCGCCTCCCCGAGAGGCAGTAGCTATGTTGATGGGAGAAGCTCTCCTGTCAACATAGTGCTGTCTGCATGGGGGGGTTAGATCGGTATAACTGTTGCTCAGGATGTAGATTTTTCACACCCCTGAGAGACGTAGTTATCCCGATACAGGTCTGTAGCATAGACCTGTTCTTAGACTAGTAGAGTGACCGAATGCACCTTTGCATTCACGCCCTACACACAATTGTAATAATCTTTGTGCAAAAGATCATGGTGAAATGTGTGTAGCAACATAATATGTAAAGTAGTGAACATAAGCTAAAATTATTACTGAAATGTTTTTACCAGACAAATCTGGGAAGGAGGTAACCTGTTCCTTAGAGACAATGGACAAGCTAACACCTCTAGCCTGGTGTCATCAAAGTTGACTGGCAAAGCACCCATCAAGTGGCCATTTGGCAGTGAATGGGAGGCAGGAACAGACTGATCCGCGGCCAGGTCTGCACTATGAATTTACATTGGTATAACTACATCACTCGGAGGTGTGAAAAATCCATACCCCGGAGCGATGCAGTTAGTTATACACCAGTGTAGACAGAGCCATGTCGATGGGAGAGTTTGTCCTGTCGACATAGATACCACCTTTTGTGGAGGTGGATTAACTGTGCCGCCGGGAGAAGCTCTCCCGTTGGCGTAGTAGCGTCATCACCAAAGCGCTATAGTGGCGCAGCTGCACTGGTGCAGTGCTTTAAGTGTAGACCTGCTCCGCGTTTTAGCAAGCAACGACATGGAACCTCTTTCACCACGAGATGCCATGTCTCTGTCCTCACAGTGGGAAGGAACTTTATCTAGGGGTAGCCCTCCGGAAAATGCATCTCAAAGGGTGACTGGACTATAAAGATGAGGGGCAAAAACACCCCAGGGATATCTTTCTTTCTCTCCCTGTCTCTCTCTTGCTCTCTCTTTCACCTAAGACGACAAAGGAACCAGCCCTTTGACTTGGTGAGGGATCGTGACCTGAGAATTTGGTCAGCCCTGGTGCTGGGAACTTGGGATAAGGATTTTACCTTGAACCAAGACTAGTTTAGTTTTAGCTACTAGAAAGCATTCTATCTGTATTTCTCTTGTAACCATTTCTGACTTTAATACTTATACTTGTACTCACTTAAAATCTCTCTCTCTGTAGATAAATAAACTTTTTATTTTTTAACCAAATGTAATCCAGTGTTGTCTGTAAACTGAACTGTTTGGGTAACTCCAGTTAAAGTAGCAAACTGTTGGATAATATCTGAACTGCCCAGGAGAGGCTGGACAGTGCAGAACACACATTTTGGGGACAGTCCAGGACTGGGAGTATGTTGGGGTCACTGCAAGTAGTAACCAGGTACTGCTGGAAGCCAGTATGTGGCTGGTGTTTGCTGACAAGCTGCTGGTGTCAGAGTTGCTGGACCAGGACTGCAGCTACACGCAGATACTCAGGAGGTGACCTGCCTGCTGTTTGTGAGCGGCCCAGGTTGGGAGCTACAGCAGCAAAGCATTGTGAGGCACCCACATTTGCAGGGCAGGTGGTGACAGAATTCCCCACTGGTCTGGACCACCCCAGAATGTGACAAGTAGGTTTTCACTTGATGCCGTCTCCCTCTCTGCTGCTTAATCTCATTCTGTTTTCTTTTTTTTTTGTCTCAATCTCTTTTTAATATTTTGTTTTTCCCTTTTTTTCCCTAAGTTTTCATTTCCTGCAAAGCAAAATGTCGTTAACCTGTTATCTCTAACCTGCAGGCCAGTATGTTGGTACTCTCATCATCTGGAACAAATTGAACCTACAAATGTTTCCCTTTGAAGTTTTCCGCTCGTGCACCTATTGAGTAAATTCCTCTTTGTGTGCACTTTTACCACTTTTCAGCAGAAGCAGATTGGAGAGTTTTTCTTACTGTGGTTAAATAAATATAGGCCTTCAGTAGTTGGTTTAAAGGCAGAATATAGACACATGCTCACCGTTTTAAAATATATTGTTAGATATGAAAATTATGCTTCCCTTTGCTCGTATCGATAGATCTGTTACTCCACAATAATAGTAACTCACATTTTTGTCTCTTCATTCTTATTTGAAATGCAGTGCTAATGAGTAGCTCTGTATTTTTCCCCCCAAGCAAATTTCCTCCTAGTCTGTATGCTCTGGTGATTTCAGAGGCCCATCAAGATGAAATAGCCAAGGTTTTTCTGGTGGCACTGGACCCTCTCATTCACCAGCTTCTTCCCTTCAGGCCTTTTGTGGAGCAGGTATTAAGTGAAAAATTAGGTAGGTTTAAAATATTACTGCCTTTGTTTAATAGTACAGTTGTGCCATCTCTCAGGAATAGAACAAGATATCTTGACTTTTTGTGCTTCACTCGCTATACAACACTTCTGCATATGTCATAATGTTAGTATCTTATTTCTGTGGAGTAGTTTTAATAATGGATCCTAAGTAATACTTTGAGGTACTAAAGGATCTTCAGCCAATTACAGCATTAGGTGGGGTGAACAATGCACAGCTCATAAAACAACATAAAAGGTTCTTTAACTCTATGACTGTTGTTCTGCCTGAACTGGGAAAATTGGATTAAAACACTGATTTATTATATTGAACAAATCAGATTTTTAGTTAAGATGCCCTTCTGACACAAAAGTCGATGCAAATGTGGGCTGGCTGGAAATTTTCTGCCAAAACTGTTTTTTGATCGAAAAATTGAGTTTTTGACCCCTCTCCAAAAATGTCTTTTCTATGGAAAATTTTTTTATCAAAAAATTGCATGTTTTCAGGCAAACCCAAACTATTTCAACCAGAAAATAAAATATCTCTGAAATGCTGGCAGAGTGCATCCTGGGAGTTGTAGTTCAGGTTTCTCAAGCTCCTGTCCTACTCTGTGTGCTATACTGGGCTACCCCAGCTAGCCTTCATCTTCCCTGATGCACACTGAAGCTCTCATCAAGAGGGGAGAGTATGGTGCATCATGGGAAATGTAGTCTGACCATAGAGCCATAAAAGAGAATGGGAGCATGAGGCACTACAGTAACATTTCTGAATCAAAATTCTTTGTTTTTTGGATAAAATGTTATGATTAGTTATTTTTTGCTGAAAACATGAAATTTTCTCTAGGACTCCACCTCCCCTCCATTTTCCAACCAGCTCCATCTCTGAGTGACTTTTGAGCTTCATTAGCAGCATCAATGTACTTTTCACTCAGTCTTCTATTGTTAATCACTCGCCCTAGCTTAGTTTTGGTTCCATCAAAAATGTGCCCTACAAATGCAAATGTACTTCACATTTAAAAAAAAATAAAAACATTCCCTGCAGATCTTTCTCCTGAGTTACATCTGCCGCAGTGTCATCTTCTGGTTGCCATAATGGATAAGCTTCCCTCTCAGCCTGAGGATGTGCAGGCTCTCTGGACCACAGGAAGCCAGTTCTCAGAAGAGGTTCCCAGGTAATTTTTGCCTAGAGCAGTCAAGCTGCACAGGCAGTCATGGGGGTTCAGGTGCAAGAGGCCCTTCAAGCTAGCAAATCAGTAGCATTAGCAGGCTCTGAGGGCGCATTGTCTGATCTGTGGGGAGATGTGCTGGTGGATGTGATGTAATTCCTCCAGGGTAGACAGTACAAAGCAGAGATGCACTGGTCAGTTGAGGGAAGGGATGGCCTTTGGGCTCATGCAAGGATAGAGGGCCCTCGGGTCGAATTTGTTTTTATCTCCAAAATTGGTCACCTTTCCCTCAAGTCAGCATGTTTGTTTATTTCCCTGTAGCAGGCATGCCATTTACCGAGCGCCCCCTTATGGCCAGAGGTACCTCAGCAGTGCCCTGACTCTGTGCTCCCCCTGGGTCCCTTTAGGAACTCCCCACAGTCTTTCTCAGGATGCCTCCACCCACCCACCAACTGGGGTTGTGTGAGTAGATGAAAGCAGTTCACAGTAATTCTCAGTGTCCCCAGAATAAAGTTAATTACAGCAACACAAAAGTTCATGCTCACTTCCTGCTCTTTTGCTTTATGCAGGGCTCTTATTCTACCCCAGACTGTTGTTCTTGGAGTTGCCAATCCTGTCCTTCTGAGCAGGAGCTCAGTCTCCTGGCTCTGGCTTCCTTCTCCCTGTCAGCTCACTCTCTGTTCTGAGAGAGTGAAAGTCATATATATATTGTGCTCCTTCAGAGATCTTACCCCGATCAGTTACGGGAGAGGGGAGCCTGCCCAATCCTATACTACAGGGCTTCTCATCCTGGCCCTTAAAGGGACAGTGACTGGATTTTTCCTAACCAACTACTAATTCCCCAGGATCGCTTCCTCTCTTCTTGCTACAAGGCCATTTCCAGGGCCTCTGTTTATTTCAATGTCCCTGGAACAGGATCTCCTGGTCCCCTCTAATTGTAAAGGACCAGTGTACCCTGTTACAGCCCCAAAAGCCTCTGCTAATCACCTGAGTTTATAAACAGAAACTTAATCAGAGTTGTAAATCTGTTACTATAAAAATATTGGTGTTATTGCCACAGCTGCCAACAGGAGACAAGGAGGAGTTCCCCTAGCTCAGATGTTTGTTCTTGGGGTGCGAGGTGTGGACAGCAGTAACCTCACTCTTTCATTGTTCTGCAGGCTCTCTTTGTTCTCAGCCCTTTTTCTCGGTTTCCAGCAGTGCTCTGGTGAGCTCTCTCTTCCTGTTTGTTTGCCGGGAGTGATGGATGATGGACAAGCTGAGGTTCCTGTCACCCTGTATCACCACCTCTGTGTCCACTTGTGTGCCTTCATTGCATCCACACCCCCATCACACTTTCCTCAGCTGGTAGGTTGGTTTTTGGTTTAGCCATGATCACCTTTTCAGCTGTTTCCTTCTGGTGGATTTTAACCTTTTCAAAAAGTGTCCCTTTCCTCACAAACCGAGCTCCAAAGGTGATGTGTCCAGGCATGAATTGGTTTCGCTTTACTTCAGAAGGCACATACAAGGCAGGTAAGACTGCAGATGTGCAGCAAATGTCATTTACCAAAAACAACTGTATAAACATGGTTGGAGACCTCCGATGTATTAGGAACCCGTTTGTAAAGCCACAGAAGGAGCGCAAAAATCCAGCTTCTTTAAAAAAGCTGTTTAGTATTTTTTTTAATACAAGTTCTGAAGATGGTCACCTACCTGAGACTGAGAAATTCCAGCTGCAGATTTTATCTCCCTAGAGGACAGGACATCACAACTGTTGTCAGAAGTGTGTTGTCAGAGTGCTACCGGTGTGGTGCTCTGCTCTCTCCAATGTTGATATCACTCGGCTGCGTGCGTGTGTTCCCTCTGTGTGCTCTCCCAGCTCTGCGCAGATAGCTGACACAGCAGACCCGACGAGAACCCCCAATAACCACAGAGTCCAGTAAGATGCAAAGCCACGTCGGCTAGGTTTATTGTGACCTCGGACACAATTGCAGTTCCCTGTAGGTTTCTTAGCCTAATTCAGGGCATACTACGAGAAAGTGCCTCTTGGCAATGGACCCGGCTCAGTCAGTGGCGGGACTTTCCACTGCCCCCTAGGCCGGACAAAGACACCGCCCCAGGGATGCATTCTTATACACAGATACAAACAAATTACACATCACACCTGACATATGTGGTGCAACCCCTCTACGTAGCAAGGTTCAACCCCTCTACGTATTAAGGTGTCGCCTTTTAGCTTGTACATGTTGGTTCGAGCAAAACAACTCTATCCATCATTTTACCCTTTTGGCCCTGTCATTGGGATGGGCCAGCCTGTTCTTTATTATTTGTGTGGAATGTGCAAGTATGTGAATGTTCAGTATCTTTTAGGTACATATCAGCCCTTTCCTTGCCAGCTTCTGTGAGCAGGGCCTGCCTCTGGCTCATAGCTTAATTTTGCTTTATGTTAGCAAAGTCTTGACCATTCCTTTAGTTCAGGCCTCAGGCCTCATACCGGGCCTCTGATACCAAGGTTTATATCTTAGGGCCTCCTCTTACTACAACAACTACTGTAACATAGGCTGAAAGTCTTTTGGTTCTCCACCTCCAGTTTGGGGCCATTTACAATTCCATGAGCCAAGGGTATTAAGTTTGTCAGTGTTTTACTCATTCACAGTGCATGTAAATGAGGAAGTGTTATCTAGTGATCAGAGCAGTGGCCTGCTAGTCTACCACTGTATTTTAGTGATCCAGTTCAATCCTGTGCCATAAAAGGGAAATAAGTAGTTATCTACCTTTGCAGGCGGGTTCTGAGGCTTAAGTCATTAATGTTTTTATAGTGCTTTGAGATCTTATCAAATTCCCCTATGTTTGGGACAGTATATACAGGTAGACAGAATAAAGGACACTATATAAATGCAAAGTATGAATAAGTCCAGGAAGGCATAGCCTTGTGTGTGTATGTTTCTATAATACAAAAAAATCTTTTCAGACAAAAAATTAGGACTGACGCCTGAATTCCTCACTCAGAGTAAACTCCTGCTGAGGCAATCAGATGTTTTGCCTCCCTAAGTACTGAATAAGGATAGCATTTGGTCTTAAGTTAAGTTTAGATCTGCCCCAAAAAAAGGACAGAATTTTCATGAAAAATTTGTCCCCCTTTTTGATCCAAAACTCTAGCAAAAAAATTAACCCTAAACATTTTTGAAATTTGAAATTTTTCAACCAGCTGTAGTAAATTCTCACACATGGTCAATGTTAAAAATAAAACTAGTGTTGCTTGCTTGCCTTTATAACTGAACATGCAATATTAAAGCCAGTTTGCTCCTAGGCATTTTAACTGCACAAACTGACAAGTCTAATTCTATATGCAGTGTAGTTGTAGCTATGTCAGTCCCAGGATATTAGAGAGACAAGGTGGGTAAGGTAATATCTTGTATTGGATCAACTTCTGTTGGTGAGAGAGACAAGCTTGACCTGAAGAAGAGCTCTGCATGGCTTGTCTCTCCCACCAACAGAAGTCAGTCCAATATAAGATATTACCTCACCCACCTTCTTAGTCTAATTATGTGTCACACTAGTAAGTGGATTAAAAGTAGAGAGTAGAACTGCAATCTGTTCATAAGTGCCTTCTCTATTTTTTCCTCAGGAGCGTGCTCTGCTGGATGCAGTCCTTGGCTCTAGTATGATCACCTCTCTACTGGCTATGGATTCATGGTGCTTCCTGGCCCGGTAAGATACCCAATTATTGTAGGGTGAGGAGCAATGCGCTGTATTGTTCAGGCTGCATGAACATTGGCTTCCTAACTGCATGGTTAGAATTGCTCATAATTCTCAGAAAGTTTAACTTGTAGAGCAGCTATGTTCCAGGGTTGGTCTCTGCTCAAAAATGTAGCTTATTTTGGAAAAGAAATGGTTCAGCTGTTTTTCCAGCATGAGGGGAAAACATACTTTTATAAAAGATTTCTTGCCATTTTTTTTCTAGCAGCTCTACAGTGGAGGACTGTGGGTAGCAAGTTTAAATGTGGCATGGAAATGGCCATCTCGAAGGAGAGAGAACCTTTAATGCTCCAGGAGGCTTTATTTTGACTTGGGCTGAAGGAAAGGGATGAGAGAGGCTTGAGGGAGGGCTCTTGCAATGCACCTCCTCAGCTGTGCAGCTGCTAAGTCTCTCAGGAGAAGGGCTTTCTGTTACAGTCCTTGTAAAGTGTGTGCTACAGGACATTCTGGTGGGATCTGGCCAAACTATTGAATTTCCATGTTGGACTGGCAAATTTTGGCAAGTCAACAGAGCTTTGAAATCCTATAACGTGCAGGTGTTCCTGTTTTTAGGGGTATTTTTTCTTTGAAAAACAACCCAGTCTTAGGAAATTCCATACCAAAAAATCTCTAGCTACAGGACGTTAATGTTGTGCAGCTGAGCACCCAAGTCACAATATGCCACTACTAAGGATGCACTTGCCACTTAAAACTTTGCCCCCTGGTGCACATGCATTGTGCATTAGTGTTTAAAGACAAGATCACAGACCGTTTCTCAAATAATATATTAACATAACATTTTTCACCAACCTTAGATATATTTCACTAGTATCATGTAACTTTCATTCCCATATATTTACACTATAATAGTCCAGTGTATCTGTATCAACTTACAAATTTTATACAAGTTCTCTTCACTCTACAACACTTACTTTAATTTATTATTTATTTGATTAACATCAACAGTGTGCATTTATCATCCATGTATTATGCACTTGTATAAAGTGTCTCTAAAAAAGGTTCGAAACTATGCCCCATTTCTGGTACTGACAGATGTGCATCAGACCCCACTCCAAATCAATCTGCATTTCAGATCTGAAACAAATGATCTTTCAGTGATCTTTCTCTCAAGCACCTTAGAGTTCAGCCTTTCTGAAAAAAGGTGCTACGTGAAAATCAAGAGCTTATATTATCCCTGTATCTAGCTGATTGGCTTTGCAAAACTTCTGCACTCGAAGCACTTGATAGGAATTGCTTAATCTTAGGTACCTTCACATTGCGGCTGCCGTCCATCCCACTCTCCAGAAGCGCCGCACTGCAGCCTGTCTGATCCCTTCAACACAAACCCTTCTTCACAGGCAAACTCACAGGTTGAATTCCACAGAAAGTTCCCAGAGGCAGGAGAGCACGTCACGGAGCCATGAGCTGGAGCCTTTAAGCCATCACACTGCACAACTGCAAATCACATGGAATAGTAGGGAGCTTAGTTTGGAGCATCTAAGGGAAAAACTTTTCTTCTGCGTGGTAACGGAATATACATTGGCGGGAGCTGGGTGTTAGAGAGCGAAGCTATTTCCCTGCAGGCTAAGTGACAGGGGCAGAGACGGTGTAGAGCTATCTAGGGCAGGGAGAAGGCAATGCCCGTCCCTGAACTGTACTACTTCTTCTGTCAACCTGAAACCCAATTCCCTTTAAGAATTTAATTTTAAAATAGTGGGCCAAAGCCTCCATTGCTGTAAAGGGGCAAAGCTGTATTGAAGTCAACAGCACCATAAGTATTTATGCCAGTTGAGATCTGGCCTACAGCTCCTTGAGAATTTACCTCTACATGCTGGAGTGGGTGCAGACCAGTTTCCGGAAGAGGTACACCAAACTGGTTCAAACCCAGTTGATTCATAGCCTTCTGCACACTGAACCTCACAGGATGAGTTGTAGCTGTAGTTCTGCAGTGGATGGCTGCACTCCAGCGTCCCTTGATCGGGTTCTTTTAGTTGGTCGCAGGTCACAACTACAAGGGGACACAAGCAGGCCTACAGTCAGTACCATTTTCTCAACAGCAAATGAAATAATCAAACTAGCCAGACCTACTGAAAACTAGCTGACATGCACATGTCCTTGTTTGGAAGGCATTAAGATATAATCTTACCATGCTGGCATTCAGGCCCATAGAATCCAGCATCACAGAGGCAGGTATGATTGTTAATGGTCTCCAGGCATTCACCATGGCCACTGCAGGAAGACTGGTTACAGGAAGCTAGAAGGAAATTCAGCATGGTTATAAAACAATCTATCCTCTTTACTATTTAATCTGTTTAGAGCCATTTCAGTGCTTTACTTATCCAGGAGAAAACACACTCTGGATAATAAATACTTTGCAAAGGAAACAGAGGGTGAAGGTTATGCCATTTGAAATTACATTGGTTTTGCATCACAGCATTTCAGAAACCAAGACAATTGAACCTAGCCACTCACAAAAGTATTGCTGTGGCTGGAAAATGACTCAATTAATATCAAAAGTTAAATCACAAAAAGAACAATAGACTTTTACATGATTTAATAAAGGTTCTAAGTTCTGCATTATTCGTTTTAAGCAAGCGAGTAGCCCTCAGTGGACCACTCACATGCTTAAAGTTAAGCCTATAGTAACAATGTTTAATGTGTATATACATATAGGTTAGCTAATAAACATCCATGTTCTTATTCTCAAATAGGCTCTTTGGGATTGATTGCATTCTGTACCTGCGTAGCACAAGGCAACCTTCTGTTTGCTGCATCTTTCATCATTCCATTTGCCTGCATCCTTATCTCTTTTGATGTAGATTTCAACACAGTCCTCATCATTCTTTTTGTTGTTTGGTTCACCCTTAGCCCAGTTTTTAGCCTCTTCAGTCAGCCGTTTTCTTGTTCCAACCCAGGTCCACTCATTATCAATCTTTCTGATTCCAATCCAGTAATAAGTTGGATTGAAGGGTAGAAATGCATTCAGATGGACAATTTCCTCCTTATTCTGAATGGCAACCATATTTGTATAGTGTTTCCTACACCATTCCTCCGCAAGCTTATAGGTCATGTTTTTTTCTGAATAGTGGTATGTCCAGCAATTGCCCTCCTCAAGCACCATAAGTCCTAGAAAGAGAAGATACAGAGAAGTTGGTATTCTTTTATCTGCACTACCTGTTCTTTTATCAAAGGCCATTTTATCTCTTTATATTATTCTGCTTCATGAAGAACATTTCCAGGAAGAATTAGAATCTATCTCTTTGAGAGAACTGATCAGAAAAAGAGCTTCAGCAGCTAGAACTGCAGTATATAGCACAGAGATATTTAAAAATACAGAAAAATCCCAGAATGTTACGGAGAGAGAGAGAGAGGAGTGAAAACAGCATGGAAATTTAGCCCAAACACACAAGATGTCAGTGTCAAAATGCTCTTCCAAGAGCTAACAGAAATAACACTTTTGAATTAGGGATCCCACCTGCATGCTACGTGTTGGATATAACTTCTACAGCAACCTAGACCTGATTGCTTTTTTCTAAAGAAGACTATATCTAGATCTCAGTGGATATTGCATATGTGCAGGTATTTGAGCCTGTGTAGGTAGTGGTTGCATTTGCTTTATACAAAGTTACAATAGTCTCCCAATCAGACATGTCAATATCAAATGTAGGGTCTCCAGCTTGTCGAGGATGTGTGCAGTCATTGCCCGCACTGGGTGGGTATGCTGCACAGCCCCACATAGGGGCCACTTTTGGCTTTGGCAGTTGAGAGAGGAAGCATGCCATGGCATCTAATGCTTTCTGGGCAAATGTACCCTAAAACTTAACCCAGCTACTGCACCCCCATTTACTTTAGAAGGAAGCTGCGAGAAAACAGCAGTGCTGTTACTTCCAGTCTAACTTGTTTTCCACTCAGATACGCACTCACTTACCGTAAGTGAGAACAGAGAGGAACCACAGGCCAATCATGTTTCTGGGGAACTTCTCTTCACTTTGCTCTTTGAAGAAATGGCTGCAAAAAACAAACATGCAGGATTACAGCGTATGGTTTAAGCGCTGACATTAACTTATTGCAATACAATAATATCATACAACGTTATTGTCTATAGCATCCTTCCTATACGCTATTTCACAAATTTATGGGGTTAAACAGCAAGTCTCTTCACTGGGCTAGTGTATTATCTAAAGCAGATCTTAATGGTGAGGCAGACTGGAAATTAAAGTAACTTGCACAGGACATTTGTGTAGCGTTACTTCAGATCTGACTGAATCTGACAGCTCTGAGCTAAGATCACTGACAATGAGCTCAGCTCAGATATGAATACCTTTGGAAGGATTTGATTTTTATCAGTCAAAGTCGATAAACCTTGATTTCAAGTAAGAAAAGTGCTGCTTGAGAACTTCTTAGAGTTTGATTTAAAGATCTTTATCTTGTATATTGTGACACAAGATATTGACAGTTTGTGTTTTAACTGTTATAAAGCTTTAACTTTTTGAATCTCAGTGTCTACTGTCATGTAATAATTATTGTCCGACCCACACAGACACACACACTTTGACACCCCATAATTTCCCACAACTGTGAAATTTTAAAGTGAAAAAAAAATGCTTAAAAGAGAATTTTGCACAAGCGTGAAAATTTAAATCACTAAAAAAATCTTTAAAATCCTTAAAAATAAACTAAACTTTTTATTCATCAAAATTATACAAAAATCAAAATTGAATTCTGCCAAGCATGGATATGAAATATAACACAATTACTTGAAAGCCTATTATACTTACAGATTGTGGCTGTGATGCCTGGTGCTACGTAGCAGCCTGGTAAAGATGTGTCTTCAGCGACTGTTTTCCTTTGCTAAGTCACTGTGGTGATTCTTATGCTAAGATGCAGTGGAGAGCTGCCAGTCACAGTGTGCTCTTTGCCTTCAGCTCACAGCCTTTTTATTCTATCAGCTCTTACTTCCTAGAAATTCCAGTGACGTAGCTAAGAGGATATCTCCTAGTAAGAAAGTGAAAAATTCCCCAGGAAAAAGTATATCCATGATGCCAAAACTCACAAATACACACCCATATGCCTTCCTCTCCCAGACCCAAACCAACACCATAGATTTTAATTCAGATTAATGCATAATTCCAGGATTTCAAGAGAAAATAAAAATTCACACTCAATTAATCTTAGAATGTGGGTGAACTGATTCCTTACAGCTTTTCTGTTTTCATGGTTGTGCTTGTTTTGTTTGACTATAGTGAGCTTTACGTTGTTCCCCCCACCTTCCATACAGTAGTAAAGTTGTGCTGTGTCTTCCAGAAATGTAAGAAAGAAACATATCATTTACTGACTCCCCTAGATGCTCAGATACCATGGTGACGGGCATGGAATGAGAACCAAAATAGATGGAAGTGGTACTTCACTAAAAAACCATCCTCCATCTCTATTACATTTCTAGATGCTTTTAACGTGAATGGCGGAGATATTCAAAGCCAGCTAGTGGATTTAGATGCAAAACTTCTGTTAATTTCAATGGGAATTATGTGTCTAAATTTCCTAGGAAACTTGGAAAATCTTAGCCAATGATTATATTTCTGAAATATACAGAAATTTACTCAGCATTTCACCTACATCATCCTCACACTCTCCTGGGAGTCATGCATTGTAAATATATTAAAGAGATGTTCCTTATGAGGATATCTTAACAACTCTAAAGTTAAAGCTTAGTTGAATTTTGCAATTAAAATAGGAGGATCACAAATTCTTTGTTATGGATGAATAGTGCAGTGTGTCCTCCTCAAACATACCCCAGTTACTCTTTGAGTACAGAATGAATTTTCCAACGATTGACAAGTTAATCCATTAATTACTTTGTGAGCAATACTACTTGTAAAATGTGCCCTTGAAACAGCAATGAGAGTTGGGCATCTAACTCGTTAAGAACCTTATAAAATCCCAGCCTTGGGTGTGATGGTGGTAAATGCATTGGAGATAGATAGATAGATAGCCTTGCGCTACAGCAGAATCAGTGAAATGTTTAAGAAATAGCCATGATTCAATAACTGGCCACAATGCTCAATCTTTGACTTTGACAGAGAAAAGATCCAACAGAGAATATTGACTGTGCTGATCCCAGTCCTCATCTAATTCTTTCAATGACCAAAGCAAAATTATTGGGTGACAAGATATTTCTTGTACACAATGTGCACTTAACAATCAGAGCTTTCCACAAGCATTACAAGGCACTGGGCTAGGACTCAGGACATCTGAGTTCAGTTTCTGGCCCTGCTACCGACTTCCTGTGTGACTTTGGTCAAGTCACTTAGGTCTTGATCAGTTCCACTGAAATCAATGGGAATCTTCCCATTGACCTCAATTAGTGTTGGATCAGGGTCTGTGCCCCAGTTCCCCATCTATAAATTGGAATAATCATCCTTCCTTTCTCCCATCCTTTCCCTGCCTTGTCTATTTAAATTGTAAGCTCTTCAGGCCAGGAACTATCTCTCACTGTGTGTGTATAGTTCCTAGTGTAATGGGGTTCCGAGCTCATCTGGGATCTCCAAGTGGTATTATAATACAAATTAATAAGAATGATGAGTTTAAGTATGACCTTCCTGATCATTTATTATTATGTATACAAAGACACACACCCAGTGAGAAGAGCTTCAATACTCTTTGAAGTCAGTGAGGAAATTTTAAAAATCATTTATATTTTTTTCTAACATTTTTTATGAGCTTCCTACTTGGCAGGTCCATATACTCAAACCTCCTCTTTTGTGCTAGAAGCTGTGAAGCTGCCTAGTGGAAAATTTTATCAAAACAACACTATTGTTGGTGGATTTACAAGCGGGTGGGGAAATCCAGGAAGGTGTAGACTTATTAGTTTAAAATATCTTTCCTGCAGAGTGGTAGGCCAGACCACTTGTCTGCAGCTTTGTCAGGAAAAATATCCCTGTGGCATACAAAAACCCCTATCAGGCTGTTTGCTTTGGCTGAATAAACTGCCTCTTTTCGTAACCCCGGCCATTTTTTTCTGTGTATGGCTCACAGTGGATTATTATTAGCCTTTCCATCAAATCACTTCTAACTCTTCCCTATTTCGTGCAGATGAGTCCTCAGAAATTGTGCCTCCCCATGCAGAGGCAATTATACCAGTTCTCAGATTTGCATGTAGTTCAGAACATATAGGACTTGAAAGGAAATTGATAGGGAAGATGTGTTACCTGTGATTTCTGAAAAACTGTACAGGCAAAAATTCCTCAATGTGAAGTTTTGAAAAGATGTAATCAGGGGAATTAAAAGAACTGGGGTGCCTGCATCTCATCAGTGCCCATTACAAAGGCGACTGCTTACTATTACAGTTACTAGTCAAAGAGGAAAATGGGTCTTCGGTGACTGGCAAAAATTAGCTGTACACATTTTAACTTGCCTGCAGTTCCATGCACAACTTGTTGGATCTAGTGGGGGAAATTATGGAAAACTACAAATTTGTATTTAATATACTCATGAGGCTAGGAAAAGCTGTGATGATAAAGCTACATGTAGACTCAGGGTCTGTCTACGCTGCAGGGTAAACCCAGAGTTAGTAGAACTCAAGTTAGCAGACCCTGGGTTTGTTAACCTAGGACTTGAGCCCCTACACTTATTTGTAATACCAGGTTAGGAATTGTTGAACCCTAGTTCCCAACCTGGATCTCCAGCGTTCACACTATATTATGTGGGCCTGAGTTCAACCACCCATATCCCAGCTTCCTAGTGCCCTCCTAAAATGTGGCCACTCTAGCCTTTTGTTCATGGTGGGGTTTGGGAAAACTTGACTGTCCAGAGGACAAAAGAAGTCAACCAGTGGGACTCAGGGATACTTTAAGTGGACTCCATGAGCATGAGTCCAGGAGGTCTTCATCTATACAGCAAAACAATAAGGCTTGAACGCTGGGTCCCAGCTTGACTCAGGTCCTCATAGTGTCCTGGGACCCATCCCTGGGTTAGCATGATTTGTGTGTAGACAGAAGAGTTGAGCCTGAGTTCAATTCCTGGGCTTTCATTGCAGTGCAGACATACCCTCAGTAGTCCCCCTCTAGGGGCATCAAGACCATCTAGAGAGTAATGAGTCTGCTATAGCGTTAGCTAAGCACCTTTTAGCTCATGCAGTAGAGGCTCATACATTAAACTGCAAAGGTCCACAGTTCGATCCCACCCACCAACAACCAAGGTCTGTCGGCATTACATTTGCACTACTCAAGCTGCACAAAATGGCCACATTTTGGCTGATAATGTCTGGCAGTGAATTCCCCCACTGGAAGGGAATTATCTGGTGGCATAAACCTGGCCGAAGCTACTCTTGCACCAGCTACCCCCAACCTGGCAGCGGGGGCATACCATGGAAGAGCAGATATTGGGCAGAGCAGAGTTCTGTTAAACCAGTCCTCCACCAGGGGCTGGACCAGCACAGAATCAGGGAGCCACCAGCTTCCTGATGCCCCCCACCCTTCCCTGCACTGAGCAAGGCTCAGACTCGGAGGCTTGACTGTCCATGTCCTCGTTTAGAAGGAATTCCCAGGGGTTATTGTGCAAGCAGGGGGAAAGGAAGGCGTAGTGGCAGCAGCCTGAAGATGTTTCCTGTTTGGTGGATTTCAGCTTAACCTTTAACATTATTCCTTTGAAGTGTTCCTTTTGTTTTTAAAAGAAAAAATGGAAAACTGATGCTGGCAGTTTTCACTAAGATCTTTACTGAAACAGAGAGGGAGGTGTTGTATGAAACACTCAGTGTCTCATCCCACTTTGCATTAACTGGGGAAAAGCAAGGAGGTGAATAATACAATTCCACAGAGAAAGGGAATTTTTCTGGTTGTGCAAGACAGTCTCCAGTCTGTCTGGATCAAGGCACCAGATGCATGGAATAGTTTATCTCCCTTTCTAGTGTCCAGAATTCTCTCCTGGTGATACCTTGTATGACTCAAATAATAGTCTGCCTCCTCCAAACAGATAATAATAGACACTCCCACACCCAATCTGTGGCCAGGGATCATGCTCATTGGAGACTGTCATAAACAGATAGTTAAGGGTTAAAGTCTCTTTTACCTGTAAAGGGTTAACAAGCTCAGTAACCTGAGGAACACCTGACCAGAGGACCAATCAAGGGACAGGATAATTTCAAATCTCTGTGGAGGGAAGGCTTTGTCTGTGTTCCTTGTTTGCTGTGTGTGCTCTCTTTGGATCTAAGAGAGGCCAGACATGTCTCCAAGTTCTCCTGGAGTATTTCCTACTATCCAGTATAGTGAGTATTAGAAAGGCGAATTAGTCTTCTAATTAATTTCTGCATTTGCAATTGTGTGTTTGCTGAAGGAATTCTTTATTTCTGTTTGCTGTTACTTTGATTATTCTGAGGAGGAGGGAGGGGAAGTCTCTCCAGTTCTTATAAGCTAGACTCTGTATATTTTTGCATCCTGGTAATACAGAGAGAGTGTACTTTTTTTTCTTTCTTTAATAAAATCTTTTCTTTTTAGAACTTGATTGATTTCTTCCCTTGTTTGGATTTTCAGGGGAAGGGGAGGGGGGAAAAGTGAATCCCTCTTTGGTTGATTCAAGGAATTTGAATTCAGGTATCTCTCCTAAGCACTAGGAGATGGGAGGAGGGAAATGGTTTGTTTCCCTTTGTGTTGAGATTCAGGTTTGAATCTGTGTTCCCCAGGGAAAGTTTTGGGGGAACAGGGAGTGTGTCAGACACTTAAAAACTGACTGGTGGCAGCGAAAACCAGATCTAAACTAGGATTTTAGTTTAGAGGAGCCCATGCAAGTCCCCATCTTGGAACCCAAAAGCTCCAAGTGGGGGAGAAGACCTATGACAGAGACCTTGGAGTCCTTTAGGCAGCCACACTAGGCTGAACAAAGGAGCAGAGGAAATTGCACTTGACAAAATGACAGGGGCTTATTAACATCTTTTTAAATAAAAGATTGCATTTCAGCATAAATATGGATACATGCTAGGCCCCATCTGCTCTGTAGCAAAAGGGATCTTAATTCTGTGACAAAATTTCTGCATGGAAAACACTTTTTTTGGTGGACAACCCATCACACTGGAGCGTGTCTACCTCCACTGATCATAATTCAAGATCCAATTCAGAGTCCTGGACCTCATCTAGAAGGTCCTTAGTAGGATGCAGCATCAGTTCCTATGAGACCATCTCTCTACCAAAGCAGCTGTGATCATGGTAACTTTGCATCCTTCAAGACCAGGATGAAACTGTCAGGAGTCAGCGGCTGAAATTTTTTTGTGCTGGGCCATAAATTATGGAAGTCCCTACCAGCAGAGTCTAGAATGAGCATAAGCCTCCCCACCCTCAGAAACAAGTATCAGATCCATCTCCACATGCAGACCTTCCCATCAGGATGTCCCCAAAGAACATACCACCAAACTCAGAAAAAGAAAAGGGAAACTGTCTATTAAACATAAAAGAATAAAAAACAATCCGCCCAAGAAAGCAAGAGCTGCTGAGCATAGCTATAGGCATGTTAGGCTGGATATAGTAGTAGATAATCCCATGTGAAGTTAAGGGGAGAAGAACTCACATCCATACTATGATGTTTGCCTACACTAGGGCACATTGGCAGGTAGGATATAAAAGTTCTGGTTTCCCTCAATTCTGTGGCCTGGGCCATAGATCTGATAGACAGAGTTCTATGTTCTTCAGCTTATTAAAGCAGAGGGACTGTTCCTCCTCCTTTTCCACCCTCTCTCTATATATAGGTATATTTTGAGGTTACTCAGGGAGATATGATGTGCCAGATTGGATTCAGATTTCCTTGGCCTTTCAGTTTTGTGAGGTAGACACATTAATTTACTCCCTTCCATATTTGAAGTATTGGATATTGAAATCAGTCCAATACCAGGGGAAACTTTACTCCTTTCGGAAATGATCTAGAAGTTTTCCTATTCCATTGGCTCACAGAGGTAAGGGATGGGGACACACGCCTCCTATAAGGGCCTGTCTGCTATCATTACTTCACTTACTGGAACTCAGGCTACCAGAAGCAGGGTTTTTAAGTGCAGGAAGAATTCATTGTGTGCTATGATCATACAAATAATGAAAAATTGGGACACGTTAAATCCTGTAGCCATCTTTATGTAGTCCTGTGGTGGGGCACATAAACCCACACTGGCCAGGAAAGGGTTAGTGAGCTGCTGTGGATGTAGCAGGAATTGGTACAGAGGGAGCAGTAGATTTGGCATGCTGCATCACTGTCAAAGCCTTGGTACAGGGATCCTTACAAGCTTCAACAGTAGCCCCATTGGCCCATGAAGTCTCTTGACAGTGAACAGTGCAGGGAAACCATTCTTTTTTTAGAAAAGATCTTCTGCAGGGACTGCCTCTAATTTTCCCCAGTGCATTTTACATAGCTTCTCAGAAAGCTCTTTGTCAGACTTTCCTGAGGAAGCAGCTGGAGCCATATCTGATGGGGCTCTGAAGCTGTCAGACCCTGTGCTGATTGGAGCACTACTGGAGACAGGAAGGTCTTGTACAGGGGGGTCAATGACACCAAATCTGAAGCCAGTCTCATAGACCTATTGAGTAGAAACATCTGGAGACAGGCCTCTTTTGATTTTAAGGTCCTCTTGGAAAAGGACTTATATATGACACATTTACTGAAGATGTGAGATTCTCCCAAACAGAAAAGACAGCTAGTGTTTCCATCTTTAATGGATGTTGAGATTTCACATGAGGGACCGTACATATCTGGGGAATTTAAGACTGGAAACTTGTCAAAAATTAATTGCCAATGGGTAAACAAGTAACCTAATCATACATAGAAACTAACCAGGTCACAGGAAATGGACAACAAACAGCTCTCTCTTGTAGCTTGAGGGAATGAGAAGGAATTGAGTGGTGGCTGACTTGCTTCATCTAATATGCCCTCAGTGTGGGGCACAAGAACACTCAGAATGCATGCATGACTCCAGCGGACACTGCTGGCCAAAACACTCCAATCACGAGAGCACAGACACCAGAAGTGGAAAATGTTTTTAATCCAGCATGTAAAGGAGAATATCAGATCCTAAGTCTGAACGCAGGGACTCCTTGATGTGTCAGCCTCTGTATCCAGAGCCAATTCATAAGAGACGAAGTGGGTATTCACCCACGAAAGCTCGTGCTCCAAAACGTCTGTTAGTCTATAAGGTGCCACATGACTCTTTGCTGCTTCATAAGAGAGATGTCCATGCGCTTCAAGTACCAGGGGGTAGCCATGTTAGTCTGTATCCACAAAAACAATAAGGAGTCCGGTGGCACCTTAAAGACTAACAGATTTATTTGGGCATACGCTTTCGTGGGTAAAACCCCTATTTCTTCAGATGCATGGAGTGAAAATTACAGATGCAGGCATTATTATACCGACACATGAAGAGAAGGGAGTTACCTCACAAGTGGAGAACCAGTGTTGATAGGGCCAATTCAATCAGGGTGGACGTAGTCCACTCCCAATAATTGATGAGTGGGTGTCAATACCAGGAGAGGGAAAGTTGCTTTTGTATCAGAGGGGTAGCCGTGTTAGTCTGGTTCTGTAAAAGCAGCAAAGAATCCTGTAGCACCTTATAGACTAACAGACGTTTTGCAGCATGAGCTTTCGTGGGTGAATACCCACTTCTTCGGATGCAAGAATCCGAAGAAGTGGGTATTCACCCACGAAAGCTCATGCTGCAAAATGTCTGTTAGTCTATAAGGTGCCACAGGATTCTTTGTTGCTTTTGTAGTGAGCCAGCCAGTCCCAATCCCTATTCAAGCCCAAATTAATGGTGTTAAATTTGCAAATGTATTTTAGTTCTGCAGTTTCTCTTTGAAGTCTGTTTCTGAAGTTTTTTTGTTCAAGGATGGCTACTTTTAAATCTGTTATAGAATGTCCAGGAAGATTGAAGTGTTCTCCTACTGGCTTTTGTGTGTTACTATTCCTGATGTCCAATTTGTGTCCATTTATTATTTTACGTAGAGACTGTCCGGTTTGGCCAATGTACATGGCAGAGGGGCATTGCTGGCACATGATAGCATATATCACATTAGTAGATGTACAGTTGAATGAGTCCCTGATGATGTGGTTGGGTTCTCTGATGGAGTCGCTAGAGTAGATATGGGGACAGAGTAGGCAATGAGGTTTGTTACAGGGATTGGTTCCTGGGTTAGTGTTTCTGTGGTGTGGTGTGTAGTTGATGGTGAGTATTTGCTTCAGGTTGGGGGGCTGTCTGTAAGCGAAGACTGGCCTGCCTCCCAAGGTCTGTGAGAGTGAGGGATCATTTTCCACAATAGCTTGTAGATCATTAATCATGTGCTGGAGAGGTTTTAGCTGTGGGCTGTATGTGATGGCCAGTGGTTTCTGTTATTTTCCTTGTTGGGCCTGTCCCGTAGTAGGTGACTTCTGGGTATCCATCTCGCTCTGTCAATCTGTTTCCTCACTTCCCCAGGTGGGTATTGTAGTTTTAAGAATGCTTGATAAAGATCTTGTAGGTGTTTGTCTCTGTCTGAGGGATTGGAGCAAATGCGGTTGTATCTTAGGGCTTGGCTGTAGACAATGAATCATGTGATGTGTCCTGGATGGAAACTGGAGGCATGCAGGTAAGTATAGTGGTCAGTAGGTTTCCAGTATAGGGTGGTGTTTATGTGACCATCACTTATTTGCACTGTAGTGTCCAGGAAGTGGATCTCTTGTGTGGACTGGTCCAGGCTGAGGTTGATGGTGCGGTGGAAATTGTTGAAATCCAGGTGGAATTCTTCAAGGGCCTCCTTCCCGTGGGTCCATATTATGAACATGTCATCAGTGTAGCACAAGTAGAGGAGTAGTGCTAGGGGATGAGAACTGAGGAAGCATTGTTCTAAGTCAGACATAAAAATGTTAACGTACTGTGCGGCCATGTGGGTACCCATAGCAGTGCCGCTGACTTGAAGGTATAAGTTGTCCCCAAATCTGAAATGGTTGTGGGTGAGGACAAAGTCACAAAGCTCAGCCACCAGGTGTGCCGTGGCCTCATCAGGGATACTGTTCTTGATAGCTTGTAGTCCATCCTCATATGGAATATTGGTGTAAAGAATATTGCTTATGCAATATGCGCTTCATGAACATTTAAGGAACTGACAAACAAAAAGGACTCTGTTAAAAGAGCCAAGAGGCATTGTGTGGATGTGTTGGATCCAATAACTTCAGATCCAATTAGAACCAAAATCCAAACACAGGAAAGGATTGAGCTCCAAAAAGAAGGATATCATACCTTCAGTTCCAAGCACTGGTTCCAAATTGACACATCAACAATCTATTATGGTGGTGGTTTAAATCCATTACCCAGATCTGCATTCTTCTCTGGGCTTGGATCTGACTTCTTTAAGTAAAGAAGGGACATGAGATAGTTGGTTCTGGTTCCACTGACAGTCCTTCTTTGGAAAAGAGAAGAAGAGTGGCTGATGTCTGAATTTCTCCACTTCCTCCTCTGCCTAAGACTCCTTCATGCTCTGCAAACAAAGTACACTCACCCTTTCCTATTTTACAACCAAGACCACCAATATCACCTTTACCATCAGGATTGGAACCAAGATTGGACCTGCAATCTCACTTGGAACATGAACAGATTCTGCAGCACAAAGCAAGATGCACTGCAAGGCAATAGCATGAGGAGAGCCTGTGATGGGTTTTGTGAGTCGAGCTAGGGAGCCCCCCTTGGCCCAGTTTGGGGTTGGTGCACCTGTCACAGGGCTCTTATTACTAGAGTTTTATTGTTCAAATACAAATATGTAATTCTGGCCAAAGTGGCAGGTTCCAACCTGGGTAAGATGGCTGTGCTGACCCTCCCTAGAACATTTTCAAGAGCCCCAACCTCCTTTTGCATAAAGAAACCTTCTCCACCTGGTATGTGAGACAGCTTTGAACCATGGGATCCAAAGATCCTGGATACCTTTGCAAAACACAAGAATAGAGATCAGTCCCCTACAATCATTCTAGATAGACTTTCAGAGGAGGAGAAACTGATGTTAGCTGAACATACTCAAGTGTTGGTTCTAGAATCAGAAGATACAATCTTCCCAGATGATGGGAGGGGGATTTCAACTACTTCTTTCCCTTCAATGAAAGAAGTCCTTTTTCACAAGCTAATAGACAGAATGGCTGAGACTCTTGGCTACTCTTGGTGTCTCTGGAGGGGACTTCCCAGCCTATATTTGACATCTCAGGTTCATCTTCTAGAAGCAGAATTGCTCTTCCTCTCTTAGAAGGACTTTCTCAACTGGCTAAATTGATTGGGTCCTCTCCTGCATTGGGACAACCAATGTCAAGAAAAGATTATAAACTTTATCAGCTCTCTCAAGAGGGTTTTTCTAAGTTCTGCACACCTCCAGCCGTGGATGAGTGGTGGAAGCTGCAGTAGAATGATCAAAAGGTGGATACTTACTGAAGGACAAACTGCTGTGAAACATGAACTGAAGGCATCTTTTGACTGTACTGACATTTCTGCCAGAGCAGTGGCTTCTGCAATATGTCTTTGGTGATATGTTTGGTTGAGAATCTCAAGCCTACCCTCAGAGACACAGGTGATGGCAGAGGACCTTCCATTTGATGGGGAAGGCTTAACTAGTGCAAAGACAGATGAAATACTGGAAAGAATGAAAGATGTTAGGAGTACTACCAGATCTGTGGATGTATTCCAGCTCCCCAAGAGAAGATTAGGGGTACCAATGTTCAGATATCAGAGACAGTGTCCACCCTCAGCTTCATCTTTGTACTTTTTGCAAAGATGTAGTTTTCAACAATATCAAAACCCTTCTCAACAACATCATCAACAGACAAGGAAGTCTTTTAAACCTTATTCTAAGTGGAAACAAACCCTAGTATCATATTCCTCTATACCACATGAGTGTCCTCAAATCTGACATGAGGGTTGAGAGTTGCATTCCAGTTTCTACACTTCTTTCCCCATTCCTCTTGGGAGACCACTTGTGCCATTTTATGCAACAATTGGAAAGCAATAACATCAGACAAGAGGATCTTGGAGCTAGTACACAATGGATATGCTAGCCAGTTCAAGACCATCACTCCTTCCAGGCTTTCCCCCTTCCCTTTTCAGGGACCCATCTCACAGGATCCGGTTGAGATCAAAAGTTCCCTCCCTTTTACAAACAGGTGCTATAGAAGAGGTGCCCAGCACTTTCAGGGGGAAAAGGGTTTTCTTCTTGAATTTTCCGCTCTCCTGATTTAGATGATTGGCTTATCAAAGCTCCATCAAGGGAAGGCCTATCCATATCCCAACTGCTGTCTTCAACAGTCTAGGACTCAGAAATAAAAGGGAAAGGGCCCTATTAGTACCCATTTTGGACTCAAATCTTAGACAGAGCATTTCTGCCAGAGGAGAGATTTCTAAAAATCAGCTGTAGAGCTTCTGCCCCAATATCCAGAAGAGATGATCTTCACTTTCTCAAGTTAATGGGGGCTCATAGAATCACAGAAATGTAGGGCTGGAAGAGACCTCAAGAAGTCATCAAGTCCAGCCCCCTGCACTGTGGCAGGACCAAGTAGACCTCCTAGACCATCCCTGACAGGTGTTTGTCCACCTTGTTTTTAAAAACTTCCAGTGAGGGGATTCCACAACCTCCTCCCTTGGAAGCCTATTCCAGAGCTTAACTACCCTTATAGTTAGAAAGTTTTCCCTAATACCTAACCTAAATCTCCTTTGCTGTTGATTAAGCCCATTACCTCTTGTTCTACCTTCAGTAGACACGGAGAACAATTGATCCCTGTCTTCTTTATAACAGCCTGTAACGGGGCGATGACTCACCCCTATGGCACCATTCCCTGGTTGTCCAGGGAATTAGCTCGCCAGCCTCCAGAGTGCCCTCTGCAGATCAGTGTCTCACCATGCTGCTGGCCCCAGTGTCCCTCCCGGACCCCAGTGCCCCTTCTCTCAAGGTTTCTGTGCCTGAAGTCCCTGAAATCTCTCAGGGTCTCCCCTCCCCGGGGAACCCCCAACCCCCTACCCCCACCTAGCCTCAGTCTTGGGCTACTGCCAGTCACCATCTAGCCCCCACTCCCGGGGGCGGACTGCAGTATAACTGCCACTCATCATTGACCTGCTGCCTCTGCCTACCCTTGGGCTGCCCCTCTGCAACTCCAGTACCTTTCCGGCCTTTATCAAGGCCTGCAGCCTGGGGGTTTGCCAGGCTGGAGCTCCCCAGCTCCTCTAGCCTTCCCCCAGCCCTGCTCCACTCCCAGTATCCTCCTCAGCTCCCAAGCAGTCAGGCCCGTCTTTCTCTACAGCTAGAGAGAGACTCTCTCTTGGCTTCTGGCCCCAGCCCTCTTATAAGGGCCAGCTGGGCCCTGATTAAGCTGGACACAGCTGGGGTCAGCAACTCACTCGGCTTCTCACAGCTGTTCTCACTCCCTTTCCCTGCTGCAGCCCTCTCCAGGGATGTTTTTAACCCCTCCCAGGCCAGCAGGGCCGGCTCCAGGCACCAGCTGAGCAAGTTCGTGCTTGGGGTGGCATTCCGCCCAAACCTAGGGCAGCACAGCTGCTTTTTTTTTTCTGCTTCTCTGGCAGCCCTATAGGGGGTGGCGGTGCAGAGGAGGGGAGCACCCTGCAGCAAACTTGGCAGGGCAGCCCGCGTCCTTCCCTCCCTGCCTACCGGAGCAGAGTGGAGCCCTCCCGGCAGGCGGTGCGGCGGTTGGAGCCGCGTGGCGAGCACCCCGCTGAAGCACTGGCCACCCCCCTTCTCTCTCTCCCTCCCCGCTCCCTCCCCTTCCCCCACATTAGACCAGGCATGCACTCTGCAGCACAGGGAGTCCCCTGGCTCCGGCTGCCCTGTAGGGTTTTTTGTTTTGTTTTTCCCCTGCTTTGCCTGCTGCGCCGTTGTCCCCCCCACCCCCCGCTTTGCCACTCCAGCCGCGCCGTGTTCCCCTCCCACCCCCGCTTTGCTGCTCCGGTGGACCGGCCCCTTTTTTGTTTGTTTGTTTGTTGTTTTTTTTGCTTGGGGCAGCAAAAAAGCCAGCGCCGGCCCTGCAGGCCGGAGCGAGGTGATCACCCCATTACACAGCCCTTAACATATTTGAAGACTTATCAGATCTCCCACTTCCACCCAATCTTCTTTTCTCAAGACTAAACGTGCCCATTTTTTTAAACTTTCCTCATAGGTCAGATTTTCTAAACATTTTGTCCAGCTGAGGCCTCACTAATACAGAGTACAGTTGAACAATTACTTCCCATGTCTTACATACGACACTCCTGCTAATGCATGCAGACTATTACCCTTTTTCACAGCTGCAGCACATTGTTGATTCATGTTCAGTTTCTGATCTACTGTAACCCCCAGATTCTTTTCAGCAATACTACCACATAGCCAGTTATTCCCCATTTTGTAGTCGTGCATTTAATTTTTCCTTCCTAAATGAAGTATTTTGCATTTGTCTTTATTGACTTTCATCTTGTTGAATTCAGACCAGTTCTACAATTTGTCAAGACAATTTTGACTCATTCCATGGCCTGAACCATGTGTGCAATGCCTTATACCCATCTAAGAATGAGACCTTTACAATATTACTTAATAAAAGATTACAAACCCAACATAGATACCATGTTTTGGGAATTAATCATTCCAGAAAAGGTATTTCTATCTCTAATGTGTTGGGCTCGTCATCACAATGTAATGAAGAAGGTGTCTTTCCATCCTCCCAAACCTTCAATGATAATCACATCCACTGTGTCCAGTCTAGACACATAATTGCGTAGAGGTGTAGTGTCTTTGAATAATAAATGAAACCTAAACACAGTTTATTTTTCCTCAAGTGTTCATTTCCTCATGTCTTTGTAGTATTTGGTAATGAAATCAAATAATCAGCATTTAAATAATCACAATGTTGTCAATCTATTTTCCAGAGTTATTAATATATTTTGGCCTCATCACATGAATATAAACATTCTGAGGGAAAAAAATACGGTTCCAAGAGTGAGGCCTTGTAATAGAAGGACTTAGTCTTTTATTACAGAATTGTAATAGCTAGAAATCCATTGAAATACAATGGCATAAAACTAATGTAATGAAGTAAAAGATCCCATAGAAATGAAACCTGATTAATTGAAAGGGGCACCCAACATGTGTTAGCTAACCCAGACCTAACTTCAACTTTTCCTAATCTAGACACACACTAAGAGTCTTTAAAACCTTATGTTTATTAACACCTATTTAATTCAAGACACCTGAGTAAATTCTACCAGTTTACTCAGATGTCTGTGTTAAATGAATTAAACTCCTGTGTGAACACTCTTAATTAGGTTTAGCCTAATAAAGGCCACTTTATTTCTGAATGAGAGTGTCCTCACAGGAGTTTAAAACAATTTAACTAAGTGACTTTAAATTCATACCTTTAATAAATAACTTTCCTGAGTCTCCCCCTATAGATAAGCCCTAAAATTTCATACACATCAATTAAGTGATGTGTTGGGTTTATTCCTCAGTAGACTCTATCACGGTGTTCATCCCTGCAGAGCACAGGCTGACATGTGGGACCATGGCACCATCCCTACACATAGTGGGTAGTCAGACATTCTGCAGGGCATAGGTACCCAGGGGCATGGGGACGCTGGGAAAGAGAACAAGAGAGTAGGGGCAGAGCAGAGTTCTGGAGAATAATCTTCAGAGAGAGACCTAGAGACGGACAGATTCTCTCCCCCCGCAACTCAGGCTCTTCACTCCTCTGAGCTGACTATTCATGTGAGTGTCCAACAGCCTTTTATATTATGAAGGATGAGGTTAATACTATGCATCTGTGCAGGTTTTGCTGCTAACCTGTGGGATTCATGAGCTAATATGGTGACTAAGTTGGGGTGGGGTGGGTACACTAGCTGTGGAAAGGTATTAATGTAGAAACTACTATAAATGGCTGCTGCATGCACAGCTGGCAAACCAGAGTCCCAATCTGCCCAGAGCCCACGCTGAGTGAGGGTCAATATAACATGCATATCTGATTAGCATCATCTTACTGGCCACTTTCATGTTCAGATTGAGTTTGCCCCCTCACTATCATGTTAGTCCCATGTACAGGTCTTTGAAAATACAGCTCTAGTTATCCAGCAAAGAACCATTATCATCAGCTCCTATTTTCTATCTGCCACTGTATCTGTGAACTTCATCTCATGGAAGTTACCAACTCCATATTACAGGGAAAAAATTAGCATATGTTAAAACTACTTAGTAAAAAATCTTTAAACCACCAGCTGAAATATCCTCACATCCTATGCCAGATTGGCAAAGGGAAAAATTTACAAGTTGGACTTTGAATACAGATTGTTTTCCTATTCAGGGATACATTAACCTGATTGAATATTCTCTATGGTTTGCGACAATCCCCACATCAGCTCTCACTGTCCCCAATGCAGGTAATGTAAGTGCATCCCAGATTTCTATAATCCAGAATCTTCCTGGCCCCCTGGACGATAAGAGACCCCTTTGCCAAAGGGGTGGGAGGCAAATAGGTCAAAGAGAGAAAGATGATAATACTCATTTTGCTATTAAAATATTTGTGGATTGCAGCTATTTTTCACAAATGTTCCTGAAGGAACCACTCCACTGACTGGCAATTCAGCTTCTTCCTTTTTTTAGTCTCTCTTCCTTTCCCCTCCCCACATTTCAATCTGAATTGGCAGGAGCAGCAACACCTGCCAAGAGCTCACATTACAGTTGTACTCCCAGATTCTATTAAAGGCCAAAGTAGTTTCCAGCCCCCCAACTAAACAAACTAGACCATCACCCCCTGAAATTACACCCCTTCGGTGCTACTGAACCAAAATAGGTCTTTAGGGATCCTTTCCATGGAGGGCTATTTGGGAAGTAGACAAAGTATATTCCCTTTGTAGGATTTAGCTACTGTGTAATAACACTTTACACTTCTATCATGGTTTTATCTGAAGCCTGAAAAACACAAATCAAAAAGATGAGTGAGAGTGTCATTGAAAACACCGTCATTTTGATAGTTCGAGTCAACAAGGAATTTAGTATCGTCTAGGGTGGAGAGCAAAAATTCCATCCTGTGAGAGGAGCTGAACTCCTATACATAGAGCCAAGCTTAAATCTGAGAACTGTGTCAGTGACTCAAGCCAAGTTAGAAAAGAAATACTGTTACTATTATGGAGTGCTGGCTTACAGGGACAAAACCAAGCTTTGGAACTTTATTATTTGTGGGGGATTTTTGCACAGACCTAACCACTTAGTGTTTAATTTGTGCCAGGGCTTGCCGGGGCTGAGCCCTGGCACCTCTAGGCTTGGCAGTTCATAGCTCCAGCAGTTCTGAATGTAAAAAAATTGCTTGAGCCCCAGCACCTCTGTACAGTGCTTAATTTGTAATGAACCCCTCTAATATCACAGACACCAAATCCCTTTAATAGGAGCACTACCTACTGGGACATGGATGGGGTCAAAAAGGGAAATTCCTTTACACTGTATTTTTGTTGAACAGCAAAAAAATCCTGAAGCCTGAATATGAGGCTTAGCCACTACTGGCATCACCTGTGTGGGGACTACTTGAGCACAGGAGGCCAGATTCAGCATTGCATGATTGCCCCTTTGCCCTAGCCTGACTGGTCAGAAAGCAGGTGTGAGGCTCTTCCCACAATAAATACTCCTCACAGAGGAGGCTTCCTAAACCAGGCACAGAGCTGGTTCTGCCAGCTCCATGCCACCACTAGAGCAACCCCAGGCACAGAGCGGGGTTCTGGGACACAGCAAAACAGGGGCAGACTACAGGGAGGGAGCAGATCAGAAGTAGAAGGAGATATGGCTGGGCAGACAAGCACCCCTGCCCTGTGCTGGCCTCCACTACTCCTTAATAAGGGAGACAGATGCTCCTTCCCCTCTGGGGCACCCGTGCCAGCACAGGGGTGAGTCTGCCCCAGGACTCTTGGCACCTGCTGTTGCCAGCATTCCTAGTTTCTAAATCCAAGCTCATAGTTTAGAATATCACTTAACTGGCCTCTCTGATGTTACAAATTCTGTATCCCCTTCTGAGACAATATTTTGATTATTTAGATTACCTACCTCAAGGTATTTCTCTATTTAAGTATAACTGAGGCTATAGTTATTCCACACAGCTTTAGGTTCCTTTTATAATGTTCTATTTAGTGCTGTTTTAAACTAAAGATTGGTTTTGGTTTTTTGCAAACATCCCCCCCACACACACACACACTTCTCTGTTTCAAAGGGGTTCCATTGATATAAAACTGGAGTAATGCAGCTGCGAACCAGGCCTTTTATAAAAACAGACCCATTTCATTTCATTACATGTTACATATGATCCCTATATTTATAGCCACATATTTGCATACACAGAGTTGAATAGTAGGTTCTGATCTGTTACTTCATTACATTCATTTTATGTCACTGCAACTCAATGGATTGCTAACTATTTTGATTCTATACTAGAAGGCTAAGTCCTTCTATTACAAGGCCTCACTCTTGGAATCGTATTTTTTTCTTCAGAATGTTTATCTTCATTTGATGAGGCCAAAATATGTTGTTATTTCTTGAAAATTGATTGACAACATTGTTGTTATTTAAATGCTGGTTATTTGGTTTTATTACCAAATGCTACAAAGACATGAGGAAATGAACACTTGAGAAAAAGAAACTGTGTTTAGGTTTCATTTCTTGGGCTGTTCATAGCAGTTAGGTTTCAAAGACACCACACCTCCACATAATTATGTGTCCTTTGACTGATAAGTCAAGCAGTGGGAATATCTCTGAGAGAGAAGTGGGGAGTTCCTATCAGATATTCTGAGAGGGGCAAACTGTCCACTATGATAACCAGAAAAAGAAACTGTGGCATGTGTAGTTCTGGGGAAAGATCTGGAAAGAATTTACAAAATGGTAAAAATGTAAACAAGTTTGCCTTTATAATGCTCATTTTCTGATGAAAACAAAACTAAATCTGGCAAGTGATTACGAACAAGAAATGATGTGAAAAGAGCATTCTGGCTTGAATCTACAGTCACTCTATGTGGGTACAGCTCTGCACCATTGAAAACAATGGGCTCCTACATCACCTGGCTATGGATCAGCCTCCTAGCCTCTGTGATCCAATCTGTGATTGGACTTATTTGCTGAGCCTACCAGCCCAGAAACTGTCAACTGGTGCCAACAGCCAGTGGTTTTTATGATGTAAATATTTTGCTGTCAGAACTGCCCTGAGAGCCCCAAATCACTACACTCAGTGCACTAGGAAATTTCAACTCAGATTTAAGGAGAACATCAAAAGTCTGTCCAGCACGCGGACTTGATTTTCATACACACAATAAAATTGTTTTATTATAAAACAGGCTTTATTAAAAAAGGTGTCTAACTGTTTAATGAAATCTCTGACTGTTAGTATCATTACCCAAATGCAACAAAAGAATAAGTTAATAATTTTTAACATTACAAATACACAGCAAGGAGTGCAGTATAATGGATAAGGTTATTGTCTGGTGTATCGGGGTGTTTGTCCCCTTTGAGGGTAGTATGGACAGTGGGTCAGTCAAACTTTGTTCTATGCCCTTAAGATTCCTGGACTTCTGGAATGGACCAAGACCTAGAGAAGAGCAGAGCCAGGTATTGGAAGAAAATGGTGTTTGGAGAAAACATGGGTATGGCATTCTGTGGTGCAATCCAGACCAGTGAGGAGCTGTATCACCACTTACCCTGCAAACTGGGGTCCCTCACAAAGCTTTGCTGCTGTAGCTCCTCACAAACAGCAGGCAAGTCACACCCTGAGTGTCTCTTGAAAGCCACAGCTCTGATCCAGCAACATTGACCCCAGCAGCCTGTCAGCAAACACCAGCCACACTCCGGCTTCCAGCAGCCTGGGTTACTATTTGCAGGGTGACCCCAACACACTCCCAATCTCAGATCCCCACCGCAACATGTGTTCTGCACTGTCCAGTCCTCTCCTGGACAGTCCAGATATTAGGCCTGTTGCCCCTCTAATGGGGTCAAAATACCAAAGTCTGCTACCTTAAATGGAGTTACCCAAACAATTCACAAGACTGGATTAGTTTTGATTAAAAAAATAAAACAAGTCTATTTAACTACAAAGAGAGAGATTTTAAATGAGTACAAGTAATGAGGTATTAAAGGCAGAAATGGTTATAAGAAAAATAAAGATAAAACGCTTTCTAAACTTCACAAACTAGACTTGGTTCAAGCTGAAGTCCCTTAAAACAGTTTCAGTACACTGCTGACCAAACTCTCTGGCCAGGATTTGCTTCCAAAGTCCATAGGCTGTTTCTTTTGTCTTCTTAGGTGGTGGAGAGAGATGGAAAAGGAGAGAGAACTTGGGGTGCTTTTGCCCCTCACTTTTATAATACAGTCATTCTTTGAAATGCATTTTCCTGAGAGTGAACCCGAGATAAATTTCTTTCTAGCTGAGACAAAGGAGACATGGAGTCTGGTGGGGGAGAGGTTGTATGCTGTTGTTTGCTAAGATGCAGATCTGTTTGTTCCTGCCCCCATCCCTTGCCAAAGAATGGCCATTTGATAGGTGATGGCCCATCAGCTTTGATGACACCTGGCTAGAGGCATCAATTTGTCCTTTGTCTTTGAGAAACAAGTTTACCCACTCCCCAGACTTGTCTGGTAAACACACTTCAGTCATGATTTCAGCTTACGCTCATAACTTTATATGTAAAGTGGCTACATAAATTTCACCATGATATTATTGACCAGCAAGTTATTAGTTTTCAAGTGATACCTTACGAGGCATATTTTGTAGAAAGACTGTTATAGTAGTGTGTAGGGTGTGAATTCGGAGTGCATTCCGTCACAGCAGGCAACTGTCATTTTAAGGGCCTGGGACCAGGAGCCCTGTAATGTAGGGGAGGGCGAAGCTCCTGTCTCTCCCAGTCAACCAGGACAAGCTCTGGGAAAGAGAGCAATGTATATTCTGCATCTTTCTTTAGAACAAGGGAAGGTTGCTATCTACTGACCTGTATCAGCCTAAGTAAAAAACAGGCCTGAACTCAGCCCAAAGAATGAGGGCTGTCAGACTCCTGGGTCAAGCTGAAGAAACCTCCATAAACTTAGAGACAGGCCCCAGAAGGACTCCTGAACAAAGGAGAAGAAGGGTTGGGCCCATGGGCTAAAAGAGCTCTATTTGGGAGAAGACAAAATAAATAAAACCCCAAATAAAACTTATTTGAAGTATTCAGACCTGAGTGTAAATTATTGTGAAGGACTAAGAGGGAACTGAAGACAAGCTGCTGGAGGCCACGAGGTGGGATCTGGTTTACACCTCACATTACACTCATGGTGCTAAGGTGTCTGGGGTATCTGCAGGACTTGCATTGTGTGCCTTTGCACCAAAGATGTGTGTGTGTATTCAGGATAACTGTACCTGCAGTAACTACCTCCCGACAAAACTTCCACAGCATACCCAATGGTTATAGCGTGGCATTTTTTTGTCCCATAGTAGCTTCCCACATATAGAAGTTTATGAGTCTGCTACGACCGCTAAAAATGCTAATTCTTTAGCTCAACCGGTAAAGGCCTACATTTTTAGATCCAGAGGCCCCAGACATCCTGACCAAGGGTTACACCAGCACCTCATCTGCTGCTGCAGCTGGGCTGCATATGTGCCTGCTGTAGTCTCAAGGAGCACCTCCTGAGCTAAGGGTGGCATAAACAGACTCCTCTTCTTAGTGCAGATTTTAATGACTGAGTGAAATGCAGAAATAAAACTATCTGACTTTACATTCATATTGGGCCTCAGAGCCTATTGGCTTCCATTGACTTCAATGGCCTTTTCATCAGGCCCTTTGTGTTTGAAACGCTAAACCTATACACAGTGAGGGACAGAATTAAAAAAAAGCTGGCAATCACCCTCAGCTTCATGCATTTAATGCCTTTAATCAGTGAGGATTCAATTTTTCCATCTTATTGACTAAGGGACTGCTTCAGCTGTTATCTAGTATGAGCCATTAATGTTTCCTTTCCTTTGTAGAAAAAGTGCATTTAGATATTGTGAAGTAGGCAACAGTCGCTCGGGCATAGCAAATGAAGAATTTCTGGTCTCTTAAGGAAATGCAGTTTAACTCCCTGGCACTGTCAGTGATGAGTAAGTCTCCTCTTTCAATAAAGAGGGTACAGCTAGGAAAGTCCCTCTACGAAGTCCTACTTATCTGTCTTAGGACAGATACATCTCAGCCCCTGCTCCATCCGCTTTGTGCTCCGAGTGGTGCAAAGGAGACATAAACTGACCACAAATGGCCAGTTGAGAATTCCCCCAGCAAAGGGGAATTCTCCATTGGCATAAAATCAGAAGAGCTGGCGCCTATGCCAGCTGACCCCACCACATGCTGGTATAGGGGGTCATGTAGCTGCTTAGGGAGGAGTGGGGACAAAACAGAGCTCCATGATGCTAATTCTTAGCTCACCATACAAGAGAGTTGCCTAAAGACTGCTCTAATGTTCATCAGGGCCAGGGTTAGGATGACCTCTCCCTTGTCAAGCATGTGTCCGTGCAAGGAACCTGGCCCCTCATTTAAAACATCCTGTATCTGTTATAACATGCACATTACAGCTGTAAGTTTTTATGGATTCTTATAGCTGTAACCCCTTGGCCTTCCTCCCTACCCCAACCACACAGTTTTGTTGCCCCTTTCATTGTGTCACATGTGAAATTAGGCTCTAAGTTTTTTTGCAGCAGATGCCATGGACCAATTGTCTGCTGGTGAAACTCTACTGATTTCAATAGAGTTATGTCAGGAGAAAATTTTGCCTCATGCCTTCTTATCTGTAGTGTGACACATTTATGCTTGTGGGCACTGTACTGTTAATTAATACACAATAACAATTAGATACTTTCTGAAAAGGGATGAGGCTTGGTCTCCTTTTGCATTGGTGTCAAATGCACCCACAAAATGTATAATGAATTCCCGGTGGAAGTCTTAGACTCACCTCTCTAATTACCTGACTTGCACCTACAATCGAGTAGTCAGAAGCTCAGGTATTGATTTATGCTCACAATTCAATTGCAGGCCCCTATGGAAGTGAAATTTGGCCCTCTCTATGGGCTGAGCACATTAGATCTGTAAGTCATTGAGAAACATAGAACAGAGGACCTCACAAAGAAAAGAACACTTTGAATGATAAAACAATGATTAATTTACATGAAAATCTGCCATGACTAAAGTGCTCTTTTCCTCTTACTAGAGCAGGGGTTGGCAACCTTTCAGAAGTGCTGTGCCGAGTCTTCATTTATTCACTCTAATTTAAGATTTTGAGTGCCAGTAATACATTTTAACATTTTTAGAAGGTCTCTTTCGATAAAGCTATAATATTTAACTAAACTATTGTTGTATGTAAAGTAAATAAGGTTTTTAAAATGTTTAAGAAGCTTCATTTAAAATTAAATTAAAATGCAGAGGCCCTCCGGACCGGTGGCCAGGCAGTGTGAGTGCCACTGAAAATCAGCTCACGTGCTGCCTTCAGGACGCGTGCCTTAGGTTGCCTACCCCTGTACTAGAGCACACTGGTTGTGACAATTCCATATTTCCATTCAGTGCCCTGTCTCACAGATTCTTCTTAGAGACCCCTTGTAACTTGAGAGACCCTGTCTACAGTTCCTCAGAGGCAGTGTGTTCAGATGTAAAATATCATTATTGGCACGTCAGGTGTGGCTTTATCCTGTTTCTCTCAGACATCCGCTGTGAAACCCAAAAGTTTGAAACCAAAAAAACCCTTAATACCAAACTTAAGAGGTCCACCAAGAAGTGTCTTACCAATGAACTGTATAATCCTATTTTTGCAACCTTGTCCATTCTTCCTCTTTTCTCTTCCTCTGTCAGTTTATGATTCTTTTTTAACATGCCATGCCTGAACTTAGACATAAGCTCTTCCAGACAAGGACTGTCTTCACTTTCTTCTGTGAAGCAACTAGCATACATTAGGGCACTCTGAACTCATAAAGAAGACCCAGAGTCTCAACGGTATTTAGGCTCTTCACTTCCATTGAAATCAATGGGCAAGTAAATAATAATTATCAATACCTTGTATAATACATTTACAATTATATCTCTACATCAGAACTCATTCAATTAAGTTCATGATCCCTGGGTACCTAATTTTTTTTTCTTTTCCATCCTATTTGCATGGCTACACATTGAGCATTTTAAACAGTTCTTTAATTCTTATATGTAGTTAATATATTCGGTTCAAAAGGCTCTCCTGCCCTTGTGTTGTTGAAAACAGATATTTTATAATGCTGATTATGTCTACAGCACAAAACCACAAAACTGTATTGTCTTGGAACATGGTTGTGAGCAATTGAGTTAGATGACACAATGCTGACTACGCTTCAGCAGTCAACGTAGACCAGGATAGACAATGTTCAGACGTGTCCTACAAATGCTACGTTATAGTGGTCAGTAGTACATCATCTAACTTGATTATTCATACTGTTCAAATGCAGTCAAATTTGTATAGTGTAGATCAGTCCAGCTGTTTTCCTTATTTCTCTGGCTACCTTATCAGACAGTAGAAACACACAAATGTCAGAATGAGAAAGAAAGAAAGAAAATCTTGTGCAAAACGCGGAGCCCAGGAACATCCACATTATTCCTGAGTGCAAACACACTATCTATCCCCTTTCAGGGCCATCGAGAATACCAAAAAAAAAGGAGTGCATTATATGGCCTCAATAATGAAAATAATAATAATTAATTTCTTAGTACAGTTAAACCCTGTTATCTCGACGGCCTAGGGGTTTGCCAAAAGCCGTCGAGATAACCAATGATCGAGATAAACCCCTATCCACCCCCCCACCCCCTCCCTGCCCCCTTACCACGCTGCCTGCACGTGGCTGGATCCGGCAAAGCGGAGCCGGGCGGGCGGACGGACGGGCGGGCGGGGAAGCGGAGCCGGCGGGCGGGCGGCAGGCGAAGCCGGGACCAGGTATGTGGGGCGGGGACGGGCAGGGACCAGGTATGCGGGGCCGGGCGGGCGGGCGGGGACAGGCAGGGACCGGGTATGCAGGGGCGGGGAAGCGGGGACCGGCGGGCGGGGAAGCGGAGCCGGCGGGCGGGCGGCAGGCGAAGCCGGGACCAGGTATGTGGGGCGGGGACGGGCAGGGACCAGGTATGCGGGGCCGGGCGGGTGGGCGGGGACAGGCAGGGACCGGGTATGCGGGGGCGGGGAAGCGGGGACCGGCGGGCGGGGAAGCGGAGCCGGCGGGCGGGCGGCAGGAGAAGCCGGGACCAGGTATGTGGGGCGGGGACGGGCAGGGACCAGGTATGCGGGGCCAGGCGGGCGGGGACAGGCAGGGACCGGCAAAGCGGGGGCGGGCGGGCGGGGAAGCGGAGCCGGCGGGCGGGCGGCAGGCGAAGCCGGGACCAGGTATGTGGGGCGGGGACGGGCAGGGACCAGGTATGCGGGGCCGGGCGGGCGGGCGGGGACAGGCAGGGACTGGGTATGCGGGGGCGGGGAAGCGGGGACCGGCGGGTGGGGAAGCGGAGCCGGCGGGCGGGCGGCAGGTGAAGCCGGGACCAGGTATGTGGGGCGGGGACGGGCAGGGACCAGGTATGCGGGGCCGGGCGGGTGGGCGGGGACAGGCAGGGACCGGGTATGCGGGGGCGGGGAAGCGGGGACCGGCGGGCGGGGAAGCGGAGCCGGCGGGCGGGCGGCAGGAGAAGCCGGGACCAGGTATGTGAGGCAGGGACGGGCAGGGACCAGGTATGCGGGGCCAGGCGGGCGGGGACAGGCAGGGACCGGGTATGCGGGGGCGGGCGGGGAAGCGGAGCCAGGCGGACGGGCGGGCGGCGAAGCGGAGCCGGCGGGCGGGCAGGTACGCGGGGAACCGCGGGGCTGGGGAGCCGGGGAGCCGGGCGGCTGGGGACACGGGAAGCGGGCGGCTGGGGAACCGCGCGGCTGGAGAGCCGGGGAGCCGGCGGCTGGGGACACGGTGGGTCGGGGACGGGCTCGAGATATTAGGGTTCGGCAAATCGACATAACGGATGAGAAACTCATAAGACAAAGAGGGAGTTTGGCGGTTCCACTTGTAAACCGTCGACTTAATAGGATTGGCAAGTTAACCAACAAGGGTTAGGGGTAAGAGGTCGACATAAATGGGTTCGACTGTACTTATACAGTATTTTGTATTCAAAACACTTTACAGACATTAATTTCAAACAACTCCAAGACATAGTTAGATATTAACAAGGCAGAGAGAATGACCCAAAATGAGCACAGAAGATTTGCAAGGACCAAATACCAGAAACCAAGATTAGCGAGATAAGGCTTATGTGGCATCACACAAGAAAACATTGCATTTCTTAGTACGCGCCTAAACATATTTTGGAATTTCCCTTTGAAAGAAAGCTCCGAGGGCTTTTTCTTTTCTGAGTAGGCATTTGATGTGAACATACAAGAGAGTGTTTTTTCAGTATTCAGTCAGGAAATCACACAAGAACAATATAAGGAACTAATTCGTTACTCAGTGAATGTTGTGGATGCAACTGTTTATATCAGCTTGGTCAGAAGAAATTTCTATTCTTGATTTTTTTCCAGTGACTCACTGTGTGGACGTTAACAAATCATTTGGCCTCTCTTATCAAAGATAGAGGGGAAATAAAGAGGGGGAAATAGGCATATGACTCTTTTAGCTTTTTATGCAGTATAAAGGTCAGCTATAAGGCTTTCCTAATTATTATTTCTTTTTCCAGCCTTGTTTTTACATTATAAATTCAGATGTTATCTAAGATGGAATGAAAACTCTAGTCAATAATGACTAGAGAACTAGTGAAATGGTGACATCACAAGATCCAAGTGAGTGAAAGCTGAGCAATTGAAAGGTACAAGAATTTAAAACTCTCTTTGTTTTTGTTAATGCCTGTTTAACCTTAATGCAGCATTGCAAACTCTCACAATTTTATCACAAGTCTCGAAATATTTGGTGTTTCTCTTAAAGCCCCTGCATGTGGAGTCAATTGAGAATCTCCGCTTTCTTTTTTTTTTTTTAAATGGTGGTTGTGGAGAAAAGCTTGAAAATGTGTATAACCTAGAGTTTCAAAAATCAGAAGGCAAAGAAATAGAACCCAGAATTTATTATTTCTAAACCAGTCTCATAATTTCTTCAGGGCTGACTCATGATTTTGGAATACCTGGGGTTAGCAATGGGAATGACTAATTAACATAAGCATTTGTTAAAGAACTATCATCCTCACTCCTTTTCTGTTAGGAGTTCATAGTAAACATTTCTGAGACCTTCCAACATGTCAGAAAAATCGGATACTCCGGCTATTTCAAAGGTTAAAAAAAAAACAACGAAAAAAGCTTACAAAGCTGAAAACCATCATAAACAGGGAGAACGGGAGTACTTGTGGCACCTTAGAGACTAACAAATTTATTTGAGCATAAGCTTTCATGGGCTACAGCCCACTTCATCGGATGCATGCAGTGGAAAATACAGTAGGAAGATATATATATATATATATATATATATATACACACACACAGAGAACATGAAACAATGGGTGTTACCATACACACTCTAACAAGAGTGATCAGTTACGGTGAGCTATTACCAGTAGGACAGAAAAAAAGTTTTTGTAGTGGTATGGAAAATGGTCCATTTGCAGCAGTTGACAAGAAGTTGTGAGGAACAGTGCGGGGTGCGGTGGGGACTAAACATGGGGAAATAGTTTTACTTTGTGTAATGACCCATCCACTCCCAGTCTTTATTTAAGCCTCATTTAATGGTGTCCATTTTGCAAATTAATTCCAATTAATTCAATCCAATTAATTCCAAAACAGGGAGGTAACACAAACCCACCCATTTAACAAACATTTGTAGGTCACCTCTGGGTTTCCCTGTTAGAGCTGATCACATTTCCTTTTTAACAAAAAGTATCTTAGTTGAAATATAAAATAAAATACAATATTTTTAAACATTGTTTTAAGTTTGTTATAAATATGTTGATATGTTTCATTTTTCCTTTCCTTTTTCTACTTCCTTCTCCCCCCCCCCCAAGTCATTTTCCAAATTACTGGAAAAAAAGAAAGAGACAGGGGAAAAAAGGAATGAAAAAAAAGAGAACATAAAAATCAATTTTTAAAAATATATTTATAAAAACATTTTAAAATACCTCCAAATTGATCCATGTAAAACCCATGAAACAGAAGCAACTTAAGTATGTTTATTCCTTTTTTTCAAATTTTGATCGCATGTCTTGTGACATCTGGTGCATTTCTTAAAGACACACCTCCAGGAATGAAGGGATCAACAGAGAATCTTGGTTTTAATGTTTTTTTTTAAGTTTCTAGCTCTCATGGTCACAGAGAACAGCTAGAAAAAGTTACCCCTAACTCAGAGTCAAATAACTATTATTTCAGAATTGCCAATCTCAAGAGATCAAAACCCATGAATCAGACTCCCCCAAATTATTGGCCCAAAAGCCATGAGGATTTTGTTTTAAAAGGGTGAGATTGTGTTTTCAGTCTCTCTTGATTTTCGAACGCCACCTACTCACCCCTAGTGCTCCCCTGCCAGCACAACCCCCTCGCCCAGCCTCACTGGAATAGCCCCGCCTCCTAACGGTTCACGTCACAAACGTCACTACAATGCCGGCCGTTGCTGTCCCTCAGGGCTTGGCTACACTTACGGTTTGCAATGCTGGTCATCCAGCTGTGTAGGAGCAGCGCTGGTGTGTGGCCACACTCACAGCTACCAGCGCTGGTGTGTGGCCACATTTGCAACATTTGCAGCGCTGTTGGGAGTGCTGCATTATGGGCAGCTATCCCAGCATTCAAGTGGCAACAACGTGCTTTTCAAAAGAGGGGGGTGGAGGGTAGTGTACTGTGACAGGGAGCGGGGAAGAGAGAGAGAGTGGATTTTTGGAGCCAACACTGTGTGTTAGTTTCCTGGATTGAAAAATCACAAAATGTTCGCGAGCCCTTAGTCTTAACTCTTAATTGCAAACAGCCTGCCTCCAACACGGACTCCCCGCTGTTTCACTCACTCCCTGTGGTGTACTGTGACAGGGAGCGGGGAAGAGAGAGAGAGTGGATTTTTGGAGCCAACAGTTTAGCTTCCTGGATTGAAAAATCACAAAATGTTCGCGAACCCTTGGTCTTAATTGCAAACAGCCTGCCTCCAACGCTGTTTCTCTGTCAAGCAAACATTCACTCCCTGCCTCTCATTTGATCGTTCACAGCCAGGTACAGATAGCTCCTGTTTGCTGTGATCAGTGTTTGTTTTTTAGATAAGCAGTTCAACGGAGCTCCGATCGGAGTTCACAACAAAACAAAGAGAGGCTGCATAACAAAACAAAAAGAGTAATTTAGTTAAAAGCTTTCTGGGATATCTCCTTATTCCCTGGAGGCCAATAAAAGCGCTGGTGTGTGTCCACACTTGGGGCTTGGCTACACTTACAAGTTGCAGCGCTGGTGGAGGCTTTCCAGCGCTGCAATTACACCCCGTCCACACTTGCAGGGCACAACCAGCGCTGCAACTCCCTGGTTGCAGCGCTGGCTGAAAACCCATCCGGGTTGGGGTATAAGGAGTGCAGCGCTGGTGATCCAGCGCTGCTCATCAGGTGTGGACACTCACCAGCGCTGTAATTGTCCTCCAGGGAATAAGGAGTTATCCCAGAATTCCTGTTCAGCCACTCTGCTCATCAGTTTGCACTCTACTGCCTCAGGTGACCCGCCCTTTAAATGCCCCGGGAAATTTAAAAATCTCCTTCCTGTTTGCTGCAGCCAGGTGTGTGTGGAGTGCAATCAGTTAATCTTTACAGGTGACCATGCCTCCACGCGGCAAACGAGCCCCAGCATGGAGCACTGGCGAATTGCAGGACCTCATTAGTGTTTGGGGGGAGGAAGCTGTGCAGTCCCAGCTGCGCTCCAGCCGTAGGAATTACGATATCTTTGAGCAGGTATCAAGGTCCATGCTGGATAGGGGCCATGATCGGAACGCACTACAATGCAGGGTTAAAGTTAAAGAGCTGCGGAGTGCCTATTACAAAGCCCGCGAGGGCAATCGCCGATCCGGAGCTGCCCCCACGACCTGCCGTTTTTACAGGGAGATGGACGCAATACTTGGGGGTGACCCCACTGCCAATCCCAGGACCACGATGGACACTTCTGAGCAGGGTGGGGGACAGGAGGAGGAGGAGGCGGAGGCGGGGGGGGAGGAAAACGTGAGTGAAGCTACTGGGATGGGGGAAGACACCCCAGAGTCCCTGGAGGCATGCAGCCAGGAGCTCTTCTCAAGCCAGGAGGAAAGTACCCAATCGCAGCAGCCAGCAGTTGCAGAAGGACAAGCAGAGCAGCGGGTTACCGGTAAGCGGCTTTTATTTTCTGGGTGGAAATGTTTCTGGAGAGGAAGGGGGGTTAAGGCTGCATGCATGCCAGCCTAGATGTGGAATAGCCCATTGATGTGGTCTATCACGTCGCGGTAATCAGCTGCAGTAATCTCTTCAAAAGTTTCAGCCAGAGCGTGGGCAATATGCCTGCGCAGGTTTATAGGGAGAGCCACCGTGGTCCTTGTCCCAGTCAGGCTAACGCGTCCGCGCCACTGTGCCGCGAGGGGTGGGGGGACCATTGCTGAACACAGGCAAGCTGCATACGGTCCAGGGCGGAATCCACATTGCTGTAGAAGAGCCTCCCGCACTTCCCTAGTGACCCGCAGCAGGGAGATATCTTCCAGGATTAACTCCTGTGAAAAATGTTGGGAGACTCTTTAGTGAAGATAGTGATAAAGCTAGGGAGATAGTGAAGATCACCCCTGCAGCTGCATCTTCACTCAACCCCTCTATCACTGCAGCTGTTCGGTGCACTTCCCCGAAGCAACCAGCACCCCTCTATCGCTCAAGCCCCACTTCTCCCTCTATGCAGCACCCCTCACTCACCATTTCGTGTCTTCTGTTGTGTTATGTGTGTGGTAAAAGAATGCTAAAGTGAGGACTAATAACTCCTTCAGTGTGTGGGAATTACTGTCTGGAGATAGTGAAAACAATGCTACCCTGTTAAATGTTGTCATTTCTGCCTTTCTAAAGTGACCTTGAGTGCTGGACTGACCAGATGTACCACAGCACAGAAACTGCAGAATTTGAGGAAAAATCCCCGAAAAAGCAAGGAGGACATGCTGAAAACTGTTATTGCTCACTCTGCTAGAGAGAGTAAAAACTTGCAGGAGTGGAGAGAAAAGGAAAGCAGGATCCGCCAGAGGGAAAGCAGGACCCGGCAGAGAAATGCAGTGGCCAAGAGGAAAAGCACAGAGCAGCTGCTAAGCATCCTGTCGCGGCAAGCGGACTCTATCGAGTCACTCGTTGCCATGCAAGCAGAGCACTACCGTGCTACTCCCCCCCCCCCCCAAAGCTTTTTGCCTTGTGCACCAATGTCAGTTCAAACCCCCCTTCCCCAGCATCCAGGTTCTTACCACCACCAGCTGCCTCCAACACCTGTACGTTCACCAACCAGCCCTGATAACTACAACCCTTACCCTCTGCACTCAACGCCCATCACCATGCAGTTTATGCACCCTGAAGTGCAGGATTCATTGCACAGCACTCCAGACAGGACGTATGCAAACTTGTGACTGTTGTCGAAGAAAAACTCAGTTCTCGCTTTTTGTTTGGGTGCAGCAAAATCAAATACTTTATTATTTCTCCAGTAATTACAATGGAGGGAGAGAGTGCCATAGGACACAGGGTCGCCCCAGTCCTGGACAGGTCTCTCAACTGGTAAACAATTACATCAAGCCTTTATACCTTTGTTACAGACAATTTCTAGCAATCATGGAGACAGTAAAAAGCAACAAATACATTTTGTTTATACATAGCAGAAAGGCTTATCTTATTTGTCTCTCTCTTAAGAAAAGCAAGCCTGCATTTTGGTTAGTGATTGCAAGGTCGTTATAACTTTGTACACAGTTCTTGTCCTGTCGCCTCGCACTATCTTTGCTCCTACAAGTCTCACGTCATTAGGGTTACAGTATGGCCTGACTCTTGCTAACTGACTGACACGCATTAAAATCCGCTTCAAATTCTTATTGAAGCTTTCCCTGCTTCCACACTCCCCCCTTTTGTACTTCTAGTACAACAAATATTTTCAAATCTCCATTTGCATTAATCCATGGATTTCAGATTCTACAGCAGATATGTCAACCTTAGGGGTTTTCATGGGATGTAATGACAATGCATGATTAGCATGAACATGAAAGGTATTATTACTATCATTACGTCTTTTACAACAACAACATAATCCTAAACTAACTAACAACACTACAAACAATAACATTCCCATAGGAATAAAATAATGGGGTTGTTGTACAGTTTTGGTCACAAAGCACAATACATCATACTTAATACATAAAGTAGACACTCTATAAGCTGTATAAAAGGCATTCTGTTCAGCATGATATATATATTCCGAAGCATATGAATTTGCCCTTGCAATTCAGAGATTCTTCGAACCTCTGGTAATAATGAAAACAAATTTTGAAACCGATCAAGCACTACTCTAGTCCAATTAAAATATACCTGAAATCTGAGAGCTACTTGCAACATTCTATCTGCAGGCCAGGAAATGATATGATTGCCTTCAGCAGTGGTAAGATCAATATGTATATCTTGTAAAGTGGTGGCATTAACGTACACACAGCTATCATTAGCTTGAAAAAGTGGGTGTCCCGTCAGGGTAGTTCCTTGACCTCCACCCTCTCAACAAATATTGTCATAAACAGTGACAACTTCCCCTGGCTTCAGTTTATAGATACACTGAGCTGTGGTGGTTCTAACGGCCAAAATGTCCATTGACTCTCTATTCTTATCCAAAATGTCAGGTGTTATTCTAGGGGTACTGTCTAGAAATCAGTTGGATATACCAGGTGGTCTAATTTCCCAGATGTCTCGGTAAACAATGACAGTCCCACAGGCATCCTCCCCATGGACCCAGCAGGATTCGGTATGTGGGAGCCCACACCCACCCTAACCGGTCCATATGCTTGGAAGGAGCACTGTGAATGTCCACACTTCCATTCAGAAAGTGTCCAAGTATGTCTCCATGACCACAGATCAGATGGTACTCCTGAAGCGTCTGTAAGGGCAGTGGGCCAAGTCCGGTCTAGATCCCACTGCAATGCCTTCCCAGCCACAGTGATATTCAATACCATCTCTGTCAGTAACTTCTGGGTCATAGAACTAAGGATGGAAATGACATGTAACTCACCAACTCCAGCCTGTACTTAAGATAGCTGAGTTTCAAGAATAAGGCTAGTAGCCTTTTCCAGTTGGCCCAATTTCTTATCATGTTCTTGGCTTGTAAGATATTGGCCCTAGCCCACAGGGAGCTGCTCAATTCTCTTTCCAGAGGAAATAACCCCGGCCCTTTGTCGTGCTAATCTAATGGCAGCCCCTTGTGAGCAATCTGGGTATGTAGAAGTGATTTGAAAACCTGATAAGGGCAATGTCATTTAAAATCCAATTAGGGAGGGCAATACATCCTGAAGGATTTATCCAAAACACAGGGCGCAGCCTGTAGATCAAACCCCAAAATCCAATTAATACCACATCCCCAAGCATGGGTCCCATAAATTTCTTCCTGCCAGTGTACAATTCTTTGTTTCTTCACCAGGGTCAGTTCTCAATGTCCTTTTTAGTCAGGAATTCCTGGACTTTGGCAATGTCAGTGGAGTGAGTGTTTCTTCTTCTTTCCCAAAACAATTGTGGTTTAGCATCCTACAGGGGAGAGGTTGCCAGCACATATCACCCTGTAATGGCTTTGCTTCTTCTTGAAAAGTCTAAAGGCACAGTTGGTCTGTCAGTGGACAAGGGAGAGGTTGCCAGTACGTCACCTTGTCCTTTTTCCCTGCTGTCCAGAAGCACAGTAGAGCTAGAAGAAGAATAGGCTAATCATCAGTAGGAAAATTCTTCTGATGTGGAGGGGTCTTTTTGCAGTGAGAATCCTGGGTCCAGGCAGTCAGTCCTTGGCACTTCACAGCGGTGTTGGTAGACAGCAGGACTTGGAAAGGGCCATTCCAGCGTGGAGCCAAGGCAGTCTTTCGTTGATGGATCTTTATGTAGAGCCAGTCTCCTGGTTTCAAGGAATGGCAAGGTTGCACAGGATCCTTCGGTAGTGCTTCCTTCACCTGTGTATAAAAAGACTTAACACATTTCATTAGTGCCTGACAATACTTAAGCATTATGTTATCCATCAAATGAATGTCCATCTGAGCTGGGGTTAGTGGGGGTGCAGCTGGTAGTCACATTGGGCGTCCTGTCAAAATTGCATGAGGGCTGAGTCCAGTCTTTCGATTGGGAATGGCTCTCATACTCATCAGTGCCAAAGGAAGGGCATCTGGCCACTTTAAGTTTGTTTCAGCACAAATCTTGGCCAGTTTATTTTTTAAAATCCCATTCTGGTGTTCCACTGTCCCAGCAGACTGTGGGTGGTGAGGGCAGTGAGCTGCACATAACTCCTTTACAAACTGTCCAGTAAAATGAGTTCCACGATCACTGTTGATACTCACAGGGATGCCAAAACGTGGCACAAAATCTTGAAGCAAAATTTCACAACAGTCCTGACATCTGCTTTCCTGCAGGGAAAAGCTTCAACCCAATTGGTAAATACATCAACTAAAACTAATACATATCCATAACCACAACATTTAGACATTGAAATAAAATCAATCTGAATATTTACAAAAGGTCCCCAAGGAGGAGGGTGGGCTGCCCGCTGCACACCAACCTCGTTTAACTGCAGCAACCATCCCCCCTTTCCTAGACTGAGCATGTTAGCTATTCTCTTTTTCCTCCCTTCTTGGCTTTTTTTTTTCTCCGTTAACATACAAAGGAAACTTTTACCCTTTACTTATACACTTTCTTTTATACCATGAACACATAAACATTACTGTTATGCAGTACATTAGTCTTATTATTCAATGTATGCCACATATACCCTTTCACTAAAATAACCTTATTACAGAACTTTGGAACAACAAGCCAGGACAAGCACACCCACTGTGAGAAGTTCACTTAATATAACCTCTAGTCCAATAGCTTTCCACCAGCCCCAGCCCTCTGGCTAAAAGTCTGAGGTAGCCAGAAGGATCCCTTGTACAATATGGGGAGTGGGTTAACTTTTCATGTCCTTGTTTCCAAAGACTGTTGGTATGCAAATTTTAACAACAATTTCTTAATTAAAAGATTTGGCCAATGTAGTTTCTTTCTCTTACTGAAGAAAATGTATTAGACTTTAGTATATCACATTTTTCTGATGTAACCAAACACTTTGTATTCTAAGTTGAACAAAACAAGTATCTGCATTTCAAGCCAACACTTCCGCTTGAGTTCAAATCAGACCATCCCATGAAAATATTAAACAACAATTCTGGCCACGAGACAAACACCACAAGACAGAACATAGAACACACAACATAATTTTTTACTGTGCCAGTAAATCAAGGTACGTTGAATGTTGTGCAGCTGACATTAGTTTTCTTTGATTATCTGAAAGACAAAAACAGAGGTCCACCCCTTCTGGGCAGTTAAATACTTAAAATATACAAATACTCTTGTTGATTCTAGGCAAAACAGAGGAATTACCCCATATTTTCTCGTATGTGTTTCTTAGACAGCCCTGGTTCAGCGGCCTCTACCTTATCAGTTAGTTAACTTGCATTAACACAGATGTTTTCTGGCTTGCTTTTTTTACTTTTAACTCCTGCTTTTAAACAATGAAAGAAAACATCACCACTTATAGTGCCTGTAGAGCCTAATAAAATTTTCATTACATAGCACTGTATACATTCTTCAACTGATTTAACAAAATTGTTCATAGCCAAATGATTGCAATCTAATAATTTCTTTGCCTGAATTTATTTACAAACATTTCAAAGACACCAAAAACTGTTCTCTTTGTCTGTTGCCTGCCCGCCTGGGCCCGATCCTTTTTTCTCGCTGAGCCGTCCCTTCCATTTGGCACCAATTTGCTCCACTACCAGTTTAGCTAGGATGGTGAGCTTCTCAACTAGCCCCACCCTACTGGTCTTTTCCCCAAAACATTTTTACTTACAAGACTACCGAGTCCTCCCTAGTAAGGCTTGCCACCTGGGCAAAAATACATGGCCATTGCGTAAAGGCCATTTACTCAACACACAATCCAAACCCCTTTAGGGGGTCTACCCAGAGACCCACCCATTTGTCTGCTGACACTTAAACAGAAAAGAAAATTACACAGAAAGCAGAGAGAATTACAGTCTAAGCCAGATTTTTCTACTTCTATTACATTGTCCGTTACAGGGGGCGGGACAGAAAGATCTCAATACAACCTCAGAGCTTCATCGCACACATGGCTTCCACTCTGAGGAATTATGAACGAGAAGTTCAGTTCCGCTCACACACCCAACGCCCAAATGAACAGAGCAGAAAAACAACAGTAACCGGTAAAACAAAACAGAACAAAACCAGATAGTGTTTCCTTATTCTATTAGGGCTCACCTTTAATCATGCTATTCTTAACAAATAACACCAACAGCACCAAACAAAACAAACATAAAATAACAAGGGTAAAAGAGATAGATGGTGTAAATACTGCAGGGCTCCCCCAGACATAATTGCTCACCAAACTGTGACAAATTCCTGTTACTAATTTATCCCTCATGTCAGGTGATCAGACTGACACTGCATATAATCAAATTTTAAAGCTTCATTAAAAATAATAAAACAACAATGGAGAGTGTTGGGAATGCTCCCACCTCACACAGGAAAAATATGAATGCCCCAAGCCTTAAGCCACTTTAATACTCACACATGTCCCACTGGAAAGTTAAGCTTTGCAAATATAATTCCAATTCTGTAACTTGTACTGCCTTTGGTTTGCCTCTGTCTCTATTTTCCACAAGCAGCTGGGGCTGAAAGCAGTTTTTCTTTGCATTTAGCATAGTCCGCACTGATTCTTGACCTTGAACACAAAACAACTTCTCCTATCTCTGGGCGAAGCCGAATTTCAAATTAACCCATTCCTAGACAAATTGCTCACACTGTGTCAGAGGCTTTTCTCTGGTGATTAAAAGCTCCTCTGAGATATATGATCTTATCTAGATTGAAGGTACCTTCTAATGGGCATTGTTTAAATGAATTTTCACGCGTGTGAAGATTCCAATTCGCTAAATACCTGCAGGTTTTAGGACCATAATGTATGTACATGTAATATGCTGGGGTACCCTTAGGGGGTAAGGTGGAATGTTTAGACAGTCCCTTACCCATTTTCCCCTTACACACAGAGAGAGGGTGCCCTGTCCGCGCTAGCGGCTCAGAAACTAAGGATCTTTCCCTACAGGGCACTCACACAGGAGAGACTCACAAGGAAGACTACGACTCTCCTACACCTCCCTTCAGCAAAGAGCGTCGGCTAGTCTCTGGGAGACGGCGCCGGGTACTCTAATTGCATCCAGTGAGACGAACAGATTGTCAGTAGCCCACACAGAAGGGAAAGGGGAGGGAAGATGGGTTCACACACTCCTAGACCCAGGCAGCTTCCTCGCCCGACTATGCCAGGCTGAGTCAGCCCACCGTGGGTCGGATCTCCTAAAGATCCACTAGTTACCGGGCTTGCGTTAGAGCAGTCCTGATCATTAGCTTCCGCTTCACAGGGTACTCTGGGCGTCTTCCGATAACGATCACTCACACTGGTGTACACACACACACACACCAAGGCCTCTTTTCTTCTTTTTTAACCTTTTTATCTCTTTTTAATTTTTTTTTTTTTTTTAAACCACGATGCATCTTTACCTGGTCCGGACCAATACCATGAGGCGGTATGACAACCCCTCTTGAGGCGGTAAAAACCCCTCAGCACCGGTGCATTCTAATGCATTTACCTATGCATTACCTTATGCATTTCCTTGGCCAACTCAGCAGTTCCCAGTACTGCTATAAACTAACCTTATTGGGGCCTCTCCCCAATACCACTTTGCATCTGATCCTGCTGCACAGTCAATAAGTTCAGATGGCGTGAGCCCAACAGAGACAGACGTCCTCATGGAAAGTCCTCCTCCGATACCCCAATAGAGATTTCAAAAGGTCCCATACCTCTCATGTGGCGCCATGGGGTTCGAAGGGGAATGATCCGTAGTAGCCGTCTGTGGGTCCGTGGGCGTTGCCATCCCGGACGAGCCCCCAAATTGTCGAAGAAAAACTCAGTTCTCGCTTTTTGTTTGGGTGCAGCAAAATCAAATACTTTATTATTTCTCCAGTAATTACAATGGAGGGAGAGAGTGCCATAGGACACAGGGTCGCCCCAGTCCTGGACAGGTCTCTCAACTGGTAAACAATTACATCAAGCCTTTATACCTTTGTTACAGACAATTTCTAGCAATCATGGAGACAGTAAAAAGCAACAAATACATTTTGTTTATACATAGCAGAAAGGCTTATCTTATTTGTCTCTCTCTTAAGAAAAGCAAGCCTGCATTTTGGTTAGTGATTGCAAGGTCGTTATAACTTTGTACACAGTTCTTGTCCTGTCGCCTCGCACTATCTTTGCTCCTACAAGTCTCACGTCATTAGGGTTACAGTATGGCCTGACTCTTGCTAACTGACTGACACGCATTAAAATCCGCTTCAAATTCTTATTGAAGCTTTCCCTGCTTCCACACTGTGCAGTTCACCAACCCACACCCCTGCCCTCTTGTGTTCATGAAATGTTGTGTGTGTCTGTCTGTCTGTCAAGGAAGTTTTTTTCTTTTCAATAAAACAATTCTTGGGTTTGAAAACAGTCTTTATTATAGCAGATAGTGAAAGATACCTTAGCCCAGTAAAGAAACAGGCACTGCAAATCATTTTAGGGATAATAGAATAACAGTGTAAACAGTGCACTTCACTCCCATGCAAGGCAGCAAACATTACTGTTGGCTTTCAGCCTCAAATTCTTCCCTCAAGGCATCCCTAATCCTTGAAGCCCTGTGCTGGGCCTCTCTATTAGCCCTGCTCTCTGGCTGTGCATATTCAGCCTCCAGGACTTGAACCTCGGTGGTCCATGCCTGACTGAATGTTTCACCCTTCCCTTCACAAATATTATGGAGGGTACAGCAAGCGGATATAACCGCGGGGATGCTGCTTTCCCCCAAGTCTAGCTTCCCATACAAGGATCTCCAGCACGCTTTTAAATGGCCAAAAGCACACTCCACAGTCATTCGGCACCGGCTCAGCCTGTAGTTGAACCGGTCCTTGCTCCTGTCAAGCTTCCCTGTATAGGGTTTCATGAGCCAAGGCAGTAACGGGTAAGCGGGGTCTCCAAGGATCACAATGGGCATTTCGACGTCCCCTACTGTGATCTTCCTGTTTGGGAAAAAAGTCCCTGCCTGCATCTTCCTGAACAGGCCACTGTTCCGAAAGATGCGTGCATCATGCACCTTTCCAGGCCAGCCTGTGTAAATGTCAATGAAACGCCCACGGTGATCCACAAGCGCCTGGAGAACCATAGAGAAATACCCCTGACGATTAACGTACTCTGATGCCAGGTGGGGAGGGGCCAGAATAGGAATATGCGTCCCATCTATCGCCCCTCCACAGTTAGGGAAACCCATTTGTGCAAAGCCATCCACAATGTCCTGCACGTTCCCCAGAGTCACGGTCTTTCTTAGCAGGATGCGATTAATTGCCTTGCAAACTTGCATCAACACGATTCCAACGGTCGACTTTCCCACTCCAAACTGGTTCCCAACCGACCGGTAGCTGTCTGGAGTTGCCAGCTTCCAGATTGCAATAGCCACCCGCTTTTCCACCGTCAGGGCAGCTCTCAATCTTGTGTCCTTGCGCCGCAGAGTGGGGGCGAGCTCAGCACACAGTCCCATGAAAGTGGCTTTTCTCATACGAAAGTTCTGTAGCCACTGCTCGTCATCCCAGACTTCCATGACGATGTGATCCCACCAGTCAGTGCTTGTTTCCCGAGCCCAAAAGCGGGGTTCAACAGTGCTGAGCATTTCCGTGAATGCCACAAGCACTGTAGTGTCACACCCGGCAGGCAAATCCATATTGATATCATCGTCGGACTCCTCACTGTCACTTTGGAGCTGAAGGAATAGCTTGACTGCCAAACGTGTTGTGCTGGCGACACTCATCAGCACAGTCCTCAGCAGCTCGGGCTCCATTTCCCACAGAAATCGCGATTCACACACAGAGTAAAACAGAAAGACACTCACAATGGCGCCAAACGTTGCCGGAAAGACAGAATGCTGGGATGTGAAGCGATGCACCACGGGGCGTTGGCACAGGAAGCGGAATGACCCACACACTTCCTTCCCCTTCCCACAATACTCAGCGCCAAAATGGGACGAGGTGCTCTGTGGGATAGCTGCCCACAATGCACCTCTCAATACAGCGCTGGAAAGTGCTGCAAGTGTGGCCACACTGCAGCGCTGGTAGCTGTCAGTGTGGCCACACTCCAGCGCTGGCCCTACACAGCTGCATGACCAGCGCTGTAACTCCCAGCGCTGCAACTTGTAAGTGTAGCCAAGCCCAATCGCTACACCCCAACCTGGCCAGGTGTACAGCCAGCGCTGCAGCCAGGGAGTTGCAGCGCTGGATGTGCTTTGCAGGTGTGGACGGTTACTAATTGCAGCGCTGGAAAGCCTCTACCAGCGCTGCAACTTGCAAGTGTAGCCAAGCCCTCAGCCTTAACGACAGCCGTAGCCCCGCCCCCCTTCCTCAGGCTGGTAACGGTCCCTTCAGCCCGCCCACCGCTTAGTGCGCTTGGCGCATGCGCGGAGCCGCGCCAGTCCGGCCGCTCTCAGCCCCGAGGGGTGGCCATGGCCGGGCAGCTAGAGTCGGTGCCCGCGGTGGAGATCGATCCGGACGGCATGTTCAAGTACATCCTGGTGCGGGTGCAGCGCGCGGGGGGAGCCGAGCACCGGGACGTCGTCAGGGGCACCGCGACCGCCGAGTTCCACAGTGAGTCGGTGCCGCGAGCCAAGGCCGGGCGGAGGCCTGGGGGCAGAGCCCGGCTGGCGCCTCATGCGCCCCCCAGACCGATCCCCCTCCCCCAACCGCGCTCTTGAGCGGGGAGCCGGCTGCCCCCGCCGCGGGCCGCTCCTCCCCTGCTGCTGCAGCACCTCCGGGCTGGCCCGGCCCCCGCAGAGCTGCTGCTCGCGGACAGCGCTCTCCCCACTCAGCGGGGCGCTGCTCTTACCCGCACCCCGGGGTTGCTCCTTGGCCTCGGCCGCACTGGGGGGCTGCGCCTGTGCAATCCCCCCGGGGGCTGCGCCGGGTGAGGAGCGACTGGCTCTGGTGTCCAGCCCTGGGACATTTCAGTCCGAAACGTGAACTTGTGAGCAGCCTCTGACTTGGTGAGACAGTGGAACCGGCAGCCACTGTTCTGGGATTTGCTAGGGCCCAGCTGCGTAAGTAACAACGGGTCTTTTCCTTCACTTACCAGCTTCCCCAAGGAAACAGGAAAAAAATACTAGGTAGCTGAAAAGAGAGGACTGGACGTAATCACCAAGTGAAACCTGAGTTCTGGTTAATGGATTGAACTGGCTTCATTTTGCAGATCATATATTTGAAAAAGTAAACCCTGAAATGGAAAAGTTGGGCTTTGAATGCAAGTGCCTTGGAGGAGGAAAAATTGACCATAATAGCAAAGACAAGAAAATGCGGGTATTTGGTCTCTCCACAGTAAGTGCCATGTATTAGTTTCCTTGAAAATCCAACATTTTAGGGCCCTAACCCTAACCATTAATTAGTTAGTCCACACAGCTCACCTGTGAAGTGGGTAAAGATGGCTTATTTTAGATGGGGAAACTGCAGCAGAGAGGTTAGATTGACTTACTCACCATCACACAGTAATTAGTGTCAGGGCTGTAACTGGAACTCAGCAGCTCCTGACTCACAATCCTGTACTGTAGCTATAGCATGCCTCTGTCTATGTATCTCTTACTTACATGGTTCAGTATGTAAATACATTCTGTTTATAAAATAACCAATAGAAGCAATGAATTATCCATATATGTGGAACACACTGCAGTCTCCATCCCACCTCACCACTGCAGAGAGTAGATAAGAGACAAGGATTTCTTGAGCTATTGATGTGGACAAGGGCAGACTAGTTCCATGTGATGTAAAGACATGTTATTTGAATCCTGTACAGAAAGTAGCAGTTCTTCAAGGTCACTTTTCCTCCAGGTCAGTTATAGCCCCAAACCAGATTAAACTTTTTTTTTTTAAATTGGGGCTCTTTCTCAGATATCATATTGTGGGGGCAAAGCTCTATGGGGAGGGGAGATGGCCTGCAACATTAGGGGTCTTCTAGAGCCTGCTCAATATCTGTGGCAGAATCAAACAACTAATGACCAAACTCCTGGATTAATGGTGGTAGTGTGCAGCACAGGCAGCAGCATCTCTCTCTCCTGCCACCAAGTTAGTGGGAGAAGGGGTAGTCAGCTATACCCCACACCTTGTTTGCCAACTATTGTCAAGTGCCCTGAACTTTACAGAAGCATGCTGTGTAACTGCAAAGTTTCACTTTGTCAGACAGAAAAATGGAGATACAGAAAAGCTGAATGGCACTCTGGAATAGCGGGTTACATCTTGGCCTGTAAATCAAAGCAACTTGGCTCTTGTCCTGGTTTTTTGTTGTGTGACTTTAAAAATAGGGAAGTAGTTGTGTTAAATGGGGCTATTGATACTTAGCTCTTGGGTAAACTATGAGAATTAGAGAAATGCTTGAGGAGGTTCTTTGAAGTGAACTCTGTGGCTGGGATTAATAGATGGAGCTCCTTGAGGCTATCACTATAAGGCAATGATAGTACCTTTCCCCAGTCCCCTGTAAAGGAATGTCTGAGCTAGCACTGGAGCTCAGCTACTAGCTTCCTACATTATTGGGTGTGGTAGGTCGTCTTAGACAATAATTTAATAGCAGTACATGTTGAGATGCAAAAAGTTCAAGCTTTCTAACCATTAAAACACAAATTGTCAACATCACATGTCAAAATATACAAAGTAAATATCCTTAAATCAAACTAAGTTTTCTTTGCCTAGCTGTACATTTTGATTATTACCAATGAAAATATTTTTGTGTGTATGGTGAAATCGATACTTACCAATTAAAAAGCTAATTCTTCCAAGGCTACTTATGTCTGATATAGCCATGCTTGTTTATGTGGGCAAACCTTGTGTGTAGAAAACTACTTTTTGTATTAGTTGTGTAACATGCAGTTTAGATGTCAATTTACTTGTGTGATCCTCTTGGAGCAGAATTAAGGCTCTTGTGGTCACCTAAGTGAGAATCAATGCCTTGTTAAGTGCAACCTTAATTCTGATTTTCCTGAGTGGTTGCCATGTTAGTCTGTATCAGCAAAAAGAACAAGGAGTACTTGTGGCACCTTAGAGCCTAACACATTTATTTGAGCATAAGCTTTTGTGGGCTAAAACCCACTTCATCAGATGCATGCCGATGCATACTTTGTTAGTCTGTAAGGTGCCACAAATACCTTGTTCTTTCTTCTGATTTTCCTGGCTTCTAACTCTGAAACATTTTAATTCAGATATTCCTCAAAGATAATAAACAGAACTTGTTTCACCTCAGTGGGACTTCTGTGCAGGGGGAAGCATAAGGCCATAAATCTGGATATTTAAAATGTTAACTGGAACTTGATAGTCTTGTAGCGTTATATTTTGCATCCCTTTAAAATCTTTTATCATCTTTTTTGCAGGGATATGGTAAAGCAGATCATGCAGTGACCGTAGAAATACTGAAAAAAGTATACCAAGACTATGAAATCACTTGGTCAGATGACAAGAAATGAAAAACTACTCTAGAATCTGAAATACAAAGCAGTTTGCACTGTAGCTGTTGATATAGTATTGAAGTCTACATTGTGTTCAAATAAATCACTGTTAGCTTTATCTGAATAAAAAGATTTGTGTTCTTCATCCTTTAGAAATTGGAATTAAATCTTACTGAAGAAAACAGAAAGCAGCATAAATGCTGACAAGGATAAAAGTATAATATGAAAGAATTTGAAGATCAGCTAGCTCAAGACATAAACAATCAGCAAAATAATTTAAATACATCTGAGGTAGGCAGTCTGTCAGTCAGTAGGGCTACTGGACAACCCTGTGCTAAAGGAGTACTCAAACAGGACAAGACTGTTGCAGAGAAGCTAAATGCATTCTTTGCATCTGTCTTTATTGCTAGAGCAATGTTTCTCAAACGGGTCCCTGAGAGTACAGCAGGGGGTCCATAGGCCAAGCTGAGAAACTCCTCCCCCTCCCTCTCAGCATGCCGGGGAACAGGCTTCCTACCTGCCCTGGCTCCACACTACTTGCAGAAGCAGCCAGCATCTCCGTAGGAGGGAGAGAGGAGCAGGGGGTCTCAGTGTGCTGCCTCCGCCCTGAGCACTGACTCTGCAGCGCCTATTGGCCAGGAACTGCAGCAAATGAGTGCTGCAGGGGCGGTGCCTGCAGGCAGGGGCAGCATGCAGAGATCCCCTGGCTTCCACGCCCAGGAGCCACTGTCAGATGGACCGGTCACTTTTCGAAGCTGCCCCAGGTAAGCGCCCCTCCTGCACCCCATCCTGCACCCAAACTCTCCCCCAGAGCTCACACCCTAACCTCCTTCCCCAGCCTAGTGAAAGTTAGTGAGGGTGGGGAAGAGTGAGCAGAGGGCAGGGCCTCGGAGAAGGGGTGGAGTAGTGGTGTGGCCTCAGGGAAGGGGGGCAGGGCAAGGCTGAGCAGGGGGATTGGAGGTCCCTGAAAAATTTTAAATCAAAAGGGGGGTCCTTGGGTTGCTAAAGTTTGAGAACTGCTGCTCTAGAGTATTTGGGACTCATTGTCACTCATGAGCCTTCTTTTTAGGTAACAAATCTCTACTGTCACTTCAATCTGAGGCAGTTCCTCAGAAGATTTTGGAACAAATTGATAAACAGTAATAAGTTATCAGGCCCAGATGGTATTTACTTAAGTTCTCTGTAAGCTGCACGGCCATGCAGCAGCCTTTTCAGTGCTGCGCAGGTGCTCAGGGAACCCGCCCAGCGACCTGCCGCTCCAGGAGGAGGAGCACCCCTCCCCCAGGCCCCAACCTACCACGGCTGGTGTAGCCCTCATCCCAAGACCAAACTAAGCCGCAGCCTGGACTTGCCATGGCTGAGGTGCCCCTACCTTGGCCAGGGTGGCATGTCATTGTCTGGCCCCAGCTGTGGCCGGGGCAGCTCAGCGCGAACCCAGGTGGTCTGGCTCCAGCTGCCACTAGGATGGGCCTGGCCCAGACCGGACCTGTCATAGGGCACCCTTTCCTGAACCCAGTTCTAGGCAGACCTGCAGGGGCCAGTGGAGGGGTGCCTATCCTGCAGCCCCAGCCCGGAGCTGCCACGGCAGAGGGGTTCCTCTCCCCTGCCAGTCCAGGTGCTACTATGGGGAGAGAGGGCTCGGGGGAGTCCTCTTTCTCTGCCATAGCCCAGGAGCACCCTCCTGCACCCCAGACCCCTCATCCCCAGAGCCCACACCTCCAGACACAGCCCTCACTCCCTGCACCCCAACCCTCTACCCCAGCCCTGAGACCCCTCCCACACTTTGAACCCCTCAGTCCCACCCCCACCACATGAATTTTGTTAGGTGTCACATATCCCCTCCATATTTGTACACACAATAAAATTCATTCCACACATGGGTAAGAAAAATTAGAGGGAACACTAGTGTTCACCCAGGAGTTCTGAAGGAACACAACTATGAAATTGCAGAACTATTAACTGTGGTCTGTAACCTGTTGCTTAAATCAGCCTCTGTACCACATGACTGAGAGTAGCTAATATAATGCTGGTTTTTTAAAAAGGTTCTAGAGGTGAGTGATTCTGGTAATTACAGGCCTGTAAGCCTAATTTCAGTATCAGTTAAACTAGTTGAAACAAGTAAAGAACAGCATTATTAGACACAAAGATGAATATGATATGTTGGGATAGAGTCAACACAGTAAAAAGCAACAGAGTCCTGTGGCACCTAATAGACTAACAGAAGTATTGGAGCATAAGCTTTCGTGGGTGAATACCCACTTCGTCAGATACATGTAATGGAAATTTCCAGAGGCAGGTATAAATATGCAGGCCAGAATCAATCTGGAGATAACGAGGTTAGATCAATCAGGGAGGATGAGGCCTTCTTCCAGCAGTTGAGGTGTGAACTCAAGGGCCTCATCCACCCTTACAACTCTCCATTCCATACAGACTATGGCCCATAACGTTCTCTTTCTACCATTAAGCTCACTATGTTTCCTTCCTCTTCAAATTTCTATACTTACTTCCCCTCCTCCATGGCATTAAGTTTACATTTTTTGTCCTAGCCTTCAAGGGCTTACATATCTCTACACTGGATTTCATCTGAAGTCTTCTCTTATTGCATCTTTCCCCATCCCTTCCTATGGTAGTGATGTTATCCTGAATTCCCTGTTAACTAACATATCCCATAATCTTCTCAGTATTTTTCTTCCACGCTGTTCCTCTCCACAGAATGCCCTACTATTACCTACACAATTTAAGGCTCTCATCTGCTACCCGTCCTCGTGGATACTCAGGGACAAGGGACTCAACTTATCCCTCTGTAGGCTCAGGGCTCTATGGGTCTGCAGAGCTTTTTCCCAGTGAAAGAACATTCACAACAAACAACACATCAATGGCATACACATGCCGAGCATCAAGCTCACCACTCCCAACAACAACAGACAGACCTCTTGATGGCCAGTCAGGATCCGCTCTCATCCAGGGCTCTGGATTCTGCACAATATGGTCATGCAAGGGTTAAAAGTCCTGGCAATTTTGGTCTTGGATTGCATCCCGGAATTGAGTTCCAACAAACTTATTTTCTGACCCTCATTATAGTTAAAATGAGAGTTCTTCTTATCAATACCATAATCAATTATTTTACTCAAAGCATGACTATACACTAAATCTAACCAATCATAACCCCCTAATGGACTAAAACAATTTTTCTAGCAAAACAAAACCTGATAATTTCTACTTATCAGCAAAAGCAAGTTCTAACAAGAAACCCAGACAGGCACCCAGTAAGAAATTTGCAGAAACTCAAGGTTATTTTGTCCATACTCCCTTCTATTCCCATGAATCTGTGATTTTAATTTAACTATCCCTGTTAGCAATGCAGCTGATATTTTTCTGTCTACACCAAAGCCGAATACTCCTGATTTTATAGTTATATTTCCAATTTATGGTGGCTGAGCATACAAGATGGTTGCAAGTTATGCTAAGTCCATATGCTGTGAGTCATGTCAAGTCCAGGCCGCTTGTTACACTACTATCTGTCAACATAATTCCTTTGTTCTTAAAATCTCCCCTGAAGACTACATCTGTATTGCCTACAAGTAGTAAATCAATAATGTAAATATAGTTAAATCCTTGTTATTCCCTCTGCTAGGATTCTTGATGCATCCTCTACTTGTGGTATCCAAGAGATAAGTTTTCTGCTACAAGATCCATTTTCTATCTATCTGTTTGGCAGCCTATGTGAAATGCATGGTTGCCTCAGCCCAGTGTCCACTATACAGGAGTCCACATCACACAAAAAAAAAGCTACCATGGCTGCCAGTGTTAGTGGAGAGGCCATGATGCCAATTAGCCACTTGTAGTCAGAATCCCACATCTTAATTCTGGACAGCACAAAGCTAGCACTTGTGAATTAACTAGTAATAATTAATTGAGGTCACGATAATACAGATCCCAGCTTTGATTTCCCTACAGGGATTATGACTACAGAACATGTTTCCATGCCAATGTGTCTAGTAATCAAGAATGGGGTAAGAAAACCAGAACTGTTTCTAAATAGAACATTTTCCAGTGAGCATTCCCTTATGCATCTTCCCTTTGTTTTTGCCCTAAACTTTTCAACAGAAAAAGATAACTATAAGTGCTGCTGTTGTACTGCCTCACTGGTTCCTGTGCATTAAGTTGGACTGATTGATGGTCTCAGTTCCTGTAATCAGCAAATACTCTCTTCAAAGAAAGATCATCAGATAAGGCAAACTCTTTCACAGAAACAAAGTCTTTAAAACTCACTTTCCTGAGAGAATTGGAGAGGATTGTTATAAGTCTTCCTGCAGTACTGATTTACTGGAAAGACAAAGCCAGACCGGATTTCTGATCATACAAGTCACACTTCCAAAACGTGAGGGTGGAGTTGGGATGAGTTCTGGGAATGGGGAGACGAGAAAGAGGTGTTGGGCTGCAATCTAGTTTGCACACACAGGAAATTGTAGATGGCTCAGTGGTGCATTGTGCTCCTACAAAGGGGACTTGAGGGGATAGAATCCAGAGGTTTCTTCCCACCCATCTAGTAGTGAAGAGGTTATGGGAGTGGGGGGAAGTGGGGGATTGTGATGTGGTGTATAGGGAACACTGATTACTTGCATTCCTCACTTAGCCAGAAGAAGGGGGTAGGGTAGAGGCTATTAATTCCAGATTTTTAAAAGATGATTTAGAACTAGTCTATAGGGTTGTAATGATTTGACAGTGGGGGGAAGCAGTAGTTCCCCCAACTCCTCATCTAAGGGTGTGCACGGGTTAGCTTGAATCCAGCTAGCCTAGGTAGCAACAGCACTGAAGACAGTGCATAACGGGCTAGTGAGCCAAGTACATACGCAGGGTTTGTGCCAGGCTTGTACTTCCCGTCTTCAGCATGGGTAGTACAAGCCTGACATTGACCCTGGGTATTTACTTGGCTTGCTAGCCTGCTCTGCACTGTTTTCACTGCTATTGTTATCTATGTCAGATGGATTCAAGCTAGTTCAGGTAGGCCAGCCCGTGCAAGGCGTTTGCTATGTAGACTTACCCAGAAGGGGAAGAATGATACTTGTGATAAATGAAGAGGGGGGTAGCTCCATTTTATGGACACCCAGCCAGTCAGTTAGCTATAAAATCCCTGTTAGTGGCTGTTCTCTACTGGCTTTACCTGTAAAGGGTTAAAAAGTCCATAGGTAAAAGGAAGGGAGTGTGCACCTGACCAAACAAGCCAATGGGAAGGCTAGAAATTTTTTTAAAATTCCCCTTTGTCTATCTCTCTGTTGTTCTCCTGAGAGGAGAGATAGGGCTGGAACTATGCTGTACGAGCTGGCGCCAGGTATGAAAAACCATCAAATCATACCTAGAAACTACTCATTTGAAACCCCTGATATGTAAGTAGATCAGGAAATGTCTAGGAAGACATGATTAAATTTATCTCTTTTACTTCTTTATGGCTTGTGGATTCCTCTGTGCTAACCCGAAGTGCTTTTGGTTTGCTTGTAACTTTTAAGCTAGACCTCAAGAAAACCATTCTTGATGCTTAATTATTGTATTTGCTCTTTTTAGATCTAGAAATAGCCTAAGTTCTAGATGTATTTTCTTTCTGTTTGTTTTTAATAAAATTTACCTTTTTTAAAGAACAGGATTGGGTTTTTGTGCCCTAAGAGGTTTGTGCACAGGTTGTTTAATTAGCTGGTGGCAACAGCTGATTTCCTTTGTTTTCTTTCTCAGCTTGGGGGTGTGTGTGTGAAGGGGCTTGAGGGTACCCCACAGGAAGGAATTCCCAAGTGCACCATCCTGGGATTCCAAAGGGGTTTTTTGCACTTGGTGGTGGCATTTATCCATCCAAGGACAGAGGAAAAACTCCCAAGGTTACAGCTTAATACAACCCTGGAATGGCCAGTATTAATTTTTAGAATCCTTGGGAGCCCCTACCTTCTGCACTCAAAGTGTCAGAGTGGGGAATCAGCCTTGACATGGTGTTAAAGGTGGGATCATCTTGAACCAGAAGCACAGACCTCAGGATTTTAAAAGGACACATTTTTCCTTTTGGCAGCCTGCAAAGTCAGGGAGGTTTGTTTTCTTTCTTTCTTCCTTTCCTTTCCTGCCTGAGGGGGAACAGGCACAAAAATGGTTCAGTCTGCAAAGCCAGGGTGTCCAACAATCAATTTTTTTTTCTAGCTTTGTGGCAACTAAATAGCTAGGCTACACTAGGGCAGCCCTGTGCATGAGGTTGCAGTCAGGCATTCAAACCTTAGAGCAACCAGTCTTCCCAAAGCAGCACTCCACGGTGAAGACAGACCCAGATCAAGCCCAGACATCCTACTCCATAACAGAAATGCAGAAAGGGGATGGGGGACTGGAGACTTCCCAGAAGGGAATGGTCAGCCCTCCTGGTGCCAGAATAGAGGGATGTCTTTAGCCCAGGCCGAGTTCTGTGGAAGAAAGGAATTTCTTCTTGAAATCGGAGGAGACACGCTTGAAGGCGGAAGCAGAGGAGAGGAGGGAGGACGAAGGGCTTGGAGGCGGAAATGAAGCTGAAGCACTTGGAGCTGGAGAATACTAAGCTGGATCAATCAGGTAGCCCTAACAGTCCTTCTCTACTGCTCCCCATTCCAAGAAAATCCCCTCCAGACCAGTATATGGTGGAGCTGAGGCCACCAGTCGGTGGACTCTTAGCAAAGGTGGCAGCTGAAATGCCTAAAGAACACATGAACGAGTACTAACTTTTTAAAACAAAAGACCAGAATTAGGATGGGGCTAACTCCTGAGCATGCCCTTCGGTGGTTCAGAGCCCAAAGGTGGAAACCAGACGTGGCATTTTCCCAACATGCTTACCACATTGTAAAAAATTGGGATGCCTGAGTATGAGGAGCAAATGTTAAATCTTTGGAAGATGTCTGTCCTAATACAAATGGAGCAGTTCTTAGAGGGTGTTCCTGAGGAAATAGACAGGTACTTCCTAGATTGGAAGCCCAAAACTGTAATTGAGGTGGGGAAGATCAGAGCCAAATGGGTGGAGGTGGCAGAGAAGAAGAAATCTAGCAGCAGTTGCTGCGGATACCAGACAGGGCAACCCAAGACAACACCCCATCATCGGAGTCAGCCCAAGGCCCCACCTCATAAGGAGAAGCCCTCCACACAGCCAGGGAAACCTCAGATGCCCTCTCGTCCTACCACCCTACTCTCCAACCACCCACCTCGCCCCAGCCTACAGTCAGTTGGGCGATGCTTTAAATGTAACGAGCTGGGACATGTGAAGGCCAACTGCCCCAAGAGCACCAGACTGCAACTCATCACCCCTGGGATCCCACCAAGAGCCTTCAGGCCCCATCTCACAAATACCCCCAGAGCAAAGGGAAACTGTGTCAGCGGGAGGAAGATTACTGCGTGGAGAGACACTGGAGCACAGCACAGGTGTCAGCTATCCACCAATCCCTGGTGAACCCCAAATCCATCAACCCAGATGCCCGAGTGACGGTACAACCCTTTAAGGCCAACTTTTTAAACTTGCCTACCGCCAAGATGCCTGTCCAGTACAAGGACTGGTCAGGAATATGGACTTTTGCAGTCTATGATGATTATCCCATTTCCATGCTACTGGGAGAAGACTTAGACAACCATGTGAGACTAACAAAAAGGGTGGGAATGGTCACCCGCAGCCAGGCTAAACAGGCCTCCACACCTAACTCCATTCCTGAGCCTCCTAGAAGAACCCAATCTGTGTCCCCTGATACCACAGGCCCGGGGACCCAGCCAGAGTTGGTGGAACCAGACCCCAGACCAAAGTCTGTGGCTGCAGTTGTAAAACTAGTTCCTGGAACCCAGCCAGAACCAGTCCAAGGATCAGAACTGGCGGAGCAGTCAGCACCAGAGCCTCTGCTTGCAACCCCACCAGATTCAGGGGAGCCAGCACCAAACGGCGCCACAGAGCCTGCACCTGCAGCAGCAGCTAAACTGGCGCAAAAAACTCAACCGGAGCATGAAATACGACCAAGTGCACCAGCGAAGAGCAGTTTACAATAGACGGAGACACCCCCATCACCTGCATTGCTTCCATTGGGACCGAGCCCAAGTCCCAACCCAGCAAGAAACTAATGTCTCCAGCATCAAGGGAGCAGTTCCAGGCAGAGCAGGAAGCGGATAATCGCTTCAAGGGAGCTTGGACGGTGGCATGGAATGACCCATCCAAGGACAGAGAAAAGCTGTAACCTTGGGAGTTTAATACAAGCCTGGAGTAGCCAGTATTAATTTTTAGAATCCTTGTGGGCCCCCACTGTTATATCCTTGGGGGCAGCTGGTTTAGGAAGAAATCACTTGAGGCCAGACAGCAGACAGCTAACAAAACTACCATTTATTTACAGACACAGAGCTCACCTAACCAACCGAAGCTGGCTGGGCTATCCCCTAATAATCTAACTCAGTTGCCATAGGAACAAAAACCATGACAACCAAATACACAACACCCACCTTCTGCACTCCAAGTGCCAGAGTGGGGAATCAGCCTTGACAATACCCATCTTCAAACCTCAGACTTACCAACCTTCAAAACCAATGGCCAAATCCATCACCCTTCAAGTATGTGACTGTTGCTGCTGACTTTAGCAGGAGTAGGATCATGGACAATAAAACATAAGGAAAGTGAATGGGGAATTTAGCAGCTCCAGAGTTGTTTTTGCTGGTTTCATCTCAAACAAATTACCTAAATGGATTATCTTCTTTATCTACCTTTGGGCCATGATATGGAAAGGGGAAATTAATTATACTATGCCAATTCTCCTGTTTGTAGTTGCCTCTAGTGCCTGTGGTACAGCGCTAATAAAACCTCCAAGTATAAAGCCTTAAAAGGTCTGATATATAAAAACCTCAAGGATGTTTCAAGAAGCTGTAGCTAAGAATAAAGTGAGGAAATTAAGCAAAGGAAAATTCATGCTGAACATCAGGAAAAAACAACAGTGGGTTCTGATAGTGAAGTATATTTTGAAAAGGATGTGGGGAAAGCTACATTGCATGACTAGTGACATTTAAAATGTGGGAGAATACAGCAGTAAGGCAGCTCAAGGTCTGCAGTAATTGGCTATTAGTAAATACCTTGTGTGTATTGCAAGGCACAAGTTCAAAAGCTGAATACATTCGACTATCTGAGCATTGCACTAGAAACCTAAGAACTAGGCTGCCATGGCTTATTGTCGCCGGAGGGTGGCTTTCTTTTATATATATTAATTTTTTTCTAAAAGAAGTCTTCTGGGGACATGAGTGGGAAGAATTAGGCAACTCTTCCATTATTGAAAAAAGTTCCTTGCAGAAGGATACAATAAAGTAGTAGATGGTTATAAGCACCTTTTCATCAACAGAACACATCTAGGTTTCTCCTTCTTGTGTATCCTTCTCCCAGTGCAAATGGATTGCACTCCCTTAGCGCTTAGACTTTTGACTCCCTGAGGCAATAGTAAAGTGAGAGACACACACTGGTCATTATTGCACACAACCAGTTGTGACTCAGATTGGAAAACGGTAGCAATGCTCTGCCAACCTTTGTCCACAGCCTCCCTCCCTTTATGCCCAAACAAATTGCCATTAAAAGTAGATTGAGCAGATTTTATAAGGTAATCACCCTTCTGTGCTTTGGCCAGTAGTGTAAATATCAACATTATACATAGGACTCTTCATTTTCAGCTTTTCGTTTTACTTTGCCAGGAATTTATCAGTGTTTATTCAAAATTTTAAAAACAGTGAAAAATGGGTAAAAGCTGAAAATGAAGGGCAGCGGGTGGTGGGAGAGGGGTGCTCAGTACTCACAGTCTGCAGGGAGCAGGTGGTCTCAGCAGCGCGGGCCTGGACCCCTGCCTGTCTTCCTCCCTTACTGTGAAGAGGAAGATGGTGCCAGGATGAGGGGCCATGGAATGTCAAAGCTCCACTCCATGAGTACTAGACCCTTTGCCAGACAGAGCCCCCTCCCAATCCTAAGCCTTCAACATGGCCCCAGGGCACAGAGCCCTACTTGCTTCACTTGCCAGACAGAGTCCCCTCCTGACTCCACCAGTAATCAGAAGATGCAGCCTTCCTCTCTCCTCCTGACCCCTGCCTGTCAGCCAGGGGAAGCAGATAGGGCCCTGCTGAAGAGCCAGAGTCAGGAGGGGCTTTGTCCAGAGGGGCCAGTACTCAGTGCAATCTTCTGGTCCCCTCCGAAAACCGGCCTTTCAGACCCTGTCCGCTTCTTCGGTGCAATGGGGGAGCGAGATGGGTAGGGAGCTCAGATAGCCCAATCACTGCGCTTAGGACAGAATGTGAAGACCACATTAGAGACTTTTAGGTAGATAGGATGTAAGTTTGTCGTTTGAGAAGGATATTTACAAGTTTTAAATCAAGCCCAGGTGAGGATTGATTGCTAGCAATTACCATCTGATGACCCTTCAGTGGCCTACATTAAATGAATTGGTTTCAGTCCAGTTCTTAGTGGACCAGTGTTACTACCACAATCAGAGTATTAACCACCACCCTTGGTGGGCAGCCTCAGCAGACAGGCCAAGAACTGAATTAGAATGGAAGCCAAGTTCCCTTACCTGTAGAGGTGGGTCCCTGTAGAGCAGAGAGGAGGTAGATGGACGAAGCAAGTTTCACTGCTGCTTTCTGTGTTATACCTGTTTTATGACAGAGAATTTAAGAGTGCCTCGCCTTGTCAATTTGGCACCTTCTGACAACACTTATAAAAACTCGTATGAAAAAAGCAAATATATACAATTATATAGTGAAAATGAATTCTTCACCTTTTTCTCCCACTCACACAAAGGAGGAAAAGGCAACCTGACCTATAAGACATTTCAGAACAACTCACCAGATAAAAAGGCAGAGGGACGTCTGGCTATAAATCACATCTTTATTAAGATATTTAAAAGGCACAATGGAGAATGAATGGATTAACTGGAAATCTTAAAGGTCATTTCAATAATGTACCGCATCAGTCCTTCATCGATAACTTTGACAGTTCTAGTCCTGAACACATTCCTCTCTTCAATGAATTTTTCAAAGATATGCACACCACCTCCCACCCCAAAATAATGTGCTTTGCTAGCCAAATACACGTGGCCATTTTTATCCAACAGTTTAGAAATTGTATCATGCAAAGCACTGTAGTAGTCAGGATTGTAGATGGTCTCTGATGTGAGAATAAGGTCATACTTTGAAAAGGGTTTGTTGCCACTTAACAGGAGTTGGCTAAACTCAGCCCATTCTCCAGAAAAAAATCTGCACTTAGACAATACAGCTGGTATGAAGTCTGCTTTCTTGTGCTTCTTTGAAGGAGGTTCACTAATTCCGCCATCACCACCACCATCAGTCCAGTTAGCCACTACATTAGGCAAGGTTATTTCATCAATCACAGTGCGGTTATAGTCCTGAAAGTGGACTTTTTCAGCCTCTCTCTTTAATGCAAGTATTCCCAGCAGCCCAGCCCCACAACCAAGATCCAAGACTGTCTTGTTGATAAACTGCATTTCAGCCTCTGACAAATAATCCATGAGATCAAAAGTGCATTCCCATATTTTCAGCCCTCCTTCATAGATGCCTGTGATAAGATCAGAGTGAGAAGAAATACTTTTAGACACTATGTCTTCTTCATGGGAGTCATTTGAAAGGGTCATTTCCACCACAGAAATATTTACATAGTATAGGCCCTGTACAGCATCCATAACTTTATTTTCTAACACTTTGCTGAAATCTTCAGGAATATTATGCTCTTTGGCAACTTTAAAGCCAGCTCGTTCCTTTGGCAGCACCTGGACCTGGCTTTTATTAGGGCTACAGTTTGCTACTGGATCTGTAGTTTTGGGTGTTGCCTCATGTGCACACAGAGACTCCTTGTGCACAACATTTTCTTCTGATGAAATTTCTTTGCTCTTTTCTGTAGATCCGCCTGGATTCAAAGAAGCCTGTGCAGATTCCAGCTGCAAGGCTGTATCACCAAGAGTCTCAAGTTCATTTTCTGCTTTCTCTTCAATAGAGAAGTTAAACTGAAAAGCCATTTTCCTATGAAGTATGAAAAAAATAAATCACAGCTTATATCCAAAGTTACAATCGGGCAGACATTCATCCGACAATATAGTTAATATAAATGTGATTTTTCTTCTATGGCTTGTGCAGATAAGAACTTGCTCCCTGGCTGTAAGGCTGCTCTGCCATAGTTAAAAGCTGTCTGCAAAGATCTTTACATTAGTCATCACTATGAAAGCCTCTACTTTGCAGGTATAATGTCCACTTTCTCTGCAAATTCATCTGTTGAATTCTATAAAAAGAGAATATATGTCAAATACACATTTCATTAAACTGAAAGATAAATACTTTGCACTTGTATCTATCCAAAGGACAACATAAGTTACAAATATTATCTAATGCCACCTTGTAACATCCCTTTGAGGTAAGCAATTTTTACTATTCCCATTTCACAGAGGAGAAAACAAAAGACAATTAAGGGATTTGTGAAAGGTAATTCAGGAAGTGAATGGCAGAGTTGAGTAACGTCTGGTCTCCTGAATAATTTAATCTTGTGCTTTAGTCACAGCCTTCCTTCCCCGCAAAGCACACCGACAAGTTCAAGAAGATATAAATTGCTTGCCTACAGGAAACTAAAATTTAAAATTTGATTGTCCGACAAGAAAATGTGATTGTTCCAAATTTCAGACTGTGGGCTCATTCTCATCTGTAAATTAAAAGATTATTGCTCTGCATTCTACTTGCTCTATTTTGAACTACTATGCCAGGGTTTCTCCTGTTCTTTTTCAGGGCATCTGATTCTCACTTAGTATGTTTGGTTTTGTCCTCACTTTATAATAAAAGTGACAACATCAGTCGGAAACTGTGCCAGAAATTAGACAATTTCTAATTTGAATAAGAATTCTAATATCTAAATAATATTATGGCTCAAATGCATACACATCTAGTTTGAAAACTAGATCCAGCCACACAGACTAGCACTACTCTAGTTCTCCACTAGTCACTATTTTGGGGTCTTTTTCTCATATAGGCTCCTATTACCCCTCACCCCCATCCCAATTTTTCACACTTGCTGTCTGGTCGCCCTAGCCTGCAGCTGCACTAATTCTGCACACATTTCACCCCATGCTTAATCTTACTCCTGTGAGCAATCCCACTGCTTTGGGGGGTTCTTGTCTTTAATGGAGGCCAACAATCTTGTGAGCAGAGTTGAGCAAGTGCATAAATATTTACAGGATTGGGGCCTAGGGCTCTGTTCTTCTCACATTACTATTTGTGCTACAGTAGCCTCTAGAGTCTAAGATCATGGCCCCATTGTGCTGGGCACTGTACATGTAGAGCAAGAGACCGTTTGTCCTGAAGAATTTGCAATCTCTAAAGAGACCAGACACAGGATGAGAGGGGAAAAAGAGGCCGAGAGAGCAGGGGTGTGACTTGCCCAGACGCTCAACAGACCAATGGCACAGCTGGGAACAGATGCCATGTCTCCTGGTGCCCACTCCCCTGCTCTAGCTGCTGCTTCCCCAGAACAAATCTGCCCCTGTCCCCCACCCTTGTCCCTGGCTGGTTGGGGGGAGGGGGTCACTCACCCTGCCCCGGGGGTCCCCCTTGTCCCTGGCTGGCTAGGGGGAGGGGGTCACTCACCCTGCCCCGGGGGTCCCCCTTGTCCCTGGCTGGCTGGGGGGGAGGGGATCAGTCACCCTGCCCGGGCCCCCCTCTTGTCCCTGGCTGGCTGGGGGGAGGGGGTCACTCACCCTGCCCCGGGGGACCCCCTTGTCCCTGGCTGGCTGGGGGGAGGGGGTCACTCACCCTGCCCCGGGGGTCCCCCTTGTCCCTGGCTGGCTGGGGGGAGGGGGTCACTCACCCTGCCCCGGGGGTCCCCCTTGTCCCTGGCTGGCTGGGGGGAGGGGGTCACTCACCCTACCCCGGGGGCCCCCCCTTGTCCCTGGCTGGCTGGGGGGAGGGGGTCACTCACCCTACCCCGGGGGCCCCCCCTTGTCCCTGGCTGGCTGGGGGGAGGGGGTCACTCACGCTGCCCCGGGGTTCCCGCGGCCCTAGCGCGCACGGCTACATACAGCCCCTACCGGCCCTTCCCGCCCTGTGCCGGGCCCGGCCGCCTCACTGCGCTGCGCACGCGGCCCGGCCCCTCCCCACACGGCGCGGCGTCTGCCGCGGGGGCTGCTGGGAGAGCGCGAGCCGCGCCGAGGCTGCCGCTGGCGGGACGGAGCCGGGCCGGGCCATGTCCCCGGCGGACCCCGAGCTGCTGCTGCGGGAGCTGGGCGGCTGGGACGGGGCGCTCTGCCGCCGGGAGCTGCCCTGCGTCCTGCCCCGCCTGCTCATATCCTTCCGCGGGGCCCCGGCGTGTCACTGGGGTGCGGCTGGGCGATGCAGGGTGTCAGTGGGGCACGAATGGGGCTGTGAGTGCTGTGGGGTGACAGTGGAGCAGCTGGCAGTGGTGGGGCACTGGGGGGTGGGGCTGAGGTGCTGCAGGGTGTCACTGGGGCTCAGGCTCTGTGGGGTGCCCCTAGGATGGGGCTCTGTAGGGTGTCACTGGGGCAGTGCTGGGGCGCTGCAGGGTGTCACTGCAGTGAGGGTGGGATGCAGGGCTAGAGCCAGAGCACTGGGGGTTGTCGCTGGGGCCAGGGTGCTGTGGGGTGTTGCTGGGACAGGAATGGAACTGGTGTCAGGTGCTGATGGGGTGGCACAGGGGCAGAGTTGTGGGTGTTGGGGGTAGGGATAGGGCGGGTGTCTGCACTGATGTAGCTGTTGGGCATTGGGGCAGGCATAAGGTTGATGGGTTAATGCAGGGTCTCCATTGCCCAGCACTGTTGGTTTCTGACTGCCAGTCACCCATCACTGTGTGCAGCCCATAGCCTTTCTTACCCTGTTCTCCGACCTTAGCTACCAGTTGTCGCTCGGTTTCTCTGACTTCTTCCCTACTCCCATTGCTGTGTATTGTTTAGTTTTTGTACACTTATCCCACTGACTCCTCAAACTGTTAAGACCCTTCAGGCCTCTGGATGAGTGCGGGATTCCCCCTTGCAGAGCGGCTTTCGGGGCCATGGCTTTTCAGTTTAACTTTTCTAAAGATGAGTTTACCAAAATAAAAATAACAGAGTATCCCAGAGTTCTGAAAATAAAGAACACGTGGGCCTGGTTAGCAAATGTAACAGCAGTGCAGTAAAGTGAAAATTCAATTTTAAAAGAATTCAGTATTCCAAAGGGGTAAAGTTGAAATGTAGCAACCCTGAATTCTAATAATCCTCTTAAAATAACACACTTTACAAGAATAAACATGTAAAAGGAAAACTGCAATGAAAAGGAGATTCTGATTCTGACACTGAATTATAAAAGATGAGTAAAAGAAGTTATGAGCACCAACTTTTAGTTATTTAAAATTATTGAATGTTAATTTTCTATGTAGAGAGACAAGGTGGGTGAGGTAATATCTTTTGTTGGACCAACTTCTGTTGATGACAGAGACAAGTCTTTGAGTGCCACAGAGCTGTTCTTCAGGTCTGGGAAAGGAACTGCCAGGCTAAACAGCAAAATGCAAGGTGGAACAGATTGTTCAGCATAAGTAGTTAGCACATATTGTAAGGGACCATTCAAGGTAGAGTGGCTTGTTTACTCTTCTGCAGTCATAGGACAAAGGAGGGGGTTTATAGGTTACAGATTGTTGTAATAAATTGTAAATCCACAGTCTCTCTCTTGGGTCCATGATTTTTTGAAAGCATTGTGCAGGTTTCTTTTGAGAATGAGGACATAAGTCAGCAGACAGAGTGAACGCTTTGTGAAAAGTGTTCACCCACAGGGGCTATAGGGTGTTTTTGCTGCTGGGAGTTCCTTTTACCAGACCTGAAGATTCTGTGACTCAAAAGCTTGTCTCCAACAGGAGTTGGTCCAATAAAGATATTACCTCACCTGCCTTGTCTCTCTAATATCCTGGAAACATTACACGAGTACAACTACACTGCATGCTATCTTTTATGTAGACAATCTGATTAACAGTAGGATAGAGAGTGCTGTTACTGGAATACATTGGAAAGTAGGAATAATTCAAAATTATAAACAAAATTCTATTCATTTTTGTGTTTGATTAAAGTAGTTAAGTAACATTTTTTTTGCACTAATTCACTTTGAATAAGATATCTTTGTGTATATAGTTACATTTATATTGGTCCTAATCCTGCAAGCATTTATACACATGGTGGATGCTACTATGGAAATAGTGCCATTGATTTACCACATCCTTTTAAGTGTTTGCAGAACTGGAGTCATAGCAACTTCCATAGTAGGATTAGTCTGTACATATTTGGGTTTCTTTTCTTTAACATTTTTACTCGGTGTATCAAAATTCTGACGACTGGACCGAGCGTATTCGTAAGTTATAACTTTATTTGGTGTTACAGTGCCTCTTCCCTATAAGTTGTTTTGTATTACAATTATTGTACTGTAGTCCCTGTGTTAATTACAAATACTTTTACAAAACCAAGGAAGATAATGTTATAAGACAGTCTTCAATAATCACAGACATTCTGAACAACTTAAAAACAAAAAGAGAAATAGATTCATATGTGTGTATGAAGATCTTGTTTTTCCTTTTGGGCCATTGATAATTGCTAGGGTATTTATTAAAAATAGAATCTCTTTTCACTTTCTGTCTCATTTGTACACTGGTGCCACAATTTGTCATCAGCATGGAAGTGGTTCTAAGCCAGGCGTGGGCAAACTTTTTGGCCTGAGGGCTGCATCAGGTTTCAGAAATTGTATGGAGGGCCGGTTAGGGGAGGGGGTCGTGGTCCGGCTCCCACCTCCTATCCGCCCCTCCCCCCCCAGGACTCCTGCCCCATCCGCCCCGGCCCCCTGTCCCCTGACTGCCCCCGCCGGCCCTTCCAATGCCCCCTCTCATTCCTGACAGTCCCCCAGGGACCCCTACCCCATCCAACCGTCCCTTCTCCCTGTCCCTTGACTGTCCCCCGCCGCCCCATCCAACTCTCATTTCTGACTGCCCCCCCCGGGACCCCTACCCCCATTCAATCCCTTGTTCCCTGCCCTCTGACCGCCCTGACCCCTGCCCTCCCAAACTCCTCGGCCCTCTATCCAACCCCCTTGCTCCCTGCCCCGTTACCGCTTCCTGGAGCACTGGTGGCTGGCGGCGCTACAGCTGCGCTGCCTGGCTGGAGCCAGCCACACCGTCAGCACCGCACAGTGTAAAGCACTGGGTCAGGCCAGGCTCTGCATCTGTGCTGCTCCAGAAGCTCGCAGCCCCCCGTGCCCAGAGCATTGTGCCCGCTGTGGAGCGAGCTGAGACTGCGGGGGAGGGAACATCAGGGGAGGGGCTAGCCTCCCGGGGCAGGAGCTCAGGGGCTGGGCAGGAGGGTCCTGTGGGCCTGATGTGGCCGGCGGGCCGTAGTTTGCCCACCTCTGTTCTAGTCAATGTGGCCTGGTATCCTAGCTATATTATATAGTGCTGTATATCAGACTGTTGCTTCTTGGTAAGGTAAAGATCCCTACATTCATGCACCTCTCCAAATGGGCATTGTTATGGGGGTGGGATTCCTTCCTTCCTTCCTTCCTAGCCTCTCAGACATCAATTTTATTTGTTAGGGTCGCTATCCCCTTTTACCATCAGAAAGAATACTTGTGCAGTTGCAAGTATTTTTATTATAGCTGAACTTTGGTAGTGGTATCTTTTTGATTATTTTATGGTGTTCTCCTTTACTGCAAATATTTTGCTTCACAGGTGTGCTGAGGATTCTGACTGAAATGTTTCTGCCTCATATCAACCTTTCAGAATTAGAGCAAACCTTTTTCTCAAAAGTGTTACCCAAGGTATGATGTCTTCCGTAATGTGAAGAATCAAACATCAATACAGTACTAAAAACCTGGTTACTACAAGGTCTGTAGTAGTTTGTATGATAGAATTCTTGTTTTGAAATCAAGCTAATGTTTGAAATACGTTCCCTTTCACTCTAAAATGATCTCATGATTTTATATCCCGAGTCCTGCTCCTGTGATTTTTATTGTTGGTTTCAATGGCTGGAAGAGTGGGCCAATGATGTTATGTATGATGGAGTCAATAATAAAGTGAATTTTAAAAGCCTGTTTTGAGAAAAATTGACCTATTAAAACAGACGATAAGCAACTGCAGAATTACATTATTATGATTATTATTATAATTTGAGGGTGCTTCTTTGGCTAAATAAATTGCAAGGCCCAAGACCAAAGTATTTGTAGCAAATAATCTATAAGGCCAAATTAACCTAGGATATGGTCAGTCCTGACAACATGAAATACTCCCTATTTATTATAGCTATACTGAAATTCTTAAATTAAATATTCACATTTTAAATAAAATAGAAGAGACTACAATAGGGGTTGCCTATCCCATTGTCTGTAGGGGTTTAATTTCCTAGAACCCTTGCTTGTAGACAACAGGAAGTCTGTACGGGCTCCTGGTCAGTTCCTACTCCAATATTAATCATCCTCAACAGATTTTCAGGGCATAGAAAGAAACTGGTTCATAATGTGCATATCCTAAACCTTTGTAATTTCACCACATCAGCGATGCAAAGTTCTATATCTGCTTGGAAAGAACTGCTTATATCTTTCTAATTCCATGACTAGCAACGCTAAGGCATCAAGACCAACCAAAAGAAAAATAAATCTTCAAAATGGCATGACCTCCAAACCTTTTCAGAATAATAAACTGCCTTTAAAACAAAACAAAACTCTCTATCACCAAAATGATTGATTTGAACCAAACTTAAGAAAAGTCTGTGCTAGGGTATGATGTATTATATAAAATTTGTAGTAATGTGAATATTGGTTAAAGTTGGGGTTGACGGTTACATGGGAAGCTCCGTTAAACTAACTATAGAGAGACTCATTTCTGTGTAATTACAGAATGCATGATATCCGCCCTCCTCTTAAATAGAAGTGTGACCTGTGGAAACTGCAGGTTATGACATGCAATACTTCTTGCTTCAAACAGCTAGGCTATGAAGCATAAGTGTCTGCATTCCACACCTCCATACCAAAGATAAAAGTGGATGTATGATGGGTACCCTGGTTTTATACTGCGTATATGTTGGAGTCTAATAATATCAGTTTTATTTTAATTTGCTTTATTCTGACAGGCAATACAATTATTTGATGATTTGTTGTATGAATTATCTAGTCAAGCCAAAGGACTAACCAGCCAGAACACAGAATTATGCAAAGCGGTGAGGAATGTTTTACAGGTAAGTCTATTGAAATGGCTGTAAGAGCAGTGGTTAGGTGATTGTTTTTTACCAAAACCGTGGAGAGATTTGTGAAGTGTTTGTGCCAGTAACAGCTGAATGTAAAATTCCATTCTGGATTTGTCATAGTGCAACTAGTTTGAATATGTCAGGCAGTGTCCATATATTTCTGTTGATAAAGAGTAGTTCAGCATGTGTATAAATACTTTCAGGATTGGGGCCTTAGACCTCCAGCCCTCAGCATTGTTAGTCTTGATTTTCATCATGTTGCATTGTGAGGTTTCATGTTTATCTGTCATTGACTCTATATGATATTCCATCATCAGTAATAAAGATTCTGCTGGCCAGATTCTGCCCTGCATGACACACATGCAGTTCCATTGTATTAATTATTGTTATAAAAGTGTAACTGAGGCTAAAATTTAGCCTGCAGTTGGATTTGAGTTAAAAATTTGATAGATCGTGTGTAAGCCAAAATAGAATCAATTTTTTTTCCTAAGATCTGGACTGGGTCAGCAGTGCTAACAGGAATAATTAGTAGTAAAAAAAAGAAAAAAAAGCAAGCAGATGTTGTTCTAAATGCTCTCAAGGAGCAGAGCCAGTATTTAGGAAGATGCCTTTTTTTTAATAATCACTTTTTAGGGTATAACTGTGCTTTGAAAGCTCTGTTAGTTGATACTGTCAATCTTGAAATAATAAAAAACTGATAAGCAGCAGACAATACAAACATGATTTTCATGTAAAGAGAATATGACATCACAGAAAAGCTGTGGTCTGAAACTGCTGCTGTCTTTTTTACAGAGCTTCATTCATTTTTCTGGCTTCCTAATACTTTTCTGTTTGCTAATGTCCTAAAAGACAGAGAACAGTTTAGCCAAATGCACAAGGGAAGAGCTGCTTTACAATTTTTGCTTTTGAATTAACCGCTGCAGTGTATTGTTATAGATTGTGCCTTCAGTGATGATGATCTCACTTGCAGACTATGGTGCAGCTGCTGGAAACTCTGACGGGTTGTGTGCGACATATCTGTACCCTGCAGGAGCCTGTGCCTCTAGAGAGTATCCGTAGCCTTCCCTCTTCCATTCTGTATGTAATCAAAAACACATTTATGCACTGCAAGGTAGGTCTCTGGATTAATAGGAGAAAAAACTATTCTAGATCTAGTTATAGAGCATTTAAAAAAATCCTTTAAGATGTGATTTTGCTTTGAAAAGTTACTTTTGTGCCTTTCCGTACTTGTTGTCTCAATATTGGATCAAATGTGCTCAGTTTACAAGTATGACAATGGCTTTTCCAACTGCCAGCTCTGCAAACTCAGCGTGGCCTCTGAAAGCCAAGCTCAGTTATTTCCATCTTGTGCATTATTACCAGTAATAAAGGTGGTTCTGATGAAATTCATACCGTTTAAGATGAGAAGGGATCATTAGATTATCTAGTCTGATCTGTATATCACAGGCCATTACACTTCGCCTGGTTACTCCTGTATTGTGCCCAATAAATTGTTTAATTAGGCCCTCATTGACACCCGTGCAAGCCCATTGTCTTCAGTGGGTTTGCAGAGGTGTAAGTGATTATGGATGTGTTAATATTAACCCTATGATTCAGTTCAAATTTCAAGGCAGATTTGTGATTGGGATTAAATACTTTGTGTTATGTATAAAAACATGTTGGTGTCACATTTTACAGCACCTGCAGATGGAGGAAAACTGATTGTTGTGCTTGAAACCTTTCCTGCTGTAAGCAGTGCCAGTATCATAAGACATAGTAATTTGTCATCCATCCTACTGGCATCAATTTCCCTTTTGAGCTTGTCTTCCTTGCTTATTAGAACCTTTAAATACTTATGGAGCCAGATTACACAGTGAGACCTCGCTAAGGACTTCTCCTCCAGTAGGCAATCTGTTATTAAGAAACACTTTAAAGTACTGGGAAACTTTTGGGATACAACTATGTTTATCATGAAGTATGGTCCTAGATTTTGGTAGAAATCTGATTTTATAGTCATGCATCAAGGGTCTGATTCAAAGTTCAGTTAAATCAGTAGAAAGACTCTTGCTGATTGACTGGTCTTTGGATCAGGCCCTAACTGAGTAGGATTTTGTAGTTCATGCATAGTAACCACAGATGGTTATTTAAAATCTACAGCTCTTGCTGGTTGTGTGAGTTGAAGTAGATGTTTGTGTTCCTTGATTCTGCGCCCATTGACATTTGTAAGAAAAATCTCATTGATTTCAGCAGGAGCAACATCAAATCTTGATTCTCAGACATTTTCTAACTCTCCCTAATCCCACATTTCCTACAGGACAGCGAGTCACTGTACAGTGGGTGCCTGCACTTGATTTCTGACCTCCTCCAATCTCTGTTTAAAGAGACCTATTCTCTTCAAAAGCAGCTTATGGAGCTGCTTGATATGATCTCTATGGAATCCGCTTCTGCTGAGGACAGTATTGTAGATATGGTGTCAGGTGTGTATATGAAAGATGTTTCTTTATCCTGCCCAGCCCCCTGTTTTCTACAGACGGTGGGCCTGATCCCCAAAATGCAGAGCACTTCCTGCTAGACGTTGAGCACCCTCAATTCCTGTTGCCTTCAGTGGGAGTTAAGGGCATTCAGCACCTGATAATTGGTCAATTTTCCAGAACTGGAAGGGGTTTTGCAAATGCAGTGATGTGACAGCTGTGTTTGGTTTTTTTTCAGGCATTGCATATACAGGTCCATTTAAATTCAGTGTTTGTTTGCTCTTACTGTTCCCTCTGCAGTGATCCACACTGTGCTGGAGATCTGCTCTGTCATTTCCAACATGGACCATGCCCTTCATGCCAACACATGGAAGTTCATAATCAAGTATGTTTTAATACTTTGAAGGTTGCTGTTGTGTATCCCAAATGTATTTCAGAGCCACTGTTTTATAACTTGTTTAAAGCTAGGCTTTTCAAAAGTGCCTATGGGAGGTGGGGCGCTGATTCCCACTAAAGTTCAACTAGTAATGCATTCTCAGTGGAAAAAGTTATAAGCCTTGTCTTAGAAAGTGAAACACTCTTAGATCTTTTTTATAATGTGTTAAGGAAATAAATTCTAAATACAATATTATGATTTAAATGTTCTCCAAGGGTCTGAATTGAAATTCCACTGATATTGTTGGATTAGATTCTGTCACCTTGTTGACACATCCTGTATCCCTTCTGTACTTCAATAAATAGTCACAATAGGATTAGAGTGGTTCTGTCTCTGAGTTCCTTGGCATTTGTCAGAACACTGCTGCATTAGTGCACTCAGAAACCATGGTGATGGGTGCAGTGTAGGAGCCTAGACAGAGTAGAGTAGGGTCTGTGGAATAGTGCTCATTAAGACCTGTTGTCTCTTGATTTGTTTCTGACAATTAAGCATCTGATCCTGTTCCTCTCTGGCTTTGTTAGGCAAAGCCTCAAGCACCATTCCCTGCTACAGAGCCATTTGAAACACATGGATATCCTCAGTGGCCTGTGCAAGGACACCCTCTTCTCATTCCATTCCTGTTTGCAGCTGGCTGAGCAGATGAAGCTGTCTGGGATGCAGGTGAATGAACACTCCCCCAAAACTACTTTTGGGCTTGAGAAAGAGTCGGGTTAGGAAGCACTGCAAAGATAGATATGTTTGCTAAGCAGTGTTACTGGTGAAAAATAGTCTCATTTTACACACTAGGTACTTCACATTGCTTACAAGGTTCTCTAGAAAACCACATTGAAAGGGAGACTAATAGCACTGGTTAGTGTCCAGGATACTTTGGGTAGATACAAAGAGTATTCTCCCTCCCACCCCACCTCCAGTACTCTTATCAGGAATCTCATTCATTTCACATACTGCTGCTTTCACTAGGTCAATTAAAAGACAACAGTTACATTTTGAAGATTCCTGTGAAAAATTGTTTTGAGATTCCGGGGACATCATCCATTCTTACAGGTTTTCCCCAATTTCTGCTGTGTTTGTGTGGAATACAAGCTTCCTTTAACAAACAAAATAAAGTTTCTAGCCCTGTTAATAATGTATCTTGCAATGTTGCTTTCTTTGATATCTTCTTAGTCTGTCCATGGTGTTTTCATTGCTGCTTTCCTTTTGATAGGAGAGCACTGACTACAAGTTGTTCCAGAGGACAGTCAAACTGTGTAGATTCTTTGCTAATTCTCTTGTTCACTACATCAAGGTAAGATTTATTATATGGGTCCTACATGAGTATAAAACTAACTCTGTACTGTGCAAATAGACACACTGATCAGGTATTTTGTGTTGCTACCCCATACTTATGACTGTGGTATCTGGATGACATAATTAACACCCATACTTACCTGTTTGTGATATATTATCTCACATGTAATACAATTTGGATACCTAATACTGTTCACTACTTCTGCCTATCGTTTGCAAAATAGCTGCCTTGCTGTATTCTTCCAGCTGAACACCATGCTCTCTGACTCCATCAGATTTCACACGCTAAGCAGGGTCAGTACTGTACCTGGATGGGAGCAGCGAGATGCAGCAGGCATTGGCTTCATTTGAACTAGTTCCGTTGCTGAGAAACCAATATGACCATTTGCCACTAGGAGGATGAATTTGATAGCATGAGAGGCAGTATGGTCTGGTGCAGTGGTTTTCAACCTGTTGCCCGCAGACCCATGGGGGTCCACAGACTATGTCTAAGATTTCGAAAGTGGGTCCATGTCTCCATTCAAAAATGTTTAGGGGTCTGCAAATGAAAAAAGGTTGAAAACCACTGTTCTAGTGGATTAAGTACAGGACTGAGAATAAAGGATTCCTTCATTCAAGCCCTGTCTCTGAGTCTTTGGCTTTGGTCAAGCCATTTAACTGTTGTGCCATAATTTCCGTGACGGTGTGAGAGAGAAACAGGTTCACCAGTGGCTTTGGGGCCTAGTGATCTCGACCCTCAACTTACTTGAACAACGGCCCTTTTGCAACATTTGTCTAGATGTTGGCAACTGTCCATATCACCAGCACAAATAGTTGGATTCCATTTCTGCAGCAGGAGGCGGGGTGATACCTGAAGATCTCAATCACTGTCCAACATCTTTTTATAAAATAGGTTAGTTAAGTTTGGGATGTAGCCAAGAGAATCCCCTTCCTAACTCTCCCCACAAATCCTCTGGCTAGTCTTGTGCAGCAGTGTAATAGTGGTGAACAGGAATCAGTTACATATGGAGATGGGTGGAGAAAAATTGTTACACAGAAAAAGGTGTAAGACTGTCTCTGAATGTGTGAGTTCTGGTGTTCCATTGCTCTTAAAAAAGACCTTAAACTCCCTCTTAAAGCAAATGTGAGCAGGAGATTTAAAAATAAATAATCTGGCTGGACTCTTTTTCTCCTGGGATTTTCTGCAAGCTCCTATCACTTACCTAGGGATAACTACAGAAAACCACTTTCCTCTTTCCTACTCTTTCTTTCTCTCTGTCCTTTCCTTCTCCCTCCACCTCTTTCTTCTGATAATTCTTATTTTAACCTCTTGGTACCCATTTAAGTAACACACCAAATAGCAATAACAAATTCAGAGTAGATAATGAGGTATATAATCAGCTTGTCTGTTGTGTTAATGTCAGTTATCTTTTTGTTTATGCATGGGATAGAATCAATAGTCGTTAAAATATGTGAAGAGTGCATTTTTGTTTGTTTGTGATTGACTGTGGTTATTGCTCCTGTAAAAGAAGATTAAGAAAACCCTTAGCTTATTAATTTAGCTTCCTAAAGAGGAGAAACACATGGTAATTTTACTTGATAATTTGTCATGTGTTGTGCATTTTGCATTTCTTTTGCACTATGCATCAGAGCAGGCTACAACTTTTAAAAATTAGACTTCATAATAAAGCATTTCACAAATAAATTTAAGTAAGCAGAAGAAAAATATATTTAATCGTTATTTCATTTTGAAAATACCATTCAAAATTGTTGGCTTTTGCAGGAATTTGTTCCTTTCCTCTCTGATTCCTGCTGTCAATTACACCAGCTGTATCTTCAGATATATAGGTAAGTGAACCACAAAGAATAGCTCTTTGATTCCACTGCAGGGCCATCTTTGTATCAGCTCTGAAAGTGTCTGTTGTAGTTACAGCAGTTCCAAATGTTACAAGACTTGCAAAAATAAGAGATCGCAGCAGTGACTCTCTGATTTGTTATATGTAGAATAGCTTTGGTGTATGGCGGTCAGAGAAATTTGTACTTCTTCATGGGAAACTTACTTTGGGTGCTTTAGTGTGATCTGTTTGTCTAATGTAGCTACTAGGGGAGGGATAGCTCAGTGGTTTGAGTGTTGGCCTGCTAAACCCACTGTTATGAGTTCAATCCTTAAGGGGGCCATTTAGGGAACTGGGGTAAAAATCTGTCTGGGGACTGGTCCTGCTTTGAGCAGGGGGTTGGAATAGATGATCTCCTGAGGTCCCTTCCAACCCTGATATTCTGTGATTTTAACCTGTCCTCCAAATGCCACCAGAAAGGAATCAATGCCATTGTTACCAAACTCCTCATTCCGTTGCATTTTCTTCTACTAAATCTTATCGGTGGATCTACCTGGGTAGACCTTACTGTGCAGATGGATTTACAACTGATTTTCTTGTGGTTACTCACTCCACAGGGCCTCTGCAATGAAATAACGAGGCAACATTTTATTTTTTAAAAAGTGCAAAAGAAATTTAATGCACTATTAAGGTTAAATTAAACCCCACAAAGGCTAGGAAATAATTATTATCCCACAATAACCATAGTTCTGTTCTACTTGGTGTTGCACTGTGACAGAGTTTGTTATTACATAATCACTTAACAATGGAACCTGCTCTTTCTCCTTTTAATTGAAAGTATGTGTGTGGTGGGACAGTTGGTTTATTTTAGTTGCATTTGGGTGAAAACATAAACCACGTTTTATGCACCTCAGCAACAGTTATTTTGTAAAATAGTTCTTTCACTATGATTGAACATGGAAATATTCAGCCTGAGCAGATTTTTTAAATTTTTTAACAACTTTAATGAGGGATTGAAAATAGAATTTCACTAAAGAACGTTCAGGCCTTAGTATTATACTGTAATCTTGTAAAAAGGGAAGATGCCAGGCTGACTAATCCTTGCTGAAACACTCTTTGCTGCGGCTTTGCAGACAATACATAGTATCATGGACTTTAAATTGCTTGTCACTTTTCTCTGAGATAGGATACTTATTCAGTTTGCCCCAGCAATGAGGAAAATAGCATCATGTAGGTGTAATTGAGGGCACATTTTGATGCTGGACTTGGAATTTAAGCCCAGATCCTTCAGTGAGTTGGGTGCAGATGGACACTTTTGCACATTTCATTGCAAGATCATGTTCTTTGTTAATCATTTTTGTTGATGATGCATTCTCTCTTCTGCATGGGCTGATTTGGCAGGGCTTACAGGAGTGAAAGTGTTAAAAACTGAGCAAATTTATTGAGTAAGAAGGTGCCATTTTTACATAGTCTCTTCGTAATCTGTTTCTATAATGCTCATCTGTATAGTATCTAAGGGCTTGTCTGCATGGGGAAATTTACTGGTACAATTATACCGCTATAGTTATTAACCATGTTTAGTATGGTAGTGCCTAAGGACCAGCCAAGAATTGGGCCCAATCGTGCTACACACTGTACAAACACCGAGTAGCAGACATTTCCCACCCAGAAGAGTTTACAATCTAATCCGAGCAGACAGACATGGGGTGGGGGAGTAAGAGTGTCTCACGTGGGGAATTATGCTGGTATAATTATGCTGGTAGATGGCCCTGTGTCGAATAGCCCTAAAGTCCTTCCTATACTTCCTACACCTTTATGCCATTCTAGTTTTGAAAAACATGTCTTTGCAACTCTTACTTTGTATACATAAAAGTTTTAACCGAAACACAGAAAACTGCCACACCCACGCCAATTTCAGTGTGGAAATAAAATTCAACATCTACCATTATTAAAAAAAAATCACTCAGGGAGATGCCATTTAAACCTGTTCTTTCTGGGAGATGCAGAAATTCAAAACTTAAAAAAAACAAAATAAAACACCTGCCTAAGAGGTAGGCCAAAACACTTTAGGCCTACCTCTTAGGCAGGGCTACACTTAAAACGCTGCATTGGTGCAGCTGCAGCGCTTAAGTGAAGATGCTCTTACACTGACAGGACAGCTTCTCCCGTTGGTGCAGTTAATCCGCCTCCCCGAGAGGCAGTAGCTATGTTGATGGGAGAAGTTCTCCTGTCAACATAGTGCTGTCTGCATGGGGGGTTAGATCGGTATAACTGTTGCTCAGGGTGTAGATTTTTCACACCCCTGAGAGACGTAGTTATCCCGATACAGGTCTGTAGCGTAGACCTGTTCTTAGACTAGTAGAGTGACCGAATGCACCTCTGCATTCACGCCCTACACGCTACTGTAATAATCTTTGTGCAAAAGATCATGGTGAAATGTGTGTAGCAACATAATATGTAAAGTAGTGAACATAAGCTGAAATTATGACTGAAATGTTTTTACCAGACAAATCTGGGAAGGAGGTAACCTGTTCCTTAGAGACAATGGACAAGCTAACACCTCTAGCCTGGTGTCATCAAAGTTGATTGGCAAATCACCCATCAAGTGGCCATTTGGCAGTGAATGGGAGGCAGGAACAGACTGATCTGTGGCCAGGTCTGCACTATGAATTTACATTGGTATAACTACATCGCTCGGAGGTGTGAAAAATCCACACCCTGGAGCGATGCAGTTAGTTATACACCAGTGTAGACAGAGCCATGTCGATGGGAGAGTTTGTCCTGTCGACATAGATACCGCCTTTTGTGGAGGTGGATTAACTGTGCCGCTGGGAGAAGCTCTCCCGTTGGCGTAGTAGCGTCATCACCAAAGTGCTATAGTGGCTCAGCTGCACTGGTGCAGTGCTTTAAGTGTAGACCTGTTCCGCGTTTTAGCAAGCAACGACATGGAACCTCTTTCACCACGAGATGCCATGTCTCTGTCCTCACAGTGGGAAGGAACTTTATCTAGGGGTAGCCCTCCGGAAAATGCATCTCAAAGGGTGACTGGACTATAAAGATGAGGGGCAAAAACACCCCAGGGATATCTTTCTTTCTCTCCCTGTCTCTCTCTTGCTCTCTCTTTCACCTAAGAAGACAAAGGAACCAGCCCTTTGACTTGGTGAGGGCATTGTGACCTGAGAATTTGGTCAGCCCTGGTGCTGGGAACTTGGGATAAGGATTTTACCTTGAACCAAGACTAGTTTAGTTTTAGCTACTAGAAAGCATTTTATCTGTATTTCTCTTGTAACCATTTCTGACTTTAATACTTATACTTGTACTCACTTAAAATCTCTCTCTCTGTAGATAAATAAACTTTTTATTTTTTAACCAAATGTAATCCAGTGTTGTCTGTAAACTGAACTGTTTGGGTAACTCCAGTTAAAGTAGCAAACTGTTGGATAATATCTGAACTGCCCAGGAGAGGCTGGACAGTGCAGAACACACATTTTGGGGACAGTCCAGGACTGGGAGTGTGTTGGGGTCACTGCAAGTAGTAACCAGGTACTGCTGGAAGCCAGTATGCGGCTGGTGTTTGCTGACAAGCTGCTGGTGTCAGAGTTGCTGGACCAGGACTGCAGCTACACGCAGATACTCAGGAGGTGACCTGCCTGCTGTTTGTGAGCGGCCCAGGTTGGGAGCTACAGCAGCAAAGCATTGTGAGGCACCCACATTTGCAGGGCAGGTGGTGACAGAATTCCCCACTGGTCTGGACCACCCCAGAATGTGACAAGTAGGTTTTCACTTGATGCCGTCTCCCTCTCTGCTGCTTAATCTCATTCTGTTTTCTTTTTTTTTTGTCTCAATCTCTTTTTAATATTTTGTTTTTCCCTTTTTTTCCCTAAGTTTTCATTTCCTGCAAAGCAAAATGTCGTTAACCTGTTATCTCTAACCTGCAGGCCAGTATGTTGGTACTCTCATCATCTGGAACAAATTGAACCTACAAATGTTTCCCTTTGAAGTTTTCCGCTCGTGCACCTATTGAGTAAATTCCTCTTTGTGTGCACTTTTACCACTTTTCAGCAGAAGCAGATTGGAGAGTTTTTCTTACTGTGGTTAAATAAATATAGGCCTTCAGTAGTTGGTTTAAAGGCAGAATGCTCACCGTTTTAAAAATATTGTTAGATATGAAAATTATGCTTCCCTTTGCTCGTATCGATAGATCTGTTACTCCACAATAATAGTAACTCACATTTTTATCTCTTCGTTCTTATTTGAAATGCAGTGCTAATGAGTAGCTCTGTATTTTTTTCCCCCAAGCAAATTTCCTCCTAGTCTGTATGCTCCGGTGATTTCAGAGGCCCATCGAGATGAAATAGCCAGGGTTTTTCTGGTGGCACTGGACCCTCTCATTTACCAGCTTCTTCCCTTCAGGCCTTTTGTGGAGCAGGTATTAAGTGAAAAATTAGGTAGGTTTAAAATATTACTGCCTTTGTTTAATAGTACAGTTGTGCCATCTCTCAGGAATAGAACAAGATGTCTTGACTTTTTGTGCTTCACTCGCTATACAACACTTCTGCATATGTCATAATGTTAGTATCTTATTTCTGTGGAGTAATTTTAATAATGGATCCTAAGTAATACTTTGAGGTACTAAAGGATCTTCAGCCAATTACAGCATTAGGTGGGGTGAACAATGCACAACTCATAAAACAACATAAAAGGTTCTTTAACTCTATGACTGTTATTCTGCCTGCACTGGGAAAATTGGATTAAAACACTGATTTATTATATTGAACAAATCAGATTTTTAGTTAAGATGCCCTTCTGACACAAAAGTCGATGCAAATGTGGGCTGGCTGGAAATTTTCTGCCAAAACTGTTTTTTGATGGAAAAATTGGGTTTTTGACCCCTCTCCAAAAATGTCTTTTCTATGGAATTTTTTTTATCAAAAAATTGCATGTTTTCAGGCAAACCCAAACTATTTCAACCAGAAAATAAAATATCTCTGAAATGCTGGCAGAGTGCATCCTGGGAGTTGTAGTTCAGGTTTCTCAAGCTCCTGTCCTACTCTGTGTGCTATACTGGGCTACCCCAGCTAGCCTTCATCTTCCCTGATGCACACTGAAGCTCTCATCAAGAGGGGAGAGTATGGTGCATCATGGGAAATGTAGTCTGACCACAGAGCCATAAAGGAGAATGGGAGCATGAGGCACTACAGTAACATTTCTGAATCAAAATTCTTTGTTTTTTGGATAAAATGTTATGATTAGTTATTTTTTGCTGAAAACATGAAATTTTCTCTAGGACTCCACCTCCCCTCCATTTTCCAACCAGCTCCATCTCTGAGTGACTTTTGAGCTTCATTAGCAGCATCAATGTACTTTTCACTCAGTCTTCTATTGTTAATCACTCGCCCTAGCTTAGTTTTGGTTCCATCAAAAATGTGCCCTACAAATGCAAATGTACTTCACATTTAAAAAAAAATAAAAACATTCCCTGCAGATCTTTCTCCTGAGTTACATCTGTCGCAGTGTCATCTTCTGGTTGCCATAATGGATAAGCTTCCCTCTCAGCCTGAGGATGTGCAGGCTCTCTGGACCACAGGAAGCCAGTTCTCAGAAGAGGTTCCCAGGTAATTTTTGCCTAGAGCAGTCAAGCTGCACAGGCAGACATGGGGGTTCAGGTGCAAGAGGCCCTTCAAGCTAGCAAATCAGTAGCATTAGCAGGCTCTGAGGGTGCACTGTCTGATCCGTGGGCAGATGTGCTGGTGGATGTGATGTAATTCCTCCAGGGTAGACAGTACAAAGCAGAGATGCACTGGTCAGTTGAGGGAAGGGATGGCCTTTGGGCTCATGTGAGGATAGAGGGTCCTCGGGTCGAATTTGTTTTTATCTCCAAAATTGGTCACCTTTCCCTCAAGTCAGCATGTTTGTTTATTTCCCTGTAGCAGGCATGCCATTTACCGAGCGCCCCCTCATGGCCAGAGGTGCCTCAGCAGTGCCCTGACTCTGTGCTCCCCCTGGGTCCCTTTAGGAACTCCCCACAGTCTTTCTCAGGATGCCTCCACCCACCCACCAACTGGGGTTGTGTGAGTAGATGAAAGCAGTTCACAGTAATTCTCAGTGTCCCCAGAATAAAGTTAATTACAGCAACACAAAAGTTCATGCTCACTTCCTGCTCTTTTGCTTTATGCAGGGCTCTTAGTCTGCCCCAGACTGTTGTTCATGGAGTTGCCAATCTTGTCCTTCTGAGCAGGAGCTCAGTCTCCTGGCTCTGGCTTCCTTCTCCCTGACAGCTCACTCTCTGTTCTGAGAGAGTGAAAGTCATATATATACTGTGCTCCTTTGGAGATCTTCCCCCGATCAGTTACGGGAGAGGGGAGAATGCCCAATCATATACTACAGGGCTTCTCATCCTGGCTCTTAAAGGGACAGTGACTGGATTTTTCCTAACCAACTACTAATTCCCCAGGATCGCTTCCTCTCTTCTTGCTACAAGGCCATTTCCAGGGCCTCTGTTTATTTCAATGTCCCTGGAACAGGATCTCCTGGCCCCCTCTAATTGTAAAGGACCAGTGTACCCTGTTACAGCCCCAAAAGCCTCTGCTAATCACCTGAGTTTATAAACAGAAAGTTAATCAGAGTTGTAAATCTGTTACTGTAAAAATATTGGTGTTATTGCCACAGCTGCCAACAGGAGACAAGGAGGAGTTCCCCTAGCTCAGATGTTTGTTCTTGGGGTGCGAGGTGTGGACAGCAGTAACCTCACTCTTTCATTGTTCTGCAGGCTCTCTTTGTTCTCAGCCCTTTTTCTCGGTTTCCAGCAGTGCTCTGGTGAGCTCTCTCTTCCTGTTTGTTTGCCGGGAGTGATGGATGATGGACAAGCTGAGGTTCCTGTCACCCTGTATCACCACCTCTGTGTCCACTTGTGTGCCTTCATTGCATCCACACCCCCATCACACTTTCCTCAGCTGGTAGGTTGGTTTTTGGTTTAGCCATGATCACCTTTTCAGCTGTTTCCTTCTGGTGGATTTTAACCTTTTCAAAAAGTGTCCCTTTCCTCACAAACCGAGCTCCAAAGGTGATGTGTCCAGGCATGAATTGGTTTCGCTTTACTTCAGAAGGCACATACAAGGCAGGTAAGACTGCAGATGTGCAGCAAATGTCATTTACCAAAAACAACTGTATAAACATGGTTGGAGACCTCCGATGTATTAGGAACCCGTTTGTAAAGCCACAGGAGCGCAAAACTCCAGCTTCTTTAAAAAAGCTGTTTAGTATTTTCTTTTAATACAAGTTCTGAAGATGGTCACCTCCCTGAGACTGAGAAATTCCAGCTTCAGATTTTATCTCCTAGAGGACAGGACATCACAACTACTGTAACATAGGCTGAAAGTCTCTCGGTTCTCCACCTCCAGTTTGGGGCCATTTACAATTCCATGAGCCAAGGGTATTAAGTTTGTCAGTGTTTTACTCATTCACAGTGCACGTAAATGAGGAAGTGTTATCTAGTGATCAGAGCAGTGGCCTGCTAGTCTACCACTGTATTTTAGTGATCCAGTTCAATCCTGTGCCATAAAAGGGAAATAAGTCGTTATCTACCTTTGCAGGCGGGTTCTGAGGCTTAAGTCATTAATGTTTTTATAGTGCTTTGAGATCTTATCAAATTCCCCTATGTTTGGGACCGTATATACAGGTCGACAGAATAAAGGACACTATATAAATGCAAAGTATGAATAAGTCCAGGAAGGCATAGCCTTGTGTGTGTATGTTTCTATAATACAAAAAAATCTTTTCAGACAAAAAATTAGGACTGACGCCTGAATTCCTCACTCAGAGTAAACTCCTGCTGAGGCAATCAGATGTTTTGCCTCCCTAAGTACTGAATAAGGATAGCATTTGGTCTTAAGTTAAGTTTAGATCTGCCCCCAAAAAAGGACAGAATTTTCATGAAAAATTTGTCCCCCTTTTTGGTCCAAAACTCTAGCAAAAAAATTAACCCTATTTTTTCATTAAACATTTTTGAAATTTGAAATTTTTCAACCAGCTGTAGTAAATTCTCACACATGGTCAATGTTAAAAATAAACCTAGTGTTGCTTGCTTGCCTTTATAACCGAACATGCAATATTAAAGCCAGTTTGCTCCTAGGCATTTTAACTGCACAAACTGACAAGAGTAATTCTATATGCAGTGTAGTTGTAGCCATGTCAGTCCCAGGATATTAGAGAGACGAGGTGGGTGAGGTAATATCTTGTATTGGATCAACTTCTGTTGGTGAGAGAGACAAGCTTGACCTGAAGAAGAGCTCTGCATGGCTTGTCTCTCCCACCAACAGAAGTCAGTCCAATATAAGATATTACCTCACCCATCTTCTTAGTCTAATTATGTGTCACACTAGTAAGTGGATTAAAAGTAGAGAGTAGAACTGCAATCTGTTCATAAGTGCCTTCTCTATTCTTTCCTCAGGAGCGTGCTCTGCTGGATGCAGTCATTGGTTCTAGTATGATCACCTCTCTACTGGCTATGGATTCATGGTGCTTCCTGGCCCGGTAAGATACCCAATTATTGTAGGGTGAAGAGCAATGCGCTGTATTGTTCAGGCTGCATGAACATTGGCTTCCTAACTGCATGGTTAGAATTGCTCATAATTCTCAGAAAGTTTAACTTGTAGAGCAGCTATGTTCCAGGGTTGGTCTCTGCTCAAAAATGTAGCTTATTTTGGAAAAGAAATGGTTCAGCTGTTTTTCCAGCATGAGGGGAAAACATACTTTTATAAAAGATTTCTTGCCATTTTTTTTCTAGCAGCTCTACAGTGGAGGACTGTGGGTAGCAAGTTTAAATGTGGCATGGAAATGGCCATCTCGAAGGAGAGAGAACCTTTAATGCTCCAGGAGGCTTTATTTTGACTTGGGCTGAAGGAAAGGGATGAGAAAGGCTTGAGGGAGGGCTCTTGCAATGTACCTCCTCAGCTGTGCAGCTGCTAAGTCTCTCAGGAGAAGGGCTTTCTGTTACAGTCCTTGTAAAGTGTGTGCTACAGGACATTCTGGTGGGATCTGGCCAAACTATTGAATTTCCATGTTGGACTGGCAAATTTTGGCAAGTCAACAGAGCTTTGAAATCCTATAACGTGCAGGTGTTCCTGTTTTTAGGGGTATTTTTTCTTTGAAAAACAACCCAGCCTTAGGAAATTCCATACCAAAAAATCTCTAGCTACAGGACGTTAATGTTGTGCAGCTGAGCACCCAAGTCACAATATGCGACTACTAAGGATGCACTTGCCACTTAAAACTTTGCCCCCTGGTGCACATGCATTGTGCATTAGTGTTTAAAGACAAGATCACAGACCGTTTCTCAAATAATATATTAACATAACATTTTTCACCAACCTTAGATATATTTCACTAGTATCATGTAACTTTCATTCCCATATATTTACACTATAATAGTCCAGTGTATCTGTATCAACTTACAAATTTTATACAAGTTCTCTTCACTCTACAACACTTACTTTAATTTATTATTTATTTGATTAACATCAACAGTGTGCATTTATCATCCATGTACTATGCACTTGTGTATACATGTCTTTTTTTTCTCTTCTTCTTCTTGCATTGCAATCATGGTTAATGCTAAACTAGTGTATAGTGGTCCTATGTTTTGATCCGCAAAAGGTGGGTCATATTTCCTCCTTCCTCCTGCTAATGCACGTCCTCAATATTCCTTGATTCTCTGGCCACAGAATGGCTTTGGAATTTTCTCCTCGCAAATGAAATATACAGAGGCCCTTAGGAAGAACCATTTCTCTGGTTTGTGTGGCAGAGTGTGAACTACTCTCTCCAACCCAGCAGAACAGGGCAGCTGTGCTAATTGGTTTACTGACCTCTCTTTGTTGCATCCCAGGTATGGAACGGCTGAATTGTGTGCTCATCACGTCTTTGTGATAGCCCATTTGGTGAGTAGCGTGGCAGAGTCTGGTGTATGCATGTACATGTGTGTGTTTGGGCAGACAGGTTTTCTGCTTTTTTTGAACAGATCATGCAAGAGAGAGAGAGTAAGGAGACCTGAGTTCTAACTCCAGCTCTCCTGCAAACTTCATAAGTGACCTTGGACAATTTTCTCATCCTCTCTATGCTCCATCTTTGCTATCAGCAAAATGGGGAAAATCCCACCCTCCCGAGGGTTAATAATTAGCACTTGTAACACTATAAGTATATTTAGTGGTGGTGTAGGTAAACAATCTGAAGGAAGGGGTGAAAAATATACAGACACTGCAAAACCGATGTAAGAGCTGCTAATTTAGGAGTTGTTATAGTGATCCTATATGATAAATTAGAGGAATGGAGAGAGAAGAATTCAATGAGATGCCCCAAGGATAAATAAGAGCAAAGTAGCATACATATGCAATAAAAATAGCACCGTGAAGTAGAAAACAGGAAACCAATAGATGGCCTGTAATGCAGGGAAAGACCTGACTGTAACGGTGATGGACTACTAGTGATCACTCATTGAGATGTTTTGGTTAAAAAGGGAAATGTAACATCTTTGGTGTAAGAGGAGAATTTGTTGCTGCCTAAACAGAGATCCAATATTAATTTTTTAGGTCATTTTCCTGAGTCACAAAAGTCTTTTGAGTCTTTGAAAATGCCAACCTGTAGGATTCATATGCTGGGAGCCGTGTATTTTTCTTAATTTGATTAGATCAATTCCCTGTTATCCTAATTCAGATAAAGTCTTGCCATGGAGAGTGTTACCAGCTCTCTGTCTTGGGGGTCCTGCTGAGGCGTATGCTGTTCTTGATGGCTCCAGACCACCAGGCAAGTATAGCACCAATTTCTCCAGTCTTCTGCTAAGCCAGATAGAAATCCAATTGGCCTCCATTAAAACACAAGCCATCCATTTTCAGCTCACTAGAAACAGGAGAGTGGAGCAAACAGTGGTTTCTTGCCATCCTGATGTTGTGAATGATAAAGCAGAGCAAAAGATAACATACCAATACAGAAAGGACACAGGGGGTTACCTTAATAACTAACTCGGCCCCTGTGCTGTCCCAGAAGTGCCTTCTCTTACCACTTTAGTTCTTCCTTATTATCGATCCAGCTTTGCTTTGCTAGGATGATCCGAGGAATGGAAAACGTGTCATACGAAAGGAGACTCAAAGAGTTTGGCTTGTTTAGCCGAACCAAAAGAAGGCTGAGGGGAGATATGATTGCTCTTTATAAATATATCAGAAGGATAAATATCAGGGAGGGAGAGGAATCATTTAAGCTTAGTACCAATGTGGACACAAGAACAAATGGATATATACTGGACATTAGGAAGTTTAGACTTGAAATGAGACCGGGGTAGGCAACCTATGGCACGTGCGCAGAAGGCGGCACGTGAGCTGATTTTCAGTGGCATTCACACTGCCCGGGTCCTGGCCACTGGTCCGGGGGGCTCTGCATTTTAATTTAGTTTTAAATGAAGCTTCTTAAACATTTTAAAAACTTTATTTACTTTACATACAACAATAGTTTAGTTATATATTATAGGTTTATAGAAAGAGACCTTCTAAAAATCTTTAAATGTATTACTGGCACGCGAAACCTTAAATTAGAGTGATTAAATGAAGACTCAGCACACCACTTCCAAAAGGTTGCCAACCACTGAATTAGACGAAGGTTTCTAACCATTAGAGGAGTGAAGTTCTGGAACAGCCTTCCAAGGGGAGTAGTGGGGTCAAAAGGCATATCTGGCTTCAAGACTAAGCTTGATAAGTTTATGGAGGGGATGGTATGATGGGATAGCCTAATTTTGGCAATTAATTGATCTTTATTAGCAGGTAAATATGCCCAATGGTCTGTGATGGGATGTTAGATGGGGTGGGATCTGAGTTACTACAGAGAATTCTTTCCTGGGTGCTGGCTGGTGAGTCTTGCCCACATGCTCAGGGTTTAACTGATCGCCATATTTGGGGTCGGGAAGGAATTTTTCTCCAGGGCAGATTGGCAGAGGCCCTGGAGGTTTTTCGCCTTCCTCTGCAGCGTGGGGCACGGGTCACTTGCTGGAGGATTCTCTGCACCTTGAGGTCTTTAAACCATGATTTGAGGACTTCAGTAACTCAGACACAGGTTAGGGGTTTGTTACAGGAGTGGGTGGGTAAGATTCTGTGGCCTGCATTGTGCAGGAGGTCAGACTAGATGATCATAATGGTACCTTCTGACCTTAAAGTCTATGAGTCTGTGAGTTTGTTGTGCTATTTTCCCTGTGTTTTAGGCTGTTTCCCAGTTGAGAGATGGTGAGAGTTAACTCTGCTTATTCTAATAATGACTAGATCACTTTTGAGTCACAGTATAAAGGGAGACCATAGCTGTACGTATGTTTAAAGGCACAATAGGCATGTTGGTTGCAAATAAATGACAGTTAAATAGTAATAACAAAAAACAACAATGCTGAGGTAAATTAATAAATGGTACACAGGAAATCACTAGGGTAAAAAGGATACTCAGCTAAGTGGTTTAGTTGCTTGGGAATCGGCCTCTACGTGCTTCATAAGAAAAGGCTGAATAGCAAAACATTTATGATTTTGTCAGTGTTTCATATTAGTATACTCCTCTATGGTATGTCTGTACCAAGCTTTACAAAAGCAAGTGTCCAGTGTGGGAATTGTGGCATTTCCCTGCTGAGCTGCAAAAAAGTAAAAAAGCAAAAGGGGATCAACCTTGGTTGCTGCAAACTTTTGGACTAGGAGTTGACCCTACGAACCCTGAGGCACTTTTAGAACTCTCGGTGAAGTCCATTGGTCTGCTCACATGGATAAAGTTACTCAGTGAGTAAATGTAAGCAGGAGTGGGCTCTTCAGTAGTAGGGAGATTGATTAGAGACAGGGAGCCCAAGATCAGGCTGCTTTCCATGGGGAATTGTTCCCCAAACTTCTGTGGCCAGATCTTCAGTTGTCATTAGTCCAGTGACTTCAGTGGAGCAAAGCAGACTTGTGCTTGCTGAGGATCTGGCCCCTGTTCCCTGTTGCTATCCCCGCATATGGTTGAGAGTACCATTTGCTGAATCACACTGCCTCAGTAGATCATGCTCACGCACCTCATGTGGGGCTCCTTTTCAACTGTCAAGAGTAGCACAAATCAAGGTACAGGTTGTTGGTTTTGCAACTCATCACTTCCAGGTTCTGTCCTGATCTCTTTAATTAACATTTACTTTGACTTGCAGGTGGAGTTTACCCAAAAGTTTCCTCCCAAAGAAGCAGAGAACCTGCCCCTGTGGCAGCATATTTCTCTCAAGGCCCTAACTCCTGATCTTAGGAAACAAGTGGCGCACCAGCTCTGTGCGGTGGGGCTCACACAATGCAGGCAGTGGCTGAGTGGCAGGTGCACTCTGGGAGAACTCCCACCTGTGGTAAGGGAAGGTGTGATTCTGTTCATTAAACCTAGAGCTCCTGAGTGATAAGGAGCCTATTGTTACTCTGGCCCTGCTTGTTTATCTTCCCCGATTGTGCAGCCTTACACTATGTTTAGATTGCAAGCTCTCTGGACTAGAGAGTATCATTTTATTATGGGCAGGTCTACACTACAAACTTGCATGGCACAGCTGCACCGATTCAGCTGCGCTGCTGTAACGCTTCGGTGAAGACACTCTAACGCCGACGGGAGAGAGCTCTCCGGTTGGCTTACTAACTCCACCTCCCCAAGAGGCAGTAGCTATGTCGGTAGGAGGGGGCTAAGATTGGTGTAACTACGTCACTCAAGGGTGTGGATTTTTCATACCCCTGAGTGACATAGTTATAGCGGAGTAAGTGTTAGTGTAGATCTGGCCTATGTATGTGTACAGGGTGTAGCACAGTGGGGCCCTGATCTAGGCCTCTAGGAGTCACTGCAGTACAATATTATGATGAGAGCTATCTTCTCCCCTCTCCCCCAGTAAGTGCATGCTAATAATTCTTAGTAGCAAAAATGTCAGATAACTCCTGTGTCCAAGGGAGAGCTAAGTTTCAACTTTTGACCAACTTTCCAGAGGGCTGATTACTGAACAGCTCTGGCAGCCACAATGGGAGCTACTGGCTATTTGCCATTTTTTGAAAGGCAGGTCGCTCATTTAGGTGACCAAATATGGAATTAGGAACCTAACTTTAGACTCCTATTTTTGAAAATCTTGTGGATCAGAAAGAGCCCATCTTTGGGCATATAGTGCCTCCCTTGCAACGTTGTTTTCACGTCTCGTGTGTCCACTAACGATAGTTAGCAAAAGCTCCGCGGATCAATAATTATTTTAATTACTTTTTGATCTCTTGCCAAGCATACATACAGTGTTCTCGCTTAGACTTCTGGTGTGGTTTCGGCTAGAAGATTTCTTTTAAATGATAAGGTCTCTGCTGTTCTCGGAGGCTGGCATACCTGAAAGACAAGCACTGGTTTTCCTTGACAACCTAAGGAGAGTTGAGTGTGTTTGGAGACCTCCACCTAAAAGGCCAGCAGTTCAGGGTTCTGCTTCCTATGTTTCTGTGGTGATTAATAAGTCCGCTAAACCCTCCCCTCCTTATTTGTGCAGAACTCCTACTGAAGGCAGTGGGAGTTTGCTCTGTGAAGGGTGGCATGAGTTGGCTTATAGCCTGGTGGACTAGCAGAACTACATTACTGACACATTGGGCCTCTTGTGAGGCTTTAGCAGCTGAATCCAGTAGGCCAGGTGTTTACCTTGCTCCTGACCCCTCTCTCCATCTTTGCTAGAACGTTGCTCTCTCTGTCTTGCTGACGGTGTGCAATTCTGCTGGCGACACTCTGGAGGCAGGACTACAGGCAGCAGTGTTGGGAGCTGCTAGTCAGCTGTGGGCACTCCTCAAGGGCAAGCAGGTGAGGGAACTCACTGTTCCAACAATGTAACACGTCGCTACCCTGAAGGGCTCATGATGTTCCACCATTTGTGTGTTACCAAGACATTTAACTGGAGTTGGAGCAGCTCCCTAAAGTGCAGTGCAGCTGAGTCCCTGAGCTTCAGACATCATGGTGTCTGAGCCATTGCCAGTGCTTTGGGGATTGAATTCTTTCCACAAGTACGTTTGCCCCCAGTGATATGTAGCTGGAACTGTACATGTAGTGATGAGTCATATATTACCCCACATCAGTTTTAGATGGACTGTTGTCTAAAATGAGTCTAGAAAGGGGATTGAGCCCCAGAAATGGGGAAAAAATAAATTAATAGAACCAGATGAACCAGCCAGTGGGGATAACTTCATGACCTTTTTTTACTAAGAACAAACAAAGGTAATATAGGATTTCCTTCTGATGAGAATTGGATTAATTCTGGCTCTGTTTGGCACTGAACTGCCTGCAAAAGCACTATTCTGAGCTCAGGCGAGGGATGTGGTTGTGCAGAAAACAATATAACCATCTTCTGTAGAAACAATGTGTTTAACTCCTTGCACTGGTGATAAAAGAACATAGAGACGTTTGATAAAGTCAGAATTTCCTCTACAGTGTTTAAATCTAGTGATTACTGTTCTTTCTTCCAAGATCTAAATGTATAAGGCCAGATCCACAGCTGTTGTAAATCAGTGCAACTCCATTGACTTTATTTGAACTGTGGGAGGACTATGACTTCAGTGGAGTTATTCCAGTTGATACCAGCTGAGGGGCTGGCCCATGTTTTTTTAACCCATTACTAATGTGAATCATAGATCATAGAATATCTGACTTCCAATTTGTTGGAAGGGACCTGAGGAGGTCATCTAGTCCAACCCCCTGCTCAAAGCAGGACCAATTCCCAACTAAATCATTCCAACCAGGGCTTTGTCAAGCCTGACCTTAAAAACCTCTAAGGAAGGAGATTCCACCACCTCCCTAGGTAACCCATTCCAGTGCTTCACCACCCTCGTAGTGAAAAAGTTTTTCCTAATATCCAACCTAAACCTCCCCCACTGCAACTTGAGACCATTACTCCTTGTTCTGTCATCTGCTACCACTGAGAACAGTCTAGGTCCATCCTCTTTGGAACCCCCTTTCAGGACTCTGCACTTGTCCTTATTGAACCACATCAGGTTTCTTTTGGCCCAATCCTCTAATTTGTCTAGGTCCCTCTGTATCCTATCCCTACCCCCCAGCATATCTACCACTCCTCTCAGTTTAGTGTCATCTGCAAACTTGCTGAGAGTGCAGTCCATGCCATCCTCCAGTTCATTAATGAAGATATTGAACAAAACTGGCCCCAGGACCGATCCTTGGGGCACTCTGCTTGATACCAGCTGCCAACTAGACATGGAGCCATTGATCACTACCCATTGAGCCCGACTATCTAGCCAGCTTTCTATCCACCTTTTAGTCCATTCATCAAGCCCATACTTCTTTAACTTGCTGGCACGAATACTGTGGGAGACCATATCAAAAGCTTTACTAAAGTCAAGGAATAACTTGTCCACTGCTTTCCCCTCATACACAGAGCCAGAATGAAACCCTTGCCATCTGGAGTAGCACACCAAAACCCAGGGCCTCCTATTGATCTGCAGCAGAAGGTTACCTAACCAACACTTCCCATGAACAGTGTATCTTGCTTTTGAAGGTGCACTCAGGGGAGTCGTCATGGTTTGTGCTCAGATTTGGGGGGGAGAATAACTATTTGCCAAATGGTTATGGAGAAAATAGGTTGAGACACATCTTACCTGTTTGGTTTCTGTGAGAGGGGCGGGATACAAATGCCATAGATTTTTAATGAAAATATCACTAGTAGAGTATCCTGTAATATGCAACCATCCTAAACAATTCTTTTTTCCTTTTCTTTGATTATCATGAGCATAAGAGCTGCCATACTGGATCAGACCAATGATCCATCTCACCCAGTATCTGTCTTCTGACGGTGGTCAGTGCCAGATGTTTCAGAGGGAATGAACAGAACAGGGCAATTATCGAGTGATCCATCCTGTCATCCAGTTGTAGCTTCTGGCAGTTGGAGGTTTAGGGACACCTAGCACATTGGGTCCATCGATGGACCTATTCTGCAGGAACTTAGCTAATTCTTTTTTTAACCCAGTTATACTTTTACACTGGACTTGCCAGAGTTTATGCTTCTTTCTATTTTCCTCAGTAGGATTTGACTTCCAATTTTTAAAGAATGGTTTTTTGTCTCTAACTGCCTCTTTTACTCTGCTGTTTAGCAATGCTGGCATTTTTTTTTTTGGTTCCGTCTACTGTTTTTTAATATGGGGTATACATTTAGTTTGACCCTCTATTACGATGTTTTTAAATAGTCTCTATACAGTTTGCAGCCATTTCACCCTTGTGACTCTTCCTTTTAATTTTAATTTAACTAGCTTTGTCATTTTTGTATCGCTCTCCATTTTGAAGTTAAATGCTACTGAGGCGAGTTTCATTGGTATCTTCCATCTTACAAAGATGATAAATTTAATTACATTACGGTCACTATTACTGAGCGGTTCAGCTATATTCACCTCTTGGACCAGATCCTGTGCTCCACTTAGGACTAAATCAGGAATTGTCTCTCCTCTTGCGGGTTCCAGGACTAGCTGCTCCATGAAGCAGTCATTATTGGTGTCTAGAAATTTGATCTCTGCATCTTGTCCTGAGGTGACATGCACCCAGTCAGCATGAGCATAGTTAAAATCCTCCATTATTATTACATTTTCTGCCTTTGAGCCTAATTGTCCTGAACATTTCACAGTCACTATCACCATCCTGGTCAGGTGGTTGATAGTACTTTCCTACTGCTATGCTCTTGTTGTTCAAGCATGGAATTTCTATCCATAGAGATTGTATGGTACAATTTGAGTAATTTAAGACTTTTACTTCATTTGACTCTGTGCTTTTTTTCAATATAATGTCACTCCCCCACCAGCACGACCTACTCTGTCATTCCTATGTATTTTGTACCCTGGTATTACCAAGTCCCATTGATGTTCCTCATTCCACTGACGTTCTACAAAATCTAATATATCAATATCCTCACTTAACACCAGGCACTCTAGTTCGCCCCCCTTAGTATTTAGACTTCTAGGCTTCCTCACTGCATCTCTTGGGAATTGTATCTGTGATTGTACTGTATTTGTCTGAAGTTAAATGCTTTGGGCACAATATTTGCAATCTCATGCTTTTTATAAACCAGTTAAATTGCCTTGTAAACAGAAGTGCTATGATGCTAAATAATATGCTCTTCTGATTTGGTGCAGGTCTCAAGTCAGCCATGCCTCCAGCAGACACTTTGCTTGCTCCTTCCACTGCTGGAATTTTTCATCCAAACATTAGACCCTCAACTGATAGCTCAGGTAAGAAACATCTTTTTGGGCAATCTACCTCATGCATGCTGGATCTTTGTTATTAAATGAGATCACCTCTAATGAGTTGTTTCATGGTCTGATTTCTACCACTTAGCAAGAATGAAGAGTTCTTAATTTTATTTTGATTCCTTCTTACACTGTTTTGATGGCTTTGCTATGGTGTTTGCTACACATTGGTTCACATCAGTTTCTCCTCCCTTGGTTTTCACACCTCAACTGCTAGAACAGGGCCTCATCCTCCCTGATTTGAACTAACCTCGTTATCTCTAGCTTGCTTCTTGCTTGCATATATATAACTGCCCCTGGAAATTTCCACTACTTGCATCCGACGAAGTGGGTATTCACCCACGAAAGCTCATGCTGCAAAACGTCTGTTAGTCTATAAGGTGCCACAGGATTCTTTGCTGCTATTGCTTTTGGGACTCTGTCTCATTTTTTTCGCTGGGTTTAGGGCAGTGATGGCGTATGATGTATGTTTCTCTTTCAAATGCATTTTGGGCTTTTATGTAAGGATTCCATTTTGGGGGGGGGCTAACATTTGGAAAAGCTCTGGGATACTTGCTTTTGTTCCATTGATGCATCTATTGTCCTGATCTTACTCTCTCTAGATTTGAGTGAACTCAGACTTGATGGTCATTGCAATCGCCAGTTGAACAGAGTTTTTTGTCTTATTTGTTTCTTATTTGATGGGGCTTCATCCAGATCTATTTTCCTGCAGGTGTTTGCAGTGCAGGCTTCCCTCCTTGAGTTGGATCCCCCAGATCATGTTCGCTTGGCAGCACTGGATCTGCTCTCTTCTATGGGGAAACTGTTTATGCCACAAGAAATCCAGGTAAATGCACTGGATTTACATTTTGTCCTGAGCCATTTGTATATATTATTAATGGGTTGTGTTCATGGAATATGTAGTACAGTGCCACTGGACAGTGGTTCTTGGAGACATTTATTTTCAAACCAGGCCATAATACTTCTATGGCAGTTTTATATTCCAGTGAGACTGTTTCTGTTACTCCCGTTGCCTGTAGGATGCTGGGTGCATTCATTTGTATATTGTTTTCCAGGAACTGGATAGAAGGGCTGATGTCTGAGCTCCAGATAGGAAGGAATGGGTTTTGTGTACATGTTCTCTCTTACTATGTTTTTTGCCAGCCAAGGCTGTTGCAGACTTTCTCGACCTGTAGACTCTAGGCTTCTGACTGGAATATTTCTTTAATGATGAATCAGGGGGGCAGGATATGCCGATTAGCTCACCACAAAAATCTGACTAGTGTGCGCTCCCCTTTCAGGGGCAAGTTATACCCAAGCTGTCATATCTCTTTGCCTCTCTTTTGGCTGACAAGACTTGGCTGATTTACCAACATGCACTGGAGGCATTCACTCAGTTTGCAGAGGTAAGACTGACACCACATATTAGCTCTGTTAATATTTCCTTGTATATTAGTTCCTCTAGCATCTTAATTTTTTGTTGCTCTTCTCTGAACTCCCTCCACTTTGTCAGTATCTATCCTGGAGCAAAGTGCTTGAAACTGACCTCAGTATTCCATATGCTATTGCACGAAAATAAAAGAATTAGCAAAAGGCAAGAGAAATACAGTGGCCCAAGGAAGAACAGATTTCCAGTATTGTTTTAAATACCCCCCCCATCCTCTTAACACAGAATATTTTCTAGATTGTTTTGTAGATGCTCAACGGTTCATCTTTATTATGGCTGCATTGAACGTTAATCCACTAACCAACTTTTTCTTGCTCAAAACCTTTGACAGGCAACAAGGCATGAAGATGTAGTTCCTCAGTGCCTTAATTCTGAAGAAATTAAAAACAAAGTTGTTTGCTTTCTGGCCAAGGTATCTTACTGAATTATTTTACTGTTGTCTTGCTTGATAGAAGAGGGGCTCTTGCCCACAGTAAACTGACACACAACTGCTCTGTAACTGGAATCTCATTGTTTTCTTGAGCCTTTTCATGCCTGCTAAAGTTGGCTAGAATGAGGAACAGCGATGGCAAATGCTGTGCAAGTTTCCACCACAGACTTTCCCAGTGCGCCTCAACTCTGATTTGTTAACATCCCCTACTATTCCCTTCCTGAGTACAAGGCGACTAAATTGGCTGGTGCTTCGGGTAGGTGAAGAGGCATCCATTAGTGAGATGACAGATTGCAGCTCACTCTTGTGTTCAAAGCAGTTTTAGCTTCCATGTGTCATTTTTTTGTGTGTACCAATTAAAATGGGCACCTCAATGAAAATAAGTGATTACCAGAGTGCATCGATTTTCTTCACGCAGAAGCCTTCCACAGAGAGTATTGAGAAAAAAACTAATGGAAGAGTATTTTGTACTTCCTAGAAGAGGACTAGTAAATGCACTGAACTCATGACTATTAAAGGTGAAGAGTTGTCTCTGCTGTTAACAACCCTTGCCCCCTTTGCTGTGCCAGCTTTCCACTGGCCAGCAGCACTTCAGAGGGGACAGCACAGGAGTTTTTGCCCATTGTACCGCATAGGGGAGAGGCAGCAAAGCAACTGCTACCTGCAAATGTCAGACATGAAATGATGCTCCAGCACAGCTGCTGTAGCCCACATCAGACTGAGCTGTTCTCCCAGCCTAGCGCCACACGTTTGCTGGTTGCAACCTTGCTGAAGAACTGCAGTTTAAAATATAAAAAAACAGATTACATTAAAGAGTATTTCCATTGCCGGTGTGTAGTATTCAAGGGGTGGAGTCATGGAGGCTGGAAATGCTGCTGTGTTTGGGTTTGCTTAGTTACCTCTCCTGTGGCTTTTCCCTCAGGCAAGGCAGGGAGAGGAGACAGCAGAAGCAAGGGCAGAACGAATGAAACAGGAAAAGGCCGTCTGCAGTGCGCACTTGCTTAAAATGAAAGTGGATGGAGAATGGGGCTCAGCATTGGAGGTAGGTGTCTCTTTGAAAGCAGCTGGATTAGGTTTGTATTAGTCTTTAGCTGTGCCCTCATCCATGGGGAATGGCGTTATCCTGCTCCCGGCACTTGCAGTGATGAGGGCACACCCTCCTGAGCTGACAGGGAGTCTTGCTCTCACCCCCCTGCTGCACTTCAGTGCTGGGCTCTGTACTGCCCTTGCAACTGCCACAAACTCTCTTCTCTTTCTGGGCTGAGGGAGGGAGCTGGGAAAAGCTGTGCCAGTCAGGAGTCCTGGCCTGCCTCTGGTAGTCCTGTCCAACCCCTGGAATTGCTGCTAGCCCTCAGGTTCCAGGCATCGGACAACAGGCCAGTTTTGGAAAGGTTAAGGGGGCGTTAATGTGATTTTCAATTTCTTGACAATACAAGGCTGTCAGTGGCAGGGATGAGAAACAAACCCGTCTGTTAAGCTGGGAAGAGCACTCCCTAATGCCGAATACAGCGAGGCTCCCCATAACTGGCTGAGCTCAGTGCAGCACATTCCATCCTGTAACAGTTGTAGTAAGGGGTTAGCAGCTCTCCTGTAATCAAAGCAGCCAGTACAATACTTCAGGCACATTCAAGACTAGTTCTTTTGTTCCTAGCTGATTAACACCTGTTAGACTGGCATAAGCCAGGGCTATGTGATTTCATTTCTCTCCCTTCTCCCCAGTTGTTACGCGGGGGAGGGTTCAGAAGTGCCCTATTGCCTTGTACTCACTCAGGGAGGAGCATTTAAAACGGGAACCTGTTGGCCCTCAGCCTTATGACACTGAAAGGAACTCTGTCCAAAACTCAAAAGCCCCCATGCCTGTGTTAATTGGGATACTACACTTTATATTGAACCAGTAAGTGAGACATAAAACTTGGTTAGGAGAAATTCTCTCAGCTTTAAGCACTGGCTTTAAACAGAGAGGTAAGAACCTCAGAGATGAAACATCCCAGCTGAAGGGGTTTGTGTGTGTAACTACATGGCCTGGTTATTTTTCATCTAAGAGGTTGAGGATGTGGCCTGTATCAGTGGGATTGTAAGTAAATAGTAGAGGTTTAACAGCTCACATTTTAATCTGCAGCCCTTAGCAAAGAGAGCGTGTCACTCACCCTGTGAGGACCAGTACAAGTCTGCTATAGACGCTGCAGAGAGTGCGCTGGAAGCTGTGAAACTGCTGCTGCAGAAAGGCCCATCTCCTGCTTGGCTTGCAGTGAAATTAGAGGCTCTACAGACGGCAGTAGCCATCTTAAGAAACACTGTACGGTAAGGTGTTAAGCCAGTGCCTAACACCAGGGGAGATCACAGCTGGAAAATGAACAAACTGAAAATAAGGGGAGTTACCAGTGATACCCTTCTACAAAACACCCTGATTTTGATTCAGCCACTGTAAATACGGTTTTGTTTAATGTACCTGAATGTGTTTATTTTGGAAGACAGGCCTTCTGCCTTAAAAGTTAATAGTTAAATTCAGCATCTTAACCCTTCCAACTGATTCCATGCTGTGTAAAGGAGCTGATTTCATGTGCTGCTCTAACTTGGAGCAGGGAAAGCTTAACAAAATTGTGTAATAAGATATTTGAATCTTTTGTAAGAGAAAATGGACCATAATTGTCCCTGTTACAGCTACAGAGACGGACACTTTTGTATTAAATTGTTAATGAATGTGTGAATCATTTGAGTGTCTTTTAAAAAGTAAGACTCCATTCTCTCATGGAGAAGACAGGCACCTGAGCTGCCCTGTTCCACTCAGACACTGTACTGATCTTTTGAAAATAATCTTTATTGGTCAGGTTAAAGAGCACAGTGAATTTAGAGCTATGATACACTTTGTATTACCTTGTAATGGTCTCCTAGCACACTGCACCCACCCAGCCATTCATTCTGGTAAAACACCAATAAATAGGTCATCTCAGTAAACTGTACAGTCTAAAAATCATTGCAGTTTGCATCTAAAAAGTTAAGGAGCCCCTCCACTGTGGCTTATTTTTCTAATAAAAAGAAATGGCACAAACATTAATAAAATTTATCTGAACTAATGCAATTTTCATTTATTTTCAAGAGTTTTCCAGAGCAGTGATGATTCCTGAAACAAAAGTATAAATCACGCTTTCAGCTCCAACACACAAACCATTCCAATTTCCCCTAGCGAGGGCTATGCACCACACTTGTACATATGGCTTCAGCACAGGCTGGAAAAGGAGCATCCTGGTACAGGAATATAGGCTGCATTGGGCTCTCGCCGACTGCAGGGGCAAGCGCCTGCCTTCCTGGTAAAATAGTGTTGGTGAGGTAATAATCTAACACATCCTGGAAGCAATAGGCCATAGACTGCCCTTGTTTTTCCCCCATCCATCACCAGTTAGTATCTTCCCAGTTCACCTCTTCCTCTTCACCCCAGCCTGCAGTTTCAGCCTAGAATAATTACATAAACTGTGTCAGTAAGAACACACCAGATGACCATCATGCAGAGCTACACCCATCCATGTAAAATAGATACATTAACCCAACCCCTGAGAACTACACCAGACATCAGTGGGCCCCCCTGCTTCTGGGGGATTCCTGTTTGGTTCACAGCTGGCTGAGCCTTGTTGGAGTTCTACCTCCCTGACCCAGGTTTTTGGTAATCCTCTGGCCTTTGAGTAAACCGCACAGCTGTCAGTTACTGGCTGGAGCAGCAGCAAAATGAATGTGCTGTAATGCCATGCACCCCTTCTGTGAGAGCCTGGTAAGGGAGAGAGACAGTCCTTGCCCCAAGGCCACTAGTACTAGAAACCACCTCAGCAGACTCAACAAGAGTGTCAGGTTTGCTGGACTATCACCAGCTCTCACCCCAAACCCCAGGCAGTTCCAAATCCAGCATCCCCCCATTAAATCTTTATATACACATGGTATTCCATTCTAGAAGAGCCCACAGACATAGTAGATGAAGCAGTAAGTAGCCTAAATAAAATATTACTGGGGCTGAAAATAAAAAGGGGTGACCGGACCTGTCTGTACTTTGCCTACGCTGAGCACCCACAGGTACTTGTAGTGATACAATTTTTTCTGAGCAGAGCTCAGCTGTCCCACTTCTAATAATTTACTCCCTGTGGTACCAGAAAATAAGCAAATGTGTGCTATTTTTAGAAACAAGCCATCTCTTCCTCCCAGAACAGTTCAAACAAAGCACTTAAAACACTGCATTAAGGAGGAGCTGTTGGTAGGCAGTTAAAAATCAGCTGCTTTAAAATATCACTTTGGGTGAGGTTTCAATCCCCCCTGGAAAGCTCTGGTAAAACAGCTTTGCAGAGAGGTTCTGTGCATCATTTCTAAGAACCTGAACTCTCCCACCCCAGAGGTAGGAACTTACATGCTACAGCCAGGCACTAGAGTTAGCACAGTGAGGCCTGGCTCATAAATACATCCCTTCCTGCAGTTTTGTGAGGAGCCACCATGGAGCTCTGCACTAAGATTAAAATAGCCCTCCCCATGAAGCCTGTTCTCCCTGTCCTAGTTAGGTCAGCTTTTAGACTGTTTTCCCCACCCCCCAGACTAAAATAAAATCCTTGTGCTGCAATCATTTGGGACTTACAGCGGTTCAGCCACTCACTGGCCTGAGACACAGGAGACCCAGCATCGACTCCCTGCGTGGGACCGGGCAAGTCACTAACCTCTATCTGATAACACTTCCCTACCTCCCGGGATGTTGTGCAGATAAATGCATTAGGTGCTCAGATACTATGGTCAGGGGGCCATATCAGTACATTAGATAGCAGTGGTTTCCAAAGGTGGTGTGCGTTAAGCTAGCACTGACCAATTATTTAACACAGCTAGGAGAGTCAGGTGTTTTACAGTCAAACAATGGTTTAAAACCAATCTTTGTCCCTGCTGTGACTCGCAAATGGGAGTAAAGTAGGATGGCAGCAAGGTGGGGTAAGAGCAGCAGTCCCCCTGTTGTTAGCCATATCACACAGCAGAGGAACACATGCTATTAACACAGGAACTGTTATCTCTAAGGGAGGTGAGGGCTCCTCCCTTCCAAAGGGCTGAGGAGGAAGGTGTCTCTATACACCTCCCTCTCTCCATACCCTGCATGCTCTGGTGGCAAATAGGGGATGTTCCCTTTCCTGCTAGCACTGGCAGTGATTGTGCTTTGTCCTGCAAGGCAGCCTCTCAGTCCCCCTCAGCTCCAACAGCACCACCACTGGCTGTGACAGGTCACCCTGTTCCATTTCAGAGACAGGCTGTTTGGGGAGGGAGAACAGCCTTTCCTGCTTCTCCCCCTTCTTAGGAGCACCCCAAGCCCAGGACTCAGTCAGATAAGCAGACTGTTCCACATGCAGAGCCATAACCCTGTCCCTCACTGCTGCAGAACATAGCAGCAGTCCTTGGACCCTGTGACAATCCAGCAGAACTTCCAAGTCATGTGCCCAGTTCAATAAGCAGCCTAGGACTGTTTTGATCTGTCTGGTACATTCTACAGGCACGTGATGACAGAAAGCAGGATTACACACCACTCTACAACTCCCTACAGAGAATACGCAGGTTTCTAGCACCACTGGCTATTGTGAACAAACTCTTTCTTTCCTCTTTTCAGATCGTACAAACCATTTAAAAGGAGTTCGTTTGCAAGCTGCATAGACCCCCTGCCCCTCCTATTTTATAGTAGGTTTATCTTTTAAAAGGGATTACAGAACTAATGAAAGAGTCCCAGAACCAAAATATCCCATTTAATGTCATGAAGTTCATGCTGCACCCCACAATGTGCCTCAGCTGTTGTAGCAGGACTGATACAGCTGAGAGTGGAATTTAGACTCCCAACTTCTTCAAATCTTTGGTCACTCCACTGAATCTACAAGGTCACACTTGTGTTGAAGGTACTTGTCTAGTAGAAGCTGGGCTAGGACAATCATATTTCACACAGGCCACTAAACAGCCCCTATCTGGATCTGAACTCAAGAACTAGAAGGAAAAGTTTAGATCCCCTTCCTAGTCCTCAAGGCACTGTGCCTATTTGTTTTAAAGGCCACAGGTTTACCCAAACTGTACTAATCAGTTTCACATGCCTCTTATCACATCTGCAGCTACAAGAGCTGATCAAACTGACATAGTGCCTGATAAGATGCATCATTCAGCACCTCTACAGCAGTCAACTGATGTCCACCTGTTTCCCCACCTGCAAAGACTCCTTCCTCTCCCCCATGTTATCCACTGTCTAGATGAAGCTGCTGAGGCAGCATGTGCTGTGCCAGCACAGCAAAGATGACACCCAGCTGCTAAGGACTGAGGCATAGTGGCTGGTTTGTTCAGTACCTGCTTGCATTTTGCATCCCTTGAAATGCATTTTTCCTTCTACAATTTGCCACATCACTCAATATAATCCCCCCAAACCCCCCCGTATTCTCACCTCAGTGACTTCAGCTGCTGCAAATTTGGATGAAAACTGCACTATCTGGGAGGTATCCTCTCCACTGGAAACTGCACTTAAGTGACTAAGAACAACCGAGTCTGTCCTCACTTCAGGTAAAATCAGGAAAGCTGCAGATGGTTTAATATCTGGGGTCATGTCAGCAAACCAGTCCAACTCAGGATCTCGCACTGGTTTCCTCTTCACTTGGATCGTGAACTCTTCTCCTAAGCCAGACTCCCATGGAGACTTGGGAGACCTTTCCAGGAATGCTGTTTCTCTCTGCTGGTCTGGGTGGTCCCAGCTGTCATTGCTCCAGCAATTCGCAGGGCTGGACATTGGGGGAGGACTGGGTTTGAAGCTTTTGGATTCTTTGCTCAGCTGAAGGGCACCAGGGAGTGGCCTCTGCACTTGGACTCCATCAGCTCTCATAACACTGAGGCTGTTTCCTGAGAACAGTTCAGGAGCAGGGCTGCTGGGCTCAAAGTTGTCCGAGGGTTCCTTGTCCACATTATGATCAACAACATAGGGCTCAGTGCTGCCTTGTGGCTCCATAGGCCGGAGCTGTATGTTCACAATTTTCTGAGTCTCAGGCTCTTCGGACTCGCTCCAATCTGGCCATTCCTCTGCTGGCTTTTCAGAAGTATTCAAAGGGCTCCTGCTGCTTCCCACAGTATTCATCGCAGCAGGATCTCCATTCAAGGATAGCTGAGGGTCTTGTTCAACTGTGGAAGACACAGGAATTACACACCTGTTTTGGATGGTGCTAAATTGTGCTTTTCCCATAAAACTGGGAATGTAAGTTATACCTAGAACTCCCACAATGCCTAACTCTGTCACTAAGGAAACACCACACCAGCCTGCTGGCCTGAAAATAGCCTGCTCAGGAACAGCCACACTAGATCAGAACAATGCTCCACATAGCCCAATGCCTTTTCTCCACCAGTGATCTATACTGATGCTTCAAAGTGCTGCTAAAGGAGAAGGGAAGGCAGGGCAGAAAGCCTCTGCCTCAGAAGCAGTGACCAGCTTTCTGCCTATAGTGGGAGGGTTACTAAGCTTGGAACATCTAACCAGCAAGTGGCCAGGGCCTGCTGAGTTGCTACTGGACAAAGGCAAAGGAGAACTGAAACACAGATGGACATTTTGGATCAGCTTGCTGAAGACAGGGGAGCAGCAAGTGCATGAATGGTGCCAAGTGCAACTAGCTAGTGAGTCATGACAGCCTTCAGCTCATTGCTGGAGCTGCTCACCTATCTAGCTATGGGGGGGAGAGGGGGGAAGGTCAGGGCACACAGGAAATCTGTGGTAAAAGGGCCAGGGTGCAAAGGCAAACAAACACACCATTATGGGTACATATCTATGTTGCTCAGTTTGCCAGCAGTGTCATTGTTTACTTCAGTCTTCTCAATTATCTTCCATCCATCCCCATGCAAATCAAGCACTGAGAGCCCCCCTCCAGTACTTAGCTTTCCAAAGGTTAAACATACAAACTGTTCTCCTAAACACTGTGTTATGTTCTCCCTCTGTACTCTCCACTCCCCACATTTCCTAGCTCCTTTACCTGTCAGGTACATATGGCAGTGAGTCACTCAACTGAAAATGGCACCTCTGTAGCCATTTCAAATCAGCAGGAGGCAGCGCTGTTGTGCTACCACCAAAAAGGATATTCTTCATTAGTGTTTAGTAGCAAGGACTGCTCCAGTAAGAAAGCTCTGGAGGTTTACCTGTCTTTAAGGCCACCTGAGAGTCTTTTCTTGGCACATGTTTCTCGCTGCTGAGGGACATGTTTCCAGCGATGGGGCACTTAGGGAACACACTGGAAGAGTTGTTCTGCAGGGGCTGGGAGAGCTGACTTCTCTGGTTGCTAACATGAGTTGGGGAGTCTGCAGGGATACAAAGCAAAAACACAAAGGACACTCACTCAATAGCTGCTGCTCTGCTCAGAACAAAGGCACAACTGAGATCTTCATTACATTCAATTGCTAGGATGAAACCCAAGATGGCCCACAGCATTGTAAACACACAAGGCACCTTCATCTGCAGCGCAGAGATCTGACTCATGGAGACCACTGGCCCAGCATGAAGTGATCCAAAGGGATTCAAACCACATTGGATCAAGATGGAGACTTGCAAGCACATGCCTGTAGTAGTCATGGCCTGCACCTCTAATTCACCCACAATCTATTCCATTTTCTGCAATTTGCTGGGTCTGCAGATTCCTGACAACTTGCTAAGGCAGCCCTTGAATCGGCAAAATGTACTTGTGCTCTACATTTGAGGTCTGGGTGCTTTGCAGACCCCTGAGTGAACGCAGCAGCCATCACTGCACTTTAATGAAGTGAAATTAATATGAGCCCCATTCACATCCTATTACCATGCATCTAAGATGGCGAACAGTGTTTGTTCAACCATCTGTCTCCCCAATACAAGTTTCTGCTCTGCAGGTCACAGTCACAACGTTCCACAGGGATTCTCGTGTTATCTCCTCCCTTGGCTCCTCTTTCCCTGCCATACACATGCAAAACAAACTCTCAGCTGCCTCTCATAGGCTGTGATGTAAACCAGTCTGCTGTTCAGTACAGGAACCAGCTGATTGAGGTGTTTCAGCACACAGCAACAGGCAGCCGGCACTGGTGCGAATGAAGCCAGTCACTACGGCATTCCCTGACTGGATCAGCAGCAGCAGGGACTGGACCTTGGACCTCTAGATCTTAAAAGCTGGAGTCTCTTCTGCTTAGGTAGAAGAGCCAGGTCTATTTGCCAAGGCTGTAGCAGGCTCAAACAACTTCTGTTTGAGGTCCAGGCACCACTCAAGGGGGACAGAGCACCATACTGTGATTTCTGTCACCTTGTGTATCTGCACAAATGCAGTCCCCTAATGTAACACACTTTACACCAGTATAGGGTGATTTGTATCAGTGTGGCTTGTGACTGGTTCCTTCCGGGGTGCCACTTGGAACTGGGGTACCACTGAGCCCACCTGACTCACCAGCCTGGGCTCCCTTTCAAACTGTGGTGCTGTGATAAGTTGCCAAGCTCTCCAACCTTGCTCTTTCATCAGCATACAGATAGGGACACACCCAGCTGCAGCTTCAGATCAGCCTTGCATGGGAAGGCTCAGGTAAGGCACCTCCCAGTTGCAAAGGCACACCCCCCTCCGGAGTACAAATCCAAAGTTATACTGTCTTACGTTGCACAGGCAACTGTACAGCGTAAGCTCATAAAATTCACCCCCCTCCCTCAATGTGGAGAGACATATGCAACAGCTTTCTGCCCCAAGTTACAATTTCCACACACACTGGTTTTAGACAAAACAAAACAAGTTTATTAACTACAAAAGATAGATTTTAAGTGATTGCAAACAGATCAAAGCAGATTACCTTAGTAAATAAACAAAACTGCAAACTGAGCTTAACACACTAAATAGGTAGGATGTGAATTAGCAGATTCTCACCCTGAGTGATAAACAGGCTGGCAGATTCTTAAGGCACAAGCATCTTTGGTTTTCCCAGGTTTTCATCCACAGGCTAAAAATCCCTGTAGCCTGGGACCATCATTTCCCCCAGTTCAGTTCTTGCCCCTTTGGTGTTTCCAGATGTGTTGTTGTAGGGGGAGTAAGGTACCATCATGATATAATTGTCCCCCTTTTATATCTTCTTCCCACTTGCTGGAAAGCTCCTTTGCTGTGACCTGGGTCAAGCAGTTCCCATTGTGTAGTGCTCTCTCTGAGAGGTTTCTATTGTACACAGTTCCTGGGGTAATCCTTGTGCTTGTGTGCATTTTCTCAATGAGCCATTAACATTGTTTGGCCTTTTTACTGTTGTACCTGAAAGGCTGCTTGTGGGTGTTTTCAACCTCACAACATGTTTCACCACCACCTACATAGCCAAACTTCATAACCTGACATATGACAATAGCACATACAATCCAACAAGATATTGCTGTCTAGCAGTTCAAGACTTTTAGAATGATACCTCACAAGACGCACTTTGTACAAAACATACCCTAATTACATGACATTGGTGAATATTGGGGTCCCAGGGTGTCACATGACTTACCCCTGTTTCCAAGCCAGGTAAGCTGCACCAGTATAAACTGCCTACACTGCCTACTGCCAGAGGAGTTGTGTTAATGTAACTATGCAAGGCTGCAATACAGGTATAGACAAGGCCTACAGCTAACATCAAGACAAAACCAATTAGCTTCTGCTTTTTCTTCCCCCACATCAAGGGGGAAACAGATCAGTCACAAACAGTTAAAATGTCACAAGATGCCAGACACAAGGTCCACTGCTCCATTTAATACCATGTTGTACTAAAAGTCATAGAACTGGTTGAAATTTTAACTATTTAGGAGGGATTGGTTACAACACTAATACTCCTTGCTGTGTCCCTTTAACAAAATGGAAAGTTGTGGTTTTGTTTATATATGGCTGTTCCCAGTGTGGTCTTTCAACAGTGCCTTTGTCCCTGGTGGTTTATTCCTCTACATCTCACTGGAGCAGCTTGTGGCAGGAACAATCTGTTGCTAAATACGTTACCCCAGTTCTGTCTTTGCAGATCATTTTTTCACTATTGAGGACAAGAGGCCTTCACTTAACAGCTTAGCCACATGAGGGACTCTCCCTAGAGTCCCTGTCCAAACAGCACAGGCAAGATTGGACAGCACAAACCAATCTCACTGTGCTGCAATACCAAACTCTTTTTGCATTTACATACCTGCTGGCGAAAGGTCCGTAGTTTTAGTGAAACTCGGTGCGGAGCGTTTGAAAATTTTAGTTCTTCCACCCCCCACAACCACTTCAGGTCCAAGCAGAGAGACCAGAACCGCTAAGCCGTGCAGCGTTATCGCAACAATAGAGTCACTGGAATCTCGAAGGCCCAGTAGCACCTAGGGCAAGACCAGAAAGCTATCAGAAACAGCAAAGAATCTGAGCAGCTCTTTCTTTAGCTCTTCCATTAAAGATGTTTACAGCATGTTTCTGCTGTTCTTTCACCTAGACAATCATGTGAATAACCACTTATGAAACTCACTATTAGTGTCATCTTCTCTCTGACAATCAAAATTCAATATGTATATCACTTCCCTGGGTAGGAAAGTAGCCTTACTCCTCATTAGGGTTCAAAGCCTGATTCATGTAACCAGTTAAAAAGGGTCACCCATAATAGCTCCTTGTGAACACTGGACCACTTTGCAAATAATTTGGCACAATTCAGAATGATCAGTCATCTCTGCTCAAAAGACCCCCATAACTGAGATATTGGAGTGGCATAGGATGGAGAGGCAGTGTATTGTCATTAAGCGAGAGGTCATAAGTCAAGCTTGATGTGTATGAGTTGTGGGAGGGGAGGAAGGAGGGGTATCCTAGCACTGGAATATCTATATATTTCAGGAACCCTGGCATAGCTAGGGTTAGGGGGCAGGACTGGAATATTAAGGGGAGCTCCAAATCAGGACTGAGGTACCCTGGCGCAGATAGGGTGAGGGGGCAGGACTGGGTTAGCAAGGAAGGCTCTAGCTCAGGATGGAGGTGAACTGACTGAGCTGTGAGGAGGTGCATGGGTGCCAGGCCTGGAATAAGCAAAGGGAGCTGCATGTCAGGGCTGAGATGCATTTGGCAGAGTTGGGTGTTTGGGGAAAGCTTACACAATTTGCCTGCACTGTGCTTCACTGTTGCCAGGACTAGGAGATCTTTATGTGTAATAAGCAACAGAGGCCATCCCAGCAGCAGAATCCCCACACTCTTGATACGCCATGTCCAGTCCCGTTGTCTGCCTCATCATTAACCTGTGGCAATATGATGTTTTTCAACTCTTCCTGCGTGAACAGTTCTGCGTAGGCGTCAATGTGAGACAGCAGCACCACTCGCACGTGCTCTTCGTGGACCTCAAACAGCTTCAGCAACACAGGAGTGACGTGCGTCTGGAAGAGGGCTGGTGACAGCAGGCAGGTGGTCTCACTTTCACCAATTTTATCTAGGGAAGAGTTGGAACACGGGACAGACTACCTCCCAGACCAGAGACAACTTGCTGCATCTTAACGCTACTCTCAGCCGCCACAGCCAGCGGCCTATGGGCTTAGGTCTGTCACTGAGGAGCCCGGTTTGAATTGTAGTCCTAACGCCACGCTCTCTTGGTCAGCAGGAGCCAGGAGTGCTGCAGAGCTAGCATGTTCAGGACATCAGAAGGGTGGGGCAGGAATGATTTGCATTGCTTGACAGTGGCCCCTCTGGGCAGCTAAGGGCACACAAGTCCCTGTGGCTGCTTAGGCAAAAATTGTGAAGGAGGGGGAGCAAAGGGCGGGCACAGGAACTACTGAGGGAGAGAGACAGAGCACTGCAGCAGGGGAAAGGAGGGACAGTGAATGCCTCCTGGGGAGAAAGAAGTTGCCCCATGCCAGCGAGGTGGCAGAGTAACCTGCTGCCTTCCCACACCTCAAGCTAGGGGGCAGCCTTGTTATCTGCAAGAATGCTAGGGCAGGGGAGGGGAGGAAGAGGTATACACAGCTGCTGCTCTAAGAAATACCCCTTGCCCCACAGTCCTGGGGAGGGCCATTTGTAGCAGCATGGAAGAAGACCAGACAATTGCTAATCCCCTTTTCAGCAACCAAGGGAGGCATGTGACAAAGGAACAATGGAAAGTTTGGTGGACGGGGGTACTCCCATTATTCTGTATCTGGAATGACAGAAACGTTGGTACTTTACCTTACAGTACTTGCTTGGCTTAAGCCAACACCACTATTAAAACCTCTGTTCAAATTAACTAACCCTTCTGATTTCACTCCAAATGAGGAAGTGTTTGCTCTGAAGAGAGAATATTCAAGTCACCTTTCTTTGGACCAAGCAGATGTGGAAGGAAACTCTTGACAGCTACTGGCTCAGCAAACACAAGCTGATTAAGTAAGAGAGGCACCAGCCGTGAAGCTATCAGCTTCTCTGACAAACAGGCCACTTTATCAATCAGGAATCTGTTTTGAGAGAGAGGAGTTAGTATGAGGGTAACTTTTTATTTTCTTAAAATTTGATTATGGACTTGGTTTCAGAATGAGTTTCCATTAAATATCCCTTTCCCCTCCCTCTCTATTTAGACTGTGGGCTCTTCGGGACAGGGGTTATCTCATGGTGTCTGTACAGTGTCTACAACAATGGAGCCCTGATACTGATTGGAGAATATAGGCCCTACCTCAAAACAAATAATAAGGAAATGGATACATCCTGTGAAACCTCACAGCCAAGCTACTGGCTGGCAAGGATTACACCAGCCAGCCAAGGAAGCCCTAATCAAATTCTGTAGCCAGACTATGAATATTTCTGTCTTTTATAAAACTGTCCATCACCACAGTTTGTGTCTGTGTTTCAGAGAAAGGAGCTCACATGAACTATCACAGTGTTAAAGCCCTAGTTAAAATACACTTACATCCCAACCTCCATACACATTACAAGGGTCGCCCTTCTGCCACTCAGTAACAGACAAGCATGTTTATTCAACAGGACATTGCTTCCTGTGCAAGGAAGGACATTAACTCAGGAAGACCTTCCCTTAATCTAAGGCAAAAAGTATTTCAGAAGTGATCTGTACAGGATTATTTTTAAATGGTTCTTTACCATGTCTAAAGTAGGCCTGAAAGCCACTGGATTTTGGAAAATTCCAGCCAAAAGAGTTCAGCTGTTTCCAAGAGTGAAGCCAGGGAAAAATACATTTTACCATTAAAAAAAATTCTGACAGCCTTATCTTTGAGAAGCTGTAGTGGTGCCAAAAGTCTTAGTTATGGGAGGAAGGTCTTGGATTCAGTTCATCAAATGAGCAGCATTACAATCAACATAAGCTCATAATACCACACCCCTTCTTCCCTCACCACCACACATGATGGCACCACGATACTACAGCATAGTAATATCCTGGAAGTGACACCATGGCTGATGCAACAGTACGGGGAAATGGGTAGTTCTGCCATGTAGACCAAGTGGGATCTAAATAAAAAACCTTCTGCTAAGTTAGTCATGCTTCTCCTTGTCTGTACTGAACAAACTAAACTAAATTTCCCATTGTGGCTAGTGGACAATATACAACCTTGTTTCTCTTCACAGCCTACTACCCAAGGGAAAGCTTCTGTCCTTGGTTTTGCCTAAGTTTCCATAGAGAATCCAATCAGACCTCTAAAATACACCTGAGATTTCAGACAACCATGTCCACCACAGTCCAAATTTTCTAGCTCATTTCCAGGGAACAACGGGACCAATTATCTCGGCAATGAAAGTACTTGCTACTCACCTAGTTTACACTTTTCTTGGAGTGATAACCATAGTGATCAGCTGCACATAGAAAATTCCCATTTTGAACATGACAAAGTCATCCCCCCCTCCCACCGCACTCCACAAAGGTTAAAGCTCTTAAAACTTTTCACTTACTTGAAAAATTCAGTTTTCTCCTCCTCAGTCTTTAAGGTTAAACTTTTCAGAAAGTTCACAACTTCTAGAAAATCATTCCTGGCCATAAAAAGAAAGAAGGCTAAGAATCAGGAACTTGAGATTCAAGAAAGCCACATCCTGCATTAATCAGGCACATGGAGGAGGAAAGGGGAGTAACAAGTCACATGACATTGGACTGGGAACATCAGAATGACAATTTGGTCCTCTTGTATTCCTCACTGCAGCTGTGTGCTTCAGCCCCCATTGCAACCATTTCTAGCAGGGGGATTCAGTCTCCATGGTCCATTCCATTCTTAGCCTCTCTTGAGGCTATCGAGGCCATTGAAAGCAATTATGTGATTTGGACATCTGTCCACTAGAAGCTAGACTGAAACCAAGAGTAATTTCCTCAGTCTGCTGGCCTACAACTGGAATTGAATGATGCAGCTATATACAGTATGAACTGAACAACAGTACATTTGCAATCTCTTGAGCATGCTACCCAAATTATGGTGAGAAAAGGAAATTCCCACAACAGGCCAATAACACTACCCCAAGGCAGCAACATATTTAGGTGATGGCAACTGTAGGTCTGTAGAGACTGGAAGTCAAGATGGATCTAAGATAGAGGTACCTCTAACAACCTTGTCTTCTATGCCCTCCATCAGCACCTAGCATGAAGTAGGGGAGAGAACACTTATGATGCACGGGAGTGTCATTCTTTCAACCATCCTGCTGATAATTCAGCAGCCCACTATGAGGGTTATGAGGACTTCTGAATTTAAGGAGTCTCCTTGTCAAAGATCCCACATGACAACATACCTGTGAGCTTGGTAATTATGTTTGCACTTCATGCATCAAACAAGAACCAACAACCTTTCAGAATGAAATGAGTGATGTCAACAACACAGAAGTGAGGAACAGGGAGCTATATCCAAACAGACAAAGCATTCATTCCCTCACCTGAAGAACTCATGAGACAGTAAGCTGGACAGTGGTGGACGACACTTCGGATCTGGATTCAGCAGCGTACAGTGCAAGGTCTGTTGAAAACTGGAGAGAATATCCGCTGAAACTGAAGCCAGAGCGAGAATTAGATTTCATTCCCAGCACTGGGTCCAGACCATACTCAGAGACTGCCCCTCCCTCTGCTGCAAACTTACTATGAAGTGCTGATGGGTAGCAAAATAGTCCAGAGCCGCTGCTATTGCTTAGTAGCTGTCATAAGCCTCTACCTTTTTTAGAAAGGCCATTTTCCGTCAACCTCCTCCCTACCTGAGCCATCTAGCCACTGAGTGCTGATGAGTTTAGGGAGTAAGTATGGACAATACAATATGTAAAAAGTCAGTTCTAAAGGGAACGCTTTCTCCTAAGCTTGGTGAAGAGGACAAGAGAAGGTTCTTTTGAGCAGCTTCCTTTTGCCTCACCCATCACATTCCCACTGCAGCAACTACAAACATCCTATTAGAGAAAACAGGCAGGACCTCAACTAAGAGCTCTTTTTGGTGTCATCATAATTAAAGTCAGCTGGACAATTATAGGCATGGGCAGACTTCCATGTGAAGAGATAATAAAAATGGATTCTTCAGGAAACGGATGAAAAAGGTGACATGATGGAGGTATATAAAATAGGGAGCGTTACAGAGAAGTGAAGTCATGATCTTGTGTTGAGAGAGCGTAAATAGGATAAGAGGCTCAATGGTCCAGTGGATTGAGCATTGTCCAGGGAGCCAGAACACTTGGGTCTGTCATTGACTCCTCCCTGGGAAACCAGGTCAAGACACTGCAGTTTTGTCTGCCTTGGTTTCTCCATCCATATAATGGTAATAACGATATTCACCCCCTTTCTAAAGGACTTTGAGAGCTACAGATAAGCACTACATAAGAGTTTATTGTTAAGAACAAGGGCGCTCACAATGACAAAAGGCAGCAAATTTAACACTAAAGAATGTTTTCCTCACACACCTACTGTGCCTAAATAATTACTTTTGAGGCAAAGAGTTTAATACGATTCAGGATTATTTGACATCCATGGCTACAGTAGCTAGGATAAAAATGAAGGGATATCAAACTTCATTCTTCAAGCTAGGTAAGTGGTGGAGGGTTTTGGTTTTGTGGAACATTGGTCCACCTTCTGTGGAAAGAAGGGGCTGTATAGCTCAGATGGCCTCCTCCTCAGTAGAAGGGGGACCAATCTCCTTGGAGACAGGCTGGCTGGAGTACTCAGGAAGCATTAAGCTAATAGCAAAAGGGGAGGGGAAAAAAGACGATACAGGCACATAGCACAAAATCAAGATGCTGAAAACAAAATTAATCAAGAAACCAAAGGACAAGAAGAAATTACTGAATTGTCTATACACCAATGCTAGGAACATGGGTAACAAACAAGATGAATTGGAATTGCTCATTTATGAGCATAAATTCAATCTAATTGTTATTACTAACACTGGGTGGGATGAGTCACATGATTGGAATGTTAAAACCAAAGGTTATAACACATTTAGGAAGGACTGAGTGGGCAAAAGGAAAAGGGGCATGGCACTTTATGTCAAAAATGGCATTACCTGTTTCCAAGTCATTGATAACTCAGAAGAAAATGATATTGAATGCTTATGGATCAATGTCCTAACAGATAAAGCACAAGATAGGATTATTAGTTGATGTCTGCTACAGACCATCAAATCACACTAGGGAACTGGATGACCACCTCCATACACACCTGTTTATAATTCGTAGGAAAGAAACCTGGGTGATTGGAGAGAGGAGATGGGACAGGATGTCAATCTGAGTGACATATGCTGGAGGTTTCATCCTTGGGATTTCTAAACACTGTCATCTATAACTTCCAAACTCAAAAAGTGTTGCTGCCAACATGGGGGAATTCTATGTTGGACTTAGTCCTAACTATAAAGAGGAACTGATCACAGAACTAAAAGTTAATGGTAGGTACAACTGATCATGACTTGCTCAGATTTATAATATGCAAGAAGAAGAATATCCAGACCAGTAATACTTGGTGCTTTAAAATGACCAACTGCAAAAAGCTGAAAACAATTATGAGCCAAATCAGCTGGGAGGAAGAATTTACCAGAAAATTGTGAATGATAATTGGAAATCATTTAAGGACACCTTACTAAGTGCCCAAAAAGCCAAAATGCCAAAATTGAGGAAGAAGTCCCATGCTAGTTAAAAATCCAACTTGGTTTAGAGTGGAAGTGAAGGCAAATGTAAAAAATAAAAATAAAAAAATTGATATACAACAAATGGAAGAAAGGGGAAGTTAATAGTAATGAATATAAACCAGAAGTTAGGAATTGTAGAAAACTGATACGAGAAGCCAAGGGACACAGAGAAATCCATGCCCAGTACAGTTAAGGACAATAAGACAGTTATTTAAATCATAAAATATCAGGGTTGGAAGGGACCTCAGGAGATCATCTAATCCAACCCCCTGCTCAAAGCAGGACAAATCCCCTGACAGGTTTTTTTTGTTTTTGTTTTTTTTTTCCTCTTTCTTTTTTTTTTTTTTTTTTTTACACCCCAGTTCCCTAAATGGCCCCCTCAAAGATTGAACTCACAACTCTGGGTTCAGCAGGCCAATGCTCTAACCACTGAGCTATCTCCCTACCCTTTATATTGGGAATAGGTCTGTCAAGTGAATAAAAAAATTAATCGCAATTAATCACACTGTTAAACAATAGAATACCATTTATTTAAATATTTAGATGTTTTCTACATTTTCAAACAATTATAACACAATACAAAGTGTACAGTGCTCACTTTATATTTCTTTTTAATTACAAATATTTGTACTGTAAAAACAAAAGAAATAGTATTTTTCAATTCACCTAATACAAGTACTGTAGAGTAATTTCTTTATCATGAAAGTTGAACTTACAAATGTAGAATTATGTACAATAACCGCATTCAAAAATAAAACAATGTAAAATTTTAGAGCCTACAAGTCCACTAAGCCAATCGCTTAGACAAACAAGTTTGTTTACATTTGCAGGAGATAATGCTGCCCACTTCTTGTTCACAATGTCAACTGAAAGCGAGAACAGGTGTTTTCATGGCACTGTTGTAGCTGGTGTTGCAAGATATTTACATGTCAGATGTACTAAATCATATGTCCCTTCAGGCTTCAACCACCATTTCAGAGTACATGTCCATGCTGATGACACGTTCTTCTTGATAACAATCGAAAATAGTGTGGACCAACGCATGTTCATTTTCATCATCTGAGTCAGATGCCACCAGCAAAAGGCTGATTTTCTTTTTTTGATGGTTCGGGTTCTGTAGTTTCCACATTGGAGTGTTGCTTTTCTAAGACTTCTGAAAACATGCTCCACATTCCTCTTAGATTTTGGAAGGCACTTCAGATTCTTAAACCTTGGGTCAAGTGTTGTAGCTATCTTTAGAAATCTCACATTGGTACTGTCTTTGTGTTTGTCAAATCTACAGCAAAAGTGTTCTTAAAATGAACATGTGCTGAGTCATCATCTGAGACTATTATAACATGAAATATATGGCAGAATGCGGGTAAAATAGAGCTGGAGACATACAATTCTCCCCCAAGGAGTTCAGACACAAATTTAATTAACGCTTTTTTTTTTTTTTAAATGAGCATCAGCAGCATGGAAGCATGTCTTCTGGAATGGTGGCCAAAGCATGAAGGGGCATACAAATGTCTAGCATATCTGGCACGTAAATACCTTGCAGTGCCGGCTATGAAAGTTCCATGCAGACGCCTGTTCTCACTTTCTGGTGATATTGTAAATAAGAAGTGGGCAGCATCATCTCCCATAAATGTGAACAAACTTGTTTGTCTAAGCGATTGGCTGAACAAGAAGTAGGACTGAGTGGACTTATAGGCTCTAAACCTTTGCTTTGTTTTGGTTTTGAGTGCAGTTATGTAACAAAAAAAATTTACTTTCAGGATAAAGATATTGCACTACAGTACTTGTATGAGGTGAATTGACAAATACTGTTTCTTTTGTTTATCATTTTTACAGTACAAATATTTGTAATAAAAATATTAATATAAAGTGAGCACTGTATACTTTGTATAGTAACTGAAATCAATATATATGAAAATGTAGAAAAACATCCAAAATATTCAATAAATCTCAACTGGTATTCTGTTTAACAATGCGATTAAAACTGCAATTAATCACAATTAATTTTTTTTAGTTAATTGCGTTCGTTAACTACAATTAATCGACAGCCCTAATTAGGAACAAAAAATCCTTGACCATGGTATTGGTTCATTACTAGATGGAAATGGTAGAATTATCAGTAATAATGCAGAAAAGGCAGAGGTGTTCAGTAAGTATTTCTGTTCTATATTTGAGGAAAAACATGACAATCTCATCATACGGTAATAACACTCTTTCTATTCCACTGGTATTTCTGCAGGATGCTGAACAGAAACTACTAAAGTTAGACATTTTAAAATCAGCAGGTCCAGATTACTTGCTCCCAAGAGTTTTAAGAAGAGCTGACTGAGCAGCTTGCTGGACCATTAACATTGCTTTTCAATAAGTCTTGGAGCACCGGGGAAGTTATAGCACACTGGAAGAAAGCTAAGGTTGTGCCAATTTTTAAGGATAAAAGGGATGACCCAGGTAACTATAGGCCTGTCAGCCTGATGCCAATCCAGGGCAAGATAATGGAGCAGCTGATACAGGACTTGATTAACAAAGATCTAAGGAAAGGTAATGTAATCAGTGCAAATCAGTATGTGTCTATGGAAAATAAATTCTATCAAACTGGATATCTTTTTTTGATGAAATTACAAGCCCGGTTGGTAAAGGTAATAGAGTTAACGTAATCTACTTAGACTTCTGTAAGGGGTTTGACTTGGTAATGCATGACATTTTGATTAAGAAACTAAAATGATATAAAATGAACATGGCACACATTACATGGATTAAAAACTGGCTAACTGTAAACGGGGTTGATGAGTGGCAAAGAGGGCAATTGCCCAGGGGCTTGGGCAATTTCAAAGGGCCCAAGAGCCCCCGGCCACTGCAGCAGCCGGGCAGGCATGTGGAATTGCCCGGGCAGGTTGCAGGGCAGGGCTCCTAGGTATGCACGGGGTGGTACCGGCGGCAGTGAAGGCAGCTGGCGGCAGCTCACTGGGCACCAGCCTGCGCAGCCAGCAGCACCACCCAAATGTCAGGTGGACCGTGTCTGCGCAGGCTGGAGTCCATTGACTATTCTGCCCTGGGGCCTGGAATTGCTGTTGGCGGACCTGCTTCTAGTGACAGACTCAAAGAGCTCAATCTATTTAGTTTAACAAAGAGAAATTTAACAGGTGACCTGATCACAGTCTATAAAGTACCCCCATGGGGAATAAATATATAATGATGGGCTCTTCAGTCTAGCAGAGAAAGATATAACATGATCCAGTTACCAGACATTGAAGCTAGACAAATTCAGACTGGAAATTAGGTGTACATTTTTAACTGTGAGAATAATTAGCAACTGGAACAATTCATAAGGGTTCTGGTGGATTCTCCATCACTGATCATTTTAAAATCAAAATGGGATGTTTTTCTAAAAAATATGCTCTCTGAATTATTTTGGGGAAGTTTTATGCCCTGCATTATACAGGAGGTCAGACTAGATGATCAACATGGTCCCTTCTAGCCTTAGAATATGAATCTGTGTCTCATTTCTACCTTCTGATTGCAGGGAAGGATCAATCTTAACAGTAATTTGCATTGACATAGTTCCTTTGACTGAGCATCGCAAACTGGTTTACAAAAGATAAATCCATTATCTAAATTTTGCAGATTGGTAAATTGTATAATCTCTGTCGGCTTTCCCTAAGTCATGCACAGGGGAAGTTAGATTTTGGAATCAGACATAGCATCCCAACAGCCAAACCAGGATGCCAGCTGCTGGACGATCCTCCCTAACACCACTGTACCCTAGTTTCCATTACAAAAAAATTTCCACCCCAGTCACTGACGCCTGGATTGGATTCCCAGTCACTATGCAAGCTATACAGAAAAAGCAACCACCAAGAAGTCTCCTGTCCTGTCAAGGACAGCATGGAACAGGAAGAGCTCTTATGGAAAGTTTCTCATTTCTGAAATACGTGGAGAGTGAAATGGACAATCACTTCTCTACAATAAAAGTTTTGTCATGCTGCTTCTGACACACTCTTTCCTATTGGAAAATGAATACTTTGGGTCATTCATGTAAGGAACAAGCTACATGGGAAAATGTGGTGAGGGAGGTAGCAAAATAAAGTAATTTTATTCCTTGTCTTTGAGGACTCTCACCCTGATCATTTAAGAATGTCAGCAGATTTTCAACCATTGTTCCAAATGAATAGGCATCCCGGGCATGTCCGTGGCTGTCAGGAAGAATTTTGAAATCTGCAGACTGAAAAAATAAATCATAAAGCAGGAGCCTGCTACACAATTTCCATGAGTCTCTACTCTCTCCTTACACCCTCTGATTCTTTGTATAGTACCATTACTCCACTCAGTGCATTACAAGTGGAATATTATGCAAAACTCGAAAGCCTCTAGAGCCTTAAAGAACTTACAGCCTAGAAATACAAACAAGAACATCACAGTTAAACAGTGCCCCATGAGTTCATCCAGCAACTGAAAGCCAGAAGCTTTCTGCATTTCTATGGAAACCAATGTTAACCAGGGAGAGAACTCACTCTCTTCTAGTCTGTAAGCAGTCTGCATTACACTATAGACATGACAGCTGGTTAATAAGGGAAACACGTGGACATTAAATGCAACAGCACCACAAAACCATGTAACTTTAAAAGGATCAACAACTTCTCACAGCAAATGTTAGCGGAATGAGGCTTTAGGTTCTTTATAGTTTAAAGATGAGCATATTGTTTGCACCAAGTTTTACAAAATGAAATTGGTGAGTTTTAAAATACAAAGGTTCAAGATGATGATGACTTTCTTTTCTGAGTGCAGCTTACCAGCTTCTTAAATGTTGACTTTCTGCATAACACAAAAATTGGCTTCAGTTTCAGAACTGGCACTTTCTAAATTCTTAGAATACATGTGACTGGACTGCTCTTGGGAGTAAAACATTTACATAAACAACCACAACCTTCAAATGGCCATGAGTGGTGTTCGATAATCAGTCTCTATACATGCCCAGCAACCTTTTAAATACTTGAACTGGCCTGTTCTTCTGGCCAATTTTATCTTATAAAACTCGGTGCACAAAAATTTGCTCAGCTTTAGAATACTTAAAAATACCAAAGTCTTGTTTGGCTGATGTTTGTTCTGGAAGATTATTGGTCAGTCTTTTTATGGCTATTTAGCTGTGTGGTCCTCTGGCAATTTAACAGATATAGTAAATAATATAGCAGGCCATTTACTTTAAGACTTCCTAAGAGAAACAGAACCAGTACCTAGCAAGAGTATAGAATGTTTTTTTGAAAAAGGAAAATTATGCCTAACTTGGGATCTTCCTTGGAGATATGAACTAGTTCTGGAGCTATAAAATAAAGACATGTTCTATCACATTCCATGTAGCTCCATCCCAATGATAAAGAAGAGTTTAAAAAAAAAAAAAGGAGCATCAAAACAAAAGAATCTCTGGCCGATCTCTGAGCATTTGTTCATCCTACAACCGCCCTCCTCTGTAACTGCAAAGCTCATCAACTGTGGATATTTATTGTTGGGGAAAGTGTTTTGTATTTATTTATAAAGTGACAGATAGAAGCAAATATTGTCATTTCACTATTTTAAAAATTAATTATGTAAGCGTATAGTGTTCGGGTGGAAAAATTTTGGGCACGATTGTTGTAAATATTAAGGCTGGGACACAAATGTGAAAAAATATTCGTGATTATTATTATAATATTCGCTGTTAGGGCTGTTGCTCTGTCATTAACTTATTCCGTTGAGTCATCTCCCCCTTTCACAATATACAAGTTATGGACAGTACAACACAATTCTGAAGTTATCTAGATGGACATATCTGCGCTTTTTTGCTTCAATATCGAAAAACCACAAAATCCTGCAGCAAAAACAGATTAACTTCTGATCAACCCCAAGTACAGCAATGCTACTCACCCTCTCTTCAGGAGGGATGGCTGCCTGGTCTCGCACTGACTTGATACCACACAGGAACTAGAAAGAGGAAAGGAAAACTTCATGTTAAATGTCTTGAGCTAATCATTTATCGCTTGGTGAGTTGGCACCAAGCAGCAGTGGATGAAACCCTGCTTTTTTTGCCTTTTTTTTTTCCTTCTCTCTCTCTCTCTCTCCATGGCCAGTCAAGACTGGCTGAATGTACAAGAGTGGGTTCCTCCTTTCCACATTCAGTATAGGATATGCCTCACTACCTTACCAACCTGGAGGGATAGCTCTGGGCTCTAGGCATCAAAGGTAAAACACCAAGATTCCCTGCAGTTGCTGAATTTTACTAGAGTCAATTCTGCCTTCAGTCTTAAAACCACATCCCTACATGCTGTACCTGGACCTCTGGATCTTTAATAATGGTGGGATTTTACTCCAATGCTCTTGGTCAAAATTTCACCTCTTGTAATGTTGTGCATCACGCAAGGTACCAATTGCCTGGCCAGCTGTCCCTCTCCAGGAGGTGGTAAAACTGTTAGTGATGCTATGTGGGTACAGTTTATGAAGAATTTGGGGTTCCTTTGGAATGAAAGCCAGAATGTATTTGAGTAGTGTCTCACTGCAGCACTGACTCTGCACAGGATGCAGCTGAGTTCAAGACAGACATTTTCCTCCCAACATCAATAATGTCCAATGGAGATGCCAGCAGGGAGAACCAAAGTGCCCTTTAAATGAGTGAGGATGTTAACCTGTTTTAATTTGGATTCAGCTTTTCTGCTTCAGGGAAAGAAAGAAAACTCTTTTACTAACCAGTAGCAGCGGTTGTAAAGAGGACAGACTTAAAGCTTGTTCCCACCCTTCCTCTCCCCAACCCTAACACCTCCTTGCAGCCACTTCTAGTCCCCTTGAATGACTAGTTGACTTTAGCCACACATGGTCATTTATGGTAACTGTGTCCTTAGAGCAAGCATGCAGGCCACGGATCTGGGAAGCAGGCTGATACACTTTTAATATTAATTCTCAATTTAGGCAATTGGATACATTTTAAATTTAAGCAAAGCTTACTAATGATGGAGCCCCAACAAGCCAGAAACCCTTGTTCCAAGCATTGTGAGTGGGTTGTTTGGCTCTTACCTCTGAGGTGGCTTCATTAAGTTTGCAGACTGTTTCCATTCCTCCTAGTTTCCAGTGCCCATCCTCACTTACAAATACAGATGATAAACAGACGTTGTTATGCGTTAGGTTTCCCTAAAATATAAAATAAACAATAGACCTGGGGATCAATGAAGGTATTAAATCTGTGTTAGGACTAATTAGGTGCCCTGATGATCTGAGAAAAAGCTGCTGAAAAGTACACAGATCAGCATTTAGATTGCAGGTTCCTTAATGGTTTTTGTAGGCCAAACAGCACCTTTCACAAGGACTGAGGCTTTAAAGGAGGCCAAGTTTAACTATCATAGTCCTTTTACTCTAATTGCAAGTTACAAGAGGCCCTCCATATCTGAGCACTAAGACTTAAAGTTACACTGGCTTCAGATCTGGGATTTGCTAATTCAATCCTGAACACATGCCTAAAAAGCACTGCTAGACCCAGGGACAAAGTCTGACATCTCATGTACCACCAGGATGATAAACAAATATGTTATGCTGAGAATCCATTTTCCAGCAGCATTTGTTCATAGCTCTGACAAGTCATGTGATCTCAGGCCATAAAGTCATGACATTCTCATAATTATCTTCCCTGTTCTGGCTTTTCAGATACATTTTATCATCATTCATTGCCTCAAAAACAGCAAGTGAGAATTCTTTGTACCATCTAAAAGCAGTCTGGAACACCAGCTGCCAGATTATTCTCTATCAGTCTGAGATAGCTGCTAATGCCATGTCACAAGTGAAGTGAAATAAAAAGCAGGCAGGGAACAAGAAACGTGAGATTTTAAGGTCCAATACCTCACAATCATCCATGTAAGCCCACTGATAAAGCCTTCCCTCTCCTCACATAATCCTGTTCCTGCTGGGAGCCCAAACCTTACACATTCACACCTGTTTCTGTTGGGAACTTACCCTGTCATGAAGGAAGATGAGAGCTAGCAATAAGTCATAGATCCCTGCACAGATCTCATCAGAAGACAGCATCTCCAGCACCATCTCCAAAGGCTTTACACGCTCTGTAACCAGGTGAATCCCATCTGTTTCCACAGTACAAGAGAGGAAGCGCAAAAGGCAAGGGTGGCGCAAGGTTTTCAGGTGCTTCAAAAATGACAAGGAGGAAACAAGTCAGTATATATCCCACATCCTTTATAGGCAGGGAGTTTAGTCGGGATTCATCACTTTGGCATCTCCTCACATGCAAGTGCTTAACCACACAACCTTAATGTCCTTTTAAGTGAGTTTTCTGGAGGGAATTATAAATTCCAATCCCACTCCCTACCAGAATACCCACCACCACACACTGCTCTTATTTTGATCACACTGTACAATGTTTCTTATCATTTCAAAATCTTATTTAAAAAATAAAACTTGTATTTGGGAGCTGTGAGAGTGTCCCTGTAATCAAGGAGATCTGCTAGAAGCAGGGATCATTACCCTTCAAATGTATTATAAATTAACCTGTTTCTTCCTCCTCCCTCCCAAGGGGCTTTGAGGACATTCATGTACAGGAACTGGTGGCTTCACTTTGGTACTAGAAAAGGCAGAGAGAATTAGAAAGAAGCCTGTTATTCAGCAAGGCCACGTTCTCTACCTTGGCAGCTTTATTAACTGTGTCTTCATTCTCTGTTTTATACACAAAGACTGAGGCAAGCTTGCCATCTTGCAGTGCAGCTGGGTAAATTGTGAGTCCAGTCGGTAAGGTATACGGCGGCTCTTCCAGTGTGCAGCTCTTTAAAGCACTGTTCTCCGAGCCCATCACTTGCAGAACTAGGCCGTTATGGAAGGTCTCTCGGTGTCAAATAGGCCTTAGGGTGAACAGAGGTTTTTCAGACAATTTAATTCCAACAGGCACCATCCAATTTATTCTTCAGAACATTTTCTGAAAAGTGTGAAACAAAACATCAAAAAAAGCTCATCTTGTTGATGTCCTTGAGTCAACAGTTCTCTCCCTGGAGTTTCAGTAGATAAAAATCTAAAACTCAGTCATTTATGTTGTAAAGGTAATTAAGGGCTTGGACAGCTCTAGAGATAGAGACATTAGCTGTGGAATAGGTAAAGCACAAACAACTCCGTGCAAGCTATACCATAAGGTACTGTTAATATGGCCATGTCTACACTTACCAAGAATCGATAAGTGGGGATCAATTTAGCGGTCTAGCAAAGACCTGCTAAATCAATTGCAGAGCACTCTCTGATCAACTCCGATATTCCACCGGAATGAGAAGTTTAAGGTAAACTGATGGGAGAGTGTCTCCCATCGACGCAGTGTGGTGTAGACACCGCAGTAAGATGACCTAAGCTATGTTGACTCCAGCTATGTTATTTACATAGCTGGAGTAGCGTAACTTAGGTCAACTTACCCCAGTAGTGTAGACAAGGCCTATGTCTCAATCTCACCCTACAGGATAATTCAGTTTCCATTCAATCTTTGGAGTCTCTGCCAAAACTCTCCCTGGTGATGGTGATCTGTCATGTGAATAACTGCCTATTGGATCTTCACCAAAGGCAACAACTGATATAGCTTTAAGCCATCTGACAGTCATGACTTTTGGTCCCCACCGATCTAAACCTGATGTAAAAAAAACCCCAAAAAACAAAAAAAACACCCAAACAAATCAGGAACCTCGAGGTGAGTGGCTCCCTCTTTCCATCACCAAATCCCCCGAGCCAACTATCTCCCTAGATCTAAATATTTCATTAGGTAAAGCTACAATGAAAATTAAATGGAATTAGAAAGGTCTGCCACACCATCCCGCTGGTGCAGTACTGACAAATGAAGGAGTTCCTTAATCTCTTTGGTGTTGCCTTATATACTTGGTACATCAAGCAAAATTCACCTCCACTGCTGCTCAGCTGTAGCAGGTGCATCATCACTGAAGTGTTGACAGAACGGCGGTCACAGGAGACACCAGCACTGAAGGATTGATTGGACACAACTTTTAGTTTCTACCACCACCACCTCAATTCGCCTCTTTTTGTTTTTGTAGCTTGCCTTAGAACTGAATGTATTTTCCTCCTGACTGCCTTCTTTCCATCTGGCTAATGTTGGCAGGCAGGCAAACCTAACCCCCTTCCCCCACCACTATATTTATAGTGGAAATGAAGTTAACCTGAATTTTTGTTTTACTTCCTTGCTTGTGAACCAGCTCCAGAAGATAATAGTGGAACACACGCAATGTTCTTCTGGGGGCAGAAGCCCTTTTAAAAGCATTGGTAGGATAGGCCTGTGCTCTATAATCAGTGTCGTGCTGGCAGGCTACCTCAGGCAATGAGCAAACCTTTCTCCATGATATACCCAAAACTTTGGCCTCTCTTAAATTATCAAAAACTAAAACATGTAGAAATGCAGGCTAAGGGAAGGGAAATCATGTCTTATCTTTGAGGGCATCTGCACAGCACTGTGGGGATCAGAAAGGAATTCTTGCCCGACCCTCTGTATATTATTTTGCACAGCTGGATGATTGCATTATGGTAGTTTTCGCCTTCCTCTGAAGCATGAGGCACAGACTACTGCTGAAAGCAATAGCACACACTTCTTGACCTCTTGGTCTGATTTTTATAAGGCAAAGCTTCCATTCTGGCTTATCTCTAGTTTTTAATCCCTTCCCAGGGTTCATCAGTGTAGGATATGTGTTGGTAGATTTTTCTGTTATACGTTCTTGGTTTTCTTCTCACTTACTGCTTCAATTAAAAATTAGTTATCTAACTGGTTGCCTTGAAAAATATGGTGCATTACAGTCTAAATGTTTCATATGAAATGGATAAATTCTTATTAATTATTTAATAAACCAGTTGTGCAATCCATATAGTCAGTATGAAATTTGGGATTTAACTTTTTTTTTTTTTTTGGAACAGATGTAGCTAGGTAAGAAACTGTGTCATCTGAAGCTAGAAGCCCAGCAGGAGGCACCCACAATAGTGGGGTACTGATTTTATACAAATCTTACATAAACACTCTCATCTTTTTATGCTTGGACAGCAATGGAGAGATGGGTTGTTCTATAATTAACAGATAGTTAGAATCCTGCATATGCTTCCCAGTAGGATGTATCTATTTTAATAAAGGTCAGATGTGGTGACTGAACTGTTTGTCTCTCTTTGAAAACTGGAATGTAGTACAGCTTCTTATCTGCCTTCTCTGACACTCAGCCCACCAGCTTGTAGCAACTAAATGGATGCAGGATGGCATGAAGGAGATGGACTAAAAGGCCACTTTATATGCAAAAAGGGGCCAAATTTCAGACCAAACTTATATCTGACATTAAAGAGAGTGAAACACTTTCTACAGAAACAGAAAAATTCACTTTCAAACAGGAAAATACTTCTTTTAATGGGAGACTCAAGTCAATTAGGACACTTGTTTGTTACCTTCAGCAGATGGCTGGTAGTGTGTACGTGCACATGGAGAGCCTGGGGACTGAGTCCATAGAATTCAAAAATGGTGCCTATAGAATAGCTCCTCAAATACCTAAACAGTCCTCAGTTAAACCACCTCACTGTCTAAAAGATCTCTTGCACACATTTCATGGGTCCAGACTTGTAGGTTTAATCCTGAGAAATTATGTTTTTACCTAAATTTGAAATTTGAACATTAACATGTAACAAGCTGTAGTCATCTTGAATTGTGTTGGAATGTTTCATGTAACTAACCCTCTATTGGGGGCTGGGGAATGGACAGATTTCTATTACCTAACCACAAATAATTTGAGCACACTGTCTTAATTGTCATCAGAGCTGCCAGTCTCAACATCAGCTTCAACTTGGGAGTGATATGTCCCTCCCTGGATCACCTGAAACAAATATATCACTTGGCATCCAGATTGACAATAGCCCTATTACTTTGGGATCTGATAGCTAAACAAGACTGCTACCATGTCAAATCATTACAGAGAGCTTATCAAAAATTGTTGATTTATTTAAAACAGTTTATTCAATCTGATAATGACTTGATTTTATTACCCTGACTGATTTTATATTAACTCAATTAGAACAAAATGGATTTGCTTACACCTACTTTATTTTATGTTTTTGCTTAACAAGTTTGGCCTAGATTTTAAAGATACTTAGTCATTGCTCCATTCAGCATTTCAACACCTAACTGACCTAGGAGCCTAAGTCTCATTTTCAAAAGTAACTTTTAGGATACAAAGAGATTTAGTGCCCAAGTACTTAGGTCACTTTTGAAAGTGAGACTTAGGCTCCTAAATCAGTTAAGCATTAACATGTTAAGGGGGCAAAAATATCTAGGCCTTAGTTAATAAAATAGATACAATTGGAAATCTGTGTGGTTTGGATTTTTTTATCCTCAGAGAAATCAAGATTCTAGACCTGAAGGATAAATACAAGAGGCATCTCTGTGGCCCAGCTAGTGGCGGTCCATACAACTGCTCTATAGTCCTCTCATAACTGGTGCCTGAACAAAAACAGTTACCTTTTGAAGGACAGTTGATTACATATTATTTCTTTCAATAAGCAATGTTGGTTCCAAAACCACCTTGGAGATCGTGGGGTGGTGGATACCAGCTTATCATCCTAATGGCTGACCAATTCTCTGCAAAAAGTCTATGCTCCTCACATGGCACAGATTTAGGATAACGTGTAATTCATGTGCGGCTTTGCCATTTAAGACTAATGCAGACATTTCAAATTCATGCTGATAATACCCCACACTTCAATACAAAAGAGGCAGATAGTCCTAGAGAAAGAAATGTGTTTGTCAAGGAGCATATTTTACAAGCACTAAAGAAATTTCTTTTTGTTTGAGTCCTTCATAACTAAAAACCTGCAGCTAGCAAGCTGCGTGTTCATCCTTTAGCTGCAAAGCAGGAACCACTTTGAGTATCCTTAACTTTCTACCTTTGTGTTAGAAGGGGATTGCCAAGTGAATCCAGCTTCTTGAAATTCTTGCTTTTGGACAGATCTCATTTTCTTACATGTCCCTCCAGCCAATTGTCTCCTGGCAGCTGACACAATAGGCTGCATGTACTTCATGTCACTGCCACCAGAGTCAGGAGAGCTCTTCTCTCACCTTACTAAACACCAAGCTCACTTCATGGACTCAAACAAATGCTTGGCATGGAGTTTTAGGAAAAAAGTCATGTGTAAACATCACCTCCCTTCATCCAAGCAAAATGCACTTTTGAGACTCTAAGCATAGTAGGGGCTGAATGAGTGGGGAAAAAAAACAGGATATTTTTGACCGATCAGTTTACCATTCAAAGAGACAACCATCTTCAACAAATCCATTCAAACAAGACATAGTGACAAAGAACATCACCACCTTTCATGCTAGGAACTCCAGATATATAGTTGCCCCATGGAACATTCTCTTGCACCCCAAGATAAAGATACTGAAACAGTAGCTACCCAACCTTTTTCTGGTGAAGATCCCCATCCCCCTTTGATGGATTGGGTGCCTGTTCACACTGTGTTACCCATATCATATCCTGGCACAACTACCACCTCTCCATTTTCCTCTGCCCATTCACTCATTCGGGCTCTTTTCCATCTTTTTTCCTCCTCGCCTTGTTTCCCCTTTTTTCCTTTCTTCCATTTTCTTGCTCCCTATTCCCTGCTTGCTTCCCACCTTTCCCTTTTCACCAGAAGGCTGTATAATCCTTGGGATTGAGGGCTGACTTGTAGATCCATGGAGGTGGGCATCATGCCCTCTTGTGGTGGAGCCAAGTAAAGAGTAGGCTGCTGCCTGAGTCTGTAGCCCTCTACATATGAACTACCACCACAATAAAGATGCATTCAGTGCTGCCCTGGGAGCAGATGAGTAAGGCATCATGCAACTTTATCTCCACTCATCCAACATTATGCAGCTTTCCATTCATCCCATCCTCCACCCTGCAACCTCTTAAACTAGTCTGATGCCCTGCCCAGGCTAGTGCAGTGTTTCCCAACAGCAATCATCCCAGTGCCTCTTTTGGGTGTAGTGAACAGAGTGAATTTCTAAACTTATCACTCACTGCACGGGTCAAACTGCCATCCTGCAGTTTGCACAGACAGCTCATGGACAACCCTACAACCAAATATAGTATGTGAACAATGGAAAATGGCATATTTTGGCAAGAAAGCAAATTTCCATTTCAGCCTTCCTTGAGGACAGCTGAAACTTTGGAGGTTGGGGATTGGAAAAGATATGTTTTAAAGTTATGGAAGGTACTTTGAAAGCATCTGGTCTGCCCATTACCTAGTTTCAAACTACAAATTATTTATTGACAAGTCACCCATAACAATTCCAGGGTACTGAGTGAATGTATACAGGGGAAGTATTGTTCCCCAGACTAGATTTTTGGTATTAGGGGATCAAATGTCTGTGCTGCTGAGTTATAAATAACTTTATTCATCCAGGGGCCTGGTGAAGTCAAGGGGAGTTGTATCACAGCCCAAGCATATTTGTCCCCACAAAGCACAAAACTCCCACAGGGTGACTGAACTGCAATGTCATATTTGCACTAGAAATAAACACCCATTGAAACCCCCGACAAGAAATAAACATCCATTGAGACCTCCTGACAAAGCTGCTCAGACCCAGTAGGTGCCCTTGGGAAGGAGGACAGTGCACCTGGCTCCCATGATCTTGCCTCAGTGCCATCACAGGGACACGGGACGATATCCCACCCTGTGCCCCAAAGTCACCTGATAGATTTGTTGGCCATGGCAGGCTGCCACTGGGATAGACCAGGGAGAGATTAGTGACCTCTGGGGGCAGCCAGTCAGCGAGCTGCCAGGCAGAACCCTAGTCCTGAGCGAGGAAAGGATGCACTTCCTATCACACACCCAATACCTCTCCCACCAATAACCCTGCCTCTCCCCAACATCACCCCTCCTTAACCCTGCCCCATTACCCCCACCTGTCCCACCGATAACCCCTGCCTCTCCCCCACATCACCCCCCCTTAACCCTGCCCCATTACCCCCACCTGCCCCACCAATAACCCCTGCCTCTCCCCCAACATCACCCCCTTAACCCTGCCCCATTACCCCCACCTGCCCCACCAATAAACCCTGCCTCTCCCCATCACCCCTGCTTAACCCTGCCCCCATTGTCCCCATCTGCCCCACCGATAACCCCTGCCTCTCCCCCACATCACCCCCCCTTAACCCTGCCCCATTACCCCCACCTGCCCCACCAATAACCCCTGCCTCTCCCCCACATCACCCCCCTTAACTCTGCCCCCATTGCCCCACCTGCCCCACCAATAACCCCTGCCTCTCCCCCACATCACCCCCTTAACTCTGCCCAATTAACCCCTGCCTGCCCCTCCCCTCACCCCCACATTACCACTCCCCATTATCCTCTGCCTGCCTCATCAATAACGCCCCCATTCACCCACTCCCTAATCCTGCCCCCATCACCGCCTGCCCGCCCTATTGATAACCCACCTCCCTCCCCCAAATTACCCCCCCCCGCCACCTCCCACCAATGACCCCCCCTCCTCGGCCCCATTGGCCCCGTGGCGGGAGGGGACAGGGAGCCCCCCTCACCTGCCTTGCCCGGTCCGCTGGGGGAGGGGTCGGGGCCCGAGTTTCCACGCCGGCCTCAGCCCCGCCGACAGCCGCCGCCTCTCCCCACAGAGCCGCCGCCGCCGCCGCCCGCCCGCTCCGGCTTCCGGCCCCGCGCCGCACCATAGAGTCGCTCCGCCGGCGGCAGGAACGCCTCCCGGACAGGCAGCACGGCAGCGGCCATCTTGGGCCGGGGTGGGGCGGTGGAGGCACAGGGTGAGGTTGAGGCTGAGGGCGGAAGGGCGGAGCCCAGCCAGCGCCTGAGGCTGGAGGCGGCCATTTTGGATAGGGGCAGGGAGGCAGACGGGGCGGGGGATGTATGGCCGGCTCCCGGGCTGCACTCAGCTGTGGGTCGAGGGCCGCCGCCCTGAGTCACTTGGCAGCTCCGCTCCCCCGACCTCAGCATCCCCCCAGGGGTCGCTATGGTCACCTGCTGGCCATGAGCTGGAGGGGGCAGCAACGCCCTGCACCTCCCTCGGGGTCACGTCACCCCCCCCCCACGGCAGTGTGGCTTCAAAGGCGACACCCCCCCCAGCAGCCCCTGCCCAGGGTCCTGGGCCACACCTGAGCCCCCCAGTACCAGCCACTCTCAGCAGAGCTGAACCAGCACCATCACTTTAGTGCCCAGTGGCCCAGGATGGGCCCCACGCTCTGCAGGGGTGGGCAGGCCTGGTGAGAGAAATTAGTACATCATGTTAACTGCGCCCCACCACCTCCCGTTTCACCCCATTTACACAGACATTAGTGGGGGAACTGACCTCAGGGCCCCAGGACGAGGGTCCCCTCTCGTCAGCCTTGAGTGCAGGAGAGCAGTTTGGTGGTCCAACAACAGCTGTCATGGCAACACATTTGTTTGACATCATGATCAGGATGCAAATTTTGCATCCATTGTTCCACCTCTGGGGCAGCCTCTGTCATGGAGTTCCCAGGTGATGCTCTGGAACTGCTCCCCACAAAGCCAGTCAGGACTTTGGGGACAGGGGCAGCTCTAGGATTTGCGCCGCCCCAAGCAGGGCGGCATGCCGCGGGAGGCACTCTGGCAGTCGCTGGTCCCGCGGCTCCGGTGGACCTCCTGCAGACGTGCTTGCGGAGAGTCCACTGGTCCCGCGGCTCCGGTGGACCTCCCGCAGGCACGCCTGCGGATGCTCCACCGGAGCCGCGGGACCAGCGGACCCTCCGCAGGCATGCCTGCGGGAGGTCCACCAGAGCCGCCTGCCGCCTTCCCGCGGGACGCTGCCCCAAGCGCGCGCTTGGCGCGCTGGGGTCTAGAGCCAGCCCTGTTTGGGGAGCCTCCTCTCCCTTGGAGCAGACTGTTTTTAGGGCAAGAAGATCACACGGCTTCATCTTCCTGGGTCTGACCTTGGAGCATTCAGCATATGCCCCTCCATGCACTTCCCACAGCGAGTCTGCCCAGGCAGGGTCCTGGGGAAGCCAGAGGGTCCTGCACGCACCCCCACTTCACAGTCAGATGTGACTCTTAGCCAGCCAGTAAAACAGAGGTTTATTAGATGATAGGAACATAGTCTAAAACAGAGCTTGTAGGTACAGAGAACAGGACCCCTTAGCCGGGTCCATTCTGGGACCCAGCGAGCCAGACAACCCCATCTGCCCTCACTTCCCGTCCCCAGCCAGCTCCCAACTGAAAAACCCCCTCCAGCCCCTCCTTTCTGGCCTTTGTCTTTTTTTCCAGGCCAAGAGATCACCTGATCTCTTTATTCACCTTTAGCTATTCCCTTGCAGGAGGAAGGGCCCCGGCCATTTGTTGCCAGGATACAGTGTGTCGGCCATTTATGCACACTGGAGACTTAAGAAATGCATAGGGGACACTGAGGCACCCACACAGTATTCAGAGGAAACATTAAGAACAATCCCACTTCGTCACAGCCTCACATGAGCAAATGGTGTCACCTGAATCCTCACTGAAGAGGAGAGTAGCTGTGCTGTTTTGAGTCAGGTTTTGTAGAAGTCCACCTAAAATCTGTCTGGGCCTAGGCTTTCACATGCCCTATGAGATTTAACGTTGTTGTCTAATGTCTTCATTTCCAGAGGTTTTATAAGGGACATTCCATAGTGTCCAGCATATCTGGCTTCTATCAGGAAGCTTTGAATTGTAGTGACAAGGTCAGGGGGTTCCCTTTGGTTAACTGTAAAGTTTTATATTGTAAATCTGGTGTTTTATGAATTTACAAGTCCTCCATTACTATAGTATCTGAACATCTCTCTACCTTTAATGTTTATAATCTTCACAACCTGCCTGTGAGGCAGGACAGTTCTATTATCTCTGTTTTGCAGACAGGAAACTGTGGTACAGAGTGAATAAGTGACTTGCCCAAGGTTACACATTAAGTCTGTGGTAGAGCAGGAAATTAAACCCAAGTCTCTCAAGTCTGAGGCTTATGTTCCAGCCACTGTCCTTCATTCTTCTGGAAGGCTGAGATATGACTCCCTAGGAATTCTGATTATCGGTTGTGGACCAACTCCCTTACCTATGTAACCCCTTTGGGGTCTAGAGAGCATGGCCCCTTTAAATCTTTTTCCCAAGGGGGAGGGGGAGAGTAAGAAAAAGGAGGGAAACTCCAGGGGGCAGGGCTGGAGCTGGAGGGAGAGAGAGGAGAAGCAGCATGGCTGGCCCTGGAGAAGGAAGCAGAAAGAACCTGCCTGAGGCCTGAGGAGGACAGGCCCGAACGGGGACAGCCCAGGACAGGAGCCAGGAGGAGCCCTGTGCCGGGGGGAATCGCCCGAGAAGGACAGGCCGGAGCTGGACCCAGGATCACGGCTGCCCGGAGCTGCCTGGGGCTGTGAGTACTGGGGCTTGTGACTCTGCACTGGGAATAAGGAGGGAGGCTGCTAGATAGTTAAGTGGGGAGGTGGTCGCTCTGTGTGGCTTTGCAGAGAGCGGCAGAAGAGGGCACCGGAGGGGTTTGCTGGGGAGAGTGCTCTGATGCTGAGAAGCGGAAACGGGTGCTTGAGAGTCTGAGGGGACCTGCCATGCGAATTATCCGAGCCCTGAAAGACTCACAACCAACTGCCACAGTGCAAGACTATTTAACTGCTCTTGAGAGTGTCTACGGTGCTACTGATAGCAGTGAAGACCTGTATTATCGTTTCCGCCATACCTATCAGGAGCCCCACAAACGATTGTCTGATTTCATCAGGAGACTAGAGGATTTGCTACAGCAGGTAGTGCGGAAGGAGGGCATCCCCACCAAGCGCATGGATTTCGCTAGGTTGGACCAAATCCTCCGGGGCACCCGACAAGATGAGTTGATGTTGTGGAAACTGCAGCTGAGGGAGCGGGCCCAAAATTCACCCCCATTCCACAAGCTCATTCGAGAGATACGTGAGGAAGAGGAGCGATTGTTGCAAGCGGATGCAGTGTTGCAGCCAAAGATGGCAGGGAGTCACACCACCACAGTGCTTGGAGAGATGGAAGATGCCCCATCAGTGGCAGCAGCACTGAGAGATTTGACCCGAGAAGTGGCCATGATGAAAGCTCAGGGACATACTGTGCCATCCTCAGGAGAGTAGCAGGAGGGGTGATAGCCAGCATGAAGGTTTCTGTTATAACTGTGGAAGAGATGGTCACTATGCCTTCGACTGTCAAAACAAGACAGATCATGCAAGGGTATCTCAGAGATTGCAGCAGACCATTAGGAGGCTTCAGGGAAACACCAAGAGGGCTTGGGGAAGGAGCAACCCAAGACAAGGCTCCCCAGGAAAAACCACAAACAGAGGCTACCCACGTGGGCTGATAGGCCCCCAGGCTATAGTAAATGTTCGTATAGAAGGACGATTGTGTGAGGCATTGCTGGACAGTGGATCACAGGTCACCATACTTTATGAATCTTACTACCGAGAACACCTGCAGCATTTGCCCCTGCGTCCCCTGTCTGGCCTGACAGTCTGGGGAATTGGCTGTGACTCCTGCCCCTATCGGGGATATATCCTGTTGAATGTTCAGTTCCCAAAGAACGTTGCGGGGGTAAACCAGGAAATGGAAACTTTGGCACTGGTCTGCCCAGATCCAAAGGGAAGAAAGTATGCACCTTTAATCCTAGGGACAAATGCAAACCTGTTCCAGAGGTTGCCGTGGAAATGCCGTGAGATGGCAGGGAACTGGTTCAAGCAGGTATCATTGAGGAATCCAGGAGCCCCTATGCATCGCCGAGCGTCGTAGTACGAAAGAAAAGTGGAAAGGTGCACATGTGCGTCGACTATCGCACTCTGAACCGGCGGACGATCCCTGACCAATACACAATGCCCCGGGTGGATGTCGCTTTGGATAGCCTGAATGGTAGCTGCTGGTTCTCTGTACTTGACCTCTGCAGTGGATACTATCAAGTACCCATGGCACCCAAGGACCGGGAGAAGACAGCATTCATCTGCCCTTTAGGATTTTACCAATTTAATCGCATGCCTCAAGGAGTATCTGGAGCTCCAGCCACATTTCAGTGACTCATGGAGCGGGTGGTAGGGGACATGCACCTGTTGGAGTGTCTGGTATACCTGGATGACCTGCCATGCGAATTATCAGGTATCCATGGTGATATGGCGGGTGGTAGGGGACATGCACCTGTTGGAGTGTCTCTTGAGAGTGTCTACGGTGTACTGCTCTTGAGAGTAGTACACCGTAGACACCGTAGTATAGTGTTCGGGCGCACTTTAGAAGAACACGAGACTCGGCTGTGCAAAGTCCTGGATCATTTGGAGCAGGCTGGCCTCAAGTTATCCTTAGACAAGTGCATCTTCTGCCAGACATCCGTGCGGTATGTGGGACACATAGTGTCTGCAGATGGTATAGCTACAGACCCAGAGAAGGTGAAGGCGGTAACTACCTGGCCGAGGCCCACAACTCTCAAGGAATTAAGGTCATTTCTGGGATTCTGTGGCTATTACCACAAGTTTATCAAGAATTTTTCGCACATCGTACATGCACTCACAGAGCTCACCAAGGGATATCCCCCCACAAATAAGAAGAAGGGGAACTCACCTCGCCATAAATACTTCAATGTGGGTGCACCTTTTGGAAAACGGTGGATTGCTGAGTGTGAAGAAGCTTTCCATAAAATCATTCAACAGCTCACGCAAGCACCTGTTTTGGTGTACGCTGATCCCACCCAGCCGTATGAACTTCATGTTGATGCAAGCTACACTGGTTTAGGCGCTGTCCTTTATCAAGAGCGTGAGGGCAAACTCCGACCGGTAGCATTTGCAAGTCGAGGTCTCACACTGCCTGAGAGAAACTACCCTGCACATCAAGTGGAGTTCCTGGCATTGAAATGGGCCATCACAGAGAGGTTCCATGACTACCTCTATGGGGCCAAGTTCACTGTAAAAACTGATAATAACCCTTTGACATACATCAAGACAACAGCAAAATTATCCGTAGCAGGACACCGGTGGTTAGCGGCACTCTCTGCCTATGATTTCACTCTGCAGTATCGACCTGGTCGAACAAACATGGATGCAGATGCCTTGTCTCGGCAACCTCACTCTAAGGATTTATTACCCAGTGATCAGATGAATGTGGGGACCTCTGCACTGAGAGCTTTATGCCAACGGGTATCCATTGTGGAGGAAAAATCCACAGCCAATGGAGAACGAGCAATTGACTGTCTGGGTGCACCACCAGAAGCCATACCCATAGCCTACTCAAGTTTTACTAGAGTACAGGACCCACAGCTGCCCAAACTAAAGGATCGAGAGGTAGAGTATGCCCAGCGAGCTGATCCATGGATGAAGGACATCCTTTATGCATTGGAAAGGGGAAAAGATCCCAGGGCTATTCGACCGAGTCACCCAGAGGAGGCCCTTTTGCTGAAAGAATGGGATCGCTTATTGGTTCAGGATGGACGACTTTACCGAGGGCAGAAGCATCCTCAGAGGCCTCACCATAAGCAGTTGGTGCTACCGCAGAAGTACCGGCAAGGCGTGTTAGAGGCCTGCCACGATCGAATGGGGCATCTGGGAATCGAGCGGTTGGAGGCCCTAGTTAAGGCAAGATTCTATTGGCCCCGAATGGGGCCTGACATCACCCACCATATTCGCACCTGCACCAGATGTATCCAACGAAAGACTCTGCCTAAGCAGGCGGCTCCTCTTGTCAGCATCACAAGTTCTGCACCCATGGAGCTTGTCTTTATGGACTTTCTGTCATTAGAGCCTGACCGCTGGGGTACTGCAAATATCTTGGTGGTCACTGACCATTTTACTCGTTATGCCCAGGCTTATCCCACCAAAGATCAAAAAGCTTCCACGGTCGCCAAGATCCTGTGGGAAAAGTTCTTCGTCCACTATGGGTTGCCCGCCAGACTACACTCAGATCAGGGACGGGATTTTGAAAGTCGATTAATAAAAGAACTTTGTAAAATCATGGGGATAAAAAAATCACGCACCACCCCTTATCATCCCCAAGGGGATCCACTACCAGAACGATTCAACCGCACACTACTGAACATGCTGGGAACTCTGGAGCCTCAGCAGAAAAAATACTGGAGCCAGCACGTAGAGCATTTGGTTCATGCATATAACTGCACTCGACACGATGCAACTGGGTTCACACCATACATGTTAATGTTCGGTCGAGAGGCCCGGTTGCCAATCGATCTCTGTTTATGCATTGGAAAGGGGAAAAGATCCCAGGGCTATACTTGGGGTATGTGGCGCGCTTAAGAGATCAACTGAAAGAGGCATATCGAATAGCGACGCAAGCAGCTGGTCACCAGAATCAAAAGAATAAAACCCGATATGATCAGCGAGTGAGGCAACAGGAGATTCGGGTTGGTGACCGAGTTTTGGCCCGAAATCTCGGACTACAGGGAAAACACAAAATTGCAGATCGTTGGGAGTCACACCCGTACATTATAGAGAAGAAACTTGGGGATCTACCAGTGTATCGCATACGTCCTGAGGGCAGTCGCGGCCCCACCAAAACTCTCCACCGGAATCATCTGTTACCTATAGGATAAGTATTGTTTCCCCGTGAGGATGTTTTCACAGATTCTGAGACTCCCGGACCTGCAAGTCGGACACGGTCCCAATGCCGGAAATATACCCGTCCTCTGCAAACACCCAGCTCCTCGGAGAGTGAGGATGAAATAGGGTTTGGTGAACATCCAGTTGGGAATGACCTGACCCTAATGGATCCTTTTGTTGTCACGCAAAGAGATGGTGAAGGGGAAGACCCCACACTGAGCATTCCCGAGGCCTCACTGTCCCAAGCTGTGGAGACCCCCCAAGAACATGATGAGGAAGGCTCAGTGCGGGCAGAGAACCCTGTACCCCAAACAGCCACTTTAAACCCAGATGCACTTGAATTCATGCCTCAAGGACCCATCATCTTGCCTCCATGTCCAGTGGTGTCACCTCAGCCAACATCCAACAGCCAGCCTAGACTTTCCTCTAGGGAAGGGAAGCCCAGGTGTGTGCTGACGTATGATCGTTTAGGGGAACCCAGTGACCTACAGATTCCTGGGGTGCCACGGGGGGCGAGCTGCCTCATGGGAAACCTGTTCCACCCCTCGGGGTCCTGTGGGATGGATGATGGGAATGCTTCTGACGAATGGGGGCCCTGGGTCTTCTGCTGGGGATCCATGGCTTAAAGTTGCCTACCTTGATCGGGACATCAAGGATTATTTCTTTTGTGTGGGGGGGAGAGTGTAACCCCTTTGGGGTCTAGAGAGCATGGCCCCTTTAAATCTTTTTCCCAAGGGGGAGGGGGAGAGTAAGAAAAAGGAGGGAAACTCCAGGGGGCAGGGCTGGAGCTGGAGGGAGAGAGAGGAGAAGCAGCATGGCTGGCCCTGGAGAAGGAAGCAGAGAGAACCTGCCTGAGGCCTGAGGAGGACAGGCCTGATCGGGGACAGCCCAGGACAGGAGCCAGGAGGAGCCCTGTGCTGGGGGGAATCGCCCGAGAAGGACAGGCTGGAGCTGGACCCAGGATCACGGCTGCCTGGGGCTGTGAGTACTGGGGCTTGTGACTCTGCACTGGGAATAAGGAGGGAGGCTGCTAGATAGTTAAGTGGGGAGGTGGTCGCTCTGTGTGGCTTTGCAGAGAGCGGCAGAAGAGGGCACCGGAGGGGTTTGCTGGGGAGAGTTCACTGGCGCCGAAGATGACCAGGAGCACCCAAGACTCACCACCGGACTGGAACTTTGCTCAGGCCTCCTGAACTCTGTGCGCAGACACATTGCTTAGTGTCTGCCCCTCCAGACTGTGCTACCACTGGGCCCGTGGGGCCTTGGTTTGAATGCAGCCCTGTTTTACTGCTCCCCCTATATTTCCCCTTGTTGTTTTCCTCCTCCCAGCCCTCTGTAAATAAATATCTCCCTTTGTTACATCCATTGTACTTTTCCTGTGGGTGTGTGTGTTCACTCTGGGGGTTTGGAACAGGTGCCCCTGGGGTGGAAGGGATTTCTCCTGCTGCATTCCTGCGCGCGCTGTCTCTTGGCCAGAGCTGCCTGCAGAGCAGACTCCATCTTGGCCACGAGGGCGCTAAAGTTACACCTAGACATCTGAAAGGGTGTTAGCAGTGAGCACCATTCTATCTGCAAATGCAGAAAACAAACACCTACTAGAGGGGAATTGCCAAGGGAGTAAGGGGGCTGATCTGGCTTCAGTACAGTTGGTTGGAGGTGAAGGGAATGAGGATAGAAGAGGGCTGACAGTGGTTCCTGAAGCATACTCAGAAGAAGGAGGAGCCTTGAAAATGCAGGATACACAGATCCAGCATAGAGCTAGCAATAATGCAGATATCCACTTCCTTGCTGTTACACTCAAATGCAGAATCTGAACTCTCTCTGATCTTGTGACATATTATAGAATGCACCTCCACAGCTAATAAATAGACAACTAAATATATACTAGGGCTGTTGATTAATCACAGTTCACTCACACAATTAACTAAAAAATTAATTGTGATTAAAAAAAGTTAATTGTGATTAACCACAGTTTTAATTGCACTGTTAATAGAATATCAACTGAAATTTATTAAATCTTTTTGGATGTTTCTCTGTTTTCAAATATATTGATTTCAATTACAACACAGAATACAAAGTGTACAGTGTTCACTTTATATATTTACCCTTCTGCCCATCAGAGTTAGCAGCAACAAGGGTCAGGTTCTGTATCTAAGGCAGGGGTCAGCAACCTTTCAGAAGTGGTGTGCCGAGTCTTCATTTATTCACTCTAATTTAAGGTTTCGCGTGCTGGTAATACATTTTAACATTTTTAGAAGGTCTCTTTCTATAAGTCTATAATATATAACTAAACTATTGTAGTATGTAAAGTAAATAAGGTTTTTAAAATGTTTAAGAAGCTTCATTTAAAATTAAATTAAAATGCAGAGCCCCCCGGATTGGTGGCCAGGACCCAGGCAGTGTGAGTGCCACTGAAAATCAGCTTGCGTGCCGCCTTCGGCACACAGGCCATAGGTTGCCTACCCCTGATCTAAGGGTTCCTTTATAATAACACAAGCCAAAACCAGCTCAAGCCCCCACCCAGTGACCTGGGACAATTACATACCACCCCCTGGGGTACCTCTAAGAGGCAATATTTCCCCCTCTTGCAAGCACAGAGTCTGAGTGTAGCAAAAGCCTTTTAATAGAGGAGGGAAACAATGTGGCATTATGTGGGGAAACCCCACAAACAGGATGCATAACATAAACCAAGAGCAAAAGACCTACCTCCAAGTAAGTTTGGCAGTGTCCATTTCCCGTCAGGGTCATAAGTCCAGCAACCCAACAGTCACCCCACCCATGGTTTCTGTCCTTGGTCAGTGCAGCCCCAGAGTTCAGAAGTTCATCTGCAGAGTTTACCTTCCAGCTTGAGTGGAAAGGCGGGGGAGGTATAGGGACACCTTACATGCTCCACTGCTCGAGTCGACAGCTGATTGCCATGCCTCTCTGTGGGGTTCTGCTGCAGTCTTCACCACCAGCTGCACCTCTCCACCAGCCATCCTACTAGCCACTCACTACTCGTTTTCAGGCCCATCCCCACTTAACACCGCTCTCAGTAACTTCAGCTCTTTAGTGATGTCAGCTGTTAGTAGGGGGGCCTCAGTGCTGCCACACTCAGAACCCCTAATCCAAATTACATCTAATGCTTAGACCTAGGAATCTGTGATTTCAGCTCTACAATACATAACAGGACTCCTAATAGAGCCTCAATTAGCCCTGTTATTACACCATAGAGAGAGGTGGTATTTGGTGCCCAAGTTGCCACACATGCCAGTACCCCCAACCTCTCTCAATTCACTGAGCTTTGGAACCCATGCCCCTTGCCTAACGAGTGCTACCTAGTTGAGAGCAAGTTCCTCCATCATAAAATGCCACATACAGTTCTACTGTCCTTGATTCACATAACCAGGATAATACCACTTTATTACTCTTGCCCCAATAACAAAGAGACTGGGTATCCAACACCAGCCACAAGTGAACCTTTGGGCAAGCAGTCCCATCATGCCAGGCAGGGTGGGTGTGCCCATCAAACAAGATCAGCCCCTGAAGGCCTTTTCCACAGCTCACCACCAGAGCTCATTTTGACTCTGCTTACATTACAAATATTTGCACTGTAAAAATAATAAACAAAATAAATAGTATTTTTCAGTTCACTTCATACACATACTTTAGTACAATCTATTTATCGTGAAAGTGCAACTTACAAATGCAGATTTTTTTGTTACATAACTACACTCAAAAACAAAATAATGTAAAACTTTAGAGCCTGCAAGTCCACTCAGTCCTACTTCTGGTCAGCCAATTGCTAAGACAAACAAGTTTGTTTACATTTGCGGGAGATAATGCTGCCCACTTCTTATATACAACGTCACCTGAAAGTGAGAACAGGCGTTCACATGGCACTTTTGTAGCCAGCATTGCAATGTATTTATGCGCCGGATATGCTAAAACATTGTATGACCCTTCATGCTTCGGCCACCATTCCAGAGGACATGCTTCCATGCTGATGACGCTTGTTAAAAAAATAATGCATTAATTAAATTTGTGACTGAACTCCTTGGGGGAGAATTGTATGCCTCCTGCTCAGTTTTACCCACATTCTGCCATGTATTTCATGTTATAGCAGTCTCAGATGATGATCCTGAACATGTTCATTTTAAGAACACTTTCACTGCAGATTTGATAAAACATAAAGAAGGTACCAATGTGAAGTTTCTAAAAATAGATAAAAGCAGCAAAGAGTCCTGTGGCACCTGTAACAGGGTCAGACTCACCCCCGCGGCGCCTCCTGCTGGTTGCTCTGGGGAATTAGCTCGTTCCAGGCAATGGAGCGCCCTCTGCAGGCTGGTGATCCACCTGTCTTCAGGCCCCCGTGTCCCTCCCTGGACCCGGTGCCCTCTTACATGGGGTGCTGCCCCCTAGCAGTAACCCCTTTCTCTTAGGGTCTCCCCTCCTCAGGGAACCCCTACCCACTAGCCCCACCTTGCCTCAGTATGTGGCTACTGTCAGTCATTGTCTAGCCCCACACCCTGGGGCAGACTGCAGTATCAGCCTACTCATCACAGGCAAAGTTGGGTTTGGACCTGCTGCCTTGGCCTACCCCTGGGTTGCCCTCTGCAACCCACAGTACCTATTAGCCTACTGCTAGGCCGCAGCCTGGGGCTTTCTAGGCTGGAGCTCCCCGGCTCCTCAGCCTTCCCCAGCCCTGCTGCACTCAGGTATCCAATCTCAAGCTTCTAAGCAGCCAGGCCCATCCCTCTCTGAAGGCAGAGAGAGACTGTCTGGCTTCTGGCTTCCCTGGCCTTTTTATAAGGCCTGTGGCTCAGTTTGGGGCGTGGCCTCACCTGCAGCCACTTCCCCAATCAGCCCAGGCTAAAGGCTGTCTTCTTAAGCCCTGCCAGGCCACTTTTTAAACCCCTCCGGGCTGGAGCAGGGTCCACCCTGCTACACACCTTATAGACTAACAGAAGTTTTGGAGCATGAGCTTTCGTGGGTGAATACCCACTTCATTGGATGCATGACATGCATCCGACGAAGTGGGTATTCACCCACGAAAGCTCATGCTCCAAAACTTCTGTTAGTCTATAAGGTGCCACAGGACTCTTTGCTGCTTTTACAGATCCAGACTAACATGGCTACCCCTCTGATACTTAAAAATAGATAGAGCACTCAAACCAAGGTTTAAGAATCTGAAGTGCCTTCCAAAATCTGAGAAGGACAAGGTGTGGAGCACGTTTTCAGAAATCTTAAAAGAGCAACACTATAGAACCTGAACCACCAAAAAAGAAAAGCAACCTTCTACTGGTGGCATCTGACTCAGATGATGAAAATTAACATGCATCAGTCCGCACTACTTTGGATCATTATTGGGCAGAAGCTGTCATCAGCAGGGGCGCATGTCCTATGGAATGGTGCTCGAAGCATGAAGGGACATATGAATCTTTAACACATCTGGCTCGTAAATATCTTGAAACACCAGCTACAACAGTGCCATGCAAACGCTTGTTCTCATTTTCAGGTGACGTAAATAAAAAGCAGGCAGCGTTATCTCCAGCAAATATAAACAACTTGTTTGTCTGAGCGATTGGCTGAACAAGATGTAGGACTGAGTGGACTTGTAGGCTCTCAAGTTTTACATTGTTTTATTTTTGAATGCAGGTTTTTTTGTACATAATTCTAGATTTGTAAGTTTGACTTTCATGGTAAAGAGTTTGCACTACAGTACTTGTAATGGAGGAATTGAAAAATATTTCATTTTTTACAGTGCAAATATTTGTAATTAAAAATAAATATAAATCAGTGTTTGAAAATGTAGAAAATATCCAAAAATATTTAAATAAATGGTATTCTATTATTAACAGCACGATTAATCACACAATTAATTGCAATTTTTTAAATCACGTAAGTAATCACGATTTTTTAAAATTGCTTGATAGCCCTAACATATACACAAATTTATATATAGGTAATTTAACTCCACCTGAGTTTGGAATTTAGGCTGTGCATATGAATGGTTGCGAGGAACTGGATGTGTGCATTGTGGCTGGTTAAATAAATATTTCTATTATAGGGGTATGCACAGACCACAGACAATATCAGAGCCCCATTTTTCTGAGCACTGTGCAAACATAGAAAAGATACAATCAGAAATCTATATTGTGATCAAACCAGAAGGGAGTGGGTGGTGGAACTGAGGAGTCTGTGAGCATGTTTGGGTATTTACAGTATTTGGCTGATCTGGAACATGAACGTAGATGTGAAGTGTAGCATAATTGGTGCCTCCCTGGATGTGTAGCGTTAGTATTGGTAAGGAGTGCAGTTGAGCAACTCTGAGGCCAGGTCTACACTACACACCTAAATCGGTATAGCTCAGAGATGTGAAAAATCCATACCCGAGTGACGTATACTGACCTAACCCCTCTTGTAGACAGTGCTATGTCGACAGGAGAGCTTCTGCCATCAACATAGCTACTGTGTTGGCATAGGAGCATCTTCATTGAAGTGCTACAGTTGCACTGCTGTAGTGCTGTACGTGAAGACAAGCTCTAAGTTAAAATTTTAGGGAGCAGATGAGGCCACTAAGGTTCATTATAGAAGAGTATTGTCTCAAGGTAGAGTTTTGTTTAGCTAGTATAGCTAAACTAGCAAACCTTTCTAGTGTAGACTCAGCTTATACCAGCGAAAGAGTGCTTTTACAATAAAACTTATACCAGTTCCCCAAACAAAAAAGCTGTACCAGCAAAAGTTCGTTTGTTTTTTTTGCCAGTATAACTGCATCTATGCTAGGCTTTTTGCCAGCATAGAAATGGTGTGAAAATATCAGACCCTTAAGCCACTTGGCAAAAGTTTCAAGTGTAGACCAGGCATAAAAACCCTCTGTTGCTACAGAAGTGGCCAGATAAAACTCAGGCATTTATTTTAGAAGGAAGAGACATCAGTCATGCAATGAGAATGTTCTTGAGCCACAACTTTACCTTTACTGGAGGGATACTGGTACAGGAAAACAACAGTGGCCCCTAGTCTCAGGGTTGATCTGACTGGCATTTAGAGAACAGTCCTATGTGCTATAATCTATAAAAGCAGAGCTGTTAGAAAGCATAGGTCTCTATGAACCAGATAGGTTCTAGGTTCATTTATTTATTTACCTGTTATCAGTGAATAATAATGAGGCCTCCTATAGTCTGACTGCTTGCTAAGATTCTGTTCACTATAATCTAAACTTTATTGCTAAATGTAACACTTACTCATACAGTAATACCATGGTGTTTAATCAGTTCAATTCAGTGAGACTTTATTGGCATGACAAGGTATGCAAGTGTTGCCAAAGTGTAAAAAAGAGGCAGAGCCCTCATTTCTTTGTTAGAAGTAGCAGAGAGCCATCCAGGATATGGCTACATATTCTGTTTGAGGCTTGATCCTCTGTGTTCATTTCTGATCTGCTGGCAGGTTGCTGCATAGTGCGATGTCATCTCTTTCTTTTCTCCCAGCATCAGGAGTGGTTTTTCATCATTACTTTTTGATGGGACACTTTTTGACTCCCGATTACTTGAGGAAGTCTCTTTTCAGTCATATTTCAGGCACTGGTGCAGAAAGTGCCTCCTGTCTCAATTTCTTCTGTTGTATAGTCTCATTGGTTGTGGGTATGGATAGCAAGATAGTTGAGGACACCAGATGGTGAGCTTTTTCAGAGGTTATGTTAACAAGAACAATTTCTCCCATAGGCCAGAATAGACCATTATGACCATCTAGTCTGACCTGTATAACACATGCCGTAGAATCTCACCAGTAATTTCAGCATCATGCCCGTAACTTCTAGTCGAGCTAGAACATCTCTTTAAGAAAGGCCAACAACCTTGATTTAAAGACTTCAAGTGATAAGAATCTACCACATCCCTAGGTAAGTTCTTCCAGTGCTTAATTACCCTCATTGTTCAAATTTGCACCTTATTTCCAGTTTGAATTTGTCTAGCTTCAGTTTCCAGCCATGGGATCTCGTTACACCTTTGTCATCTAGATTAAAGAGCCCTCTGCTATCAGAAATCTCTTCCCCATATAGGTGCTTGTAGACCATGATCAAGCTTTTGTGATTTTTGTTTTGTTCAGTCCAATGCAATTCAGAGGAACAAGAATTCATGGTTGTGGTTTGAGTTGTACCCAGAAGACAACAGAACTTGCATGGGCCTTTAACAGGAATGGCTTACTTGCTTGCACACAATGTACATGCTGCATTCAGCCTCTTCCCAGGTTTTCTAATCAAACTTTAGCTTGGACCATACCCTGTAGATCACTAGACTGGAGTACAAAGTTTGCACTGATAATTCATATCCTCTGTTTACTCTTCCGTTGCTCTCTGAATTACGTCATGGGCAAAAGAGGTTCCCTGCAGGGGCTGCTCTATCTATAGGCAAAGCAGGCAGCTGGCTGGGGCAGCCGGTGCAAATCTGAGTGATGCTGCAAGCCAGGTCACAACGCCACTCACTCAAATTTGAGTGAACGGCACTGAAACCCTGGTGCTTCCCCCCCACCTCACTTCTACGAACCATCAGAAGGCTCATCATGCACCCCAAGAAAGTCCAAGACCACTCACAGTTGACCTCTATTCTAGAAGGTTGAAGATGGCACATTGAAGTTTTGCCTTGGCGGCAAATTGTTGAGTGGCCTCTACTCCCTAGTCTAAATTCCCCTCCACCCTATGTGAAAACTAGTTTTGCCCGTGTCATTTAGGGGCTTGAGGAATAGGTGTCTCTCCTCCTAACTATATATACAAGCTTCCTCTGACTGCCTTTAGTGAGCCAATTTCCTTCCCCAGCTTGCTTGTTAGGGCTGTGTGTATTCAGTCTCCCACATAGGCACTGCAGAGTGGCAGGGAGTCTAGCAATAGCTGCTAGACTAAACAGCGTGGGTGACTAGGTGAAAACTACACGCACAAGGCAGGTGGTCTGTGTGAAAGTTTCCCCCCATAAATACTATGCATTTTCTTTAGTGACATAACGTGTGTATCATAGGAGATATTTTCAATTCCATTAAAACTAATTGCTCTGTGTTTCATAGTAAAATGACTCAGGGGAGAGATTTCATTAGAGTATTTTGGACAGAAGAATGAACATTAAAAGGAATTACTATAGTACAGTGGGAGGTCTGGGCTTCTCACACCTCAAATGTTATCCCTGTTCCATATAGCATGGGGGCTTTAGGATCTGGTTTGCTCAGTCATTATGAACTTAAAATATAGTATAAATCAAGGTACACACCAACGCACCCATTCCCCTGGCCTCGTCTAGATTAGGATTTAAAGGATGTTAGCACATGTAACTAAGATGTTCCAAACTGTGCTAACACCTGGACTCCCCTCTAGGCATTTAACGCGACCAGTTTAACATGTCAGAGTATACACTGCCTTGTCTGCACTAGCCTTTTAGAATGTGTGTGTTGGCAACATGCCTTGTATCTTATTCTAGACAGCTCTCAGTCTGTGCCTAGAACTTAGATGCCGCCACTGCTGGGAAGCAGACCAAGGGCTGAGATCCAATAAGGTATTTATGTGCCTAACTCCCATTGTATTGGCCTGTAAATGGGCACAGCAAGCATCACACTTTGCTGCATTATCTCCAGCAAATCCATAGTCAATAGAAATGGTCAGAGCCATTTGGACAAAATAAAGAGTCAGCTTGAACCTTTACACAAAACTCAGACTGCTTCCTGAAGAGAGAAAGGACTTCTTCCCCTGCACCACCCTCTTCTCTCAGATTGGCAGATTCAGATGGCAATGAGCTGGATCATCAGTGCTAGTACCTGAGCTAGGCACTGCAGGGGCTGACATGTTGGCAACAAGATGATTGTGACCATTTAGATCAAGCAGGGTAATGGGAAGGGAAAGAGCGAAGTACAGCAGGTGTTCACACCCCTCATATGTCTCGTGTATTGGCTACACAACAAAGTGGAACATCAAATAAGGTCCACAAGTGTGGACTCCCTCTGATGAAGAATGCAGAGGTGGGCAGCTCAGAAGCCTTAAACCAAGACTGGATAAACAGTAGTGCCTAAAAGTTAAGCACAAAAACTAAAATCCAGAGGAGTTGTGGTAGCTCAGCACCTAAGAAAATCAGGACATTTATTCAGGTGCCTAAATATGGATTTAAATGCCTAACTTTCAGCATTCATTCACATTTGAAAATTTTGGCCTCAGTGCATATTTTTGCAGAGTAATGATGGAAACACCTTTCAGCAACAGGCATGGGCTGATTTCCAGTTGCACTATGTACTACGGTGACAGAGTTTGAGGTGTTGTATAACCATGTGGCTATTATGGGGAACTGAGTTTCTTTCTTGATTGCTGGCTGCTCTGTGGTGTTTTGGACATATTGATTTCGATTGCTGGCTCTTATTGCTTGCCTGCACTACTCTGAGGCTGAGGTACAGGTGTTTGCATCACCTTTTGCCCTTATTTATCAAATTTATTACTGTAATATCCAGGGGGCAACCATTAAGAAGACCCCATTGTGCTAGGAACTGCACGCACACACAGAGAATAAGACAGTCCCTGCCCCAAAGAGCTTACAATTTAAATAGACAAGACAAAGGGTGGAGGAAAAGGTAAGTACATTGAGTGAACAATGAGATGGCAGCAAACATCATGTCAGTTTTGTAATTGGTGGGTGTTTATTATTTAAATCCTTTCCCTGCGGTTATATTGTGAGGGGATTAGCTAGCTGGGAAGATAGGAAAACACAGGGCTGGAGATTGTGAGGGAGGGATTGAAGCAAAAACCCGTTGGCACAGGGCGAGAACTTTCATTGTGAAAATGGCAGAAAGCAGTCTGGTAACAGCACTGTCCATTGGTCTCTGCTTGAACCATGGTCCCTTTATGCAGCTGCTGTGCCAGCTTCAGGCTCTGGCTGGCTCCTCCCTGCCATTTCTTTCCCAATCCCATATGGCTGAGGGGAGGGAGATAATGAGTAGTGCCCCCCCCCCCAGGTCCAGAGGTGATGGGGAGGGGTTACCATGGCAGGGCCTCATTTTACCCTCTCCCTCGGTGTAGCAGTGCCTGCTTGAAGTGCAGTTGATATCCCTCTCGATTACATTTCTTCTTCTCCATCCCTGCTGGGTGCTTGATTTTTCTCATTTATTGTTACATTTTGGTAAATTTCTGCTGCCATGGTCATTTGTGTAGTTCTCAAATCATTTCTGTTTCTTACATAAATCCCTTATTTCACCCTAAAGAATGTTCTTGTTATGATTACACCCCTTAATATATTAACAGACAGGATTTGAAAAGCCTTGTCAGCTTTTACCTGCCAACAATTTCAACAGAATCTTTGTGTTCATCTGAAATAGTTTCTAACTTGAATACTTGCAAAGGTAGCCTTCCAAATGTGCTCTGAGTGCAAGACAATGTAATGTAGTCTTCCACAGTCACTGCCAGCCACTCCAGTGTCTCTTCTGTGGTTCAGAGCTTTCCCAAAGTGATCCAGTGAAAACCTTGGATCAGGGTCCTGTCAGCTTTTGCTGCTGCTTCTGGAAGGCCTGTGGGGAGCAGTCATGCAGACTCAGGCTTTAAGGCAAGTTTTACTACACTGATTCTTGGAAAATTTCATGGGCAGGAACGGAGCTACTCACCCAGGACTAGGACCCAAAAACAGATGCTGGTAAAGTATCAGATATCTCATCCCCTTCTACAACAGTCAAGAGGATTTGGGTAGAAAGTTAGAGAAAATGCTCTTCCCTTTCTAGCAGCCAGAGGTGTTTGGGAGTTTCAAAACTGATCACATTATTTATATTGTGATAGTGTTTGTAAGTCTCTAATCAGAAACCATAAAACATAGACCCATTAAGAAAGGTTGAGCAGCAACAACTTAATAATAATCTGATTTATCACCCAGGCATTTTCCTTTGATAATTTCAGTTTAATTCTCTGGCTATGTCATAAACATTTCTTCAAGTCCCACATATGAGAGGATGGTGGATGACACTATAAGTAGAAGAGAACGAGTGTTGTCTATAACACCCACAAGTAACCTAGGCAGTTCCAAGGATATTAATAAAGGTAAGTCCCTGCACAGAGGGGTTTAGAACCAAGTGCTTTTCTACACTCGAGTTGTTCCTGATTAATTCCATCTGTAGACACTCTTACTCCAGAATAAGAGTGCCTTGTTCTTGTTTAGATTAACTCACTTTGGAATAAGTGTCCACACATGGAGTTAATCAGGAACAACTTCATGTGTAGACAAAACCTAGGGCATGGCTACAATTGCAGATGTAGAGCGCTGTGAGTTAAACCTGCCTTCGGAGAGCGCAGTAGGGAAAGTGCTGCAGTCTGTCCACACTGACAGTTGCTTGTGCACTGGCGTGGCCACATTTGCGGCACTTGCAGCGGCATTGGGAGCATTATGGGCAGCTATCCCACAGAGCGCCTCTTCCCATTCTGGCGCTGTGGCTTGTGCAGGGGGGGAGGGTGCGGGGCATTCTGGGTCCTGTCCCAATGCCCCGTGATGCATCGATTCACATCCCAGCATTGCCTGTGCTTCCGTCCACATTTGGCACCATCTTTCAACGTTTTTTGTACTGCGCACTCTGTTTTCCCTTTTGGTCTGCGGGAATGGAGCCTGAACTGCTGACGAGTCTCGCCAGCACGTCATGTTTGGCAATCAAGTTATTCCTTAGGATCCAAAGTGACAATGAGGGCTCCGACAATATTGACTCGAGTAATGCATGACACGAGTTTGCTTGTGGCATTCACGGACATGCCCACCACCGTGGAATGCCGCTTTTGGGCTCAGGAAACAAGCACTGAGTGGTGGGATCACATCGTCATGCAAGTCTGGGATGACGAGCAGTGGCTGCAGAACTTTAGGATGAGAAAAGCCACTTTCATGGGACTGTGTGAGGAGCTGGCCCCCACCCTGCGGCTCAAGGACATGAGATTGAGAGCTGCCCTGATGGTGGAGAAGCTGATGGCTATTGCAATCTGGAAGCTGGCAACTCCAGACAGCTACCGATCGGTCGCTAACCAGTTTGGAGTGGGAAAGTCGACCGTTGGAATCGTGTTGATGCAAGTTTACAGGGCCATTAATCGCATCCTGCTCAGAAGAACCGTGACTCTGGGTAGCGCGCAGGGTTACCAGGGGTTCTTTTAACCCAAAGCTCTTGATAACTTTTACTCTGTGCGAGGAGGTGTCAGGAAATAAATCAGGTGAGACACGGCCGTCCGACCGATAGATGGCTGGCACAAACAGGACAACACAAGAGTGCTTTCACTTAAAGCTAAACTTTACTGCGTCTCAAGCACTTACACACGCCTGCAACAGATTAGTAAAACACCCCCAACCCTTGATAATTACCAAAGCTGAGTGTGGCTCTCGAGTGACACAGCAGCAGGCTTCCGGTGGCCAAATCTTCCGTCTGCTGGTGGGGACCGCAAGATGTATCCAGAAGGAGAGTCCCAAAAGAGTCCCAAATGAGTCCAACTACCTCAAACTTTTCCCCCTTATTTATATATTAGTAATAGAATGACATGTCCCTTAAAGAAAACTTAAGTAAGCAGTTTCAATGGTCAAGCAAGAGGTTCCTTCTGATTATTGATTAACCAGGTGTGGGTTTTTCCAGAGTTTGCAGCCTTGAGATCCCAACAGACATTCCTGGGGCACATCCTGCTCTTTAAAAATGCATGTATAAGCAACTTCAACACAATTCTTATCAGGAAGGATGTGAGGTCAAGCTGCCCTTTCTGTGGCACCTCAACCCCCCCCTCCCCTCCTGCCTTGGTCAAGCTGAGACTGCTGAATAGGCTGCTTTTAACAATAAGCCACAGTGGTTTCAGGCACTTCACTGGTTTGCCAAAACCTCCCCGTATAGCAGGACGTTGTGGATGGCTTTGCACAAATGGGTTTCCCTAACTGCGAAGGGGCGATAGATGGCACGCATATTCCAATTCTGGCACCAGCCCACCTAGCCTCCCAGTACGTTAATCAGAAGGGGTATTTCTCTACAGTTCTCCAAGCGCTTGTGGATCACTGTAGGCATTTCATTGACATGACATGCCCAGAAAGGTGCATGACGCACGCATCTTTCGGAACACTGGCCTGTTGAGGAAGCTGCAAGCTGGGACTTTTTTTCCAGACCAGAAGATCACAGTAGGGGAAGTCAAAATGCCCATTGTGATCCTTGGAGACCCCACTTACTCTTTAATGCCGTGGCTCATGAAACCTACACATGGAACCTTGACAGCAGCAAGGAGCAGTTCAACAACAGGCTGAGCCAGTGCAGAATGACTGTGGACAGGGCCGGCTTTAGGCACCGTGGGGCCCGATTCGAAGGAACTGCTGCCCAAGTCCTGCCCCTGTCTTCGGCGGCAGCTCAATCGCTGCCACAGAGAAAGGTCCCTCCGCCAAAATGCTGCCGAAGACAGTGGCAATGATTGAGCTGCCGCCGCTGACAGTGACGGGACTTCGGCGGCAGCTCAATTGGCTGCCGGTGCCTTCGGCGGCATTTCGGCAGAGGGACCCTCCTCCACAGCAGCGATTGAACTGGCGCCGAAGACTGTGGTGGGACTTCAGCGGCAGCTTCTTCGGGATGTTGTGGGGCCCTATTCTGGGGAATCGGCTGAATTGCCCTAAAGCCGGCCCTGACTGTGGAATGTGCTTTTGGCCATTTAAAGGGCCACTGGCACTCTCTGTATGGGAAGCTGGACCTGGTCGATAACAGCATCCCCATGTGCTGTACCCTCCATAACATTTGTGAAGGGAAGGGGAAGGAATTTGAACAGCCAGAGAGCAGGGCTATTAGAGGGGCCCAGCATGGGGCTGCAAGGGTTAGGGATGCCTTGAGGGAGCAATTTGAGGCTGAAAGCCACCAGTAATGTCTGGTGCCCTGCACAGGAGTGAAGTGCAGTGGTTCCAATGTTAGTAGGAATCTGTGTTTGCTGTGCTGACTTGCAGTGCCTCTTTCTTTCCTGGGCTAAGGTATCTTTTACTTTATGCAATAATAATAAAAATGTTTTCAAAGCCAAAAAATCCATTTATTGAAAAGAAAATTCATGTATTGAAAAGAAACATAACTGCTTGGGAAACAGAAAGGGCAAGGGGGTGGGGTGGGGAACGGTACAATCACAGATTTGCATATGTCCTGTCCGGAGTGCTGTGCAATGAGTGCTGCACTTCAGGATGACTATACTGCATAGTGATGGGGGTTGAGTGCAGTGGGTAAGGGTCGTAGTTTTCAGGGCTGAGTGGTGAAGCTACAGGTGTTGGAGGCAGCTGGTGGTGGTAAGAACCCAGATGTTGGGGAAAGTGGGTTGGAGGTGACATGGGGGCACAAGGGAAAGAGTTTTGGGACAAGGGCTGCAGGGGGAGGGGGGGGCGGGAAAGAAGACGCGGTGGTGCTCCGCCTGCATGGCTACGAGCGCCTGGATAGAGTCTGCTTGGCGCTCCATTATGCTTATCAGCCGATCTGTGCTTTTCTGCTGGAGCACCGCACTTTTGTGCCAGCGCTCCTCGTGCTGCTGACAGATCCTCCTTTCACTCTCCCACCACTCCTGCACTTTCTGATTTTCATTACTTGAATGCTGCATTATTTCATGCAACATGTCTTCCTTGCTTCTACGTGGCCACTTTCTGATTCTTTGGAGTCTTTTGGGCAGTGATAACACGGACGGGTGAGATCTCAAGGTTGCATCTGTAAAGGCAAAATGCAACACTTAACAAAGGCAGCATTGTTCACACCAGATAGAGCAATGATTCCCTCGTACTTAAGGGCAAGCACAGTCTACACCATAGCATAATTTGCCCGTCCCAAAGCGAGCGCACATAAACCCATAGGAGCCCTAAAATGGTGAGTAAGCACAGGGTCAAGCGTGACTGATTGTTTCACGGTCATACTGTCCTCTGGGTTTCTGTGCCTTGGGGAGAGCCAACAGCAGCAGGGGGGGCCTATACTGAACACTGTCCCTACATTTTCCATAGGAGTTCGTCCTGGAAGATCTCACTGCTGAGGGTGACCTGGGAAGCAAGGGAGGGTCTTCTACTGCAATGCAGCTTCCGCCCTGGCCCATATGCAGCTTGCCTGTGTGCAGCAATGGTCCCCCTGCCCCAACAAGCCTGCACAAGGGTCTGGATGAGACCTTTGAAGAGATCACTGAGGCTGATTACCGCGTTGTGAGAGAGCACATCAACGCCCTATTCCGCACCTAGGCATGCATGCAGCCCTAACCCTCCTCGCCCCAAGAGCCCGCACCGAATAACTTCCTTCCAAAAATAAAAGCCGCTTACCGGGAACCTCCTCTGGTGTTTGTCTTTCCCCAAGCACTGGCCGCCGCAACTGGCTACCTTCCTCCTGGTTTGAGAACAGCTCCTGGCTGCATGCATCTAGGGATTCTGGGGTGTCTTCCACCTCCTCAGCACCCTCGCTGCCGCTTTGCTCCTCCTCCTCCTCCTGCCTTGTTGAACTGGACTCTGAAGTGTCCATGGTGGAGCTCGGAGTGGAGGTGGGGTCACCCTCAAGTATCGCGTCCAGCTCTTTGTAGAAATGGCAGGTTGCGGGGGCAGCACCAGAGCGGTTGTTTGCCTCGTAGGCTTTGCGGTAGGCATTCCACAGCTCCTTCACTTTAACCCTGCACTGCAGTGCGTCCCGGTCATGGCCCCTTTCCATCATGTCCCTTGATATCTGCCCAAAGGTATCGTAATTCCTACGGCTGGAGCGCAGCTGGGACTGGACAGCTTCCCCCCCCAAACACCGATGAGGTCCAGCACCTTGCCGTTGCTCCATACTGGGGATTGCCTGGCGCATGGAGGCATGGTCACCTGAAAAGATTTGCTGAGATCATTCCACACCTGGTTGAGCAAACAGGAAGGGGATTTTCAAAATTCCCAGAGAATTTAAAGGGCGGGTCTGACAGTTGGTCACCTGAGGGCAGGGCAGTAAAGTTCAAAGTGATGACCAGAGTGGCTAGCACAGGCATTGTGGGACACTTCTAGAGGCCGATCAGAGCACATTAACAGGATAGGTCATCCACACTGGCGCTGCAGCGCTTCAGCAGGCGTGCAGCAAACGTTATTCCACTTGCCGAGGTGGATTACCAGGAGCGCTGTAGTCAAGGAGTCAGAGCGCTCTACGTGCCTTGCCAGTGTGGACAGGTAGTGAGCTAGTGCGCCCTGGGCTCCTTTATTGCGCACTAACTCGCAAGTGTAGCCAAGCTTTTAGAGTCTTTGGACCAGGCTTTCAACATGGAGCTTTAAGTTGGGAGAGGTGTGAGAGAGAAAACAGGGCAGACAGGGGAAAAGACCTTGCAGAATAAGAAGAAAGAAAAGAGAAGACCCTGAAAATCAAACGTAGGAAGAGAGACACAATGAACAAGAAGTAGGGCAGAGCCAAGCAGAGCAAGAAGGTAGATTGTAAGCTCTTTGGGGCAGAGTCAGTGTTTTTGTTCTGTGTTTATCAAGCACTTATTATTTTGAGGGCCATGACTGGGTCTCCCAGGTACTAGCATAATACAAATAAACCAAACGCAAGGGAGATGGAAGAAGTGTTAAATAGGAAGCTGATTGATAACACACTGCAATTAAATACACTACATCATGATAAGCACACAACTGGTTTATTTCTTTACACGGCTGGGGTTGTGGCTTTAGTGCAGAGGTATCAGACATACAAACCACAGGTTGCACAGACTGTTTGTAGCCCACATGGCATATTCAGGATCAGCAGAATCTCAGCTTTCATTATTAAAAATAAAGTTTCTTGCTTTCAGGGTTCTGAAGAAAATTGTCCAACTGCAAACCCAATGTTACTTGTACAGTATTGTCTGTGTCTGCAGAGAGCTTGAAACACTGTCTCAGAGATGTGATCTTCTTTGCCTACTATTAATCTCACTGTAGTGTTAACTCTGCACTAATGAGACTTTAGACACTTTATCTTTGTTTAATTTAGCAGTGGAATGGGGTAGGAATTGACCCCAAATTGGAAGATATTACAGGGAAAGAAACACTGGGAAGGAAGGAGGAGCAACCTAAAGCCAGGGAAGAGGGAGAGAAAGAGAAAGGAGGATGAGAAAGCAAGAACAACAAAGGGCAGAAATAGCAAGGCTCCTAATGGGGAGCAGAATTTTCCTCCAGTTGATGCAGAATATGCCTCGAAGGGACTGAACACAGTAAATAATGAGAATAACTAAAAAGTTAGTTTATAGGCCAGACTCCCAAATCTCCCACTGACCTCCATGGTTGATCTGCTGTGGGTTGAGAACATATGCACTCATGCATTTTTACATGGCCCAGAGACCATAATTAAAAAGAGATTTTGTCTCTCTCCCCAGAATGATTTTGACACCCCTGCCTTGGTGAACATAGCAGCATAGCTGTTTTTCATCCTGGCTAGCAAGCTCAGTCCTCAGGCGAGTTTTTACCAAGCTCTGCTTGTGGATAATGATTCCCTTCCCTTAGTTGCTCTTAGCCAAGCTGTGAACATTTAGTTTTCATTCTTTTCTCATAAAATTTCCAATATTTGATATTAAAATGCAGCCAGAGATTTTCCATTCCTATTTATTTTGGGACTGATCAGATGTAGTACAATTACAGGCACACAACATACGCCAGGCCTAGCTATAGTCCTTGTTAACCTGAAACTCCCAATTAAATGCAGTTTTAGTTTCCCTAGTACTGTGCGGAGCCTTTAAGAACCCACTCTTAACTGCTTTCAAAGCAAATTCAAAAAGGAGGACAACGGCTTTGAAAAATTTAATGCTAGTTCTCTGAAGATCTTTTAAAATAACAGATGTGAATGCAGAGTTCTCCAAATGAAAAGCTCGGGTGTGTGCAGTTCCAGGAGTTTCCCTCGCAGCTGTAACTATGTCTACATCTGAGATATGGCAGGCAGATGTGGCATGGCCTCTGTGCACACAAACATAGGCTCAGATCAGTAGGACAGATCTAGAATGGGGCAGTATTGGGAACAAAAAGGCATCACGAGTTTAATAGATTTGTTAAAGGTCGCTTTAGAAACGTACACCAGATTTGGAGGATTAAAAAGGGGTTTTAGTTGTAGCAGCAGCAATGCTAGTAACTGTCCCATCTCCAAGAATAGCGTTTGAGGCAGCATCTGGGAGGAAATCTGGTTTGGTATTGTGGCTGTTTTTAAAGTCCCTACCATTCTCTCTCACCCACGGATGCACAGAATGCTATGTGTAGCTTGACTAACTGTAACTGACCACATGAAGTTTTGAAAGATCACACAGGGTTTTTCAGGCAATGTCATATTTTAGGAGAGATTTTCAGAGGTACACATGGCAGTTAGATGCCCAACTCCCTAACTTTCCTTTGCGCCTTTGAAATCTTTCTTTTGGCATATACATTGGTCTTAGGTGAGTGAATTTAATAATACAGGCCTTGGATCCCAATAAATCAAAAGGGATGAGATTGAAAAAAAATTCTGTAAATCAAACAGCCACTTTTAAAAAAAAGGATTTTGAAGTATATCTTGTTTTGGAAAATGAGCTCTTCGGGCCCTCTCTTCACCGTCAGTCTGACATAGATTTAATAGAATATCAGGGGTGGAAAGGACCTCAGAAGGTCATCTAGTCCAACCCTCTGCTCAGAGCAGGACCAATCCCTGGAAAGATTTTTGCCCCAGCTCCCTAAATGGCCCTCGCAAGGATTGAACTCACAGCCCTGGGTTTAGTAGGCCAATGCTCAAACCACTGAGCTGGTAGCATGCTCTCCTACACCCACTGGGGACAGGGAATCTATTATAGGATTCCTGCTAGCCCAAACAATGCTGCACTCACCCTAGACTAGGGCCTAGATTTTTAAAGGTATTTAGGTGTTGCTGTGCTCATCACTGCAATGCCTAATGATTTAGAAGCTTGAGTCTCATTTTCAAAAGGGATTTAGGCACTTACAAGCCTAAATCCTATTCAATCACTTTTAAAAATGAGACTTGAGCTTCTATATCAGTTAGGTGTTGCAACACTGAGTGCAGCAACATTTAAATAGCTTTAAAAATCTGGGCCCAGGAAAACAATGGTATCACTGCAAGTATGTTAGTTTCAAGTGGAGAACCTCTTGGCCTTGTAACTGCTAGTCAACAGTTCACAGTCTGTGCTTGTGAGCTAATGGGGTGGTTCTCAGGTTTTGGGATGGGGCAAAATTGGGTTGGGCAGCTTAAAAATCATGCTCTAGCTTAGGTCCATAGTTAGCTACAGCATATGTTGTTCTAACACTGCATGGCCTCATACACAAAGGCTAGAGGAACTCTGTTAGAACGTTAAAGCATTCTTTTTAAGCATGGTTTCTAATTGTGGCTCTTACTGTAACTGTGGTAGGCTGTAAATCAAGGGTGGGCAAACTATGGCCCGTGGGCTGGATCCGGCCTGTGGGATTGACACCTCCATGGCGCCACAGGGCTAAGGCAGGCTTCCTGCCTGCCCTGGACTGGGCCCTGTGCCACTCCCGGAAGCAGCAGGCACTCCCTCCCCCCCTGCAGTTCCCACTGGCCGGGAATGGGGAACTGTGGCCAATGGGAGCTTCGGAAGAGGTACCTGCAGGTGAGGGCCGTGCATGGAGACCTTTGCCCCCCCGCCCCAGGGGCCGCAGGGACATGGTGCTGGCCGCTTCTGGGAGCGGTGCAAGGCCACGGCAGGCAAGGAGCCTGCCTTAGCCCTGCTGCCACCCTGGAGCTGCTAAGGTAAGTGGTGCTGGGCCGGAGCCCGCACCTCACACTCCTCCTGCACCTCAACCCCCTGCCCGGAGCCCCCTGCCACACCCCGCACCCTTCCTGCATCCCAATCCCCTGCCCTGAGCCCCCTCCCACATGCCGCACTCCCTCCTGCACCCCAACCCCAGCCCTACAATCATGGCCCTGCATGCAATTTGCCCACCCAGATGTGGCCTTCTGGCCAAAAAGTTTGCCCACCCCTGCTGTAACTGTTTGAAAATTGTTTCAAGCTCAAGATGATTGAATCTGCATCTACCCTCCAATGTTACAGCTGTAAAGCGCCATACCCTCTGGGCTGTGTGCTGTTGGGATGTTTGAATACAGTGCTGTATTTCTGCAACAGTGTTCTAGGGTATAGCTATTGGATGCCAGGCACTAGGCTCTTCCTGTGGGAGGCTTACTCAAGTACTTCAACAGTACATGTACATCACTTAAAATGCTCTACAAGAGGCAATTACAAAAATCCCCCATGAACCAGAGAGAAACGTGGAGCTCAAGCATTCATCAGCACTGACTGAATGGTTTTTCTTTTTAATAGAAATTAAATTACTTGCTTAATATACATAATGTAATGTTTACTTTCCAGTCTAGTAGCTTTTCAATACTTGCTTTCAAGTCACATGGCAAACACTGTACAAAAATTATAATAAAGAGAGAAACTGAGGGGTGAATACAGTCTTTGTTTGAAATCCTAGAACCAGAAAGGGTTAGGTTTATCTAGAGCTAACACATACCAAAGGATACATATCACGCAGACCCATTCCAGTATAACCATGCATTACCAGGGAGTGCTCTAAAGTCAGCTACATACAACTGGTTTCTAATGGAGCAGGAAGTCAGCACCCTAACGTATGCAGAGGGATGCTCTATCGGGTACCATAGCCGTAGTAGAAAGATTCATCAGGACGGTATCCATACGCAGTCGCAGGGCGGCCAGGAGTACCAGCTGGCTGACCAAATCCATCCACTCCAATGCTGGGGGGAGGGGGGTAGAAAGAGGAGAGAAAAAAAGAAACTAGTGTTGATGCTTGTGTTTCACATACAGGAAGTGTGCGCTAGGACTGGGGCTCTCAAACTTTTTCCATAGGGTAGACCACATTAAGAGGTACTATCTTGAGCACCACCCCTCTTTGGACTCGAGATTCTCCCAGTCATGATCAGGTAATATCTCTGTAGAGATTAAAGCAGCTGATTATATACTAGGTCAGAAATTCACACCATGGTTTCTGGAGTGATAAGACTGACATCCAAAGGGCAGATAGGCTTTCTCATGTACTGAAGCCCTCTATGTTCTATCCGGACTGAATGTTAATTTGGTCTTCATATACAGTATCTGTTTTCACCCTCTAGCTGTCCCAAAGCAGTGAGTTAGATACAAAGGTGACAAATATTCCACATTCTGAGGTAGGAGACAAAGGCAGAGGAAAAAAGTGAATGTTGGCCAGGACACTGGATTATTGCATACTCTTTGGTATTATGCCATCTTTTACACTTGCACCTGAATAGACAGAGCTGGACAAAAAGGACCTCAGAATATTGTCTGACTAGAACCACGGGGGAAGGAGCTGAACTTCTCACACCAAGACATTAAAGGGCTAGTGGCCACCAGTGCTTAAGAGTGGGGAAGAAATGCACTTTATCACTGTTGCCATTATCCTACACATACTGAACACAGTTGTTGTGGACCACAACAGCATGAACCTGTAATAGAATGGGATACCCAGGACACAGACTGGTAACATCACAGGCCCTGATTCAGCAAAGCACTTAAATACTTTTAACTTCAAGCCCATACTTGAGCTAAACTGGCGTCATGATCAACGGAGCACTGAGAGGATCATGTTCCAGCACTTTATCTCCACACAGAGACTGCTTCTAGCAACATGAAACTGTGCAGGACCTAGAGACGAACATGAGGAGTTTGGTGCTTGACCAGTCAGGAAACCAGTGTACCTAAAGGATGCTACAATGATAATCCAGAGAGCGGAGGATTTAAGAGTGGCAGACCTGCTTCCCCAGGGACAGAGAATGGCCAATAAGCCAAACTGCAAAGGAGATGATTCCTCGTGAGATAAGCCACCCGAGAGGTTACAGCCAAAACCTAAAGGCTTTGTTAGTATGTCTATACTGGTATAATACGCTGGCAAAGCCCTCCTAGTGTGGATGCAGTTTATCCCAGTTCCCCTAAGCAAAATAAATTATACCGGTAAGAGTGCAATTTTGCCAATATAACCATGTCTACACTAGGGGCTTCTGCCGGCACAGCTGTGTCAGTCTAGGATCACACCTCTTCATGCTTCTGACAGACAGCTATGCCAGCATGAGTTTGTATTGCAGACCTGGCCTACTAGTGCTCTGCCCCAAATCAGGATGCAGTGGTTCTGAGAGGAGCTGTTTGTTTCTTCCTGAACCAGGCGCGCTATTGTCACACTTCATTAATTCACCAAGGCCCTGGGGAAGGCCTGTAGTGCCATGCTGAACAAATTCCTCAGTAGGGCTAGGAGTCAAATAACACTGGTACATGCATACACACTCTAGTGTCCTGTCTGCTTAGGGTGGGGGCGAGCTAACCAGCATGCTCTGCGGCCTGCACTGGCTTCCCCTTCCTTACTGGAACCACTCCAAAGTTCTGGTATTCTTTTACAAAGCCTTTGGGGAACGGGCATGAGATCTTCAAGACTACCTCACTTTCCAGGTCTCTCTGCAGCAGCTGCGGTCATCCAGCAGACTACCATGGAGCATTAGGTATGGCCTTCTCAACAGCAGATTTGAGCCAAATGAGACCACGGAGGGTCCTATCCTCACCATCTCCAGATACACCTCTTCTCTGGTCCCCAAAGAATCAAAGACAATCAAACACTGCACTCAAAATTAACAACTCATGATTATAGCCAACGTAGGCCAGAGAATGGATTTCCCTTCCAACCTCTCCCTCCTTTCCCCAGCATATAGCACCTTGATCCTACTGTGACAGGCCCTTGGGAAAGGGCAGATAGATTAGACGGAGGGCTCTTCTCAGGCCTAATTTTCTGTGTACAGGTCATAGAGTGACTGAAAATAATAGACTGACTAGTCTATTTTCAAGAGCAAAAAGTAAATAAACTGGGGAAATAGTGAAAAGTAAAGTAGATTTTCAGCTTTCAATTATGATAATCCCAGGAATTACTAACATACTGTAGGTAAGGGAAAATGTGTCTGAATACGCTTGATTCTCTATCCGTTATGGTAATGTAAATCCATGGATGTCAGTGGCATTACACAAGTGTAAAACTGGGGTGATAGGGTAGAATCAAGTCCATACTTTTTGTTAACCAGTGTCCCTTTAAGTCAGAACTTCAGTTCAGGAATAATTTTTTTTTCTTTCACAAATTCTCAAAATATTGACCTATCCAGTTCAGGTTCTAGAGTCAAATAATTTATAATTTAAAAAAATAACATGTTATATTTTGCAATGTTGGTCCCAGGATATTAGAGAGACAAGGTGGGTGAAGGCTCAAAAGGTTCTTTCACCATCACAAGTTGGTCCAATAAAAGACATTCCCTCACCCACCTTGTCTCTCTAATTTGTTATAGGAAACTCAGTTCTTCATTTTATTTATTTTTTACAGTGGTGTTTTATCTGTGATTGATGTAACATCAGTTTTGAATAATTTACTATTTATTATTGTGGTAACAACTAGAGCCCCATCACATTTGTGATGGTGACTCACATTCCTGAAAATTTTAGGCTGGGAAGACACTATATATATGGCAGGGGGACCACACTATGGCCAGCTGAAGGCTGCTGTGGCAATTAGTCAGAAACCCAAAGACCACACCTGTTTTGCATAAAACAGAATCAGGTGCAGCCCCTTTCAACTTTAATGTGGTGGAATGGGGAGAGGAGACTGCAGGCCCCAAATGGCTATTTAGTTCAAGACAAAACTCAGCATCCTCAGACTCAGATTCCCTATGGGCAGATTCTCTTAATTAAATACAAAAGTGGCTACACCTAGCACTGCAGAAATGTGTGGGTTTCTTCTGGCCTTTATCCGCCCTAACACAGTATAGGATACCAAAAAAAGGCATGGAATATTGTGCTGGCCACAAGTACTATTAACCACTAGATGGCACTCTCTCCTCATTACAGAATATTGCCAAGTACTTCCAACTATTTCCAGTTTAGTAATCCTTATTTAAACAACTTCTAAATGCATCTAAATGGATGAAAAGCTAGGCAAAAAAACATGGTTTCAATTACGTTCTCAGCAAATCAATTTTTTCCCCTTTTTGTAAATGTGTAAGTAATTAGGTGCAGGTCCCTACAGGTTAAACTTTGAGCAGCATCAGTTATTTCCAAATGGTTCCGACATATGGTAGTGTCCTGAAGAAAAATGTAAGAGATGGATCAGCTGATAACTACTTCAGACATTTGATTAAAAAAAAAAAGAACAAAAAATTATATTAAACTCACCATCCTCCAGAAAATGGTGCACTATCTAAATATTTTCCTTAGGTAAATGAATCCTTGTCTATGACTCAGAAAATATTGGCTTTGCTTTCAAGTGAGTTTAGTGCTCTTGAAAAGTCCCAGCCTACCCTCTTGGATGATTGGGATTGGTGGGCAGAGTCCACCTGAATGACGCCCTGTCCCTCCATCGCCTCAGCTGAGGGAGGGGCCACAGAACCCAGAAAATTGAGTACCAGGGACAAAAAGTGAACAATCAGGGGGCGGGGATGGCTTGCCAGCACTGCAGACTGACGTTCTTGTGATACCCAGAGCAGCTATAGCAAGAGCAATGACAGCATAAGCATGCCCCATGCCTGCGTTCTGCCGCAATCTTGACCTGGAAAGGCCACCTTGACGGTGGAGAAAGGAGTTTAGTATCCATGTCCCACTGAGTCTTACCACACCTCTGCCAAGGATGGAGCCAGTTGTGATGGTGGGGTTTAAGATGTCCACTAGTGACCGGACTGAGATAACTTGCTTCATGGGTTCTTATTTCTACCTTAGACAATAGATCATCCCATGCTTTGCTGCACATTGGGCTACCCACATTTACCATCCATGCCTGTCAACTGCCTTTCTCTCCAAATATTCTCATTTCATGTTGAGATGCTTGATGTGGTTCAGATCTGTTTGTTTCTATGTTATTCGCGGTCTTCCTCTCTTTCTTCTTTTGTTTTCTGGCTTCCCTTCAAGGGTGGTATTTCGTAAGCGTTCTTTTTCCATTCTCAGCACATGTCCCAGACACTGATGTCTTCTTTTGTAGATTATTTGTTAGAGGGTGACTTGTGCAGTAATTTTTCTGACTTCTTCATTCGTCTTCCTATCTCTATATATTATTCCCAATATTCTTCTCAGACATTTGTTATGAAATGCATCTAGCTTTTGCGTATCTTTCTTGGTAAGATGACATGTCTCACTGCTCTAGGTTGTGATGATGATAACAATTGCTTTTATTTTTACACTAGCAATCAAATTCAAACTTACTCTTAACTAAAGAACTGGAGTTAGTATTATTGATACAGCACCTAAAGGGGTGCTGGGCACTATACAGACCCCTGTTCTGAAAAGGCAGTGACATATCTTAATGAAATCAAGCAAGTAACCCCACTCCTCCACCTCCTCATCCCCCTAAAAAAAAAATCCATCATTTTCATTTCCCACTACACAGTTCAAATTGATACCTTAATGGGAGCTCATTCATACCACATATAGTTATCTAATGGAAACTGATTGCACAACATTGTAGTGAGTCTGGAGCAAGTGAGTTTCTGAAATTGCCCTAATCTGTAAACTGTTAAGGCATCTTTCTCTTAAAAATTCTTTTACTTGAATAGACGTTGGTGACTGTGCTCACCATACAGCAAAAGCACCACTGTTTTCTCACGGATGGTTTACCAACATGTCTGGGACTCATGGAGTTAAACAGGGAACACAACTAATTATTATGTAATGCTAACCTCAGCTGCTGGTTCATTTTGAGACCCTTTAAAATATGAACTGTGTATTTTACCCCTATGCACTCTCTTAATGATTTGTTTTTTTTAGACTGAAATCACTTCCAGCCATCAGTTATACTCGCGGTCTCTACACATGCACTTCTCCAAGCACAAATATTTCTTTTTCCTATTGGTCTGCCAACCTCTGTCAGAGCAAATTTCACTTTAAACTAAATGCAATGATACTTAAAACCTCTTGGATTACTCAGGCTGCTGGCATGATCTATGACCTTCCCAGAATGACAGCTGAACTTTCTAATTTGCTTGTACGGCTGGGGAACCGAAGAACACATGCCAAGAAGGAAAATGCTCCTAATGTGCATGAGTGAAGAGAGATTTCTTAACAGCTTTATTTATTGATATTTACCTTGATTCATAATGTACAAAAATAATGTGCCTGTCCTGGGTCCATAGTGCCTAGGAGACATTTTAAAATACAATCAAACAAAACTAGCAATGTCACCCTTATCCAAGCCAGGAAATGCCAGGCAGTATCCCCCTTCCCCACATATACCTGCTCTCATTGTACCCGTCCCTCGCTCAAAGCCTGAGAGAACAGACAGGCTTTGTAGTAGACCTGGAAGATTGGGCTGTTTCAGACCAGGGGATGAAGGGGGAACACCCTGTGCCAGTGCTCTGATGGTATTCCAGTTCAGGGGCCCGCACTGGCTGTAACTCTATGGTGCAGGCAGAGAACAGGGCTCTCTAGGTTCTTCCACATTAGGAAAATTAGCACCCGTATTACAAAAATGGCCAACAATAGTGCACAGCTGCTCGCTGTAGATTTTCATGACAGTGGTAAAGACACCGCAGCCCCTTTTTGAGCACTGGTGCTGACAGTTGCTGTAATATGGGTGCTAATTCCTCAAGTGTAGGCAAGCCTTCAGAAAGGCAGCTCCCAGGTCATTTGGGACTTTATGGGTCAAAAGTAACACTTTGAAATCTATCTGGAAATCCACAGGTAGCCAGACCAGAACCCAGAGCACCGGCATTGTGTGCTCCCAGCAGGAAATACTGCTGAGGACGCAAGCAGCCTCATTATACACCAGCTTCAGCCTCATACTGTATTTAAAGATACAGTATAGCCCCATGCAGACTGCACTGCAATAATCAAACTGTGAGGTGACACAGGCATGGATGAGGGAAGCCAGGTCCACATCTGAAAGAAGAGGTTGTAACCTCCTGATGAAGTGGAGATGGACATAGGTGTTCTGGTGACTGCTGATACATGACCCCACATTGTATTTCAGAACTTGAATATGGATTTAAGGGATTTAAATAAGATTTTTTTGGCCTCTTTCATGTTTGGCACCCAAAAATGCAGGGACAAAAAATAATTGGCCACTGAAAACAGGTGGTCACGGTCACATACAGTGTTAGTGTCGGAGCCAGGATTAGAAGCAAAGTGTCTTCAAATCCTAGTCCTGCTCTGAAGACCAGCCAACCCCCACTACCTACATATTTTGCATGAATCAGATTGATGCAAGACCCACTTGTAATTTTAAGAGGCACTAAACTAGTGAACGGGAACACATTTTAAAAAGGTCTCCATTTAGTACAAGTGCAAATGTTTATCCATACACTCAAGGTGGGGCCTTGATCCAGCAAAGCACTTATGTACGTGCAGAACTTTTCATTCATGAATAGGTCCACGGACTTCTGTGGGAATACTCACATGCTTAAAGCTACTCATGTGCTTAGGTGCTTTGCTCAACTGAAGTTCATTTGCATGCATAACTATGCAACACATACGTACACACATGGGATCCGATCTTGCTCCCACTGACTTATAACTGATCTGGCAAAACTTCCATAGATGTCAATGGAATGAGGATTAGGCCCATGTTTTTGGGTGTGCAGGATCCTTTGAAAACTTGGCCTCAGTGCTGCCCACAGACATAGAGCTCCCTCTTTGAGAATCATTTGCATACCTTATGATGATGAATATTTTAAGAATACAGTTTAAAATGTGCAAGGTTCTCTCCCCCCACCCCAAGCCATGCAACTGGTATTCACAATAATCTTATCCTCAGAGTCCTATCATTTCACTTCTGAAAGAGACTCTATTAGTCAGTGACAGTATTGTTAACAACATATAGTACTGTTACAGTTCTAGCCATCCTGCTGTAAAATCCTAGGCCATTAAACTTTGGAATGCATAAACTGTATCAGGTTCCTGTGTATAACACAGAGGATGAATTATGGCCAATACATGGTAGAAGACTATTTTTCCCTCATGGGGTACCTAAGCCATGAAAATGAAACACCACTCACCATAACTTTGAGACATAAGCCCAGCATTATAATACATAAATAATGAACTGCATCTAAATTGTATCATACTTGAGTGCCAACAAGAGACAGGACTTGATAGTGTTTAAGTCTGTATTTTCTCTCCTCTCTTGGTAGCTCTCATTTTTAAGTGCTGATGAAAGGTACTAGATTGAAAGCCCAAGAGCCTTTATCTGCAGGTAAGACACTACAAGCTTCTCAGTGTGCTTCCCCCCACTCCCCCCTCCACCTGCCACACACAAAATGACCACCTGTAGAGTTGGGAGGATTATTCAGTAGCCAGAGGCCATTAGTTCCCTGGACTTTTTGCTGAGACTACCAACCAAGTGCCAGCTAGGATGATCATTTTGTGATGGACCCCTGTCCACTAAGTAATGGATCGAGGCCACTATGCTAATGTCACACAGGTCACTTAGCGTTCAGATGGTTGCTTGGACTCTGGTAACCAAAGAGATGAAAGGCTCCATAGACCCACTATATAATAGTCTGATGCAGCTACTTCTCTGTTTCTCCTTAATTATCCACTAATTTGTTCTGCCCTTCAGCTTATGACTGCAAATCCTGGGAGACTGGGAGGCAGAGGTTTTTATATGTAATAACATATCCTGTAACGGTATGATCATTGCATGATAAATCACAAATATTTTAAATTCTGTATTTCATGGCCCCACCTTCCTTCTTCCCCTTCTGTTTATCTTTCCCATACTTTGTCTCTCTCAACTCAGCTTGGATGGAAGCTTTGGGGCAGGAACTGTGCAGTTATTGCTATAGAAAGTACCATGCATATCTGCATACTAATATTAAATATTAATTACACAAAGAATTCTATTAACATTAATGTTGCAAAGTCAAGCACTCAAAAATTAGGAAATGCCAGAATTCAGGTTTTCTGTGCTCCCTTGTGCATATGCTTTATGATATAGTCTCTAACTAACCACTAGACCCACTAAATCGACCCCCGCTGCACTGATCGCAGCAGCATCGATGCCTGGTAAGTCTAGACATGGCCCGACTTAAGCTGTAGCTGTGAGTGCTCAGCACTTCTGTAAATCAGATTAAGGGTCTCAAGTCAGGTGGCCAAAGTCTGGTGTAAGTGACTAGCCCTGCATCACACAGGAACTCTGTCAGATGCAGGGATGGAATCTAATGTTCTAGGGTACCGTTCAACTGCTTTAACCATGAAACCATCCATTCTTTTTCTGCAGTCTCCTGCCTCATTCACTATAAACGTTCCAACTTCTACAACAAATGAGGCAGGGGTCCTATAGACAGCCTCCTTAACTACACAGCTTTGATTTCTCCTGAGTGAGCCAGGGGCCCTGAAGGAAAAAGTGGTACATGATCATGTAATTAAAGACTGTACCATAATGCATATGCACAAGAAGTCTCAATTAAGGTTGCAGAGACCTTAATTCCAGCATGTACTAATTTCTGAGTGCTTGCTTTTGCAACTTTAATGTAGGCTGGTGGGTGGCTGTTTTTCCTCTATGTATTATTTACTATTCAATTTAAAAAAAATTGAAAATACAAATTCCATCATGTGGCATCACAGCCTCCTTGCTTGTGGTTCAGGTGCCTTGACTTGCACCCGGAATGGCCTGCAGTAGCCCAGAGCTGCAACTACATGGAAAGTCCTGTTCAGCTCTAGGCTGGAGCATGCAAAAAGTGGAAACTAAGTCAAATTACAAATAAGGCTGTTAAGCGATTAAAAAAATTAATTGTGATTAATCGCACTTTAAACAATAACAGAATATCATTTATTTAAATATTTTTGGATGGTTTCTACATTTTCAAATATATTGATTTCAATTACAACACAGAATACAAAGAGTACAGTGCTCACTTTATATTTATTTTTTATTACAAATATTTGCAATGTAAAAAACAAAAAATAGTATTTATCAATTCACTTAATACAAGTACTGTAGTGCAATCTCGATCATGAAAGTTGAACTTACAAATGTGGAATTATGTACAAAAATAACTGCATTCAAAAATAAAAATGTAAAACTTTAGAGCCTACAAGTCCATTCAGTCCTATTTCTTGCTCAGCCAATCACTCAGACAAACAAGTTTATTTACATTTGCAGGAGATAATGCTGCCTGCTTCTTGTTCACAATGTCATCTGAAAGTGAGAATAGGCATTCGCATGGCACTGTTGCAGCTGGCATCACAAGATATTTATGTGCCAGATGCACTAAAGATTCATACGTACCTTCATGCTTCATCCACCATTCCAGAGGACATGCATGCATGCTGATGGCTTCTGCTTGCTAAAATTAAAAGCAGTGTGGACCGACGCATGTTCATTTTCATCATCTGAGTCAGATGCCACCAGCAAAAGGCTGATTTTCTTTTTTTGATGGTTCAGGTTCTGTAGTTTCTGCATCGGAGTGTTGCTCTTTTAAGACTTCTGAAAGCATGCTCCACACTGTCGCAATCCGATTAATAGTTATGGCTATGTATGGCCACTTGTCGGTCCACGGCCATCTTGAACCTGTTCAAAGGACAAGACAGCCTCCATGTTGGACCAAGTTCTTGTTAAAGGGCAGAGATGCTATCCTGCCCAGCAACACTGGTTGTGTATGCTTTTTCCTTTTTTTTTTAACTGGGTCATCTAAGGGTCAGGCTAGTGCCGTGTGCAGAGACCTGATCCTGCCCAGCAACTTGTAGTGTCGTGTGCAACATTTTGGTGCTGTGTGCATTTTTCCCGCTCTTTTTGGGCCCGGTCGTCTGGAGGTCAGGCTGGTTCTGCCCAGCAACTCCAGAGTACTGTATACAGAGACCTGATTCTGCCCAGATACTCCAGTGTGCCGTGTGCAAATCCTTCCGACGTGGGGTGGCAACAGCTCAAATCCTGAAGGGAGGAGGGACCAGGGAGCCAATCAGATGCTGACACGAGGGAGTGAGACCTTTCAATAAAACTAGGTTTCCCCCCAGAAAATCTTGTCTTGACCATTTTCTTTTTGGTGGAGTATCCGCGTGTTAGCCGAAGGACCTGATCAACCTTTTGGCCAGGGTCTCCTCCCGGTAATAGCTAGCTCGTGTTCGTGTGGAGTATCCGCGTGTCAGCTGAAGGACCGGATCAACCTTTCAGCCAGGGTCTCCTCCCGGTATTGCTAGCTCGTGTCGTGTCGTTTTGGATCCATTTCCATCAACTCGTCATGCTTCTGGTATCTGCTCTGCTGGTCAGCTGCGCCTGGAGTGCGGTATTTGCTTTTTGATATCTGACAGTTAGCTTATTTAGCCTCTTATTTTTCCCTTCCTTAACTTGGTACCAAATATCTACTCAGAATATCAGGATCGTATTAGTGAGCTCAGGATTGCACAATTGTTTAGCTAGCTTGTATTATTGTTCTCTTTGTTATTGAATTGTTAATTGCAAACTGCTTTATGTGTTTGAATCACTGCTCTGTCTGTGTCCAGTGTGTGTGTGTTTAACTGGGGAGCTGCCTCTACTTAGAGGGTGGCTGACCAACGGGGTCCAGTCCCCGCGGTCTGAGTGAGTGGAATCTGCCCAGCTGCAGCCGCACCACACTCTGGGTTTACCCTCTGTGTGAAAGCAAGGGTGGCTGAGGCAGTGGCCCGTGGGTCTCTTTTCTGTGTTTGCACCGGGCACCGCCCTGACGAACCCGATTCCTATCTGTGTGATTGGTGTGTCTGCCTATTTGGTGTGGTGTGGTGAGCAGTATAAAGTGTATTATTACTGTGTTTTGGGGTGTGTTTGTACTTTTGATACCATCCCAGCCAAAGTTGCCTACTCCCCCAGCCCAAGTTGTAATTATCCCCTAAATAAACGCAGCCACTTGGCTTTTCAGTGTTACCCTGGTCCTGCCTGTCTTTTCCTCACTCAATACCAAGCTTGAACGAACCCCCAGCTAATTCAGACATGGCGTCACGAACAGGATTGAGTGAGGAAAATCCTTCCCGGTCATCTGTACAGTCTGTCTGTCCGTGGCGTACCAGGGTCACTGACAAGACCCCAGAGGACGAACTTAATCATTTTCAATACCACGTTCTCCTTGATAGGGGGCAGTCAGAGGCAATTGGCTGGAATTGTATTATTGGGGAGGGCCACTTGAGCCGAACCTATGCTGCCAGCTTAACTGTTGGTGCTGCAGGCTGTCTTCTGACATGCCATATGGGTCTGCGGTTAACCCCCACGGAAGCCAGTGACCGGCCAGCGTGCATTAAGGCGGGGAAGCCGGCGCTGGGACTGATCCAGTCCAGCTGTGGAAAGGTGCCCGAAAGATTTTAAAAGCAGCCGGGGGCACTTGTCCATCAACTGTTACTCCCCCGAGACTCCCAAGTGGGGGCCCTGCACATGAATTGGTAGTCCAGCTAGTGCAGGAGTTAGAGGAAGGGAAAAAGTCCAGAAAGCTCCTCCCTGACCAGTACAAATCTAAGATCGTTGCCAGTACCTATCACAAGATTTTAGGTCTGGCTCTGGACAAATTGACCGTTGTTATGGGGGCTCTGGCGTCCACTGCTCGGGAGATGGCTGATACCCCTGAGGATCCCGGTACAACCCAACCCCTACCTGCAACCCCATCTCCTCCCTCTCTGCCAACTCCTAAAACCCCCGAACCCTTCCCTCCACCATATCCAACAGCGCCTAGCTTGTACCCGACCCTGCCATCATTGACCCCCGAAAAGGTAGCTCTTAATCCTGCCGCAGCTATGCCAGTACAAATCACTCGGACTAAGGTGGACCCCACAGGGGCACAGAATGTCGTTTTTGAGTGGCGTACACGTAGCAAGGCAGAGATGAAGGAGTTTATCAAGGACACAGGGCGGGGACCAAATGAACCTGTATTCACCTGGTTAGGACGGCTTATTTTAGAATATGGTCAGGAACTTATTGATCAGGAGGAGGCAACCCTTATTTCCCGGAGTGCTGCCTGGTCAAGGGGAACGAGCCGAGGGGTACTGTTAGCTGCTCCTGTCTGGCCAATCTCCGTGCCAGCAGCTGCTTTCCTTCAGATTCAAAATAGTGCTGTAGCCTTTCAGCTACCTCCCAGTGGGATCACTACCCCACGCGATCTCATTTTTACCATCGCGGGAGCATCTCTTATTTGGTGGGAGCCTGCACAAAACCCCCTAGGCTTAACACTGGCGCAGCAACAGCTTCGGTCATTTGAAGCTTATTGCTATGTTACTGATCCAGCTGCTATTCCCATCCAAGAGCAGGGGATAGACGTGGCCCTTGATAGCAGCCCTCTGGGGGACACTAGCACGCTGCTGTGGATGCGGGGGTTCCAGGGGCGGCCAGTAACGTCGTTGTTTCAGGCTATGGATCGCCTGAAGTGGCCGGCCCCTCAACCACCTGCCGTAGCTGCGGGCGATGTACCCCCCGCGCCCAAGTCCAAATTCCCTGAGCGCTCCTATATAGAGCGGAAGATCTTTGGGTTTTTACTTAATAAGGGAGCACTCAGTAGAGACATTATCCGCAAATTAAGCCCTGCACAGCAGAAAGAGCTAGCAATAGCTCTAGGGTGGAAGGAACAGTCAAGGGACTTGAACCAGGGAAATGCGATAGGACCGAGTGTGTAATGACGGCCAACACCCGGTCCGATGATGCCAGGCCGTATTTTCCTTTAGTCACTCCTGATGGTGAAAAGATTCAGTTTTTGTTAGATACTGGGGCCCAGGTATCTATTATTCCCCCATCTGTCCCCCATAAACGCACAGGCCGCATTATTTACGTCCAGGGGCTCAATAGTATTGAACCTCGGCCTGAAGTTAGGGTTAAGGCCACCCTTCGGGGCGTTCCCATTCAGTTTACAGCCCTCCTGGGAGGCCAGGCACTCCTTGGAGTCCGTGAACTAAAAGCTTTTAAATTGGCCTCTGTTATTGCTTCCGTTTTGCCAGTCATTCTGAATAAAAAACCCCATGAGCCCCAAGCGAGTAATCCTACCCCCTGGAGGTACCAACCGATCCCTACTCCTCCCCAGGGAAAAGCTTCAATCAGCCAGCTCATAAAGCAGCTTGAAATAGCCCAGCGAATTTGTCGTGTGGCTACCAGTAAATACCTGTCCAGTGCATGGGGCATCCCAAAGCCTCACAAGCCTAACGACTACCGTATGGTAATTGATTATAGATCAGCTAATAAACATATTGAAGCAGTTGTCTTTGCCAGCCAGTGGGACCTACCCACAATTGAACGCCTTTTACTTAACAAACAGGCCAAGTGGGCATGTACCCTTGACCTCAAGGACATGTTTTTTCAAATACCCCTCCATGACCCACAGGGGCTCTTAAACTTTGCATATGAGGGTGCCCAATATCAGTGGCGGGTATGTCCCCAGGGGTACCGGAATTCACCTGCTTGTGCCACTGAAGCCTTGACTCGAACCCTGCAAGTTGTTACACCCCACTCGGAGGCTAAGGTTGTTCACTATGTGGATGATATCCTTATCTGTGGTCCCGATCCTGACTCTGTCCAAACCCTTACTGATCAGGTCCTTCAAACCCTAGACAAAGATGGGTGGGAAGTCAATAAGGCAAAAAGCGGTTTGTCCCCATCCACCTCATTTCAGTTTCTGGGGTTTGATGTTGAGGAGGGAGTTCTCCAGCACTCCTCATACCATTCCCTGCAGCTTCAGTTTAAGGTGGGAGTGTGCCCCCCCCGCAAACAAATCCAAAGGGTACTTGGGATTGTTAACTATCATCGAGCTTTCCTTCCAGCTAGTTTGCTTGATGCTTTGTCCACAGTCCAGCAGTTTGCAAAAAGCAAAAAACTGCTTTGGACTGAGGACGCTGATCAAGCTGCAAATAGTTTAGCAGCATGGCTCCATTCCAACCCTGTTCTCTATCGGTGGGATCCCAGTAATCCCATCCTTATTGTGTTATCTGTCATGGCTCATAGTGTAAGCATTTCTGTTAGTCAGGCAGATCACCCAGTGTACCACAGTGCCCACACCTTTAATGGTCCAGAATACAGGTATGGATCAGTGGGACACATGCTCCTTGGAGTTAAGCTAGCTTCCCCTTGGGCTCGGTTAGCTTATGGTACACTCCAAGGTCCCCATGTACAGCTCATTTCCTGGTTATCCTTTACTCCAGCTCCACAGTTTCATGGCTCAGTGGCTACCTGGGAAAAGTTAGTGTTCATAGCTCAGGAAGCTTTTGGTCAATGGAAGTTATGTTCGAGTTCTGTAGTTGAGGAAGAGGATCCTAATTTAGCTGAGCTCAGTGCATTTAATCCCTGGATTGTATCTGACGGGGGCACGGCCCCCTCCCCTCGAGCTGGTATCCTTTGTCAGCGGTGTGACCTGTTTCATGCTGAATTTCTCCCAAGCCACACTTCAGCTCAGTTAGCTGAAGTTCAGGGAATATTCCTAGCCGCTTCTCACCTTGCCCGTGCCCATCCTCGTACCCGGGTTGTCCTTGGCATCGATTCTGCCTATGGGGTATCAGTCCTCACTCGTGAGGGACAGCCACGAGCCCATGAGGATTTGTGGGAGCAAATTTTCGCTCTCATGTCCAAAACTAAACTCCCTTGGTTTGTTACTCATTGTCCTTCTCACCGGCCTGACAGCAATTCACTTCACACTACCCTTGACCGACGCCTTCGTGCCTTTGAGGTTGAGACCTGTGATAGGCCTGAGGTATCTGTTGCCGCTCCTCCTGGTCCTCAGGATCCTTTCTTGATTTGGATGCATGAGGAGTGGGGGCATTTGCCTGGAAAGGCCCTTTACCGGGTTCTTAAGGTACGCGGGCACGGGAAACCGGAATTGACCCGTCAGCACTGCGTTAATGTCTTGCGCGCCTGCCAGCAGTGCCAGGCGACCCGTCTTACGTCCCGACCCTTTGTTTTCCACGGAGCTCTACGGCCCCAACTGTTCAGACCCGGACACCACTGGCAGTTAGATTTAATCGGTCCTTTAGCTGGGGCTAAATTTTTCCCCAAAGGTTTAGTGGTTGTGGATTTAGGTTCCCGTCAAGTCCACTGTACCCCCCTGAAGCGAACCACAGCTTCAGATGTTAATAAAGCCATGCTTCAGGTTTTTGCTGCTTGGGGCATTCCCTCTGAGGTGCAAACAGATGGAGGTCCTCCATTTACCAGCCAGAGTTTTGAGACCTTGGTTACTAAGTGGGGTGTTCAACTCCATGTTCACCTCCCTTATCAGCCCCATAGCAACGGTGTTGTGGAGCGTCGCATTGGAATCCTTAAAACACAGTTCCGTGCCATTCTTGGAAAGCCAGACTACAAGGGTTGGCATCTGGTATTATCCAAAGCTTTAATTACCCTGAATGCAGCCTACAGCCGATGGCCAGATATAGATCCAGAGCCTCTTCCCGTCTGGAAACCAGTGTTCTCCCCCCAGGAGCTAGTATGGCTATCTGCTCCAGTGGCATCTGGGCATCCACAACCCCTTCCAGCCATTGTGTCTAAGCCTGGTCATTTTCCTAACACATACCATGTCGTGTGCAATGGCCAGTCAGAAAGTCGGCTGGTCCACCATAACTGGCTTAGCCGGAGATCCTAACAGGACCTGCCCTAGGGCTTGTCCTATCCTCTCCCTTTGTCATTGCAGGTTTTTTCACAGCGACGCCATCCCCATCCAAACCCTCTGGTCAACTGGACTTTGGCTTACGCTCGTCAGGAACTTCTGGCTGCCAATTCGAGTGATGTGTCCTCCATTCCTCCAGACCACCACTGTGTAGTATGCTCAGGGTCCCTATTAGACCCCAAGAAACCTCCTTATTTCTTCAAATTCCTTCCCATTCATAATGTGACTCATGAGGAGCCTGCTTCTCAATGTAATGATCCCAGCTGGCCTTGGCGGCACCTGTTCACCTGTAACTCCATACGATCAGACCGCTTTACAACCCCTAGTGCCCCTATCTCTGTGTTTCACCCCAGGCCACCAGCTGGTCCCTGTTTTGTGTTCTTGGGCCCTGAATCTCTCCGTTCCTGGGGGTCATATCCTAACTGTTCCCATTTTTATATGCCCCCAGCCCCTTGTCAGTGGTGTGGTAACCACTATAAATGTAGTGAGGAACACAATTGGCAGCTACCTACTTCCCCTAATTGGTATTGCCAGGCATTTGACTCCACTTTAGCCACTCTTCAACAACTTAAGCTCCCTGTTATTATATTTGATGCTATTTCGTGGTTATCCTCTCCCAGCCGGGTATTTGGCACTCCCAGCCGTGCATTTGGTACTAGACAGGAAACGGTTGGCATTAGGGCTGTCGATTGGGCACATCGTTATTGGATTGCAGTTGCCCGCGACCCCACAGCTGTAAATGAAAGCAATACCCTTAGCCTGCATTCCCCTCCTGGGATTTATTGGTTCTGTGGCAATGGCATAGCGTATAATCATCTCCGCCTCCCCAAGGGCATCTGCGCCCTTGGTCAGGTTTACATTAAAGGAGGAGGTGTTTTCCACAGGCCTCCCTCCATATTTGGTCCACAGAAGCGTGAACTCACCTGGTGGACTCGTCTCAAATCTGCCACTGAAACCCTCTTTTGGGGCTATGTACAGTTTAACCCTTATAGTTATGCTTTCACTCTTGGTCAGATCCGTAGCCTATCTAGGAATTTAGAAACCCTTACTAATCTCACAGCCCTTGGTTTCCAACAGGTAGACAATTCCCTTACTATCCTAGCTGAGTATGCTGAGCAGAATCGCCTGATGATACAGACTCTGCTGCATCAGGACTTTTGTGAAGCCCTGGAGAACCTTGATTCTCGTTTTGAGGGACAATGTTGCCTTCGCCTGCGTCCTGGGTGGAACAACATCTCTGCCATCACCCAGCAGCTGTCGTCCCTGGCTGTCCGTATCCGTGAGGACCGTGAATCCTGGGACTGGTGGCAAACCACCTTGTCAGGCTGGGGACTTGGACAATGGGCACAATCCTTAAAATACTGGTTAATTGCAGCAGCAGTAGTTATTGTTATTTTCTGCTTAAGCCTTGCCTGCACTAAAGCCCTGATTAACAGAGCTGTGTCAGCACTTCCTATCCAGACTGTGCACTATACCGCCTTCACGTCAGCTGACAACCAGTCAGACTCTGAGCTTTCTGTTTGAATTCGGTTTTCCCTTATGTTCCCTAGGTTCGTTCCCTCCTAGGTGTAAGCTGACCCTCCCGTGATGGACCGCCAATCGGCCACGGGGGCATGTCGCAATCCGATTCATAGTTATGGCTATGTATGGCCACTTGTTGGTCCACGGCCATCTTGAACCTGTTCAAAGGACAAGACAGCCTCCATGTTGGACCAAGTTCTTGTTAAAGGGCAGAGATGCTATCCTGCCCAGCAACACTGGTTGTGTATGCTTTTTCCTTTTTTTTTTTACTGGGTCATCTAAGGGTCAGGCTAGTGCCGTGTGCAGAGACCTGATCCTGCCCAGCAACTTGTAGTGTCGTGTGCAACATTTTGGTGCTGTGTGCATTTTTCCCGCTCTTTTTGGGCCCGGTCGTCTGGAGGTCAGGCTGGTTCTGCCCAGCAACTCCAGAGTACTGTATACAGAGACCTGATTCTGCCCAGATACTCCAGTGTGCCGTGTGCAAATCCTTCCGACGTGGGGTGGCAACAGCTCAAATCCTGAAGGGAGGAGGGACCAGGGAGCCAATCAGATGCTGACACGAGGGAGTGAGACCTTTCAATAAAACTAGGTTTCCCCCCAGAAAATCTTGTCTTGACCATTTTCTTTTTGGTGGAGTATCCGCGTGTTAGCCGAAGGACCTGATCAACCTTTTGGCCAGGGTCTCCTCCCGGTAATAGCTAGCTCGTGTTCGTGTGGAGTATCCGCGTGTCAGCTGAAGGACCGGATCAACCTTTCAGCCAGGGTCTCCTCCCGGTATTGCTAGCTCGTGTCGTGTCGTTTTGGATCCATTTCCATCAACTCGTCATGCTTCTGGTGTCTGCTCTGCTGGTCAGCTGCGCCTGGAGTGCGGTATTTGCTTTTTGATATCTGACAGTTAGCTTATTTAGCCTCTTATTTTTCCCTTCCTTAACTTGGTACCAAATATCTACTCAGAATATCAGGATCGTATTAGTGAGCTCAGGATTGCACAATTGTTTAGCTAGCTTGTATTATTGTTCTCTTTGTTATTGAATTGTTAATTGCAAACTGCTTTATGTGTTTGAATCACTGCTCTGTCTGTGTCCAGTGTGTGTGTGTTTAACTGGGGAGCTGCCTCTACTTAGAGGGTGGCTGACCAATGGGGTCCAGTCCCCGCGGTCTGAGTGAGTGGAATCTGCCCAGCTGCAGCCGCACCACACTCTGGGTTTACCCTCTGTGTGAAAGCAAGGGTGGCTGAGGCAGTGGCCCGTGGGTCTCTTTTCTGTGTTTGCACCGGGCACCGCCCTGACGAACCCGATTCCTATCTGTGTGATTGGTGTGTCTGCCTATTTGGTGTGGTGTGGTGAGCAGTATAAAGTGTATTATTACTGTGTTTTGGGGTGTGTTTGTACTTTTGATACCATCCCAGCCAAAGTTGCCTACTCCCCCAGCCCAAGTTGTAATTATCCCCTAAATAAACGCAGCCACTTGGCTTTTCAGTGTTACCCTGGTCCTGCCTGTCTTTTCCTCACTCAATACCAAGCTTGAACGAACCCCCAGCTAATTCAGACACACACCTCAGCCCTCTCAGATTAAGAATTTGAAGTGCCTTCCAAACCTTGAATCGAGTGCTATAGCTCCCTTTAGAAATCTCACACTGGTACCTTCTTTGCGTTTTGTCAAATCTGCAGCAAAAGTGTTCTTAAAATGAAAATGTACTGAGTTATCACCCGAGACTACTATAACATGAAATATATGGCAGAATGCGGGTAAAACAGAGCCGGAAACATACAATTCTCCCCGAAGGAGTGAAGTCACAAATTAACAAATTTTTTTAATGGGTGTCATCAACATGTTCTCTGGAATGGTGGCTGAAGCATGAAGGGCCATACGAATGTATAGCATGTAGATCTGGCATGTAAATAACTTGCAGTGCCGCCTACAAAAGTCCCATGTGAACACCTGTTCTCACTTTCTGGTGACATCGTAAGTAAGAAGTGGCCAGCATTATCTCTTGTAAATGTAAACAAACCTTGTTTGTCTTAGCGATTGGCTGAACGAGAAGTAGGACCCAGTGGACATGTAGGCTCTAAAGTTTTGCATGGCTTCGTTTTTGAGTGCAATTATGTAACAAAACAATTCTACATTTGTTAGTTTCATTTTCATGATAAAGAGATACAGTACTTGTAAGAGGTGAACTGAAAAATACTATTTCTTTCATCATTTTTACAGTGCAAATATTTGTAATAAAATATAAAGTGAGCAGTGTACACTTTGTGTTCTGTGTTGTAACTGAATTCAATATATTTGAAAATGTAGAAAAACATCCAAAAATATTTAATCAATTTCAATTGGTATTTATTGTTTAACAGTGTGATTAAAACCGTGATTAATTTTTTTAGTCATGATTAATTTTTTTGAGTTAATCACGTGAGTTAACTGCAATTAATCAACAGCCCTAATTACAAAAGATGAATACGAACAAACAACACAAATATGCAGGGACAAAATTAGAAAGGCCAAGGCACAAAATGAGATTAAACTAGCTAGACACAAAGGGTAACAAGAAAACATTTTACGAATACATTAGAAGCAAGAGGAAGATCAAGGACAGGGTAGCGCCGTTACTAAATGAGGGGTTGGGGGAACAACAGAAAATGTGGAAATGGCAGAAGTGCTAAATTACTCTTTTGTTTCAGTTTTCAGCAAAAAGTTAGTAGCAATTGGACATCTAACAGTGAAAGTCAGCGAAAATTAGGTTGGATCAGAGGCTAAAATAGGGAAAAACAAGTTAAAAATTACTTAGTCAATCTAGAGGTCTTCAAGTCACCAGAGCCTGATGAAATACATCCTAGAATACTCAAGGAGCTGACTGAAGAGATGAGTCATTAACGATTATCTTCAAAAAGTCATGGAAGACGGGAGAGATTCCAGAGGACTAGAAGAGGGCAAATATAGTGCCAATTCATAAAAAGGGAAATAAGGAAAACCCAGGAAATTACAGACCAGTCAGTAACTTAACTTCAGTACCCGGAAAGATAATGGAACAAATAATTAAGCAATCAAAATTTCTGAACACCTAGATGATAATAAGATGATAAGTAACAGTCAGCATGGATTTGTCAAAAACAATTCATGTCAAACCAACCTAATAGCTTTCTTTGACCAGCTAACAAGCCTTGTGGATAGGAGGGAAGCGGTAGATGTACCTTGAGTTTAGTAAGGCTTTTGATACTGTCTCGCATGATCTTCTCATACACAAACTAGGGAAATAGGTGGGTGCATAACTAGTTGGAAAACCATTCCCAGAGAGTACTTATCAGTGATTCACGGTCAAGCTGGAAGGGCATATCAAGTGGGGTCCCACAGGGATCAGTTCTGAGTTTGGTTCTGTTCAATATTTTTATCAATGATTTAGATAATGGCATAGAGTACACTTATAAAGTTTGCGGGCAATACCAAGGTGGGAGGGGTTGCAAGTACTTTGGAGGATAGGATTAAAATTCAAAATGATCTGGTCAAACTGGAGAAATGGTCTGAAGTAAATAGGATGAAATTCAGTAAGAAGAAATGCAAAGTACTCCACTTCAGAAGGAACAATCAGTTGCACGCATACAAAATGGGATATGACTGCCTAGGAAGGAGTACTACATTAAAGGATCTGGCCATTATAGTGGATCACAAACTAAACATGAGTCAACAATGTATATTGTTACAAAAAAAAGCAAACATCATTCTGGTATTTATTAGCAGGAGTGTTGCAAGCAAGACATAAGAAGTAATTATCTATTCCACGCTGATTAGGCCTCAACTGGAGTATTGTGTCCAGTTCTGGGCACCACATTTCAGGAAAGATGTGGACAAATTGGAGAAAGTCCAGAGAAGAGCAACAAAAATGATTAAAGGTAGAGAAAACATGACCTAAGAGGGAAGATTGAAAAAAATTGGGTTTGTTTAGTTTGGAGAAGACTGACATGGGACATGATAACAGTTTTCAAGTATATAAAAGGTTGTTACAAGAAGAAGGAAGACAAATTGTTCTCTTCAACCTCGGAGAATAGGATAAGAAGCAACGGGGTTAAATTGCAGCAAGGGAGGTTCAGGTTGAACATTAGGAAAACTTCCTGTCAGTGTGGTTAAGCACTGGAATAAATGGTCTAGGAAGGTGGTGGAATCTCCATCACTGGAGATTTTAAAGAGCAGGTTAGACAAACACCTATCAAGGATGGCCTGGATAATACTAAGTCCTGCCATGAGTGCAGGTGACTGGACTAGATGACATCTCGAAGCCCCTTCCAGTCCTATGATTCTATGCTCAATGTGAACAGACTCTTCAGGTAATTTAGCTGTTAAAATCTGTCCCAGTCTCTACACTGAATTTGTGTGAACTGCAATTACCATTTGTAATTTTTCAAAGGTTTATAACTTGGCCAGATTAGAGTGGGTTTTCACAGGGACAATAAAATGCATATCCCTGACACAAAGGGCTTCCCCACACTGCCAATTTGAAATCCCTGCTCCAAAGCATGGGGGTGCTAGAGCTCTTTAAAGAAAAGGTCACCAGAATTTATTTTAACATGGGCAAAACAACATTTTTATTTAGTCTTGTTCTCAAAAATGACAATCATTTTGGCTGAAGTTTTCAAAAAAAAATTCAGCCTGAGGCAGACACCCAGCATGGAAAATTTCGGCCCAAAGAGAAATTCTGGCAAAGTTATAAGCCACTGAAGACAGGGTCTTATAATGGGAAGTGATAAGCAACCATAAGAATAGGCTGCACTATCAGTCCCACCTATAATAAGGAGCCACATCATCTCTCCTACTTTTCTGCATGAATGGGTAGGACAGAGGGCTGTAGTGAGGGAGGTAGAAGAGAAACTCAAGCAGCATTACCCTCCTCCCCTGCCACCAGATTTCACGGAGGTCCCCCATGTAAATGTGTGTGGCTTAGACTCTACTCACTTTGGGGGCAGGGCAGAGTCCCATCTTATACTCCTACTTTGCCCCCAAACTTGCAGTGTTCCCCACTGAAGTGAATTAAGTCTATTACAGATTTCTCACCGATGCTCAACCTGGGCCTGACTCACCACTTTTATGCTGGTGTAACACCGATGATTTCAATAACATGACACTAACCAGCCCCCTATCTCCTCCCTCAGAGGCAGCACACTGAGGTGGCAGCTAACCAGTGGCAGCAGGGGTCCTGAAGGAGCAGTAAGCTAGGAGTCTGGAGGACCCCACTCAAATATTGTGGGTCCCCAGCGTACACACATTCCAAACGCCACAACCCTGTCCAATTGCTGGCGAGAAACCCCCTCTCTGGTACACTCTTAGGGACTCCACAAGTTGTAACTCTCCAAGTCTCCAGAGTACAATACCTGTTCCATGGTGGAGGAGGTGATCAGAGCCTCTGCACACACCCTACTTTGGTGTTACCCACTGAAGTCAGGGGTATGAGACACCCCTGTTCCCGCCACCTCGAACAAGTGACCAAAGCTTCAATTGACATTACTGCTCCAGTGTTACAAGATCGAGCAGACAGCCTGGAGTTTAGCTAGTCATAGATGCGGTTCATCCATTTTCCAGATCAAAACTCCTTCTGGACACAATACAGTGGATCAAAGAGACCAGTAATGTAACTGACATACGTTAGCAGTCGTAGCAATGTGTGCATGCATGTGTTGATGGGGATTGTGTGAAACTGCACTCAGTTCTGAAAAAAGAACAGGAGTACTTGTAGCACCTTAGAGAATAACACATTTATTTGAGCGTAAGCTTTCGTGGGCTTTAGCCCACTTCATCAGATGCATAGAATGGAACCTATAGTAAGAAATATATATACATACAGAGAACATGAATTTGAATCTATTTCCCCATGTTAATTATCCTCACACCTTCTTGTCAACTGTCTAAAATGGGCCATCTTGATTATCACTACAAAAGGTTTTTTTCCTCCTGTTGATAATACCTCATTTTAATTAATTAGCCTCTTACAGTTGGTTTGGCTACTTCCACCTTTTCATGTTCTCTGTATGTATATATATTTCTTACTATATGTTCCATTCTATGCATCTGATGAAGTGGGCTGTAGCCCAGGAAAGCTTACGCTCAAATAAATTTGTTAGTCTCTAAGGTGCCACAAGTACTCACGTTCTTTTTGCGGATATACACTAACACAGCTGCTACTCTGAAACCTGTCAGCTCTGAAAGCATCAGTGAGCTGCTGGACTTCTTGGGCCAAGCTGCCAGAGCATGGTTGAGAAGTCTCAACTGGAGGAAGTGAATGATCAGGCCATTAAACAGAAATGTTTAATTAGCTCTCTCGTGGTACTGCAATCCTGATTGACAGGCACAGATTCACACAAAACTCTGCAGCATTACCTGTTATTCTCCCCCTTTTCTCTAAGGCAAGCTACAACAAATCCTAATTAGATCATGCCTGTGCTGCCAGTGAAAAGAGTGCAGACCTGTGCCTGTGGGAACGTAACGAGCCCATGAATGACACCACGCTAGTCACAATGGCCCTAGAAGAGCCATTTTAATTAATGAAACGTTATATTGTGTTGCCTGCTGAAAAAAGAAAAAAAAATCCACAAACTGACAGTAGGAAATCGCTCTAATAAAGAACTATCACCAGCCAGAAAGATTTTATTACACTATGCTAATTTATTTTCTCAGAGAAGGACGAATTGCATTGAATATTCGGCAGCTTTTTGTGGGCCCCTTTTTAGTTGCATACTCAGGGTGGAAGATATTGAGGGAAGGGTTTATAATTAGGCAGAATCAACAGACTAAAAATCCTGATCATGTGGCTTTGAAGAGCAGACCCAGCACTTGGTATGAACTTTCTTTAAATATGGTTAATGTCGTCAGCCCTAATTGTTAAATCAGACAAAAGAGAAAGATGCTGTGTAAAGCAACCAGACAGAACCCATAACTAATACCTCACCAAGCTATTTAGCGTGTGACAGAATCCCTTCCACACTTGGGCACACTTTAGAAAGCACAGACTTAAGTTTCATGTATTGACCTAATACAGGGCTGACTTTATGCCCTAAGCAAAACAACTGACTTCAGTGGAGTAGAGTGGGAGGTATGAGACCATTAGATTTGGCTGACTAACCTTTGAAAGGAGGAGGCGCATCAGAGAAACCTATCAAACCTATTCCTGTCACTCATTAAAACAGGTTAACCCCAAGGAGCCCATATGTCCGGCTCTCACAACACTGGATTAAAATGGAGTTTCCAGATGCCATTTGGCAAAAAGTCCAAGAGCATCTTAACAAAATTCTCTTGTTCCAGCCATTTAATTATAGGCCAACAGCAAAATCTGAGAACTGTGGAAAAATGAGCATTGTCTGCGACATCCAAGTCCAGCTACGTATCCAGGGGGAAAAAGAGCTCTAGAGTTCACTGCTGAGAAGTGATTCTTAAATGTTTCACAACCGAATGGTCTTAAAACAAAAGCTCTGAATTAAAAATTCAGAACCCAGTATGTCTTGTTGAAAAGTAGCATAGCCTATTATCTCTGCTGAGTGATGGAAGATGGTTCAATAGCGAGGGGGTAACCTGGGACTTGGGAGACCCAGTATCAATTCCCTGCTCTGATACTGATTCCAAGTGACCTTGGGCAAGTCATTAGACTCTCTGTGCCTACGTGCCCCCATCTGCACAATGGAGAGAACAGCACTTTCCCTACCACACAGGGGTGCTATGAGGATAAATACATTAAAGACTGTGGGTATGGCTACACTGGCAAAGTTACAGTGCCGCTCAGAGAGCGCTGAAGGGAAATCCTTGTTGTGTGTTCACACTGTCAGGTGCCGGCGCAATAACGTGTTCACACTTGCAGCGGTATTCGGAGCGGTGTAGTATGGGCACCTACCCTACAGAGCACCTCCTCCTCTTCTGCTGCTGCTAAGAGTTGTGGGAAGGTAGAGGGGGTCACAGGGCATCCTGGGTCCTATCCCAATGCCTTGTGATGCACTGCTTCGCATCCCAGAGATCCCTGTGCTCCCGTCCACATTTGGCGCCATCTTTAATTGTTTGTGTACTGCACGCTCTGCCTCTTCGGTCTGCAAGAATGGATCCCGCACTGTTGACCAGTATCGCTGACTAACACGTCTTGAGTGGCAGTGGAGTTATTCCTTAAACTACAAAGGCAAGAGGAGTGCAACGTTGATCTCGCCACATGGCTAGTAGCTACGACACGAGATTGCTTGTGGCATTCACAGAGGTGCTGACCACGGTGGAATCCCGCTTTTGGACTCAGGAAACAAGCACTGAGTGGTGGGATCACATCATCATGCACGTCTGGGATGACGAGCAGTGGCTGCAGAACTTTCTGATTAAGAAAGACACATTCATGGGACTGTGTGATGAGCTCACTCCAGCCCTGCGGCACAAGCACATGAGAATGAGAGCTGCCCTGCCTTTGGAAAGGCACGTGGTGATTGCACTGTGGAAGCTGACTACTCTAGACTGCTACCAATTGGTCGCTATTCCAATTCTGGCACCAGACCACCTAGCCACATTAATCGGCAGGGGTATTTCTCTATGGTTCTCCAGGCGCTTGCGGATCACTGTGGGCTGGTCCGGAAGGGTGAATGACGCACACATCTTTTGGAACACTGGCCTGTTCAGGAAACTGCGAGCAGGAACTTTCTTCCCGGGCCAGAATATCACCATAGAGGAAGTCAAAACGCCTACTGTGATCCTGGGAGATTCCGCTTACTCCTTAATGCCGTGGCTTATGAAGCCATACATGGGGCACCTTGACAGAGGCAAGGAGTGGTTTAGCAACAGGTTGAGAAAAGTGCAGAATGACTATTGAGTGTGCTTTTGGCCGTTTAAAGGCCCGCTGGCACTGCCTATATGGGAGGTTGGACCTGATTGATGACAATATTCCTATGCTTATAGCTGCGTGCTGTACGTGCCACAATATTTGTGAAAGGAAGGGTGAAAGCTTCACTCAGGGGTGGACCATTGAGGCTCAGCGCCTTGAGGCTGAATTTGAAGAGACAAGGGCTATTAGAGGGGTGCAGCGTGGGGCCATAAGCATCAGGGATGCCTTGAGGCAGCAATTTGAAGCTGAAAGCCACTAATATTTGTTGCTATGCTCGGGAGTGCATTGCTTCTAATGCTAGGAGGTGATTGTGATTGGTGAAGATGATGCACTATGAAGGTTTAAGAAAGTTACCTGTTGCTTTAAAGGGCTCTGTTTGCTTTCAATTAATAGACTAAAGATGGCTTTCAAATCAAAACAATTCTTTTATTAAAAAACATGTGTGTCCGCTTTGCGCTCCATAACATTTAAGAGACACTCCGGGGCTTTGCTCTGGCATGCTGCGTTCTCCTTTTGGTCCCTCTTTTTGCTGTCCTGCCACTCCTTCAATTCCTGTTTTTCGGCCGCGGAGTGCATCATGACCTCAAGCAGAAAGTTGTCCTTAATTCTTCATGGCTGCTTTCAAATTCTGTGCAGCCGTTCAGCCGGCGATAACAAAGAGGGAGGCTGGGCTCCCAAGGTCATATCTGTGAAGCCAAAACGCAACATCTTACAGAAGCAGTATTGTTAGCAACACACAGACCACTGATTCAGTGATTTTAAACACAGCCACTATTCACATACCTGTCACTAACTGGCTGACCCCAGGCAACCACACATGAGCCACAAGACCCCCAAAATGGTGAGTAGCCACAGGGGCTGGGGAAATCAGTGTTCCCAGACCTTACTGTACACTGGGCACGTGGGTCTTGGGGAGAGCCAGCACTGTAAGGGGGGGCCTTATAATCATTCCTGTCCCCACATTTTCCACAGGCTGTGTTCATTATGGAAGATATCTCACTGCTGAGGGTGAGCAGGGAATCACGGGAGGGTCTTCTCCAAGACTGTGGCTTCCGCCAGGGCCGCTATGCAGCTCGCTTGTGTGCAGCAATGGTCCCCCACCCCCAGGGACGACAGGGTGGCGCGGGAAAGTTCCCTTAATGGGGCAAGAAACAAAGCAGCTCTGCCAAAGAACCTACAGCAGCGGATTGCCCAGTATCATCATGAGAGTTTCCTGGAGATCTCTGAGGCAGATTCCTGTGAAGTGAGGGAGTCAATCAACACCCTGTTCCACTGCTCAGACTAGGCATGTGGTGGTATGTTCATCATACAGACACAAGCCTACCTTCTGCAACCCTCCTGCCCCCAACAACTTGCTTCAGCAAGTCACAAAATCAAAGCCACTTACCAGGGGCCTCCTCTCCTGTTTGCGCTTCACCAAGATCCGACAGCTGTGTCTGGCTAGCCTCCTCCAGGGTAGAGAAGAGCTCCTGGCTGCATGTCTCTCTGGCCTCCGAGTTGTCCTCTGCCTCTGAATCCCCCTCCCTCTCCACAGCCTCGTCCAAGATTTCCTCATCCTGGCTCAGTCCACTCTCGACTGGCACGTGAGCCAATGAAGTATCCACAAAGGACTTGACAATGGAGGTGGAGTCGCCACTAAGTTATCACGTCCAGCTCTTTGCAGAATCAGCAGTTCGTGGGTGCAGCACTGGAGTGGCGATTTGCCTCCCGTGCCTTGTGGTAGGCGTTCCGCAGCTCCTTCACTGTGACCCTGCACTGCAGTGTGTCCCAGTCATGGCCCCTTTCTGTGATGCATCATGAAATCTGTCTGTAGGTATCATAATTCCTACAGCTGGAGCACAGCTGGGACTGGACAGCCTCCTCTCCACAAATGCTAATGAGGTCAGCAACTTGGCATTGCTCCAAGCGGGGGTTCACCTAGTGTGTGGAGCAGGCATGGCCACCTGGAAAGATGCACTAAGACCAGTGCACGTGTCATCAAACAAACAGGAAGGGGACTTTCAAAATTCCCAAGGAATGTATGGGGTGGGGATGACAGGGCAGTAGAGTTCAAACCAATGACTAGAGAGGCAAGAACAGGCATTGTGGGACACCTCCTGGAGACCAATAGCAGCGCTGTAATCTACCATGGTGTCTACACTAGCACTGTGGTGCTGTAGCTCCGGCACAGAAAGCTCTACACCTCTCGTCGGGGTGCTTTTTTTTTTTTTTTTTTTTTTACGCAGCACTGCAACTGTGCAGTTTCTGCACACTAAGTGGGTTGGCAGTGTGTACACCTCAGGAGTTACAATGCAGAAACCTGCTTTACTGCGCAGAAACTTGCCAATGTAGACAAGGCCTGTGAGGTGCTCGGATACTATGGTCTCTCCATTACTATAAGTACCATATTTTCTGGCATATAAGACGACTGGGCGTATAAGACGACCCCCTAATTTTCCACTTAAAATATAGGTTTTGGCCTATACTCGCCGTATAAGACTACCCCCCCTTCCGAGGCTGAAGGACCCACCACCAAAGACCCGGTAGGGAACCGTCCAGTGAGTACACCCCCCACCCACATCCTGCCCCCCCTCAGAAACCACAACCCATAACCCCCCCTGCCCTGCTCCTTGTCCCCTGACCACTCCTTCCCAAGACCCCCAACCCTAACTCCCCCCCCAGGACCCCACCCCCTGCCAAACTTGCCCCGCTCCCTGTCCCCTGACTGCCCTGACTCCATCCACCACCATCCCAACAGACCCCAGGAACTCCCACGCGGCGCCTACCCAACCCCCCCTTCCCCATCCCCTGTCTGCCCCCCCAGAACCTCTGCCCGATCCAACCCCTCCTCCCCCGCCCCAGTCCCAGCCCTGGCCCTGGCCTCTTACCCCTGCCGGGGGCCAGGGTCGGAGCCGCAGCCGCGGGGCCCGACTCCCCGGGCCCGGCCGACACCGGAGCTGCAGCCGCAGCCGCGGGGCCCGGCTCCCCGGGCCCGGCCGACGCCGCAGCCGCAGGGCCCGGCTCCCCGGGCCGACACCGAGACCGGCGCCGCAGCCGCGGGGCCCGGCTCCCCGGGCCGACACCGGGACCAGCGCCGCAGCCGCGGGGCCCGGCTCCCCGGGCCGACACCGGGACCAGCGCCGCAGCCGCGGGGCCCGGCTCCCCGGGCCGACACCGGGACCGGCGCCGCAGGTAAGCCGTCCTGCCCCCTCCCCCACACGCCCGGCTTACCTGCCTGCTCCTTTTTTCAGGCTTCCCGTGAACATTTGATTCGCGGGAAGCCGGGGAAGGGGAGGAGAAGGAGGGCGGAGCGTTTAGGGGAGCGGTGTCATCTATTAAGCCTGCTCGGATTGGCTGAGTCAGAGAGGCAGGCTATTACAACCTTTGCCAATCTGAGCAGGCTTTGTATGCATTAAAGGCATACACCAGAGAGACGCCTCCCAGGATTGGCTCAGCCGAAGCCTGTTTATACCCGGCGTATAAGACAACCCCCGATTTTTGGGGGTTGTTTTTTAGTTTAAAAAGTCATCTTATACGCCGGAAAATATGGTATCTAAAATAGATCAACCCAACGTAGATTTGAAACCCCAATCTGATTCTGCTGTAATGTTTTTAAACACCAGAAAGACTAAACAACAACAATTTACCGCCATGCAAAAGAACAGTCAACAAAATTCAAAAGAACCAATGTATTCACAAATATTTGATAAATACACAGAGTAATCTGGCACCAAGCACAATAATGCCTGAGCAAATCTACAACCACTTTCATTTGAGGATTACAAAAGTATTTTACAAAAATTACTTCACAAGCCTCACAGTTTCCCACTTGTGGTAAGTGAGCATTACACCCATTTTACAGACTGGGAAAGTGGTTCAGAAGCTAAATGATCTACAAAGGTCACAAACTGAGTCAAAGCTATAACAGAATCCAAGAGCTCTGACTTTCAAGTCTGAGCTCCACTCCACAGAAAATGCTCCCCTTCCAGTTGGCTCCGAGAGCTGTCATCCCACCAAGCAGAGGTATCCATTTCTAAAACTAATAAAACAGTGGGACAAAAAACATGAGAAGCAAGGGAGGAGTTCTCCAAAACGGCTAAAGATAGGCCAAAATATTTTATATCAATACTGAAAATAGGTGAAGTTCATATCCCAATATTAAACTAGTATTACAGCTGGTTTGACCATGTCAATGGACTACACTAATGGCAGTTTTATACTCAGTATGGCAGCCTCAGGGAAACAAAGGGTGAGATCCTCAGCTGGTGTAAATGAGTGTAGCTCCCTGGATATTAGTGGAACTATGCTGTTGGGTAGAACACGGAATCTGGCTCAAGTTTTTAAATTCAAAGTTTTACTTTTGACTAGTTCTTCCATTTTCCACATGCTTCTCACCACATGTGCTGGATTATTCACAAGATACCCTGAGCAAGATGTGCTCTTGGTAGGAAAGGTTCTGGGAATGCAATTTTCACTGTCAGGAAGCTACTCCTGTTGTGCAGTTGCTGTATTCTGAACTCCCATCTCATTTACACATCTACTGCAACTCCTAGGGACCAGACACAGCTGATGCCTCAGGATCAGAGCTATGCTGAAAAGTGAGTGGAGGAAAAAAGCAATTCTCCCCAGATATGTTTTGAAAATGGCTCCCTAAGAGAATAATGCCATCATGTCCCTACATAACAGTGTTGTCCCCAGTTGTCAGCACCAAGGAGCTGGCAGCCTGGTGCCAGGGGCTCCTTGCTAGCTAACCAGTACATCACGATTAGTCTTTCATATCACAGGAGCCCTGCTACAGCATGACAAAACATGGCATGAAAAGACTGGAAGACAATCAAAAGCCCAGAAAAATGCTGAAATAAACAGTACTTTGACTTACACTGCATGTGAAGAAGAGCTTTAAAAACTGCTTTCTTTACGTAACCATTACCATGGGATTTGTAGTATTCAGTATTTGGAGCATGCAGCAAATACTATGAGAATGTTATTGATCATACAGATCATGGGCCAAATTCTACTGGCTACTAGGGTGACCAGACAGCAAGTATGAAAAACTGGGACGGGGGTAGAGGGTAATAGGAGCCTATATAAGGAAAAAAAAAACCAAAATCGGGACTGTCCCTATAACATCGGGACATCTGGTCACCCTACTGGCTACACACCAGGGCGGGCTCCAACAAAGTCTGACCCAAGTCATCCAAAATTTTAGTGTAGTTTAAATGAATAATTGACACCAATCTTTGCTCATCCAGAAGTTCTCCATATTCTGAATGTGTTTTAAGGGAACGTATCAAGGATGAGATGTGCACACATGGATTTCTGGACTCCAGGGCCCTGGATCTTTATTATGCAGGAATCTCAGCTTTAAATAAAAAAATTTCTCATTCTCATGATTGTGCAGAAAGCCTTGAAAATAGGAATCCCAGAAGACAAATAAATCTGAATTAATTTAAAAAATCTCATGGTATCTAAAAACTAATATCACTATCTTGGGGGCCTGGCTCACATTTGAATACCTCAAGGTTGGCAAAACAAACTCCAGTAGTAAAATTTTACTACCAATAAAATTCTGTCAAAAACTGAAATATAATTAATTTGATATGTGAATTTGAATATCATGCGCTGTAACCTTGAAGAAATATCCCACTAATTTACTGCACAAAAAGGCTGGGCTTTTTAGGCCTAAGTTTTAATTTTTAAACCTGTGAGCATGCTTGCACATAACACCCAAAACCCCCTTCAGTTTATTACAGTTTTAAATCTTTCTTCCAGGTCTGGCCTTGCAACCACTTGTCTTGGTAAAATAGGCCACTTAAAAAAGGAAAGCTCAATAAAATGAATTACAAAGACAACAAGATTAAACTGATTGTACTGTTTTTGTACAGTGCAGCTGAGTTCTGCAAATATGCTGCTGGCTGTGGTTTGGCATTTAACAGCATGTGATCAGTGAGAAGGAGGAAATTTTATTCTCATTAACTGTTGCAGATTTACTGCAGTGAAAAAGGGCTATGTAACCTGAGTAGTGACAGAAAAGAGAGATCAAAGCCACAGTCTGGAAACTAAATAAACCTTCTGGCTACTTCCTGCTAGGAAAATTCACTCTGGCAATGTAAAACAGAGTCCAGTTAAGAACTACTCTCAGTTTTATGAGCTGTCACAGCAGCTCGAGTGGTTTGGACTAGTCAAGTTTAGAACATTATATTTCCTTGTTTTTGTCTCAGATACTTCTGTAAGCAGTTTGATTTTTTTTTTAAAAGGAGAAAAATAAAACTAAGAAATTTTCTTTTGGTGAAAATGAAGGTCAGAGCTAAACTCATTAAAACCAGGCAGGTCTTCATTTGCACATTCCAGTTTTATTTACTACATTTTAATATTTTCCTTGGAGATTTATAGGCAATGTACATTTGCTTTAATAACTCTTCCACATTCTGTTCACTTATTGTTTCATGTAAGTGCAAATCAGTTTACAGAACCCAGATGGCTTGTAACCCAGGAGCCAGTCTATTCCTTGCAGCACATCTGGAAGGGCTAGGAGCAGCAGACAGAACGTGGGAATTAATTAATGCTACATTTCAAAAGAGACAGACCCAGATTTGGGGAGGGCTGTAAGACATTCCAAGGGACTTGATCTTACTGCTACAGTGTTCTGATATTCTTTTAAATTATTATTAGCCAACTAAATCTTATTGGTTAAGTCCGTCAGAATGCAGGTGGAATACAGTAGAATAAAAAGTAACTGAAAAAAGTTAAGAGCCACCACAAGTCATAACTGGCCCAAACAATCTATTGATCTAAGAGCTGAAATGGATTAAAAGCTCAATGACAAGTTTCTTCCCAAATGGAATCGGCATCTCGATGAAAAGATACAAATTACAATATTCATGACCAAGCTATTTCATTTATTACAGTGCTACTCAAATTATTCAGAGTAATAAACAAAACACACATAAAACAATTGCAATATGACCCCGCACAATTATGGGCCATACAGTGCAGTCCAGCAGATAGGGCACTGAACTAGGCGTCAGGAGTCCTGGGTTGTATTCCAGGCCCCGCCAGACAGCCTTGAATCAGTTACTTCACTTCTCTTTGCCCCTTTCCCCTTCCACCTTTTGACTGCCTCTCTCTAGAGAATCAGCTCTTAAGGGCAAGGACTGCGTCTTACTGTGTAATAAGGTGGCACCTGTGCTTTTGAGGTCAGACTAGATTATCTAATGGCCCCTTCTGACCTTTCCTAAGTGCTTGTCTACACAGGAAATTTCACTGCATTAGGACACCACTGAGTTCGTTCTTCCTTGTTTGGATAGCACCAAACTAGAGTCAGTTCTGGGGACCTGATCCTGCAACGAGCTCTGTATGGTCAGATCCCTGTGCCCTTGGGGAGCCCCACTGACTCATGCAAAGATTCTTGTAGGATCAGGCCTCTGGTCTTTAAAAGTCTGTAAAAACATCCACATTGTAATAACATGGTTTGATCCTATCGATACAGGTGAGATCAAACTGTGTTATAACATGATCAGGGCACTACTACCAATTTCTATCAATGACTAACTTTAGCTTCATAGACAGGCTCTAAAATCTAAATCAGAAGCCTACTACATTGACAATATAACAAGATCACACTAGATGCCACATCTGAAAGATCCCCTTCATAAATCCAAGATAGCCTGAATTGTCGCACTGAGTACAATTCAATATCCACTGAAATCAACTGGAGTCTTTCCATTAACCTTTCACGAGACACAATCAGAATCCCAACAATGGACCAAGTTCCTTGCTGGTGCTTCTAGGAACAGGCTACCTGTTAATGTCACAAATTTACAATATCCAGTCAGACCTAAGGAAATATGAAAATGTGTCAAACTTGGTGCGGCCTCGTGATCCCACTCAGCCGATCTTATACTAGAATATGTTAAATATGTATTTGACTTTAATGTTAACACTAGAGTATTTTTCCAGGATAAATACCTTTTACTCCAGAAACTTCACTGGTTCTGGGCCTCTCTTTAAGGCCTTTTCCTTGTTCATGTGAGTGGGATTTACAATTTGCTAATGCTGATCTGTGATAAACTAATAAAACCTGGCTACAACGTTATGGGCCCAATTTACTAATAAAACCTAATTCAGTTCTCCTTGGGAACTGCAAATTGAATAGTGTCCAAATGTAGAAGCTGAATATCACTCTGCTGAATGCATTTCAAGGGCAAAGAAGTGTCACTTGTTAATCAAGTTTAAATGAAGCAAAAAAGGTAACATGGAAATATAAAAAGTCATATAATTAATATAGCTTTAGTTTATTCTATCCAAGGACAATTTTTTTAAAGACCATTAATACATGGAGCCCTACACCCCACCTGCAAGGCAGATAAGCATTAGCCCTACTTTATAGATGGGAAAACAAAAGGCACAGAGAACGTATGCGACTTGCCTCAGAGCCTACAGATTCACTGTGTCCAGACTCCAGACTCCCAGTCTTATGACTACAGTATAAGACCATCTACCATCCCATTTTACAGCTCTGCATCATCCCTCTTTCTCATGTGGTAAAGGAGGCTTTAGTTAATGAAGTAACTACTCTACATGCAAGATTTTCACAATGTCCACAGCAGCAGCATAGGAATAGAAGCCATTTTTATATTTACTTTCTATTTACATGCAGATTTTAGCAATTTATAACAATCTACTGTCTTTAGAAATTCAGGGATGGATTTTCATAAATGCTCAGTGTTGGGTTAACTCTGCTTCCACTGAAATCAACTGAAGTTTTATCACTGACTTCAACGGAGGCAGTTTGAGGTCAGTGCAGAGTGCTTTTCAAAATCTTAGTGCCTTGGCATTATTTCATAGATCTTAAGGCCAGAAGAGATCATTAGATCATCTAGGCTGACCTCCATAACACAGGCCAAAGAACCTCACCCAGTAATTATGAGACCACCCCACCCTCAAAGAAAAGAAAATGCATGCCTGATCTTAGTACAACTGCCTGCATCCACAATCATGGCTACTGTTATTCCTAATGGTAACATGTACATAGGTACATCAGACTATTGGGGTGCAGATCTGGCTTTAAGTCTGGCTTGGACCACAAGTGTTTGTTAATTTTAGGAAGTCTCCAATACACAGGTACATGTCACCAAACCACATCCAACGGGGCAGCCTCCGCTTAGGAAGGCTGCCAGTCAGGCATTGGCTAAGTTGGGTGTGGCAGCTTTGCTTTGCCTGCCCATACCAAACCAATGTATTAGCCCATCACTTTCAGAAGTAACCTGTAACCTTCTGGTCAGATGCTGAATTGACGGGAAGAAGACCCCAAGAAAAAAAAATTTAACCAAACTCAAAAACCAGAGTATGACTGAAAAGTCAGTGCGTCAATAGAGTAGGCTTAACACACAAAAGATAAAAACGTTTTAGAATGATCCCCCTTCCGGCCTTCGTGGGTGTGGCTCCCCTGCTTCAGAAACTGATTCTGCAAGACAGAGACTGAAGCAGAGCTCCTCCTTAGAAGCCAAATCTAAACTATAGTGCTGTGTAAATGTATGGTGCAAAGATGGTGTGGTTGTCGTGCACAAGTCTAACTGAAACAAAAGAATATAGCTACAACTGCCAGGGCTAAAAGGAATTAAATGTGGGGGATATTTGTGTATGCACATGTAGGGATGTACTATTTAGTTATAATCATTTTCAAAGCACTTTTACAGACATTTAGTAAGTGACTCTTTACTACACAACCTTAAAAAAGGAGGCAGAGTTTAAGGGTATGTCTATATTACGGAGACTACACCAGCATAGTTATGTCACCGTAGCTATGCTGGCACAACTCTGTAATGCAGACACAGCCTATGTCTGTGTAGAACACCACCTCCCAGCTACCTTGATGGAAGAATTCATCAGTCATCATAGCTACGTCTACACTGAGGGTTAGGTTGGAATAGCAATACTGTTAGCAGTGTGCAGGGCCGGCTCCAGAGCCCAGCGGGGCAAGCCCCCGCGTGGGGCGGCCCTTTCCTGGGGGGGCGGCAGGCTGGGCCGGTGGACCTGCCGCAGTCATGCCTGCAGGAGGTCCACCGGAGCCCCGGGAGCAGCGGACCTGCCGCAGGCATGACTGTGGAGGGGACGCTCGGCCCGCGGCTCGGCTGGACCTCCCGCAGGCATGCCTGCGGCAGGTCAACGGGAGCCACCGGACCAGCGAACCGCCCGCAGCTGCGGGAGGTCCAGCCGAGCCGCGCGACCAGCGGACCCTCCGCAGTCATGCCCGCGGCAGGTCTGCTGTCCCGCGGCTCGGGGGCGCCTCCCAGGCATGACTGCTTGGGGCGGCCAAATTTGTAGAGCCGCCCCTGGCAGTGTGGATTTTTCACATCCCTGACCTATGTAGCTATGTCAACCTAACTCAAGTGTAAACCAGGCCTGAGTGAAGTCAGTGCAGAGTGGAAGAGTTTCTGGTTCCCAGTCCTCCACATGATCCACCAGAGAAAGAAAAAACACAGCTATAATTCCCTGGCTTTAAATCTAGGCAATCGTCCACTTAGGTATTGAGATAGATGGCCACCCCATGAAACTACATTTGTTTGACCCTCACTGCTTTGTGGGAAGAGGCTACAGTTAGACCTCTGCTAAAAGGATATGTTAGTGCACATACAGGATCATCATGTATACAGAAATCCTTGGCTCAATGAAAAAGAAAGCGAAGGCTTTGCACTGGCAGCTCTGCTACATTCTGTTCAGGGTTACAGGACCCCGTATTTGAGAAAAGGGTATTTCGTAAAGTTTTTCTGAAAGAAAAACTGAAAGCTTGGGCTACTTTCAGCATTCCTAGTTATTTGTCTAACATTACAGATAGCTTAGTCAGAATTCCCAGTTTCTCAATATTTACAAGCAACTGGCACTTACTAAATACTAAGTTTGCGCCATTACCTAAGCTTTGTCATGATAAGTTAAAAAGTTGTCGTTTCCTGCAGGAAAAAAAGAATCCTGTGGAAGTCTCCATTACAAGATATTTAGCGATGACAATTAAGTCATTAATCTCTAGTATGTCATTAACATTTGAATGCAGATAAATGAACAAATGGCATATAATCCCAAACACATCTTTCAGATGTCTTCTCTCTCCTTCAACTGAGACACTGCACTGTCACTATATTAGTCAAAGGTGAGTTTTTTTGTTTTTTGCTGCTGCAATAAGCTCTTAATACAGAGTGAAAGTTTTATCAGAACCAAGAGTCCTGAATTTAGATTTAACAACATGAAAATTTCCAATTTCTGCCTAATGCTCATCAGTTTCTGGAAGATGGCACTGAGATTCAAGGCTGGAAATCTAAATCACAAAAGGGGAGATTAATAACCTCCAGTTACGGGTAAGTAAAGATCTGTGGCCCCTATCTGTATTCTGCTATGGGTTACTTATATGCACTATGCACCCGGAGCCAGAGAATTTGAAAGTAGTGTCCACTGGTCTGCCCACGTTCACCTTGTACTTTCTACAAAGGGGATAAGGGTGGGACCGATCGACCATCTCTCCAGTTCCTTCTCCACCGCGATTCAAGAGGCGATCCAAAGCAGAGTAGGAGAAGGGCAGGTAGTGGCATACAGATAGGGACTGCGCATCTCAAAGAATCTCCAGTTACTAGTGAGTAACCTCCCCTTCTTCGAGTGATGATCCCTATTGTATTCCACTGTGGGTAATTAAGCAGTAATGAAGTAGTAGGAGGATACGAGGGATACAGACGATAGGGCTGAGTGAAGGACAGCAGTTCCAAAGGAGGCATCAGCAGAGGAGTCTTAGGCCTGGTCTACACTGGGGGGAGGGGGGTTCGAACTAAGATACGCAAGTTCAGCTACGCGAATAGCGTAGCTGAACTCGAAGTACCTTAGTTCGAAGTACTTACCCGTCCTCAAGGCACGGGATCGAAGTCCGCGGCTCCCCCGTCGACTCCGCCACCACCGTTCGCGGTGGTGGAGTTCCGGAGTCGACGGGAGCGCGTTCGGAGTTCGATATATCGCGTCTAGATGAGACGTGATATATCGAACTCCGAGAAATCGATCGCTACCCGCCGACCCGGGCGGGTAGTATGGACGTACCCTGAGACTATGGCACAGTCTCTCGCAAAGGTGTGAATGGGGCCCCACACAGCTGTTTTATAGATATCAAGGAGGGATATCTCTTGAAGCGATGCTATAGTCACTGCTTGTGCTCTCATAGATTGAGCTCTTACTCTGGGAGGAGGACAACACAAGAGGGAAGGTTCAACAGTTGATAGAATAGAATGCAGCCAGAGATCCATTTGGAGATCCTCTGGGTAGAGGTTGCTTATCCCAGATTCTTTTTGTTACAGTGATGAATAGTTTCTGAGACTTCCTGATTGGTCTTGTTTTGTGTAGGTTAAAGGCCAAAGCTTGCCAGACATCAAGGGCATGGTGTCTCTGTTGCTCTGAGGAAGTGTGTGATTTAGGAAAGAACACAGATAAGTGAATTGATTGGTTCAAGTGAAATTCCAAAAGAACTTTGGGGGCGAATTCAGAGTGTAAATGTAACAAAACTTTATCTTTATGGAATACAGTGTAAGGAGGATCTGCCATCATCAATCAAAGCTCATCAACCCTTCTGGCTGAGGTGATGGCTTAATGGAGAGAAGGGACATGGAGCAGGAAGCTAGAGGTTCAAAGGATGGCCTTGTGAGTGCTGAGAGAACAAGATTCAAGTCCTACTGAGGGGCAGGCTTGTGAATAGGTGGAAAGGTTCTAATTAGGCCTTTCCAAAATCTGGTGATCAGTGGGTGAGTGAAGACTGGGTAACCCTAGGAAGGAGGATGGCATGCACTAATCACTGCCAGGTGGACTCATAAGGAGCTGATGAATAGGCCTGATGTCTTTAGAGAAAGGATATAGTCTAAAATGAGAGGGATATCTGCATTTTCTGGGGGGAGAAAATGGTCCTTTGATGCTCGCAAGAAGAAAAATATCTCCACTTAGCCAGGTAACACTGTCTAGTGGAATCCTTCCTTCTATTAGAAAGTATGCCTCGTTGGCTGTGGAACATGAGTGTTCTAAGGATGATGCCCATCCAAAAACCAAGCCCTGAGGTGAAGTGAATATGGATCGGGGTTGCTTGATCTTGCCATGGGTCAGAAGCTCAGAAAATGTTGGGAGGGCGATTGGTAGTCAGGATGACATGCACAGGAGATCCAGGTACCAAAACTGTCTGGGCCAGTAAGGGGCAATCAGGATAATCTGTTCCCTGTCCTGCTGGATTTTGCATAGAACTCTTGTCAGAAGCATTAGTGGAGAGAATGCATGGTTCAGGTGATCTGACCAAGGAAGAAATAGAGCATCACCTTGGGAGTGGTAACCTAGGACTCCTCTTGAGCAGTATGTGATGTTATGGAGGCGAACAGATCCCTGGTTGGGGTTCCCCATAGATTAAAGATATTGCATAGTACTGAGGCATGGATTTCCCACTCATGGTTGGCTGAAAAATGCCTGCTGAAGGAGTCTGAGTGTATTTCATTTTCTGGGATGGTAGGTGGTTGCTGATGCACAAGTTCCACAAGCTGACTGCTTCTGCACACAGGGAGACAGATCTCACTCCTCCCTGATTGTTGATGTAGAAAAAGGTCGCCATGTTGTTCGACAGTATCAGGATGTGGGGAGCGCAGATGAACAGAAGAAAAGCCTTGCATGCCTTCTGGATTGCTCATAACTCCAGAATGCTGATGTGCATCCTGGACTCTCAGGGTGCCCAGGTACCATGTGTTGTATGGCTGAGCACATAGGCTCCCTAATTGAAAGAGATGTGCCTGTGGTAATGGTGCTGTCTGGTGAGGAGGGAAAACAGGAGATGCCCACACATACCTGTCGAGGATTTGTTCACCACAATAGGGAAGAAGCCGCCTTGGCAGGAATTGTTACCATGAAGTTCATCGGGTGGTAGTTTGGAGAGTATAATGACTGAAGCCAGGCTTGAAGGCAATGACAATGGAGTCTGAAATCTGTCTGTGGGCACACATACCCTTGCAGGGACCACATCCAGGGTGGCCCTGATGAAGTCCAGAGACTGTGGGGGGAGAACAGATTTTTCGGCATTTAGACTGACCGCCCCCCAGGGAAGAGAGGAGGTGTAGCATCATTAGAGTCGATGCATGGGCCTTCTGGCATGACTTAGCAACAAGAAGCCAGTTGTCAAGGCAGGGGAATACAAAGAGATTGAGGTGTCTGTCATGAGTTGCCACTATCGAGAATACTTTGGTGAAGACTCTGGAGGTGGTTGCCATGCTGAAAGGGAGTATTCTGTACTGAAAATTATTGGAGCCCACCATGCATCTGACGAGGCATCTGTGAGCAGGATGAATATCTACATGAAAGTATCCAGAGCTGTAAACTACGTGTCCTTTTCTAGGGATGGTATTATAGAGGCCAGTGTGACCATATGAAACTTGAATTTGCGAATTAAGTGGTTGAGGTTGTGGAGGTTGAGAATTGGTCTCCCTCTGCCCTTCTTTTTGTGTATAAGGAAATATGTCAAGGAAAAGCTGCTCACTTAGTATTGATGGGGGGGGGCATGTTCTATCACTCCTTGCTCTAATAGGGAGTCCACCTCTTGCTTGAGAATTGTCTTGTGAGAGTGATCCCCAAAGGGAGAAGGGGAAGGGGCTTGTGGAAGAGATATGGATGCAAACTCTATAGTCAGAATGGATGATATTCAGCACCCACTAGTCTATTGTTATTGCACTCCAGGTGTTGAGAAAGAATGCTAGATGACCTCCAAATGGCATGTGAAGATTGGGCAATGTTGGGCTTAGCAGCTTGCAGCTTTCAAGGTCCCTTCAAAAATAGTGCCTCACTGGGGGTTGAGATTAGATGCCAAGCCTGTTGCTGAAGGTGCAGGGAACTAGGTCCTTTGAACCTTCTGCCTTGTGTGTGATGGTTCATAGGGCCTCTAATGAAAAAAATGTTGAGCCATGGGTTTAGGTCTAGGCAATTCTTCTTCGAGTGATTGCTCCTATGCATTCCAGTTAGGTGTGCGCGCTGCGCGTGCACGGCTCTTCGGAAGACTTTTACCCTAGCAACACCGGCGGGCCGGCTGGGCGCCCCCTGGAGTGGCGCCGCTATAGCGCTAGATATATACCCCAGCCGGCCCGTCCGCTCCTCAGTTCCTTCTTCCCGCCCGTGACGGCCAGTTGGAACAGTGGAGTGCTCGTTTGTCCTCCACATCCCTAGCTCACCTTGGTTCTAGTTTTGTAGTTAGTGTATATAGTTGTTAAAATAGTTAGTTAAGTAAGTTATTAGGTAGATTAAGGGGAATTAGGGGGGCTTAGCCCCTCTTTTCCCGTCCGGTGCGGGCGTATGCCCAAGACACCGGGGTTTAAGCCCTGTGCGGCTTGCCAGCGGCACATGCCGATTGGGGACCCTCACGACTCCTGCCTGCACTGTCTTGGTGAGGCCCATCGACCAGATAAATGCCCTATTTGCAGATCGTTCAAGCCTAGAACGAAAAAGGAGCGGGACATTAGATTAAGGCAGCTCCTAATGGAATCGGCGCTTACCCCTGCAGTGCCGACACCATCAGCTCCGCCGTCGTCCTCGGCACAGAGCGCTCCAGCGGTCCCCGACCGGTCCGGTACCGAGACTCTTAAGAAGCAGCCGGCACCGAAGCCCCGGCACCGTTCCCGGCACCATCCGGGAAACGGAAGCCGCAGCCAAAGTCTGGGAAGACTGCTGTATCGAGACCGCCTGTCCAGCAGCCAGTGTCGGCCCCTTCGATACCGACCTCGACAGCGCACGGACCGTGCGCGGTACCGTCGACTCCGGCGCCAACAGGGCCGTTGAGTCCGGTACCTCCGTGCTCCCCGGTGCAAACCGTGGTCGAGCTGCCTCTCCCGTCCACGCCCGAGACGTTCTCGACGGCGAGGGAGCTCATAGAGCTAACAGAGGCACCAAGCCTCCGGCCCCTGGCACCGCCGGTGCGGGCTGTGCAGTCAGTGGGCAAGCCGGCCATGATACGGCCTCCTTCCCCTGACAGACGGGATAGAAGGCGATCCAGGTCCCGCTCCTGATCCCGATCTCGGAGACGGTCACCTTCATGCCGATCCAGGTCCCGGCACCGGTCACCATCCCGGTACCGCTCTCCGTCTCGGTGCCGGTCGCAGTCCCGGTCGCACTGCCGGAGGCGATCCCGGTCCCGGAGCGTCAGCACCGAAGAAGGTCCGGATCCCGGCACCGCTCCCGTCGCCGTTCTCGGAGCTGCTCCCATCGACGACGGTCGAGATCGCGGTTGACCTCCCGGTACTCACGCGGTCGATGGTCCCGCTCTCGCTCCCGGTACCGCGATGATCGGCACCGGTCCCCGGCACCGTACACGGACAGACTAGCGGCATCGACGGCGCAGTCCCTGAGCGCCTCTGCCCCCCCGTGGCCTTCCCGCCAACCGTTGGTCGCCTCGCATGAGGGCAGCGGTGGAGATCACCGGGCAGACCCCCAAGGACAGGACCACGGTCCACAGCGATGGGGCTTCTGGACCCCCTGGACCTTTCACGAGGCTCAAGGCGCCCCCTCCCTCCAGCGACCCAGGCCCTCCGACCACAGGGTGCCGGAAGCCACTGTCAGCAGGCCCCCTCCATCACCTCCGGTTGAGGTTCCGCCGCCACCTGTACCGGAGGAACATCCCGTAGAGGCGGAAGCTTCGCACCTCATGGACGAACCACAGATACAAGCCATGGGTCAGGGCCATTCCTCGTCTTCCTCACCGGACGAGGCGGTGGCGGGGTCCTCATCATCGGATCCCCCACCGATTGACTTGCGTGCCCATCAGGACCTCCTCCGTCGGGTGGCACAAGCCATCAACCTCCCGGTCGCAGAGGTCACTGAGGACGAGGATCCAGTTACTAATGTGATTGGAGCTGAGGCCCCCATGCGAGTGGCCCTGCCCTTCATTCGCACTATTCAGAGGAATGCCACTACAATCTGGCAATCACCTGCGTCCATCCCTCCCACTGCTCGAGGCGTGGAGCGAAAGTACTCCGTGCCCCCGACCGGGTACGAGTACCTGTACACACACCCGGCCCCAGACTCCCTCGTTGTACAGTCGGTGAATGACCGGGAAAGAAATGGGCAGCCCGCGCCAGCGCCGAAGTCCAAGGACGCGCGCAGGATGGACCTGTTGGGCCGAAAGGTCTATTCAGCTGGCGGCCTCCAACTACGGATATCCAATCAGTTGGCTCTCCTTAGCCGCTATGCCTACGACAACTTCGTGGCTCTCTCTAAGTTTACGGAGTTGATTCCCACAACCTCCAGGCAGGAGTTCTCTGCCTTGCTAGAAGAGGGCAAGAAAGCCTCCAGGTCCTCCATCCAGGCCTCACTGGACTCTGCAGATTCCGGAGCCAGGACTTTGGCATCAGGAGTGACCATGAGGAGGATCTCCGGGCTGCAATCGTCTACCTTGCCGCCAGAAGTCCAGTATACCTTGCAGGACCTGCCCTTCGATACCAAGGGCCTATTCTTGGAGAAAACAGACTCCAGAATCCAGACCCTTAAGGATGGCCGTATTGCCATCCGCACCCTGGGCATGCACACACCTGCTACCCAGCGGAGGTCCTTCAGGCAGCAGCCCTATCGCCCATTTAATCAGTCCAGGTCGAGGCCTGATAATGGACGCAGAGGCAGACTGAACCGCCGTAGACCATCGGGCAATCGGCGTACCCAGTCCCAGGCGCCCTCTAAAGCCCCTCAAGGGCCGAAACAGGTGTTTTGATGGGACGCCCGAGGACGGCCCATCAGTCTCTCCACCGGATCCTTCCCTGTTATTTTTCAACCGTCTTTCCCGCTTCCTCCCGGCGTGGTCCCAGATTACAACGGACAACTGGGTGCTACGCACGGTAGAGTCCAGTTACCGTCTTCAGTTTGTTTCACCCCCGCCCTCCCACCCACCCACCCCGTCCCTCTTCAGGGACCCCTCTCACGAGCAAGTCCTCTTACAAGAGGTCGAGTCTCTGCTGAGCTTGAGTGCCATAGAGGAGGTGCCGAGCGATATGCGAGGCAGGGGATTTTATTCCCGATATTTCCTAATCCCCAAGGCGAAGGGAGGTCTACGACCCATACTCGACCTCCGAGAGCTCAACAGGTACCTGGTCAAGCTCAAGTTTCGCATGGTGACCCTGGGGACCATCATCCCCTCTCTGGATCCGGGAGACTGGTTTGCCGCCCTCGACATGAAGGACGCATATTTTCATGTCGCGATTTACCCTCCTCATCGACGCTACCTGCGTTTCGTTGTCAACAGCACACACTACCAGTTCGCAGTGCTACCCTTCGGCCTCTCCACAGCGCCGAGGGTCTTCACCAAGTGTATGGCAGTGGTTGCCGCGGCCCTCCGCCGCCGTCGGATACATGTCTACCCGTATCTCGACGATTGGCTGGTCCGGGGACCATCCCGCCAACTGGTAGCGAGTCACATGACCACGATCCTAGCCCTGTTTCAGCGCTTAGGACTTATGATAAATGCCGAGAAGTCAACGTTGACTCCATCGCAAAGGGTGGAGTTCATCGGAGCGGTCCTGGATTCCAATTTGGCCAGGGCCTGCCTGCCCCAACCTCGGCATCAGTCTCTGGTCTCCCTAGTTCGGGGCCTACAATCCTTTCCAACGACAACGGTGCGTTCCTGCCTCCGCCTCCTGGGCCACATGGCTTCGTGCACGTTCGTCACTCCGTACGCGAGGTTGCACCTTCGCCCGTTTCAAACTTGGCTTGCGTCAGTGTACCGGCCCCACCGCGACTCCATGGATATGGTAGTCACGCCCACGAAGCCGATCCTCACTTCGCTCACCTGGTGGCTGGACCCAGAAGTGGTGTGTGCCGGAGTCTCTTTCCGCCCTCCTCAACCATCCGTCACTCTGACCACGGATGCTTCAGAGCTAGGGTGGGGGGCACACCTAGCCGACCTGCACACCCAAGGTCTCTGGTCACCCCGAGAGCTCTCCTTACATATCAATGTCAGGGAGCTGCGGGCGATTCGCCTCACGTGTCAAGCCTTCCGCTCCCATCTCCAAGGGCGTTGTGTCGCAGTGTTGACGGACAACACAACGGCGATGTTTTATGTCAACAAGCAGGGTGGGGCCCGATCCTCCCTGCTTTGCACGGAAGCGATGCTCCTGTGGGACTTCTGCATAACCCACTCGATTCACCTGGTAGCGTCCTATCTTCCAGGAGTGCAGAACACGCTGGCCGACCGTCTCAGCAGGTTGTTCCTTTCACACGAGCGGTCGCTGCGTCCAGATGTGGTGTACACAATTTTCCGCAGGTGGGGGTTTCCCCAAATAGACCTGTTTGCCTCCAGAGAGAACAGGAAGTGCCACCAGTTCTGTTCTTACCAGGGTCGTGCCCCGGGCTCCCTGTCGGATGCATTCCTCTGCTCCTGGACGGGTCACCTCCTATATGCCTTCCCTCCGTTCCCGCTCGTACATCGGGTGCTTCTCAAGCTTCGGAGGGACAGGGCCCACCTCATATTCGTCGCTCCGGCCTGGCCGAGGCAGCACTGGTACACTCTGCTGCTCGAGCTCTCCGTTCGGGATCCCATTCCCCTCCCGTTGTGGCCGGATCTGATAACGCAGGACTTCGGCAGGCTCCGCCACCCGGACCTGCAGTCCCTCCATCTTACAGCCTGGTACCTGAGTGGTTGACCCACGCGGAGCGTGCCTGTTCGGTGGCGGTCCAGCGAGTCCTGCTAGAGAGCAGGAAGCCCTCCACTCGCTCGACTTACCTCGCGAAATGGAAGCGATTCGCAATCTGGTGCGATCAGAGAGACCTGAATCCGTTCGTTGTCCCTATACCAACGATCCTGGACTACCTCTGGTCACTTAAGGAGCAAGGTCTCGTGGTCTCATCGTTGAAAGTGCACCTAGCGGCCATATCCGCCTTTCGGCCGCACGTCGGTCACCGGTCCATCTTCTCCGATCCGACGGTTTCCCGCTTCCTCAAAGGCCTAGATCGCTTGTTCCCACCAGTGCGGCGTCCTACTCCGTCCTGGGATCTGAATCTGGTTTTGACCAGGCTCCTGAGAGCCCCCTTTGAGCCCTTGGCCACGTGTTCCCTGCTCCATCTGTCGTGGAAAACAGCTTTCCTCGTCGCCATAACCTCAGCGAGGCGAGTTTCCGAGCTTCATGCCCTGACGGCTGGTCCACCGTACACCATCTTTCATGCAGACAAGGTTCAGCTTCGGCCACACCCGGCCTTCCTCCCTAAGGTGGTGTCGGCCTTCCATTTAAACTAGGACATTTTTCTTCCTGTTTTTTTCCCGAAGCCTCACGCCTCGAGTCGGGAACAACAGCTTCACACCCTGGACGTCCGCAGGGCCCTTGCTTTCTACATAGAGCGAACAAAACCCTTCCGGCGTTTGCCCCAACTGTTCGCAGCAGTTGCGGAGCGTATGAAAGGCTCGCCGGTCTCCTCTCAGAGGATTTCCTCCTGGGTCACTGCATATATCCGAACATGCTACGAGCTTGCTTGTGTACCAGCTAACCGTCTCACCACTCACTCTACGAGAGCTCAATCCTCGTCTGCCGCCTTCCTGGCCCATGTCCCCATCCAGGATATCTGTAGAGCGGCCACCTGGTCTTCTGTCCACACCTTCGCTTCCCACTACGCGTTGGTGCAGCAATCCAGAGACGATGCAGCCTTCGGCTCAGCAGTCTTACACTCTGCCACGTCTCACTCCGACCCCACCGCCTAGGTAAGGCTTGGGAATCACCTAACTGGAATGCATAGGAGCAATCACTCGAAGAAGAAAAGACGGTTACTCACCGTTGTAACTGTTGTTCTTCGAGAGGTGTTGCTCCTATCCATTCCAGACCCGCCCTCCTTCCCCACTGTCGGAGTAGCCGGCAAGAAGGAACTGAGGAGCGGACGGGCCGGCTGGGGTATATATTCAGCGCCATAGCAGCGCCACTCCAGGGGGCGCCCAGCCGGCCCGCCGGTGTTGCTAGGGTAAAAGTCTTCCGAAGAGCCGTGCACGCACGGCGCGCACACCTAACTGGAATGGATAGGAGCAACACATCTCGAAGAACAACAGTTACAACGGTGAGTAACCATCTTTTATCAATGGAACTTCCTCGAGGGGACAGGTGTATATATCAGAGACCGAAGAGTAGCCCTAGAGAATGGAGGGAATTGTTCATCTTCTGACTGAATAACTGATTCATCCTCCACAGTGTTCTGGATCTCTCTAGGGAACCCTAACACATGGAGCCATGACACTCTGCGTATAACAACAGCAGTAGCCATGGCTCTAGACGAAGTGTCAGCAGCATCAACTGTGTATCGGAGAGCAGTCTTTGCTCTTAGTTTGCCTTCATCTCTCAACTGGAAACAAGCTTTGTCCTGTTGTGGCAGACTGTTAGTGAAGTCTATAAACTTGGAATAGTTCACAAAGTCATTCTTGGGCATTAGTGCCTGGTAATTGGCTATTAGCAGATCAACACCTGTCAGGGATGGTCTAGATAATACAGTAACTCGTCGTTTAACGTTGTAGTGATGTTCCACACACACACACACACACACACACAGTATAAGTTTTAAACAAACAATTTAATACTGGTACACAGTGATGATGATTGTGAAGCTTGGTTGAGGTGGAGGAGTCAGAGGGTGGGATATTTCCCAGGGAATGCCTTACTGCTAAATGATGAACTGGCAATTGGCTGAGCCCTCAAAGGAATGGAGGGAGGGGAGGGGAGACAGCATCACAGACAGAGACAGAGACACACACCATGTGTGTGAGAGAGACGTGCATTTCCCCTTTAAGTAGGATGACCCTACTCTTAAGTACAATGTCTTGTTAATTAGAGCAGCTTGCTGAGACTGCAGCTGCTGCCAGCAAGCTTCCTCTGTCCTGAGCCCCCCCGCTCTATGGAAGATCGGGTAAGCGGGGTGCAGGAGCAGGTGGGAGGGGGACACCCTGACATTAGCCCCTCTCTTCCTCCGCTTCCCCTCGGCCAGCAAGCAGGAGTCTTGGGGAGCAGCTCCAAGGCAGAGGGCAGGAGCAGCACATGGCAGTAGGGGGAGGGACAGCTGAACTGCCTGGCAATTGATAGCCTGCTGGGCAGCTGCTGCACAGAGAACTTAGGGGTGTGGGGAGCTGACAGGGGGGCTGCCGGTCCACCCTGGTTCCAAGCCCCCACCAGCTAGCTGCAACGGGCTGCTCTTCCTGCAAGCAGTGGACAAAGCAGGCGGCTGCCAAACAACGTTAGAAGGGAGCATTGCACAACTTTAAACAAGCATGTTCCCTAATTGATCAGCAACATAACAACGTTAACCAGGATGACTTTAAGTGAGGAGTTACTGTACTCAGTCCTGCCATGAGTGCAGGGGACTGGACTAGATGACCTCTCAAGATCCCTTCCAGTCCTATGATTCTGTCCTGAACTGGAGTCTATATGCAAGACGACTTTTCTCCCCTGTAAGGCTAGGCCCTTACCCTCTTTGTCCTCAGGAGTAGATTGGGGGTGTTGCTGTCTAGCCCTTTTGGAAGCTGCTTGGCCACAATAGCCTCTTTCCAACCTCTTGGCCATGAAAGCACAGGAGGTGGGGGAGTGCCAAACAGTCCTATCTGGCTCTACTATAGTTTCATTAACAGGAAGTGCTATTTTGTTGGATCCAGATGGGTGGAGGATGTCAAGGAGTTTGTGCTGGGATTCTTGCCCCTCTTCAAGAGGAATACTTAGTTCACCAGTAGCTCTACAAAGACGATCCTGGAACTGCCTGAATTCATCAGAAGGGAAGGAGACATAGGAGTTACCACTTCGTCCAAAGATGAAGATGACAGTTTTGTTTGTTCCGGCAGAACTGCCAGATACGGTGCATATTGATTGCTTTTCCTCCTCTGAAGGAGAGAGAGAGAGAATCTGAGTGACTCTCTAACAGACCTGATCGACTCTGCAGGGGGTACTGGTCCCAGGGCCCTTAATATGGCCAGTAGGAAGTGTCTAAAGGGAGATATGGAGGTCCCCCATGGCATGGAGTGCCAGCAGCTCCAAGCTCAATGCAGAGGCTGGTCTCAAGCTGGTACAAGTCTTTTGGATGGCAGAGGATATGTAGGGTGGTTCAGTCTTCTGATGAGGAGAAAGTTGATTCCTGTTCCAGAGGCGGTACCATCGGTGACGCTGAAAGGAAGCTGTATTTCAAGAAAGGAAAAGGCAATAAACTTCTCCGAGTGGTCAATTCCCCAGGTGGTGTTATGACATTTCTGGAAAGGAACGGACCTGATCGAGGGGATTCCAGATTCAGGAGTGCAAAGATGTCCTGTGGAGTGGCATGGGACCCAGTTCTCACCGCTGTGAGAGGGGATGTCTTTGCCCAGACCATCGGAGCCTGAAAGGGTGCTGTTGAAGATGGTGCCACAGACAGGTGTTGAACCATCTTCATCAGTGACAATGGATCCCAAAGTTTGGGAGGTGTCAACGAGGACAGTACCAACGGGTTGTGTTCCAGCACTGATGGAGCCCGATGTTTATATGGGCTTTTTTGTCAAGCCTCTTGGACTTAGGACTTCCTAAGTCCTCTTGGGCTGAGGTGCTGGGCTTGCTCAGAGCTGAATCAGACTTTTTTGAAGTGGATTTCAAGGAAGAGAGTGCTTCCTGTGTTCCCGAGAAGATCCTGCCAGGGGATTTATGGGGGTAGATTCTCTGGCACAAGTGTTGGACTTAGCAGCAGGAGACTCGCTCTTTGCTGAATCAGGCTGATGTGGGGAGGGGCGGGGTTCCCTGGCCAGGTCCGATTGAGGCCTCATGACCTTTTCCATGAGGTGTTTTTGAAGTCAGAGTTCCCACCCTTCTCAGGTACAGCTGGGGAACAAGCAGCAGACACCTCACCTTGTTGCAATGTGAGCTTTCCCGAGGCAGTACATATAGTGCTGGTAGTCATCACTGACTGAGAAGGATTGAGGGCAGGAAGTGCAAAGTTTGAAGCCTAGAATCCTGGGCATAGTCCAATACCCAAACAGGATAGAGGGGAATTAATCTAACACTAAAATCTATGAAAAATACTATAACTATAAACTGTACAAGATACTAAAAACTATTTAGGAATCTAAATCTTATCTTAAGGGATGAAGCTGAAGTTACAAACACAGAAAGGTTCTGACCTGGGCCATGCAGCAGTTAGAAGTAACTGAAGAGGCGGTCAGTCCACCCTACCCTTTATCCTCTCAGTCAGAGACACGAGGTGAGCCAGGGCGTATGCACGGACCAATGGATGCTACTTCCAAATTCTCTGGCTCCAGGCACATGGTGCGCTTGGGTAACCCATAGTGGAATACAATAGGGACCAGCATTTGAAGAGGAAAAATCTATTCACAGCAAATGAAAAAACCTGGATACAAGCTGTTAAAAAAACCTCCTTCAGCCATGTATTTTCAGTTGAATGGAAAACAAATCCCCAAGATATGTTTGCATTCTGGCCCACCAAAGCATGGAGGAAAATGTGCATGCAGCATCTCTAGGTTTGTCACTATTTTATTGTGTTATATTAAAAATATTTTTCTTAAAAATATGCACCATGCACAAGGACATAATTCCATAAAAAAGCTTGTATATCTGGGTACCTCTTACTTAATCAAGTCCGTGCCATTTCAGGGGCCTCTGACTTTGGTGCACCGTGGCTCCTCCTGTTCTCTGCCTGTGGCTCACCATACTTTACTCTTCTAAGGAGTGTAACACTTAGGGCACATCTTCACTACAGAGCTAAATCGACACTGCTGCAATTGATGCAGCAGCAGCAATTTAGCAGTCTAGTGAAGACATGCTAAATCGATGGGAAAGTGCTCTCCCATTGATATCTGTACTCCACCTCCCTGAGAAGTTAAGTCATTGGCAGACCGTCTCCTGGTCGACACTGCGATAAGTGTATCTCGCTATGTTGACTTCAGTTACATTATTCACATAACAAGTAGCATAGCTTAGATCGATTTACCACGGTAGTGTAGACCTGGCCTTAGATTCAATTCTGATTGTTGTCTTGGTGTGGGGGTGGCTGGGTGGTGCTAGTGGCCTGTAGTATGCAGGAGGTCAGATGATCTGGTGGTCTCTTCTAGCCTTGACCTCAATGACTATGAAAACACAGGTCTTTCAACCGGATGTCAAGCTCTCAAACTAACTTACCTGAAACCTACCATCTTTAGTTCTAGGCTGCTCTTCCAAAATGTATTGGGTCCCTATAATCAGGGCTGTTGCATTGCTAAGATGCCAACTTCGTAGCCTGGGTGACCTGCCACATGTTAATGTGGAATGAGAGTTCCTTTACAATGATGACACAAGTGAACAGATGCTGTGCTGTCCTGACACTGTCTCCGCCAACCTGACAGACACTGAAATTGACAAAGATTCTGCTTGCCAAAGCTTCTGGATGGAGACACAGAGACAGAGAGGGCAGCAGGTGACCAACCCAAAATACAGCGGAGGTGGTCATTTTAGCCTATGAGCATTTACAGCATCTCTTCAAAGAGTTTTATACTTTGACATAGGAATTGATCTACCTAGCCCAGTATTCCTGTCTGTGACAGTGGTCAGTATCAAATGCTTTAGAAGAAAGTATAAGAAACCTCATGACCGACAGTTTATGCCCTTAACATTTTTCATCCAATCTAATGGATCTGTGGCTGTCATTCATATATATTTCTTGGATTTACATTAGAATGAGACATGCCTGTCCTAAGCTTTAGGACACAGGCCAGGTGCCTATAAGTATCTAATCCAGTTTGGATTCCAGTTAAACTCTTGGCTCAATAACTGACCTATTTGAATAAGTGAACCTCAGCAGCTGTAGGCCTGCAGCCCCAGTGTCCCCTGGAACAGAGCCCAGACAACAGAAGTTGAGTACTGAGAGGAGGTCACTTGTTTTATAGTGGCTATTTCTTTGGCTGCGCTCATCCTATGTGACTGCAGCATTGGGCCCTGCTTTGACTTACAAGTTTCCTCTTGTGTTTTCTCATGCAGTACTGATGAAAATTAATTGATGGTACTCCAGAGGCAGAGGCTGCCCTTGACCCTCAGCTGGAGTGTGCTGCAGCCTCAAACTGTTGTCAGATGAATAGTGCTTTGCCTCTGGTTGCTCTCTGTAACAAGGCTGGTCTAATGATTTGATACAGTGCAGCTGGTGTAGGTTGGGTCACCTCGTGCAGTTATCAGATACAGCTTATGCTGGAAACTTTTGGTGCAGAGGTGGCAGCTTGAGCCCAGCTGTGCCTCTTTGAATATTTCATGGTGGGTCCATTTCTTTGGCCATGATGCCACCAAATCCCTTGGGCCAGGTGTATTTGTTGGCTACCACAACTCACTTAAGCCCTATTAGTGCCTTCCTTTGCAATTACACCATGGGCACCGATACCAATTGGGCCTGTTATCAAGCATGCAAGTGCTCATTAGAGGTGAAAAGTCATGGAAAAATGAACCCTTTGTATCTGATTTGTATGGTTTATGCAGATTACAAATTCCTTGAGGCAAGGACTTTGTCTTTGTGTCCTGTACACTTTTGTACAGCATGCTGTAATTGTAGGAAATAACAGCCTCATGGTAATAGGATATGTAGAGTTTTAAGAGTCTCCGTGATATTACTACAGAAAGGAGAAGGAAAATGTGGATTCTTCACAGCCAAGTGGTATTGACTCAGTTTCAGCTTAATGTTGTCACTTGCCTCAGATTTCACAGGATGGTCTTAATTTGGATAGATCTGGACCCTTCCCCCTCAGCACCCCCCGCCATCAAGTGAACTGAACTCCTCCTATTCATTCTAGAACATCTAAACCAGTCAGAAAGCACAACAAATAAAAATATATTTCATGCAAACAGACTCAAAGCACATGGAAATATGCATCATTTCAGCAGCTGGCCATTCCTTCTCCTAGCAACTAAACACTGACGATTTAAAAAAGAAAAGTTGGACCGTTACAATTTTCACATCCTATTTGCTAAACTAGTTTATGAAAACTATTCAATAATTAGTAGAAAAATGAACGATTTTTATAACAAGAAACTCTGGTTTATTAAAAGCTGGAACTGGTGTCAATTTTTTTTCTTAACATAAGGTTCTTGTTAATTTTAAAATGTAAGCATAAAAATATTACAGAAGTATGTTATTGTATGGATGAAATGTACACTATATAATACATGAAAAGAACCCTGACTAGCTGCTATTATTTTTAATTAGGCTCTATAGCAAATATGGTTTTACCTTCCAACACCAGTTAAAATTTGGGGAGGCTGAAATCTCCAAACTCATGGGACTGGCAATTCTGTTGCTCATGCCTCGGAGCACTAATGCATTTTACATTAGCTCTAAGCATCAGGAAATCCTGGCTCCTGGTGCCAAGAAGTTCAAAACGATAATGACACGTCTGAAAACTGGATTCTCTGTCCAACAGCTTGTGTCTATTCTAGAAAACAATTCTGACCCTCTGTACTGTAAATGGGACAGAATATTTGTAACAGTACATGCTGTTTCCAATTAGGTTGTCTCCCTATAAGGTGGATAATTCCAGGGACAATCATATTGAAAAGCACTCCTAGAAACAGAATTCTAATTGGAAAATCAGAACGTATTTGCCTGCGCCCTGCACAAAGGGCTGTTACCAAGTTTTGCAATTTGTATTTATTCTTTTCATTTAAATGGGTCCCCAGACTTTAATGCGTTGTGGTTATGAACAAGACCATTCTACAAATACCGGTACTTTTTATTTTTAAATATGTTTGATGTATTTTGCCATTCCTTTTAGCTGGAAGGAGATCAGATTCAAAGCCTTAAAAAAGTACATTTTTGACAGAAAGTTGAAATTCAAGGTTCAGCAATCTAATGTAGCTCAAGGATGCTCAAACTTTCCTCAACCAAGGGCTTCATTGGCAAAGTGACAGGATGGGGCTATTTCTAGTTTCCCAAAAACAACGCAGATGGCAGCCATCCTCATCTTTAATAGGAACATGCAGCCATTGGGAATTGTTTCCCTCTGACATTCCATCTAGATCCCGGATGTTCAAGATGGATAATTGCACCCTGTCATCACCATGGGCCATACCTCCATGTTAAAGTTGAGAATGGCTGTGAACCACACTCCATGAGTACATCTACCCTCCAATCAGAGATGTGATTTCAACTTGTGTAGCACATCCAAGCTAGCTTTAATCTAGCTAGCTTGGTGTCACAGCAGTGAAGCAGCAGCAGTAGCACATGCTTCTGTGCAGGCTAGCTGCCCAATTACCCAGGATTCCAGGTGGGCTTGTCCAGGGTACTACAGCTTCACTGCAGCGGGTACCCAAACTAGCCATATTAAAGCAAGTCAGGTATGCCTACATGTGCTGCATGCAGTCATGCCCCCCGATTGTGGTATAGACATACCCTAAGACTCCAGTGGTTGCACCTGCCTTCTCTTTTCTTCAGTTTCTCTATCACACATGGGCTTTAATAGACGTATACATTTTAAAATAAATAAATCACAACCGTCTATCACAAGTGCTTTCACTTTAAAAAAATATATAGTAGTCACCACTACGTAAGAGATTTTGCAAAACAGTCTTAGCAAAACCAAACTTTGGAAGTCATTTAATTGTCAACCCTTGTGTGTGCTGGGCTTGCTGACATTTCTATGGCGAGAATCCCTCCCCCAGTCAAGCTGCAAGGAAGCAGAAGAGGCTAGCACTGAACTGGAGTGCTCCTTAAAGAGCAATGTCAAAAAGCCATGCAGGTGAGGTTTCAGATAGGAAGGTGTATAAAGGGGGAAAAATCCACATGCTTTCTAAGAGGTTGTCCTTCGGAAAGGAGAGCAATTACGTAGTCCAACTCAACTGTTTCTCAACAGATGATTTTAGGTAGTAATCACAGAATTACCCAAAACAGATTATACCACTGCCCTACATGTTGGGATTTGTTCAGACTTTACATAAAGCTACTAAAGTTATTAGTTATTATTGGGGGAAGAAATAAATAAGTCAACAAAGGGTGAAAGCATCTCTCAATAACTTCTTGTAGAAGTGAATTCCATAGGATTACCATACAGTGTATGACGTATATCCTTCTATTGGAGCGCACTGTCACACATGCCTATCTGTCATAATTTGGCACATAACATGTCACATAAAATAAAGCCTTTCCTAAACCCTACAGATGCCATGAAGGACAAGGAAGGATCTTCTCTGAAATGAGAGTTTTCTTATTTGACCTTATGAGCAAAGTCAGTCCAGAGATCCAAACTGGAACAGCCTGCTAAGATGACATGGGAGAAAAGGTCAGAATAGAAGGGCCATTTAAACAAATGTCTCCAATAGCTCCAGGAATCTACTAGTCGAGCCAAAGGCAGATATCTTTCACCCATCCACAAGATTTTCAAAGCATATGACATCAGTAATCAAGCGGAGTGTTAGCTGGGAAGATTGAGTAAAATCAGGAAACAATCTTGACAGCTGAGAAACTTATTTTTAACAGCTTAAGAATACTGGAAACAATTCTGCTAGTTAATCAAATCCCCTAGCGTCTCCTTAGACATTTCCAAACAATGATGCCTGAATAGCGTTTGAATAATTGTCATAACATGTAATGAATTGTGTGCTCTAGTTTTCTATTCCATTTTTATTGCCTTTGGAAAGCTATCAGGAAATAGTATGCGTACATTAATGTGTTAAAATAAATGTATAATTCAAAAGGCAAACTGGATCCTCCAGTGTGACAAAACACCACAAAGTTTTGATCTATGATTTCCATAAACCTGCGTTCTTGATGTAAATCCTTCCCCTAAGTATGCTTTTAAAATGTAACCCTATTAAAGCTTATGTTTTGGAACGGAAAAAAAGTTACTCAAGTTGAAAAAATGTAAATCAAGCATTAAAAAGAAATCTGAATTAGTAATTTTCTTATTACATAAATTCTTTCCAAAGAGAGAGCTTTACCTGCTGGAGAAGGGATGTTGCCCAACTAAGTCTCCATTTTGGAGATGATAATCACTGAAGAAATCTGGACTCACTGCTCCATCAGGTGCTATCAGGCCATCTATGAAGAGACGAGAAATATAGAGGTTGAGACATAGTGGCATGTTGGGGGTGCCAGAAAAGTAGGCCACACAGCAAGTGCTGCTTTATCCCAGGCACACTCCAGTCAACAATCTGTGTCAGTTTAGGAATCAATGACAAGCAGCAAGAAACAAGGCCAGCTCCCGGCTCAATAAGACAAGAGACTTGCTGGGGCCTGAAGTAGACTTCACCAGTCACAGCCCAATTCACAGCTCCTGTGATGGGCCACAGCTCAGAGCTGTATCCCTCACACCTTTGCCAGCAGGACTGGAAGAGATGTAGAAGGTCCAAATCCTGCCCATTCCATCACAGCAGTGGTACCAGAGGAGAAGTAAATAAAGAGCCAAACATCAACTTCCAGGTCAGTGGAATAAAAATGGCGAGGCAACCTATGGCTCGATTCCTCAACCGCTACCCTTCCCCACTCTCTTTTTGAGGCTGTTCATGGAGGCAACTTCATGACATGATTTTCCCCATCTTCCCTGTAGTTTAATGCCTCATAAGACTAGCCTAAATAAAAAAATAATTCTTATATGACAGGCTCCTGGGGAACTCTAGGAAATGGACAGTTCCTTAGCTACCAATTTCTCCTTGTTCCTTTTACATTCACCACTGACAAAAGTAGGTGCATGTGTTTATAAAGTCACTAGGACTCCTTAAAGGAATCACAGCCTTACCTCGTTTATAGACGAGAGCAGGAAATTATAGGCTAAGCTTTACTCTCAGTTACACCATCTGTTGAATGTGTCAAAATCCCCAAATGAGAAACATGTCAGACAAGTCTATGACGAGTAGTGTCAGTTCCATCAGAGAAATGCCACTTGGCAATACAGCCGTTCACAGCCACCAAGTTAGACAAAATTCTGAGTGATATTAAGAGCAGCACTGCTCTGACTATGACAACATATCACCAGAGTTCTTGAAGCACTTCAAGGCTTGTGCTCACCAGCGGCTGGCACAGTACTTCACCTGTGTGATCAACGAAAAGCAACTTCTGAAGACATGGTGAATATTAAAAATCATTGCTCTCCTGAAACCAGGGGAAAGCCTACATAATGTTGCAAGTTATCGACCCATATCTCCATTGTCTGTGCCATTCAAAGTTCTGAAGCATCTCATCCTTCCCCAGAAACAGACTCAATGCTCAGCATGGAGCAAGCAGGCATTTGGAAAGGTTGGAGCACCTAAGATCAAGTGCTGTTTTGACAACATTGATCAAAAATTGTCTTCAGAAAAACCTCAAGACAGGAGCCATATTTCTGGATCTGACAGCAGCATATGACATGATGTGGAACACATAGCTCTTAGTCAAATTGTCAAGAGCATTCCCAGCATGGGTAGTCAACATTGTTGATCTTTTCTGCAACAGAGGTTTCCACATGGGAGACAGAGTTCGCATATGGAAAAGAAACCAACAATTTACCACAAGACTCTGTACTGGCACCGATGCTTTTCAACCTGTTCACAAATGACCTTCTGCTCACCCTGTCCTGCATGTTCACATATGCAGATGACATTTGCTTAGGCATCCAAGCAAGGTCATTCCTAGATCTTGATGTCCTAAACTCTGACTTGGGCCAAACACTGTAGTCAGTGGTGTTTACAACCAAGTATGATCAAAGACATTTTCGAGTGTGTTCCATCTTCACAATGCCAGAGCAGACCAAGAACTGAATCTCTTTCTCGATGGACATTGCCTGAAACATGAATTCCACCCAATCTACCTCAAAGCAACCCTAGATAGATCTCTCACATATCTCAACCATCTGAGGAAAACTGCAGCTAAGGTGAGGACACTTAACATTCTAAAAAACCCTGGCTGCCACTTCATGGGGAACAAACTTTCAAACTCTCCAATCATCCTGTTTAGCCCTATGTTACTCTGCAGCAGAATACTTTATTCTGGTATGACCCCATTCATCCCATGTCAAGTTGGCTGACACGCAACTACACTCAACCATGTGCACTGCAACTGGGATGATTCAACCCACACCAGTACCATGGTTCCCTATGTTAAGTAACATCACTCCTCTGTACATCTGCCATGAGGATGCTACAGCCAGAAGATCAGGGCAAACCCAAGCCTACTGCTATACACAGACCAATTTGACGACCCAAGAATGTGCTTGTTGTCAAAGCATCCACTGTGGGCCCACCTACGCTGCCCAGATTTCTCTGCAACGTCAATGTGGTGTGAAGAGAGGTTTCCGATGTCAGCTGCAGACCAATCTCTTGTAACTGAACCGACCATGCACGTACCTGGCTTTGATTTACCACATCATTCATGGGTCCTTCTGAATCAATTCTCAGTGGGCCAGGCCCAAAGTGCAGCCAGCCTTCACACCCGAGGCCAACAAGAGGATCCCACATATGGCTATGGCCAAAGACAGTGTCACACATCACTGACGACTGCCCTCTGACCAGATTGGATGGTGGTCTGAGGTCTCTAAATCTGGCTGATGAGGCTGCTGCAAATTGGTTTGGCAAGCTCCGCACCCAATTAGAAAAAGCTGCACAGTGTAAATCCAGAGTCACTCCACTGCTCCAGATTTATTTCAGTTAAAATGAAAGCACTGTTTATCATTATCGCTATTCTTACACTCTTGGTACATTAGTTAATAAAAAGGGCACAGTTCTTTACCTGGCAAGAAGTGCCAGGCTTTACTGGAGAAAACAAGGCTATCTCCATTAAAATATATAGTAACAATGAGAGTGAGGCAGCATTTAAAAGCGAGTCCCCAGCCTTCAGATCAGAAAGCATTCCAATAAAAGAAAAAAAAAAACCATGGAAGAAACAGATGCATTCTGACTGATACTTTAATAGTTTAACAGAGGACAGAGAGATTCCTAATGACTAGGAAGTAACAAATGCCATTCCACTTTAAAGTAAAAGAGATAAGATCCAGGGACTCACAGGCCACTTAGCTTAACCTCTGTGGTTTCAAAGCTACTAAAGTTGCCTAAGCAGGAAGCAGTGGAAAGTTACTTACAGACACAGGGGCTTAAAGAGGACAACTCAGGCATTCAAACAAATCTCTCTTTGCATTACAAATTTACCTGATTTTTTTTGTTTTGAAGATAATGTAGCGACAAATGATAAAAGGAATAGAGCTGACACATCTAGATTTCCACAAGACATTTGATGAGGTGCTACAGAGATTCATTTAGAAGATAATAGCGTATGGGAAAGTGATTGAAGACAACATAACAGATTGTAAATGAAAAATGGTAGCCGTGATCAGACAGCATTTTTAGAAGTGTAAAATGCAGTGGAAGAGTATACAGCTAATTGCATACATGTGTGTATAGCATGAGAGAGAATAGAACCTGACAAGAAAATATTCTGACAAATAAATAATCCTGTCTTTTCACCTTGTTCAGATGGAGGCAAAAGGCAAATGTACTGTATAGAGTAAAATATTTCAAAGGAAAACAGATTTAATTAATTGTATTAATACTTATATTAAGTCTCTTTCTCTCTATTTGAATTGAAAAATAAGATGGAACATAAGCATCTTTGCACTAAAGGTATTTTCAAATTTTAAATATGCAAATTAAGTAATTTCATATTGTAAATATTAAGTTTTATGTCAAACTTTTATCTCAAAACCAGGATTGTTAAATATCTAAATACCTTTTTCATCCTTATCAATGGAAAAAGCATTACATTTTAACTTTGATACTGAAGTAACCACGCACTGCTTAAGGTTTCTTCAGTCAACCACACTAGCATTCAAACCATAAAGCTCAGAGTTATGAACAACAAATGCATGAATTTGTAGGAAAATAAAAGTACACAGTGTCAGCTGAATAGAATGATATTACAGGTTAATCAATATCAGTTATTACATATATTCAACATAAGTTAAGGATGTGTACATTCAAAGCTGAGGAAACACTGAATTCATGGAAAGTTACTTTAGAGTCTTCTTTAGATTCTGATGTAGGTGTAGTCATTTTATGTGGATGGTGTTGATGCAGCACCACAATAACAACTCATGTTGTTTGTGATTTGAAGAATCCTTACTGGTTGAGAGAAGAGATGACTATTTTGCTTTGGCCAGAGAGCAGGTAATCCATAAAACTATCACACTGAACTTTCATAAATAAGCTGGTTCCAACCGAATGAAGTTTTGATTTTTGAACTTATGAACAAATAGTCCTTCGGAAATCTATATAACTGCAAAAAAAGATTCCAGTTGGTATAATAATCCATAGTTTTTTCAATGTTATACTGTGTGTACATTGACCACATTTCAAATATATAAATCTAACAGAGTTCAAGAACATACCCTTAGTGGCCCTTGCCAGAAGGAAACTGAAAAGTGAATATGTATTTTGAATATAATCACTTACTCTTCTACCTTAAAAAAAACCAAGACTTCTCAAACATCTGCAGAACATATCATTGGAAATCTGCCCCTCCTCCCCCAGTCAAACATCAATTCCAACACAAAAACCTTTGTTCAAATAATGTTACATCTGTAACACGAATGATTGAAAGCCAGGAAATTGTCCTCATCCACAACTATTTCAGATTTGGGGACAATTTATACCTTCAAGTCAGTGGGACAGCTATGGGTACCCGCATGGCCCCTCAGTATGCCAACATTTTTATGACTGACTTAGAACAACGCTTCCTCAGCTCTCGTCCCCTTACGTCACCCTATACCGGAAACCTACTGACCACTATACTTACCTACACGCCTCCAGCTTGCATCCAGACCACATCACATGATCCACTGTCTACAGCCAAGCTCTAAGATACAACCGTATTTGCTCTGATCCCTCAAACAGAGACAAACACCTACAGAATCTCTATCAAGCGTTTTTAAAACTGCAATACCCACCTGGTGAAGTGAAGAAACAGACTGACAGAGCCAGAAGGGTACCGAGAAGTCACCTACTACAAGACAGGCCCAACAAAGAAAGTAACAGAACATCACTAGCCATCACCTACAGCCCCCAACTAAAACCTCTCCAGCGCATCAAGGATCTACAACCTCTCCTGCAGGATGATCCCTCACTCTCACAGACCTTGGGAGACAGGCCAGTCCTCGCCTACAGATAGCCCCCCAATCTGAAGCAAATACTCACCAGCAACTACACACCACACAACAAAAACACCAACCCAGGAACCAAACCCTGCTACAAACCACGGTGTCAACTCTGTCCACATATCTATTCAAGGGACACCATCATAGGACCTAACCACATCAGCCACACCATCTGGGGCTCGTTCACCTGCACATCTACCAATGTGATATATGCCATCATGTGCCAGCAATGCCCCTCTGCCATGTACATTGGCCAAACCGGACAGTCTCTACTCAAAAGAATAAATGGACACAAATCTGACATCAGGAATCATAACATTCAAAAACCAGTAGGAGAACACTTCAATCTCTCTGGTCACTCAATAACAGACCTAAAAGTGGCAATTCTTCAACAAAAAAAACTTCAAAAACAGACTTCTATGTGAAGCTGCAGAACTGGAATTAATTTGAAAACTGGTTACCATCAGATTAGGCCTGAATAAAGACTGGGAGCGGTTGGGTCATTACAAAACCTAAACTTAATTTCCCCAATACTAATTTCTCCCTACTGTTACTCACACCTTCTTGTCAACTGTCTGTAATGGGTCACTCTCTTACCACTACAAAAGTTTTTTCCTCCCTTGGTATCCTGCTGTTAACTGATTTATCAAGTTAGACTGACCTCACACTTGGTAAAGCAACCCCCATCCTTTCATGTATTTATACCTGCTCCTGTATTTTTCACTTAATGCATCTGATGAAGTGGGTTCTAGCCCATAAAAGCTTATGCCCAAATAAATGTTAGTTTCTAAGGTGCCACAAGGACTCCTCTGCGTGTGTGTGGGTTTTTTTTTAAGGAAATTCAGTTACTGGTCACACACTGTCCCTAACACACATTACCGCGAAAAGAAATGGTCCACTGAGACAAGCAAAGGTCTATTATAAAACTCTGGAAAGGGGAGATTACAATGGGCATGCTTTCACTTCAGAAAGTGCAAAAAGCATTGCTATAATAAGAGATCCTTGTAACATCCTATCAGGGATCGGCAACCTTTGGCACGCGGCCAGTCAGGGTAAGCACCCTGGCGGGCCGGGCCGGTTTGTCTACCTGCTGTGTCCGCAGGTTTGGCCAATCGTGGCTCCCACTCACTGCTCCAGGCCAATGGGGCAACGGGAAGCGGCAGCCAGCACATCCCTCGGCCCAGGCCACTTCCCGCAGCCCTCATTGGCCTGGAGCAGTGAACCACAGCCAGTGGGAGGGTGCTTACCCTGGTGGGCTGCATGCCAAAGGTTGCCGATCCCTGTCCTACAAATTGCTCAAAGAGTTTGTCATATAGGTTAGTGCAATTAGATAAAGTGTTCAAAAAGGAAAAAAAATATCTATAAAGCATGAATATTGCTATGGTTAACATATATCATCAAATCTGTACATCAGCACACTATAGTGCTGACATACTTTGAAAGTAACCATAAAACTGGCATTGGGGGCTTCAATATTTATTCTCTCAATAACTTCAGCTAAAATGTATCCAGTTTACAACAGAAAGGTTTTTGGGTTATCTTTTAAATTGTTACCCTTCTTGCAAATTCTTCTTGTGATCTGAAACCCAAACTGAGCTCATGCATCAGCAGCAAAGGACTGCACATTTATATAGAAGGTAAGATAAACAGGCATTCCCTCCCTGCAAGAACTTTTCCAGGGATATAAATCTTCAGGCTTTAGAGTGTTAGCCAGCCTCTAACTAAAGAGGATTAGGAAGAAACTTCTTCTGTGGGAAAGTTACTCTAAAACTGCCTCCTGCAGGGTGTCTTGCACCTTCTTCTGAATCAGCTGGCAATAGCCATCACTGGTGACAGCACACTGGACTGGATGGACTGGTCAGATCCAGTCCAGCAATTCCTGTGTTTCTAACTAAACTGCAACTGCAAAATCTTTAATGATGAGCGAGACAGAAGACAGTCCATTTAATCTCCCAGAACTTTTGTCTGGGCATTACTGATATGAGTAAAAATGAGAAAGCACTTATTTTTTCTTTAAAACCTCTGACTGCATACACATAGGGACCAGGTCTATTGAGTAAGAAGGGGCCACTTTTACATCATCATTTTTTGTGACCACAGTCACTCTAATTTTCAAGTGACAAAATACTTTTTCTTAAGGAAAAAAATTATAAAAAATGGAAACCAGAAAGTGTAAAAAGATAGCTTTTAAGCAAGGTTTTACTCAGAGAAGGAAACCACAGGAATCCCTAGGATATATTCTCTGTGTAGGACATTTATATCAAATCAGTTATTTCCAGTGTTGTTGTAGCTGTGTTGGTCACAGGATATTAGACAAATGAGATGGGGTGAGGTAATATCTTTTATTGGATCAACTTCTGTTGGAAACAAGCTTTAGAGTTTACACAGAGCTCTTCTTCAGATCCTGAAGTCAAAATATGATTTTTCTGGCTGCCAGCAAAGCAGGGATCTGCACATCCAGATGGGTTCTTTCTAAGTCTTACATCACCCTCAGAAACAAATACGTCATAGTTGGATCTTAACTGAGACACAAAGCAAAACAGAATCCAGCTTCAACTCCCATAGCTGCATTGCTCCAGGAGGTTAACAGGGATAAAAACTTATTTGGTTTTATTTGCAAAGCAAACCAGCTATAGGCACAATAAGAGGGTGAGAGGCATAACAGAAAATGTGGAAATGGCAGAGGTGCTTAATGACTTCTTTGTTTTGGTTTTCACCAAGAAGGTTGGTGGCGACTGGACAGCCAACATAGTTAATGTCAGTGAAAATGAGGTAGGATCAGAGAGTCTAAAATAGGGAAAGAACAAGTAAAAAATTACTTGGACAAGTTAGATGTCTTCAAAATCACCAGGGCCTGATGAAATGCATCCTAGAATACTCAAGGAGTTGACTGAGGAGATATCTGAGCCATTAGTGATTATCTTTGAAAAGTCATGGAAGATGGGAGAGATCCCAGAAGACTGGAAAAGGGCAAATATAGTGTCCATATATAAAAAGGGAAATAAGGACAACCCGGGAAATTACAGACCAGTCAGCTTAACTTCTGTACCCCCTAAGGATAATGGAGCAAATAATTAAGCAATCAATTTGCAAACACCTAGAAGATAATAAGGTGATAAATAACAGTCACCATGGATTTGTGAAGAACAAATCATGTCAAACCAACCCAATAGCTTTTTTTGACAGGGTAACAAGCCTTGTGGATGGGGGGAAGCAGTAGATGTAGTATATCTTGACTTTAGTAAGGCTTTTGATACTGTCTTGCATGACCTTCTTATAAACAAACTAGGGAAATGCAACCTAGATGGAGCTACTATAAGGTGGGTGCATAACTGGTTTGAAAATTGTTCCCAGAGAGAGTAGTTATCAGTGGCTCACAGTCATGCTGGAAGGGCATAATGAGTGGGGGTCCCGCAGGCATTGGTTCTGGGTCCAGTTCTGTTCAATATCTTCATCAATGATTTCGATAGTGGCATAGAGAATACACTTACAAAGTATGCGGATGATACCAAGCTGGGAGGGGTTGCAAGTACTTTGGAGGATAGGATTAAAATTCAAAATGATCTGGACAAACTGGAGAAATGGTCTGCAGTAAATAGGATGAAATTCAAAAAGGACAAATGCAAAGTATTCCACTTAGGAAGGAATAAGGAGTTGCACACATACAAAATGGGAAATGACTGCCTAGGAAGGAGTACTGCAGAAAGGGATCTGGGAGTCAGAGTGGATCACAAGCTGACTATGAGTCAACAGTGTAACGCTATTGCAAAAAAAGTAAACATCATTCTAGGATGTATTAGCAGGAGTATATTGTAAGCAAGACATGAGAAGTAATTCTTCTGCTCTACTTCGCGCTGATTAGGCCTTAATTGCAGTGTTGTGTCCAGTTCTGGGCGCCACATTTCAGGAAAGATGTGGACAAATTGGAGAAAGTCCAGAGAAGGGAAAGAAAAATGATGAAAGGTCTAGAAAACATGACCTATGAGGAAAGACTGAAAAAATTGGGTTTATTTAGTCTGGAGAAGAGAAGACTGAGAGGGGACATGATAACAGTTTTCAAGTACATAAAAGGTTGTTACAAGGAGGGGGGAGAAAAATTGTTGTTCTTAACCTCTGAGGATAGGACAAGAAGCAATGGGCTTAAATTGCAACAAGGGTGGTTTAGGTTGGACATTAGGAAAAACTTCCTGTCGGGGTGGTTAAGCACTGAAATAAATTGCCTAGGGAGGTTGTGGAATCTCCATCATTGGGGATTTTTAAGAGCAGGTTGGACAAACACCTGTCAGGGATGTTTAGTCCTGCCTTGAGTGCAGGGGACTGGACTAGATGACCCCTTGAGATCCCTTCCAGTTCTATGTTTCTATAGTTCTATAAGATTGGGGCAGTTTTACATACATATGTATGAGCCTGCTGAATAAGCTAGTGTGAAGTAGATAGCCTATTTCTCCTACTCTCCACTACATTTTCAAGAGTTCCTGTAAAGATCTCCCAGATCATGAATGTGCTGTTCAGAGTTCCGCAATAACACAACACACACTATGACATAACATGAACTAACATAACCATACCCAGCTAGTGTAAGTCAGCACAGCTACACTGCAATCAATCAGCTGAGAATCTGGTCCTATGTACAGATATGTTAAAACAGGAGAAGCTGTGGACACATGCTGAATATATTCTATCATCTTACCTGAATTGTAATAAAGGTCAGGTCTTTCTAAAATATCCCCTTCATGGATGTAGGGCTCAATGCAGTCATCCCCATACAGGTACTGCTCACTCTCATCCATCTGTCGAGACTCTACCATCTCCAGCCACTGAGAGTTGTGCCATCGGAATTTCTCACTCTGGATCTTCTTAGCCCACTCCTCATCATATTCCTGTTAAAAATGCCAAGCAGGTTTTTGTAGGTAAATGTGAGTGAACTTTATGCTAGTAAAAGATACAAGCTTGACAGTCTTGGAGACTGAAGTCCTTTGTTTAACTTGACGGTGCATTGACTGTATAAAGCAACATGTTGCAAGTATCATGTGATGCATTGGCAAACCAGGTGCCAGCTCTTGCCAAGTCTGTAGGCGTCAGCTGAGCGCTGACAAATTCATAGCTGGAAGCCAGACCAGCTCACCTATATATTATTGTTCAAGATAGGTGTTAGACTCGTAAGAACATGTTTAGTCTCTATAAAATGCTTGTACGTTGCTGCATGCATTCGTCTTACCTTTAAGGATCTGTATCCGATCCTATAAGATAGCTTTACAACTGTAAAAATGCTTACTCTGAACTTGTGAACCTAGGCATGAAGAGGGGCTCCCCACCCACCAAGGAGGACTATCAAGACTAAATGGGCCACTGTAGAAAAACTTTGTTGATTGCGCCATCCACCCATGGAGAAGTTACATGCAGGAGCCCTTGTCCCATAGTGTCAGGGCTGATTCCTCACTCTGGCACTTCGAGTGCAGAAGGTGGGGGCTCTGCAAGAATTAAAAAAATTAATACTGGCCACTCCAGGCTTGTATTAAACTCCCAAGGTTACAGCTTCTCTCTGACCTTGGATGGGTAGATGCTGCCACCACCCAAGTGCAAAAAATCCCTTTGGACCCAGGAAGGAGCACTTGGGAATTCCTCCCTGTGGGGTACCCTCAAGCCCGTTCACCCCCCTGTGGGGAAGAGCTGAGAAAGAAAACAAAGGAAATCAGCTGTTAGAATCATAGAATATTAGGGTTGGAAGAGACTTCAGGAGGTCATCTAGTCCAATCCCCTGCTCAAAGCAGGATCAACACCAACTAAATCATCCCAGCCAAGGCTTTGTCAAGCTGGGCCTTAAAAACCTCTAAGGATTCCACCAGCTCCTTAGGTAACCCATTCCAGTGCTTCACCACTCTGCTAGTGAAATAGTGTTTCCTAATATCCAACCTAGACCACCCCCACTGCAACTTGAGACCATTACTTCTTGTTCTGTCACCTGCTACCACTGAGAACAGCCTAGCTCCATCCACTTTGGAACCCCCCTTCAGGTAGTTGAAGGCTGCTATCAAATCCCCCCTCACTCTTCTCTTCTGTAGACTAAATAACCCCAGTTCCCTCAGCCTCTCCTCATAAGTCATGTGCCCCAGTCCCCTAATCATTTTCGTTGCCCTCCACTGGACTCTCTCCAATTTGTCCACATCCCTTCTGTAGTGGGGGGACCAAAACTGGGCGCAATACTCCAAGTGTGGCCTCACCAGTGTCAAATAGAGGGGAATAATCACTTCCCTCAATCTGCTGGCAATGCTCCTACTAATACAGCCCAATACGCCGTTCGCCTTCTTGGCAATGAGGGCACACTGCTGACTCATATCCAGCTTCTCATCCACTGTAATTGCCAGGTCCTTTTCTGCAGAACTGCTGCTTAGCCGGTCAGTCCCCAGCCTGTAGCGGTGCATAGGATTCTTTCTTCCTAAATGCAGGACTCTGCACTTGTCCTTGTTGAACCTCATCAGACCTCATCTTTTGGCCCAATCTTCCAATTTGTCTAGGTCACTCTGGACCCTATCCCTACCATCCAGCTTATCTACCTCTCCCCCCAGATAATTAAACAACATATGCACAAACCTCTTAGGACACCAAAAATCCAATCCTGTTCTTAAAAAGGGTAAAAAAAAAAAGAAAAAGAAAAAATACACCTGGAACTTAGACTTTTTGCTAGACCAAAAAAATAATAATACACCAATTACAAAAATTAAGCATCAAGATAGTTCTCTTGAGGTTCAGCTTAAAAGTTACAAGCAAAACAAAAGCACCTGGGGTTAGCACAGAGGAGTCCACAAGCCAATAAGAAATAAACAGAAATAAACCTAATCGCATCTTCCTAGACAGTCCCTAATTTACTTATCAGAGGGGTAGCCGTGTTAGTCTGGTTCTGTAGAAGCAGCAAAGAATCCTGTGGCACCTTATAGACTAACAGACGTTTTGCAGCATGAGCTTTCGTGGGTGAATACCCACTTCTTCGGATGCAAGTGGTGGAAATTTCCTGGGGCAGGTATATATAAGCAAGCAAGAAGCAAGCTAGAGATAACGAGGTTAGATCAATCAGGGTGGATGAGGCCCTGTTCTAGCAGTTGAGGTGTGAAAACCAAGGGAGGAGAAACTGGTTCTGTAATTGGCAAGCCATTCACAGTCTTTGTTTAGTCCTGAGCTGATGGTGTCAAATTTGCAGATGAACTGCAAATTTATCCTTTTCCTTAGAGACTGTCCAACTGGACAGGGAAAGGAAAAGGATAAATGGACACAAATCAGACATTAGGAATGGCAATATACAAAAACCTGTAGGAGAACACTTCAACCTCCCTGGCCACACAATAGCAGATCTTAAGGTGGCCATCCTACAGCAAAAAAACTTTAGGACCAGACTTCAAAGAGAAACTGCTGAGCTCCAGTTCATCTGCAAATTTGACACCATCAGCTCAGGACTAAACAAAGACTGTGAATGGCTTGCCAATTACAGAACCAGTTTCTCCTCCCTTGGTTTTCACACCTCAACTGCTAGAACAGGGCCTCATCCACCCTGATTGATCTAACCTCGTTATCTCTAGCTTGCTTATATATACCTGCCCCAGGAAATTTCCACCACTTGCATCCGAAGAAGTGGGTATTCACCCACGAAAGCTCATGCTGCAAAACATCTGTTAGTCTATAAGGTGCCACAGGATTCTTTGCTGCTCCTAATTTACTTACATATCTGGGGTTTCAGATAAGCAATCTCTAGGTATGATCTGACTGTTTTTCATACTTGGCTTAAAGCTTCTCACAGCCTAACTGCTACCCTGTTCCCCTTTTCCCTGGAGAACCACAACATACAGACAAAGGGAAGTTTTTTTCCCCATTTTTAAAAAGTTCTAGCCCTCCCATTGGCTCTTTTGGTCAGGTACCCGCTCCTTTCCTTTTACCTGTGGGCTTGTTAAACCCTTTACGGCAGGGGTCCCCAACCTTTTTAGGTCCAGGGACCGGTTTCGTTTGCCGGACCCTCCGCAGGCGTGCCTGCGGGAGGTCCAGCTGAGCCACGGGACGAGCGCTCCCTCCGCAGTCGTGCCTGCGGGAGGTCCGCTGCTCCCGGGGCTCAGCTGGAGCTTCCGCAGGCACGCCTGCGGGAGGTCCACCGGCTCCAACGCCTGCGGAAGCTCCAGCTGAGCCCCGGGAGCAGCGGACCTCCCGCAGGCACGACTGCGGAGGGAGCGCTCGTCCCGCGGCTCAGCTGGACCTCCCGCAGGCATACCTGCGGAAGCTCCACTGGGTCGGTTCGCGGCCCGGTTTCTAAGAGGCCGCGGACCGGTACCGGGCCGCGGACCGGGGGTTGGGGACCCCTGCTTTACGGGTAAAGCAAGTGGAGAACAACTACTAAGAGAAATTTTATAGCTAACTGGCTGGCTGGGTGTCCATAAAAGGAAGCTGCCCCTCCACCTTCATTTATTTCACTTGGGTTTGAATTTTGGAGGAAGACCATATAAAGATGCTCACAAGAAGAAATGGTTCTCTTTGCTATTTGGATTCTTACAAAGGCTGGAGCTAAGAAAGAAAAGCAAAGATCCCCAGGGTCAATGTGGGTTAACCCTAAAATGGACAGATTACAACATCTCTGTCAACTTTTGGAATGAGACTCATTTGCGCTCATAGGTTGCCTGCTTTAACCTGAAAACACTCATTTCTTCTTCCTAGTTAATAAATCCTTAATTAGTTTACCAGAGGATTGGCTACCAGTGTTGTCTTTGCTGTGAAATCTAAGGTACAAATTGAAGTGGGGTAAGTGACTGGTCTCCTGGGATTGGAAGCAACCTGAATATTTTGTGGTATAAATTACCATTTATCACTAAGTCCAGCTTGCCTGAGTGGCAAGATGGACTGGAGTGCCCAAGGGGACTGTGTGGGACTCCATGGTACGACTGTTACAGTGATCCAGGAGGGTCACATTTGTTACTGGTTAGTGAAATCTAATTATAAAACATACCACCAGTTTGGGAGTGTCTCTGCCCTGCTTTTTGAGAGTTTGCCCTGAGGTTGGCACGCGCGGTCATAAATCACTCTAGGCAGTGTGACATCATATATTATTCTTCTCTTTCTCCACAGCAGGTACAGCACAGGTGGCAGCAGTACAAGTTTCACATGGTGCAATGAGGGTTAAGGGAAAGAACCTTGTTTAGGAGCAAGACAGTTCAGTCTTCACAGTTTTTGATTAACCTGCTGACAAGGAGCTAGTCATGCCAATTGCAATGGAGATTTTTGTGATTATAAATAAAAATGTATAGGGCATATTTGCTCAGTGTTCCTGTTTAAAATTGACTAGAAGGGAGTTAATTACTGAAAAACAAATAGAGGTTCAAAAGATTTTGATAAAAACTACCAATACATATTTTGCTGCACCCTAACATTGGCCAAACCGGACAGTCTCTACGCAAAAGAATAAATGGACACAAATCTGACATCAGGAATCATAACATTCAAAAACCAGTGGGAGAACACTTCAACCTTTCTAACCACTCAGTGACAGACTTGAAGGTGGCAATTTTGCAACAAAAAAACTTCAAAAACAGACTCCAAAGAGAGACTGCTGAACTTGAATTAATATGCAAACTAGATACAATTAACTGTGGTTTAAACAAAGACTGGGAATGGTTGGGTCATTACACCAATTGAATCTATTTCCCTATGTTAAGTTCTCCTCACACCTTCTATGGGCCATCTTAATTATCACTTCAAAAAGTTTTTTTTCCTCCTGCTAACGATAGCTCATCTCAATTGATTAGACTCTGCCTGTTGGTATGCATACTTCCACCTTTTCATGTTCTCTGTATGTATAAATATCTCCTGTCTGTGTGTTCCATTCTATGCATCCGAAGAAGTGAGCTTTAGCTCACGAAAGCTCATGCTAAAATAAATTTGTTAGTCTTTAAGGTGCCACAAGTACTCCTAATTTGTAAGCAATTTTCTGTTTAGCATCCCCGGAGTCTATTCCAATAATTTAGACTGTCCAACTGTGGCCTCACTGTGGCCTCACTGTCCAACTGTTTTCTATGGGTACGTCTACACTACAGGATTATTCCAATTTTACAGAAACCGTTATTTTAAAACAGATTGTATAAAGTCGAGTGCACACGGCCACACTAAGCACATTAATTCGGCGGTGTACGTCCATGTACTGAGGCTAGCATCGATTTCCGGAGCGTTGCACTGTGGGTAGCTATCCCATAGTTCCCGCATTCTCCCCCGGTCATTGGAATTCTGGGTTGAGATCCCAGTGCCTGATGGGGCAAAAAACATTGTCGCGGGTGGTTCTGGGTACAGCCTCATCCCTCCCTCCGTGAAAGCAGCAGCAGCCAACCGTTTCGCGCCTTTTTTCCTGGGTGAACTGTGCAGACGCCATAGCACAGCAAGCATGGACCCTGCTCAGCTCAAGACAGCAATCATGGACGTTTTAAAAACCTCGTGCATTCTCGTGCACTCAATGCTGAACTGGGACCTGCAAAGCCAGGTGAGGAGGAGGCAGCTACGGCTGCACGGCGACGAGAGTGATGAGGACATGGACACAGAATTCTGTCAAACTGCAGGCCCCTGCGCTTTGGAGATCCTGCTGGTAATGGGGCAGGTTCTAGCCATTGAAGGCTGATTTTGGGCCCGGGAAACAAGCACAGACTGGTGGGACCACATAGTGTTGCAGGTGTGGGACGATTCGCAGTGGCTGCAAAACTTTCGCATGCGGAAAGGGCACTTTCATGGAACTTTGTGACTTGCTTTTCCCTGCCCTGAAGCACCAGAATACAAAGATGAGAGCAGCCCTCACAGTTGAGAAGCGAGTGGCAATAGCCCTCTGGAAGCTTGCAACGCCAGACAGCTACTGGTCAGTCGGGAATCAATTAGGAGTGGGCAAATCTATTGTGGGGGCTGCTGTGATGCAAGTAGCCAAAGCAATCACTAAGCTGCTGCTACGAAAGGTAGTGACTCTGGGAAATGTGCAGGTCATAGTGGATGGCTTTGCTGCACTGGGATTCCCTAACTGTGAGGGGGCGATAGAAGGAACCCATATCCCTATCCTGGCACCGGAGCACCAGGGCACCCACTACATAAACCGCAAGGGGTACTTTTCAATGGTGCTGCAAGCACTGGTGGATCACAAGGGACGTTTCACCAACATCCACATGGGATGGCCAGGAAGGGTTCATGACGCTCCGTCTTCAGGAACACTACTCTGTTTAAACGGCTGCAGCAAAGGAATTACTTCCCAGACCAGAAAATAACAGTTGGGGATGTTGAAATGCCTGTCGTTATCCTGGGGGACCCAGTCTACCCCTTGATGCCATGGCTCATGAAGCCATACACAGGCAGCCTGGACAGTAGTCAGGAGCTGTTCAACTACAGGCTGAGCAAGTGCAGAATGGTGGTAGAATGTGCATTTGGCCGTTTAAAGGCGCGCTGGCGCACATTACTGACTCGCTCAGACCTCAGCCAAACCAATGTCCCCATTGTTATTGCTGCTTGCTGTGTGCTCCACAATCTCTGTGAGAGTAAGGGGGAGACCTTTATGGCGGGGTGGGAAGCTGAGGCAAATCACCTGGCCGCTGATTACTCACAGCCAGACACCAGGGAGATTAGAAGAGCACACCAGGAAGCGGTGCGCATTAGAGAAGCTTTGAAAACCAGTTTCATCACTGGCCAGGGTACACTCTGACTGTTGTGTTTCTTTATGTAAGGTGAATAGTGTTGTTCACCGTGAAAGAGTATGACCATTGTTCTCTAAAATGTATCTTTTTAAATACTTCTCTCCCTTTTTTCCCTCCCTCGTGCAGCTGCAAATTTTTCAAGCATCCCTACTCCGTCCCGAAGGCTATCTCAGATAAGGCAGCAGAAAAAAAAGACGCGAGAAGAAATGTTTTCGGAAATCATGGAAGTGACCCGCAATGAAAGAGCTCATCTGAATGAGTGGAAGGACGTGGTAGCAAAGTACAGGAAAGATGCCAGTGACTGTGAGGATAGGAGGGATGAACGTGAGGACAGGAGAGACGCTCGAGATGAAAGGAGAGATGCTCGAGATGAGAGGTGGTGACAGGAAGATCAACAGTGACAGGATGCAACTCTGGGGCTGCTGCGTGATCAAACTGACATATGGTGGAGCTTCAGGAACGGCAGCAGGATCACAGAGTGCCGCTGCAGCCCCTGTATAACCACCCTCCCCCCTCACCATGTTCCTTAGCCTCCTCACCCGCCAGACGAGTAAGAACTTGTGGGGGTAGGCTCGGTGCACCTGCCCACTCCACCCCAGTGGACAGCCCAACCAAAAGGCTCTCATTATTATGAAATTATGAAATTTTTATAGTGGCCTTTTACTTCCCTACTATTCTCCTCCGAAACCCCACCCAGGCTACCTTGTCAGTTCTCTCCCTCTTTTTATAATTAAGTAATAAAGAATACATGATTTTTAAATGAGAGTGACTTTATTTCCTTAGAAAGCAAGCTGTGATCGAAGAGGGGTGGGTGTCTTACAGTGAATGAGTCAATCAAGGCGGGGAGGGTTTCATCAAGGAGAACACGTGTTTTCACTACAAGGTCGCATTTTGCTTCTTAATATTGAGTGCCTGTGGCTTTGGTGTTACAGATCACAGACGCAGGTCCGGGCATCAGAATTCTGCTTGCATGCGGCCATGGTAAGCCATTGTCTTTCGTCTTCTGCAGCCTTCATCTATCCAGCGCCCTCCTTTCCCAAATAGCAAGCAAAGCCCATTGAGTGCTGCTTCTTTCCTGTTAACGTGCAGCAGCAGAAACCACCCCGTGGCTGGTATCATGGAAGATCACTGCTAAACACCCCCCTTTCCACCCCCCGCCCCAACTGCTTGGCTGGTAGCAGGAAAGATCCCTGCTAGCCAAATGAAGAAAAAAGCAGCGCCAGTCGCGCCCCCCACCCCTTCCCTCCGCTTGGCTACCTGCAGGGAAGGATTTCTTTTAAGCAACAGGCAAACAGCCCAGTAGGAATGGCCATCTCTGTCCCCTTACTTAAATTCCTGAATTTCAACCAGGTTACCATGAACGATATCACTCTCCTGAGGATAACACAGCGAGATAAAGAACGAATGTTGCTTGAATGCCAGCAATCACCGGGACCATACGCAGCTAGGCTTTGTCATGCAGTGATACCAGATTATTTGCTACATGCATGGCATGGTCAAGTGTCCTACCATGGAGGACTGAATAAAGCAGCGCTGCCCAGAAACCTTCTGCAAAGGCTTTTGGAGTACCTCCAGGAGAGCTTCATGGAGATGTCCCAGGAGGATTTCTGCTCCATCCCCAGACATGTTAACAGACTTTTCCAGTAACTGTACTGGCCGTGAATGCATCCCAAGTCCTCAGGGCAAATTAATCATTAAAAAACGCTTGCTTTTAAACCATGTTTTATATTTACAACGTACACTCACCAGAGGTCCCTTCCATGGCTTCATGGTCTGGGATAGTTGCTTGGGAGGGCTGAGAGGGTAATTCCGTCAGGGTGAGAAAAAGCTCCTGGCTGTTGGGGAGAACGGAGTGCTGTGTGCTCTCTGCAAGCTCATCCTCCTCTTCCTCCTCCTCATCTTCCCCGTCCGCAGAATCCTCAGCCATGGCTGCGATTACCACCCTCACCTCGGAATCCACGGACAGGGGTGGGGTAGTGGTGGCGGCCCCCCCTAGAATTGCATGCAGCTCAGCGTAGAAGTGGCATGTTTTCGGCCCTGCCCCGGACCTTCCGTTTGCTTCTTTGGTTTTCTGGTAGGCTTGTCTGAGCTCTTTAACTTTCACATGGCACTGTACAGAGTCCCTGGTGTGGCCTCTCTGCATCATGGCCTTGGAAATTTTTTCAAATGTTTTTTCATTTCATCTTTTGGAACGGAGTTCTGTTAGCACGGAATCCTCTCCCCATACAGCGATCAGATCCAGTACCTCCCGTGCAGTCCATGCTGGAGCTCTTTTTCGATTCTCAGGAGACTGCATTGTTACTTGTGCTGATGAGCTCTGCGTGGTCACCTGTGCTGATGAGCTCTCCACGCTGGCCAAACAGGAAATGAAATTCAAAAGTTTGCGGGGCTTTTCCTGTCTACCTGGCCAGTGCATCTGAGTTCAGATGGCTTTCCAGAGCGGTCACAATGGTGCACTGTGGGATAGCTCCCGGAGGCCAATATCGTCGATTTGCAGCCACACTAACCCTAATCCGACATGGCAATACCGATTTCAGCGTTACTCCTCTCGTCAGGGAGGAGTACAGAAACCGGTTTAAAGAGCCCTTTATATCGATATAAAGGGCCTCATTGTGTGGATGGGTGCAGGGTTAAATCGGTTTAATGCTGCTAAATTCGGTTTAAGCGTGTAGTGTAGACCAGGCCTATGTTTAATACTGGATGTCCAAGAAAAACAAACAGCAACACTGATTCTAGAAGATGAGTCCAAGATACAAAGTTCAGGCCTGAAATGAACTCCAAGTTTGGAAGTTTAGGAGCAGCCCTTTATGGAACTGAAGGTCAGTTATTAAATTTGGGCTGGCTACACAGGAGCATTACAAAAAAGTGACAGTCTACCAATGCTGAAGTTAGCTGCAAGACAGTGCTGGTTTAGAGAAAGCAACAGAACAGTCTTGTACACGTCTTCCCCTACAGTGTAAAGCTGGCTTTACAAGTGCCCTTTCAATGCTAACATGTTTGTGAGAGAGACAAAGTAGATGAGGTAATATCGATTATTGGACCAACTTCTATTGGTGGAAGGTACAAGCTTTTGAGCTGAAGAGTTCTTCTTCTGGTCTGGAAAAAGAAATCAGAGTAGCTGAGGTAAATCCAGATTGGGACAGATTGCATCTGTGGTCATTCTTCAGTGATAAGCCGCATGCTGAAACTTGCTAATACTACTGGAAAGAGAGGCCTCATGGTAGACTCAAGAAATGTGTGTGTGAATTTCCAAAGCCAGCTATCACATCTGTGCACAGGTTCACAGCAGAGTCTAAATGATACACAGTGGTTAGCATCCATCTTATCAGAGGCCTGTCAACTGCAACATACATGCACCAATGAAACATAAATAATATTTCTTGACATTCCTTCTCTGAAATGGAAGCATGTCCTAATGAGTCCTCTCCATACTTTAAGAGCCTGATTCACTGATTTCAACAGGTGCTGGATCAGTCCCTAAGGGTATGTCTACACAGCAATTAGACACCTGCTGCTGGCCTATGCCTGCAAGGTGGGAGGGTCACAGAGCGCGGGCTCCAGCCTGAGCCCAGAAGTCTACACAGCAATGAAACAGCCCCACTGCCTGACCCCTGCATCGGCTGGCACGGGCTAGCAGTGGGTTTTTCTTTGCTATGTCGACATACCCTTAGAGAAGAGATGTGTTCCTTCCACCACATCAGGTGGCTCTCTGAAAACAACCAATCAACCTACCTTGAGCCTCTGAGGCTTCATGGGCAGTTTACCACTGTGCAACATCAGAACCATTATTTCACTGGAAATGGAGAGGTTAGACCTTTGTTTTACATGGAAGAATGGCAGTTTGTTTCTCTTGGTATGAGGCTGGACATGGACTTTCCATTCTGATACAACATCAATACAAGCACCTGCCTGCATTAGCCTCCACGGACATATTTGTGGTACAAATTTGCACTTTGTAAAATATACATCTAAGATTTTTATCTCTCAGTCTGCATGTAAACTAACCACACTGGAATTCCCCTCTACTTGGGGAGCAAGAGATCAGGATTTCAACCCAGGTCTCCCACATGGCTTTGTGTGCATATAGCACTATGGTCACCAGGCTAGATCTCAAAATACTTGCAGTCCCTGATGGCCTCAAACATGAGACCCCAAGACTGCAACCCGAACTCGCAATCGCTGCATAAAAATGCCACATACTTAGGTGAAAGAGGGCTGGGCTGAGTTCTTTCTTCTCATCCCCCTCTCATTTTTAACTAAAAGAAAAACTAGAACTAGCAGTGAAAAATAAACTCCCTGGAAAAGGTAAACTCATCTCTAAGAAGATTTATAAAGTGACTTGTGAAAAATGAAAGTGTGTAACTTTCAGTGATGACATCTGACCAGCAACTTGGAAACATTTCCTTTGCTGTGTCTGCATGGGCTATCTATTATGTCAGCCCTCAGCATCCTTAAGCTCCTTTCAAGCTTTAGAGAAACACCTTGCAACTGCCAGAGGCTATTCTGTAAATCCCAAGAAAACTATTCCCAGAAACAATGATTACAAGAAGGGGAAAAACTAAACAAATAGGAAATCAGATTAATTTGTAGGAGAGTTGAATACTTTTTACACTGGCTTGTTTACTTTCAAAAGGTCCCAACAGCCATTATCATTGCTCCTAAGTTCCCAATTGCAGATTTAGCAGGGTGCACATAGAAAAATCTAATGTCTTCTAAAGAACGTTGATCTTTGGGGGGAGACACTTGCATGATTTTTAGTTCAATTCCACACTATCATCTGAGCTGACTGAATTTACCATGCTATTTATAAGATTAACAGGGAAACGTGGACTTTTATTAATCATCCTAAAAAATATCATCAATTTAAATTCCCCCAACTCTGACTACCCCCTTATTGTAATAAAAAAAGAACATAATCTCTTGGTATTCTTCTTTCAGAAGAAGTTCAACACTCCACATGTATTGCAACAAGTTCCACAAGATGAACTACATGCTACCCTAAATACTCCTCTTTAAAACTCAGAGTAGACAAAAGCTGGCAGATAACCAGTGAATTAAATTGGCATGGATCTGGTTGTTCTTGAGTGAACTGTGTGCATTTTTAATCATCTAAATCCCACTTTTCCCCACCTGCCCTCGGGTAATTTTGGTGCTTTTCTAATATTTTCAAAATCAGTTTGAGTCTACTGACTTGGAATTACCATACCAGATAAGAGCAAAGGTCCATTTTGTCTAGGATCCGTGTTGGGCAGTGATCATAGATTTTAAAGCCAGAAGGGACTGTTATGATCATTTAGAGAGAAAATTCAGTACCATAAAACTAGAACTAAAGAAGAAAATAGGTAACAAACTAAAATAAATATCAAGGAAAAGCAACTCCCTGCAAACCCAATAGTCCTAGTGTCTACAATAACCTTGAAGGGATTAATTTTGAGCCATTAAAAGCCTTCTTTACTTGAAGGGCATCTTCTTTACTCAGTGAATTCCCTCAGAAATGAAATACAAAAATTATGAAGGTTATGGCACAAACCAACAGCCACTAGGATGCTTTAAGTGAAGTCTGTCAGTTTTCTTGAATATTAGACCATTGGGTAAGCAGGGGTGAAGTCCGTCTGTCTGATGTTTTTCAAATGCTGCAAGTTTAGTTATAACCACTGCTTTAAAACTAGTAGGAGGAGGCAGTAGTGAAACTGGATCTAGACTGTTCTCAGTGGTACCTGATGACAGAACAAGGAGTAATGGTCTCAAGTTGCAGTGGGGGAGGTTTAGGTTGGATATTAGGAAAAACTTTTTCACTAGGAGGGTGGTGAAGCACTGGAATGGGTTACCTAGGGAGGTGGTGGAATCTCCTTCCTTAGAGGTTTCTAAGGTCAGGCTTGACAAAGCCCTGGGCTGGGATGATTTAGTTGGGAATTGGTCCTGCTTTGAGCAGGGGGTTGGACTAGATGACCTCCTCAGGTCCCTTCCAACCTTGATATTCTATGATTCTAAGAGGAGTGCTTAGAGGTTGATTTTATTCTCCTCTGAGCCCCCTAGACATCACTATCTTAAGCATTCGGTTTCCATAAATCCTGGAGTGTCATGGAAGACGTATGGTTTGATTCTGTATGGAATGTGCCATCCTTTTTGAAGTCCTACATCCAGCTTTGTTTACTATTGAACCACAGAAACATTATGAAGCGTTAACTGGACTATTATCAGAACATGCCTGTTCCCTATCAGGGGTCCCCTTTGTCACTGGCTTCCGTCACACCTTGTATCTGATTAACACACTATAGGATAACATAGAGCTACACAGATCTGTTTTGTGTTCTATCAAGCTGATGGAAAACAGATTTTCCTTTTCACTTTAATGTGGCTGCCCTCTAATTAGGTCTTTAATATGGTTCATTTAATGTGATTCCCTGTACTAAATTAAAACTGCTGTATAGTAAATTGAATCCTTGTTAAAGTTAGGATTGTAGTTGGTAAAGTGATACATTGTGTTGACTGAATCTACACTTGCTGCAACAAAATGCATAGTCTACATAAATGGTTAGAGTAACAGCCTATCAGTCATTGCTTAACAGGATAGAGTTTTTCTGGTTAGCTATCTTTAGTGGCATTTCTGTCCAGTCCCTAAAACAAACTGCCTCCAGCACATAATGGGCCAAATCCTGCCCTCACTTACATCTGTGTAACCTTCAATGATTTCAATAGGCTTGTACAGATGTAACTGAGAGCACACTATTGACAGAAACCAGCTTTTGCCATGACCCGTAATGTAAAATCAATGTAATGTGCAGTAAATGTAAATTAGATGTTGGAAAAGATACATCTGTTTCAAATCTGAGCACAAGCTATCTCCCATCCTTCCTTAACTGCTTTGTGATGGCCTCCAAAATGGTCCTCTGCAGAACAAAATCACCACGATAAATATTTTCAAAGCAATAGGAAAGAGTTCTTATATATATATTGCCTCTTAATAAAAAGGAACCGTGTACAAAAAATATAGAGCAATAAAAGATCCCAACTGCTATGGCAACCAGCTCAAAAGGGAGAAGTGTTGCAGTAACTTCTGCCCTGTTGTATTTTACCTTGTGTTCAAAGAAAACTACTATAATCGGCATTTTAGAGACAAGCCATAAAACTAACAGATCTTATCTGCTAGCAGAAATAACCACTATAGTTAAGCTAGTCTAACAGTTTCTATTTTAACCCCCCGTTTTCAGTCCATAACTTTCTGAAACATTCACAGCTTTCCAAACTTTATCAATCCCCCTGAGGTGGGTGAGTCTATGTGCTGTCTAATCCCATACACAGAGTTCCAGCAAAATTGATCAGCTGATTTCCTTAGGAGGAGGAAAGAGAAAAACCAAAATTGCTTCTCCATTATATGTCCCAGGCTAAATTCAGAGGGGTGGGGCAGCTGTGACTCACTGTCCCTATGTGAGAATAGAAATAGGGGTTCACTAGTAGGTCTAGGTTGCCTGGCCTGTCATCCATATCTTAATACTAGAAGTTGAAAGCCTGTGCTGTTGCATGAATGTAGTTTGTAAAGTAACGTGTAAAAAAGCCAAAAATGGCTGAGAACTTAAAAACTGGACAGAACAGACTAAATCCCATGGATGATTGAACCTGGTGATATTCTAAACAAAAAGAGCTCTGTTTCCACTGCTTCATTATGACCCCACAGATATTCTAGGCTTCAGAGTGAGGTTTGGAGTTATTGTATGTGATGGATTTTGTGTGTGTGTCTGGGTATACATGTGTTAGAAGAGTTGTGTGTAGTAGTTGGGAGCACTGGTGTGGCAGTAGCTGGTCAAGTTATCCACCATCTGTGCAGTCTTCCTCTACAATCAATGCAACTGTTGCACACAAATTAGCTGTAAAGGAGGTGATTGGTTGAGTTACCTCTGATATCACAATGGTCCAGGACTCTTGGCATAGCATAGATACGTGCCTTATTGTAGCTGTAACCCCGCACATGTGCAATTCATAGGGCCAAAATGGCTGAGAATTTAAAAACTGGACAATAACAGATCGTGAAACCCAGTCATGATTCAATCTGGTGATATTCTGAACAAAGAGAGCTCTCAACCATGCTTGTATCTGTTGCCATCACTTCACACTGCCTCAGTCATTTTAGGCTTCAGAGTGATACAAAAAGTGACATTCTTGGAAACTTATTATGTAGCCTGAGAAGCAGGGACACTGGGATCTGCTGCAGAAAGCAAGCAAAATGATTGTGAAGGCTGCAGCAAAGAGATATGGGAGTGTTAATGGAGGGTGCAAGGGTATCCCAATCCCTTTTTCTGTGCCCTCACAGCTCTGTTACCCATCCTCACAGCCAGGTGACGGCCTTCCCAGAAGACCAATCTCCATATCTACCACCAAACCAACAGTGGATCATCACAGTGGTTGCAAGCCTAACAATACACCAGTGGGTCACCGATAAGATTGTTTCCAACAGTGAAGCTCTTAGTGCTTTTCCCCAAGCTGGTCCAACCATTTTTCTTGTCATTTCCTGGCATGTTGGAGGGAGAGAGACATGAAGAAGAGCAGGTGGACTGCCTTGATGAGTAAAGGCAGGAATTCCCCTCCTGCTTCCAATACTGCACCCTGCACTGAAAGAGGAGACCGAGCTGGAACCAAAGCAGCTGGCACTAAGATTAATCTCCCTTCAGGCTAAGCTCACACTCCAAGCAAAGCTCTCACCAGATCCCTATAGCCTGCACTTCCTTGCTTCCCAGTGAGATCTCAATGACCTCTTGGAACAGTGGGAATGCTTCTTTTTCTTGTGCAACTCTGACTCAAAATCCCAAAACACTTTGGAACCATTCCCAAGGCTTCTTAGACTCATTTGGGATCTGACATGGTGGATTGGTCCCTGGTTCAAACAAAGCTGTTAGTGAAACTGACCAGATAACGTGGAAGGGGAAAAACTGAGTGGTCCACAATATGGACCCTAACACTATATTACTTTGATTTACACAAAAAACTAAAAGTAACCAAGAATAAATAAGAAAACAATGTAACTACATAGCAAACCCTAATACAGTGAGGAAGAGAAAAAGAGGAGGAGCCTGACAGTTCAGAGACCTCTCTCTTTAGTGATGGAAAAGGAACTGGGATGGGGTTGAGCCCACTGATCTTTAAACAGCCCTGATCTGTTTGATGCTATGAGCAAGTAGACATGTGATGCCAATTGCCACTTCTTTCCAAAGGCTTCCAACACAGGTGTCAAGAGTGCATGATCACCAAAAAGTGGGGTAGCTAAAACAGTCAACGCTCAAGGGAAAACTTAAGATCTATTAGTCTGAATCTGACACAACGCACTATACATGCAGCTGATCTCAGTCCCCAAACTGAGACAGCCAGTGTGTGTCCAGATTATGGGGTTAGTAAATTAGCTCTTTCACACCAGGGCTCTGCACCACATCCAAAAAATTGAAGCTATTCAAGAACAGCCAGAGACTAGTTTTCCTGTTGATGAAAGAGGTTGTTCACATCCTCCAGTACAGACTGCCCATATGACTCCATGGTACATACCGTACTAAAGCAACACATCTGTTTCAATTCACCAATGGCAGAATCAAGCCAAGCTGTATTAAACAAATCATCACTAGTGTAACATTTCCATAATTTCTGTGACAATTACTTTACAGCAGAAAGCATATTTCCCCCAAGGCTTGCAAGGCCTCTAATTTTCCTCAATGTTGTTTCAATCACACTATGTGCAGCTTCTTGATGACTGAAAAACGTGTTTGTCTCCTTAAAAAGAAATTAGTTTTAAAGTATCAAAAATTTCTCTCCCCACATTTATTTTCTGATTTCTCATCGTCATAGCAACTTGCTTATGTTAAATACATGTGGGCAAAAAGTCTGCACAATTATTTAATTAATTTTTTTGTTGAGAATTTAGTACTGATGAAGAAAGCTGGCCTGAAAATCTTCTATTACCTGCTACACAGGCACCTTACATGCTCTGGCAGTGCAAGCAAAGTGCATAACCAAGTGTGCCTTGATGCTGATCTGGATGAGTGGCTTTATGGGCTGCTCCACCATGGCCTCTGATCTGGGTAGCACATCCCATCAGGACCTCTGATGTTTTGGCCCCGCCATCCTCATTGCTGCTATTCTTCCTTCACCAGTGTGAGATGTACCTCCACCTGACATGGATACTCAGGACTTCAGAGAAGCCTCCATTCTGGAGCAGAGAAAAGATGATGCCATCCTGTGGTGATTCCTCCTGCCCCTCTTGATACGTGGGTCTCTACCGCCCAACCGCTCAAGGAAAATACGGATCAGTGGGTTTCAGCTTTTCTGTACGGGCACCAGGGAAGAAACTGTCTATGTAGGATCTAACACCACTTCTAACTGGCAAAATAGCAAGTGTCTGAAAAAGAGGCGGGCAGAGAGCTCTCCCAATATATACCAGTAAGATCTGTTCATCCATGTATGGCAAGTTTCTGACAATAGAAGGCAATGGGAACTAAGGATAAGTTCCCTGCCATCCGCACACTCCCATGGCTACTGTGGGCTTCCCACAACCTCTTCATACCAGCTCATCTTGCTGCTGCTGTTCCTCTTCTGGATCCAAGGTCTCATTCAGCACTGCCATCATGCAAGGTGAGCCACTCTCCCATCCACTCACAGCACTTTTCCTTTCCTCTCCCTCAGCACTTCACAGGAATTACATCTGAAAACATGTAGTTTCAGCAACATTGAAATATAATCTCCAGAACATGGAGTTGTGTTTTCTTGCATCTCTTTTCCTTTTCTGTCTATTCCCCTCTCCATCCACCAGAACATCCCTTCCATGCCAATGCTAGTTGAAGAGAGAGAAGGGATTTCTTCTCTACACTGTCACTAGGCCTACTCTGGCTGCCCTGAAACACTGGAGTTGTGCTCTCAAGAACGTGGGGAGACATCTTCTAGACTGTAAGCCTCCTCTTAGTTTCCCCACAGTAGAGGAGATTTCTGGGTCATCAGCCAATGGAGAGTGGAGAGTCAGGCCTGGTCTACACTAACGAGATAAGTTGATCTAGTTAAGTTACATAAGATACATAAACGGTTACTCACCTTTGTAACTGTTTTTCTTCGAGATATGTTGCTCATATCCATTCCAATTAGGTGTGCGTGCACCATGTGCACGGCCGGAGAATTTTTACCCTAGCAACACTCCGTGCGGTTTTGGATTAAAAAAAACGGGAGAAAAATGTCCTGGCTAATACGGAAGGCCGACACCACCTTGGGAAGAAAGGCTGGGTGAGGCCAAAGCTGCACCTCATGGAAGATTGTGTAAGGTGGTTCTGAGGTAAGGGCTCTCAGCTCGGAGACATGCCATGCTGACGTGATAGCGACAAGGAAAGCCGTTTTCCAGGAGAGGTAGAGGTAGGAGCAGATGGCCAGCGGCTCGAAGGTGGGGGGGGGGAGCTTGAGTCTGGAGAGGACCAGGTTAAGGTTCCAGATGGGGACTGACTGTCGAACCCGGGGGTAAAGACGGTCCAGGCCTTTGAGAAACCTGCCAACCATGGGATTGGCAAAGACAGAGCGGACATCCACACCCAGGTGAAAAGCCGAGATGGCCGCAAGGTGAACTCTGACAGAGGATTCCGCCAGACCCTGCTGTTTTAGGTCCATGAAATACTCCAAAATGAGAGGCACGGGCGCCTGGAGAGGGGGCATGCTGCACTGAGTGTACCAGCATGAAAACCGCTTCCACTTAGCCACATATGTGGCCCGAGTGGAGGGCTTCCAGCTGCCCATCAGTATTTGCTGTACAGATTCTGAACGGAGAAGCTCTGAAGGGTTTAGCCACGGAGAATCCATGCCGGGAGGTGGAGAGATCATAAGTCAGGATGGGAGAGGCAAACGTGATCCTGAGTAATCAGGTCGGGAAGAAGAGGCAATGGGACTGGAGCGTCCATGGAGAGCTGCAATAGCGTGGTGTACCAATGCTGCCTGGGCCACACTGGAGCCACCAGAATCACTTGCGCCCTGTCCCTGTGCACCTTGAGCAGGACCTTGTGTACAAGGGGGATTGGGGAAAAGGCGTAAAATAGTTGACCTATACATGGGAGCAGGAAGGCGTCTGTGAGAGAGCCCAGGGAGCGGCCTTGGAGGGAGCAGAAACAACAGATACCCCAGGGCAGCTGCAGGGCTGCCTGTTCTGGAGAGTATTACATTAACTTTGTCCTCCCTTGTGAGGTCATAAGGAGCTATGGCCAGGTGATTAGTGCACTTGACTGGGACTCAGGAGTATTACAATCCGATTGCTGTGGGAGGCAAACAGTTCGACCTGAGGAAACCCCCATCTTCGGAAGATGGTGTGGATGACATCTGGTTGAAGCGACCACTCATGGGAGCAGAAGGACCTGCTCAGGTGGTCCACCAGTGTGTTCTGGATCCTGGGTAGAAACGACTCCACCAGGTGAATAGAGTGGGCTATGCAGAATTCCCACAGTTGAACGGCCTCCTGACAGAGGGGGGAGAAGCAGGCCCCTTCTTGTTTGTTGATGTAGAACATGGCCATGGTGTTATCTGTGAGGACCACCACACAATGACCCTGCAGTCGCTCCAAGCTTGACAGGCAAAGCGCACCGCCATCAGCTCCCAGAAGTTGATATGAAAGGAGAGCGTGGACGGAGGCCATAGGCCCTGCATCTGAAGGTTCCCGAGGTGGGCGCCTCATCCCAGGCCTGACACGTCCGTGACCAGGGAAAAGAAGGGCTGCGGATTGTGAAAAGGGACTCCTTCGCATATCACCTGGGGATCTAGCCACCAGCAGAGGGAGGCCAAGACCCGCTCCAGGACGGTGACCACCAAGTTCAGGCTGTCTCAACCTAGACAATAGACTGATGCTAGCCAGGCTTGTAATGGGCGGAGTCGAAGTCTGGCGTGCCTGGTCACGTATGTACAGGAAACCACGTGGCCAAGAAGACTCATGCAACTTCTTGCCGACAAGGTTGGGAAGCTCTGAAGGCTACGGACAAGGCCCACTATAGCCTGGAAATGATCAGCTGGCAGGAGGGCTCATGCCTGCATGGAGTCCAGAACTGCCCCGATGAATTCTATTCTCTGGGTTGGCTCTAGGGCCGACTTTGCCACATTGAGGAGGAGGCCCAACTGAAGAAACATGTCCATGATCAAGCGGAGGTGGGACTGCACCTGTTCTCTGGTGTGTCCCTGGATAAGTCAGTCGTCAAGTTAAGGGTATACCTGAACCCGCTGTCGAAGAAGGAAGGCCGCCACGACCGCCATACATTTGGTGAACACTCAGGGGGCCATGGAGAAACCGAAGGGGAGGGCCGTGAACTGACTGTGGTCAACCGCAAACACTAAGCAGAGGAAACGTCTGTGCATCGGATGAATCGCTATGTGGAAATATGCATCCTTCATATTGAGGGCGGCGTACCAGTCTCCAGGGAAGGTATAATGGTGCCCAATGAGACCATGCGGAACTTCAACTTTACCATGAACTTGTTGAGTCTGTGCAGGTCCAGAATGGGCCAAAGCCCGCCCTTTGCCTTGGGGATTAGGAAGTATTGGGAGTAAAACCACCTGCCCCTTAGCTCCCTCAGAACCTCCTCAATCACCCCCATGGTGAGGAGCATCTGAACCTCCTGAATAAGGAGTTGCTAATGAGAAGGGTCCCTGAAGAGGGACAGGGAAAGAGGATGGGAGGGCGGGGAGGAAGAGAACTGGAGAGATTATCCCACTTCAACCGTGTGGAGGACCCAGCTGTCTGTGGTTATCTGAGACCAAGCACAGTTGGAAATGGGATAAACGATTCAAGAAAGGTGGAGTAGGATCCTGAACGAGGTCCAGTACAGCGTCCTTGGGGGGTCCCTTCAAAAGGCCTGGTTTGAGCCCGATGAAGGTTGGAGGGCTTCCTCCTGCCATTACGTCCCTGCCTCCTATAGAAATCCTGCCTCGGCCGAGGAGGAGGATAGGAGCGTTGTTGCGGCTGCTGGGGTTTGAAGGGTTTCCGCTGGGTAGCTGGTGTGTGCAGCCCCAGGGACTTCATTGTTGCCCTTGAATCCTTAACGCTATGTAGCCCTGAGTCGGTCTTTTCCGAGAACAGGCCCTCTCCATCAAAGGGAAGGCCCTGCAGTTCCGGTGGCAGGCTGGAGGCTTGTAGCCAGGAGGCTTGTAGCCAGGAAATACGCCTTATCGTGATCCCTCAGGACAAAGTACGTGTGGCGGAGTCTGCAGCGTCCAGCAAGGCCTGCAACGAGTTCCATGTCACTGTTTTGCCCTCATTCACCAAAGCCCCAAACTCCTCTCTGGACTCAGGAGGTACTAACTCCTTAAACTTCAGCATGGAGTTCCAGCAGTTAAAATTGTAACAACTCAGGAGCACCTGCTGATTAGCGATCCTGAGCTGAAGTCCCCCTGAAGAATAAACTTTGAGCCCAAACAAATCAAGGCTCTTGGCGTTCTTTGATTTGGGCACTGGGGACCGCTGGCCATGCCGTTCCTTTTCATTCACGGACGCAAGCACGAGCGAACAGGGCTGTGGGTTGGTGAACAGACAATCATACCCCTTCGAGGGGACAAAGTATTTCCACTCCACCCCCTTAGCAGTCAAGGGGGTGGACGCAGGTGTCCTGGCGTTAGTGTGGATGGTCCAAATGATGGGCAGAGCCACCCTTGATGGAGCTTCCACAGTCAGAATATCCACCCTGGGGTTCTCCACCTCTACCACCTCTTCCGCCTGCAGGTTCATATTCCATGCCACCCCGCACAGGAGGTCCTGGTGGGCATGGAGGTCTATTGGAGGGGGACCCAAGACCGCAGTGCCTGCCACCGCCTCGTCGTGTGAGGAGGAGTTGGCGGCCACGGGGGGAAGAGGGTCATCTAGGGCCTCTTGCGGAGCTGGGGCCAGCTGTTCTGTGCCACTGACCTCGGGGCCTGGACCAGGAATTGGTGTCGGAGGAGGTCCTGTAGCAAGGAAAGAAGCCGCCACAGTCTCCATGCCCCATGGGGTGGGCTGACTAGCAGTAGCCTCTGGCACTTGCGGCTCGGATACGGCTGATCGGGAAGCCCCAGATGGAGTATCCTGGGCCTGGTGGTACACCCAGGATGTCCAGAATGGCCATTGAGTGGGCCCCCGAGAAGGTCCCTGCCCCTGACTCCAGGCGGGTATGGTCCGAATGGCGGCAGTCCGAAAAACGCGACCCCGCCTCCGATCCCGAAGAGCGAGAAGCAGAACGTGAGGGCCTGTATCTGGATCTAGATGATGACCGGTGTTGAGAGTGGCCTCGGGTCCGGGATCTGCTCCTCGACAACGACCGGCAAGCAGAGCTGTGCCGCGACCAGGACCGGCGATGGGAATTGCAGCGGCACTGTGAGTACGACTGGTGCCGCGAGTACGACTGGCAGCGGGACTGAGAGCGGTGGCGGGAGCAGGATTGGTGCCATGGCTCGACCGACTGTGCCAACAGGTGGATTAGGGCTGTCTTGCCCCAGAACGGAGCCACGCGTAGAGGCACTGCGGCCCTGGAATGTGGCTGAGGGGATGCCGATGCCGTCATGGCAATAAGATCCCTTGCAGCCACAAAAGTATCCAGGGTAAACGGCAACTGGACCTCAACCACGCTGTGTGTCGGGGAATCCAGCGGTACCGGACTCAAAGGCTCTCCCCTTGGGGCCGGAGTCAATGGTGCCAACGCTGTAGGCTGTGCTCCTAGACGCTCCCTTCTGGGACGCATCTCCATGGGCAATTCCAGGAAGGCTGGTCTCTGTGGAGATGGGCCACCCTTTTCCGACTTCTGGTGCCACTTCTGGCCAGGAGAATAGGAGCAGTGCCGGGCCGATGATGTCGGTTGCAGTGCCGGGGAGCGTCAATGCCGTGGGTCTCGATCAGAGTCCAACCGTGGTGCTGCTTCTACTGCTGCTGCTGGGGCGCTGTGCAATGAGGCGCTAGGTGCCAGATCTTGGCGCACCGCAGGAGGCTGAGGGCTAAGAGGAGCTGTTTTAAATGAAAGTGCCGCTCCTCCTTAGTCCAGGGATGAAACCCTTTGCAGATCCTGCACTTTTCTGCTTGATGAGACTCCCCCAGATAAGTCAGGCAAGAGTCATGGGGGTCGCCCGTTGGCATGGGCTTAGAACAGGAACCACAGGGCTTGAATGACAGAGCCTTGGGCATAAGCCCGAGAGAAGAATCAGGGAGGAGGGGAAAGACCTTCCAACCCCACTAACACTAAGTAAACTAACTATAACTATCAACTATTCAACTATTAACTATTAGGTATACGCTACGGAGAGTGGAGTGCAAGTGAAGCAGGACTCCACCATTCCAACGACCATCATGGGCGGCAAGAAGAAACTGAGGAGACAGTGGGTTGGCTGGGGTATATATTGAGTGCCATGAAGGCGTCACTCCAGGGGCATCCACAGCCAATCCACCGGGTGTTGCTAGGGTAAAAATTCTCCAACACCCGTGCACATGGCATGCACACACCTAATTGGAATTGATATGAGCAAGCACTCGAAGAAGAACTTAAGTCGACGTAGCTTATATCGACTTACAGCGGTGTCTACACCATGCTATGTCGATGGGCGATGCTCTCCCGTAGACATAGTTTCTGCCTCTCGGGGTCGTGGAGTACTGAAGTCGATGGGAGAGTGCTCTCGCATCGACTTATTGTGTCTTCACAAGACCCACTAAAATCAATGACCACTAACGTCCATCGCAGCAGGGCTGATTTAGTCCTTAGCGTAAAGGCTTCTAGAGCATTCTGAATGCATTTTGCTGAATCAGAGTATTGATATAAGAGACATCCAATCTTGGACCTCATGATTGTGGAGTTGCTAAGTAATACTCTAATACAGAGATGTGACAATTTAACGAGCACTGTATGTGCCCTGGTCAGTGAACAGAAGTTATTGTGTATTGGGATACAAGACTTTCCTGCATGAATGCACTGATCTAGCTTAATTGGAGCCTGTGGGAAGAACAAATAATTGGAGCCTGTGGGAAGAAAATGGTCCTAGAAAAGGACACCCAAGCACACACTTGAAAGACATTGGACAAAGTTATCAGCTTCAATGATCTTACATTCTGTCTCCAACAAGTTGCAAGCCTTATTCTGCCAAGGCTGGGAACTAACAGATCACAGAACTAGAACAGTAAAAGTGACGTGGTCTCGAGGTAGGGGACGGGTGACTAACCAGCAAAGGACTCCTTTCTTACAGATGGGGGAGAAAAATGGCTTGTGCATTAAGGCAACAGACTGTACCAGCCAGAACCTAGAGGTCTCAGGCTGGGAGGCTTCTACAGGAAGCTTAGCTCTACTAGGATCCCCATGCGGAAGATAGTTAAACACCTGCTATGCTAGACAAATGCCTAGTCTGTTTTATTCGTAACTGCTTTTGTTCTAAAAAAATATTATTTTGCTTTAAGAAGGCTGTCCAGCCAGTGGGGACTACTGTCATTGCTCCTGGAGGGAGCAGAACAGCAGGGTGTGAGGCTAAGTCAGGCCTGCTGAGGTAATCGCGGTTGATACACAGGGGACAGCAGCCAGGTCCCAGTCTGTAATTAGGAAAAACGTTTTTTCTGTCCCAAGAACAATGACTGCTTGAGGCCTGAGAGGCAGAGCACTAAAACACAGTTAGCCCAGTAACTGTGATATGGTCCATGATGATACCTGGCCTATATTCGGTGCTTAACAGCTAAGCAAAAAGGCTAATTGTACTCAACTGAACTCAAGTCTCTTGCTTTTGGGGTTGACATGGAAGCTTTCTTGTACTCATTGCTTTCTTTTTAAGCGTGACGTGTATTGTAGAAGAATCTGATTTATAGGCGTGTGTGCTGTCACTTTTCCAGTATCTACTGTACTTTGATTGGCTTTCATATCCTCAACTCTATAAAAGTTACTGTTCCTGAGGTCCATTTTACTTCAATCCCTTATTAAAAATTCCCCAACATGTTTCCTTTAGGAATGGTATCTCATAGCTAAATTAACATCACTAAGGCCTTTGCCAGAATGCCCTTGGATATTCAGAGAGGTCTGGAATGCAAAAAAAGAATATGTCAAACAATGTTGACCGATTGGCAAACATTGCAGGGCAGCAGAACAACAATGATCTTATCTGGAACAACTCATACATAGTGGTCTCTCACATTTTCCTCAACTCTTTCCATTTAAGTAATCTTCAAAAATGCAAGACTAGAAACATTTCAGTACTGTAGAACCTTCTTAGCAACCAAAACATCTTCCCCCAGAAAAGTCTAATGCTCCCACTGGGGTTCTGTTTCACTAAACTAATTTTTTTTCTTGGTGTATCGATTCATGAGTATCTTATACAGTAGGATTTCGGTGCGAATTCATCACAGGTGAAATCCTGACTCTACTGAAAGTCAATGGCAAAACTCAGAGCCAGGATTTCATACCATATCCCTGCATGAAACACAAGCAGAGCTTACAATAGAGATTGATAAAACATACCAATGTCCTACAAAAATGTGTACAAATATAAAACAATATTACTAATATTTTGTACTTCTCTAGGGCACATTTTAGCCAATAAGCATTGCTCATGATTATTACATAGAAATAAAACAGAAAATATAATACTATTGCATACATCAGAATCTATAGAATCTAACTCCACAACAGTTTTAAGAGCAAGCACGCTTCTGTGGTGTATAGCTTTCAAGTGAAGAAGGCAGAGGGAGGAAATAGGGGAAAGTCCTGTTAAAACAGGAGAACAGTCATATCAAATTTTCAATACTACTATCAAAATTCACAGCTAAGTTCTGTTCAGCTACAACAATTCACTTTTCATGATCACTATGGTACATTCAAACAGCATTATTCATGCAATGGATCTAAAAGCTTGCTATATATTGGAATTATTTCACCCACCACAGAAGTGAAGATATTACCCATGTGATGACAACAACTAAATCCACCTACATTTGCCAAGAGGAATTTAAGAAGGTGAAAAGTAATTGCCTGAAAAGAAATATGGTCAGAACTCTCCTATTCTTGGTCCCAAGCACAGACATTTTACATAAGAACGGCCATACTGGGTCAGACCAAAAGTCCATCTAGCCCAGTATCCTGTCTTCCGACAGTGGCCAATGCCAGGTGCCCCAGAGGGAATGAACAGAACAGGTAATCACCAAGTGATCCATCCCCTGTCGCCCATTCCCAGCTTCTGGCAAACAGAGGCTTTAATGATCACTAGAAAAACAGAACCTCCAGCAGCATGGTGGCCCAACATCATTATGCTACACACACTTGTTCAGGACCAATTCAGATGGGAGAGCCCCACCTGAGTTGCCAACACCCTTTCCTGCAGAAGCCTAGATTTTCTCTGGAGGTGCTCCATTCCAGCACTGACCACACTCAACATTGCTCCGCTTGTGAGATCTAATGAGGTGGAATAGCTGCAGGCCTTTGCACTAAACATTTAAGATCAAATCATAAACTGCAAACCAATCTAAAGTGACATGAAAGAAGTTACCCACAAATCCTACTCTGATCATTGAACAAGACAGAACCAACAGTGGTTTCTAATATTTACAAGTTTAATGTGGCTAACGTTGTCATGTGCACTTACCTTTGTAAGATGGTAGATAGTTATATCTACTTGTTCAGGGATCTTTTCTCTGAGTGAAAAAACTGTTGGGCAACCATAAAATACCTAAAACCTACAATCCTTATCAAGTATGGCCTCACACACCTCAAAGTGGTGCTAAATAAAGAGTGATATAAACATTTTTAAAATCCTATCAACAAGCATTGGGTTTTTTTAAGAATTTGTGTGGTTTTGAAAGGGGAAATTTAGATACAGACTAGTACAAGTAAGATTAATTTTGCCATGAAATGCAACTCCCTCTTATGTAATAAAAAGGTGTGTTTGTATAACAAATATTTTCACACAACAGGCAAGTGTTTACTAGTACTCTTTCAGAATACAAGCACGTCACATTCAAACAGGCTCTTAAAATGGACAAAGGAACTCAACCTACCGCTATAATATCCAGTGTGTTGTCACAGACTTTGCGGATCTCAGCATTTTTGTCATGCATCAGGTCTATAAGATATGCTGGAGCCTCTGGGAAGAAATGGTTAAGGATGTAATGCTGGTTTTACCACAGGTTTGGATTCTTCCTACTGGCATGAGGAACTGAGGGGAACTAGCCACAGCATGTGAGAGCTCAGCCTTTTTTTAATGGTTCGTGTGCTAAATGAAGAGATATACATTCACATACAACTTCTAATGAAAAGGAATATATATTTGTTTTATTAAGAATATATTCTCTATTTCGTTGTGGAAAATGCCATTCGGACATCTTTTTACAGTTTACATTTTGTTCAATTTCTCTAATTGCTGTGGCATAGCTTAGTATATTTTCAAACCTTAAAAAGCTATAATATTTAAAGACTTATTTGCAAACTATTTATCCTAGGTAAGAACGTTCAATTGATGCATGCTTGTGGTACAGACTACAGTATTTTTAAAAGTCTGATCTCATGTGGATGAATGAGGTGTTATTCAAATTGCATTTTTTGTGGCTGTGTAGATATAAAAACATCTGAGTTTTTCTTAAAAACAAAAGGCTAAGAGTGGAGGTATTTTAATCAATTAGATTACAAGATGTATATGAATTTAAGATCAAGGAAATGAAGGGTGAAGTACTGAATTATAAACTAAGCAGCATTCTAAATGCCACGGTGGGGGTGTAGGTGAAGGAGGTAGAAAAGAGGAGGGAGAAGGAGTGATAAAGACTGGCTGTTGTAATGACAATGGAGCATATCAATAAGCTGACAATGAAATGTTCATGAAGCTGGGCAGAAGTGAGGAGAACAACTGCAGATCAGTACCCATCATGTTTGTTCTGGAACAAACCAGCAGCAGCTTTATTTAGAATTTTCAGCAGAGAAGACAATTAAAAAGTTAATTCTGCCTGCCTGCGTATGTTGCTTTAGCTTTGACTCTTCAAGAGAGAGAGTCAAGGTTTGGATCCAAAAGAACCCAACTATATTTCCTATATATCATCTCTATTTCGATTTTGTACAACACAAATGATTTCCAATAAAAGAAAAAATAATGTTGAGTTGTATAATTGTGGGAGATTTTGATCAGATAGTAAATCAACAAAAATATTTACTTTGGAATGTAAATAAATTCCAGAGAAGACCATTAATTTGTGGTCTAAACCTTAGTAAACAATGTGCGCAAGGAAATGTTTATGCTGGATGTCATAAATACATACACAAAGGCAGCAGGTGTCAAGTTATAACACATGGAGTGAAATCATTTTGTGAGACAGGGAATGTCCTTTATCAGACTTGGATGTACGAGATTTGTACACAGCTCAAAGCCTAGGCTAGCTCTGAAAATGTTCTTCTTTCAACTTCCATCATCATTTTTACTTCCTATAAAAATGTTGACAGCTATCCCAAAATACATGGTGCTACAATGTTTCTACAAGATTTCCAACTGAATGGTTCATCATATGAAAAAACAATAACTGTTGATTTACACACACACACACACACACACTAAAGTCTCAAATTCAAAAAAACGATTCTGTTTTCTCTCAGCATGAGCCAAGAGCGTTCTGGGGGAAAAGTAAAGATAAATATTTGGCAGACTTGGTCCAACGTTACCAAGCATGCAATCGCTTCAATAAATCCCAGGACACCTCAAACTCTCCAGGCTGACTAAGCTAAGGGAATGTAACCTGGGTGAGTTAAGTAAGAAAAATCTGTGCTTAGGGGAAAGCAGCTTTTGGAACAATGAAGTAGAGGATGATACTGGCCTGAGGGAATATTATCAGAGTTTAAGAATTGGTATCCTGCAACTTTCTAGAACAAAAACTGACAGAAAGGGGATTTCCATTTAGCTCTGGAAGGGCCAGAGATATCAGATTTTAAAGCTGTAATATTATTATACCTGGAAAAGATACTGTAGATACTATACTATTTTATATAGCACTTAGTGTGTGCTAGGTGCTTTATAAATATAATACAGAAAAGATCTGTGACCTGAAGACCTGACTCTCAGGTTTTGAATCAGGCCCCAGTATAAAACTAAACAAGAGAAAACAAAGAGTGAGAGATGACGACGACTGGAGAACAGGAGTCTAATTAAGGTCATGCAAGTTGAAGAAGGTATGTGAAAAGGCAAACGGTAGCCGAGGCAATGGGGCCATTAGCACAGAAAAGAGTAGAGCCAGGAATTGAAATCAAAGAGGAGAGATGATGGGAAGGAGCCAGGAGAGCAATACATGACAGCAGCACTGAGGAAAAGAAGGTAAGAGGTGGAGGACACATGCTTCTAAGGGGGAAAAATGGGGATGGGGGAAAAGGGGAAGAAGAGATTGGAAGCAGCAGGCATATGAAAGAAAAACAGTTACTTACCTTTCTGTAACTGTTGTTCAAGATGTGTTGCTCATATCTATTCCAGTTAGGTTTGTACGTGCGCCGCGTGCACGGATGTCGGAAACTTTTTCCCTAGCAGCTACCCGTTGGGCCGACTGGGGAACCCCCTGGAGTGGCGCCAATATGGCGTTCTATAAAAGACCCTGCCGGCCCGACCCCTCTTCAGTTCCTTCTTGCTGCCTACTCCGGCAGAGGGGAAGGAGGGTGGGAATGGAATAGATATGAGCAACACATCTCGAAGAACAACAGTTACAGAAAGGTAAGTAACCGTTTTTTCTTCTTCGAGCGATTGCTCATATCAATTCCAGTTAGGTGACTCCCAAAAGCCTTACCTCGGAGTTGGGGTCAGAGTCAAGGAACCGCAGATTGGAGGATCGCTCTTCCAAAGGCCGCATCATCCCAAGAGTGCTGGACAATGGCATAGTGGGACGTAAAGGTGTGAACCGAGGCCCACATGGCAGCCCTGCAGATTTCCTGGAGAGGAATGTGTGCCAGGAAGGCAGCTGATGATGCCTGAGCTCTCCTAGAGTGAGCTGTAACAGCAGGCAGAGGGATGTTTGCCAGGTTATAGCAGGCACGAATGCACCCAGTGATCCACGAAGACGTTTGTTGAGAGGAAACCGGGGCACCTTTCATCCGCTCTGCAATGGTGACAAACAACTGGGTTGGTTTACAAAAGGGCTTCGTTCGGTCTATATAGAAGGCAAGTGCCCTTCTAACGTCAAGAGAGTGGAGACGCTGTTCATGAAGGTCAGCATGCGATTTTGGGTAGAAAACCGGTAGGAAGATATCCTGGCTCACAAGGAAGTGGGCCACCACTTTTGGTAGGAAGGCCGGGTGCGGTCTTAGTTGAACTTTATCTTTATGAAAGACTGTATACGGCGGCTCACATGTGAGAGCCTGTAGTTCGGACACCTGACATGCGGAAGTGATGGCCACTAAGAAGGCAACCTTCCAGGAGAGGTAGAGAAGTGAGCAGGAGGCCAGCGGCTCAAAAGGAGGGCCTATAAGGCAAGAAAGGACCAAGTTATGGTCCCATGCAGGCACAGGTGGCTTCGTTGGAGGATGGATTTTCTCCAGGCCTTTGAGGAAATGCCGCACGACTGGGTGTGCAAACACGGAGCGCCCGGCTGCACCTGGGTGAAACGCAGAGATGGCTGCGAGGTGGACCTTAAGGGATTCAAAGGCTAGATGCTGGTCCTTTAGGAACATCAGGTAGTCCAAGATGCACGGAATTGGAGCCTGAAGCGGTGGCACCTGCCGCTGAGCGCACCAGCTGGGAAACCTTTTCCACTTGGCTTTGTAGGTAAGCCTAGTTGACGGTTTGCGACTTTCAAGAAGCACCTGCTTTACCGAGTCCAAACAGGCGCGTTCAGTCTGGTTTAGCCACGGATCCTCCAGGCCGTGAGGTGGAGCGACTGAAGGTCCGGGAGCAGGAGACGACCGTGGTTCTGAGAGATGAGGTTGGCGCTGAGAGGGAGACGCAGGGGAGCCTGGATTTACAGGTCCAGCAGGGTCAGGTACCAACACTGACACGGCCTGGCAGGGGCTACCAGAATGACATCTGCCTTGTCCCGGTAGACCTTGATGAGCTCCTGTGCACCAACGGGAACGGAGGAAAGGCATAAAGCAGCTGACCCGACCACGTGATGTGGAGTCTGCTATTGAGCCCGGACTGTGGCTCCGAAAGGAACAGAAGGCTGGGCACTTCCTGTTGGTCCGCAAAGCAAACAAGTCAACTTGGGGAAAACCCCAGGTGCGGAAAATGGAATGAATGATATCCGGATGTATCGATCATTCGTGAGTGAGAAAATGCCTACTCAGGCTGTCCACCAGAACATTCTGGACACCCGGCAGGTATGAGGCCTGAAGGTTGATGGAGTGGGCTAAGCAGAAGTCCCACAGAAGGAGGGCTTCTTGGCAGAGTGGCGATGACCGGGCTCCACCTTGCTTGTTCAGGTAGAATATGGCTGTGGTGTTGTCCATTAGGACTGCTACGCAGTGGCCCTGCAAGTGGAGGAGAAAGGCGTGGCACGCAAAGCGAATCGCTCTGAGTTCTTTGATGTTGATGTGCAATGACAGCTCGCTCTCATGCCACAAGCCCTACATTGTCAGGTTCCCAAGGTGGGCCCCCCATCCCAGGGCAGATGCGTCTGTGAACAGGATAAGGGTGGGTTGTGGGGGGATGGAACGGGACCCCGGCACCCACCATCCGAGGATCCAGCCACCATTGTAGGGAGTCGAGTGTGCACTTCGGGACTGTGAGGACCATTTCTAGACTGTTGCGTCCAGGTCGGTAGGCTGAAGTCAATCACATCTGTAGCGGCCTGAGTCTTAGTCTGGCATGCTGCACCACATAGGTACAGGATGCCTTGCCATGGTGGTGGGAAACTTGGAGAGGCTGGCAACTATGCCTGCTATAGCCAGGTGCCGTGCTTCTGGAAGGAAAGTCCTCGCTTGGTTTGCGTCCAGAACTGCACCTATGAACTCTATTTTTTGAGTGGGTGCGAGGACGGACTCGCTGACGTTTACCATGATACCCAAGTGAGTGAATGTGTCCATGACTAGATGTACCTGAGACTGAACATGATGGTGAGACCGGCCCCGTGTAAGCCGGTTGTCGGGAAGACGTGCACATGGTGTCGGCGAAGGAAGGCTGGCATGACCACCATGCACTTGGTAAAGATGCGAGGGGCTGCGCACAAGCCGAACGGGAGCGCTGTGAACTGATAGTGCATCTTACTCAACACAAAGCGCAGGAAACATCTGTGAGACGGAGTAATTGAAATGTGAAAGTACGCGTCTTTCATATCGAGGGCGGCATACCAGTCTCCCGGATCCAGTGAGGGAATGATAGTGGCTAAGGAGACCATACGGAACTTCAGGTTGACGATGTACTTGTTGAGCTCCCTGAGGTCCAGAATAGGTCTTAGGCCTCCCTTTGTCTTGGGGACAAGGAAACAGTGGGAATAGAAACCCTTGGCCCTGAGCTCCTGAGGAACTTCCTCCACTGCCCCTTAGGCAAGGAGGTATTGAACCTCCTGGATGAGGAGTTGCTCGTGAGAAGGGTCCCTGAAGAGGGACGGGGAAGGAGGGTGGGAGGGCGGGATGGTATGGAAATGGATAGAATATCCCGTCTGCACCGTGCGGAGAACCCAATGGTCCAATGTGATACGGGACCTTGCATTGTAGAAACGAGATAGAGTGTTCAGAAAAGGATAATTGTCTGGGGTAAGAGCTGGTAGTCTGTCCTCTGGCGCACCTTCAAAATGGGCGCTTAGGGCCGGGGGTGGCTTGGACTGTCCTTGACCTTGCCCGGGGAGGGTCGGGGGCGAGAAGGTCTACATCAAGAGTATCTGCTCCTTCGACGAGAAAAGCCCTGCCTTGGTCTAGGAGGGAAAGGACGTTGCTGGGTGGTTTGTGGTTTAAAAGGTTTCCTTTGGTTTGCCGGGGTATGCATCTCTAAGGATTTAATAGGTATTCCTCGTGTCCTTTAAGGTATGCAAGCGGGAATCAGTTTGTTCCGCAAACAAGCCCTGGCCATCAAAGGGGAGGTCCTGGATAGTATGCTGAACTTTGGGCGGGAGGCCTGAAGACTGAAGCCAGGCATGCCGCCGCATGGCGATACCTGATGCCAGAGTGTGTGCAGCCGCATCCGCAGCATCGAGGGAACCTCAGAGGGAGGTCCAAGCAACCAATTTGCCCTCCTCAGCAATGGCCTCCAGTTCTGTACGAGCCTCTGCTGGGAGAAGATCTTGAAATTTGAGGACCGCAGACCAAGAGTTAAAATTGTATCTACTGAGGATCGCTAGCTGATTAGCGATCTGCAGTGAGAGGCGCACAGGCGCTGGATCCGCAGGTTGGTCCGGCGCTGGATGGGGGTGGCTGAGGGTTGCTTGGGGGGGGAGGGAGGGAGGCGAGCGCTCAATCCTGATGGTGGCCGGGCAACTGGGGGGGCGCCCTGGGCCTGGTGATATGCCCAGGGGGTTCAAAATTGCCACTGGGGCTGCCAGTTGGGTGCTAGTGGATCTTGGGTGAGGCTCTTGGGGCCCGACTGGGGAATGTCCGAGAGCCCTGAGGCTCTCTCCAACCTGCTGGAAGGGGACCGAGATTGCGACGGCCAAGGAGGAGCGGTGCAGGAGTGAAGCAAGGGGGGCACCGAGTCCGTTGGAAGGCGTGGGTCACGTGGAGAATCAGTGCCAGGAGACTGATCATGACCGCAACCGGCGCCGAAATGAAGAGCAGCGCCAGGCAGTGGAGCAGTGCCGCAACGGCGAGCGGTGCCGCGATGCAGATCGGTGACAGGCCACGGGCCGGTGTCGTGGCGACAGACAGCACGGGGATCGGAGCTCCACACTGCATCGGTACAAACGGTGCCGCGAGGTCGCCGATCTTGACCTTGAGTGGGACCATGAACCAGTAGTCGATGACGACCTCGAGCGGGAACGGCTCCGAGGGTCGGGACTGCAAGACCAACGCCGCGAGTCTAACCGGTGCCATGAGTCAGACCAGTGCCTGTGACAGTGCTGGGACTCGGAACGGCACCAGGACTCCAAGTGGCGAGGAGATGCTGGCCTGAGGGTTGCCATTCTGAACATCGCCGGTTTACCCTTGGACAGTACCGGGACTCGGGATGGGGCTGGAAGCACTAGAGCTGTCATTTCGATTAGCCCTCTAGTGGCCTTGAAGGTGTCCAGTGTGGAAGGTAATATGATCCCTTCCACTTGCACTATCCCTTCTGCAGGGCTGGAATGGGCAGATCTGGGCCTGGCGGCCTTGTCCTGCTTAGAAGCCTGGTTAGAGTCTTGCTCGGTTGGGGCCAGAACAACTGCTGCGGCCCTAGCAGGGGATCCTTCCAAGGCTTGCTTCTTTCCAGCAACCGGGGAATGGGAGCGGTGCCGAGGCAGGCGTTTTTGGGGCCCAAGAGATCGCTGGTTCCGAGATGAGCACGGGATCTTCTGCGGTGCAGAAGACGGTACCGCAGGAGGGGCACTCTGCACCGAAGAGCTCGGGCCCGCGTCTTGAGAGGGCCGCAGAGCAGACTCCATGAGGAGTTGCCTGAGTTGAATCTCCCTCTCCTTTCGTGTCCGGGGCTTGAACACGCCTTACAGATTCAACACTTGTCTGCCTGATGGCCCCCCCCCAGACACCTGAGACAGGAATGATGGGGGTCGCCCGTAGGCATGGGCTTGTTGCAAGAGTTGCAAGGCTAGAAGCCCTAGGACAGCATGCCCCAGAGCCCCACAGGGCAGCCATTCATGGGACTGCCCTCAACTACTAGACTACTCTAAATACTATAGGAAACACTTAATACTAATAACAATTAACAAAAATCAAGATAAGATAAGCTAGGGATAAGTGGAGCACTTGATAAGACAAGAGACCACTGTTCCAACAACCGTCACGGGCAGTAAGAAGGAACTGAAGGGGGGTTGGGCCGGCAGGGTCTTGTATAGAACGCTATATCGGCGCCACTCCAGGGGGCTCCCCAGTCGGCCCGATGAGTAGCTGCTAGGGAAAAAGTTTCCGACATCCATGCACACAGCGCGCACGCACACCTAACTGGAATAGATATGAGCAATCACTCAAAGAAGAACAAACATTTTTCTTCTCCATCTGAACCCTCTAGAGGTGAAATCATGGTAACTAAGCCACTTGTCTTTACAGATGGAAAGTTACAAGATCAATTCCCAATAAAATATTTCAAATATTTATTAAATAATTTTCCTGTACAGTATGTGGCATATACATAATACAGTGTGGTGTGGCACAATCAAGTTTATCAACACTCATTTGGAATGGCCTATGTAAGACATGCCAAACAAAACCTTTATACTGCACTATGCCATCTTATGGTACTTATATACCTGTCTTATGTCTATAGTGTTCAGACACTGTTTAAAATTCAATTAATTCTAATTACAATGAAATGGTGGTTTAGAAAACCATAGTAAAGCTTTGACACATGTAACAAATTCTAATTATAGTAAGTTAAGTACTGTAATTCTAAACATCTGGCCTTTATAAGAGGATACGGGTCTCCTTGATGATGACGTCTCTGGTGGCTTGGTGGAAGACCATCTGGTAAAAGACATAGATGATTTGGCAGACAAACTCATCATCCTCCTGCTGAGCTGCAAAAAGAAAAAAAGTATTTCCTCAAGTCTCCAAGACAGAGCACTTTGCTATTGTACATTAATGTCTCAAGAGTTGTGTTGGGCTCTCAGGAGAGCTAAGGACTCTGGGATGCATTTTTCTGGTGGCTTATATCTACCAGACCATCACTGCCAGTGTGCACAAAACTTTTAGGGCCTGATCCAACTTCCATCAGAGTCAATAGAAAGATTCCCATTGACTTCAGCGAGAATTAGATTAGGATGTGAGAAGCACAGAAAAAGTAAGTTCACTAGACCATGATCATTGCCATTTTGCTATTAATGGAATGACATCAATGTGCTTTTTATTGGAGACTACCTACTGCTATCCTGCAGGCTAAAAAAAATGAATGGTGCCACCTGGGTCAGTTAGAAACTACAGATGAAAATCAGGCCTGGAACAAGTTCAGTAATATACCATTTAGAAGTTCAATGAGTGCTGGAATAATTCCAGATTTGGCCAGCATAGCAGCACAGGAGTCATCCATAGATACAGTTCCAATCATGATCACCACTTCCAAGACAAGGTCATCTTCTGCAGAACCTGGACAACAAAACAGCAGAGAGCTGGGTATTTAAGAAAACACTCTGCTGAATCCTTGAATGTTCTTATTCTTACTTACAGACAGTTCTAATTTTCTAACAAGCTAACATTTTGCTAATTAATACACCCAAAAGATACTAAAGCAGCAAAACCCAATACTGCAATAGGACTAGAATATGATAGCAAAAGATACAACAACTGGAAAACAGAATATCATGGAAGACTAAACCACTGTTAGCACAGACCTGGTTTTAGTTTATCCTTGAGGTATGGAACCAGTTTGTACTCTTTCAGCACAAGCTCCCAGTCTAGGTCAGGTAAGGTCAGATTAGCCAGTGTTCCCAGGCATTCTATCACAAATTCTTCCTCTTCGTCATTAGAGATTTGGGCTGCTAAATCACCGACATAATCCTAAAAAAATATATAGGCGGGTAATTAGTAAAAGTACTGGCACATGAACAACATGGGATTTTAAAAGGTTCCTAACTCAGTCAAAGCAAAACTGATTTTCACCAGAGCATTCAAAAGTCACATCTCCTGAGTGAGGACTATTTTCAAGCCAAAATTTAATTCAACACCTTAGTTGCAAACTAGTTTTTAAAAAATAACAATTTCCCCACTTCTAATTCTCTGAATCTTTTTGTTCAAACTTTCCAAGAACATTTACTGTAGGTAGAGAAAACACACCCATGCATGGAAAATTTCAGCCCCCAAAAGGTAAAAGTATTAGAAAGCTACCACAAACTAAAAAAAGGAGGTTAGAATAGAAAATGTTATGGAACCTTAACCACATAAGTGGTTTCTGCTCCCAAAAAGCCCCCTGAAATGTATGTGAAGTTATCTTATGTGGTTTACATCTATAGATTTTACTAACTAGTAGTGCACAACAGTTAAAAGATTTGATTTCACACAGTACCAACTTTATTAAGAGATTTGCCAATTAGAATTTTAACTCTTTAACCCAATTTTTTTAAATTCTAAAATACAAATTCTTTTCCATATTTCATTTCAGTGAGTATGTGTAATTAATGCTCATGAGATTGCTGGACAGGCAGCACAGCCCTAGAGAATTAAGTCGCTCAAGAGTTATTAAGTAGCAAGAGATTCTTCACATTGCTCCTGAACCTTGATTTGAAGGAACCAGCCGCAACAGGGAAAGGATACTTCATTCTGTCCTAGATTTCTCTGTTGAGAACAAGGTTTAAGATTAGTGCTAACTGTGGCAATGGTTTTTGAGATGCGTATACTTGCATGTTTTTGTACCAGTGACCTAGACATAAAAAGGTTCTACATTGTAACCAACCACCAATTCCTTGAGGCATCCAGAACCCCTTTAAAATACCACCTGAACCAGCTTTATAAAAACACGGAAATGCTAAGTAATACATGAAACTCAAGGGTATAAAATAGTTTGTTTGTAAAGATAAAAGCCAACCCATCTTTCAGGATGCAGCAGCAGTCTAAAGCCAAAATCCCTTCCAATGCAAAGGGACAGAGGGTACTGTGAACGTATAGCAAGCGCTTACAATAAACAGGTTTTTAGTTGGCTCATCATGTTGTGAAATGTTCCTGATCATCTTCATCAACAATGGATCCTTGAACTTCAGAGCTCTCTTCATTAACAGCTTCAATCCGTTTCCTGAAAAGAAAATGGTACGTGGCAAATCTCCCAGATCATATTAAAGCTAGAATCAATTCTTTTATTTAAAAAAAAAAAAGATTTTTTTTCTTATTAACAAGGATTAAAGGACAAAGGGAAATAATCCAGACAAAGCAGAAACTATTTTGTTCTTTCAGGCCATAATTAGAGGGACAAATTTCACCTGAATTTCACCAAGATGAAATATAAAACAAATATATAATAGCCAATATCTCAATATTGAATATTAGGACTCATCACCATAACAGAAAACTGAATTAAATAGTTAAGTTATTAATTATAATGCTAATAGAAGCAACCCACCTGCTAAGCCTCTGCTCCTACCACTATTATGACTACCCCAATTCTATGTAGCCATCCCAAACTCGTGCTCTTAATTTTCGTGTCAAATTCTCAAACAACGCCTGTCCATTTTAATATTGGTAGTTTGAGGAGATATGAGTCTGGATAGGTTTCTTGCAAAGGTATTTTAAATAGAGGTACTCATATATGACAGCCACTTTGCCCAGGGGAGCTGGCAAAGGCTATAAACCAAAGCACTGTTAGTACATGTCTAGGAAGCAAACAAGCCCTTACCATACTTTGGACACTACAGGAATAACAGTACTTTCACCAGACTCAACCATTTGATATTGTGGGCCAAATCACTGTCTTACTGATGTGATTCTTCGGGACAACCTTGCCTGTCTGATAATAATAATTACTTTTTTATTTTTATACGGACTATTTTTCTGTGACAAAGCACCAACAAAGGAAGCAGCCCTCAATATATAAATAGCCCTACTGAGAATATAGCAAAGGGTTAGGTCTGATTCGCTGAGCAAATCAGCAGTGAAAGATGATTATGCAGCAGCAGAAATCTTGTTTTCATAAAAAACATCCCCAGTCAGAAAATGTGATGCATACATAAAGTTGTGTCTAAGTTAGTGAAAAACTAAGTTTTCCATAGCTATAACTCTGAAAGGAAATGTTATAAAAATGGCATTATTGTACTGCTTGGTTATCTTTTACTGATTCCAGACCAAACAGGCTTAGTTTGCAAATAAAAAAAAGTTGTTCTCTAACTGTGAGCCCTGCCAATTTGGTCTGGGTTCTGAGTGTCAAACTGGGTTCTTTCCTTCTCATGTGTACTCATCACTAAAAAATATCCTGCAAACTAAATTATTCCCTCAGTGACACTTGTGCAAGTCCACGGTCTTCTCTGTGTGGTTTGCACATGTATAACTGATTGGAATTTAGTAAAAATAGAGTTGTTGATGCACAAAAAGGAATAGAATCCAGCTCACTCTATTTTAGAGGACTAAAAAGCAAGTAAAAATTATTTGTTCAACTACACTTGACAGAGCTTGATGCAGAAATCACTGGGTAAATTCTATGGCCCGTGCTATGCAGGGGACCAGAATAAATAATTGTTCCTTCTGACCTTAAAATCTATGAAGCAGTTGCCACTGAAGTTAGTAACTAGGATTCTGAATACATACAGGGACCGAAATGGTTGATTGAGAATGTTCCAGTTTTACCGTGTCATTTCAGAGAAGAACTGCACTTTAAAGTTGTGAATCAGCACAGGGAGTTCAGGAAAAGAGAGAGCAGCTTTGGAGCAATCACATGAAAAGTAAGCCTGTTCATACTACACAGCTTGTAAACACCAGCTTTGAGGGACATAATCTTAAAAAAGATCAAATTGTATCTTTCCATTAAAAAAAAAATAAAATAAAAGAGGCCCTGTGTTACTTACTCATGTCGGGAAACAGAACCCCAGTTGCCTGTAGGAAGATTTTGGGGTGAATTCCACATAGTGAGGGTCAGGATAAGCATAAAGTTTTCAATATGCTAGTCATCAGTGATTTCATGGAACTGTTCACCACAGAATTGGAGATACTATGACTCAACAGGGGGATGAGTGACATTAGGAGTTGACCCAACTGTGCACATACACAAATGTTTATTACATATGTGGTCTGAATGTTTTTCTGCAGTCATTAGTTGTATTACTATTACATTTGGCAACAGGGTGCTAGGCACTGACCCAAAGATATGCTATGAAGCTTCAGCACACTTACCTTCACAGATAAGCTGCACATTTCTCTTGTTAGCAGCAAGGTTAATGCAGAAGGAAATGAGCTCCAGGTCAATACGTTCATCAGGGCACTCAAAGAGCATCTTCATTAACTACCAACACACACATGAGTCATTAAACTTTCCAAAGCATGAGAAAAAACCAGAGCAATATTCTCAAGCCAACTATGCTAATCTGAATACTTTTCATATTCAGGATCTCTACATTTGCTGCCAACTTGTAAGGGTGATTAATTTGGAAGGACTAGGGTTTGATTATTTGTGGACAGCCAGAGTTACTAACAGTTAAGAATTGCAATCACTTGCCACTTTTTCTAAAATAAACTGAGTTTGATAAATAAAATCCAGTGATAGGGAGATAATGTGTTGATTGTGAATGGTTAACTTCCTGTGAACAGGTTAAAATCTTGTGTACTAAATTATTCATCCCATGAAAACCAGAATACTTCTGTTTGCTTAATGGAATAAAGCACTACAAATGGTTGTTTTACTGTATAATAATTCTACTCTTGCTATTTTGAGCTGGCTAAGCCTACTGCGCTGCCTATATCTAAACTTACTCTGATCTATCTGCTACAATGTGTCCCCTTCCCATCATTTGTCTAAGCAAACCTACTATCCACTGCACTCATTGCAACTGCCATATACTTCAGTACTGAGCCAGAGTCTACTTTACTACTGCCCCACTCCTTCAGTAGAGGAAAAAGGACACCTGGAGTAAAATACACATCTCCCACAGTCTGCTCTAACTGCTGTGGTGCATGTTAGGGACTTCGCTGATGATGCTACAAAGAACCAACAGCTAGCTGCCATTCCATATAATTTGTTCCTATATATTCACTGGTCTGTCACAGTTTACATATCAACCCCTAATTTTGTCCATTTTAAGTCTGCCTTAATTTTTTACAAACACCAAATCCAATATATAAATAGCGTCCAAACATCAGTCTATTTCTCAGTCTTCACTTTTCACACCATGCTGTAGATTTGGTTCAGTTATTGACTCACAAGGTAGACCATCCCTACTGCAGCACCAACCCCAATTCTGTAGTGCATCAGTCTACCATGTAAGCACTCACAAAGCCAGACTACTTAGCTTACAAAACCTATCAGAATCACAATGCAAGGTAGCATGGGTACAAGGCTGGGTAAAACAAATGCACTTGAAAAGAGGACAGATACAGGGGCAGTAGAGATAATGAGTAGATCTCAGTTTTCAGCAGGGGTAGGGGCATGGAGAAAGAACTGAACTATTAACAGTCAAAGTAGTTGCACTCTTGCCCCCTAGTGGTAACACCTTGGAATGATTAAGTACAAGATAGACTCATCGAATATCAGGGTTGGAAGGGACCTCAGGAGATCATCTAGTCCAACCCCCTGCTCAAAGCAGGACCCATCCCCAGACAGATTTTTACCCCAGTTCCCTAAATGGCCCCCTCAAGGATTGAACTCACAACCCTGGGTTTAGCAAGCCAATGCTCAAACCACTGAGCTATCAGAGTGGGTATCTACCAAAAATATATATTCAGAGAAAGGACAATTAGGAAGCATCAGTACTGCAGGTAAATCCTCCACAGATAATCTGTTGGAGGACGTTATCTGGCAATAGATAAATACACTAGCAAGTTGTCATTCCAAAGAGACTGCCAAATTAATAAACACACATTTAGGTCACAATAGTGATTAATGTGCGCTCATTGTAAGAGCTGTCGATTAATTACAGTTAACTCATGCGATTAACAAAAAATTAATTGTGATTAATCGCACTGTTAAACAATAGAATACCAATTGAAATTTATCAGTAGAGGAAAATCTTCTATGTGGATGTCTTTCTACATTTTCAAATATATGGATTTCAATTATAACACAGAATATATATATCTTTTAGGGCTTTCACAAGGAGATGTAAAAGCCATTGCTGATTTCCTCCTTTTCTTAAGTAAAGGTTAATCAGCCCTGATACTCACATATTTCAAACATGAATTAACCAGCAAAGTCCTATAGAAAGTTCAGCAAGTAGGGGATGCAACCTTTCAGAAATTACCCTCTAGAACTCTCATTTTAAAATCCCTTCAAATTATTTATATATATTTTAAAACTGAAACATATTCTATGCTCACTGAATGCAAAAATCTATGGAAATTAAATGTTGAACGTAGTGGGGTCAAATTGTCATTACTGAGCTACTTCTCTGAAAAATAAATAAATATACTCCAATTTCAATCAAACCAGTTCAAATTTTAAAATAATAGTTTTGTATGAACTCCATGTTTCCCATTATGTCTTCATTTAATTTGATTGCTTCTCGTGCCACTTCAAAAGGGAGCGTAATTGCTGCCAAATAGGAAATATTAAAATTAAATTTGTTCTGCTTTTACCATGTCCATTGTCATCTTTTACTGATTTAACAGGAAGGCAGTAAAAAGGCTGCAGCATGTGCAATGAAGAGGCAGTAGTGTTCAATCAGACAAGTCCCATATTGAGTATCAGATACCACAGACCCAGGACTGAAATCACTGTGTCTAGACTCTCTGGCACCTGACTTCACTTATTTACCAGTGACCAGAGGCCAACCCCCACAGCTCTCTGTTCACATACACCTCTGTCCAACCCCCTCCTCAACCCCAATTCAAACATCTTTGAATGATTATGCCAGAACTGCATGCCTCAGGAATCTCTTCTGACCGGTTACTCCCTAACTCTGCTGTTTGAAGTGATGCTCTGGTTTCTGAACTTCAGCAGATAATGGCGGACAGGAGCAAAGGGCGCTGTCAAGAGAGGACGTTTACCAGCATTAAACTAAAAAGAAGCTTATAGATCAAAGAGGAGCGAAGCAGGACAACTGTGGTGGAAAACATGTGGGGGAGTTGAGGAGATCCTTGTACACCGCTCAGTGGTAAAATATTAAATATCACCATAACATCACTGCCTAATCATGCTCTTTGATTGGCCAGGCTATTACCAATATATGGTTTTATAAGCATCTGGATGGCATTTGCACCTATTTAAACAAAACACTCATTGCTAAGGTCTAAACAAGAATGAACTGTTAATACTCACTTTTAAGTGGTACTAGAATAATGCCCATTAACTCCTGAAATCCACAAGGATGCTTACCTGGGAGAATTCAGCCTCTTTCAGATAATTTAAAATGTTCAAAGGAAAGACATAGGCAAGCAGACCCAATGGACCTGCAGACTGCAAATATGACAGAACCAAGTTCCAGCCCTTTGTGCAGATAGGATGCACTGGCAGTTCTGCAGAGGTGACACTCACCATGCAATGGGGCAAGATAGGGTTGTTGTGCCTTATTTTGGTCACATTCACTAGCCTCTCCTATCCCGTCCCAATGGGTCAGTAGAGGAAAACTTTCTATGAAGGAGAATTCAACTAACTCATCAGCTAGCTTGTGCTGCAATCTAGAGCTTGACTGGGGTGAAAGGGAGCGGATTTTTCAGCGAATGGGGGACTGACTACATGGGAAGGACAAGTGTATTCCACCACCTGAGATGTGCACCAATAGCCCACCCGTACAATCCCGATGTGGCCTATTGCTAATGGAGTATGGTTGGCTCCTTCATTTTACATTAAAACAGAGTTAAAAACAATCTGGGGGAGTGGTAAGAGTGACCAGATGTCCTGATTTTATAGGGACAATCCTGATATGTGGGGCTTTTTCATATACAGGCACCTATTACCCCTCAACCCCATCCCAATTTTTCACACTTTCTATCTATTCACCCTGGGGAGGGGGAGGGGCATTTTGAGGGGCAAAGAAGGGAGGGGGTCACTTTAAAATGTTCATTTCTCCCCTCCTGTCCCAACCTCTCTCCCTTACAATTAGCTCTTCACACCAGCTGCAGGTGTACAGATGTTCGTCACAAAGGACCAACTGGCAAATCACAGTGTGGCTTTGGATGAACAGGGTCTTCATTTATAGAATTAATATAATTCATTATAGGATTTAATGAGCACAGTACTGTTCATCATGGTCACAGATAGCCTTAAAGTTTTGCTAGGCTTTATGAGCCGGATATAAAGAACAATTAAATTAATGGGAGTCTATTTACTACAATGGGCTTTGGAACAAGAGTTACAGGCACAACTTTGAGCAGCCAATGCCTATCAGAACAAGCATGTTAGTTAAATGTTATTGAAATTTCCATGGTTCTTTATATTTGGAACTAGGGGCTTTTAAACCATGCCCATATTTCCCAAAATCACACAATAACTGAGCCCTAAAGTGCAAAACAAAGCCTCAATTCAAAAGTAGTGGGTTCTCTGTATCATTTGGGCTTCTTAGCATACAACTTCATCCTGTGGCAAACATAATCTACAGGATGTTTACAAGAGTATTTTGCAACATACACTTGCTATTCCCATCAGATCCTCCTTCCTCCCCCATGACTTGGAAGAACATTACAACTTTTACCATGACAAGAAATGTTCTGAAAACTTTCCATGGCAACCTCCCATAATGGATACGCTTGATGTTAAAAAGATGTTTGGCAGGAAAGAGAACAGAGTGGTGCAATTCTAAAAAAAGCAATCAGAGAGCTACTTATGAGATGGAGACTCTATCCTCAACTCTAACCTTAAATCAGTACCCTGAGAAACTGACTCATATAGTTGTTTAAAAGAGCCAGATCTTTTTTTTTTAAATGAAAGTTTGTTTATTTAGTCTCTACAGACAGTGAGAGGCACCAAACAATCCTTAATCTAGAAGGTAGGTAAAAGGTATTTTTTTCCCAACTACACATTTTTCATGTGTCCTTTATTTAGTGGGACTGTAGTCAGAGCAGAGATAGTCCATACAGTGATGTAACATTTGCTTGGCTGGTTTCCAGCTCATACTCTGTAACACTGCAGACAATGACGTTCTGGTACTTAAAGTGGGATTGGAAAGGAGTATCTTTTGAAACTGCAAAAAGCAAAGCTCTCCAGGACATATACAGTAATTATATAGGGAACCAATTGTCATCTCCCTTTAACATGGCTAATCTTCTAGAGGTATTTTCTGGTTGCTTATACCCTTGGCAATAAGCTGATGTGCCTTATTTGCCAGCAGCACTGACAGACAAACTCTGTCACCTATTCCTTCTTAGAAGGTCTACTTAAAGGTAGCCTGAATGGCTAAGTTGCCTTATTAATAGAGGCTCATAGTTATTTGACTGGGAAGAAACATGGTTGTTCCCATTATCACCTGAAGGTGTCACTGTGACCTCTGCTACCAGGAAGGCGAAAAATAGCATGTTAGTGGTAGAATGTGTCTAGAAGGAAAACACATACCTGTGGTATACAGTCTGTGTACGCAAACATCGATTTAAAGCGGTCGTCCATGCTTATGTGATACAGAACACACATTGCTACCTGTCTGTAGCTTTCATTTGCTAGGGAGAATAAAAAACACAACATGAATTTGTGTTAACTAAAATCCCCAACACTGTAGTTACTGTGCATTCCTATTTCTCCACTAGAGTCTAATTCTTTAATTAAGATTACTATGATAACACTTTTTAAATTCTCTCTTGCTTTAACAAGATTATTTATTAAAATGTGTGACACACATTAGTATTAGCGAAAGATGCTGGACTGACAGCCCCTGAGGACTAGTCTTTTATTTATCCACCAATCATACACAGCATAGGAAATGGCAGTGCCAACTTCCTGCACAATGTTATCGGGGAATGTACGTTCATTCCTACTATGCAAGGATCCACCTTCTATGAAAGGGGAGTTCAGTCTCAATGGCCCATCCAAACCTTCTCTCTGCCAAGAATATCAGAAAAGGAACAAATTAAGGCCAACTAGGCTGTTGATGTGGATGCCAAGCTCTGAGAACTAAATTTTTCCACATACATAACACTATAAGAGAGTTTTCTATCAGCGCTGGAAATAAAAGAATGTAACAGATGAACAACTGCAGTAAAACTGGTTATATAAAGGTAAGATACCCTGGTGTTCCAGTGTCATTTAAGCATTTGTGAGGTGCAGGAAGGCAACTGAACACAGGTTAGATAAACAACACAAAAGCTGCATAGAACACATTTTAAAGAAAAGAAAATTGAGTGTTTTTGGATTGACAGGTGTGACATTTTGGAGATCACCCAGACCAATGAGGGTTTCTGTCACCGCCCGCCTTGTAGCTTTAACTGCCTTAATGCTGTGCTGCTATAGCTCAGAGCTCTGACACCAGTAGCCAGCCAGCCTACAAGCATAAAGGTTTCACCTTGCAGGGTCACCTCAACCTCCCCTTTAGTTCCCGAGTCTCCCCAAGTTCTGAACTACCAGACACTTGGACAGTTCCCATCTGATTCATCACCCCTGAAGAGGTGAAACCAGCTCCCGGTCATCAGTTCACTTTGGGGGACACACTCCAGATGGTTTGCACACCAGTGATAGCCTTCACTTCAAACCCCTTCCCTTTTAACAAGGTTTGCAGGGTTTTTTTTCCCTTTCTTCAAGACTATATTAATTCATGGTTACGAAGTGCAAGGGAAATTCCTTAGGAGCTCAAGACAAGGATTTTATTTTCAGTTTCAATGACTTTCCATGTTGCAGTCCATGACTGTTGTTCCCTGGGTTGTAGGCCGCTTGGTGCTTGGAGTTAGTTTTGTATAAACAACTACCCTGGGAGGTGCCCCTCCCTGCCTGATTGCTTCCCCACACTGCTGTGAGATGATGCGGTTGGTGCACCCGTGTTGCAATTACAATGTTGTACACACATATATTCATAACCATAACCTGTATACAGCTCTCCTAGTGACCATCAAGTTCAGAACATTACAAGCTTTACTAAAAGACTTTACTTGACATATCTTTATACACAAACAACATTGTATACAATCCATTGATTCAGCTGCTTATTCTTTGGGGTTCAGACCCCCCTTTCTTCCCTTGGACTGTCTGGACCCTGATTGTCACAATGGGATATATACTTTATTAAGTGTAGTATTGGTGATAGGTGGGATTAGTGAATTTATCTGAAAACTCCTATGGATTGAATCAGTATATATAGCCGCCACCATTATGAAGTCAACATTTGCCTGCAATTACCACACAAGGTTATTTGAAATGCCACAATTCCCCCTATATTTAGAACAGGAAATAGAAGTAGTACCTATGCGATAGCTTGGCAACATGTTGATGCTTTAAGACAACCATCATAGTTAAACTCCTCCCACTCTGTCATTATGAGGGACCTAGGTCTCCTTTATAAGATCAGAATATTGTGCCTCCGCTTAATGATTTGTCCTAAAGCAGCACATACATTTGCCATTACTTTTAAGATTAATTTATAAAAACATGAAACCCTGTCAGTGGTTGCTTTAAGAAACTCACCATTTGCCAAGAGATGCTGTGTTCTTTCCTCTGCTAAGCATAAAGGGAAATTGATCCCTCAGATAGCACTGGGAGATAATTTAGCAACAGCTGTCTTACCTTGCAACCTCTGGCCCACTTTAGAAACAGTACTTTTCTATAGTAACTGGGGAAAGAATCATGCCCAGCTTTGGAAATAATTCTGACTAATGCTAAGATAACACAATGAATATGTTGCAGTTGCGAAGATGTAACCTATGGCATTTTTAAGCAAACATGGCAATTTCTTTTTGCCCATTTTTTTCTAGTAGAGACAATACATACCTAACCAGCCCGTTTCCATGGAGTGAAATTATAAAGCCAACTATAATATGAAAGGTGCAGGGCCATACAGCTATAGATACAGCTAGAGGCTTTAAAAAGAGTGAGTCATGCCATCAAGACTCAGCTTAGGAGTCGGATGTTTGACTTGTGTCTTGCTGGCCAACACAGGAACCTCCAAGAGAAGCAGAGGAGGATGGATCCTCTAAACAATAGTAACAAAATAAAACTAGACTAAAATTGGACCAGATTCTCAGCTGATGTAACAGGCATTGCTCCAAAGTCAGTCAGTCAATGGGACCTATACTGGTTACACCAGCTGAGGATCTGGCACAATTATGTTTAACAAACAAAAAGCTTTTCATTCTCGTAAAAAACCTTTACATCTAGTAATGAAAATTATTAGCCGGAACAAAGCCAGTTAAATCTTTCCTTTGACTCTCAAGTGCTATTAAGATAGTTGCAGCTTATTCTAGACCAGTAGTTTTCAACCGGCGGTCTGCAGACTATATCTAAGGGGTCCACAAAAGGTTGTCAGTACCATAGAACAGTGGTTTTCAACTTGTGGTCTGCAGATCAGAGGGTCCACAGACTATGTCTAAGATTTCCAAAGGGGTCCGTACCTCCATTTGAAATTTTTTAGGCGTCCGCAAATGAAAATAGGTTGAAAAAAATCACTGTTCTAGACAACAGAATATAGAGGTCTTGTATTCTTTCACTCCCTTTCCCAACTGCTGTTAAAGAGCCAGTAGAATGTGGAGGCAAAGGATTTCTTGTGACTCTCAACACCGCCAGATTTACACAAACAAGCATCTGTGGCGCAGAGAGGGTTTCATACCACGTCTATAGAGCACCTCAAGCACCATGTTGAATGATATTTCCAGCCTGTCCAAAAATTCAAAATGGATCCAGCTATTCAACTTAAGTAGAAAGTGTCTAAGGTGCTACAGTAATGCCTACTGCACCTGATACAGAAAAGTTCAAAAGACGCATGGAGGTGGCAGCACTACACAAATGCAAGAAGCATGAAATTAACAATGGCTGAAGAAAAAGGAGAATTAAGGAGGAACCAATGCAACAAAACAAGGTTTACAGAATCCAGAATTCCAGGCTTATTAAGTATCTAGACATTGGGGGAGGGACGCAGAAACCAAAAACTAACCACGACCATCTTACATTCTATGGCTACTTTAGCACTCTGCACTCACCAGTATTAGGAATTATCTTGGGGTTGGAAAGGAAGGCTTTTGGGAGCAGGACTTACCGTCTTTTTAATACTTTAATCCTTTGTATTTTCTTAATGCAAAAACCCTCATACATCATTACTGTTGCATGGTTAAACCTTCACTCTGTTCCTCTTGTGCACATCCATTTCAATACAATCTTTGATGATTACGTACAATTTCTCAAATACTGGAATATAATGGGATTTGATTTTTTTCTACATCCTTATGTATAGTATGTAACCATGTCATTAAAGACTATTATAATACACATGCACAAAGGGCTGGAACTAGTTTCCTGTTGAACTTTAACTTTGTTGTCTTCTAGCTTTTGAGTTCTTAATGGTGCAACTGTAGTTCTGTGTGACCATAATTTTTTGAATTTAATTTAATTTAATTTTCTTTTATTTACCTATATTTGTAAAGAAGGAACAGAAAAAAAAAATGAAGGAAAGAATTTCAGTCTCCACAGCTTCAAAGCTCTGCTGGTTTGCCAAAAGTTTCCCAGAGGTTCATCAAACACTCTGAGTGCAGCTCAGTAGGAAGAAACAGAATGAATTGACCACCTTACCACTGACCACTATTGGTTCCCAGGCAAAACAGCAGCAGGTCAAGAATCAAAGGGTTGAATGCTGCAGAAAGAGGCTGAGGAAGAATGTTTTGCCTGGAGAGGTCATCCATCAACACAGCTGGCACAGTTTCAATACCACACTCTGATCCAATGCTTTATTAGGTGGGCTCTGTGACGCTGGCAAATCAGTTCAGGTTAGGATCAGCAGGCCAAGTAACATGGGTATGAACCTTAAAGGCTTGAGAAGAGGCATTGCAATTGTAATCAGGACAATTCACTTGTGTGTGGGTATCAAAGAGATGTTAAAAGGGATTAATAGACTAGGCCAATTCATTTGTGTTGAAAAGAAATCAAGGAAGATGCTATGTTTATGTTTATCTATATCTTGTAATTCTAATTACTTTTACATTAAATATGCATCTATACTCAATTACTATGTCAAAGGCCTGTATTTAGTACTTGGTTGTATATTCACAAGATGTATATATATTGCATGAATCAAATGAATATTACCTATATTGGCTTCAACTTATCTATCCCCGTTATAATGAATAACCGGGAATTGCCTTGTGTAAATCAGTGTAGCTGGATTACCTGTGTATGCATAGGAAGTAGAATGTTACTCTAAGGGTGGGTTATTATGGGCTTAACAAAGAGGAATCTTCGGGCATGTGCTGTGCTTGAAACACTTGGCAGCCTGTTTCAACTATAAAAGAAAAACCTTGGGCACGATCCTGCCATCTCTGATCTGCTGAATTTTAAACAGGGAAAGTTTGAGCCACTGGACGGAGATCCCCAAGTAATTACTTGGGATGCCCCGAAAGATTCATGGAAATAATCTAACAGACTCTACATCTAAGCCACCATTTGGGCTCTAATCTTTTGGATGTACCAGAGAGATTTATTGCAAACTAGTAGAAGTTAACATCACTGCTATCATCCTGATCTACAGACTCTGAAATCGACTGCGATGTATATGATTCACTTTTCTTTTTTTATTAATAAATCTTTAGTTAATTTACTAAAGATAGGGTGAGATCCTGAAGTATATTTTGATCTGAGTTACGTGGCCAGGTCCTTGGAGTTGGAAGAACCTAACGTGATTTTTGGATCATTTATCACAGAATCATTTTTATCATTTCTGGGTGGAAAACCAGGGACGGATTGCCAAACGGGAGACACTTTGTTACTCCATGTTAAACTGGTGTAGCAATACAGGAATACTCATTTGTTGCTGGTTTGGTTAAATCTAATTGCAGAATATACTACCAGCATGGGTGTATCTGCCCTATTTTCTGTCCGTCTGTCCTAAGTTTGGCACTCTCAGCTGTGATCCACTGGAGGCCATCCAAATGTGGCCACTATGGCAGCATGTGGCCACCAGGGGCTTTTCTTGCGGCCACAGCCTCCTGGGCTGTGATTGGGGGGCAGGAAGGGGAAGTGGGGGAGAGTGGCAAAGTAGGGGCCCCTCCCTGTTGCTCCTGGATGTACCGCCTTGGTGTTGGTTGCTGAGGCTGCCAGTAGGGGTTGGACCCTGGCCCCCTTCGGAGACACCTGTTGCACAACGCTGGAAGAGTAGGCAGCCAGTGAGTTCCTCACCTTCCCAGGGGCAGTGGGGCTCAGCCCTGCGGAGGCAGGCAGACTCTGGCCATGGGACTTCAGGCTCCAGTCCTGGGCTCCAGCTGTGGGGCAGTAGGCCTCAGGCTCCAGTTGCATGGCTTCTGGCTCCATCTCCAGGCCCCATCCCCTGTCCATGGGGCTTCGGAATCTGGACACGGGCCTTCAGGCTCCAGCCCACAAGTATTTTAGGAAAAAATATGAGCACGACCATCAGCAAGAGTTGGTGGCTGCACTGAGACCATCAAAAAATTTGTCCTGAGAACCCCTGTTCTAGGCAACATGACAGGCTCAATCAACATACTGGCAAATATTGGAGACAACCTTTAGCTATCTTATTTTCCAGTGTCATTCAGGGAAAGGAGATTCAACACATCAACAGTTTGCAAGTTCAACAACATCAACACTCAGTTTTTGAGCATTTAGCCAGACTACTGAGTTTAAGGTAAGTGGCATAATACTCTTCAAAGGAAGTGTTGACAAACTGACAAGCCAGGTGCCCTTCTTGCTCAAAAGGACTTTAACACCCTAAAATGGATATGCATAGATTACAAGACCAGAAGAAGCCATTTAGTCTGACCTCCTGTATGACCCAGGACAGACAATTTCCCTCAACTAATTCCTGTTTGAAGTGTCTCTGAGGAAAAAAAAAAAAAAAAAAAAAAGCAACGTTGATTTAAAAATTGCCAGTGAGTGATGGAGAATCCACCACAACCATTGTTAAATTATTTCTATGGTTGATTACCCTCACTGTTAAAAATGTACACCTTATTTACAGATCAAATTTGTGTAGCTTCAGCTTCCAGCCATCGGATCTTGTTATTCCTTTGTCCACTAGATTGAAGAGTCAATTATCAAATTTTTCCCCATGAAAGTATTTATAGACTGTGCCCCTTAACCTTTTGTTAAGCTAAACAGACTGAGTGCCTTGAATCTATCGCTATAAGGCTTGTTTTCCAATCCTTTAATCTTTCTTGCATGAGTGACTGACCGTTGTTTAACAGATTAATCAGAAGATACACATCTTGTGTTTTGTTCTAGTCTGAACATTGCTGAATGAAGCCATGAGTTAATCATATTTATTTGGAGATTCTGTTGAAGACCGACCCAGTCTCGACCCTCTCACTTTGAGCCAGGGTAAAGAACAGCTCTCTTCCTAGATGCAGAAGCCTTAAAGGAACAGGATGGGGTAACAGGATGCTATTTTTTATCACAACCCAGGACCACACATGCAAAAGCAGGCACTGCAAAAGGACTTCCTTATGACTTATTCAGTAGGCATCAATTATTTCCCTAACTAGGAAAAGTAAGAAGAATCTCTGCCAACTGTTCGCATATAAAAAGTCACCAATGTTTTGGGGATGTGCCAAAGCCGTGCCCTGCAAAGACTGGCAGTTTTGAGAATCAGGCACTTAATGACTGAAAGTGGACTAGCCAAATTGCCTAAAGCAGTCAAGGCACCCATGGAAAAATAATGGCCTATGGATTCCTTTGGTATTTATGGTAATAAACATGAATCATGATGAACTCATTGGATATTAAATGTGGAGGTCATAAGTACTTTGATAGGATTTCCACAAGAATTTAACAGTAATTAACCAAATCATTATTTGAAAGTGTTATTGAATTATGCTTAGTACTTATACAACCATTCCAGAGAAATTGGTCATTCCCAGCTGAGGGCAGTTAATGCCTTAACAAACCGGTCATTAACTGTCATAACTGATTTTGTGGGAATTATTGCTGTTATAAAATACACTCAACAGTTTATAGGAACAATACTTTTTTTTTCTTTTTCTTTTTTTTTTTTAATTTGCAGCTGTACTTCAGCTGGAGCAGCTGGGATGGAAAAATATCAGGTCCCTTGGGCTGTTTTCACAACTAGTTTTCTGCAAATTAGAGGGGTGGGTTCTGAATTCCAAATGGTTTCAGATTTTCAGTCTTTGAATGTTAACAAGGCATGTGCTGGTAACTATGACCAAAGCCTGAATTCTCTACTCAGGTCTTACTAAGACCACATACCCCTGGGCTTCAGTGGCAATTGTGCATATGTAAGGACCGAGGAAAAACTATGCAATAATTTTCAGGATCTGACTTTGTATTTTGGACAAGTTTGTGATTTTAAGGACTTGTCTATGTGGTAAGACAGTGTGTGGCAAGCAAGGATGTGAATCTACAGCACGTTAGCTGGTCATACGGACCACCTGCAGTGCCCCACAAGTACCATAGTCCACTCTGATATTCTCCCATTTGAAAGTGACTTTTGAAACAATCTGAGGGGACTACGGAACTTCTAGCGCGCTGTAGATTCACACCCTGGCTTGCTACGCATTAACTCGCTTTGTACAGAAGCCCTAACACTAACGTTCCCAATTAGTCCCGCAATCAAGAAAAAAAGCACTCGTTCAGGACAGATCTGGACATTTGAATTTCAAGAGGAGAATCAGCCCTGAACAATGCTGAAGTAACACACAGCAAGAATACAAGTTATGGACTACGTTATCCAAATGGAATGGCATTAACAGGAATTCAACATAGTCTCTAATGGAATCACCAACATCACCACTTTAAGTGTGAAATATATTCAACACAACCCATGTGGAAAACATTAAATACACTTCACTGAAAAATAAGCAATTCAAAGAAAGCCTCTGTATACATATTAACTAGCACAGCAATTCTACATTTCAGCATCAAGCACAAACTATCAAAACTTACATTAAATTTACTGTAAAATATTAGGTAAATTAAAACAAGGATTCTAGCAGGGTAAGAATGTCACGAAGTTGGCCGTGGCCTTCTTATATACATTTCTTGCAGTGCTGAATCAGGAAACTACTTTATTAGATTACAACTGTTCTTCCATTAAGAAGCCCACACCATAATCAGCAGCGATCCTAAGAAACTATTATAGTAAAAGGGGCTAGAAAAAGTAGTGAAAAAGCTAACAGAAAGTTACATTATTGTACCAAATCTGAGACAATTGGACCAGATTATTCAGTGTATGGTTTAAATCCCATTCACTTTATTTACATTGGCCAAGATCAACCTTGTAGGACATAACTTAACTAATCAAAAGAATGTCAAGGCTCTCTCTGGCAATACTCTGGAGGAGAACCACCTGATAACATTGCAAGGATAGGGAGAATGTGGGATTTCCTGATAAAAATAGGCCATCGATTATCTGAGGTAGGGAGAGAGTTTCTTACAGATCTGGTGATCATTTTTAGAATACAAAAAAAGCGAAGGCCCCAATCTTGCAAATGCTCCTATATGTGAACAATCCATTGAAGTCACTGGGACTACATACACGCAGAAAGAGAAGCATGTGCATATTTGCAGGATCAGGGCCTGACCTGGGAAATATAGAAATTATTTTACTGTAAAACTACAATTCTTTAGCTTCTGTTTTATGGAATTAACAGATTCAATGGATATTCAACTTCTACTATTTTATCAGCTTTTACTCCAAAAGCCAATACAGCATGGAAATATAATTTCAAATATTGGAATGATTTCTCCTTGTATCAGCTCAAATCTTTTAAAAAACACTGATAAAAAGCTAAGCCAAGTGTAAAGAGATAAAGTATACCTGTGCTGCTGTGAGGAAGGAGGACACTGCAACTGCTCTTCTTCACAGGAGCAGGGAGCATGGGGAACTCTAGAGGAGAGGCAGCAGACTTCCCCCTCCTGCAGCGTTCAGATGCTCAGTGATATAGCTGTCAAATTCTCCTTTCCCCAAAGTGCCTTTTAAAGTTCTTATGGCTGAAAGCCATCCCGCACAGCTTTTTTCCAGCTCAGGATCCCCAGGCTCATCTCTCCTGGGGAACTCTTCCAGATGCTCCTTTCTGAGGTTCCCAGGAGGCCATCTCTGCATCCAGAAGCCTCTTAAGGTCTGCTTCAGAAGAGTACCTCTCCTAAGGTACTGAGTACCAAAGCCTCACCTTCAGAACAGCATCACTACTCTGTCCCTTAGGAGACTGCACTTCTCATGCCAAGCTTACAGAGTTTGTGGCTGTACAGATCTGCCTCCTGTGAGCCTCTGAGGGTATGTCTATACTGCAATTAGCTCCAAAAGCCCAAGTCGTCTGGCATGGGCCAGCAGCAGGTGTCTGTTTAATTACAGTGTAGATGCTCTGGCAACACAAGTTCCCACCTCTCAGGGCCCTAGAGCCTGAGCTCCAGCCCATGCCAGAACATCTACACCGCAGTTAAACAGTCCCTTGGCCTGAGCCCCACAAGCCCGAGTCAGCTGGCATGGCCCAGCTGTGGGTTTTTAAATTGCAGTTTAGACATATTCTCAAAGGTTAGAAGGAGCAGCAGCAAAAACTTTACTCCCTTGCAAAGATCCTGAACTCCCCAGGAGATTTACTGCTTCTCTCCTGTGACATTTTAGACATCCAAGTTTTGTCATCAAAAGCATTTCATGTAGCAAACTTTATTCGTCATCCACTGATGAACAATTTTTAATCTGTCCACTTCTGTGACATATATAGAAATAGTTAAATGAAATTGTGCATTGATACAGTTTTGTAACTTCAATACTAGAGACTGGTAACTACAGATTTGAAAAATACCTGGGACTGGTCTACACTAACGTTGTACGTCGATCTAAGTTACACTAGTTCAGTTGCATAACTTACATAACTGAAGGCGATGTAACTTAGATCGACTTACAGCGGTGTCTACACCGTGCTATGTTGACGGAAGATGCTCTCCCATTGTGCCTCTCGGAGAGGTGAAGTACAGATATCAATGGGAAAGCGCTCTGCCATCAACTTAGTGTCTCTTCACCAGACCTGCTAAATCGACACTGCTGCATTGATCGCAGCGGTGCTGATTAAGCCAGTAGTATAGACATGGCCGTGGTTTCTAACTTTTGACCATGTTAAATTAAAAGAATAAAAAAGTATCAGACAGTAATAGTTTTCAACGAAGGAAGAACAAAAACCCACAATGTGCAATGAATTTCATTCACACTTTCTTGGCAATTCTTTCCGTTCACTATCAGCAAGCAGTATGAGTTTGATGAACAAATATTTTATTATAAAGTCAAAGGAGTTGATCCCAGCCTCAAGTACCTTGCATAGTGCAATGTTAATCATGATTTTGATACTGAAGCCTCTACACTTTGATAGCTTTACATATAATAAAATCATAGGCAAGATTTTAAAAATTTCAGTATTAAAGTTAGACTCCTTAATCTATATTTTGGTGTCTAAATAAATAGCCTGGTTTTTAAAATGTGCTGTGAACCCAATATCCTGCTGAAGTCAGCAGAAAAAGGTGGGTTCTCAGTAGAGCTGAGCAAATAACTGATTTTTCAGTTCAGAGGCCGAACCAAAAAATCCCCCTGTAAACAAAGTTCGGTTCAAAATGAAACCAAATTTTTCTTTTCAATTTTTGTCACTGAATCCAGAAAAACTCGCTTTTTGTTGTTGTTGTTGTTTTTCACCCTTTTATTTTTTTCAATTGGCCAAATTTCTAAACGGAACACCATTTGAAACACAGAAGTCAAACGATACATTTCAAAATGGTCACAACAAAGTGTTGACTTTTTTCTTTTTTTAATCTTTTTCTGGATGAAACTATTAATTGAATTCAATCAAATTCAAATTTGAGCCCTGAAAAATGCATTTTTTGGCGTGACTACTACTGGCTGACAAAATGTCACCCTGCTCTAGTTCTCAGTACTATTGAAAAACAGGCCATTTATTCAGACACCGAAATATGGATTTAGAAGCCTAACTTTAGGCTCTTATTTTTGAAAACCTTGGCCATACTCACCACAAATGATAAAAAAAACAAACACTCAAAATAAACCCCTTAATAATTACTGCTTTCCAACAAATGGGTCTTTTTAGCTGAACTATAACTTAAATGTGCTTGAGCCAGCATCTACTATAAAGAAATGGAGATACCCCAGGCAATGTTCACACACCGAGTATTAGAACCAGGTGCTGCAAAGTCACCTTAGAAAAAAAGGTTTCTCAATTTAATTGGGAAAACAGGAGGAAGCATAAATGTTACTGCCATTAATAACTTCAAGCAATCCTGATATGACTTTACCTCACCCTGACAGCTGGACATGTGCTTTTTGTTAGGGTCTTTGCCACATCTGACCCCTATTGTTTGCTCACTTGATCAGGTAGGAAAATGTATGCTTCTTTATAGGATAAACGAGGCCCATTAAAATTGCAAAAACACTGCAGTAGCCTATAAGAAGCTCCTTACTCAAACAGATGTGTGAAGCTCCATAATAAGTTCACTACAAAAAGCCTAAGCCAGCTCATAAAAAGAAAACATCTTCTTTAAACATTCTTAAAAGAAACCTTCATAAAAGCAATAGAATAGTTAAAAAACCTACAACCCTTTGTTAATTAGAAAACAGGCTATTTCTGGAGTTTTTAATCAGCAGTCCGTATACAACTCAGCACCATTGCATAACGTACAATGAACTGGTCATCAAAGACAAAATTGGACTCCTTAGTTCTTCTTTGTTTTGCTCATGAAAACCTATGTATTAAAAAAGGGGGGAAAACGTCAAATCACCGTGAAAGATTTTAAAAGGGCTTTCGACAGCAAGACATTACCTGAACATCTGTCAAGGAAACCAGCAATGACAGGCAAAGGAAGCAATACTTGACTTCTGAATGATCAAAGCTGGTTAAAGTTGTAGCCTGATGTGAACAGCTCTGGCCATCTCTAACGCTAAGGAAAAACCAGACTGCCTCATTCAAAAGAGCTCAAACTATCACAGAACTGAAGAGGCCTTCCTAATGCAAGGTAGATGACCCTGTTCCTCACAGCATGTTGACATAAGGTCTCCAGGGCACAGAGGATGCTTTCATATCTAGAATAATGTTATGAAACCTAGATCAAGAAAGGATTATGTTACCTAGTTGCAAGACAAACCCCCTATAGCCAATTTGGCTTGATCAGATCATTGTACCCATGAAACATGGAAACTATTATATTGGAACTGTACACCCACCAAACAAATATCCTCTCAAACAACCCACCAGATGGATGCATGCTTGAAGGTCTTAAGTTCTTTTAAGATGTACACTCACTGGTGAGATCTTTAGACTTCAACTCTCCAACACAAACCTTATAAATAACTGCTGACTGTGCCTTATTCTCTCTTGCAAAGTCAAAATTTGAAGGAAATGTATTACCTAAATTGCATCTAGCACAATACTTAAGGATTCCAGTTGCTAAGATGAGGCTAGGGATAGCTTATGAGGTACTGCAACTCAGTGACTCCAACACTCTGTCAATAATTCACCAATTTTTCAGCTTATTCCAACCACTTATGTACGGTCAGACCTAGGTTTTTAAAAGTAACTAGTGATTTGGGGTACCCAAATTGAGACAATTTAAAGAGACCTGATTCTCAAAAAGTGCTGGCCACAGGCCCTCTGAACTAGGAGAATAACTCAAAAATGGAGGCCGAAGAAGAGCAAAGAATCTCCCATCATCCATATCCCTGATCTCCCTTGCATCAGCCAAGAGGCTCTGGGGTAAGAGAGGAGAACACCAAGAATAATCCTTCTTCTTCAATGTCTGTCACTCTGTCCCCTCCATTAGCTCAGTTGTAGAATCCCTTCACTCTTTCTGCCTGCCTCTCACAGCAGAGTCCATCCCACCAACTTCCAGCCTTGGAACATGCCTAACCTCAGATCCCTCCACTCCTGCTCCCATGCTGTTTAATGGCTCTGGAAAAAGCCAAGGACCATACAGACTTCCTATGCTACAATGTCAAATGCTACTTCTCCACCTCATGAGTCCGAATCCCCACATATGTGCCCACAATCCCTGCCCATTACGGATCTGCAACCTCAACTTCCTCCTTAAATGCCTATTGTATTTAATTTATATTCTCCTTTCATACCCACTGCTAAAGGCATGATATGCATGAATGTTAAAATGCAGTAGCCTAATGAGCTGACAAGTTTGACTCTGTGGTGTTTGGAACTGTATGGTTAACTTGTCAACAGCTGCTGAGGTGCATTAGCACTTGAACATGAACTGCAAATGTAAACCAAAGTGAATTTACTTGAGTAATATGAATTCAATGCCCTAGTAACCAGGATAAGAGGGGTATTTGACACTTAAAAATAATTTAATACTGAAGCCCAGTTGGCCGGTTTCGCTCAGCTGTGATGTACAAAGTGATGTATTTATTACAGGTACTGCACCTAGGAAATCTTGTTGAAGCCTGGAACTGGCATAGGGTGTAGGGAAAGTAGGCTACAGTATTTTGGTTATGGTTTCCAAATATAAAAGAATAATATTTTGAACCCCGGAAACTGCACCAGATACAAACATTAAAAAGTACACCTCTACCTCAACAGAACTGTCCTCGGGAGCCAAAAAAAATCTTACTGCGTTATATCGAACTTGCTTTGATCCGCCGGAGTGCACAGCCCTGCCCCCCCCCGGAGCACTGCTTTACCGCGATATCCAAATTCATGTTATATCAGGTTGCGTTATATCGGGGTAGAAGTGTAGATACGTGATGGCCATGGGCTCCAGCTCCATCAGGTTATCCTAAGGAGTTGTGACATCTCTGAATAATGCCTTGTGCATCATGACAGATTTTTTGTATTGCAGTAGCACCTAGGCACTGTTCAAACACAGAACACAGTCTCTGCCCAGCTTACAAGTTAAAGTTTCATCTGTACCGAAACCACAGGCTGTGATTGCAGTTTGTGCAGAAATACCCGAGCTAGCTAAATTAAAGCTAGCTCAGGTTCAGAAGCAGTGTGTGCTTCAGCACAGGCTGTACAAGCCCACTCAGAACCCTGGCTAATTACTTGCGGGGTTGGTTGATTTAAAGCTAGCTTGGGTATGTCTACTCGAGCTGTATTCACATCCTAGACTACAGTCTAGACATACCAACAGTTGAACCTGCAGCACTTCATTGGATCTAAAGAAAATGACTTTTCTGTTCAGAGCCTTCCTCATCCCAGTTATCGCTAAATGCCATTAAACCCCCCCCCCCACCCTTTATCTGGAACTGAGCATAAAAAGAAGGGATCCCAAATGCTGTGCACTCCCCCCTCCCACCCAAAGATTTTTTTTACAGCCCAGAGAGGAATGGTGTGAAATGCAGCACCCCAGCACTGTTTGCATGCAAAAAAGTTTGGAAGAAATTATTTTTAATCATCACTGACATTATTCGCAGCCAGGATTAAGGATCACAGTGTTAGATCCTGTGCTAGTGTAAACTGGTGCAGAAAACTCATGCATTCAGTTCAAGGTGCATTTCCTAGAAGACATCCCAATAAAGCAGCTGTCATGGATTCAGTACATTCCAGTTACAATATATTGGGAAGCCCCTTTCTTCCCAAAGCACTATATGCATTATGGACCTAGTAATGCAAGAGCAAAATTCTCATTGAAAGCAGGGTGCTCAGCAATTCACAAGACCAAGTTCAATTATAGGTACAGAAACTCTGGACTGCTGCAGCCTCTGGAGTGGAGGGTGGCAGCCAAATGGTACACAGGATGCGTCACAGCAGTGTTTGGAGGGGAAATTCTGGGGAATGACAGCTGGACAAACCTCCATACGTGCAAAACACAACACAGGTAGAGCTGGTTGGGAAGTTTTCAGTGGAATGGTTTTGTCAGAAAATGTCAATTAATCAAAACCAAAAGTTTTTGTAGGAAAGGGTCAGTTTTAACAAAACTTTTGTCAGGAAGGTTTCACGAGTCCAGGATGGACTTTCCACGTAGACACAGAACCGCAGAATAGCCAGTAACCCAGCGGTTAGAGAACTCACCTGAGGCGAGTGCCTGAACCACCAGGCAGGCTATTGTCTATACTGGGGTCTCCCTCTTTTTGCAAAACATTTTGAAAGGTCTTGTTTCATCCCAATATGCAGGAAAATTTTTGAAACCTCAAATTTTCATGGTTTGGGACAACTATACTATTCCCCACCCAACTCTAATCACAGGCAGCACTATTTACATATAGATAACAGAACTTCGCTTTTAAGTCTTATATGAAAAATGCACATGTATGGAACACAATCTATCTATCTTGAGGATAAGGGGGCAAAGCCAGCCTTGCCTAGATTTGAATTTATCATTGCTGCATGGAGATTATTCCACACTTGATGTCTAGTGGATGGGGGAAAGCAGAAGACATGATGTATCTGAATTTTAGTAAGGATTTTGATACAATACCACATGACAGTCTCATATGAAAACTAGGGAAATGTGGTTTAGATGAAATTACTAGAACGTGGATGCACATCTGGTTGAAAGACTGTACTCAAAGAGTAGTTATTAATGGCTCACTATCAAGCTGGGAGCGTGTATCTATTGGGGTCCCAAAGGGGTCCAGTAGTATTCAATATTTTCATTAATGACTTGAATAATGAATTGGAGAGTATGCTTATAAAATTTGCATTTGACACAAAGCTGGAAGGGTTGCAAGCCCATTGGAGGAGAAGATTAGAATTCAAAATGACCTTGACAAACTGGAGAATTGGCCTAAATTCAACCAGATGAAATTCAATAAAGACAAGTACTTCACTTAGGAAGGAAAAACTTAAATCCACCACTACAAAATGGGAAATAAGTGGCTAGGTGGTCGTACTGCTCAAAAGGATTTAAGGGTCACAGTGGATCACAAATTGAGCATGAGTCAACAATGTCATGCAGCTGCAACCAGACTATCATCATTCTGGGGTGTATTAACAAGAGTGGCGTATGTAAGACATGGGAGGTAATTGTCCTGCTCTACTCAGTACTGGTGAGTCCTCCACTGGAGTACTGTGTCCAATTCTGGGCGCATACTTTACGAAAGATATGGACAAATGGGAGACAGTCCAGAGGAGAGCAATAAAAATATTACATGGTTTAGAAAATCTGACCTATGAGAAAAAGGTTAAAAAAATGGGTATATTTACTCTTGACAAAAGACGAGGGGGGGGGGGAAGGACACCTGATAACAGTCCTTGAACATGCTAACGGCTGCTATAAAGAGGACTGATCAGCTGTTCTCCATGGACAAGCAGTAACGGGCGTAATCTGCAACAAGGGAGGTTTACATTAGATAGGAGGAAAAACCTTCTAACTATAAGGATAGTTAAGCAATGGAACAGGCTTCCAAGAGAGATTGTAAAATCCCCATCACTGGAGGTTTCTAAGAACAGTTTGGACAAAGACCCCAATTCCTCTTCGGCTTATATACCCTGAGAATCTTCCATCTGTATGGAGAAACATCATCAAGCAGCCAGGACCCAAACTCCATCAAGCAGGAATTTTAACTTAAACATCACCTGGAAATCAACTGGTATCAAAGTGTTCACTGTGGCAAATATCATTTAGTAAGTGGGCAAACACGTTCTGCTCTTAGTTGCAATTTCCAAGTGGTGTTAAGGTGTAATTCCATATAGTGTGTACTGGGGTAATCCAACCTACAAGTGACATAACTGCAGGAAAATTCACATCTAAAAGAAATGGACATAACCTTATTTGCTACTGACAAGAAAACACATTCTTGGCAACCACTGCTATCCGGAATCCAACAAGACTCCCAGGTTACAAGCCTTAGCAACAAACAGTGGCCATAGCCATCCACCAAAGGCTCTGATATAACTGGCCATTTCCTCCATAATACAGCACTGACAGTGTTATCTCAGTTGATTCTCAGGCAGCTAGCTCTGATCACGTCCCTATGTTAAGACACCAGGAAAGCTATCTAAACTACACCACCATAAGAAACTGACACACAGGGCTGGATGTCCTCAGACACTACAACCCCGACATTCTTAACTCCCCCTGGATTGAACCTTGTGGAACACTGCGTGAGACAGCCCTCAGAATAGAGAAGACATGGCCAGTACTATCTTGTGGTATCACTCAGAAGAAAAAAAAAAGAAAGGAACACTCAAGAACAACTCAGTCCACCCTGCTAAGATCCACAAGCAAGTCAGCTGCACTAGCTCAGGTAAACAGTATCAGAAAATGGCTGATAGCTCTACCACTTTGGTCCCCAAACTTTTTCTGGCATGTCCCCCGTTACCTGTAATGGAACCTGTCTGCAGCCCCGCTGGGAACCGCGATCAGGCGCCGGGGCATGGGGCAGGGCTGCGGCTGGGAGTCAGGGCTGCAGCTGGTGCCGGGCGATGGCTGGAGCCTGAGGCTGCAGCTGGGGGCAGAGGAGAGCTGGGTGATGCTCCCTCCCTGCCCCCCAGGGGGGCTAGCCTGGGCCCCGCTGCACTCCCTGAATGTTCCTCCAGCCCACATCACAGTTTGGGAACCACTGCTCTAACAGGATTAGTATGAACACCAGAATCTTTGTTCCTCATCAGGTGGTCAGCAATCCCACCTTAGCAGTGCAGTCTCCATCCCACACCCAGGCATACAACCAAATTAACTAGGGTCAAAAAGACACTAGGACTCACAGGTGTGTGTAACTTACTACAATCTTCTTGATAATCTTCATTCAAAAAGAAGATTTGAGACAGGACAATAACTGGATTGCCAGTGGCAACAGATGATTTCTTGATCAAGAGATTAACAATTGCTTTTCTGAGGGAAGTTGATACCTTGTCCTTCCATAGGAAGGGGCTGACAAGAGCTCAATAATAACAACGATGCTAACACTGCTGGAAGGGCTGCACAGGGACAAAAGAAAACATACCTAGAAGTGCAGTAAGTTTGGGAAGCAGCCCAACTTGGACCATCTTGTTTCTCAGGCCCGTGTCAAAGGAGAGGTTCAGTAGAAGTCGAAGGGTGATATTCAGCAGGTCTTCATGCTCACATGGTACCATTTTCACCAGTTTTTCCACAATATCCATTTCAACCTGTATGAGAAGCATGAGAAGTCACTAAGCCCACAACCTACCCAAACCTTCGCTTTTGTTAGCAACTATTTTTAAAATTATACTGATAAATGAAAGCAAAAGCAAAGACGATACTTAAAAGTTACCACAACGTCTTGATTCAAAGTGGCTTCACCTTCCAAAAGTTTGGCTTTGTGGCTAAAAAATTTCTAGGACTAATTATTTTTTTAAAAGGAAGAATAAGCTAATGGACTCAGCCATCTTTGGAGTATCAGATGAATGGGGGCGGGGGAGAGACCTCAATGGGGATTGGCGCAGGGATCCACTTGCAGAGTGACTTGCAGGATCAGGGGTCTAAATCAAACACAGATAACCTTGGAGTGATCTCCATTAGAAAGTCAGATAGATACCCAACTGAGAGAGAGAGAAAATTGCTACACAAGGAGTATGAGCCCTTTCCTTGCATGTTTGAGTTAGTTCCTAGGCAGGATTTGGTATGTACTCTCGTAATGTCATGCTGCCCTGTATTTTAATTTAACAGAAGCATTGAAGTGATCTTGATAGGTGTATCACTAAGATTACAGGACATAATCCAGGGGTAGGCAACCTATGGCACGCGTGCCGAAGGCGGCAAGCGAGCTGATTTTCAGTGGCACTCACACTGCCAGGGTCCTGACCACCAGTCCAGGGGGCTCTGCATTTTAATTTAATTTTAAATGAAGCTTCTTAAACATTTTAAAAACCTTATTTACTTTACATACAACAATAGTTTAGTTCTATATTATAGACCTATAGAAAGAGACCTTCTAAAAACATTAAAATGTATTACTGGCACGCAAAACCTTAAATTAGAGTGAATAAATGAAGACTCGGCACACCACTTCTGAAAGGTTGCCGACCCCGGATAATCTAAGGACAGAGCAGCAGTATCATTTTCTGATATGTTTTCCTTACCAGCCCAAGAAAAGACATCTGATCATTGACTGACAAGTCTTCAGAAAGTTTTTCTCACCATCTTCCAAGCTACATCTGTCTGCTGTTACTGGCCATAAGCGTATGTAAGTTAGTTTGAACCCTTTACGCTCTTGCATATGCATTAGGATTGTGTCTGTAGCCCACTTTTCAGTCAGAAATATGCAGAGAATGAACTCAAAGCAGCAAGAAAACTGTTAGCACCATGCTAACTTCATAAATGTGCTATATTATCCAAATTATTTATATTACACTAGATCTCTTTGAGTCTAAATCAACCAATAACAATTTCCGCCTCATTGCTGTAAACATAATTAGCAATGATGGCACTCAGATGCCAAGATGACAGACATGATACAAACACCTAGATAGATTAAATGATCACACCATTAGTAGTTTTGCCCAATTAAGTAAAACAGGATAAAACCTGAAACAGCTAAACTTGGCTCATTTTGTCTTCAAGGGTTATTTAGACACAACTAAAATGAGAGAAAACCTTCAACTTTCAGAATCCTATCTCCCTCATCAGTAGCTTCCTCACTGTATGGGAAAAGTATTTTTTTTCCCCTAAAGTATTATCTGTATTATGAAAAAAATGCATGTGAAGATGGCCAAGATAAGCTGTATGGTCTATTTGAAAAATGTTCAAGGCTGTCCAAAAAGTTCACAATAAAATAAACATTAATTTTGTTTTGTTTGTCTCCACCCAATCAAATGGAATGTGGAAAGTATGCCAGCCAATCAACTGGTGGGATAGCTAATCCTTATTAGACTAGTAAGGTGCTTCAGGGCAGTGCATGATTATAGATTGATCTCAAGAGCACATGACTTCACCTAAGAAACATAATAAATTCCCCAGAAATACATTCTCCAGGGTCTTACGAATAAGGGAAATACCCTGTTTCTAATTGTATGTAAATACACAAGAGCACGACAGTCACTAAGATCCAACTGTCTACAATTTTCAACTCATTTTTTACTGCATTTATATATACACCTTTTCAACTCAGATTCCAAAATGCATTAGAAGCAATCATTAAGGGTCATGATTTCCCTTTGAGATTGGTAGGTAGGTAAGGATCATTATCCCCATTCAACAGATTGGTGAACTGATGTAAACTGGTAAAGAGACTTGCCAAAACCACAAAGGGATTCAGCGAATGAGGGAGTGGCTGCATTTGTCGGCTCTCTTAGAGCCAAATCAGAAAAATCCTAGTGTCCCATTTTCCCAAGGACATGAAATGTCTTACCACCCGCTTATGGAGAAAGTCCCTGCATTAGGAGCCAGCAGTAGCAACATGAAGCACTTCTGGGTTGCATTCTACTACAGTATGGAAGATCCTGCTGGCTTGGGAAGGCAATAGCCCAGTCTAGCAGTCTGCTAAAGTGTAACCAGATCTCCTTCCCTGAGACAACAAGAGTTAGAGATGAATGTCAAAAAGAGGGTCTGGTTGCAGGCTGGTTTTGGGGACCTCCAGATGTTTGGATAAATACCCAGACTTTTGGATGCTTATAACAATCTTTGCAATTCCTCTCTTCGCCATCATATTTACATGCAATTTTGCTATGGTGTGGTTGGCTCCCTGCATGATTCTATATGTAGTTTTCTATAGCAGTCTCTCCTGGGGCTTGCATTACATTTACTGTAGTCTCTTCATAGTACTAAAATCAGGGCTACAATTATTTTAAAAGGGGGTGGGATGCAAGAGGTTTATTTCACTTTCATTGGAATCCCTAACCCTCTCTGACCCAATGAACAACCACCATAGCATTTCTGTAGATTGCTACAAGACCTACCATGTCATTTTTGTTCTCCATAAAAATGCTAAGTTTCTTCAGGAAAGACACCACCAGAATAAGCAGCTCAAAGTTCTCTCGGTCCAGTGCTTTCACTAGCATGTGGACAATGTTCTTGTTCCTCATCTTCAGCTCTGTGCGTGTGTCCTCAGCGAGGTTCAGCAGCAGATAAAGAGCAACTAACATCAAAACCAATCATACCAATAGGTCAAAGATACTGGGACTATGTCAATCTACATCTACATTGTTTACAATGTTTAGGGTGGGATTTTCAAAAGTGTTCAGCACTGACTGTACCCCACTGATTTTAAGCAAGGCCAAAGTTTAATGCTTTTGATCCCCATTTAGAAAAGAAAATTAAAATTAGAATCCATTATTTTATATAGGTTTTGAAAATATAGTTTTATAAAACTTATGACCATCAGCAACCTTTTTTTTTTTTTTTAATTCCAGGAAAACTATTAAAAAAATAAAACATTCCCCTGCAGTAACTGCAGTCCAAAAATTTCAGCAGAATGCGAAATGCATTTGAAGTTAAATTAACTAGAAACTGTTGAATACTAGTTGGTTATGCTATTTTTATTGTCCAAGCTAAGAAAAATAAGACAAAACAAAGAACAGCATTAATGCTGAAAATAAAAATAGGGGCCTAATTCTCCACTGCTTTGCACCTTGTGTGGACCCTTACACATAAGCACAGTAGGAGTAGAGTGTTACCATTCTGATCACTTGTGTAAATAACTACACAAGGTGCAAAGCAGTGGAGAATCAGGCCCTACATTTTTGCAGTTATCCCAGTTTTAATAATTATCTATGTTGCTAATAAAAGCTAAGAAGTTTCTGGAAATACGCAATCTTTTAAAATTTGACAGTGTTTTCTTCATTTATCTTTCTCCCAATTCTTTTGCAGATCTGCATCTGCCTGCCAGACCTCAACATGTTTTCTGGCTGCTACATGGACACACACTGCATCAGCACTCGCGCTTCCTGATTAGAGTACTGTAAGCATAGTTTTTCCCTGATCGCTGCAGAGCTTCAGTTTTAAAATGATGAAAATGTAAGATTATTACAAAGACCTCATTTTAAAAAATCATTACTTCACCTTTTACAAGTGAACTTAGTGCAGGTGTAAAGCACTAGACTGAGTATCTTGGAAAAAGAACTATTTCATGCACAGAACAGACATAGTACAGCAGCAATGCAGGCACCTTCACAATGCTCCCTGCCAGTGATCCTCAATCCCTAATAAATTAATTATGCACACAGGTGAGAAGCTTGTCAGTCTCCCCGGCTCATTTGATGGTGGGCTTCTGTACTGAGAATACCAACAAAGGGGCCCCTTGATACTCCTTGTAGTGGTAGAACTGGGCTAGGAACCATCTAGCGTGTTCTGAAGAGATAACTCAAAAGGAATATGTAGCATGGAAAAGAAATACAATTTGCTTTATATACATATTCAAGTACTAGATCTGCAGATTGTAAAAATAGGCATCTTTGTGGATTTCAGTGGAGCTATAATAGTTTGCACCAGCTGATGATCTGGTCCTTGCAAGACTTCAGCACTATTCAATGGCAGGAGCAAGCAATGTCACCAGTAGTATGCAGTGTTCTGGCAAACACATACCAAAGTTCTCTCTTTGAGACTGGCCGATTACTTAAATAATGTTTAAAACACTGCCAAAGTATGCAGATTAAGACTATTTTTATTTTTCTAACTTGTTAGTAAACATCCTCCACACTAGTTAAAAGTTCTCAGTAAGTCCTGGCCCTTCATGCTGTGACAAGGATCTCCTTGCCTGTTGCTTATGTTTTAGGAGTTCATACCTCGCAGCAGCTGTTCCTGCTTGACAACCAGCCCCTGGTACTTTTTATAGGTTTTCTCATAATCCTTTTTCAGGGTTTGATTCTCAGGATCTTCATCAAGTAAATAACTGGAGTTAAGGATTGTATAGTAATAGAGCAAAAGACACAGGGAAATTACAGAGTGGGGACAAATATCAATCACAGATATTATTTGATCACCAGCCAGGACTACATGGTCTGTGTAATAATGAATAAGAAGATGCCCATGGGACAATGTTTCTATTAAAATGTGGTCCACACTATGAATAGGCTTAGAAATTAATGGTGTTAAGGATTCTGCTAGTAGTAAAAATGTCCCATATAAGCCATACTCCTGGTAAATTAAACCACTTAGGTTAAAATCATTTTTAAGAACAAAAAACAATCCCTTCTCCAACCCAAATTTTTCACTTTTGGTTTTCATCTGTTCTAGTCCTGCAACTAGATTTTGTGCTCTCTTACTCATCTTCTGTATTGACATGAGTTACTGCACATATAGTTCGTTTCAACCACTAGGAATCAGAAAAGCTAAAAGTTGCCCAGGCACAGAGAGAGGATATCAGCTTTCTTCTTCTTGGTGAGTTCCTCCTGCCAGAGCTCATGTCTCTTCAGCTCGTGATCTATGATGTTCATACATAGAGCTCCAATTTTGTAGTGTGTGATTAGTCCATGAAACTGAGAAAAACTATTAAAAAAAAAGATATGCAGTGTATGAGAGAAATAAAGCCAAGAATCTGTGTTCAAAACTGGGGTAGTAAGATCTCATAGAATTGCACAACCTGACTGGTTTTCATTAGAGCTAGTCGAAAAAAATTCAGTGAAACAGTTTTCTATCCGAAAATGCCATTTTGTCAATCTAGAAGCATTTTGTGAGAACGTGTCAATTTTGATGAAACTTTTGATAGGAACAATTCAACTCGTTTCATTTTGATACAGAAAAAACATTTTTTGACCTTGTCATTTCAATTTATTTTGTTTAATTTTTAATAGTTCATATTTTAATATGTCTAAAAACCAAAATGTCTAAGTCAAAACGAAATGATACTATCTAAATTAAATGATTTGGTGGATGTGAACCAAAAATTTTTGAAATTTTCATCCAAAGAAAATTTTGATTTTTTTTGTTCGACTCTGGAACACACACACACACACACAAAATCTGATAAGTCAGAATTTCTCTTGGAATGAAAATTCCATTTTCCAGCCAGCTCTAGATTGTATGTTATAAAATGGTTCAGCCAGGACACCCTCACAAAAAAGAAAAGGGGTGGGAAAGTCGCGGGGGGGAAGGGAAGGTAACAATTCACCTATGTGATAACTTCTTTTTCACCAATATTCTAGATGTAGTGAAGCTGTAACATTACTAACAATTGGACATTTCATATTTCAATTGAATACTTGAGTTTTGAATACTGTTTTCATTGATGGGGGAGTTATGTGGGAGATAAGGAAGACACCAAAGAGTCCAGTGGGATAGGGGACAGGGCTGGAACTCAAAAACCATGGGTTCTGTGATCCTGGCTCTGCTGAGGCTCATGTCCCAGTGGGTTTACTTTCTATGCCTCAGCTTCCCCATATGTAGTGCTATTTCTCAGTAACAGTGCTTTAAGATACAATCCCAAACTATACTAGCACAGAAAATAACTAAAAACTCAAGGCAACTGTTAGAGCAAGCTCCTCTTGCACTTACCTTGAAAAGCAAAAGAAAATATAAATAATATTAGTAGCAAGTTCCACACTTTGTTTCCAGTCTTCTCTCAGCACTCTGGCTAATGCACCCAGGGCAGTTTCTAAAAAAACAAACAAGATTTAGATGAATGGCTGTAGTGCCTCTTTCTCTCTGACCTGCTTGAGCTAAACAGATTAAACACACTTTTCACTGCTTTCTTTCAGGCAGCAGGATCTGACAATTAGTCCAAGGAGCAGGTGAGGCCATGTAGGCGCCTGCCACCAGAGTGACCTCAGCCTTCAGATACTTTCATTAACATGGCCACCATTTGACTGCCTACTGTTTTTTGCATCAGTCTCTCAGACTAATCCTATTTTATGACATGGGGGTGGGCCAGTTGGAGAGGACACACTGGGGCATCAATGGTGAAACAGTTTGGCTGATGCGCCAGTGGAGAGAAGGGATTTCTGGAGAGGGGACAAAGGAAAAGAAAGGGAAAAAGGACATCAACCTAATATCACGATGAACCCTTAACTCGGACCTTGCTTATATAATGGGTGTCTTTACAGAGGGTAAGATTTTGGGGGCAAGGAATGCCTTCCTCTATAATTCTCTCTCTATTCTCCTCCTCCCCCCACATACACAGCACCGAGCACATTTTGGGTGCTACAGCACTGTTGAGATATAAACAGTAAATGTTGTGTACTGGCCCTATTTTGCTCTAAGAGCAAACTAATAAGAACAGATACTACGCTTGATCTTAGCTCACAGAGCCGAGAAGTGATAGAACCCCATCCTATCCCAAATGAAAGACGTGGGAGTCTCTCTGAGCGGAGAAATTGCTCCACAGAGATGGAAAAAAACAGCGTAACTTTATGAGAGGATTTGTAAGTTACCATTGAGCAGCAATTCTTCCAAATTATCAGGGTTCCTGGCGAGTTGTAAGATAAGGGCAGAGCCACGCACCTTATCAGGAATATCCTCATACAGTAACTCAATGTACTCATCCATGTCATTGATATTGGCTACTTCATCAATCTGAAAGTATCAAAGACATAGCTGGGCTTTGACACAGAGAAAAAGGAACCCGCTCAACATGCAACAAAAACGATGTTACTTTGCGGCAAAGCAGAAAAGAGTGCGTAGCTAAGTCTTAAGATGTAAACAACAAAAACCAAACACCATGTACAGAACCATTGCTACTGACTGCACAGAACACACAATATTTCATTACAAAAACAATTGACACTAAGTAGCAGCTTTGTCGTGTCTAGCCCCATGTTCCAGAATCTCACTCATATGACCCTCTAAGTATATAACCCAAAGACAAATGTGCAAGAATTTGACCACTTATGGAGAGGACTTTTATTTTATTATTTAATATTTTTAACTCAATTAAAAATTCTTCAATATTTTAGTCATCTGATTTGCATCTATATTTTTTCCTTTTAATATAAAACAGTTCTGTAAGAGTAAAGGTATTCGTATTTAGCTTCCTTTAAATTCTAGCTTAGATTCCTACCTCCATTCCTTCAAAAGGTGGTGGATCTTTCGGTTTACTAGATTTCTCTTTCTTTTCTATAGTGATAAAAGACATGGTTCTAATTAATGTTGTGCATATTCATTGACGATGGCATATTCAGTATTATCATAGTATCTAGGAGCCCCAAACATAGACCAAAAAGAGGATCCCCACCCCAAAGAGCTTACAATCTAAGTATATAACAAAGCTCAAGCGTTGTTTTTGCATTGTAGCCAGAGCAAGAAGTAGCCAAGGAGATAATTTTGCCATGACTTTTTGACACTCAGAATAATGTACTGCAAGTTTTTTTTGTTTTTGTTTTAAGTTTGAGGTTTTTTTTTAAATGAATCCATCTTTAGAAGCCTAACATTTTTATCTGCATAAGAACTGAAAATTCAGAGTTAAGCCCCTTTATATATATATATATATACACACACACACACACACATACACACACATACACACACACACACACACACACATATGCGCCTTGGAACAGAGTATCATCCCATGATTACAAAATCATGGATACCCTCACTATAATGTAGGATTGGACCTTCAGAATACAATTTTCCTCTGTGCAAAGGGCCACTAGAAAGCTTAGGTCAGACTTACAGTGATGTATATACTTTCTGTTGGTATATATGCCACAAGGGTGGAAAACAACTGCTTTCAGTAGGCTACTTGTCTAATCAGGACTTTGTAAAGTAGGCCTTGATTCAGCATTTCCTTTGAAGTGTGCATGATGATAAAGGGAGGAAGTGACAAAACAGTTAAAAGTAAAGCATTCCTGGATTTTTGTTGCTGACAAGAAAAGTTTGTGATGTACAGATATAGTAAGTTTCTGACTTTCTCTGGGGAAGGCCTTGCGGCTATGGCTTCGTTCTCATCAAGGCCTGGGTATAAAGGATGTTGCACCCTTTTATGGCGTGACCAGCTCTCAAGCATGCAACATATTGGTCCAAAAAAGACATCTCTGTGGAGCAAGAAGAGCACTTTTTAAACCCTGTGTTCTGTCTCATGCTGTGGTATGGCAGGAGTCCCTGTGGGCAAGTCCAAAATTCTACACACAAAAAAAGCATCCAAACAAACATTACAGGTAACTGACAAATGGTAAAACATTGGACATGGGCCTGTTCTGCTTCTTTATGACAAAGGGCTGAAAGGTTTGGGGTTTTTTTGGGGGGGGTGGGGGAAGGTTGGTTTGTTTCAAGAAAAGTTTGCTACTTGTTTGTTTGTTTGTTTTTTAAATCATAGCTAGGGCCCTATCAAATACACGAGTCATTTTGGTCAATTTCATGGTTTCAGCTATTTAAATCTGAAATTTCACAGTGTTGTAATTATAAGGATCCTGACTCAAAAAGGAGTTGTGGAGGGGGGCGGGGTCAAAGGTTATTATGGAGGGGAGTTGTGGTACTGCTACCCTTACTTCTGCACCACTGAAGGCAGAGCTGCCACCAGCAGCAGCACAGAAGTAAGGATGGCATGGTATGGTATTGCCACCCTTACTTCTGTGCTGCTGCTGGTGAGGCACTGCCTTCAGAGCTGGGCACCTGGCCAACAGTTGCTGCTCTCTGGCCACCCCAGCTCTGACGGCAATGCACAAGTAAAGGCAAGGCACAAGGAAAGTGATCAGGAACAGTCAGCATGGATTCACCAAGGGCAAGTCATGCCTGACTAACCTAATTGCCTTCTATGACGAGATAACCGGCTCTGTGGATGAGGGGAAAGCAGTGGATGTACTATTTCTGGATTTTAGCAAAGCTTTTGATACAGTCTCCCACAGTATTCTTGCCAGCAAGTTAAAGAAGTCTGGGCTGGATGAATGGACGGTAAGGTGGATAGAAAACTGGCTAGATGGTCGGGCTCAACGGGTAGTGATCAATGGTTCCATGTCTAGATGGCAGCCGGTATCAAGTGGAGTGCCCCAAGGGTCGGTGCTGGGGCCGGTTTTGTTCAATATCTTCATTAACGATCTGGAGGATGGTGTGGACTGCACCCTTAGCAAGTTTGCAGATGACACTAAACTGGGAGGAGTGGTTGATACGCTGGAGGGTAGGGATAGGATACAGAGGGACCTAGACAAATTAGAGGATTGGGCCAAAAGAAATATGATGAGGTTCAACAAGGACAAGTGCAGAGTCCTGCACTTAGGACGGAAGAATCCCATGCACTGCTACAGACTAGGGACCGAATGGCTGGGTAGCAGTTCTGCAGAAAAGGACCTAGGGGTTATGGTGGACGAAAAGCTGAATATGAGTCAACAGTGTGCCCTTGTTGCCAAGAAGGCTAATGGCATTTTGGGTTGTATAAGTAGGGGCATTTCCAGCAGATCGAGGGATGTGATCATCCCCCTCTACTCAGCACTGGTGAGGCCTCATTTGGAGTACTGTGTCCAGTTTTGGGCCCCACACTACAAGGATGTGGATAAATTGGAGAGAGTCCAGCGGAGGGCAACAAAAATGATTAGGGGGCTGGAGCACATGACTTATGAGGAGAGGCTGAGGGAACTGGGATTGTTTAGTCTGCAGAAGAGAAGAATGAGGGGGGATTTGATAGCTGCTTTCAACTACCTGAAAGGGGGTTCCAAAGAGGATGGATCTAGACTGTTCTCAGTGGTAGAAGATGACAGAACAAGGAGTAATGGTCTCAAGTTGCAGAGGGGGAGGTTTAGGTTGGATATTAGGAAAAACTTTTTCACTAGTAGGGTGGTGAAGAACTGGAATGGGTTACCTAGGGAGGTAGTGGAATCTCCTTCCTTAGAGGCTTTTAAGGTCAGGCTTGACAAAGCCCTGGCTGGGATGATTTAGTTGGGTTTGGTCCTGCTTTGAGCAGGGGGTTGGACTAGATGACCTCCTGAGGTCCCTTCCAACCCTGAGATTCTATGATTCTATGATTCTATGAAAGGCGGCAATACTGCAACCCCCTGCAACTCCCTTTTGGGTCAGGACCCCCAATTTGAGAAACTCTGGTCTCCCCTGTGAAATCTGTATAGTATGGGTAAAAGCACACAAGAGACCAGATTTCATGGCCCATGACACATTTTTTGTGGCCGTGAATTTGGTAGGGTCTTAATAATAGCATATCATATCTAATGTCAAGTGGCTGGTTTTTTGCTGCCATTCTCTACTGGAGGAGCCAGAGAAAAGGACGGGGCATTCTCACAAGCCTTAGTTGAAGAGATGGGGTATTGAATATTTATCCAAAAAAAACTTTTCTTCCTATTTGTTGGTCTCTAAGGTGCCACAAGTACTCCTGTTCTTTTTGCAGATACAGATTAACACGGCTGCTACTCTGAAACCTTTCTTCCTATTGTTTACGAGGCATTTAGCTCAAATGCCTAGTAATAGGACCAACAGGAAAAAAAGAGTTTTAAACCATCTGAACAAAAAATCAACTCTGCTCTCAATTAATCAGGTTTTGCTTCCTTTGAATCCATGATGTCATAAAGTACCAATTCTCAGGTCACCCACCTACAGAATTTTCCAGTAAACAAGATCTACATTTCTAATATATACAACAGGCAGAAAGGTACCATTTTAAAAATAATGTAATTTCAGGTCTTCTTTAGACAGAAAGAAAGAAACAATTATGAACTAGCACTAGCCCAGTATTTTTGCTTTTGCACTAAGAACTATGCATTCTACTAAGAAGTGGCCACAAAAGAACACAGCAGAAAAGAGTTAAGAAAACGTAACCTATATTTGTGCCTATATAACGAAAAATCTGGGTTTGCAGTCACACAGGAGACTGTTGTGGATTTGAAACTTTTATACCTTCTATTCCAGAACATGGGTTGGTAAATGTATGCCTGCAAACCCCTAACAATTAACTGCTTTGAATCCAGGACTTGTGTGGAAATTTCTCCAGGATTTTTGCCTTCTGTGTGTCTTACCAAGAGACAAAGCTGAAAATGCTAGAATTCTTTTAACATTATTAAATCTCGAAGTGCCTCAGCACTGAAGGCTGCTGAACAGGGTGTTAAACAGAGGCTTAAATAAAGCTAGGGTGTAATAGTACAGCCCTGTCAGCAGACAAAGTGAGGACTTCTGGTACTATAAAGAACCTGTTGACTGTGCAATTTAACAGGCATTGAACCATAGCTTCCGGATAAAGACATTAGAAAGCATCTATCCTATTAACTGGTTGTAACAGAAAAGAGAAGAGGTTGTAATTTTCATGGAAATAATTCCATCGTCATCTTTGTAACACTATCTGAAATAATCATTTCACCATTTAGAACAGAAAACTTTAATCGAGACACAAAAATTGAAAGAGAAACATCAATATTAAGTTTGACTAATCAAAATTCAAAATGTACTTTGATCATCAAAATGACAACTTTTCCCCCCACAAGATTCTGTCAATTCTTCCATGTACAGCACAAAACACACACTCCCCTTCTTTCTTCAGGTTTCTGAGCATCAGGGAAAGTAGCATTTGAATTAGAAACCCCAAAATACAGAGTATCGCTGTAGCTGCTACATTCCAGCTCCCTATTCCCCCTGTTCTCTCTATTGCTTACCTTTCCCAGAAGAGGAATCTCTGCGGTTCTGCAGGTAGTACAGCAGCTGCTCCACTTCCGCTAGCTTGGAGGGGTGAATGAGCTTACATTCCTCCACCACCTTTCGAGCCAGGGAAGCAACGTCTGTGTTTGCATTAAGACTCTTCAGCCGAATACTGCAAGACACAGGTCAGATCATTTTCTCCTCAGTTGATATAAGATTTTTGCATCTTCAAGGCTTCAATTTAAACGTATATAGTCATGAGTTTGTCAAGGCAGAGATGATCTACAGACATCTGATGCTCATGCTACAGTTTGGAACAGCCGAGATCAGAAGGCAGTGGCACCCTGGAGTTCAGAATAGCAAGCAACTGTCTGTCAAATGGACTTAACAGGGTAGGACCATTTCTCACCAGCTGGTCAAACAGCAGCTTTAGAGATGGCTGCATTAGCAAATGCCTCCTATCTAGTCAAGACACAGCAGCAAATAAGGAGTCAGTGGTCTATTTCCAAAAAAGTTATCTAAAGCTAACTTTCCTTTATTAATATCAGAGGGGTAGCCGTGTTAGTCTGGATCTGTAAAAGCAGCAAAGAGTCCTGTGGCACCTTATAGACTAACAGACGTTTTGGAGCATGAGCTTTCGTGGGTGAATACCCACTTCGTCAGATGCGTCTGTTAGTCTATAAGGTGCCACAGGACTCTTTGCTGCTTTATTAATATGAAACTCCCAGAGTATAACAGAGAAAAAATACCTTTCAGAAATAAAATCTGCTGTCAGTATTGATTGTGCAGCTTCCTCACACTGCATTAGGACAGCCATAGAGAGAAGTCTGCTTTGACATAAAGGACTCAAAAATCACAGATCATACCAGTGACAAGAGAGTAAGCAAGAGCAGATATCTGTAAGCACAGACCAGGAGGTGGAATAAAAGGATTTCTGTTGAGTCCTAGATGGAATAGCCTGGATTCACTGCAAACCAGACAAACATTTTTAGTGTGTTCAAAAAAATCTACAACAGTAATATTTTCTTATACAATGGAAATGGTTATTTTTTCCCTGTTCCTTATTCTTAAAAAAGAACCCCTGCACTCAGACACATACGCTTGATTTTTCAACAACAACAAAAAATTCACCCTCAAGCAAAAAGCAGACCTGGAAAGTTTCACCTTCCAGGTGAAAGTCTGAGGAAGTTACTGGAAAAGGGCCTTTCACAACAGAAATGCTTAGGCAACCTTAACTACAGAGGGCACAACAACTGTACCCTGTATAAAGAAAATGCAGATAACATAATGAAATTGCTAACATCAACTGGACATACACATACTCCAAATAAGGGAGGCAGTGTATCCCTATGGATAGAGAACCAGAGTAGGCTAAAATTTAATATTACAATGAATATATGCTACAACACCACTGCAAACAACTATGCATATATGCTATTCCCAGACTTAATACTAATTTAATAAAATGTTCTGAAGTTTGAAAAAGTTTCAGTAACAAAGGAAGTAATATAACAGAACACTAATTTTAAGAACCCATAGCCTAGAATTCCAGGACATTTTAACTTAAAGAAATAACCCCAAAAAACTTACATTTTTTGACACTCCTTTCGCTCCCCCAACATGGGGTCCCCCATTTCTCCAAGAATGGTTGCTTCCACTTCATAATGAACAATAAGGGCCTTTTCGGAAGGGTGTACATCTATGTTACCTCCTTTCACCTTCCTACAAGGCAGAAAAACAAATTCATCACTGACTAAATGAGAAGACCAAGAAATAACTGGGAAAACAGGTCAATGCGAATTGGACATCTCTGATCAAGTAGTTTGTATTACTGAGACAGATTCTACCTATATAGCATAAACCCAGCCTTGGTCCTCTTTGTATTAGCACATGGCCTCTCGCACATGCCTTCAATTTACACAAGAATCTTAGCACAAGAGGCACCTCTATGTCTATCGGCTCTAGTATGTGCCAGGGTGGATAAAAATCAATGATTTTTTAAAAAAAAATAAATAAATACAAAATAATCTGATTTTATTTAAATCGGATTTTTTTGATAAAATGCTTTTTGAGGAAAAATCCTATCTAAAGATAGTTTTAATTAAGATATATTATAGCTCAAAGAGATCTCATCTTGGAATAGGGATTATAAATTCTAATTCTATAGTGTGAGACAATATAGTCTTGTAATTGTTAAGAAAAGTTTTGTAAATGAGTTCCAATAGTTCATGGATTAGGGACCCAATCTTATGGGGTTCCAGGGGCTTCTGTATAGATTATTTAGGTTAATCTTCTGTCTACCCAATAGGACTCAGTGCTCAGTCCAGAAGATACCATCAGAGATGTTTAGTTTTGCAGTTTTCAAACTGTTGATTTGTGACTCCAAAGATAACATGCTTGTTAACAGCAAAAATGTTTTTAAATAAATACATAATATATAGAGGTGAGAAATAATAGACCTCAACCCTATTATCCCTCTGCAAATTTGTGTACACAGAGACAATCCCTTACCTCTCTCTAAAAGTGCAACATTTCAAAAAGTTCAATGAATAGAAGATTGTTGGGGGCGGAATAGATCTGGACAATGAGAAGAAGTCTGGAGATAAATGTGAGAAGGGAGGGAGAGGCAACAGAAACAAAAGTGAAACTGTTTGAGCAGCATACTCCAGAAGTCTTGAGGTCTTTCTGAGTGTAGCCTTCATAGATTTGAGATCTACCATACCATTCTCTCACTAGAAGGGAAAACTTATAATGGCAGCAGGCCGTAAAAGAGACCCAGTTTGGGAATATTTAATGTCTCTACCTGTGGGTAAGACAGACATTCGTGCAAAATTCAAACAGTGCAACAAAGAAATGCAAGGCCTGGTTGCCCAAATGAAACAACATCATGAGAAATGTTCCTTCTCAGGAGGAAACTGCGTTGAAGACGATGAAAGGAACATGTCTGAACATGCAGAATCTTCAGGTTGGTAAAGTTTTTTATTTCATATTTCTTTCTTAAAGACTGCCTGTCTTCCTTTTGGACTATTCTTGAATTCTCATGTTTGAGCAAAAAATATAGTTATTACTCTATGGTACTATATTTTTTTATCACAACTGCATCTAAAATGAAATAGCTGAAATAGGCAGATCTCCCTTTTACAATTTCACCTTTAAAGTAGTACTGAGTGTCAATGAATGCAATGAGTAATACTAAATGAGCAGCGTGGTAATAATAATTAAATAACTACATTAACTTATTTTGTTGAGGAGAATCCATCCTCAACATACAGGATTCTGAAGACTATCCACCTTCAAGATCACCATCATTTTCTATAGTTTCAGAGTTATATGCCAATAATAGTGTTTCAGTCACATCATGTATATCACATAGCCACAGTATATCAGCTAAAGCGAATAGAAAAAAAAATCTTCATCATCCAGAAACAACCATAGATAAGTTTGTGATAAGAACCAGCAGATTACAAAAAGAGGTAAATGATGGAAAAAGTGCCCAGTTTGTTTATGCAACAAACGCTCCTTACTGTATGATTGAGAACCTACACTTCATTAACATGGTTCAGTCATTAAGACCAGTATACAATCCACCCAACAAAGCAGATGTTGCAGGCAAATTGCTGGATAAAGTGTATGAAGAGAAATTGAGCAGTGTGCAAAAGGTCTAGAAGGTAAAATTGTTAACCTGAGTCTTGATGGGTGGAGCAATGTCCACAATGATCCTGATGTATGTGCTTGTGTGACAACAGAAGAAGGGAATGTCTTCCTTACAGAAACAATTGATATACCAGGAAATGCACACACAGCAGAATATTTACAAGAAGTAGCAGTAAAAGCTATAACAAACTGTGAAAAAAAATTCAAAAGTCTAGTATGCAGCTTGGTCACAGACAATGCTGCAAATGTATCCAAGACGAGAAGAAATTATTTAGAAGAGAATGAAGAGAGTCCCAAGTTAATAACATACAGTTGCAGTGCTCATTTGATGCACCTCCTAGCCAAAGACTTCAGTGTTCCGGAAATAAAGGCTAATGTTGTTGTAAATTACAAAATACTTCCGTAACAACCACTTTGCAGCAACTGCTTTGAAAAATGTTGGAGGAACCAAGCTAACTTTCCTACAAGACATGCGATGGAACTCACTAGTGGACTGTTTTGAGCACTATATCAAGAACTGGCCTAATCTGATGCCAGTTTGTGAACAAAACTGTGAACAAACAGATAGCACTGTCACATCCAAAGTTCTCAACATTGGGTTTAAGAGAAATGTTGAACACATGCTGATTACCCTGAAGCCTACTTCTGTAGCCTTGAATAAAATGCAGGAAATAACCTATTTAAATAAAATAAAAGCTATGTATTTTATTTTTATTTAAATAGGTTTTAATGCTGACGCTGTTGAAATTTGGAAGGAACTGAGTGAGATCTTAAAAAGAGAAATATGCAGTGGCAGAGTTAAATTACAAGCATTAAAAACACGAATTGGACAAGTACTCTCTCCAGCTCATCTTCTTGCAAATATTCTCAATACTCAGTACCAGGGTCAAACCTTAACTGCTGAAGAAGAGCAGTTGGCTATGACATGGACATCCAGCAATCAACCCTCCATAATTCCAACTATAATAAACTTCAGAGCTAAGGGTGAACCATTCAAGAAATATATGTTTGCTGATGATGTTTTAAAGAAAGTTACACCAGTGAACTAGTAGAAGTCACTTAAGCACTTGAATTCAAGCACTGTTGAAGTGATAATCTCACTTTTAAAAGCAGTAGCTTCTTCTGCCGATGTAGAAAGAATATTGTCGTCCTTTGGACTAATTCATTCCAAATTGAGAAATCGTTTGAGACCTGAAAAAACAGGAAAGCTTGTTTTTCTTTTCCAGATTATGAACAAAGAGGAAAATGAAGGTGCAGACAACCGAGTTAGCTGCAGAAGCCAATATTTTAAGTTTCTCATGTTGACCTGTCTGACATATTTGATTTAATTTTTGTTTTTTAAATTTCATTTAACTATTTTATTTAAAAACTTTTTTAACAAAAACAATCCTGACTTTAAAAAACTTGAATATTTAACTAACTTCAAAAATTCATAGGCTTGCTTTGTTAAAATATTATATGTTTGCTGTTGAAGAAAAAAATCCAGAATACATAATGTTGTTGTTTTACTTAAATAAAACAATTGAAATGCCTGTCTGGTGATGTTCTCCTCCTAATACAGCATGGCAAGAAAATCCTCCAAATATTAATGATTAACCAGTTGAATTGGAGATATTTATGAAGCCACTGGGAGGTGAACTATCTCCTTCAATTACCTTTGGTAAATGAAATGACCAAACAATCATTCATTTTCTGATATAGCTGTAAAACTCATCTGAAAAGTTTTCAAAATAAATCACTTTAAAAATGTATAGTGTGTCCCTTCTAAAAATGAAACCTATATCTATCTCTGAGTTGTGAAGAATATGTATTAAGGTTATAATAACCAACACGAATGCACTTTTATGTTGAAATCCATGATCAAATCGAGTCTTCCTGACTAGTGATTTAAATCAATTTGATTTAAATCAAATCCACCCTCACTTTTTACTTATTAATTAACTCAGAGTATATTAATACCTGGGGGAGCAAACAACTGTGCATCTCTCTCTATCGGTGTTATAGAGGGTGAACAATTTATGAGTTTACCCTGCATAAGCTTTATACAGGGTAAAATCGATTTATTTGGGTTTAAACCCCATTGGGAGTTGGGCATTTGAGTGCTAAAGACAAGCACACTTCCGTGAGCTGCTTTCAGGTAAACCTGCAGCTTTGAGGCAAGTAATTCAGACCCTGGGTCTTTGTTGGAGCAGACAGGAGTGTCTGGCTCAGCAAGACAGGGTGTTGGAGTCCTGAGCTGGCAGGGAAAACAGAAGCAGAGGTAGTCTTGGCACATCAGCTGGCAGCTCCCAGCGGGGTTTCTGTGATCCAACCCATCACAGATTGATCATGGAATCAGAAAAATAGGCCTCATATAGAAGTTAGAGGATCCGAAAAGGCGTTTAATTTTCTAAATATGCCCGTGTTTTGAAAGTCTGCATTCTTCATCCTCAGCTCCCCCAGAGACTGATGCCATTAGCAATTAGCAGTTACTCATCTCTCTCTAAAGGAATCCTTTCCCACAAATCCTTCTAAGTTCAGACATGTCTTAGGCCAGTGGTCCCCACCACGGCGCCTGCCGGGGCATCTATGTGCACCCGCCTACTGACAAGGGAGCGCCCTGCTGCTGCGGAGCGTGGCCACCGGACAAGCAGCCGCCGAAATGCCGCCGAGAAGCGGCAACGTCAAGAAGCATCACTGCTGAAAAGCCGCTGCTTCTCGGCAGCATTTCGGCGGCGACACCTCTTGATGACGCTGCTTCTCGGTGGCATTTTGGCAGCCATGCTTCTTGGTGTTACTGCTTGTCCAGCGGCTGCGCTCCTCAGCAGCTAATCATCCGGCGCCCGCCACACTGAAAGGTTGGGGACCACTGTCTTAGGCCTTGTCTACACTACAACGTTTTGTTGACAAAACAGTGAACTGAAGCACTACCCAAAAAATAAAAATAAAAAATGAAGAACTCCAAGATGTTCACAAATCCCTTCTGCTGGAGCACAGGCCTCTACAGTACCTATTTTTCCAGAGCCTGAAACTTCAGTGTCTCAGGATGATTTCGATGGCTTGTTACTGGGCTTGGCTGATTTTTACAATTCACCACCACCATGAGATATAAATCAAGCAAGTCCAAACCTGTTTCAGTATACTACAGATTTTTGGTAACAGGCTACTTCAGGAAAGCTCTGTGAGCTTGATCTTTTGAGAGACTAAGCATCCTCAGCTCCTGTTATAAACAATGGGAATTGAGGGTGCTCAACACCTTAAGGTATTAGGGCTTAAGTGAGGGAGTTTGGGAGAGGAATTGTAATTTGTGAGACTGCTTCACTCAAGGCCTACTTTTTGGAGGGTAGAGGGAATTTGTAATAAGGCCCACCTAGTAGATTTGTTAAGGTTACTCAGGAAGCCTTAACTGTGTGCATGTCTATATAATCTTTAATTACACAATCACATAAAATTTAAGGATAAAGGCCTTAGTAGTAGGATGACCGTCAAAGGTAGCCAGTTTTTTTATTCTCTTCCAAATCCATTTCCACCAGTTTTACATGCAGAGAAACTAATTAAATATTCTATGCAGAGTCAAAAACTGTTTAATTGTCAAACTTGGTAATATTTATGAATAGGTTGAAGAGCAAGCCTGCCCAAATTAGTTGGCCCACAATGAGTTTTAGCACTGCCTTCAAGTTTTTTCCTCATGGAACCTGCCCCTATGTAGGGTGGAGGCATGGGTGAGCACGGGACCTATTGCTGTGGAGATCCTCTGCTTTTCTTTCTTTGTGCCAGGGGAGGGGACTACATAATGGGTCACAGGCTATGCTCTACTATCAGGATAGAGTAGCCTCTCCTCTGTGACCTGGGGGCCATTTTCTTCCTCTTGCATGCAGATAGGCCCAATCGTTGCGAGGGAAGTTGCTCTTTCACCTGTACCTCAGTGTCCTCATCTCAAAGTCTAAACTTTGAGATGTGCTTTGAGATTACAGCCAAAAAGCACTAAATAAGCTCTGAACATTTCTTTGCACTTATCATTTACTATCCCCTAGAACAAATGTAGTATATATGGGTCTCCAGTGCCACAAAGGAAATGTTTTTGTTTTTTAAATAAATGAAACATTTCTATTCTTAAGTTTTGCAGCCATCCATCTACTTGAAAAAAAAAACCCAAATGTTGGATGATCGTCAAGGCTTGAAGGTCAAAGAGTGAGCCAGGTTGCTGGTATGATACAGCCATGCCATGCTGTCCCTTCACTTCACTTGCCTGCTTGGTTCTTGAAATTGACAAGAATCTCTATTAAGGCTTAAAAGAGGAAAGTCTTGTCTACACACAAAATTTGCACCGATTTAGCTCTAGTGTCAACTGAATTAAGAGCATCCACATCGAGGTTTACTCCAGTTTAAATCCATTCTTTTTAAATCTAATTTTGTTAAACTGGTGCAATTTTTGTGCATATACAAGGCTAAAAATTCTTGTGATCCCCCATACACTAACAGCTTACAACAGTGACCCAGACAGAATGTTGGGGTGGGAGTCTGCATGGAGGCTGACAAGGGAAAAAACAGAGAGCTATGCTTCACATCTGCTCAGAGCCATGCCAAACAATAGGGCACTGGGTTTGTTTCAGCAGTTTCTCTAGAACACAAAAATTTAAAGTCTGCTGCTGAAAATGCTGGAAAAAAATTCCTCCAAGATCACAGAAGTGGTCTTC